>NW_027507764.1:302397275-305309775 GCF_037356315.1 Lithobates pipiens
TGCGATACTTACTCCTGGCCCCCCCCTACACTCTGCGATACTTACTCCTGGCCCCCCCTACACTCTGCGATACTTACTCCTGGCCCCCCCTACACTCTGCGATACTTACTCCTGGCCCCCCCTACACTCTGCGATACTTACTCCTGGCCCCCCCTACACTCTGCGATACTTACTCCTGGCCCCCTACACTCTGCGATACTTACTCCAGACCCCTTACACTCTGCGATACTTACTCCAGACCCCTTACACTCTGCGATACTTACTCCTGAACCTTGCATGTATATCTATACTCCGAACATTACCTATTCCTGCACTCTGCATTACTTACTCCTGGCCCTTGAAATCCGCCGTTACTATTGACCCCACCCCCCCCCCAACTCTGCATTACTTGTGCCGTTATTACTGACCTCTGCATTATTTGTGCAGTTGCTACGAACCCCTGCACTATGCGTTATGTACCAGTAATCCCTGTACTCTAAATGTTATTTACTCCTGCACTCTGCGGTAATTACCCCTGACCTCTACACTGGCACTATGTTGCATACTCCTGAACCTTCCTCCCTTATTATGGCCTTGCTAGGTTTCTCTGCACCCTGGTGATCCTTTCCCTTTCCCCAGGGTTGCCTGGATCTAGGCTGTAATGAGGATCATACAACCCCCAGCACACAGCCCTGTTGTTGTAGCAGTGATCTGAGAGAGGTGTGTGGACACACAAAGCTTGCTCTGATCACTGCGGATTCATCCTCAGCGCCTGGCTACAATCACAGCCCGATAGAACGATGATGGGGTCACTCTGGAGGGGCACACAGTACAGGACATAGGTGGCACAACAACACGTCCACGTAGAGTAAAGCCACGTCTATCGCAGTAACCTAGTTCCATGCAATACCTGCCAACATTCGATCCCTCACTGGAAGCACGGATCTCCGTACCGGAAGTTCTGTAACTCTCCGGTCCACGTCCCCGGTCCATCAGCTTGTCCAGGCTGTCACTGGGAACCAATCACTGCTAGTCTTTCCGGTAACCAATCACTGCGCTAGGTACCGTAGGCGTGTCCAATCACTGACTACTTCTCATTCTAACGCTCTGTGACCAAGAGATGCGAAGTAATTGGCTGGTCGTGATGTGGGACCGGAAATACATTGCTAGGTGTGCTGGCTGGTAGTTCTGCCTGGTTCAGTGAATGTCAGAGATCTAAAGGATAGCACGGAGCGGACTAATGAGTGTATTGTGTAATTACTGTGTGTGTGACAATTGCTTGTAATGCTACACATAATTATTGCAGGGATAGGCAAGCCTCAAGCACCCTGGCTGTGATGAAACTACAAATCCCATTATGCCTCTCTTACTGGGCGTCACGCCTGTTGTTATCAGAGTCTCGCAATGCCTCATGGGATTTGTAGTTTCGCTGCAGTGCTGAGGTTGCCACCCCTGACTCATTGAACTTTCTTTTTCATGTCTTTATTTTCTCCTCTTAAAGGGGAAGTAAACCCTAATGGGTTTACTTCCTCTTTCATTCCCTGCAAAAGTAAAGCATAATGGACTACTATGCATCGCATAGTAGTCCATTATGTGTCACTTACCTGGCACATGAGCCAGCAAAATCACCGCTGTCCCCTGTAGCCCGAACATCCATCTTCTTGGTGGGTCTCGCTGCTCCGCCGCTGTCATTCGGCGAAGCTGCAATGACGTCACTCCATGCATGCGCACGGGAGCCGCCACACGCGGCATATTCGCCGTTGACGGTGCCGCGCTCAGTGCGCCTGCACGCCGCTGTCTATGGTGCATGCGCCATAGACAGTGGTGCCTGTCTTTCGGCAAATATCTCCTAAACCGTGTAGGTTTAGGAGATATTTCTTGGACCTACAGGTACGCCTTAATCTAGGCTTACCTGTAGGTCAAAGTGTGTTGTAAGGGTTTACAACCACTTTAAGGTTACATGGTTTGGAGTATCTAAATCCTACTGTTAAGAGAAAAAAAAATCACTAATTGGCATTTTAAAGGCATATTCCACCTTTTCCAAAAAATATAAATGTGCCAATGTTAATACAAAATATCATACCTCCCAACTTTTTGAGATTGGAATGAGCGACACCTATTAGCAAAAAGTATGTAGGCATAGGACACACCCCCCTGTCACGCCCCTTAAAAGAGAATTGTACAAAAAAAAATGATTAGTTAAACCCACAAGTGTTTTTTTTTTTTTTTTTTTTTTTACCACTACTATTTTGTTTATATTGGCTATTGAAATTTACAAATGCAGCAATTTAGAAACTGGATGAAAGGTTTGACACTGGGAAAAACCTTTTGATTGATAAAAAGTGCATTTTAAATGCAAATATAGATCAGAACAAAATGAAGGACAAGAGGAAGCAAAGAGGGGCATTGTTCCAAATCAGGGACAGTTGGCAGCTATGCAAATATGCATTTGTTAAAGTTTTGCATTCAAGCTGTAGTGTAAAGCTTTGCATCCATGATCAAGGCAGTGCTCAGATGCCTGCAAAATCCTCCCCCAGATGTATGGACCATCAGTTCTGGGAAAGGAGGAAGGCCAGCTGGACTAGAGATTTGTGTATCATCACCGTACTGCATCCAGCTGCATCACCTGAGAACACACTGGGGTAGTGGCAACTATGGGGGTTATTTACTAAAGGAAAAGCCACTGTAAGTGCACTTGGAACTAAAGTCGCTGTAGATCCGAGGGGGACATGCAAGGAAAATAAAAAACAGTATTTTAGCTTGCACATGCACAGTGACTGCACTTCCAAATGCACTTTCAGTGCAAAGTGGACTTGCCTTTCGTAAATAACCCCCTATGTCTTGAAGGGCCACCTACCTGTCAGACTGTGCTCAGCCCTCAAGAACAAGCAATGGGTAGAATGTATAAATGTATATAATGAATGTATAAATAGTTTTGTACACACTCGTTAGATTTCCTGCCTCTCCATACCAAAATTTTCAGTGTTTGCGACATATTCATGCATACCTGTTAGGAACAGATGTATGAACCTGTCTTAGGAGGTTACCAAAGTGGACAATCCTTCCTCAGTGCAGCTCAGCATTACTGAGCTCCCTCCCTGGTAACTGTGTCCATCGCACAGACAGAAATATTAACATGGAAGACATTCATACTGATTATATTGTACTATTGCATATGTGGGTTTAGCGCCAAACTACTTAACTGGGGTGCCACATATAGAAGGATAGCGTCTGTTGCACTTGCCAGTGACACCTGTCCCGACACCGACTACTGAGACATTTCGAGATACAACATTGAGCACTGAGTCTTTCAAATTGTATACTGTATGTTTGTTTTGTGACTTTTTCATTGCTTTATTTCCAAAACAATTGAATTTGTCTTTATGTATTAATTGTTGGATGTAATCTTGGAAATAATTTTTCTATGTAAATTTTCTAATAAAATAAAAATTGAGCACAAACTCTTCTCACACTGCACTCTTGACCAAGTTCAACCCAAAGGCCAAAAGGGAGCCACTGCACTTACTTCACAAGGCATTCTAGACCCAGTCCCTAGGAGGGATCCGTTCTGCAGCAGGCACTGGGATAGGGCCAGCTGCTTAGCAGGGTGCACCAAGTGACAGGCCACCCTGCCTACGGAACCTCCATCACTGGCCAGCACCGTTCACTAGACATGTGCATTCGTTTTCGTCCGAATGCATTTTCGTCCGAATTTCAGCTATTTTCGTTTTCGTTTTGACAAACGATAACGAAAGCACAAAATCCGAAAAACGAAAGCTCCGACATAAATAAATAAATGCTTTATTTTCGTTTTCATTGTTACAACAGTTCGATATAGAATAGGAGATTCGACATGACTCTGACAACAATCTGTGTCTATAGAACCTGTGTTCGAATGTGCCTAACCTTACCTCTATTAGTCCAAGATTATATAGAGAAAATATTCGACAGAGAAAAAAGATTTGACAGAGAGAAAAGATTCTGCAAGATAATGTCCTAAAAAGTGTTTGGGGACCCGGGTCCTGCCCCAGGGGACATGGATCAATGCAAAAAAAAGTTTTAAAAACGGCCGTTTTTTCGGGAGCAGTGATTTTAATAATGATTAAAGTGAAACAATAAAAGTGTAATATTCCTTTAAATTTCGTAGGGGGGGGGTTGTCTATAGTATGCCTGTGAAGGGGCGCATGTTTCCCGTGCTTAGAATTGTCCCTGCACAAAGTGTCATTTATGCAGGAAAAAAAGTCCTTTAAAATCACTCGCAGCTATAATGAATTGTCGGCTCCGTAATACAGAGAACACTCATTGAAAGTCATTGATAAAAAAAAATTTAAAAAAAAGCGTGGGGGTCCCCCAAATTCAATTACCAGGCCCTTCAGGTCTGGTATGGATATTAAGGGGAACCCTGCCTCAAATTTAAGAAAAAAATTGACGTGGGGTTCCCCCTAAATATCCATAACCAGACCCTTCAGGTCTGGTATGGATATTAAGGGAAACCCCGCGTCAAATTTAAAAAAAAATTGACGTGGGGTTCCCCCTAAAAATCCATACCAGACCCTTTATCCGAGCACGCAACCTGGCAGGCCGCAGGAAAAGAGGGGGGGACGAGAGAGCGGCCCCCCCTCCCTCCTGAACCGTACCAGGCCACATGCCCTCAACATTGGGAGGATGCTTTGGGGGTCTGTGACCCCTCAAAGCACCTTGTCCCCATGTTGATGAAGACAAGGGCCTCATCCCCACAACCCTGGCCGGTGGTTGTGGAGGTCTGCGGGCGGGGGGCTTATCAGAATCTGGAAGCCCCCTTTAACAAGGGGACCCCCAGATCCCGGCCCCCCCCTGTTTGAAATGGTAAGGGGGTACAAAAGTACCCCTACCATTTCACAAAGAAAGTGTAAAAAATGGTTAAATAAAACAAACACACTTTTGAAAAATTCCTTTATTAAAAATAAAAAAAAGATTCCAGCGGCGGTAATCCACTCTTGCTATCCAGCGACGGACGGTCATCTCTCCAGCGATGGCTCATCTCATCCAGCGCAGCGAATCCATCCTTCTGTCTCCGTGTAGGAGACACTGCAGGCATTCCGGCGGCTGACGTTTCTTATATACGGAGGGTGGGGCCACCCGTCACCTGACCCCGCCCCCCTCTGACGCAAGGGGAAACCCGGGGTTCCCTGTGACGTATGGGTGACCCCGCACCCCTCTGATGTAACACAGGCAGGTTTCCGTTACATCAGAGGGGGGCGGGGTCACCTATACGTCACGGGGAACCCCGGGTTTCCCCTTGCGTCAGAGGGGGTTGGGGTCAGGTGACGGGTGGCCCCGCCCTCCGTATATAAGAAACGTCAGCCGCCGGAATCCTTGCAGTGTCTCCTCCACGGAGACAGAAGAAGGATGGATCGCTGCGCTGGATGAGATGAGACATCGCTGGAGAGATGATCGTCCGTCGCTGGATAGCAAGAGTGGATTACCGCCGCTGGAATCTTTTTTTTATTTTTAATAAAGGAATTTTTCAAAAGTGTGTTTGTTTTATTTAACAATTTTTTACACTTTCTTTGTGAAATGGTAGGGGTACTTTTGTACCCCCTTACCATTTCAAACAGGGGGGGGGCCGGGATCTGGGGGTCCTCTTGTTAAAGGGGGCTTCCAGATTCTGATAAGCCCCCCGCCCGCAGACCTCCACAACCACCGGCCAGGGTTGTGGGGATGAGGCCCTTGTCCTCATCAACATGGGGACAAGGTGCTTTGAGGGGTCACAGACCCCCAAAGCATCCTCCCAATGTTGAGGGCATGTGGCCTGGTACGGTTCAGGAGGAAGGGGGGGCCGCTCTCTCGTCCTCCCCTCTTTTCCTGCGGCCTGCCAGGTTGCGTGCTCGGATAAAGGGTCTGGTATGGATTTTTAGGGGGAACCCCACGTCAATTTTTTTTTAAATTTGACGCGGGGTTCCCCTTAATATCCATACCAGACCTGAAGGGTCTGGATATGGATATTTAGGGGGAACCCCACGTCAAATTTTTTCTTAAATTTGAGGCAGGGTTCCCCTTAATATCCATACCAGACCTGAAGGGCCTGGTAATTGAATTTGGGGGACCCCCACGCTTTTTTTTTATTTATTTATTTATTTTTTTATCAATGACTTTCAATGAGTGTTCTCTGTATTACGGGAGCCGACAATTCATAATAGCTGCGAGTGATTTTAAAGGACTTTTTTTCCTGCATAAATGACACTTTGTGCAGGGACAGTTCTAAGCACGGGAAACATGCGCCCCTTCACAGGCATACTATAGACAACCCCCCCCCCCCCCTACGAAATTTAAAGGAATATTACACTTTTATTGTTTCACTTTAATCATTATTAAAATCACTGCTCCCGAAAAAACGGCAGTTTTTAAAACTTTTTTTTGCATTGATCCATGTCCCCTGGGGCAGGACCCAGGTCCCCAAACACTTTTTAGGACAGTAACTTGCAAATTAGCCTTTAAAATGAGCACTTTAGATTTTGAACGTTGGAGTCCCATAGACTTTAATAGGGTTCTAAAGTATGCTATATACTAGCTCCGTCGAATCTTCTTTATACATTCGACAGACACCATAAGCCTTCAAAGACAGATTCGACCGTGATTCATGTGGATTTTCGGACGAATGCAATTTTTGAACGAAAAACGAAATAAATAAAAACGAATTTCGGGAGTAACTAAATAAATTAAGTTTTCAGACGAAAACGAAATTCCGAAACGAAATATTTTACTCTGCACATGTCTACCGTTCACTCACCTAAGTTGGCTGTTCTTCCTTCTTCCTACTCTTTACTTCATAACCAAAAGGGTAAACTTGAAGTTGTACAGTTTGTTCACCAGTGCACTGCAGAAGCACATTCACTTTCAGTCTGGTAAATCAGACCAGATTTTGTTAACCATACCCTCTTCTACTGAAGTTTTTCAGTTGTTCATACAGCTTTCAACGTTTGCTGTAAAAATTCACTGAACATTACGATTTTCAGGCAAACATGGCATTTACAGTTTTCCCTTTCTTAAAGTGGATGTAAACCCACTCTCATCCTTTCTAAACTACTGCCCTAGTGGTTATCTATACGGATATACATGCCTCCTGCATGTATCCTTACCTGTCAAATGTCTCCCCTCTGTCTGTTATGAGACCCGAACAGGTCTGTTGTCTGGAGCTCGGTGTGGAGTCATGATGTCAGTAGACTTCCTGCCCACCTCTACACTCCCCTTGGCCAGGCCTTAATATTTCTTACACTGAACTTTTGCTGTTCTAGTGGATTATGCTCCATGATCACTAACATCCAGTCAAAACCCAGGAAAGTCACCACATGACTTCAGCATGCCCAAGCATGCTGAGGTGTGGAGCAGCCAATCCTGGAAGAGCTGGAGAAGAAAGGAGGATGGAATCTGAAGTACACAGAATGCCTCTCTAACACTCCTGCATGAGATATGTAAATCACCTGTCACTCACGGTAAGGGACTCCCATTTCTCCGTCTGACCATTTTTATCTTACTGAAAAAAGATAAGAGGACTGCTCAGAGCTGGATTAACTGTTTGTGGCAAGACTGGGCACAGATGACATGAAATTCTACACTGTACAAGGTGCAAGCCTTAATTCATTTTTTTTTCCGGGTTTACATCCACTTTTAAAGTATAGCTAAAGGCAAAACTTTTTTTTTTTAGTTTTGAATAATGATGGGCTCAGGTGTGTTCGGATCGTACCCACCAGGAAGCCATCACTGCACACCACCAATCATAAGCAGTGATGTGTATGTGCAGCTGCGGGCCAGGAAATGCCTCACTGCCTATGACTGTCGGTACTCAGTGACGGTTTCCTGGCAGTTACGATCTGAACTCGCCTGAGCCCATCTCTAGATTGGAGATGGATTAGAACACCTGTCAGTTCTTATTGCTGTCTGTGCCCTCATTTAGGAGATTCACCCTCTCTAATTGTCCTGTTTGCCATTATCATTGAAAGTGAAAGTAAAAGAAAATCCAAAATTTTGGGTTGTCCCCAGAAAAGTATTAGAGGGGAAATATTTCAATGGGGACACTAGATCTGGGGGTCCCCAAGGAATTCCCTCAGTTTGCAGGGATTTCCTCTCATTTCCTGTATTGGCCATGGGACAGAAAGTGAAGGGAAATCTCCACAATGGAACACAGATGGTGATAAAAAAAATCTGACAGGGTTATAACCCTCCCTTTCTATACCCAAAATGGAAAAAAAGCCTTTAGTTCTACTTTAGGTGCTGTGTTTGGGCTGTACTGTGATGTTCATATATTACACTGCTTTTTCTTCCAATAAATGGATCAATACTTTTGGTCCATAGTCCTGTATCAGGGTCCCACTGAAGGGTGACCTCACTCCTGACATCTCGCGTGTATGGCATCTTTCAACTTTCAGAAGACCGCAAGGTCTCACCTCTTCCTGCATATATTCCTTCTTGAAAGCAAGTGACACACATAAGGGGAAGACACACCATTGGTCACTGCACATTAACCCTTTTAGTGGATAATACCAGCACCTACTTGCCCACGGCCAAAGGGTTTTGTTTTGGGATGAGCAGAGTCTGATGAGAGATTAGTTTCTCATCAACTCTGCCTTGCTTTTATTTGACAGCACTGTGGCCGTGGACATAGGTGGTGGAGCCTGATGGGGAATTCTGAGCCTAGTTCCTCATCGGGTCCTCTTCCCATGTGACTCATCATTGCCCAAATATGGGCATTTATATATTTGCATAATGAGGTCAGCTATTATCCCTGGCCCCTTTGTTTACATACAGCTTTTGGCATTGGAGACAGAGCTCTTTATGGGAATCAATCACATACAACGCTGTACATGACAGTTTCCCATACATGACCAACTTTAAAGAGGCGCTCCAGGCTCCATCTGAAAAAATTAAAAGTCAGCAGCTACAAATACTGTAGCTGCTGACTTAATATCAGCAGACTTACCTGTCCAGGAATCCAGCGGTGTCCTCACCTCAGCTGATTTTTCAATCCGCTATTGAGTGCTGCCACCATCTCCTCTAAGGAAAACCGGCAGCCAGTGCCCTACTGCGCATGCACGAAGAGCACTGTGCTCTGCAAATGGACAGGCTGCAGGAGAAGGCGAGTCGTGGCAAATGCAGCCGGAAGTGATAGTGGGTACCTGTCAAAACCAGGTACCCACTCCCCCTCCCCCCAAAAGGTGTCAAATGTGTCAACAAAGGTAGGAAGGAGGCAGGCAAGTGGAGCTTCCCCTTTTGGAGGGAACTCCGCTTTAAAGTAGAAGTAAACTCCCCTATCGTTTTCAGCCAAGGAAGCTGCCGTCTTTGCCTCTGTTTAATCTTCAACTGCTATGGTGCTGCACATGTGATCCGTTATGACACAAGCCATTGGATGGTTTGATAGTTTGGCTGAGAGCACAGCCAATGTGCAGTTAGCATTCCCGGCATGCCTTTTTTTTTTAACTGTTTAAATCGATGGGTTTACTTCCACTTTAAGTACTGGTGTACTGCCATACACCAGCTCAGAGTTGGTCTTAATCATAACCAGCTTCCTAATCTGCAAACTGGCAGTAATTCCTTTTGAATCTGTGGCAGCCATAGCAGCAGGTTCTGTCGCAGCAGCTGATCTATCCCACATCTGACATATTCCCCTAGTAGACAAGACTGGAGAATCATTTCTCCAATATTATGTCATTGACGCCACTTGAGGGAGTGGAAGCAGAGAGTGAGACAGGCGCAGGTCCTGTGATCACCAAAAGAGAATGTTGGCACTCTCTGCAGAATCCCACCTGTCAAGGAGGAGATGGGACTTGTAGCCCTTGCTTCTTAGGCCTTATCCAAAAAAGGTTCTGACCCCAATAGCCCATGAATAGGTATCTTGTTTATGCTGCTGGGTGCAGGAAAGTGGCCCCAGACCCAAGGCAGACGAAGCTCTCTGTAATTCTAGTAAAGCAATGATAATTTATTTTTTGGGTTCATGTATGTTACCATGTTTAATGTTATACCCTTAAAGGGGTTGTAAAGGTAATTTTTTTATTTTCTACATAGGTTCCTTTAAGCTAGTGCATTGTTGGTTCACTTATCTTTTCCTTCGATTTCCCTTCTAAATGTTTTTTTTCTTTGTTTTCTTTGTCTAAATTTCTCACTTCCTGTTTCACCCCAGTAAGCTGTTAAGTAAGCTGTTCTGGCTGACTAACCACCAGCTCGGATGATGGTGAGAAGTATACTGAGGAGAAACAGGAAGTGAGATATTCAGACAAAGAAAAAAAACATTTAGAAGGGAAATCAAAGGAAAAGGTAAGTGAACCAACAATGCTCTAGCTTAAAGGAACCTATGTAGAAAATAAAAAATTTACCTTTACAATCCCTTTAATATGGGTAAACCATGAAACATGGTCCAAAGGGTGGGTTAAATGGTTGGTTTCCTAAATGATCACATGTGCAGCACCATGACAACTGCAGATCAAACAGGGACGAGGATGGCAGCTTCCTTGGAAGTAAAAAAATAGGAGGGTGTCGTTCTGCTTTAAAGGAAGTTTGTATTGAAGAAGTATACCTAAAGCCCCATACACACTATCAGATTTTCTGCTGAGTTTTTCCTTCAGATTTACCAAAACCATATAATACGAGGACAAACCTTAGGAGTTTCAATGTGTATGCAATCAGGCAGGCCCTTCTACTACATGGTTTTGGTAAATCTGAAGGAAAAACTCAGCAGATAATCTGATAGTGTGTATGGGGCTTAAGTGCTAAGTCTTTATAAACAGCAGTCTCTTTTTTTTTTCTTCATACAATGGCAATACTCTGAGCAAACAACGCTGACTAAAGGGACTGAATCACAAATCACACATAAAATTTACAGTGTCATCAGTCTTGTAATCTAAATTATTTAGGATGCAGATTTGTCATATAGAAAAAGTAAGAACACTCCTTCATTTATCACTAACTCAAATCCATTGAACTAGAGCCATGGGTTCCAGATTTAGAAAAAAAAAAATTCAAAATGATCTGCTCACCCCTTTCCCCGGGCATCCTTCAGCTGTTCAATGGCTTTCCACACCACAAAGGGGTTAGCGAGTGATAGAGAAAACGTAGGTCCCATCGAAGATCTGCATACCACCCGCCGAACGTGACCCATTCAACTGAACGGGGCCATGCTGCAACCGCTGTGTGGGCTTTTAGGGGTTGAAATAGCCTGTCGTATGCTCACTGAAGAGCAATCCACCGCAAATCCAGAGGGCTAATGCAAATATAAATAAGTCCTAAGGGTCTTGGATACTGTATGTACCAATCCATTCCCTAATGGTTTGGTTAAGGACCAAATGCCTGCAACTATTGGATGCCCCTCTGGAGTCAATTTATTTTTATGCAATTTCGGATGAAAATTATGACACAATGGGACCTTTGGTGACTCAATTTTCAAATATTCAGAAGTGTTCTCGATGAGAATACACAATGTTACCCCTTGCTTAATCTATTTAACCACTACAGATCCGCGCTATTGCCAAATGACAGCATCAGCGCGGACCTACATTTCCGGGACTACGTCTATTGACGTCGTCCCGGATACGAGCGGCCTGCGCGCCCCCTGAGGGGCGCGCGCGGCGCGCTCTGTGATCGGCGAGTCCGTGAGACTCGCCTGATCGCCGATCCGTGCAAGGGGTCGATCCCAACCCCTTATCACGTGATCAGCTGTCAGCCAATGACAGCTGATCATGTGATAGAACGGAGCCGGTAATTATTCTATTTAGAGAAAAAAAAAGCCGATCACCGGCGGCCGTGATCGGGACATCAGTCCCGATCACGGCCAGCAATACAGCTGACCACCTGCCCCCTGCCAGTGCCCACCTGCCCACCGCCGTGCCATCCTGAATAAAAGTAAGTGCCCCCCATCAGTGCCCATAGTGCCCACAGTGCCACCTACAGTGCCACCCACAATGCCACCCACAGTGCCATCCAGCAGTGCCACCAACAGTGCCACCCACAGTGCCCACAATCTGCCTCAAAGGTGCTGCGACCCAGTGCCGCCCATCAGTGCCCAGCAGTGCCGCCCATCAGTGCCCAGCAGTGCCGCCCATCAGTGCCCAGCAGTGCCACCTATCAGAGCCACCTATCAGTGCCACCTATCAGTGCCCATCAGTCCCATCTATCAGTGGTACCTATCAGTGCCCATCCGTGCCACCCATCCGTGCCACTTATCCGTGCCACCCATCCATGCCATCTTATCTGTGCCCATCTTTGCCCATCAGTGCCGCCTTATCTGTGCCCATCGGTGCCGCCTTATCTGTGCCTATTAGTGCCGCCTTAACTATGCCTATCAGTGCCCACCAGTGCAGCCCATCAGTGCCCACCAATGCAGCCCATCAGTGCCCACCAATGCAGCCCATCAGTGCCCACCAATGCAGCCATCAGTGCCGCCTAATCAGCGCACTTCAATGAAGGAGAAAAATGACCCGTTTGCAAAATTTTATAACAAACTATTAAAACATGATTTATTTATTTTTATTTTTTTGCATCTTTTTTTGTTTGTTTAGCAAAAAATAAAACTCCGAGCTGTAACTAAATACCACCAAAAGAAAGCTCTATTTGTGGGAAAAAAATGATAAAAATTTCATTTGGGTACAGTGTTGTATGCCCGCGCAATTGTCATTCAAAGTGCATCAGCGCTGAAAGCTGAAAATTGGTCTGGGACTGAGGGGGGTTTAAGTGCCCAGTAAGCAAGTGGTTATTAAATAAGAAAATTTGGTAATATTTGATATTTGGTAGGATCTGAGCTCATTTGTAAATATTTGTTATTATCTTATAGCTGTCTCACTATGTTTTTTTTTTAAATCACTGTAATCTAGCAGTGTTAGAGCCGGTTCACACAGCGGGCGATGCGAGGCGTTCTGTACAATGGAACCATTCTGAGAGGAGCGACTCGAGTCGCTCCGACTCAGAAAAAAGGTTCCTGTACTACTTTTGGGCGACCTGGGGGCGACTGCATTGACTTCTATACAGAAGTCATCTGCAAGTCGCCGCTGAGGCCGCGGCAGGTCGCGGCGAGGCAAGTCGGAGTCGCCTCGCCTCGCCTGCAGTGTGAACCGGCCCTTAGGCTTCATGCACACGAGACGCAGATGCAAACGCTGCTGGACACATGTTGAAACACGCGTTTTGCCGCGATTTTTACCGCGATTTAGCGGCGTTTTACTGCGTTTTACCGCGTTTGCGCCTAGAAGCGTTTAGTTAAGCTAACATCATAGACCCTCCCCAGCTCAAAAATTAACTATTTCAGCAATTTTGTGAGACCAGAGTGAGTAGCAGCAGCTGTGAGAGCTGCAGTGTACTTGTATTTAGCGTGTCACTTGCCACGGCACCTGCCACAAGTTGTGGATTGTCCACTTGCCACGTGACTTGCCACATCACCTGCCACGTCACTTGCCATGTCATCTGCCACAAGTTGTGGATTGTCCAACTGCCACGTTACCTGCCACAAGTTGTGGATTGTCCACTTGCCTCGTGACTTGCCACATCACCTGCCACGTCACTTGCCACGTCACCTGCCACAAGTTGGGGATTGTCCACTTGCCACATCACCTGCCACGTCACCTGTCACAAGTTGTGGATTGTCCACTTGCCACATCACTTGCCACCTGCCATGTCACTTGCCACAAGCTGTGGATTATCCACTTGCCACGTCACTTGCCATGTCACCTGCCACGTCACTTGCCACGTCACCTGCCACAAGTTTTGGATTGTCCACTTGCCACGTCACTTGCAACGTCAGCTGCCACGTCACTTGCCACAAGATCTGGATTGTCCACTTGTCACATCACCTGCCACATCACTTGCCACATCACCTGCCACGTCACCTGCCACAAGTTGTGGATTGTCCACTTGCCACGTCACTTGCCACATCACCTGCCACGTCACTTGCCACGAGATGTGGATTGTCCACTTGCCACGTCACTTGCCACGTCACCTGCCACGTCACTTGCCACGTCACCTGCCACAAGTTTTGGATTGTCCACTTGCCACGTCACTTGCCACGTCACTTGCCACAAGATGTGGATTGTCCACTTGTCACATCACCTGCCACATCACCTGCCACGTCACCTGCCACAAGTTGTGGATTGTCCACTTGCCACGTCACTTGCCACATCACCTGCCACGTCACTTGCCACGAGATGTGGATTGTCCACTTGCCACGCCACTTGCCACGTCACCTGCCACGTCACTTGCCACGTCACCTGCCACAAGTTTTGGATTGTCCACTTGCCACGTCACTTGCCACGTCAGCTGCCACGTCACTTGCCACAAGATGTGGATTGTCCACTTGTCACATCACTTGCCACATCACCTGCCACATCACCTGCCACGTCACTTGCCACAAGATGTGGATTGTCCACTATCCACGTCACCTGCCATGCCACCTGCCACAAGTTGTGGATTGTCCACTTGCCACGTCACCAGCCACATCACCTGCCACAAGTTGTGGATTGTCCACTTGCCACACCACTTTCCACGTCACCGACTCAGAAAAAAGGTTCCTGTACTACTTTTGGGCGACCTGGGGGCGACTGCATTGACTTCTATACAGAAGTCATCTGCAAGTCGCCGCTGAGGCCGCGGCAGGTCGCGGCGAGGCAAGTCGGAGTCGCCTCGCCTCGCCTGCAGTGTGAACCGGCCCTTAGGCTTCATGCACACGAGACGCAGATGCAAACGCTGCTGGACACATGTTGAAACACGCGTTTTGCCGCGATTTTTACCGCGATTTAGCAGCGTTTTACTGCGTTTTACCGCGTTTGCGCCTAGAAGCGTTTAGTTAAGCTAACATCATAGACCCTCCCCAGCTCAAAAATTAACTATTTCAGCAATTTTGTGAGACCAGAGTGAGTAGCAGCAGCTGTGAGAGCTGCAGTGTACTTGTATTTAGCGTGTCACTTGCCACGGCACCTGCCACAAGTTGTGGATTGTCCACTTGCCACGTGACTTGCCACATCACCTGCCACGTCACTTGCCATGTCATCTGCCACAAGTTGTGGATTGTCCAACTGCCACGTTACCTGCCACAAGTTGTGGATTGTCCACTTGCCTCGTGACTTGCCACATCACCTGCCACGTCACTTGCCACGTCACCTGCCACAAGTTGGGGATTGTCCACTTGCCACATCACCTGCCACGTCACCTGTCACAAGTTGTGGATTGTCCACTTGCCACATCACTTGCCACCTGCCATGTCACTTGCCACAAGCTGTGGATTATCCACTTGCCACGTCACTTGCCATGTCACCTGCCACGTCACTTGCCACGTCACCTGCCACAAGTTTTGGATTGTCCACTTGCCACGTCACTTGCAACGTCAGCTGCCACGTCACTTGCCACAAGATCTGGATTGTCCACTTGTCACATCACCTGCCACATCACTTGCCACATCACCTGCCACGTCACCTGCCACAAGTTGTGGATTGTCCACTTGCCACGTCACTTGCCACATCACCTGCCACGTCACTTGCCACGAGATGTGGATTGTCCACTTGCCACGTCACTTGCCACGTCACCTGCCACGTCACTTGCCACGTCACCTGCCACAAGTTTTGGATTGTCCACTTGCCACGTCACTTGCCACGTCACTTGCCACAAGATGTGGATTGTCCACTTGTCACATCACCTGCCACATCACCTGCCACATCACCTGCCACGTCACCTGCCACAAGTTGTGGATTGTCCACTTGCCACGTCACTTGCCACATCACCTGCCACGTCACTTGCCACGAGATGTGGATTGTCCACTTGCCACGCCACTTGCCACGTCACCTGCCACGTCACTTGCCACGTCACCTGCCACAAGTTTTGGATTGTCCACTTGCCACGTCACTTGCCACGTCACTTGCCACGTCAGCTGCCACGTCACTTGCCACAAGATGTGGATTGTCCACTTGTCACATCACTTGCCACATCACCTGCCACATCACCTGCCACGTCACTTGCCACAAGATGTGGATTGTCCACTATCCACGTCACCTGCCATGCCACCTGCCACAAGTTGTGGATTGTCCACTTGCCACGTCACCAGCCACATCACCTGCCACAAGTTGTGGATTGTCCACTTGCCACACCACTTTCCACGTCACCTGCCACGTCACCTGCCACAAGATGTGGATTGTCCACTTGCCACATCACCAGCCACATCACCTGCCACAAGTTGTGGATTGTCCACTTGCCACATCACTTTCCACGTCACCTGCCACGTCACCCGCCACAAGTTGTGGATTGTCCACTTGCCACGTCCCCTGCCACGTCCCCTGCCACGTCCCCTGCCACGTCACCTGCCACAAGTGGATTGTTCACTTGCCACATCACTTGCCACATCACCTGCCACAAGTTGTGGATTGTCCACTTGCCACGTCACCTGACACAAGTTGTGGATTGTCCACTCGCCACGTCACTTGCCACATCCTCTGCCACAAGTGGATTGTCCACTTGCCACGTCACTTGCCACGTCCCCTGCCACAAGTGGATTGTCCACTTGCCACGTCACTTGCCACGTCACCTGCCACAAGTTATGGATTGTCCACTTGCCACGTCACATGCCAGTCACCTGCCACAAGTTGTTGATTTTCCACTTGCCATGTCACCTGCCAGGTCACTTGCCGCGTCACCTGCCAGGTCACTTGCCACGTCACCTGCCACAAGTTGTGGATTGTCCACTTTCCACGTCACTTGCCACTTCGCCTGCCACGTCACTTGCCACAAGTTGTGGATTGTCCACTTGCCACATCACTTGCCACCTGCCATGTCACTTGCCACAAGTTGTGGATTGTCCACTTGCCACGTCACTTGCCACCTGCCATGTCACTTGCCACAAGTTGTGGATTGTCCACTTGCAATTGCAATTGTTTAAAATATTTTTCTAATGGTTTTTCATCATTTGCAATAATTTTTGAGATTTTTAATGTAAAAAAAAAGGTCACCTTTAGGCTGGGTTCACACTGCTGCGGGGGGAGATCCGGATGTGATTCGCACCGCAAATCACATCCGATCTCCGTAGCGATGCGAGTTCAGCCATACAGATAGTATGGCTGAATTCGCATCACTCCCGCAGCAAACTCGCACGGGACCCTTTTTTTGGTCCGCAACAGAATCGGATCGCATGGGGGTTCACACCATGCGATCCGATTCCTGTGCGAGTCGGCAGATCGCACTGCGATATGCGGACGGATCTGGGGGTGTCAATAACATATCATTGACACTCCCAGCCGTCCACATAGGGCAGTGTGAACTGCCGGCGGGAGTAATGCGATGCGGGAAAACGCCGCGGATTCGCGGCGTTCCCGCATCGCAGCGGTGTGAACCAGGCCTTAAAAACGCATATAAACGCAAACGCGGCTAAACGCGGTAGCGGCGTTTTGCCGCGTTTTGCGTCTGAAACGTGGACATTTTTGCTTCTGAACGCATTTTTTTGCTTCTGGAAAAACGAGATTAAACGCAACTGCATAAAAATGGAAAAAAACGAGACTGTGTGCATGGACACATAGGATAACATTGAATGAGTTCAGGGGCAGTTGAAAAAACTGTCCAACTGCATCTGAACGCGCGTTTAACTGCGTCTCGTGTGCATGAGGCCTTATACTACCACCTGTATCAGCCTGTTTTGACATGGCTGCCTGTAGGCAGGTGCAGTCTGTATTCTCTACTGCAGGTGGCGCTGGACAGTCTGTATTCTCCACTGCAAGTAGCACTGGACTGCAGCATCAATGCAGATGGGGGAGGAAATTGGGAGGAACTTGGTTCCTCTATGATTTCCTTGGTCATGGGGGGCAGATGTCCAATTGGATGCTGGCAACCCATGTGACTTTGGTGGCCATCTTGGGTCAGACAGAGTCTATTTCAGCTCCTGGGCTTGGGGCACCTTATGCGAGTTACTAGCATGGGCACAGTTTTCCTGTCTATCAGGGACAGTGCTTAGATATAGAGAAATGTTCCAGAGGACTAGGGACTGTGCAGAGACTACGTCTACCTCTTCTAGGAAACCTTCTCTTTAGGTGTGTACTAGCCTGGCTGTATTCAGCTCCTCGTAGCAGGCACTGTTGGCATCTTCCAGTCTTTGAACCGCCATTTCACCACTATTGCAGTTGTAAGTGGCAAGTGTGTCTCCCTGCTGGGCCTGTTTGTACTTGCTTAATATTTCTACAATATATTGCTATTGCCAAACTCACTTTTGGATGGGGCCAACCCATCAATGCCCGGGACCAGGCAGAGTCACGTGAACATTCTAAGAGCCGGTTCACACAGGGGCAACACGACTTTCAACACGACTTTTGGAGGCAACTTGGACACGACTTCAACACGACTTGGGGCGACTTACAACACGACTTTAAGTCGCCCCAGGCTAGGTGACTTTTGCCGTGGCCAATCAGAGAATGAGCTCTCAAAGGGGAACTCCACGCAAAAAAACAACAAAAAAAAAAACGGCGTGGGTTCCCCTTCCAGGAGCATAACAGGCCCTTAGGTCTGGTATGGATTTTAAGGGGAACCCCCTACGCCGAAAAAACGGCGTGGGGGTCCCCCCAGATCCATACCAGACCCTTATCCGAGCATGTTACCCGGCCGGCCAGGAAAGGGGGTGGGGACGAGCGAGCGCCCCTCCTCCTGAGCCGTACCAGGCCGCGTGTTCTCAACATGGGGGGTGCCTTGGGGAAGGGGGGGCTGCACGGCCCCCCCACCCCAAAGCACCTTGTCCCCATGTTGATGAGGACAAGGGCCTCTTCCCGACAACCCTGGCCGTTGGTTGTCGGGGTCTGTGGGCGGGGGCTTATTGGAATCCGTGAGCCCCCTTTAATAAGGAGGCCCCCGGATCTCGGCCCCCCACCCTATGTGAATGAGTATGGGGTACAATGTACCCCTACCCATTCACCTGTGAAAAAAAACACAGCACACAAGGGTTAAAATAGTTTATTGCACAGCTCCAGGGGTCTTCTTCCGTCTTCGGGGGTCTTCTCGCCGGACTCCTCCGCTATCTTCTGCTAGCTCTTTTACTAGCGGAGGAGCCCGGCTTTATTCATAGCCGCCGCCCTCTTCTTCCGACTTCGGGGGTCTTGTCCACCTCTTCGGTTCTTCTTGCCGGGCCACCGCGCCTTCTTCTAGCTCTTTTACAAGCTGTGGCCCGGTCTTCTGTCGCCGCTGCCGCCGTCTTCTGTTCTGTTCTCTTCTTCTGTTCTTCTCTTCTGGAGATGTTGCCTCATCGCTGTCTCCAGTCCCTATGACAGGACACGCGGCGTGCGGCGACTTATATAGGGACATCACCGGATGATGTCCCCACCCATTATGATGTCACAGTCCCAGCATCCTCTGGGACTGTGACATCATAATGGGCAGGAACATCATCCGGTGATGTCCCTATATAAGTCGCCGCAAGCCGCGTGTCCTGTCATAGTGACCGGAGACAGTGACGAGGCAACATCTCCAGAAGAGAAGAACAGAAGAAGAGAAGAGAAAAAAGAAGATGGCGACGGCGACAGCAGCAGCGGCGACAGAAGACCGGGCCACCGCTTGTAAAAGAGCTAGAAGAACTAAATAGGGGGACAAGACTCCGGAAGAGGGGGACAAGACTCCCGAAGTCGGAAGAAGAGGGCGGCTACGAAGAAGAAAGCCGGGCTCCTCCGCTAGTAAAAGAGCTAGCAGAAGATAGCGGAGGAGTCCAGCGAGAAGACCCCCGAAGACGGAAGAAGACCCCTGGAGCTGTGCAATAAACTATTTTAACCCTTGTGTGTTGTGTTTTTTTTACATTTTTTTCACAGGTGAATGGGTAGGGGTACATTGTACCCCATACTCATTCACATAGGGTGGGGGGGCCGGGATCCGGGGGCCCCCTTATTAAAGGGGGCTCACAGATTCCGATAAGCCCCCCACCCACAGACCCCGACAACCAACGGCCAGGGTTGTCGGGAAGAGGCCCTTGTCCTCATCAACATGAGGACAAGGTGCTTTGGGGTGGGGGGCCGCGCCCCCCCTTCCCCAAGGCACCCCCCCATGTTGAGGGCACGCGGCCTGGTACGGCTCAGGAGGGGGAGCCAGCTGGGTAGCGTACTCAGATAAGGGTCTGGTATGGATCTGGGGGGGACCCCCACGCCGTATTTTCGGCGTAGGGGGTTCCCCTTAAAATCCATACCAGACCTAAGGGCCTGTTATGCTCTCAGAGGGGGAACCCATTTAAAAAAATTTGGCGTGGAGTTCCCTTTTGAGAGCTGATAATTCTGTGAGAGTCGCCTCCGTATAGACAGGGATCTGACTTGGAGGCGACCTCCATTGAAATCAATGGGTACCAGTCGCCTACAAGTCGGATAGAAGTAGTACAGGAACCTTTTCTGAAGTCGGAGCGACTTCAGTAGTGTGCATTAAGACGGCTCTCATTCACTTACATTGATTTTTACATGTAGCGCGACTAGGGGCGACCTGAAGTCGGATCTGAGTCGCCCCTGTGTGAACCGGCTCTAACATTAAGGCACTTCCCCAGCTTAGAGATGAGCCTTCACTGTGTGCAGTAATTAAAGTACAGAGTTCCTCTGAAAAGTGCTGTCCCATGTCACTACACATGAAGTCTGATGAATGTTGCATTTGAAGGGATGTGCTGAGTAGTGTTAGGCCCCTTTCACACATGCGGATATTATGTCCGTATTTCATCCATCCGTTTGCGGATGAAATACGGACATATATGCATACCTATGGGATAGCGGGTGTCTGTGGATAAACATCCGCAGACACCCGCTATTGTCCGATTCTGCAGACAGAGGAAAATCCTATTTTTCTATCCGTCTGCAGAACAGATTGGATGAACACGTACAGACAGTCCGTGCTCATCCGATCCCCATAGAGGAGAGCGGAGAGCTGACAGGGCGGTCCCTGCACATTGTGCAGAGACCGCCCTGTCCACTGCCGGTTCAGCGGGGACAACGGAGCAATCCCCGCTGAGCAAGCAAGTCATCACGGGACGGATCATTACTGATCTGTCCCGTGTGAGGGGCCTTAGGGGAACAGTTCGGCTCAGCATGAGTTTTGGCTGAACATTGGCTGTTCGCCTGTTCGACGTACACCTGGATTATCAGGGTGTTTGACAATTTGTTCGGCCTGCCAAACAACCACAGTGCACTATTCTGCCACAAAGTGCATTGGAAGCCCTGCTGGCTGAAGCAATGAAGGCTCTGCCCAATCAGGGCACGTAGCACTGTCAGAGCCATGATTGGACACTGTTGTGATGACTCTATCCAATCATGGCTCCTTGCTCTTAGTCGCACCTCACACTATGAAAATATTCTTCCCATAGTGGGCATTTGCAGTGTGATATTGGCGGGGAGAGAGATAGAACAGGGCTCTGTTCAGTGCTACTAGTGAGTTAGTGTGCTATAGTGGGCTATTGTGATTATATTGTGAGTGTAAAGTATCAGTTTAGTGTGAATCTATTGCAACCATTCATTTTTAGTTTAGTGTGAATCTAGTGATAGTGCAGTGTGAGTGTAATGCGACTGATCATTTTTACTTTAGTGTCATTTTATTTTGTCAGGCCAGGGTTCCTGTAGTATATTTCAGTGCGTTACTTCACGTTTACTGCAGTATATTGCAGTGCGTTACTGCATGTTTACCGCAGTATATTGTAGTGCGTTACTGCACGTTTAGCACAGTGTATTGCAGTGCGTTTTTGTAGGTTTACAGTAGTATATTGCAGTGTGTTAGTGCACGTTTTAAGAACATTTCAGTGCATTAGTGCACGTTTAACGCAGTATATTTCAGTGTGTTAGTGCATGTTTACTGCAGTATATTGCAGTGTGTCAGTGCAGTTTTACTGCAGTATATTGTAGTGCATCAGTGGAGTGTGTCTGTGTAGTCAGTAATCAAGTTAAAGTGCATCCACGTACACATTTCCCCATCCTTATTACACTTTAATAATACCCCCCCCCCCCCTCCATTGTGTCTGGGAGGCCAACAAGGAGAGGCAGACGTTCCCATGGCACTGTGAGGGGGCCAGCAGCATCTGTGTCCACAGGCAAAAGTGGACTAAGGCAGGTCATCATATACTCTGTTTAGTGATGTTGCCTGTGCTATCCAACCACAGTATGCAGAGGAGGTGGTGGACTGGCTTACTAAACCATCCCACGTCACCCAAGCAGATACTAGTGTGCAGTCCATGACAGCTGCCAGAGTGGCTTATTCTGCCTCCTTGTCTATAGCTTCTCGTGTCATAACCCCAGCATCAGGCAGGGAGGAGTCAGCTGACTTACTTGAACACAGTGTCAACCACCTGCGCCTTGATGATGCACAGCCATTACTTGATTCAGATCTTGGTTCTGAGGTTGAGGAATGTAGGAACATGAGCCTCCAGAGAGGGGAGAACACTGGTAAACAATAAATTGTCAGTCATGTCCCCCCAGCCACAGCGAATTGCCAGGTTGGCTCCAGTGATAAGGATGGAGGGAATTTAGAGGTCACTGATGCGACTTGGGTGCCGGATAGAGCAGAGGAGAAAAGTGAGGGTGAGGTACAACCCCCAATGAGGCAGCTATCATGGAAGAGTAGAGAGCAGCCACCCTATTCCACCAGATTGTAAAGCTGTTATCTCCCAGCCCACTTCCCACAGCTCATCTGTCTGGGCCTTTTTTAACACATGTACAATTACACTCACACTATTGCAATTTGCAAACTTTGTCCAAAGCAGATTAAGCATGGCAAAAACACCAGCCATTTGGTACCACATGCTTGACAAGGCATTTAACCTCCCGCCACTCAACCCATTGGCAAGAACACTTGAAAGCCACACCAAAGGTACACAATTCTGCTCCTCCTCACTCCTCACCTTTCCGATCTACCTCCGCTATACCTCATGGCCCCTTAGCAGCCTCCACTGACAGGAATGATGGTATAGTGAAGGGTGTCACAGGTACTTTCAACACGTCTGCCAGTAGGACACCACCAGATGTTGACTGCAGGAAAATTTCTCTGCCCTATCTGCTCCAGCGAAAAAGTGAATACAGTCACTGCCACCCACATTCCCAGTGTCTAAATTCAAGCTTGTTAAAGTTGCTGGCTTTACAACTCCTGCCTTTCCATCTGGTGGATTCTGCCCCCTTCTGTGATTTTGCAGAATGTGCTGTACCACAATGGCAGGTTCCCAGTAGCTATTTCTTTTCACGTAAGGCCATTCTACCTCTGTACCGTCACGTGCAAGGCAATGTTGTGGCATCATTGGGCAAGGCAGTTAGCCGCAAAGTCCACGTTACTGTAGACGTACATGTGGTCCAGCAAGCATGGTCAGGGACACTATATTTAGTTCACAGCACACTAGGTAACTCTGCTTGCAGCTGGGAAGGATGCAGGACAGGGCTCAGTGTTGTAGCTTGTTGTTACCTCCACGTCTCCATACAGCTAGTGGTGATGATTTGTAAGCTCCACCCCCTTCTCCTTCTCCATGCCTTCCTCTGCTGAATTGAACCACAAGTACCCCCCTATGGGTTCAAGTGGCTATTCAATGAGTCAGGCTAAAATGTGCCATGCAATGCTTCAGCTGGTCTGTTTAGGGGACAGAAGCCAAACCAGGAGTAGAGATTCTTGCAGCTCTGCAGGGGCAGACCCAGAGGTGGTTTACGCCACACCAGCTGGAGCCAGGAATGGCGGTGTGTGATAATGGCACAAACCTCCTGTCTGTCCTTAGACAAGGAAATTTGACACATGTGTCATGCCTGGAACTTGTCCTCAATTTGGCGGTGCAGTGTTTCTTAAGCAGGGTTGGAAAATCTGCTAAAGCAGTCTGTAGCCATTTCAGGCAGTCATGCACATCCAGTGCTCGGTTGGCTGAAATTCAACGGGAATTACACCTGCCCGTAAACCGCTGATTTCATGTAGCAGAAGGCCGACATTGAGTACCTGTGTCAGTATGGCACAATGACAGGCTCGTTTTTTTTTTCTCCATGTCAGTGGCTGCTGATAAAGGATGCACACATTGTACTGTCACCATTTGAGGAGGCGACAAGGATGGTGAGTCATGACAATGCATGCATCAGTGATACAATCCCTGCTATGTTCCTGCTGGAGCAGACTCTGCATGTCATTATGGACAGGGCACTCGAGGCAGAGCAGCGGGATGAAAAGGAGGACTTCCCTTCCTCTCAAGGCCTGCTTTATGCAGACACCATTTTTGCGATGCCACACAACATACAAGAGGAAAGGGAGAATATAAAAATATATATAAATTCACAAACATATAAAGCGACATACTCACCCAGAACAGAGACATTTAGAGGGGACTGCAGGCTAGCCTCTTGATTATGGGCCCTGGCTTTAAAGGGAGCACTGCTCTTTAGGAAGTATGTGCCTGAGGGACCCTTGGGGTAATGTTACTTTTGATTCAAGTCCATGTCTCCCCAACACACAGACTCTAGGAATCTAGGCCCAAGATCCATGTCTAGGGCCTAGATGCCCCTTTACCAACAATGACTACTTCATACTGTGAGACTCATAGCAGATGTTAATATCATCAGCTCAAGCCACCTATCTGGGGTCTCCTGCTATAATGTGCTTATTGTAAGTAGGTCTCTCCCATGGTGTGCCTCCTAAGGGTCATTCACCCATTGTTAAAGTGGTTGTAAACTCTGTTACACGTCTTGTACCTACAGGTAAGCCTATAATAAGGCTTACCTGTAGGTACAGTAAATATCTCCTAAACTTACACAGTGTCAGAAACCATGAAATCAGGCAGAGACAGCCCTGACACACAGTTTGGGAGATATTCACTATATGCACTGCTACTGACATCATCGTGACTGGCAGCACCTGCACGTATGCGCAGGAGTGACGTCATTGTGGCTCTGGCCAATCACAGGGCCAGAGGCCTCGAACCCGGAAGTAACTATGGTGAAAGATGACGGCCATTGGAGCGGAGTGCAGGCGGCACTGCAGGGCATCGTTCTAAGGCAAGTATTTCATAATGAGCTAGTGTGTGATGCATACTAGCTCATTATGCCTTTGTCTTGCAGGTTTTTGTTTTTTTCTGACGTTTACAACCTCTTTAATTGTGCAAATGACCCCCCTATTGGTTCTGTCAGTCTGTTGAGACTTTGGGGTTGAGTAGTCTGACCTGGAGTGAGATCTCTGATTAATCATAACATTGTCCAGTTGGCTAGTTGTTTATTTTAACTTAATGTTTACAGTATATTTTGTCTGTTGTTAAGCTATGTTAATTAACCACTTGCCGCCCGCCCTAAAGGCAAATGATGGCTGCAAAGTGGTTTCAAAATCCTGACTGGGCATCATATGACGTCCTCCAACGGAGACTCTTTACCATGTGATCAGCCATGGCCAATCACGGCTGATCACAGTGTAAATAGGAAGAGCCGGTGATTGGCTTTTCCTCACTCGCGTCTGTCAGACGCTAGTAGAGGAGAGCCGATCTGTTGCTCCTCTGACAGGGGGGTCTGTGCTGATCGATTATCAGCGCAGTCCCCCTGAGGATGCCCACACTGGACCACCAGGGACACCACCAGACCACCAGGGATGCCCAGCACCAGGTATGCCACCCTAGACCACCAGGGATGCTAGTCAGTGCCCACAATGGATGCCAATCAGCCCCCGCAATGGGCATCACTGATTGGCATGCATTATTGTTTGGCACTGATTGGCATCCATCAGTACAAAACAATACAATACAATGCCGCCTATCAGTGTCCATCCATGCCGCCTATCAGTGTCCATCCATGCCGCCTATCAGTGCCCATCCATGCCCATTTGTGCCGCCTATCTATGCCAATCCGTGCCAGCTATCAGTGTCCATCCGTGTCGCCCATCAGTGCCACCTATCAGTGCCCATCAGTGCCACATATCAGTGCCCATCAATGCCACCTCATCAGTGACACTTCATTGGTGCCACCCCATCAGTGCCGCCTTATCAGTGCCCATCAGTGCAGCCCCATCAGTGAAGGAGAAAACTTACTTATTTACAAAGTTTTGAAACTGAAACAACAAAAAAAATATTTTTTTCAACATTTTCGGTCTTTTTTTATTTGTTTAGCAAAAAATAAAAACCGTAGAGATGATCAAATACCATCAAAAGAAAGCTCTATTTGTGGGAAAAAAATGATAAAAATTAAATTTGGCTACAGTGTAGCATGGCCGCGCAATTGTCATTCAAATTGCGACAGCGCTGAAAGCTCAAAATTGGTCCGGGCAGGAAGGTGTTTAAGTGCCCAGTATTGAGGTGGTTAAATTCCTGTGTACAGTTTGTATTGTTAGGGTAATATGATCAGGAGGGGAATATCCCCCTGTGGGGTATAAAGTATGTGTCTGGGTTTCAAAAAACAGCAACGTCTGTGTATGATGATTGGGGTAAAAAGTCAGTATGTGAAGTGATACTGTTGTATGCATGTAAAAAATTATGTGCAATCCTGCAAAGATAATATTGTGCTAAAGATCCAAAGAGTCCAAAGATGAGGTATAAAGTAGGGTTGCACCAATATCGTTACTGGTATCAGTGCCGATACTAAGCATTTGCATGAGTAATGGTACTAGTGCAAATGCGCCGATACCTGAAACGGATACCTTTAGGTTCTTTCATCTGTCAGCAGGATGACGTGCTTCACCACCTCTCCCCCTAAACGATAACACTGGTCCCTGGCTCTCCACCCTAAACAATAACACCCTTCCTCGCTTCTCCATCCTAAACAATAACACTCCTCTCTACCCTAAACATTAGCACCCTTCCCCACCTCTCCACCCTAAACATTAGCACCCTTCCCCACCTCTCCACCCTAAACAACAACACCCCTCCCTGACTCTCCGCCATAAACAATAACACCCCTCCCCACCTCTCCACCCTAAACAATAACACCCTCCCCAGTGTTAAAAATAAATAAAAGATATATTTAAAATAGGTATCGATAATCTGTACCGGACTGTAGTATAAAGTCCCCCCAACCATCATCAATATGCTGGTGCTGTAAATGACCACCTAATCGTGCTCCACTCCAAGACAGAACAAATTTGACTTCTTACCGGAAAGTTAGACCCTGTAAAGTTCTGACCTTGTTTTTAGTGAGTGTACCTCTCACTGTGGATATAGTAAGTATCTCCCAGTGGGAAAGCCCATACAGATGATCAATGCTTTGGACACACTCTGCAGTTTCCCTCACTAAATGGCACTTCACCATATAGTACTCCCGTACAGTCATATGGGGCATAGTAGTAAGAAAAGAAGGAAGAGCTCTTCATTGCGCAATGTCCATTAAAAACAGTTCTTAAATGGGGCGTGGCCGGATGTGATCACGGTAGGACGTGTTCTCTCAGTGCTCCAGCTATCCTCTGGTAATATATCCTAATAACGGCCGATTGACTGGCTTTCATTAATGCTAACAGTGACACTAAGCCAGGGGAAGCAATCATGCACCGTATCATGCCATCTTCAGCAGCAAAAAAGCAGCAGAACCAGCTTTTACAACCGCAGAGGGATCAGAGACATCAGGGAAGCATGGCGACTAGCCCCGCCCACTCGTCTTCCGTCCAGAATCCTGTGTTTGCAGCACTTCGCACCAAAACACCAGCAGTGAAGATGGCACAGCAGAGTGCAGGCCCTATCAAATGGACTGAAAGACTCATCTCTCATGCCACAGAAGATTGAGGTGGACACAACGGCCATAACAGGTCCACTCCTAGAAGCCATTGTGGCGTCGAAGTCGGAACTCATGGGGCGCATAGATCTCCTGGCGTCAGAGTGCAACCTCATCCGCCATGATCTCAACAAGATTAGAGGCTGATTAACCACATCAGAGGACAGCATCATGGAGGTGGAGGATGCCTCTCATATACAAGGCTTGCAACTGGTGGAATTGAAGGAGATGGTAAACGCATTACAACATAGAGCAGATGACGCTGAAGACCGCCAGAGAAGAAATAACGTGAGGGTGGTGGGGTTGCCGGAAGGAGCTGAGGGGACTGCTGCAACTACAGTTGCAGAACAGTTTTTTAAATCCTTGCTGACACTAGGTGATCAACCTCCTACATATGTTGCTGAAAGCGCGCACAGGGTCCCAACAGGAGCTAGACCCTTGTTGGGCGCCCCACCGCGGCCATTCCTGGTCAGGTTCCTTAATTACAGGGACCAAGATATGTTACCGGCGGATGCTAGAAAACACAAGGAGTTAAAGTTTGAAAACGCCCGCATCATGCTGTTCCCGAACGTCTCGGCAGAGACGCACAAAGACGTTGTTCCTTTACTGATGTGAAGAAAAGGCTTAGAGAAAGGGAGTTGAAATACAGCATGCTGTACCCAAGTCGCCTCTGTGTACAACGCAAAGGTACCGTTAAATTCTTTGAAACCCCACAAGATGCTAGCGACTGGCTAGACCAAAACCTGTGAAATACTACTACTCCAATGGGGAAGGGGGTTACTTTTTTCTGCTTTGCCTCCTGGTTCCTTGTTTTGTGTTGCCCTATTTTTTTTTCTGTTTTTTTTCATTATCATGACAGATTATTCTTTCTTTTTACGATTGAGTATGGACTCGCGGCAGGCCTGCTGATACTTGGAGTCCCAGATTTACGCTCCTTGGTGGGTTGTCACTTGTACGCAAAGTAATACATTTGAGGGAGGTTTACATATAGCAGTGATGGCGAACCTTGGCACTCCAGATGTTTTGGAACTACATTTCCCATGATGCTCCTGCACTCTGCAGTGTAGCTGAGCATCGTGGGAAATGTAGTTCCAAAACATCTGGGGTGCCAAGGTTCGCCATCACTGACATATAGTATAAAAGGGAGAATCTAAGTGGTGAACACTGCATTATAGTGAGTCATTGCAAATTGGTTATATGAAACTGTCACTAAAAAACAACAACTGGTGACAAGATCATTCGACTGTTCTTTTACATATATGGACCGAGCATGGAGTCTCACGTGGAAGACAGGGAATATTTTTTTTCATCTTTTGATGCCAAACTGTCGACACTTTTGGTTGAACTCTTTTTTTTTTTTTTTCTTTTGCAGGGCTCAAGCTGCATACTGGACAATTTTTGGTATAACAGCAGGGGAGGGAGGGATTGACCAAAGCCATCTATCCTATGATTATTGTGCATTCAATGTACCTATAGTTTACATGTCCTCAAGTATATTATGCAAAACAGCTGATAGATAATACGAATGGTAGATTTCCTACACAGCTACAATGGATAGCAGGATAAAATTTTTGTCTTGGAATGTAAGGGGACTAAACAATAAATTTAAGAGAGCTTTGGTATTTCAGTACCTTAGGCAGGTGAAACCACATATCGTCCTCCTTCAGGAAACCCACCTGGAGGGAAGTAAGATTCTTTCTCTGGGCAAACCCTGGATTCAGAGGTCATTCCACTCCACCTATTCCACGTATGCCAGAGGGGCCTCTATACTGATTAGCAAGGCAGTTGCATGTACAATTCATCAGGTGTTCACTGATCCGGGAGAACGATATGTGGCAATAGTATTGTAGGTCGCCTATCAAAAAATGCTATTAGTGAACTTTTACTTACCCCCCACCTTTCCAGGTGAAATTACTATATGACTTATGCCACGTACACACAACTGGACTTTCTGGCAAACTAGGTCCGACGATCTTCCCGATGGATTTTTGGCAGAGTTCCGACGGACTGTCTGAACGAACAGACTTGGCCACACAGGAACGGACTAAGTCCATTCGAAAGTCCGTTCGTTTTGAACGTGATGACGTAAACAGGACTTTCAATAGCCAGTAGCCAATAGCTGCCCTTGCGTCGTATTTGGTCCATCAGACCAGCACACAGACGAACGGTTTCCCCAATTTGAGTCCTTCGGAACTGAGTCCGCCGGATAGATTTGAAACATGTTCTATTTCTAGGTCCGCCAGATTTTATTCCCGAAAAACAAACGGATTAGCCCACACACGATTGGATTGTCCGACGGACTAATCCCATCGGACCTAGTTTGCTTTATTGCATTATTGGTAACATTAGCACCATACATACATTTACCCATGTTACTCATGGGTGACTACAATGCCATTTTAGACCCAGTATTAGATTCGTCTAATGCAGCTAGGCCAGCTTCAATGGATCTGTGCGATTGAGCATCGGTAGCGGGTTTAACGGAAATATGGAGGTGAAAGCACCAGGAAGTTGTGTCGTATTCATACCTGTCTTCCACGCAGAAATCTTCAGCCAGAATAGATTTGGCTTGCATTTTAAAAAATATCTATGAGTCGGAATACTTGGCTGGTGAAACCTCTGACCAACCCACTGCTGGTTATCTTGGCCTTCCCCTCCGGGGGAAAGAAGGGGGGTTGGAGATTGGCTCCAGGTTGGTTGCACTAAGAGCAGGTAACTGCTCAGATTCAAACTGCTATAGATACATTCTGGGCAACAAATGTAAACAGGGCTGACCCATCTGTGGTCTGGGATACTTTTAAAGCAGTGTCCAGGGGTGAGTGTATATCGGGAATAAAAGCAACCAGGAAAGAACACAATGAGGAATGCAAGCTCCTTTTCTCCAAAGAGCGAGAATGTGCTAAAATTCAAGCTGATTCTCCCTCGGAGGCTAATTATGCATCCCTACTGGGTAGTAGGAGATCTGTGGCATTACATTTCACAAATCTAACTCAAACAGAGGTGAGGCAGAGGGCAGAGAATATCTTTGCAGAGGGAGACAAAAACGGCAAGCTGTTGGCCAACTTGGCAGCCGACCAAAGGATACCAGTTAGCATCCCGGTAATAAAAAGTGGGACTGGGGCTCTAGTCACGGACGAATTTTAGATGAATTTGTAAATTTCTACAAATCTCTATATGCACCTATCCTGTCCTATAATCTGGCAGAATTGGAAGAGCTACTGCCTTTCAATGCCAAAACTGGCGGACACGGATGTTGTCCTTTTGGATGAAAGTATCCCTGTTTTAGAAATTGAGGCAGCCATACTTGCCTTTCCACCTCAGAAAGCTCCGGGCCCAGATGGTTTTCCTGCCAATTTTTATAAACTATATATGTCGCAGCTGGCTCACAGACTAAACCTACTGTATGCACACTGCTGCGAGCAAAAAGCCTTGCCTGCCTCAATGATGGAAGCATATATGGTGCTTCTCCTGAAGCCTGGCAAGGATCCGCTGGAATGTTCCTTCTACCGCCCTATAGCATTGCTTACCATGGATCTCAAGATACTTGCTAAAGTGCTGGCATCAAGATTGGCCAGGATTATTTTGACCCTGGTGGATATTGACCAGACAGGTTTCATGCCTGGCATGCCAACAGATATGAACTTAAGTAGATTATTCACACATTTACAGACGGATAATGCAGTTTCCGGCCAAAATCATTGTTTCTATAGACATTGAAAAAGCATTTGACTCTGTAAATTGGCTATACATGCACAAGGTATTACAGGCCATGGGGTTCGGTCCTGGTTTCTGTCGTTGGGCCGCACTGCTTTACAGTACACCGAGGATGGCGATTAGGCTTGGTACCATGGTCTCAGATTTTTTTCTCAGTAGGAAGAGGCACCAGGTGTGTCCGCTTTCCCTATTTCTTTTCTCCCTGATGATGGAGCCTATAGCCAGGGCACTTAGACAGTCTGAGGAGGTGGGTGCAATCCGGGTGGGGAACATAAAAGAATGTATATCGTTATACGCCGATGACTTGCTCCTGTTCTTCAGGGATCTAGGGCCTTCTCTTAGAGCTGCCCTATCAATTTTAGATAAGTTTGCCACCTTTTTGGGTTTACGGGCAAACTGGAACAAGTCATTGATCCTATCACTAGGCACAGAAGCAAGGAATTTACTAGATGACTCACTACCGCTGCAATGGGTCTCTACCATTACCTACCTTGGGGTTAAGATAACAGCCAATGTTCAAGACTATAAGTCGCTAAATCTCCTTCCACTAGTGAATAGACTTAAACAAAAAACAACAGCATGGAGAAATCTTCCCCTCTCTCTGCTGGGATGGATTAGCCTCATTAAAATGAAATTTCTCTCAGTAATTTTGTATTTCCTACATCAGTCCCCATTATGGATCCCAAAAACTTTTTTTTAATCTCTAAATAGCATAATAGGGTCCTTCATATGGTCACCACAGTCACCGCGCATAACCATCAAAATTCTACAGGAGCCGTGGGGTGCGGGGAGTCTGGCGCTACCTGACTGGCAGAAATATTATCTGGCAGGGCAGATGGTGTTTGCCAGAAGATGGCTGATAGTGGATGACGGAGATTCTGCTACAGTTGTGGAAGCAGCACACATGGAGTCATATGAAAGTTTAAAGATGGCCTTATACAGGGGTCCAAAATCATGCTTGCCTTTGACAGACTCGAAAGCAACAATTAAGGCATGGGAGCTTACTACCACCTTGATGTTCCCTAGCTATATGGGAGTTATGACCTCAGCCCCATTATGGATGAACCCAAATCTCTTGCTGTGAGAGGCTGTGAAAAGAAGTTTAAAAAGGAATGGCAGGCCTGGCTAGACTCTTCAGCTACAGTGGGTTAAACAAGAGGAGGTATATGTACTTTGGAGGTCAATAAAGATATGGAACTGCTGAGTTATCCTGGTAAATAAATAACTGAAGTCCCCATTAATAACCATAAAATTGTTCTCTTTTGCATAAGAATGTATATATCAGTTACTTGAGGAACATGATACGAATGTATTTAAGTATAAGATGCACACTGTTACAGCTATAGAATTTTGGCAACTGGTCGGGATGGGTGGTTGGGGGGAGGGAAGGTCGGGAGTTAGGTTGAACTATGTTAGTTCTGTTAATGGCCTTGCATGGCCGACTCCGGTAAGGCATGTTACCTACCGGTTGTATGTATGTTTTAATATGATATTTGTATTATGAAAAAAACTTCAAAAGAATAAAAAAAAAACAGTTCTTAACTAAAAAGATATCTACTTACAAAGCTGAAAAGACAACAGGCATTTGTGTACAACATCGCCAAGTGCCCTGGCAGGCATGCTGACGTCCCCGCTACTTCCTCCGCCTGATGTACATTCCGTCGTAAGAGATGTAGTCACTGGGTCAACTTTTATCTATTGCAGCTTACCAATCCTTAGATGTGGTGGCTGCATTATTTTTATTTTTTTATTTTTTTTCCTTTATTTTCATCTCGTGATCCAGCCAATAACACACCAAATGTAGCTACGACTAAGGCTCGCCGAAACGCGTCCGTTTTTGGTTTTATTGTCACTCCTTTGTAACCAGTCAACAATAAATTGTTATACGGACTACAGTGTTGCCGCATCAATCCATCAATTTGAGGTGTAAAACTTGTATTGAAGTGATACGGTAACAGTTCAAAACAAACTCGGTGGGAAGGCTACCCAGCCGGGTCCATTCACGGTTTCCAACAACGCGAAAGGAGCAGATCTCAGCCAGGCTGACAGCATCTGTTGAAAAAGAGTCAGAATGTGGCCTGGCCATCTCATGCCCAATCAGGAAAGAGTGCAGGAAAGATGCAAGCCTATGCTGTCCCTCCTCATCAGGAACCTTCTCCTAGTGCTAGTATTGTCCGTAACAGGCAGGGTACCTGTCCCTACTCTACCAACTTGCAAATGCATGCCAAACCTGGGAGCCAGGGCCCTAAAAAGGCTCTGCCTGGCCCAAATTGGTTCCAGAGTCACATGGGGCAGCAGCATCCAATCAGATCGCTTACCCAGTGACCCAGCACACCATAGAGAAACCATTGTTCTCCTGACTTCTTTTCCAACTACGGTGCTACTAAGAAATAACGCTACCTGAACAAAGTAAACTGCGCCTGCCTTAAAGTGCCTCCCAGGAAACCATTCCTAGCCACTTCTGGACCACCGCATGCCAATGTACGTCCCTACTTTGGGGACGGATATCGTTGTCATGGCAGCAGCTAGCTGCCATAACCCTGGTATCCCTGTGTTCGGCCGGTGGTCTGGTACAAGATAAGTGGTCTCTGCGGCAGATTTACCACGGGATCACTTTTATCTATGGCGGGAGAGGGCCCCCCCCCTGCTGCGATCCGGTGCCCTCCACCTCTTACCGGAGCCGTCGGCAGCGGTGGAGGTGATCGCATCTCTTCCCTGGGTTGACATGGAGATGAGTGAGTGACACTGCACGGCGTAAGTGACGTCATAACGTCACTTCCGCCCATTGCTCTTAAAGGGGCATTTTATTTTTTTAAATGACAATTTTTTTTATTTTTTTATTGCATTTTAGTATAATATGAGATCTGAAGTGTTTTTGACAACAGATCTCATATTCAAGAGGTCCTGTCATGCTTTTTTCTATTACAAGGGATGTTTACATTCCTTGTAATAGGAATAAAAGTGACAGTTTTTTTTTTGTTTGTTTTTTATAAGTGTAAAAATAGAAAGTTAAAGGTGAAATAAATAAGAAAAAAAAAAAAAAATTTTAAACACTCCCCACCGGCCCCGCCGAGCTTGCATGCAGAAGCGAACGCATACATAAGTAGAGCCTGCATATGAAAACAGTGGTTAAACCACACATGTGAGGTATCACCATGATCGGTAGAACAAGAGCAATAATTCTAGCCCAGACCTTCTCTGTAACGCAAAACATGCAACCAGTAGAATTTTTTAAATGTTGTCCATGGAGATTTTTAAGGGTAAAAGTTTGTCGCCATTCCACGAGCGGGTACAATTTTGAAGCGTGACATTTTGGGTATCAATTTACTTGGCGTAACATTATCTTTCACAATATAAAAAAAAATTGGGCTAACTTTACTGTTTTATTTTTTAATTCAAAAAAGTGTCTTTTTTTTAAAAAAGTGCTCTTGTAAGACCGCTGTGCAAATACGGTGTGACAGAAAGTATTGCAACGGCCGCCATTTTATTCTCTAGGATGTTAGAAAAAAAATGTATAATGTTTGGGGGTTCTAAGTAATTTTCTATCAAAAAAAATGTTTTTAACTTGTAAACACCACATCTAATAAAGAGGCCCAGTCTTAAAGTGGTTAAGGGCACATGCATTCGGGCTTGATTTCATACTGTGCTGCCTGGGTCCATAGAAACAGACAGTGTGACTCGGCCCTACCTCCCAATCCCTCGTCACAGAAATTAACAGCACCAGGAGCCAATGGCTCCGGCTGCAATCAATCTGCCTTGATAAGAGGGAGAGAGAAGAGAGAGCTACTGAGGTAAGTATAATGCCCTGTACACACGGTTGGACATTCCGACCACAAAATCTGTCTGATTTTTTCTGATGGATTTTGTCCGAAACTTGTGTTGCATACACACGGTCGCACAAAGATGTCGGAAAATCCGATCGTTCTGAACGAGGTGACGTCAAACACGTATTAACGGGCCAGTATCCAATAGCTTTCGTCTCTTCGTTTATTCTGAGCATGCGTGGCACTTTGTCCGTCGGAATTGTCTACACATGATTGGAATTTATGCGATTGGATTTTGTTGTTGAAAATTTTAGATCCTGCTAAATCCGACAGAAGTTGAACCAGAAATGGATCTTTCAACACAATAACGTTCTGAGACACACTAGCAAATCCACCAAGCAATGGTTTAAAAACAAAAAATTTAGGGTTATAAACTGGCTTAGTCAAAGCCCTGATTTAAATGGTTCAAGCAAGGAAACCAGACAAAATTCTCACCAAGTTAATGTCAAAGATTGATGGACATTATTGCAAAATGCCTACAAGACGTAATTTGATGCCAATTATCTGTATAGGCTGATCTTTCTTCCAAAGAGGAAGCGTGATGACCTAAGATGGTGATGGTGAGGCTTCAAGATGATGATAGTGATGATGATCCTTTTTCTTTTTGAATCCCCCTTTTTATACCCAAAAATCCTCATATCTAGGGACTAGCCTAGAGGGTATAGTTAGAATATTTACTCACAACTGTTCATATACTGCTGTCATTGCATGATTGCACAGAGTATTTAAAATAGGTATTTCTAGAGGTATAACACAGTGGGGGAGATTTACTAAAGTTTGTGCACTTAGAATCCGGTGTATAGTAGCCAATCATCTTCTGTCTTCAGCTGGTTCAATTAAGCTTTGGCAATAAAGTGTGGAAGCTGATTGGTCTCCATGCTGAGCCGCACATATACAGTAATTTGCTTTCTTTGAATTGTAATTTTATTTTTGTTAGTAGTACCTTAAGTGGTATTACACATGATTCACATGCACTTAAAATATTGTTTTTTAGAGAATTGCGCTGCTTTTTATTTTTACTTAATTCATCCATATAGATGTAGTAACACATGTCAGTGCTAGAAGCAATCAATTAAGTAATCAGTTTACTCATTGAGGTATTATACAGTATATTATCTATTGCGCTGTGTTTTTATATTATTATTATTTTGTATAGTTATGTTTCCCAGGGTGTTTTAATATTATTTGTAATAATATTATTTGTAATAATAATATAATTTGTTATTTGTAATGTACATTGGCTAAATATGAGTGACTTTATCCAGCTATCCGTGTTAAGTTATTAATTATTACCCCTTAAGGGATGTTTGTATACATCTTGTACCATTTTCCATCTTACTTCTGAAAACATATGATATATTTGATATTTTACCAGTGATTCAATTCTGAAAAGAATCAGAACATATGAATCTATGATAAAATAATTTGATTATATTACAATTCCTTAACTAAAATACTATTGCAGGAGTAAATTGAAACAAATCAACATAGTACATATTCTGTTTCTTATAATTTTAATATGATTCACGAGGGCATACAATCATGTCCCTTACTTACATTTTTCTGAGTACAAATCTTCAGGCTGCCAATAATTCACTTAAAGCAGAGCTTCACTCAAAAGGGCATATTCTGCTTTAAGGCCTCCTCCCCACCTGCTCGCCTTTTGGCAGGTAATTTTTTTTTGTGGGGTGGGGGGGTGAGAGCAGGTACCTAGTTTTGAAAGGTACCCGCTCCCACTTCCACTTGGATCACTTAGGTGATCCAAGCAGAACTTCACCCCTCCCTCCCTGCAGTCTTCCAGGACCTGTCACGGGTCCTAGAAGACTGCGGAATCATTTACAAAGTGCAGCGCGGCTCATACATGCGCAGTGGGCAGCTGGCTGCCCACACTTAAGATACCATCACCGGGAACTGGAAGCCTAGGGAAGAACTAGCCCATGTGAGGACATCGCTAGATCCTTGGAAAAGTAAGTGTCCTGTTATTAAAAGTCAGCAGCTACAGGATTTGTAGCTGCTGACTTTTCATTTTTTTTTCACAGAGTGGAGAACCTCTTTAATGCACATCTAGGTCTACTGCTGGACAATGAATGCACTTAGCTGACACTATATAGAGAGAGTTTTGTCTCAGCCAGCTGAGTAAATGGGGAGTTGTAAAAGTTAGTTAGGACTGTTTAAATAGTAAACTCCTTCACCGTTTCTCATCTTGAAGTGTCCATGGGTTTAATTCATCAGTCAAAAACTCCTCAGGTTTCTGCATCCAGAGATGAGTAAATCATCTTGTGACATGCTGGTGTTGGTTTATCTGAAGTCCAGAAATTTTCATTAAGAAATCATATTTTATCATTTTAAATCAGAGAAACCCTGACTTAACGCTGAACTGGTGATGCATTTATTGTTAATGGCAACCCAAATGCAGCAAGCAAGGTGTACAGTTTTGCATGTGAAAAAAAAATCACCAAAGAATACGTGATTAAAAAAAAAATGCACAAAACAGAAATAGATACTTGAAGGGGCGTTCTGACTGCGTTTTTAATTCGTTTTTTTTAAAAGTCAGCAGGTACAAACACTGTAGCTGCTGACTTTTAATAAGGACACTTACCTGTCTAGCGAACCCACGATGTTAGCCCCCCCGAGGCCGATCCGTCCATGAGATCGGCTGTCGGCGCCGCCATCTTAACAAAGGGAAACAGGCAGTGGAGCCTTGCAGCTTCAATGCCCATTTCCTACTGCGCATGCGCAAGTAGCACGGCGCTTTGTGAATGGCCCTGTTGTTTTCTGGGACACACACGTGTCCCAGAAGGCAACGGGGCTGCTCGCCGATGAGGAGGATGCACAGCGGAATAGGAATAGGCAGATTAGGAAGATTGCCTAGCAACAGGGGTTTCTGGTAAGTTAAAAAAAAATAAAAAATTTTTTTACATTTTTTTTAAAGAATATTAATGCTATTTTTTATTATAGGGTGGCCCTCCACTTTAAGCTTCTTTACCGTGTTTATGGCTTGCAGGGCAGCACATTGAAATGAATGGACTGACCTATGTACAAAGCATGTCAACATTGAAGAAAAGCACCAAAATGCGCATATGTATAATGACTGGCATTGCGATACAGTAGTGTGAATGGGGCTTAGCGACAAATTCACTAGTAAAGTGCTGCTATAATCACATGTTATCTTTGTCTTCCTCACCTTTATACTCCAGAGAATGTTTCACAAGTCACTCCAGAATAAAACACTAGAAGAAAACCAAGTTGCCTGACTTCACCAGTTATACGATATGCTGTGAGCTAATACATTTTGGACAACTGTACAGAAAACTATATGAGAAATGGAGAACATACTTCAAGGCTGTAAATGATGATCTCAAACTTACTGCAAAGGAGGAACTTGATTTGCCTCATAAGTTGTCACAGCTAAAAATAGATTGTGTTAAGAAACAAAAGGAACACACGTTGACTAACGAGATGCAGGTCTTACCAAACATGGACGAGACTTGAGCAAACCTACAGAAGCTCTAAAATGACAGAAAGTGTTGTCTTTAGCCACTTGACCTTTGGAAGATTTACCCCCTTTCATGACCAGGCCATCTTTTGCTATACGGCACTGCGTTATTTTAATTGACAAGTGCACGGTCATGCAAGGCTGTACACAAATTACATTTATGCAATTTTTTTCTTTATTTTATACTAGTAATGGCGGCATTTAGTGACTTATAGCAGGACTGCGATATTGCGGTGAACAATCTAACACTAATTGACACTTTGTGGGAACCAGTGACACTAAAACAGTGAACAGTGCTAAACATATGTACTGATACTGTACTAATGACACTGGCTGGGAAGGGGTTAACCATCTAGGGCGATCAAACGGTTAACTGTTTGCCTAACTAGTGTTTTTGTGTTTACTTTCAGTTGCTTTTACTAAAGGATGTGCTGGATTTTATTCCCTGCTTTTCAGGGAAAGAAAATCCCGCACATCCCCCCTGACGGGGGCGGAGCCCTGCATTGTATGCAGAGCTCCGTCCTGTGTGTCTCCTGGCCAACCAGCGGGTACTGGTGGCCACCTATTGGCTGGCACCCACTGATCAGCTTCTGCTGGGAGTAATCACAGCAGAAGCGGCACACCCACTACCTGTTCCCATACTGGAAGATGAATCCACTTGTGGATTTGTGGTCTGTGCAGTCCCCAGCCCAATAAGGATCTACATATCCAACCAGTTTTGCATTGGATATTGCTGGTAACCGTAACTTCATCTGAATTGTTCCTTTGAGGTATTGCATCAGGTATTGCATTAAGTAGGGATGAGCTTTATGTTCGGGTCGAACATGAGTTGGACTCGAATATTGGCTGTTTACCCATTCGCCGAATAGCGAACAATTTGGGTTTGCGGAAAATTCGAAAGCTGCGGAACACCCTTTAAAAGTCTATGGGAGAAATCAAAAGTGATCATTTTAAAGGTTTATATGCATGGTATCATCACAAAAAGTGTTTGGGGTCCTGGGTCCTGTTTAAAAAAAGGCTGTTTTTCCGGTAGCAGTGATTTTAATAATGCTTAAAGTGAAACAATAAAAGTGAAATATTCCTTTAAATTTCGTACCTGGCGGGTGTCTATAGTATAAAAAAAAACGATCAAAAACAGCGCATCAAAGGGACTAGTAGATTGATGTGAAAAAGACTTTAAAATGTCATTTATTAAATGTAAAAAATGAACACAGACATCTGATCCCTGCAGGATCTCAAACACATAAAAAACACCAATCATAAAACGGACAGATGTTTGATAATGAAAAGCTCCTCAGATCTCTCAATTATAACTTTGGAAAGGTCAAGACCAAAGACCAATGTGCACAGCTTTCGAATGCCTAATGAATGCAATCAATCATCTGAAAGAACCCAAAAAGTCAGTGTAAACGAATGGAACAACGTTCCTAGGGACACTCACTTCATAGGTGTTCAATGGGCTGCAGAGCTGATGAGTCCAGTCTGATGACCGAGGGGGAGGTGTTTATTTCAGCTCCATCTGAAGCGTTCGGCTTGGAGGCAGAGGTGTAATGCTGCACGCTAGGTGGTAAGGATCAAGCTTAGTCACCAGATGATATCAGCTGTACACATAGGCAGCTTGGAAAACGCTGCACTGCTTGCAGTGCCGCTTGTCCGAGCGGCTGTGGATCACATGAGAGGCTTGTCACGTGGAAGGCTGTGAAGGGGAAGGTTGCTATGCCGACTCTCCTGCTTACATGTTTCGCGCTCCTGCGCTTTGTCAAAGCTGTCTATAGTATGCCTGTAAAGTGGCGCATGTTTCCTGTGTTTACAGTCCGAGAGCAAAATTACATTTCTAAAGGAAAAAAGGTAATTTAAAAGTATTCCCGGCTATAATGAATTGTTGGTCCCAGCAATACACATAAAAGTCATTGAAAAAAACGGCATGTGGTTCCCCCACAGGGGAACCCCGAACCAAGATTTAAAAAAAAAATACGTGGAGATTTTTAAGATTTTCTGTGTTTGGTTGAGAAGATAATTTCCATCTTCTTCTCTCACTATTTGGATTCCGAGATAGTAGCTAATGTTCCCTAGCTCTTTGATTTAAAAATGTTCTTTCAGCTCGTTAACTGATTGTAATCCTATTCTCGTTCATGACAGGTTATAATGTCATGAACATAGATAAGGATGTTTATCCATCTGTCTTCTTGATTCCTGGAACAGAGACACGGGTCTACTTTACTTCTTGCGAATCTCTCTCTAGTAAAGCACTTCATTCACTTTCTCGTTCCACATCCTTACAGATTGCTTAAGACCGTAGATGCTCTTCTGAAGTATACACACAAGGTTGTCTCCTTGCTCAAACCCTGGTGGTTGCTCCATGTAGAGATCTTCCTTACTGTCTCCATATAGGAAAGCAGTTTTATTGTCTAGGTGTTTCACTTGCATGCCCTTTGCCAGCTGCAATGCTAAGAAGCATTCTGATGGTGGAGTGTTTTACGATGGGATCGAATGTTTCATCAAAATCTTCACCAAATTTCTGGGAGTAACCCTTGGCAACTAGTCTGGCTTTGTATTTGTGGATATTCCCTTCTCTGTCTGACTGTACTTTGAAAGTCCACTTGCTTCCTATAGTTTTGTGATTTGGAGGGACCTCTGTGAGTGTCCGTGTTTTATTTTCTTGAAGTGACTTTAAATTCTTCTTCTGCTGCCTTCCTCCATTTATTGGCTTCACATTTTGGGAGTTTTTCTATGTCTTCCCAGGATGTTGGTTCTAATATTCCGTGTGTTTTGACAGTGTATAATAGCTTGTGGGGTGGTATCCCCTTTGTAGTCCAAATGGATCTTCAGGTTTCAGACAGTTCAGCAGGGTCTGGTGGGGAGCTTGATTTAGGCTTTGTGAGTTTCACCTCTTGTTCTGACTCCTGCACAGGTTCGCTTTGGTCAACCTTTTTCTTCTGGTTTGCTGGGTATATTCACTTCACAGTTTTCAGGCATTGGTGTTTCTGGTGATGGGCTCTCATCAAAACAAACACTATTGCTTATTGTCACTTTGTCAGTCTTTGGATGTAGGATTCTGTAACCCTTAGTTTGCTCACTGTAGCCTACTCGAATGCCCTTTATGGCTCTGTTCTCCAACTTGGATCACTTTTCACTTGGAATATAAGCATATGCAAACAATCTGATGTGCCTTATGCTAGGCTTTTATCCATGCCACATTTTGAATGGAGCACTTTTAATGGCTCTTGAGGGTAGTCTGTTCTGTAGGTAGGTTGCAGTCTTGACTGCTTCTCCCCAGTACCTGTGAGTTAGGTTGGCATCCGACAACATTCATCTGGCCATTTATATAAGAATATGATTTTTCCTTCCTGCTACACCGTTTTGTTTAGGAGTGTATGCTGCGGTTGTCTGATGTACTATTCCTTGTCTCTTCAGGTATGAGGCCACTTCTTTGCTTATGTATTCTCCCCCATTTTCTGTGCATATTATTCCTGGTTTGCATTGTAATTTGTTGCTAGCCATGGCAACAAACTCTTGAAAGTTCTCTATTTCATTCTTGTGTTTCATCGGGTAAGCGGTTGTGTACCTGGAATAATCAATGAAAGTCAGTACCCGCCATGCGCTGGAGTTTTCATTGGACCGCATACGTCACTGTGTATGAGCTGCAGGGGGTGGATAGTTTTTCTTTGAGACGCCTGTCATTGGGGAGCACGTGTGGCTTTTGCTTCAATGCAACACTTTCATTTCATGAGCATTTTGCAAGATGCTATTGTCAAATCTTCTGACAAATCTCTCTTTATAATGTCACATTTGCTGTGTAGGTCATCAGAGACTCTATTGGCTTGCTGGTCTGTGGTGATGAGCCTGTATACAGTAGGTGATCATCCAGTATTCCTTTTGCAAGGGATCGCTTATTATTGTGAATTGTGCATTCATCACCCTAGACGTTAACTGTGGGACCGTTGTTTGCAAGACTTTTCACTGACAGAAGGCTCCCTTTAGTTCTGGAACATACAGCACTTTTTTACAAGGATATTTTGCTTTCCTTGTGGTGTAATGCAGTTCAGGAAGCCCTGTCCTTTAGTTTCTGCAGTGATGCTTTTCCCATTTGCTAGGAAAACTGTCTTTTGCACTGTAATCAATGTTTTTGAAGAAGGTCTCATTGCCAGTCATGTGGCTTGTCGCACCTGAGCATATACCAGCTAGTCATATGGCTTACCGCTTTGTGTCACTTTAAAGGTGCCACACCATGATATGTCTTCAGTTTCCTTTGTGGCTGCTTTGACTCTTTCTTTGTGGATAGCTTTAGCCTTCGCTGCTTGGCTTTCCAGATAGAACAGTCCTTTTTTAAGTGACCAGCCCTTTTACAGTGAAAACAGGCTCTGCTTTCTTTGTCGTGCGTTGTGCCTTAGTACATCTTAAGAGTTTTGTCATCACAATGCGTATTTTCTTTTATTTTATCATATTCATCGATAAATTTGCCTTTGACATATTCCAGTGTTAGTTCCTGCTCAGGTCTGGTTTATAAAGCTTTAATAAGAGCTGTATATGTCTCTGGAAGGCTTCAGAGGAGCAGGGGAATAGTATGGATATTTTTGCTGTCCTCTCCAATGGCGCGTAGCTGCTCTATGATCTCTAGCATAGCATTTACGTTGTCACACATTTGCTGGCTTTCTTCTAGCCTCATCTTAATTAGCTTCCTTAGCAGAAAGAGCTTGCTGTTTAGACTCGAACGCTCATCTAGTTTCTGTAATGAATTCCACATACCTTTGGGCGTTTTCTCTGTTCCTATGTGGATAAGCTGGTCATTTTACACTAGAAAGATTATAGTCACGTTTGCCTATCTGTCTTTCCTGCCCCAGTCCTCTGTCTCTCCATTTGTGGGTCTGTCTGTATTCAGCACTTGCCACAAGTCATCCTTGTTCAGAAGCATTTCTAGCTTAAACTTCCACAGCTGGTAATTAGTACTGTTCTGCTTTGCTATTGCAAACTTCACATCTGAACTGCTTGCCACCTTTCAGCTGCTTATATACAACAGTACCCACTGTACTCACTGAGTTGCAGAGTTCTCTCTCCAGTGTCTGAGTGCTGCTGGGTATGCTGGGTGCCTGCTGGGCTCATAACCTGTTGTGCAGAGTATTGAAATCATGTGCTGTAAGACATGCATTGCAATCAACCAAAAAAACAAAGCGTATTGCTGTATACAAGAAGCTTCCAGTGCATTATTTCAATACTCTACACAACAGTTTGGACCGACATGTTAAAGCGGAGGTCCACCCTAAAGTGGACCTTCCGCTCATCGGAAGCCTCCCCCCCTCCGGCGCCACAATTGGCACCTTTCAGGGGGGAGGGGGGTGCAGATACCTGTACAGTACAGGTATCTGCACCCACTTCCGGGATAGCTCTCTGCGGAAAGGGGTGTAGATTACGCCCCTTTCCGCAAGTGCCCCGCTGCCTGCTGGGAAACACACAGATCCCAGAGGCAGCGGGGACCGTCCTTATTGCGCAGCGCGACTCGCGCATGCGCAGTAGGGAACCGGGAAATGAAGCCGAAAGGCTCCATTTCCTGATTCCCATACCCAAGATGGCGGCGGCAGCACCCGAGAGACGATCTAGAGATCGGCTTCGGGTGCCGACATCGCGGGCGCGCTGGACAGGTAAGTGTCACTATTTTAAAAGTCAGCAGCTGCAGTATTTGTAGCTGCTGGCTTTTAAAACAAAAAAAAATGCGGAGTCCCGGCGGACTCCCGCTTTAAAAATGATTTTGGTAGTTATAGCAGTCACAGTGTAATGCATTAACCAATACCTAGTTAACCAACACATACCAAAATGGTTACAAGGGCATCCATGTTTCAATAGCCCTAGGTCATAAAAGGGTGGGAAAAATTGATTGTGAAAAATAAAGATATTCTGCATATTCTTTTCTGTTGATTAAAATGTTTCTGGTGGGAGAGATTAAAAGCCCAACCATCAGTGTCAAGCCACAGGAGACCACAACCTCTTAGAAAATGTTATGGGCTTAGGGTAAGAACACTGCAAGTATACCAGTAGCATCTTCAGATTATTTTGTTATTACTATAGATGCTGTGGCTATTTCCCAAAGACTGTAAGGTTGTCTTCAAATGTAATAGTGATAAACAGGCTTTATATCCTACCCCACCTCTCAATCTGCTAGTATTCGGCTGTATCCACCTCATGCCACTATATAAGGTAAACTGCCTTATATAGTGGTATGAAGATACAAAATCATGTTTTAGCTGCATGTGCTGAAGTCTGTGAGGAGGTCCCAGGCTAAAGTATTGTGCCAAGGTATGTTCAGTAAAGATACATCCTTAGCTGAAAAAAGAAAACTACCAATGTATACATACTAGGTGGACAAAACAAAAAAATCCCAGATCGGACTTAAAATTACCCTAAAGGCACAAATACCTGTGAGGTCCCTAGCTCTCATTAGCATCTTTTCCCCGAGTTCTTCCAGGTGCTGATCTTCGGTTGATTGGGGATGATACCACTTCAGCACATACATGAAAGTGCCGTCATCCCGACTCATTGGCAATGTGCTTGAATGAAAACTGAGCTATTATGCGCAGCTCAGTGTACATTCCTCAGAGAATTGCATATAGGCAGGTAAGTGTACTTTATTGCAGAAAAGACGATGGCATAAAAAAAAAAATCCTGCCTGTTCACAATTTTTGATTTATTTACATTTAGTTCCCCTTTAAAGTGATTGTAAATTTTTTTTTGTTTTTTTTCGAATAATAAAGTTGTCATGCTTACCTAGTTTTACACAGAGCAGCCCCAAACCTCCTCTTCTGAGGTGCTCTACTTGTGCTCTCTGCTCCTCCTCCCTTCTGAGTGCCCCCCACAGTAAGCAGGTTGCTATGGGAGCAGGGGCGGACTGACCATTGGGCTACTCGGGCACTGCCCGAGGGCCCCATGCCACTAGGGGGCCCCATCAGGGTTGTCAGCCTCAGTAAAACCCGAGATTATAGTTGCCCCACCTCTCCAGTACCTTCTCAGCCAATAGAAACATGTCTGTGTGTACTGTGTGTGTGATATTATACTGTGTGTGTGTTTGTGTATACTATGTGGCCCCATAATCTCTGATTGCCTGGGGGCCCCATAATCTCCTATTGCCCGGGGGCCCCATGAGTTGTCAGTCCGCCCCTGTATGGGAGCACCTGCGTGGGCTTGATCCCGAGCTAGGGTTGCCACCTTTTCTTCAAGCCAAACCCAAACACTTCAGCAGCAAAGGGATAATTTATTTTTTCTGTAGGATACACTATAGGATTATAAAAGACCTGGGGCACCTTTGGGTACCCCAAAGAGAGTAGTAACTATGCAGTGAACAGTGGGTGTGACCAAACTGCTCCTGCTGACATCATTATTCCACCCCCAGTGATGCCAAACCTGCCCCCAGACAGACGATCTGGGGGCAGCTTCCGGACAGCAACAAATTTGTGTGTGACTGTCTTGTTTACTTGGGGAGCCCCAGCCCAGTCTGAATAATGTGTCCGGGTTTCAAGCAGACTGAAACCTGGACTGTCTGGGTGAATCCTGGACAGGTGGCAACCCTATCCCGAACTGGGCTGTGGTTGTCTATTGAAACTCACCGAACAGCTTGGTCCTGCCTCCTCCCTGGATTTGCTTGAGAGAAGCAGAAGTGAATGGCTATCACTGCTGTCTGTAAGTCTTGTGAGGAAAGAGAGACTTACCTGAGACCCATTGTGATCCAGTGATGTGCTCGAGAGCTTCAGCTTTCCAGGGACTCTCTCCCCTCATTGGCTGAGACAGCAGGGGGAGCCAAGGGCAATCGCGGCCAGTGAGCAAGCTGCTTGGTTTCCAACAAGAGGGAGAGGCAAGTATGACATGTTTACATTTTTAAAAAAAAATCCTTTAATATCACTAATGCAGAGTAACAGAGTAATATATATATAATATATATAATAATAGTGTGCTTCTGGTTTTCTGGTTACTATGGAAGAAATCAAATACTGAAAATGTATCAATTAGGGATGAGCTTAGTGTTCGAGTCGAACATATGTTCGACTCGAACATCGGCTGTTCACCCGTTCAGCGAATTCCGAACGTTATGGGCTGTTCGCGCCAAATTCGTGTGGCGCTTACGGCCCACAATGCACTGCGATGGCGCAGTGCATTGCTGGCTGTACTACACAGCCTGAGCTATGAATCATGGCTCTCCTCGCTGCCGGCGCTGTGATTGGCCAAGCATGCGGGGTCACAGTGCATGCTTGGCCAATCACAGCACCGGCAGCGAGGAGAGCCATGATTCATAGCTCAGGCTGTGTAGTACACGCCCCACACTATATAAGGCCACCAGCGCGGCAGCCTTGTGTAGTGTGTTGGCGTCTGTAGCAGTTAGTGGGTGTTCTGTGTACCTTCAACACAGTATACACCGATTGTATTGTTTCGTTCTTGCTCTTCTGTAGTGGTTGTTGTCTGCGTGCCCTGACCGCAGTATACACCACTATATTCACCTATATAGCTAGCGATATATCTATCCTTTATAATAGAGCCTGCAGTCAGTGTTAGGAGATTGTGCGTGCTGTCTGCGTGCTCTGAACCCAGTATACACCGCTATATCCACCTATATAGCTAACTATCTTGCTCGTTTTAAATAGAGCTTTCAGTCAGCGGTAGGAGCTTGTGCGTGCTGTCTGCGTGCTCTGAACCCAGTATACACCGCTATATCCACCTATATAGCAAACTATCTTGCACGTTTTAAATAGAGCTTGCAGTCAGCAGTAGGAGCTTGTGCGTGCTGTCTGCGTGCTCTGAACCCAGTATACACCGCTATATCCACCTATATAGCAAACTATCTTGCTCGTTTTAAATAGAGCTTGCAGTCAGCGGTAGGAGATTGTGCGTGCTGTCTGCGTGCTCTGAACCCAGTATACACTGCTATATCCACCTATATAGCTAACTATCTTGCTCGTTTTAAATAGAGCTTGCAGTCAGCGGTAGGAGATTGTGCGTGCTCTGAACCCAGTATACACCGCTATATCCACCTATATAGCAAACTATCTTGCTCGTTTTAAATAGAGCTTGCAGTCAGCGGTAGGAGATTGTGCGTGCTGTCTGCGTGCTCTGAACCCAGTATACACAGCTATATCCACCTACTTAGCTCTTCTCTATTTGAGCCATCTGCAGGAGTTAGTGGAAGTTGTGTGTGCCTCCAGCACAATATACACTACCCAATTGCTGGTTTTCCCAACTCCCTTCAGGCCATTACCATGTCTGGAAGGCCAGCAAGGACAGGCAGACAGGTGCGAGCCGATAAAAAAGGGCAAGCAGGCTCTGTGTCTAGAGATAACAGTGCTGGTCGTGGACACGGTGCATTGTCATCATCAGCACGTGGCCATGGGACACGCTTGTCCTTCTTTTCGGCAGCTGGACATGTTGAGCCGCAACATGCCAACGACTTGGTAGAGTGGATGACCAAGCCCTCTTCATCCTCCTCATCCTCTCTCACCCAGGCTCAGGGTACTAGCAAAGCAGCTGCCAACGCATCGTCTTCTCTCCTCTCAATGTTATCATCAGTGACTCCTTCCTTAGACCCACCACGTCCTCCTGAGGAGTCTCCTGAACTCTTTGAGAACAGTGTTGGGTACATGCTCCAGGAGGATGCCCAGTGTTTTGTAGGCTCTGATGATGATACTCAGCTAGAGGAAGGCAGTAGCGTGAATGCAGAGAGAGGGGATGCTCAAGAAGGACAGCAATCTGGCAGTCATGTTCCACAAGCTGCAGCATACTGCCAGGTTTGCTCCAGCGATGAAGAGGGAGGGGATGATGAGGGCACTGACTCCACGTGGGTGCCTGGTAGGAGAGAGGAGGAGGAGGAGGCACATGTCCAACGAGGCAGGATGCCCTCCGGGGGCCAGCTTAGGGGCAGCACACCGACTGAATCACACCGCAGAGCTCCGCCTGTGCAGGGCGCTGCCTCTGTGCGTTATTCTAAAAGTTCTTTGGTGTGGGCCTTTTTTGAGACGAGTGCATCAGATCGCACCGCTGCTATTTGCAAAATATGTCTCAAGCGTATCTCGCGTGGCCAAAACATCAGCCGCTTGGGCACCACATGCTTGACCAGACATATGTTGACCTGCCATGCAGATCGTTGGCAAGCGTACCTCAAAGACCCACACCAAAGAACAAAGCGGACCTCTCCTTGCTCCTCATCAGCTGGGATCTCCAATCCCACTAGACCTTCAGTTCTCTCTGAAACCTGCTCTGAGAGGAATGAAGGTGTACAATTAGGTGTGTCACAGCCAAGTGCTTCCGGGCACTCTGTTAGCAGTACACCCACGTCCGATTATAGCAGGCAAATGTCCCTGCCCCAGCTGCTGGACCAGCGAAAGAAGTTCACTCCCAGCCATCCACATGCCCAGCGGTTGAATGCTAGCTTGGCTAAATTGCTAGCACTTCAACTGCTGCCTTTTCAGTTGGTAGACTCTGCCCCCTTCCGTGAGTTTGTACAATGTGCGGTTCCTCAGTAGCAGGTCCCCAAACGCCACTTTTTCTCACGGAAGGCGATTCCAGCTCTCTACCGGCATGTGGAAGGCAATGTCATTGCCTCGCTGGACAGAGCGGTCAGCGGTAAGGTGCATATTACCACTGACTCATGGTCCAGCAGGCATGGACAGGGATGTTACCTGTCTTTCACGGCCCATTGGGTCACTCTTCTGGCAGCTGGGAAGGATGCAGGACAAGGTGCAGTAGTGTTGGAGGTTGTTCCGCCACCACCCTCCAAAATGCTATTATTGGTTGTGACACACCTCTCTCCTCCACCCCCTCCTCTTCTTCTTCCTCCATGGCCTCTTCCAGTGCTCTGTCCTCAGAACCAGCAGTGCTCCGTAGGCGTTCCAGGGGCTACGCAAGTACGCAGGCAAAACGATGCTATGCTGTGCTTGCGCTGGTTTGTTTGGGGGACAGGAGCCACACTGGGGCGGATGTTTTGTCAGCTCTGCAGGGGCAGGCCGAGAGGTGGTTGACGCCACACCAGCTTAAGCCAGGAATGGTGGTTTGCGACAATGGCACCAACCTCCTCTCCGCCCTCCGACACGGACAACTGACCCATGTGCCCTGTGTAGCTCACGTCCTTAACCTGGTGGTGCAGCGGTTCTTGGGCAGGTACCCAGGCTTACAGGATGTCCTGAAGCAGGCTAGGAAAGTCTGTGTGCATTTCCGCCGATCATTTAATGCCTGTGCTCCGCTGGCTGAGCTCCAAAAGGAGTTGAACCTGCCCAAGAACCGCCTTATATGTGACATGCCCACCAGGTGGAACTAAACGTTGGCCATGCTGCAGCGACTGCACACGCAGCAGAGGGCCATCAATGAGTACCTGTGCGACTACGGCACCAGGACAGGGTCAGGGGGGCTCGGTTTTTTCTCCCCACGCCAGTGGGGCATGATCAGGTATGCATGCACTGTCCTGTCACCGTTTGAGGAGGCCACAAGGATGGTGAGCAGTGACAGTGCATGCATCAGTGACACTGTACCTCTTGTCCACCTCTTGGAGCATACGCTGCGTGGAATAATGGACAGGGCACTTGAGGCAGAACAGAGGCAGGAAGAGGAGGACTTCCTAGCCTCTCAAGGCCCCCTTTATCCAGACAGTGTTCCTGCTGTGCCACCCATCACACAGGAAGAGGATGAGGAGGAGGAGGAGGAGCAGGATGATTGTGTCAGCATGGAGGTGGAGGCTGGCACTCAGCATCAGCAGCAGCAGCAGTCTTGTAAGGATGATTTACAGTCCCAAGAAACCCGTGGACTTGTACGTGGCTGGGAGGAGGTAGCTGCGGATCATGTTGTCCTTAGTGACCCAGAGGACTCCGGACTGAATGCCTCAGTTAACCTACGCTTCATGGCCTCCCTGATCCTGCAAAGCCTGCGGAAGGATCCTCATATTCTTCAGATCAAGGAGAGGGACCATTACTGGCTGGCCACTCTCCTTGATCCACGGTACAAGGGTAAGGTTGCCGACCTTATCTTGCAGTCGCAGAGGGAGCAGAGGATGAGACATCTACGGGAGGCCTTGCAGAAAGGTCTGTGCAACGCGTTCCCAGAGACTGGGAGGTTACAAACTCCTGGTCCTGGACACAGAACACACCTTCAGTGCTGCTGGTGGCTTTGTTACCGATCACAGGGTGCGCCTGTCCACCGAATCAGTTGATCGACTGACCTTCATCAAGATGAATCAGTCTTGGATCACCCACAGCTACCAAGCACCTGAAGCTGATGTAACCGAATAATTTTTTTTGAAATATCACATCCCTTCAAGACTGCCTATGCTGATGCTGAGTGACTGTCCTGTTATGTTGTTTGTCTATCCTCTTCCTCCTCCGCTGATATGTTGGAAGAACATTTCTGGTTCTGGGTGATGCCATCAGTCCAATTTTTCTGCCCCTGTTTAACAGGGGCGTTTAATTACAATTTTTGATGCAATGCTTTGCAGCAGGGCTAATTCCTGCACTAAAATTTGAGTATATGGGAGAGGTTGCAGTGTCGTGGCACCAGCACCAGTGCCTAAGGCCCAATTTTTCTGCCCTTGTTTAACAGGGACATGTAATTACAATTCTTTAATAATATTTCACAGGAGGGCCCGTTCCTGTGCCCACCCAGAGTAACTGAGTCTGTGAGGACTTATAGTGTTGTGGCACCAGCACCACAACCACCAAAGGTAAATATTTCTACCACTGTTCAACAATGGCATGTAATTACAATTCTTGATATAATCGTTCACAGCAGGGCGCTCCAGCGCCCACCAAGAGTCACTTTGAGGGCTTACAATGTTGTGGCAAAACCAACACCTTGTTCTGCCATTTCTGCAGAGCATATAGGGCAGGCCCCTACTTTCAAACATCCAACTTACAAACATCTCCTACTTGCAAACGGAAGGAGACAACAGCAAGTGAGATGAAAAAAGATGGACGATAAAACAAATTATACAGGGGTGATAACCCTTCCCTATGTTTTCCAAAAAGCTTAAAAATATTTTTTTTGACTGGAGCTACACTTTAAAAATGTACCAGTTGAAAATTACAAACAGATTCAACTTAACACAACAAACCTACACAGTCCCTGTCTTGTTTGCACCGCCTGTATACTGCTGTTCTTAGTATATAGGGCCTGGGGGCCACACGTATTTACTTTTTTTAATATGGGTACGGGGGTTCCCCTTAATATGCGTACAAGACCCAAAGGGGCTGGTAATGGGCAGGGAGGGCTACCCATGCCATTTTTCTCAATGATTTTCAACCATATTGCAGGAACAGATACAACATTAAAACCGCAAGCAGTTTTAAATGATGTTATGACGTTAAATGTCATTTTGTGCAGGGACTGTTCTAAACACAGGAAACACGTGGCACTTCACAGGCATACTACAGACACCCCCCAGGCACGATATTTAAAGGAATATTTCACTTTACTTTTTTTTTTCACTTTAATCGTCATTAAAATCAGTGCTCCTGCCAAAACGGCCATTTTTAAAAACATTTTAGGCATTAACCCATGTCCCCTGGGGCAGGAGCCAGGTCCCCAAACCCTTTTTAGGACAGCATCTTGCATATTAGCCGTTAAAATTAGCACTTTTAATTTCGAACGTTCGAGTCCCATAGACTTCAATGGGGTTCTAAAGTTCGTACGAATTTGGGGTCCGTTCGAAAGTTCTGGTGCGAACCGAACCGGGGGGTGTTCCGCTCATCCCTAGTATCAATATACAATCAAAGAGTAAAATGAATAGTTCATATGGTTCAATATGGAAATAAGTCCATGTGCCAATAACAATGAAAACATATAGTGGACTGAAGGTGGAATTATAGTGGAATAGCGGAATTACTTGCCTAGCAATCAGAAGCACACTAGTATTTATGTATATACAGTATATATATGTTTTCACATCATTTTTGGTATTCGGGTGATATATGTTACACTTATTACACTTCAGTGCAGAAACACACTTTTTTTTAAATGTGTTTAATGCAGAGTATGCATTAAGGTAAAAAAACATGGGCAGTGCTATCCCTCGGAGTTGCGCCATCGCTTCCGGTTTCTCTGTGCCACTAATAAACAGGAAGTGATGTCAGCAGCTTCATGGAATGCACATAAATGATTCATAAATGAGACCCCCATACAGATGACCAGCAGAAGAAAATGAGTGAAAGTGGCTAGTTCAGTGATCTGGTGGAGAACAGAGGTGGGCGAGTCCTCTTATTCATCAGCATACAGTTATTTTTGGGTCCCCTCACACACGTTTTGGGCGGTCAGCTGTGCACTTGGTGCAAGTAGCTGTGGGCTGTCATCAGCACTGAGTGCCTGCTCTGCTTTTTGACCCTGGGTGACAGCTACAATATGACCTGAGATCATGGAAGCACTAGGATATAGTGATAAGGATAAGCAATAGTTACATAGTATCATTTATGGCTGTTTACTCTGTCCTGTGGTGCTGGCTGTATACTCCTGTCCTGTGGTGCTGGCTGTATACTCCTGTCCTGTGGTTCTGGCTGTATAAGCCTGTCCTATGGTGCTGGCTGTATACTCCTGTCCTGTGGTGCTGGCTGTATACTCCTGTCCTGTGGTTCTGGCTGTATACTCCTGTCCTGTGGTTCTGGCTGTATACTCCTGTCCTGTGGTTCTGGCTGTATAAGCCTGTCCTGTGGTGCTGGCTGTATACTCCTGTCCTGTGGTGCTGGCTGTATACTCATGTCCTGTGGTGCTGGCTGTATACTCCTGTCCTGTGGTGCTGGCTGTATATCCCTGTCTTGTGATGCTAGCTGTATACTCTGTCCTGTGTTGCTGGCTATATAATCTGTCCTGAGGTGCTGTCTGTATACTCCTGTCCTGTATTGCTGAGCTGTATACTCCTGTCCTGTGATGCTGAGCTGTATACTCTGTCCTATGATGCGGAGCTGTATACTCCTACACTATGGGTGGAAGCAAGTGGAATACAGGGGAGGGAGTGGGTGGATTATATAAGTGGTAGAGCTTATAAGTGGGAGGGGTCAAAAAGGAGGGGCATGTCTGGCGCCCCCCATCCTAATACCTTCACCAGCCGCCACTGAATATCTAAATGTTTTTCAAAAGCACATGAAATTACAAAGTTTAAAACCTAATCTATGAGCATAAGAGATCTCACCCTACTGAGAAATCAGGAAGTTTAAAAATAATTGACTGTGAAGAGAAGACGACACTATGATACACAAAGTAATAGTAAGAGGTGTTTCACACTGCAGTGCCATTAGCACTAAAGCTCTGCTTGTTTTTGCGGCACATTGGCAGTGTTTTAGCGACGCTTTTCGGCCACTAGCGGGGAGGTTTTTACCTTAAAAAAAAGGTAAAATGTCCCATTTTGCAGTGCTTTCAAAGCTCGGTTAAGGCTCTTTGAAAGTGCTGCCCATTCAGTGCAATGGGCGGGACGTTTTGGGAGCACTAAATACAGAGCTCCCCAAGCTGCCCCAAAGATGCTACTTGCAGGACTTTTTCTAACTTCCTAAAAGGGCACCACCCCAGTGTGAAAGCACACACTGCACAGAATAGGAGGCAGTTTTCAGGTGCTTTTTAGAGGCTATTTAAAGAGCTAAAAACTGCCTCAGTGTGAAAGGGGTCTGAAGGCTGTAAGAAAAGGGTCCATAAAGACTTTCATTTGTACCACCTTTGTTGCTTTCACCCCTTGGGCACTGAACTCTGTTTCATCTACATTTGAAGTAGATTGTACTGGTACCCTAAGCCCTTGTACACACGGTCGGACATTCTGCCAACCAAATCCGTCGGATTTTGTCCGACGGATTTTGTCTGACGGATTGTGTCCGAAACTGTTGCATGCACACGGTCGGACCAAGTTGTCAGATTTTGCGGTTGCCAAGAACGCGGTGACGTAAGCCGTGTACGGCGGCACCCTTTGGGCTCCTTCTGCTGATCTTGTGTTAGTAGAAGTTTGGTGAGAGACGATTCGCGCTTTTTAAATTTGTGATTCAGATCGCTACTGCTCTTCGTTTTGTGCTTGTCTTTGCGTATCTGATAATCAGTGCATGCAGTCAGTAAGTATTTGTTGATCATTGTGGACTATATCTTGGTATAGTACGCTTTGAAAGGCATTTTTTATTGTCTGCTTGCTTCTGCTATTCAGGTTGTTCTTTCAGGCCTTGCTGTTTATCGGTGCTTTCTGGTGTCCGTTCTGACGAGCCGACCGTTTTCAAACCATGTTTCATCTACGTACTCGTCGTAGAGTTTGTGCTGTGTTGGGGTTCTTACTTTGACACAAGCCCGGTCCATGAACAGGGAGGGGAGGTATTTGTGGACCAAGAATTGGTTGCGCCAGCGTGACCAGTTCTCGCACATGCCTTTGCTCCGTGAGATCCGTGAGAATAATCCTGATGAATTATCTCCGGATGACAGACCCCGTTTTTCACCGTCTGCTGGCTTTGCTGACCCCTTATATTACCAGGCAGGATACCTGCATGCGGCAAGCCATCACTCCGGAGCAGAGGCTCATCGCCACATTGCGCTACTTGGCAACTGGGAGAAGCCTTCAGGACCTTAAGTTCTCTACAGGCATCTCCCCCCAGGCTCTGGGGATCATTATTCCAGAGACCTATTCTGCCATCATTCGGGTCCTGCAGAAGGACTATATGAAGGTAAGTTTTATCCTTTAACATCACATTCTATGTATTTCATGATTGCTAATGTCTTGCATTTCTTTTCTCATTCCTTAATTACCATCATTGCAATATGCTCGAATTCATATACTCTGACCCTTTGTCCTCAGGCATATTTGCCTCACTAACTTCCCCACCATGCTCTTCTTGGCCCATAAAACTATAGTCTAGTCACTTACCAATGTCTTTTGTCAGCTCCATAGTATTGCTTTCCCCTAAACACCCCCTAAAATGTCTCCAAATGTGATGTGTATGCTTCAATTCATGCAGAGTGACATTTTTTTTTTGGGGCCAAACTCATTAAGAACCCCCCTCCCCCCAATTGCTAGCTCAGCTGATAGCAATCCTCTATCTGCTGACTTTACCAAACCCAATACACACTCTGCCTACCTTTTTGATGCTCACATTTATGGATGAATTCACCAAAGCATGTAGTGTAGTGCCTCAATACTTTCAAATGCTATATTTTTTTTTTTAACCTATTAATAACCCACTCAATAAGGGCTATTTAAGGCAGACGCCAGAAGCTCTAAGTAGGTGGGAATCTCTCCTATGTCCTTTGGAGCCCCAGAGTCGGTGATATTCGTATACAACTAGGAAACGATTGAACCTCGTTATGGCGGTAAGCTACACTTTGGGAATCCCTGTCCTATGTTGGATGTAAGGCTAGGGAGTAGACTAAAATGTTTCTTGGTTCTTTTTGTTGTAGGTCTTTTAGACAAGATTGAGGTTTATACAACATAACATCTTCCTATTTGATGGGCCATTGGACATTTGTGCAAAGGAATCTTTTATTCCCATCCTTTGTTGAGTTCATTTGGACTCCAGGGCTTTGAATGCGGTGACCTTGCAACAGATCCATACTATCCTTACCATCTCCACTTTTGTGGCTCAATCCCCTCCTCTCGTGGCTTGTCTTTCCGTTTCTGGAATGGTCGCCTAAAGAGGAGATAGTGCCTACTTTTGGTACAGAAATAGCATGTGAGTATTCAAGTATTGGGTTTTAATGTATCATGTTATTTCTGTAATATTCATTGCTTGTTTGTGTGCTTGCAGACAGTGGCTTCCCTGAAGAAGAAATTATTAATGCACATTTTTCGAAACGCGTAGGAAAAGAGCTGCCTGTTTTGCTGGATAGAGTCTACGCATGTAGTAACATTCTATGCCATACACATATGTTAGCACAATACTGTTATTTTATGGATCATTGTGGTTTTGTAATAATATTTTTTGATAGTTGTAATAAAAATTTATATATTTTTTCATATATATTTTAGTATATATTTTCTTTTTCTTTATATTGCCTTAAAAATCCCAATAAATTTGAGGTGTTATCCAATTATATGGGGGGGCCATTGATATGCCAGACAATGTCTGAGCGGCATTTTAAGAATACATTTTTATCTGAAACTCCTTCATTTACTGCTTGGCTTGGTTTTAGGTGTCTCCTAGGTATATTTAGGTTTTTTCAAGTTGTGCCTTTTTCACCAACAGTGCAAACCTAAGTTCAGAGCGAGATGAGGGGACAGTCTCTTCTTCAGATAATCTTATTATGTTGTGGGTCTGCTACAAACACACCTTGTTTTTGTAACTAATGTATGTAGTGCATTACTGACCAAAATTGTGCTCATTTTCTGCACCATGGCAGGAAAATGGCATGATTGTCAAAATTTATACCTCACTGTGGGTGTTTTTTTTACTAAAGGCACATCCACTATGCACTACAAGTGCACTGCAAAAGTACACCTGAAACTGCACTTGGAGTGCAAAGTGAAGTTGCCTTTAGTAAATCGCACTCCTTCTCAGCACAAACTAAAATTGTACTCCAAATACATTTTTGGTGCAATGAAAAAGGAAGCCACACATTGTTGATAATTAAACTTTTTAATCCAAGCACATTCACATGTGCGTTTCGAAAAGGTTTTTACAACAAACCAAGAAATTGTGTGTTTCAAAAACAGAGTTTAATCAAAATTTGGTTTACTTGGTGTTTTTGGGTAAACAGGCATGTATCAAACCGTAAAATACAGAACAAAGGAACTTACAAAGTTTAACTTTGAAAAGTGAAGACAATATCAGACATGAGTATGTACAAACTGGGCTGATATTGCCTTCATCACATGGGGTGTCACCCCTGAAAAAAACAAATTTGGAAGATGCACACAGTGTGTCAACATGTGCCATCTCCCATCATGGGGGATCAATGTACATGCTTTGGGGCTGCAACCCCTTCATCTCAGACACTTTACACAAAACACGTACATTGATCCCCCATGAAGGGAGATAGCGCATGTTTACACACTCTGTGCATCTTCCAAATTTGTAATTTCGAGAAATACAACATTTTGTTTTTAAAATAGTAAAAAATAAAACCCTATCTAGTTTTTGGTGTTTCACACTCTCCCCAAAACATCAATTATGTTCTTCATTTTATTTTTAACATCATTGATGTTTTGCAGGATATTTTCCAAATCCTGATTGCACCCCATTATCTCCCCAATCTGGATCTGGGCACTTTCACTGGTAAAACGGGAATCTTCTTCCACATCACCTACAAAACAAAGCAAAAAAACACACCATGTAATAAAAATATGGTGACATACATTGATGAGCTTACCGGAAGCTGTGTTCTCCGACACTCGCCTGTTGTGGTGACAATTTGCCCAACCTCCACGATCTCTCCTTCCTCCTCCTCCTCCTGCTCCTCTGTTTCTGCTTTTGGAAGTTGGCCTTCTTTGGGAGGGGTGTGGTCCCTGGTGTCCTCATACTTGTCGAGTCTTCTCTCCCCTATGAGAATCGAAAAAAATAAAGTATTAGCACACAGAGGGCAGAATTAACAATATGAAACATTGTTTGGAAGTGTTGTCCAATTGTTTATTTTGGCCGAGCTTCAAGGTAATAACATTATTGGGGACACTGTGTTCAGCTAGAATACTTATCTGCAGAGCGATGTTTCCTACGAACGAATGAAACCATATACTTGAAAGTGGGCATTTTAAAATGCACAACAAGAAATCAAAGCACAGGATGCAAACAATAATAATCATATGAACACACGACAACTACTTACCTTTGTCAAGAACACGCTTGATCCTTAGGTACTGCTCGTGCACCCTCAGTTTCAGGTCTGACCAGCGTTTTCTCAGTTGATCCATGGATCGGTGTACCCCAAAATTCTTATGAAGACTCTTCACAACTTTATTCATGATCTTGGCCTTTCTGATATTTGAGTTTGGGTAAGGTCCATACTTCCCATCATAGTCGGTCCTGTTCAATATGTCGACCAGCTCCAACATCTCTCCAAAAGACATATTTGAGGCCTTAAATCTTCTCTTCCTGGATCGGGACGTTTCAGGCTCCGGGCTTTCCTCACCCTCCTCCTCGTTAGTGGAACTATTATTAGTGCGCACCTGTGTTCTCTCCGCCATGTGCTCTCCCCACTGCGCCAGAAGCGAAGGGGCGGGGAATAGTCTGGAAAGAACGTCAGAGGCGGGCAGAGTTTCACGCATGCGCACTGTATATAAAATGCAACACGCGTGTGTCGTCCGTACGATCGGTGAACAGAGGGAGAAGCTGATGCGACGAACGTGCAAACGAAGGTAACATTTTGAACTTGGTACATCACTAGGCTACACTGCTTCTAGATTGAGGCCTGCATTAGTGGAGTTTAGACTGACATTAGGGTTTGTCTTGCGTTGTGTCTTGCAGACATTATGGACGGCTTCAATGACCATAGCTTCCTCCCTCTGTTCATCGATAAATACAGAGACATGCCCATCCTGTGGCAAGCAACACACCCACTATATAGTAACAAACAAAAGAGGCAGGCAGCAATGTTGCAACTGGTTGAGTTTGTGAAGCCGGTGGTCCCCAGGGCAGACGTCAAATATTTAAAAAAGAAAATTGGTAGCCTCAGGAGTACATATATGAGGGAGAGGAGCAAGGTGCTGAAGTCCATGCAATCTGGAGCTTCAGCAGATGACGTTTATGTTCCCACCCTGTGGTATTATGACAGGATGCATTTTCTGGCAGACCAGGCTGTTGTCAGGGAATCACTCTCTACTCTTCCTTCCACGCGTCCTTCTATGCTCCATTCTACACCCGATGAGTCTTCCAATGCCCAACCTGGGCTTCCACTCAGGAAGAACTGTGGGAGCCCAGCTTGAGCCAGGTATAGTATTGTTGTACATATTTGTGGAGTCAAAATGAATGATGTTAACTTGATTTTTGCTCACTAATTGATGAGTTTAGAAAGTGTTTCACATATCAATAGACAGTAGTGGCCAAAACCTTTGGGACAAGAAAGAAAAATGCTGGGCTCAGAATGAAAGTCTTTTCTATTGGTTAACAATTTTCAACAGTGTTGATGTGAAGATTGTGTGTGTTTGATGAACCAAAAACTAAAACTATGTCCCTTTTTCATACACAGGAAGAACTCAGCCAGGAACAGGAGGGTGTGGAATGCAGCAGCCAGGAGGTGGCTGTGGAAAGTGGCAGCCAGGAGGAGGCGGGGGTAAGCGGCAGCCAGGCGGTGGGCACCCAAAGGAGCCTCACTGAATGCCAGGTCCCTCCCCTCTGCCTTCCACGCAAAAGGGCGAGAAAGGGGGGGAATGTTGAGGAGTCGGCCCTGAGGCTGATTGGTGAGGCTTCTGCGGCACTCCAAGCAAAACCCACCGACCAAGAGTCCTTTGCCGCCATGGTTGCATGCAAGCTTGATAAAATGGAGCAGGGGCAACAGATCTTGTGTCAGGAGGTTATTCTCCACACCCTCAACAAGGGTCTGTTGGGCCAAATGACACCAGAAACACACTTGTGTGGTTTGGCCCATGCCCCTCCTCCTCCTCCTCCTCCTTCTGCCACCCCTCCAGCACCACAGCCACAGCCTGGAAGGAAGCGTGGAAGGAAGACCAGAGAGTGATGACCTAGGTTCCGTCTGGTCTGACAGAAGATGCAGCCTGTTGTAGTACCACAGCCAGGGAACATAGATGTCATCTGCTGCTGTTCCAGGTTTCATGGACTTCAGGACCAGACTTCTCTCCCTCAGACATGTATTCCTCAGGCCACCAATTTTTGCGTTAAAATATTTCATGTGTGCCCTGGGGGGCAAAGGCTTCGCTAATCTCCCCAGTTTCAACATTGCTGCTTCCCTCTTTATTTGTTACTGACACCGAAATAAAGGTATTTTTTTGTTTGAAGAAATACTTGTGTATATGTTTTCTTTCCAAAAGGCCAGTTTATTTGTGAGCAGGCAGGTACATTTCAAAAATACAAAGTGAAATAAACAACAAGGGGTACCAACACTAAACAAGCTCCTGTAGATTAAAAAAGAAAAACAAAATATCAAAAATAGAATAATGTTGTTGTGGTAAGTTTACACACCAAAAAAAAACCCAAAAAAGGAGAAATTAGCAAACTGTCTTTAAAGGAGATTTTTAGGGAATCCCAAAAAAAAACCCATCCAAAAAAGAATAAACAAAATCTAAAATTGTGTAGATGTGACGCAAACTAAAATTGTATTGCTGAAATGGTTAAAAAAGAGTAATGAAATACGTTCGGGAGAAGTGTGTGTGACTATGAGCATCAAAAGAAGTTCGTTCTTGCAGCATTGTAAAGAACAAGAGAATGCGCTTGATGAAAGAATTTTTAACATTGCAGCGTGACGAATGTGCTATATCGCTTACGAGCAGTAGTTTTACCTGAACGAACGATTCCGTGTCAGAATTTGAATGTGAGCATGCGTGGCACCTTGTCCGTCGGAGTAGGCTACACATGATCGGAGTATGTCCGATCGGACCAGTTTGTCAGAAAATATTTCCAGCAAGTTGGAAAACTTGGTCTGACGGATATTCAGACGGAATCAGTCCGATGCATACCACACACAGTCGGATTATCCGACAACACGGATCCGACGGATTCTCCGACCGTGTGTACAAGGGCTAAGACAAAAATATGTCAAAGACATTGAGCTCATATGACATCTTGCACCATATACCATTTCTTAAAGGGGTTGTAAAGGTTCGTTTTTTATTTCATTGTTGGTTCACTTACCTTTTCCTTCGATTTCCCTTCTAAATGTTTTTTTTCTTTGTCTGAATATCTCACTTCCTGTTTCTCCTCAGTAAACTTCTCACCATTATCCGAGCTGGTGGTTAGTCAGCCAGAACAGCTTACTGAACAGCTTACTGAGGAGGAACATGAAGTAAGAAATTCAGACAAAGAAAACAAAGAAAAAAAACATTTATAAGGGAAATTGAAGGAAAAGGTAAGTGAACCAACAATGCACTAGCTTAGAGGAACCTATTTAGAAAATAAAAAACGAACCTTTACAACCCCTTTAACTTCTATAGTGTTGTAAAGTTTTTTTTTGCTTTTTTTTTTTTTGCATCATGTCCCTGAATTTTTTCTTTATCTTCTAGGTTTTAAATACTTTTTTTTAACAAATTGCCCTATAATATATACACATAACTGTTGCTATGTCATATTATTAAACTATGTGCTGACACCAGGTGGACAGTGCATTGCCTCCTGCAGTTGTAAGGGCCTGTGGTGACTTGCGTTTTTCTGAACAAGAACAATGCAGGTCTTCTCTAGGGCACATAGAAAACATTTTTTTCTGCGTTACTATTTAACAATGCATCTGGGAGGTGATACAAATGCACACATGCTGATTTTATTTTTTTGCAGAACATCACATTGCGTTACATATCACTGCAGCACAGTTCTTCTCTTTTCTCCATTTAGGTCAGGCATAACATTCACAGGGAAGGATAAATTACTATAAAAGTATTGGGAATTATTTAAAGTGCAGCCATAAACAAAAATAGAAAAATCAGCACAAGGGACATAACTTACAGCTAGTATGACGTGTCCTCTGTGTTGAATCTTCTCATTTTAGTAATAATCCTCTCAATCCTGCATCCCCCAAAACCGATGCCGTAGTCTTCCAATGACACGTGTTCATATAGGTAAGGAGCTGTCAGGAGCTCTTATCAAGGGATCTTGACTATACCCGTCCTTCCCTGTCATATCCGCCATTAATAGAAGCCATACTACAGCTTCTTGAATGACTCAGAATTTATGAATGGGGGACGGGTGAATCAGAGATAGCTTGTGCTTGCAACATTTGTCCAACAATTATTTTACAAATAGACCCGTAGGATCTGATTTACAAAAAATATGCTTTGCAAATTTCTTAACATTTGTGCAAGTGCAACAAATAATTCCTGTAATGTTTGTAATATGAGTGTAATCGTTTCCTCGTTGCCTTTTTCCCAGACAAATGCAACAACCCCTGATATTTAACCTTAGGGGTAAAATATCGTAAGAACATTCAACCATGAGGGTAAATAGGCTAAGAACATTTGACCAGCAGAGGACATAATATGAGGGAGACTTCTGCACTGTGTGTAGTCTTTGTGATTGGCAGAACAAATGGGTGTTTAGCCAAATGAACCTCCAGTTGCAGAGTGAAGCATTGGTTGGCAGCCAGAGGGCATCATCATTGACATGGATCTGCATCCCTGGATGACAAGATTGATGGTGGATCTATTGTAATTGAATGTTAAGGGTTGTTACATTCTCCCAGTAAAAGTCAACAAGGAAACTTTTACGCAAATATTAAAAACATTTTGGGAATTATAGGTTATGCTTGCATGAATGTTGAGACATTTGTACAGTGATTTTTTTTTAAATATAAAATGACTCCATGCCGCGTACTCACGACCGGACTTTCCGTCAGACCTAGTCTGCCGGAATCAGTCCGTCGGGCAATCCTATCGTGTGTGGGCTAATCTGAATGTTTTTCACATAAAAAAATCAGACGGACCTAGAAATAGAACATGTTTCAAATCTGTCCGACGGACTCAATTTCTATCAGGAAAACCGTTTGTCTGTATGCTGGTCCGACGGACCAAATACGACGCAAGGGAAGCTATTGGCTACTGGCTATCGGACTTCCTTTTTTAGTCCTGTCTTACGTCATCACGTTCAGAACGAACGGACTGAGTCTGTTCATGTGTGGGCAAGTCCGTTCGTTTGGAAAGTCCGTCGGGAAGACCGCCGGAAAGTCAGGTCATGTGTACGCAGCATTAGTGCTAAGGTCAGTCCAAAGGAACGTGTTATATTCTTTATTTATTATTTTCAGAACTAAATAACATTTCTTATATTTTTTTAATTCTGTTTCGTAGACATGAAAAATTACATAACATTATATTTATTTAATATTTACTATTAAACCTCAGCTATTAAATCTCTAAGCACTTTTTTACCAACAACATTAAGAACTTAAATTCATGAATAACACAATATTAACAGCAGGTAACAAGGATAAAATGAAACCTACCTTAATATAGGGGAGTCTTCCAAATTGCATCCTAGTTTTCTCAGCTGAAGTGAGTCACTTGTGATCCATTCAGCTGTATCAGGTTGTGTTTTACCACAGCATAAACATACAGGGTTTCTTCTGTGCTGTTTTCCAGTACCAGTGTGCCAGCAGAAAAAGTGGTTACAACCGCATACTGAGCACAAACAGCCCATGTTCCTTTTCGTTTTTCAACAAGATTGGATATTGCTGGTTGAAAAAAATAGAAATTAATCTACTGACATAATGTAGAAACATTTGTGGTGCAGATATAAAAAAAAACATACTATGTAAAATAGCATACATAATATATGTTGACAAATCGTCAGTGTCAGTATCATCTGCAGTCTGCAATGAAGATCAACTCTTCCTGTACTGAAAGAAACCTGGGTCCCAGCCCAAGCTTGCAGTTTCCTGCAGGCATCTGCAAATTCCCTCCAGAAAGCTCCAGAAATCCCAAAACACAGGGTGCTCTTATATTTACTAGCAACCAGTGGATAAGATAGCTGTCCTGCTGAGCCTCTTGCTCAGTTTAGTCTTTTTTCAATCAGCACAAGGGACAGTACTCACATTTAATCATAAGTGTTCCTTGTGTTGCTGGCTGCCATTTTGGCTCAAATCCAAAGTCCTCTGTCCCCTATATATCTTCACAGCTGTCATTCTTTGTTGCTGAAGTGTTAAAATGGTTCTAAAGGGTCGGATTTAAAAAAACAAAAAACAAACATGTTATACTTACCTACTCTGTGCACAGAGCAGCCCCATTCCTCTTCTTTTTTGGTCCCCTGTCGGAAGTCCTTGTTCCTCTCGCCTGCTGAGTGCCCCCAATAGCAAGCCGCTTGCTATGGGGGCACTCAGGCAGGTTTTATGCCGAGCCTTGCTCCTATGAATGTGTAAAGCAGGTTTTAGAACCACTTTAATGCAAGCTGAGGGACTCGTCAAAAGTGCCAACCATGCCCGCCCTTTCCATCTACCTCCTACATTCATAGAAGCTGTATTATAACTTTCATCAGTGATAAGCAATCTATAAATGGAGAATGAGTGGAACAATGAAAAGTCCGCCTTCTCCAATTAGAACACTTTTTATTCATGGAAGCTATAGTACAGCTTCTATGGATGGAGGAAGGAGGGGGAAAGGGCGGGCATATTTGGCACTCTTGAAAAGTGCCTATGACAGATCCCTTGGCTCTATTAACCCCCACAGCACCAGAAGACCACAGCTGTGAGGATATAGGTGGGGGGAAGAAAGGGTTTCGGATTTCAATTAAACAGCAGTTATCAGCACGTAGAACATTTCTCTTAGAATGCAAGTACTATCTCTTATGCTGGTTGTTTGTTTTTTTTCTTCTAATTTTGACTAAACTTAGTGTATGGTAAACTGGGTGCCCACCTTAGCAAAGAGGCAATGTTAAATGTACTATTCCCAGTCACCCTGATCATGTTCATGCGTGAGCATACACACATGCACATGCGCATACCAATTAGCTTGCGCACTTGGCATTCAGTGGCCTATTTAAACTGGTTTGTCACTATGAGCAGATGCTGAATGGTCTTCAGCTTGTTCCTGAGGCCTAATCTGCTGTACCTGCTTATCTGTGTATGACCTGGTTTGCCCTTGGACTCTGCTTTTACTCCTGTCTTGGCTCTGTTCAATTGCTTGCCCTGACCCCGGCCTGTTTACTTGCCTTGTCTTTGCCTGCTGATTCTGTCCTACTTTACGTGGCTGTTATTGACTTTGGCCTGCCTTCTAGACTGCTCTGCCTGTCGATTGTGTCCTTTGCTGCCCGGTTGTTTGCCGACTATGGCCTGTCTCCTGGTTCTGCTTCAGTTTTCTACTCTAGTGCCAAGCTTCTCCTGCATCCTGTTCTCAGGACTGCAATTTCCAGCTCAATTTACAGAGTAAGTAAGATTTATTCTGGTACTTGTGGCACTCCTCGCTTACACTCACTCTCTGTTTCCACCTTCAGGAGTGTTGGGCAGGAGGTGCAAGAGAGGCATCCACAGCACTCCAGTCTTCACCAGGTACGTAAAACTTAGGCCTTAATATTTTTAGTTCATGAACCAGAATAGGTATGCATATGAGAACTTTTGACATTTCCCTGACTTTCCTGATATATTTACCCCTTGTAACTGACTTAGGAGGGTATTTAACCACTTAAGGACCAAGCCTATATTTCAAACTTGGTGTCTACAAGTTAAAATATAATTTTTTTTTGCTAGAAAATTACTTAGAACCCCCAAACATATATATATATATATATATATATATATATATATATATATATATGTATACAAAATTTTTTTTTCAGACACCCTAGAAAATAAATTGGCAGTCATTGCAATACTTTATGTAACACCATATATTTGAATTAAAAATTAAGACAACAATAAAGTTAGCCCATTTTTTTTATATTGTGAAAGATCATGTTAGTAAATGAGTAAATTGATACCCAACCTGTCATGCTTTAAAATTGCGCCCGTTCGTGGCATGGTGTTGGAATCAAACAGGAATTAATATTATACATCTACACAGCTGTTTGTACAGCCGAACTCAGCCATATTGATACTTGCAGTCCCACATGTTTAAAAGGAAGGAATGTGACACCAAGACACAATCTGAATAGCAGAATGAGTTCTATTCAGCCCACCTGGAATGCTGGGTGATATGTTGCTCTGAATGGGTGCTGGTGAATGGTGAATGAATGGACACCCCTTGCCTGTACTGCCGTCCTGAATATACCCAAGATACAGAATGGTGACATGGAAGCTGTCGCTGAAGAATGGTGGAGATGTGTCACTCAGTGGCAAAGCAGCACGTGTTGGGAAACATCACATGGTAAAACAATTATGGACTGCTCCATAGGACCCGTTTCTGCACACGTTGAAAACACAGCGTGGTAAGACAATTGTGTACTGTTCCATGAGAGATGTCTCTGGAGCGCTCGTTGAAAACAACCACGCGTTACACAAGCTAAGGACTGTGCCACAGGTACTGGTTCGGAAGCACATGTTGGGGAACTACACACGTTAAGACAGTTATGGACTGTTCAATAGGAGCCGTGTCTAAAGAAGGGGGGTGTGCGCCTTTTAGGCGCAAAGCGGCATATGTTGGAATCAAACAGGAATTAATATTATACATCTACACAGCTGTTTGTACAGCCGAACTCAGCCATATTGATACTTGCAGTCCCACATGTTTAAAAGGAAGGAATGTGACACCAAGACACAATCTGAATAGCAGAATGAGTTCTATTCAGCCCACCTGGAATGTACTGAACTTCAAAGACAATATAGTGCCGGCCTGTCTGTAAGGACAAAGAAGGTAATTAATGAGTGGGAGGGGCGTCCGAGATCGAGCCACAAGATGGGAACCCAGTCGGAGCAGTTGCAATTCATGGGCAGACACTGCCCCCAGAGGCCAAGTATGGCAGGACTGTCCGAGGTGATTAGCCTGGGGGAGGAAACGCCCCAGAGACGCTGATTGGTCTATGGGAAAAGTAGGGTGGGCTATGGGGTGTGGTATGGCTGAGGTATGTTTAACAAAAAGGGTTGCAACAATGAGCTCGGTCTCTATTCCATCAGGAGATCCAGTCACGAGGGTCGGATAAGTATAAGGCTTATGTTGTACTTTGATTGTATGCTATGTATTATTGTAACTTCTATTGATACCTTATGCACGCTTTCTTATTTCCTTGGGAAATAAATGAGATTTAATTGATCTTAGACCGTGTATTGATTTCATAGCCAATGGTGATAGTATTGTGATATTAACGATAACATGTGCTTGGCGTATTGATAGACTAGCTGAACTATAGGGACTAGACAAAGGAATACATAACTGATAATAATAATAATAGATTGAATTGATCAGTTACTTCACATGGCGACAAACTTTGCCCCTTTAAAATCTCCATAGGCCACATTTAAACATTTCTACAGGTTACCAGTTTTGAGTTACAGAATAGATATTTTGCTAGAAGTATTTCTCTAGCTCTAACAATCGTGGTGATACCTCACATATGGTTTGTGTGGCTTCTGCATGCGAGCCCGGCAGACCTCTTAAATGTTAGATCTGGGGATCAAAAAGACCTCAGATTTCACATTTTCACTTAAATGCATTAAAAAAAAGTCTTAAAATAGTTTTTTTAAAAATCCCCTTTAAGACCAATGGGCAGAAGGGACATTTGACTTCCCTTCCATAATCCAATGTTATGGAGCTGTGTGTGGGCCATCTTTCCCTCACTTGGCTCGGGTATGCAGCGGAGACGACAAGAGCGCGGCGGGGGGGCCCTCTCCCACCCCCAGTAGAAATTATCTTTCTGTGAATCTGCTGTGGAGACCATTTTTATCAGAAAGAGGACCGTCCTCCGTTTAAGAATATACGGGGGTTATGGCAGCATATATATGTCAACTTCCAATGTATTACAATGGCGGGTGGTCCTCAAGTTGTTATAAAAAAGTTTGCATAGCTATTCCTCCAGCTAAACTGCTGGTATGTTTGTTGTGTGTCCGTTGGAATACATTGTTCATGTATTTATGTGCAACAACTACAGATATATTCCTCAACCAGTTGATGCCATTGTTTATAAATTTGTAGCTGCATCCATAACTATACTCTATGTCTTTTCTATGATAATGAATTTCCTGTTTCCTACCTGCAGTTAAGCAGCAGCAAAGCAGATGTGGAATGGGCACAGTCTGTTCTGTAAGGCTATATACAGAATTTCCAACAGTGTCAATAGGGTAAAATGGAATGTTGTTCTTCTATATTCTAAACTAGTCAAATGTTATTCAATAATAGAAAATGTTTTGGTGAATGCTACTTTATGGACGCTTCCATGTGACATAGTGTTCCTTCCTGGCTTCCATGTACCAAAGTGATCTCTCCTGAGTTCCATGTGCCATAGTGATCTTTTCTGCCTTTCATGTACCAAAGTGATCCTTTCTGCCTTCCATGTGCCATATTGATCCTTCCTGCCTTCCATGTGCCATATTGATACTTCTTGCCATCCATGTACCAAAGTGATCCTTTCTGCCTTCCGTGTGCCATAGTGATCCTTCCTGCCTTCCGTGTGCCATAGTGATCCTTCCTGCCTTCCATGTACCATATTTATGCTTCTGTCCTGCCTTCCATGTACCATAGTGATACCTCCTTCCTTTATTCCATATGCCATAGTGATCCTTCCTTCCATAAAACAGCGATCCTTCCCTCTCTCCAATCTCTCTCCCTAAGGGTTTGTTCACACTGGAGACTCCAGCTTGTGGGACAGCAATCAAACCATATGTTAGAGGTACAAGGAAGCCCAGTGTCAGAAAACTCACAGTGCTAATGCCTGTCTCTGTGCAGCAGTGGCTAATTCCCATTCCGCTAATGCCAATGGACATTGTCAGAAAAACTCACAGTGCTAATGCCCGTCTCCGGGCAGCAGTGGCTAATTCCCATTCCGCTAATGCCAATGGCCATGCGCAGTGTCCCCAACAGAGGCGAATAAGTTCCCGAACGAACGTGTGCACACGCGCACCAATGCGAATGTGTGTGTGCGCACTCGCACACCAATGCGAAAACATGTGTGTGCACTCGCACACCAATGCGAACCAGTGCTGGATCGTCTTCAGCTTGTTACTGAGTTCCTGATTGCTGTTTGACCTGTTACCTTGCTCCTGACAAACCCGGCTTCTTTGACCATTCTCCTTGATCACCTCTGCCTGTTATCTACCTTTACTGATTATACAGACCTTGGCTTGGATTCTCTACTACGGCTTTGCTTCCTGATTCTGTACCTCGCTGTCAGCCCGTTGCCAACCTCTGCCTGTCCTTGACTATGAACTTGCCTTCCGTTTATCTACCTTGTTGCCAGCCAGTTGCCAGCCAGTTGCCAACCTTTGCCTGATGTTGCAGTTGTTCCTGAATCCCTACTTACCTGCCTGGTTTCCGCTGAACAGTTCTGTTGATCAGTCTTCACGCCTTCCTCCGAGAGGATCCTGTATCTCCGAGCTCCAGCCTTCAGCCTGCAGGCACCTGCACCCTTTCCTTGCCCCAGCACTCCCTGTCCTCACTACCAGGTGTGTTGGCACCGGAACCGTGCAAGAGGCCACCCTCAGCATTTCGGACTCCGCTGTAAGGTACATGAAACCCAGGTTTTATTTAACCACAGCAATTAAGCCCCTCCCACTGTCATGTATGGTCACACCCACTATTTGCTGTGGCACACACGCTGCAAGTCACTATCTCCCTGAAATATCCCTCATTCTCAAGTTCAAAAGTTATATTTTCCTCAAACTTGTTATGAGTGAATAACAGTCAACCTGTTGAGGAAATAGAATGAGATTATTTGATTTTGCCCCATACACACAGAACAAGTAGATCAGCAGTTTTTCTGAGTGAATATCTATGTGAACCTTTAAATAAATAAACCCCTTAGTGAAAAAATGAGGTGAAAAATGTCAGTCATAACAGCCTCCATATTTCTTCCATTCATTTTTTAGTTTTTTTTTGTCAAGTGCATGTATTGGCCAGTTTCCTGTATGATAGTACAAATGTAGCAAAAATGAACTATTATTGAATATGTAGAATCTCAAACGTACATGCGGGACAACCAACAAAACCAACAACCAACAAAACTTTTTGGACTGGAAGCGTTAATCAAGAAAAAGTCTCTTAAAACTAGAACAGAAAAGCTGGCAGAATATAAGAACTTTTCTGCAGGTGTGATTTCTGCCAGAACTTGTGTTCTTAGGTGCAAGCGGTCAGTGCACCCACGCAGGCCACATTTTATGTTTTTCCAATTATGTAAATAGTATTTGTGCATTTAAAACATTGCGCAACATGTCACATTTAAGTGTGTTATGTTAACCTGTTTTCAGGGAAGAAAAAAATCAACATTTAATTTCCAATATGTTATTTAACTGAGGATGACGATTTTTATTTATTTTCTTTCTTTATTTTTTAAATAGGACTCTAGCTGGATTAAAATTAGGTATTTATATGAGGAACTTTTTTTTTATAAATATCATGCATGGCATAGCCTTTCTTCAATTACCATTTTATTCACGTTGGTCAGTAAAAAAAAAAAAAAATACAATTACATTAATCTTTCCACTTTTCTACTGGGGCAATTGTTATTTTTTTTAATTACATATAAGAAGTCCGCATTTTTTTCAAACCCCCAATCAACTGTACATTTTCTGACCCTGTAGAATAAAATAGTGTTAAGTGCAATTTGATATCAGCTGTTATTTTCATGAACAGTACACTAAAATTAATTTTAGTGCAAACAGACACAATTTTTTGGTAAAATCAAAAAGACGGGATTGCATCAAATAAATAGATACCAAACATGCCAGGCCCATGAAATTGCAAAACAAACAAAACATTTAAATTTCTTAATATTTTTATTTATTTTCTCATATTTAAATTTTTTCAACACTTTTTTTTTATTTTTCATTTACCTTTATTGCTATCATAAGGAGCTAACAAGCCATCTATGTGATATCATGGACAGGTGAACGGTTCTCTTTATAGCCCTAATGCAGGAGTGTCTAGGGCCCTCCAGATGCTGCAGATCTTCAAGTCCCAGCATGCCTCTGCCTTTGGGACTTTAAATGCCTCATAGGACTTGTAGTTTAGCAATAGATGGAGGGCTACAGTTTGACACCTGTGTCCTTATGTCTCCCCTGCCCTCCACAGATTGTGCTTGACTAGCAACCTAATGACAGCTCTGAACCCGGAAGTGAAGTATGAATTAATATACATAACTTCAGGGTTCATTTGTTGCAAAGGAGACTGGGGAAATAATGTTCCCTGATCACCTCCCTCTCTTAAAGTGGTTGTATACTCTTTTTTTTTAACTTTTACCTACAGGAAAGCCTATAATAAGGCTTACCTGTAGGTAAAAAAAATATCTCCCAAACCTTTACGGTTTAGGAGATATTCCCCTCGGTATGCGCCGCTGACTGCAGCGGCGCATGCGCACGAGGGGATTCTCGGCCTGAAAATCCAGCAGTGTCCGGCCGGCCGGAATGAAATCTCCCGCGCGCATGCGCGGGAGTGACGATATTGCGGCTCCGGCCACTCACAGTGCCGGAGCCGCGATACCCGGAAGAAACGCTGAGGGAGCATGTCAGCTCCCTCGGCGTGGATCGTGCCAGATGTCGGGGCCTCGTTCTAAGGTAAGTATTTCATAATGAGCTAGTATGCGGTGCATACTAGCTCATTATGCCTTTTGCTTTGCAGGTGTTAAAAAAAATAAATAAAAATAGCGGGTTTACTACCACTTTAAAGTGGTTGTGGGGCTCTCCAGGAAAGCTGGAGAGCCTGGGAGCCAGTGTGGACACTGACAACAAGGAGTGGGGCAGCATGTTCCTGGTACCGTAAAATTATCACTTTTTCTTGAAAAAGCATCAATACCAGGCTTACCACTGCAGCATCTGTGACCTTGTCTTAACCTCTTAACCTCTTCGCGCCCGCCCTATAGCCGAATGACGGCCGTAGAGCAGGCGCTTTCATCCGGGAGGCCGTCCCTGGAAGTCCTGTTGTTTACTTCCGCAATGCGCGCCGCATCGGGGAAGTTTTGTGTTTGCCATGTCCCCCGGAGACAGGCAAACACAGATCGCTGTAAACGGCCAATCACAGCGGCCGTTTACATCGCAATCGGCGTGTCCAATGGGAGATGATCTCATATGTAAACATATGAAATCATCTCTCAGCGCCGCTCTCCCTCCTCACACAGTCAGAGTGTGAGAGGGGAGAGATGAACGGCTGCAGCGGCCGTCAGTGTAAAAAAAAGTCAAAAAATGTGCCATCCTGCCCCAGTGCCATTCACCCCAGTGCCATCCACCCCAGTGCTACCTGCCCCCAGTGCCACCTGTTAGTGCTATCTGTCCCCAGTGCCACCTGTTGTCAGTGCCATTTGTCCCCAGTGCCATCTGTCATCAGTGCCACGTATAAGTGCCATCTGCCATCAGTGCCACGTGTCATCAGTGCCACATAGCGCCATCTGTCATCAGTGCCACATATTAGTGCCATCTGTCATCAGTGCCACGTATCAGTGCCATCTGTCATCAGTGCCACGTATCAGTGCCATTTGTCATCAGTGCCACCTGTCAGTGTCACGTACCATCTGTTGTCAGTGTCACGTGTCATCAATGCCACTTATCAGTGCCATCTGTCATCAGTGTCACGTGTCATCTGTGCCACGTATTAGTGCCATCTGTCATTGGTGGCACATATTAGTGCCACGTATTAATGCCATCTGTCATCAGTGCCACGTATTAGTGCCATGTGTCTTCAGTGCCACGTATTAGTGCCACGTGTCATCAGTGCCACGTATAAGTGCCACGTGTCATCAGTGCCACATATTAGTGCCATCTGTCATCAGTGCCACATATTAGTGCCATCTGTCATCAGTGCCACGTATAAGTGTCATCATTGCCACGTATCAGTGCCATCTGTCAGCAGTGTCACGTGTCATTGTCCTGGTGCTCCAGGGCCTTCAAAAGTGTAATAGGTAGTCAACAAGTTAGATGTGTAATTTATGCTCCTAGAACACGTGATGGCGCTCCCTGCATGTTGGGCCTCTCTATGTGGCCAGGCTGTGAAAAAGTCCCACACATGTGGTATTGTAATACTCAGGAGGAGTAGCAGAATTTTTTTGGGGGTGTCATTTGTGGTATACACATGCCATGTGAGAGAAATAACCTATTACAATGACAATTTTGTGGAAAAAAAAAAAAAAATGAAAAATCTTAATTTTTGCAAAGAATTGTGGGAAAATTTATGAAGAAAAATTAATAATTTGCATAATTCTGTCACAGAAACAAAGAAATATGCGTTTTTTTCCCAAATTTTCGGTCTTTTTTTCATTTATAGCGCAAAAAATAAAAACCCCAGAGGTGATCAAATACCACCAAAAAAAAACTCTATTTGTGGGAAAAAAAGGACAAAAAATTAATTTGGGTACAGTGTTGCATGACTGAGTAATTGTCATTCAAAGTGTGAGAGCACCGAAAACTGAAAATTAGTCTGGGCAGGAAGGGTGTTTAAGTGCCCAGTAAGCAAGTGGTTAAAGCGGGAGTCCACCGGGACTCCGCGTTTTTTTTTTTTTTTAAAAGCCAGCAGCTACAAATACTGCAGCTGCTGACTTTTAAAATAGTGACACTTACCTGTCCAGCGCGCCCGCAATGTCGGCACCCGAAGCCGATCTGTAGATCGTATCTCGGGTGCTGCCGCCGCCATCTTGGGTATGGGAATCAGGAAATGGAGCCTTTCGGCTTCATTTCCCGGTTCCCTACTGCGCATGCGCGAGCCGCGCTGCGCAATAAGGACGGTCCCCGCTGCCTCTGGGATCTGTGTGTTTTCCCAGCAGGCAGCGGGGCACTTGCGGGAAGGGGCGGGCACTTGCGGAAAGGGGAGTAATATATGCCCCTTTCTGCAGAGAGCTATCCCGGAAGTGGGTACAGATACCTGTACTGTACAGGTATCTGCACCCCCCTCCCCCCTGAAAGGTGCCAATTGTGGCGCCGGAGGGGGGGAGGGTTCCGATGAGCGGAGGTCCACTTTAGGGTGGACCTCCGCTTTAAGTACTAGGACATTTATAAATATACTTTGGGTGAAGATGGGTTAAAGCTGAAATTCAGATATAGATTTTATTGCATAATTACATTGGTCCAGCTTGGGATAGCTATGGGAACCCTGTGGCAGCTGGAAAATGCTACAGTAGACAGCGCTACTTCGGTGATCGCTGCTGTCTTCTGAGTCTCTGGGGAGAAGGCAAAGAGAGGCAGGGGTGGTGCTGTCAAAATCAGTGAATGCATTGAGAAATGTGCAAGACATTCTGTAAATGGCACCAGTGCTGAGCCAGTGACCCCCTATACAGCAGGGCAGCTGCTTGGTACATGACCCGGAAGACAATGGTGGACACTGTAGTAGAATAGACCTCTATGATTTACAGTTTCCATGGAGAACCCACTGGTATGGAATACATTCTAGCTATGCAACAAAATCCATACCTGGAATTCGGAATTAAAGGAAGATTATAGTCACTTTGCAGATTTTATTAGTGACTATTGAAATGTTTGCTTTGAAATAATTGTTGACATTAATTTTTTTTATTTAGCATCCTCCAGTGTGCTACTAGTATTAGTGCAGGCAAATTTAAGCTATGACTCAAGGTTATTTTGGGTCAGGGTTACTGCAGGTCAGGCTGGCTAGCTCATAGAGGCAGGTGTCTGATACCCCCCCCCCCCCCCCGATCTAGAAATTTGGAGAAACTTCTATAAGTTAGTGGGCGGAGGCCAGGAAATATCGATCTGCATGTTTGAGGGAAATTGGCCAATCCCCAGGCAGAATGTCCTGGTAGGGTGGCTAGATCAGCCCTTAACCACTTCCCGCCCGGTCTATAGCAGAATGACAGCCGGGCAGTGGTTCCATTATCCTGACTGGACATCATATGACGTCTTTCAAAATAACAGCCGGTGTGCCCGTGGGGGTGCGCAGCGCCGCAATCGGTGGTAAAGAATGTCAGTCTGACACACCACAACACCAATCTTGGTAAAGAGCCTCTGACGGAGGCTCTTTACCATGTGATCAGCCATGTCCAATCACGGCTGATCACAGCATAAACAGGAAAATCTGTGTATCGGCTTTTCCTCACGTATAACAGGAGAGTGAAGAGGAGAGCCAATCGGTGGCTCTCCTGACAGGGGAGTCCAGCATGGGCATCCGATTGATTGTCAGCGCAGTCCCCCGCAGATGCCCACAATGGACCACTAGGGATACCCACAATGGATGGCCACCAGGTAGGCCACCCTGGACCACCAAAGATGACAGTCAGTGCCCAGACTGATGCCAATCAGTGCCCATCAGCAATGCCTACTAGTGCCATCAATGATGCCTATCAGTGCCATCTATCAGTGCCCATCGGTGCAGTCTTTCAGTGCCCATCAGTGTCACCTATGAGTGCCACCTATGAGTGCCCATCAGTGCCGCCTATCAATGCCCATCAATGCTGCATAACAGTGCTGCCTATCAGTGCTCATCTGTGCTGCCCATCAGTGCTGCCTATCAGTGCCACCTCATTGGTGCCACCTCATCAGTGCCCATTGGTGCTGCTTTATCAATGCCCGTCAGCGCAACCTCATCAGCGCCCATCAGTGAAGGAGAAAACTTACTTATATACAAAATGTTATAACGGAAACAAAGAAAAACATTTTTTTTTTATTATTTAGGAAAAAAAAACAAAAAAAAATGCAGAGGTGATCAAATACCACCAAAAGAAATTTTGTGGGAACAAAATGATAAAAATGTTGTTTGGGTACAGTGTAGCAGGATAGTGCAATTGTCATTTAAAATGTGACAGCGCTGAAATCTGAAAATCGGCTTGGGCAGGAAGTGCCTGGTATTGAAGTGGTTAAATATGGGAGAACCATGTCAGCAGGGGAGATGGGTAGAAGATGGAGTGCTGAGCAGTGGCCTAGAAGGGACCCCTGGATATGGGGGGGGGGGGCTATACCTCCAAGCTGGGCTTGGGAAGATGCTGACAGCATTACAGTTTGGAAAGGAATATTGCCTAAAGAGGCAGCAGGGAGCTAAAAGGACAGAGAGAGTACATCAGCACACCCGGGATTCACAAGGGAAGAGACTGACACATGTAGCAAGCTTTCAGAAGGACAGCGCTGTGCTTAACCCTTCCTATCCCTTACCCTGGGAAACCTTCCGAGCAGCCAGGTGGGCAGGTGGACAAGCAGCGAGGGTGGCTGGTAGCTTCTACATTCAGTAGAGCTGAGAGCAGTTCTACAATGGAGGGGAGATACTCCTTTATGCAGCTTACAACATACTGTGCTATCTTCTAAGGGACTGAGAGCTCTTAGTCCTCAAGGCAAGGACTTCTGCTTTTGATCACTAAAGACTGTTGGAAGCCAGGAGGGAGTACAGTCCAGAATTTTGTAAATAGGAAGGAAGTTGTCCCCATCTATTGTTTCAGTCAAGCTGGATATCCCATAACCCCTCTACCCCACCTGAGTTATTAGTTCTAATAAAATAACAATACCAAGCTCAAAGACTATATGTTATGTCTGGATGCGAGTGAGAAATTCTTGTTGCCTGGCTGTGTAGGAATAGGGGGACCATTTACTAGCAGCTCCTGTGGGGTTAGTGCTACATTTACATTTTTGCAATTCCACATACCTTGTACAGTTCAAAGTGTGAAGTCACATTGTGTTTCAGTGTGTACATGGCTACTACAGGACACTCCAGAGAGATGAAACACAATGTGCACTTTGAATGGATTTATGTTAGTCCTGTGAGATCTTCTATCTATATTTAGTCCCATTCTATTAGCGGTTTATGCCATTTTAAGGAAGTGAACTTCCACTGCTTGAAAAAAAAAAAACTAAGCAAACTGAAACAAAAGTGGTGCTGTTACCACAATTAGAATATTCATTCTAGTGCAAAGTGACTGGTTTACATGTGCAGCAGCTATATAGACAACAGTATAGAATAAAAATGATTGCAAAAAATATTCTTAGAGCATTCAATAACATGAAATAAAATAACCAACATGGTCTGCATAGTGTACGTGAATATCAGGTTAAATAAACCTTTAGGATGGGTTCACACTATTGCAAATTGGATGCGGGTTCCCCACATCCAACTCGCAATAGCAGGAGATTTTGACCAGCTCTCTACGGAGCTCCAATTCAAAATTTGCACAGGAGCGCTATGCGTCTTTTGGTCCATTTCAGGTCTGAATTCAGCAAAAAATTCAGGGGGAAATCGGTCCTGAAATGGTGAACGGGGAAGCATCGGACCCCTGCTATGAGCCGCTTGCAAAGATAGTGTGAAGCCAGCCCTAATCGTCTTAAATAACAAATAATGTTGTTTGTTTTTGTTTTTTTACATGACTGTAGTTGCTCAATACATTAAATTATTAAATACAAAATACATTTTTTAAACAAAACAATAAAAAAATTGTATCTCTCTCTCTCTCTCTCTCTCTATATATATATATATATATTTACAGTATATATATATATATATATATATATATATATATATATATATATATAGATATAGATATATATATATATATATATATATCTGTATATATATATATATATATATATATATAGATATATATATATATATATATAGATAGATAGATAGATAGATATTGGAAAATATCAAAGGTGAAAGCATCAGATGTCTATCCGTTTATATCAGATAAGAGTTCTAAAAAATATATATAAAACTTTACCTCCATAGATCAGAGAAGCATAGTCCAATCCTGCACTTCATGCCTAATGCAACTGCATGTACCGTCCCAGGCAGTGTGTATGATATTTGGCAGGAATTGACAGTCTCTCTTAGACAATGGGAAATCCTTCTACTGGCTGATAGGATAAGTAAATAAACCTGTGCCTATTTTTATACAAGCCAGATAATAAACTAAAAATAATCAATTGAACATTTTACTATATCCAGCTAGGACCTTATCTCCTCATTGAATGTTGCAATGAAAATATTAAAGTTCCAACAAAGCAAGGCATTGCATTTTTTTTTCCTCCAAGAGTTGATCATTGATAATTTAAAGTGGTATTAAACTAAAAAACAGAAATGTATTATATTAGCCCTTGTACACACGGTCGGCCAATCAGCTAGTCCACTACTCTCGATGATCACATGTAAACAAAGCAGATCCCCGTTCTGAGAGGGATAGTCACAGAGATCTTCTGTTCTTTCTAAGCAGGGACACAGATCTCTGTGTTCATCCAGTGAGTCCATCCCCTACACAGTTGGCAAGCACCCCATAGGGACACTGTCAGGAACTGTGTCATTACTGGTTACACCTGCTGGTGGCACTGTTATGCTCAGCACCAAAGGGTGTAAATCTGGTGGCCACCAGCGGGTGTCTCCCTGCCTGGACTACCGACTAGCTATCAATCACACCTGTTGTGAGTCTGCTGGTCTATATAAACCCACCCTGAGCCCAAGCTCATTGCATCAGAATTTCCTCTGCTAGCTTTGTTCCTGCTTTTGTTCCTGCTTTTGTTCCCGGACCCGTTCCGTGAATCCTATCCTTGAGACCTATTCCCTGTTACCTGCTCCTTAAGGTCTGCTTCCTTATACCTAGCTTCTGTTCCCCTTTTGCTTTTGTCCCTGTCTTGTTTAATTCATGTTTGTTTCCTTTTATATATAATAATAGTTAGATAGTTAGTTAGGTGGTTTTGGGGTTTGCTGTGTCTTGCACTTATTTACTTGTTTATGGTTTGCTGTTTGGTTTGTACGTGTGTCCTTATCTTTAATAAACATACTTTTTTAATTTACTTGTCTGTCCCTGATTCCTTGGTGCAGCCCAGCAGAATAAATATTGGCCTAAATTGATGAAGAAATCAGATTTAAAAAAAAATTAAATTATTGGATATGCTTTATAGCAGAAAGTGAAAAATATTGTTTTTTTCATAAAAAAAATCCCACCAAAAGAAAGCTCTATTTGTGGGAAAAAGGACATAATTTTTATTTGGGTACAGTGTCACAGGACCGCACAATTGTCAGTTAAAATAACACTGTGCTGTATCACACAAAAATGGCCTGGTCATTAAGGGGGTAAAATCTTCCTGGGCTGAAGTGGTTAATGAATTAAAAAACCAATATATAACCCAACTTTTTTGTATATTATGAAAGATAATGTTTCGCCAAGTAAAATGTTTGTATATGTATAGGATCCGACCATGGACTCAAAATACCATCTATATACTGCACGATGAGCCTTTTGCCCTGTACACATGGTCAGACATTCCTACCACAAAATCCGTCATTTTTTCCAACGGATTTTGGCCGAAACTTGTGTTACATACAAACGATCGGACAAAGTTGTCGTAAAATCCAATCGTTTGGAACGTGTTGACGTTTGTTGCATATGGTGGGACTACATAGAGGCTAGTAGCCAATAGCTTTGGTCCGTAAGTTAATCTGAGCATGCGTGGCACTTTGTCCGTCAGAATTCTCTACAAATGATCAGAAAAAGTCCGATCGGATTTTGTTGTGGGAAAATTTTAAATCCTGCTCTCAAACTTTTTCCATCGGAATTTCCGACAGAAAAAATCCAATAGAGCCCACACACGGTCGGATTTTCCGACAACATAATCCAATCGGACCTCTTCCGTTAGAATTTCCAACCATGTGTACAGGGCATTTCTCTTTCTCTGATGCATGAGCTTCACAACATTACCAAAGTGAGGAACACAACTGATTTGAAGTGTGCACCTCCGGATCTCTATGTGTGGAGACTGGATGGCTATATCATTATACACCAGATCCAGAATGGGCTGCTGCTGAGACGGAATTAGCTTTCTGTGAGGAGTCCTATGTGTACTACGCTTTTCATGATCTCCTATAAGAGATCATGAACTTCTAGTAAGAAACTATACTTTTACATTTCTTTGCATGTGTGGATTATCACAATACTCAATTGTGTATAATTTACTTTTTGTAAAGTGCAGCACGCATTTTGAGACTTTATATGGATACTTTATTGGTTATTTTTTAACACTTGATTGTATTTATTTCACTATTTTAAACAGTACGCTTTATATTTTGGAACTTTGCACAACGTTTTATTTATTGATTTTATGCACATATGCTCTGGTTGACACTGTGTAACACTGTGACACTGTGTAACACTGTGACACTGTGTAATATTTTTGTATTGATAGATCTGATACAATTGTGTCAACATTGTTTCATTAGGCCTGATTCACACCTATGCATTTTTAGTGCTTTTTGCATTTTGCAGATTTGCACTACAGAATGTTTTCCATATAAAACGTTAAATGGACTGTAGTACAAATCAGCAAAATGCAAAAAGCACTAAAACTGCATAGGTGTGAATCCAGCCTTATATCACCTTCACTTTAATGTTAGGGTGGAGATAGCAGATTGCGCAGTCTTTTACAACTTATTTTATTTATATTTGTGTCTTCATTTGGACATTTAAAAGTGCAGCAGTCTGCTTCACTTATTTATTTATATTATTGTTTGTATCTTCTGAGCGTGAGAGTCACTTGAACATAAAAAAAAAAAAAAAAAAAAAAATAGATATTAAACATGTCATGCTTTAAAATTGCACATGCTCGTGGAATGGCCCCAAACAAGGGTACTTGAAAATCTCCATAGGTGACATTTAAAAATATTTTACAGGTTACCAGTTTCGAGTAACAGAGGAGGCCTAGCACTAGAATTATTGTTCTTGTTCCGACGTTCATTGCAATACCTCACATATGTGGTGAGAATACCATTTACATATGTGGGCATGACATACATATGCGTTTGCTTCTGTGCGCGAGCTTGGTGGGACAGAGACGCTTTAAAAATATTTTTTTTAATTATTTATTTTATTATTTTATTTTTCATTTTTAATACTAGGGTTATGGCATCTAGCTGCAGCCATAACCCTGGCATTTCCAAGTTAGGCAGTCAGCAAGTTTCATCTGGCGATCCAGACAGTTTGTCTGGTATTTTTCAACTTCCTCTAACAGACCAAACCGTCCAGAAAAAGTGGCTGTTGGAATGTTGAGACAAACCATTGACACAGATGCTTACAATAATCAGCTTTTATTCATTTATGTTAAACCTTTATCCCAAAAGGAAAAAAAATGTTGTCCTGTAACCGATTATAACGTGTTTACTGGAGTTCAACTTGTTAGTTAAGTCCATCTAAATCTGCTAGTCTAGCATCATTCTTCCCCCAGAATGACAATGCTGCTGTCCAAAGGAGTCTGCTTTATGACTTCATCCTGAAAGCAGTGACATGCAGTGCTATCTATGCAGTGTGGAAAAATGTAGATGTCCTGCAACGCGCCACACCAGCATTGCAATGTGAACAGGGCATGTAAAAAACAACTGTATTTTATGTGCACTAGTGATGATCTGCATTTATCCAGAAGAAAAATCGCACTTAGCTGCAATATCACAGTCCTGCTAAAAGTTGATGATTGCCGCCATTACTAATAAAAAAAGAAAGAAAAAATAAATAAAAATATCCCATAGTTTGTAGAAACGATAACCTTTGCACAAACCAATCAATATACGCTTATTGTTTATTTATTTTTTTTTTAACAAAAATATGTAGCAGAATACACATTAGCCTAAATTAAGAAATTCGATTTTTTAAAACATTTTATTGGATACGTTGCCTTGAAAAAGTATTCATACCCCTTGATATTTTCCACATTTTGTCATGTTACAATTAAAAACGTAAATGTATTTTATTGGGATTTTATGTGATAGACCAACATAAAGTGGCACAAAATTATGAAATGGAAGAAAAATGATAAATAGTTAAAAATTTTTTACAAAATGACACTTTGCTACAGTGTAAAGTAGTGAGTGTACAGCTTGTATAACAGTGTATATTTGCTCTCTCCTCAAAATAACTCAACACACAGCCATTAATGTCTAAACCACTGGCAACAAAAGTGAGTACACCCCTAAGGGAAAATGTCCAAATTGGGCCCAATTAGCCATTTTCCCTCCCCGGTGTCATATGACTCATTAGTGTTACAAGGTCTCAGGTATAAATGGAGAGCAGGTGTGTTAAATTTGGTGTTATCACTCACACTCTCTCATACTGGTCACTGTAAGTTCAACATGACACCTCATGGCAAAAAACTCTCTGAGGATCTGAAAAAAAGAATTGTTGCTCTACATTAAGATGGCCGGGGCTATAAGAAGATTGGCAAGACCCTGAAATTGAGCTGCAGCAGGGTGGTCAAGACCATACAGCAGTTTAACAGGACAGATTCCACTCAGAACAGGCCTTGCCATGTTCAACCAAAGAAGTTGAGTGCACGTGCTCAGTGTCATATCCAGAGGTTGTCTTTGGGAAATAGACATATGAGTACTGCCAGCGTTGCTGTAGAGGTTGAAGGGGTGGGAGGATCAGCCTGTCAGTGCTCAGACCATACATCGCACACTGCATCGAATTGGTCTGCATGGCTGTCATCCCAGAAGGAAGCCTCTTCTAAAGATTATGCACAAGTAAGCATGCAAGCAGTTTGCTGAAGACAAGCAGACTAGGGACATGGATTACTGGAACCATGTCCTGTGGTCTGATGAGACCAAGACAAAAGTATTTGGTTCAGATGGTGACAAGCGTGTGTGGTGGCAACCAAGTGAGGAGTACAAAGACAAGTGTGTCTTGTCTACAATCAAGCATGGTGGTGGGAGTGTCATGGTCTGGGGCCGCATGAGTGCTGCCAGCACTGGGGAGCTACAGTTCATTGAGGGAACCATGAATGCCAACATGAACTGTGACATACTGAAGCAGAGCATGATCCCCTCCCTTCGAAGAATGGGCCACAGAGCAGTATTTTAAGATAACGACCCCAAACACACCTCCAAGAGGACCACTGCCTTCCTAAAGAAGCTGAGGATAAAGGTGATGGACTGACCAAACATGTCTCCAGACCTAAACCCTATTGAGCATTTGTGGGGCATCCTCAAACAGAAGGTGGAGGAGCGCAACGCCTCTAAAATTCACCAGCTCTGTGATGTCGTCATGAAGGAGTAGAAGAGGACTCCATCGACAACCTGTGAAGCTCTGGCGAACTCCATGCCCAAGAAGGTTAAGGCAGTGCTGGAAAATAATGATGGCCACACAAAATGATGTCACAGTCCCAGCATCCTCTGGGACTGTGACACCATAATGGGTGGGGACATCATCCGGGATGTCCCTATATAAGTCGCCGCGTGCCCGGTCCCCGTCATTGTGAGAGGAGGACTCGGCGCAGCAACATCTGAAGAAGAAGAAGAAGAAGAGAACAGAAGGCGGCGGCGACAGCGGCGACAGAAGACCGGGCCACCGCCTGTAAAAGAGCTAGAAGAAGGCGCGGTGGCCCGGCAGAAGAACCGAAGAGGGGACAAGACCCCCGAAGTCGGAAGAAGAGGCCGGCGGCGAGGAAGAAAGCCGGGCTCCTCCGCTAGCAAAAGAGCTACAAGAAGATAGCAGAGGAGTCCGGCGAGAAGACCCCTGAAGACGGAAGACCCCCGGAGCTGTGCAATAAACTATTTTATCTTGTGTGTTGTGTTTTTTTTGTACTTTATTTTACAGGTGAATGGGTAGGGGTACATTGTACCCCATACTCATTCACATAGGGTGGGGGGCCGGTATCCGGGGCCCCCTTATTAAAGGGGGCTCCCGGATTCCGATAAGCCCCCCACAGACCCCGACAACCAACGGCCAGGATTGTCGGGAAGAGGCCCTTGTCCTCATCAACATGGGGACAAGGTGCTTTGGGGTGGGGGGGCCATGCGGCCCCCCTTCCCCAAGGCACCCCCCATGTTGAGGGCATGCGGCCTGGTACGGCTCAGGAGGGGGGGCGCTCGCTCGTCCCCCTTTCCTGGCCGGCCGGGTAGCGTGCTCGGACAAGGGTCTGTTGTGGACCTGGGGGGACCCCCACGCCAATTTTTTTGGGCGTTGGGATTCCCCTTTAAGTCCATACCAGGTGGCGGGGCCAGCGACGTCTCCTTCACGGGCCCCGCCTACCTGGAGACTCGCTCGAATAAGCAGACTTTTCTCCGGGCGGGAAAAGTCCGCTCATTTCAAAAGTACGGCGGACTGGCATACACACGGCCGGATTGTCCGCCGAAATGCGAGTCCGGCGGGAAGATTGGAGTGCAAAACTACTTTCTAAGTCCGCCGTACTTTCGGGTCAAAAAAGTATGCCGGAGGCTACACACGGGGGGATTGTCCGGCGGACTTGAGTTTGCCGGACTTTTCCACCCAATTGTTTGATCGTGTGTAAGCGGCAGTAGAAGCACCTTTTGCTGCAATTACAGCTGCAAGTCTTTTTGGGGATGTCTCTACCAGCTTTGCACATCTAGAGAGTGAATTTGTTGCCTATTCTTCTTTCCAAAATAGCTCAAGCTATTGGATTGGATATAGAGCGTCTGTGAACAGCGATTTTTAAAGGGGAACCTCCGCCCAGGCTGTCTTAATGAGTGGGCACACCTGGGCACTGTCCAGGCGCCCCAGCTGCATGGAGAACCCCTGCACTTTCCCCAAAGCAGCTGGTCCTTGAGCCCACGCTGCCCCAAAATTGGGGGCCCAATGTGATGGCACTGGGGAGGCAGGCTGGCAGTGGTGCGCTGTGCTGTGCAGAACTATACCTATTATTTCACAGCCAGCAGGGAAGGGCAGGGCCAGAGTGCCAGTGATGCTCTGACCCCGCCCCATGCAGTTTATATGCTTGGGACTCAAAGGCTGCGGAGTAGGAGCTGGAGTGGGAGCTGCTGAGCTGCAGCACTGAGAGCCCACCTGCGGAAGTAGCATTGTGCATGGTGTCATGGTGAGCCCAGCTGTCCAGCACTCTTTGCACTGAAGGGCTTGGAATGTCAGGAATGCCTCCTCCGTCCCTCCTTCTGCCTGCTTAATTGGTATAGGTGAGTCCAGTGCTGGAGGTGGGCACACCAAAAGTTTATATGCACTGTATCTCCACTGGAAAAAGGGGGTACTACATGGATGGAATAATGGTGCTGGGGGATATCAAGGGTGTATGAGGGAAAACAATGCTGAGGGGGGATCTGGGGTGTATAGGGAGTTGAAAATCTTGGGGTAGCTTGGGTGGCTATAGTGCTAGAGGTATCAGGAATGTAGAGAGGCCACAGTGTAGGGGGTATCATGGATGTAGTGGGGGTCACAAAACAAAGTGTATCTTATGCTATATGATAACAGTACTGGGGATATCTAGGCTGTAGAGGGGTCAGAGTCCTGGGGGGCATCAATCTAGCAGATATATTATATGCACAGGACAGCTTTGTTACTTTCTGTATGTAGTATTTTCCTACTGTTTCTTTGCTGTACAGAATGATTGTTCATGTTCCGCTTGTCTGCCTCCTACCTACTTGATGTCTGTTTACCTGCTCTGTCTCCATTGTAGGGGCCCCGGAACATTACTTTGCCCAGGTGCCCATGATGCTATTAAGACGGCCCTGCCTCTGCCCCAGTCTCAAGTCTTTTGCAGACTCTAATGCCCCGTACACACGATCAAACTATCCGGCGGACTCTGCCGCCGGACAATCTGCTCGTGTGTGGGCTCCGGCTGACTTTTTTTCCCCAAAAGTCCTGCGGACTTAGAAAGTAGTTTTGACTCAATCCAGCTGTATGTGTGCTAGTCCGCCGGACTTTTGAAAGGAACAGACTTTCCCGCACACGGGAAAGTTCATTGTTCATTCCAGGTAGCCGGGACTAGCACAGGAGGTCAATGTCACCGCCTTTGGCGGCGAGATTGACACATCGCTACCCCCGGTCACCTGGTATGGACTTAAAGGGGAAGCCCTACGCCGAAAAAACGGCCAAGGTCCATATAAGACCCTTATATGAGCACGCAACCTGGCCGGTCAGGAAAGGGGGTGGGGACGAGCGAGCGCCCCTCCTGAGCCGTACCAGGCTGCGTGCCCTCAACATGGGGGGGTGCTTTGGGGAAGGGGGGCTGTGCGGCTGTGCCATACTCTTTCCATTTTCCGATGATCGATTGAACAGTGCTGCATGAGATGTTCAAAGTTTGGGATATTTTTTTATAACCTAAACCTGCTTTAAACTTCTCCACAACTTTATCCCTGACCTGTCTGGTGTGTTCCTTGGCCTTCATGATGCTGTTTGTTCATTAAGGTTCTTTAACAATCCTCTGAGGGCTTAACAGAACAGCTGTATTTATACTTAGATTAAATTACACACAGGTGGACTCTATTTACTAATTAGGTAACTTCTGAAGACAATTGATACCACTATCAGTGGGTATCAGAGTAAAGGTTGTATACAAATGCACGCCACACTTTTCAGATATTTTTTTTTTTGTAAAAAAATTTGAAAACGATTTATCATTTTCCTTCCACTTCTCAATTATGTGCCACTTTGTGTTGGTCTATCACATAAAATCTCAATAAAATACATTTAAGTTTTTGGTTGTAATGTGACAAAATGTGGACAATTTCAAAGGGTATGAATACTTTTTCAAGGCACTGTATGTTTTATAGCAGAAAGTCAAAATCAATTGTTTTTTTTTTCAAACTTGCTGTTTTTTTGTTTATAGCGAAAAAAATAAGACGTGATCAAATACCACCAAAAGAAAGCTCTATTTGTTGGAAAAAAATAACAAAACAAACATTTTATTTGGGTACAGCGTTGCATGACTGAACCATTGTCAGTTAAAGTGACGCAGTGCCAAATCATAAAAATAGGTGCCTGGGGTCACCTCAGATGTGCCCCTGGAAAAGGGGAGGAAAGTTTGGACTATCTCGGTACCTCAAGGATGTAAACAAGGATATGTATAGTTTTATATAAAGGAAATTTAATAGTACCGTATTTATCGGCGTATAACATGCGCCGGCATATAACATGCACCCCAAGTTTAGGAGGGAATTTAAAAGAAAAAAACTTTTAGGAGGGAAGTTTAAGGAAAAAAACTTACATTTAAATGCCCATCAATACAGCCTTGTCAGTGTCATTTGCAGCCTTGCATTGCAGCCTTGTCAGCCATTTGCAGTCTTGTCAGTGTCTTTGCTGTTTAAAAATGGCGCCGCTGAGATAAAGAGCGGATGTCCTGTGTATCTTCGCGGCGCTTAGTAGTTCTCGGCCGTTCTCAGTGGCTTTCGGGTATTTTCGGCCGCACTCTGCTATTTTTGGCCACACTTGGCCGTTCTCAATGGCTTTCGGCTTTCCAAAAGCTGCCGAGAATGGCCAAAAATATCCAAGAACAGCTGAAAATAGCCAAGAAAGGCCAAAGATAGCCGAGAACAGCCGAGTGCGGCCGCAGAGAATGGCAGAATGGGTTAGAAACAGTGTGGGATCGGCATATAACACGCAACCCCGATTTCCCCCTGATTTTAGGGGGAAAAACTGCGTGTTATATGCCGATAAATATGGTATATAGAATATAAAAACATTGTGGGACAAAACCACATTGACAAAATTGTTAGATACAGTTAATAATTACAGCATTTTATGCTGCTTCAAACAATTATAGAAAAAATGAAATGAAGGTGACCCCCAGTGTTGAAGTGGGGTGTCGAATATGATGCGTCTTGGCGATAGTCCTTAACTAGTTTCGCAGCAATTGCTGCTTCTTCAGAAGGAGCGAGTCATAAGCATCTATTGAGATAAATCATACTCATAATTTCATGTTTAAACCATTATTTATGACATTGATATATATTTAAAAACATGAAGGTTATTTTCTTTAATATTCTGTAAAATTGATAAAACACTAATAAATGCCGAACAGCTGTGTTTTTAAGCTTTTATCATAGTTAGTTTGTTTTTACAGCTGAAAAGCTCCTCTCAAAACCCACTAGTTCTGTTTTTTTTTTTCCCAGACAAAAAAAAATGCTAAAAACAGCCTGTTTACTGGCTGCAGAAAAAACGCCTGAAGCCAAAAACAGAAGCTGTATAAACATCCAGTGTGCATGAGACCTTGCTGATGTGATGCAATTAAATTGTATACTGTGATCATAGAGCTTATTTTATTGAATTATGTATTTAAAATGATTCACGAACAAATAAGAGTGGGAAAGGTAAAAAAAAATAAATGAAATAGATTACCATGTTAAATGATCCATTTTAGCCATATTTGAAATGAATGGTAGGAGATATGAAAAGGGAATAATAGTCTTACAGTGACATCTAGTGGATATTTGTGATATTAGTGAATAGTCTAGCAGTACAATAATGTAGAAACGTGGAACCAGGTAATGATAGGAGTGTAACCTGTCTTTTTTTTATTTTATTTTATTTTTTTTAAATCAAGGGGATTTTAATACATTTAGTAAATGTTGGGAATGTGAAAACTCCAGTGCAAATTAGAAAAATAATTTAACATAGACTGGTTCCTGTATTATACAGGAGCTCCTTAAATGGAGGAGCTGAATATTATTTGGACCATCTAATAGGGACTGAGTATTGGCTACACTTCACGTATCGAGCACCAGTCAGATGCCTTATGAACTGTATTTGGGCATCTAAATCCTACACTAGACCTGGGGTGACCACTTAGCGGCTCTTACGCTGCCACATTATGAACAAGTTTTAGATGGCCTGACATCACGTCTACTATATTTGGAATCGGAAGGAGCACCTTACTTCACATCAATCTGGCTGCCCTGCTTACTGCATATCCAACTTGCATGCAGCTGCTTATCCATCCATCCATTCATCAACCCCAGGCCTGTCATCCACAGTGTCCTGTCCATATGGCCTTCACTAGGCAACAAATGATTAAAGCTGGCCATACACCATACAATTTTCTTATTCAATTTCCTTTAGATTTACCTTCAACTGTGTGGTACAAGGGCCTGTCTGATTGCACACAAATTGAAAGTGTTTAGATTTGACCTCATATTATATGGTTTTGGTAAATCTAAAGGAAATCTATAGAAGAAAATTGTATAATGTATGGCTAGCACTACAGAGATCACTAATACTGGAGTTTTGTTACAACTAATTACCATTTGATGAACTGTGCCTGAAACTACTCTATCAGGCTGTGGTTAAGTAGCTACTGGCTAAATGCATTTTTTGGACATGTGTTGTGCCCATGCAATGTATTAGTTTTCTGTATATGGTGGTGTAGCTAGACCTAGCTGGTCTAGCTACATGCACTCCATTCACCCACTGTCATACCTCCCAACTTTCTGAGATGGGAATGAGGGACACCTATTAGCAAAAGTATGTAGGCATAGGACACACTCCCTGCCACGTCCCCTTAAAAACTTGCCGACCAGCCGCTGTCATTATACTGCAGCAAGGTGGCACAATCCCGTAAATTGCCGTAGGTGAACATCGGCTCGGGAACTCGCTTCACTCCCATTGGCCAGCGAGGGGAGCCAATCAGCAGGTCTGATGTCTGCCGGCCACCCATGATCGTTCCTCGCAGTGACAGAATGGGGATCTGCCTGTGTAAACAAGGCAGATCTCCATTCAGACAGGGGAGAACACACAGATCCTTTCTATCTGCTAAGCAGGAAGATGGATCCCCAGTCACACAGTCCCCCCTACCATTAAAACACACAGTGAGGGAACATATTTAACCCCTTGATCGCCCCTGATGTTAACCCCTTCCCTGCCAATGTCATTAGTACAATAACAGTACATATTTTTAGCACTGATTACTGTAATAATGTCACTGGTTCCCAAAATAGTGTCAAACATTTCAGTTAGGTGTCCGATCTGCTGCCACAATGTCACAGTCACGCTAAAAATCACTGATCGCTGCCATTACTAGTAAAAAAAATGCCATAAATCTATCTCCTATTTTGTAGATACGATAACTTTTGGGCAAACCAATCAATATACATTTATTGGGATTTTCTTTACCAAAAATATGTATCAGAATACATATCAGCCTAAACTGATGAATACATTTGTTTTTTTTAATTGTTGCTCTTTTTTTTTTTGTTTATAGCACAAAAAATAAATACCACCAAAAGAAAGCCCTATTTGCGGGGAAAAAAAGGACATCAATTTTGTGTGGGTACAGCGTCACATGAGTCTGCAACTGTCAGTTAAAGCGGTGCAGTGCCGTATCACAAAAAAAAGGCCTGGTCATTAGGGGGTAAATCCTTCCGGGGCTGAAGTGGTGAAAGGAGAATTCTACAAAAAAAAATTAAAATGATTGGTTAAACCCACAAGTGCTTTTTTTACTATTACTATTCCTTTATATTGGCTTTGGGAATTTACAAATGCAGCAATTTAGAAATTGGAGGAAAGGTTTAGCACGGGGAAACGCTTTTTGAAATATAAAAAGTACATTTTAGAAACAACTATATAGATTAGACCAAAATCAGGGACAAATGAGCAGGAAAGAGAGACAGAGGGACTTTATTCCGAATGAGGGACAGTCACTCCAAATTTAGAGACAGTTGGGAGCTATGCACTGTGGTTTTAAGGTGGAGGGCTGTCTAGACCACGGTTCCCTGAGGCATCCCATCTGGTCCTGCAGGTGCCTTCTGTCAGTGGGGTAGGTGGATCTATCTAAGGGTAGTCTATGCCCCAGCACCTGCACAAAAGACTGCACTATAGATTAGAATGAGTGGGGGTCTAAGGTAACTTTGTGTGGGGGGAGCCCAGGGTTGTAGGGGGTTTGGTTGCCACCCTGGGGGGGAGGGGGGCTTCAGGACGTGATGCTGTTTTTTTTTCCGATAATATATGATGTTAATAAACTGATTATGAGGAGGTAGCTTCTGGGTGTGTATACCTTGTTTTCTATTTTTGGTTATATGGTTCTTTGTGATTGCACCCACTCTATATGACACAGGGCAGCACCACCTTGATGTTAATACTATTGCAGGGCTCCAAAGACCAACAATTGCTTGTAAAGTTATTTGGACAACCAAACTTTGTGGCCTTAAAACCTAATGTAATTTTTTCCTCACTTGTAAAAGAAGATTATGTTTATTAAAGTGGAAGTAAACCTTTTTTTGATCTTGTACCTACAAGTATGCTTATATTATAGCTTACCTGTAGGTACAGTAAATATCTCCTAAGCATGCATGGTTTCGGAGATATTTACACTGCATCTAGCTGGTGACGTTACCAGCGCATGCGCTCTGAAGGGATGATATAACTGTGCTGTCCCTTCAGAGTTCCGTCCCACAATCCTTGTGAGTGACGTCATTGTGACACAGCGAATCAGACGGCCGGAGGTCGGAAGACCGGGTGAAGATGGACGCGACTTCAGTGGTGACAGCGTGCAGCTGGAGGGCTTTGTTCTAAGGTATTTCATAATGTGCTAGTATGCAATGCACACTAGCATATTATGGCATTGTCTTACAGGATTAAAAAAAATGCAGTTTACTACCGCTTTAATGGAAAATATTAGTAAATAATGTTAAAAGCAAAAAAACTTGCAAAAAAAATGAAAAAAAATCAGAACTAAAGGCAATCTTTAAAAAAAAAAATAGTTATAGAGAAAGGGATGGTTATAACCCCTGTCACTGGAGAGATTTTTCTTCCCTTACCCTTACCCTGTCCGTTACAGAACTCGTGTCCCCGTTGGAAGAATTTCTCTCTACTACTGTTCTGGGGACAAAACAACATTTGGGATTTTATTTTACTTTCATTTTACTTTCACGTTTGATGATAATGGCAAACATAACAAATAGAGAGGGTGAATCTCCCTATAGGGGCACAGACAAAAATAAAAACCTGACCTGACCCGGTTATGTAAACGGGTGACCCGCCTCCCTCTGACGGCTCGGGAAAGCCACGGGGTAGTCTCGTGCGACAGGGGGGGGGCGTGGTCACCCGGGGACGTCACAGTGTGGCCCCGCCCTCAGTTATAAAAGAACTGTCATCTGCGAGGATACGTCATGCGACGGGTGCCTCCCATGGAGGTGGGTCGGTCGCGGCTTTGTTTTTTGTTTTTGTTTTTCGGTCCATCGGCGGAGCGAGAGAAGAAGATGAATGGACTTCGTGGGACATTTTTTTTTTATTAACCACTTCCCACCCGGCCAATGCATATATACAGCCGGGTGGGAGCCGTCTACTCCTGATAGGCCGTTCAGGAACGTCCTTCAGGAGTAGCGGGACCGCTCGCGCTCGCGCAGCGGCGCGATCCCGATGTGCTCGTGTCACCCGGACACGGCACATCTCAGATCGGCAGGAGGGCTCTGTGATTGGCCCTCCTGATCACATGACGGCCGTGTCCAATCACGGCCGTCATGTGATGTAAACAAACAGCCGGTTGCTAGGCAATCGGCTCTCCTCTCCTCACACGGAAGTCACCGCTGAAGAGAGGAGAGCAGAACGCTGCAGCTGGCTGATGATCAGTGAGTATGGGCTGCTTTTTACAGCTTTTTACTCACTGATCATCAGTGTAGTGTAAACACACAACACACCACACAGTACAAACACAGTCCCCACATATGTCCCCAAAACACACATGTCCCCAAAACATACATGTCCCCAAATAATAAAAACACATGTCCCTAATAATAAAAACATGTCCCCCACATATGTCCCACTAAAATCACATGTCCCAATGATTATCTGCACACATATGTACGTGATCACCTGCACACATATGTACATGATCATTTGCGTACATATGTCCGTGATCACACAAACCAATTATTATACACTTAACGGAATTTTTTTAACCAAAAACATGTAGCAGAATACATTTTGGCTTAAATTTATGACAAAATTTGATTTTATTGGATTTCTTTTCAAATAGAAAAAAGAAAATATTGTTTTTTTTCCAAATTTCCGCTATTTTTGCGCTTATATCGCAAAAAAAAAAACGGAGTCGTGAATAAATAACACCAAAATAAAGCTCTATTTGTGCGAACAAAATGATAACAATTTCATTTGGGTACAGTGTAGCATGACCGCGCAATTGTCACTGAAAGCGCTAGAGCGCTGAAAGCTGAAAATTGGGCTGGGAAGGAAGGGGGTGAAAGTGCCCTGTATTGTAGTGGTTAAAGGACTTGTCCCTAGATTTGTCTTGTCTTTTGTACCATTTTGACACTTTTTTGTGAAATGGTAGGGGTGTTTGTACCCCATTATCATTTCACACAGGGGGACGGCTGGGATCTGGGGGTCCCCTTGTTAAAGGGGCTTCCAGATTCCAATAAGCCCCCCGTAGACCCCCATAACCACCAGGCAAGGGTTGTGGGAATGAGGCCCTTGTCTCCATCAACATTGGGATAAGGTGCTTTAGGGGGCTACCCCAAAGCACCCTCCCCATGTTGAGGGCATGTGGCCTTGTACGGTTTAGGAGGAGGGCACCCTGCAGCCTGCCAGGTTGGGTGCACGGATAAGGGTCTGGTATGGATTTTTGGGGGGACCCCCACGCCATTTTTTTTTTACATTTTGGTGTGGGGTTCCCCTTAAAATCCATACCAGACCTGAAGGGTCTGGTATGGATTTTGAGGGGGACTTCACACCATTTTTATTTAAAATTTTGGCTTGGGGTTACCCTTAATATCCATACCAGATCTGAAGGGCCTGGTATGGAATTTGGGGGGGGGGGGGGCCCACGCATTTTTATTTTTACATTTTGGTTCAGGGTTCCCTTTAACCACTTCAATACAGGGCACTTATACACCTTCCTGCCTAGACCAATTTTCAGTGCTGGCGCACTTTGAATGACAATTGCGCGGTCATACTACACTGTATCCAAACTACATTTTTATCATTTTTTTCCCACAAATAGAGCTTTCTTTTGGTGGTATTTAATCACCTCTGGGATTTTTATTTTCTGCTAAACATATAAAAAAAGACAGAAATTTTTAAAAAAAAAATGTTTTTTTGTTTCAGTTACAAAAGTTTGTAAATAAGTTTGTTTTCTCCTTCACTGATGGGGCTGCACCGAAGGGCACTGATAAGGTGGCAATGATGGGCACCGATGAGGTGGCACCAATGAAGTGGCACTGATGAGGTGGCATTGATGGGCACTGATATGCGGCACTAATAGGTGGCATTGTAGTGTAAAGTATTGTACTGATGGATGCCAATCAGTGCCAAACAATAATGCATGCCAATCAGTGATGCCCGTTGTGGGCACTGATTGGCATCCATTGTGGGCACTGACTGGCATCCTTGGTGGTCTAGGGTAGCATAGCTGGTGCTGGGCATCCCTGGTGGTCTGGTGGCTTCCCTGGTGGTCCAGTGTGAGCATCCTCAGGGGTGCTGCGCTGATCATTGATCAGCACAGATCCCCCCTGTCAGAGGTGCACCCGATTGGCTCTCCTCTACTCGAGCCTGACAGACGCTAGTGAGGAAAAGCCGATCACCGACTCTTCCTATTTACACTGTGATCAACTGTGGACACGGCAGATCACGTGGTAAAGAGTCTCCGTCGGAGACTCTTTACCGAGATCATAGTTGCGGTGTGTCAGACTGACACACTGCACCACCGATCGCTGTGATGTGCGCCCCCGGGAGCACGCAGAAGCTTAGTATTCTGAGGACGTCATATTGATACATGTCTCCTGGGGCAAGTGCCAGGTCCCCAAACACTTTTTATAAAAATAACTTGCATATAAGCCTTTAAAATGAACACTTTTGACTTTTCATGTTAATGTCGCATAGACTTTAATGGTGTTCCGGCGGCTTTCAACCATTCGCCCATCCCTATTGGCCAACATAAGTAGAACATTAATTAAAGTCAAAAGTATTCAAAAGTAGTAGTAAAATTTTTTATGGGGGGGGGATGTTTTGGACAGGTAACTGTCTCCACTTCATTGAGAGCTGAATGCATAAATAATGTGTATTACTTTGGCCACCCCCTCCTTACTTACACTATTGACAGCCCACTGGACAGGTAAGAAGTGTCATAATCCAAATATATGAATACACACTGTCCAAATTGAAGCATAGTTTTACATTATGCAATTACCTATCAAGATAATAGGAGAACAAAACTTTAAACAGTACCATTTAAAAGTATTCAGTTAGGCACTTGCACTACATGCTTTGGTCAATTCATCCATAAATATGAACGCAAAAGAGGTTGGGGGGAGGGAGGGTTCAAAATTTGTTTTGCCCCCCCCCCCCTAAAAAAAGCCTCTTGCACTCTGCCTGAATTTAAGTACAATAATAACATTTGGACACATTTTAGGGAGTGTTTAGGGTAAGCACTACAATGGAGCAGACTTCTCCCCGTCGCCAAGTACCGCAAGGTGGCGACGAGCCTCTGCTTGGGAGTGATGGCTGGCTGCATGCAGGTCTCCTGCTTCGTAATATAAGGGGACCGCAAAGCCAACAGGCTGTGAAAAACGGGGTCTGTCATCTGGAGATAAATCCTGAGATCATCAGGATTATTCTACTGGATCTCCCTCAGCAAAGGCATGTGAGAGAGTTGGTCACACTGGAGTAACCAATTCTTGGTCCATGAACTCCTCCTGACCCTGTTCATGGACTAGACTTGGGTCAAAGCAAGAACTCCAACACCAAGCCCAACAACGGCACAAGCTCTCCAATGAGAACATAACCGCAACATGGCTAGAAAACAGTCGGCTGGTCAGAACAAACTAACAGAATGCACTGAAAATCAGAAAGGACCTGAGAAGAACGAGCTGAAAATCAGAAACAAGCAGATAAGAATGCACTGAAAAACAGAAGCAAACTATAAATAGAACACACTGAAAGACAGAAACAAAATAACAACATGCACTTTATGCCCTATACACACAACCAGACTTTCCAGCAGACTAGGACCGACGGAGTTACGGCGGACTTCCAAATGAACGGACTTGCCCACACACGGACTAAAGTCCGTTCATTTTGAATGTGATGAGTTACGATGGGACTAGGAAAGGAAGTCAATCTCGCCACTTTTATCGGTGAGATTGACACCTTGCGAGCCCCGTCGCCTGGTATGGATCGAAAAAACGGCGTGGGAGTCCCCCCAAGGTCCATATCAGACTCTTATTCGAGCACGCAGCCTGGCCAGTCAGGAAATTGGGTGGGGACGAGCGAGCGCCCCCCCCCCCCCCAAACCGTACCAGGCCACATACCCTCAACATGGGGGGTAGGTGCTTTGGGGAAGGGGGGTGCCCCCAAAGCACCTTGTCCCCATATTGATGAGGACAAGGGCCTCTTCCCAACAACTCTGGCCGTTGGTTGTTGGGGACTGCGGGCGGGAGGCTTATCGGAATCCGGGAGCCCTCTTTAAGAAGTCTGCCTATATAAGTCGTTGCACACTGTTTACACAGCATTACAGTGGGAGAGAGAGTTGTGTCAACATCGGAAGAAGAGAAGAGGGAAGAAGACAATGGAAAAGACCGGGCCACTGCTAGCAAAAGAGCGGCAAAAAAGCAGAAGATAGCGGAGGAGCCCCGGAGAAGAATCAGAGGCGGGAGAAGAGGCCGGAGAGCAGGAGAAGAACCGGAGAGCGGATAAGTCTGAAGAGACCCACGAAGACGGAAGAGACCCCGGAGCTGCCTAATAAACTATTTTAAAAACCTGTCTAGTGTGTTTTTTTATTGACTTTCTTTCCCCCAGGTGAATGGGTAGGGGTACAATGTACCCCATACTTATTCACATAGGGTGGGGGGACGGGATCTGGGGGCCCTCTTATTAAAGGGGGCTCCCGGATTCCAATAAGCCACCCACCCGCAGACCCCCACAACCAATGGCCAGAGTTGTCAGGAAGAGACCCTTGTCCTCAACATCAGAGCTCCCCCCTTCCCCAAAGCACCTACCCCCCATGTTGAGGGCATGCGGCCTGGTACCCTTCATGGGGGGGGGCATTCACTTGTCCCTACCCCCTTTACTGACTGGCCGGGCTGCGTGCTCGGATAAGGGTCTGGTATGAATTTTCGGTGTAGGGGGTTCCCCTTAAAATCCATACCGGACCTAAGGGACAGTGTCGCCTCTCCCTCGCGCTCGCTGCAATAGGAAATTTTTTTTTCCTATTGCAGCGAGCGCAAGATGTACAGTACCCTGCAGCTGAGAACCAGCGTGATAGAATCTCGCTAGAAACATCCTCGCGGACAGGTGCTGTAGCTGCCCTTGTGTCGTATTTTTAGTCCATCGGACCAGCATACAGATGAACGGGTTTCCCGCTAGGAACTGGGTTCAGCAGGAAAATGTAAAACATGTTATATTTCTAAAGTCCGTCGGTTTTTTGGACAGCAAAGGCCCGATGGAGCTCACACACGATCAAATTGGCCGACAGATTTGTTCTGTTGAACCTTTGCTGTGAAAAAGTCCGGTCGTGTGTATGTGGCTTAAGAACAGATACAAACCCACAAGCACAAACTGAAAAGCATGAGGTGGAAAAGTGCAAATAATTTTTTCACCAAACTTCTACTAACACGAGATAAACACGGGACCAGCAGAAGGAGTCCAAAGGGTGGCCCACTGGCTATTGAACTTCCTTGTTATAGTCCCGTTGTACGTGTTGTACGTCACCGCCTTCTCACGTTCGGAATTTAGGCCCAACATTTGTGTGACCATATATATGCAAGACAAGTTTGAGCCAACATCCTTCGGAAAAAAAATCCACGGTTCTGTTGTTGGAAAATCCAACCAAAAAATTTCTGACATGTTGGTGCTATATCTTTCACTTGGATGTTACCACTGGATAAAACAAAAACTGTCTGTCTTCATTTCAGGCTGCAAAGCAACAAAAAGTGATTACTGGATGATTTTTTCTATATCCACTGTACTTTGCTTTTAAGTTTTTTTTTTGTACTATAAAGGGCTCATTTTAGTTTTTTAACCCCATTATGTTACTAAACGTCTTAGGCCTGTTTTTTTGGTGCTTTTTTTTAGTTACTATAGTGCAGCTGGCCAGAGTTTCTGTATTCCTATACTGCAAAGTTAGCAGCTGAACTGGCAACCAGTAAATATAAGCAGCAGATTGGTGTGGACCATCCTAGAGGAGTGGTATTCATCTTTTTGCTATTTGGCTAGATTCTTTTGTCGTTTTAGGTTCACACTTGCCAAAGATCTGAAAAGCGATCTGCGGTGGATCACTTTTCAGAGTTAAACCTAGTCGCTGCTGTCACCCCCTGAATGCCTGCTTTTTTTTTTCAACTCAAAATGCTGTGTTGCCAGGACATATGAGCAGCCTTCTCCAGTTGTACTTCAGATGGGTGTCCAGAGGACAGTAAAACTGGGGCTCATTCACCTGTTTTTATTGATCCCGGAACACCCATTTGATAGGGGCCTTAAAAGGGGCAAAATTATCTGTCTACAAGTGCTGACCCTTTAAATACCAGTAGATGACCATGCATTTTGTGCCCTCTGCACTCCTGACCCCTGCCCTCTGTATATTATGTATTCCGGATCTCTGCATTCTGTGAGTTACACAATCCTGACCTCCGCACTTTGGTCTGCTGAGGCAGAGGACCACATAGACAACAAGTTTTAGAGGGAGGGCCATAGAATTGCTGGTTACCTCTCACTTGGTTAGGACAGAGAATTTGAGATTTTTTTGTTTCATACTTGCTTGCTGATGCAAGGATTTGCTGTGGCCAGTAGAGTTTTGCCTAAAGAGGATTGCACACACTAGGCTGTATATGACAGACTCCTGACCACTATTTATGCTATATTGTACAGATGCTGGTTGCTCAGTAGTCACTGTTAATGTAGTTCATGTTTAAGGTAGGCAGTGTGCAGAAAACCATATGTAATGTTAGCGTTGCATGCTTTACAAATCAATGTGCTGAGGTGTTGTATATGTATGCTATACACTGCTTGTAGCACAGTAATTAAAGGATAAGTTCACAAAAAAAAAAAAAGATAAATGCACAGTTTTTTTGCAGGTAAAAAAATGGAAAATTGTATACTTACCTTTCCGTAATTTTCCTTTCCTGTCGCATCTTCATGGCAGCATACACTCTGGGTTGTGACTCCGCCCCCACAACCTGATAGGACCACATAGCTATAAGATGAAGATACGCCCCCTGCCCCGGTATTCTCTGTATATATGAATCACCTTTGTGGGTGGGATATTGTATGCTGCCATGAAGATGCGACAGGAAAGGAAAATTACGGAAAGGTAAGTATACAATTTTCCATTTTCCTGTCGCATCATGGCAGCATACACTCTGGGGATTAACTCGCAGACTGGGTGGGAGATGCAAAGGTAAACGTTTATTAGCAAGGAATAGAAGAGTTGGCTTGAATAATGGACTTTCCCAATTCTACTGTTGATAGCTGAGCTGAGTCCACCTTGTAGTGAGAGATAAAGGTGTTCCTGGAGGACCAAGTGGCCGCTCTGCAGATGGTTTCCACTGGGACCCTACAATACGCTGCCCAGGAGGTGGCCACTGCTCTGGTGGAATGAGCCCTAAGGTCTTCAGGAATTTGCGACTCACTCAGCAAGTAGGCCTTCACCAACCAGGAGGCAATGATTCGGGCCGAAGCTGCTTGACCTCTCCTAAGGCCATAGGGAATGATGAAGAGGTTCTCCGATCTTTTAAAGGATTTGGACAGGGAAAGATATTTTATGATTTTGCACCTTACACCCAGAGGATGAGGGTCACCCTGGTCTGTGTTAAGAGCTGGCAAGTTGATTTCCTGGTTGAAGTGAAAAGAGGATGCCACCTTTGGGATAAAGTGATCCAAGGGCCTTAGAACTACCCTGTCCGGATGAATGATCAGATACGGCTCCTTAATCAGTAATGCTTGCATCTCTGAAACTCTCTTCGCTGATGTGATTGCGACCAGGAAAGGTGACTTTTAGTGTCAGGTGCCAGAGGGAGATGTTTTCCAGCGGAAAACAGGGTTCTTTGGATAGTACCTCTAAGATGACTGATGGGTCCCATGTTGGAAAGGAAGGCTTCCTAGGTGGTCTTAGTTTAAGACAGGCCTTCTGAAATTGCATAACAAGGGGATCGTGAGCCCATTTAACCCCTGTCAGGGCGGATAGAGCTGACACCTGAACTTTCAGAGTACCAGAGCTAAGACCTTTGTCTAAGCCTGATTGCAGGAACTCTAGGATCAGAGGAGCCGAAAGGGAGGACAGATCCCGGCCAAGGTCCTGAGAGAAGACAACAAACTTCTCCCAGACGCTGCAGTAGGTGCAGTTGGTGGTAGGTTTTCTGGCCTGGAGCAGGGTATCAGCTACCTTCTGGGAGCAGCCCTGACATAGATACCTAGCCCTCTCAGCCCCCAAGCCATCAAGTACAGCTTCCCCGAATCTGGATGTAGTAGCTGGCCCTGGGAGAGCAAGTCGGCTGACAGGGAAGAGCAAGAGGGTCTGCCGTGCTCAGTTGTAGGAGGGTGGTGAACCATGGCCTCCTGGGCCAAAAAGGAATCACCGCTATCACCAATGCCGTTGATCTCTTGAGCCTTAAGAGAAATCTCGCATCAGGGGAGTCAGAGGGGAGATATACCCGAGATGGAAGTTCCAGGGATGCTGGAGGCAGTCTGTCCCCTCCGCTAAGTGAAAGGGAAACCTCGACAGGAACCTTCGGCATTTGGAGTTTGCCAGAGTCGCAGCAAGGTCTATGTCTGGTTGACCCCAGGTCTGGCAGATGAGGGAGAAGGCCTGAGGGCTCAGGGACCACTCTTTGTTGAAGGCGAACTCCCTGCTGAGCGTGTCAGCTAAGATGTTCTCGAACCCCTGGATGCAAGTCGCCCTCAGGTCTGACAGGTTCAACTGTGCCCATTCAATCACAGGGAGAACTTCCCGCATCATGGAGGGACTCCTGGTCCCCCCCTGTCTGTTTATGTAGGCAACAGCAACCTTGTTGTCCATCCTTAAGAGGACCTGCTTCCCCCTTAAAAGGGAGCTGAAGGCCAGGAAAGCCTGTAGAGCGCCCTCATCTCCAGCACATTCGATACCGAGTCCCGTACTTCGAAAGGCCAACGGCCCTGCGCTGCATGGGACTGGTAGTGGGCTCCCAAACCTTCTAGACTGGAATCCGTGGTCACTACCTCCTGAGGAGAGATGACTATGTGTTTGCAATTGTTTAAGTTGTGGGGACCACAACGCAATGAGCGCCTGACTGTCTCCGAGATCCGGATCGTCTGGGTCATGGATGAACCATCCCACTGATGTAGGAAGGAGTTCTGCAGAGGTCTGGTGTGCCACTGAGCCCAACGGACCATAGGAATTGTCGCTGATAGAAGCCTAGAAGGCTGAGGCATACTCTGGCCAACAGGGATCTTGCTAGAATGGCCTTCTTCACCTTCCGGACCAACAGGGAAGACTTCTCCAGAGGCAGCTGCACTGTATTCAACTGGGCTCCTAAGAAGATCATTCTCTGGGTGGGCCGAGTCTGGCTCTTCCCCCAGTTTATGTGCCATCCCAGATTCTGCAGAGTGGAGACGAGGATCTTTCGATGCTGTAACAGCGACTCCCGGCTGTCTGAGAGGAGGAGAATATCGTCCAGATAATGGTGGACTCGCAGCCCCCTCTCCCTCAGATGCGCGATAACGGGAAGAAGGACCTTTGTAAAGGTCCTGGGAGCCGCAGAAATTCCAAACGGAATACTTCAGAACTGAAAGTGTCTGTGGTTTAGTGAAAAACTGAGGAACTTTTGGAGTTCTGAATGGATAGGGATATGGAGGTAGGCGCCCTGTAGATCTATGGAGAGCATCCAGTCCCCCAGATTTATGGCCTGGAGGATAGACTGTAGGCTCTCCATTTTGAATGCTTCTACCTGGATAGAGCGGTTTACGTTTAGATCCAGGACCGGACGTAGGTCCCCTGATTTCTTTTTTACTAGAAATAGAGGGGAATAGAACCCCCGACCTCTTTGGGATAGGGGCACCTCGGTAATTGCTTCCTTTTGGAGCAGATCCTGAACGTATCGGGTCAAGGCTAACCTCTTTTGCCAGGATGACGGGAGGTTTGTTGGGCAAAAATGGTCCCCCGGGGGAAGTCACCTGAATGACCATCTGTGCCCGACGCGAACGGTGGTTAACGCTTATTGTTTTCCCCCAGACCAGCGTGAACTTTGAGAGTCTGGCCCCCAGCACTGCTGGCTGGGCGGACGCACCTTCAACAGGACTTCTGGTCAGTAGATGCTGGGGTCCTGGGCTTCTGGGACGTCAGAAAGGACGTTTGAGGGGCCTTCCAGTTCCTTCTGTACTCCCTACCAGGCCTGTAGGACTTGGCATCCCTGTACCTGTCCGGGAGGTTACGCTTAAAGGGAGGAGGCCTCTGAAGCTTTGGCTTTCTATCCGAGGGGATAAGCCCTGATTTTCCGGCAGTGACCTTAGAAATAGCAGAGTCCAATTTTGCGCCGAAAAGGTTCTCACCATCATACGGGATGCAGCACCAATTGGACTTGGAAGCAGGATCTGCTGCCCAGGGTTTGAGCCAGAGAGCCCGTCTGGCCATTACCGAGGACAATATAGCCCTGGATGCGGACTTAATAGCATCCACAGATGCCTCTGCCACAAAATCCCCTGCAAGGCTTAGTTCTTGCAGGGCCCTTACTATCTGGTCCTGATCAGCGCCTTGGATACAAGCTTTTCTGTGCTTGCTGACCAACTGGCAATAGCCTTACCCACAGCTGCAAGAACCATTGCTGGCCTGCATACGCCTCCTGCTGCTAAGTAAGCTCTTTTGAGATCAGTATCGATCTTCCTATCCAGGACATCCTTGAATGACACAGCGTCCTCGATAGGGAGCGTAACGTGTCTGGCCACACGCATGAGGGATGCATCCACCACTGGCGGGGACAGGAGAGATTTAATTTTAGCCTCCTTTAGAGGATATATTTTGGCAAGCCGATTGTTAAGACTTGCTTTCTTCTCGGGTCTCTGCCACTCGTCTCTGATAAGTTCCTCCAACTCATCAATGAAGGGGAAGGCTTCGGGTTCTCTCATCAGGTTCGGGAAATATTTTCTCCTTTTGGGTTGGGCCTCCTGTGGTTCCTCCCAGCTAATGGCCCCCTTCACTGACCTCACAAAAGGCTCTATTAGGGAGAAGTCAAAGCCCGCTGAAGCCTCTAGTTCTTCCTCATCTGAAGGAGAATCATTCTCTCTGGAAGTACTTGGGGGAGCCAGCGAAGCACCCCGTGGAGATAACTCCGTGTCGGGAGCGACACGTGGGGCAGAAGACTCTGAGCTCTCTGTGTTCTTGCCCTTTCTCTCTGGTGGCTTCTTCAAAGCACCGGCGGCATGCCAACATATCTGGAAGGGCTATGGCCCCGCATACCCAGCAGGTATTTTCATAAGGATGGGAGTGACGTGCTGGTGAATGGCGCCTCCGGTCAGGGGATCTTCTTCGGCGGGAATGGCTGCGCCTTGAACAAGACCTGGAGCGACTCCTTCTGCGACTCCCTTTCCCTGAGCGACTTCCTCCACCCGAATGGCTCCGCCTATGGCCAGAGCGGCTTCTTCTATGCGAGGAATCTCTGCGAGATGATCTTGCGGACCTGATGGGGCTAACCATTTAGGTAGCGCTAGTGCGTCCTGCTCTCTTTTTCGATCTTCTCTACTTACCAAACTCCTCCCCTCTTACCTATTATGCTGGTGGTGATCTGCTGGAGCAGTGGTCTCCATGGATAGGGAAACAGAGGAAGCCTGAAGACACAGGTAACACAAAAAGGTAAGGAAGATAAAGCCATAACAGAACCAAGAGGGGAATAGAGAGAAGAAAAATACAGGGAAGATACTTACCAAACAGAGAGGCAACACTGGGGTAGAAAAAAACAGAAATGCAGCAGTCATGAAATTCAGCTGAGCACAAAAAACAGGCAAAAAAAGACATCTGCGTTAAAAAAGGCATCTTCCCCTTTTAAAATTGGAGCCGGGGTCATGTCCCGCCCGCACATGCTCAGTAGTGCCATGCGGCCGCCGGCGCCATCTTGGAAAAGGGAAAAGACATAGATAGACATACACAGGCTGCCCAAAGTGCACAGTGAGCATGTGCAAAGCGGCAGAGTGACCAGGAAGAGAGCTAAGGAAAAGGAAGTAAAATATGGCAGAAAGGCAACACTGGGGTAAAGGCACCAGACAACCTAAGGTGACAAGAGATACTGAAGGCAGAGAGTATGCTGTCAGGTTGCAGACAGAGTGACACCAGGGAGGAAGAGGAAACCGGAGACCACCGCAGGTACTAAGCCTGTTTAAGGCTTAAAGACCAATCTTTTTATTATATGCCTTCAGCCTATTTAAGGCTTACTTCCAACGGCTATAGAGGCAATGCTCTGTTTGCAGAGAAAAAGTATTCATACCCCTGAGATCACCAGAGTGGGGTTCCTTCCATTTAGCTTCCTTTAGAGGCTGTACCGGTAAGGACTTCCACCCAGGAGAGGCTAGAACCTGGCTGGGGCGAAGCGGTAAGAGGGTGATGATCCGTGCGGTCCCAACAGGTGAGGAAAAATAAGAGAATACCGGGGCGGGGGGCGTATCTTCATCTTATAGCTATGTGGTCCTATCAGGTTGTGGGGGCGGAGTCACAACCCAGAGTGTATGCTGCCATGATGCGACAGGAAATGTGCATTTGCTATTTCTTTTTGTAGGAGCCTGGAAAGCATTGCACCTGTGATCAGCACATCATGGGTGCCGTGCAGGACTCTTACAGACTGGTAGTTCATTGAGAAATACAAGCCGAGAGCCGCAAAGGATTTTGGTGCTTGTAGTCACACCTCCCAACTCTTTGAGATGGGAACGAGAGACACCTATTAGCAAAAGTATGTAGGCATAGGACACCCCCCCCTGTCACGCCCCCTTAAATGAGAATTATACAAAAAAAAATTATTGGTTGAACCCACAAGTGCTTTTTTTACCACTACTATTCCTTTATACTGGGTTTTGATATTTACAAATTAAGTCATTTAGAAATTGGATGAAAGGTTTAGCATGGGAAACACTTTTTTGAAAGATAAATAGTGCATTTTATATACAACTATATAGATCAGACCAAAATGAGGAACAAATAAGGAGGAAAGAGGGACAGAGGGGGAAGCCAGGCTTTCCCACTTGCGTTAGAGGGGGCGGGGTCAGGTGATGGGTGGCCCCGCCCTCCTCATATAAGAAATGTCAGGCTGCCGGGATCCCCGCAGTGTCTCCGCCAGCGGAGACAGAGGATGGATGGACTGCTCTGTGCTGGAGGGAGAGATCACCCGTCGCTCGATCAGATCAGCCATCGCTGGACCCCGGAGAGATGATCATCCGTCGCTGGATAGCAAGAGTGGATTACCACCGCTGGAATCTTTTTTTTATTATTAATAAAGGACTTTTTCAACGGTGTGTGTGTGTGTCTTTTTTAACATTCTTTTACACTTTCTTTGTGAAATGGTAGGGGTACTTTTGTACCCCCTTACCATATAAAAGCAGAGGGGGGCCGGGATCTGGGGTCCCCTTGTTAAAGGGGGCTCCCAGATTCTGATAAGCCCCCCCACCCGAAGACCCCTACAACCACCAGCCAGGGTTATGGGGATGAGGCCCTTGTCCTCATCAACATGGGGACAAGGTGCTTTGAGGGGTCACAGACCCCCAAAGCATCCTCCCAATGTTGAGGGCATGTGGCCTGGTACGGTTAAGGAGGGGAGGCGCTCTTGTCCCCTCTTTTCCTGCCAGGTTGCATGCTGTGATAAAGGGTCTGGTATGGATTTTTAGGGGGAACTCTGCGTCATTTTTTTTTTTTTTATTTGATGCGGGTTTCCCCTTAATATCCATACCAGACCTGAAGGGCCTGGTAATTGAATTTGGGGGAACCCCACGCTTTTTTTTTTTTTTTTTTTTTATCAATGACTTTCAATGAGTGTTCAATGAGTATTACAGGGAGCCGACAATTCATTATAGCCGCGAGTGATTTTAAATGACTTTTTTTCCTGCAAAAATGACACTTTGTGCAGGGACAGTTCTAAGCATGGGAAACATGCGCCCCTTTACAGGCATTCTATAGACACCCCCCAGGTACGAAATTTAAAGGAATATTACACTTTTATTGCTTCACTTTAAGCATTATTAAAATCACTGCTCCCGAAAAAACTGACATTTTTAAAACTTTTTTTTGCATTGATCCATGTCCCCTGGGGCAGGACCCAGGTCCCCAAACACTTTTTAGGACAGTAACTTTAATATTAGCCTTTAAAATTAGCACTTTAGATTTTGAACGTTGGAGTCCCATAGACTTTAATAGGGTTCTAAAGTTCACAGGAAGTTTAGGTCTGTTCGCAGGCTCTGATGCGAACCGAACCGGGGGTGTTCGGCTCATCCTTAGTGTGTAATTATATCTCAGTATAAATACAGCTGTTCTGGGAAGCCCTCATAGTTTTGCTAGATAACCTTAGTGAACAAACAGCATCATCTGCAATATGCAGTTCAGTTTTGGGCACCAGTTCTCAAAAAGGATATCGGTGAACTGGAGAAAGTGCAGAGAAAGGCAAACAAACTGATAAGAGGCATGGAGGAACTCAGCTATGAGGAAAGATTAGAGGAATTGAATTTATTCACTCTTGATAAGAGGAGATTAAGGGGGGATATGATCAACATGTACAAATATATAAGGGGTTCATATAGGGAACTCGGTGTCGAGTTATTCACTTTACAGTCAACAAAGAGGACAAGGGGGCACTCTTTATGTCTAGAGGAAAAGAGATTTCATCTCCAAATACAGAAAGGTTTCTTCACAGTAAGAGCTGTGAAAATGTGGAATAGACTCCCTGCAGAGGTGGTTATGGCCAGCTCAGTGGATTGCTTTAAGAAAGGCCTGAATTATTTCCTAAGTGTACATAATATAACTGGGTACTAACATTTATAGGTAAAGTTGATCCGGGGGAAAATCCGATTGCCTCTCGGGGGATCAGGAAGGAATTTTTTCCCCTGCTTTAGCAACTTGGATCATGCTCTGCTGGAGTTTTTTGCCTTCCTCTGGATCAACTGTGGGCATATGGGCTGGTATGAAATTTATTATATATATTTTTTTTTGTGGTTGAACTGGATGGACTTGTGTCTTTTTTCAACCTGACTAACTATGTAACTATGTAACTATGAAGGCCAAGGGACACACCAGACAGGTCAGGGATAAAATTGTGGAGAATTTTAAAGCAGAATTAGGTTATAAAAAAAATATCCCACGTTTTTAACATCTCACGGAGCACTGTTCAATCCATCATCACAACTGCAAACCTACCAAGACATGACTGTCCACTTAAACTGACAGGCCGGGCAAGGAGAGTATCAATCAGAGAAGCAGCCAAATGGCCCATGGCAACTCAGGAGGAGCTGCAGAGATCCACAGCTTAGGTGGAAAAATCTGTACACAGGACAACCATTATGCCGCGTACACACGATCAGAATTCTCGTTGGAAAAAGCTCTGAATTCGGCTCAAGCTGTCTTGCCTACACACGGTCACATCAAATTCTGATCGTTTATAATGCGGTGACATATGACGGGACTAGAAAAAGGAAGTTCAGTAGCCAATAGCTTCTGTCTAGTAGTTGAATCTGAGCATGCGTGATTTTTGGCCTGTCGGAATTGCATACACACGATCGGAATTACCGATAGAACGTTTTTCCGTCTGGAAACTTGAGAACATGCTATCAATTTTTGGCTGGCGGAAATTCGGACAGCTAAATTCCAATGGAGCATACACGGTCGCATCTTCCGATGAAAAACTCTCAACAGTCTTTTTCTGGCCGGAATTCCGATCGTGTGCAAGAAAGCCATTGTTGAAAGAAAGCCATAAGAAGTCCCATTTGCAGTTTGCGCGAAGCCATGTGGGGGACACAACAAACGTGGAAGAAGGTGCTCTAGTCAGATGAGACCAAAATTAAACTTTTTGGCCTAAAAGCAAAATGATATGTATGGTGGAAAAGTAACACTGCACATCACCCTGAACACACCACCACCACCATGAAACATGGTGGTGCCAGCATCATGATGTGGGGATGCTTTTCTTCAGCAGAGACAGGGAAGCTGGTCGGAGTTGATGCGAAGATGGATGGAGCCAAATACAGGGAAATCTTAGAAAAAAAACCTGTTATGCTGCGTACACACGACTGGACTTTCCGGCAGACTAGGTTCAAAGGAATTAGTCCATCAGACAATCCGATCGTGTGTGGGCTAGCCTGATCGTTTTCAAAAAAAAAAATCAGACAGACCTAGAAATAGAACATGTTTCAAATCTATCCGACTGACTCAATTCCGACAGACTAAAATCGGGAAAACCGTTCATCTGTGTGCTGGTCCAATGGACCAAATACGACGCAAGGGAAGCTATTGTCTACTGGCTATTGAACTTCCTTGTTTAGTCCCATTTACATCATCACGTTCAAAACGAACGGACTTTCGAACTGACTTAGCCCGTTCATGTGTGTCCAAGTCTGTTCATGTGTGTCCAAGTCCGTTCATTCGGGAAGTCCGTTGGAACTCTGCTGAAAGTCCGTCGGGAAGACCGTAGGACCTAGTCTGCCAGAAAGTCCGGTCATGTGTACGCGGCATTAGAGTCAGCAAAAGACTTGTCCTGCTGGAAGGTGAACCTCCGCCGAAGTCCCAACGACCCTAAATATACAGCCAGAGCTACAATGGAATGGTTTAAATCAATGCATATTGCTGTGTTAGAATGGCCCAGCCAAAGTCCAGACCTAAATACAATTGAGAATCTGTGGCAAGACTTGAAAATTGCTGTTCACAGATGCTCTCCATCCAATCTGACAGAGCTTGAGCTATTTTTCAAAGAAGAATGGTCAAAAGTGTCCCTCTTTAGATCTGAAAAGCTGGTAGAGACATCCCCAAAAAGACTTACAGTTGTAATTGCAGCAAAGAGTGGTTCTACAAAGTATTGACTCAGGGGGGCTGAATACAAATGCACACCACACTTTTCACATATTTATTTGTAAAAAAATTGGAAAAGCATTTAGCATTTTCCTTCTACTTCACAATTATGTGCCACTTTGTGTTGGTCTATCACATAAAATCTCAATAAAATACATTTACAAATTTGGTTGTTACATGCCAAAATTTCAAGAAGTATGAATACTTTTTCAAGGCACTGTATTTTTGGGTACAAGGACCGTAAAATAAATCACCATGTACACAGTGATTAGGATCAAATTCTAAGCCCCTCCCACTGTTCCCACCGATCGGACTGTGTTGTCGGATAATCTGACCGCATGTGGGCTCCATCGGACTTTTTCCGTCGGAATTTCTGACCAACAAAGTTTGAGAGCTAGATATAAAAAATTCCGTCAACATGGTCCGATCGTTTGTATAGAATTCCAATCGGACAAAGTGCCACGCATGCTCAGATCAAATTACAAGATCAAAGTTATTAGCTACTATCTGCAACATAGTCCCGTCGCAACGAACAAACGTCATCACGTTCTGAACGATCAAATTTTCTATCAACTTTGTCCTACCATGTGTATGCAACACCAGTTTCGGACAAAATCCGTTAGAAAAAATCTGACGGATTTTGTTGTCGGAATGTCCGACAGTGTGTACAAGGGCTAAGTGGCATAGGCATTTTCAAGCTGCAACAGAAACCCAGGGCCAGCTGAGGACCGGCGATACAGCTATAAAAAACGTTTTTTTTTTTTTTCACATATCAAAATCAATGATTCCCTATGAGAGCCCATTGATTTAAATAGAAGTCTCACCAGAAATCAGATCATGATGTGTGGCTTGTGTGCTGAGGATCTTAAAGGGGAACCATTCCCAAAATGAAAAAAAAAACAAAACTGAGGTTTCCCCCCCAGACCATACTTCTGGTATGGATTTTAAGGGGAATCCCCACACCAAATAAAATGTGTGTGGGTCCCCCCAAAATCCATACCAGACCCTTATCCAAGCATGCAGCCCAGCAGGTCAGGAAAGGGGGGGGGGGCGAGCGAGCACCCCTCCCCCTCCTGGACCATGTCAAACCAAATGCCCTCAACATGGGGGGGTTGATGATGTCACAAGGGGGTGATGCCTCTGGATGATATCACCGGGTGGCTCCACCACATGGCTATATAAGTAATGGCACATGGCAGCCCTAGCATTACAGCAGAAGAGAGCATCGAGATAATATCAGAGGAAGAAAAGAGGAAGAAGACAGCAGAGAGATGAAAACCACCAAAGTAAGAAGACCTCAGCGGAGGGAGAAGAAATCACCGGAGGGAGAAAAATTTGAAGTAGAAGACACCAGACATGCTTCAATAAAAAACCTGTGTACTGTTTATATTTTTGACACTTTTTTTGGGTGAATGGGTAGGGGTAAAATGTGCCCCATACTCATTCACATAGGGAGGGGGGGGGGCGGGATCTGGGGTTGTCAGGAAGAGGCCCTTGCCCCAATCAACATGGTGATTAGTGACTTATAGTGGGACTGATAATGTGAAGGTCATTAACTGATGCTGACACTAACTGACACTATCTGGTGGGTATACTAACTGACACTGACATCAGTAGTGACACTAATACAATGATCGCTGCTAATACTATACACTGTCACTGTACTAATGACACTGGCTGGGAAAGGGGTTATCTAAGGGCGATCAAGGGGTTAAATGTTTACCTAACAATGTGTAATGTGTGTATTATGTGCTTCTTTTACTAAACAATCTCGCTGTTTTCTTCCCTGCTTTGCAGATAATAAAAAAAAGAAGCAAGATCGCTCGTCAGTGTTCAGATCCTTTCCCTGAATGATGGAGCCAATCAACGGGTCCCGGCGATCAATCATTGCCCAAGACCCGATGATCAGCTTGTGCTGTAACAAATCAGAGCACAGCCATGGTGGCGAATGCCCCCTACCCAGAAGCGCTGATCACTTACCAGATACATGATGCAGCGGAATGCAGCCACCCTGCACGGGAAATCTGCGTGGGGCAGTTAGGAAGCAGTTAACCAGTTACCCCTCTTCATGAACAGGCCATTTTTTGTGATATGGCACTGCGTTACTTTGACAATTGCATGGTCATGCAGCACTGTACCCAAATAAATGTTATGACCCTTTTTTTTTACCACAAATAGAGCTTTCTCTTGGTGGCATCACCACTGCATTTTATATTTTTTACACTATAAACAAAAAAAAGACCCATCATTTGGAAAAAAAAAACTTCTATAAAACATATCCAATAAAAAAAAATGTCTTTATAAATTTAAGACAATCTATATTCTGCTACATATTTTTGATAAAATAATCCCAATAAGTATGTGCCCCCTACGCTGGATCACTGCCCCTGTATTTGGGGCATATCGGGTCTTGTTAGGGGAAAATACGATGTAGTTTCTGAGGAGTGTAGTATACCCTGTATAGGAACTTAACCTGAATAAATTTGTCCCTAGAGGATATTACAAGTCTGGGTCCCTGTTCCACTCAGTCATTCCAGTCCTCCCTGTCCAGTGACCGTAGATCACTCTACCACATCTTCCAGAACCCCTCCATCTTAGGGGAGTCAGTGCCCATAATCACAATATACAAGGTTTATCTAAGTCACCAAGGGAGACTAAGTCTTTAATAGGGTCAGCCTGGAGGAGCGAAGGCTGGGGAAACTATTCTCTAGCGGCTTGTTGCAGTTGAAGATATCTAAACCGCATCCACTGGGGCAGGTGAAATTTGTGAATTAAGTCATCCATGGGGAGTAAAGCTCCTTGATGCATCTCCCAGGGTTACAACACCTCGTCTGGCCTAAGCCTGGGGCTCTTTAGCGCAGGATATTCTACAAATAATGCATACGAGTGTTTTTTTATTGATGCCCTCCCCAATTTGTGAATAAATTGCCTTCTTGGCCTTTGATCATGATGGCAGACAAGATTTGCCATGATGCTGCACATGTGATCTGTTATGACATCAGCCATTTGATGGCTTGACAGTTTGGTTGAGAGCACAACCAATGTGACAGATACATTCCTGACACTGTTTTTTCAAACTGTTAAATTTATGGGTTTAGTTCCATTTTAAAAAAAGTCAGAAAGTGGCTGCTGCAGGGGAGGGGTGCCAACAACAGGGGGGCAATGGGAGCTGGGAATTCAAAGCTGTTGTCAAGTATTCCCTTGAAAAATTCCCTGAAAAAGGTTATAAACTATTTTTTTTCCTTTTTTTTTTTTTTATACACAGGCTATGCAACATAGGTAGGAGGAGGCGGGAGGAGGAATTTTTAAGCATACTTATAGTTAGCCATTATTAGCACTTTAGCAGTTTTTTTTGGGAAGGCATGATCACCCCAGTTGAGCATCAAATGCAATTTGCAATTCCACATTTACAGTTTACAAAAGCAGATGATTTTTTTTTCCGTGTGTTGTGATGCAACCTCAATGGCTTTCAGCTTAATAATTCTGCTGCCACTTATGTGATATCCTTTTTGTCAAGACTGTTAATTATATTTTGGATAAATACACATGACTGCACTGATTATATAAACATTGTGCTGGTAAAAATTACAAGAAAATCAATTGAAATAAAATTTCTCCCTTTTGGACAATACCCCTTTTTGCAGAATCCAATATATTCAAAATACTAAATGGATAAATGATGTGGCTCCTTAATTACCATTACTCTATCAACCCAATTTTTACATTCACATTTCTTAGATGGCTAATAATGGACTTGTAAAGAGCCTCTTGCCTCTAGGATTCTAATTGAAGTTTAGTGACTCTTTCTTCTTTTGTATCATGACATCTACAAACCTGAATTAATTTACGTTTTTTATTTTTGTTAAAGCTTCACGTTTGATTATTTGCTTCTTCTTATCTATGTTGCTTAGTTGCCTACATAAGTTGAAAAGAAATAACACAATTTTTGTACTATTTCACATTTTTTATTAATGTTTTATGGCTATTCAATAAAAAAAAAATGTAATTGCATATTTATACTGTATGTAGAGGTACCCCCAGTGAGGGCTGCTAATAGAATCTGTACCCCACTGGTTGCCTCGACTCCCTCACCCCTGACACCCTGAGTCATCTTAAGTTGGGAGTTTTTTTTCAACTGCCCCTGAACTCTCCTCTATGTTATATTATCTGTCCATGTACACAAGGTTGTTTACAGTCGTTTCTAGGCAGTTGAGTTTAGTGGCAGTTTTTGGAATGCAAAAAAAGCCTTCAGAAGTTGAGTTTACAGTCATTTCAAGCGCCAAATGCTTCTAAACGCGGCTAAACGCGGTAACTCACAATTTAGCCGTGCTTCGTTTACAGGCAGGCATTTCTGATTTTTGGCTATTTAAAAAAAAAAAAAATAATATATATAATTTTATTTTTTTAATGCTTCTAAACACAAATGTGAAAATGTGGAATAGACTCCCTGCAGAGGTGGTTCTGGTCTGCTCAGTGGATTGCTTTAAGAAGGGCCTGGATTATTTCCTAAGTGTACATAATATAACTGGGTACTAACATTTATAGGTAAAGTTCATCCTGGGAAAATCCGATTTTTTTCCCCCTACTTTAGCAAATTGGAGCATGCTCTGCTGGGGTTTTTTGCCTTCCTCTGGATCAACTGTGGGTATAGAATTGGGTATATGGGATTGTATGACATTATTATTATAATTTTTTTTAAAAAAAATTTGTGGTTGAACTGGATGGACTTGTGCCTTTTTTCAACCTGACTAACTATGTAACTATGTAAATGTGGCTAAACGTGTCAAAACTGACATTTTAAACGTGGGTTACTATCTGTCAAGTTAAATCATTCTGGAGAGTTTGTGAAAACATCTCATGTACATGAAGCCATTGCTGCTAGGAGCAGTTGGCCATTTTTTTTTCAGCTTTCCCTGAACTCTACTCTATGTTATCTTATCTGTCCACAAAAAACAGGGTCGTTTATAGTTGTTCTTAGGCAGTTGAGTTTAGAAGCATTTTTAGGAATGCAAAAAAATGAGTTCAGGATGGGCGTTCAGAAGCATTTGAAATAGGAAATGCTTGTAACGGCTTCAAAATAAGGATGAGCCAAACACCTCCCGATTCAGTTCGCACCAGAATTTGCGAACAGGCAAAAAATTTGTTCAAACACATGAACACCGTTAAAGTCTATGGAACATGAGACATGAAAAATAAAAAGTGCTCATTTTAAAGGCTTATATGCAAGTTATTGTCATAAAAAGTGTTTGGGGACCGGGGACCTGCCCCAGGAGACATGTATCAATGCAAAAAAGTTTTAAAAACGTCTGTTTTTTTGGGAGCAGTGATTTTAATAATGCTTAAAGTGAAACAATAAAAATGAAATATTCCTTTACATATCATTCCTGGGGCGTGTCTATAGTATGCCTGTAAAGTGACAGCGTTTTCACGTGTTTAGAACAGTAGCACAGAAAAATGACATTTCTAAAGGACAAAAAGTAATTTAAAACTGATCAGGGCTGTAATGAATTGTCGAGTCTCGGCAATATAGATAAAACTCATTGAAAAAACAGCATGCCCCTCCCCCAGTACATTACCAGGCCCTTTGGGTCTGGTATGAATATTAAGGGGAACCCTGAACAAATTTTTTTTTTAAATTGTGTGGGGGTCCCCCCAAAATCCATACCAGACCCATATCCGAGCATGCAACCTGGCAGGCTGCAGGAATAGCGAGGGGGACAAGAGAGCGCCCCCCCCCTCTTGCACTGTGGGCCAGGCCACATGCCCTCAACATGGGGAGGGCATGTGTGCTGTCCACAAAGGTCCCTCTGAGTATAGCTGAATGGCTCCCCACTGTGCAGGCTGTGAATCACAGAAGCTCACTGTCACACAGACCTCACGCTGGCAGAGTCAATCCAGAATCCCAAGAGAGTGATGCAGACCACTCCAGCCCTTTTATTTTCTCTACCAGCAGTCTGTCCTTCTATTCCCAGCACTCTGGATGTTGTAGTTCAAGCCAGTCCCGCTGGAATGGAAACCCCAGCACTCTGAACTACACATCCCACAATGCTTTGCTGTGAGTTTTGTCACAAGAAAAAGAAAAAGACGCATAGAATCCAGCCAACACTAGATGGAGCCAACCCCACATGAATAACACAGCAATATGTTTCTGATACATGTGTCTGCAGGTATAATAGCCAGCTCCTGGCTACATTTAATAGTACTACCCCCTAACATGCAGCAGATAAAAATGCCATAACTCATTTCTTTTGCGAGCCAGGGGCTCAGAATGCTCTGAAGTGAAAGCATCAACAAAACAACCAGGCATGTATGAAGATGGGTCTCCATATGACACGTACCGTGTTGTGGAACATTTAATGCAAGTATAAATCAACTATCACCATTAAAAGCTTTGCCATGTTTCGCACCTCAGTTTGCCTAATTATACTGTATGTTGGTATAGATGTCATAGAATTAAATAGGCAATTCAGCTAATCTGCTAAAACTGGCCATACACATTGAAGTCTGATTGTAGAATCTATGTACAACATCCTTTAGGCCATATTCACATATCACCTTGCAGGAACGGGGGTTCCTACTTTAAATAGCATGATTCAAGTGTGAAATACAGTGAGGATCACATGTGACATGATTTTGACGCAATTATTGCACAACAAAATAAGAATTGCGGCAAACTTAAAATTGGTCCCTGAGCTTCTTTGAAATGACAATTGCGCATAGGGCAGCCCATTCAAGTGAACGGTCTTGCTGCCCTATGCACAATTGTCATTCCAAAGAAGCTCAGAGGCCAATTTTTATACCCACATTTTGCTGTAAATGTTTGTACAACAATTGTGGCAAACTCACTTGGGGATATAGGGCACCCAAATGTGCGTCATCCATTTTGCTGCAATTCTGCCTGAAAATCCAAATTGTCTATATGTGAAGGGGGCCTTAGATTTACCAAAACCCTGTAATGTGAGGGCCTACCTTATTAATCAATTTAGTCTGAAATTTTTCATTCAGGCCTGAGTACAATAATTCCTAAACACATTTCATTGTATCAAATGATTTTGAATCCAATTCTCTACATTAAATTTTAAATTGGCTGTAAACCCTTACAGACTACATTTACCTACAAGTAAAACTAGGTTAAGGCTTACCTGTAGGTGCAAGAAATATCTCCTAAACCTACATGGTCTAGGAGATATTTGCAAAAGACAGTCACCTCTGTCTACGGTGCATGCGCCGTAGACAGCGGAGCACAGGCGCACTGAGCGTGCCGTTGCTAACGGCGATCATGCCGTTATTGGCGGCTCCCATGTGCATGCGCGTTAGTGACGCCATCGCGGCTCTGGCCAATCACAGCGCCGGAGCCTTGATACCCGGAAGGAAGATGGACGCTTCGTGGAAGAGGGGACAGCGGTGTCAGGTAAGTGACACATAATGGGCTACTATGCGATGCATAGTGGCCCATTATGCTTTACCTTTGCAGGGAAACAAAGAGGAAGCAAAACCCATCAGAGTTTACTTCCTCTTTAAGATTAATATTAAACGCATAAAATGTATCAGAATAAAACATGCTTCAGACTTTTATATTGAGTTCATTTTGTCTACTTAGGACATCTAGTGGTGCCAAAGATAAATTACATCCCTATTATTTATACATGATTTCCTATTTCAGTGCTATAAGTTGATATCTGCGCTAATATTTAACATGCAAATCTCCTTTTTTGGACAAATTAAACCAATAATGCAACCTATGTGCAAATAATAATCCGCTTGTACAAGAAAAATAAACAAAAGTTGGGTCAAAAAATGAATATGGTTAGTGAACACTCCTTAGTGATTCTAAGTCAGTGCCCCTATGAGTGAATCTTTCACCATAAGCACTACTCACTCACCAGAACTCCTCCAACAGAGCACCACTCACTCACCAGAATTCCTCCAACAGAGAGCGTGTCCGTCAATTTAACCAGGGATGGTAGGATAAGTACCGTATATACTCGAGTATAGGCCGACCCGAATATAAGCCGAGGCCCCCAATTTACCCCCAAAAAACTGGAAAACTTATTGACTCGTGTATAAGCCGAGGGTGAGACATGGCTGTCCATCCCTGTGTGTCCGTCCATCCCTGTGTGTGTGTCCGTCCATCCATCCCTGTGTGTGTGTCCATCCATCCATCCATCCATCCATCCCTGTGTGTCCGTCCATCCATCCCTGTGTGTGTATCCATCCATCCCTGTGTGTGTGTGTGTGTGTGTGTGTGTGTGTGTGTGTGTGTGTGTGTGTGTGTGTATTCATCCATCCATCCATCCCTGTGTGTGTGTGTGTGTGTGTGTATCCATCCATCCATCCATCCATCCCTGTGTGTGTGTGTGTGTGTGTGTGTGTGTGTGTGTGTGTGTGTGTGTGTGTGTGTGTGTGTGTGTGTGTGTGTGTGTGTCCGTGCAGCCTTGTGTGTGTGTCCAGCCTACCTGTGTCCCAAGCCTCCGTCCCGAGCCGCCGTCGTCCCGAGCCTCCTCTGTCCCGTGCCTCCTCTGTCCCGTGCCTTCCGGTGTCCCGTGCCTCCTCTGTCCCGTGCCTCCTCCGTCCCGTGCCTCCTCCGTCCCGTGTCGTGCCGATGGATCGCCGCTCTTCTCGGCGGCCATTCTACGATTCAAAAGCTGCGCCTCCGTCCTCCGCCTGTGATAGGCGGAACACTCAATTTCCCAGCAGCCTGTGTTCCGCCTATCACGGACATCCTCTCATACTCGTCCGTAGTATGAGAATGAACGGATGTCCGTGATAGGCGGAACACTGACTGCTGGGAAATTCAGTGTTCCGCCTATCACAGGCGGAGGCGGAGAAGGAGGCGCGGCTTTTGAATTTTAATGTCCGCCGTCTGTCTGCTCGATACGCTGATCGAGCAGTCAGACAGCGGTGACTCGAGTATAAGCCGAGGGGGCACTTTCAGCCTCAAAAAAGAGGCTGAAAATCTCGGCTTATACTCGAGTATATACGGTATGTTGCTCAATTTACCCTTGATATTTAAACCATCCAGGAATCCTGTGCATCCACTCTGTATCACTCATATGAGAAAGGTTGGTATCTTTCTTATATGAGTCCTCATAGCGCAACAGGTTTATTTAAAATAAGTGTAAAAATACATAAAAAAATGCCCACTCACAGTTCAAAGTGCCCTCTGACAGGCACTAAGTCTATCCAGCAAACAGGTGTATGCTCCACACGCCGCTCCGTACACTGCAGCCAGGGTGCGCTCCAGTCTCAGCTGATGCGACTAGCATGTAAGTTCCTGCCTTTGGTAATCTGAACAGCCGAGATTGGAATGCACTCCTTGCTGTAGTGCACACCAAGCATGGGCGTCCGCAGAACTTTTTCCAAGGGGGGGCATCATTTTAAGGCCACTCATGCTCCGCCCCTTTTCGACAATCTCATGAAAATCTTTCCACTGGTAATACATATGTGTTATATAAGAGATAATTCATCTTCACTTTGTATTGGAAGTGACTCTGGCGGCTGTGTTCCATGCCCATATAGCCTAAAGAATGTACATCTTTTTACATTGCAATACATCTGTTGTGGCCATATTTTGATCTCATACTGTCACTGTATAGGCTGTTTTCATCAAGATAAAAATATGGCAAAAACAGATGTATTGCAATGTAAAAAGATGTGCATTCTCTAGGCTATATGGGCATGGTACCCAGCCACCTGAGTAATGGACGCCCATGCTTTCAAAAACCAGCCCTGGAAAAAATTTCCATACCAAGGTAAGGGGGGTGGGTTACTAACATAAGGAGGAAACCCTTTATATCAGTGCCCCTTACATTATAGTATTCACTCCCCCCTTACATCAGTGACCCCCCCCCCCCCCCCGTCTGGCCTGGCGGTGCTTTCACTGACCTCCTCTCAGGTGCACTGTGCAGGGCTCAGTCAGTCGGCTGCAGCTTGGTGGCTCTGGTTTTATCCTATAGTCTCCTGTCCACAGTCCACACAAGTGTGACTTCTCCCATGACCCCCATCCCGGCCTCGCTCCCACTCTTGACTTCTCTCCAGACTCCCTCAGGGACTGCAGACATGCTACATGAGATGGTCAGAGACTGCAGACTTGATGCAAGAGCTCAATGCAGCCTCACCAGTGCCCATCAAATGCAGCCTCACTGTGCCCAGCAAATGCAGCCTCACTGTGCCCATCAAATGCAGATTTACTGTGCCCATCATTGCAGCCCCTCCTGTGCCCCATGTCCCAGTCTGCAGTCCCTGTCTGTGGGAAGGTGTGTTGTTGATGCTTGGTACGGTACCTTGCATGCCAGAAGGATATCCATGATGGGCAGCAGCAGGCAGGGTCTGTTGTCATTTTGGATGGGGACGGTGCTCCTTCCAGAGGATCTGTCTGCTGTGGGATGGAGTGGTCCCTGGCCACCTGCACCTTCAGCCATCCTCATTTTCCGGCCCCAGTCAGCCTGTCCTCTGGTCCTGGGGAAGTGGAGAGCACTGGGTGGGAGTTGGACAGAAGGGAGAGTGTACTAGAGAGTAGAGAGTACTGGTGGGGTTGGAGAACACATGGGTGGGGGCAAAGAGTGAGGGGGAGTGGAGATCACAGGGGTGGGGAGCAGAGAGCGCTGGGGGGGAACTTGAGAGCACTGGGGGGGCCAATAAGAACAGGAGTAGAGAGCACGGTAGGCTGAGAGCACTGGGGGGGGCTAAGAGTGTGGGGCGGTGAAGAGCACTGGGGGGGGGCAGAAAAACAGGGGTGGAGAGCACGGGGGCTGGAGAGTACTGGGGGGGTACAAAGAGCAGGGGGGAGTGGAGAGCACCAGTGGGGGCCAGAAAGAACAGGGGTGGAAAGCACGGGGGACTGGAGAGCACTATGGGGGGTTGAGAGCACTGGTAGGGTTGGAGAGCACATGGGTGGGGGCAAAATGCAGGGATGGAGAGCACAGAGAGTAGAGAGCACTGGGGGGGGGGCTGGATAGCACCAGGGGGGCAGAAAGGACAGTTGTGGGGAGAATGGGGGGCTGGAGAGCACTGGGGTGGGGGCTGGAGAGTGATGGGGAGAGCTGAAGAGCACTGGGGGGGGGGAAAGAACAGGGGTGAGAGCACGGGGGGAGCACAGGGGGGAAGAACAGGGGGGAGAGCACTGGAGGGTAGAGAACTGGAGGGAGTGGAGAGCACTGGGGGTAAAGAACAGGGGGGGAGAACTGGGGGGAGAGCACTGGGGAGAGCACGGAGGGGAGAGGACTAGGGGGAGTGGAGAGCACTGTGGGGGGGCACTGGGGGGGGAACAGGGGGGAGAGCACTGGGATGGTGGCTAGAGAAGGATAGGGAGAGCTGGAGAGCAGGGGGGGCAGCAAGAACAGTGGAGGAGAAAACTGTGGGGGGGCAGCAGAGTGTGGTGGTGGAGGAGAGCACGGGGGGGGCAGTAGAGTGTGGTGCGGTGAAGAGCACTGGGGGAGCAGAAAAACAGGGGTGGAGAGCACGGGGGCTGGAGAGTACTGGGGGGGTACAAAGAGCAGGGGGGGGAGTGGAGAGCACCAGTGGGGGCCAGATAGAACAGGGGTGGAAAGCAATGGGGACTGGAGAGCACTATGGGGGGTGGAGAGCACATGGGTGGGGGCAGAATGCAGGGGGAGTGGAGAATACAGGGGTGGGGAGTGGAGAGTGCTGGGGGAGCCAAAAAGAACAGGGGTGGAGAGCACTGGGGGGGGGGGGGGGCTGGAGAGCACCAGGGGGGCAGAAAGAACAGGGGTGGGGAGAATGGGGGGCTAGAGCGCACTGGGGTGGGGGCTGGAGAGTGATCGGGAGAGCTGAAGAGCACTGGGGGGGAAAGAACAGGGGGGGAGAGCACTGGAGGGGGTGGAGAGCACTGGAGGTGAAAGAACAGGGGGAGAGCACGGGGGGGGGGATACGGGGGGAAGAACAGGGGGGAGAGCACTGGGGAGGAGAACGGGGGGAGAGCACGGGGGGGAGAGGACTGGGGGGTGGGACGGGGGGAGCACTGGGATGGTGGCTAGAGAAGGATGGGGAGAGCTGGAGAGCAGGGGGGCAGCAAGAACAGGGGAGGAGAAAACTGTGAGGGGGTAGGAGAGTGTGGTGGTGGAGGAGAGAGGGGGGGCAGGGAGCACAAGTTGAACTGGGGACAGTAAAATAAGTTGGATAGGAGAATCGGCAGGGGACCGCCTGCAGCCCCCCCCCCCCTCCTCGATCCTCCTATCCAGGCACTGTGGCACACAGGGCGGGCTGTACCTGCAGCATCTCCTTCTCTTGATCACCGCGCTGGCTGGCTCTGTGTTCGGCGGCCACTCTGTAACATGACCCCGCCCCCCCAGAACGGCTCATGTGATAGGCGGAACGTTGATTCTCTTTACTATCACACGAGCTGGTCTGAGGGGGCAGGACTGTGTTACAGAGCGGCTGCCGAACACAGAGCCATCCAGCGCTCTGATCCATAGGAGAGGGCGGAGGATGCAGCCGCCAGCGGACAAAAAAATAAAAAAAAATGGAAAAAAAACGCAGCATGGCGGCAGACACCTTGGGGATTCCAGGGGGGGCACTTGCCCCCCCCTTGCCCCCTGCTGCGGACGCCCATGACACCAAGTATCAAAATGGGGAAGAAGTGACTTTGAACGTAACGTGGTTGTTGGTGCCAGACCGGCTGGTCTGAGTATTTCAAAAACTGCTGAGATTTTCACACACAACCATCTCGAGGGTTTAAAGAGAATAGCCCAAAAAGAAAAAATATCCAGCGAGCGGTGGACGCAAATGCCTTTTTGCTGTCAAAGAGAATGGTCAGACTGATACAAGATGATAGAAAGGCAACAGTAACCCAAATAACCACTTGTTACAAACAAAGTATGCAGAATTCCATCTCTGAATGAAGCAGGTGGGCTACAGCAGCAGAATCCCACACCGAGTGTCACTCCTGTCAGCTAAGAACAGAAAACCGAGGCTACAATTTGCACGGGCTCTCCAAAATTGGACAATAGAAGATCGGAAAAAAGTTGCCTGGTCTGATGAGTCTCGATTTCAGCTGCGACATTCAGATGGTAGGGTCAGAATTTTGCATAAACAACATGAAAGCATGGATCCACCCTGCCTTGTAGGCTTGTCAGGCTGGTGGTGTAATGGTGTGCAGCATATTTTCTTGGCACACTTTGGGCTTCTTAGTAACAACTGATCAATCTTCTCATGGATACTTCCAGCAGGATAATGCACCAGGTCACAAAGCTCGAATCATCTCAAACTGGTTTTGTGAACATGACAATGAGGTCACTGTACTCTAACACTGGCCTCCACAGTCACCAGATCTCAATCCAATAGAGAACCTTTGGGATGTGGTGGAATGGGAGATTCACACCATGAATGTGCAGCCAACAAATCTGCAGCATGTTAATATGGACCAAAATCTGTGAGGAATGTTTCCAACTCCTTGTTGAATCTATGCCCTGAAGAATTAAGACCGCTCTGAAGGCAAGAGGGGTTCAACCAAGTGCTAGCAAAGTGTACCTAATAAAGCGGCTGGGGAATGTATATTACATAGTAAATAGGCCTTCAATGTCCATTAGCTGGTCTGAATTGAGGGGAACCTGTTTTATTTTATTTTTTGCCCTTTAATTAGTCATTTACATTTAGACCCCTTGACAGGTTTCAGGTTATCAAGGTTCTGCTTATTACAGCCATCAGCAGTTTACAATGGCTAATGTTCTTTAAAACTTTGTAGACTCTGGGCCAAAAAGTTTATATCCCATTTGAGCTGTGTAAAGCCTCGTACACATACTTCAATTGTTGGAAGAGGATTGTCTGTTGACAGACTGTTGTCCTAAAATCTTACCGTTAGTACGCTCCTTTTGACAATTGTTGTCCAATTTTCTTTTAACAAATGTTGGATGGCAGGCTAGTAAATTTTCGGTGTATAGCGGCTCCACATCTGATTTTCGGACAGTCAGTACACAAATCCGTCACACAAAAGTAGAAAATACAAACATGCTTACTCTGAATTAATGCTCACCAAACACAAAATTAGCAGCAGGGGCCCAAAGGGTGGTGCTTAAGAGCTGAAATTCCTCATAGTACGTCACCACGTTCGTGTTTATGGCACGACAATTGTGTACTGTTAGTATGCAAGACAAGATCCTAGCACATGTCCTTTTGACAAAAATCAGACGCTCGATTGGCCAACAATCATAATGTGGGTACCAGGCTTAAGAAATACTTTGCTTATTAATATTCTGGCTTATTGGTGATAACATCAGTTTATTACCGGCTATAGAGATGCACTCAGGGGTTTGGGAGAGGGTCACAGGTTGCCCATGTGGCTAGAAGCCTGCTCTGTGTCTTAAAAAAAACAAAAGCTGTCACAGCTTGCTTGCAAATTTAAACGTTTTGGGCCTCTCTGATCTCATTATCATCACAAGGGGTAGCAAGGGAACCTCACCCCAAGACCCATATTTTGGAGTGGTTTTTAGGGGAAAATTACAATATTCTGTACTGGCACAGCAAAAACACGGAAACTCTGTTCAGCAATGAGTGTTCTCTTCAGAGAGTTTTATCTGGTTCATTTCCATAAATTCTGCAACAGGTGAGACCAGCCAATTCTACATACTGGAAGCTGGGTAAGGCATATGCATGTTGCATTTGCATTCCTGATCCCTATCTTGAAAATGAATGTGCACATATGCCGCGTACACACGATCAGACTATCTGGCGGACTTAGTCCAGCGCTCAACACACCGAACTTTGCAGCACACACGGAGTAAAGTCCGTTCATTTTGAACGTGGCTTCAGGTAGACGGAACTAGCAAAGGAAGTGAATGTCACCGCCTCCATCGGCGAGATTGACACCTCGCTAGCCCTGTCACCTGGTATGGATTTAAAGGGGAACCCCTACACGGAAATAACGGCGTGGGGGTCCCCCAAAGTCAATACCAGACCCTTATCCGGCCGGTCAGGAAAGGGGGTGGGGACGAGCGAGCGCCCCCCGAGCCATACCAGGCCGCATGCCCTCAACATGGTGGGGTGCTTTGAGGAGAGGGGGACCCTGCGGCCCCCCTCCCCAAAGCACCTTGTCCCCACGTTGATGAGGACAAGGGCCTCTTTCCAACTTCCCTGGCCTTTGGTTGTTGGGGTCTGCAGGCAGGGGGCTTATCAGAATCCGGGAGCCCCCTTTAATAAGGGGCCCCTAGATTCCAGCCCCCTACCCTATGTGAATGAGTATGGGGTACGATTTACCCCTACCCATTCACCTTGGGGGAAAAAGTGTTAATAAAAACACAACACAGGTTTTTAAAATACTTTATTAGACAGTTCCGGAGGTCTTCTTCCATCCTCGGGGGTCTTCTCGCAGGACTCTTCCGCTATCTTCTGCTCTTTTACTAGTGATGGAGCCCGGCTTTCTCCTTTGTCGCAGCCGCCGTCCGGGGGTCTTCTTCCGACTTCAGAGGTCTTGTCCCGCTCTTTGGTTCTTCTTGCCAAGCCTCCGCTTTCTTCTTCCAGCTCCTTTATTAGCATTGGCCCGGTCTTGTCACTGCCACCTTCTGCTTCTTCTGGCTCTCTCTGGCCGTAATGGCAGGGACGTGTTGTGCGGCGATTTATATAGGGATAAGGGGCGGGGTCACGGTGATGTCACATGGTGACCCCGCCCCGTATGAAGTCACATTCCCGGAGGATGCTGTGACATCATAAGGGGTGGGGTCACAGTGTGACATCACCTGGTGACCTCACCCCTTATCCTTATATAAGATGCAGCAACAACGTGTCCCTGCCATTACGGCCAGAGGAAGCCGGAGCACCCACACGGGCGGATTGTCCGGCAGTCCCTGGTCCGCCGGACCAAGTCCGCCGGATAATCCGATTGTGTGTATGCGCCATTTGTTGCACAAGGACATTAGATCATCCAGGAAGGGACAAATACCAACCCAGCTAGCCTTTGCTTTATGTGTTCTGACAGGCCTTGCCAAAAGATAGCCACAAATGCCTCATTATTTCATGGAAGTTGAGAAATGTATATGGCAAAACATTTAGCATACTGCACCACAGATTAAGATCCTTTTTTTCCAGCTATATGATATTTAAGGCAATAGAGGACATTTAACCAGGTTTATCAAATCCTTTCTGAAAACAAAAGGGAAATACAGACAGACTGGTCACACCCCCACACCCCCCACCTAAATACCATGAAACAAGAAAGTATAGAAAACACAAGCAATTGGTTTAATGTAGATTATACAATTCAACATCAATACAATATGAACACACTTGAATAATGAACATGTCAAACCACTCAGTCATAGGATTCAAGCAAAATTACATACATTTCAACAAAACAAAGCCCCCCCCCTCCCAGATAAGGGTGACAGACCACACAAAGTACCCGCGACAGGGAAAGCAGGTGGGGAGCAAAATCCAGTGACCTGCCAAGTGAGCTCCTGCTCCACAAAGGTTCCAGAAGGTTCTGCACCACAAAGGTTCCGCACCACAAAGGTTCCAGAAGGTTCTGCACCACAAACGTTCCAGAAGGTTCTGCACCACAAACATTCCAGAAGGTTCTTCAGGGTCACATGTTAAAAATGGACCACTCAGGTGTACAGGTAAGCTTCTAAAATGTAAAGGGCCATTAACAGTAAACTCAAATAGTCACTGTGAGGTCATGAGGAACAGCCACAATCCCATGCAAGCAAGCGCAAATAAATTGTGCCCCCTTATGCCATTCTTTACTCAAAGTGGAGGGGACCCGGGAAAGAGCCTCACCATCAAGCAGAGAGATAACATAAGTTATTCTTGTTTGTTCAAATAAAAAAAAACTTTAGGCTGGAGTTTAAACTAGACATGGCTCTAATTCAGGAAGCCCTGGCAGGACTTAAGGTTTCAATCAAAGCTTCAAGATGGTGGAAATTGGAGGCTCAGGAGTTGCACCAGTAGTTGTTGATATGGGCAGTGAATCAGGTGCAGCTGAAATTAATGAACAAGATACCAGCGTAGTCTGCAGCTAATCCAGGTGGGTAGACAGAGATTCTAGTAGTTGTAAAATGCACTTGTGATTATACCCTAGCATGCTTGGTGAATAAAATTAAGACGAAGAGTCATTAGTTAGCTGTACATCAGAGGAATCTATGACCTAATCATCAAGGTCATGGGGTTCAGTGGATCCACTATGTTACTAGGATCAACAGCTGCCCCACGGGTTGGACAGATGTTAGAACAGTGTAATTCTACATACAAATAGTCAGAGCAAATGTGGAAAGTGGCAGAATATCAGGCTGCTGGTCATAACAGAGCCATGCACAGACAAACAGATCTTTGCAATAGCAGAGTAACAGGCTGATAATCAGGATAAGCACTAGGGATGAGCCGAACACCCCCCGGTTCGGTTCGCACCAGAACTTTCGAACGGACCCCAAATTCGTACGAACGTTAGAACCCCATTGAAGTCTATGGGACTCGAACGTTCGAAATTAAAAGTGCTAATTTTAACGGCTAATATGCAAGTTACTGTCCTAAAAAGGGTTTGGTGACCTGGCTCCTGCCCCAGGGGACATGGGTCAATGCCTAAAATGTTTTTAAAAATGGCCGTTTTGGCGGGAGCACTGATTTTAATGACGATTAAAGTGAAAAAAAAAGTGCAATATTCCTTTAAATATGGTGCCTGGGTGGTGTCTGTAGGATGCCTGTGAAGTGCCACGTGTTTCCCGTGTTTAGAACAGTCCCTGCACAAAATGACATTAAATGGAAATAACACCATTTAAAACTGCTTGCGGTTTTAATGTTATATCTGGTTCCTGCAATATGATTGAAAATCATTGAGAAAAATGGCATGGGTAGCCCTCCCTGCCCATTACCAGCCTATTTGGGTCTTGTACGCATATTAAGGGGAACCCTGTACCCATATTTAAAAAAGGAAATGCGTGTGGCCCCCAGGCCCTATATACTCAGAACAGCAGTATACAGGCGGTGCAAACAAGACAGGGACTGTGTAGGTTTGTTGTGTTAAGTTGAATCTGTTTGTAATTTTCAACTGGTACATTTTTAAAGTGTAGCTCCAGTCAAAAAAACTATTTTTAAGCTTTTTGGAAAACATAGGGAAGGGTTATCACCCCTGTATAATTTGTTTTGTCGTCCATCTTTTTTCATCTCACTTGCTGTTGTCTCCTTCCGTTTGCAAGTAGGAGATGTTTGTAAGTTGGATGTTTGAAAGTAGGGGCCTGCCCTACATGCTCTGCAGAAATGGCGGAACAAGGTGTTGGTTTTGCCACAACATTGTAAGCCCTCAAAGTGACTCTTGGTGGGTGCTGGAGCGCCCTGCTGTGAACGATTATATCAAGAATTGTAATTACATGCCATTGTTGAACAGTGGTATAAAAATTTACATTTGGTGGTTGTGGTGCTGGTGCCACAACACTATAAGTCCTCACCGTTACTCTGGGTGGGCACAGGAAGGGGCCCTCCTGTGAAATATTATATCAAGAATTGTAATTACATGTCCCTGTTAAACAGGGGCAGAAAAATTTGGCCTTAGGCACTGGTGCTGGTGCCACCACACTGCAACCTCTTCCATATACTCTAGTTTTATTGCAGGAATTAGCCCTGCTGCAAAGCATTGCAACAAAAATTGTAATTAAACGCCCCTGTTAAACAGGGGCAGAAAAATTGGGCTTTAGGCACTGGTGCTGGTGCCACGACACTGCAACCTGCAACGTACAACACGTACAACGTGACTAGAAAAAGGAAGTTCAATAGCCAGTAGCCAACAGCTTCTGTCTCGTAGTTGAATCTGAGCAAGCGTGATTTTTGGCATGTCGGAATTGCATACACACGATCGGAATAACCGATAGAAAGTTATTACATTGGGAAAATTGAGAACCTGCTATCAATTTTTTATATTAGAAACTAATTGGTCCGAACTTCCCAGTGACACCTTAATGCAGTGGGCACCTCATCCCCTTATATGTCTGAAATTGTATAACTAGAGGGAAGAGAGGGGGGAGGGGAGGATGGAGCGGGGGATTTTTCAACGGTGCAAATTTGTAATATAGTACTACCAAAATATATTAAAAATTCATATAGTTTTATTCAAATATGTTAAAAATAAATACGGTAAGTACACATTAATATATAATACAATAGTGTACAGAAGACAATGAGTACATTTGCCACAACATTGTAAGCCCTCAAAGTGACTCTTGGTGGGCGCTGGAGCGCCCTGCTGTGAACGATTATATCAAGAATTGTAATTACATGCCATTGTTGAACAGTGGTAGAAAAATTGACCTTTGGTGGTTGTGGTGCTGGTGCCACAACACTATAAGTCCTCACCGTTACTCTGGGTGGGCACAGGAAGGGGCCCTCCTGTGAAATATTATATCAAGAATTGTAATTACATGTCCCTGTTAAACAGGTGCAGAAAAATTTGGCCTTAGGCACTGGTGCTGGTGCCACCACACTGCAACCTCTTCCATATACTCTAGTTTTATTGCAGGAATTAGCCCTGCTGCAAAGCATTGCATCAAAAATTGTAATTAAACGCCCCTGTTAAACAGGGGCAGAAAAATTGGGCCTTAGGCACTGGTGCTGGTGCCACCACACTGCATCCTCTGCCATATACTCTTGTTTTATTGCAGGAATTAGCCCTGCTGCAAAGCATTGCATCAAAAATTGTACTTAAACGCCCCTGTTAAACAGGGGCAGAAAAATTGGGCCTTAGGCACTGGTGCTGGTACCACCACACTGCAACCTCTCCCATATACTCTAGTTTTATTGCAGGAATTAGCCCTGCTGCAAAGCATTGCATCAAAAATTGTAATTAAACGCCCCTGTTAAACAGGGGCAGAAAAATTGGGCTTTAGGCACTGGTGCTGGTGCCACGACACTGCAACCTGCAACGTACAACACATACAACATGACTAGAAAAAGGAAGTTCAATAGCCAGTAGCCAACAGCTTCTGTCTCGTAGTTGAATCTGAGCAAGCGTGATTTTTGGCATGTCGGAATTGCATACACACGATCGGAATAACCGATAGAAAGTTATTACATTGGGAAAATTGAGAACCTGCTATCAATTTTTGGCTGGCGGAAATTCGGACAGCTAAATTTCGACGGAGCAATACACTAGCTATATAGGTGAGTTGAATATAGCGGTGTATACTGCGGTCAGGGCACGCAGACAACAACCACTACACAACAGCAAGATCGAAAATCGTCTGAAAACGATCGGTGTGTACTGTGTTGAAGGTACACAGAACACCCACTAACTCCTGCAGATGCCTTTATTATAGAACACCAGAGATAAAGGGGTATATACAGATGTATACTGTGCTGTGCTGGAGGCACACACAACTTTCAATAACTCAGATGGCAAGTGGGCTCAAATAGAGAACAGCTATGTAGGTGGATATAGCGGTATGTACTGGGTACAGAGCACGCAGATAGCACGCACAAGCTCCTAACACTACTGACTGCAAGCTCTATTATAAATGATAGATCACTAGCTATAAAGATGAGGTGAATATAGCGTTGTATACTGCGGTCAGGGCACGCAGACAACAACCACTACACAACAGCAAGATCGAAAATCGGCCGAAAACGATCGGTGTGTACTGTGTTGAAGGTACACAGAACACCCACTGCTTCAGACGCCAACACACTACACAAGGCCGCCGCGCTGGCGGCCTTATATAGTGTGGGGCGTGCACTACACAGCCTGAGTTATGATTGGCCACAGGCATCATGCCTGTGGCCAATCATGGCTCTCCTCGCTGCTTGCGCTGCGATTGGCCAAGCATGCGGGGTCACAGTGCATGCTTGGCCAATCATGAGCCAGCAATGCACTGTGCCATCGCAGTGCATTGTGGGCCGTGAGCGCCACACGAATTTGGTGCGAACGGACCAAAATGTTCGGACTTCGCCGAACGGACGAACAGCCGATGTTCGAGTCGAACGTATGTTCGACTCGAACAAGAAGCTCATCCCTAATAAGCACATACAAGCTGGAGATGATTCACTAAAGGCAAATAGACTGTTCACTTTGCAAGGAAAGTCCCCATAGCTTGGTAAGTGAACATCTGCAGCCTTCTATCATCCAATTATGTACAAGCAAAAATGCATTTTTCCTTGCACATAATGGGGGGTTGACTTACTAAAGACAAATAGACAGTTGCATTTGCAAGTGAAGTCCCCAGAGCTTAGTCAATGAAGTTAAGTTCTGATGTCTTCCATCATCCAATCGTGTGCAAGCAAAAATGCAGTTTTCTATTTTCATTGCACATGATGATTGGATATTCTTTGAAAAATAAGGATTCATAACATTCACAATGCTCTGAGGAACACTGAAATTCCCTTGCAGACTGCCACTACCTTTGACAAGTCAACAGCATATTAGCCTTCAGCAAATCAACCCTACTGAGCACAGAAAGAAAAATGTCATAAGTCAAAGATTAAGCATGTAACTGCATTACACTGGCAAATACTGTGGGAGGACAAAAATGTTGATAGTATAGTAAAATGTGTGAGAAAACACCACATTTGCAAAGTCTCTAGGTTGTGACGAAGGACCCACTCAAAGCTGGAACAAGACGGGGTTCCTTTTGGTTTGAGAAGCTTTGGTACAGAGGCAGTTGCCTTTGCTTCCTGTTCTTGGTTAGCAGGCAACCTGCTTTTGGGTGCTGTCCCCTTTGTCAAGCCTGCCCTGATAAAGCTGCAAAAGTTATAGGGAGGTCCTATGAATTTATAAAGCTGCAAAAATAGCAGGACACTCCAGTGATTAAAAACTTTGATAATAGAGGCAGATGCAAGAGGTCATATTGATTACAACTATATTACGAATAAAGTGCAATAGACCAGGACTAAAAAAGCTTACAACAAAATCCTTATTACATAAACATGAACATAAAACATTGAAGTTAACTTACCTACATAAATAAATCTTATTGTTAAAGTCTATCAATGTTGAGATAAATTCATAAAAAAAATGAATATTAAATAAATCTAAACTGGCTCCTCCTAAAACTTTAGTGGAAACAGCTGCTTCTGCAGCAAGATCTCTGCTGAGTAACGAGGATGCTGCTATTGAGTTGGTCTTTATTTCAGTCTAGAGATAGTCAGCAGCTCTCTGCTTGGGGAGAGAACCGAGCCATCGACGATGTTCAGTGGATCGGTGTAGAGGCGATGGGGGACAACTGCAGCATCGCTCTGATGCTGTATCCACCTAGGTAAGTATAAATATGCAAAAGAAAAAAACACATACTTCTCTTTTAACTGTGCTATGGGATCCCGATCCTAAAAGCGAGTATATACTCACTAGTTAGTCAGTCAAAATACATTAAATAAAAATGTAAAAACATTCATCTGCAATACGTCTGATTTTACCAAAAATTTGCAGACACCTGGCCATCACACCTATATGAGCTTGTTCGACCTCCCATTCTAAAACCATGGGCATTATTATGGAGTTGTTTCCTCTTTGGTGACTAAAAAGGATTGCACTGTTCTGGAAGGCTTTCTGCAAGATCTGGGAGTGTCTATGGGATCTGGTGTCCATTTAGGCAAAACAGGCAAAACGGTATGTAAGGTCAGGTATAGACCAAAAAGACCTAACTGGCAATGGATGTTCCAATTCACCCCAAACGTGTTCATTAGGGTTGAGGTCAAGGCTCTGAGCAGGCCACTTAATTTCTGTCATGTATCTAGGTGTCTTCGAACCGGGATGTTCCTGGTCCCACAGCTGTAGTCTTACCTGTTGTGCAACGGAGGAGTTCTGGAGTTATTGCAATGTTTTCCCAACTTGATGCATTGCCTTGGACTCCCTAGCCCCATCTGCTGCCAGCTGTGGACAATGTACTATCAAGCAGCCCATAAATAGAAGCACTTCCTGTTACTCAGTGTCTGTTTGTTTGGACTTGCTCCTTGGGTGATTTTGACTAGCGTGTATTGAACCTCTGCCTGAATTCTTGACTATTCTCCAGCCTACTGATTTGGTACTTCACCGCCAGCTTGTGTATGACCTCCGCCTGCCTGACCATTCTTTGGATTTAGATTTTTTTACCGCTTTGCCTGATCTGTTGCCGACTTGACCTGCCTGACTATGTTTTCGTCTGAATCCTCAGCATACATGCTCCACTTTGGAAACTACCTACCACAGATATCTTACAAGTTCCTTCACCCCAAACTCTTGCAACCATGTCTTTGTGGACCTGGCTTTTTGCATAGTGACACAGACTTACTGGAACAGAAAAGGTCACTCCCAAACAGTTGTCATAAGGTTGGAAGCACACGATTGTCTATGTCTTCATATGCTGTAACATTAATAGTAACCATCAATGAAAATACCTGAACTTGATAATTTGGAGGGATGTCCACATAAATTTGCCATATAGGTAGGTGAGTTAGGTGCGATAGTCACCTCCACCAACTTGCCATATACTTTGCCTTTGTACAGACAAGGTTGACATTAGACAACATAGCTAATGTTACAGTGATTTACAAAATCAAGCCCTAAATGTAAAATATATAAAATAATCTAAAAATATTTAACACAAAGTTTAGCCTATATAAACAAAACTATATACATAACCATACAGGTGAAAACTTTAAGGCAAGCAAGAGAAGTGAACAATGCAATGTAAGGAGAGTACTTAGCAGCCCAGTATGAAAATAATGTTATAAGAAAAGTTACCTGTATATTGGCAAAAAGAGGGTAGCTGAATATGTCCTTGTCAACTGCACCCTCAACATGTTGCCTTAACCACTTGCCGCCCGCCCTATAGGGAATTGATGGTGGCAAAGTGGTTTCATAATCCTGATCGGACGTCATATGATGTGATCAGGATTATGAGCCGCTGCGCGCCCCCGGGGGCGCGCATCGCGGCGATCGTTGTTGCGGGGTGTCAGTTTGACACCCGGCAACTACGATCTCGGTAAAGAGTCTCCGACGGAGACTCTTTACCACGTGATCAGCCGTGTCCAATCACGGCTGATCACAGTGTAAATAGGAAGAGCCTGTGATCGGCTTTTCCTCACTCGCGTCTGTCAGACGCGAGTAGAGGAGAGCCGATCGGCTGCTCCTCTGACAGGGGGGGTCTGTGCTGATCGATTATCAGCACAGCCCCCCCGAGGATGCCCACACTGGACCACCAGGGATGCGATCAGACCACCAGGGATGCCCAGCAAAAGGTAATCCTCCCTAGACCACCAGGGATGCCAGTCAGCACAATGGATGCCAATCAGTGCCCATAATGGATGCCAATCAGTGCCCACAATGGGCATCACTGATTGGCATGCATTATTGTTTGGCACTGATTGGCATCCATTAGTACAGTATAACACCAATACCGCCTATGGGTGCCCACCTGTGCCGCCTATGAGTGCCCACCTGTGCCGCCTATGAGTGCCCACCTGTGCCGCATATGAGTGTCCACCTGTGCCGCCTATCAGTGCCCACTTGTGCCGCCTATCAGTGCCCACCCATGCCCATCTGTGCCACCTATCCATGCCCATCTGTGCCGCCTATCCATGCCCATCTGTGCTGCCTATCCATGCCCATCTGTGCCGCCCATCCATGCCAATCCGTGCCAGCTATCAGTGCCAATTTGTGCCACCTATCAGTGCCCATCCGTGTTGCCCATCCGTGTCGCCCATCCGTGCCGCCTATCAGCGCCGCCTATCAGTGCCACATATCAGTGTCCATCAATGCCACCTCATCAGTGCCACTTCATTGGTGCCACATCATTGGTGCCCATCAGTGCCGCCTTATCAGTGCCCATCAGTGTAGCCCCATCAGTGCCCATCAGTGAAGGAGAAAACATACTTATTTACAAAGTTTTGAAACTGAAACAAAAAAAACATTTTTTTTTCCAAAATTTTCGGTGTTTTTTTATTTGTAGCGCAAAAAATAAAAACCGTAGAGGTGATCAAATACCACCAAAAGAAAGCTCTATTTGTGGGAAAAAAATGATAAAAATTTCATTTGGGTACAGTGTAGCATGACCGCGCAATTGTCATTCAAAGTGCGACAGCGCTGAAAGCTCAAAATTGGTCTGGGCAGGAAGGTGTTTAAGTGCCTGGTATTGAAGTGGTTAACCCAGAATGTTTGTGACAAAAATGTGCTGAAACCAGGGTTGCCCCTCCCATAACTTTTTTAACAAAACTGGAAAAAAAATTTACTAACACAGCCCATCTGTTACTGACAATTTAAAATATGATAGAAACTCCTATTATAAACTACGCCAATCAATATGTAAACACTAAAAATAATATATAAACAAAAACAATACCCAAAACAAGTTATTTGCACAGATTTACATTTAGAAAGTCAAAAGAGCATGAAAGCATGCGAGCATGATTTGAAATATGGAGACCTGGAGCATCTTGGGATGCAATGGCATGGCAAGAGCGGAAAAAGAGAGAGAGAAGGAAGAGGGAGGTAAGAGGGGAATAAGAGAAAGAGGGGGAAGAGAGAAAGAGGGCAAGAAAGAGAACGAGGAAATAATAGTGAAGGGGGGGGGGGGGTTTGGAGATGTGAAAGGTGTGGGTAGAGAGAGTAATAGAGAGGGAGAAAGTTAAAAATAAAGAGGGACAAGGAGAAAGAGAGGGAGTTGGAGGGAGAGAGAAAGAAACAGGGAGAGAGAGAGGAGAGAAAAGGAAGTGAGGAGAGAAAGAGTGGGGGGTAGGGTGACCACATTTCCAAACTGCCATTCAGGGACACCAACCCCCCCCCCCCCCCGCCCCAAAAAAGATTATTTTTTACTTTTTTTTTTGCCGATTTTTGGGGCAGGGGTGTATGAAATCAGCGGACCCGTGAAGAACAACAATATGGCGCGCAAATTGTGTCGTGGTGAACAGTGGACATGTCTTAAATTGTGCTAAATATTGGCTTAAAGGGGGTGATGTTAAAGAGAGTCTGAGATGACTTATATAGTGCAGAATATGGTAATGTTAAATAGGGAATGCAGAATGTATGGTGGTGAGTAGTATGTACAGGAGAGGAGTGTGGAGTGCATGGCGGGGGGTAATATGTACTGAAGAGGAGTGCGGAGTGTATAGCATGGAGTAATATGTACAGTAGAGGAGTGCTGAGTGTATGGCGTGGGGTAATATGTACAGGAGAGAAGTGTGGAGTGTGTGGTGGGGGGGTAATATGCACAGGAGAGGAGTGCGGAGTGTATGGTAGGGGAGTAATATGTACAGGAGAGGAGTGCGGAGTGTATAGTGGGGGGTAGTATGTACAGGAGAGGAGTTTGGAGTGTATGGTGGAGGGTAATATGTACAGGAGAGGAGTGTGGAGTGTATGGTGTGGGGTAATATGTACAGGAGAGGAGTGCAGAGTGTATGGCAGGGAGGTAATATGTACAGGAGAGGAGTGCAGAGTGTATGGTGGGGGGTAATATGTACAGGAGAGGAGTGCGGAGTGTATGGTGGGGGTGGGGGGTAATATGTACAGGAGAGGAGTGCAGAGTGTATGACAGGGGATTAGTATGTACAGGAGAGGAGTGCAGAGTGTATGGTGGGGGGTAATATGTACAGGAGAGGAGTGCGGAGTGTATGACAGGGGGGTAATATGTACAGGAGAGGAGTGCGGTGTGTATGGTGGGGGGTAGTTAGTGGAGAGAGGAGGAAGAGGAGTGCAATACCACCTCCTGATAGTCTGTCAGCCACTGCTATACCACCTTGGTGGCTGGGCACTCTGAAAGGATGTAAGGGGGCACTCTGGAGGCAATAAGGGGGCACCCTGGAGGTTATAAGGGGGCACCCTGGAGGTTATAAGGGGGCACCCTGGAGGTTATAAGGGGGCACTCGGGTGGTACTAACTTAGTCAGAGCCCCCTTACATCCTCCAGGCTGCCCCCTTACATCCTCCTCCAGAATTGCCCTGAATCTCTAGCAAAGTTCACAGGATTCCAGATGGTACAATTGTCCCCTCAATAGCAGCCAGTCTTTCTTTGAAGATGGGGAAGGGGGCAAGTTGTCAAAGAAGAATACTTGCAGTGATTTTGGGGGATAAGAGCATGCTGTATGTGCTAGGAGGCACACTTTGGGAGGGGAGAGAAATTGTGCAGGAAGGGGGGGGGGTTGAATAAAAAATCTGACCCCCCCCCCCCAGCACAATTTCTCTCCCCTCCTAAAGTGCCTCCTAGCACATACAGCATGCTCTTATCCCCCAAAATCACTGCAAGTATTCTTTTTTGACAACTTGCCCCCTGTCTCTCTGTGTCTCCTTCTCCTTCAAGTGCCAAGCATTAATATTCTGTACAAACCTCAGATCAGCACATCCCGTCCTGTTGTGTCCATTCTCCTCCCCCTCCTTCTCCTGTCTGTGACATCCGAGCCCAGGAAAAGGGGGAGGGGACTTTAGTCTGTTTGTTAGTGTGAGGTGGGCAGGAGGGGGGAGGAAGGCAGAGATGTCATGCAGTATACACTGTAATTGCAGCGTGTGGGAACAGAAACACCCCACACAAGCTGCAAGCCAGTCACTGGAGCCAAGTGCGGAGGTGAAAAGAACCGGAAGTGACTCCCAGCAGCACTGGCGCGGAGGAGGAGGATGTGAAATCCTCCTCCGCTTTAAATGCTGGGCAGTGACGTCACTGGTTGCCAGACACAAGGCGGCTATAGCAACCAGTGATCAGGGGTAGGTGGAGGCGGAGGCGGAGCCAGCGCTATGGCGGCTCGGTCCGCCCCAGTCCCCAGATTGTCTGTTTCATTCCGGGACACTGTATTGTCCCGGAATGAAGGTGCCCGGGACCAGGGACAAAGATGTAAATTACGGGATAATCCCGGGCAATCCGGGACACGTGGGCACCCTAGTGGGGGGTGGAGGAGAGAGATGGGATGGAGAGAAGAGGGTAGAGAGAGAGAGAGAGAGAGGCTTCATGCAGCAAAGAACAAACAGGTAAACTTGGTAGTAAAAATGTCTTGCCTGCGCCCATACTCTTGCTTACTGTCTAATAAAACAGCATTTCTGCACTATGCTGTTTCTTCTCCAACCCCACTTTGATCCAGTATCTTCTCTTTTCAATCAAACATGATGAGAAGGGGTGGAACACAGTACCCATTGGAGTAGTCAGCAAGTGATGGAGCAGCTGTATCTTTAGTTTAACCATTAAGCCCCATCCGTTTTTCTGCTTAGTTTTTCCTTCAGGTTTACCAAAACCATGTAGTGGAAGGGCCTGCCTGATTGCATACGAATTCAAACTCCTAAGGTTTGACCTCATATTACCATATTTATCTGCATATATCACACACTTTTTCCCCCTTAAAATGGGGGGAAAGTCGTGGGCGCGTGTTATACACCGATCCCCACTGTCTGTGAGTCTAAAATACTGAGCGGAAATTTAAACATGGGTAAGGCTGCAAACAGCGCTGGGCAAGCTGCAAATGACACTCGGCAAGGCTGCAAACGGTGCTGGGCAAGCTGCAAATGATGCTGGGCAAGCTGCAAATGACACTGATCATTCTGCAATGATGGACAAGGCTGCAGATGCACACTGATAAGGCTGCATTGACAGGCATTTAAATTTACGTTTTTTTTCCCTTAAACTTCCCTGCTAAAACTTTTTTCCTTAAAATACCCTCCTAAACTTGGGGTGCGTGTTATATGCCGATTCGTGTTATACCCCGATAAATACGGTATATGGTTTTGGTAAATCTGAAGGAAAAACTCAGCAGAAAATCTGATAGTGTGTATGTGGCTTTAGCTTCTACATACTACTCATGCTGGTCATCTCTACCCAATTTCAAGCTGACTCCTTCCTGCTTTGTAATGCGCCATCTACTGGCAGAGTCTTTATATTTACAAATACTTATTTCTGTACCCGACATTCACAGACAGGAGCAAAAATCACAGATTTTTACAAACTGTCCGTGAATTGGCAGACAGTTGGCAATTCTGCTTTGCACTTCAGAAAAGATTGGAAACATTTGTTGACAGTTAACACCAGGGTTCATGATTAGTGAAGTAATGTTAGGGTTCTAGTTTCAAATCTATATCCATCATTGAACAATCAAATATACATTCAGGCGTGTGGGCAGGGTGTCCATCTTCCTTCCACATGGCCGTCACATGCAAATGGGCCCCACCTACTTACAGCGTCTTGGAGCTGCACATGGTCTTCTCCACCCTCAGCCAACTAGATTAATTTGCATGGATGTTAATCAGAGACCCATACAACATCCTCCTCATCCTAACTACGAAACCCCTTATTGCCGGAGTACAACTTTATGCAGGCTTGTGTTTCCACATGGTTCACGTTAAGACTTTCAGGGTTGGCCCAAGGCCCTACACCCTACTCATCACACTGTGAAAAGAACGTGACAACACCAAACAAAAAAATACAAAAAGGTGACAAACACAGGAAATAAATAAAAGAAAGTGGGGGAGAAGGAATTTGGAGAGAATGAAAGAGAGAGTGAATAAAAAATTCCTCTGGTCCTAGCCAAAAGGCTCGGCCCTAGAGGTAAGTGTAAAAAAAGTGTGTATAGTGAAGTGACTGTGTTGACAAAAGTCAATGTGACCCTCACTTACAGTGATTGTACGGCACCCCTGAACTGCAACTTCAGGGGCACATTCACCATAGGCTTTTTGTACAATCCTGACCCAAGACCCAGACCACAACGGCCCCCACCCCAGCCAGGAGGAAGAAGCTCTGGGGGCGCTACCCTCACCCCATCACTCTAACCTGTTTACATCCAGGAGACACCGACAACTCCTCCCCTTAGCGAAGAAGGAGCTACCAGCGTACTCTCCTGAATTACCTGGCCGGAGCTAGGTCTGTCCCAATCTAGGCCAGAAGGCCAGGGACCTGGCCCTCTAGCCAGACCCAGTGATTCTCCATCCTCACCAGGAGCACCCTTCCAGATGGCTCAGACTGGACCATGGGCCGGCTCCCAGTATCTATCGTGCAGCTCAGCGTAGTCACTCCAGAAACCGCCCTTCCAGGTGCTATGACACCATTGGAATTGCCTGCCCTCCCCTATGGGAGCAGCACAGCGCCTCCTCTGGAAACTGATAAGAACAGATACTACACTTGATCTTAGCCAAAAGGCCAATGCAGGGAACATTGACCTACTCACAGTCTCTTAAATTGTCCTTCCATGCTCCCAGTCCAAGGCTTCAGCCCTACAGTCCTTGCCAGCCCCTTTTGAAGGGGAGAGCACACAACTCCCTCTCTGTTGTTCTCCCTCTCCCTTCTTTGGCTACAGGCTGCAAAATGACTCCCTAACCCCCCTATAAAGCTCATCTCCGGGATAATAAAATATTGGCCAAATACAGGATGTATGTGTAGTCATACTTGAATCTTGGTGTACTATGTGTATTTCTTGCAGATCTGTGCAGTAATCCAGTGTAAAAATGTGCCTCTGTGCAGGAGCTTTCTTTCTAATAAAGACCGGACACTGCTGCTCTATTTCTTCTTCTGCAGGGTGACTGGTCTTGTGAGTTTTGAGGAATACAATCTAAAAAAATGAAAGTGTTTGTGCATGGAGTTCAGCTTTAATTTTTGAAATACAGTCTCTGTAAGCTATAGCACACAGTTTATGAATAAATAAGAATGGATGTTTAGCATGCTTGTTATGCAAAGCAGGATTACATTAACACAACTCCCACACATCTTATCTAGACAGGTGTCAAACAAAGGCTGATTTCAAGACTTCTTTGACAATGCATTTGGTCTAATATGTTTTTGTTTGAAAATAAAATGTCAATCTAAATCTTCCAGACCTATAATATGCAGAGCAAGATTTACAGTACGTGAGAAGCTGGCATTCTTATGTTGAAATGTCAAGGTAATTACCAGAGAGCTGTAAATAGGAATGACCATTTTATCTGGAATTTCCAAGGAATGCAACCTCCCCAGAAGAATCTATTAATGTGCAATTACCAGAAAATATTGTGAAAAATGCTTTGCAGGGTGAAGAAAATGCCTTTATAAAGTGTAAATGGATTGTTTCCATGAAGGTCAGAAACAGAAATGGATTTTAGAAGACAAAAATTCATTTTGAAATAACTTAGTTAACCCATGCTTTGCATTTTTTCCTTGCAGTTGAGCGTTGCCAAGTTTCCTACCTTATCTAAAAAGTCTTCATTTCAAACCGAGGACATGAGTTTTCGAAAAGGAATGGTGAACAGATTCCTACAGTGTGACAAGTGCTCCCTTTCTGCATTGTTGAATTTGTGTATAGGATTATATGCCTAAGGCTGGCCATACACTATACAATGTTCTTATTAAATTTCCTTTATATTTACCTTCAACTATGTAGTGCAAGGGCCTGCCTGATTGCATACATTGAATTGAAAGGGTTTAGGTTTGGCCTCATATTATATGGTTTTGATAAATCTAAAGGAAATTTGAACATGAAAATTGTATACTGTATGCCAAGCCTTTATACACACAAATGTCCAGATTGCTTTGAAATTGCATATTCACTTCAAAGGGGCAGTCCACCCAAAAGGTGGTAATTCCGTTATAGGAGGACCCTGGTGGGCTTAATCATCTTCTGGGTTCTTATGTCTTGGATAATCCAAAAGGAAGATCTCATTGACACAGATCTCAAAAGGTCTTTCAGCTGGATGTTTTTCAGTTCCTACCCACCCTTATGTGTTCCTGTAGCATCCTGCACAATAACGTGCAGTGCATGTAAATCCAAGAATGCAAAAATCCCACCAACAGAGTATCCAAGAGGTATTGGAGGCTTTTTAGGTGTTTTAACACTTGGCATCTACCAGGAACTGAAATATCAGTTTTGAATTAAAGGATCTTTTAACCTCCCTAGCGGAGTGTGGCTCGGGTTGAATTTTCATTACCAAAAGTGGTAACCCCCAAGCCACACTTGGGATTGCATTGCAGGATCCAGGCAAAGTTACTTACCTTGTCCCCAGGACCCTGCGATGTCTCCCCGCTGTGTGTGCGAGCCGCCCTCCGCTCATCTATCATAGTGCCGAGCTCCGTTCCCTGTGAGGGTCGCGACGCACGGGGAAGGAGCCCGGCATCAAATTCAAAAAGTGCAAGACACATAATACATACAGTACACTGTAATCTTACAGATTACATTACTGTATTAAAAAATTGCACCTCCCTTTTGTCCCTAGTGCTTTGTCCAATGCTCTGCATGTAGTTGCATATTATATATATATATATATATATATATATATATATATATATATATATATATATGTATATATATTTTTTTACTGTTCTTTCTGCCTGGAAACTTGAGAATGTCCATAGCAACCAAAAAGCGTCCCTTTTGTAGACCAGCTAGAAAACAGTGATAATAAATTAGAACACTTGCAGAATTGAGCGATAGCGATTTGTGGGGAAATTTATCATCAAACTGAAAGTAACAACAGCGACAAGTCTGCAACTGAACAAATTTCAGTGTTTTTGATTTGATTACATTATTGAATACATTTTATTATTATTATATTATTATTTGTTATAATTATTTATAGTTATTATATTATAATTTATAATTTAGTGTTTCAAACTTTATCATACCCGGGATGTCTACTAGACTCTTGTTTGGACAGATTTAAGTGAGTTATTCCTAAGAATTACAACATAAAACAAAATATTTCCATGCAAAACATTGTACCGCTTTGAGCATCAAAAATCTGACATAATCATACCGCCAGGGAGGTTAAAAGAGTTGACCTAGGCTGCTGTCCATGATCAGATGACCTCTTGTGACTTTTTACACCAGTACTGAATATATAGAAAGGGGTTTCAGTGACCAAACCTAAGACCTTACTTTGTTTATGAGGCCGCGTACACACGGGCGGATTGTCTGGCCAACTAAGTTCGTCAGACAATCCGACAGACAGTCCGTTCAAAATTTGCATGAACGGACTTGACCACACACGATGAGCAGACAGTCCGCTGAAAGCGTGCGCGATGACATCTACAGCACGTACGACGGGACTAGAAAAACGACGTCCTATACACTGCAATGCAACCTTCGGCCGTGTAAATCCTTTCTGAGCATGCGCCATACTTAGTCCGTCCAACTTGCCTACACACGAGCGGACTGTCCGCTGAAACCAAGTTTGGACGGACAAAACCAAGTTTGAACGGACAAAATTTCGGAAATTCCGTAAGACTTTGTTCGTCAGACAGTCCGCTGAAAAAGTCCGCTGAAGCCCACACACGAGCGGATTGTGAACAGTGTTTCAGCGGACTAAGTTGGACAGACAATCCGCCCATGTGTACGCGGCCTAAGAAGCCTATAGGACAAGTAGCTCTCTTATGCCATACTATATTCTACATTTTCCAATATGCACTTCACTGTTTTTTTCTTTTTACAAACACTTTTTGCAAAACGAATTGCCACAGTATTTTAACTTGCATCTTGAACGCTGGAGCGAGAGTCAGCTGAAGAGTCACTTTACAACTACAGTTTAGCTTTGACACTAAACAACAACAACAAAAAAAGACTAATTAACACCCCATTTGTTCTAAGAAAAAGATGAGAAAATCATTCTGGTGTGCAAAGTTACAGACATATTGTAAACGTGATACTAAACACACACTGTTTAATTTACATTGTCCCTTCTATTTCTGTATGCACTGTAATTACTTTAATGAAAAAAAAAAACACATCTATATGCCTTTTTCCTAATCGATATACAGTTGTCACATGAACCAGATCGTTCCCAGCTTTTCTGCAGGAAAGCATAAGCAGGAGGAGCTTCTAGTACTCTGTTGCCAGTCACATGTTATAAAAAAACAAATAAACAAAAAAAAAAAAAACAGCCTTTGGAATACAGAGTACAAATAAATAATTAATATCAATAAACTGTTTTAAATTGTCATATAAATATATATTTGAATCCAATCTTTTTAGGCAATAACATGGTGTGGGTGAATTTCTACCAGTCACAGGCTGTGCCACGCCCCTCCAGCCTGTGTCTTAGAATAAGAGGGAGGTAAAGTCTCCATCAATCTACATGTAGTATCCTGCCTCACTGTGTTTAGCTGGTTAGTAGGCATGGAGGAGGAGGGAGGGAATGGGCTGTCATTTATTATTGTGTATACGCCCACACATGTGACTCTATAGTCACATGCGCTGCTCATATGTGATAGGGAGGAAATGCTCAGCATAGAAAATTGAGCATGTGCAAAATTGGCATTACAGCTGCAAAATCCCTAGCTGAATTGGGGACATGGATGGGAGGTGGAGATAGAGAGCAGCAGGTTTTTTTTGTAGAATACAGAAAACAAATCTCATAAGGGTTTATTTACTAAAGCTAAAGTGGGCAAAATTAGTCATTAGTCAGATTAGAGAAACCAATCAGCTTCCAGGTTTTATTGCTAAAGCTTATTTAAACAAGCTGAGATTAGAAGCTGATTGGTTTCTCTGCAGAATTGCGACTAATTTTGCCCTCTCTTGCTTTAGTAAATTAAACCTCATAGTGATTGTAACTAAAAAGTAAATTGTAAAAGTAAATAAATAAAAAACAAAAACAAAAAAAACACTGACACCGTCCACTCCCCCCCCCCCCCCAAAAAAAAAGAAAGCATTGTAAAATAATAATAACAAAAAAATATATAAATTGTAAAAAAATTATTAAAAAAATAATAAAAAAGAAAATTGTAAAAAGAAAATACAAATAAAAAACTACAGACACAGTCCACGCCTCATCAGTGCCACCTATTAGTGCTTATCACTGCTGCATATTAGTGCCACTGTCACAAGACATTAAAAAAATATCGGTAATAGGTATCAGCGAGTACTTGAAAAAAGTATTGGTACTTGTACTTGGTCTTAAAATGGTATCGGTGCAAACCTAGTTTCAAGTATGTTGGGTGTTCTCCCCTGAGGAAGCTCCTTTGGGTGAAACATGGACTTGGCTGCTACATCTATCTGCAGGTATATCTATTACTAACAATACAGTATATACACAGGTATTTGTGCACAAATCCCCTCCCCCTACAGTTAGAACACACAGTCAGGGAACACAGTTAACCCCTTAATCGCCTTCTAGTGTTAACCCCTTCCCTGCCAGTGACATTTATACAGTAATCAATGCATTTTTATAGCACTGATCACTGTATAATTGTCAATCATCCCAAAAATGTGTCAAAAGTGTACGATGTGTCTGCCATAATGTCGTAGTCACGATTAAAAATTGCAAATCGTCACCATTACTAGTAAAAAAATAATAATAATAAAAATTCCATAAATCTATCCCCTATAAGGTAGATGCTATAACTTTTGTGCAAACCAATTAATGTACGCTTACTGTAATTTTTTTTACCAAAAATATGTAGAAGAACACATATTGGTCTAAAGTGAGAAAAAAATTAGCTTTTTTAAAAAAAAAAAATGGGGATATTTATTATGGCAAAAAGTACAAAATATAGGGGGTTATTTATGAAAGGCAAATCCACTTTGCACTACAAGTGCACTTGGAAGTGCAGTTACAGTGGATCCGAGGGGGACATGCTAGGAAAATAAAAAAACAGCATTTTAGCTTGCGCATGATTGGATGGTAAAATCAGCAGTGCTTCCCCTAATTTCAGATCTACCCCTCAGATCTACAGCGACTGCACTTCCAATTGCACTTGTAGTGCAAAGTGGATTTGCCTTTCGTAAATAAGCCCCATTGTGTTTTTTTCAAAATTGATGCTCTTTTCGCAAAAAAACAAAACAAAAAAACGTCCTTTTTTTTGGGTACAACGTTGCACAACCGCGCAATTGTGAAAGCGATGCAGTGCCGAATCGCAAAAAATGCTCTGGTCATTGAGCAGCCAAATCTTCTAGGGGGGGGGGGATTTAAGAAGCAAGATAGGAATATTAAATCCATTGAAGATAGATAGAAAAAAGGGATGAGGGGAGGATACCTCCCCTGTTCTTCGTGAGACTGTTAGCTCTTGGTAATGGATAAGATATTTAATAAGATTGTATGTTGTTATAGGAATTATCTGTATGGGGGGGGGGGGGGGGGGAGATGGATAAAACTTAATAAAGATTAATTTAAAAAAAAAAAAAATCTTCCAGGGCTGAAGTGGTTAATGATATATGCTGGTTACGGTAATTTCTCTGCTCCAAAATATGTTGATTAGACTACTGGTTCCCTAGAAAAGCCATTTGCCATAACCCCTCCCCAAAAGAGAACCACGCAATTATTTTAACATATTGGCACATATCAATGAAATTGTTTGCATCAAGCCAAATTTGCACGTAAAAATAAAAATTTATTTGAGAAGATTATATCCTTTAAGCAATTTTTAACATGTATTTTTATATTTTTTTATCTGTTATAATTTTATAATTTTTTTTTACGTTTTTTTTTTTTTTTTAATGTACAAAGTTAGGAAGAGAACCTGTTTACCAGTGAGTCATTTTCTGGTACTCTAATTAGATAAACAGTATTTTTTCCATGTCTGCTATCTTTCCTTTATAGTGTAGTCTGCAACACTCAGATCTCTGCCTATGCTTTTTAGAGCTGTGTGGCTCTGTCTCATTTTATTGTTAGTCTGATTTATCTGTTTTTCAAGTTGGTATAGCACATTGTCATAGATCTCATGTTGCTGCAAAGGCTTGTTACTCCAGCGAGATCTTTTTGGCTTAGGTGTATCACATTGCTGGTGGATGAGGCTTTTTTCTGCCAGTTACATCTTTTTCACTCCATTTCTTTCATGGTTCAGCTTTTTTCCCTTCATAATCCCTTCATAATGTAGTCTACCAAGTAGTTCTGTTTTTACTGCTTTGTATTCCCTTTCTTGTTCTTACTGTTTTGTTTCAGAAAAAAATCATAAAAATAGCTTGTTCCATCAGTCTATGTTACAGCTGCCAGTCACACCTTTATTTGATGGATAGATGGAGGTTTATTGTATTATTCATAGATGAAATCCTCGCACTGTTTATGAAAAATCTCATATGACAGAATGAGAACATTTCGATCTAGCACTAGATGGCACATTCTGCCTGCATCTTCACATCGGTGACATAAATCGAATGGAGAAGGCGTCAAATAAATACATAATTGAACTGGATAAATCAAGCATATTAATTATGTAATTGTTGAAGTTCAATAATGCAGAGCACAACCTGATGCCATTACATCTGATTTGGAAATCATTGACTTACATATACATTCCCTGTGTTCGGAGAGCTTATATAAATCTTATTAACATTCTGTTTCATAGGAGCAAAACAAGATCCGAAAAAACTCATCTACATATTAACTCTTTTGAGCACATTAAGTTCAATGTGGACTGAGTGGAGGGTTTAGTTAAAAGGCAACTATCAAGAAGACAACTCACACATGTGTAACCATAAGATACCTGTAAATACGAACATCCATTTTTACTCAGATGAAATAACAAATAATGAATAAATCTCCTGTAGAAGTAAAAGCCTTTATACTCACCTGTCCCAGCGCCTGTTCATAGAATCTTTGCTCTTTTGCCGAGCAAAGCTGTCAGAAGAGTCTTCACATTCTACACATTTCTGGGTATATTGGATGCATGTGTCCCCACCATGCTTTGTGGTTCCTCCCTCTGGTCACTAAAGAACAAAGTAGGGACAAAGAAGAGCTGCAGTGCACACCAGGGGCCCCAGGCATTTAATACACCTGGAAGTGTGCCATGTGATGATCCTTTAGGCAGCTTTCTTCGGCAACAGAGCAAATATTCTATGAATGGGCACCAGGAAAGGTGAGTAGAAGGTTTTTTTTCTTTTAAAGAAGCTTCTTAGCATTTATATTTTAGCATATTGAGCCATTTTAAGGAAACATGTGCTGCGAGTAAATTGGGGTGATCATAGTTCACTTCTGAAAATGCTACTTGCCTGCTGCCATGCAAATCCAATGTCTTCCATACTTTCTGGGCACTGACCTGGAAGAACTATGTTGCTCAGAAGTTGTGACATCACATTGACATTCTTGTTCCAGGTCATTCAGAAAGACAGTCAGAGATTGCCAGACAACTGGTATTCTTGGCCTGGATTGCCACTTGAGCAACATGTAGATTTGGTGATTTTGAAGTGTTTTTCCGTGTGTTCTTGTGCACAAAGATGCAAGTTCTTAAAGCCTTTTACAAGCTTTGTGCAAGCTTTTGCACATGTATCTTCAGGTGCTTGTTTTCTGGGCTGGGCAAGGGGAGGAGAACATGTGGGTGGGTGCAGCGGCAATAATGCACACACTCAATCCAGGTTCAATTGAAAGAACTTGTATTGAAATAGAAGCTGAAAAGTTCACAACAAGCTCGGCAGAAGGAAGGCCAACCAGGAACACTCACTGATGACAACAGCATATAGTTAAGCATGTGTCAGCCAAGCTGACAGCATCTGTCTGGAGGGGGCAGAATACAGCCTGGCTGGTCCGAGCCTAAGTGGGGTTCCAGGAAGAGAAGTGGATCCCTATGTGTTCTCTACTCATCTGGAGCCTTTCCTTGTCGCTAGTACTGTCCCTGACAGATGGGTGACCTGTTCCTACACTATCCACTTGCTAAAAACGTGCTAAACCCTGGAGCCAGGGTCTTAAAAAGACTCTGCCAGACTCCAGTTGGCTTTCAGAGTCACATGTGCTTCCACCATCCAACCAGATCGCTACCCCAATGACCGAGGAAACCATAACGTAACCAGGTTCCTCTTGGCTTCCTCTCCCTGTACTGCGGCTGAATGCGACCTGCATAGCTCCCAACAGTCTCTGATTTCTAGGGACTGTCTCTGATTTCAAACAAAGTCCCTCTGTTCCTCCTTCCTCCTCATTTGCCCCTCATTTTGAAATGATCTATATAGGTGTAAATAAAATGCACTATTTATCTATCAAAAAGTGTTTTACAGTGCTAAACCTTTCAACCAATTTCTAAATTGCTGCATTTGCAAATTTCAAAAGACAATATAAAGGAATAGTAGTGGTAAAAAAGCACTTGTGGGTTTAACCAATTTTTGTATAACTCTCCTTTAAGGGAGGTGTGACAAGGGGTGTGTCCTATGCCTACATACTTTTTCTCAGAAAGTTGGGAGGTATGCACGTGCAATGGAAAAAGCAGACTGCACCTGCCTACAAGCAATTCTAGAGGAGCCTAGAAGTTCTTCAAATTAAAAAAACACGTGCAGAAACATGTTTGCCATGCATTTACAAGTTATCCCGTTAAAGTCTATGGGCCAAAAATGCCAAAGAACATGTACTTCTTTGAACGTAGGGCATCAAGCAACTGGGTATTAAAATGGGAACAGGCCAAGTATAAGCAATGATATTCTGCATGCGGAGCATAATCATGCATGGAAGGAGGTCTGCCCCTGCATTTCCTGCAGTACAGGTTTCCTGGGCTTGACAAATTCTATTTTTCCAGTAAAATAAATCATATTACTTAACTTATCAAAACGTATTCTCTAGGCCAGGGTCACTCAACCAGGGCTCTTTGAGAAGTTCCCAGGGGTGCTGCTAAGATTTACTATTGCGGCTCATATTTATCTATACAACAGTGCCTTCAATGAATGTGTTTTACTGAGTATCACCAGGGCATATTGAAATCCAAGGGTACTCTTGACATCATAGAAGAGGGTATTTACGGGATGAGAGGAGCATTATACACAGCCAGCAGTGTAGGACAGCAGGACTACTATAGGTAGGCAATTATGGGGTTATTATATTGTTTTCACGTTCTTCTATATACAGTATGTGTCCTAATTCTCTGTCAGCTATGTGAACTGTCACGTATACAACATATGTATTGCTAAGCCCCAGGTATAAAACATTTTATATACCCAAGGACATATTGCATGACTGGCTGCGCTAGACATGGGATAATTAAAATAGAATCTCATTATATGTGATGCTGTTTCTCTGAGGAATAAATTATAACTGTAAACAACCTGTACATGTATGTTCTGTACAACTACCTGCCATTGCACTAATTGCAACAGAGACCAACAGGGTTTTCTCTTAATTGACTTTAGCTTGTCACTGCCATATATAACGTGAATATGCATGAGATGAAAACAACCAATATATAGCACTTGTATGCCATTTATGGATCTTAGAGTACAATTGTGGCATAATAGCATAATATTTATAGATCTATCATATCACAATTGGACTGCATGATATCCAAAGTTTAATATAGACTATTATTTATTTACATTGAAACAGCTACTAGCATATACTGTATCCGTTTCCTTTTTAACTGTCACAAAGGATTAGTATAGCTTTGTGTTTTTTGAGGTTCAGATGTCATGATGAAACCAATACATAAACGTTTGATGACACCATTACACTGTACATAATCAGGGAATTTACTAAAATGCAATAAAGTGGACCGGAAATAAAAAAAATTATTTTTCTATCTAACAAGGAACATTGACATATGTTAATTGGGCCTAAACTAGAACTACTCCTGGAAAATAGCCAAGCTTCAAAACTTTATATAGTTACATAGTCTGGTTGCAAGAAGTCACAAGTCCATCCAGTTCAACCAATAGAAGGGACAAAAATTATACAATCCTATACCCACAGTTGAGCCAGAGGAAGGGAAAAAACCCCAACAAAGCATGATACAATTTGCTCCAGCAGGGGAACACATTCCTTCCTGGCCCCTGGAGAGGCAATCTGATATTCCCTGGATTAACTTTACCTATAAATATTAGTATCCAATTATACTATGTGTTTCTAGGAAAGAATCCAGGTCTTTCTTCAAACAATCTACTGAACTGGCCAGAAACACTCACCGAGGGAGTCTATTCCACACTTTCACAGTTCTTACTGTGAAGAAACCTTTCTGTATTTGGAGATTAAATCTCTTTTCCTCCAGACGTAAACAGTGCCCCTTTGTCCTCTGTGATGACCTTGAATAACTCAACACCAGATTCACTACATGGACCACTTATGTATTTATATATGTTGATCATATCCCCCTTAACCGGTTCCCGACCAGCGCACGCCGATGTACGTCGGCAAATGGCACGGGCAGGCATATTGGCGTACAGGTACATCCAATCTTTAATGCCGCCCTGCCATCGCGAGCTCGCCACCGGGTAGGAAATAATTGTGGTCGAGAAGTGGTAGCAGAGGAGAGGCATAAGCCCATGAGAATTTCTTATGTAAAGCGTCCAAAATGTCTAGGGAAGAAACTGTTAGCGAGGAGGTGGTTGGGGCGAGTTGTCTGTAAGAGCGTGGCAACCAAGGTGTGACTGCGAGATCCGTTTTGCTAAGGGCATGTTCAAGGCTCACCCAAAGTTTGTAGTTGGCTGCATATTTCCATTCTGAGATTCTAGACAAAAACACAGCGTTATAATAAGCCTTAAAATTTGGCAGGGTCAGCCCCCCAGAGTCATTGGAGCGAAAAAGTACGTCTCTAGCTACTCTGGGATGACTGTTCCTCCAAATGAAGCGAGAGACCATGGCCTGCAATAGAGAGAAGAACCCTATGGGCACACCCAATGGGATAATTTGAAAGAAAAAGAGGACTCTAGGAAGAATGTTAATTTTAACTATGCTCACTTTACCCAGCCAGGAGTGTGTCAGTGTGCTCCACCTTTGTAAGTCTGTTCTAATGTTATTCAATAATGGAATATAATTATGTTTAAAGAGCGATTGGATGTTAGGCGTGAGAGGTATTCCCAAATACTTCATGCTGCGGTGGACCCATCTAAAGGGGAAGATGGGTTTTAAACTTCCCACCTCCCCTGCGGGCAGATTAATAATTAGGATTTCAGATTTAGAAAGATTAATTTTGAAGTTGGACAGTGTCTGAAAAGTGGAGAACGCCGACATTAAGTTAGGGAGTGAGACACGTGGCTGTTGGATAAAAAATGAAATATCGTCTGCGTACGCCGCATACTTATGGGTTTTGTTACCTACTTGAATACCATGTATGTTTATGTTACGTCTTATGGTTGCCAGAAAAGGTTCCAGGGTAAGAGTGAACAACAGGGGGGAAAGAGGGCCCTGTCTGGTCCCGTTAAATAGTTGGAATGAATCACTTAGGGTGCCGTTTATGTGAATTTGCGCCCGTGGGAGTGGAGTAGAGGGAGGGGATGCGGTAATACGTGTTGGGTCCGAGTCCAAAGTGACGAAGGGTTCGTTTTAAGTATTCCCAGTCCACCCTGTCGAACGCTTTTTCAGCATCTGTGGATACAAGTAGGGTGGACTGAGCAGACCTTTGTGTGTATTGTATGAGAGATATCGCCCGGAGAGAATTATCATTGGCTTCTCTGTGTGGCATAAAGCCCGTCTGGTCTGTGGAGACCCAGCTGGGTATAAGGGAAGCAGTCTGTTAGCCATTACTTTGGCATATAGTTTAATGTCTACATTTAAAAGGGAAACTGGTCAGTAACTACCGCACTGAGTAGGGTCCTTGCCCGCTTTGGGGATTACTGAAATGTGGGCTGTAAGGGATTCAGGACGTAGTCCTGAGGTCTAGGAGACCGAGTTGGCATAAGCTGTTAAACGGGGCAGGAGAATATCTCCAAATGTTTTGTAGTAGAGGATAGTGTAGCCGTCTGGGCCAGGGGCTTTGCCTGTCGGTGTATGCTTTAGGGCCAACTGGAATTCCTCAACTGAGAGTTCAGACTCAAGATCCTTAAGAGCCGAGTTGGAGAGTTTGGGCAAGTTAGCATCTTTTAGGTATGCAAGCATGCGGCTACGTCTCTCCTGTACAGTCAGAGATGGGGCGTCACATTGCACGTTATACAAGTCTGCATAATATGCTCTGAAGGCTTTAACAATGTGTGGGGTTGCGTGTACTAAATTTCCGTTGGGTAACTTTATCTTGGGGATAAACAATCTAGTCTGTTTTTCCTTCAGGGATCTCGCTAATTGTCTGCTAGGCTTGTTCCCCCACTCATAGAGTTTTTGCGAGTAACGTTGAAATTTTCTGGTGGTGTTGAGATTAAGAAGAGTTTTTAGTTCTTCTCTTTTCAACGTGAGTGCCTCCAGGTCGGATGTGTGTAGGGTTAGTTTATGTTGCCTATCGAGTTCCGCTATCTGACGTAAAACCTGCTCAAGTTGTTGACCATGCTCCTTTTTTTTCCTTGCCCCTAGTTCAATGAATCAGCCTCTCATGGTAGCCTTGTGAGCTTCCCATACAATAGCAGGGGAAGTCTCAGAAGGTTTGTTGTCCGTAAAATATTGTGAAATATGGAAGGTTAACATAGTGACGTCTACTTGGTTAGATAGGAGAGAGTCGTTTAATTTCCAATTATTGGAGCAATGGGCTAAAGTGGGCATGGTCATACACAATGACACAGGGGCATGATCTGACAAAGTCGCAGTACCTATATTTGCGGATTGTACTAGAGGGAGGTGATGGTGGTCTAGAAATATATTGTCTATGCGGGAGTAGGACTGATGGGTCTTTGAGTAGTGGGAGAAGTCTTTTTCTTTTGGGTGTAGGATATGTCACACATCCATCAACTGTCCCTCCATGAGTCTCTTTTTGACATAGGAAAGGTGTTTGAAGGAAATATTAGAGTGGCCGTGTGATGTATCCATGACGGGATCTAGGGGCATATTTATGTCCCCTGCCAGTATAAGTAGACCCGCTGCGAAGTGCGATAAATCAGTGAGAATTTGGGTGAAAAATGTAGGTTTGCTAGAGTACATTGGGTGTTACCTATAAAGCCATTCAAGAAGAGAAAGCGACCATGGTCGTCCGCTCACATATCAGAAAGGCAAAAGGGTACGCTACCACTGAAACCTATGGACACCTCTTTAGCCTTATTCGTATCTGAGAGGCTATAATACCACTGGGGGAAATAAGGCGAGGTCAATTTGACCTGCGTAGTATGAGTTAAATGCGTTTCTTGGAGAAATACGATGGAGGAGGCAAGAGCCCGTAATTCCCGAGTAATCTGATGTCGTTTAGCCGCTACATTTAGACCCCTAACGTTATATGAGGTAATTTTGAGCGTGGCCATTATTGCAGTGGATCGCGACCCTTAAGCTTACCTAACCATGCATGCCAACCTTGAAGGGGGGAGTAAGGGGGAAGAAAACGGATAGTTGTAGAGAAGGTGGAAGAGACAGAAGTACAGAAACAACAAAAACGTCCAACTGGACACATGTGGGAAATCGTAACACGTCACGCAGATTTCTGCGGTGTTCCTTGTGGGGGGGGGGGGAGAACGGGCGGCCGTCCAGACCTCAAAAAGGAGAATGGACAAGCAAGCTTGAGGGCAACCCATACTTCTCAACCCCAGAAGGAGAAGGGGGGGGGGGGGGGGGCGTGCCGCTTAAAAGGCACATAGGAGCAATACACTCCACCAGCATTCAGCTATGCGCAGATAATGTGTGGGAGAAAACCTTTATGCTCCAACATTAAACAATAAACTTCAATAGAACAGATATTCTCTTACGGCCGAGTCGCAACACAGTTAACTAAAACAATTTGCAGGCTTACGTAACCCTCCGAAGATCAGTCCCGCTGTGGGGTCGGCTAATGGGACCCTTAACGTACACCCAGAAGACAGTCCTTTCAGGATTTTACAGGTGTTGAGAAGGGAAGATCCCAATTCGGGGGGTTTGCTGCCCTATAAACAGTTCTGGGCTCGGTAGAACCTGCAGTAAGTAAAGAAAAATAGCCGGAGAGGAAGAAAAACAGCGTTTAAACATGGACAGTTCATCTATGTTGTGGTGTAGAGCCTGGCGCAGAGGAGCGCTTATTTTTAGCAGGGGACTGTTGCCATTGAGAGTCCAGAACACGAGAGAGTTTAGGAACCTGGTCTTGCCAGCCCAGGAGCTCCATCATCAGCATATTTAGGTCTTTCACAAATTGTGGCAGATCCTCAGGGAACCGGAGGGTGTGGGAGCGGCCATTTTTGGTAGCGATGAGACACGCCGGGAAACCCCACAGGCCACAAAATGGCAGTCACAGGCCTGAGATGCCACCAAGCACCAAGGGATGCACCTCTGGGTAAGCACAGTTGAAGGGGGGGCCGGGACAGCCAAAGTGGAGAGGCAATATCTGCTGTGGGAGGCCAGGCCGGTCGCGGAGCGCTCCCACGGGCAGCGGCCTCAGGAAAGGCCAGGGATCCTCAGGCCTAGCTAGGTCTCACCAGGCCGGAGCCGTCCGCGTCCCCCCAGGGCGATGTACGGGCCCAATGTAGCTCCCGGAGTGTCCCAGACAAAGGGATAGGTGGCAGGAGGGGACGGATGTTAGTCCCTTACCTTCCCAGGCGTGTCACTGTGGTGACCGGGAGGCCTCGGGGAGGCAAGATGGTGGCAGCCAGTGGAGATCTCTGCCGGCAATCCACGGGAGGCTGCGATCAGGGAGGCCCCGAAATATTCACTCGGGGAGATGCAGGAGGATGCACCGGACCTGCTAAGGCAACTTTCACGTTGAGAAATGTGATGGTAGAGTGCGGATGGCGGCGGATTGCTCCGTGGATGCCTGGAGCTAATAACAGACACGTCCGCCGCAATTCACGTCAGGCCACGCCCCCGTTAGAAATGCCATTGTAAACAGCATTTCTCCATTCTGCCTAGCAACTAGTGATGCTGATCTCTGCTCCATGTGATTGGAGCAGAGATCAGTGTTCACTAAATAAAAGCCCAGCCCCCAACAGTTAGTAACACACCCCTAGGAACACCTAACCCCTACACTGCCACCCACTGGTTAACCCCTTCACTGCCAGTGTCATTTACATAGGAATCAGTGCATTTATAGATCAGTGATTGCTGTATAAATGACAATGGTCCCAAAAATGTGTCAAAAATGTCCGATGTGTCCGCCATAACGTTGCAGTCACAATAAAAATCACTGATCGCCGCCATTACTAGTAAAAAAAAAAAAATATTAATAAAAATGCCATAAAACTATCCCTTTTTTGTAAACGCTATAACTTTTGCGCAAACCAATCAATAATCGCTTATTGCAATTTTTTTTATCAAAAATATGTAGAAGAATACGTATTGGCCTAGACTGAGGGAAAAAAATGTTTTTTTTATATATTTTTGGGGGATATTTATTATAACAAAAAGTTAAAAATAATGCGTTTTTTTCAAAATTGTCGCTCTATTTTTGTTTATAGCGCAAAAAATAAAAACCGCGGGGGTGATCAAATACCACCAAAAGAAAGCTCTATTTGAGGGGAAAAAAAGGACGTCAATTTTGTTTGGGAGCCACGTCGCACGGCCGCGCAATTGTCAGTTAAAGCGACACAGTGCCGAATCACAAAAAATGATCTGGTCTTTGACCAGCAAAATGGTCCGGTCTGTAAGTGGTTAATCTCCTCTTCTCAAGAGAGAATAAATTCAGTTCCTCTAATCTTTCCTTATAGCTGAGCTCCTCCATGCCTCTTATCAGTTTGGTTGCTCTTCTCTGCATGTTTTCCAGTTCCCCGATATCCTTTTTATGAACTGGTGCTCAAAACTGAACTGCATATTCCAGATGAGGTCTTAAGGCCCATACACACGATCTGACTTTTTGACAATAAACATGCAAATTAGCTGTTTTAATGCAACATTCGACCGTGTGTACGCTCCATCAGACAAACTTTTTCGGTTTTCATAGTATAAATGTTGGCTGTGCGAACAGACAAACTTGGCAGCAACAAAAGTCCTACGTCAGCTAGTCCGATCGTGTGTACACAAAAACCATCAGACTTTAGTCCAAAGTACAAGCACACATGCTCGGAAGCAAGGACCAGCTGGAAGTGGTGGGTCTTGTAGAACTAGCGTTCATAATGGAGATAGCACATTTGTCACGTGCCAAATTATGAAATTTTGAAATGCAGCGCAGATTCTCTTCGTCTTTCTAATGGCTTAATAATAAAGCTGCTTTGCTGGTGATACTGACGGAGTACTAACAAACATATTTACAAAGGATTCGTGTTATAGTGATATCAATAAAAAGTTTTGTCTTTTTTTGGCAAGTTAGCACAACCCCATTATCCCATAGTGGTTTTGAAGCTCAAAGTTCTAAAGCCGCGTACACACGGGTGGACTGTATGGCCTACTTAGTCCGTCATACAATCCGACGGACAGTCCGTCATACTTTCGAATGAACGGACTTGACCACACACGGATGCACAAACAGTCCGTCGAAAGCTTGCGCGATGACGTGTACAGCACGTACGACAGGACTAGAAATAGGAAGTCCAATACACAGCAATGCACCCTTCCGCCGTGTAAATCCTTTCTGAGCATGCGCCATTCTTAGTCCGTCGAACTAGCCTACTGACGAGCAGATTGTCCGCTGAAACCAAAGTATGACGGACAGAATTTCGAAAAATCCGAAATACTTAGTACGCCAGACTGCACGCTGAAAAAGTCCGCTGAAGCCCACACACGAGCGGACTGTCCGCTGAAATGTGTTTCGACGGACTAAGTAGGCCATACAGTCCGCCCATGTGTACGCGGCATAACTCTATTTGTGTCCCTTGTTCCTAATTTTAGAGATGTACCTGCCTACTTCCAAAACTGTCATTAGAAGTTAAACACATTAGCTATATTTTTTGTGAAATGTTATATTTTTTAGAATAGTAAGCACAAGAATGCCATATCAAAATCAAGAGGAAGGCAGCAATGGATCAACTGGTGGAACTGGTGAAGCCTCTGTACCCCAGGGCAGACATACATTTTGTGAAGAGCTAAAATGGGAACCTGAAGTGTGCATACAATAGGGGGCACAAGAAGGTCATGGACTCCAAGAGATTGTGAGCAGCTGCAAATGAAAAATATGTTCCCAGGCTGTGGTAGTACAACAGGCTGTGTTTTTTGTCAGACCAGACCAAACCACGCACATTGGTCTCCACACTTCTTTACATATCAGCTGAGGCCATTTTCTTTATTGTGCATTCACAACATAAATAAAAATAATAAATTAGTAGACATATTCTCTGTCATCCAAATTCAAAATTATAAACCAAAAGAGCAAATGATAGACAGAAAAATAAAAAAATGATAGCCTAGTAAATCATACTCAAATAAAAAATACAACATAGTAAATTAGTAGCCCCTAAACTCTCCAGACCACTGGCCTTGTTGTGGATCCTGGGGCTGATTTGGCCACTGACCACCATGCTGCTGAGGTGGGTGGGCTTGCTGGGGTGGGTGGGTTTGCTGAGGTGGGTAGGTTTACTGAGGTGGGAAGGTTTGCTGGGGTTTGTAGGCTTGTTGTTGAGGAAGTGGAAGTGTGTGGTCCAAATGACACACCTGTGATTTTGTGGTTAGCTCTCGTTTCCTGGCCTTACTGAGGAGCTGGATGATTATCTCCTCACATAGTTCCCTTTGATCCGCATCAATCTGGCAGAGCCATTAGCTGTAAAACAGCCAAACCCTTCAGCACTATCGGGTGCTGTGGTGATGACAGATGTAGCCCTAGTTAGGAAGTCAGCTGTGGCCTCATCCAGGTGGTTGCTCTTTCTGGCCCTTTTGTTGGGAGGGCGCAGGGGAGGGATTCTGCACTCAGTTTTCTGGCTGCTGGGCCCAGCCTCTTCTTGGCTCAAAAGTTCCTGTGTGTGAAAAACCAACATCATTTACATTTTTGGTCATCAATCACAAACACTTTTCAGCTTATGACTTTTTACTTTGGAATGTGTCCAAATAGTAAAGACTATCATTCTGACTCCAGCATTTCTCATTCTTGTCCTAATCCTTTTTGGCCACTACTGTCTATTGATACGGAACTCACTTTTTTAACACAACAAATTATTATCCAAACTGAGCTCCTCCTTCTCATCATCCTGTGTAGGATCAGGCCTGAGCTGCTGTGGAGGGTAGTGTGGAGAGAGATCTGCGTGGTATAGTTTGATCAGACAAAAATTGGAGGCTGTTGAAATACCACAGCTTGGGTACATAGACGTCTTCAGCTGCTGCTCCTGATTTTTTGGATTCTTCAATCCTCTTTCATTCCCTGTTATACATGTTTCTGAGGCCCCCAATTTTGGTCTTTATCAAACTGTAGGTTGCTCTGGGGTGCACAGTTTTTGCAAATTCCAACAGTTTCTCAATTGCTTTCTATAAATTAGCTAAGGAATTAATGTGAATTCAAACCTGACTTCATCATTTTGGTGACAAGTATGAGATGGCTGCAAAATATAACACAAGACAAATCATAATGGGCGGTATATCGCTCATAATCTGGTCACAATATAGGCTTTTATGTAAGCAGTGGGATGGACTGCCTGTTAGGGTCGAACATGAGTTTCACTCAAACATTGGCTGTTCGCCGAATAGCAAACAGTTTGAGGTGTTTGCGGAAAATTCAAAAGCCGTTGAACACCCTTTAAAAGTCTATAAGAGAATTCAAAAGTGATAATTTTAAAGGTTAATATGCAAGCTATTGTCATAAAAAGTGTTTGGGGACCTGGGTCCTACCCCAGGAGACATGTATCAATGCAAAAGAACGTTTTAAAAACTGCAGTTTTTTTTTATTATTCCTTTACATTTTGTACCGGGGGGTGTCTAATAGTATGCCTTTAAAGTTATGTTTCCCATGTTTACAACAGTCCGAGAGCAAAATTAAATTTCTAAGGAAAAGAAAGTTACTAGTGGTAGTGACAGAATTTAGAAACGTACCTTTTTTTCATGGCTACTTTCAGCTTGCGCTTGTCTCACACCTATTCGCAATGTTACTAAGTCCATTACATTGCACGCTCATTCTGGATTGATATACACTGCGCATGCATGAAACCTCCGCTCTCCGAGCGCCATGACCATATTCCATATTATGCAATGCACCTTTGATATTTGATGTTCGTGTCCCATCGCAGTGTTCGGTCGTTCTGTTCCGAACTGAACAGGTTTGGCCCATCCCTAATGATCACATGTCTAAATTATGTTATTTTCCATGTAGTTAGCAAAAGGCAACAAATGCACAGTGGGTGTTATTAAATAAAAGGCCAATCAACTTTGCACTGCAAGTGCAGTGGAAAGTGAAGTTTTCATCGGATATTCCGATCGTGTGTGGGCCTACGTACGGAACACATAGACTGCACGTGAAACTTCGCCCGCATCACCCGCCCCTTCTCTCTTTGGTAAGCAGTAGGAGCAACATGGCGGAGACACAGGTTTTTGGCAATTTGTCATCTAGTGAGGAGGAAAGCCCGGAGCCCCAAGTGTCCGGATCAGAGAGGAGGAGATTTAAGGCCACCAACATGGCCTTTAATGAAATGGTGGAGATGGTGGAGATCTTGCGCAGGGAGGATTAAGATGGGAAACATGGTCCATACATCTATCCTGATTTGCGAAAGGACCAAATCATGACTACAGTTCTGAAGATTCTGGAGCACAAGTTTGGGATACAATGGTCCAAAGACCAATTAAGGAAGTGTTGGTCTGACATTAAACTGAGGGATCCGGATCAGTATCGCTAAATAAAGAAGGTGCTTCAAAAAAGAAAGTACTTGTCATGTGTTCCTATTATGATGATTAACTTGCATGCTGCTCCATGTGTTTTCTTTACTGTTGTACAGTGGGTACAGTAATCATTCGTAGGAAACATCATTTGTAGGGAACATCGATTGTTTGCCAATAAATATGATGTATTTAGCTGATACAGGGTTATGATTACATTTTGCTAATGCTAATTTGTCTTTTTGAAAGAAGTTGAAGACGTTGTTGTCTAGATATCTTTGAAATTTGAATGAATTGCAAACTTGATTCAGTGGAATGTAAGGAGAGGACACTCAGCAGCTGTTTACACATCTGGACTCAGGAGCACTAGTGTGGGACACCAGAGAACATTTTTTAGGGCTCCAGGGGATACTTCGGGTGTCGCCATCTATGAAACTTGGCCAAAAAAGTTAAGTATTGCAGTTTGGTTAAAAGGGAATTTTAATCATGTCTTCAACTTGGATCTCTTCCCAGACAATTGTATGCCACTTCAAAGCTATGTTTTATATGCCTAGTTCTAGACCCAAATATGTGTGTGTGTTAAGTATACCTTTTGTTTCATTCTTATCGGGGAGAAAAGACTCAGACAACAGGATCCCAAGGACCTCTGACCTCACCAGCCTGAATGGCAGGTAAGCACCAGCCCCCCCCCGAAGAGGTAGAGGAAGGAGAGGTGGAGGAAGTGGGCAACATGGGCACCCCACCAGGTGAATGTTGGACACCCCAGCTTCAGGTAATCTATGTATGCCTGCATATTTCTAAATACATGTGTCTTCGTCAGTTTTAGGTGATGTTCTGGTTGTGGAAGGGGAAGCGGCGGAACCTTTTACCAGCGCCCAAACCCTCATTACCAAGATCATGGCGTGGAATGGGGGGATCGATGCAATGAGCAATCGCCTGGACATCATGCAGCAGGAAATGTAGAACATGATCGAAGTTTTGGGGAGAATATAATCCCTTTTTCTTTAAAACTAAACTGATCATGTTCTTCATTTTCTTTTTAGATGACCAAATAATATTTTTGATATTTGTACATTTTAAAGCCAAATTTTGAAGATGCACATGGTGTGTCAACATGTGCTGCCATCACGGGATTTCAATATACGCGTTTTGTGTGTGCAACCCCTTCCTCATAACACTAGTAGGTGAGAGTAAGGGATTGCACCCACAAAACATGCCCATTGATCCTCCATGATGGGAGATAGCACATGTTGACATTACCCATTTGGACTCCTAATTTGTGTGCATCTTCAAAATTTGGCTTTTACAGGGGTGACATAACCCCATCATATTTATGTCACTATCAAGACATTTTTGAAACTAGAATGTCTGATATTGCCTTCAGTTTTTAGACATTGAACTTTGTAAGTTCCAAAGTTGTTTTAAAACATGCTTGTTTCTTAAAAAAAAAAAATATGTGAATGTGCACAGAGTAAAAGTTTTGTAAAAAAAACAATGTGTGGCTTCTTATGTCAATGCTCAATACCAGTATATTTGTAAAGTTGGTGTAGTTACATTGACAGTGTACTCTAAAATGTGTGTAGCCGAGCCATGGCGCAACATAATAGTTAGCTTAAGGTGAGATTGTCACCTCATGTTGCACATCAGGTTGGTTTGCACTAGTGGCAAAAATGACAAAGATCAAGGCTATTTACAAACCTAGTAAACACAGACAACAGTAGTTCAAATTAAATGGTATTTGTATGAATAAGTCAAATATTTACTCATTATCAAGTACATTTTGCTGCCAAAGCACTGCCCCTCTACCCACAAAGTAGTCCATATACTGTCCCTGGACAAGACAGGTATTCTGGGAGGCAAAACTAGCACGCACACTTTCGAGGGCTGGCATCACAGCCTCTTCAGCTGGTCGTGAAAAAGAAGGCTCATCTGTTTGCCCTGAGGCAATGTAGCATTCCTCCTTAAAAAATTATGTAGGATGCAGCAGCACAACACCACAACACCGCAAGGATGCAAAAGGCATTTTCCACAACCCTTCTGGCATATCCGATAATTGAAAATGCGTTCTGGGCTGAGGTTCCCCTTTGGAAAGGGCTTTAGAAGATGTTCCCCCAAAGCAAAGGCCTCATCTGCCACAAACAAACTTTAGGCCCTTAACATTGTTGTGAGCATGTGGCAAACGTAAGGTGCCATTCTGTAGCTGATTGTAGAATTCCATATGCATCATGACACCTCAATCAGAGGGGCGTCCATTCATACCAACATCCACGTACAGGAACTCTTAGTTTGCTGACACAACAGCAAGCAGAACTATGCTGCAAAAGCCTTTATAATAAAAAAAATAGGATCCTGAGTTGGGTGGTGACACAATACTCACATGCTTGCCATCAATGGCACCCCCACAGTTGGGGAAATTCCACAAATTGTCAAACTGGGCCGCCACATTCTGCCATTGCTGGATGTTTGAAATAAACTGTAGTCAAACAAAGAAAAATGAATTAATACTTGAGCACATAAAATTGCAACCATATTTGACACAAACATTGTTGGGCAGCATAAAATTATAACATTTAAATGGGTATTTCCCCCAAAAAATGGTAAGTTATAATTGTATGCTTCCTCACCCCCTCTGGTGGCACATTCAAAAAATTTAACAATAAGTTTGGGACACATTTTAGGGGGTGTTTAGGGTAAACATAAAAATTTATAAAAAAAAGGTGTTAAGTTACTAGGCTAGGTGTGTATGGGCCCAGGGTAGCATGCTGAGGAGGTTAGTGAAGGAAAATATGCATGTAGGCCACAAAAAAGCTTACAGGTTGCATAAGGACCAAGAGGACATTCATTCACGGCATATTACAAAAATGGGAAGGATGGAATACAGAAAATATAAAATAGATTAGAAAACATGAAGGTGATATTAAAACAAAAAAAAATTACATGAATATAGTCCTTCTGCAGGACTTGGATGATAGCTCTACATGTCTTGGGAATAATGACTCCCATTGTCTGGGGAGAGATACCAGTAGTAAACTTTATATCCTGGAGACTTCTCCCTGTTGCCAAGTAATGCAAGGTGGCTATGAGTCTTTGCTCTGCTGGAATGGCAGCCCTCATGCAGGTGTTCTGCTTCATAATATAGGGGGACAGCAAGGACAATAGTTGCTGAAAACAGGATTCTATCGTCCGGAAATAATTAAGAAAATCATTTGAATTATTCTCCTGCAGCTCACGCAGCAAGGGCATATGACAAAATTGGTCACAATTAAGTAACCAAGTTTTGGCCCAAACACTCCTCATCCTACTACTCCGATTATTCCTGGACCAGGCTAGAGTCACAGCAAGAACTCCAAGCCCATAAATAGCACACTCTCTCTTAGGATTGCGCAATGTGGCTGGTTGACCAACGAACGGTCAGAAATGAACAGGAAACGCACATAACTGAAAACCGCGAATCAGCACTGACCAAACATCTACTAACACGAAATTAGCAGAAGGAGCCCAAAGGGTGATGCCAGAGAATTTAACTTCCTCTTTTGAAGTATCGTCAGTACGTTGTAACGTCACTATGTTCGCGTTTGTTGCCTAAAAAGTCCTGCCGTGTGTATGCTTAACAAGTTCACGGCCAACGTCCTTTGTGCAGAAACCCACAGGAAAGTTTGTTTAAAGTCTGATCATGTGTACAAGGCTTTACTAATGATTTTTAAAAGATGCAGCGCTTGTTAAACAAATTCAATCCAGAAAGAATCCACAAATCCTAGGGAGCACCCAGAGTGTAAGACAGAAATAAATCTGCATGTGAAATGATGATCCTCCACCAACACCACAGAAAACTGGGCCTCTTACCCTCAGCAGTGGACCCTCAGCAGTCTGACAGTCCTCAAACACCCATCAGGCTTGTTTCTGTTAACCACAGACTGCACAAAGGTTAAGGATCAAATACTGTTGTCCCCTGTTACCATGCAGATGTGCCAAAATGAGAACAAGACTGCCTCATAGTATAGTATGTAAAAGCCTACATTTATTTATTAAAACATATACAATATACTCACACATTAGAAGTAAAAATCGAGCATGTCATCACGATTCCCTGATAGTTTCCAACCAACAAGAAAGCTGCGGTCCGCATGTGCAGCGACGTCACTTACCCAGGCTCAACCCAACACATTTTTTTTGTATCAGACGTCATCAAGAAAACTATCAGGAAATTGTGATAACATGCTCGATTTTCACTTATAATGTGTGAGTATATTGGATACATTTTAATAAATACCTGAAAGCTTTTACAAACTACACTATGAGGCAGTGTTTGTTCTGATTTTGGCACATCTATATGGTAATCTAACATGTGGAGAGACGCTCTCAGAGGGAACAATAGGATTGTAGCCTTAAACCTTGTGCAGTCTATGGCTCAGTATAACCAGATTTCAAAGCATCAACATCATGGAAAGAAAGTGAAAATCTCAGCAGGTACAAAAAGGTTTATTGGATATATGCACTTACAATTAGCAGAGGATAAATAATCGGTTCTTTAATTCAAATGGATTTCCTTGCCAGGATCAAAGATGGCTGTAGTGATTCGCTCATATGCAGCAGCTTGTGCTCTGGCTATGCCCTACGTAACATCTTTAGGGGCCCATGTGTGAGGGTCTACAGCTTTCTAAGGAGCAGACAGACTCCTGAGCTGGGTTGTGTGCATCCCCCACTCTCCTTCCTAACAGGATTTGACTGACAGCAGCGGGAGCCAATGCCTCTGCGTTGCATGGAAAGGAACACAGACAAGTGCCACTGCAGATGGGCACAGCACTGAGACTCAGATATGCATCTAGAGGGCAGGGAGGCAATACAACTGCTGGGACACTGTTTACCTCAATGCAGGGAATCCTTTAAGGAAATAACATGTCCTAGCATTTGAACCACTTTAAAAAGTATGTAAACCCTAACAATGACCTTCTCCTATTTGTTTTCTTTTGATCTGTTAAATATACTATTGAATGCAATTTGCTATATTTGTTCAGTAAGTGCAAAAATATACCATTCAAAAAGAGAAGGAAATGGGACTTTGAATGAGGCATGTCACTGAGTGAATACTTAGTTCATATTTCTAATTAAATTGTTTATTAAATACAAATCCCATCATAAACAGTGTCAATCTAGGATACAGGACCCCATTTACTATGATACACGTGTTTAGATATACAGTTATTATACAGAATAAAATACAACATGGTTAGCAATACAAATACATAAAAACACTCATCCATTCATAAAACTAATAAACATAAGCAATTGCTCATGGTGAGACAAACTTGTCTGGGCATCAGTTGGATGTATACTCAATGCACATTTCATGGCTCATGCCAATCATCAGGAGTAAAAATGCTCTGAAATTAAATCAGAGATTTCTATATCTAACCCATACAGTTTATATCCCCAGCAGAAGGCGGGTCCCCACCAACGTCGTGAAGCTCCAACTGGTGGAAAATAGGAAATCAGCTCCATGCTCGGGGGCGATGCACAGCAGCCTCTCCCCTTCCCCCACTATCCCCTTCAACATGGGTGGGGGCAGGGCCCTGTCTCCTGTGTAGCGGCGTCATGATTGGATGCTCTGCTCGGTGTGTTAACACACCTGAGCATGGAGCTGATTAACTCTTTTACACCAGTTGGAGCTTCATGACGTTGATGGGGACCCGTCCTCTGCTGGGGATATAAGCTGTATGGGTTAGCCAGCTGACCATTTCACATGGACCATTCACATAAGCAGGACTCTAGGCATGTCTACAGCCATATAACTATACACAAGATAACTAAGATTTATTCATATCTTATAGTTCACCACCATGTGGTGGGTTTGTTCTGCATTCACCCATTGTGGGTATACATTGCACATTCTCTTTGGCTGTAGTCTATTTAATTAGTCCATTTACATTATTGCATTAATTGCATACCATTCATTAATTTCATTCACCTATAAGTATAGATTTGTCCCACTAATAGCATTTTCATTTCTTAAGGTTTTATTTTCATATCCTTGCAGAGCAGTGTTGACTGTTAAGCATACATCAGATACATTTGGTAGTGGCATGGTCACCTGGTCTCTACCAAGCCGTTGTCATTGATTTGGATGCAATTCCTCACCTCAGCCCTGGGGGAGATTGATATTCCTGTCCTCTGCATCCCCTGGACATAGTTTGGGCATAATTTTTGGGCCATATTGTAAGTTATAGACCTTTTTTTGAGAGATGGTTCTCGGTTTAAAGTGTATCCCATATTTATAGATACCACTGATTTAATTTCAGAGCATTTTTACTTCTGATGATGGCATGAGCCATGAAACGTGCGTCGAGTATACATCCAACTGATGCCCAGAAAAGTTTGACTTACCATGAGCAATTGCTTATGTTTATTAGTTTTATGAATGGATGAGTGTTTTTAAGCATTTGCATTGCTAACCATGTTGTATTTTATTCTGTATAATAACTGTATATCTAAACAAGTGTATCATAGTAAATTGTGTCCTGTATCCCAGATTGACACTGTTTATGATGTGATTTGCATTTAATAAACAATTTAATCAGAAATATGAACTAAGCATTCACTCAGTGACATGCCTCATTCAAAGTCCCATTTCCCTCTCTTTTCGAATGTTGAACATATATTAGGGATGGAGGCTTGCCGCTGCTACAATCAGGCTGTATCAGGTCGCATTACATTATCGCAAAAATATACCAGTTGATCCTGTCAGAAATCTTGTGAGCTGATAACTTGCTGTGCTCTTTGCCTCTGTTATTGGGTACATTGTTCCTAGGAAGTGCTGTGGAATGTGAACTACAGACCACCTCAGATGGGAGGTGGAGGTGTTCTGTAGTCCTTTACTAAGACTCCTGCCCTGCTCTTTTATGGATACAAGACAGTGAACGAGCGTTGTCACTCTACTACAGGAAGTGTGTTACGGTCAGGTTCTTTAGGTGAAAATAAACTAAGGGGGAAAAAAAGCCTGAAAAAGAAAACTATAGACCTCTGTTTAATATGCAATATATTATACAGTATATATTTTTATAATTGTGTTTACATACGTTTTAATGCAGATACATGATGAAATGACTGGCTATACTATTCAGTTCAAATACCTTGCATAACCATAAAAGTAAACATAGCCACTACGCAAACTGCTAGCTGTGAAATGAGGACATAATGGCCAGAAGCTGGTAATATCAGAAATATCGACATAACATAAAAAATGAAAGCATTGTCACTGCTAGGCTGTATTGTGTGACATAATCTGCCAGAATCATACAGGTACTGCTTGAACTTTCGAGCCGTGCCCAGGTGTTTATTTTTGCTCTGCTCTGGTAGTCTGAGTCAGTGTTCTGGAGCACAAACTATATGGCAATTGGCTTCCACTTCCATCTCAAACCACTTTACTCACTGGAAGCACTGAAGTGTCTATGGAGACTGTTAGGAGATAATGGCTGCAAGTTGTACCTGAATATATACTGAAGCGCAGCAAGAGATTTAGCAAAAGAGATAAACCATTTGAGGTAAAAGTAAGTCATATCTCTGGATACAAAAAATCAAATCAAATCAAATGTTTTACAGGATATATCAAAGCCATTTTTTTCACTAAAAGTTGTCTTTCAAGTCTAAAAATATTAGTTTTGTTGCTATAATGGTAAAGTTGTAATAGATGTAGCGTTTTAGTCGATAAACATGAATAAATCTGACCACTATGCTAAAAAGATCTCTTTCAAACCATTCAGTCTTAAAATAGAGTTAAAAGGTGCTTTGACAGATACAATTGAGATAAATATATGTTGCCGTGGAAAACATGCTGCAACTGCTAAATTTAAGAGGATAGTGAACCGCATACAATTCATTCTTAGAACATAATAACCCAATTGAGATGATATGTTCAAAGTATTAAATGGGTTACTATTTCTTTTCAGATTTGGTCTAATATGAAGCCTTGGAAGTAGTATTCTGTGTATTCCATTTACTTTGCTGAATTTTTTTTTTTCTCTGTGCTCCGATTCTGTTTCCAAGTATTAAAACTATTAGTTGGATCTGTATTAAAGTCCAGCTCCAGCCAAACCATATAAATACATTTTTTATTTGAAGAGAGAGACGACTTAGGCCGCGTTCACACTGGTGGGGCCCATTTTGGGTGCAGCCAGGTGTATACACTTTTTTTAGCTGCTCTTCCATTGACTTCTCTTAGGTTTTTGCCATGTTTCCTGAAAGCGCATCAAAAGTCCTGGCTGCTGCGCTTTTTAGAAAAAAACAACAAAAAAGCGCAACCTAATAGAAGTCAATAGGACCACGGCTAAAAACGTGAGTAAAATGCACCTAAAATACACATACATCCAGGCTGTGGCTAAAATGCAGCACACCAGTTTGAACCTGGCCTTGGAGCTGTCAGATTCTTAGACCCCTTTCACACTTTGCATTTTTCAGGCGCTTTAGCGTTAAAAAAAAATCGTCTTTGAATCGCTTGAAAAAAGCCTCATCTGCAATCCCAATGTGAAAGCCCAAGTGCTTTAAGAGCCCTTTCACAATGTCAGCACCCGAAAAACGTTCGTAAAGCGCCGCTTAAACTAGCAGCGCTTTACCAGCGTTCTTCGAGCGCTATTGGGGCGCTTTTAACCCCTGCTAGTGGCTAAAGGGTTAAAAGCGTCCACAAAACGCTGCTGCCAAAAGCGCTTTTCATGCGTTTTGCTGCCGCTTCCCATTGATTTCAATGGGAAGGGGCGCTATAGGACTTTTTTTGACGCCCTGCCAGCGCAATGCCTCAGTGTGAAAGCACTCGGGCTTTTACATTGGGATTGCAGTTGCGGCTTCTTTCAAGCACTGTAGAGGCACTTTTTTTAACGCTAAGTCGCCTGAAAAACACCTGAAAAATGCCCCAGTGTGAAAAGGGTCTTACTGTGTCTTCAGTAAGGAAATTTGTGTGTCAGATTTTAAATGTGCCTAACTAATCCCCAGCTGCTGTAATGTAAACCAATATCTGGGAATCCTAGGTGATGTCATTGACCAAATTTACATTGCTGAACTACATGATTGATGATGAATTTACATCAAGGCACAATAATGACATTTCTTTTTTTTATTATTATTATTATTATATTTTTCATCTAATGTGTTTGAAAGAATTTTACTAAGGTGCTGATGTATTTATTTACATTTAACTCTTTGTGCAGCTGAGGGGGTACTGAAGTACCATTCGGCCTTTCCGTCCTATCATGAATACTTTGTATTTATTCAGAAAAAAAAAATAACCGTATCTGGAATTCCTTTTTAAGCATATTTTTTCTTTATTAGCCATGTAAACATGAAACAATGCATATAAATATATTGTATTTTCAACTTCAGCCAGGAGGTGGATCTGTTGGCTCCTTCTCTCATGTTCTCCAGAACCTTGTTACCGTCATTGTTGATTGTTGAAAATAGCCTGTTGTTTAAAAATTTTAATTAGAGAAGGAGTATCAGAAAGGAAGCAGCTTCTGCTGCTTTCTCGCTATAAAACCCATCATGCTTTCAGAATCCTTCCTCATGGATATATGCAAACTAAAAACAGATATAAACCCCATATTAAAAATGTATAAGCTAATAATGGCTTTGTCACTTTGCCTTTTCAGGTCATACACTTCAGCATCTCCAAGTTTCAGGGATAATGACACTGACTTACTAAGAACCCTATTCCAACTGTGGTTCCTTTGACACCAAATTATCCACAAGAAAGAAGAATGTGAGAGAGGGCTGAATCCAGGATGCAGCATTAGAGGGGGTATACAGGGATATGCATTATACAGTGGTAGGAGGGTTTTATTAATTCTTGATCACCTTATTGTCCCCTAGACTTGCGACCTGAGAAGCCCATGATGCTGGTTGCTGGGGAGGATAACAGAGCAGTTTGTTTGTGATACCTGATATTGTAGTATTGGAGGAACATTGGTTTAGTCATAAGGACCAACTACTGTGATTTATGTAAGAACTGATTGCACATAAGGTACTATTCACGCCTGAGTGTTTGAGCAGAAAACCAGCGAAAAAACGCTCAAGTCAGGCATTTTCATTGAAGTCTATGGGACCAAAAATGCTTGAAATGTGGCATTGTTTCTAATTTTTAGGGACTTGTTAATGACTGAAATGGTACCACTGGATTGGCATAGGACCAATGTGGTGACCATATTTAAAATTGTTTAATACAATATTACTTTCTACCTCATATATTTGTGTTTTTTTCACAGATATTTAATGCAATTGCCTCTAAAGAGTGAAATAAATTCACAAAAAGGCGTAGGGCTTATTGGATGCATCTTTATTGGATGGTTTAGACCAGTTTTATACAGGCATACCCCACTTTTAAGTACACAATGGGGTTTATTTACTAAAGCTGGAAAGTGCAAAATCAGGCTCAATTCTGCATAGAAACCAATGAGCTTCTAACCTCAGCTTGTTCAATTAAACTTTGGTAATAAAACCTGGAAGCTCATTGGTTTATATGCAGAAATTAGACTGATTTTGCACTTTCCAGCTTTAGTAAATAAACCCCATTGTGTATTTAATAGTGGGGTATGCCTGTATATACAGATTTTATCTTTATACTGTCTCTGAGGTGGTCAGTGTCACCTAGGATGGCTGTTATATATTTACCCTACTATGTATTATCTTGATGCAGCGATCATATCTTTATTATACAATGTATAATTTATTGTTGTTGCCAATCTTCTACATACTATGTATGTCACATGTTATCATTATGGACACAAACCTATGCATGAATTGTCTTACATGCTATGCAATTATTATGTAGCAATAAACATTGTGTGTTTTTTATATTGACTGTGTTTGTTGCCGCACATACCTCATATAAAGTCCCACCTTAGTTCTCCTTTATTCATATTTAAAAAGGGATCAAAGTCTTTACCAAGTAACTATAGACCTGTTATTTTAACTTCTATAGTCAGGAAGATACTGGAGAGTTTAATAAAAGACCACATAGATGAGTTCTTGCTGATAAAAAATATTTTAAGCAACAGACAGCATGGATTCATGAAAGACAGAACTTGTCAAACAAACCTGATTTCTTTTAATGAGGAGGTAAGTAAAACCTTGGACAGAAAAGCATTTGACACAGTTACCCACACACAGTCAATATGTAAGGTAAAGTCTACAGGGTTGGAAAGATCAGTTTGTAAATGGAAAGAAAACCGGCTAAAAAAACTTGCTAAAAAAAATGATTCAGACAGTAGTTGTAAACCCACTCTCATCATTTATAAATTACTTATACTTATTATTATTATTACTTATCTAAACCACTATTACCATAGTGCTGATCTATAAGCATATACATGCCTCCCGTATGTGTACTTACCTGTCTAATATCTCCCCTTTACCTTTTTGGAGCCCGGCAATACTCTGGATTCTGTGGGTGGGTGGAGTCGTGATGTCAGTAGACTCGCCACCCACCTCTACACTCCCCTTGGCCAGGTGTTGATATTTCCTACACTGAACTTCTGCTGGTATTGTGGATTATGCCCCATGATCACTAACATCCAGTCAAAACCCTGGCAAGTCACCACATTACTTCAGCATGTCCAATCATGATGAGGTGTGGAGCAGCCAATCCTGGGAGAACTGGAGAAGAAAGAAGGGTAGGATTTGAAGTACACAGAATGCCTCTCTCACACTGGTGCATGAAATAAGGAAATCACCTCTTACTCACAGCAAGGGGGAAGAAATAGACACCTATTCTCTGTGTGGCTGTTTTTTATCTTACCGAAGAAAGATAAGAGGATTGCTCAGTGCTGGATTACATCTTTGTGGCAGGAATGGGCACAGATGAAATTACATCCTCTGCTATAACACCCCTTTCACACCAGGGCGTTTTGCAGGCGCTATAGCGTTAGAAATAGCACCTGCAATCCGCCCTAAGGAAGCTGCACCATTGTGTGTAGTGTGAAAGCTCCGAGGGCTTTCACACTACAGCGGTGCGCTGGCAGGACGTCAGAAAAAAGTCCTGCCAGCAGCTTCTTTGGAGCGGTGAAGGAGCGGTGTGTTTACCGCTCTTCCACCGCTGCTCCCCATTGAAATCAATGGGGCAGCGCTGTAATGCCGCCAGCAAAACGCCACTATTGCGGCGTATTGCCGGCGGTTTTAACCCTTTCACGGCCGCTAGCGGGGGTAAAAGTGCCCCGCTAGCGCCCGAAATGCGCCGCAAATCCAGCGGTAAAACGCCGCTATTTTTACCGCCGATGCAAAGGGCAGTGTGGTGTGAAAGGGGTCTAACAGATACGAATCTTAATTAAAAAACTTTTTTTGGGTTTACATCCACTTTAATAATTCTTACTCTGAATGGTCTAAGGTTATCAGTGGTTTACCCAGAAGTTCAGTGTTGGGACCCCTTTTTTTAACTGATATAGGGTCTGGGATTAAAAGTACCATTTTAGTGTTTGCAGGGGACACCAAGCTATAGAGTAGAATAACGTCCTTACAGGATGTCTCCAACTTAACAAGCTGACCTCAATGCACTGTCTAATTGGGCAACTGTGTGGCAAATGAGGTTTAATGTTGATAAATGTAAAGTTATGCACTTGAGGGCTAAGAATATGCATGCATCATACATACTAGGGGAGTACAACTGAGAGAATCCATAGTGGAGAAGGATCTGGTGGTTTTTGGTAGATCATAAGCTTAATAATAAAACACAAACAGTTCACCAGTTCTTGTGCTGGTCAATGGGTGGTGGACATGGATCTATACAAACAGAGAAAAGGAAAAGAGCGCACAGCCGCCCTAGTTTAATACTGTTTAACGAACAATTAAAAATATGTTTCCCATAAATTGCACTCGCATTGTGGAAGTACAAGTAAGGCATGTACGGCTCATGTTCTCTTACCCTTGATGGCCCCTGTAAGGTATACCAATGTACAAGGGACATATAATCCCCCCACACGCCGAATGGCAGCTCACAAACTGCCCAACATCACCTCCGGCATAGACTGTGGACTGCGCATGCACCCAGACCAGCCGATGTCACGCTGCGGTGTGAAAAACTGCTACGGGGAAGAGAGCCAATGAAGACAGAGAGAGAGAGAGAGAGAAATATGTCAGCCTGCAGCTGTGATGATACATTACTGTGAAGTTGTGGCCTCCCTTATTAAGTCACGCCCATACCTCAGATGTATGGCTATTTAATGGTTGCATCACCTCCCTTTAACCGCTTCCCGCCCGCCCTATAGCCGAATGACGGCCATAGAGCGGGCGCTCTCATCCGGGAGGCTGTCCCTGGACGTCCTCGTGTTTACTTCCGCAATGCGCGCCGCCGCGGGCGCGCATCGGGAAAGTTTTGTGTTTGCCGTGTCCCCCGGAGACAGGCAAACACAGATCGCTGTAAACGGCCAATCACAGCGGTCGTTTACAGCGCAATCGGCGTGTCCAATGTGAGATGATCTCATATGTAAACATATGAGATCATCTCTGAGTGCCACTCTCCCTCCTCACACAGACAGCACATCTGTCATCAGTGTCACATATTAGTGCCATCTGTCATCAGTGCCACGTATCAGTGCCATTTGTCATCAGTGCCACCTGTCAGTGTCACGTGTCATCAATGCCACTTATCAGTGCCATCTGTCTTCAGTGTCACACATCATCGGTGCCACGTATTAGTGCCATCTGTCATTGGTGCCACGTATTAGTGCCACGTATTAGTGCATCTGTCATCAGTGCCTCGTATTAGTGCCACGTGTCATCAGTGCCACGTATACGTGCCATCTGTCATCAGTGCCACATATTAGTGCCATTTGTCATCAGTGCCACGTGTCATCAGTTCCACGTATAAGTGTCATCATTGCCACGTATCAGTGCCATCTGTCATCAGTGTCACGTGTCATTGTCCTGGTGCTCCAGGGCCTTCAAAAGTGTAATAGGTAGTCAACAAGTTAGATGTGTAATTTATGCTCCTAGAACACGTGATGGGGCTCCCTGCATGTTGGGCCTCTCTATGTGGCCAGGCTGTGAAAAAGTCCCACACGTGTGGTATTGTAATACTCAGGAGGAGTAGCAGAATTTTTTTGGGGGTGTCATTTGTGGTATACACATGCCACGTGAGAGACATAACCTATTACAATGACAATTTTGTGGAAAAAAAATAAAAAAATAAAAAATCTTAATTTTTTCAAAGAATTGTGGGAAAAAATGACAACATCAAAAAGCTCACCATGCATCTTACTAAATACCTTGGAATGTTTACTTTCCAAAAAGGGGTCATTTGAGGGGTATTTGTACTTTCCTGGCTTGTTCGGGTCACAAGAAGTGAGACCAGTACATCAGATGTGATCAATTTTGTGCGATTCGCACCACAGCTTGTAGACTCTCTAACTTTCACAAAGACCAAATAATAGCCACTAATTTAAAAGATATGTAGCAGTATAAATTGTGGCCAAAATTTATGAAGAAAAATTAATAATTTGCATAATTTCGTCACAGAAACAAAGAAATATGCGTTTTTTTTTCAAAATTTTCGGTCTTTTTTAATTTATAGCGCAAAAAATAAAACCCCCAGAGGTGATCAAATACCACCAAAAGAAAGCTCTATTTGTGGGAAAAAAAGGACAAACAATTTATTTGGGTACAGTGTTGCATGACTGAGTAATTGTCATTCAAAGTGTGAGAGCACCGAAAGCTGAAAATTGGTCTGGGCAGGAAGGGTGTTTAAGTGCCCAGTAAGCAAGTGGTTAATCCCATCTTAACCACTAGCCATCCGCGCTATAGCTCAAAACCAACTACAGCGTGGACTTCATTTGCTGGGAGGGTGTCCCTGGACGTCCTCCTGTGCTCGAGCAGCGTGCGTGCCCCCTACAGAGCGCGCGCTGCATGTTCTGTGATCAGCGAGTCTATGAGACAGCTGATCATGTGATGTAAAACAAGCCTGTAATCAGCTATTTTTCCTCCTCACGCTATCAGCGTGGCTGCAAGAGGGACACCGGTCTAGATTGTGAAAGTGACCTACCAGTGCCCAACAGCACCCACCAGTGCCATCTACCAGTGCCCACCAGCACCACTTACAAGTGCCCACAGTACCATCCATCAGTGCCAACAGTGTCGCCACACAGTGCCACCTCACAGTGCCCACAGTGTCGCCTATAAATGAATCCGTGCGTCATTACCAGTGCTGCCTATCAATACCATCTACCAGTGCCCATCAGTGCCACCTACCAGTGCCACCTATCATTGCCCATCAGTGCCATCTGTCAGTGCCACCCATCAATGCCACTCATCAGTGTCACCCATCAGTGCCACCCATCTGCGCCCATCAGTGCCGACTTATCAGTTCCCATCAGTGCCATCTTATCTGTGCATATCAGTGTCGCCTTATCTGTGCCTATCAGTGTAGCCTTGTCTGTGGCCATCAGTGCCCATCAGTGCAGCCCATCAGTGCCCATCAGTGCAGCCTCATCAGCGAATATCAATGAAGGAGAAAAATTACCCGTTTGAAAATTTTTATAACAAACTATGAAAAATGTTTTTTTTTTTTTCTGTATTTTTTTGGTTGTTTAGCAAAAAATAAAAACCCAAATGGTGATTAAATACCACCAAAAGAAAGCTCTATTTGTGTGAAAAAAATGTCAATTGAGTACAGTGTTATATGACTGAAAATTAGTCTGGGCAGGAGGGGGTTTAAGGGCCCAGTAAGCAAAAGGTTAAAGGGACCAGGAAAAAATACATATAAAAAGATATACATAGCAACAGATGGGGCTAATAGCAACCTTATCTAAGCTACCGTATTTTTCGGACCATAAGATGCACTTTTCCCCCCAGAAATATGGGGGAAAATGTCCCTACGTCTTATGGTGCGAATATACCAAAGGCACTGCCCCTCTTGCTGCCGCTGGCACTGCCCCCGTAGGTGCCGGGCGCCGGGAAAGACACATTTTAGGATCTGTCATGTCTACAGATCCATACGGGTTGAGGTTTTGTTTTTTAATTGGTTGTTGGATTGATTGTTGATTTAATTGATTGTTAGTCCACCATCTTCTCGCCCGTATACCATACGTCTTACGGTATGTTCAGTTGTTCAATTGCATACTCAGGTACAGTTAGCTAGTGCTCACATTTCAGGATCTGTCACGTCTACAGATCCATATGGGCTGAGGTTTTGTTTTGAAAAGATTGTTGGACCACAATCTTCTTGCCCGTATACCATACGTCATACGATGCACGTTCATTTCATTACACCTGTACGACTACCCACCACGGTCTGTGGGTACAGCAGCCCTGAGTGTTGTTTTTAATTTCCTTTCTTTGCGCTACAGGTTACTCGGGATCACTTACTGCATACACTAGGGTGGTGGCTGTCACCAGGTTCATATTCACGCGCTGTTGGTCTCATCATTACTGCACCTACGTCTATATACTTAAGTAGGCTCCGAGGGGTGTTGTTGTTTTGCACATTCTGATTATCTGTTTTGTGTTTCCTTAGATTTGGGCTTGTCACTCGTTTCGGAAGGCGACTAGGTCGTATTCATCCCTCCGACCCACGTGGGGGTTCAGAGCATGTTAGCACCCCGTCATTGAGTTTGGTGTATACCTAAGCTCACAGCGGAGTCTCGTCACAGGGGTTTCCTTTCCTGGGCACACAGCCTGGATAGCAGTGCTCTTCAGTTTGTTCTCAAATCCATCTCAGCCACTCCCTTCCACCAGAATAGTTCTTGTTTCTGGGCTTGCTACTTTTAATTTAGATTCATGCAGTGCTAAATGTGTAATGCACATCCATGTTTCGGTTGCTAGACAGTATGGAGGTGTTCAAGCCCGCTCTGCTAAAGCTGAGGTTTCAGCTGCATCCACAGAGCCTGCTCTTCCTAGCACTCCGGCCGGTATGTCAGTATCCCTTAAGTCCACCTGCACTCTGTTTGATGATCTACCAACCACCTGTCTGAGATCTACAGGTTGCTGACCCCCGGTTTATCCACTAGTGATATTTTAATTATAAGTGAAGTCTGATGGGTCAGCCTCTGATTTTTTATGTCTTATATTCCACAGCAGGGAGATTCCTTTAAAAAATTCCAAAGTCTCTTAATGTTTACCTGAGAGTTCAGGTGTTCCTACTTACCCTTTCATGTTCCAGCAATTGTGTAGACCCAGAAACGTAAAGTGTTTTTTACCCCTACATTTCATGTGCCTGCTGTACGACGTACTTGTATGAAAAAGTATTCTGTTCTCTTTGTATTGCTTCCTTTGTGGGAAATCCCTAGTGTTCCTGACAGTCCCTCTGCTTTTCATTTAAAAACTGATCACACTAAGCAGGAGAACACACCGTGGTCAGTTCTACAGCTATGCTGGGAAGTCAGGGTGCTTTCCCTTAATGATCAGACTTGCCCGTACACACACCCCTGCACAGCCTTTTACTGGGAGGCTCAAAGTACTTTTTCTTCTCCTCCCCCCAGCTATTATGCAGCTGAGAACAAAGGGAATGCAATCACTTTTAAAAAAAGAGGGGAAAAAAAGGGAATTTATATATATATATATTTTATATCTATACACAGATGTTTTGCCTTTCATTTCTATTTTAAACTGAATGGGCTGTTTTACAAGGGGATCGTTTACAATCACTGTAAGCATAGTGGTGTCTCACTATTAGGCCTGATTCACATCTATGCATTTTTAGTGTTTTTTTGCGTTTTGCAGATTTGCACTACAGTCCATTTAACATGCTTTCCTATGGAACAAGTTCTGTTTTGCAAATCTGCAAAAAATAGGATTTTTGTACTCACTGTAAAAATCCTTTTCTCTGTAATTTACTGACCGACACAGCTCCTCTCTGTAACTAAATGGGTTGTATAGCCTGCCATTAGGAGAACTAGGCAAAATTGTTACACAATACACAGAACTTTTAATCCCGCCCCAGGGGGGCGGACCCTGTGCTATCAACCCTCCTCACTGCTCCCAGCAGCTTCAGTACGTCAACAAGCAGTGTAACTTATGCCACGTACACACATAGCCGACTATCCGGCGGACTTAGTCTGGCGGATTTCCCGCCGGACTGTCCGCCGGACTTTCTGAACGGGCTACTTGCCCACACGCGGCACTTTTTCAGCGGACTAATATGGCGTACTAAGTCCGCCGGACTATCCGCCGTACTTTTGAAATGAACGCACTTGCCCACACACCTAGGTCCCCCCTAGGTCCACATTAGACCCTTATCCGAGCACGCTACCCGGCCGGCCAGGAAAGGGGGTGGGGACGAGCGAGCGCCCCCCCCCTCCTGAGCCGTACCAGGCCGCGTGCCCTCAACATGGGGGGTGCCTTGGGGAAGGGGAACACCTTAGGTGAATGTGCTGGCTTGCGGGACCCAAAAGGGACCGGTACATCAGCAGAGGGATCCGCTGGCTCCTGAATCTTCAGGGTATCACGCACAGCTGTTATAAGTGCTCCAACAAGCGCTTTGTCGCACCCGGACCCAGACGGGGAATCATCCTCACTGTCCGAACGGTCCTGGTCAGCCACGTCTGATAGGTCAGAGCAGGAGTCACCAGCCGCAGCAGGGCCCGAGTCTGCATCAGAGCTCTCACCAGAGGACAGGGGGCAGGGGCCTCTTACGTGCTGCCTCTATCTTAGCAACATAGTTCTTAACCGCAGGTGACCCGGTTACTATAGCCTGGATTTCAGGGGAAGAAACACCAGTTTCTGAAGCCACGCTGACCCTAGCCTGTCTGCCACCTGCGAGGGGACTTAGGACAGTGAAGGTCCCACCCTCCTGCTGCCGCCGTATGGGGGGGTGGGGGGGGGCACTTAGCGCTAGACTCACCACCCTGGGGCGTTCTGTGAATGCCACTAGCTGTGCCTGTAGTCCCTAGGAGGTTCCCAGTTGCAGAGAGGAGAAAACTGTGTCAGCAGCAGCAGCTATAAACAGCAGTGAAGCATTCTGCAGAGCTAGCTTCAGCGTTCAGCAAAAAGCCATCCAGCATCCTGTACACACAGTGGACACAGGAAACAGCAAGTGTGAGCACATGTAATGCTGCCACAAGAGAACAGCGGCGAAAAAAACGCTCGGGCTTCAAGAAAATGGCTGCCAATGTAACTAATAGGAGATCCTAAAGAAGATGGCTACTGAAGCTCACCAGGGGAATACCAGCTTTCCCACATCCCTGATGGCCGCCGGACAGTGTCATGCGGTGACAGAACAAAAAATAAAAACGTGCTGCCTGCCTACAGCTAGAACCACCTCCACAAACACCTTTTGGGACCACCCAGACCGGGACCAGGACCAACGCCAGCCGCACAGAGCCCCCACAGGTGAGAAAACAGTGAACCCCTCACACACACAATGCCCGCAGCGCATGCAGCCACCCCACTCATAGGGGGGAAGGAGGGGTGATAGGGACTTGGGAGAGAAGATAGGGAGGTGAGGTGGCCCCCGAATCAACCCCCAGGGAATGCCCGCGGCTCACCCCATTGAGGCAGGGAGAGCCGTACTTACCAGTCCTGAAGAGCTGGGAGACATTCCATCACAGACCTACTCCTGCGCAGTTACAGGGTAGCTGTTGGCCCGGTATACTGTAATCCAGCCAGCAGTAGCCCGATCATATGTATACCCCAGAGCATTGAAGCTCACCGACCAACTCTGGAGCTGAGGCATGTCGTGGCCTGCTGAGCCTTAGCTGCGGCCTGCTTATGCTCAATGGCCGGACTGGGGAGACTACAAGGATATCATTAACCAGCCTGTCACCCAGCCGGCAGTTGATAGAAAATCTCAGGATCTTTCATCTTGCACATAAAGCAGCAAACCTGCAGCAAAAACATGGACCGAGAGGACCCGCATGGTTCCTAGGTCATTCTCCTTACTAGGCAAAATAAAAACTGAAGCTGCTGGGAGCAGTGAGGAGGGTTGATAGCACAGGGCCCTCCCCCCGGGGAGGGATTAAAAGTTCTGTGTATTGTCTAACAATTTTGCCTAGTTCTCCTAATGGCAGGCTATACAACCCATTTAGTTACAGAGAGGAGCTGTGTCGGTCGGTGAATATAAGAGAAAACACTAAAAATGCATAGGTGTAAATCAAGCCTTAAAGTCCCTTGGAAATATAAGCGGTTGTCTGGATGTTCTGAAAGCCATTTGGCTGTGCTTCTCCTATAGATCACAGGAGTGCAGTCCATTTTGCACTCCTGTGACCCATTTTCAGCAGACAGCGGACTTTAGCCAGCTGTCTGCTGATGTCACAGAGCTGGTCCAGGCTCTGGCAAGATCCCGACACTGGAATCAGGATCTGCCCACATGCATGGACCAGCACTCGGCTCAGCCTCTGAGCGAGCCGTTGAGATCCTGAACCAGATTTACAGTCAGCAGCACTCTGCTCAGGGAGCTGTTAAAACCGAATGATCTGCGGTGTTAGATCGCTTGATTCTTAGTGTTAAAGCTGGTGGGGGACAGATTTAGCATCTATATTATTAAATCTATATAAGCATAAAGCCCCCAAACTTCTATTTCTTTATCGTACATCATGGGACACAGAGCCCTAGTAGTTACTATGTGGGTTATATGGGCCACCTTTAGGTGATGGACATTGGCACACCCTAAGATAGAAAGTTCACTCCCTATATAACCCCTCCCATTACTGGGAGTTTTTTCACCAGTGTCTGGTCACGATTAAAGACGTGCTGTGCTGAGCTCTACTGGATAAATCTTAGCTTGGGCAGGCCATGCAACCGGATCCATTAAAAGTGTCTTTTCCAGGCCAAATTGATTGGTATGAGCTCGTGTCCGAAGAAACAAGGTTCTGTCTGTAATGCTACTCTTTTTAGAGAGCTGGACCCTGGGATCCAGTGTTTGGTTTTTTCAGCCATATTTTCCTGGCGGGTGCTTTACAGGCACAGGAGTGTGGATCCCCTGATAACAAGGGTTTTTTAATGGAGCCCATCGTGAGCGGTGAAGATTGGGTCTGTTTGGTTTACCACAGAACCCTGCAGCTGGATAAGGTAAGGGAGATTCCTAAAGAATTGTTCTAATTCTTGTGGGTTTTCTCCTTTAAGTAAATGTTGCTATGCCTAAAGTCACCACCCGGGGCTGTGAAGAGCGCATACCTGTTCCATACTTGTCAGTCTTGCTTAGTGTCACAAGCTGCACGCTTCCTCCGAGCCCAAGCTCCAGGTAGAATGTGGGAAGGGGGGTTTTCTCTTTTCAGGAATGTCCCCCCACAGCTTCTTTCCAGACTAGAGGCTATGGGTCAGTCGGCAGTATGCCACACCACTCCCGCTGCTGCGCCATTATGGCGGCTCTCCATCCACCTGCCCTCTTCTCTCCTCCGCCCCGGCCCCCCCTCCACGTGCGATCTGGCCGGATCGGAGCCCGCCTCGTGCAGGAAAACGGTAATTTTTTGAAAAAAGATGAGAGGGCAGAAGGGGTGGTCGGAGGAGGGGAGGGTGGAGCATCAGCACGGCATCGGCGTGGTTCAACGCCCACAACGTGGGCTATGCATAGCTATAAAGGTGCACTTTTTGCAGGTGCACACAGCTGAAGGAGGGACACAGAGCAGATGGATGGCGTGTGAGAGTGGGTGACACAGGCATCCCCAGGCACATTTACTTAGCAACAGACTGAGCCTTGATAGCAGTGGCAGTTGCTGAACTATTTTGCTCAGCAGTGAGTGTATTTCTGGTAGTACCTCTGCATTTGAGCTTAGCACTATGGGCAGAAGGGGAGGTACAAATACCCCAAAAAATAGGGGCTCAAAGGGATCTCCCTCAGGCTCTGAGGACCCCCCTCAGCAACGCCATCTCCCCTTGAAAGACCTAGTGAGGCTGGTTAGAGTTAGGGGCTGCAACTGCTTCTGGAATTTCAGCCCCTGTATACAGTGACGATATCGCGCCTCCGGCCACTCACAGCGCCGGAGCCGCAATACCCCGAAGAAACGCAGAGGGAACATGTCAGCTCCCTCGGCGTGGATCGGGCCAGATGTCGGGGCCTCGTTCTAAGGTAAGTATTTCATAATGAGCTAGTATGCGGTGCATACTAGCTCATTATGCCTTTTCCTTTGCAGGTGAGAAAAAAAAAAATCTGCGGGTTTACAACCACTTTAAGTCGCCAGCAGTTGTTCCCATGGAAATGGTCTCTTCACCCCAACATCTTCCTGGCTATATGCCCAAGATGGGGGATTCCGGACGTAGATCTGTTTGCGTCCAGGTTCAACAACAAGATCGACAACTTTGTGTCAAGAACAAGGGATCCACTTGCATGTGGGGCAGATGCATTGGTGATCAGGGATCAGGTCTCACGGATTTATGCATTCCCTCCTATTCTGCTGCTACGTCAACTTCTTCGCAGGATTAAGCCAGAAAGGAAGTCGGTAGTTCTTGTGGCCCCAGCGTGGCCCAGAAGATCTTGGTATGTAGAAATAGTAAAGATGGAGGCATGGCCCCCATGGTCCCTACCACCATGTCCAGACCTGCTATCGCAGGGACCAGTGTTCCATCCTACCTTACAAGCGCTAAATTTAACAATTTGGCTATTGGCGGTTTGGCTATTCAGGCTCATGACGCGTACACACGGTCGGAATTCCAGCCAGAAAAAGACAGATGAGAGCTTTTCAACGGAAAATGCGACCGTGTGTATGCTCCATTGGAATTTAGCTGTCTGAATTTCCGCCAGCCAAAAATGGATAGCATGTTCTCAATTTTCCAGACGGAAAAACTTTCTATCGGTAATTCCGATCGTGTGTATGCAATTCCGACATGCCAAAAATCACGCATGCTCAGATTCAACTACGAGACAGAAGCTATTGGCTACTGACTATTGAACTTCCTTTTTCTAGTCACGTCGTACGTGTTGTACGTCACCGCGTTATAAATGATCGGAATTTGATGTGACCGTGTGTAGGCAAGACAGCTTGAGCCGAATTCTGTCAGAATTCCATCGGGAAAACCATCAGAGCTTTTTCCGACGAGAATTACGATCATGTGTATGCGGCATTAGTGATATCTACCTTGATTAATGCAATGAAGCCAGCTTTCCAGAGTCTTTTTTTATAGAATCTGGAAGGCATATGTTTCCTGGTGTAGAAAGTATGGCATAGGTAGAATCCTTAGTTATACACGTAAAGCCGCGCCTATGGAATAGGTCTTGATCAGCAGGAATATGTATAGGTATTGATTTATACCTGTGCCCTTGTGTTATATATAGTTTTTTATTGGTTTACAGTTCTTTTGTCTAATTTTTGTCTTATTAAAAGATTAAGTATGAACTTTCTTTATTTTATGAGGTTGCTGCCACCCTAATATGCAAAGGCTGCACAAAACAACCTGCATAAATGGAATAATTCTTGATTAAAGGTTATTGGCGCTACCTCCACCCAGTTAGTTCCAATAGCACTCTTTGCTTACTCAAACCTTTTATGTCTATCTATCACCTTAACGTGTCCCCAGGGACTATGTGCATTAAACCCGTGTTCCGTATTTTATCTCAACAACACCCCATATATCCAACACCTAAAACTCAAGGCAAAAACTAATTGCACCCCACTTTATATCACCTAAGTGAAATAGTGCTACTATAGTTTCATCAGAAAGATATACATACAAGAAAAAAATAAAATAGAATAAATTAAAATAAAAAGTGATTGGTAGAGGCCTCAGCCGTGGAAAAACCTAACTTCAAACAAAAGGCCAAAAAATACAGAAAAAAAACCAGAAAAAAAACACAGAAAAAAACCCAGAAAAAAAAGGGGGAGAAAAGAACCCCCAACAGTTTTAGTGTTTACCAGTGCCAAACCTCTTCCTAATTGTGGAAGAGAACTATCATATACATTCTTTGTGCTAGTTATTACATATTAAATTCACCAGATCTCCTTATATTAATAAGTGTAAAAGGAGGAAGCACAAGGTTTCCTCATGCAATAATATCCAAAAAAATATTATTTTTTTATGCAGTAAACAAAAAATCAAAAAAGACAAAATATGTGAAAAAGTCCAATTATATCCAGTGGTCTATACACCAATCCACAAGCATGTGAGAGTGTAAAAGGGTCAAGTGCGCCCAATATATGTCAAAAATAAGCAGTATAAATATCAGTCCACATTGAGTCTTCTATCACCGTATCAATGCAATTACTCCTCTTCAGAATACAGGAAAGGTGACTTTCGTGAGATTGCCTGCGCTTTATTAGTGACTTTCGTGCTCGTTCCCCCTCAAGGATCCCCACTCACCAGATCCATTCACCCCCTAGGGGGTTAGACGCCTGTAATCTGTATCCTGTTTGTCCGAAGATTCCACCGTCCAGTTATATCTCCAATAGATCCTTCTCAAGGTCTTTTAAAGAGATGCAGGTAAGTCCTTGTATCCAATAATAATTTCCTCAAATAGAAGAGAATACCCTCATGGTGTAGTATTTTTGATTATAATTGGGAAAGAAGGGAGAACAATCTGATATTCTTCTTTAAAAAGCAGGTATTTTTAGTTATGTAGAAATTTTAGGAGGCTAATTTCCACAAAAATATTTTATTACAAAAATATTTTATTGCAAAAAACTTTATACAACACTCTGTGCAGAAAAAAAGGGGTTTTTTTATGCAAGATGCAATCTAACAATCCATACATCAGCATACACCGTATATAACTTGTGTTATACGGCTCAAAAAGATGTAATATAACAACCCTTTTTTCAGCAAAAACGAGCCAATATAAAATATAAAAAAATATAAAAAATAATAAAAAGTAAAACAGAACAGATGCAATATAAAGCACTGATTCCGGAATGCAAAAAAAGAATTTACTTTATATATGTACTAAAAGTTCACCAATTATGAAAAAAATATAGAAATAAAAATCAAAAATGAAAAACAGAATCTCCTACGGTCCTTTGCATAAGTCTGCAGAGTATCTGCACTTATTCCCAAAAAACCCTATTCCCCCAGTGCTACAGTCCCCTTACTACCGTGGGGTTAAATGATGGTCTCCTCTGGGGGCCGTATACCAGGCTTAGTTTGGGTTAGGAATGGAGCTCCGTATGTTAGAAAACCAAAAACGAAAAAACGTTAATGTTAAAAGAAATTTTCAGAACGTTTATCGGGCTTGTTCCCACTAACTACAGCCCAGATATTTAACTCGCCGGTCCGTCGTAGAGACAATTCCCCTGAACGCGCGGCGTGCGTTCCAGGCTGCGTTCCAGCGGATCCAGGCGCACCGGAAGTGACGTGTGTGCGTAATGACGCTGTACGCGTTTCGTCAGAGACGTCCTCAGCAGCGATACCACGCACACTCCCACCTCCGTCCTTAAAGGTGGCCACTCCTCCCATTCACAGGTCTCAGCCAATAGCTGATCTGGATGGGGATTACACGTCTGTTTGTTTATTTTCTATCTACGTACACTTTACCATTCTTATAAATAAAAAGTTTATACTCCAACCACCTCAACCAATAGGCTTCACTGTGTGGTGATATACATTATTTTATTCAAAGAGCTTTTTAGAAATCTTTTTAGAAATGAAGGGGAAACCGGAACTTTTTATCCAATACTCCTGGTTCTGGGATGCTTTGTATTAAACCTATAGCGTTGCAAAGACATACATATTTTTATTTTTATTTAAAGTTTAAGCTCATACAGTTCCACAGACCTCAGAGGTCTGTTTCAAGGACTGTTTAGACGTCCCGCACAGATAGTATTTTACTTATTTACCTCTGTCTGATATCTATCAGGCAGAACTAAATTGCACATACCAGATATTACCTTGTAAAATTATCTCCGGATTTTTTTCTTTTAAACCAGTATATTTATTTTAGAGGATTGTTTTACCCAGGCGTTTGGGATCTTACCACGGCCTCAAGTTATGTCCTCCCCGCCTTTCCTAACAGATATTAACATGTAAAACTACCGATAGGAAAAGCCTTTATTTTGCCAAGGCCGAAGTGCAAAATTAAATAATTTTATCTTATTATGGAGGTTGCTTAAATACCTTCCTTAGATGCTACTCAAAATATGCTCCCTTTGCAAAATTTCTTAAAGAATCAGATATCAGCTTCTCTACCTTTAATTAGAATTGATCAAATCTTAGGGTTGTGTTTGACTACACCCCAGCCAAATCCTATTTATTTCCCAACTGACCATATTCTGCCTTTTTCGGTTTATTTTCTCATGTAAATAAAATATCTATCCACATCTATATATCCATTTTCAGATTTCTTCCCAAACTTTACGTCCATACTCATACATGCATACATCTAGGGTTAGAAAACTTATCTAGTTGTTATCTATCGAAATTGGACTTAGTCAATATACAGGCCCAGATGTTACCTCATAAGTTGGACTTAGTCAATATGCAAACCCAGATGTTACCTCGTAAAGGTGATCTGCTAGTAGGAAAAGAATTTTTTCTCTTTTTTTATCTATCATCTGGAGTCTAAAACCCCCCCATGCATGTATATGGGGATCCCACAGGTCTTTTAATTGAAAGATTCTAGATCTATTTACCCTCATTTTTATGGATTTGCTATAAAACAGTTAAGGTCTATGTCAATATTAAGCCCTTTAGGGGCCAAAGTATTTAGTCTATATATCCAGCTAGTCTCGTTCTGTGATATAAGAGTTATCATATTTCCTCCTCTCCAATTCGCCTTTATATGGTCAATTCCGTAAAAAGTCATTTTGGAGGGATCTCTTTGGTGGAACAGATCGAAATGTCTGGATACATTATGATTAGGGAACCCCTTCTTGATATTATTGACATGCTCTCGTATTCTGACATGTAGTGGTCTGGTGGTCCTACCCACATACTGCAAATTGCAAGGGCATTCCAGCACGTATGTGACGTATGTGCTCCGGCATGTAATCAATTCTCTAATTTTGTATTCTACATGGTCTGTTTTCGATCTAAATGTCTGTCTTCTTCGAGGTTGGGGTTTACTAGCCCTACATCCCATACATTTGTTACACTTGTAGAATCCTTTCAGTTCCTCCAAGAAAGTGCTGTTCTTAGGACCATCAGTCACATTGTGTGCTAGCATGTTACGTAGTGTAGGCGCTCTTTTGTAGATGAATTTTGGTTTCTTTGGAAGGATTGTTGCTAAGATTTTGTCCTCCTGGAGGATGGGCCAGTATCTTTTCACTATCTTCTCCACTTCATAATACTGTGCATTATACCCAGTGATGAAAGCTAAATCAAATTTCTGTTTTTCTTTTCTCGATTTCTTAATCAGGGTATTTCTATCTATTTTAGCGACTTCATTTTTTATTTTTGTCAGGTTTTCATATTTATATCCCTTTTCTATGAATTGTGTAACCAGTTTGTCTGCTTGGGAAGAGAAATCTTCCATTGAATTGCAGTTCCTCCTAATTCTTAGAAGCTGTCCTTTAGGGATGTTGGCTTTCCATTTGGGGTGATGACAGCTAGATGTGGGGATGTAGCTGTTTCTATCTGTTTCTTTGAAAAAAGTTTTCGTATGGAGGACATCATTATTTTTGAAGATTTCCAAATCCAGGAACTCTATCTTGTGTTTGTCCCATTTGCCACTGAACGTTAGTCCATATTTATTGCTATTTAAATTTCCTAGAAAACTCTCAAATTCTTCCGGAGTGCCATCCCATAGGATCACCAGATCATCAATATACCGCCGGAATAGTTTTATCTGAGATAAATTCCTCGAGTATATATACTCCTCCTCCCACATGTTCATAAGAAGGTTGGCGACGCTTGGTGCATAACGTGCACCCATAGCCACTCCTGTGGTCTGTACATAATAATGGTGTCCGTACCAAAAATAATTACAGGCCATGGCCATCCTCAACCCTTCTATAATGTACTGCACCTGCTCTTGTCTCATATTCGTCTGCTCATGTAGTGCTTTCTCTACTCCTCTTAAGCCATCTTCCTGCACGATGCTAGTATATAACGAGTTTACGTCTATAGTCGCTAATAGATAGTTCTCTGTACCTTGAATATTACTTAATAGTTCTATGAGTTGGGCACTATCTCTCAGATAGGATTTACCCTTCAGTACCAACGGTTTCAGGAAAGTGTCTAGGTACTCTCCTAGCCTCGAGAACACAGAATCCATACCACTGATAATTGGTCTTCCTGGTGGTTTGTTTAATCTTTTATGTATTTTCGGATTATAATACATAACAGGAGTTCTCGTAGAATTTGACACAAGGTATGCAGCTTCTTTTTGATTGAGAATGCCCATTTCCTGTCCTCTTTTTACATAGGCTTTCAGCTGGTCTTCATACCTTGATTTAGGGTTCCCCTTAAGTTTTTTATATGTGTTTTCCGTTTTTAACAGGTTCCTCATTTCTTCTTGATAGTCTTTTTTGTTCAGGATTACTAAGCCCCCTCCTTTGTCTGCCGGCCTTATCACTACTTCTTTGTTGTCCCCTAGTTGTTTTATTGTTTTCCATATACTTTTCGATCTCTTTTTGTTATTGCTATCTTTAAGTTTTCTCAGATCTTTTTCTACCATCTTACTGAAGGCTGTTAGACATTGATTACCAGCCGTGTTAGGGTTAAACACCGATCTATTTTTCAACTCAGTTTGAATATATGCTGGAGCTGTGCTTGGTTTATATTCCGTACTATTTGCAAAGTGTTTTTTCAGATTCAATTTCCTCATAAATTTTTTAAGGTCTATGTATGTCTCAAATTTGTTCAGATGTTTTTCCGGAGCATATTTTAGGCCTAGATCTAAGATTTTCATTTCCTCCTTGCTAAATTCCACTTGACTTAGATTATATATCCCTTTTCCGATTATGTTCTTCTTCTCTTTCTTGTTCTTTCCTCCTCGGCATCCCCTATATTTTCTTCTCTTTCTCCATATCTTTGTGTATCTTCCATCCTCCTTCTGTATTGATTGTTCCAATTCCCTCTCGGTATCCATTGTTCCCTTTCCTCTCTGTAATCTTCCCTGCGTTGCCCTCTCCTGTAGGGGCCTTCCCTGAAATATCTTCTTTCTGTATCGCCCCCTTTCCATCTCGGGGTTCTGTAGGGTATCCTTGCAGTCCATCTCCCAGGAGGTCTGTCTCTGGGGCCATTCCCCCGAAAATCCCCATATCCTCTTGATGGCCTCCTAGGTGGATATCTAGCTTCCCTCCTATATTGGGTATCTTCCTGCGGGTATGTGTTATATGTGTGATCTCTTATAGGGGAAAACTGATTACGAGTAGGAATGTTGTACCTAGGTGTTGCTTCTTCAAACGTTTCCTCATAATCGCTTCTTCTATTATTCACCACATTGTGTCCCTGATTGTTGGTTTTGAGTATAGATCTCCTTCTAGGTGTTGTATTACAGTTACCCTGCATCGTTAGTGTCTCGATTGCTCCTCCCACTATTTCCATAGAGTCTTCATTGGGATCTTCTATTGAACCATCATCCTGTATATACCTTCCCTCTTCCATGGGGCTTTGCCATTTGTAAACTCTCATTTCATTATAGTCAGCTACATCTCTCTTAAATTTTTTCTGTTTTTTTGCTTGGAGATCTGCGTCATATTTCTTTATAGCTTCTTGTAGCTCCTGTTCTTTGTCTTTATACTCTTTGTGTTCAGTAAAAGGCGCAAGCTGGCTTTTGATGTCTGCTATAGTCTTTTCAACTACCTTTAGTTTAAATTCCCTTCTCCTTATTATTTTATGCAGCAGCTCATTTTCACTTTTATTAAAGAATAAGTACCAATCTTCCATTAATTCGGCAACAATCCTTCCAAAGAAACCAAAATTCATCTACAAAAGAGCGCCTACACTACGTAACATGCTAGCACACAATGTGACTGATGGTCCTAAGAACAGCACTTTCTTGGAGGAACTGAAAGGATTCTACAAGTGTAACAAATGTATGGGATGTAGGGCTAGTAAACCCCAACCTCGAAGAAGACAGACATTTAGATCGAAAACAGACCATGTAGAATACAAAATTAGAGAATTGATTACATGCCGGAGCACATACGTCACATACGTGCTGGAATGCCCTTGCAATTTGCAGTATGTGGGTAGGACCACCAGACCACTACATGTCAGAATACGAGAGCATGTCAATAATATCAAGAAGGGGTTCCCTAATCATAATGTATCCAGACATTTCGATCTGTTCCACCAAAGAGATCCCTCCAAAATGACTTTTTACGGAATTGACCATATAAAGGCGAATTGGAGAGGAGGAAATATGATAACTCTTATATCACAGAACGAGACTAGCTGGATATATAGACTAAATACTTTGGCCCCTAAAGGGCTTAATATTGACATAGACCTTAACTGTTTTATAGCAAATCCATAAAAATGAGGGTAAATAGATCTAGAATCTTTCAATTAAAAGACCTGTGGGATCCCCATATACATGCATGGGGGGGTTTTAGACTCCAGATGATAGATAAAAAAAGAGAAAAAATTCTTTTCCTACTAGCAGATCACCTTTACGAGGTAACATCTGGGTTTGCATATTGTCTAAGTCCAACTTATGAGGTAACATCTGGGCCTGTATATTGACTAAGTCCAATTTCGATAGATAACAACTAGATAAGTTTTCTAACCCTAGATGTATGCATGTATGAGTATGGACGTAAAGTTTGGGAAGAAATCTGAAAATGGATATATAGATGTGGATAGATATTTTATTTACATGAGAAAATAAACCGAAAAAGGCAGAATATGGTCAGTTGGGAAATAAATAGGATTTGGCTGGGGTGTAGTCAAACACAACCCTAAGATTTGATCAATTCTAATTAAAGGTAGAGAAGCTGATATCTGATTCTTTAAGAAATTTTGCAAAGGGAGCATATTTTGAGTAGCATCTAAGGAAGGTATTTAAGCAACCTCCATAATAAGATAAAATTATTTAATTTTGCACTTCGGCCTTGGCAAAATAAAGGCTTTTCCTATCGGTAGTTTTACATGTTAATATCTGTTAGGAAAGGCGGGGAGGACATAACTTGAGGCCGTGGTAAGATCCCAAACGCCTGGGTAAAACAATCCTCTAAAATAAATATACTGGTTTAAAAGAAAAAAATCCGGAGATAATTTTACAAGGTAATATCTGGTATGTGCAATTTAGTTCTGCCTGATAGATATCAGACAGAGGTAAATAAGTAAAATACTATCTGTGCGGGACGTCTAAACAGTCCTTGAAACAGACCTCTGAGGTCTGTGGAACTGTATGAGCTTAAACTTTAAATAAAAATAAAAATATGTATGTCTTTGCAACGCTATAGGTTTAATACAAAGCATCCCAGAACCAGGAGTATTGGATAAAAAGTTCCGGTTTCCCCTTCATTTCTAAAAAGATTTCTAAAAAGCTCTTTGAATAAAATAATGTATATCACCACACAGTGAAGCCTATTGGTTGAGGTGGTTGGAGTATAAACTTTTTATTTATAAGAATGGTAAAGTGTACGTAGATAGAAAATAAACAAACAGACGTGTAATCCCCATCCAGATCAGCTATTGGCTGAGACCTGTGAATGGGAGGAGTGGCCACCTTTAAGGACGGAGGTGGGAGTGTGCGTGGTATCGCTGCTGAGGACGTCTCTGACGAAACGCGTACAGCGTCATTACGCACACACGTCACTTCCGGTGCGCCTGGATCCGCTGGAACGCAGCCTGGAACGCACGCCGCGCGTTCAGGGGAATTGTCTCTACGACGGAACGGCGAGTTAAATATCTGGGCTGTAGTTAGTGGGAACAAGCCCGATAAACGTTCTGAAAATTTCTTTTAACATTAACGTTTTTTCGTTTTTGGTTTTCTAACATACGGAGCTCCATTCCTAACCCAAACTAAGCCTGGTATACGGCCCCCAGAGGAGACCATCATTTAACCCCACGGTAGTAAGGGGACTGTAGCACTGGGGGAATAGGGTTTTTTGGGAATAAGTGCAGATACTCTGCAGACTTATGCAAAGGACCGTAGGAGATTCTGTTTTTCATTTTTGATTTTTATTTCTATATTTTTTTCATAATTGGTGAACTTTTAGTACATATATAAAGTAAATTCTTTTTTTGCATTCCGGAATCAGTGCTTTATATTGCATCTGTTCTGTTTTACTTTTTATTATTTTTTATATTTTTTTATATTTTATATTGGCTCGTTTTTGCTGAAAAAAGGGTTGTTATATTACATCTTTTTGAGCCGTATAACACAAGTTATATACGGTGTATGCTGATGTATGGATTGTTAGATTGCATCTTGCATAAAAAAAACCCTTTTTTTCTGCACAGAGTGTTGTATAAAGTTTTTTGCAATAAAATATTTTTGTAATAAAATATTTTTGTGGAAATTAGCCTCCTAAAATTTCTACATAACTAAAAATACCTGCTTTTTAAAGAAGAATATCAGATTGTTCTCCCTTCTTTCCCAATTATAATCAAAAATACTACACCATGAGGGTATTCTCTTCTATTTGAGGAAATTATTATTGGATACAAGGACTTACCTGCATCTCTTTAAAAGACCTTGAGAAGGATCTATTGGAGATATAACTGGACGGTGGAATCTTCGGACAAACAGGATACAGATTACAGGCGTCTAACCCCCTAGGGGGTGAATGGATCTGGTGAGTGGGGATCCTTGAGGGGGAACGAGCACGAAAGTCACTAATAAAGCGCAGGCAATCTCACGAAAGTCACCTTTCCTGTATTCTGAAGAGGAGTAATTGCATTGATACGGTGATAGAAGACTCAATGTGGACTGATATTTATACTGCTTATTTTTGACATATATTGGGCGCACTTGACCCTTTTACACTCTCACATGCTTGTGGATTGGTGTATAGACCACTGGATATAATTGGACTTTTTCACATATTTTGTCTTTTTTGATTTTTTGTTTACTGCATAAAAAAATAATATTTTTTTGGATATTATTGCATGAGGAAACCTTGTGCTTCCTCCTTTTACACTTATTAATATAAGGAGATCTGGTGAATTTAATATGTAATAACTAGCACAAAGAATGTATATGATAGTTCTCTTCCACAATTAGGAAGAGGTTTGGCACTGGTAAACACTAAAACTGTTGGGGGTTCTTTTCTCCCCCTTTTTTTTCTGGGTTTTTTTCTGTGTTTTTTTTCTGGTTTTTTTTCTGTATTTTTTGGCCTTTTGTTTGAAGTTAGGTTTTTCCACGGCTGAGGCCTCTACCAATCACTTTTTATTTTAATTTATTCTATTTTATTTTTTTCTTGTATGTATATCTTTCTGATGAAACTATAGTAGCACTATTTCACTTAGGTGATATAAAGTGGGGTGCAATTAGTTTTTGCCTTGAGTTTTAGGTGTTGGATATATGGGGTGTTGTTGAGATAAAATACGGAACACGGGTTTAATGCACATAGTCCCTGGGGACACGTTAAGGTGATAGATAGACATAAAAGGTTTGAGTAAGCAAAGAGTGCTATTGGAACTAACTGGGTGGAGGTAGCGCCAATAACCTTTAATCAAGAATTATAGGTAGAATCCTTGCTTTTCTGCAAATGGGGTTAGAGACGAAGCTGATCTTGAGTACTATCAAGGGCCAGGTCTCTGCCTAATCGGTATTGTTTCAACATCCACTTGCTTCACATTCTTTGGTCTGAAGTTCTATACAAGGGGTAACACAGCTTAATCACTGGTTAGAGCACCCCTGAACCCTGGGGACTTGAATTTAGTTCTGTCAGCATTACAGAAACAGCCTTTTGAGCCGATACAACATATTCCCTTGGTCCTTTTGAAAGGAAGATAGTTTGCCTGGTATCCATTTCTTCTGCAAGAAGGGTATCAGAATTGGTGGCTCTTATTTGTAAGAGCCATATTGAATCATTCACAAGGACAGAGTAGTATTGTGTCCCCATCCTAGCTTTTTTACCGAAGGTTGTTTCAGGTTTTTATCTAAACCAGGGTATTGTTCTGCTATTGCTAAGTGGATTCCGCAAGTAATTATTTAAGCTTATGGTTTGAAGAGCAAAGTTCCACTTTTTCAAATCAAAGCACACTCCACCAGGGCTGTTAGTGCTTCATGGGCAGTGCATCACCAGGCCTCCGTGGCTCAAATCTGCAAGGCCGCAACTCGGTCTTCAGTCCATACATTCCTCAGATTCTATCAGGTGGATGTGAGAAGGCATGATGATATCGCCTTTGAGCGTAGTATGCTGCAGGCAGCAGTATAGGTCCTCAGGTCTGATTGCACTCTACTTTTGTTTGTGTCTCCCTCCCCTCAGATAGCATTTCTCTGGGACATCTCACATAGTAACTACTATGGGTCTGTGTCACATGATGTACGATAAAGAAAATAGGCTTGCCTGTAAAATCCTTTTCTTGGAGTACATCATGGGACACAGAGGTCCCTCCCCTCTTTTGATACTGGTATATTGCTTTGCTACAAAAACTGAGGTACTCCCAGTAATGGGAGGGGTTATATAGGGAGTGAACTTCCTGTCTTAGGGTGTGCCAGTGCCCATCAACTAAAGGTGGCCTATATAACCCACATAGTAACTACTATGGTTCTGTGTCCTGTGATGCACTCCAAGAAAAGGATTTTATGGGTAAGCCATTATAAAAATCCTATTTGTAACACTACAGCATTTGGTAGAAACTGAAGGATCAGTTTACTGTGCACTTACCTTTTAATGAGGCAATACACATGAACAATGATCATTTTCAAAGCACAATAACCTATATAGTGAGGTAGTTGCCGCTAGTAACAAACAATCCACCAATTCACCCCGCTGCCAGACTTCATACATCACTTCCAGAGATAATGAACAGTCTTTTGCTGTTTTTTTTTTGTTGTTTTATTTGGGGGGTACAACTTAGATAGGGAATGGGATATAGGATTCCCATAGAATGTACATTTGCCATCATATTTTAAGATTCTAGCACAACAGCATTTGGTGAGAGATTAGATGTGCATTAAAACCGAGTGTGAATTTCTTCCTGCGTTTACCTGTAGACTATTGCTCCTCCTCTGCTAAACTTCCACAGACTAATCCTTCTAAAGCCCCGTACACACGAGAGGACTTATGTCCGACAGACTTCCGAAGGAGTTCCGTCGGAGTTCTGCCGGAGTTCCGACAGAGTTCTGACGGACTTTTCGGCTGAGCGGACTTGGCCACACACAATCACACTAAACTCCGATGGATTCGAACGTGATGACGTACGACTGGATTCGATTAAGGAAGTTCATAGCCAGTAGCCAATAGCTGCCCTAGCGTCGGTTTTAGTCCGTCGGAATAGCATACACACGAACGAATTTTTGGAAGGGACCGGGACCGGCGGAGTTCCTTCGGAAAAATTTGAAGCATGTTCCATATTTTAAAGTCCTTCGGACTTTGGCGAGTCAAAAGTCCGTTGCAGCCCACACACGATCGAATAGTCTGACGGAATCAGTCCGTCGGACTTTGGATGTTGAAAAGTCCGCTCGTGTGTACGGGGCTTAAGAATTCCCCATCTATCACCGTGCGAGGGATGAAGACATCACTTTTGACTGTGTAAAAATTATGGTCCTAGAACTTTTTCTCCTCCTGCTCAAACTTGTTTCCTCCTGCACAGACTTGTTTCCTCCTGCACAAACTTGTAGTTACTGAGTTAACGTATGTCACATCTTCTTCTACTGAGTAATAGGGACCCACTCTGAATAAGCCCCTAGACAGGCTCACCACTAAGCCTGAGGCCTGCAGTACCTGTCCCATAGGGATGAGCCGAACACCCCCGGTTCGGTTCGCACCAGAACTTTCGAACGGACCCCAAATTCGTACGAACGTTAGAACCCCATTGAAGTCTATGGGACTCGAACGTTCGAAATTAAAAGTGCTAATTTTAACGGATAATATACAAGATACTGTCCTAAAAAGGGTTTGGGGACCTGGCTCCTACCCCAGGGGACATGGGTCAATGCAAAAAAAAGTTTTAAAAACGTCAGTTTTGGCGGGAGCACTGATTTTAATGACGATTAAAGTGAAAAAAAAAGTGAAATATTCCTTTAAATATCATGCCTGCGGGGTGTCTGTAGTATGCCTGTGAAGTGCCACGTGTTTCCCGTGTTTAGAACAGTCCCTGCACAAAATGACATTTAACGGAAATAACGTAATTTAAAACTGCTTGCGGTTTTAATGTTATATCTGGTTCCTGCAATATGGTTTAAAATCATTGAGGAAAATGACATGGGTAGCCCTCCCTGCACATTACCAGCCCCTTTGGGTCTTGTACACATATTAAGGGGAACCCCGTACCCATATTAAAAAAAAGGAAATACGTGTGGCCCCCAGGCCCTATATACTCAGAACAGCAGTATACAGGCGGTGCAAACAAGACTGTGTAGGTTTGTTGTGTTAAGTTGAATCTGTTTGTAATTTTCAACTGGTACATTTTTAAAGTGTAGCTCCAGTCAAAAAAAATATTTTTAAGCTTTTTGGAAAACATAGGGAAGGGTTATCACCCCTGTATAATTTGTTTTGTCGTCCATCTTTTTTCATCTCACTTGCTGTTGTCTCCTTCCGTTTGCAAGTAGGAGATGTTTGTAAGTTGGATGTTTTGAAAGTAGGGGCCTACCCTATATGCTCTGCAGAAATGGCGGAACAAGGTGTTGGTTTTGCCACAACATTGTAAGCCCTCAAAGTGACTCTTGGTGGGCGCTGGGTCGCCCTGCTGTGAACGATTATATCAAGAATTGTAATTACATGGCATTGTTGAACAGTGGTAGAAAAATTGGCCTTTGGCGGTTGTGGTGCTGGTGCCACAACACTATAAGTCCTCACAGTTACTCTGGGTGGGCACAGGAACGGGCCCTCCTGTGAAATATTATATCAAGAATTGTAATTACATGTCCCTGTTAAACAGGGGCTGAAAAATTGGGCTGCTGGCACTGGTGCTGGTGCCACGACACTGCAACCTCTCCCATATACTCTAGTTTTAGTGCAGGAATTAGCCCTGCTGCAAATCATTGCATCAAAAATTGTAATTAAACGCCCCTGTTAAACAGGAACAGAAATATTGGGCCTTAGGCACTGGTGCTGGTGCCACGACACTGCAACCTCTCCCATATACTCTAGTTTTAGTGCAGGAATAAGCCCTGCTGCAAATCATTGCATCAATTTTGTAATTGAATGCCCCTGTTAAACAGGGGCAGAAAAATTGGGCCTTAGGCACTGGTGCTGGTGCCACGACACTGCAACCTCTCCCATATAGTCTAGTTTTAGTGCAGGAATGAGCCCTGCTGCAAAGCATTGCATCAAAAATTGTAATTAAACGCCCCTGTTAAACAGGGGCAGAAAAATTGGGCTGATGGCATCACCCAGAACCAGAAATGTTCTTCCAACATATCAGCGGAGGAGGAAGAGGATAGACAATCAACATAACAGGACAGTCACTCAGCATCAGCATAGGAAGTCTTGAAGGCATGTGATATTTCAAAAAAATTTATTCGGTTACATCAGCTTCAGGTGCTTGGTAGCTGTGGGTGATCCAAAACTGATTCATCTTGATGAAGGTCAGTCGATCAACTGATTCGGTGGACAGGCGCACCCTGTGATCGGTAACAAAGCCACCAGCAGCACTGAAGGTGCGTTCCGAAAGAATGCTGGATGCAGGACAGGCCAGTAGCTCAATTGCATACTGTGCAAGCTCTGGCCAGTGATCCATCCTCAAGACCCAGTAAGCCAGAGGATTTTCGGTGGGAAAGGTGTCCAAGTCTGACCTTGCCCGTAGGTATTCCTGCACCATGTAAATCAGACGCTGGCGATGGTTGCTGGAACTGATCATACCTTGGGGCTGCGGACTAAAAAATTGTCTGAAAGCATCGGTCAGACGGCCACCTTCTCCACCGCTCCTTCTGACCGATGCCTCAGCAACACGTTGTCCAGGACCAGGAGTTTGTAACCTCCCAGTCTCTGGGAACGCGTTGCACAGACCTTTCTGCAAGGCCTCCCGGAGATGTCTCATCCTCTGCTCCCTCTGCGATGGCAAGATAAGGTTGGCAACCTTACCCTTGTACCGTGGATCAAAGAGAGTGGCCAGCCAGTAATGGTCCCTCTCCTTGATCCGAAGAATACGAGGATCCTTCCGCAGGCTTTGCAGGATCAGGGAGGCCATGCAGCGTAGGTTAGCTGAGGCATTCGGTCCGGAGTCCTCTGGGTCACTAAGGACAACATGATCCGCAGCTACCTCCTCCCAGCCACGTACAAGTCCACGGGTTTCTTGGGACTGTAAATCATCCCTACAAGACTGCTTCTGATGCTGAGTGCCAGCCTCCACCTTCATGCTGACACAATCATCCTCCTCCTCATCCTCTTCCTGTGTGATGGGTGGCACAGCAGGAACACTGTCTGGATAAAGGGGGCCTTGAGAGGCAAGGAAGTCCTCCTCTTCCTGCCTCTGTTCTGCCTCAAGTGCCCTGTCCATTATTCCACGCAGCGTATGCTCCAAGAGGTGGACAAGAGGTACAGTGTCACTGATGCATGCACTGTCACTGCTCACCATCCTTGTGGCCTCCTCAAACGGTGACAGGACAGTGCATGCATCCCTGATCATGCTCCACTGGCGTGGTGAGAAAAAAATGAGCTCCCCTGACCCTGTCCTGGTGCCATAGTCGCACAGGTACTCATTGATGGCCCCCTGCTGCATGTGCAGCCACTGCAGCATGGCCAATGTTGAGTTCCACCTGGTGGGCATGTCACATATAAGGCGGTTCTTGGGCAGGTTCAACTCCTTTTGGAGCTCAGCCAGCCGAGCACAGGCATTAAATGATCGGCGGAAATGCACACAGACTTTCCTGGCCTGCTTCAGGACATCCTGTAAGCCCGGGTACCTGCCCAAGAACCGCTGCACCACCAGGTTAAGGACGTGAGCCACACAGGGCACATGAGTCAGTTGTCCCTGTCGGAGGGCGGAGAGGAGGTTGGTGCCATTGTCGCAAACCACCATTCCTGGCTTAAGCTGGCGTGGCGTCAACCACCTCTCGGCCTGCCCCTGCAGAGCTGACAAAACATCCACCCCAGTGTGGCTCCTGTCCCCCAAACAAACCAGCGCAAGCACGGCATGGCATCGGTTTGCCTGCGTACTTGCGTAGCCCCTGGAACGCCTACGGAGCACCGCTGGTTCTGAGGACAGAGCACTGGAAGAGGCCATGGAGGAAGAAGAAGAGGAGGGGGTGGAGGAGAGAGGTGTGTCACAACCAATAGTAGCATTTTGGAGGCGTGGTGGCGGAACAACCTCCAACACTACTGCACCTTGTCCTGCATCCTTCCCAGCTGCCAGAAGAGTGACCCAATGGGCCGTGAAAGACAGGTAACGTCCCTTTCCATGCCTGCTGGACCATGAGTCAGCGGTAATATACACCTTACCGCTTACCGCCCTATCCAGCGAGGCAAGGACATTGCCTTCAACATGCCGGTAGAGAGCCGGAATTGCCTTCCGTGAGAAAAAGTGGCGTTTGGGGACCTGCCACTGAGGAACCGCACATTGTACAAACTTACGGAAGGGGGCCGAGTCTACCAACTGAAAAGGCAGCAGTTGAAGTGCTAGCAATTTAGCCAAGCTAGCATTCAACCGCTGGGCATGTGGATGGCTGGGAGTGAACTTTTTTCGCCGGTCCAGCAGCTGGGGCAGGGACATTTGCCTGCTATAATCGGACGTGGGTGTACTGCTAGCAGAGTGCCCGGAGGCACTTGGCTGTGACACACCTAATTCTACACCTTCATTCCTCTCAGAGCAGGTTTCAGAGAGGACTGAAGGTCTAGTGGGGTTGGAGATGCCAGCTGATGAGGAGCAAGGAGAGGTCCGCTTTGTTCTTTGGTGTGGGTCTTTGAGGTACGCTTGCCAACGAGCTGCATGGCAGGTCAACATATGTCTGGTCAAGCATGTGGTGCCCAAGCGGCTGATGTTTTGGCCACGCGAGATACGCTTGAGACATATGTTGCAAATAGCAGCGGTGCGATCTGATGCACTCGTCTCAAAAAAGGCCCACACCAAAGAACTTTTAGAATAACGCGCAGAGGCAGCGCCCTGCAGAGGCGGAGCTCTGCGGTGTGATTCAGTCGGTGTGCTGCCCCTAAGCTGGCCCCCGCAGGGCATCCTGCCTCGTTGGACATGTGCCTCCTCCTCCTCTCTCCTACCAGGCACCCACGTGGAGTCAGTGCCCTCATCATACCCTCCCTCTTTATCGCTGGAGCAAACCTGGCAGTATGCTGCAGCTTGTGGAACATAACTGCCAGATTGCTGTCCTTCTTGAGCATCCCCTCTCTCTGCATTCACGCTACTGCCTTCCTCTAGCTGAGTATCATCATCAGAGCCTACAAAACACTGGGCATCCTCCTGGAGCATGTACCCAACACTGTGCTCAAAGAGTTCAGGAGACTCCTCAGGAGGACGTGGTGGGTCTAGGGAAGGAGTCAACTCACTGCAGATGGCAGATGGCTCAAATAGAGAAGAGCTATGTAGGTGGATATAGCGGTGTATACTGGGTTCAGAGCATGCAGACAGGACGCACAATCTCCTACCACTGACTGCAAGCTCTATTTAAAACGAGCAAGATAGTTAGCTATATAGGTGGATATAGCGGTGTATACTGCGTTCAGAGCACGCAGACAGCACGCACAATCTCCTAACACTGACTGAAAGCTCTATTTAAAACGAGCAAGATAGTTAGCTGTATAGGTGGATATAGCGGTGTATACTGCGTTCAGAGCACACAGACAGCACACACAATCTCCTACCGCTGACTGCAAGCTCTATTTAAAACGAGCAAGATCGTTAGCTATATAGGTGGATATAGCGGTGTATACTGCGTTCAGAGCACGCAGACAGCACGCACAATCTCCTAACACTGACTGAAAGTGTCAGGGAACTCACCGTACGTATGCCCGTCCCCATATAGCAGCAGTTCCCGTTCGTTCCAGGCGCCATGCGCGGTGTCTCCGTCAGAGGCGTACGAGTTCCAGGACGAACGGACGTATGCTAAACCGAACACGTGGATGTACGCCAATCCGAACACGCGAAAACACCCGCGCAAACTGAATGGATGTACGTCTTCACGCACGGACGGCCACTTCCACCAATCCTGGCTCACTTCCCTCTATATAAACAGGGTCCTGGCCTGACACCAGTGCTGGATCGTCTTCAGCTGTTCCTGTAAGACCTGATCGTTGCTCCTGTGACCTTGCTCCTGAGACCTCGCTCCTGTGACCTTGCTCCTGTGATCTTGTTCCTGTGACCCGTTCCTGATACCCACTCTTGGATTCCCCGTGTTGCTATCTCCTGGACTACCTCTGACCCCGGCTTGGACTTTCAACTTTGGCTTGTCTCCTGATTCTGTACCTCGTTTGATTGCACGTTACCAGACCCCTTGCTTGTTCCTGATTACGCACCTGTCTCTTGTTATTGTACCGCATTGCCTGCCAGTTGCCGATCCTGCCTGTTCCAGACACGTAGTGCTCCCTGCACACCTGCTGATCTTCCGGTGCCTACCTACGTAACCAGTCTACACCTCTTCTACCGTGAGGACCCAGCATCTCCAAGGCCTTCTACTTCCATCTGCAGGCACCTGCACCCTTTCGTGTCCTCACGCTCCCTGTTCCCATCTCCAGGGGCGTGGTGACCGGAACCGTGCGAGAGGCCACCCTCAGCAGTCTGACTCCGCTGTAAGGTACGTGACAGTATGATCCAGCCAAACATGGAGTCAGACAGGGGGGCCTCACCTCTGGAAGCTTTGTGCCAACAGATCTCTGCCCTTACCCAAGCAGTTCAAGGCCTGCAAGACGGTTACCATCAACTCGAGCAGAGGGTGGAGTCATTAACTCCAAACACTACTGCCTCCCAAGGGGCTACAGCATCTCGGTCCGCCGGTCCGGCAACTCCAGCATCCATGCCTGCAATAGTGGTGCCATCCCCGGAGCCTCGAGTTCCTACCCCAGAGCGGTTTTCCGGAGATCGCAGCAAATTCCGAGCTTTTCGTAATGCATGCCAATTATACTTCCTGCTACAGCCTCGCACCTTCTCCTTGGAAAGCACAAAAGTTGGGTTCATCGTCTCCTTGCTTCTGGGGAAACTCAGACCTGGGCCCATCGCCTCTTGGAACAGGCTAGCCCTCTACTTGACACTACGGACTCTTTTCTGAATGAGATGGCTAAATTATACGACGATCCTCAGCGTGCCACCACTGCTGAGGCCAGTCTCCATGCTCTGCGACAGGGTCGCAGACCTGTAGAGGATTACGTGAGGGACTTTAGGCGGTGGAGTTCTGACACTCAATGGAACGACGCCGCCCTACGTTACCAATTCCGCATTGGACTGTCCGAACCATTAAAGGACGAATTAGCCCGCATCGAAGTTCCCAGTTCTTTGGAAGACCTCATACAGGTATCAATCCAAATTGACCGCCGTCTTAGGGAACGGAGAGCTGAAAGAGTTGGTCAGTTTCGCCCCACTTGGATGTTACCCAAGGCTCCTAATTATCCTCCTACCTCCACACCTGCTCCCATCTCCGAAGCTCCAGAGCCAATGCAACTAGGATTACTTCGCTCACCATTGTCTTCTGAGGAGAAGCTACGCCGACGCCAGAACAACCTTTGCCTCTACTGTGGGGAAGCTGGTCACTATGCGAATACATGTCCAAATAAAATTCGTAAGTTCAAAGACTCACCTCTTGTATCCAATGCATTACCTCTGACGAAATCAATTCATATAGCTGTTCCCTTTTCCTTACAGCTTCCAGGAGGAACACTCCAGGTCCAAGCTATAATTGATTCGGGCGCCTGTAGTTGCTTCATTGACCATACTCTCGTTCTGCAACACAACATTCCATTGGCACTCAAGCAACGCCAACTTTCTATACGGTTAGCAGATGGATCCAACATCAGATCAGGTCCCATTACCCATGAGACTCAACCACTGCTCGCCAACATTCTATCCGGTCACCAAGAATTAATCTGCTTGGATGTCATTTCTTCACCACTCTTCCCAATCATTTTGGGAATGCCATGGTTACAAGCCCATAATCCCCAAATAAACTGGATAACCGGTGAGGTAGTGTTTCGGTCCACTTATTGCCTCTAAAATTGTGTCAGGACCTCAAACCACCTGGTACCGGTCATTGCCTGTTCGGGTCCTACATCTGAGCTCCAGGGGTTGGTCCCAACCACATACCACAAATTCCTGGACGTGTTTGATAAAAGAAAGGCGGACACACTACCTCCTCATCGGGTCTACGATTGCCCAATCGAGTTATTGCCTGGAGCCGAAATTCCATTCGGGAGGATATTCCCTCTATCGGAACCTGAACTCCTGGTCCTCAAAGAATACATCGATGAGAACCTCAAGAAAGGATTTATCCGACATTCATCTTCTCCAGCCGGTGCTGGAATATTTTTCGTTGAAAAAAAGGACCATTCGCTCCGCCCATGTGTGGATTACAGGGATTTAAATAAAGTGACGATTAAAAATCGCTACCCCCTTCCATTAATTCCAGAATTATTCCAGAGACTTCGATCAGCCAAAATATTTACAAAGCTGGATTTACGAGGGGCCTATAACCTAATCAGAATCCGTAAGGGGGACGAATGGAAAACGGCTTTTCAGACACGTTTTGGCCACTTTGAGTATCTGGTCATGCCATTTGGACTCTGCAACGCCCCAGCCACTTTTCAACATTTTGTTAATGACATTTTCAGGGACTTTTTGGATTTATTTGTAATTGTTTATTTGGATGATATTTTGGTATTTTCAGACTCTCTAGAAACCCATCGTGACCATGTGAAACAAGTTCTCCTGAGATTAAGGCAACATGGGCTCTACGCCAAGGCCGAGAAGTGCGAATTCGAACGGCAGACCATTCACTTCCTGGGTCTGGTAATATCAACAGAGGGAATAGAGATGGATCCTCAAAAGGTTTCAGCCATTTTATCCTGGCCACCTCCAACTGATAAAAAAGGGGTACAGCGCTTCATTGGATTCTCTAATTTTTACAGGACGTTTATCAAAAACTTTTCCAGTGTTATAGCCCCCATCACGCAACTCACCAGCAAACAAAACCGTTTTCGATGGTCCATCGAGGCCCAAGCTGCGTTCGATAAACTAAAAGGATTATTCACATCGGCCCCAATACTCAAACACCCTGATCCTGCTCTACCTTACACTCTGGAAGTGGACGCTTTAGAGAGCGCTGTAGGCGCCATTCTGTCCCAACGCCAAGGGCCTAAATCATTAATGCATCCTGTAGCGTTCTTTTCCAAAAAACTAAATACATCAGAAAGGAACTACGATGTGGGAGATCGGGAACTTCTAGCAATCAAACTGGCTTTAGAAGAATGGCGGTACCTTCTTGAGGGGGCAACACATCCAGTATTGATTTTTACAGATCATAAAAATTTGGAATATCTCAGAACAGCTAAGCGTCTCAGGCCCCGGCAGGCAAGATGGGCTCTTTTCTTCTCCCGTTTTAATTTTCACATAACCTACAGACCAGGATCCAAGAACAGTAAACCCGACGCATTATCCCGCATGTTCTCTGAAACTGAAGCCTCATCCCCTCCAGACACTATTTTGCAAGCTGGAAACTTCCTATTAACACAAACCAGTTTTCTATCACAGGTTCGGCAGTCGTCTCGAGGTGCATCAGTCCCTCCAGATATGAACCTCCAAGAAAAAGATGGTCTTTTCTGGCGAGGAAGCAAATTATTCATCCCTCAAAACCTTCGCACCTCCGTTCTACAGGTTTGTCATGACTATCCCCTGGCGGGTCACTTCGGGGGTCACAAAACGACAAATTTAGTTCAAAGGCATTTCTGGTGGCCAAACCTCGCGAAAGACTGCAGGAACTATGTTAGCTCTTGTTCAACCTGCCTCTGGAATAAAAACAGCAAAAATAAAGCCTGGGGATTATTGAGGCCATTACCTATCCCTGAAAGACCATGGGATAAGATCTCAATGGACTTTATTGTTGAGCTTCCCCCCTCTGAAGGATTTTCCTCTATCTTCGTGGTGGTGGATCGCTTTTCCAAAATGGCACACTTTATTCCCATGAAGGGAACTCCATCTGCAACCGAGACAGCCAGAGTATTCATTAGAGAAATTGTCAGACTCCATGGAATTCCCGGTGATATTGTCTCTGATCGTGGAGTCCAATTCACGTCAAAATTTTGGAAATCATTGTGTGAAACTCTGGGTATCAAGTTAAATTTCTCTTCAGCATACCATCCCCAAACAAACGGGCAGACCGAACGCACTAATCAAACCTTGGAACAATATTTACGTTGTTTCACTTCTTTTTCTCAGGAGGATTGGGCTTCGTTACTACCCTTAGCAGAATTTGCATTTAATAACTCTACTCATTCTGCCACAAACCAGTCACCATTTTATTCTAACTATGGTTTTCATCCCTCCTTCTTGCCAACATCCTTACCGGATTCTCCCGTACCAGCTGTCCAGGATAGGCTGAATTTCTTTGTTATCAACAATCAGGTACTTAAAGAAACCCTTTCTAAGGCTCAGGAGGACGATAAAAAAAATTTTGACAGGAAGAGAAGGGGAGAATTGGATTTAAAAATCGGTGATCGTGTATGGCTGTCAACCGCAATCCTGAAACTGGCGTGTCCCTCTAAAAAATTGGGACCCAGATATTTGGGGCCTTTTCCAATTAAGAAGAAAATTAATTCGGTAGCCTATGAACTTGAACTTCCCGGCTCATTTAAAATCCATCCTGTATTTCACACTTCTCTACTTAAACCTGATGTACCCAATTCCTTTCCAGATCGGGAGTTATGCTCTCCAGAAGCTATATTGATAGATGGGGAGGAGGAGTTTGAGATCGAAGCCATTCTGGATTACAGGAAGCGCCAAGGACAAAACCAATACTTGATTAAGTGGAAAGGCTTTGGCCCCGAAGAAAATTCCTGGGAACCCGAAGCGAATCTTCATGCCCAGAGGCTTATACGGGCTTTTCATCGCTCTCAAAGGTCGGTTCAAAGGGGCACCCGGAGGCTGCCCTTAAGGGGGGGGCACTGTCAGGGAACTCACCATATGTATGCCCGTCCCCGTATAGCAGCAGTTCCCGTTCGTTCCAGGCGCCATGCGCGGTGTCTCCGTCAGAGGCGTACGAGTTCCAGGACGAACGGACGTATGCTAAACCGAACACGTGGATGTACGCCAATCCGAACACGCGAAAACACCCGCGCAAACTGAACGGATGTACGTCTTCACGCACGGACGGCCACTTCCACCAATCCTGGCTCACTTCCCTCTATATAAACAGGGTCCTGGCCTGACACCAGTGCTGGATCGTCTTCAGCTGTTCCTGTAAGACCTGATCGTTGCTCCTGTGACCTTGCTCCTGAGACCTCGCTCCTGTGACCTTGCTCCTGTGATCTTGTTCCTGTGACCCGTTCCTGATACCCACTCTTGGATTCCCCGTGTTGCTATCTCCTGGACTACCTCTGACCCCGGCTTGGACTTTCGACTTTGGCTTGTCTCCTGATTCTGTACCTCGTTTGCTTGCACGTTACCAGACCCCTTGCTTGTTCCTGATTACGCACCTGTCTCTTGTTATTGTACCGCATTGCCTGCCAGTTGCCGACCCTGCCTGTTCCAGACACGTAGTGCTCCCTGCACACCTGCTGATCTTCCGGTGCCTACCTACGTAACCAGTCTACACCTCTTCTACCGTGAGGACCCAGCATCTCCAAGGCCTTCTACTTCCATCTGCAGGCACCTGCACCCTTTCGTGTCCTCACGCTCCCTGTTCCCATCTCCAGGGGCGGGGTGACCGGAACCGTGCGAGAGGCCACCCTCAGCAGTCTGACTCCGCTGTAAGGTACGTGACAGAAAGCTCTATTTAAAACGAGCAAGATAGTTAGCTATATAGGTGGATATAGCGGTGTATACTGCGTTCAGAGCACGCAGACAGCACGCACAATCTCCTACCGCTGACTGCAAGCTCTATTTAAGACGAGCAAGATAGTTAGCTATATAGGTGGATATAGCGGTGTATACTGGGTTCAGAGCACGCAGACAGCATGCACAATCTCCTACCGCTGACTGCATGCTCTATTTAAAACGAGCAAGATAGTTAGCTATATAGGTGGATATAGCGGTGTATACTGCGTTCAGAGCACGCAGACAGCACGCACAATCTCCTAACACTGACTGAAAGCTCTATTTAAAACGAGCAAGATAGTTAGCTATATAGGTGGATATAGCAGTGTATACTGCATTCAGAGCACGCAGATAGCACACACAATCTCCTAACACTGACCGACAGCTCTATTTAAAGCGAGCAAGATAGTTAGCTATATAGGTGGATATAGCGGTGTATACTGGGTTCAGAGCACTCAGACAGCACGCACAATCTCCTAACACTGACTGCAAGCTCTATTATAAAAGATAGATATATCGCTAGCTATATAGGTGAATATAGCGGTGTATACAGGGCTGTCTTTAAGGCAGGGCAAAAGGGGCCCTGTCATTGTTGTGGGGCCCAAAGCAGCTGCCTCATACTTGCCAACTATCCCAGTTTACATCCCCTTGTCCCTTGAAGTTTTAGTCCTGTTGTGTACAGACGACTCACCTGCAGACCCTGTGTTTACATGTAAATAACCAGCATTCATATGTAAATAGTGGAGGCCAATGCCATTGATATGTAAATAAGGCAGAATTCATATGTATATCATGCCCCCTGCAGTGAGGAGATGGTGTGCTGTAACCTACAGCAACCAGTGAGCAGTATTACTGTACAGTAATCTCTAGCAGCCAATCAACAAGCCAAAATCATGTGCTGTAACCTCTAGCAACTAATCAGTGAGCCTTAAGGAGTGATGTAACATCTAGCAACCAGTCAGTAAGTAGTAATGATATGCTGTAACCTCTGGCAACCAATCGCAATCGCTGCCTGATCTGATACAGTAAACTGATTTTAAGTCTAGCTGCTATTTATTGTATGTCTCAGAGAAGTTGGAGAGCGAAATTTCATGGGGGGGAGGGGGGCCCTAAGCAAATTTTTGCCCAGGGCCCAATCAATATTAAAGACGACCCTGGGTGTATACTGCGGTCAGGGCATGCAGGGCATGCAGACAACAACCACTACAGAAGAGCAAGAACGAAAAATCGTCCGATAACAATCAGTGTATACTGTGTTGAAGGTACACAGAACACCCACTAACTGCTACAGACGCCAACACACTACACAAGGCCGCCGCGCTGGCGGCCTTATATAGTGTGGGGCGTGTACTACACAGCCTGAGCTATGATTGGCCACAGGCATCCTGCCTGTGGTCAATCATGGCTCTGCTTGCTGCCGGCGCTGTGATTGGCCAAGCATGCGGGGTCACAGTGCATGCTTGGCCAATCATGAGCCAGCAATGCACTGCGCCATCGCGCCAAATTCGTGTGGCGCTCACGGCCCATAACATTCGGAATTCGCCAAACGGGCGAACAGCCGATGTTCGAGTCGAACGTATGTTCCACTCGAACACGAAGCTCATCCCTACTGTCCCCGGAGGCCTAGTAGTTTAAAAGTATGTCTTTAGATGGTGGCCCTCAGGCCACATCGATTTGACACAGATCCCCACAGTCTCTTCTCTAATCCAGGACTCCCTATCATTCCATGTAGAAGCAGAGTTCCCTCACAGACTTCCTGGCATGTCCAGCCCTCCTCTGTGGTAACACTCACCAACCTTCCACTGCCCTGAGTCCTTGATGAGGAGCTTGACCTGACCATGCATTCCAACAGCTTCACCTGCCCCTCTGCTCCAGGAGTTCCCTACCACTCACCGTGTGGTGGTAATGACAATGCCAATGACCGTGTAGAGGCAATGTTCCTTTACAGCTCATGCGATCGGTACACCCCCCCTCAGATGGGGGTGTCCTCCTGCTGCTGCATAGCATTCCATTCCTCACTTCACTCAGCCGACTTCTCCCTTCAGTGACATATCAGAATATTCTCCCTGGAAGCCTGGAAGCAGGGGAGGTGCCTCACAACTGGAGCACAGGTGGTCACACCCACTGCTCATCTGACCACTCCCAGCCCCCAGATCAAAACAGACAGGCCTAGTTTGCAGCATAGGCCTGCCTAAATTTGCCTGTGCTGATTGACCCTAGTAAAATCACTAGCACCTACCTATTGGTAGAGGGTGCTACACCTATAGTACACAAAAGTGTCAATTTTGATCCTTATATAGCAGTCAGAAAACTACAAAAAGGATTAATGCACTCTGAATGTTGCTATTTACTTTACTAAATAAGCCCTATTACCAAGAAGCTTTTCTAGCTTCAAACATGTCAGAAGGGAAATTGGGCATAATAATAAATTCAGTGCTGTAGACTACAAATATATTGAATGTTTTCTTCCAATACCCTTATTTATGGAGGAAAGTACACAGGTTACGCTTATTATGGTAAAAAGTAGATTAAAAGAGAAACATATTTCTGCACAGCCCTAGATGTGCAGCCTGGCAATTTCACTATATGACCCCATTGGTATTACTGCTGTTGAAAGGAGGCAAGTTGTTTTAACGTTTGACATGAAAAAAAAAAGCTTGTGGTGAATTTTCTGCTAAGAGCAAATAGCCTGAGCTGTCTGGATGTCACTTTCCTGTCTGCCATCTCATATTTTATTCCATGCTGTGCAGCTTTCTTAAATTGGTCTGTATGCCACTCCATCTGCCCTGCAAGTAGCTATTCAGTTTATTTTCACACCTCAACACAGGAAACGAATGGTGATAATAGTCTATATAGAAACAGTAGCACTAGATTAAAGGATATAATTGGATGTGTTTGTATAGTTACACAAACATACTGAACATTTTATATATAGAGATAGATAGATAGATAGATAGATAGATAGATAGATAGATAGATAGATAGATAGATAGATAGATAGATAGATAGATAGATCTATCTATATATATATATATATATATATATATATTCATCTATATATATTGTAAGGGATCTTCCCGGGGTAGGGTGTGTTTGGACACAGTTCACAGCAGACTTGGAATTTATAAAGCAGACCTTGGCGTTTATTCGTGGTACAAACAGTCCAACAAACAAAATATACAGCAACACCGTGCTTCTTGTGTATAACAGGAACAAAATAATAACAAAAACCAACAACCTAGCCCGGCTGGGCGCTTACTAACAGGTTCTTCTCACCTATCTGACACTTATAAACACAGCGTCTTTCGCCTGGATATCGCAGGGTGGATTTCAGCTCCAGCAGTGGCTGTGCTTGCAGCTTCCTCCAACACACAGACTGTTCGTTTCCCTGGCTGAGAGCGAACACCTGCAGGCCCGCAGAGCCTTTACCTTCCCAGGCTAATTAGGATCAAAGCTCACCTGATCCAAAACCCAGAACTGGAACAAGGGATGGGGGGTGTGGAATGACAGGTCCCTCTACCAAACCTACCTGCCATTCCATATAAACCCAGGCCCGGCAAGATTAAATAACAACTCAGCAGCATATTGCTGCTGAGAAACTGATCCATCCTGGACTTACCATCTCACACTGTGTAGCAACCTAGGTGAGATGTACACCCCCTCAACCACTTCTCCAGTGACATGTCTACATATCCCCCCCCTCTTTTTCAGACCGGAGGGCTGAGCCTTTTGTCCCCACAGACAACTCACCCTCGACAATGCGTCAGCATTTGTCTGTAATTTCCCTGGCCTGTGTTCCACAGTGAAATTAAAGTTTTGTAAGGACAGAAACCATCTAGTCACTCTTGCATTTCTCTCCTTGTTTAACTTCATCCATGTTAGGGGGGCATGGTCTGTCACCAACTTGAATTTCCTGCCTAGCAAGTAATACTTTAAAGATTCTAGGGCCCACTTCACTGCCAAACATTCTCGCTCCACAATGGCATAATTTTTTTCGGCCGGGGTTAGTTTTCTACTCAAGTACGTCACCGGATGCTCCTCACCATTCACTACTTGTGAGAGTACTGCACCTAAGCCTGTGTTAGAGGCATCTGTCTGGACCAGAAATTCTCGCCTGAAATTGGGGGTAACTAACACAGGTGGTTGGCACAAGGCAGACTTAAGGCTTTGGAAAGCCTTCTCGGCCTCTGGGGTCCACGTGACCATTGCTGTCTTTCCGCCCTTTGTCAAGTCAGTTAGTGGAGCAGCAACTGAGGCAAAGTTCGGCACAAATCTACGGTAATAACCGGTAATACCCAGGAAAGCTCTAACCTGTTTCCTTGTCAGGGGTCTAGGCCAATTCTGTATTGCCTCAATTTTATTTAGCTGTGGCTTAATCAATCCTCTCCCAACAATGTAGCCCAGATATTTGGCCTCTTCTAGGGCTAGAGCACACTTCTCGGCATTTATGGTCAACCCTGCATCACTTATGGTATCCAACACGGCCTGTACCTTACAGAGGTGACTTTCCCAATCAGGGCTAAAAATGACCACATCATCGAGGTAGGCGGCTGAGTAATCCCGATGTGGTCGCAGAATCAAGTCCATCAACCTCTGGAAAGTTGCAGGCGCTCCATGTAACCCGAATGGCATCACTACATACTGGAATAGCCCATCAGGGGTGGAGAATGCAGTTTTCTTTTTAGCCTCGCCAGAAAGTGGAATCTGCCAGTAGCCCTTTGTGAGATCGAGGGTGGTTATGTACCTGGCGTTACCTAACTTCTCAATCAACTCATCTACCCTGGGCATAGGATAAGCATCGAACTTGGAGATCTCATTCAACTTTCTGAAATCGTTACAGAACCTCCAAGTTCCATTGGGCTTTGGGATTAGCACAATCGGGCTGGACCATTCACTCTGTGACACCTCAATTACCCCCAGATCAAGCATACGTTTTACCTCGGCAGATACGGCTTTCCTACGTGCCTCCGGTATCCTATAGGGCTTTAGGTTTACTCTGCTTCTAGGCTCAGTTTCAATGTGATGATGGATGAGGTGGGTACGCCCTGGGAGGTCAGAGAACTTGTTTTTGTTTTTCTGTAAAAATTCCAGAGCCTCCTGTTTCTGTGACACTGATAGAGCATCACCTACCTTGACTGGAGGGATTGGTGGTGACAAATTATTAACAGTATTTGTCGCCACCAAGGATTCCCTGTCTTTCCAGGGCTTGATCAAGTTTATGTGATAAACTTGGAAAGGCTTCCTTCTACCTGGTTGGTGCACCTTGTAGTTCACCTCACTGATCTTTTCAACAATTTCATAAGGACCTTGCCACTTCGCTAAGAATTTACTCTCAACAGTGGGGACTAGTATAAGGACCCTATCGCCTGGGTTGAATGTCCTGATTCTTGCGGACCGGTTGTAAATTCTACTTTGGGCCTCTTGAGCTCTCTGGAGGTGTTCCCTTACCAGGGGCATTACAGTGGCTATACGGTCATGCATTTGTGCTACATGCTCAATAACACTCTTGTATGGGGTGGACTCACTCTCCCATGTCTCTTTTGCAATGTCCAGTAGACCCCTAGGGTGACGACCATAGACCAACTCGAATGGTGAGAACCCTGTGGATGCTTGGGGCACCTCCCTAATAGCAAACATGAGGTAGGGCAATAAATGATCCCAGTCACGACCATCTTTTCCCACCACTTTCTTCAACATATGTTTCAACGTTTTATTAAATCTCTCCACCAATCCGTCCGTCTGGGGGTGGTATACAGAGGTACGGATGTGTGAGACTTTAAATAGTTTGCATAATTCCTTCATCAGTTTTGACATAAATGGCGTACCTTGGTCAGTTAGGATTTCTTTGGGGATCCCAGTCCTAGAGAACATATAAAACAACTCACGTGCAATTGTTTTAGATGCAGTGTTTCTTAAGGGTACAGCCTCAGGATAGCGGGTCGCATAATCTATGACTACCAAAATATACTGGTGTCCTCTAGCTGACTTTACCACGGGACCCACTAAATCCATGGCAATACGCTCAAAAGGCACCTCTATAATAGGGAGCGAAACCAAAGGACTGCGAAAATGTGACACTGGGGCACTAACCTGACATGTGGGGCACGACTCGCAGTATTTTTTAATGTCATCATATATCGCCGGCCAAAAAAACCTCTGGAGAACCCTCTCTCGCGTTTTGTCAGTCCCCAAGTGTCCCCCAAGAACATGGTTATGTGCCATGTCAAGCACCTGACGCCGGTACGGCTTAGGTACCAGAAGCTGTTCCACAATCTCACCCTTAATCTTATTGACTCTATAGAAAAGATCATTAGTCACCGAAAAATGTGGAAATCTTTTTTCAGCATCTGGTTCCTGAGGTACCCCATTCATAACAGCAACCTGCTCTCTCGCATTTTTGAGAGTGGGGTCCTGTAATTGTGCAGCGCCAAAATTATCCCTAGACACCTCTAAGTCTAGTATATTTTGCTCAGTGGGAGGAGCCTCCTCCTCCCCAGCCAGGACCTGCAAAGGAGAACAATCATTTTCATCCTGCACACTTCTATCATTCACAGGGGACAAAGCAACCCCCTTAGAGGTATCCCCACTCCTTTTGGGGATTTTCCTTTTTTCCCAGAGAGCCCAGAATAATGGAAAATCGCGCCCCAATATTACATTATGCATGAGGTTTTTCACCACACCCACTTCATATTGTACGGTGCCTTGTTCAGTCCCGACTTTAGCCAGCACTATAGGGTACACTTTTGTATCACCATGTATGCACACAACACTCATATGCTTTTTAGACTCTAAGTCCCCAGCCACCAGGCTAGCATGCACCAAGGTTACGAGGCTTCCCGAGTCCATTAACGCCTCAACGGGAAGGTCATTGATGGTAATATTGCAGATTTGCGGTTCAGTCTCTAGTCCAGGAACTGCAGCACAAGATGGTTCCGCAAACAGCGACTGACGCCGGCTAGCGTCACACTCCATGGGTTCAGTGGTAAGAGGGCAATGGGCAGACACGTGTCCCGCCTCATGGCATCTCCAACACTGGATAGGGCCTGGTCTCTTTGGCAAGGAGTCCTTTTCAGAGCCCCTTAGCCACCCGGGACCATCACCAGTCTTTTGTCCCTGAGACACCACTTGAGCCCTTTTCCCTCCATCAGCACCCCTCCACACTCCCCCAATAGATGGAAGTCTCTTACCAGCTGACGGCACAGATCTGGCGCTCCGGGGAGGTGAAGATGCTGCAGAAACATCACGGAGGTAGTCCTCAGTTGCCTGGAACCTCTCCACAAGGTTGACAAGTTCGTTTGCATTCTTAGGATCACCTTGTCCCACCCAGCGTTGTAGGTCAGTAGGAAGCGCTAGGAGGTAGCGATCCATCACGACCTTCTCTAGGATTTGTGCAGGAGTAGAAGTGTCTGGCTCCAACCACTTTCTTGCCAAATGGATTAGGTCATACATCTGGGACCTCGCTGATTTGTCCAAACTGTAGCTCCAGTTGCGTACCCTCCGGGCACGGACTGCAGTAGTAACTCCTAGTCGGGCAAGTACCTCCTCTTTTAGCCGAGCATAGTCCTTAACCTCTTGCTCACTGAGGTCATAGTAGGCCTTTTGAGGTTCACCTGTTAAATAGGGCGCAATTACCTCTGCCCACTCAGCGGCTGGTAACTTCTCTCGCTCAGCCATGCGCTCAAATACTGTTAGATAGGCCTCAACATCGTCCTCAGCAGTCATCTTTTGCAGCGCTTTTTGCACAGTCCTTCTCCCAAAAAAAATTTCTGGAGCGGCTCCCTCCACTGTGGGTGGATTAGCGACCACAGGCGCCTCTCGCATTACTATCAGGTGCTCGATAAGTTGTTGTTGTGCAGCCATGGACTGTTCATGTCGTCTATTGGCCTCTGTCTGAGCCTGCTGTTGTTGCAAACTCACTTGCATAAACTGCTTCAGTATCTCCTCCATGTTGCTGGACTGTTTTTGGAGTGCAGTTGCAGCTTTCACCCAGGACATAAGCAGCTGTAGCCAAGTCTGTCCACACCGTTGCCCCTAGCAACCGTGTTGCCCGAATTCTCCACCAATTGTAAGGGATCTTCCCGGGGTAGGGTGTGTTTGGACACAGTTCACAGCAGACTTGGAATTTATAAAGCAGACCTTGGCGTTTATTCGTGGTACAAACAGTCCAACAAACAAAATATACAGCAACACCGTGCTTCTTGTGTATAACAGGAACAAAATAATAACAAAAACCAACAACCTAGCCCGGCTGGGCGCTTACTAACAGGTTCTTCTCACCTATCTGACACTTATAAACACAGCGTCTTTCGCCTGGATATCGCAGGGTGGATTTTAGCTCCAGCAGTGGCTGTGCTTGCAGCTTCCTCCAACACACAGACTGTTCGTTTCCCTGGCTGAGAGCGAACACCTGCAGGCCCGCAGAGCCTTTACCTTCCCAGGCTAATTAGGATCAAAGCTCACCTGATCCAAAACCCAGAACTGGAACAAGGGATGGGGGGTGTGGAATGACAGGTCCCTCTACCAAACCTACCTGCCATTCCATATAAACCCAGGCCCGGCAAGATTAAATAACAACTCAGCAGCATATTGCTGCTGAGAAACTGATCCATCCTGGACTTACCATCTCACACTGTGTAGCAACCTAGGTGAGATGTACACCCCCTCAACCACTTCTCCAGTGACATGTCTACATATCCCCCCCCTCTTTTTCAGACCGGAGGGCTGAGCCTTTTGTCCCCACAGACAACTCACCCTCGACAATGCGTCAGCATTTGCCTGTAATTTCCCTGGCCTGTGTTCCACAGTGAAATTAAAGTTTTGTAAGGACAGAAACCATCTAGTCACTCTTGCATTTCTCTCCTTGTTTAACTTCATCCATGTTAGGGGGGCATGGTCTGTCACCAACTTGAATTTCCTGCCTAGCAAGTAATACTTTAAAGATTCTAGGGCCCACTTCACTGCCAAACATTCTCGCTCCACAATGGCATAATTTTTTTCGGCCGGGGTTAGTTTTCTACTCAAGTACGTCACCGGATGCTCCTCACCATTCACTACTTGTGAGAGTACTGCACCTAAGCCTGTGTTAGAGGCATCTGTCTGGACCAGAAATTCTCGCCTGAAATTGGGGGTAACTAACACAGGTGGTTGGCACAAGGCAGACTTAAGGCTTTGGAAAGCCTTCTCGGCCTCTGGGGTCCACGTGACCATTGCTGTCTTTCCGCCCTTTGTCAAGTCAGTTAGTGGAGCAGCAACTGAGGCAAAGTTCGGCACAAATCTACGGTAATAACCGGTAATACCCAGGAAAGCTCTCACCTGTTTCCTTGTCAGGGGTCTAGGCCAATTCTGTATTGCCTCAATTTTATTTAGCTGTGGCTTAATCAATCCTCTCCCAACAATGTAGCCCAGATATTTGGCCTCTTCTAGGGCTAGAGCACACTTCTCGGCATTTATGGTCAACCCTGCATCACTTATGGTATCCAACACGGCCTATACCTTACAGAGGTGACTTTCCCAATCAGGGCTAAAAATGACCACATCATCGAGGTAGGCGGCTGAGTAATCCCGATGTGGTCGCAGAATCAAGTCCATCAACCTCTGGAAAGTTGCAGGCGCTCCATGTAACCCGAATGGCATCACTACATACTGGAATAGCCCATCAGGGGTGGAGAATGCAGTTTTCTTTTTAGCCTTGCCAGAAAGTGGAATCTGCCAGTAGCCCTTTGTGAGATCGAGGGTGGTTATGTACCTGGCGTTACCTAACTTCTCAATCAACTCATCTACCCTGGGCATAGGATAAGCATCGAACTTGGAGATCTCATTCAACTTTCTGAAATCGTTACAGAACCTCCAAGTTCCATTGGGCTTTGGGATTAGCACAATCGGGCTGGACCATTCACTCTGTGACACCTCAATTACCCCCAGATCAAGCATACGTTTTACCTCGGCAGATACGGCTTTCCTACGTGCCTCCGGTATCCTATAGGGCTTTAGGTTTACTCTGCTTCTAGGCTCAGTTTCAATGTGATGATGGATGAGGTGGGTACGCCCTGGGAGGTTAGAGAACTTGTTTTTGTTTTTCTGTGCTTGCAGCTTCCTCCAACACACAGACTGTTCGTTTCCCTGGCTGAGAGCGAACACCTGCAGGCCCGCAGAGCCTTTACCTTCCCAGGCTAATTAGGATCAAAGCTCACCTGATCCAAAACCCAGAACTGGAACAAGGGATGGGGGGTGTGGAATGACAGGTCCCTCTACCAAACCTACCTGCCATTCCATATAAACCCAGGCCCGGCAAGATTAAATAACAACTCAGCAGCATATTGCTGCTGAGAAACTGATCCATCCTGGACTTACCATCTCACACTGTGTAGCAACCTAGGTGAGATGTACACCCCCTCAACCACTTCTCCAGTGACATGTCTACAATATATATATATACACTATATATATATATATATATATATATATATATATGTGTATATATATATATATATATATATATATATATATATATATATATATATATATATAAATAAAGAGAGAGAGAGAGAGATATCTATATATATATATATAGATATCTATATGTAGCACTTACCCCCCAAGGAGATGCTGATTTTATTTGGGCTTACGGTTACCTTCTTCACCTTGTGTATGTCTGGGGTTTCCCAAGGTTGATGGCCCAAGAACTGCAGAGACTGACACCAGATCCGCTTAAGGGATTTTTATTTGCAAAAAGGAGAGTAAACAAAACACAGTCTCTCAATGAGGGTTAGAGGGTTTTAGGTAGAAAGGTCAGGTACTCTTGGAACTTAGTCAAATAGGAAGTCTCTCACTTTAGAAATCCAGAGAATAGCCATTCGCAACTGGATCCTCACTCTTATCGGATAGACCCTCTCTCACTAGGCCTAGCAGCCGATAGAGTGCTCAGATAAAGCAAAGTCTTTGCCACAGACTTGTAGAACACTTGAATAACTGAAAGATGTAGACAAACTTAGAGAACCCTCATATGGTACCAGTATCTTGCAGCCGGTCCAGCGATACCGTACGAGCATAGATTCGCTTGGGGTCTTTCAACTAAGCCTCCAGGCTCTTTCTGAGAAGCCAGCCTTCTGCATGTCCCCCTCCCGAAGAGTCCTCCCCTGGTTGCTTCCTCAGTTGCTGGGCCTCTCCACAGATGAGACCACACCGGATCACCTTTGAATCCTCCTTTCCAGTTACTTTGCCTGGGGCTAACCAGCCCCAAGACTCAGAATTGAATGGATCCGCACCCCATGCCATGAGGGCCATGGGGGCTGATCAGGAGGACCAGGACCAAACAGAAAGCTCTTCTGGACTGAAACCCAGAAGCACATGATGTCAGTACCTTAAGTACCCTCTCTCAGAATGCACAGCAAGATGACACTCCCACTGGGCTGGTTCCTAGAAAGAATTGGCACACAATGTGCCCAGCTGAACTGCGCTCTCACACTTGCCAGGGATGGCAGTGCCACCCATAGCCCATATATATATATACACGACAGTAAACTATATGGGTTCAATCTAAAATAAAGAAATCTTGCAAGCCTCCACTTGTAAAATAACTCATGTGTGGACAGCTGCTGGCATTGATCACATCTCATAAATTTGTGCAAAACTAAAATATATATATATACTATATATTGTAGCACAGGCTTAGTATTGCCTCTGTAATATATGCAGAATATTGCTCTCTGAAACATTGCATTGCATTTTCTGGCTAAACTGATAGCTGCAGGATTGAAGGCAGATTGGGTCCTGCTGTAGCTAAGAAAGAAGCCCACCCCTAACAACAAAAACAATGAAAGACAGGATTGGATAGCTACTCAGGAGAGCTGTGATTGGGGGAGAGAGAGGAGGACACATGAGGAGAGACAGACTGGCATGGTGGCAGGCAGACAGAAGAAAGTATCCCATGTGTTTAACTCTTGAACACTTCCAGAGCCTCTGACTCTCCTAAAGGAAGGTGCACACTTGAGAGGGGAGTTTGCAGTGTGTTATTCTGTCTGATTACTGAAGATGTGCTAATAGTGCAGAGAAATGTAGAGGCCAATTTCAGTGCTGCAGCAATCACCATCATTATCCTGTTTGGAGGTTTCTGTGGCATGTGTTTCTCCCAACACCATCCAGTCAACTGAGACAGCGATCAATCTACCAATTACTGGAAGGAAGATGTATCAAGTGCATCTAATGGTGAGAGATCTTCTGCCATCCTTGTGTATGTGGATCTAGCTGCTAGGTCCTATTTACTGTTAATGCAGCTTTATCTGAAGGTGGATCTCCACATCTGTTAATCTTTGTGACACTTTGTGAAGATATCCCTTTCCATTCTGTGGATTACAAATTGACTTCACAAAAGTCTGAGCACTCAAACACAGGATTTAAAGGGCCCCAACGCTGGCAGACTCTGTGTGTGTTTGTGTGAATAGAATTCCCACTGGCCAGTGGTTAGCTAGAACCTACAAGACCTAGGTAGGATCTTATAGTCAGTAATATCACTTTTGAGGAATTGTTGAACATTATTCTTTGTATTGTATTGTACAGTTTTGTTCACTACTTGTTCAGTGCATTTCAGGCAAGGCCTCCCACTGGCGGTTAAAGTGAATGAACACAAATCCTGTTTTACTTTACTGAGCAGTTGTAGTATATTATTGCACTTAATATTTGTATTCTGTTAATCAGTTTATCTCTTTTCAGGGCTTTTTGCTAGTTCTAATAAAGCCCAGCTAAAAGTTTAAACAGTGTTTTGGTGTTACTGAGATCCTGGGGAGGGTGAGTCATCACTGGTGTGGGACAGAAGACCCGTATATTACAGTGGCCCTTGCGGGGGTGGCAGCTACAATATTATATGGGTTATTTGTGGTCATAATTAGGGATGCACAATTTTTTAAAACCGAGTACCAATGCTTTTTCTCAAGTACCTACCTATACCAATTACTGATACTTATTTTTAGTGTTTATTTAGCGCTCGTTCAAACATACATGCATAAAAACTGATGGGAAATCCGCACAGATTTCACTTTCAGAGACATCAATTTCCATGTGCATTTCGGTGAGCTTTTACATTCTGTTCACATATGTGCGATTTGAAAAAAAGAGTCCTGTGCGATTTCAGGCTAGTTCAGGTGCAATTTCTAATCTCATACACTACAATTCGCATTGGTATCCCGAACTTCTTAATCGCACTGCAAACCGACTCAACATATGTGAACCGAGTCTGTAGGTATTGATTCCAGTGAAGCATTTGCACGAGTACAAGTACTTGTGCAAATTCTTAGTATTGGCATCGATACCAATACCGGTATCGGTACAACGCTAGTCATAATTCATCTTCATGTTTAGTTGGATTTTGGGTTCAGGAGGGTAGGTATATCCTGGATTTCTGCTTTAAGGTGAAGCTTTTGAAAAATCAAAAATGACATAATGTATACAGTATGATGCAGTCTGCCACTAGCATTAACTCAACAGTATTATTACCTGCTAAATCTGCCACTAGATTTGTTATTTTTCCACTCACTGTAATCAGGTGACAGTTCATTTCTTCTGTTTATGAAACTGCACAGCAGGCGTGTCACGTGTCGGGACAGGGTAGTAATACAAGGTTATTTTCAGCAGCCTTGTTCCAATTAAAAAATAAAAGTCAGCAGTTACAAATACTGCAGCTGTTGACTTTTAATAATCAGATACTTACCTATCCCGCGGTCCAGTGATGCGGGGAAGTGAAACCCCCACTCGTCTCCCCCTCCACACTGCGTGGGGAGAGGTGATCTTACTTCCGGTGCAGCGGGTGTGCCAGGAGGAAGTGGGAGCTGGAACCCTCTAAAAAGAAGGTTTCCGCTCCCCCCCAAAAAAATGACATACCAAACGTGGCGTGTCAGGGGGTCACCTTCCCTTAAAGTGAAAGTTAAATTTTTGCATGGAACTCTGCTTTAAGTAAAAGCAAATTAAATTAAAGCCCAATTCTAGCTAGCACTTTATAAGCTGCTAGAACAACAATTTTTTTTTTTTTAAGCCAAATTAATAAAAGTTGACCATTGTAAACATCAGTGACAGTGTTAAATGGGTTGATCCATCCAGGAACTTTAAGTGATATAAAAAAAAAGACAAACATGTCATATTTACCAGCTCTGTGCAGTGGTTTTACAAAGAGCAGGCCAGCCGGTGCTCCTGGTTCCTTCCTTCTGCCAAGTGCCACCAGAACAAACAGCTTGCTATGGGGGCACCCAAACAGGCTCGCTGCTGAGCGGCTGGTCTGCATGTCCATTCACACACAGAGCTGTGACTTGCCCCCCTCTCATTATTGGTTCGCTGGCTGTGATTGTGAAGCCAATGGCTTCCGCTGCTGTCTCAGCCAGTGAGGAGGGAGAATCCCCAGAGAGCCGAAGGTCTCATGCACATTGCTGCTGCACACAGAAGTTTTTTTTACCTTCATGTATAGAATGCATGAAGGTAAATAACCTTGAGCCTTTAGAACCACATTGAACTTTCATTGAACAGCTGTCCAATGAAAGCAAGTGGAAAAATAATGTCAGGATCAGGAAAAAAACAGTATTTACAAACTGTATAAAATACATTTTAGATTTTGACCATTGCTGCACTTTAAGCGGACAGTAGAGATTTTGGTAGATGACACTTGAGTAACAAGAGCTGAGAATTAATCTCAACTTGGGCAGAAGTAGAGGACCTACAGTATGTACAGTCAGAACGTAGGACACAAGGGGCTTTATAGAGATGCAGCGTTAAATACAAAAGCTGACCATAGATGGTTCTTTTCATTTTATTTTTTTTGTTCAGCAAGCAACACACAAGCAAAGTGGATGGAGGAATCCTGGAGGAATCCTTCCCCACCAAGATATTGTATTCTGTCAGCAGGACTCAGAATACCCTGATCAGCGACTGCAGCCACTGGTCCGCAAGTTTCCCCACATTGATCAATTTCTGTTGAGCAGGGACGGCCACACACTATTCAAAATATTACTAGTCCCTGCTGAAATAGCTGAATTTCGATCAGTGTATGATCAGCTTAACTTAGTTACTTTATTAACTTAGGTACATTTCTTTATATCAAAAACAGTTGTGCAATGCATGGTGTTGTCTCTGTGTTTGCTTCAATGTTTGCATTCAAGCTTAGGGTTTCAGGTCATCTTAACGATTGGCTGCTTGTCTGGGGAAAGTTTTGACACTTCTCTCATTTCTGTTCCATAGCAGAAGGAGGCGTTATTAAGACTCAGGTAAATAATATATAGGTCTGTAGTATGATTGCATGCTATTAGCAAAATGGATAATTATGAATATTTAATAATAGAATACTGAACTTCATAGAGATTTGAATATTGTTTCTTTGACTTGTACATTTTTTAGTGTAGGTGTACACTTTTCTGTAATGGAAAAATATTGACAAGGATTCCTTTGACTTGTCCATCTCTAGTGTAGGTGTTCATTTATCCCTACCGGAAAACGAAATATAAAATGCAATACATACAAGGCTTTATTCTTTTAGTAAATAAACAGCAATGTATTCAGAAAAATATATTCAGAGAAAACACTGAGAGACACAGTGAGCATGGAGGTGCAACGTGGTATATGGAATGTGTTAAAGTTAATGTTTTAGTATTAATATTTAGTAGAAAAGCTAGAACAGCATAGCCTGTAGGAAAATAAGATAGTGGGAAAACAACTAGCTACAGGTACGAAAGCAAGAAACTAAAAAATAAAAAATACATGAAAAATGTTGTAGTTCTGTTCTTGAAGGGATATCTAGTGGTAGTTGGTCACGTTCAACTGGGTTTATCTTGTAATGCCTAGCAAAGCAGCTTCTAATCAGTGTTAGGAACATATTCCAGCATTTCTAGACATAGGTAACTCAGCCATCTTAATCCAATAATTATGGAATCGGGGTGTTTTAGCACGGGCACACTGGGTACATGTCCCGCATCTACAGCGGGGTGTCCTGGGTCTCTACTGCTGCATTCCCCAGTTACTGCAGCAACCAGCATCTCTCCTGGGGGGATTAGAGGGGGGGGGGGTTGTGCTAGGAGGCGGTATTTGGGTGTAGTATTTATGCTAGTTAGAGGGATTTTGGGGGAAAGGATGTGCTGGCCAAATAGAATGGAGAGGAGAGGATTTGTGTTAGGAAGGGAATTTGGGGAGGATTATCTGTGATAGAAGAGGGACTTTAAGGGGAAAAGATTTGTGCTTGATTGGGGGGGAACTTGGAGGAGAGGATTTGTGCTAGAAGGAGGGTTTGGGGATTAGAAGATTTGTGCTAGGTAGAGGGATTCGGGGGGAGAGGATTTTTGCTAGGATGAGGGTATTGGGAAAAGAGAGGTTTTGTGGTACACTTAGGGGGATTTTTACTTGGGGGGGGGGTGATTGGAAGGGGAGAGGATTTTTGCTAGGGGGGGGTATTAGAATGGGGTGCTAGAAGGAGATTTTAGGGGAGAATATTTGTGCAAAGTAGAGATATTTGGATGGGAGAGGATTTCAACTAGGTGGGTGGAGAGGAATTGTGCCACATGGAGGGATTGTGGGGGGGGGGGGGGAACGTGTGCTAGAAGTTGAGTTTTGTGGGGTGGGGAGATTTGTGCTTGGTGGGGGATTTGTGCTAAGAGTTTGAATTGGGGGGAGGGATTTGTGCTAGGATGGATGATTTGGTGATAGGTAGTGGGAAGGATTTGTGCTAGGAAGAGGACATTTGTGCTAGGGGGGTTTGGGAGTTGAAGATTTGTGCTAGGTGGAGGGTTTTGGGGATTTGAGGGAGGTGAATTTCTCTAGACTGGGTGGATTTGGGAATAGGAAGGGTTTATGCTAGGAGGAGTATCTTTGCTAGCAGGGGTGATTGGGAGGAGAGAGGATTTGTGATATGAGGAAGTATTTTAGGGCAGTAATTGATCTAGAAGTGGGTTTGGGGGAGAAGATTTGTGCTAAGTGGACACATTTGGGGAAAATATATATGCTAGGTGGAGGAATTTGGGGGGGATTTGTGCTAGCATAGTGAAATAGGGGGTTTTGTGCTGGAAAGAGTATGTGCTAGCTAGGAAAGGATTCAGTGGGGGGGGATTCATTTGACAAAGAGGAAATCAGAGCTAAAGGTCTTTGGGTGGGAAGAGGATTTATGAGAGGATCAGGGAGAGGGGATTTGTGGTAGGAAAGAGGATTTGGTGGCAGGAAAGGATTTGTGCTGGGTGGGGATTTGTGTTAGAGGTTTTTTTTTTTGGGGGGGGGGGATGGGCGGAGGATTTGAGCTAAGCGGGGGAATTCTCTTGGGGGTACACAAAAGTGCACCAGGTCTTTTAAAATCTTAGCAACATTCTTGATGTCAATGTAGATGTCAATTTTTTAAGAAAATGATGGGAGTTGTAAAAAATTGTGAAACTACTGTTAAATTACATATTCCAATCTAATGGTGCCAGGAAGTGTGGGGCAGATAATCTGGTGTTACATAGCTGTGTAAATTGTTATATGATTTCCATTATATATGGGTTACAGATAGTGTTGAAAGCCCCCACCCCTGTTTAGGAATGGTTGTTCCTATTTGCAGCACATACGGGCCTTCAACACAGAGCAGATTGGGTTAAATGTGACTAATTACTACTAACAATACCATGACCTTGGAAAAAATGAGGACATTCACAGGCTCCTTTAGGGATATGTATAAATTCATTTTTTTAATTAGTCCATTCATGAGCTACCTACAGTACTTAACCAGTGACAAAATATCACCCTTGAAAAATGACAATACTTATCACTGATTTAGTTCATGTTTTCATATAATTGCATATAAGACAGATTACATTATAGTCTTGAATAACTAATGTTATGGAAATTGATCACGAGAAAAACAGAGGCTAATATTGCTGATCTCTGCTTCCGAGTGTAACAATAATCCTCTGGCTTCAATACTTTACATTACTAATCAGAATAAGAATGTGTCGACAAGAACTTTTCTGAAAATCTGATCTGAATACTTGTTCTAGGTCAGTGACTCACAAAGCAAAGCTAGTGGATCAGCACAACTGTCAGGCAACTGGGTCATCCAAAATACAGTCCCCATATAGATCTCATGACAGATTTACTTTAAACTTGCAAAGGAAGTCAGGGTTAGCAGCATTCACTATCCACAACTTTAATCACAAATAAATTGTATTTTGCACAGAGGGTATTTAATATATTCTTAGTATATCTATTTACTATATAGGTTAAATGAAAACACAATTAGACAAAGTGGGATGGTAGTATTTTTTTACTTGTGGAAGTGGAGAATGTATATAAATCACAATATTAGCTGAACAAATAATTTGGCAGGAAACATATACAGACGGTCCCCGAGTTGCAAACATCCGACTTACATACTTACAATGGAGGGAGACAACAGGAAGTGAGAGGAAATCTACCCCTAGGAAGGGAAATTCTCTCCTGTAAGAGTCATCAAAGGAAAAAGGTGTCTCAACTGAAACTTTATCACCAATCCTTGTTTGCACAACAACCTAACCTTTTCAAAATCCAATTGTCATAGGGACAGGAAGTGAGGAGAAATCTTCTGAATAGGGGCACAGAAAGCAAAACAAATGTTACAGGGATGGTAACCCTTTCCTATGCTATCCCAAAAAAAAAAAACCTTAAAAATTATTTTTTTGGGCTGGAGCTACACTTAAAAAAGCCCCTTCCCACACCCCCTGCTGTCTCCTGGGAAACACACAGGTCCCAGGAGATAGCGGGGACCACTTACGATGCGCAGCGTGACTCACGCATGAGCACTAGGGAACAGGGAAGTAAAGCCGCAACGCTTCACTTCCTGACTCCCTCAATGAGAATGGCGGCGGCAGCAGCTAAGTATTTCATCTGTTTATTTAGCTGTGTGCCTAGCAATTTAGTGCTTTTTTAAATGTGATGCTAAAAATGTAATAAACAAAATTAATAAAATGGAAAAAGTTTAAATATTAACCATTAGCAAAATAGAAATAAACAAGCAAAAAATATCAGCAGTAAAATAATAGCCATGGGGAGAAGGAGAAGAAGGAGTTATTAATGCAGCAATTTTTGGGAGAAAAAAAAACTTTCATGAATAAAAACAAAAAAACACTAAAGTTAGCCATTTTGTATAATGTAAAATATGATGTTATGCTGAGTAAATAGATACCTAACATGTCATGCTTAAAATTGCGCACATCCGTGGAATGGCAAAACTACGGTGCTTAAAATTCTCCATTGGTGACGATTTAAACGCCTTTACAGGTTACCAGTTTAGAGTTGCACAGGTGGTCTGGTGCTAGAATTATTGCTCTCGCCCTGATGTTCGGGACAATACCTCAGATGTGTGATGCGATCACCATTTACATATGCATGTGGGAGTATCGTATGCGTTCACATTTGCACAAAATCATGTTGGGACGGGGGCACTTTAATTATTTTTTTATTATTAATTTATACAAATTTTTTTCTTTTTTTTTTCTTTTACACTTTTTTTGTACTAACTTTATTGCTATCACAAGGGATGAACAACATCCTTTATGACAGCATGGGCCATGACAAGTCCTCCTTATGGAGAGATTTGGGGTCTGATCAGGTGATTCCCTGGCTGCTGGTGGCCAGATACACAAAGAGGTGGAACCGGAAGTGACAAACTACTCATCACTCCCGGTTTACAGGGTTACAGGGGAACAATGTCAGTTCCTCTCTCTCTGTACAGGGCAGCCATCAACGCCGGCCTCCATGAATGAAACGGAGAGCCCGGGAGAGGCCATTACCTGTCAGGTTGCTTTAACTGACTTAATTTGCATACTGAAGCTCATCTGATCAATTTGCAAATCAGTGATACAGTGTTTCTAAAAACGGTCCAGAAGGTCTGTTTTTTTGACAGCAGCGGCTAAAATAGCTGTTGTATTTAGGCCCCCTAATACTTGAGCCCCAACCTGAGGATTGTCTGGTGTTAGTTCACCTTTACATTTTTCCTGTAAAGGTGAGCCAACCCTTTAAGGAAACTGTATACAGTGAGGAATGATTAGCAAGCAAATAGTGTGCAGCAAATCTGGGTTGTGTCCAGGTCCAGCTGCATGGTATTGCTACAGCTGGATGTCTTAAGCCACACATGGTCGGACTTTCCGACGGAAAATGTGCGATCGGAGCTTCTTGTTGGAAATTCCAACCGTGTATAGGCTCCATCAGACTTTTTCCATCGGAATTTCCAACACACAAAGTTTGAGAGCTGGATCTAAAATTTTCTGTCAACAAAATCCGATTGCGTAAATTCCGATTGTGTGTACACAATTCCGACACACAAAGTGCCACACATGCTCAGAATAAATTAAGAGACGGAAGCGATCGGTCTGGTAGAACTAGCGTTTGTAATGGATATAGCACATTCGTCACGCTGCAATGTTTAAAATTGTTTAATGCAGCGCATTCTGTTTTTCTTTATAGTTACATAGTTACATAGTTAGTCAGGTTGAAAAAAGACACATGTCCATCAAGTTCAACCACAAAAAAAAAAAAAAATAAGAATATCATACAATACCATATGCCCAATTCTATACCCACAGTTGATCCAGAGGAAGGCAAAAAACCCCATTAGAGCACGATCCAATTTGCTAAAGAAGGGGAAAAAATTCCTTCCTGATCCCCCGAGAGGCAATCGGATTTTCCCCGGATCAACTTTACCTATAAATGTTAGTACCCAGTTATATTATGTACACTTAGGAAATAATCCAGGCCCTTCTTAAAGCAATCCACTGAGCTGGCCAGAACCACCTCTGCAGGGAGTCTATTCCACATTTTCACAGCTCTTACTGTGAAGAAACCTTTCCGTATTTGGAGATATAATCTCTTTTCCTCTAGACGTAAAGAGTGCCCCATTGTCCTCTTTGTTGACTGTAAAGTGAATAAAGCCCCGTACACACGAGCGGACTTAACTCCGAAGGAGTTTCCAACGGAGTTCCGCCGGAGTTCCGCCGGAGTTCCGCCGGAGTTCCGTGGAAACGGACTTGCCTACACACGATCACAATAAAGTCCACCCGTCTGGTACGCGGTGACGTACACCAGGTCTGACCAGACTATAAAACGGAAGTTCAATACCAAGTGCGCCACCCTTTGGGCTCCTTCTGCTAATTTCGTGTTTACCTCGTGTTAGCAGAAGTTTGGTGAGAGACGATTCACGCTTTTCAGACTCGTATTTTTCAGAACGTTTAACTGCTTTTCAGTTTGTGCTTGTGAGGTTTGTATCTGATTTTTAGTGCGTGTAGTCAGTTCGTCTCTGTATTTTGCAGTGCGATCTACTGCGCTCGCTGACTTTCAGCTCGCTCTTCACAGGCCTTGCTGTTCTTCAGTGACTTCTGTTAAGTTCGTTCTGACAAGCCGACCGTTTTGAAGCCATGTTGCGTGTACGTACTCGTCGTCGAGTTCGTGCTTTGCTTGTGCTTGGTGTTGTAGTTCATTCTTCAACCCAAGAACAGTCCGTGAACAGGGTGTTGAGGAGTTCATGGACGAAGAATTGGTTGCTCCAGCGTGACCAGTTCTGGCACATGCCTTTGCTTCGTGAGATCCGGGAGAATAATCCTGATGATTTCAGGAATTAGCTCCGGATGACGGACCCCATTTTTCATCGTCTGCTGGCTTTGCTGACCCCTTATATCACCAGGCAGGATACCTGCATGCGGCAAGCCATCACTCCGGAGCAGAGGCTCATCGCCACGTTGCGCTACTTGGCGACAGGGAGAAGCCTTCAGGACCTCAAGTTCTCTACAGGCATCTCCCCCCAGGCTCTGGGGATCATTATTCCAGAGACCTGTTCTGCCATCATACAGGTCCTGCAGGAGGACTATATTAAGGTATGATTTATCATTTAACATCACATTTTATTGTCTTTAATGTTTGCTAATGTCTTGTATTTCTTTCCTCAATCTCTAATTACCATGATTGCAATATGCTGTGAATGTCCCCTTTGTCCTCATGCATGCTGTAATCTTTTAATGCTCCTTTTTTGTCTTTCATGCATATTTGCCTTCATTAAACCTAACCAACATGCTATGGTAGGCCCATATCCACCTAGTCTAGTCACTTAAAATGTCTTTTGTCAGCTCCATTGTATTGCTTTATCCTAAAACCAAACATTTAATATTATTCCAAATGGTCTGTGTCCCCTTAACTGAATTCCCCCCCCCCCCTTAATAGTATCCCAAATGGTCTGTGTGTCCTTAACTGGATCCCCCCCCCCCCCACTTAATATAATTCCAACTAGTCTGTGTGTCCTTAAATTAATGTTGAATTATATATTGTATTTTTAACCCACTTCAACCCTGGAATGATTTTCCCCCTTCCTGACCATCAGCACTTTTTGTGATTTGGCAGTGCGTTGTTTGAATTGACAATTGTGCGTCCTTGTAACATGGCTCCTCTAGTAAATTATCTTCATTTTATTAGCACAAATAGAGGTTTTATTTGGTTGTCTTTGATCACCTCTGCTTTTTTATTTTTTGCGATTAACCACCAACAAAACCAAACCGCATTTTTACAAATATGCATTATTTTTCACTTTTCGCTATAAGAAATATAGCCCCAAAAATATATGACCCTGATTTTTTTTGGACATCATTTTATGCTGATACGTATTCTTAAACAAATTTGTTCAAATGAATCGCAATAAGCGTTTATTGATTGTTTTGTGCAAAAGTTCTAGCGTATCCAAAATATGGTCTATTTTGATGGCATTTTTTAAATCTTGCCATTTTTGTAAATAGTAATGGCGGTGCTAACCGTTTTAAATTTTTTTATTGTGACTGCCACATTATGGCGGACACATTGGACAATTTCCATACATTTTTGGGACCATTGTCATTAATACAGTGATCAATGCTCTAAAATTGTATTGATTACTGTAAAAATGTCACATGCAGTGAAGGTGTTAAGCACAAGGGGGCCGAGGAATGGTTAAAGTGTGTTCTGGGTGAGTGTTTATTAACTGTCTGGGGGATGGGCTAGCAGTGACCTGACCCTGATCACTGCTCCCGATGACAGGGAGCAGACGATCGGTGTCCTGTGACTAGGCAGAAGCGGGAAATAAAGTTTGTGTTGTAATGTACAATGTTTAATGTGCAAAAGTACTTATTTTTTTTTTTATGCTTTGCCTCACCAGTTTCCTTCATCGCCACAGGAATGGCAGACTGTGGCATCCCATTTTGCCACCCGTTGGGACTTTCCCAACTGCGGTGGGGCGATAGATGGGAAGCACGTCCACATTGTGCCACCACCCCATTCGGGGTCGTACTATTACAACTACAAGCGGTTTCACAGTATTGTGTTAATGGCGGTGGTGTCGGCACAATATGAATTTATGTATGTGGACGTGGGGAAGAATGGCCGGATGTTGGATGGAGGAGTCTTCGCCCAGACGGAGTTCTACCACCGTCTACAGACAGGTGGCCTGGGATTTCCACCTGATACAGATAATGTTGAAGAACTCCCCTTCGTCTTCATAGCTAATGAAGCTTTCAGTCTGGACGAGCACGTGATGAGGCCATTCCCCCAAAGAACCCTCACCCCGGAGAGGAGGGTTTTCAACTACAGGCTGGCCAGAGCGAGAAGAGTTGTTGAAAATGCCTTTGGAATAATGGCCTGCCGGTTCCGTGTTTTTCTAAGGCCGCGTACACACGGGCGGACTGTTCGCCCAACCTTGTCCGCTGAACAGTGTTTGGGCGGACAGTCCGCCCGTGTGTGGGCTTTCAGCGGACTTGCCTCCGCCTTACGTGGGCGAGTCCGTTCATTTCAAAAGTTGAGCGAACTGTTTGGCAAACAGTTCGCTGAAACAGTCCGCTCGTGTGTGGGCAAGTCCGCTCATGCAAATTTTGAGCGGACTGTTTGCCGAAACTGTTTGACGAACAAGGTTGGGCGAACAGTCCGCGCGTGTGTACGCGGCCTAACTCCAATAAACATGGCGGAATACAAACTTAACCATGTTGTCCTTACATGTTGCATCTTGCACAATTATTTAAATAAGAACTCTTCTAATTATTTATCTTCATTTGGGCCTGAGGCTGGACTTGTTCCCGAAAATATGACAGGCCTGGATACTGGCCATACTGGCTTGGCCCCCCAAAGTGCCCGTGAGGTTCAGTAAAAATATGTAACTTATTTTAACGGTAGGGGGGCCATTGCAATGCCACACAATCTTTAATTTTTAACAATTAAAATAATAAAAGAAGATCAAATCAGAATTTTGTTTTCTTGCTTGCTTTTGGTTTGTGCTGTCTCCTATGTTATCCTAGTGCACTTGTAGTGCCAAGTGTATTTTCATTAATTAAATAAGGCCCATTGTCACTGGAAACACAAAATCACTTTTCCCAAACTGGTATTGACCATTGAAAGAATACGCCACACATTGTTGATTCTTCAAAATTTTAATTTGGCCACATTCACATGTGCCATTGAATATTTATATGAAATTTTTTTTGGGGGGTTTATTTAAATTTCTTTTAAAAACATTTTTTAGTTTCGTTTTTTTTATATTTTTCAAATTTGTCTTTTGTTTTGTTTTTGTTTTTTTTTATTTTTGTTTTCTTTTTCGTAAAAATTATGAAAAATGTAACAACAATCAGCCACAATATTTATAATTTAGGAAGTAACAATCTTAAGAAAAACAAGGGAAATGAAGAACATGATCGATATTATGGAGAAACGGATTATATTCTCCCCAAAATATCGATCATGTTCTTCATTTCCTGCTGCATATTGTCAATCCGATTCTTCAGGAGATCCAGGCTAGTTAGCATGGCATCTATTTCCCCATTCCAGCACATTATCTGGCCAATCAGCCTTTGTGCGCTGTCACTGGAAAACGGGGCCCTTTCCACAACCAGAACATCACCTACAATAGATGATAAAAATTGGTTTAAAAAATATGCAGTCATACATGGATTTCAACAAGCTGGGGTGTCAGACACTCACCTGGTGGGGTGCCCATCTCCCCTACTTCCTCCACCTCTCCTTCCTCAACCTCTCCTTCCTCCACATCCTCGGGGGGGGGGGGGGGGGTCACTGGTGCTTGGAAATGTGTCCCTTTCCACAACCTGAACATCACCTAAAATAGATGTAAAAACATGTGTTTTGAAATATGCAGGTATACATCGATTACCTGAAGCTGTGGTGTCAGACACTCACCTGGTGGGGTGCCCATCTCCTCTCCTTCCTCCACCTCTCCTTCCTCCACATGCACATCCACGGGGGGGATGGGGCTAACCTCACATTCATGCTGGCAAGGGCGGCGGTCCCTGGGATCCTGCTTTGTGAGTCTTTTCTCCCCTATGAGAAATTAACAAACAAAAAGGTATACTTAGCACACAGATATTTAAGGCCAGAACTAGGAAGATGAAACCTTGATTAGAAGTGTTGTACAATTGTCTGTTTATGAAGAGATGCAAAATGTGAAGACATGATAAATCAATTCACTTTGCCAAAAACTACAATAATTCGCTTTTTGTGCCAAGTTTCACAGATGCCCAACCCCCCCCCCCCCCCCCCAAGTATACCAAGGAACCCCGTGTGGTTTACCCTAATAAATGTTCTCTGGTGTCCCACACTTTTGCTCATGAGTGCAGATGTGTTTTTAACCAGCTGCCAAGTGTCCTCTCCTTCAATTCCACTGAATGTTCTTTTATAGTCATTGTAGTTTGAAACACATCTAAACCACAATGTCCTAATCTTTTTTTTGTTCATAAAAATTACACTGAAAAAAAATGAGGATTAAACCCTGTATCATAAACGAGGTTTGACACGAACAACGAACGAGGGTTTGTTATTAACGATACGATTACTGTTTCCACCAACATGAAAGCAGCAATTTTTTACATTGTACAAAGGTAAAGCATATGGATCAGTATGCAATAATCATAATAGGAACACACGACAAGTACTTACTTTTTTTAAGAACTTTCTTGATCCTTCTGTACTGATCCGGCTCCCTCAATTTAAGGTCGGACCACCGTTTCCTCAATTGGTCTTTTGACCGTCGTACCCCAAAACGATTGTGCAGTGTCTTAACTACTTTGGCCATGATTCTGGCCTTGCGCAAGTTCGGATGGGTGTATGGTCCATGCTTGCCATCATAATCCTTACTTCGCAAGATTGCCACCATCTCCACCATCTCTTCAAAGGCCATATTTGAGGCCTTAAATCTCCTCTTTCCGGATTGGGACGTTTGTGGCTCCGGGGATTCGTGACTACTGGAGTCATTAATATCAAGCACCTGTTGTGTTTCTGCCATGTTTCTCCTACTGCGCACCGTAGAGAAAAGGGGGCGGGAAATATTCTTGGAAAAGAACGTCATGGGCGGGCAACGCAGGCATGGTTCTATGCGTGCGCACTGTATATAACGCCAAAATGCACATGTCGTACGTGCTTACGTACGTTATGTGCGCACAAAAGGGTGGGAAAAAAAGACTTGACCAAAAGAACGTCATGGGCGGGCAACGCAGGCGTGGTTCTACGCGTGCGCACTGTATATAACGCCAACATGCACATGTTGTACGTGCTTACGTACGTTATGTGCGCAAAAAAGGGCGGGAAAAAAAGACTTGACCAAAAGAACGTCATGGGCGGGCAACGCAGGCATGGTTCTACGCGTGCACACTGTATATAATGCCAAAATGCACATGTCATACGCGCTTACGTACGTTATGTGCGCACAAAAGGGCGGGAAAAAAGACTTGACCAAAAGAACGTCATGGGCGGGCAACGCAGGCGTGGTTCTACGCGTGTGCACTGTATATAACGCCAACATGCACATGTTGTACGTGCTTACGTACGTTATGTGCGCAAAAAAGGGCGGGAAAAAAAGACTTGACCAAAAGAACGTCATGGGCGGGCAACGCAGGCATGGTTCTACGCGTGCACACTGTATATAATGCCAAAATGCACATGTCATACGCGCTTACGTACATTATGTGCGCACAAAAGGGCGGGAAAAAAGACTTGACCAAAAGAACGTCATGGGCGGGCAACGCAGGCGTGGTTCTACGCGTGCGCACTGTATATAACGCCAACATGCACATGTCGTACGTGCTTGGAGAAAATAGGAACGGAAGTTGTGAGCAAGCAAAACGAAGGTAAGTTAAAAAAAATTCCCCAAATCAGTGGCATATCCTGCTTATAGATTGGGGTCTATATTGGGCTAAGATTAGGAGAGTCTGGGCTAACATTATTGTTTTTGGCTTGTGTATTGTCTTTCAGAAAAATGAATCAGAAATTTAAAGATCCAGAATTTTTGAGCCTATTTATTGATGAATACAAGGAGCTGACAAATCTGTGGCAAGTAAAGCACAGTGATTATTATAATAAACCAATAAGGAGGGCAACGCTGGAGAAACTTCTGACATTTGTGCAGACTTGGATCCCAGAGGCAGACGTGGACTTTGTGGAAAAGAAAATTCAAATATTGAGAAATATGTACAGAAAGGAGAATAATAAAATCCTTAAATCCATCAGATCAGGAGCAGCAGCAGGTGATGTGTATGTACCCAGGCTGTGGTACTTTGACAAACTACGGTTTATTGGCGACCAGAGTAAGGCCAGGGAATCGCTTTCAACCCTTCCCTCCACCCTTCCCTCCACCCTTCCCTGCAGCATTCCCTCCACCCCAGCAGAGGCTGATGAGCAACCTGAGCCTTCCATCCTGGAAGAAGCGGATGCACCCAGCTGGAGCCAGGTAGTTTGTTACAATAAATAGTGATATTCATAATATTAATGATGTTAACTAGATGTTATAATTTAAACGCTATTATTGATGTTAAAAAAACAAATATTTTGACATATCAATTTACAGTAGTGGCCACAAATGTTTGTCACCAGCAGAAACAAGAAATACTGGTGTCATAATGATACTCTTTTATATGTATTAACAGAATTTTGAAGTCAGGAGCTGAAAAATGTTTATGATTGATGAACAAAAAACTAAAACGATGTCCCTTTTTTATACACAGGATGAGCTCAGCCAGGAGGAAGTTGTGGAAAGTGGCAGGCAGGAGGAGGCTGGGCCCACTGTCAGCCAGGAGGTGGCCGGGCCCACTGTCAGCCAGGAGGTGGCCGGGCCCAGTAGAAGACTCACACAGTCGCAGGTGCCTCCCATCCGTCTTCCGGCAAAAAGGCAAAAGAAGATGACGGTCACACAGGAGGAATCACTGCGCCTCATTCGAGAGGCTACAAATGTCTTAAGGAGCCCCCCTGAAGCTGAAGAGGCCTATGGCTGCTATATAGCCAGCCGGTTGCAGCAATTGGAGATGGGCCAACGCCTCCAATGTGAGAGAATCATTTTCTCGGCCTTGCAGAAGGGGCTGAGTGGCGAATTAACTGCCACAAGCGAAATCGTGGATCAAGTTCCTCCTGTTCCTCCTCCTCCTCCTGCCACAAGTACACCACCAGAGACACAGCCTCACAGGAAGGCTGCTGAGAAGTCTGCAGGGAAGGGTGCAGTGAAGGGTGGAGCGAAGAGAAGAAAGTGATGACCTGGCTTCAGTCTGGTCTGACCAAAGACGCAGCCTGTTGTACCACAGCCTGGGGACATATATACCATCTGCTGCTGCTCTTGATCTCTGGGATTCAGGGACCATATTGTACTTCTCAATATGGCAATTTTCTTTTCCACAGACTATAATGTTTGCCCTGGGGCCAAAAGGCTACACAAATGTCACAAGTTTCTCCAGTGTTGCCTTCATTTTTATTTTTTGAACCAGAATAAATGGATATTTTTTTTGGAAAATATAATTGCCTATGTGTTTTTTGGTCAAAGACATTTCTAAAAGACAATGTGAAATTAACAAGGGACACCAACCTCCTTGAGGTTCCAAAAAAAATAAAATGTTATTGTGGTAACTTGTCACCAGAATAAAAATAAAAAGGTTATTGTGGTAATGACACACACAAAATAGAAAGGTTATTGTGGTAATGACACACACAAAATAAAAAGGTTATTGTGGTAATGACACACACAAAATAAAAAGGTTATTGTGGTAATGACACACACAAAATAAAAAGGTTATTGTGGTAATGACACACACAAAATAAAAAGGTTATTGTAGTAATGACACACACAAAATAAAAAGGTTATTGTGGTAATGACACACACAAAATCAAAAGGTTATTGTGGTAATGAAAAAAAAAAAAAGGTTTTTGGTGTTAACTTGACAGAATAATTAAATATGGAGATCACTAGAAAATAATTGGGAAAGAATTATACGAAAAATATGGATGAAAAAAAAAAAAAAAGAGGACTACCAAAAAAAAACAAAAAACATTATTACTGAGATGGGGCTTTAAACTAAAAACAATATCATTCATGAGATGAGGAGAAATAAGCCAGAAATGTGTTTTGTGAGAACTCTGTGAGTGAATATGAGCAGCAAAGCAACTTCGTTCTTCTAGCATTATAAAGAAGATGCGCTGCATTTAAACGAGCACAGAATTTGCAGCATGACGAATGTGCTACTTCCAATACGAACTGGAGTTTTACAAGACCGAGCACTTCCGTCTCGTACTTGCTTCAGAGCATGCGTCGTTTTTGGTCTGTGGGAACAGCATACAGACGAGCGGAATTCTACATCGGAACTGGGTCCGGCGGAGTTCCGTCCGAACAATTTGAAGCATGTTCCATTTTTTAAAGTCTGTCAGACGTTTGCGAATCAAAAGTCCGTTGCAGCCCACACACGATCGAATAGTCTGCCGGAATCATTCCGTCAGACTTTGGATGTTGAAAAGTCCGCTCGTGTGTACGCGGCATAACTCAACACCAAGTTCACTATATGGACCCCTTATATATTTGTACATGTTGATCATATCCCCTCTTAATCTCCTCTTATCAAGAGAGAATAAATTCAGTTCCTCTAATCTTTCCCCATAGCTGAGCTCCTGCATGCCTCTTATCAGTTTGGTTGCCCTTCTCTGCACTTTCTCCAGTTCCCCGATATCCTTTTTGAGAACTGGTGCCCAAAACTGAATGGCATATTCCAGATGAGGTCTTACTAATGATTTGAACAGGGGCAAAATGATATCTCTCTCTCTGGAGTCCATACCTCTCTTAATACAGGAAAGGACTTTGCTCGCTTTGGAAACCGCAGCTTGGCATTGCATGCTATTATTGAGCTTATGATCTACCAAAACCCCCAGATCCTTCTCCACTATGGATTCCCCCAGTTGTACTCCCCCTAGCATGTATGATGCATGCATATTCTTAGCCCCCAAGTGCATAACTTTACATTTATCAACACTATAATGCTAGAAGAATGAAGTTGTGAGAACTCTGTGTGAATATGAGCAGCAAAACAAACTTCTTTCTTTATTATTTCTCGTGATTTCATGAATATAATATTTTTATTCGTCAGATCTCCCGAATAATTTTTTTATTTTTATTTTTTAATATTGTTAATTATTTTATGTTTTTTTTTTTAAACAAGAACTCCTGTGGTTTTTTTTTTGTTGGTGATCTCCATAATTTTTTTGTGTGTCGAGTTACCACAACACCCTTATTATCTTTTTTATTTTTATTTTTTATTTTTTAATCTCGAGGAGGTTGTTTGGTGTTGGTGTCCCTTGTTAATTTGACTTTGTATTTTTGAAATGCACTTGCCTACTCACAAATAAACTATCCTTTTTGATGTAAAACACATAGGCAAGTATTTCTTTAACAAAAAAAAACTTTATTAGGGGTCATATCCAAATAAAGAGGAAGGCAATGCTGAATAAACTGCTGAGATTGGCAAAGTCTTTGGCTCCCAGGGCACACATCAACTCTTTTTAGGCAAAATTGGTGGCCTGAGGAGTCCATATATAAGGGAGTAGAATCTGGTCCAGAAGTCCAAGAGATCAGGAACAGCAGCAGATGACATATATGTCCCCATACAAGAGCCTGCATCTTTTGTCAGACCAGACAAAACCCAGGCCATCACTATCTTGTCTTCCTTCCACGCTTCCATCCAGGATGTGGCTGTGGTGTTGAGGGTGTGGCAGGAGGAGGAGGAGGAGGATGGTCCAACTCACACAGGTGTTTTTTTTTGGTGATTTCACCCCCAACCCTTTATTTAGTGTGTGGTACATGATTTCCTCACACATGAGGCGTTTCCCCTCCTCCGTGTCCTGCAGTTTGCATGCAGCCATGGAGGCAAAGGCCTCTTGATGAGTGGGGGTGATTCTGAAGGCCGCAGAAGTCTCCCCAATCAACCTGAGCGCTGACTCTGGTTGGAAGCGGCAGGGAGGGACCTGAGATTCTGTGAGGCTCCTAGGCCTGCCCACCTCCTGGCTGACACTAACCCTTGCCTCCTCCTGGCTACTACATTCCACGGCCTCCTCCTGGCTGAAGTCTTCTTGTTAACAAATAGGAAAGACTATCATTCTGACCCAAGAATTTTTCATCTTGTCCCAATTATTTTTGGTTACTACTGTCTATTCATATGTAAAACACTTTATTAAATCAGCAGTTAGTGATCAATAATCACATCTAGTTAACATAATTTATTTTTACACAAACAATATGTTGAACAATACTATACCTGGCTCAAGCTGGGCTACTCCGCTTCTTCCTGGCTGGAAGGTCCAAGGTGGGCATCGGAAGCCTCAGCTGGGGTGGAAGGAAGCATGGAAGGAAGGATTCCCTGACTTCAGTCTGGTCTAACAGAAAATGCAGTCTGTCACAGTACCACAGCCTAGGGACATAAATGTAATCTGCTGCAGCTCCTGACCTCTGGGAATCCTGGACCTTCTTGCGCTCCCTACGTTATGTGCTCCTCAGGCCACCAATTTTGGCTTTTAAATAGGGGATGTTTGCCGCGGGGACCACCAGCTTCACCAACTCCAGCAGTTTCTCCAGCGCTGCCTGCCTCTTTAATTTGTTATTATAATGTGGATGTTTCACCTGCCACAGGCAAGGCAGCTCCCTGCAGTTGTCTGTGAAAATCAGAAGAAAGCTTTGGTCTTTGAACCCATTAATTTTCTCTGCAAGACACAACACAAGACAAACCCTAATGTCAGGCTAAACTCCTAATCTTGACCCAATATAGGCCTCAATCTATAAGCAGTATAAGCCAGTGATGCATCAAGTTTAAATTTTACCTTCATTATAACGATCGGCGCTTCCGATACCCCGTCCTCCGCTCACAGATCGTACGTATGATGCACGTGTGTTACGTTTTATATACACTGAGTATGCGTGAAACTCCACCCACCCCTGACGTTCTTTCTAGTCTATTCCCCACCCCTTCTCTTTTGGCACAGTGGAGAGAGCACATGGCGGAGACACAGCAGGTGAATGACAATTTCAGCAACGAGGAGGATGAGGAAAGCGCGGAGCCACAAACGTCCCAATCCCAGAGAGATTTAAGGCCTCAAATATGTCCTTTGTAGAGATGCTGGAGATGGTGGACATCTTGAAGAGGGCCGACTATGACAGGAAGTTAGGACCTTACTCAAACCCAAATGTGAGAGGCCAAGATCATGGCTAAAGTTGTGAAGCGTCTGCAGAAGAATTTTGGGGTACAGCGATCCAAGGTTCAATTGAGGAAATGCTGGTCAGACCTGAAACTGAGGGAGCACGATCAGTACAGAAAGATCAAGCGAGTATTTCAAAAAAGTAAGTATTTGTCGTGTGTTCATATTATTATTATTATTATTATTATTATTACTTGCATACTGCTCCATGTGCTTTTCTTTACTGTTGTACAGTTTAAAATGGCAACTTTCATGTTCATGGGTTCAATCGGTCATAGGAAACATTGTTCGTTCGGCCACTAAAATACAATGTTTTGGGAAGTTGCAGTTAACTACATTTGTTCAGGCCTATTTCTATTGAAAGAAGTTTGTTGTCTAGACTGGTTTGTAACTAGAATGAAATGCAAACTTGATTCAGTGTAAAGGAGAGGACACTCAGCAGCTATTTCCACATCTGGACTCAGGAGCACTAGTGTGGGATACCAGAACACCCTTTTTATTAGGGTGTCCCACACATGTGCTCCAGTGGATACTATAGGGGTGGCTCCATCTGTTAAACTTGCACAAAACAGGTAAGTATTCCAGCTTTAGAAAGTGTAAAAAATAACGTTTTCAGCTTGGAACTCTGCCAAAAAATACAAATGTGCGACACTTCCAAGCAATGTTTCATATTCCTATTTCTGCCCTCAAATATCAATGTGCTAAGTATTCCTTTTTTAAATTCTCATAGGGGAGAAAAGACTTGGGACATCTGAAATCTGCTCTGAGAGGAATGAAGGTGTAGAATTAGGTGTGTCACAGCCAAGTGCTTCCGGGCACTCTGCTAGCAGTACACCCACGTCTGATTATAGCAGGCAAATGTCCCTGCCCCAGCTGCTGGACTGGCGAAAGAAGTTCACTCCCAGCCATCCACATGCCCAGCGGTTGAATGCTAGCTTGGCTAAATTGCTAGCAATTCAACTGCTGCCATTTCAGTTGGTAGACTCGGCCCCCTTCTGTGAGTTTGTACAATGTGCGGTTCCTCAGTGGCAGGTCCCCAAACGCCACTTTTTCTCACGGAAGGCGATTCCGGCTCTCTACCGGCATGTGAAAGGCAATGTCCTTGCCTCGCTGGACAGGGCGGTTAGCGGTAAGGTGCATATTACCGCTGACTCGTGGTCCAGCAGGCATGGACAGGGACGTTACCTGTCTTTCACGGCCCATTGGGTCACTCTTCTGGCAGCTGGGAAGGATGCAGGACAAGGTGCAGTAGTGTTGGAGGTTGTTCCGCCACCACACCTCCAAAATGCTACTATTGGTTGTGACACACCTCTCTCCTCCACCCCTCCTCTTCTTCTTCCTCCATGGCCTCTTCCAGTGCTCTGTCCTCAGAACCAGTGGTGCTCCGTAGGCGTTCCAGGGGCTACGCAAGTACGCAGGCAAAACGATGCCATGCCGTGCTTGCGCTGGTTTGTTTGGGGGACAGGAGCCACACTGGGGCGGATGTTTTGTCAGCTCTGCAGGGGCAGGCCGAGAGGTAGTTGACGCCACGCCAGCTTAAGCCAGGAATGGTGGTTTGCGACAATGGCACCAACCTCCTCTCCGCCCTCCGACAGGGACAACTGACCCATGTGCCCTGTGTAGCTCACGTCCTTAACCTGGTGGTGCAGCGGTTTTTGGGCAGGTACCCGGGCTTACAGGATGTCCTGAAGCAGGCCAGGAAAGTCTGTGTGCATTTCCGCCGATCATTTAATGCCTGTGCTCGGCTGGCTGAGCTCCAAAAGGAGTTGAACCTGCCCAAGAACCGCCTTATATGTGACATTCCCACCAGGTGGAACTCAACGTTGGCCATGCTGCAGCGGCTGCACACGCAGCAGAGGGCCATCAATGAGTACCTGTGCGACTACGGCACCAGGACAGGGTCAGGGGAGCTCGGTTTTTTCTCACCACGCCAGTGGGGCATGATCAGGGATGCATGCACTGTCCTGTCACCGTTTGAGGAGGCCACAAGGATGGTGAGCAGTGACAGTGCATGCATCAGTGACACTGTACCTCTTGTCCACCTCTTGGAGCATACGCTGCGTGGAATAATGGACAGGGCACTTGAGGCAGAACAGAGGCAGGAAGAGGACTTCCTTGCCTCTCAAGGCCCCCTTTATCCAGACAGTGTTCCTGCTGTGCCACCTATCACACAGGAAGAGGGTGAGGAGGAGGAAGAGGAGGAGGAGGATGATTGTGTCAGCATGGAGGTGGAGGCTGGTACTCAGCATCAGCAGCAGCAGCAGTCTTGTAGGGATGATTTACAGTCCCAAGAAACATGTGGACTTGTACGTGGCTGGGAGGAGGTAGCTGCGGATCATGTTGTCCTTAGTGACCCAGAGGACTCCGGACCGAATGCCTCAGCTAACCTACGCTGCATGGCCTCCCTGATCCTGCAAAGCCTGCGGAAGGATCCTCGTATTCTTCGGATCAAGGAGAGGGACCATTACTGGCTGGCCACTCTCCTTGATCCACGGTACAAGGGTAAGGTTGCCGACCTTATCTTGCCATCGCAGAGGGAGCAGAGGATGAGACATCTCCGGGAGGCCTTGCAGAAAGGTCTATGCAACGCGTTCCCAGAGACTGGGAGGTTACAAACTCCTGGTCCTGTACAACGTGTTGCTGAGGCATCGGTCAGAAGGAGCGGTGGAGAAGGTGGCCGTCAGACAATTTTTTAGTCCGCAGCCCCAAGGTATGATCGGTTCCAGCAACCATCGCCAGCGTCTGATTTACATGGTGCAGGAATACCTAGGGGCAAGGTCAGACTTGGACACCTTTCCCACTGAAAATCTTCTGGCTTACTGGGTCTTGAGGATGGATCACTGGCCAGAGCTTGCACAGTATGCAATTGAGCTACTGGCCTGTCCTGCATTCAGCGTTCTTTTGGAACGCACCTTCAGTGCTGCTGGTGGCTTTGTTACCAATCACAGGGTGCGCCTGTCCACCGAATCAGTTGATCGACTGACCTTCATCAAGATGAATCAGTCTTGGATCACCCACAGCTACCAAGCACCTGAAGCTGATGTAACTGAATAATTTTATTTGAAATTTCACATCCCTTTAAGACTGCCTATGCTGATGCTGAGTGACTGTCCTGTTATGTTGATTGTCTATCCTCTTCCTCCTCCGCTGATATGTTGGAAGAACATTTCTGGTTCTGGGTGATGCCATCAGCCCAATTTTTCTGCCCCTGTTTAACAGGGGCGTTTAATTAAAATTTTTGATGCAATGCTTTGCAGCAGGGCTAATTCCTGCAATAAAAATAGAGTATATGGGAGAGGTTGCAGTGTCGTGGCACCAGCACCAGTGCCTAAGGCCCAATTTTTCTGCCCCTGTTTAACAGGGGCGTTTAATTACAATTTTTGATGCACTGCTTAGCAGCAGGGCTAATTCCTGCAATAAAACTAGAGTATATGGGAGAGGTTGCAGTGTCGTGGCACCAGCACCAGTGCCTAAGGCCCAATTTTTCTGCCCCTGTTTAACAGGGACATGTAATTACAATTCTTGATATAATATTTCACAGGAGGGCCCGTTCCTGTGCCCACCCAGAGTAACTGTGAGGACTTATAGTGTTGTGACACCAGCACCACAACCACCAAAGGTCAATTTTTCTACCTCTGTTCAACAATGGCATGTAATTACAATTCTTGATATAATCGTTCACAGCAGGGCGCTCCAGCGCCCACCAAGAGTCACTTTGAGGGCTTACAATGTTGTGGCAAAACCAACACCTTGTTCCGCCATTTCTGCAGAGCATATAGGGTAGGCCCCTACTTTCAAACATCCAACTTACAAACATCTCCTACTTGCAAACGGAAGGAGACAACAGCAAGTGAGATGAAAAAAATGTACGACAAAACAAATTATACAGGGGTGATAACCCTTCCCTATGTTTTCCAAAAAGCTTAAAAATAGTTTTTTTGACTGGAGCTACACTTTAAAAATGTACCAGTTGAAAATTACAAACAGATTCAACTTAACACAACAAACCTACACAGTCCCTGTCTTGTTTGCACCGCCTGTATACTGCTATTCTGAGTATATAGGGCCTGGGGGGCCACACGCATTTCCTTTTTTTAATATGCGTACTGGGTTCCCCTTAATATGCGTACAAGACCCAAAGGGGCTGGTAATGGGCAGGGAGGGCTACCCATGCCATTTTTCTCAATGATTTTCAACCATATTGCAGGAACCAGATATAACATTAAAACCGCAAGCAGTTTTAAATGATGTTATTTCCGTTTAATGTCATTTTGTGCAGGGACTGTTCTAAACACGGGAAACGCGTGGCACTTCACAGGCATAATACAGACACCCCCCAGGCACCATATTTAAAGGAATATTTCACTTTTTTTTCACTTTAATCGTCATTAAAATCAGTGCTCCTGCCAAAACGGCCATTTTTAAAAACATTTTAGGCATTGACCCATGTCCCCTGGGGCAGGAGCCAGGTCCCCAAACCCTTTTTAGGACAGTATCTTGCATATTAGCCGTTAAAATTAGCACTTTTAATTTCGAACGTTCGAGTCCCATAGACTTCAATGGGGTTCTAAAGTTCGTACGAATTTGGGGTCCGTTCGAAAGTTCTGGTGCGAACCGAATAGGGGGGTGTTCGGCTCATCCCTACTCGTAAGTAGTTGACACCACCACCAACATCACAATACTATTAAACTTCTTGTAATTATAATAGTATGACCCCAAGATGGGGGGTGGGACTATGTGGACATGTTTCCCATCAATTGCCCCTCCACAGTTGGGAAAGTCCCAACAAGTGGCAAAGTGGGAGGCCACAGTCTGACATTCCTGTGGCATTGAAGGAAACTGTGAAGTCAAACAAGAAAAAAAAAATTAGTCATTTTGCACATCAACATTGCAAGCAGATTAGACACAAACATTATTGGCCAACATAAGTATAACATTTATTGAAATGAGTATTTAAAGACAAAAGTATAAGGTCCACTTATCAGATTCCTCACCCCATCTGAAGGCCCATTGCAAAAATTTAAGGGGGGAGATGTTTTGGACAGGTAACCCTCTCCATTTCATTGAGACCTGAATGCATAAATAGTGTGTGTTAACTTTGGCCAGCCCCTCCTTACTTACACTATTGGCAGCCCACTGGTCAGGTAAGAAGTGTCATAATAAAAATAAAATACACGCTGAACAAAGCACATTTTCATATTCTGCTATTACCTATTAAGATAATAATAGGAGAAACAAACGTTAAACAGTACCATTTGAAAGTATTCAGAAAGGCGCTTGCACTACATGCTTTGGTGAATTCATCTATAAATATGACCACAAAAGAGGTAGGTATAGTGTGTATGGGTTGCCAAAGTCAGCAGATAGAGGATTGCTATCAGCTAACTTAACGGTTGGGGGGGGGGTTCCAAATACGTTTGGGCCACCAAAAAAAAGCCTCTGGCACCCTGCATGAATTTAAGGACACAAATAACATTTGTACACATTTTAGAGGAAGCACTACTATGGAGCTGACAAAATACATTGCTAAGTGACTAGGCTAGGTGTATATGGGCCCATAAGAGCATGCTGGGGAGGTTAGTGAAGGCAAATATGCATGAAGGACAAAAAAGGAACTTTAAAAGCTTTCAGCATGCAAGAGGACAAAGGGGACATTCACAGCATATTGCAATTATGGTAATTAGGGAATGATGAAAGAAATACAATACATTAGCAAACATTAACTACATAGAATGTGATGTTAAAGGATAAATCTTACCTTAATATAGTCCTCCTGCAGGACCTGGATGATGGCAGAACAGGTCTCTAGGATAATGATCCCCAGAGCCTGGGGGAGATGCCTGTTGAGAACTTGAGGTCCTGCAGGCTTCTCCCCATCACCAAGTAGCGCAACGTGGCGATTAGCCTCTGCTCCGGAGTGATGGCTTGCCGCTGCCTGCTGATATAAGGGGACAGCAAAGCCAACAGATGGTGAAAAACGGGGGGTCCATCCATCTCATGAAGCAAAGGCATGTGTGAGAATTGGTCACACTGGAGCAACCAATTCTTGATCCATGAACTCCTCCTGCCCTGTTCATGGACTGGGCTTGTGTCACAGCTAGAAGCCCAACACCAAGCTACTGCACAGCACGAACTCTACGACGAGTACGTTCACGCAACATGGCTTCAAAGCAGTCGTCTGGTCAGAACGAACTAACAGAAAGCACTGAAAAACAGCAAGGCCTGAAAGAATGAGCTAAAAATCAGAAACGAGCAGACAAGAACGCACTGAAAGTCAAATACGGTACTATAAATAGCATGCATTGACAAACAAATGTGAACTGACTACACGCACTAAAAACCAGATACGCACCCACATGCACAAACTGAAGAGCAATAACGATCTGAAGCACAAGTCTGAAAAGTGTGAATCGTCTCTAACCAAACCTCTACTAACACAAGATAAACACGAGATTAGCAGAAGGAGCCCAAAGGGTGGCGCACTTGATAATGAACTTCCCTTTTATAGTCCCATCATGCATGTTGTATGTCACCTCGTTCTTGACGTTCGGAAATTCCGACAACTTTGTGCGACCCCGTGTGTATGCAAGAAAAGTTTGAGCCAACATCCATTGAAAATATTCAATGGATTTTGTTGTCGGAAAGTGCGACTGTGTGTACAGGGCATTAGGCCGGACTGTGCTGTCTGGCAGGAGTGGCCGCAGAAAATTAAAAATCCTATGCCATATAAAACAGCTCCCATGCATGTATTTCAACTGTGTATTTAGCTGTTTGCCTGTAGTTCAACTTTAAACTCTCCTCAGGTGTTTTATGATTATTTATACTTAGATTTCATTATATGTACAAAGCATTTTACTGAATCACAAAACTGAGTAAAATACTTTTATATTTGGACTGAAAGTGCCCAAAATGCACCAAAATTGTATGTTTAATGTTTGTAATTGATGTAACGACAGCATTCAGTTACTGTTCTTCAGCAGCCCTTAAGAATGTTTTATGTGCAAATATTAAAAGGGCATTGCGTTTCATCTCTAAAAATCATCTTCTCAGATATTAAAGTAATAGAGCTAAAAATTGCCAGATTAAATTACAGATGATATAGATGAAAACTGTTTGATCTCAGTCTAACAGATGTTCAATACCAAATAATAAAACCACTTTAGCACATCAGTCAACAAAGATGGCAACAGGAAGCTGTGACTATTGGGAAAATGTGAAGCAGCAGCCCAGGCAACTGGGGAACAAGGTCAATCTGCACTTTTGTTTGGCTACCTTTCCATTAACCACCAATACAGAAACTCATTAAGCTATGACTGTTTGGACATAACTCTATTGCTTCATAGATTACATCAGTACCACTTGCTTGAAACAATGCCATCTCAGACTGAACATCTGGCAATGACTGCTGACTTAACTGATTGACATGGCTGAGTACACCAATATAGCTGGTCTAGGATCCATTCATCAAGCATGATTAAGCATGTGACTTCTACAATACAATATATATATATATATTTTCATTCTGTTAAAATGGGAAAGCCCTTTGTCATTAATACAGAAGGATCATGAATTTGAGAGAGCTGAATCTGGGTAAAATAACAGGAAAGCAGAGTTGTTTCTGAATACACAGGAGCAGCTCAGAGGTTTCCATGGTCTCAGTAGCAATATGAGAAAACATGACACTACAGAGGGGAATGCTGAAATCCATACAGAGCTGAATAAATTTCTTGGGCAATTGATTTTCTGCACTTCACGGCCTCAACAGCTTCCTCCTGAGGATTAACCTGATGAAGCACACTGAGATTTGCTGATTCCGGGCTCTGTATTAGTCAGTCATGCTGTTAGTCTATGCTTTCTATAGAAAACTGATACAGATTCTGCCCCAAAACTAAAGGAGAAGCTACAGCAGTATGTTAAGTTTTGTGACTATAGTCTTTCATATTCCCATAGCTCCCAACTGTAGGGATGGGCCGAATGGACCCCTGTTTTGTTTCCACCAAAATTTTCAAAACACTGTGAAAGTTCAGACCCAAATAACAAACCCGAGTGGCACCTGAACGTCAATAATCAAAAGTGTCCATTTTGAAGGCGTATATGCAAGTAATTGGGCATACAATGGTTATAGAGGTCCAGGTCCTGCTCTGGGGGACATGTATCAATAAAAAAAAAGTTTGTGAAAAGCGTCATTTTTAAATGAGCAGTGATTTTTATTTTTAAAGTGAAAGCATAAAGATGAAAAAATCCCTCCAATATCGTGCCTGGGGGTCCCCTTAGTCTACCTGTAAAGTGGCAGATCTGTACCATGTCTAGAATCTGCTGCAGCAATAAGTGCATTTATAAAGCCAAAAAATTTTCAATGAAAGCTGCCTTTATTTTGCTCAGCAACAGCTGGGGAGCCAGTGTGTATGATGATTTTTTGGATACATTCTGGTGTCACTTTGATTTTTGATAGAAGTAATGGGTTCGCAAAAATTGGTCTTTGGATGTCGGTGGTGCCTTCTCGCCGTAACTCTATAGAGGTAATGATGAAAGCAAGAATTGGCCTTGCTGTAAAAAATTGCAATGATATGCACCTGTCAAACAGGTACAGAAAAATTGGTCTTTGGGTGTTGGGCCTTACCACCGTAATCCTACAGAGGTACTCTTGATGAAAGCAAGAATTGGTGAAATATACAAAATATATCGCCCCTGCCCATGCATGCTGAACCATGTGTCAGCAGTAAGGTGGATTTTACAACTAACTGCCTTGCCCAAGGATGCCAGAACATTCCCTTCCACATAAAAACTAAAAACTAAAGGGGGGTTGGGACTTTAAATGAAGCAATTGTATAGTAAAGATAAACTGTAAATGAATAATATTTAAATATTTAATTGATGACATTCATCTAGAATCATAAATAATATAATTTATTTCATATATATATATATATATATATATATATATATATATATATATATATATACATAATGCACATAAAGCATAGACATAATAAGTAGAAAAATACAGTCAAAACTACACATGATCAATGTCATATAAATAAATATATAAAAAGAAGAAAATAATTTTTAAAAGAGATGTAAATGCTATGGCAAAAAAATGCCACAGCGACAGACCCAAGACTGGCACGTGCACCCACAAGGTATATATACGTCTATTGGATAGTATAAAAACAATATCATGGAATATTAATAATAACTAGGTAGGGATCAATCCATATGGAATGCAACTGTGTCATCAAATGTAGCTCGACGCGTTTCGTGGATTTTTCCACTCGTCAGGAGCAGATGCACCAGAGATTCCTATAAAGGTATATAAAATATGTCAATATTTAAAATAAAATTATACATGGTGTTGTATGTCAATAGATGGCTCACCAAACACACTCACCAACCCAGACAGCGCACGCAGCGCATGGTGACCAGCGCAGGGTAGGCCACGGATATAGACCCCCACCACGGGAGCTGAGGCGGCATAATATGGAGGTGCAACATCAGATGAGCAGAGGATGTGTACAATGTGGACAGCCAATTTGATGATAGTGTAATCAGTGGAACAAAAATATCTGTAAAAAGAATAGTATTATGCTAAGTATGTGTATTGTGCATAGAAAGGTGTATTATAAATAAATTATTTGTATAGTGCGCCTAGTGTGACTTCACATAAAGTGATTACCATGATATATGAATTAACAAAGAAAAAATAATAATGATGATGAATGGTTAAGTAAATGAATAATGAGTGAAAAATTATATGGGTGTAAAAAATAGATGGTGAGAGTGTGTAAATGTGAGGACATGAAAAAGCCCACAGATGAAAAAGAAAAAAATCAAAAAAAAATCAAAAGTGAACCATAGAAAAAAGATCAAACACCGATAAAAAGAAAAAAGGAAAAACATACCATAATGTTGCACCAAAGCACCACCGGCAGAAGGATACACCAGGTGTGCAGTACCCCCAGACAGGGACCGGTCCGATAGACGGCTAGCTCTGAGTGAGGGGTATATATATGCCGCCAACGCCACACGGTGAACCAATGGGGGGGACGAGACCTCACCAGGGCTGAGTAATCACTCAGTAACCGGCACTGAAACTCCTCCATGGAAACACCAGGTGTTACAGCTGGGTGCCGGCATGTGACATCATCCCAGGCGTCACACACGCAGCATACCCGCCGCCACAGCTGAATAGCTTGACGGGCGTGGCGCCGAGGCGAGGAGGGGTGTCCGCCCAGATCTCCCGAACATAAGAAAAGTAGGGGGAGGAGAGGGAGGACCCACTGATCGCATCGCAGCTCCCGCGACGGGGAAGAAAAACCAAATCCAAACCCCTGCGCCAGAACAACCACATGGAGCATATCACTAGTCAGGTGGAGAGCGTGCATAAGATGTCTAAAAGGGGCCAAACCTGTGGGAGCAATGGGCCAGCGTCAGCAATACTGTCTGTCATAATTATATATACCATATATGCAGCCAATTTATGTTAATATAAATATATAGAAGCAATGAAAATAAGTATCATAGAAATATAAGGCTTAACAGAGAATATCCAGTAAGTAAGGACAAACCAGACCCAGGGACAGCAGGGGAACACTGCCAATCCCTTTTATACAATTGCTTCCATCCCTAAATTAGGTAAGCAAAAGGGGGGGAGTTTGGGACTTTAAATGAAGCAATTGTATAGTAAAGATAAACTGTAAATGAATAATATTTAAATATTTAATTGATGACATTCATCTAGAATCATAATTTATTTCATATATATACACATAATGCACATAAAGCATAGACATAATAAGTAGAAAAATACAGTCAAAACGACGCATGATCAATGTCAAATAAATAAATATATAAAAAGAAGAAAATAATTTTTAAAAGAGATGTAAATGCTATGGCAAAAAAATGCCACAGCGACAGACCCAAGACTGGCACGTGCACCCACAAGGTATATATACGTCTATTGGCTAGTATAAAAACAATATCATGGAATATTAATAATAACTAGGTAGGGATCAATCCATATGGAATGCAACTGTGTCATCAAATGTAGCTCGACGCGTTTCGTGGATTTTTCCACTCGTCAGGAGCAGATGCACCAGAGATTCCTATAAAGGTATATAAAATATGTCAATATTTAAAATAAAATTATACACCGTGTTGTATGTCAATAGATGGCTCACCAAACACACTCACCAACCCAGACAACGCACGCAGCGCATGGTGACCGACGCAGGGTAGGCCACGGATATAGACCCCACCACGGGAGCTGAGGCGGCATAATATGGAGGTGCAACATCAGATGAACAGAGGATGTGTACAATGTGGACAGCCAATTTCCGTATAGCCAGACGTGATGATAGTGTAATCAGTGGAACAAAAATATCTGTAAAAAGAATAGTATTATACTAAGTATGTGTATTGTGCATAGAAAGATGTATTATAAATAAATTATTTGTATAGTGAGCCTAGTGTGACTTCACATAAAGTGATTACCATGATATATGAATTAACAAAGAAAAAATAATAATGATGATAAATGGTTAAGTAAATGAATAATGAGTGAAAAATTATATGGGTGTAAAAAATAGATGGTGAGAGTGTGTGAATGTGAGGACATGAAAAAGCCCACAGATGAAAAAGAAAAAAAGAAAAAAAAAATCAAAAGTGAACCATAGAAAAAAGACCAAACACCGATAAAAAGAAAAAAGGAAAAACATACCATAATGTTGCACCAATGCACCACCGGCGTTTGGTCTTTTTTCTATGGTTCACTTTTGATTTTTCTTGCTTTTTTTCTTTTTCATCTGTGGGCTTTTTCATGTCTTTCACTGCTTTAGTCAATCAGGGTTTGCAATGCACTGTTCAGTGCAGCAATGCAGTGTGCTCGGTTCGGGTGGTTGAACAAATGGTTGAATGACCCATTTGTTCGGCTGTTTGCCGATAAACTGAACAAAGAATGTTCAGCCCGAACTTATGCTTGGGCCGAACCGTCCGCCCATCCCTAGTCCCTCTGTCCCTCTTTCCTCCTCGTTTGTCCCTCATTTTGGTCTGATCTATATAGTTATATATAAAATGCACTAATTGTCTTTCATAAAGCGTTTCCCAGTGCTAAACCTTTCATCCAATTTTAGCAGTTTTGAAAAAAAAAAATCCCTTTTTTTTGTATAATTCTCATTTAAGGAGGCATGGCAGGGGGTGTCCTATGCCTACATACTTTTGCTAATAGTTGTCCCTTGTTTCCATCTCGAAAAGTTGGGAGGTATGTATCCCCTATATATATATATATACAAAGTGGACTATTTTAGGAGTCATTTGCTGCTTATATTTGAGTAATGTGCAGAATATAGTGTTGGCAACAGCATATACTGCATAAAGGAAAAATAAACTGCGCTTGAGTGAAACAAAACAAAAATAAATAAATAATAATCTATAAAGAAGGCAGCAGCAATAAGTGAGATACACACACCTAACAACAATAAGGAAATACAAAAAGCTGCGCCAACAAGAAAATAATCTATACGTTAACTATCCAAAATAAAAAAATAAAATGAAGATTATAAATAGTTTGATATATTCAAAACTTATGGATAAAAAATGACAATTAATATGAATTCATAATTAAAGAGTTCATGAAAGAGTCCATAGATAATCCACAGTTGCGATCCTATGTAAAAACACCACGGTGGTTACACACACTCAAAATACGCACAAGTGCCCGTCACCTTATAGTGTGTGCGCTTACCATGAATTCATGATTTTCAAATTACCTTATTGTGTATTGAAAAAAAATTACTAAATCATAAAAAATAAAAAATAAATAGCCTTGACTGCTGGAAGCATTGCAGGATATCCTCTCCCTGATTAATGGTGTGGAAACACAGGCTGCCCTTGGTTAGACTCCATCTGAGAGTGGGAATCTGGATCATTGCAGAAGTATTCCGAAGGATGGAGCTAAAGACCTAAAGAGGAGCAGCCACTTAGAAATTGCCATTCACCCTCCCATTTTTTTTTTTTTTGCAGTCATGGCTTTTGAAAGATTTTGTCTTTCCAGTCCTTTCTCTGCCAGAGCCTTTTTTTTCACACATATTTAAAAAATATTTTTATGTCTGAATATTAGTTAAAACCTCCAAGACGTTTATAATTTTCTTAATAAGTCACTCTTAACCCACACTATTGTATGCTCCTCCTTGTAAAGTGCAAATAATCACCAAATAAATAAATAAATAAATAATATATTAGTGAATAGCAACAGGCTGCTGCTACGAGGTATTAAACCAAAATAAGATGTTATGATGATTCATAGCACTACCCCTAATATCTGTTCATCCTTACTCAATCACAAACATTTATGTGCACACAATATCCACAAAAAAAACAACAACAACAAAAACTACAAAATATATATTTGGTGTCCCAATAATACAACCACTGCAATCAAATGCTGGTGCTCAAGTAAATAAATGAAAGCCATCCCATTACACAGTTCAATAAATAAAGCGCTGGTACATATATCCTGTTTAATTTTATAATCATCCATGTTGATGTGCTATACATTCAGCAATTTCAGTTCCGTGCTCCCCTTCGTTGTTCTCGCACTCACCAAAACTTGTGGACACTTAAGCAAGCATTAAGGCTCCTATTAGAACGGTTCCATAGTACAGAACGGAGCGCGACTTGTCAGGTGACTAAGTCGCCTGACAAGTCGTGGTAGTGTGAAGGGCACTTAGGGAATAGAGCATACTCGAGGAAACAAATGGGATGGTTTATCTCACGGTGCTGAAGGGACAGCTCCAAGATAAAACATAGGGAAAGACTGAGCATGCTCACAACCATAAAATAGACTGTCCCATTGATGAGGCTCCAGTCCTGTCTGAACAAAGAGGAGACAAGAAATCAGTGCCACATCAACTGGAGATAAACGCCTGGGAATATCAGACCCTTACCATTCCACAACACCCAGTTATAGAGCATTCCCTAAAAAATCACCTCAGCACCCACATCTGAGGCAATTTTTAGTTTCGTTTTTTCCACTAAACTTTATTTTTTATCACATGCAAAATATACAAACTATGTGGTACTTTTTTGTGAAAGAATCTTCATAATGAGACATCAGGGGTCTTTTATACCCATGATGTCTCATCTGCCCTTAACTGAAGCTAATGGAGAGCAGATTGTGCTCCACAAGCCTCTTCCCAGGCCAAAGCATCTGGGGAAACTGACAGTCCCTACTGGGTAGGGGAGATCAGTAAATGGACAAGACAGTCTCTACTGGGTTGGGGAGATTAGGGAATGGATATTTGCTGGACTCCCTCTCCTCTACCCAGCCTCCATGCCATTTCCAGGTCTGCTGATAGGAGTATGAAGCCAGGAAGGCAAAACAGGGATACGCGCTTGGGGGTGGGGCAGGTTCCCCCGGGGTGTGTGGAAGCAATCAGGTGGCTATATATCTATTTGATTGCTTCCATCTGACAGCTTACAGTTGGCTTATCAGATTTACACACATTCCCTGCTGCTGTAGCCATATGACATACACTGTTGGCAGAAAAATGGTAAATTGGTTCCTGTTTTTAACCTCTTTGGGTGGTGGTTAGTCAGATAGGTCATTCGACTTGGACAGATCATGTGACTGGGTTCCATATTTAATCAAGAAAAACAGACAAACTTAAAAAACAACTACTTTCAGAGGAAGTAGAAGAGGACAAGATCCATAAGTGGGCCCTCTGGCATCAGAAAGTAACACAGATTGTTAAAACATCAATACAGAGAATCAGAAGACAACACCTAAATTGCAAAATCTGGTGACAAACTAAAGGAACTTTAAAATCTGTATTTTTAAATGAGCACTGGAATTGTTGTAACTAGTTATGCTAACTTGCTGTGTATGTTTCACAAAACTTCTCTACATCTGACACTCCTGAGAATTTCATATTTCTGGTCCTTCACTAGAAACTGTAGTTCTTCTACCAGCCCCATACATGACTTCAGGATTGTATGCTTTCGACATTGTTTTTTTTTTTCCCACGAACCCCCTTTTATCTAAATAATAATAAAAAAAATAAAAAATAAAAATAGTCAGATTCCTCTTCAACAATATGTTGATAATTTCTTTGGCCTACAAATATATAGAACTGCTAATTTACAGTTAGTTTGTTTTATCAGTGGTCTAATGCACCTTCACATATTTTCAGCAACTTTCCTTATTCTTTTATACATTACGCAGACAGTCATTTTATTTTGTAAGTTTTCATACATGACTTTTATGTTTATATGAATTCATATAGTTAATGAATTAATCAATTGTTATAATTAAAACTGTATACAGACTGTGGCGTAAATCAATTTGTCAAAAGCCTGGTGATATTGTCAGCAGATGCTGGCAAATGTTGATGAATTTTGTTTGCAAATATTTGTTGGCAAGCCTCATATTCACAATTTTATAGATATGCCCTTTAACATACACTAAATGCTAAAAGCTTTTAAGGGTTATGGATCAATAAATTGCTAGTCCTCCCATAGTCCTCCCACCCTTGCACAATAATAAGGGAGATAGATAATTGTTTTGCTCCCTCTAAAAAAAAAAAAAAAAAAAGACTATGCAGGATGAAATCATTCTGTCTGAGTTTACAGGGATTTTTTGCAATAACTGAGCTTTTTTTTTTTTTTTTTTTTTTTTTTGCAGGAATACAAAGGTGGCCTAGTGCATCTTGCATTTCATGTTTAGCATTGGGACACCTACATTGTAAATTCGTTCATCTACAAATATAAATGTGTATTCTGCAATGCAAATTAGATGTGCTACATGACTTCAGTGTAATTAAAAGAACAAACTAACCATGGTATTTATGCCGCCAGCACCAATCTAAGTAACGGAAAAATAAGTGACGTGTGGGATGACAGAAAAATGATCTCTTGAGCAAATTTGTATTCTATAGGTTTATTATGCAATCCCTGTTACTATTTTCCATAACACACCTGCAAAATAATGCACAGCTGGCTAACATTCATTGAATGTCTTACTAAATTGATGTCTTACTAAAGGCTGTAAATTTGACTTCTGCTTAGGAAACCCATGTGTACTCAGCCATGTTATAGGAAAAAAACATTATATATATATATAGTCGAAGGTTTTTGTTTAGCATTTCTTGCATTTAATTATAAGCTTCAAAATCTAGGTAAAAAAGATAATTAAAAGCTTTTTTGATTACTGCCACATTACAGTAGCTAAATGTATTACATCTGAACATCTGTGCACTAGTCCAAATCATTTGGTAGAGGGGGGATTATGGTGTGGAGGTGTTTTTCAGGGGTTGGTTTCAGGGAAGGGAACTCTTAAGGCATCAGCATACCAAGACATTTTGGACAATTTCATGCTCCCAACTTTGTGGGAACAGTTTGGGGATGGCTCCTTCCTATTCCAACATGACTGTGCACCAGCACACAAACAAGGTCCATAAAGACTTGGAGGAGCGACTTTGGCCTGAAGGAACTTGACTGGCTTGCACAGAGTCTAGACCTCAACCCGATAGAACACCTTTGGGATGAATTAGGATGGAGACTTCTCGTCCAACATCGGTGCCTGACCTCACAAATGTGCTTATTCTGGCTCAGATTGTTGTGAAGCGAATTATCCCTTGTGAGACCTCTATGCGTGGCCTGTATAAGATAGAATCACTGAGGACAATCCTCATCAGATAATTTGAACTCACCAAATACCGATTCCACCCACAGAGGTGCTTTTATTCTAAACATCAGGTTACAGCAGATCACAGGATACAAACAGATCAATAGGTTGTAGTATTTATCCGGTCAAAAGATGATATTGTCTGTAGCTTACAATGCAGAATACATGTGCCCTGTTACATATGGCTTGTAGCTACATCCATGACACAGGAAGCACAATAACAGGAATAACAAAGGAAGTGTGTCATAACATAAGGGAAAATAAACTTGAGAAAACAAGTGCATTACCACAAAAGGTCACTAGATGGCAGCATGCAAACTAAATATAAAGTCCATAGAAAATGGTTGGCACACTCCCCATCTGGCATGGTAAATTTCACTATATACTGTACATCAGAACGGTAGTTATGCAACTGAAAATAACAAACAGTGTAATTTTCTAGATGTCTTGATGACCCGAAAGACATAAAAAGTACATGCATATAATGTAATAACAATAACTCTTAATTCAAGGCTTCAAGTTATGTCAATTAAAGTTCAAGACACTTTCTTCTTGACGTCACAGGTAGGCTCCAGCAGCGTAGGCAAACAAGTTCATTCTAAAAAGTGCTTCCAATAGTGAAGTATAGTAAAACAATTTATTAAAACAGCACACGAACACAACAACACTCAATGGCCGGCAGTGCTTTTGAAGTGGAGAAAAGTGGAGTGGATAGGAGAGCGAGCGGAGTGGAGGGTGAGACTTACAAGTTGTTTGCCAAGACTGCACTACATCGCATTACCACTGCGAGATCCCCACTTTTGGAAAGTTTATGTTGAAGTGCTTTTGTTTGTTGAAAAGGATCTAAGTGCAATAATTGAAGATTTCGTGTGCTGTTTTAATAAATAGTTTTACTATACTTCACTATTGGAAGCACTTTTTATCTTTATATGTGGAGTGCAAATTGTTTAAAGAACGCCTTTGGAGTCGTTTGATACCCTTGGGGGGATATTAAGCGATATTGCCGAGCATGAGAGTGCAAGGCATGTTCTATTGGTGAGTGCATTTCTTAAGGGAGCGATGACACTGAACACATATGGTGTGGTGGAAGATTGCTTCAAGTCAGTTCAAGATTACCTGTTCACTTTTGGAGTAACATACCATTACTGTCAATGAATGGATTCAGGTTGACAATTGGACTGTTTTTTGTAATGTCCCTCTTGTCACGGATAAATTTAATTTCTGAGCCAAAGACACTCTGTTGTACACTGCGTATTATGATCAGTTCACCTTCAGCAATGCCTTTTGCAGAAAGAAGCTTTTGGCACACGTGACGTGCCAACCTTGACAGTGAGGACCTGTGGGCTTTGTGTGGAAGCAGTCTGCAATATGAACTAACCTTGCGATGGTGCGTACAAGCCTTCTCCACTTGGAGAAACATTCAAAGCGTTGACAGCCCAAGATGAGTCTTTGTTCAGGTCTGGTGATGAGGGTTTTAAATTCAAGATGAATCTCTGGATCCTTGTCAGGTTCTAGAAGACTAAAGACATCAACTGTGGTTTCTTCCTGATGATCCAGCAGGAATTCAGGACCTGTTAACCAAGAAGAATTTGCAAAGACACTTGCAGACACTGGCCTGGTGGCATGATCTGCAGGGTTAATTTCAGATGGAACATAATGCCATTGTTCAGGTTTAGATGATTTCCTGATTCTTTCTACACGGTTGCTAACATAGACATAGAAATGTTAATCTGGTTGTATATGTAGTATGTAGCCCAGAACAACTTTGCTGTCTGATTGGATTCTGACATCATCTATCTGAATGAATTTCTACAGCTAGCACAGTTCCACAAAGTTCAAGCCTGGGAATCGTGTGTTCAGGCTTAGTGCTAACTTAGCTTTCCCAAACAGAAATCCTATGTGGGCTTGATTAGAACAATCTCTTTCCTTGAGGTAAGAGACAGCTGCTATGGCCTCAGTAGATGCATTTGAGAAGATGTGAAGCTCTTTCCTCTGACTTGTGGCAAGGGAGGCAGAAGTGTAGCAGCGTGGTATACGGATTCCATCTAAGGCATGTAGAAATTGTTTCCAGGACTCCCACTTTGAAAGCTTGTCTATTGGTAGTGGAATTGGTTCGGCGTGATCATTGCCAATGATCCTTTTCATAAAGGCGATAAAATGATCCTTCATTTCAGGCCTGTTCTTTTAGTGTTCGTTGAAATTAGTTGAATCTGGATAGAGCCTGTTCATTATTGGTTGGGGGTTTAATCCTTGCAGCACAAAGAGGTAATGGTGCTACTCAGCTGTTAGACTCATCCTGGAAGAACTCTTTGTCAATTATTTTGATGAACTCTCTGTCTTCAACTGACAAGGCTATTTTGTTGTCATCACTTGTAGTACAAAACACCACTGACAACCGTCGCTCCATGACTAACATGGAGCGCCCATTTAGGTCCGCCGACAAAACTGACAGGCGCACCTGAACGGTCCGTTCATGTGAAAGGGGCCTAAGACTAAATTAGCCACTTTCCCTCCCCGGTGTCCTGTGACTCGTTAGTGTTACAAGGTCTCAAGTGTGAATGGGGAGCAGGTGTCTTAAATTTGGTGTTATTGCTCTCACTCTATCATACTGGACACTAGAAGTTCAACATGGCACCTCATGGCAAAGAACTCTCTGAGGATTAGAAAAAAATGAATTGTTGCTCTACTTAAAGATGGCCTAGGCCAGTGATGGCGAACGCGTGGCACGCGTGCCGCTGCCGGCACGCCAAGCCGTCTCTGAGGGCAAGCCGTGACAATTATGCTAACACCGTTAAATCGTCCGCTCCCGCGAACTACATGTCCCACAGTCCTCTGGAATAGCTGTGATGCGTCCGAGTGGGCATGGCGCATGCTCCGAGCGCTGAAGCCACGCCCCCATTCTAAAACATCTGACGCACCTGTTGACGTGCCTGCGTGGGAAATCTCCTGACACACGGACACCAGCGGAGCCTCACCCTACCACACACTGACTTCAACAACGCACATGTGAGTTTTATAACCAATTTCCGACCGGGCCATAGCCAAAAGATGGCTACAGCACGGTCGGCTTATTCTGGGAGGGCGTCCATGGACGCCCTCACAGAATCTTGCTCCCATGTGCCCTACAGTGTGAGGGGGGAGGGGAAGAGGGAGAGAGATGCAATTCTATGCCCATACTATTCAATATTCTGCCAATACTCTGCAATACTCCGCAGTACCCTGCCCATACTCTGAAATACTCTGCAGTACCCTGCCCATACTATGCAATACTCTGCAGTACCCTGCCCATACTATGCAATACTCTGCAGTACCCTGTCCATACTATGCAATACTCTGCAGTACCCTGGCCATACTCTGCAGTACCCTGGCCATACTCTGCAATACTCTGCAGTACCCTGCTCATACTATGCAATACTCTGCAGTACCCTGCCCATACTATGCAATACTCTGCAGTACCCTGCCCATACTATACAATACTCTGCAGTACCCTACCCATACTATGCAATACTCTGCAGTACCCTGCCCATACTATGCAGTACCCTGGCCATACTATGCAATACTCTGCAGTACCCTGCCCGTACTCTGCAGTACCCTGCCCATACTATGCAATACTCTGCAGTACCCTGCCCATACTATGCAATACTCTGCAGTACCCTGCCCATACTATGCAATACTATGCAATACTCTACAGTACCCTGACAATACTATGCAATACTCTGCAGTACCCTGCCCATACTATGCAATACTCTGCAGTACCCTGCCCATACTATGCCATACTCTGCTGTACCCTGGCCATACTCTGCTGTACCCTGGCCATACTCTGCAGTACCCTGGCCATACTCTGCAGTACCCTGGCCATACTCTGCTGTACCCTGGCCATACTCTGCAGTACCCTGGCCATACTCTGTAGTACCCTGGCCATAATCTGCAATACTCTGCAGTACCCTGCTCATACTATGCAATACTCTGCAGTACCCTGCCCATACTATGCAGTACCCTGGCCATACTAAGCAATACTCTGCAGTACCCTGCCCATACTCTGCAGTACCCTGCCCATACTATGCAATACTCTGCAGTACCCTGGCCATACTATGCAATATTCTGCAGTACCCTGCCCATACTATGCAATACTCTGCAGTACCCTGCCCATACTATGCAATACTCTGCAGTACCCTGCTCATACTATTCAGTACCCTGCCCATACTATGCAGTACCCTGCCCATACTATGCAGTACCCTGCCCATACTATGCAATACTCTGCAGTACCCTGCCCATACTATACAATACTATGCAATACTCTACAGTACCCTGCCCATACTATGCAATACTCGGCAGTACCCTGCCCATACTATGCAATATTTGGCAGTACCCTGCCCATACTATGCAATACTCGGCAGTACCCTGAAGTACCCTGCCCATACTATGCAATACTCTGCAGTAACCTGCCCATACTATGCAATACTCTGCAGTAACCTGCCCATACTATGCAATACTCTGCAGTAACCTGCCCATACTATGCAATACTCTTCAGTACTCTACCCATAAACTGAATAAAGCCTTTTTTAGCTAACTTACTACTCTTAGAGCGGCACTGCTCTCTCTAAAAAAAAAAAAGAAAAAGGGGGGGCTCATTATTAGTGTCACTGTGAAACATTTCCCCCCTCATTGGTGTAATTGTGCCTCATTATAGGTGTCGTTGGGAAACATCATTGGGGGGGAATTGTGCCCCTATCTTTGGTGTCATTGGGAGGAATGTGTGCTTCTTCATTGGTGTGAGTGGGGGAGATTATAACCTAATGTTAGTATCGGTGGATAAATCAGTGCCCCCTGGGCCTAATAAAAGCCAGCTGAGGGCACAGTTTGGAGTCCAATGGCCTAAAGTCCAGTTCACCTTAAGGTGGCGCTATATATATATATATATATATATATATATATATATATATATATATATATATATATATATATATATATATATTATATATATATATATATGGAAAGGCCAGTATGGTGGCCTGGAATTATGGGTGGAGCCCGGTGGAGTATATAACCAGCCCGTTCGCCTAGCTCCCTCGTCGGTTCCGGTGCGCGATATCTGATACGTCAGAAATCAAGGGCCGACTATCCTCGAGACCTTACAGTGAGCCGGGTTCGTGAGTTCCCACGCTATTCCGTCCGCCTCGTGTCGACAAAGCCTTGTCGTTCGTCAGCGTCCGTCTGATTGCCGTCTGAGTCGCTATACTCAAATCGAAATTTTCCGTTGTCGTACAACACGTCCGGGCCGGCTGTCGCAGGTAGGGCTTCGGCACCCGTTTCATTTCATGTGTTACAAAGTCACGTAAACTAGATTCCTGAACTCACGAACCACTCACTCTAGATTGCACGAAACGTCTTAACTGTGGCACTCGTATTCGTTACTTCATGTCACTACCCCTTCTTCGAAAGAAGTCGTTATCACTTTTTCGGTACATGCCGTTCGTGCCACCAGGCACTTCGTTTCGTAGCACGTCGTTACTAAACTGAACGACTCATTTCTCTATGTTCGAATCGATCGAACCATTTCGAAATTACAGCTGTCTGCTTGTCACGTTAAACTGAGCACTCCGGACAATGTCAATCTCATGTTGTTCAAAACCATAGAAACGGTCGGACCGTTTCAAATCCGAATAAGGTTAAACATTTCAATCATTTCATGCCGTTTGTACTATGTCTGTCATTTCATTTCAATCTGTTATGTCGGATCATTTCATTTCTACCATTTTTTAATCATTTCATCATTTCTGTCACTTACCGCGCTCCGATACGAATCCCGTCGCATCTCCAATGCACCGATTCGCTTCGAAGTGCCCCAGGGTTCGGCCTCATTTCTGTACATGCTCCAGAGACTGAGTCACTCGCAGGTTCAAGCACGGTCCTTGATTCTAGTCTTTGTCATGGCTTTTCATTTCTGTCACTTATTACGCGCTAATTCGAATCCTGTCGCATTCTGCTATGCACCGATTCGTCCTGGCGTGCCCAGCTGCTACGCCTCATTTCAGTACATGCTCCAGAGACGGATTCTTTTATTGTAACCGTCAGTCCAGTCGTTGAAAGAAAAAAAAAAAAGGAAAAAGTAGCAAAGAAAAATCGTATTACCTGCACAATGCTGGTTTAGATTATATGAGATGGCAGATGTATAATATGTGTGAGCTGTCTTCCCCCGCCTGAGCTCCACGCGGCGGGCCTCCCTCCCCGCCTGAGCTCCACGCGGCGGGCCTCCCTCCCCGCCTGAGCTCCACGCGGCGGGCCTCCCTCCCCGCCTGAGCTCCACGCGGCGGGCCTCCCTCCCCGCCTGAGCTCCACGCGGCGGGCCTCCCTCCCCGCCTGAGCTCCACGCGGCGGGCCTCCCTTCCTGCCTGAGCTCCACGCGGCGGGCCTCCCTCCCCGCCTGAGCTCCACGCGGCGGGCCTCCCTCCCCGCCTGAGCTCCACGCGGCGGGCCTCCCCTCCCCGCCTGAGCTCCACGCGGCGGGCCTCCCTCCCCGCCTGAGCTCCACGCGGCGGGCCTCCCCTCCCCGCCTGAGCTCCACGCGGCGGGCCTCCCCTCCCCGCCTGAGCTCCACGCGGCGGGCCTCCCCTCCCCGCCTGAGCTCCACGCGGCGGGCCTCCCCCCAGCCTGAGCTCCACGCGGCGGGCCTCCCCCCCCCCCCCTGCCTAAGCTCCACGTACTATGTGCAATTTGCGTTCCTGTGCAATTTGCAGTCTTATGCAGTTTGCGTTCTTGTGCTGTTAATGTTCTCGTGCCATTCATGTTCTTGCAAAAAAAAAAAAGGCTGGCAGCGAGGACTACACGGCTCCGTTGTCTCCTTCTCTTGTCTCAGAGAGCGGCAGCCAAAGGTCCTTCAGAGCATGGACCATTCCCAGGCTAACAGCCGAGTCAAGGCGCAGGGGTGTACCCTTTCCAGCTACAGCCAGAAAGGCCGAGCTTTTCGGGCTCCTCTTTCCTCCCCCAGCCGCGGTGGAGGATAGCACCCAGCAGGCCTCCCTGGGCTCTATCGCTGCTTCCATCACGCAGCTTCACACCCTGGTGTCATCTCTGACAACCTCAATATCAGAGGTTCAGGGTCGGGTGGCCCTCCTCGAGACCCGCCCATCCGTCTCTCCTCCAGCACCAGCATCCCAGGCAGTGGATAACATTATCGCAGGTACCCCTGGGCGTACACCAGTAGTGTACCCTTCTCATTTGATATCAGCCAACATCAGGAAGGACATCCTAGAGGGCAAGGACGTCAATCTGGCTTCCCTTCTTATCTCCATTCATGAGCTGGCAGGAAACAAAGCTTACACTTGGGGGGACGTGTCGGTGGTCTTCAAAGCCAAAGACCCCAGGCTGGACAGGAAGCTTTCTGTCACCGAGTTCACCTTGGCCTTCGGCATGTTGAGGGACATCATCTGCTCGGCCTCCCCCGGCAGGAGGGAGGAACTGAATCGTTACCTCCACGTGGTAGTTGACCTGGGTTATAAATACGGCGGTTTTTCATTTTATGACTATCACCGCTCCTTCTCCGCTAAGGCGGCCGCCAGGCTCTCCCAATTTCAGATGCCTACTGACTGGAGTGCCATGGACACCGAGCTGTTCTGCCGACACTTCGCGGGGCTGCGGTCTCCCCTCTGTGCGTTTTGCCAGTCGGCTACTCACACCGCGACTTGGTGTGCCAGCTCAGGGGCAGCCCCACCCTTAGACGGTCCGTTGACCTCAGGTACTGCCCAGGGCCCACCGACGCCGGTACGCCTGCCGCAGACAGATAAACTGGGGCGCCCGGTCGAGACCATGGGAGGTGCAGCCATCTGCAACAACTATAACAGCGGGTCGTGCAATTTCAGTCAGTGCAGGCTGCTCCACGTATGCACGCGGTGTCATAGAGCTCATCCCAGGCTTATGTGCGAGGTCAAGCAGGCTAAAAAATCTTGACTAAGCCGGGTCGACGTTTCGTGGCTCAGTGTCTACCTCGCCAATCATCCCACCCCCTCACTTGCCGCCTACCTAGTTCAGGGCTTCACTCAGGGCTTTCATACGGGATTTGTCTCTCTCCCTCACCTCACATACGAGTGCCAGAACCTGCGGTCAGCAGCCACGGATGTACAAGCCATTGACCAGCTATTACAGGCAGAGCTAGACCGGGACTTCATCATAGGCCCTTTCACAAAGCCCCCATTTAACACCTGGCGAGTCAGCCCTATTGGGCTTGTCAAGGGCAAGTTCTCCAATAAACTTAGGTTGGTCTACGATTTGTCAGCGCCTCATTCTTCCTCTGTCCCCAGTCCTAATTCCCTTATCCCCTCTGAGGAGTTCTCCCTTAAATACGCATCTGTAGACATGGCCATCCAGGCCATTCTCAAGTCAGGCACAGGAACATGGCTCTCCAAGGCCGACATCTCAGACGCCTTCAAGCTCCTTCCTATCCATCCATCTCTCTGGTGCTGGCATGGCATCAAGTGGAGGGAGCTCTACTATTTTGCCACTAAGCTAACCTTCGGGTCCAAGAGTAGCCCCTGGCTCTTCGACTCGTTTGCGCAGACTCTCGCATGGATCTTGCTGCACGTAGCCCAGTGCCAGGGAGTCATGCACTATTTGGATGACTTCCTGCTGATCGAGTCACCTGGCCCCCCTCCAGGGGATCTGGATAAACTAAGGGTGGTCTTCAATAACCTTAACGTCCCCATTGCCGAGCACAAGGTGGAGGGTCCAGCGCAGGCAATCACCTTTCTCGGGGTCAGCTTAGACACCAGCACTATGCAGGCCAGCCTCCCCCCGGATAAACTAAGCCGCATCAGGACGGTCCTGAGGGACTTCACCCGCGCCAGAACTTGCACCAAGAGACAGCTACAGTCCCTTCTCGGTACGCTTAATTTTGCCATGCGCATCATCCCTCAAGGTCGCGCATTCGTATCACGCCTGTTAGTCCTACTGTCCCATTCACAAGACCCGGACCATGTCCTCAGCCTGGACCCCGCAGCTATAGCAGATCTTGCCATGTGGGAGGAATTCCTAACGTCCTGGAACGGCGTGTCCCTGTTCATCCCCTCCGTGTCCTCCTTTTCACCTCAGGTGGTGACCGACGCAGCGGCCTCCACGGGCTTTGCGGCAATTTTTGGCCACCTCTGGCTCGCAGCCCTCTGGCCTCCTCAGATACTGGCAATTCCGGGCTTCACCGAGACGTCCTCCCTGTCTGAGTCGTACCCCATCGTAGCGGCTGCCCACACATGGGGCCGCAGTTGGTCGGGTCAAACAGTGACCTTTTCAATGGACAATCTGGCCACTGCGGAAATCATTAACAAAGGCAGGTCTAAGTCTCTAGAAATTATGTCCTTCCTGCGGCGACTGGTCCAGCTCTCGTTATTATTTCAATTCAACGTTCATTGTGCCTTTATCCCCGGTAAATTCAATCGGGCAGCGGACGCCCTCTCCCGCTTTAACTTAGTTTCCTTTTGATCAGGTACCCGGAGCCGGACCAACATCAGCAGCTATCCCGGACTGGTCTCAACTGACCCTGGATTAACCCCACACCTAGTAGCCGCAACTCAACTCATCGACCTCTCCCTCTCAGACAATACCCGCAAGGCCTATCAGACAGCCTGGAGGGCCTTTAACCGCTTCTTAACATTTCACACCACAGAGACCTCCCGGGTCAAGCAAGTCCTGGCCTTCATTGCCTATTGCCACTCGGAGTTGGCGTTGTCCTTTAACACGATCCGGTTATACCTGGCCGGGGTACAACATTTCACGTCCCTCCAGGACCCTGCCGAACCCTCCTTGTTCACTTTCCACGCCATTCGGGCTGTCATGCGCGGCATCCAGAAACGCCAGCCCACGGCCTCCACCAAACGCCTGCCTATCACAGGAGACGTTTTCAGGAACATGTCTGATATTCTGGCCACTTCACCTTTCGGTCTCCACATTAGCATCATTATACAAGCAGCCATACACCTGGCCTTCTACGGCTTCTTACGGCCAGGCGAGTTTACCTCCAGTAGCCCCTCAGCTCGCATGCTGTGCAAGCACCACCTGGTCAGGCACGGAGACCATTACATCCTACACATAGCAGTCTCCAAGACGCAGCAGCTTGGCCCAGGTACGGACATACATTTTTATAAAACCAATAACCGCTGGTGCCCGGTCGCCATTCTCACCCGCTTGTTAACCCTTCTGGCCGATCAACCAGGAACTGGCCCACTTCTGCCATTTCACGGTAAACCACTGAATGCAGCCCAGTTCATGGAGCATGTCAGGATACCCCTGGGCATCCTTCACCTCAATCCGGCTCACTACTCCGGACATTCATTTCGTATCGGAGCTGCTTCGACTGCCTCCCGCCAAGGGGTCCCGGTCCATGTCATCAAGAAATTGGGTAGATGGAAGTCCACCTATTTTTGCCCGTTACATACCCAATCCGCAAGTAGAGATGGCCCAGGCCTTTGTCAAGCTCACCCAGTAACAAACTCGAATCAATAAAGTGCAATCCCTACCTGTATGTTTTTGCCCCCTTATTTTGGTATACCCTACGTTAGGCCAGGGCACACTTTCAGGTCCATTTCAAGTAAGCGAGTTTATGTTAACCTTGTTTGTCATCCTTATCCGTATCGGTCAGAGGGCTCTGGGCCATAAATGGAAAGGCCAGTATGGTGGCCTGGAATTATGGGTGGAGCCCGGTGGAGTATATAACCAGCCCGTTCGCCTAGCTCCCTCGTCGGTTCCGGTGCGCGATACCCACCCACCCATCCCCTGTCAGGGCATTTCTCAAGCATTATACTCCTCGGGTGAGTACTCATTTCACTCCATTTCATTTTCATTTCATTTATTACTCATTTCTCTATCTAGGGTATGCCCCCTTATTTTGGTATACCCTATGTTAGGCCAGGGCACACTTTCAGGTCCATTTCAAGTAAGCGAGTTTATGTTAACCTTGTTTGTCATCCTTATCCGTATCGGTCAGAGGGCTCTGGGCCATAAATATATATATATATATATATATATATATATATATATATATATATATATATATAAAACATATGGTAGGTATTTGAACCCGTGTCCTGGCCTATGGACAACAATTTTTTTTTCATTCCAGCCCTTTGTATCTACAGCAGCTTTCAGACCCAGCAGAGTGGTGTCAGCGGTTTCATAGGACATTGGCCGATGCGTATCTGTCTACAAAACTGTGAGTTGCTCTTCTACAATTCTGTGTTTTATTATGTACCTTTTTTGTGAAATGGTGCAATAATATTTTTGGTATAGGTAGGTAGGGATAGATTTGTATTAGGTGCTTCATCCGTCTTTATTTTATACATTTTGTGATTTTTGTAGACTTGAACACCCAAAAATGAGTACATCAAAGAAAGCAAAATTAAAAAACAGATAGTGGAAGATCATTCCAAGAGGCCTGGACACAGTCATTTGGAGTGATTGAACGCAATGGGAAAGCGTTATGTGTTCTGTGTAGTGAAAGTGTTGTATCTCGCACATCAAGTGTCAGACGTCATTTTGATACCAACCATAAAAGTGTTGCGGAACTTGGTGAAGCTGAAAGAAAAGAGTTTCTTGATGGGAAATTAAGGAAATACCAATGCCAGTATCATAGTTTTTGCAATTATCTTTCTAAAACAAATTATCTGGCAACTGCCATCTTTGAAATTTCACTGTGCATAGCAAAACATGGGAAGCCCCTCTCTGATGGCGATTTTATCAAAACGGCCATGTTGGCTGTGAGTAATTCCCTTTTTCATGATTTCCCAAACAAGGACAAAATTAAACAACGAATCTCTGAAATGCCACTTAGCAGAAATACTGTTAAAGATAGAGTCCTGCGTATGGCAACTGATGTTAGTCAGCAGCTCACCACTGACTTACAAAAGGCAGCCTGTTACTCCATGTGCTTGGATGAAAGCACAGATATAAATAATCATGCAAGGCTAGCAGTAATTTTGCGTTATGCTGTTGGTGACACCATGAGAGAAGAGCTCATGAAACTGGTGTCTTTGCCTGGAAGAACACAAGGGATAGATATCTACAATGCTGTAATGGAGGCTTTTTTGCCACAAGACATAAGGCCAGAAAAAGTGGTTTCAGTTACTAGTGACGGGGCACCTTCCATGGTGGGGGTAACATCTGGGTTCATACAGTTTTTTGTTAAAGAAGCAAAGCATCCAGTCATTCAGTTTCATTGTATTATACATCAAGAAGCTCTTTGTGCCAAGGAAAGCAGCAAAAAATTAGACGATATTCTCAAGGATGTCACAAAAATGGTGAATTACATCATGGCTCGTGCTCTTAATTGTCGACAGTTTTAAGCACTTCTTGATGAGGTACAGGCACAGTATAATACTTTACTTATGTACAATAATGTACGGTGGCTAAGCAGAGGACAGGTCTTGGAGAGATTTGTAGCCTGCTTGGATGAAATTAGGCTGTTTACGAATGAAAAGGGGCAGGAATATCCACAGCTCACTGATATGACCTGGCTCACCAACCTCATGTTTTTTACTGATTTTACAATACACTTCAACGTACTGAACAAAAAAATGCAAGGTTTAGGGAAAACAGCAGAAAGGATGTTTTCTGATATCAGAACATTTGAGAGAAAACTGCAGGTTTTTGAAAGAGACCTTGAAAGTGGGCAGCTGAAATATTTTCAAAATCTAAAAATGCATTTGGAAAATTCGACAACATTTACAGACAATCCAAACCATCATGAAATCTACAAGGAATTTTCTAGCATTATAGCAGTTGCAAAGGAGAATTTTAGTAAAAGATTTTTACAGTTCCGTAAGATGGAGACAACCCTAAGTTTTCTTACATCTCCAGATAAAGCCAAATGTGAAGAACTTGATTTTTCCTGCTTACACTGGTTAGATTTAGAAAATCTTGAAATGGAGCTACTGGAATTTCAAGAAAGCTCTATCTGGAAAAATAAATTCTATGACCTACGTGCAACACTTGAGAAGATGGAGTGTGAAGGGATAACAGAGGACAGCACAGTTGCTAGTTCGGAAAATGAAATCCTTAAAGTGTGGAATTCTCTGCCAAATAATTTTAAGTCCATGAAAACACTTGGGGTTGCTTTTCTTTCTTTGTTTGGGTCATCCTATGCTTGTGAGCAGCTATTTTCAGCATTGAATTATATCAAATGTGATGCCAGAAATAGACTAACAGATGAACTGAGTGCTGTATGTGTTGCTCTCAAACTAACGGAGTATGAGCCAAGGTTTGACAAGTTATCAGCATGCATACAACAGCAAAAATCACATTAATTGTGCCCAGACAAGGCGTCTTTAAAAAAAATACATGCAGGTGTACAGTTGTTTTTTTTTTTGTTGTGTTTTTTCAATAAAAACGAAATGTTTAATGGAAAGCTCTGTTATTGTTTTTTTCTTTTTAAACAAAAGCTGTTAATTAGTTTGGACAACTGTACGAATTGTTTTTTCTAAACTAAAACCTTGTTATTCAGGTTTAATTGCAGTGTTGGCACTTTGAGCCCGAGTGCCCAAACTGCAACCCAGAACGACTTATTTTTTTCAAAAAGGTTCGCCATCACTGGCCTAGGCTATAAGAAGATTGCCAAACCCTGAAACTGAGCTGCCACACAGTGGCCAAGATCATACAGCGTTTTAAGAGGACAAGGACTCAGAACAGGCCTCGCCATGGCCGACCAAAGAAGTTGGGTGCACGTGCTCAGCATCATATCCAGAGGTTGTGTCAGAAACCATGAAATCAGACTGAGACAGAAGTACAGTTAAATCACACATGTTTAATAATAAAAGTAGAAAGAACAAACGTAGTCAAAACATAGCCAAAGTTCAGTAACCGGAACTGATAGTCAGCCAAGCCAGAAGGCAGGGATAAGTGTAGTGGAACAGCAAGCAGGATCTGGAGCCAGAAGGGATGACAGCCAAGCAAGTCTTTAAACAGGAACGTGGGAGATAGTCTCTGTGATATTGACCAAGGTGAAGGCAGAGATTCTCTGAGCTGCACAGCTTAAGTAAGCAGGACTGACGAGCAGGATATCATCAACAGGTGAGTAGCTGTGGAGAGATAGGAGCTGGCGTTTAGATGACAGCTGAGCGATCAGCTCAGAGAAGGAAGGGCTGAGCCAAGCCCTGACGGGTTGTCTTTGAGAAATAGACGTATGAGTGCTGCCAGCATTGCAGCAAAGGTTGAAGGGGTGGGGGATCAGCCTGCCAGTGATCAGACCATACGCCGCACACTGCATCAAATTGATCTGCATGGCTGTCATCCCAGAAAGAAGCCTCTTCTAAAGATGATGCACAAGAAAGTCTGTGTCAGGGACTTACCAACGATGGACAGGCACAGCTGTGTGCACGCATGCGCACGCGTGCTTCTTCTCAAACTGAGCCTCAGCGTGTTCACACTGGCAGGCCTCAGCACGTGCTTCCGGTGTGCGGGCGTGCGTGAGTGGTGCGCGGGTGTGCGCGCATGCGCGCGTGCGTTAGGCGCGCGCGTGTGCACGATAGCGCTGTTTGCCGCCACTGAACGCTTAAAGGTTCTCCTAGTGCGCTGGTGCGGCGCTGTTTCGTCTCAGCTCCTGTGTATCGGACTACCTGAACCTGAACCTGATCATCTGCTACTGTTACTGACCCGGCTTCGTCTGACTTCTCTGTCTTCTCCAAACCCAACCCGGCCCGCCTGACCTTGCTACCACTTCTGCCTGTGATTCCGTTGCCGACCTCTGCCAGTTTTACCGACACTGCCTTGCCTGCTGCTATCACCTGTCTGCTCGCCTACTGACCCGGACCTTCTGACCCTGCTCCAGCCTGCTGCCTGTTCAGTGTTCTGCTGTGCCTGTGGTTCCTCTCATCGGCTCCTGTAGCTGCTGCTTGCATTTCTCAGCTCTTCTATCAAACTTCCAGCCCTGGTCCTCCAGCCGTCCAGCCATCCAGAGGGATCTCTTCTCCGCTATCAGTCCCAGCTGCCCTATTCCAGCAGGCACTTGTACCCACTGTGCTCTCGAGACCGCTGTTCACATTCAAGTGGCTCCTGAACCAGCGTTGTAAGAGAGGTCTCCTTCTACAAGTCAGGCTTCAACACCAGGTACCTAACAGTACGAAACAGCCATGACTGAGCCCGCAGGAGAGACCTCTCCCATAAAGGAGATCTGCACGCATCTGGAGGCCCTTACCCAAGCTGTAAAGTCGCTGCAGGATGGCTACACCAGACTTAAAGGACAGGTCCAGAACCTTACTAATGCTGCTCACGCAGCTTCCGCTCCATCCTCCACACCAGTAGTCTGTTGCCTCCCCATCTGTTGTCATGCTTCCACCTGAGCCAAGGGTGCCCATTCCAGAGAGGTTCTCTGTGGATCGAACCAAATTTCGGGCATTTCGGAACGCCTGTCAGCTCTATTTTGCCCTAAAACCACGGACTTTCTCCCTGGAAGCCACTAAAGTAGGATTTGTGATCTCCCTTTTACAAGGAGAACCCCAGACCTGGGCCCACCGATTACTTGAAGGACACTCAGTCCTGACTCTCTGCAATCCTTCTTTGAAGCCATGGCTCAGCTTTATGAGAACCCCCAAAGAACTGCCACAACTGAATCTGCCCTGTTTGCGCTCCAGCAGGGCCGCAGACCTGCCGAGGACTATGTCACGGACTTTAGACGCTGGAGCGCAGACACTCAGTGGAATGATGTGGCTTTGAGGCATCAGTTCCGCATAGGGTTATCCGAAGGGCTTAAGGACGAACTTGCTTGAGTCGGCATACCAGAAACCCTGGAGGCCTTGATCTCCTTGGCAATCCAGATTGACCGTCGTCTCCGGGAGCGACGATCAGAGCGCTCTGCTCAGCAAACCCGCCCGGTTTGGATGACAGCAAAGGCCCCAACGCCTGCTTCCCGCTACTTGATAGCCTGATAGTTTGAGGGTTTCTCAGTCTACTGAAAATTTTAAAACGGGATTGAAGACTTTTCTTTTTTTAGCAAATTTTTTGGAATTATGTTATTTGTTTGGTTTTATTGTAATTATGTAGCACTTTGAGGTCTTTTGATGGAAAGTGCGTTATAAATAAAATGTATTATTATATTATTATTATTATTACTTACCTCCGCCCAGCTCTTATCCGGCCTGCTTGGCTCCTGACACCTCCGAGCCCATGCAGTTGGGACTAATGCGCCCTGCTTTACCCCCAGAAGAACGTGCAAGTCGCCAGCAGCAGAATCTCTGCCTCTACTGTGGTGGTACAGGTCACTATGTCTATATCTGCCCAGTCAAGACAAGTAAGGGCCTATCTTCTGCTTCTACCAGTCTCTCTGCCTTGTCTGCCAAATCAACCCACCTTGCTATTCCTCTTTTGCTACAGCTCCAAGGAAGGACGGTGACAGTCAATGCTATCATTGACTCCGGGGCGTGCAGCTGCTTTATTGATTCCATCTTTGCTGGCCAACAGGCATCCCGTTACAAGACAAGATTCATGGACTTTCAGTTTTCCTGACTGATGGATATAGCATCAGTTTTGGGAAGGTAACTCAAGAGACTCTTCCCCTGCCTGTCAGCATCTCCTCTCAGCATAAAGAATTCCTGACCCTTGATGTAATCTCCTCTCCGATGTTTCCGATCATCCTGGGCATACCCTGGCTCATAGCCCATAACCCTCACATCAATTGGGTTACTAGAGAAGTCAAGTTTCCTTCTCCCTATTGTCTGAAGCACTGTCTAACAGACTCCACCAAGTCTTCTGCCACCCTTTTATGTCTAGACTCTGACCAGAATCTACTCCAGACTGTACCCAAGCATTATCACGAGTTTATTGATGTCTTCAGCAAGAAAGGAGCAGACTCTCTACCTCCTCATCGCCCCTACGATTGTCCGATTGAACAGCTCCCTGGGGCCGAGATTCCTTTTGGACGCATCTTTCCTCTGTCAGAAAAGAAGCAGGAGGCACTTAAGATCTACTTAGATGAGAACCTGGAAAAGGGGTTAATTCGCCCTTCAACTTCCCCAGCGGGAGCCGGAATTTTCTTTGTCACCAAAAAAGATCAGACCCTCCGACCATGTGTGGACTATAGAGAGCTAAACAAGATTACGGTTAAGAACCGCTACCCCTTACCTTTGATACCCGAACTTTTCAAGAGACTCAGGTCTGCTGTCATATTTACTAAGCTTGACCTAAGAGGGGCGTACAATCTAGTCCGCATTCAGGCCGGGCATGAATGGTAGACAGCGTTTCCGGACCCGATTCGGGCATTATGAATACTTGGTAATGCCCTTCGGGCTCTGCAACTCTCCGGCCACTTTCCAACCTCTCATTAACAATGTATTCAGAGACTTTCTTGATGTATTCGTGATTATCTACCTGGATGACATCTTAATATTTTCCGGATCACTCGATCAGCATCGGGAGCATGTCCGCAAGGTCCTAAGCTGTCTTCGTCAGCACAGACTTTACGCAAAGGCTGAGAAATGCGAATTCGAATTACGGAGCATCCAATTCTTGGGGCTAGTGATCTCCCCAACGGGCATTAAGATGGATCCCCAAAAAGTGTCTGCTGTGTTAGACTGGCTGGCACCTCTGGATAAGAAGAGCGTACAACGCTTCATTGGCTTTGCGAACTTCTATAGGAAATTCATAAGAGGCTTTTCAGCTATAATTGCGCCCATCACACATCTAACCAAACAAAGCTCTAGTTTCTGCTGGACACAGGAGGCCCAGAATGCCTTTGAAGAGCTTAAAAGACTTTTCACGTCTGCCCCAATCCTCAGTCATCCGGACCCGTCTTTACCCTTCATTCTTGAAGTCTTTACCCTTCATTCTTGAAGTAGACACTTCTGAAGTGGCTGTAGGAGCAGTCATCTCTCAACGTCGAGGTAACAAGGACCTAATGCACCCTGTGGGGTTCTTCTCTAGGAAACTCTCTCCTGCAGAGAGGAATTATGACGTTGGTGACCGAGAACTGCTCACTATTAAAGCTGCCTTGGAGGAGTGGAGGTATCTGTTGGAGGGCGCTGCTCATCCGGTACTAATATATACCGATCATAAGAACTTAGAGTACCTAAGGTTTGCCAAACGACTGAGACCCTGACAAGCTCGCTGGGCCCTGTTCTTCTTACGCTTCTCCTTCCATATAACATACCGGCCCAGATCGAAGAACGTGTTCTTGTTCTGGAGGGGAAGTCAAATCTTTGTTCCCAAGAATGTTCGAGTCAAAGTGTTGTCCCTTCTTCACGATCATCCGCTGGCAGGCCACTTTGGGGTCCGTAAGACCCTTAGGCCGCGTACACACGGGCGGACTGTTCGCCCAACTAAGTTCGTCAGACAATCCGACAAACAGTCCGCTCAAAATTTGCATGAACGGACTTGACCACACACGATGAACGAACAGTCCGCTGAAAGCGTGCGCGATGACGTGAATGGCACGTACGACGGGACGAGAAATTCGACGTCCAATACACTGCAATGCAACCTTCGCCGTGTAGATCCTTTCTGAGCATGCGCGAAACTTAGTCTGTCGAACAAGCCTACACACGAGCGCACTGTCCGCTGAAACCAAGTTTGGTCGGACTGTCTTACGGAAATTCCGAAAGACTTTGTTCGTCAGACTGTCCGCTGAAACTGTCCGCTGAAGCCCACACACGAGCGGATTGTCCGCTGAAACACTGTTCAGCGGACTAAGTTGGGCGAACAGTCCGCCCGTGTGTACGCGGCCTTGAGCTCGTACGACGCACGTTCTGGTGGCCCAACTTGAAGGACTTTTGTTAGAAGTACGTCAGCTCCTGTCCTGTTTGTATCCAGAACAAGACGCCAAGAAATCGGGCTTGGGGACTGCTGAAACCCTTACCTGTGCCCGACAGACCCTGGAGAATGATTACCATGAACTTTATAGTCGAACTTCCATGCTCTGAGGGGTGCTCGGCTATCTTTGTGGTTGTAGACCGGCTGTCCAAAATGGCCTTTTTTACCCCTAAAAGGGACCCCATCTGCTGTGGAGACTGCCCACATATTCATTAAAGTAATTGTGAGGTTACATGGAATTCCAGCAAATATAGTTTCTGACAGAGGAGTTCAGTTCACCTTACGTTTCTGGAGGGCCCTGTGTGAGATCCTGAAAATTGAGCTGGCCCTGTCCTCGGCCTATCATCCCCAAACCAACGGGCAAACGGAAAGGACCAACCAGACTCTTGAACAGTACATTAGGTATTTCACATCTTTTGTACAGAATGATTGGGTGTCCCTGCTGCCCTTAGCAGAATTTGCCTACAATAATGCTTGTCATTCAGCCACCGGTCAGACCCCTTTTTTCGCCAATTATGGCTTTCATTTAACTTTTCTGCCTGACTTTCTTTCAGAAACCTCAGTTCCGGCGGTCCAGGAGACAGTGGAGTTCCTCAGCCATAATAACCGGATGTTGCAGGAGGCAGTGGCTAAAGCCCAGGCAGACAGCAAGAGAGCCTTTGACCGGAGAAGAAGAGGGGAACTGACCCTACAGCTTGGCGATCAGGTATGGCTTTCTACCGATAACATTAAATTGGCTTGTCCTTCCAGGAAACTTGCATCTAAATTTATGGGACCATTTCCGGTAAAGAGGAAAATCAATGAAGTTTCCTATGAGTTAGCCCTGCCCGAGTCGCTTAGGATTCACCCTGTGTTTCATGTGTCACTGCTGAAACCTGCCATCCCTGATAGAGGAACTAGACCTCCAGAACCCATCTTAGTGGATGGAAACGAGGAGTATGAGGTGGAAGCCATCCTTGATTGCAGAAGAAGACAGGGACGTATTCAGTTTTTGATTAAGTGGAAGGGGTTTGGTCCCGCAAACAATTCCTGGGAACCTGACAGCAATATCCATGCCAGGCGATTAATTTGCGCCTACTTATCTGCCCATCCGGAAAAGAGGGACTTGCTGGGCATCCGGAGGCTGCCCCTTGGGAGGGGGCAATGTCAGGGACTTACCAGTGATGGACAGGCACAGCTGCGTGCACGCATGCGCACGCATGCTTCTTCTCAAACAGAGCCCCAGCGTTGTCACACTGGCAGGCGTCGGCGCTTCCTTCCGGCGCGTACGCGTGCGTGATCGCGGGTGGTGCGCGGGCGTGCACACGCGCACGTGCGTTAGGCGCGTGCGTGTGCGCGATAGCGCTATTTGCCGCCACTGAACGCTTAAAGGTTCTCCTAGTGCGCTGGTGCGGTGCTGTTTCGTCTCAGCTCCTGTGCATTGGACTACCTGAACCTGAACCTGATCATCTGCTACTGTTACCAGCTTCGTCTGACTTCTCTGCCTTCTCCAAACCCGACCCAGCCCGCTTGACCTTGCTACCACTTCTGCCTGTGATTCCGTTGCCGACCTCTGCCAGTTTTACAGATGCTGCCTTGCCTGCTGCTGTTACCTGTCTGCTCGCCTACTGACCCGGACCGTCCGACCCTGCTCCAGCCCGCTGCCTGTTCAGTGTTCTCCTGTGCCTGTGGTTCCTCTCATCGGCTCCTGTAGCTGCTGCTTGCATTTCTCAGCTCTTCTATCAAACTTCCAGCCCTGGTCCGCCAGCCGTCCAGCCATCCAGAGGGATCTCTTCTCCGCTATCAGTCCCAGCGGCCCTATTCCAGCAGGCACTCCTACCTACTGTGCTCTCGAGACCGCTGTTCCCATTCCAGTGGCTCCTGAACCAGCATTGTAAGAGAGGTCTCCTTCTACAAGTCGGGCTTCAACACCAGGTACTTAACAGTCTGCAAACAGTTTGCTAAAGACAAGCAGATTAAGGACATGGATTACTGGAACAATGTCCTGTGGTCTGATGAGACCAAGCTATACTTCTTTGGTTCAGATGGTGTTAAGTGTGTATGGCGGCAACCAGGTGAGGTGTACAAAGACAAGCGTGTCTTGCCTACAGTCAAGCATGGTGGTGGGAGTGTCATGCTCTGGTTCTGCATAAGTGCTGCCAACACTGGGGAACTACAGTTCATTAAGGGAACCATGAATGCCAAAATATACTGTGACATACTGAAGCAGAGCATGATCTCCTCCCTTTGGAGACAGGGCCGCAGGGCAGTACTCCAACACCCCGAACACACCTTTAAGAAGACCACTATCTTGCTAAAGAATCTGAGGGTAAAGGTGATGGACTAGCCAAGCATGTCTCCAGACCTAAACCCTATTAAGCATCTGTGGGGCCTCCTCAAGGTGGAGGAGCGCAAGGTCTCTAATATCCACCAGCTCCGTGATGTTGTCATGGAGGAGGTGAAGAGGACTCCATTGGCAACCTGTGAAGCTCTGGTGAACTCTATGCCCAAGAGGGTTAAGGCAGCGCTGGAAAATAATGATGGCCTCACAAAATATTGCCATTTTGGGCCTAATTTAGACATTTTCACTTGTTGCCAGCAGTTTAAACATTAATAGCTGTGTGTTGAGTTATTTTGAGGGGACAGCAAGCTGTACAATCACTACTTTACATTGTAGCAAAGTGTCATTCCTTCAGTGTTGTCACATAAAAAGATTTAATAAATTATTTACAAAAGTGTGAGGGGTGTACTCACCTATGTGAGATACTGTGTGTATATATATATATATATATATATTTATTCCTCCAAGTGGCCAAACCACATAAACATTTGGTAAAACCTTGTGACCAAAGGGAACAATATACAATAGCTTACCCTTCTTCTCATACAGCCCAAAGATACAATGTATAGGTAGGTGATGACCACCAGAAAGTGATGGTGATCCTATTTCCCTTAAATCCCACGAAAGTCTCCCAAAAGACCACCCCCCGGGCAGGGTCTACTCATCCAGCACATGGGGGTAAATCTTCTCGTGTATGCACTCACCAATGCTCGGGACCAGGTAGGGCCACGGTCATGCAAACTCAACATTAAGGCAGAACCTCAGCTTAGAAGTGAGATATACACCTTGTGCAGCTGTGTAACTACATGCAAATTCCTACTTTGAAATGCTCTGTCCCATATCACTGCACACCTTGTCTTCCAGAATGTAGCATTTAGAGGGGGACACTGCTGAGCTTGCTTGCCGCTCCACCAGTCGAGCATTCCTCTTGCATGCAATTAAATAACTCATTCAGTTCTCTCATACCTGCAGCTAGGTCCATGGGGCCTCCGTGCCACAGGTTTGGTCCTGAATGCTGTGGGGCAGCGACTGCTAGGGAGGGAGCCAGAGCACCAACCTCCTCGCTACCAGAGGACCCATCATCCATGCCTAGTACCACTCTCCACTATCTGGCTTCTATTTTATTGCCACCAATTCATGATTACCCAAAACAACTCCATAGTTTCCGGCAACTCCTTTGCTGAGATCACCCTTTGTGATGGTTTTCCACTCCTTCTTCCTCGCCCCTGTACGTGCTTACAGGCCCTGTTATTCCAGATATGCCATGTACCTCCATGAATCCCTTTTAGCAACTCCAAACCAGGAAAAATACTGTTAAATATAAATTTTACTGAAATTCTATACAATACATGCATTCATAATTTAAAATTCATTGTCAATATGCTGCAGTTTAAAAAGGATTTTTTTTATTGTCATTTCAAAAACAAGTTATACATAAACAATAATCAAGACAAATAAAGAAAAATAAATAAATAGGTATGCAAACATAAGTATAAAGATAAAAGGCAGAAGGTAAAGAATAATAATATTAAATTAATGCCAGCTTTTGTTTGCTGAACTGATGAAGTCATCCTTGAAGTCATCCTATAGTAAAAATGATATACCGATGTTTTTGGTTTATTTTCTGAAACCTTGGATTTTATATCTCTAGAAAAGCATAGTTTTATTTTTAAAGCAAAGCATGTAAGTAAGGTACATAACCTTGTGCAGCAGAGTAACTGTTTGTGTATACACTGAAAATGAGAAAGAATGAGCGAAAATACCTACCAGTCAATAAATGTCACTATGACTGATTAGCAAACAAAATTAATGTTAAACCTAAGTAATTGGTGTTATTGGAAGGTTCCACCAATAACTCAGTGTAAGGACATGTTAGATCAATAACCTTTTTGTATGATTTGGTATCTAACAGGAGGGCAGCGTGGTGGCTAAGTGGTTAGCGCTCTTGTTGTGCAGTATTAGGTTCCTACTAAGTACACTTGATTTACCAAAGACCAGTGAAAGAAAAAGGAAAATCCATGAGATATGTTTATTGCATGGCAGCACAATGGATACACTATTTGGGATTCCTGTATAACTATTGTAGAGTATATATGCTTTATGACCAAATTATTTCTAGAAGTATATCTAGAATTATATCTAGATGTATCTAGATATTTTTTGTAAACACCGATTATGAGCTCAGAGCTCAGCAGGTTTTAAAGCGATATTCAGCTCAAAACCAAAAACTGAATATATTGCAGCTTACCAATCGTTCGATAAGGTGGCTGCATTCAGTTTCTTTTTTTTAGGCTTCCTCCTCTCAATTTTCACCAGGTGATCTGGTAAGTAACACACCTCCTGTATTAGAGTGTCCCCAGTCTGGATGAAGGAGCACAGGGGTTCCTAATGCCATGTACACAAGACCGGACTTTCCGGCAGACTAGGTCCGGCGATCTTCCGGACGGACTTTCGGCGGACTTCCAACGGACTTTCCGAATGAACGGACTTGGCCACACAATCACACCAAAGTCCCATGGATTCAACTATGATGACATGCGACCGGACTAGAATAAGGAAGTTCATAGCCAGTAGCTGCCCTAGCGTCGGTTTTCATCCATCGGACTAGCATACAGATGAACGGATTCTAGTCCGTCGGAAAGATTTGAAACATGTTCTAAATCAGCAAAAGTCCGATGAAGCCCACACATGATCGAATTGTCCGAAGGATTCATTCCATCGGACCTTTGCTGTCGAACAGTCCAGCCATGTGTACACAGTATTAACCTTCCTTAGCCTTGGTAGTCGCCTACTGCAGATATATTGTGGCAGAACAGCCCCTGGCTGTGCTGCCATTCACTCCAGCACATGCCGATCAGCCGGTCCTGGACAGGGATTTATGGCCAGAACCTGCCAATCGGTTTAGCGAATAACAGAAGCGAACCCTGTGTTGGTACAAAGCTCGCTACAGACAGTGGTGATGTCCGTTTTTTTTTTTTTTTGCAACCAGAGAATAAAAACTGGCACATTGCTTAGTGAAAACAGCACAATAAACATTGTTAAGCACATAGTTAACCCTTTTATTGCTCCTAAATGTTAACCCCTTCCCTGCCAGTGTCATTAGTACAGTGACAGTGTATAGCATTAGCACTGATTACTGTATTAGTGTCACTGGAGATGTCAGTGTCAGTTAGTCAGCCCCCCAGCATCAATTAATGTCAGATTGCTGCACAGCCCCACTATAAGTTGCTGATTGCCAACATTACTAGTATAAAAAAAAAGTTTGTAGATGCTATCACTTTCAAGCAAACCATTTAATATACATTTATTGGGATTTTTTTTTTTTACCAAGTACATGTAGCAGTATACATTATGGTCAAAATTTGTGTCGAAATTAGATTTTTTTTACATTTTGTTATTGGATATGTTTTATAGCAGAAAGTAAAAAAAAATGTTTTCACAATTTTTGGTTATATAATAAAAAATAAAAAAACCCAGTGGTGATCAAATACAACTAAAAGAAAGCTCTATTTGTGTGAAAAAATTATATAAAATTCCCTTGGGTACAGCGTTGCATGACCGTGCAATTACCAGTTAAAAAATGGCAGTGCTGAATAGCAAAAAATGCCCTGGTCATGAAGGGAGTAAAACCTTCTGGAGCTCAAGTGGTTAGGATAGCAGCATTGTTAATCTGGAGGAGGGGAGTGATGGACTAGCAGATATAAATACACTAACAAATTGAAGCTGAACCTCAGCTAACACTTTAACCGGTTCCCGACCAGCGCACACCGATGTACGTCGGCAGAATGGCACGGGCAGGTATATTGGCATACAGATACGTCCAATCTTCAATGCCGCCCTGCCATCGCGAGCGCGCCACCAGCGGCGCGCTCGTGTGCCGGTCGGGACCCCCGTGAGTCCGGTCGCGGGTCCCGCGGACTCGATCGCCGCGGGCATACCCGCGATCGTCTCACGGGACAGCTGAATGGAGGAAATGCCGTGTAAACAGCATTTCTCCATTCTGCCTAGCAACTAGTGACACTGATCTCTGCTCCATGTGATTGGAGCAGAGATCAGTGTTCACTAAATTAAAAACCCAGCCCCCCACAGTTAGTAACACACCCCTAGGAACACTTAACCCCTACACTGCCACCCACTGGTTAACCCCTTCACTGCCAGTGTCATTTACACAGGAATCACTGCATTTATATAGCAGTGATTACTGTATAAATGACAATGGTCCCAAAAATGTGTCAAAAATGTCTGATGTGTCCGCCACAATGTCGCACAATAAAAATCGCTGATCGCTGCCATTACTAGTAAAAAAAAAAATAATAAAAAATTATTAATAAAAATGCTATAAAACTATCCCTATTTTGTAAACGCTATAACTTTTGCGCAAACCAATCAATAATCGCTTATTGCGATTATTTTTTTACCAAAAATATGTAGAAGAATACGTATCGGCCTAAACGGAGCAAAAAAAAATGTTTTTTTATATATTTTTGGGGGATATTTATTATAACAAAAAGTAAAAAATAATGTGTTTTTTTCAAAATTGACGCTCTATTTTTGTTTATAGCGCAAAAAATAAAAACCGCAGGGGTGATCAAATACCATCAAAAGAAAGCTCTATTTGTGGGAAAAAAAGGACGTCAAATTTGTTTGGGAGCCACGTCACATGACCGCGCAATTGTTAGTTAAAGCGACGCAGTGCCGAATCGCAAAAAGTGGTCTGGTCTTTGACCAGCAAAATGGTCCGGTCTGTAAGTGGTTAAAGTTATACAGTTACAGCAAACATTTTTTTCCCCTTTCCGGAAAAAAGCTTTACATAAATAAATATAGGCTGATAATTTTAAGCAACCCCATCAGTGGTAAATGATTTGTCTCAACACTCTAACTGCTACATTTTCAGAACACCTTGTTCTGTTGAAAAACAACAGATCTACTGGCCAGATCACCAGATGCAAATAAAAGAAAGAAAGCCTAAATGAAAAAACAAATGCAGCCATCACAAGAGTTGGTAAGCTGCAATATAATACATTTTTTTCTTTTGGGGTTAATACCACTTTAACCTCTTCCCATCCTATGTATAGTCAAATGACACTATAATGCAGGAATATGCAATTAGCGGACCTCCAGCTGTTGCAGAACTACAAGTCCGATGAGGCATAGCAAGACTCTGACAGCCACAAGCATGAAACTCAGAGGCAGAGGCTTGATGAGACTTGTAGTTTTGCAACAGCTGCTATAAGGTGTCTCTCTCATCCTGGGCGGCCGTCATATGATGTCCTCGGTTTCCTGTCCCCTAGGGGGCATGCACGCACCGCGTCACTTGGGACCTGATGCACGTGCCTGGTGGTCGCGATGTCCACCAGGCACCCGTGATTGCTGGTCACAGAGCAGGGGATGTGGATCTGTATGTGTAAACACAGATCCATGTCCTGTCAGGGGAGAGGAGACCGATCGTGTGTTCCCAGTACAGAGGAACACTGATCAATCTCCTCCCCCAGTCAGTCCCCTCCCCACCACAGAATCACTCCCTAGGTAACACATTTAACCCCTAACTTTTGCGCAAACCAATCAATATATGCTTATTGTTATTTTTTTTACCAAACATATGTAGAAGAATCCCCATACTCAGGAGAAGCAACAGAATGTATTTTGGGGTGTCATTTCACATATGCCCATGGCATGTTTGAGAAATATATCATTTCAGTGACAACTTTGTGTAAATGTTTTTATTTTTATTTTTTTAACCACTTCAGCCCCGGACCAATTTGCAGCCTAAAGCCGCGTACACACGGGCGGACTGTCTGGCCAACTTAGTCCGTCGAAACACATTTCAGCGGACAGTCCGCTCGTGTGTGGGCTTCAGCGGACTTTTTCAGCGTACAGTCTGGCGGACTAAGTATTTCGGAATTTCCGAAATACTGTCCGTCACACTTTGGTTTCAGCGGACAATCCGCTCGTCAGTAGGCTAGTTCGACGGACTAAGTATGGCGCATGCTCAGAAAGGATTTACACGGCGAAAGGTTGCATTGCTGCTGTGTAATGGACTTCCTATTTCTAGTCCCGTCGTACGTGCTGTACACGTCATCGCGCAAGCTTTCGACGAACTGTTTGTGCATCCGTATGTGGTCAAGTCCGTTCATTCGAAAGTAGGACGGACTGTCCGTCGGATTGTCTGACGGACTAAGTTGGCCATACAGTCCGCCCGTGTGTACGCGGCTTTAGGACCAGAGGTCTTTTTACAATTTCGCACTGCACTGCTTTAACTGGTAATTGCGCGGTCATGCCATGTTGTACCCAAACGAAATTTGCGTCCTTTTCTTCCCACAAATAGAGCTTTCTTTTGATGGTATTTGATTGTCTCTGCGATTTTTATTTTTTGCGATATAAATGGAAAAAGACCGAAAATTTTGAGAAAAAAATATATTTTCTACTTTTTGTTATAAGAAAAATCAAATAAACTCAATTTTAGTCATACATTTAGGGCAAAATTTATTCAGCCACATGTCTTTAGTAAAAAAAAATTTCAATAAGCGTATATTTATTGGTTTGCGCAAAAGTTATAGCGTCTACAAACTAGAGTACATTTTCTGGAATTTACACAGCTTTTAATTTATGACTGCCTATCTCATTTCTTGAGGTGCTAAAATGGCAGGGCAGTACAACCCCCCCCCCCCCAAATGACCCCATTTTGGAAAGTAGACACCCCAAGGAAATTGCTGAGGGGCATGTTGAGTCCATTGAAAATTTTTTTTTGTCCCAAGTGATTGAATAATGACACACAAAAAAAAAAAAAAAGTTTACAAAAAGTTGTCACTAAATGATATATTGCTCACACATGCCATAGTTATATGTGGAATTGCACCCCAAAATATATTCTTCTGCTTCTCCTGAGTACGGGGATACCATATATGTGGGACTTTTTGGGAGTCTAGCCGCGTAAGGCACCCCGAAAACCAATCACTACCTTCAGGATTTCTTAGGGTGCCAACTTTTGATTTCGCTCCTCACTACCTATCACAGTTTTGAAGGCCATAAAATGCCAAAATAGCACAAACCCCCCCCCCCCCAAATTACCCCATTTTGGAAAGTAGACACTCTAAGCTATTTACTGAGAGGCATGTTGCAGGAATATTACAATTTTTTATTTTTTTTTGCACAAAGTTGTCACTAAATGATATATTTCTCACACATGCTATGGGCATAAGTCAAATTACACCCCAAAATAAATTCTGCTGCTTCTCCCGAATATGGGGATACCACATGTGGGGGACTTTTTGGGAGCCTAGCTATGTACGGGACCCTGAAAACCAAGCACTGCCTTCCGATTTAAATATAAAACGCTACCAAAAAAAACTGTTAGCGATCGCAGGGATCAGGCCTGACTCTGCGATCGCTGCAGTTATGTGTTTAGTGTTTTGTATGTGACAGTGATCGATCGATACTGCACTTGGGTGGGCTGGGCGGAGGGGCAAAACGCAGGTGCTAGCAGGTATCTGGGCTGATCCTGCTAACAATGCGTTTTTTTGGAACCCTAAACTGCTGGGGACGCTAGTATAGATCTGATCAGTCAGATATTGATCTGTTCAGATTCTATACCACTACGGGAGGTTTATGCTTTGCGCATGGGTGTTAGCGGTACTGGCACTAGCCTAGCGCTGCCTGGGGCGACGCAGACCCTGACCCTAAAACCTAATTGACATCACCCGCCGGGTGATCAGGGGGTTAAACCTTTATTGGGTAATAAATGGTGGGTGCCCTGATGCTATAAAAAGCAAACTAACCAGAGTCACCCGTAACACTTATACGGTGATCACTGGTGAAAGGGTTAACTAGGGGCAATCAGGAGGTTCAAATTTTTATTAGGTAGTATATGGGGGTCCCTGGCGCTATATAAAAACCTAACGGGGAACCTAAATAACTAACTGGCTAACCAGCGTCACCAGTGACACGTATACGGTGATCGCTGGTGAAAGGGTTAACTAGGGGCAATCAGGGTGTTAAAACCATTATTGGGTAGTATATCGGGGTCCCTCGCGCTATAAAAACCTGGCGGTGAACCTAAAAACATAACTAGCTACCTAGCGGCATCAGTGACACTAATGCAGCGATCAGAAAAACGATCGCTTAGTAATACTGGCAAAAGGGGGTGAAAGGGTTAACTAGGGGCAATCAGGGGGTTAAAACCGTTATTGGGTAGTATATGGGGGTACCTAGCGCTATAAAAACCTGGCGGTGATCCTAAAAAAATAACTAGCTACCTAGCGACACTAGCGACACTAATGCAGCGATCAGAAAAATGATCGCTTAGTGACACTGGCAAAAGGGGGTGAAAGGGTTAACTAGGGGCAATCAGGGGGTTACAACCATTATTGGGTAGTATATCGGGGTACCTAGCGCTATAAAAACCTGGCGGTGATCCTAAAAAAATAACTAGCTACCTAGCGACACCAGTGACACTAATGCAGCGATCAGAAAAACTATCGCTTAGTGACACTGGCAAAAGGGGGTGAAAGGGTTAACTCTAGGGGCAATCAGGGGGTTAAACCTTTATTGGGGGGTGGTAGGGGGCTACCCTGGACCTAACACTAACTGCCCCGACAGTTTTTACTGTCAGAACTGACACTGAATGCAGTGATCAGTAAATAAATGATCACTGCAATCAGTGACACTGGGAGGGGGGCGGGGGGGATCGGGGGGGTGATGGGGGGGGGTTTGCGTGCCTATGTGTGCCTACATGTTAGTGTAGTGTTTGGTGCACTTACTTTCACTGTTCTCCTCGTAGTTCGGTCAAAAGGACCGCCCTGAGGAGAATGACATCACTTTCTCCCTGCCTGTGTTTACTATACACAGCGGGAGGAAGCTTCTCATTCGCCAGGAGCGATCGAGAGGGGGTGGCCAGAAACCAACTGCCATCCCCTCATCCCGGATTGCTCCTGAAGCAAAACGGACCGCCACATCCAGCTGGAGGGGGTCCGATCCACCCACCCGCTGGAAGGCAAGCACGTACATGTACGTGCTTGTGCCTGTACATGCCATTCTGATGACGTACATTGGCATGCGGTAGTCCTTAAGTGGTTAATCACTTCACAATCAAATTCAATGTGCTCAACAAGCCTCTCAGCAAACTCCTTGGGGTGTCTACTTTACAAAATGGGGTTATTTGGGGGGGGGGGGTTGTACTGCCTTGCCATTTTAGCACCTCAAGAAATGAAATAGGCAAACATAAACTAAAAGCTGCATAAATTCCAGAAAATGTACAATAGTTTGTAGACGCTCTAACTTTTGCGCAAACCAATAAATATACGCTTATTGAATTTTTTTTTTTTTTTTTTTTACCGGAGACATGTGGCTGAATGCTTTTTGGCCTAAATTTATGACTGAAATTGAGTTTATTGTATTTTTTTTATAGCAAAAAGTAGAAAATATAATTTTTTTCAAAATGTTCTGTATTTTTTCATTTATATTGCAAAAAATAAAAATCCTAGATTTGATCAAATACCACCACAAGAAAGCTCTATTTGTGGGGAAAAAAGGACGCAAATTTAATTTGGGTACAGAATTGCATGACAGCGTAATTACCAGTTAAAGCAGCGCAGTGCCAAATTGTAAAAAGTGCTCTGGTCAGGAATGGCATAAATCCTTCCCGGGGCTGAAGTGGTTAAAAAAAAAAAATCTTATGAAATGTGTTAAATTAGAAAACAATCAGAACAGAGGAGCAAGAATGTTCTGCTATTAAAACTTGAGGGTTCGATGGCCTGATAGTTTGAAGAATTGGATTAATCTATTTTACAGTACCCACATGGCAAGTTTAGAGCTAGTGGCCTCATGAATAGAAAATCTATCATATTAATGCTAATTTAGAGTAGCATAAATAGCATTGTTCTGTTCCTTGCTAAGATTTTCAAGATGTTTTATGAGAACTTAGATAAACAAACCGCAGCTTTTTTTTCCCCTCATTTGCATGTTGCTTCGTAACAGAATATTTTTTCCACTTTGTGTGCAATTATAGGGAGCTTATTTTCTTCCCTATCAGTTTTTCATCAGTTGGTAATCAGCATTAACCGTTTATTGCTACTGGAATGTTGCTTTATGAAATGCCAATTGTGTGATTAGCTTTCACAAATAGACTGTGCTTGATGCAATAACACCTAACATGCACGTGTTTTTTTTTATGAAGGTGTAAAGAGGGAAGCAGGTGTATCAACATTTATAGTCTATTTTACAGTGCATCTAGGATATAATTAAAATATATGGTCGTCTCTTCGTTTTATTTCACAGTAAACTCTTGGCAGGATCTGAATATATAGAACAATATAAACAAGCCAGAACATTAATAAATCATAATAATTTTAGAAATGAGTATTGTTTTTTTTTAATCACTTCTACTTACTGAAATATTATTGGGTTTAAAATAAAGAAAATGCAAAACAAATACGGTACAAATGATACTCATCACATTTATTTTATTTTGGATAAAACATTGAAGTTGCTCTACTTTGCAGCATAGGCAAAACTAGAGGCTTATGATCTTCAGTAAAAATCCAAACCAGGATAGAACGAGCAACCTTCAGTGGTTCTGGTCAAGTATACTGTACATGTAACTCTTACATCAGTGGCTTCTTTGGAGGTAAGCGCTACATGTACAGTATATTTGACCAGAACCACTGAAGGTTGCTCGTTCTATCCTGGTTTTGGATTTTTACTGAAGATCATAAGCCTATAGTTTTGCCTATGCTGCAAAGTAGAGCAACTTCAATGTTTTATCCAAAATAGTATGGCCTGTCCAAGTTAGATTTAGGGCTATGGCTATTTCACCCATGGTGTGCCAGAGGGTATGACATTGCCAAAAGGATCATTGCCATGGTAAGGGGACCCATACATCAGTGGCTCCTTTGGGGGTATGGGTCCCCTGATTCCACATGGCAATGATCCTTTTGGCAATGCCATACCCTCTGGCACACCATGGGTGAAATAGCCTGAGCCCTAAATGTTTAATTTGTATTTCCTCACTGCACAATATTTGATGCATCTGTATTGGAAATTAGACCAGATAGATGTTAAGTTCTCATTTAGAATCTGAGGCACATGCATTTATTCCAATCTTTATAGTCCTGAAAAGCATAATAACTTATAACTCCCATCCCATGCAGTGCAAAACTTTCTGGAAAAGCCGGGTTGTACAGAGTGAAAATTGTCTCCAAACCCGCTAGTTTTATGGTAAAATACAAGAATGTTATTATTAATTTGTATTTTCACATTGGTAATCTGCTAGGCATAAAGAATTAGCATTTTTTGTCTATGCAGAGACAGCTGCTGAAATTACTACTCTTAATTTCAGATCCATAATCTAAAACTGGACATAGTTATGAGGTCTTGAAGAATGCGATTACCAAAATTCCATCTGTGCTAGTTGGGCGAAATGCAAAAGCCTGCTGATTCCATTTCACTGGATTGTGTGAGTGGATGGCAACTCATTTTGATCCCTAAGGTAAAAAAATGGAGATCTGGAAATACCTTTAATGGTAATGTAAGGTAATGATTAAGCATGGGTCAGATGTGTGAAACGTTTCTACGTGACTAATACCTGGTGTCCCTGGTGCATCCTGGTCCTGTTCAATAAAAGGCATTTTGTTTTGGAACCTTTGAATGTGCAGCCATTTTTTCTTTTCTCAAGTTTTCACGGAGGCAGGCCCGGCTAGAACTCCTACCTATGTTTTCTATACAACCCTAGACACTGGAGAAATACCATGCTTTTTCTGTCCATTATTTTCCCTTGCATCTTCAATAATATACACTTATATATGTGTATCACTTTGTTCTTCTTTTTTTTGTCTTTTGATAACCTTTTCTATGCACTGCCTGCCTAGGAATATGACATAAATAAATTAATTAATAAGCTATTGCTTGCTGTGAAGAATGAGCAAATCTGAAGAAACTGTTGTATACGTAGTTGTGTTGCATTGTTTCCTTATAGGTTAAGTTTCTACATAATTAGTCAGGTTGCAAAAATTCCATCTATGACCCATGATAAAAGCTTAAAGGGGTTGTAAAGCTTCGTTTTTTATTTTCTAAATAGGTTCCTTTAAGCTAGTGCATTGTTGGTTCACTTACCTTTTCCTTCGATTTCCCTTCTAAATTATTTTTTTCTTTGTCTGAATTTCTCACTTCCTGTTTCTCCTCAGTAAACTTCACACCATCATCCGAGCGGTGTTTAGTCAGGCAGAATAGTTTACTGAACAGCTTACTGAGGAGGAACAGTAAGTGAGAAATTCACACAAAGAAAACAAAGAAAAAAAAAAACATTTAGAAGGGAAATCGAAGGAAAAGGTAAGTGAACCAACAATGCACTAGCTTAAAGGAACCTATTTAGAAAATAAAAAACGAACCTTTACAACCCCTTTAAGGTTGATGCTGCTGACTGATGATAGTGCAGGCCGAGGTCTGTCCAGACTCAAAGCAGGCTGCTGGAATAGGAACAGATAGTCTGTCCGCCGCACACCTCACCCGACCTGAGTGGTTAGCAGGTAAAAGCAGCCTCAGCGTGATTAATCCAGGCCACATCCCCAATATGGGGGGGGGGGGGGTGTCGATTTTGGTAGAGTCTCTCTCTACCAAATACCTTTCCAACGATTCCTTGCATTGGCAATGGCATTTTCTCCTGTGTGCCGATTTTGGGCCATTTTCATTGGCTGCCACTGGATGACATCACTCCTGCATGCACAGGACTCGGAGCTAGTGATTCCAGCACACAGGAATCGGGCTGGCTGCTGTAAACTGAGCTGCACATGCGCAAGCCAGTTTACAATCCAGGTATCACTGTGAGCAGGCAGGTAGGTGTAGTTTATTGCAAAACGAACAATCTCTTCTGCAATAAAAAGCCTGCCTGCTCACAATTTGTAATGGTGAACTTTAATTTAGCTTCAAGGCAGGAAGTTGGGAAGTTGGCCCTATTCACACTTCAAAATTCTCAACACCATTGTTTTAAATGGTGTCTGTTCACACTTCAATGCTCAGGATCCTGTCACTTGCATCAGAGTCAAGAGAAAAGGGATCCGCTGCTCCAGGTGTGTGAAGTACCTCAATTGGAACCAGGTAGGAGTGCTAGCCCTGGCCCGCCTCTGTGAAAACTTGAGAAAAGAAGAAATGGCTGCACATTCAAAGGTTCCAAAACAAAATGCCTTTTATTGAACAGGACCAGGATGCACCAGGGACATCAGGTATTAGTCACGTTGGCACGTTTTACACATCTGACCCGTGCTTAATCATTACCTTACATTCCCATTAAAGGTATTTTGTTTTGGAACCTTTAAATGTGCAGCCATTTCTTCTTTTCTCCTGTCACTTGTAGATGTTGATTTCATAGAGCTAGACAAATATGGCAGAAACCACTGATATGTGCAGTCACAATCCATCCTACATGCAATGACAGCTCACAACAGACATTCCAAATCCCCTCTGTGTACGGGACATCTGGGGTAGGAAAGGGAATGAGTTATGTCCTTCCAGTAACTGAAGGAGAAGTATCTACAGTGACATGTACTTACATGTAGTGTGGGTGCTGCCTGACAGGAGGACATTTTTCTGTAAATAAGTCCTATTTTTATTTATATTTGGTCACTAAATGCAACTAATGTCATATATGTTACTGTGAATTACTGAATATGACATAATCCAGACTACCCTACTCTAGATACTGGGATATATGTAACATACATTGAACCATGACAGTACATTGTGTTTTATACAGTATGACATAACAATGTACTCTGGGCTGTAAATAACATAACTGAGGCTGACCTGCTCTGTACATTGTGCTGTTTTTGACATACTCTGAACTGCTTACACTTTGTACTTACTGTATGTCACATACTCCAGAATCCATCTCTATTTACTGTATTTATTGGTGTATAACACTCACTTTTTCACCATAAAAATAGGGTGCAAATAGTGTGTGCGTGTTATACGCCAATACTTACATTTTAGCTGCCTTATTTAAAATGTATTTTTTTTTCCTGAAACTTTCCTTTTAAAATGAATGTGCGTGTTATACACCTGTGCTTGTTATACGCCGATAAATACGGTACATTGTGTTTTTGTGACATACTCTAATTTGCTCCATTTTGTACATTGTGCAGTTTCTGTTGTTCCTTTCTAAGGCTCGGTTCACACAGGGGCGACTTGTCCAGGCGACTTAGCCGCCTGACAATCACGCTCCGTTCTGTACTATGGAACCGTTCTAATAGGAGCGACTCAAGTCGCTCCGACTTAGAAAAAAGGTTCCTGTACTACTTTTGGGGCGACTTCAGGCAACTTGCATTGACTTCTATACAGAAGTCGTTTTGCAAGTCGCCGCTGAAGTTGTTTGCAGGTCGCGTCTGTGAGTCGCGCTGCAAGTCGTGCCGCCCCTGTGTGAACCGAGCCTAAATGTTGTGCTCTGTGTTAAATACTGTGTATTGCTAATCATCACAGTATTGTCATGTTAATAAAAGTTTTTTTTACCACTGGGGCTTCTGAATTCATTTGTGTCGCTAACATTTTGACATGGTTTTGCTAGTGTGCTCTCAATATGAAAGTGCAATTAGCAGAGTGTAAGATGTGAGACAATGATAAAAAACACCCATGGGAAAGGTTGTTAGACTTATTCAAAAGACTGTCAAAAAACTATAGAGAACCGTTCAATAGATTCCTCTCCATGGAGAAAAGTGGCTATCCATTGTGTTTACCTTAATTGGAGGCATTCAGAAATAAATGATAGCATATTTAATTATAAGGCACCAACGTTAGTTGTTTTTAGATGATATTATGTGGACTAACCTATTTTAACCACAAAAAAGAACAGATACAAATCAGTGAATTAAAAAAGTAACATATAAGGCACAAAATGTTCATATTTTTTTCTGGTGTGCTGTATGCTAGTGGATGGAAAACACATGATCTGTGTTCCCCTGCTGATGGAGAAATGGTAATAAAATGTTATCTGCTCTTTCTGTAAAAAAGCACAACAAAAATACAATTTTATAAACAGTTGTAGCATTCCCCAACCCCCCAAAGGCATTGTAGTAACCCCCAGAGACAGTATGGGCTTACATTTCCCCTCAGGAGTAGATTAATATAGTGGAACATAAAGACATATGGGTGCCAGTTATTTTTAGGTGAAACACAAAGGGGATTTTATTAATCATAGTCCATAGGAGAGAGGGTTAGGGTTGCAGATGCTCAAGACTTCAGCAGAACTTCTTCATTTCACTTGGCACAACATAGGAAAGAGCCTTTAACTCAGCCTAAAACCCTGTTTTAAAACTCTCTAGCAGACCAGTAGCAACCACATCCTTTTTTTTCCCAAGAGAGTCAACTGACCTCCATGGCACTTCATTCTGCTGCCAGACTTCTGCAGGAGTGTCAGCCAACCTCCATGGGACTCCATCTTCTTCCCAACCTTCTGCAGGAATGTCAATCAACCTCCATGGGTCTCCATCCTGTTCCCAATCTTCTGCAGGAGAATCAACCATCCTCTATGGGACTTCATCCTGTTCCCAATTTTTACACAGGAGAGTCAACTTACCTCCACAGGACTCCATCCTGTTCCCAATCTTCTGCAGGAGAATCAACCAACCTCTATGGGACTCCACCCTGTTCCCAATTTTACACAGAAGAGTTAACCTACCTCCACAGGACTCCATCCCATTGCCAGTCCTCTGCAGGAGAGTCAACCAACCTCTATGGGACTTGATCCTGTTCCCAATTTTACACAGGAGAGTCAACCTACCTCCACAGGACTCCATCCCATTGCCAGTCCTCTGCAGGAAAGTCCACCAATCTCCATGGGACTCCATCCTGGTTCCAATCTTCCGAAGGAGAGTCAACCAACCTCCATGGGACACCTGCCTCAAGTGAAGATCAGCAGCATTAGGGCTCAGCTCTAGGCCTATTTACACCCAGGCCCCTTCAGGCAGTACTAAAGAAGTAGCTCTTTCACATGCACACTCTCTAGGTCACAGCCTGAGGGTAAGAGAACTTGCATCAGTCAGCCCCAAATATTTATACCCCTTCCCATAATGCACCACTGACGCAGCATACTCCTAATGGTTGGCTGGGAAAAAAAAATGAAGATTCATAATCCAGGCTTACTGTGTGATCTCACATTAATAGAAGAGATGACAGTGCCACCGTTGGACTTAGAGGAAAGCTGACACAGACTATATTTGCCATCAGTTGACTGCAGCCATGCAGAACTAAATGTAGTCACTCCTGCTTAAGGCAGGGTGGTTATGCTGTAATAAAACAAAAATCTTGGATTTCTAAGCATATGGCAGGATACACAGATCCTTTTTTAAGAACCAGAAGGTGAAATGTCTTGACTGCTTTTAGAGGTAAATGTAATGCACTTCATACTGCATATATCTTTTGTTTTACTCTTTAAATTTGACTTACTACAGTGAGAAAGTCATGTACACCTGTGTTCACTTCAAACATCCAATCATGCAAAACTATTTTTTTCTAGTTCCCTGCACATGATTTTTGAAGTTTGCAAATCACTTCACGTCACGTCACTTCAAGATTATACTTTAGTAAGCTAGACCCTTTGGACGCCTCCGTGTATTTTCTTATTTACCCATGTATTTAGGATTGTAGTTGTAGAGGAAATGCATATTTGAAGAGGTCATTCCCATAGCAATATGTCACTTTATTTTATGTAAGACAAAAATCCCATGCAGGGGCCCTGTGGCTTTTTTTGCACTTACAGCAATATGCCACCATGAATGTTCAGTATTTAACTCCACAAAGCTCTTCGTGAAAGCATTTGCTGTAATTCCAAACCAAATATTGAGTGCCATACTATCTTTAACCTCTCGCTTTGACTAGGTGTATATTAAGGTCTTCCACAGATCAAACATATCTCCTTTTTTTTGCATCCTGGTATTCTTCATTCAGCTGTGCTAAGAAATCCTCTGTTTTTCATCTGTCATAAAATAGCTGGCAGCATGAAATATGTATTCAGTACTTTCTGCCATATAATCACCATTATATGTTGCACGCAAAAGTTGGCCAGAGGGATGTTATCATTAAAGCCGTGTTTTATGGTAGACACAGAGAACATGAAAAGCATGCATGATATGAAAAACAAAGTGCCCTCAGCTTTCTGCTTTGCTGAATATTCTTCCTTGCAAGAAAAAGTAGGAACAAAAAAAAAGATCAAAAAAGATCTGGAAGAAAGCACCATTAGCCATGGCATGTAGGAACCTATGTAGATAGGGCTCACTGTTGGTGCATTCATTTGTCAGATCGCAGGGATTAATTAAATATACTATGTGTGTTTTTTTTTTTTCACCCATCTATAAAATATGTACAAGTTTCTCTTTGTAGACAAATTCCCCTAGCCTCAAACTAAGTGAATCAACATCTTCAGGATACACTTATCTTCTATTATATAAAGCTGGATTTTAGATTTTGGGTGTGATTTGTATTCACCACACATACAACTGCAGCTCGTATTTTTCAGCATACAAAGCTACCAATTTAACAATAGGAAATACAGTCTTTTAGCACTGCAAATTATTCTGATGCCTTGGAGTGAACTTGTGCAAAAGGGTTTCTTCTCTTTCTTTTCTGTAGATTTATGTAGAAAGGATTGGCTTCAGCAGAATTACAGAGTGCTCTTACATTCCGCACTGATAATGAGCTTACCACTGTGTCGTGCATAACTATGCGTAGCAATTTATGCACATCTACCTGTACTTCCTCTTCTGTTTAGATAAAATACTGTGCCATTTCAGAGCTTAGTAAATAATGCTTTACATTAATAGTGCATGGGAGTTTTATCATTTGCTGCCTTTTACTTACTGAAAATCTGATTATTCTGAGGGATCTGGTCATTTTTATGTGACATAAAGGCAGAACTTGTCACCATCAAATGGACCGAATGTTGTTTTGTAAGGTCTGCACTGCTAGACAGTAGGTATATGCATTTTAACAACATGTGTTGTATGATGTAATGATGCTAATATCACTAGGACACAGTGTGCAGATCTGCTTAAAGCCCATCGCTGGGTTCTATGGTGATGGAGCGAGCATAGAGATGAGCTGATCTGCTGCTACTTATTTATTGTCCATTAACAAGCTTGAGGCATGGAGGTAACCAAACTGAATTACTGATCTGCAGCATATTAAAATCAGGTCAGTAATTTGTCTCTGCTGCCTGGCAGGGTTGTGTAAATGTCCAGCATGGATGGATAGAAATACAAATCCTTTGTCTTGTAAAATAACTCTAATTTCAAAGGTCCATTTAGATGTTGCCTGGAGTTCAGTTAGAAGTCCGTGTTGTGTACTTTCTGTACCTTTTCTGTCTGCTTGATGTATCATCAAATTAAAACTATCAAGGCAGGTTTGAGTTTGATTGGTGGGTGGCAGTGAGGTACTTCTTTTGTACTGAAACTTTAATATTTTGAATTTTCTATATGTAAGGAGAGCAAACCTACTATGGGTCAGTTTGGGATCACTGAGTGTTTTATAAACAGATAAGCAAAAAGGTTCCCAAATCAACCATAAAGGAAATTGCAGTTCTGCAATGCCTGGTTTAAAAAAAAATACACTGGAGGCAGATAGATTTTGATCTGTGTGCGTTTTTTCCAGATTTAAAGCGTTACTAAACCCACAAAAGTAAAATCAGTGTGTATATGCATGACATTTGTAGGACTTAAAGGGGTTGTAAAGGTAAATGTTTTTTCACCTTAATGCATTCTATGCATTAAGGTGAAAAAACATCTGACAGTGCCTGCACCCCCAGCCCCCCCGTTTTACTTACCTCACCCCTCGAAAGTCCCACGCTCGTCCCCTGACGTCCTTTCCACCGTTCAGCCTGGCCGCTGATTGGCTGGAGTGGATGGATGGAAAGCAGCGCAGCCATTGGCTCGCGCTGCTGTCAATCACATCCACTAACGCGGAGCGCCGGGGGGGTGGGGCCGTGTGATACAGCGAGCGGCTATAGCCGCCAGCTGTATCACGGGAGCGCGCCCGCAGATGCTTCTCACCATGCGAGGGAGCTCGCATGAATGTGAGAAGCATCTGCAGGAGGAAGCCGAGACAGCTACCGAGGGACCCCAGAAGACCAGGTTCGGGGCCACTCTGTGCAAAACGAGCTGCACAGTGGAGGTAAGTATAACATGTTTGTTATTTAAAAAAGAAAAAAATATCACTTTACAATCCCTTTAAGCCCAGTGTAATGTATATCTAAAACCTTCCACCCATGACAGTCACCCCTACATGACTGGATTAGGTTTTGGAGTAAATGGCCATCTGGCCTTAATTTATTAACACAATATATACTTTAATAAAATATCATAAATAACTTTTTAAATAACTGTAAACATTCCCAACCTTTTTAAACGGGTCATGGGTAAAACATAACAAACACACAGGTCACTGCGAACAACATCAAACTTTTGACCTCCTGACCTCCAGACGGAATGCCCTGTCTCGGAGGCTATACCCAAACCATCACAGTGACCTACCCCTTTTAACCGTTCCAGGTTAACCCTTCGTAACCTGGAAGTATCATTAAGCACCCCTCATCCCATGGATGGGTACAACAGTTTTTCTAACTGTACCTCACAGTACCTCTTCAAAAGCCCCAAGCACCGCTTAACTCCCACCGGGATAACTCTAACCGAACAGACCCCAACATCACCAAGGGAGGGTGGGTGGGGATAGCTTCCTCCTCCTCTCTCCGAGTGATGGCATGGCACGCTGCTTTAGCATACCATGCTGTGGCTCCGCCGCCCTCCGCCTACCCCAGCCCTTAAAGCGGCAATCTATTCCGCTTAAAACGGCGACTGTGCTGTCCAGGCACATGTCATGTCGTCCCTGCGTTGACCCCCCTGCGGTGTTAAACTGCGTGCCTTTTTTGATTATTGTACTCACTTTGGAACCTAAGGGATTGTGTAACAAAGGCTGTTTAATCCTGTCTTCTCTGATCCTTCCCTACTTCCACTGTCCCCACGTCATCTCCTGATAAGACAGAGCCTTTGCAGTCACTCTGTACATGCTTAGTTTGGTGTGTATCGCTGGAGTTTTTTTTTTTTTTCTTGGGAGGGTGCATGTTATCAGCACAGGGCCAATCAACACTTTCCAGACAGAGGGTCAGGGGTCCTGCAGCCACATAGGACAGTCAGAGCACAATGAAAACTCCTCCTACAAGCTTTAACCAGACACTGAGCAGCCTGCCTCTATATAGCCATGAACTCTTTGACAGTTAAAACAGGACAATGCACTCCTCGCTGCCCTCCACATACTGGGGAACCTAAAACACTGGAACACGAAAGAGACAGAAGGTGCGTGGGCCTAGTGCATTATCCCCAAACAAAAGCTTTAATAATATACAAAAATAGGTAATATACTCACAAAAATAGACCTGAATAAAAGCATATCATAATATTCCTCCACATAGGTCCATAAAAATGTCCACATCCCATTGGACTACCCCGTAGGGGTGTAGGCTAACGTGTTTCGAGGAGTGCCTCTTCCTCAGAGCCTCAAGGCTTTAACACTTTCATTTTCGATTTATTTTGACTTGAGCATACCCTCTAACTACTATGTGACAAAGGGAGAAGTGGAAAAGGATCTCTCAAAATGCTCCATAAGGCAGTGTGAACCCAGCCTTAAGCAATACCAGTGGCGGCTGGTGTTCAAATATTTTGGGGGGGAGGGGGGGGGCGCAAACAAACGGAAAAATTCTGAAAAAAAAACCCCCATCAATCTGCGGTGAGACAGATTCAAACCAATCTCTCAGTTTCAGCCCGATCAGCCATAGCAGTCATAGGCCTTCTCACGGCATCGATCCTAGCTGTTCAGTGGGCCAGATTACATCCCAGACCTCTCCAGATGTATATTATACAAAGATGGTCACACCAGGAGGTGCTAGAAAAGTAGATGAAACTTACCTCAAACGTAAAACAGGCACTCTGGTGGTGGAGGAATTCAACCAACCTGGCAAAAGGTCTGTCCTGGGTTTTTCCCCTAGACAAGTGTCTAACAACAGACACAAGTTCATGGAGCTGGGGAGCCCACCTGGAAGGCCAAACCTCTTAGGGGTCCTGGTCCAAAGCAGAAGCACGAATGCCCTCAAATTGGAGGGAACTGAAGGCCATTTTTCTTGGTCTCCTAGACTTTCAACAAGTGGTAAAGGGGCAACACATTCAGGTTCTCTCAGACAATAGAACTGCAGTAGCTTATGTATCTTCTATCTACCTTCTGGCCAAAAAGACCCTGGTTTGCGATACTACTAAATCTGGCCGCAGAACCTCCATGGAAGCTGCCGCCCAGAAAGGACCTGCTAATGCAAGGGTCTGTGTACCACCCGGAAGCAGACCGGCTACATCTAACTACTTGATTTCCGAAGAAGACCTCCTGAAAGCCAAGGGACTGTCTGATAAATTAGTGAAGACCCTACTTTCCAATAGAAAGGAGGTAAGTCAGGCCATATACCTGAAAACCTGAAAGTTTAGAAAAAGTTCAATTCCTGGTGCATTAGGGCCTCCAGGTCAAAAGTTTAGTGTCATGCCGATACACACGATCGTAATTCTCATTGAAAAAAGCTCTGATGGTTTTCCCAATGGAATTCCGACAGAATTCGGCTCAAGCTATCTTGCCTACACGTGGTCACACCAAATTCCAATCGTTTATAACGCGGTGATGTACAACACGGACAACGCAACTATAAAAAGGAAGTTCAATAGACAGTAGCCAATAGCTTCTGTCTCGTAGTTGAATCTGAGCATGCTTGATTTTTGGCATGTCGGAATTGCATACACACGATCGGAATTACTGATAGAAAGTTTTTCCGTCTGGAAAATTGAGAACATGCCATCAATTTTTGGCTGGCGGGAATTCGGACAGCTAAATTCTGATGGAGCATACACACGGTCGCATTTTCCGATGAAAAGCTCTCATCTGTCTTTTTCTGGCCGGAATTACGATCGTGTGTACACGGCATTAGGCATTAGAAGCCAGCACCCTGAAAACCCAGGTGGCGGCTCTATCAGTTTTTTTTGAGAAGACTCTATCCAGAGATGTCTTAATTTTATGATTTTTTAGGCTTAAGGCTTACCTGTAGCTACCCTGGATATCTCTTAAACCTGAATGGTTTAAGAGTTATCCCCTGTATTTGCATGTGCCGACGTCATCGGCACATGAGCACTAAAGCAAACTGAAGCAATGGTACGTACGTTAGAATGTGCCGTTACTGGCGGGGATCCGGCTAATCACAGTGCCGGGGCCCGCGATAACTGGAAGTAACTCTGGGAGCAAGGCCCGCTGCTGGGGGCTTCGATCTAAGGTAAGTAAGCTGGTATGCTATGAATGAATGAAATACTTGTATAGCGCGAAATGCGAACTGAATTGCCTCTAGGCTATGCATACTAGCTCATTATGCCTTTGTCTTGCAGGTTTTTTTTTCTTTTGATAGGGTTTACAACCACTTTAACCTAATCCTAAACTGCCACATATACATATCTACTATATGATTTAATGCATGTATGTATAAACTGTATATCCAAATAACCTTTCCCCGGTTATGTACCCATATGTGTCTATGTGTCTACATGTGTAAGACCACAAATACAAAAAGGTAACATATGATAATATAAGGAATATATCTAATAAAAGTTTATAAATACAACATGTAAATATATAGAAATATATATGTATATATCTACTTACACATTTTGAAATATTAGGTTAGGTGATGGGTAGCAGGTACTATCAAGCAGATAAAACTCAGAAATGGCTTAGAAATGAAAACCACTTCTACTTTTTTACAATGCAGTCATAGCAATTCGTTTTTATAGCTTTTGCTTCTAATTTTTCCATAGAGCATATACCATATAATAGAAATGTTTGAATAACAAGGCAACAGGGATTTCTTTAGACAATCAGTTTACAGCAACATTTCATCAGTTACAGTATTAACTGTAGGAGTAAATTGCAGTTTTTGAAAATTCATGTGTAAAACAGGGCATAACAACTAAGTTCAGGAACTAGCAAATGTAAAGAAGAAAAAAATACATATTTATTACAGCTCTGCAATGCATACCCATTTCCATATGTTTTATACCTTTAACATGTTGCAGCTACAGAAATCAACTGTTGATTGGGGGGGATTGACTAAAAATTAAGCATACAAAATCTGGTGCAACTCTGCATAGAAACCAATCAGCTTCCAGGTTTTATTGTCAAACCTTAATTTAACTGAAGAAGCTGAAGTTATAAGCTGATTGGCTACAATGCACACAGCTGTACCACATTCTGAGTGCTCCTGTTTTAGTAAATCTCCCCCAGTGTGCTCCTATTTTCTCTTTGATATGGCAACACAGTGTACTTTAAGCTCTGAATTTCTAAGCAAGTGGTGTCAGCCCTGCCCTCTTCATTTTTAATGAATTGCAATAAACACAGCCCGCTTCCCATCTCTCACCTCCCTGCCAACATTTCCATAATTCCTCTTTGTGCACAGCTCAAAAGTTTTCTGGCAAAATCAACAACATTTTTTTTGCACTTATAATGCACATATAACAAAACGCTTCCACATGATACGTGCAAACTGATTGTAGTAGACTCTGTTCATGTTTGTTTGAAGGAGATTTGTCTTTCTTTACCTAAATCAAGGGTTGATCCAATGTTAATTTTCACTTTTCATTGTAAAAATAATAAGCTTTTAGCAGCCAGCCTTGAATGCTGGGCTGTTATTTAACTTACATCCCTTGTTTGATCCCCTGAATCTCTACATGGAGTCAAACTTTGGCATGATGCGGATGATGCTGATGTAGCTGTGCAATACTATGCCTGTATATGGACAGAACACAAACATAGCAGCGTGTCAATTACTATTGAAACATTCAACTGACAAATTTGGGGGGGGGGGGGGGAAGCAGCTTGAGGAGGGAGGGCTGTTGGCACCTGTCCTGGGCTCTGAAGAAGTGCGGGCTCCTTTGCCCTCCTTGATTTTGTTCTACCCTGCAGATGATCTGGTAGAAATAAGTCTGTTAAAGGTAAATAGTGAATGCAGTTGTAGCGCTACCCTCGTATGGGCAGCCAATAGAATCTGTACCCCACAGGCTGTGACTCTGCAAATCCTCCATCACCTCTGACACCCTGGGTTCGGTCATTTTCACCAACTAACACCAATAATAGGAAACTTGTACAATATCAATGAAACAGTTCAAGCTTGTTTACTGTAGTAAAAGGGACACATGAAAGTGCAAAACATTACACTGTAGATCACAAAGGTACTTTTAGCTGAACAATACATCACTATGGAAAAGACTATTTGGTAACCTAAACCTTGCAGTCAGGGCAGGACTTAGGGTAGTGGGGGCCCCTGGGCTTGAGTCACTTTCGGGCCCTACCTTCTATACATTACTGTATTTATCGGCGTATAACACGTGCCAGTGTATAACACACACCCCAAGTTTAGGAGGGAATTTTAAGGAAAAAACGTACATTTAAATGCCCATTCATCTGCAGCCTTGTGTCATTGTAGCCTTGTCATTGCAGTCTTCAAGTTTAAAAATTGCGCTGCTGAGATACAGAGTCCTGAGTATCTCGACGGCTCTCGGGTCCTCTCGCAGTCCCGAGCGGAGCCGAGAGTGGTCGAGCGTACTCAGGTTGGGCTCACAGTCATGCCCATTCACTGCGTTATGTCCATCATAGGGCGGGACTGGGCATGACTGTGAACGGAGCCGAGCCGAGTACACTCGGCTATGTATCTTGGCGGGGCCCCCTATTGAGCGGGGCCCATGGGCTTGAGCCCAGTCAAGCCCAATGGTAAGTCCTGCCCTGCTTGCAGTAATAAAGAAGTAACAAATATGTAGTAGGATCCAAATGCAGTCAAAACCCTTATACCAGTGTAGCGGTTGACATTTTGGACAAAGTGTCATACAGATGAAAATTTTGTTTTTACCTCAGAACAGTAAGGGTTCTGGGGGTTAATTATGTAGGTTGGCCTTGACATCAGTCTGTCTGGGCTATGTTAGAAGTTCTGCCTGGTCATAAGAACAGGGGGGTGCACGACAGGCCAGAACCAGGTCTGGTTGGACATTTTCGGAGCCAATCAGTGGGAGTGCCGGGCCCCGCTTGGGAGTCTAGGAAGGGGTACTTAAGATGTGGGGGTCACGTGTTCATTTCAGGAGAAGAGTTTGTGTGGTCTGTTCTTGTTCCAGGACCGGGGTAGCCCCGTGAGGGGTCCCGGTCACGGGGTGTTCGACATCCCGCGACATGTTCCTGTTGGGTGCCCCAGTGGACCCAACTGGTCTGGGGCAGGGATCCGTCTGTTCCCGAGTCTCAGAACTGGCTGGTCCGAGGAGCAGTAACTGAGGGAGGATTCAAGGTGTTCGGGTGTGCTCTCGGCTTGGAGGGGCACCACAGCTCGTGGAAGTGACCGGGGGAGGACTCTTCGGAGGAGGACCGACAAGTGGCATCCTGAGAAGTGCCTGGTTACTGAATTGGGAAGGACATTGACGAATCCACGCTTTTTCCAGTACTATTAAGGAGACAGAGAACGTTCCAGGTACTGAAGAAAAAGGTTCACCCTTAGTTACAACTTGTACACCTTCATAGGATTGTTTCGAGTTTTGAGTCAACATGCTGACTGCCATGATCTCTGGATAGAGATCTGTTCAGCCTTGAAGTACCCAGCTGTGAGTGGCTACTCTCTGGGTGGAACTAGAGACTTTGTTAGATCTGCAGTTGAAGGTGCCTGAGTTCTTCACCCATGCCCTCTGATCTCATGAGAGACTGTGTTATTGGATGTTATCACTGCAAAATAAAACCTTTCAAAAGGACTTTATTTGTGTCAGCGTTCAAGTTGTTGGGTATCAACCCTGGGAACCCCTAGACGTGGAAGGACAAGCCAAGCGGAGGTAACCAGTAAGTCCAGTTAATTAAGGCAGCCCTACAAAGGGTTATGGCTGCTGCACCAGGCTAGTCCAAAGTCCGGCCCATGGGCCAGTTGCAGCCCACGTTCATGTTTTCGGACAGCCGTCTGGTAATTTTGACATGTATATCTGTTGCGGCCCCCAACACATCCCCGAGTGCCAGGGGCCACAAAAGATATACTAGCTGGCTGCCTTGGAGGGGGCGGGACAAGCTCCGTACATACAGGAGGAGAATTTCCTCTGTAAAAGGAAGTCCCGTCTCCTTCGCTGCCATTGGACAACTGTTCTGTCCATCATAGGAGGCTGGACTTTCCATTAAAGAGGCCACAGAGAAAACAGGAGTTTCTCCTGTATGTCTGTTGGTGCTCGTCCCGCCCCCCTCCCTGGCCACTCCAAAGGCTGAAGATGGGCATCGATCAGACTGCACTGATGGCAATGGTGAGTCTGCATTCAGGACAATGTGAGTTCTGATGCATTCATGGCAATGTGGGTTTTGCTGGATTCAGGGCAATGTGGGTGCTGCTGGATTCATGAAAATGTGGGTGCTGCTGCATTCATGGCAATGTGGGTGCTGCTGCATTCAGAACAATATGGGTTCTGCTGCATTCATGGCAATGTGGGTGCTGCTGCATTTAGGACAATGTGGGTGCTGCTACATTCATGGAAATGTGGGTGCTGCTGCATTCAGGACAATGTGGGTGCTGCTGCATTCAGGACAATGTGGGTGCTGGTGCATTCAGGACAATGTGGGTGCTGCTGCATTCATGGCAATGTGGGTTCTGCTGCATTCATGGCAATGTGGGTGCTGCTGCATTCAGGACAATGTGGGTGCTTCTGCATTCATGGCAATGTGGGTGCTGTTGCATTCATGGCAATGTGGGTGCTGCATTCATTGCAATGGTGAGGCTGCAGATGGGCACTGATTAGGCTGCCTTGATGGGCACTGACCCTTATTTTGCTTCAGTTCTTTATTTCAAATGTTAAGATTTTTTTCCCGAAACTGCCCTCTTAAAGTTAAGGTGTGTGTTAAGCCGATAAATACGGTATATCCAAATAACACGCACAAGCTCATCTCTTCACCACACACAGCCACAAAGGAGTATTCTTGTGGGGCAGTGTATTAGTGCTCGAACGAACACAGTCAGACCGAATTTTTATGTTTTTGTCAGGCAAAATGGTCGGCCCTCATGCATGTTCACTTCATCAAATCTGGCCCTTTTTGAAAAAAAGTTTGGACACCCGTGCCTTATACGATCACAGAGACCTATGTGAACAGGTCAGCAGAAGTGTAGGGGACTGACACTTTATTTTCTATGTGAGACTCACTCTGTCTCCTCGACTTACAGGCCATTAACATCAATACAACACAACAGAACACTATGCAGAAAGATGTATATAAATTGTCTGGCTCCTTCAAGTGGCGTTCCAGAGAATGAAAGCAGACCTTTTTGTGCTAAATAACTTTAGTCACTTGAGCAAATAAAGAGAGGATAGAAAGGTTGAACTGTCACTCCTTGGAATCCAGCAGTCTTCAGCTAGCCTTACAGTGTTATGAATAAAGTAATCCTGCATGGTAAGATATAGCATACAATACTTGCCAATAGTCCCGATTTTCCTGGGACAATCCTGATTTTGGGACCCTAGTCCCGATTAATTTCCTGGGATTTTGCTTTTGTCCTGGGAAAATCTGGAATGTTTTAAGGAAAAAAATGGCCAATGGGCTACAAAAGAATGCCCGCTGTCGCCTCTGTCAGTATTGTGTTCAGTGGAGAGAGGAGGGGCAGCCAATAGTCTTCTCTCTTCAGTGTACAAGTATTCTCTTGTACACGGAAGCCCATTGGCTGCACATATCGATTGGAAGCCCCTCCTCTCCCCACTAAACACACGTGGAAGCTGGGAACTATGTAGCTGCCGCTACACATGAAGGAGATGATCGCCACTTCTGGGGACAAGGAGGGCTCTGCTGCACTGGGAACATAGATGTAAAGGGGGGCTCTGCTACACAACACAGATGTAAAGAAGGGCTCTGCTGCACTGGAGACACAGATGTAAAGGAGGGCTCTGCTGCACTGGGGATACAAATGTAAAGGAGGGCTCTGCTGTACAACACAGATGTAAAAGAGGGCTCTGCTGCACTGGGGACACAGATGTAAAGGAGGACTCTGCTGCACTGGGGACATGGATGTAAAGGAGGGCTCTGCTACACTGGGGACACGGATGTAAAGGGGGGGCTCTGCTGCATAACACAGATGTAAAGGAGGGCACTGCTGCACTGGAACACAGATGTAAAGGGGGCTCTGCTGCACTGGGGACACAGATGTAAAGGAGGGCTCTGCTGCACTGGGGTCACGGATGTAAAGGAGGGCACTGCTGCACTGGGGACATGGATGTAAAGGAGGGCACTGCTGCACTGGGGACATGGATTGGAGGCCCTTCTCTCTCCATTGAACACACGTGGAAGCCAGGAACTGTGTAGCTGCTACCTCACATGAAGGAGATGATCGCCACTGCTGGGAACAAGGAGGGCTCTGCTGCACTGGGGACACAGATGTAAAGGGGGGCTCTGCTGCACAACACAGATGTAAAGGAGGGCTTTACTGCACTGGGGACACGGATGTAAAGGAGGGCTCTGCTGCACTGGGGACACGGATGTAAAGGAGGGCTCTGCTGCACTGGGGACACGGATGAAAAGGAGGGCTCTGCTGCACTGGGGACACGGATGTAAAGGAGGGCTCTGCTGCACTGGGGGCACGGATGTAAAGGAGGGCTCTGCTGCACTGGGGACACAGATGTAAAGGAGGGCTCTGCTGCACTGGGAACACAGATGTAAAGGAGGGCTCTGCTGCACTGGGGACAAGGATGTAAAGGAGAGCTCTGCTGCACTGGGGACACAGATGTAAAGGAGAGCTCTGCTGCACTGGGGACACAGATGTAAAGGAGGGCTCTGCTGCACTGGGGACATGGATGTAAAGGAGGGCTCTGCTGCACTGGGGACACAGATGTAAAGGGGGGCTCTGCTTTACAATAAAGATGTAAAGGAGGGCTCTGCTGCACTGGGGACACTGATGTAAAGGAGGGCTCTGCTGCACTGGGGACATGGATGTAAAGGAGGGCTCTGCTGCACTGGGGACAAGGATGTAAAGGAGAGCTCTGCTGCACTGGGGACACAGATGTAAAGGAGAGCTCTGCTGCACTGGGGACACAGATGTAAAGGAGGGCTCTGCTGCACTGGGGACATGGATGTAAAGGAGGGCTCTGCTGCACTGGGGACACAGATGTAAAGGGGGGCTCTGCTTTACAATAAAGATGTAAAGGAGGGCTCTGCTGCACTGGGGACACTGATGTAAAGGAGGGCTCTGCTGCACTGGGGACATGGATGTAAAGGAGGGCTCTGCTGCACTGGGGACACGGATGTAAAGCAGGGCACTGTGGCAACTGATGTAAAGGAGAGCTCTGCTGCACTGGGGACATGGATGTAAAAGGAGGGCTCTGCTGCACTGGGGACATAGATGTAAAGGGGGGCTCTGCTGCACAACACAGATGTAAAGGAGGGCTCTGCTGCACAACACAGATGTAAAGGAGGGCTCTGCTGCACTGGGAACATGTATGTAAAGGAGGGCTTTGCTGCACAACACAGATGTAAAGGAGGGCTCTGCTGCACTGGGAACATGGATGTAAAGGAGGGCTCTGCTGTACTGGGGACATGGATGTAAAGGAGGGCTCTGTTGCACTGGGGACACGGATGTAAAGGAGGGCTCTGCTGCACTGGGGACACGGATGTAAAGGAGGGCTCTGCTGCACTGGGGACACGGATGTAAAGGAGGGCTCTGCTGCACTGGGGACACGGATGTAAAGGAGGGCTCTGCTGCACTGGGGACACGGATGTAAAGGAGGGCTCTGCTGCACTGGGGACACGGATGTAAAGGAGAGCTCTGCTGCACTGGGGACACAGATGTAAAGGAGAGCTCTGCTGCACTGGGGACACAGATGTAAAGGAGGGCTCTGCTGCACTGGGGACATGGATGTAAAGGAGGGCTCTGCTGCACTGGAGACACAGATGTAAAGGGGGGCTCTGCTTCACAATAAAGATGTAAAGGAGGGCTCTGCTGCACTGGGGACACGGATGTAAAGGAGGGCTCTGCTGCACTGGGGACATGGATGTAAAGGAGGGCTCTGCTGCACTGGAGACACAGATGTAAAGGGGGGCTCTGCTTCACAATAAAGATGTAAAGGAGGGCTCTGCTGCACTGGGGACACGGATGTAAAGGAGGGCTCTGCTGCACAACACAGATGTAAAGGAGGGCTCTGCTGCACTGGGCACATGGATGTAAAGGAGGGCTTTGCTGCACAACACAGATGTAAAGGAGGGCTCTGCTGCACTGGGAACATGGATGTAAAGGAGGGGTCTGCTGCACTGGGGACATGGATGTAAAGGAAGGCTCTGCTGCACTGGGGACACGGATGTAAAGGAGGGCTCTGCTGCACTGGGGTCACAGATGTAAAGGAAGGCTCTGCTGCACTGGGGACACGGATGTAAAGGAGGGCACTGCTGCACTGGGGACACGGATGTAAAGGAGGGCACTGCTGCACTGGGGACACGGGTTGGAGGCCCTCCTTTCTCCATTGAACACACGTGGAAGCCAGGAACTGTGTAGCTGCCACTGCACATGAAGGAGATGATCACCACTGCTGGGGACAAGGAGGGCTCTGCTGCACTGGGGACACCGGATGTAAAGGAGGGCTCTGCTGTATTGGGGACACCGGATGTAAAGGAGGGCTCTGCTGCACTGGGGACACGGTTGTAAAGGAGGGCTCTGCTGCACTGGGGACACGGATGTAAAGGAGGGCACTTCTGCACAACACAGATGTAAAGGAGCTCTGCTGCACTGGAGACATGGATGTAAAGGAGGGCTCTGCTGCACAACACAGATGTAAAGGAGGGCTCTGCTGCACTGTGGACACAGGTGTAAAGGAGGGCTCTGCTGCACTGGGGACATGGATGTAAAGGAGAGACTTTAGTGCCTGGGGACATCAGATGTATGAAGGGGCTCCACTGCTGGGGACACCAGATGTAAGAAGGGGCTCCACTGCTGGGGACACCAGATATAAGAAGGAGCTCTGCTGCTTGGGACACCTGATGTAAGAAGGCTCTCTGCTGCTTGAGACACTTGATGTAAGGACGGACACTGCTGGGGACACCTGATGTAAGGACGGACTCTGCTGGGGACACCTGATATAAGGACGGAAATAATGCACTTCAATCATCCTGACACCATAACAACCATGATGCGGGGATGATTGAATCGCTAACACCAGGTGTTTGGAGTATCTTTATCTGCTGATTGTTAAACTCTGGAATATACATATTTCTAATGTTGTGTAGGATCTGGGGCTGCTGTCCCTCCATCTCTCCCCCCCTTTCCCCCTTTCCTTCTCCATTCTCCATCCCTCATTCATCTCAGACTCTAACCACACCCCTTTGAAGCACGTCCATTTAAGTCACGCCCACTATTTTGTGTAAAGCACGCCTGTTTTTCAACGCAGCGTTGCCACGTTTTAGTAGGTAATAGTTGGTGCTGCGCTCCAAATAGACAAAAAACAAATATAATAAATAAGCTAACTATAGTGCATGGACGTCAATAAATAGTCAATAAATAAACTACGTGCCTTAATAAACTCAGACAGTGTATAAATCCACTCTGGTGCAATACATCAAACTGTGCTCCTAATCCAGTGCTAACAGTAACAGATCAGGTGCTATGTGTAAAATCCAAAATTAAAATACAAGTGAAACGTCGTGTAACATAAATAAAAATGAGGAAATCTAAAAAATATATATATAGACAAATAAAATGAATGAAAAAATTAAAAATAAATATAAGATTGAAAATTATTTATAGTAAAAAAATATAAAAAAATATATAAAAAAATATAAAATTAAATTAAAATGACAGAAATAAGAAAATATATAAAACGTAAAATACTCAGGTTATACAAAAGGGTAGGACTTAGAAATTTAATAGTGCAATTTAGTATAGTGCAATACTTAATCAAAGTGCATATAGTGCTGCAAATAATAATTAAAATCCAAACGCACATCCAGAGTGTGCTCTAAAGTATAACCGTCCAAAAGGTGCTCAATAGTAACACTTCAAATAGGGGTTAACTATAATCATGCAAAGTGTGAGTCCATTCAGTGGTAAATGAATCAGTGTCCTGTGTGACAAAAAACGAGGGCTGATTCCCTTCGGTGCTCCTGTGGATCTTGTGTTCACACACTAGGTGCAATAACTACCTTACCTTACTGCTGTAAGGTAAACAGCATTCCAAACAACACTTGCTATCCACTGGTATAGGTTCAGTAAATGGCTTTACTATTTAAAAAAACATAAAATGCACAGTTACAACACACGAACGAGCACCGCGCTCGTACTCCGGACGTCACTTCCGGTGTCCTCACTCTCCAATAGCGTTCCTACGCGTATCGTCACCAGTCATGTGACTTCATCAGGGAAGATGTTTATATGCCACGCCTACAAACGCATGCCCCACCCCTAATTATAATGTGACTCCCCCTACAGCTCAAAAAGTTTCCCTAAATTTTTTTACAATGTTGCCAACTATGGCTATAGCAAAGTTGGCCAATCTGTGAGGTATCTGTATTTCATCCCAGAGTTTCTTAACTCCAGTCCTCAAGGCACCCCAACAGGTCATGTTTTCAGGATTTCCCTCAGATGAAACGGCTGTGGTAATTGCTAAGGCAGTGAAACTGATCAAATCACCTGTGCAAAATAATGGAAAATCAGAAAACATGACCTGTTGGTGCGCCTTGAGGACTGGAGTTGAGAAACACTGTTATATCCAATAGGTTTGTTGTTAATAAAGATGTGAATAGGATAAATATGTCTGCATACAGTGTTCATAGAGTGTAAAGAATGACTTCAATGGCACCACAAGTACCAGAAAGCTGGATTAAGTAGATGATGTCTATATGCAGTGTGCTAATGAATCTATATGGGCAAATACCCACTCACCATACTGGTTATAGAATCCGCTGGCAGCAATGCAAGTGATGGTGATGAAGGCTCTTTCAGGAACTCCCTCTGATTCTTGGCTCTGGGAATGGCATCTGACCCTGTAACAACATGCCGCGGCCTACCCAGATCTGAAGTGCAGGTGTCGCTAGAAGATCTGGAATATTCTTCCGTTGTAGTGGAGAAGCAATGCTGTCCGCAGAGATCCCTCCAAATGCAGCTGTACAACTCCCCGCTGTGCAGGCCACAAATCAGCAGCAGCTCACACTAACATAGAGCTCCTGCTAGCAGAAACCAAGGTGGCATCCCAAGAGAGCGATGCAGGCTGCAGCCAGTCCTTTTATATCATCTCCCAACAGTCTGTTCTGTCTTCTCAGTATTCTGGTAGTGGTAACTCAGGCCAGTCCCACTGGAATAAAAACCTCAGCATTCTGAACCACACATCCAATGCTTTGCTCTGCGCTAAGTTTAGTCTGAAAGAAAATTACATATAGTCCAAGCCAATACTAGAGGGAGACAACTCCACACTGTACACTGTCCCCGAATGCAGGCATAATAGGCAGCTTCTGTCTACACAGTAATGACACATATCAGATGAAAAATAAATATGTAAAATATACATACAAATCACAATCAAAATGATCAGATTTACAGTATCTCACAAAAGTGAGTACACCCCTCACATTTTCTTCTTATAGCCCAGGCCATCTTTATGTAGAGTAACAATTATTTTTTTCAGATCCTCAGAGAGTTCTTTGCCATTAGGTGCCATGTTGAACTTCCAGTGACCAGTATGAGAGAGTGAGAGCGATAACACCAAATTTAACACACCTGCTCCCCATTCACACCTGAGACCTTGTAACATTAATGAGTCACATGACACTGGGGAGGGAAAATGGCCGTACCGTAATGGGTGTACTTACTTTTGTTGCCAGCGGTTTAGACATTAATAGCTGTGTATTGAGTTATTTTGAGGGGACAGCTAATTTACACTGTTATATAAGCTGTACACTCACTACTTTAGATTGTAGCAAAGTGTTAATCCTTCAGTGTTGTCACATGAAAATATATAATAAAATATTTACAAAAATGTGAAGAGTGTACTCACTTCTCTGAGATACTGTATATATCCACATAAAGAGTTTTAAACAATATGGCAAACACCATTTTTGACTGCACAATAAACTTTGTAGCAATAGCTCAACTCAGGCTGCCACAGACCCGCGGGATCAATGCATAAGCAGATTGGTGCGCCACCAGGGAGTAGGCTCATAATTTGTGATCAAGTTAAAACTGAATAAACTACCTTAGGGCCCCTTGTGGCTTGGAATTTTCCCTTTATAACTCCAATCCTCTGCACCCACACATAGGGAAACCCATGGAGATAAGCCTTATTAAAACTGGTAAGTCATAAGCTGTACAGTGACAGGTGTTTAGTTGGAATGGATGAATAATGTCACCATATATTAAGGTTACAGTATTTACCATAAGCCCAGGTCTCTAAAGAAAGGCATTAGGTCTTCTGAGATTTTTACACTGAGCATTTAAAGGTAATAACTAAATAAAATATATCTGCGGAAACAAACCTGTGATCTGTATAGCAATATTTTCAAGCACAAGTGTAGAAAAACAGCTAAATGCACAGTTTAAATACATATATCTGAACTGCCTTACATGAAAAATTATATTTTATTCCATTTATCCAGTTTTAAATCCAGACATCCCTTAGCCCTTGTACACACGGTCGGACATTCCGATGGACAATGTGCGATAGGACCGTGTTGTCGGATAATCCGACAGTGTGTGGGCTCCATCGGACTGTTTCCGTCGGAGTATCCGACAGACCAAGTTTTCCAGCTGGGCTATAAAATTTTTCGACAACATGATCTGATCGGACTTTGTCCGATTGTGTGTAGAGAATTCCGATCAGACAAAGTGCCACGCATGCTCAGATCAAATTCCTAGACCAAAGCTATTGGCTACTAGCGTGAACATAGTCCCGTCGTAACAAAATAGCGTAATCACGTCGGATTTTCCCACAACTTTGTCCGACGGATTTGGTTGTCGGAATCTCCGACCGTGTGTACAAGGACTAAGTACGATTAGATTTTCTGACAACTTTGTCCGACTGTGTGTATGCAACAGTTTCGGACAGAATCCGTCGGACTAAATCCGACGGATTTGGTCGTCGGAATGTCCGACCGTGTGTACAAGGGCTAACAGGCTCTCAGGACCAGTGCTACCACTAGGCAAACTAGGAAAAGCATAGCTTTTAAAAAATAAAAACAAATTGGGGATATTTATTATAGCAAAAAAGTACAAAATATAAAAAAAAATTCAGAATTGTCACTATTTATAGCGTAAAAAAATTAAAAAGCTGAGATGATCAAATACCACCAAAATAAAGCTCTATTTTCGGGTGTAGCGGCCATAACCCTTGGCAGGGCAGCCTTAACTTTTGGGCTTACCGGTTACCTCCGCTTGGCTGGTTCTTCCACGGCTAGGGGTTCCCAGAGTTAGTACCCAACAACTTTGGACTCTGACACCATAAAAGTTCTTTAGAAAAGGTTTTTATTTGCAGTGGTAACATCCAACAAACAAGCACAGTCTCGTATGGGAACAGAGGGCAAGGGTGAAGAAACTTAGGCATCTTGAACTGCTAATATCAGAAAGTCTCTAATACCACCCAGAGAGTAGCCACTCGCAGTTGGGCACTTCAAGGCTGAACAAATCTCTAGCCAGAGATTATGGCAGTCAGCACTTTGATCCAGAAACCTTGGACCTTAAGTAACTTGTAACTGAAGGGAACAGGAACCTTTTTCCTCAGTACCTGGAACATTCTCTGTCTCCTTGGCAGTACTGGAAAAACGTGAATTTGTCAGTGTCCTCCACAACTCAGCAACCAAGCACTTCTCAGTATGCCAGCTTATCGGCCCTCTTCCGAAGAGTCCTTCCCCCGGTCACTTACACGAGCTGCGGGGCCTCGGACCAGCCGGTTCCGAGACTCGGGAACAGACAGATCCTCACACTGAAGCATGTTGCGAAGCGACATACACTCCCGTGACTTGGACCCTTCGCAAGGCTACCCTGGTCCAGTATCAGGAACAGGCCACTATGGCCTCACAAACGAACCATCAACACGTGACTTCAACATCTTAAGTACCCTTCCCCAGACTCCTCAGCGGGACCCAGCACACCCACTGATTGGTTCCGGGGAACGCCGATACCCAAAGCATCCAACCAGGCCTGGTTCTGAGCCTGTCATGTGCACCTAACTGTACACATGACCAGGCAGAACTCTAAGCCCCTGTACACACGGTCGGAGATTCTGCCAACCAAATCCGTCAGATTTTGTCCGTCAGATTTAGTCTGACGGATTGGGTCCGAAACTGTTGCATACACACGGTCGGACTAAGTTGTCGAAAAATCCAATCTTTGAGAACGTGATGACGTAATTTCGTTACGATGGGACTACATTCAGGCTAGTAGCCAATAGCTTTGATGTAGGAATTTGATCTGAGCATGCGTGGCACTTGGTCCGAACAAAATTCTCTACACATGATCGGATTACGTCCGACCGGCCCAGTTGGTCGGGAAATATTTCCAACATGTTGGAAAATTGGGTCCGACGGAGATTCGGACGGAATCAGTCTGATGCATACCACACACAGTCGGATTATCTGACGACACGGTCCAATAAGACGCATTCCGACGGATTCCCTGACCGTGTGTACGCGGCATAACACAGCCCAGCCAAACTGATGTCAAAGTTAACCTACACAATTAACCCTCAGAATCCATTACCGTTCTGAGGCAAAACACATGACAGACACCTTGTCCAAAGTGTCATCGCTACACGGGGAAAAAAGGACGTAAATTTTTTTTGGGTACAATGTCGTACAACTGCGCAATTGGCAGTTAAAGCGACGCAGAGACGTATCACAAAAAATGACCTGGTCATTGAGCAGCTAAATCTTCCGGGGCTGAAGTGAATATAGAAGATGCCAGACCAGAGGAAGACCAGGAGATAGCAGAGGGAGCACATACCTTGCATCACTAGAGGAGAACAGACGAGGACCTTTGCTTGCTTGCACATTATGGCAACTGAATTTCAAGAAAACAGCTAAATACAATACAATAGAAATACAGATAAGGGTTTTTTTTTTTTCAGCTGTCAAAGGATTTATTCTGTCCACCCAGCCTTGAGATTTATACAGCTCTTCCACACCACACAGCCCTGTCTGGTAGATGTATCTCTGCTGCAGTTTATTAACTCTAACCCCCACCCCACTCTATGACTGGACATTATAGGTTAACACCACTTTCATGAAAAAAGTAAATAGAGCAAATAAAAAAATAACGTATACTGCACAAATGCTACACAAGCCATGTTGTAATTCAATGTTATTAAAAATACATTTAATTTTCAATCTGCAGATGATGTCATTTTCTGTAAAACTTAAAGCAATACGGCAACCTGGAGTCCTTCTGTGCACAGTTGGTGTACAGAACTTCCCCGGAGATTTAATTTCCTTCTTATGTAATTGACTCACTGATTTTCTCTGAAGTCTGCAGCAAGATACAACATCTCACAAAAGTGAGTACACCCCTCACAGTTTTGTAAATATTAAATTTTATCTTTTTATGTGACAACACTGACGAAATTACACTTTGCTACAATGGGAAGTAGTGATTTAAAGCAGTGATAAAGCTCTGATTGGTCCTCTTATGACTCATCCTGCTCCTTTTCTGGGGCAAGCTCTCTCTCTCTCTCTCTCTCTCTCTCTCTCTCTCTCTCTCTCTCTCTCTCGAGAGAGAGAGAGAGAATTACTGAAGGTCTGCTTTAAGAATGGAAACTGGTAAGACCCTGTTACAAAGTTTGTAGAAAACCTTGCAATGCACAAAGATTACCCAGAAGGCATTCTTTTTTTTCTCATTGGGAGTTAGACCTCATATACACTAATTCGATTTCCTGCAGATTTTTGTCTTCAAATTGACCAAAACCATATAATATGAGGTCAAACCTTTAAGCCCCATTCACACTATCACATTTTCTGCTGGAGTTTGTCTTCAGATTTACCAAAACCATGCAGTGCAAGAGCATGACTGATTGCATACAAATTGAAACTCCTAAGGTTTGACCTCATATTATATGGTTTTGGTAAATCTGAAGACAAAAATCTGCAGAAAATCTGATAATGTGTATGGGGCTTAAGGCTGGATTCACACCTATGCATTTTAAGTGTTTTTGCATTTTGCAGATTTGCACTATTGTCCGTTTAACATTGTTTCCTATGGAAGACGTTCTATAATGCAAATCAGCAAAATGCAAAAAGCACTAAAAATGCATAGGTGTGAATCCAGCCTAATGCCGCGTACACACGTTTTGCCTACACACGGTCACACAAAATTCTGATCGTTTAGAATGCAGTGACGTACACCACGTACGACGGGACTAGAAAAATGAAGTTCAATAGCCAGTAGCCAATAGCTTCCGTCTCGTAGTTAAATCTGAGCATGCGTGATTTTTGGCTTGTCGGAATTGCATACACACGATCGGAATTTCCGATAGAAAGTTTTTCCGTCTGAAAAATTGAGAACATGCTATCAATTTTTGGCTGGCGGAAATTTGTACAAATAAATTCTGATGGAGCATACACACGGTCGCATTTTCTGTCCGGAATTCTGATTGTGTGTATGCGGCATCAGAGTTTCAATTTGTATGCAATCAGGCAGGCCCTTGCACTACATGGTTTAAGTAAATCTGAAGACAAAAATCTTCAGAAAATCTAATAGTGTGTATGGGGCTTTACTCTTTAAGTGTAAAAGAAGCACAAAGATAAGCTCATCATGCTGTCACTCTGCTCTTCCCTTCTATCAGTATGCTCTTTGCACTGCAGCACAACATGGTTTCTCCTTTCCTTCACCCACTTTTAGCTTCAGTCTGTGAAGACTGCAAGATGCATATTAAATTAAATTCAGATAATTTCACTAGTTTCATAAAAAAATATAGATGTGCTGTTGAATACAAGGATACTCTACCATGTCATTTATACCTGCATGGAGTTCGGCTTTAATTCTTTAAACCTATTTGTAGATTTGCTCTAATTTCCTCTAATGATCTTGGAATCAAATGGTGTAGTTTATATTTATTTAAAGAAAGATGGCTGATTTACAAATGACATGTGGTGACATATGAAATAGTTAATTATCCCGACCCAGTTCTTGTAATCAGAAAATATGACAATCTTTCAGCAAAGCAGCCTCTAAGCATTCATCAATTTATACCTATGCCAGTGGAGTAGAGACATGATGGATTGGCATGAAGATAAATACTATGTGCAAGATGGAAAGAGGTATAAATAATCTGTTAATCTTTCATGAGCTTTTGATTAAATACCTAGACTTTGAAACAATCCTACAGATTGTACTGCTGTTATTTCCGTTATTTCCTGTTCAATATACTTTCTGGAAATCAAGATTACCCTTTCATCAGTGTTATATGAAAGAGCTGTTAATTGCATGTTTGTAGACAGGAACGTTCAATCAGCAAATCAATGAAATAAGTGTTGCGTTGAAGAATGAGCTATCCATGAGCATCTGTATAATTTAATACCTGATGAAAATCTCTCCTACCTTTGTTTAGAAGCACACACTTAGACTATGTGACTATTCTCAGACACTGTGCTTTAAAATGTCCTCTTATAAAATAACACATCCAAGGTTCATTGCTGCCTGCTGTCTATCATTTCCAGGCTTGGTTTGTTACTGTATATGATAAATAAAATAGGAAATTCAAAGTGCGCTTCCGAATCCTGAATTTTAAACCTGCAATACAATTTGACGCTGAAGGGCATTGCTGAGCATAAAATGCAGGGGTGCTCAATTATAGAAACGAAGGACAAATACGGCTATTTCACAAAGCAAACAACAAAGGGGCGTGGTGCAGTTTGAATCCGAATGGGAGAAGATGCTTTGTAGGGCATGTAAATAATAGTATAATGAGAGAATATAAGCAGAATGGTATGGCGAAATCCATTGAAACAAGAAAGATGAATATTAGTGGTAGCCTGGGTGGACCAGCCGAATGTGTCAAAAATTGCAATAGCCCAATTTTAGGAGCGTTAAACAGTATGCTTCCAGTCACGAAGCTTTCTTCTATATCTGTGTGAATTATTTGCCATTGTTCACAGACAATATGTTAAAATGTATTCACGTACATTTCTATAACTATATGTAGCAATGCTGAAGACTGGGTGCTTAACCACTTTAATATCGGGCACTTTCCCCCCTTCCTGCCCAGGACAATTTTCATCTTTCACAATTGTACAAGTGTTAAAATTGTAACCTGGGTTAACCCAGTGCACGTCACACATCACGTCACACATCACCCTAAATATGTTAAAAGCATCTAATGCCACATACACACGATCGGAATTTCGGCCAGCAAAAGACCGATGAGAGCTTTTCATTGAAAAATGCGACCATGTGTATGCTTCTAAGGAATTTAACTGGCCGAATTCCCGCCAGCAAAAATTTGATAGCATGTTCACAATTTTCCAGACGGAAAAACTTTCTATCGGAAATTCCGATAGTGTGTATGCAATTCCGATGCTCAAAAACCTACGCTTGCTCAGATTCAACTACGAGATGGAAGCTATTGGCTACTAGGTATCGAACTTCCTTTTTCTAGTCCCGCCTAAGTGTTGTACGTTACCGTGTTCTTGGTGGTCGAAATTTGGTGTGACTGTGTGTAGGCAAGACAGTTTGAGTGGAATTCCACCAGAATTATGACGGGAAAACCATCAGAGCTTTTTCCAACAAGAATTCCGATCGTGTGTATGCGGCATTACAGACTGACAGTAGCAAAACATGATGGTGCCCCTGCCCAAACCGAAACATCAGACCCTTATGCATTGGGGGTAAACAAACAGGGTGCATATGGCCTTAACTAGATATTGCATCTACAGGTAAGAAGGGGATAGGAGGTGGCAATAAAAGGATATAAATGGCAGGGAAACATTTATGCCCCAAACTTGGATGGTTTTTCCGACGGAATTCTACTCAAGCTTGGTTTGCATACACACGGTCACACAAAAGTTCTCTGAACTTTCAACCGTCAAGAATGCGGTGATGTACAAAACTATGACGAGCCGAGAAAATTAAGTTCAATGCTTCTGAGCATGCGTCAAATTGTTTTCAAGCATGCGTAGGAATTTTGTGCGTTGGAATTTGTACAGACGATTGGAATTTCCAATCGGAATGTTTTCCGACTGAAAAATAGAGAACATACTCTCAATCTTTTGCTGGCTGGAATGCTGCAAGCAAAAGTCCGATGGAGCATACACACGGTCGGATTGTCTGACCAAAAGCTCACATCTGACTTTTGCTGGCGGAATTTCTAAATGTGTGTATGGGGCTTAAAGCCAGATTTTTTTCTGATTTTTTTTTCCTTCAGATTTACCAAAACCATGTAGTGGAAGGGCCTGCCTGATTGCATACAAATTGAAACTCCTAAGGTTTGACCTAATATTATATGGTTTTGGTAAATCTGAAGGACAAAAATCTGCAGAAAATCTGATAGTGTGTATGGGGCCTAAGGCAAGGTACACACTATCTTCGCATGCAGCTTACAGCAGGGGTCCTGTGCGTCCCCGTTCACCATTTCAGCTCAAATTTTTGGCTAAATTCGGACCTGAAACAGACCAAAAGACACACAGGGCTCCTGTGCAAATTCTCTCCGGAGCCACAGCAGAGATATGTGAACTGGCTCCATAGAGAGCCGGTCAAAATCTCCTGCTATTGCAAATTGGATGTGGGTAAACCTGCATCCAATTCACAATAGTGTGAACCCAGCCTTAAAGGAACAAAACTCTCTTAACCACTTAAGCCCCGGACCAATTGTCAGCCTAAGGACCAGAGGTCTTTTTACAATTTCACACTGCACTGCTTTAACTGGTAATTGTGCGGTCATGCAATGTTGTACCCAAACGAAATTTGCGTCCTTTTCTTCCCACAAATAGAGCTTTCTTTTGATGGTATTTGATTGCCTCTGCGATTTTAATTTTTTACAATATAAAAGGAAAAAGACTGAAAATTAAAAAAAAAATATATATATATTTTCTAATTTTTGTTATAAGAAAAATTGAATAAACTCAATTTTAGTCATACATTTAGACCAAAATGTATTCAGCCACATATCTTTAGTAAAAAAAAATGTGAATAAGCGTATATTTATTGGTTTGCGCAAAAGTTATAGCATCTATAAACTAGAGTACATTTGCTGGAATTCACACAGCTTTTAATTTATGACTGCCTATCTCATTTCTTGAGGTGCTAAAATAGCAGGGCAGTACAACCCCCCCCCCCCAAATGACCCCATTTTGGAAAGTAGACACCCCAAAGAAATTGCTGAGAGGCATGTTGAGCCCATTGAATATTTTTTTTTTGTCCCAAATGATTGAATAATGACAAAAAAAAAAGTTTACAAAAAAATTTCACTAAATGATATATTGCTCACACATGCCATAGTTATATGTGGAATTGCACCCCAAAATATATTCTGCTGCTTCTCCTGAGTACGGGGATACCATATATGTGGGACTTTTTGGGAGCCTAGCCGCGTACGGCACCCCGAAAACCAATCACTGCCTTCAGGATTTCTAAGGGTGCAAATTTTTGATTTCACTCCTCACTACCTATCACAGTTTCGAAGGCCATAAAATGCCAAAATAGCACAACCCCCCCCCCCCCATGACCCTCTAATGCATCTAATGTTGTGCATAAAATACCCCAAGCTATTTACTGAGAGGAATGTTGAGTCCATGGAATATTTTATATTTTGCCACAAGTTGCGGGAATATTACAAACTTTTTTTTTTTGCACAAAGTTGTCACTAAATGATATATTGCTCACACATGCTATGGGCATATGTGAAATTATACCCCAAAATACATTCTGCTGCTTCTCCTGAGTACGGGGATACCACATGTGTGGGACTTTTTGGAAGCCTAGCTGCGTACGGGACCCCGAAAACCAAGCACCGCCTTCCAGATTTAAATATAAAACGCTACCAAAAAAACCTGTTAGCGATCGCAGGGATCAGGCCTGACTCTGCGAACGCTGCAGTTATGTGTTTAGTGTTTTGTAAGTGACAGCGATCGATCGATACTGCACTTGGGTGGGCTGGGCGGAGGGCAAAACTCAGGTGCTAGCAGGTATCTGGGCTGATCCCGCTAGCAATGCGTTTTTTTGGAAACCTAAACTGCTGGGGACGCTAGTATAGATCTGATCAGATCAGATATTGATCTGTTCAGATTCTATACCACTATGGGAGGTGTATGCTTTGCGCGTGGGTGTTAGCGGTACTGGCACTAACCTAGCACTGCCTGGGGTGACGCAGACCCTATCTGACCCTAAAACCTAATTGATATCACCCGCCGGGTGATCAGGGGGTTAAACCTTTATTGGGTAATAAATGGCGGGTGCCCTGATGCTATAAAAAGCAAACTAACTACCCAGAGTCACCCGTAACACTTATACGGTGATCACTGGTGAAAGGGTTAACTAGGGGCAATCAGGGGGTTAAAACCTTTATTAGGTAGTATATGGGGGTCCCTGACGGGGAACCTAAATAACTAACTGGCTATCCAGCGTCACCAGTGACACTTATACAGTGACCGCTGGTGAAAGGGTTAACTCTAGGGGCAATCAGGGGGTTAAAACCTTTATTGGGTAGTATATGGGGGTAACTAACGCTCTAAAAACCTGGCGGTGAACCTAAAAAAATAACTAGCTACCTAGCGGCACCAGTGACACTAATGCAGCGATCAGAAAAACTATTGCTTAGTGACACTGGCAAAAGGGGGTGAAAGGGTTACCAGGGGGCAATCAGGGGGTTAAAATCTTTATTAGGTAGTATATGGGGGTCCCTGACGCTATATAAAAACCTGACGGGGAACCTAAATAACTAACTGGCTAACCAGCATCACCAGTGACACTAATGCAGCGATCATAAAAACGATTGCTTAGTGACACTGGCAAAAGGGGGTGAAAGGGTTAACTCTAGGGGCAATCAGGGGGTTAAAACCTTTATTAGAGGGGGTAGGGGGCTACCCTGGACCTAACACTAACTGCCCTGACCCTTTTTACAGTCACAACTGACACTAAATGCAGTGATCAGTAAATAAATGATCACTGCAATCAGTGACACTGTGACTGGGGAGGGGGGGGGGGGGTGATAGTGACAGTGTGCCTATGTGTACCTACATGTCAGTGTAGTGTTGGTGCACACTTACTATGTCTTCTCTCCTCGCAGTCCGGTCAAAAAGACCGCCCCGAGGAGAGTGACATCACTTCCTCCTGACTGTGTTTACACTACACAGGCAGGGGAAGCTTCTCATTCGCCAGGAGCGATCGAGAGGGGATGGCCATCCCCTCATCCCAGTTCACTCCTGAAGCGAAACGGACCGCCGCAGCCAGCGGGAGGGGGTCCCATCGGACCCCCCACCCGCTGGAAGGCAGCCGACGTATATTTACATGCGGTGACTATTTCAAACAGTATCCTTATGCTGCTAGCATTAATAAATAGATTGGAGAGTACAGTATATCACATTTACTTTTTTTTTCACATTTCTTCAGTCACTTCTTGGTTTCCAGGCCTAGGCAAAATGATTTAATACATCCCAGGAGTCTACAGGAGGGAAGGAGGAGTTTTCTCAGCTAAGCGCACCCTTCTGAATGCATGCCTGAGCTAAGGGAAGGTGGATTCTAGAAGTAAATTCTAGATTAATCATCTGCCCTTACTCAAGATGGCCTAGGCTAGAAATGCTAGGGGGTGTTTTTCAAAGTGATTTTTCAGCAAAATAAACATGGATGGATGGATGAGTTTGCTTTGAATATAAAAAATGAGTTAAAGCGGGAGTCCGCCGGGAGTTCCGCCATTTTTTTTTTTTAAAGCCAGCAGCTACCAATACTGCAGCTGCTGACTTTTAAAATAGTGACACGCGATGTCGGCACCCGAATCCGATCTCTCGATTGTCTCTCGGGTGCTGCCGCCACCATCTTGGGTATGGGAATCAGGAAGTGGAGCCTTTCGGCTTCATTTCCCGGTTCCCTACTGCGCATGCGCGAGTCGCGCTGCGCAATAAGGATGGTCCCCGCTGTCTCTGGGATCCATGTGTTTCCCAGCAGGCAGCGGGGGACTTTCGCAAAGGGGCGTAGATTCTGTGGAAAGGGGCGTACCTTCTGCAGAATCTACCCTGGAAGTGGGTGCAGATACCTGTACTGTACAGGTATCTGCACCCCCCTCCCCCCTGAAAGGTGCCAATTGTGGCGCCGGAGGGGGGGAGGATTCCAATGAGCGGAAGGTCCACTTAAGGGTGGAGCTCCGCTTTAAATTTATGTATTTTTTTTCCAGTTTGCGATGATTAGTTTCACTTTAAAACCTAGCTCCAAGCACTTTTTTTTATAGTGTTGGAGTTTTAGAACCTGTACCAGGTATTTACAGCAGCTCCTTGTTTATGAGATTAGAAGATACCTAAACTGGATCCTGAGGCGATTTGGGCAGATGGCATCATTCTTCTTCCTAATTTTCTAGTAAAATGAGGAAGCTTTAGAACCCATGTCAGGATTTTATTACTGTGTGCATACCGCCCAACAGTCCTGGATGGGGACTGTAACACATTTTCACCAAAATCCCATGGATCTTTGGTTTGTCTCGCATCACCCTCATTTTATCCCGCTGTCACTTTAATCACAGACAGCAGGTACCTGCCATTTAAACTATGCTAGCTTTACTAGGTGGTGTTGGAGCTCTCATTCCCACCTGCTTCTGGCTTCCAAACTGCATGTTGGCACTTGTGCTGTCAGAAAAGGGCATAGTGCTCATGTTGGGTGCTCTGTTACATCGAGAACAAGTATTTGATACACTACTGATGATTTTGCAGGTTTTTCTACTTACAAAACATGTAGAGGTCTGTAATTTTTATTATATGTACTCTTCAACTGTGAGAGACGGAATCTAAAACAAAAATCCAGAAAATCACATTGTATGATTTCTTCATAATTAATTTGCATTTTATTGCATGACATAAGTATTTGATCGCCTACCAACCAGTAAGAATTTCCGACTCTCACAGACCTGTTATTTTTTCTTTAAGAAGCCCTCCTGTTCTCCACTCATTACCTGTATTAACTGCACCTGTTTGAACTCGTTACCAGTATAAAAGACACCTGTCCACAAAATCACAGTGTATATATGGGCATATCTGTTCTGCACTGGTTACTGGGCTGCTTATTCTATACTGATAGCCGCTTCCAATTCACTGGCTTTATGGCTGCTTCGTGTCTCTCTTTTCTAATGAGGGAGCTGACTTCAAAAAGCCTCCCAACTTGCCCTTCTAAAGCCGCGTACACACGAGCGGACTTTTCAACGTCCAAAGTCCGACGGACTGAGTCCGTCAGACTATTCGATCGTGTGTGGGCTGCAACGGACTTTTGACTCGCCAAAGTCCGAAGGACTTTAGAATATGGAACATGCTTCAAATTTTCCCGACGGAACTCCGCCGGACCCGGGTCCCTTCGAAAACTCCGCTCGTGTGTGTGCTATTCCGACGGACTAAAACCGACGCTAGGGCAGCTATTGGCTACTGGCTATGAACTTCCGTATTCGAATCCAGTCGTACGTCATCACGTTCGAATCCGTCGGAGTTTAGTGTGATTGTGTGTGGCCAAGTCCGCTCCGCCGAAAAGTCCGTCAGAACTCCGTCGGAACTCCGGCAGAACTCCGACGGAACTCCTTCGGAAGTCTGTCGGACATAAGTCCTCTCGTGTGTACGGGGCTTAAGCCATTTGTCCATAGTTCAAAACCCATGGAATGCAGCATTATAGTATGTGACTGCACACAAATGTGCTGATACTGCAAATCTGAAACCTGCAAGACTCACCCCTAACCCATGGTAGCAGTGAAGCCTTGCAGGATTCAGATTTGCAGTATCAGCACATTTCATATGTTTATGAAGGGGGGTCAGTCACATGCTCCCCAATAGCCCAAAGTGCTTCTTTGTCTCTTCATTTCCCCAAATTAATGAAGCAGCAGGGGAGTGATGGGCAAAACACAGGTTGACTTTAAGATATTCTGTGTCCAAAGTAACGATATTGAAGAAATAGTGAGAACAGCAGTTTAGTAAATGTGTAATTGTCTATCCATTCAAGAAAAATTTAGAAATATTGTGCAGAGAAATTAGCTAAAACTTGTGTTTTTTTTGCCTTAATTCACATCCTGATTAAATGCTATTGATAGTTTCTTAAAGCAGAGTTTCTGGCAAAAAGTGAACTTGGTCTCAAACAATTGATGACCCCCACCCCCCCCCCCCCTCGTTATTGTATATTTTTTTTCTTTTTGGTACCGTTTTTCCATGCTTTTTCAGGACTTCCGTCCCATGTCCCTGTGGTGAGATACATAATTTCAAAGTTTTTATCCGCCCCTCCCCCCCCCCCCCCGTATATGTCCCAGAAGATGACAGGACCATTCAGAAAGAGCCACGTGACTCGTGCATGCGCAGGAGGAAACTGGCAGTGAAGTTGGCTCCCTGGATAGGTAAGAGTCTAATGCCACGTACACACGATCGGAATTCCGGCCAGAAAATTAGAGCTTTTTATCGGAAAATGCTCCATCGGAATAGCTGTCCGAATTTCCACCAGCCAAAAATTGATAGCATGTTCTCAATTTTCCCGACGGAAAAACTTTCTATCGGAAATTCCGATCGTGTGTATGCAATTCCGACACGCCAAAAATCACGCATGCTCAGATTCAACTACAAAACAGAAGCTATTGGCTACTGGCTATTGAACTTCCTTTTTCTAGTCCCGTCGTACGTGTTGTACGTCACCACATTCTAAATTATCAGAATTTGGTGTGACCGTGTGTAGGCAAGACAGCTTGAGCCGAATTCCGTTGGAATTCCGTCGGGAAAACCATCAAAGCTTTTTCCGACGAGAATTTTGTTTGTGTGTACGCGGCATTAGAGTCTTTATATTAAAAGTCAGTATTTGGAGCTCTGCTTTAACCACTTAAGGACCGCCGCATGTCATTGTACGTCATTACAATGGCATGTACAGGCACAAGCACGTATATGTACGTGCTTGCCTTCCAGCGGGTGGGGGGTCTGTTCGGACCCCCTCCCGCTGGATGCTGCGGTCCGGTTCGCTTCAGGAGCGATCCGGGATGAGGGGATGGCCGTTGGTTTCTGGCCATCCCCTCTCGATCGCTCCTGGCGAATGAGAAGCTTCCTCCCACTGTGTATTGTATACAGAGGCAGGGAGGAAGTGATGTCATTCTTCTCGGGGCGGTCTTATTGACCGGACTACGAGGAGAAGACACAGTAAGTCTGCACCAAACACTACACTGACACTAAATAACACACAGGCACACAACCCCCCCCCCCCCAGTCACAGTGTCACTGATTGCAGTGATCATTTATTTACTGATCACTGCATTCAGTGTCAGTTGTAAAAGTAAAAACTGTCAGGGCAGTTAGTGTTAGGTCCAGGGTAGCCCCCTACCACCCTCCAATAAAGATTTAACCCCTTGATTGCCCTTAGAGTTAACCCTTTCACCCCCTTTTGCCAGTGTCACTAAGCGATAATTTTTCTGATCGCTGCATTAGTGTCGCTAGTGTCGCTAGGTATCTAGTTCTTTTTTTAGGTTCACCGCCAGGTTTTTAAAGTGCTAGGTACCCCGATATACTACCCAATAATGGTTTTAACCCCCTGATTGCCCCTAATTAACCCTTTCACCCTCTTTTGCCAGTGTCACTAAGCGATCATTTTTCTGATCGCTGCATTAGTGTCACTAGTGTCGCTAGGTAGCTAGTTATTTTTTTAGGTTCACCGCCAGGTTTTTATAGCGCTAGGTACCCTCATATACTACCCAATAATGATTTTAACCCTCTGATTGCCCCTAGTTAACCCTTTCACCAGCGATCACAGTATAAGTGTCACTGGTGACACTGGTTAGCCAGTTAGTTATTTAGGTTCCCCGTCAGGTTTTTATATAGCGCCAGGGACCCCCATATACTACCTAATAAAAATTTGAACCCCCTGATTGCCCCTAGTTAACCCTTTCACCAGTGTATAAGTGTTTCGGGTGACTCTGGTTAGTTAGTATGCTTTTTATAGCATCAGGGCACCCACCATTTATTACCCAATAAAGGTTTAACCCCCTGATCACCCGGCGGGTGATATCAATTAGGTTTTAGGGTCAGGGTCTGCGTCGCCCCAGGCAGTGCTAGGTTAGTGCCAGTACCGCTAACACCCACGTGCAAAGCATAAACCTCCCGTAGTGGTATAGAATCTGAACAGATCAATATCTGATCTGATCAGATCTATACTAGCGTCCCCAGCAGTTTAGGGTTCCAAAAAAACGCATTGTTAGCGGGATCAGCCCAGATACCTGCTAGCACCTGCCTTTTGCCCCTCCGCCCAGCCCACCCAAGTGCAGTATCGATCGATCACTGTCACTTACAAAACACTAAACACATAACTGCAGCGATCGCAGAGTCAGGCCTGATCCCTGCGATCACTAACAGGTTTTTTTGGTAGCGTTTTATATTTAAATCCGGAAGGCAGTGCTTGGTTTTTGGGGTCCAGTACGTGGCTAGGCTCCCAAAAAGTCCCCCACATGTGGTATCCCCGTGCTCGGGAGAAGCAGCAGAATTTATTTTGGGGTGTAATTTGACTTATGCCCATAGTATGTGTGAGCAATATATAATTTAGTGACAACTTTGTGCAAAAAAAAAAAAAAATTGTAATATTCCTGCAACTTGTGGCAAAATATAAAATATTTCATGGACTCAACATGCCTCTCAGTAAATAGCTTGGGGTGTCTACTTTCCAAAATGGGGTCATTTGGGGGGGTTTTGTGTTATTTTGGCATTTTATGGCCTTCGAAACTGTGATAGGTAGTGAGGAGTGAAATCAAAACTTTGCACCCATAGAAACCCTGAAGGCAGTGATTGGTTTTCGGGGTGCCGTACGCGGTTAGACTCCCAAAAAGTCCCACATATGTGGTATCCCCCTACTCAGGAGAAGCAGCAGAATATATTTTGGGGTGCACTTCCACATATAACTATGGCATGTGTGAGCAATATATCATTTAGTGACAACTTTTTGTAAACTTTTTTTTTTTGTGTCATTATTCAATCACTTGGGCCATTTTAGCACCTCAAGAAATGAGATAGGCAGTCATAAATTAAAAGCTGTGTAAATTCCAGAAAATGTACTCTAGTTTGTAGATGCTATAACTTTTGCGCAAACCAAAAAATATACGCTTATTGACATTTTTTTTACTAAAGACATGTGGCTGAATACATTTTGCCCTAAATGTATGACTAAAATTTAGTTTATTTGATTTTTCTTATAACAAAAAGTAGAAAATATATTTTTTTCTCAAAATTTTCGGTCTTTTTCCATTTATATCGCAAAAAATAAAAATCGCAGAGGCAATCAAATACCACCAAAAGAAAGCTCTATTTGTGGGAAGAAAAGGACACAAATTTCGTTTGGGTAAAACATTGCATGACTGCGCAATTACCAGTTAAAGCAGTGCAGTGCGAAATTGTAAAAAGACCTCTGGTCCTTAGGCTGTTAATTGGTCCGGGGCTGAAGTGATTAAGCTACAAATTTGCAAAGGCAACCTACTTTGTAAGACCATGCCGTAATCTAAAAAATTTGTTTTTCTTACATGATAGTTTTAATGTATCTAATGACACTTTTTTATTATACAGTATTTTTAATGTTCCTTTTAGAAACACAAAGCAATTGACAAATCAATGTCAGTTTCAGAAACGGATTACTCTGAGTATATTCCTTTAGAAATGGTGCAGCATAGGGCAATGGAAAATGTCACTTTGAGGAACTGATAATATTGAGTTTCTGATACGCTTTATGCCCACTTTTGAGCTTCCACATCATAGCGCATACAGCTAATATCACATTGAGTTAGTGTCTACTGAAAACAGACGGTGCATTAGTCCTGACTGATTACATCATCACCACAACAGACAGACAGCATGATGCTGAGCTGTGCAGAAAACTTTCCAAGAGCTAAGAACTAAAGCAGACTTAATATTAATTACTGCGTACCAGCAACTCCATCCAACAAAGCAGCGAGCATTTGTAATTTGTACAAAATAGATAAAGGAGGTAAGGAAAATCGTTTTTTCCTTTTGTATTTTTGTTTCAGATTTGTAGTTAAGGTTATCGGCCTTGGATGTCTGCTAAGTAAAGTTAAATAACAAACATTGCAATGCCCAGAATTTAAAAAGTACAGGGCGTAACAGTAAGAGAAGAAATAATAATTAATGAAATAGGACTGCACATGGGCTAATAGCGTAATTACCAATTACTGGTGCTACACAGCATTGCTTTTTGTACTGTTTGTAAAACATCTGCTTGGGAAGAGTTTGTTTTCCTCCACAGGAAAGTGGAATAAAAATCAAAATGCCTCCCAATCAGAAACCAGGCCATCAGGCAGAACCTTGTGTTCCTTGTACAAAACAGTAAATTGCCATTACAATGGCAATATGAAACCAAAAGCAGGCTTCATATACTATCTTGGGGGGTAAGATATGAGGGAACCCATGCCATGCACAAGGGGTGAAAACGCATGCAAACTAAAATAGAAGAAGAATATTGAAAAAGCAGTCAATCAAGGTCTAGGCTGGAACTGAGCAGTGTCACGAACAGTGGTTCTCAAACCCCTAGTGCGGTGACCCATTGATAAAATTTCCCAAGTTGTGGGGGCCCCAACTGTGAAATTATTTTCATGGTGTGAGCTGTGAGCACCCAAGGCAAAACAAGTAATTTGCGGCCCTAATCCATGGACATTTAGCGCTCACTGAGCCCCTTCCACTCGTACAACATTAAAACCCCTTATAGTACATTTTGTACCACTCTCTTTGTTTTCCTTTATTTCTCTTTTATCTCTCTCTCTATACAAATTTCTTGTTTTTTTTTTCCCCATCCCTCTTTCCAGCCGTCTTTCTTGTTCTTTCTCTTATTCTTTCCCTCCCTTTTTCTTTGTTCCTCCCCCTCCTCTCCTCTCCATTCCATGTATTCTCTATTTTTATTCCTTCTCTTACTCCTTGGTGGGGGGAATATAATGAGTGGCAGTGCTGACAGGGAGTTGGGATGAGTGGCAATGCAGTCCTGATCAGCCAACTTAGGTGCTCTTGATCAAGGTCATCTGCTGATCTGAGAACTGTAGTAGGGACTTTTAATGGCAACTATAATCACAGGTAGTGTTACTCACTGTGTCTCCGTGTCAGGAATCCGTCCGTTCCGTACGATCGACTTTCCGTACGCGCACGCGCATTCGTGCCGCGGGTCGTCGTGGGCACGAGCATCTTCCAACGCGCGCGGGTGCACGTCGATCCTATGTGCGCGCGGTACACGCACGCACGGACGAGCGTTAGCTCGATTGGCGCCAGTGGCCCTTTTTAAAGGCGCAGTTGCAGTGGTTCTGTGCTGTCTCGTCTGCAGCTAGTGCCTGAGAATACCTGTTTACCTACCTGCTACCTATCTGATATCTGACCCGGCTCCGTCTGACCTTGCTGACCTCTCCTGCTCCGACCCCGGCTTGTTTGACCCTTCTTGGACTGATTTCCTGTTGCCGAACCTTGCTTGCACCTGATACCTCTGCTGTCTCCTGCCTGTTCCTGTATCTGCTACCTTGTCTCCGGAGGATCCATCCATCCATCCTGATCCAGTGGCCTGCAGCCTTCTGCTTCCCTGCTACAGAGAGTTCCTGCTTCAGAGGATCCTCATCTCCTGACACCTGCTGCTGTACCTGGCTGGACTCTCCTACCCCACTGTGCTCCGGTCTCTCTGTTCCCATTCCAGTGAGACCAGAACCAGAGCCGTAAGAGAGGTCCCCTTCCACTAAGTCAGACTCAATACCCGAAGTTCTTAACAGTACGAGACAGCCATGTCTGAGTCTGCGGAAGGGGCCTCCGCCATGAAGGAGATTTGCTCTCACCTTGCGGCTCTCACCCAGGCCGTGAAGTCCCTGCAGGATGGCTACACTAGATTGGAGGAGCGGGTCCAGCATCTCTCCATTTCAGGGTCTCCAGACACCACACCTCAGCCTCCTCCTGCCCAGCCTGCAGCTCATTCGACAGTCATGATGCTCCCACCTGAGCCTAGGGTTCCCATTCCGGAAAGATTTTCTGGGGATCGCTCCAAGTTCCGGGCTTTTCGCAACGCCTGCCAGCTTTACTTTGCCCTCCAGCCCAGGACTTTTTCGCTGGAGGCGACTAAGGTGGGTTTCGTCATTTCTCTTTTGCAAGAAGAACCTCAGTCTTGGGCCCACCATCTCCTGGAGAATGACAGCCCCCTTACACAGACCCTCTCCACCTTCTTCGAAGGGATGGCACAGCTTTACGATGACCCCCAACGGGCTGCCACCGCAGAATCTGCATTAACTGCGCTCCAGCAAGGCCGTAGAACGGCCGAGGACTATGTCTCGGACTTTAGACGCTGGAGCGCAGATACCCAGTGGAATGAGTCGGCCCTTAGACACCAATTCCGCGTGGGCCTGTCTGAAGGTCTCAAGGACGAGTTGGCTCGCGTTGGCGCTCCCGACGCCTTAGAGGACTTGATTGCTCTGGCCATTCAGATAGACCGCAGACTTCGCGAGCGCAGGGCCGAACGCTCCTCCCAACCACTGAGACCTGCCTGGATGACGGCCAGGACCCCATCTTCCACACCTTTCTTCTCTCCTCTCCCTCAAAGAGGACCTGCCAGCGTGCCTCCTGCTCCTGAGGAACCTATGCAGCTTGGACTTCTCCGACCTTCCCTGTCACCTGAAGAGCGAGCCCGCCGCCGTCAGATGAACTTGTGTCTATACTGTGGCGGCTCCGGACATTATGTGGCCAACTGTCCGGTGAAGTCACGTAAGTGCCTTTCTTCAGTGTCTCGCAGTACCTGTATTTCTCCCTCCAACTCTCTCCATGTCGCCCTTCTGCTCTCGTTTCAGCTTTCGGGAAGAACGATCCACGTCAACGCCATCCTTGACTCCGGAGCCTGCGGTTGCTTCATTGATTCCGCCTTCACCGACCTACACTCCATTCCACTCAAGCAAAAGACTCATGGACTCGCTATCTTCTTGGCTGATGGGTCCCAGATTAAGTCCGGCCGAGTCACCCAGGAGACCCTTCCACTACCTACCTCCACCTTTTGCCAACACACGGAACTACTGATCCTTGATGTAATTTCATCCCCACTTTTTCCTGTGATTCTGGGCATCCCATGGCTGCAGGCCCACAATCCCTCCATTAACTGGACTTCGGGGGAGGTGAAGTTCCTCTCCTCTTACTGCCAGGACCACTGCTTTTCAGGGGCTTCTGAACAATCCGGAACTCTTCTCAGCCTAGACCCAGATCTGGACTTATGTCAATCCGTCCCCGAGCCTTACCATGAGTTTCTGGACGTTTTCAGTAAACGGGGGGCTGATTCCTTACCCCCGCATCGCCCCTATGACTGTCACATAGAGCTCCTCCCTGGGGCAGAGATCCCGTTTGGACGAGTCTATCCGTTGTCCGAGAAAGAACAGGAGGCTCTGAAGACATACATCTCTGAGAACCTCCAAAAGGGGTTCATCCGGCACTCTACATCTCCTGCCGGGGCTGGAATATTTTTTGTTACTAAGAAGGACCAGACCCTTCGACCCTGTGTGGACTACCGGGAGCTGAACAGGGTCACAATTAAAAACCGCTACCCTCTACCCCTGATTCCAGAACTCTTCCAAAAGCTAAGGTCGGCCACTATCTTCACTAAGCTAGACTTGAGGGGAGCCTATAATTTGGTCCGCATTCGAGCAGGTGACGAATGGAAAACTGCGTTCCGAACTTGTTTTGGGCACTACGAGTATCTGGTGATGCCTTTCGGGTTATGCAACGCCCCAGCTACCTTTCAGCACTTAATTAACGACGTCTTCCGGGACTTCTTGGATATCTTCGTCATCGTATACCTCGATGACATCCTGATCTTCTCTGGGTCCCTGGAGCAGCACCGGGGACACGTTGGCAGAGTATTGCTTCGGCTCCGGCAACATGGACTCTACGCTAAAGCCGAAAAGTGTAAATTCGAACAACAGGAGATCCAATTCCTCGGCCTTGAAATCTCTCCAGCGGGCATCAGGATGGACCCGCAGAAGGTCGCTGCTGTCCTCGAATGGCCAGCCCCCTCTGACAAGAAAGGCATCCAACGCTTTGTGGGCTTTGCCAATTTTTATAGAAAATTCATCAGGGGTTTCTCAGCCATTATCTCGCCCATCACCCAGCTTACCAAACTGAATACGCGCTTCCATTGGGGCCCTGAAGCCCAGGCCGCCTTCAAAAGACTTAAGGACCTGTTCACCTCTGCTCCTATCCTTAGCCACCCGGATCCATTTAGACCTTATATTCTGGTTCTTTTCCCGAAAACTCTCTCCGGCGGAGAGGAATTATGATGTGGGCGACCGGGAGTTACTTGCCATCAAGTCTGCTTTGGAGGAGTGGAGATACTTACTCGAGGGGGCGGTACACCCCGTGCTCATCTACACGGACCACAAGAACCTCGAGTACCTCCATACCGCAAAACGCTTAAAACCTCGGCAGGCTCGCTGGGCCCTCTTTTTCTCCCGGTTCTGTTTCCACATAACCTATCGCCCTGGATCAAGAAACGTCAAGCCTGATGCCCTTTCCCGTATGTTTGACAGCCCCAAGGACATCACACCCCCGGATACCATCCTCCCTGCTAACACCTTCCTACTCATTCAGCCAGACCTAGTGTCTCTGCTAAGGAGTGCCTCCTCCACATCTTCCTGTCCCCCGGGACTCTCACTAGCGTCCAGAGAAGGTTTGTTTTGGAAGGATAACCTGATCTTCGTCCCCGAAGATGTGAGAATTAAGGTTTTGGGCCTCCTTCATGACCACCCACTCGCTGGGCACTTTGGTGTCCGTAAGACTTTTGAACTGGTACAGCGCTCCTTCTGGTGGCCAGGAATGAGGGAGTTTTGCAAGCAGTATGTAAGTTCCTGCCCCGTATGCAATCGGAATAAGGTTCCCAGAATTCGGGCTTGGGGGCTACTTAAACCTCTTCCCGCACCCGACCGCCCTTGGCGGATGATCACTATGGATTTTATTGTGGAACTTCCCCCGTCTGAGAACTGCACTGCCATCTTTGTAGTTTGTGACCGTCTGACCAAGATGGCACACTTCTTACCCTTAAGGGGAACCCCCTCCGCGACCGAGACTGCCCATGTCTTTATTAAAGAAATAATCAGGCTCCACGGGGTGCCCACCAATATCGTGTCTGATAGAGGGGTTCAGTTCACCTCCCGTTTCTGGCGAGCCCTTTGTGAGTCTTTAAAGATCGATTTGGCCCTGTCCTCTGCCTACCACCCACAGACCAATGGGCAAACGGAGCGCACCAATCAGACCCTCGAGCAGTATATTAGGTGCTTTTCTTCTTTTGTCCAAGACAATTGGGTTTCCCTGTTACCACTGGCGGAATTCGCCTACAACAATGCCAGCCATGCCACCACCGGGCAGTCCCCGTTCTTTGCCAATTACGGTTTTAACTTGTCTTTTCTTCCCGATGTTCTTACAGAATCTCATGTGCCAGCAGTACAGGATACGGTATCCTTTCTCCAGCAGAATAATCGGACCCTGCAGGAGGTCATAACCAAGGCTCAGGCTGACATCAAGAAGAGTTTTGACCGTGGAAGAAGGGGTGAATTGATCCTTCAAGTCGGGGACCAGGTATGGCTGTCTTCTTCTAATTTAAAACTAGCATGTCCCTCCAGGAAATTGGCACCCAAGTTTCTGGGCCCGTTTCCCGTTAAGAGGAGGATAAACGAGGTGTCTTATGAGTTGTCCCTGCCTGATTCCATGCGTATACACCCAGTTTTTCATGTAGCTCTTCTCAAGCCTGCTGTACCTGATCCCTTCCCTGGTAGAGAAACAAGGCCACCTGACCCCGTGCTGATTGATGGCAGCGAGGAATTTGAAGTGGAGGCCATTCTGGATTTCAGAAAACGACGGGGACAAGGTCAGTTTCTAATTAAATGTAAGGGCTATGGCCCGGAGGATAATTCTTGGGAACCTGCTTCCAATATACATGCTGATAGACTGATCCGAGCCTTCTTTGCTGCACACCCGGAGAAAAGAGCCACTTGGGGCACCCGGAGGTTGCCCCTTGTGGGGGGGGCAATGTCAGGAATCCGTCCGTTCCGTACGATCGACTTTCCGTACGCGCACGCGCATTCGTGCCGCGGGTCGTCGTGGGCACGAGCGTCTTCCAACGCGCGCGGGTGCACGTCGATCGTATGTGCGCGCGGTACACGCACGCACGGACGAGCGTTAGCTCGATTGGCGCCAGTGGCCCTTTTTAAAGGCGCAGTTGCAGTGGTTCTGTGCTGTCTCGTCTGCAGCTAGTGCCTGAGAATACCTGTTTACCTACCTGCTACCTATCTGATATCTGACCCGGCTCCGTCTGACCTTGCTGACCTCTCCTGCTCCGACCCCGGCTTGTTTGACCCTTCTTGGACTGATTCCCTGTTGCCGAACCTTGCTTGCACCTGATACCTCTGCTGTCTCCTGCCTGTTCCTGTATCTGCTACCTTGCCTCCGGAGGATCCATCCATCCATCCTGATCCAGTGGCCTGCAGCCTTCTGCTTCCCTGCTACAGAGAGTTCCTGCTTCAGAGGATCCTCATCTCCTGACACCTGCTGCTGTACCTGGCTGGACTCTCCTACCCCACTGTGCTCCGGTCTCTCTGTTCCCATTCCAGTGAGACCAGAACCAGAGCCGTAAGAGAGGTCCCCTTCCACTAAGTCAGACTCAATACCCGAAGTTCTTAACACTCCGGCTTCACTGTGTATCCAACTTTGTGGTGTCTCGTAGCAGTAACACCCTTGCCAAAATCAGGAAACAGGGTCTCCTCCAGCCCCTCCAACTTCATATTCCTCACCAGTCTGACCTCTAGTCTCTGCCCCCCAGCCATGCCGTGAACTGAATAGGCGGCTGCAGGCTCCATGGACAGCCCTGCTGGGCAGTCGCCAAAAGACTGGGAGAGCGGTGGGGGTTTCAGAAACAGCCAAGGATTTTGTGACCCCTTGCAAATCATCATTCCACCCCCAGGTTGAGAACCACTGGTCTAGAAATTATGTAAACGTGCAGTGTTTTCTCAATGCTACTATCTTCTTCTTTCCTTATGCCATGTACATATGACTGGACTTTCCGGCAGTCTTCCCAACGGTCTTTCCGGTGGTATAGGACAAGCAGAACACCAGCAATTGGGGTAGCTTTAGGTGCACACTGTGCAGGTGGCACAATACACGGACTGTAATTGCAACAGCTTCAAAGGAAATACAGACACTGTCTTTCTGTCTATCTCTCTCTCTCTTAGCTGACGCAACAACTACGCAAGGCCGCTGAGCAGGCGACCTTATATAGTGTGGGGCGTGTACTAAACCCCCTGAGCCATAATGGGCCACAGGCATCCTGCCTGTGGCCAATTATGTCTCTCTTCACTGACGGCACTGTGATTGGCCAAGCATGTGGGTCATAGTGCATGCTTGGCCAATCATCAGCCAGCAATGCACTGCGATGCCGTAGTGAATTATAGGGCGTGAGCACCACTCGAATTTGGCACGAACGGACCATAATGTTCGGATTTCACCAAATGGGTGAACAGATGATGTTTGAGTCGAACATGGGCTCGACTCGAACACGCAGCTCATCCCTAGTCTGGAGAGTGGTCTGCCCTATGGGAGACCATAGCCCGTGTAAGGGGGATTCTTTGCCCAGGGGCTGGGAAAGGCTGGCCATCCTTGAGAGTCGGAAAGGCTAAGGAAGCCAGTGAGTCCAGGGGGCTGGAAAGAATCAACTCTGTTGAGAGCAAGCAGATTAACTGCTGACAAGAGAGAGCCAGGTAGCATGGTATGTTTTCATTTATGAGTGCTTAATGAAGTTAAACCCCTGCGTGGGATTTCTGGTTGGACTTTTGTTTTGTTTCCTCCCTTTAATAAACGTGGGCTACCAGGCCCTTAACTATAAATGCCTGTCGGATATGGACTCACTGCACAAAAATGCATCTATCCACTTGAGCTAAACATCCCAATATCACTATGTACACACACACACACGGCATTAAAGTCAAACTGGGACTTTTGAATTTTACTGGTATAAAAAAGGATGCTATCTTGGCGGTACTACACGCATCGTGGAACACTTGTTGTGAGCCAGTCCACAGACCAGTATTTAAGATGGCAGACAACGGTGTTAGTGCTTGCATTCAACAGGGTGTAGTAGTTTCTTGTGAACAAAGACATAATATCTACAGAAGACTTCAAGCACAGTGCGGTGATGAGACACTCAGCCACAGTAAGACATTTGAATGGTATAAACGTTTCAAAGATGGCTGTATGCGTGTTAGTAGCGATCCCGTGGAACACCCATGGAGCATGGAACACCTAACCCTGGATAATCAATGCATAACCTGTTATGAATTTGCTGGAAAGAGACAAATCTTTCCTGGGAACAGTGAAGACAATCATTTACGAACATTTGCATTTTCAAAAAGTTAGTGCATGCTGGGTATCAAGACAACTTTGGGTTTTGGCCCCCTAAAAGAGTTCCTCGTAGGTCAATATTTCAGCACTGATGATGAACTGAAGCAGGCTATCCTAGGATGATTCAGGCATACTGACAAATCTTTCTATGCCAAAGCTTTCCAGGCATTAGTTAAACACTGGGATAAGTGTATAAATGTAGCAGGGGAGTATGTTGAAAAATAAATGCAGTTTCCACTCTTTGGAATTAGGTTCGACTTGAATGCGCCTCTTTTATATATACAGTATTTCACAAAAGTGAGTACACCCCTCACATTTTTGTAAATATTTTATTATATCTTTTAATGTGACGACATGGAAGAAATTACACTTTGCTACAATGTAAAGTAGTGAGTGTACAGCTTATTATAACAGTGTAAATTTTCTGTCCCCTCAAAATACCTCAACACACAGCCATTAATGTCTAAACCGCTGGCAACAAAAATGAGTACACCCCTAAGTGAAAATGCCAAAATTGGGCCAAAAGTGTCAATATTTTGTGTGACCACCATTGTTTTCCAGCACTGCTTTAACCCTCTTGGGCATGGAGTTCACCAGAGCTTTACAGGTTGCCATTGGTCATCTAGGATGTGCGTTTGGGGTCGTTATGTTGGAATACTGCCCTGCAGCCCAGTTTCTTAAGGTAGGTGAGCATGCTCTGCTTCAGTACATGTTGGCATTCCTGGTTCCCTCAATGAACTGTAGCTCCCCAGTGCCGGCAGCACTCATGCAGCCCCAGACCATGACACTCCCACCAACATGTGGGACTGTAGGCAAGTCTTTGTACTCCTCACTTGGTTGCTTATTTTGAGGGGACAGCAAATTGACACTGTTATACAAGCTGTACACTCACTACTTTACATTGTAGCAAAGTGTCATTTCTTTAGTGTTGTCACATGAAAAGATATAATAAAATATTTACAAAAATGTGAGGGGTGTACTCACTTTTGTGAGATACTGTGTGTGTTTGTATGTGTGTGTGTGTATATATATATATATATATATATATATATATATATATATATATACATTGTTTGTGCTCTTTTATTTTTATATATATATATATATATATATATATATATATATATATATATATATATATATATATATATATATATATATATATATATATATATATATATATATATATATATATATAAGCAAACCCAAATTGGTTGCGCTGGGAGCATATAGTATATTCAACTAAAATTGGTATTAAACAGCAGCTATCACAACATGCATAGAGAAAACACAAACAAAATATATGGAAAATGGTGAAGCCCAACATGAACCCAAAATATATTGCTAGCACAGACTCAACTAGCAAAAACATATAAATGTAATCCAATTTTAAAAAGTCCAAAAAAGACAAAGAGATGTATCTTGAGGTATCATATAAGTGAAGAGACCGCCACGCCACCCAAACACACTGCCTCTTACCCTTATAATAACAAGCATGGATATAAATCACTGACAGCTCCTCAGCAGCACGGGGATGACTCTGTATCTCCTTCACAGTCTCAATACCCAGTTAAGAGAGAAAAAGAGACTCCTCATAGTGCAGGCACCCAAATGATAGCTTAATGATAAAAGGCTAAAAAGTTTGCCCTCACATTTCAGCAGGTTAATATAAGCTTTGTAGGAAACGATGGACGTTTCCTACGATGCTTATATTAACATGCTGAAATGTGAGGGCAAACATTTTAGCCTTTTATCATTAAACTATCATTTTGGTGCCTGCACTATGAGGAGTCTCTTTTTCTCTCTTAACTGGGTTAAAAGAGAAATGCGCGGCCCAGCGTGCAAGTTCCGTCTCACTTCTGCAACTCATCCTACACGTTTCGTCATCTATGACACTTGTCAGGGGCATGGCTTGATGTGTGCCATGCTCAAAAAAATTTAAGGAACACTTTGAAAACACATCAGATCTCAACGGAGAAAAATATCATGCTGGATATCTATACTGATATGGACTGGGTAATTAAAAAAAAAAAAAAATAAGGATCCCACATAGTTTGACTGAAATTAAAATGATCAAAATACAGAGGGCTGGATTCAAAGACACCCCAAAATAAACGTGAAAAAATTGATGCAGCAGGCTAGTCCATTTTGCTGAAATTTCATTGCAGCAACTCAAAATGGTACAAGTAGTTTGTATGGCCTCCATGTGCTTGTCTGCATGCCTGACAAAGTCAGGGCATGCTCCTAATGAGATGACAGATGGTGCCCTGGGGTATTTTCTCCCAAATCTGGACCAGGACATCACTGAGCACTTGGTGCAAGCTGACGGCATAGGATCGACCGAAACAATCTCCCAGAGGTGTGCTATTAGATTTGGGTCAGACGAGCACGGGGGCCATTCAATAGTATCAATTTCTTCATCCTCCAGGAACTGGCTGCATACTCTCGCCACATGAGGCAGGGGATTGTCATGCAACAGGAGAAACCCAGGACCCACTGTACCAGCGTAGGTTAGGACAATGCATCCAAGGATTTCATCCTGATACCTAATGGCAGTCAGGGTGCCATTGTCTAGCCTGTAGAGGTCTGTGCGTCTCTCCATGGATATGCCTCCCCAGACCGTCAGTGACCACCACCAAACCGGTCATGCTGAATGATGTACAGGCAGCATAAAATTCTCCATGGCTTCTCCAGACCCTTTCACGTCTGTCACATGTGCTCAGGGTGAACCTGCTCTCCTCTGGGAAAAGCACAGGGCACCAGTGTCGGACTTGCCAATTATGGTGCTCAGTGGCAAATGCCAAACGAGTTTTACAGTGCCGGGCAGTGAGCATAGGGCTCAGGGCTCACTAGAGGACGTTGGGCCTTCAGGCCACCCTCATGAAGTCTGTTTCTTTTTTTTTTTTCTTTTGGCAGGTCAGCGAATTCTCTAGAGAGACATAAATCAACTTTCCGTTCATCACTGTCTCCTTTCGTCTTCACATCATTGTAGCATCTCATTATATATCAGAAAGTATCAACATCAATAACAATTAAATATTTTTCCCTTATTAAATTCATATCTTTTATTCATCATACACCTCTTTGTTATTCCCATTCCCCATCCCCCCCCCGTCCCAAGCTAAATGTCAGCGTTTTTCCATCTCCTCTTATCCTCCTCCCATATAGGTCTGTTATGGTATTAAATATTCTGTGTAACTCCAATCCTTCTTAAAATCTTTCCAACACTTCCATTTTTTTTTATTACCGCTTCACTTTTATTTTCTTCTCCACTACTCAACTTTTCCATCTTATATGGAACGGATGCTCAAAAGGCCTTCGACAGGGTGGACTGGGGATTTATGTTCCAGACACTGGAAAAAATGGGAATTGGACCAAGGATGATCCAATGGATCAAAACATTATACTATCACCCTACAGCAACTATAAAGATAAATGGGACTCCCTCCTTGCCCTTTGAGATGGAAAATGGGACTAGACAGGGGTGCCCTCTGTCCCCCCTTTATTTGTATTATCGTTAGAGCCATTACTTTCTACGATTCAAAATAACCCAGAAATTACAGGAATTGAAGTGGGGAAAGAGGTACATAAATTGGCTGCCTTTGCAGACGACGTATTGTTTTATATTAGCAACCCTGAGAACACATTACCTAAGTTAAATAAGGCCCTGGAATATTATGGGGAAATGTCGAATTTTAAAATTAATCAAATAAAATCTGAAATCTTGAACATCAACCTTAGTAAACAAGAAGTACAACAGATGCAAAAAGAATGCAAATATACATGGAGTAAAGAGTTGAAATATTTAGGTATAAAACTGGCAAATTCCTGAAAGAAGATATATCAACTAAATTACATCCCACTATTAAACGAAATCAAAAAAGAACTTAGAAGACTTGGTAATAGACCATTATCATGGCTGGGACGAAAAAACCCATTAAAGATGTTTATCCTCCCAAAGATCTTGTATAAATTCCAGATGATGCCGATCAAAATCCCTGCTGGTTATTTTTCAAAGTTGAAATCCTTATTGCTTAAATTTATATGGAAGAATAAAAAACCAATGATTTCCTATTCAATATTAAAACAGGGAAAAAAGCGAGGGGGGCTTGCAGTCCTGGATATATACAACTATTACAAGGCAATTGTGCTGTCTAGAATTATCGAATGGGTGGGTGAGACAGGAAATGAGAAAAGGTGGATACACCTAGAATACACATATAGTAAGGCACATTTAGATAAAATAGTATGGAACCCTCCAAAATTGAGGGTTTTGGATGCGAACACAAATGAGCTGACACAAATAGCATTTAAAATTTGGGATGGGGTTTATAAAAAATTAAATGGACACTTTAATTCACCGTTTATAGCACTGAAGGAAAATGATTTTTTTCCCCCGGGGAAAAAGGAAATAGGAGGTAATTGGATAAAAAAAGAAAAAATACAAATAAAAGATTTTATGAAAGAAGGGAAACTCATAACACATAACATAGGGTATTAGCACATAAGGGCTTAATGGTAATGTGTGAATGGCGGTATCTCCAGCTGGCCCATTTTATTGGAAGCTTACCTCAACCAATAAGATCTGGAGAGGAGCTGACCATGTTGGAGCGACTTTGTATAACAGACAATTCTAAAGGAATCGTATCTAGGATGTATGGACTGTTGATGTCGTTGGGAGAGCTGGAGATCCCGCCATATATCAAAAAGTGGGAAAAGGAATTAGGAACACAGAGGGATAAAGACACAATAAGTAAAATATTAAGATTAACACATTGTTCGGCAATAGACAGTAAAACAGCCGAAATTAACTATAAGTGTCTAACTAGATGGTACAACACGCCGGATAAGACTGCAAAATACCAACAGGGAAGATCGGCAGAATGTTGGAGGGGCTGTAAAACCACAGGAACAATGGCACATCTTTGGTGGGGATGCCCAAAAATCAAAATCTATTGGGGAAAGATCTTGCAAAAGATAAGAGAAATAACTAAAATAAGCGTGAAGGCGGATCCTTGGATTGTACTTTTCCACGGAACAAAGAGTAACGAAAAACAATATCAAGAAACTATCATCCCACACCTCCTTAACGCAGCGAAGAAACTGTGGCAGGAGGTGGAAAGTTCAACGATGTGGGAGTGGGTAGAGGCAGTCGAAGAGATATATAAGATAAGATGAAGTCTGTTTCTGATTGTTTTGCCAGACATTCACACCAGTGGCCTGCTGGAGGTAATTTTGTAGAACTCTGGCAGTGCTGATCCTGTTCTTCGTTGCACAATGGAGCAGATACCAGTCCTGCTGATGGGTTAAGGACCTTCAACGGCCCTGTCCAGCTTTCCTAGAGTAACTGCCTGTCTCCTGTAATCTCCTCCATGCTCCTGAGACTGTGCTGGGAGTCACAGCAAACCTTCTGGCAATGGCACATATTGATGTGCCATCCAGGAAGAGTTGGACTGCCTGTGCAACCTGTATAAAAGAGGTTGCACATGACATGTTTGAGCAATATATCATTTAGTGTCAACTTTGTGTAAAAAAAATAAAAAAATTAAAATTATTGAAATGTTCCCAAAACTTATGGCAAAATAAGTAAATATACTTATAAAATATCCCATGGACTCAACATCTCTATCAGCAAACAGCTTGGGGTGTCTACTTGCCACACATCACCCACTCTTCTAACCACTTGTAGACAAAGCCCTTTCTGACACTTTTTGTTTACATGAGAAAATATTTTTGTTTTACTAGAAAATTACTCTGAACCCCCAAACATTATATATTATATTTATTCAATTTTTTAAGCATAGGTCCTACAGATTACGATGGTGAGTGTTGCAAAAAAAATTTGCACATAGTATTAGTGCAGCGTTTTGTTTTTTACAATTATTTTTGAAAAAAAAACACTTTTTTTAAATTTTAATGCACAAAAACACACTATATTGCCCAAATGTTTGGTAAAATATAAAAGATGATCTTATTCCAAGAACATAGATACCAAAAATGACATGCTTTAAAATTGCACACAACCGTGCAGCTGCCACAAACTACATCATTTTTAAGACCCCATTCACACCTGAGCGTTTTGTAGCCCTACGCCTGAAGCTACAAAACGCTGGAGGGGAAAAAATTCATTATTCTCAATGGAGATGGTTCACATCTCCACTCCAAGTCGCCTGAAGCCCTACGCCTGAAGCTCAAACAAGTTCCGGACCCTTTTTTGTCACGCGAATTGGGCTGATTTGGGCGTTTTTCTTCTTTTAACATTGGTGACCTTTTGCCCTGCACAAATTCGCGACAAAACGCGGTAAAAAACGCTGCGAATCGCGGAAAAAAACTCAGCAAAAAACGCTTGAAAAGCTACGCTCAGGTGTGAATGCAGCCTAAAAGCCTTTACAGGCTACCACTTTAGATTTACAGAGAAGGGCTACTGCTAAAATGACTGCCCTCGATCTGACATTCACAGTGATACCTCACATGCATTGTACAATTGCCAATTCTTATGTTCGCCTTTGCACGCGAGCGCTGGGGTGGGGGGGGGGGGGGGGGGGGACAGAGCTGCTTTTTTTTATTTATTTTTTATTCTTACACTGTTCCCTTCATTTAAATTTTTTTATAATTTTTATTGTTATCACAGGGATTGTAAATCTTTTTTTTTTTAATTGGGGTCTATTAGACTCTAGATCTGTCCTCTGCCCTCAAAGTATCTGACCACACAAAGATTGGTGTGATAAAAAAATGCTTTCCCAATGGCGCTGTTTATATGCAGCAAAATTGAAGTCTTGAAATGCTCCTATCTTCCGGTTTCTTAAGCCATAGAGATGATTGGAGCCATTCTGGTCTTCGATCAGCTTTATGGTCAGCTGGTGGAATCATCGCCTGCATTCTCAGGTTCCCGGTGGGACAGGAGAGAATGAGAAAACCATGGAAGATGGTGGGGAGGGGGGGGGGGTTCGTTCCCTTTAACTACTTGTAAAAGCAGTCTAACAGCTAATTAGCTGTTAGGATTGCTGTTACATGAAAGCTGACCGCTAGCTGAAAAGAACAATACCAAGATGATACCTAGACCTGCAGGCACCATTCTGGTATAACCACTCAAAGTCCAGAGACATACCAGTACGTCGCTGGTCCTTGTTGGGTATATAATCGAATGTTCTTTTTTTTTCATGCAGCCTGTGGGTTGAACGAAAAAAGATATTGGTCGGCGGGTATGCCCACAATTAAAATACCACCCTGTATCCATCCATTTCTAATGATAGGCATACATGCACCTTTTTTTAAACTGTAGCGGTGAAATCACCTCCTACAACAATGGAGTCGCTGATTTACGCATCGTGAGAGCAAGCGCTGTTGCTGTCAAAAATAAATCAGTGCTGCAGCTGAATGGCCTACCTGAAAAGAAAATAATGGTTAACAATAAAACACAGTAAACAGTAAAGTATAAAAGAATTACATACCTGAAAATCTAAACATGATAAAACATAGTAACAATAAAACATTGCAGTTAAAAAATACAGCAAAACAGAACAGAACAATAGAGAGAGAACAGAGACAGAATAAAACAACAAATATTTTTGGCTTTTTTATTTTATATATTTATTTATTTTTTTGTTTACACTTTTTTTGTAACTGTAACGGTTCCAGGTTTGGGTCTATCAAAATGTGATGGCATCTTTGGAGACCCTGTAAAAGTGTGTCCTAGTCTGTGCAATGCTGTCTGTACCCTATGCTAATACTGCATGTGGTAGCATTCAAAACATTCACCAATGCAAAGACTAGGTTGGCCAGGACAGGAGGGAGAACAATATCAGGTGTCATGCCTATATCCGCGCTTGGCACAGACACGACATCTTCTTTGGGGTGATCAATTGGTAGGGGTACCAGGGAAGGTATACGGAAAATGCCTCCCATGCAGCCGGCTCACTGCATTTGGATTTTGAAGTTGGGCCACAGCGTCGTCACCTTATGGGCAATTAGGAATGGCACCAACAACTGGTTGTTGAGGTCCACCCCTCCCATATTAATGTTGTGTTCGTGGACACAGAAGGGTTTCTTTACAACACCAGTCGTGTAGAAATTTGGACTGTCGTGTCTGTGTGAAGGGAGGACCGAACAAAAACTTTCCGATTATCCCTCCACTTCACAGCGAGCAAATTATTACTTCTCAAGCAGGCTCTCTCCATCAGTGGGAATCTACAGGCCGCTGGGGTAAACCCCGGCGTCTGGATTGCACAGTGCCATCTGCACTAATTCCATGATCAAACAAGTGACTAAAAAGTGGCACGTTTGTCTAATAATTGTCCATGTACAAGTGGTACCCCTTTTCAAATAAGGGTGACACCAAGTCCCACACGATCTTACCAGCGCCCCCTATGTAGTTTGGGCAGAGAGCATATACATCTTGACCCCGTATCTGGCACGCTTGCTGGGAAGATGCTGTTTGAATGACAAGCGGCCAGAAAACTTAATCAGGGAATCATCAATCTAGACAACTTGATCAGGAGTAAACAAGGATGCGAACTGTTGGCTGAAGTGGTTTACGAGGGGCCGAATTTTGTTGAGCCGATCGTATTCAGGGTCAGCCTGAGGATGACAGAGTTCATTGTCATTAAAATGCATGAACCGCAAGATCTGCTCATATCGTGTCCTGATCATGGAGGCAGAGAACATGGGCATATGATGAACTGGGTCAGTGGACCAATATGACCGCAACTCATTTTTTTTAGTTATGCCCATGAGGAGGGATAGGCCCAGGAAGGTCTTAAATTTGGAGACCGTAATAGGTCTCCAATCTCTGGCAAGGGTCAGCTGGGGATTAGCGGCGATAAATTGACCGGCATACAAATTGCTTTGGTCCACAATAGATCAAGTGATGTCAAATCAACTGTAAAATCAACTGTTTCCACATGAATTCTGGTTTGGCCAGTGAATGGGGGAAGTATGAGTGCTGCAGAAGTGGTGGACTCCCAACTCAGTTTGGCAAATACAGCAGGAAGAGCACTATGGGCTCAACGGGCCTTACTTTGTCTTCTTGGTGGCTGTGAGACACTACTTGTTCTAGCCACTGCACCAGCTTGAACTGCACTTATGGGACTTGCCACATCACCAAGTGTTACTGCAGTGCTGGATGTACCACCAGGATGTACTGGGCCACCGGTGCTTGCAAGTTCACTAGAAGGATGAGCGGCAGTAGTACTTTCTCTCAACAACAGCAGAAGAACAGGATCGGGTACATCTGACTTTAGCAGGGACCACTACTCCATCGTCAGAGCGCTGCTGCTGTCTACAGGTTAGTATTCTGAGCCTGTATCTGACAGATGGGTGACTTCCTCTACACTCTTATCTGTCATGCTCAGAAACGTGTAGGTTTCTTCACTAGTGTACCTTCAATTTAACATTGTGGCCTCTAAAATTACTGGTACAACTAGAGAAACTCACAGGAAAAAGGAACACCTAATTGTCAGTAATTGCTTCAAACGCTACCAAAAACTGTTAGCGTTCGCAGGGATTAGGCCTGACTCCGCGAACGCTGCAGTTATGTGTTTTTTGTTTTGTAAGTGACAGTAATCAATTGATACTGCACTGGGTGGAGGGGCTAAATGCAGGTGGTAGCGGGTATCTGGGCTGGCCCATCTGACGCTAATGAATGAATGATTGAATGAAATATTTGTATAGCACACAACGCAAATTGAATCGCCTCAAGGCGCTGTGAGAAGAGGAAGGTCTTGAGTTTTTTCCTAAAAGCCAGGTGGTTTTCTTCCAGGTGAATGTTGATTGGTAGAGCATTCCATAGCCAAGGTCCTTGGACAGCGAATCTCCGATCCCCCTTAGATTTTTACCTAGTTTTGGGCACGAGGAGGAGGTTTTTGTTGGCTGATCGAAGACTGCGGATTGGTGTGTAATGATTAATTTTCTCAGCTAGGTATTGAGGAGCTTCTCTATGCACGCATTTGTGGGTGAGGCAAAGGGTCTTGAATGTGATCTGATTTTTTTACGGTTAGCCAATGTAGGCTCCTCAGGGAAGGAGAGATTGATTCCCAGGGTTTTTTTCCTGTTATCAGACTTGCCACCATGTTTTGGATCAGTTTTAATCGCACAAGTTGATATTGTGGTAATCCTATGTAAAGCGAGTTTGCGTAGTACAGTGGTGAATTAATGATTGTTCCAACTACCACTGCTTTATCATTCTTTGGGATAAAAGGGATGAGTCTGCATAGTAGGCGTAGCTAAAACCTAACTGATATCAATCTAACAAACCAGCGTCCCCTGTGACACTAATACGGTGATCACTGGTGACAGGGGGTGAAAGGGTTAACTGGGGTGAGGGGGCGATTGGGGGGTGACAAGTGTACTGGTGTTAGTGTAGTGTTGTGCAACTCCATGTTTAGACGTCCTCTCCCTCTCTCCTCTCTCTGGAACTAAAAAGAATTCCACAAGGGGAGATGACATCACTTCCCCTGCCTGTGTTTACACTTACAGGCAGGAGAAGTATTTTCATTCGGCAGAACTGATCAGCAGGTCCAGACCAGAAACCATTGGCTTGGACCTGAAGATTGATCAGTCCTGGTACGAATCCTATCGCCGTGGCTACAGGGGGAGGATGTACAGGTACGCTGTGTACTGGTGTTAGTGTAGTGTTGGTGCGACTTACAGTTAGATGTCCTCTCCCCTCTCACTGGAACGCAAAAGAGTTCCCGAGGGGAGATGATAACACTTCCCCTGCCTGTGTTCACACCGTTCACACCGATCAGCAGGTCCAGGCCTGGACCTGAAGATTGATTGGTTCTGGAATGAATCTGATGGTCGCGAGTGAGGTGGGGGCGGGTTTTTGCGCAGGGGTGCCATTCTGCCCCCGTAAAAAGATGTGAGCCGGTCGAGAACCGGTTAATTGACTTGATGCTATACTCAGATTTTTGTTATTATTACTTATTTTATTATATCTTTTCATGTGACAACACTGAAGAAATGACACTTTGCTACAATGCAAAGTAGTGAGTGTACAGCTTGTATAACAGTGTAAATTTGCTGTCCCCTCAAAATAACTCAGCACACAGCCATTAATGTCTAAACCGCTGGGAGCAAAAGGGAGTACACCCCTAAGTGAAAATGTCCAAATTGGGCCCAATTACCAATTTTCCCTCCCCAATGTCATGTGACTTGTTAGTGTTACAAGGTCTTAGGTGTAAATGGGGAGCAGGTGTGTTAAATTTGGTGTTATGGCTCTCACTCTCTCATACTGGTCACTGGAAGTTCAACATGGCACCTCAATGCAAAGAACTCTGAGGATCCGAAAAAAAATAATTGTTGCTCTACATAAATATGGCCTAGGCTATAAGAAGATTGCCAAGACCCTGAAACTGAGCTGCAGCACGGTGGCCAAGATCATACAGTGGCGTAACAGGACAGGTTCCACTCAGAACAGGGCTCGCCATGATCGACCAAAGAAGTTGAGTGGACGTGCTCGGCTTCATATCCAGAGGTTGTCTCTGGAAAATAGATGTATGAGTGCTGCTAATGTTGTTCCAGAGGTTGAAGGGGTGGGGCACAATTAGAAATCATGGGGCTTGTTTAGCCCCTTTTTTCTCCTATACACATACAGCCACCACCAGTGCACACATTTCTGTACACACACAGCCCCCCCCCCCCCAACACCTGTACACAAATGCATGCGCACACACACACACAGTATGCATACAGCCACCATCTGTATGCACACACCTATCCTCCCTACCCCTGTACACATAAGTAGAGCTCCCCTCACAACTGTACGCACACCTAACTCTTCCCACATCTCTATATGTGCAGCTCCCCCTACACCTGTACACACACAGCTCTACTCCACACATGCAGCACCCCCACCCCTTAAAAAAACACACACAGCCACCCCCACACTTGTACACATACAGAGAGCTTCCCCCCACACCTGTACGCACACACAGCTCTCCCCCACACCTATGTATGTGAACCCCCCACACCTGTACACACACACACACACAGCTCTGCCTCACACCTATATACGCACAGCCCCCCCCCCCCCCATGTACACCCAGCTGCTCCCACACCTGTACACACACACACAGCTCCCCCACACCTATACATGTCTCCCTCTACATAAGGTTGCCACCTGTCCAGGATTCACCCGGACAGTTCGGGTTTGGAATCATGTGTCCAGGTTTCAGACTGCCTGAAACCCGGACACTGTATTTAGACTGGACTATGGCTTGCCAGCAGGGTTGCTGGCTTAGAGTGTGTGTTACACCCTTTCTCACTGCCCAAAGCCAGCACTGACAACTCCCCCCAAACACAGACAGAGGCGGGAGAGGAGACAGGGCTCGATTTACAACTCTGAGCTCACCATCCATCCCTATCTGTGACTGAAGTCTCCCCCTTCTCTCTCCCACATCTGAGTAAGTACACTAAGGCAAATCAGGGCTCTCAGAGCAACCCTTACATCAGAGTTCCCCTTTACACCAGAAGCCACAGTGTTTTCCCTTACATCAGAGTCCTCAGTGTCCCCCCATAAATCATGGTTCCCAGAGCATCGCTTATGTTATAGGCCCCAGAGTTCTCCCTTACATCAGAGTCTGCAGAGTCCCCCCTTACAGTGAAAGTGAACTCTACGAGTTCAGATGTAAAAGGGGAACTCTGTGGACTCTGATGTAAAGAGGGACTCTTGTTATTAACTTCATATGTTTAGAAATGTTATTTAATAGAAAAATATATGTATAGTTTATACTATTAAAAAAAATTGCTGTGCGCCGCTAAAGTGTTCGGGTTTGACTTGAAGAAAAGGTGGCAACCCTACCTCTACACCTGTACACAATCAGCCCCCAACACCTGAAAAAATACAGCACCCTCACACCTGCAAAAATGCAGCACCCTCAAAAGTGTAGCACCTTGACAAAGCTTGACATTCACTCCAGTGTGAAAGCCCGAGGGCTTTCACACTGGAGCGGAGCACTGGCAGAAGTCCTGCCAGCAGCTTCTTTGGAGCGGTGAACTCAACACTCCTCCACCGCTCCTCCACCGCTGTTCCCCATTGAAATCAATGGGGCAGGGCTGCGATGCCACCAGCAAAACACCGCTCCGGCGGCATTTTGCGGGTGGATTTAACCATTTTTGGCTGCTACTAGAGCGCTGATAAAATTTAAAGTCTGAAAATTTAAAAAAAAAGATAACTAAATGATAAAAGCTGCTAAAACTAAAATTAAATGTGCTCTCACACTGTGTAAATAAATACAAAAATGTAAACAAATAATTGTAAACAATTAGTGAGCTAATATCAACCTTAATTACATGCAGAGTTGCACCTAAATAAATAGAAAACGTGTAAAAAAAATGTGTCCAATTACACATCCATGTGCAAAACTGGTGCTGTGATCAAATATAATAAACAATGACAATTCTAATGCCGCATACACACGACCGTACTTTTCGGCAGACTTGGTCCGGTGGACCGGAATCCGTCAGACAATTCGATCGTGTGTGGGCTCCAGCGGACTTTTTTTCCCCAAAAGTCAGACGGACCTAGAAATAAAACATGTTTCAAATCTATAAGACGGACTAAAAATTGGGAAAACCGTTCGTCTGTATGCTAGTCCGAGGGACCAAATACGACGCAAGGGCAGTTATTGGCTACTGGCTATTGAACTTCCTTGTTTAGTCCCGTTTACGTCATCACGTTCAAAAGGACTTTTGAACGGACTTAGTCCGGTTGTGTGTGGCCAAGTCCGTTCGTTCAGAAAGTCAGTCGGACCTCTGCCGAAAGTCTGTCGGGATCGCCTGCAAAGCACCTGAAAACTGCCCCCCATGCGCTCCTACACCGCCCCTGCCCATTGAAATGAATGGGCAGCGATTTGAAAGCGCTGCCTATTCATTTCAGTGGGCAGGGGCGGTGTAGGAGCACTGTAAAACTAGAGTTTTTAACCCTTTCTTTGGCTGCTAGAGGGGGTTAGAGGCGCCCCACTAGCGACCGGAAAGTGCTTTACAGCTAACGGATCCGCCGCCCCAGTGTGAAAGCAGCCTTACTGTATGTATAGAGAAAGGCAGGACAGTCAAGTGCCCATCAATCCACATGAAAAGAATTGTCAGGGGAACTACATACCCTCTGTGGCACACTGGGTAAAAGGAGAAGCAAGGCCAAAGCTAATTTGGCCCTACTTCTGTGGGTATCAAGAGTGCACTTAGTTCTGCAATCCTGTTACCCACATTCAGCCAACAGTGAGGTAAAGTTCACTGTCAGATAACACCATTCAATTGGTCCAGGCATTGATCAGTGCATCACTGAAAACCTGAAAAAGCTGCTCCAGCCCCCTCCATAGCCCAATGCTCTAGTGAATGCTGGAGGGGCAGAGCAGAGAGCCAGAGACTGACAATTCCAGGCTGTCTGCTCACTGAAGACCAAGAACTAAACAATGATTGGTCTTTGATCACTCAGTTCTCGATGTAAATGTGGCAATAAACAGAAGCAGCATCGGACAGTATGTATGTTTGTTATTTTGAAATCCCACACTGCACTTTGAATCTTCTGGTGGCTGAAAAGGATGCAGGACAGGGCACAGTGATAGAGTTGGTGGTACTGCCAATCAGGTGTGAGCAGTGCAAGGAGAATCCTGCCTGAAGGAGAGAGCAGAGAGAGAGAGAGAGAGATAAGCTAAACAGTGTGCTTCTTTCACTGTCCAGTCAAAGAGTAGGGAGCATACATGCAAGTTGAAGTGAATCTGCTGCAGAGAAAAGCAGGTGTCTCTCCCCTGCCAAACAGGGTTGTGTTGTGTAAATCTCATGACCATTGTATAACAGATGTGTCTTACTTACTTGTTGCTACCACAACCATACCTCCAACTGCTACGTCCCCCCTTAACATAACCCCAGAAAATGAGACCACACCAATCTGGAGTAAACATGGCCGTAGCAGCCAATTATCTTTATTATAAAATATTCAAATAATTAACATAACTTAACATGCTGCTGTAGCACTGTTTTTATGGATTAAGCGCTTGATTTCTTTGGTTTCATGTGAGTTCATTACTTTTTATTAAATTTTTTTCTTTTAAACGGATTTACACTATTGTGGCTCCTTATTTTCCTTTGTATGAGTTCAACATTTTGAGCTGGAGTGTACCGATGTGGATTTAACAACTAGTTGGGACAACCACATGAGGAGTCTGACCTGTTACTTCCCTGAAAATTTACATCTACGATCTTGGTTTCTAAATGTATAAGCCTGCATGATCCTTCGAATGTATATTCGTTTGGATCCATAATATCCGGTAAGCCTTTATTTCTAAAGGTGACGGGAATATCACAGGGTGTCTGCATGCTAGTCTCATCTAAGAAGGTGGATGGTGACCCGTATTTCACGTTTGGACTGGATCAATTTTTCATATAGAGACTTTAATTCATTTATAGTTTTTTCGAATTTGTAATTTTATTTTTATGTTTATATATTATTGAGAAATTTCACACTTAAGGTGTCTGGGTTAAATTGTATGATGATGTACTAATTAGATCATTCATCACTCTGTTAAGCGCTACACTTTGATTTGATAACATAACTTAACATAACTGAATAAAGTATTAAGGCACTTCCTCCATTAAACTCCTCCCATTGGTCTGTGCAGGAGAAACCCACCAATCATACCATCATATCCACTGCGGTACCCAAACTAGAATTGGCCTCAAGCTGCTAGCTCAGAGGCAAAACACTGACCGCAGTGCACCTGATAACCAACTTCAGCTAAACTACTGTTAGCTGGACCACCACCGATAGGTCCCAAAGTCTTATATCACTGGGGTTAATCCTTCATCCGCACAGACCAACAACATGCCACAGCACACAAGGGTAAAACCTTACCCTTGCGTGCCCTGCCAGACCCTCAACGCTCACTGTATCCCATCCTGTAGACCCAAGGACCACAAATCAGTCCCCACATTGTTCAGGTGAACACCATCTCTCCAAGTGAAGCCAGGTGTCCATTTCCAATTCCAGGTGCTGTATAGCCAACCCCCCCATTCCTGACCACAAAACCACTGACCTGATTATTCACTTTCTTCCTGGTCCTATTGATCTTTTTCACCGATCTCGCCAATCTCCAAGAGGTCCTGGCCACCATGTCCGACCACACTATTATCATGTGTGGAAAGGCAAGGCGGAGCTGCCAAAAATCAAATTTAATGTCCCTCACCAAGTCAAGCATGGTTTTGCTGCCTAGGTCATTGCCCCCCACATGTAGTACCAACACATCCGGAGGCCTGTCCAGGCGTGCAAATCTATGTACCTCCGACACCGCCCTGCCCCACAGCATGCCCGGCACCCCCAACAATTTTATACATGCATCATGTTTGGAAAACCCAAGTTGCCTTCCATCTGGACGAGCATCACCTCTCCTAGCCCCCCAACATAAGAGTGGCCTACTATCCAGACCAGCCCTGCGTTCTACCTGCAAGAAAGGAAGAGAAGAAAACACAACCCCCAAAACCATCAATATTTACCTCAAACACAAAGTACAGCGTCCATTGCTACCCCTCCCCCTTGCCACCTTATACAATCAACAGGTGAGGAGGAACATATGATTGAAACCTCCTAGATTCCCACCTCCCAATCCATTTTACTGCCGCCTCATCCAACCCCCACCAGACTGCTTCTGTAGCTGCCCCAATGCAAAATGAGTGAGAGGAAACATTTTTATCCCCCAAACCCAACGCCTCCAAACACTTCCTAAAGAATGCAAATTGAAATTGCGATAGGGACAGCCCATCCTGGTGCACCAATAAAGACCCTCCTACTCAGCCTTTAATCTAGAAAAAAGCTCCTCCAGGGAGGCCATTCTCCCTCACAAGCTTGCTTCTTGTTGCTAAAAATAGCCACTGATTACTGTATAAATGTCACTGACAGGGAGGGGTTAACACTAGGGGGCGATCAAGGGGTTAAATGTGTTCCCTAGATGTGTTCTAACTGTGGGGGAATGCGGCTGACTAGAGGAGGAGAGAAATCATTGTTCCTACTGTCTCCTCTCTCCTGACAGAACAGATATTTGTGTGTTTACACAAACAGATCCTGGTTCTTGCTCTGTCATGAGCGATCACAGGTGCCCAGTGGTTATCGTGCCCGCCGGGCACAAGTGTCGGCTCCGGAGACACGATGCGGGCACCTGCTACAGCATCTTAAGAAGCCGACGTACAGCTGCGACAGCTCATGCAGGGGAACCATCCTGCCACAGTATAACTGCGGCGGCTGGTGGGGAAGGGGTTAAAGACACTTGGTTCAATGCGATCTTCCTCTGGAAATGGTGTTTATAATGTAATTACAGATATTTTTCTTCAATATATCATCATGACATTTTCTTGGCACCTTCTTACTTTTAGCATATACAATTATTTGCAAATAAAGTGTTTATATTCCTCAAGAGTTCTGACCTACTTTCCTGTTGATGGGCATGTGTTACCTAAATTATGACTAACACAACGCTAGACAGTCTGCCACTTAATTGAAAGGAGTTGTATTACAAGGCATTGACATCATTGTGAAGACACCTGATTTCTGTCAATGCAAAGATAATTTATTTTAGAAGGGGCGTGCTGTTATTACTGAAGTGTTTCTGTCCTGTTTGAAATACAAGTACTGCATTTATGAAGGAAGTTTATGCATGATTTGCGAATTATGTGCATTTTACAGCATTTGGGAGGAAATAATTTCCTAAGTTGTTTGCCAAGACACTTGAAGGAAAATTACAGTGTACTTTCAAAGAGCTGGCATTTTGAAGTATCATTGTAAAGTTTGCCTGAAGTCTTTTTGATGTGATTTTTTACATTTTACTTGCTTGTGCCTCATGATTGTGTTTTATACAGATCTTTATGTTCTTCTTCTTGTGGCTATCTAGATGACAGATTGCAAAACAATTGCTAAGATTAAGATTAGTAAATCATGCAAAAAGATAGTGGAGACATTTTATTGTAAAAGGGGTTTAGAAATATCCATAATGAAGGCCTGAACTCTAGGAAAAGTTTAGGCTTTCGAGTGCTGCTGCGCAGTGATCTCCTGTGTGACAAGTACATGACAGTCCCGGCTCTTCTATATCAATCTGCCAGGCAGACCGGGACTGTCATGTACTTGTCGCACAGGAGATTACTGTGTGGCGGCACCCAAAAGTAAAGAAAGACCGCTTGACTGGGGAAAGTTTTTTTTTTTCTAATTGCTACAGCCTGCAGATCAGGGGCGTCCATTCTTCTCTCTGCCTCCGCCCACCCCCTTCCTTCTGGGAATTTCACTGACTGGGATGGCTCACCAGCCCCATTGCAGCCAGACCCCAGGATCCAGGACCAGCAGCTTAGCTCCAGCAGCCAGACCCTTGGCCCCAGCAGCCGTACCCTTACCTACAGCAGCCAGACCTCTTGCCCCAACAGCCAGACCCCTGGCCCCAGCAGCCAGACCCCAGGACCAGCAGCCAAGCTCCACCAGCCAGACCCCTGGCCCCAGCAGCTGGACCCTTCACCCCAGCGGCCAGACCCCAGGACCAGCAGCCCAGCCCCAGCAGCCAGACCCTTGGCCCCGGCAGCCAGACCCCTGGCCCCAGCAACCAGACTCCAGGCCCCAGCAACCAGACCCCAGCAGCCCAGCCCCAGCAGCCAGACCCCAGGACCAGCAGCCCAGCTCCAGCAGCCCAGCCCCAGCAGCTGTGCGATCAGACTGCATTTCATGGGCACTGGTAAGGCTGCAATTTATTGGGAGGGTGGGGGGGGGGGGGCGAAGCGTCACCTCCCTGAAATTAGTTTGATACCTTCCTGAAATTTGTTTTTGCAGGTTGGGATGTCTGCACTCCTACAATCCCCACTCTACCCACAGCTCTACAGGATCATTTACAGAGCCCCAACCTCTTTTAATTCATGGACCCCAGTTGCTACCCACACCAGAGTGTTGCTCAGCTATCACATCCCCTGAAAACTGCTGCTCTGACCAGAAGGTGTCTCTCCTCTACACCCAACAGCCTTCCCCTATTCTCATTCCTGCATGGGATGTTGTCCTTCACCACAGCTACTGGTGCTGGCTCCTCTCTTACTTTCACCACTCACTCCTCTGCCCACAACCTGTGAAGACTTATAATACAGTATCTGCCTTTGTTAATGGACACCGTCTTCCCCATCCTAGGATTTCCAGAGCACTGCCATCACATGTGAATGGACCTCGGACCTTTGACACGTGCAGCATCTCACTCCCTGGATTCTGTCAGTGCAATAGAGTTCCCTGTGCCCTACAGGGCAGGTTCTGACATATCCTGTCATCTCTCATCCCCTCCAGCATTTCACTCATCTCCTCTCACTGCATGTGTGAAAGATCAGGTTTCCATACAGCAGGAAGTGATGATCATTAACTGTTTGCATCCCTGCATCAGCTTTCATGCCAGCCAGCTCTCCTCTTCTTCAGCAAGATGTGGTTCCAGTGTTACAGCCTCCCCAAGTGACATGCCTTAGATTCTCTGACAGGGCTTCTGTGTCACTTGAGGCAGGAGGCTCCTTCTTATTAACCCTGTATATTCCAGCACAACCTCTGACACACAGGGTCAACTCCTGGATGTAAACGTAAAACTCTCCTAAACTCATCTAAACTTTGTGCAAAAAATGCTCTATATGAGCGTTTTTTACTCTAAAGAGAACAGACTTTTTTTTTTAAGTCCAGTGTGCATGGAGCCTTAGGGTGAAAAATCAAAGCAGCTTCCTTATATTTTAGGAAATGGCTGTAGGGTTTCTGTGCCTATCCATTGCTCATCGACTCTTTCTGAAAGGGGAATATACCACCTGCTAAACCAGGTTCCAAATTCGACCCTCTGAAGACAGAGGATGCCAGTAAAAGTCTCAAGGATGTCTCAAGGACTGGCTAGAACAGTACCCTCGCAGTGGGGAATCTTGGAGCCTACTGTTGGGATTTCATCTGGGGTTTTGGATCCCTTTCATGCCTCCCCTAATGCTGCTCACATGGTGGGGTACCCAGAAAAACAAATAAATAAATTATAACAGCCCTCAAATTTTCCACTTGCCTACTCGCATTTTGCGAGTGGAAAATGAGGGCTTGCGAACTGGGCTGCTTGGGAGTGGTGAGGCGAGCACCACCAGCAGGCGGGGTTGATCGGGAGTCGTTCTCCCTGCGATCGACCTGATGACAGAGAGCATGGAGGAAGAGGAGGACCGCGGGATCGCAGAGCGGTATAGCATGCTATAACACAGGGATATGCAATTAGCGGACCTCCAGCTGCTGCAAAACTACAAGTCCCATCATGCCTCTGCCTCTGGGTGTCATGCTTGTGGCTGTCAGTGTCTTGCTATGCCTCATGGGAGGTCCGCTAATTGCATATGCCTGCTATAACAGCTTACATTGAAATTGCCTCCACTCTACTCACTCACAAACAGCCCTCCTCCTGACCCTGTGCCTGTGATAGACAGAATGCATCCATGCATTGAACCTGCTTTCTGTCTATCACAGGCATGGGGTCAGGAAGAGGTGGGGCTGTTTGTGACGGCGAGCAGAGCCGAGGCAATTTAAATATAAGCTGTTCTAGTGTGCTATACTGCACAGCTTTCCTCTTCCTCCTGCCATGATCCGGCCGCCAATGTAGGTATAATGAGTCTGCAATGGGGGCACAATGAGTCTACAATGGGGGCACAATGAGGCTACAATGTTGGTCACAACGCGTCTAAAATGGGAGCACAATGAGCTTGCAATGGGGGGGGGGGGCACAATGAGCCTGCAATGGGGGGCACAATAAGTCTGCAATGTTGGGTACGGTGGGTCTGCAATGTTGGACATGGTGAATTTGCAATGGGGGGCACGGAGAGTTTGCAATGGTGGGCATGGTGCGGCTGAAATGGTGGGCATGGTCCAGCTGTAATAGTGGGCACGGTGTGGCTGCAGTGGTGGGAACGGTGAGGCTGCAATGGTGGGCATAGTGAGGCTGCAATGGTGGGCACAGTGGGACTGCAATGCATGGTGAGGCTGCAATGATGGGCACAGATCACGCTGCAATGACGGGCACAGGTGAGCCTGCATTGATGGACACTGTTGAGGCTGTGTTCAGGGCAGGGCCGAACTTACCATTTGGCTTGACTGGTCTCAAGCCCATGAGCTCCACCCAATAGGGGGCCCCGCGGGCCCTGCCGAGATACATAGCCAAGTGTACTCGGCTCGGCTCCGCTCACAGTCACAGTCACGCCCAGTCCCGCCCTATGATGGACATAACCCAGGGACTGGGGGTGACTGTGAGCCGAGCTGAGTACACTCGGCTAATCTTGGCTCCGCTCGGGACTGCGAGAGGACCTGAGAGCCACTGTAATGACATATTCGGTGACCCATCGCAGTTTGCTACGGAAGTGACAGAACTGCGACAACATTTGTTGTCGCAGTTTTCATGGCCTACACTGGCTGCTGGTATTACCTGAGACAGTTTGTTTCTTGCCCCTTCAATCTTATTATTCATGTATGGAGTAACAATGTAGACATTACCGGTCTGTAGATTTAATCTCCTCTATTAAGCATGTTATTGCTTAATGTAGTGCCAGTTTTACAAATCTATTGTTTGGTCCAACATTGTCCCCGATTTTCTGGTTTTGGCCCATCACATACTTTGTTCTTGTTTCAGGCTGTTTCACCGCAAGGTGAATGCCTAGGTTTTCACATTTGTCCATGGGATTGGTGGTGTCGTTGTCCGCCACTGGGGTCCTAAGGTATATAACAGTATTTAATGAGACCTGATGGGGTTAATTTAAATGATTGGCCTAAATATGTTAATCTCGGCCTACAATCTGGGGTCAAGCAGGTGCTGGCTGCGGTGGGGTGCTCGCCAGTGTACCACTGACTTGCATGTGGCGGTCTTGACCTTGCCAGCAATTGATGTTGCTTTATGGGCTATGCCCAAGTTAAATATCTTGGGTAAATCTAATGTCTGTCTGGCACTGATGGTAAGGACAGGCCTCTTAGACTAGGTGAGTTTATGTTTATGGGTGCCCACGGCATACTATGACTTGCATTGTCGTTTGGTAAATTCTGGGGTCAGTCTAATGCCTGTCTGGCACTGATGGTAAGGACAGGCCTCTTAGACTATGTGAGTTTATTATTTATGGGTGCTCATGGTATACTGTGACTGGCATTGTTGTTTGGTACATTTGGAAAGTTATACTTTTGAAAAGTTCAATAAAGCTGTGGCCTTGCCCCATTTTCAACTTTATCAGCTTCCGTGTCTTTTTTTCTTTTTTTTTTTTTGGGGGGGGGGGGGGGGGGCGGCATGGTATTGGTTTATTAGTTGGTCATAAATGAGCCTATGCTTCTCAGTTTCTCCAGGTCCCATGGTTCAGAGAAGCAGGATCTCCCAATCTATGGATAGTGTAGGACCCACTAATCATGGGGTACTTTGTCACAGTAAGTGGGTTTAAGCACCATATAGCAATATGGTGTGACCAAATCCCCATATTTTTTGAAAATGTCTAGGTGTTTTTAAAAAACCTTGCTGGAGGTAAATGTTAGTTTTGCATGTGTGCGCTGTAATATTTTTGTTCTGTTGTATGGTCTTATGGCAGCACCATCTTTATGCATTTTTTTAGGGTGTGCCCCCCAAATATCTTATTTGTCTATTGTATGGATTCTGACCAAATCCTTTTGGGTGGAGCACCCCACTCCCTCAGTAAGTACCTCTAATTAGTGACCACCTGTGTCATGGTGGAGACCTCATGTTCTCCCATATAGAGGAGTATAGCTCCCATGGTTCAGAGAAGCAGGATCTCCTAGTCTATGGATAGTGTAGGACCCACTAATTATGGGGTACTTTGTCGCAGTAAGTGGGCTTAAGCACCATATAGCAATATGGTGTGACCAAACCCCCATATTTTTTGATAATGTTTTTTGAAAATGTCTAGGTGTTTTTAAAAAGCCTGGATGGAGGTAAATGTTAGTTTTGCATGCGTGCGCTGATATATGTTTATGCTTCTCAGCAGTCACGGAATCTATTCAACAAAATAATAATGTAGGTTCATTATTAGCATTCCAATAAATGCAGCAGGGATTAACACAGGAGGGTTAAATAGGAGGTTAAAGTCATATTAAAAGTTCAGGGTTTTTTCTTTTTAAATAACAAACATATTATATTTCCCTGCTATGTGCAATGGTTTTACACAGAACAGCCCTGATCCTCCTCTTCTCGGGTCCACTGTTGATGCTGCTGGCTCCTCCCCCCAGCAAGTAGGGGGGGTACTTATGGTGACTCACTCCCAAACCAGCGGCAGTTTTTTTTTTTTTTTAAGCACCTGATTAGAGCCATAGGCTTCAAAAAAGGTGGACTGTGAGCACAGAGCATTATGCTTGCAGTCCACACAGATGTGCTAGAAAAAAAATGTAATATTTGCTTTTCTAACACTGAACTGCCTCTAAGCCAATCAGGAACCGCGGGTCTAATACCCATCACCTGATTGGCTGAAGGCACAGGCGCTCCAGTTGGATGCCTAGCAGAATGGAAAAAAAGAGGAGGGGGAAGCATGGAGGACACAAGAGCCATCCCATAGCTCACCACCATAACACACTGCCTGATCCATCACTATGATGGGGTAAGTTCTGGGCAGATGGCAGGCGGGGGTCACAGTGGCAGCATATGATGGGCACAAGTGGCGGAATTTGGGCACAAATGGCTGCATATAATGGGCACAAATGGCTGCATATAATGGGCACAATGGCTGCATTTGATGGGCACAGTGAGGCTGCAATTGATGGGGGTTTTTTTCAGTGTTTTTCAGTTTGTTTGCACCCCCCAAAAAATTTTGAGCACCAACAGCCACCGTCCTTCATTATAGGATTTGATCGACAGCAGCAGGAGCCAATGGTTCCCACTGCTAACAATGTGCCCTGTGAGAAGGGAGAGGGTAGAGAAAGCTCTTGTGCACATTGCTGAGAAGATGGAAGATAAGCTATTTAAATTGAATAAAGCCGGTTTTGTTTAGGAAGCAATCCTGCTGACCTCCACAGATCACAACTGGTGATAGGATGGGCACAAAACTGACATTTAAATGTATAGAATCCCTTGTTGAAGTCAGAAATGGAAGATATAATAATACATCTGCAGGTGAGTAACACTGTGCAACAGCAAACAAATATGGCACTCCAGAAAAATATAGAGGCACATCAAAGAAATCTAGAGGTCCAGATGACCACCATGAGAGAAATAAAAACAGCAATCCTGACCTTGGCTCAAGCAGTGAAGTAACTCTTTTAAAGTTGCAACTCAGTGGTTGTTGTCCCTGGCAACCACCAGAGTGAGCCATTTGTGCAAAATCTGACACGGATTGATGACAGAGGCTTTCCTGACAACATTTGAGAGAACATCTGAACAAGAAGAGTGGCCTCAAGATAAATGGGCTGACTTAATTGCTACTTTCTTGTCAGAGATCCACAAAAAGCAAAATATGACTGTACTCCTCAGAACACTTGGGTCTATGACCTGAAACTAAAGATTGTAGCCCATCTAATGTCTGTAGCAACACAGTGGGTGCACTGATTGAGCTACTGATTGGCATCTGCGGTCACAGCTGATTCAGCTTGTCAGAAAGTGGCTGCAACCACTTGACAGAGCCCGAAGTGGGAGAAAGGGTCATGATGGCCAGTATATTTGGCCTCTGTTGATTCTTCTGCAAAGGTGGGTGTGATTTTACAATCTGCTGCAAACATGATGACAGAGGATCTGTTCACCCCTACCAGATGGAAGGAGGTTGTTTCTACACGCCAGAGAAACACTTTTCCTTCTGGTAAAACCATGTTGCAGAAAAAAAAAACTCAGCATATAGGAATCCCAAAAAGAGTCAGCCCCTGCCCCCTTTGGGTTTAATCTGCAGTCTCTATGCCCAGAAGGGAAGCCCCATACCATGCTGGAGGTGTTATAATACTAGGGAGAAATGCCCATGGAAAGAGGAGCCCATGCAATGCAGGGCTTTCCCCAATCTTTCTTCAACCCAGGAAGCCTGTACTGCACACACCTTTTCTGATGGGGGAATTTTTTTAATTCTCCGTAATTATCAACCAGGTTCCAGTTATGGGTCTTCCGGACTCGGGAGTATGGTGATCCTGGTACAAGACAATCTGGTTGGTGAAGTAGTATCTATAACCAAGATACAATGGTATTCTTTATCCATGGTGATACAAGGACCTACCCACTGGTGTCCATGTCCATTACCACATCTCATTATATGTGTACATTTCAGCTAAATTTATTGGGTTCTGTAAACAGGCTTTCCAGGTACCTCCCCATGTCAGCACACATGGGTTAGCTTCTATCCCTCAAGACCCTAGGACAGCCCCTTCTCTAGTCTTTAAAAACATTCACTGCCCTCAATGACATATTCTTTTCTTCTGTTCTGAGATCCTGGAGTAAAGTTCCTTTGTGAAGTATCAGCTTTCTTACCCACCTGCATTAAGCCTCTCCTGGTTTGAAAACTCTGATGTTCAATCTTAACTTGATTTCAACCAGGGCACCCTTGCAGCTGTGTAGTTTATGACTGGATAGGTTTTTCTCCAATCATACTGCTTAATCTACCACTTATGGGTACCTATTTTATGTTTTAATTATTTTATGTACTGTGATAATATGAGGTGATTGAAAGACATTATGTTTCACCTTGTATGCCTTCATTTGTAAGGCACTAAGGAGGAACCTGCTTGAGGTTTTACTAGCCACCTTGGGAGGCTTGGTTCTGGACCAGATTTTGCAGTCCACTTGTGTCCACCATCAGGTGGTGTAAATAGAGATTGACTGGAGCAAGGGACTCAGGAAGCCATACCTGAGAGAGCTACAGATGTAAGGTTTGCATTATCTTTGTTTTGCAGGTGACTGGGAGAAACCTTTCAGCTGTGAGTTAGGATAATTAAATGTTTAGTTAGTGCCTGGATGGCAAGGATTTATTTACGGTTTTGTATGCGTAGCAAGGTCCTGGGGGCCCCAGAGGCCTAATGGTGACCACCGGGGTTAGGGAGAGCTGACATCCTTCCTTGTAGAGTGGGTTACCAGGCATGGTGGGTGTAATGCAAGAAGAATGATGCCACTCACTTTTGGATGCAAGCAAGGGATGTATTGTCTCTTAACAGAACTGTGGCAGAGAGGGTTAGGGCCAGGACACCCTTGAGTAGATGCAATGGTAATTGTCAGACTCCGAGACTTCTATAGGTAGACAGCTATACAGTGAAAGGCCTACAGCTGGATAACACTTCTGTATAGATAGGGCTGCTGTCTACTGGCTACTAATCTTGTAACAGTTACTAACGGTAGTTGTACATAACTCTTGGTAACACAGAACAGTACTTTACGTATCTCACAGTATCCCACTGTAGATCTTCACTCACTGAGCTCCCAGTCTCTCACTAGACTTCCAGATCCCAGTTGTCACTGATCCCCTGAGCCCTTCCACAGCTATCCCGCTGCACACTCCACCAGCGTCACCCCCGCTATCCTGCTGGTTCCCTGGCTTGGTACTTGCTGATGCTTTCCCACTTCTTCACCATCCCTGGCTGGTGAGAAGACTGCTCAGGTACTTGCTTCAGCTTACTCGCAGTAGTCTCTGGTAAAAAGGTGGATGGTTCCTTAGTGGCGACAGCTTCCACTCTACCCTCTATTAGTAACACACAGGCGTGGTGCTGCACTGGCAGACAGTTCAATCTCCACGCTAGTAGCTTGCATAGGAAGAACCACATCTTCCTATAAATCGCATGCCTGCTTCTCTTCACTATCCGTCTACTTTCCAGTCCATGATGTAGCATCTGAGAACAGTTCAGAAATCCGATCAGATGGTATATGTCACAGTATTACTACAGTGAGCCCACAGGAGAGCAGGTGACACAGGATCCCCCAGGGCGTGGATCCTAAGGGCCAGCCGGTATTCTGCCAGGGACCCCCTCATGAGGTTTGGGCTTAGCTGCGTGCTGACCCTAGGTCACAACCCCCGGGTTCACCCTGCTTGCTAGGCAAGTACCAGAAGACAGAGTCAGACGAGGATCGATGGATGGATGAAGCAAAGGAGAGCCGGATAGAGAGCCAAGGTCAGGATGGGCTGCAGACAACGTAATCAGGACTGGCCGAGTCAGTACACAAGAGATCAGTTCGCAAGAGGTCAGGTTAAAGCAGGTTCCACGAAGGGGGCTCAGAAACAAGCATTGCCCAAGCAACCAGAAAGTGATTTGAAAGGGATTTAAATAGAGAAGCACATGAGGGGCTGGACAGGAAGTAGCAGGAAGGAATAACATATTAAGCAACAGGTGAAGCCGGCGACACCCATAGCTTCAGAGTGCAGCAGAGCTGAACACAAGCTAGTGGAAAAACAGGTGCCAGCCGGCATACAGCAGTAAAGGTGAGACACAGATAAGCTCTGCAGCTGATCTGTGACAGTATATCTGAATCGAATATAGGTTGTGCTTTGCGTTAACAACAACTGACAAGCAACCTTGTCTCCCTTAATGGCCAAAGGAATCACAGCCCCCACTGGCATACTATTTTCACCCAATTCAGGCTCACTCGGCTCTGGCGTCTTTCCCCCAGGGAGTTCCATCATCAAGGAATACAGTTGGGCCTGACCATGACCTCGAGTGATAACCGAAGCATTGGGCCCTGGAGCAGCCACAGAGATGAGAAGAGCAGCTTTTCGCACAAGACAGGTGATAGCAGGGGGACTCTCAATACTGTCCCCAGCTGGGATGGCAACATTCTTGTTACAATCTGATTGTGGTGTCTTCAGGGGTTGGGCTGCTGTGACTACCTCAAGCAAGGGTTCCCCGCTGCATCCAAGGACGATTCAAGGCAGCAGGTGCCTGGCCATGCCAGAACACTTCCTGCAGATCATTCCCAAGGCTTCATAGCCTTCAGCTGTATACAGGGTAAGGCTGCCCTTAGGTGTGTACTGCAATCCTGGGGTCAGTCAGAACACTTTTTTAGCTCTGCTCAGACACCCGGAATGCACATTTTCCGGTCTCCAGGCTGCGCCATCTTCTCCATCTAACAATCAGATACACGTGGCAGCACTTCCTTATCCTCGTCTGCAGAGCGGTATCTCCTACCCCAGCCAAGGGATTGGTCCAAACACTCTCTGGAAAACTCAGCGCCGCCTCTTTCTTTTTGCAGCACGCCAAAACTTTAATGGAGTCCATTTTAACCAATGCAGCACTGGCGTAGTGCCAAAAAGACCAGGCTGACACTCTCCCATGAGCAATGAGACCTGTTGGTTCTTCCCCACATTGTTGGAATGCACAATAACACAGTCTATATGAAGTAAAGATATTACTTGCCACCTTCCCATAGAGCCAGATGAAATTTGATGGAGCTGTAGCCGGTTGTAGGGGCGACCGCTGCAGGAATAACACCTTTGCCCCACGTTGGGGTGCCAAATGTAGCAAGATCCCCAGAGGCCTAATGGTGACCTTGAGGGTTAGAGAGAGCAGTGGGTTACCAGCCATGGGGGGAGAAATGCAAAAAGAAATGATGGGCGCCAGTCACTTTTGGATGTAAACAAGAGATTTATTGTCTCTTAACAGAACTGTGTGAGAGAGGTTTAGGGCCATTACACCCTTGAGTAGATGCAATGGTAATTGTCAGACTCCGCAACGTCTATAGGTAGACAGCTATACAGTGAATGGCCTCCAGCCGGATAACACTATTGTATAGGTAGGACCGCTGTCTCCTATGGCAACTAATCTTGTAAAAGTCACTAACAGTAGTTGTACATAACTCTTGGTAACACAGAACAGTCCTTTACTTATCTCACAGTATCCAATTGTAGATCTTCACTCACTGAGCTCCCAGTCTCTCACTAGACTTCCAGATCACAGTAGTCACTGGATCCCCTGAGCCCTTCCATAGCTATCCCGCTGCACACTCCTCCAGTGTCACCCCCGCTATCCTGCTGGGTCCCTGGCTTGACACTTGATGATACTTTCCCACTTCTTCACCACCTCCGGTTGGTAAGAAGACTGCTCAGGTACTTGCTTCAACTTACTCACAGTCTCCAGTAACAAGGTTTAAGGCCTCTTAGTGGCGACAGCTTCCCCTCTACCTCCGACTGGTTCCCCATCCATCTCAATCTTCTAAACGTGTTTGGACTCCAATCCTGCAGTCCCAACCCTACGCTGCTTCTCCTGCTCCTGGATATGCCTCAGGCAGCCTAGCTGACAGGTGTCCCCAGGATAGGCATCAGGTTTCCGGCCTAGCAGCTCAGGGCGACATAAAACACGTCCACCCAGACAACCGTCTAGGTGGCACAGAAACACAATCACCTGACTCTACCCAAATAAATAGGCTCTCCCAGTAGGCCAAGGGACTTAAAGAAAACCTTGCCTATTGGCTGAGACACCTTATCCATTCGTGATTGGCCAGGACAATTACTACCTGGCAAACAAATTTTTTTAGCAACCCTGCCTAAACACAGGGGTGCTACATCTGTGTGATTTTTCATTCAACCTTTCAAATAAAACTGGCTACAAGACAGCTTTTTAAGAAAGGCCTGCTGTCTGGACTACCATTTTCCCAGAGAAGGTGATCCCCCACTTGAGCTAACCCCCACATATGGTGGATTTGGGTGGGCAACTTCCTGGGCAAGTGGAAAGATGGAGGATGTGTTAAGAGACCAACAGGAAACCACCACCAGCAGCAGGAAGGCAAACGCTAACAGGAGGTGAATCGCCAGTTTGCAGAGGCCCAGCAGGAAATCATCCACTAGTTCCCAGGGGCCACTGCAGTGAAAATCGCCAGGCCATTGCAACCCAGCAGGAGGTGAATCACCAGGTTACTGCAGCCCAGCAGGAAACCAACCACCACTTTGTGGTGGTTCTGATGGAATTAAAGAAGGGATCTGCAGGTCCTTTGCCGGTGGAAAAGAAAATGGTGCTATTACCTGCAGAAGATGACACCTGGGACCAGTGGTAAAGTTTGCCTGGGGCCATCAGCACATACTGGTAATAGTGGACTTTGTCACACGGTATACTAAAGCTATTACCTTGCGGAATACCTCAGCAAAGGCTGTTGCCAAAGAGCCTGCCCAGGTATTTAGTCGTGGGGGTATTCCAAAAGAGTTATTAATAGATCAAGGCACTCCATTTCTGTCCAGAGTCACTAATGAATTGTGTAAGTTGTTCAAAATCTCCCATCTCCATACCTCGGTCTACCACCCCCAAACTGATGGTCTTGTGGAGAGATTTAACAAGAAGCTCAAAAACATGTTAAAAAAGGTGGAGGACAAAGATGGAGAAATTGGGATTTTTGTTGCCATACCTCATGTTTTCTATACGAGAGGTACCTCAGGCATCTACAGGTTACTCCCCTTTTGAACTACTGTATGGTAGACTACCTAGGGGCCAGACATCGCAAAAGAAACATGGGAGGGAGAGCCCACACCTTATAGAAGCGTCATCAAAGCATATCTCACTGATGCAAGATAGAATCACGGCTGTCATGTTGCTTTTACGGGAACATATGGAACAAAGCCTGGAGGCCCAGAGAAGGGTTTATAATCAGGGTGCCAAGACCTTCAACACTGCTGATAAAGGGCTGGTACTAGTCCCCACAGTTGAAAGTAAATTCCTAGCAAGGTGGCAAGGTTCCTTTGAAATGATGGAAAGAGTAGGGGAAGTAAACTACAAATATTGCTAGCCAGGGAAAAGCAAACTAGAGCAAATATATCACATTCATTTCTTGAAACCTTGGAAGGACAGAGAGACTTTACTGGCAGTGCCACCACCCCCAAAATGACATGTCCCCTGTGACACCCAAGATACCCATAACTGAAACTTTGTCAGTGGCCCAACAGAAGGATGTTAAAGCATTTGTAATTAAGAATAGAGACTTTTTGTCTCACCTACCCACACTTATACAGCATGACATAATTACTGAATCAGGTGTCCACAAAAATGTAATGCCCTATAGAATACTCAAGGCTAGGCAGTAAGGTGTTGCAAATTAAATAAAGAATATGTTAGAGTTGGACATGGTAGAAGATCCAACAGTGACTGGTCAAGTCCCATTGTGTTGGTCCCAAAGCCAGATGAAACTATAAGGTTTTGTAATGATTTCAGGATCTTGAAACAGTGTGTCCAAATTCGATACATACCAGTGCTTCAGGTCGACCAGCTTGTCGACAGATTCGGAAGTGCCCGGCACATAACTACTTTAGACCTGTCTAATAGTTATTGGCAGATAACGGAATCTGCAAAAGAGTTCCAGTATAAGCAGATGCCTTTTGGATTGCATGGTACTCCTGCATCATTCCAGAGAATGATGAACAAGACATTAAGGCCACATTTCCAATACACAGCCGCCTATTTGGACTATGTAGTCATCCACAGCCCAGATTGGGAAGTAGTAGATTCCCTTAGGAAAGTAGGACTCACTGCCATCCCAGAAAGTGTGCCATAGGCTTAGAGGAGGCCAAATACCTTGGCTCGTCATGTCATAAGGTGGTTCCTTGCGCTTCAAGCATGTAAGTTCACAGTAGAACATAGAGATGGGAAATTTCAGAGATTCCCTTTCCTGTGTCCATTGTCTTGTTGGGACAGTTGCTCAGCCGCAGGGGCTTGAGCAGAAGGGGGGGGGGGATATGTGTCATTATGAAAGGTGAAGTGATTGGACGGTATGTTTCACCTTGCATGCGTTCATTTTCAGGGAACTAAGGAAAAATCTGGTCCAGGTTTTACTAGCCTCCTTGGCAGGGTTTGTTTCAGACTAGATTTTGCAGTCCACTTGTGTCCACCAGCAGGTGGTATAAATAAAGCAGGACCGGCGCAAGAGATTGCTCTTGGCCTGGGACTCTTTGCAAGAGAAAGGAAAAGGTTTGCATTATCTTTGTTGTGTGGGTGACTGGGAGAAGCCGATCACCTATGTGTTAGGAACCTGAAATGTTAATTAGTGCCTGGATGGCAAGGATTTACTTTCTATTTTGTTTGATTTTTCATGCAACCTTTTAAATAAAACTACAAGTCAGCTTATAAGAAAGACTTGGTGTCTGAACTATCTTTTTCCCAGGGAAGGTGATCCCCACTTAAGCTAACCCCTACTGTAACCTGTCTTGTCTTTTAATTTTTTTCCCTTACCTGGCTCCTCTGTTTTTACCTTGCTTTTCATCCTTTGACGGCATTAGACTGGCAAAATGACTCACAGGCTTTTTAAGCAAGGCAGGTAAAGATAGCCTGGAAAATGAATAAAAGGATGCATTTGAATACAAAAAATATCCCTTTAAGATCGTCATTTCATATAATTTGTTGTAGAAGGGCCCTTACTATCGGGAACAAAACTATTTATTGATTTCCGCTTACCTAATCTACAGTTTTCTGAATTATTGTCTTTTGTTACTAGCAATGCTGATGTCTTATGTTGATGACTTGTAAAGACTGAAACTGCATTTCACATTTTTGCACCATATTACTATCTTTTGAAAGACATTAAACATTTTAATGAAATAATTAAAAATACTGAAACTGTTATATTTTTCTCTATTGCATTTCTTCTATGTTCCAGTACAATAAAGATTAAAACTATCTGCTATAGAATATTTGATTCAATTATGATTGTGAACAATATGGATGTAAAAATCATTGGTCGCAATTAACTATGAAAGACAATTATGAAACATTTGAAACATTTCTTACCCAGTTAATTATCATTGCTTCTCCATTACAGTTTATATACAATGTTAATGAATAAAATAATTGAAAAGATCAGAACCAAGATACTGAATAGGAATATACATTGTTTTTCTAATGTAGAAAAGTCTCACATAAACTGGCATTATAACAAAAATTTGCCTAGATTATAAAATGAAGTGGCAATAATGTTGAAGTCCTGATGCACTGGACAAGAATAAGAAAGGAAATATATTTTTTCAATTTGCATTTTAGAATTAATCAAATCTGCAATCTCCCTTTTCCACTCTCTCATTCTCTACAGTTCTATACTGTATATCGTATATATAAAATCACACACACACATTTTGTGTGTGGATTTATTTTGGTATTTTTAAGCACACCCTGGTTATGTGCTTGGTATCTAGTACCTGTTGGTGCTGTTCACCCTCAAAAACTTTATGCAATTACAGTATAGGTATATATAATTGTATGTTTAATACGATATGAAAAGTGGTAATAACACTGTTCATCATTTATCACTGTGATAAGTCCCTAGTGAGGGGTTTAAAAGAAGATAATGCAGGTAGGAATTAAAACAGTTAATCTCATCTCTTTTCTTCACTGTGTATTCTTAATGATAGTAACAGTAGTATGATAAAAATGATGAAAGTCAAAAAAGTACCTCATTATTGTGATACATATGGAAAAAGGCCCCCTTGATTTATCATCAATTCACACTTTGTGATAAAGGCCTTTTTTGGCGAACAAATGAGAAAAGAACCAAGAAGTTACTATTTTACACATTATCAAGGATAACTACAGTATTGCTTGTGCTGTGAAGCATCCAGAATTGCACTTTACAGCACATAGCTCATCATTTCTGTAGCACTGACCCCCGAAGGAGCTGCTGGTTTTATTTGGGCTTACCGTTACCTCACTTGATTGCTTCTCCGTCTTGGGGTTCCCATGGTAGATGGCCCAAAGAATGTGGAAACTGACACTGAATCCGCTTTTGGGTTATTTATTTAGAACAGAACAGAATCTTTCAATAAAGGGTAGAGGGTTAGGAGTGAGTTCAGGCAATTAGATTGCAAAAATTGAAGTCTTTAGAGAAAATCCAGAGAATAGAAACCGTTTCACAACTGGATTTAACAACCCCCGGACAGGCCTCTCTCACTAGGCCTAGCAGTCAGTGGGATGCTCGACAAAGTCTCTGCCACAGACTTGTGAGACACACTTGAGCATTACTGAGGGATTTCGATAAATTTAAAAGAACTGACATGCAGTACCAGGTTCTCTCAGCCGATCTGGCGATACCGTATGAATGTTGATCCAGGTTGTGTCCTTCAACTAAGCCTCCAGAGAAGCCAGCCTTGTGCACGGTCTTCTCCTGAAAGAGTCCTCTCCTGGGGTTCTTCAGTTGCTGGGCCTCTCCCTTCAGATGAGACGGCACCCTCAGATCACTAGGCTCCAAAACTCGCTCGGGCCTGTCCCTGCAGTTGTGTCACCTCGGGCCAGCTGGCCCCGAGACTCGGGATGCATGGTTCCGAACCCCAGGCCACGAGGGCCATGGGGCTGGGTCAGGAGGACCACTAGAACCGAACAGACAGAAAATAAAATGACCCCACCAATGTGGCATTTGTACCTTAAATATGCCTGCTCGTCAGGAGCCAGCGGTACATTTCTTTCTCCCTTGACCCTCAGTGGGAAAAAACTATTTCCCTATTACTGTTCCTACAGATGCATCAGGAAACATGCAAAACACTCGAATTTTATCAAGTGACACCAAATTTACTAAAAGTACCTCTGGAATGCGATATGGCCTAACATAAACCTTAAGACCAGGCTCAGTAATATTATCATGCTTTGAAAGTGTTTTATTTTAAACTATCTGTTGTAAATCCATCATTGTTCCTCTTGGGCACTTTGCTTTTCCCCCCTGACCAGTTGCATCAAATTTGTGATCCTTTCTTTAATCTGTGATAGATATTCTGGAACGCACTTGTAAGGGTTGGACTCACTTTTCTATTCTTCTTTCACCAGGTCAAGGAAACCCGAGAATTTACATCCATATACCAGCTTAGAGTGAAGCCTGAGGCACCTCATTGATGGTAAATAGGAGTGTTGGCAGTAGGCGATCCCAGGCTTTCCCATCTATTTACACCACCTGCTTCAGCATGAATTTTAGGGTTTTGTTAAATCATTCAACCAAGTAGACAGAAATGTTCACACTGTTTCAGATTAGGCAGCTGTGCATATTTCTGCCATAACCCTTAAAATAAAAAGCATGCCTTGGTAAGTGACATTTTTTCTCAGAAAATCAGTGCAAATAAACACATGGATCAATTTCTGGCAATTATTTGTTTCCACATAAGTATAGCTTCAGTGTTCTGTGTGGCATAGTTGAGGATCACCAATATGTATTGGTAACTTCTGATGAATTTCACCATTGGGCCTACAAAATGCATATACACCTCAATAATATAAAATTCTATATAAAGTGCTGATGTGATTAGATTCTAACATATTACAACAATAAAAAAGAATCTCCATGCACAATGCTCCCAATCAAGTATCAAACATTTTATATATATATATATATATATATATATATATATATATATATATATATATATATATATATATATATATATAAATAAATCCTAAAGTATGAAATTAGTCCGCCTAGTGTCCAAGCAATTAATTTGTTGAATATAATCCTTAAAACAAATGTGAAATCCACCCACTAGTTTTCACAAAAGTCCTCTTCTTATTAGACAGAAATAGTGATCACATAAGTTCTTTCCTCCAGCACCTGTTTAACACACACTCATCAACTTTTATTGCCAACTTCTCTCAAGAAAGGCAAAATCGCTTTGGAACACGTGGTCGCAGGTATTATGCTTTAAGAAGCATTAAATCAGGTGGATACCAGTGCATCTCTGCCTGGGTTGCCCCTCCTCATGTTTTCTCACAAGCAAGTGAAAGTAAATCCCACATGGTGAAGTATTATAAAGGCACTTTCATTTATTAGAAAGAGTAATGCACTTACATATTAACCACTTCAGCCCTGGAGGATTTGGCTGCTCAATGACCAGAGCACTTTTTACAATTTGGCACTGTGCTGCTTTAACTGGTAATTGCTCAGTCATGAAATGCTGCACCCAAACAAAATTTGTGTCCTTTTTTCCCCACAAATCGTGCTATCTTTTGATGGTATTTGATTGTCTCTGCAGTTTTTATTTTTTGAGATATAAATGGAAAAAGACCTAAAATTTTGAAGAAAAATTATATTCTCTAGTTTTTCTTATTTAAAAAAAAAAATCCATCAAACCCAATTTTACTCATACATTTAGGCCAAAATGTATTCAGCCACATGTCTTTGGTAGGGTACATTTTCTGTAATTTACGTAGCTTTTAGTTTGACTGCCTATCTCATTTCTTGAGGTGCTAAAATGGCAGGGCAGTACAACCCCCCCCAAATGACCACATTTAGGAAAGTAGACACCCCAAAAAATTGCTGAGAGGCATATTGAGACTATTGAATATTTTATTTTTTTGTCACAGTGATTGAATAATAACAAAAAGAAATTACACAAAGTTGTCACTAAATTGTAAATTGCTCACACGTGCCATGGTTATATGTGGAATTACACCCAAAATACATTCGCCTGATTTTTCTGAGTATGGGGATACCTCATGTGTGAGACTTTTTGGGAGTCTAGCCATGTACAGGAGCCCGAAAACCAAGTCCCACCTTCAGGATTTCTAAGGACGTAAAGTTTTGATTACCTATCACGTTTTGAAAAACATAAAAGGCCAAGAGAGCACAACCCCCCTCCCCCAAATAACCCAATTTTGAAAGTAGACACCCCAAACTTTTTGCTGTGCCCATGGAATATTTTATATTTTGACACAAGTTGCGGAAAATTACAATTTTTTATTTTTTTTGCACTAAGATGTCACTAAATGATATATTGCTCAAACATGCCAGGGGCACATGTGAAATTACACCCCAAAATACATTCCGCTGCTTCTCCTGAGTATGGGATACCACATGTGTGAGACTTTTTGGGAGCCTAGTCGTGTACAGGACCCCGAAACCAATCACTGCCTTCAGCTTTCTAAAGGCGTAAAATTATGATTTCACTTCCTCACTACCCTATCACAGTTTCGGAGGCCATGAAATGTCAAAATACTACAACCCCCCCCCCCCCAAATGACCCCATTTTGGAAATAAGACACTTCAAGCTATTTGCAGAGAGGCATGTAAGTCCATGAATATTTTATAATTTGCCAAGTTTCGAGAAAATTACAATTTTTTTGCACAAAAACTGTCACTAAATTATATTTTGTTCAAACATTGCATGGTTATATGTGGAATTACACCTCAAAATACATTCTGCTAGATAGCACAACCCCCCCCCCCCCCAACCCCCCCCCCCCCCCCCCCCCCCCCAAATTACCCCATTTTGGAAAGTAGACACCCCACGCTATTTGCTGAGAGGCATGTAGAGTATTTTGCTCTTTTTGTCACAAAGTGTTGAAAATTGAAAAAAGAAAAAAAAAATGTTTATTTTTCTTTCTTAATAAATGAGAGCTTCAAAATACTCACCATGCCTCTTAGCAAATACCAAATATTCCACATGTAACCATGTAATGTTTGAACAATATATCATTTTAATGAAAACTTTGTGCAAAAAAAATAATAATAACTTTCCTGAAACTTATGCCAAAATATCAAAGATTCCATGGACACAAGATGCCTCTCAGCAAAAAAACTTTTGTCTTCTTTCCAAAATGGGGTAATTGGGGGGGGGGGGGGGGGGGGGGGTTGTGCTATCTTGGCATTTTAAGGCCTTTGTAACTGATTGGTAGCGAGGAGTGAAATAAAAAAATTACGCTCTTAGAAATCCCAAAGGTGCTGCTTGGTTTCCGGGGTTCTGTACACGGATAGGCTCCCTAAAAGTCTCACACATGAGATATCCCCATACTCAGGAGAAGCAACAGAATGTATTTTGAGGTGTAATTCCACATCTGACCATGGCATGTGTGAGCAATATATAATTATGTGACAACTTTGCGCACAGAAAAAAAAAGTTTGTCATTTTCCCAAAACTTGTAGCAAAATATAAAATATTCCATGGACTCAACATGCCTATCAGCAAATAGCTTGGGGTGTCTACTTTCCAAAAAGGGGACATGGGGGGGGGGCTGGGCTTGAACTGTCCTGGCATTTTATGCACAACATTAGAAGCTTATATCTCACATCACCCACTCTTCTAACCACTTGAAGACAAAGCCCTTTTGTTTTGCTAGAAAATTACGTTGAACATTATATATTTTTTTACAGCAAAGACCCTACAGATTAAAATGGTAGGTGTTGCAACTTTTTTTTTCAAACACTTTTTTTTTGGAAAAAAAACACTTGCACATTTGTAGATTTTAATGCATTAAAACAAACTATAGTGCCCAAATGTTTGATGGAATAAAAAAGATGATCTTATGCGAGGACATGGATACCAAACACGACATGCTTTAAAATTGAGCAGAAACGTGCAGTGGCGACAAACCACATACATTTTTAAAAGCTTTTAAAATGCTTTACAGGTTACCACTTTAGAGGGGGTCTACTTTAGGGGGTCTACTGTTAACATTACTGCCCTCGATCTGACCTTTGCGGTGATACCTCACATGCATAGTGCAATTGCTATTTACATATGACACCAGGCCGACTCTTGTGTTCATCTTTACGCTTGAGCATGGGGGAGACAGGGGTGCTTTTTTTTATATTTATTTTGCTTTTTTGTTTTATTTTTAAACTATTCCTTTCAGTTTTTTTTCTTTTTATCATTTGTATTGTTATCTCATGGAATGTAAATAAATAATAGGTAGTGACAGGTACTCTTTTTTTTTTGACAAAATTGGGGTCTATTAGACCCTAAATCTCTCCTATGCTTCAAAGCATCTGACCACACCAAGATCAGTGTTATAAAATGCTTTTGCAATTGCCCAATGGTGCTGTTTATATCCAGTGAAACCTAAGTCATGAAATGCTGTTAAGATAAATAAATCAGTGCTGCAGCTGAATGGCGAACCTGAAAACGCAAACAATGGTAACGATAAAACATTAACTCAATAAAAAAACTTGATTTTTTAACGTGCCTAAAAAATATATGCCGAAGCATGAGGCAATCTATCCCTAATGTTAGGAATAAACAGGAATCCACCCCTGCCCCCATGCTTCAGCATATATGCTCTTTTTTCAAACTGTGGTGGTGAAATCACCTCCTACAGCGCTGGTGTCACAGCTTTATGTATCGTGGGAGCAAATGCTGCTGCTGAATAAATAAACCCATGCTGCAGCTGAATGGCGTACCTGCTAAGCAAATGATGGTTAACAATAAAACAAAGTAACATTACAGTATAACAGTAAGACATACCATAGCTGCAAAGCAAATACAATAAAACATAGTAAAAATAAAACATTACAGTTCTAAAATACAGAAAAAATAGAGAGAACAATAGGTAAAGAATAGAGAGTGGACAATAGAGAGCGAACATAAGAGAGAGAACAATAGAGAAGAAAAATAAAACCACAACCATTTTTGGCTTTTTTTTGTGTGTTTTTGTGCGTTTTTTTTTTTAACTTTTATATAAACTGTAAATGTTCCAGATTAGGGCATCTCAAAATGTGATGGCCATATCATCTTTTGAGACCCTCAGTAAGTGTGCCTAGGAATGTGCAATGCTGTACCCTACGCTAATAATGCACTAGTGTGTGGTAGCGCTCAAAACACTCACCGATACAGAGACCAGGCTGGTCAGGAATGCATCCCGATCCCACTCTGTTGTGTGACATAGCGAATTAATTTTCATTATTTCACACTAACGTTCCTCCCTGCCAATCAGCAGGCAGGTCAGTAAGACCTGTCTCCCGATTGGCCAAAGCATTAGGCGATCCTTTGGATGCCTAATGCTTTGACGGAAGAGGACACATGGCGTAGGAAGAGAGCTGCTGAGCCGCCGAGCCGCCGAGGAGGAAAACCACCGAGGAGGAGAGCCCCGTCACTCCAGGAGAGGATCAGGAAGTGCCGCCGGACTGGCTGCAAGGGGGGGGGGATTAGTGAAGTGATGGCTGCCTTTACTGGGCACAAGTGGTTGCATTTACTGAGCACAAGTGGCTGCATTTACTGGGCACAAGAGGCTGTATATGATGGGCACAGTGGCTGCATTTACTGGGTACAAGTGGCTGAATTTGATTGGCACACGTGGGTGCATATACTGGGCACAAGTGGCTGCATATGATGTGCACAAAGGACTGCATATACTAGGCACAAGTGGGTGCATTTGATTGGCACAAGTGGTTGCATTTACTGGGCACAAGTGGCTGCATATGATGGGCACAAGTGGCTGCATATGATGGGTACAAGTGGCTGCATTTGATGGGCACAATGGCTGCAAGTTATGGCACAGGACCGTCTGGAAACAGACGGGCTGTAATGATCTCTTCCTGGAATTTAAGGAAGGATCCATTTTGTCTGCTTTTTATAGCACATAAGCATTCAGCAGAGCCAATTGGAATGAGTATATAGATACTTTTTTATACCAGCGTCTGACTTTATGGACAATTAGGTACGGCGACAATAACTGGTCGTTGAGGCCCTCCCCTCCCATATTAAGGATACATTCATGGACAAAGAGGGGTTTCTCCACAATACCAGTCGCCGCTGAAATTTGGACCAGCGTGTCTGCATGAAGGGAGAACAGAACAAAAACATTCTTATTATCCCTCCAGTTCGCAGCGAGAAAATTATTACATCTCAAGCAGGCTCTCTCCATCAGCCTAAGACAGGAAACTACAAGCCGCTGGGGTAAGCCCCGGTGATTAGATCGCATGGTGCCACATGCGCCAATTCCATGATCAAACAAGTGATTAGTCATGCGCAGAAACATGTAGACCTCTTTACCAGTGTACCTTCGATTTGATATTTTTGCCTCTAAATTTACTGGTACACTAGTGAGACTGTGCAGGAAAAAAGAGCACTGACTGTCAGCAACTGCTTCCAACGCTAACAAAAGGAATCAGGCCTGACTGCAGTTAAGTGTTTAGTGTTTTGTAACTGACAGTGATCGACTCATACTTCACTTGGGTGGGCTGGGCTGCGCTTGGTGGAGGGGCTAAACACAGGTGCTAGGAGGTATCTGGGCTGATCCCACTAACACTGTGTTTTTTGGAAACCCTAAACTACTGGGGACGCTAGTATTGATCTGATCAGATCAGATATTGATCCATTAAGACACTATACTACTAAGGGAGGTGTATAGTGCATGTGTGTTAGTGCTACTGGCCCTAATCTTACACTGCCTGGGGTGATACAGACCCTAACTGAAGCTAAAACCTAACTGATATCACCCACTGGGTGATCCGGGGGTTAAACCTTTATTTAGGTAGTATACAGCGGGTGCCCTGATGCTATAAAAAAATAACTAGCTAACCAGCGTCATCGTGACACTAATACAGTGATCACTGGTGACAGGGGGTGATCAAGGGGTTAAACCTTTATTGGGGGGGTTAGGGGATCCCTAGACCTATCTGGTGCTACTACTAAGTACCCTAATGCTAATTAGTGTAAAAAATGACATGAGTACAGTGATCAAAGAAAAATATGAACACTGCACTGGGTGACACAGCAGCGACAGGGAGTGAAGGGGTTAACAGGGGGGCAATCGGGGGGTGACAAGTGTACCTATGTGTATTGTGTCAGTGTAGTGTTGGTGCAACTTACTCTAAAGCCCCATACACACGAGAGGACTTATGTCCGACAGACTTCCGGAGGAGTTCCGTCGGAGTTCTGCTGGAATTCCGACGGAGTTCTGACAGACTTTTCGGCTGAGCGGACTTGGCCACACACAATCACATTAAACTCCGACGGATTCGAACGTGATGACGTACGACTGGATTTGAATAAGGAAGTTCATAGCCAGTAGCCAATAGCTGCCCTAGCATCGGTTTTAGTCCGTCGGAGTAGCATACACACGAGCAAATTTTTCGAAGGGACCGGGTCCGGCGGAGTTCCTTCGGAAAAATTTGAAGCATGTTCCATATTCTAAAGTCCTTCGGACTTTGGTGAGTCAAAAGTCCGTTGCAGCCCACACACGATCGAATAGTCTGACGGACTCAGTCCGTCGGACTTTGGATGTTGAAAAGTCCGCTCGCGTGTACGGGGCTTTAGATGTCTTCTCTCCTTTCTCTGGAATGGAAACGAATCACACATGAACCTTGCTTGGCACATGGGCTGAACCTGGAGGTGCATTAGTTTATATCAAGGTACTTTGGCTTCCAAGAGGTTACTCATAATGCCAGGATGGTTTGTGGCCACAAGCAGTCATGCCTGGCTTTAGCATCAGAGAAATGCAATGCCAACATGCACTGCCTGCCAATTGCCTCATCTGTGACACCCTCATAAGCTGGAATTCAACATTTGCCATTCTGCAGAGGCTGCACCAGTGGTAGGAATTAATGAGTTGATGGGTGATTATGGTATGGGGAAGGCTCTGAGGTGCTGAGGTTTTTTAACCACGCCATTAGCTCATCATATAGCATTGCACCTCAAAGTTTCAGCCTATTTCAGCCTACTCTGGCACTCAAAAATAATTGTGGCTATTGTCTCTCAGATACATTCCAATGTTTGTTTTAAGAGAAAACCTGTCTATATTCCCTTGTTTATATTGTGGACTAACTAAACTTCTTATATACTGTCCAGCCACTGTGTTTGAGACCTTGGTCTCTCAAAGTTTACTCTCTAATTTTTATAGATAGATACAACTTTCCTAGTCTCTCCCTCCCTTGCATCCTAAACTAGATATACTTTTTAGTATAATTAAAGGCAAAACCTTTTTTTTTAGCTTTGGATAGATTGGAGAGGGATGGTAATACCTGTCAGATTTTTATCGCTATCTAGGACCCCATTGTGGAGATTCATCCTCTCTTTTTGTCATATTTACTGTTATCATTGAAAATAAAAGTAAAAGAAATCCCAAATATTGGGCTGTTCCCAGAATGCTAAGAGGGGAAATATTTCAACGGGGACACTAGTTCTGTGACCTTTGTGCTTATCAAGGATTCCATCACTTTAGAGGGATTTCCTCACACTTCTTGTTTTAGTTATAGACAGGAAGAGAAGAGAAATCCTCCCAGTGGGACTATACTTTACAACTGTCTTCATTTGGTGAGACAGTCCTGCTTTGTCGTTAAGTCTCCTAGCTCAACTGTGTCCCAAGCCGTGTCCTGGAAATGAGTGCTCCCACACACTTACATACTCTTTAGCCTGGCAGGCATTTCAGTGGAGCATACTATTCTGTACCACACCACACCACAGGGGAATCTAGTGCATATTTCAGCTTCTGAAAAGAGGCTGAGGAATGCCTATGCAAAGCAGTCACATGACATTGTGGGCAAGCTCCAGGTCTGCCCTCAGCACATACTGATGCTTGGCCAGGATCATAAAGGAGATGGTGAGAACAGTGATGGCAGAGGTGTGCTGGGAAGGGGGGGGGGGGGTGGAGGCATAGGTGTCCTGCAGGAGAAGGGAGCAGGGAAGGCAAATGTGTGTAGGGGCATTGGTGACAGAGGTGTGCTGGGGGGGGGGGCAGAGTGAATGGAAGCAGAGGTGTGCTTGGGAAGATATTGGAGACAGAGATGTGCTCCTGGCACTTTATTAAGGCGGAATGACAGAAACACACAAGCTGTTTTTTCATTTAACCTTCATTTTTAATGGGAAAAAATGGATGTTATGATATGGCAGGCTCCATCACTCAAACTTAAACCATGTGCCCTGGGTGTCCTGTTGGGTATCTTAGGCACTAAACCAGCAATTTCAATGCATTTATTCTACTTTGGCACTGCATGGGAGGTGGATAAAGAACCTTCCTTGCCAGAGTTTCCCTCTGTGAATGAATGAATGAATGAAATACTTATATAGCGCACAATGCGAACTGAATCGCCTCTAGGCGCTGTGGTTTTCTGTTCAGGTCAAGAGCACAGCTCTTTGCAACCAGCCTTCTGTACAGACCTTCTCATAGTTACTGGCACCATTTTTTGCTTTCTTATAAAATGGCAGCAATGTTGTGATGTAGGGTTAGGTTTGGGTTAAAAATCACCAAATTGCCTGTAAATTGCTTCTTAGTGATGAAGTGCTGGTAGAGTGCCAGTGTGAGATAACTCCAAACAGTCTTTTAAATTTGTATCTATAAAAAACTCAAGTGTCACTCTATTTACAAAGCAATTTTCAAGTTCGGAATCAGCATTGTAAATCAGTATGTGATCAAAAAGTAAACACATTAGTTTGGCAGTTAGAACAGCAATAATGTAGAATTAAAATGAGATAAGTGTTTTGAGACATTATTTTAGACGCTTAGCTACATTAGGGCTCCTTAACATCTTGGAACATTGCCCTGCATTTTGCCCTGCATATGCTTAAAAAATGATACACTTTGGTCTGAAGCCCTTTGGGGTCACATTCAGGTATATTGAAATTCATCCTTCAAAAATACAATGAAAACCATGGAAATGTTCATTATCCCAATATGGACATCGCCACTTGTGAATATGCACATTATTGTAGGACAAAGTAATTGCTGGCAAGCAGTGTTTTTAGTTGTGCTATTGGCTTTTTATTTGTCCAGACTACAAAAAATTGTGGCAAATCAAAAATAACACTATATGCTGCCTTTTTAAAAAATGTTGCTCAGTGTTAAAGTGTGGGGTATGGGAATAAACCTTACTGAGGAGGAAGGGGAATTTCTGAAGTGGCATTTAAAGTGCTGGGGATATCTATAGTACAGATTATACTAGATTAGAACTATTATATTATGCTATATAACTCTATGTAGCTATATATAACATATATTATGCCAGGGGTGCTCAACCTTTTGAAGAGCGAGGGCACTTAAGCAACTTGGAAATCGGTCATGGGCCACAATGTGCGGAGCGGGTGAATGGCATGTCCGTGTCCACTCTGCATTTGCAGAGTGGACACGGACACAGGCCACGATACTTTTTAGCGAATCGTATTGGAGGTAGAACACAAGTCAGTTTATGTCTGCCACTACTTAGAGGGTCCAATTGGTCAGACTGACTGCGTGAAAAGGGTCCAAGGCTGTTTTCACACTGATGTACTGTGGTTTACCTGCACCACTTGTGCAATGCAGTGTACCTTTGGCTTTCTTGCAGTTTGCAATAGACTTCTATTATATTCTGCAGGTTTAGTGCACTTTCAGAACGCTCACCAAACTTGTAGGTAATAATCGAAGTCTATGGCTCAGTGCAGGTAACCCACAGGTAAACTACTCTGCGCCTGCAGATTAGTTTGAAAGCAGCCCAGTTAACACTGCAGAAAAGATATGCCCATATAAACACTGTAATTTTAGTAATAAACTGACCTTTAATAACAGTATTCTTTAAATTCTATTCTATCCAAGAGCAGTAGGTCGCGGGCCACATCAGAGGGCTCCGCAAGCCACATGTGGCCCTCGGGCCACTGGTTGGGCACCCCTGTATTATGCTGTTGTGTCATCATACAATCTCAACAGAGCCTGTGCATATACTACATGTTATGAAAATTAGTTATTATAAGCATTGAAGTGGGGCATCCCATCGTTTTTTTTTTTCAAACTAACAACACTGCCATGTGATTACATAACATACAGTATAGTACTGGTTCTTGGTTAGTGCTATATGTGCTTCTTTCAATATGTTAATCAAACATTTTAAGAAACATCATATAAAATGACTAACCATTAGTAGATATTTCAAGTATGATACATTGTTTGGAAATATATAGCAGAGTACTGTATACGGTATCTTATTAAATGTTACCAAGCAAAGAGTATTTGAGATTAGTGATTCACTTCTGGGGTATTCAGCAAATATTGACTTTTGAAAAGTGCTACAGACTTTAGGCCTCATTCACAAGGTCATAAAAAAAATGCATAGAGAAGCTTTTTTTAATTACGGATCTGAATGAAGCTGCATTGTTTTCAATCAAGCCATTCACACAGGTGCGTAAACATGACTCACTGAATCCAAAAATCTGTGTGCCTTATGCCTTGTGCATATAATGTATACACATGCAAGCTTGTGTACGCACTTGTAAGCACATACTTTTTTTCCCTTTGTTTATAATAAATGTATCTTAAAAACAAATTATATAAACATCAGCATCTTTATGCGTTTAAACTCATCTATACGCAAGTATTTTACTGATCATTGCGCAGAAACGTTTCTCCTAACGTGTAATAACATCAGTAAAAATGTTATGCCTGTGTGAATGAAGCCTTGAAGCCCAACTCCAGGCTTACACAAATTACCCTCCCATCCAATCTTCCCACCCATTCTCATTAGAAAAGTCCTCTAACAAAGTTTATGCACCAGCCAGCCCCCTCTTGGTAGGATCTTTATACCGTGCAGCCTTCTGGAGCCTGAGAGGATGCAATCTCTAATGGTCAATAGAAAGTGTCCACATTACTCAGGCAGCAACATGGCCACCTAAAGGAAGGCCATCCTCCTCTGCAGTAAAGAGGATAGAGAATACAGGAAATATCACATGACCAAGGTTTTTGGTGTGCATTAGGAGCTTTTAGCTTGGGATTTCTTTCTAACTAATGCAATTAGTTGAAGGTAGAGGAGAAGGCCAAAAAGTGAGTGAAGGAGCTGGTGAGGCAAGTTTAAACATTTCAGCTTATACTTTTTTTATTATGTAAAAACTGAAACCTCTTTTTGCTATTTTATTACATCCCTCTTAACCTAAACAGCCTTGCCTAAAATGTATACATTTAATGCCTGAAAATTCCTGCAGCCACTTTTCTTCATGTGCCTCAGGTCTCTTAAAGGAGATTGCAAAGGCAGTGCTTACAATCACTGCCAGCCCCTCTGTTAGGACAAAGTGTACAATACTATACAGTGTTTGTGCTTTTTTTATAATTCTTCTTTTAATTACCTTTTTTCACCTTGCCGATCACCGGTCATGTGACCACCCATCGCTCTCTTCCTCCGATATATTAACTACAGAAGGGAGGGGCTGAGATCTCCCTCTGACATCTGCCAGGCGATCACGTGACCACGGATTAATGAGATGAAATAAGACATTTAGAAGAATTTTTAAAGAGCACATACACTCTATAGTACATTTTGTCCTAACAGAGGAGCTGGCAGTAATTGTGAGCAGTTACTTTACTCCAGCTCGGAACAGCGATAGAAGGGGAGGGGTGGCTCACACAAGGAGATGACAGGGAGAGAAGGAGGAAGAGAGGAGTGCTGCGGGATGATGGAGGCTCGTAAAACTGAACATGATAATCAGGGCTCAGTAGCCATGATTACCGTGTTCAGGACACACAGGGGGGCACAGGAACTGGCAGGATCAACCAGGTTTTTTACAGCTTAGAGAAGGAAAAATTACACTGCACAAGCACTATGCAGTTTAATATGCTTTAAAGGAACAGGATCTTTTATTTTACAACCACTTTACATTTTCCTTTTAAAATGGCAGTTTTGTGAATTTTTTTTTAATTAGTAACACACATGGCATATCAGTTTTATTTAAAATAGTTGGAATTAGAGCAATTGCTGTTGTTTAACTAGCTTTGTTATACTTTGAAACGTTCTAAAAAATTTAATTATGATATTTCTTTCTTCAAACACAATATTATCTTCAAACATCATAATGTTATTGTTATCTCACATAATGTGTGAGAGCGCCTTTTTTTGCCACTGCACACCTGATAAGGAAGGTTTCATATGTAAGATGTCTGCATTCAATTATTAATGACACACACCATGTACTAATTAACAATTCACTTTTTAAGTTTTTTTTTTTTCCAGCGTGTGAACATAAATTGCCTTATCAGTGTCATGAACGTATTCTATGTTGCCATATACTTAGAAGGGTCATTAAAAACGAAATTATGTCACCATACAGTATAGCAAACCTATTCAAATTACTGTGAATACATGAAAAATGAGAACAATATTTCACAATATATAACTTAATAACTATAAACACTATAAAGGGATCAAAACCATTTTGGAACAATGCATGAAACAAAAAGTGTAAAGAAAACCACAATAAACCACAACAAGTGGGTCCCTAAAAACTGCCCACAGCATGTGGGTTTAATAGCTAAAAAAAGATGTATCAATCTCGCGAATAATATACATGAAAAATGATATATCACAATATAATATGTTCACAATAATAAATAGAAAAAAAAAAACAAGGTGTAATGAAAGACAGATAAAAAAAAAATACAAGTCTGTGAATGCATCTTCCCATATGCATTTCCAAATGATTGATCGCACTGAGAATCCACTAATCTCACATTAAGGAAATATCACCACCCCACTGAATTAATATGGTGAACTGCTTTCCAGAAAGAATGATCCCACCAAGAGATCATATGAGCTTGTATAAATTATCCCTGTAGGTGAATGGCCACAGGATTTTTCTGCATTTAAAGCAGAGGTCCACCCTAAAGTGGACCTTCCGCTCATTGGAACCCTCCCCCCCTCCGGCGCCACAATTGGCACCTTTCAGGGGGTGCAGGTACCTGTACAGTACAGGTATCTGCACCCACTTCCGGCGTAGATTCTGCAGAAGGTATGCCCCTTTCCGCAGAATCTACGCCCCTTTCTGAAGGTCCCCCGCTACCTGCTGGGAAACACACGGATCCCAGAGACAGCGGGGACCATCCTTATTGCACAGCGCGACTCGCGCATGCGCAGTAGGGAACCGGTAAATGAAGCCGAAAGGCTCCACTTCCTGATTCCCATACCCAAGATGGCGGCGGCAGCACCCGAGAGACAATCGAGAGATCGGCTTTGGGTGCCAACATCGCGGGCACGCTGGGCGGGTAAGTGTCATTATTTTAAAAGTCAGCAGCTGCAGTATTTGTAACTGCTGGCTTTTAAAAAAAAAAAAAAAAACGGCGGACTCCCGCTTCTAATGGGACATACTCTGCATTTGGACACATGCTGCATTTGGACACAGGCTGCATTTAATGGGACACACTCGGCATTTGGACACGGGCTGCATTTAATGGGACATAGGCTGCATTTAATGGGACACACTCTGCATTTGGACACAGGTTGCATTTGATGGGACACACTCTGCATTTGGATACAGGCTGCATTTAATGGGACACACACTGCATTTGGACACAGAATGCATTTGGACACAGGATGCATTTAATGTGACACAGGCTGCATTTGGACACAGGCTGCATTTAATGGGACACAGGCTGCATTTAATGGGACACACTCTGCATTTGGACACAGGTTGCATTTAATGGGACACACTCTGCATTTAATGGGACACACTCTGCATTTGGACGCAGGTTGCATTTAATGGGACACACTCTGCATTTGGACACAGGTTGCATTTAATGGGACACACTCTGCATTTGGACACAGGTTGCATTTAATGGGACACACTCTGCATTTGGACACAGGTTGTATTTAATGGGACACACTCTGCATTTGGACACAGGTTGCATTTAATGGGACACACTCTGCATTTGGACACAGGTTGCATTTAATGGGACACAGGCTGCATTTGGACACAGGCTGCATTTAATGTAAGACACCCTGCATTTGGACACAGGATGCATTTAATGGGACACACACTGCATTTGGACACAGGATGCATTTAATGGGACACAGGCTGCATTTGGACACAGGATGCATTTAATGGAATACAGGATGCATTTGGACACATGATGCATTTAATGGGACACACGCTGCATTTGGACACAGGCTGCATTTGGACACAGGCTGCATTTTGTGGGACACAGGCTGCATTTGGTGGGACACGGGCTGCATTTGGTGGGACACAGGCTGCATTTAATGGGACACAGGCTGCATTTAATGGGACACACTCTGCATTTGGACACAGGTTGCATTTAATGGGATACACTCTGCATTTGGACACAGGTTGCATTTAATGGGACACACTCTGCATTTGGACACAGGTTGCATTTAATGGGACACACTCTGCATTTGGACACAGGTTGCATTTAATGGGACACACTCTGCATTTGGACACAGGTTGCATTTAATGGGACACACTCTGCATTTGGACACAGGTTGCATTTAATGGGACACAGGCTGCATTTGGACACATGCTGCATTTGGACACAGGCTGCATTTAATGTAAGACACCCTGCATTTGAACACAGGATGCATTTAATGGGGGACACAGGCTGCATTTGGACACAGAATGCATTTGGACACAGAATGCATTTAATGGGACACAGGCTGCATTTGGACACATGATGCATTTAATGGAATACAGGATGCATTTGGACACATGATGCATTTAATGGGACACACGCTGCATTTGGACACAGGCTGCATTTGGACACAGGCTGCATTTTGTGGGACACAGGCTGCATTTGGTGGGACACAGGCTGCATTTGGTGGGACACAGGCTGCATTTGATGGGGCACAGGCTGAATTTGGTGGGAAACAGGCTGCATTTGATGGGACACAGGCTGCATCTAAGGAGGGACTCTGCTGGGGGCACCGGATGTAAGGACGGACTCCACTGAGGACACCTGATGGCATCCGGTGGCAGGTGACTTGGCTTGTGACACGCTCAAGACTCCCACTAATTCTGCATTATGGTGAGTTGAATGATTTAATTTTATATTACAATGTAATAATAGAAATAATGTGCTTCAATCATCCTGACACCATAACAACCATGGTGCCGGGATGATTGAAGTGCTAACACCAGGTGTTTGGGGTATCTTTATCTGCTGATTGTTAAACTTTCTAGAATACACATTTCTATTGTTGTGTAGGATCTGGACCTGCTGTCCCTCCATCCCTATCTCCCTCTCCCTCCATCCCTCTTTCATCTCAGATGCTAACCACACCACCTTAGAGCCACGCCCACGGTTTTGCTGAAACCACACCCATTTTCACAAGGTGGGAGGGGTCAAAAAGGGCAGGGTCTGGCGCCCCCCCCCCATCCTAAAATCACCAGCCACCACTATACTCAGCACGTTGCTGATATCTCCTTAATGTGGTGTAGCACTGACTTGCTGTGTAGCACTGCTCATAGCAACCAACTTCTATCAGACATTTGTCTAATGCATGTTAAATAGTGACAGTTACCACCCGGTATATTGCTATGGGTAACACATAATCCCTTTCTTCCTCTAGTTTTTATAAACAAAACCTGTTGTCATCATTTGTACCTTATTAACACACTAAAAAGGATGGAAAACAACAATGTAGAGAATTTGTTTCACTGCATGAGAGCTTTGCTATGCATGAACATAAAAAGAACAAGAACTTCTTTAAATGCCAGTCCAATACCTCTGGCATATCTGTTCATGCTTCATTCATTTCCTAGCTTTAGACTCCAGCTGATGCAATGTTTGGAGCTAAGAAGATGTATGTTTTAAGAGATGTCTTTAATAAAATGTATTTTCTGTGCAGATTAAACGAAGCAAAAATAAACTTAGATTTATTAATATTTCACACAATAGCACTCAGAATGCCTTCAGCAAACTGAATGTTTTGAATCTAGTTCTTTGCTTCAGTGCATATGCACTTAGGTTGTGTGCAAGAGTTTGCTATTATTTCTGCTGAATAGACCATAAATAAAGAAACATTATATCCAGCAAGGGTCTCACTTCAGTCCCACAAATGCTAAAGTGAAGCATGATGCAGTTATAGTTTTTGAACATAAATATAATAAGGCTGAAAATTGGCTATTTCTTTTTCCTTTGAGAAGCTGTTATGTTTGTCTATAAATCAAGAATGATCATAATATGTTGCATTCTTAGCTTGAAACTCTTAAACTACTGTCCCTCTTATAGTGTTGCAGAAGAGTGCTTGTGCCAAGATTTATAACTACATTCAAAGCTGCTAGTCTGCTGTGCTTTTTATACTTACCCTTCTGTTTGGTTGTATTATATTATACTGAATTGCAAGCTAATATTGATATGCAGAGTGTGATCTACTAAGTAAATTCTTTAAATTGGACTTGCATATTTTCTATTGAATTACTGTACAGAGTGTTGGTTAAAAAATTATGTTCTTTCTGCATAGCCTCTTCTAATAACTCTCCTCCATTAAAAACAAAAAAAAAACTAATAATGTATATTTGGCTGAATGGCTTACTCCACGTGTTTGATAGTTAGAAGCTATGTTCGAGTTGTGCTGTATCCATAGATTTACATTGTTTCTCCTGGTTCATGACCCCTGGTCCTGTGCTGTCACCTATATGTTCTACACTTCCACTGGAGTTTTTCTCCTCCCTGGCTCTGCGTAGGTGTGTGTGTGTGTGTGCTTGGCAATGTATAGTTTCACACCTCCAGTGGGGCTCTTTTTCCTCTGTGGCTCTGTGCCACAAGCTGTGATTTTAATGATACTACTTCATCAACCCTTAGGCTCGGTTCACACTTGCCCGACTCCAAAGTCGCGCTACTTTTCACTTTTTACATTGCAACCCCCAATATGTATGAGCATTATGTGTCAGAAAAAATCACCCTGCCGCCCCCAAAAAATCGGCACTAATCTGCATGCTTTCCCCCTAAGCATAAATTTCCCCCTCCTCCTAGTGCATATCCACCCCCCCTCTGAAATCCTCCTCCCAGCACAAATGTTTGTCCCCATCCCCCAAATCCCCCCAGCTCAAATGCCCCTTTCACCCCAAAAATGTACCCCTTCTAGCACAAATCCTCTAATCCTAAAATGTCCCCTCCTAGTACACCCCCCCTCCCCCACTCCAAATCACCCCCTGCCAGCACAAATCCCCTCCAATCCTAATTCTAGAACAAATCTTTTTCCTACCAGCTCCCCTCTTGGGACAAATCTCCCTACATTATCACTCTTAGCAACCCCCCCCAATTCCCCCTCATAGAACAATACTTACCCCCTGTCACCCCCAAATTCCGCCTTCCAACAAAATTCCCCTCTCTCCAATCTCCTTGCAGTGCCCCCCTCCACATCATATGATACCACAGTGCCCACCCTTTGCCCTGGCCCTGGCCCTGCAGCTTTCACTGGTTCCTCCTCCTGACCTCTAGGTCACTGCTCTGTCTTCTGTAAGCAAGGTACATATTCATTCTGTTCTTTACAGCTACATGCTTGCTGGATAGAGTTTAGGTACGTGGTAGGGTTGTGTTAAAAAATGAATAATTGAAAAAAACAAAACAAAAACCAAAAAGTAAACTTATACTTAGATACTCTTGAGAGCTACAGCTAAATACCATGCATGCATCAATTTGTGTTTATGTTTTAACAACCGCTAAGCAGAAACACCAATTTTTTCCAGTGAGTGCTAAAATGGTTGCATATACCCTGTTTCCCCTAAAATAAGACCTAGCGTGATTGTCGACGATGGCTGCAATATAAGCCCTACCCCCCAAATAAGCCCTGGTTAAAGTCCTTCTATGTCTTATTCTCAGGGTAGGGGTTATTTTCGGGGAAAGAGGGTGGGGTTTATTTGGGGGTTAGGGCTTATATTGCAGCCATCACCGACACTCACGCTAGGTCTTATTTTAGGGGAAACAGGGTAGCAGCCCTGCTAGATAGACTGGGACCTTAGACTAACAGCAATTCCTAATAGCTACATACTTGAGCATATGCTCAGCTGTAAAGGGTTTGTTACAATCTATTAGATATATTCATAGGTGCCTAACTTGTTAAAAAAGAAAGAGAATTGATAGTTTCTCCTTGGTTACACGCAAGGCTAATGCCGCGTAAACACGACCAGGCTTTCCGTCAGAAAATAATCATTCTATCGGATATTATGATCGTGTGTGGGCTTCATTGGACTTTTTTCTTCAAAAATTCAGACGGACCTAGAAATAGAACATGTTTCAAATCTGTCGGATGGAATCAATTTCTATCGAGAAAACCATTCGTCTGTATGCTGGTCCGACGGACCAAATATGACACAAGGGCAGCTATTGGCTACTGGCTACTGAACTTCCTTTTCCCAAGGCGTCTTTCAGGACAGCACCTGAGAGATAGTGACTCCTCCCTCATCCTTAGGAAACACCTTCTTCCTCCAAAATTTAAAGGGAGGCACCTCCCTACCAAACCTCAGTTATTGTGTTTCCTCCGGCCCGGAGAGAACATCTTTTGGGAGAGAGTCAGGGTCTCTTGGGTGCTCCTGAGGGACAAGACTTCCTTCCCTTTTTTTCCTCCTCTAGGGACCCGCTGTCCTCCTGACCTACCCAGGCCTCAGCAGTGGTAGCAATCGGGCTCCTCTTCCCCTCCTAGTGCTCAGGGAGAGCCAAAGATTCGGTGGCCCGCAGGGGCATGTTTGTCGGCGGTCATGCCGAAAGTGACAAAGTGGGTCACTGGGTTGGCGAAAATGTTGTTTCCAGCATGGACACAGGGGGGAGGAGGGAGGACAGGAGCTGGTGCCTATTTCCGCTTCCGGTCCGGTGCAGAGGCACTATGGGAGTCCGGAGGCGGCATGTGAAGCCACAGGTGGATTTCTGCATACCTACTATGGAGGAAAATAGAGAAAGAAACTGCACTATAGTGAAAAAAATAATAAATCATATAGTGACTGGTAACCAAAGGGACCCAGATAAGCTGCAGCTTGGCTGTATCACATAATTACAGAAAAACAATATAAGAAATAAATAAGCTGCGCTAAACCAAAAGTGTGCCAAAAAAAGCTAATACCTCTTGTCTATATATAGCATGACCTACTAAAAATGTCACATAAACATTAACCTTACCCTTACAATATGGGTAATACAAAAATTCATAAATATCAGTGATCATGAGTGACAATACACAATATATAACAGTGCAATAAACACCCCAATGTGCTATTATTAGACAATGTAAACCATATAAAAATGAGTAAAGTAGCCGTGAAAAAAGAGTCTTTCAAATCAGCTTGAATGTAAAAAATGAAATCCTCCACTCGTATATAGTGCCCAGTCCCCCACCAAAGTGTACAGATCTACTTCTTACCAGAACTTCATGACCCCCCACTACAGAGGGTCACAGAACACACTTAGGTATAAGGCTCTCCCCCACTCCAAAATAGATCTTTTGCTGCTCTCCTTAGACTGCCTCTTCTATCAGATGGATTAATGGGTACCCCTCTCCAGTGAATCTCCCATATGGTCAGAGTTCGAGGATGCACATCATTTGCATAAAAGGAAAGTGAAGCTCCAATAGTGTAAAACCTTTTATTATTTAAAACCAAATAAAGATAAATTGCACTTACAGTGTATAGGAAAAAACCTTAAGTCCGCTGCGCCGGCCGGACGCACACAGACAAACCCGTCCTTCTTGGATACAAACGACTCCAACATGAGGTGATGTCAGTGCACCGCTTCACCCTACGCATTTTGTAACAAAATTACGTCATCCAGGGGCACGGGCGGCGCGCCATGTCACCTCTATTTATAGTGCCAACACCCATTCAAGCCTCTCTCTGGGCCAACCGCGAGTTCCGCTTGTATTAACCAAGCCTCGTTTTTGTTGGTAAACATCCTGTCTGCTCCCCCACTGCGCTCGAAATATCGTGAGATTAATGTCCATCTGAACCTCGTTCGGAGTCACTAATAGCGAGCGGCAGTCCGAGCGGAATCTGCCGCTCGCTATTGGTGACTCCGAACGAGGTTCGGATTGACATTGATCTTGCGATATTTCGAGCGCAGTGGGGGAGCAGACAGGATGTTTACCAATGAAAACGAGACTTGGTTAATACAAGCGTAACTCGTCGTTGGCCCAGAGCGAGGCTTGAATGGGTGTTGGCACTATAAATAGAGGTGATGTGGCGCGCTGCCCGTGCCCCTGGATGGTGTAATTTTGTTACGAAACAAGTATTCACTTCGAGCTTCCAGTCCACCATCTTAGGGGGTGATTGTCAAATCCATTTTTTGGCTATGATTTTCCTAGCTGAGAATAGCGTCTCATGCACGAATATGTTGGTGTACTTGTCCATGGTATCCGGTAGGACACCAAGGAGGCACTGTTTTGGGTCCAGCGCCAGAGGTGACCCCATGGTATCATGCAAGAATGCCACAATTTGTTTCCAGAACCCCTGTATTCTAGGACAGGCCCAAATTAAATGAAAAAAGATGCCCTCTTCCACTCCACATAGTAAACATAATGTGGACTGAGAACATTTGTACCTTGCCACCCTGAGAGGTGTAAGATACGCTCTGTGTAGAATATAGAGCTGTGAAAGGCGGTCTGACAATTTAGGGGATACTGCCTTACGTGTCTCCAACACCTCCCCCCATTCCTCATCTGCCAAGGGGCCCAACTCTCTCTCCCACCTAGGTTTTAAATCATACACTATTTTGGTAGAAATTGGGGTGGAGAGCATGTTATAGAATGCTGAAATTAGTTTATGTGGATCAGTGCCCTTGATTATTGCCATAAGGGCATTGGGGGTAGAGTATGGAAATGAGTCCTGAAACTGAGACTGTGTGGCGTGACGGACCTGCAGATATCTATAGAACAATCGGTTTTGGAGGAGGAATTCAGTTTTGAGTGAATCAAAGGTTTTAAGGCTTCCAGCTCCTAGTATGTGGTGTAAATAGAACACTCCATGCCTGATCCATACACTTGCATCTTGTATTTTGGTGAATTCCTGTAGGTGTTTGTTATGCCATAACGGCGTATAATCATACCGTGGGAAGTCCAGCTTTGAGGAAGCCAGATCCCATATCCTCCTATAGTGGTATAGCGTGGTGTGTCTATGTCCCCCTTGTGTCAGCCCTTGCGTACCCGCCACTATCACACATAGCAGGTCTTTGGTATGTTGCGCCCATCTGGGACAAAGTAGAGTTAAAAATCTCTTGCCATCTGACTTATCTATATGGAATAATTGTGATAGCTGGTATGCGACATAATATAAATTGAAATCGGGTAGGGCCGTGCCTCCCAGGTCTGTGCGATTCTTGAGGGATTGCCACGCTAATTTATGTCTGTTAGCACCCCACACAAAGGGCTTTAAAAGGGCCTCTAAAGATTTAAAGTGCTTCAGGGGGAGATATACCGGGGTATGCCATAAAACGTAAAGTATTTTAGGAAGCAGGAATATTTTAATTAAATTTATGCGGCCCCAGATCCCGAGTGGAAGTCAAGACCATACCCTCACTTTATTTTTGACCAAGGAGATCAGAGGTTCTATATTAAGGGGAATATAATCAGCTGGGGATCTAGATATGTGTATCCCTAGGTATTTAATGACACTAACTCTTTTCAATGGAAGACTAGCCTGGGACTCCGAGGATGGGAAGCTGCCAAGCGGTAAAACCTGAGACTTATCCCAGTTGATCTTTAACCCCAAGAAAATTCCAAATTGTTCAATCGTGTGGAGTGCAGTCTGCAGGGACAGGCCCGAGTCGGCCAAGTACAATAATGTGTCATCAGCATACATGCTAATTTTCTCAATCAAGGAGCCCATTGTCAGACTTCTAATCTCCGGGTTCGCTCGGATAGATATCGCCAGTGGTTCTGCTGCAAGGGCATAGAGCAGTGGGTACAAGGGGCAGCCCTGTCTCGTGCCTCTGCTGAGGTCAAACATACAAGACTGCCACCCATTGGCCACCACTTTGGCAGTGGGTGCTTGATACAATAGTTGTACCCACTGAATGTATTTGGAACCAAAACCATATCCCTCCAAGCATCTCCAAAGGTATTTCCATTCTACCGAATCAAATGCTTTTGCTGTATCTAGAGTCACCACCACCCGTGTTCCAACTTCCTCATGTGTGGTTTGCATATTTATATACAGTTTCCTAAGGTTAAATGAGGTGTTCCAACGGGGCATAAAGCCCACCTGGTCTGTGTGGATCAATGATAGGATGACTTGATTAAGCCTAATGGCCAAGACTTTGGCTAGTATTTTGACGTCAACCTGTAACAAGGATATGGGGCGGTAAGACTCTGGGTATCCTGGGTCTTTCCCTGGCTTAGGGATTAGAACTATTGTTGCTTCGGTCATGGAAGGGGGTAGAGCTCTAGAGTCAAAGAGATGATTGTATAGGGTCAGTAGTTTGGGGACAAGAGTGTCGCTGTATTGGGAATAAAATTCAATTGGGAGCCCGTCTGAACCTGGGGATTTAGATCTGGCAAAACTAACTATGGCAGTCTTTATTTTGTCCGCAGTGAGGGGTGCCTCCAAGAGGTCAGTTTGTTTGTGTGAAAGCTGCGGGAGAGCAACTCCTTCAAAGAAGAGGGACATTGAGTCTGTCTCAGCGGGGGCTGTTGTTCTATATAAATCTGCAAAAAATTCTCTGAACATGGAATTTACCATAGGTGGGTCTGTGATTTGTTGTCCTCCGGGGCCATTTAACGTAATTACCACTGGGGGTCTATCCTCACTGTGCACCAGATACGCCAGTAATTTGCCTGCCTTTTCCCTGTGCTCAAACATCTTCTGCTTGGAGAAGAAAAGTTTCTGTCTTGCCTTTTGGAATTGGAGTTGGGTAGCTACTCTAGTTTGTAGTTTGAGCGTGGTGGCTTTTGCAGGAGTCGGGTCAGTGGCAAAATCTCGCTCAGCGGTGGACAGGTCCGCCATCGCCTTACCGAGGGCAACAGCAGTGTCCGCCTTAATCTTATTGATATCTGCGATTAACACCGAGCAAGCAAAGAGCTTAAACGAGTCCCAAACCACCGAGGGCGATGCCGAATCATCATTCTCCATAAAGTATTGTTTAAATTTGTTCTCAAGCTCATCGCCTTCCAGCAGGAGTGAGAGCCAGAACGGGTTCAGATGCCAAGTCCTCTGTGGCTTGTCAATGGGGACGCTCAATGTTATCCAAAAGTGACTATGTCCGATAGTGTCCTGGGGGAGAATGCAGCCTCCAGCAATCTAGGCATTAGGCTATGGGAGACTAGTATGAGATCTATACAAGACATTGAGTTGTGTGTGGACGAGAAACGACGAGTAGGAGGTTACGTGTGGGAATTTGTGGCGCCATGTGTCTATTAAATGAAAGGCGGAAATAAGCCTGGAGAGCTTGGTTTCAGTAGGTACATTTCGGATGGGCGAATTCACTTGTAGCCTGTCTAGGGTTGGTGCTTTGAGGGGTCACAGACCCCCAAAGCATCCTCCCAATGTTGAGGGTATGTGGCCTGGTACAGTTCAGGAGGGAGGGGGGGCCGCTCTCTCGTCCCCCCCTCTTTTCCTGCGGCCTGCCAGGTTGCGTGCTCGGATAAAGGGTCTGGTATGGATTTTTAGGGGGACCCCCACGTAAATTTTTTTTTAAAAATTTGATGCAGGGTTCCCCTTAATATCCATATCAGACCTGAAGGGTCTGGTATGGATATTTAGGGGGACCCCCACGTCAATTTTTTTTTTAATTTGACACGGGGTTCCCCTTAATATCCATGTCAGACCTGAAGGGCCTGGTAATTGAATTTAGGGGAACCCCCACGCTTTTTTTTTTTTTTATCAATGAATGAATGAATTGTCGGCTAATACAGAGAACACTCATTGAGTGTTCTCTGTATTACGGGAGCTGACAATTTAGCCGCAAGTGATTTTAAAAGACTTTTTTCCTGCACAAATGACACTTTGTGCAGGGACAGTTCTAAGCACCAGAAACATGCGCCCCTTTCACAGGCATACTATAGATACCCCCCAGCTATGAAATTTACACTTTTATTGTTTCACTTTAATCTTTATTAAAATCACTGCTCCTGAAAAAACGGCAATTTTTAAAACTTTTTTTTGCATTGATCCATGTCCCCTGGGGCAGGACCTAGGTCCCCAAACACTTTTTAGGACAGTAACTTGCATATTACCCTTTAAAATTAGCACTTTAATAGGGTTCTAAAGTTCACACGAAGTTTAGGTCTGTTCGCATGTTCTGGTGCGAACCGAACAGGGGGGTGTTCAGCTCATCCCTAGTGGTAGGTAGGAGGAATAAGGCTCTCAAGTCTCTGAGGTTCAAACTCTGTACTTCCATTGAGGTATTCCTGGGTTTCCAATGCCAACAGGGGCTCATCATGAGCGGTGTGAATCGCTCCTTGCTTGTAAGCGAACATAACACAGTAAGTTTCCCATGTAATTGAGTGAGCCACCTGGTTAAGTGGTTTTGGAGAGAAAAAAAAAATAAAAATAAAAGAAGGGGAAGTTGTACCAGGTGCTGTTGTGAGTACAGCGCAAGGAGAAAAAATAAAATAAAATAAAAATAGGATAAAGTATACAGGTAAATGGGTCCAAATAGAGTACCTGGGTCACGGTCACCCGGCTCTTTCAGGCGGGGCTCGTTGTTCCAACCAGGATATGACATCCTCCGGATCTTCAAAGAAGATCGGACGGCCATCATGTTCCGCCCTGAGGCGGGCAGGGAAAAGCATGGAGTATTTGTAGTTCTTATCTCTCAGCCTGCGTTTGGCCTCCAGAAAGGTTTGGTGGTGGCGTTGTATCTCTGCTGAAAAGTCTGGGAAAATGGCCACTTTAACATTACCCACTGGAATGTTGCCCTTCTCTCTTGCCATTCGCAGTGCCGCATCTCGGTCTTTGTAGTTAAGTGGTTTAGCTGTGAAGGTGCGGGGGGGGGGGGGGGGGGTAGCTCCCTGCGGGGAGGGGGGTCTGGTCGGCATGCGGTGCGCTCTCTCCACTGCGAACATGGGAGAAAATGTTTCCCTTCCATAGGTGTTAATGAGAAGTTGTTCAAGGAACGTGTCAGGAACCATTAATCAGACTGAGACAGAAGTACAATCAAATCACTTGTTTATTAATAAAAAAGAAAAAGGTAAAAAGAAAAAGCGTAATCAAGCATAGCCAGTGTCCAGTAGCCAGATCGGGTAGTCAGCCAGTCCAAAGTTCATTAACCAGATTGGGTAATCAGCCAGGCCTGAAGTCAGGGATCCAAAGAGAGCAACTGCAAGCAGGATAAGAAGCCAGGGGGGGATGTCAGCAAGTCAGTCTTGAAACAAACAGCAGGAGATGGTTCCTTGTGATGTGACCAACGTGAAGGCAATGGAGAAATGAGCTGGAAGGATTTAAATAGCCAGGTCAGATGAGCATCATCGGGAACAGCTGGTAACTGTGGAAAGAGAAGAGAGCTGGCAATTAGCCGACAGCTGATTGGCCAGCCCAGAAGAGGAAGGGCTAAGCCAGCCCTGACAGAACGTAGTAGTGTCCCTTCCCTCAGTCCCCTCCGGCAGACCAATAAAGCGTAAATTACACCTTTTCAATCTGTTCTCCATGTCATCCTGTTTGAACTGGAGTTGGCGTATCTGCTGTTGCATGCGGTCTGAGGAGGACCGCAGGGGTGGAATGGTGTCTTCTACTGTGCTCATTCTGGTCTCTGCCTCCGTCACCCAGTCCCTGAGCTTTTGAAAGTCCTGCCTAATGAGGGAAATATCCATTTTCACCTCCTCAATTTGTGCTGTGAGCGAGGTTCTGCACAACATGATCGCTTCAAGTAGTCTATCAGTGTCACTGGTCTGTGGCTCACTCCCCCCCACCTTCCGGGGCGCGACATTAACCTCCATGCCCCCCCTTTCCAGTCTGCGAAACTGGTCCAATTTAGTCACAGCCGTCTACTGCGATTTTGTTGGTAACATACCTCAGGGGTCTGGGGTGACCATGCAGCAGGTTCCAAGCTTGTGTAGGGTGGTCCTCAGGTTCCAATTGCAGTGCTGGCCAGAGTTTTGAGTGTACCAAGATGGCCGCCAGCTCCAGAAGTAGGCCGAAGCCGGGGACTTTCCTGTGGCTTTCGGTCACCGATCGGGAGATCGCCATTCCGAGCGGACTGCCGCTGATCCGAGAGTCGCCGGGGGTCAGCTGGAGTGTGGAGGACATGCCCAGGTACCTGTACAGGTATTTTCAGTCAGTCTTTCATGAGCCAGAGGATTATTAAAGGATTAGCTGCCGGAGCTCAGGGGCAGCACATCCTACTCCATACAGCGTCAGGCTACGCCCCCCCAAAAGGTTTTTATTTACAAACACCCCACAGGACTCGGTAAGGGCCCTGACCATGAAGTCCTCTCTCGATGAACTGATGCAGCAGGGTGTAGTAGTTCAAGTACCACTAGAGGAACAGCAGGAGGGGTTTTATTCGCATGTCTTCCTGGTAAAAAAGCCGACAGGAAAATTTCGATTGATTCTCAATCTAAAGCCTTTAAACAAATCCATCAAGTACAGAAGGTTCAAGATGGACTCGATTTTCTTGGTCAGGAATCTTCCGACGTCAGGTTGCTTCAATGCGTCAGTAGATTTGAAGGATGCATACCTGCATATCCCAATCTCACCCCAGTCTCAGAGGTTCCTCTCCTGGGGGGTGTGGTTCATCATCTTCAGTTCAGAGCCTTACCCTTCGGTCTGTCATCGCCCCCCCAAATTTTTACCAAGGTGATGCCAGAAGCGTGGGCTCCGCTGCGTCTTCAGGGAATCGCAGTTATTCCTTATTTAGATGATCTGCTATTTTTCTCCCCATCAAGCAAAGAATTGCAGATCAATTTAGGCAGAGCATGCAACCATTTGGAGGCTCTGGGGTGGATTTTGAACCTCCAAAAGTCTTTCCTAAACCCATCCCAGGAGATTTGGTTTTTAGGGTATCTAATCAATTCTAATGGATCTAAGGATCTTTCTTCCTTTAGACAAAAAAGACAGGATTCACGGTGCAGTGTCAATGCTACAGACCAGCCAGCGTCTGACGGTAAGACAGGTTATGTCAGCTTTGGGTGTTCTGACCTCAACAATGCTGGCTGTCCAGTGGGCAAGACTGCATTTCAGGTGTCTGCAGGCTTTTCTTCTGAGATCTTGGGATCACACAGTGGTATCCCTAGAGGCAGAGGTAAGAGTGCCAACCCAGGTGAAAAGGTCACTGTGGTGGTGGAAGAGACAAGATGTCCTATCGGAAGGGTTAGTCTGGTCTTTTCCAGTCGAGAAAAAACTAAAAACCGATGTCAGTTCCTGGGGGTGGGGAGCCCACCTAGGAAAGTCTTTCACTCAGGGAACCTGGTTGAAGGAAGAGGCTGTGAGGTCCTCAAACTGGAAAGAGCTCAAGGCGATTGCCTTAGCTCTGGAGTCGTTTGCTCAGGATCTTCAGTCCCAGCATGTTCAGGTCCTAACAGATAATGCCACGGCTGTGGCCTATTTAGACAGGCAGGGGGGTACAAGGAGCAGATTGCTGCAAGTGCTAGCCCTAGAAATCCTTCGGTGGGCAGAAAAACATTTGTTGTCGCTATCGGCAGTCCACCTAAAAGGGGACCTGAACAGGGTGGCGGATTTCCTAAGCGGGAACCCTATTCAGGAAGCAGAATGGTCTCTGAACCTAGAGGTTTTCGCAATGATTGCCGAAAATTGGGGGCAACCAGAGGTAGACCTGTTCGCCTCAAAAGAGAATGCCCAGGTTCCCCAGTTCTTCTCCCTGAACAATCGTCACGGGTCACTGGGGACAAATGCGCTAGCATATCCATGGGAATTCCGTCTTTGCTACACTTTCCCCCCATTTCAATTAATTCCATTGATATTAAGGGAAATTCAGAAGGAATAGGTACCGGTCATACTAATCACGCCCTTTTGGCCAAAAAGGGCCTGGTTTTTGACTGTTCTAGGACTGACAGTCAAGCCTTGTTGGCATTTGCTCCTCAGGCATTATCTGTTGTTACAAGGCCTGGTAAATCATCCAGGAGTGGCCAGCCTTGCTCTCACAGCCTGGTTTCTGAGAAGCAGCTCCTTAGGAGCAAGGGTTTTTCCAGCCGTTTGATCTCAACTCTTTTGTCAAGTAGAAAAAGGGTTACAAGGGTCATTGACTCTAAGGTTTGGAAGGTTTATAATACATGGTGTATTTCATCCACCAAGGTCCCAGGGAGCCTTGTTTCTATCCTAGAGTTTTTACAAGAGGGAGCAGACAAGGGACTAGCAGTTAGTACTCTGAAGGTGCAGGTGGCGGCACTATCTGTTTTTAGAAAGATCTGTGGCCTCAGATCCATTGGTGATCAGATTCTTTAAAGCTCTCAAGAGGTCTAGACCAGCACCTCTTAAGGTTTTTCCTAAATGGGATCTGTCGGTAGTCCTGCAGTCTCTAACAAAGGGTCCTTTTGAGCCTCTGGATGAAGCACCTCTCAGATATCTCATGTTAAAGACTGTTTTTCTGATTGCCATTGTCTCTGCACACAGGATCAGTGAGCTAAATGCTCTATTTATTAAGGAACCTTATCTGTCTATTTTTCCAGAGTCATTCTTAGGACAGATGCTAAATTCTTACCGAAGGTAGCTTCAGTACAGAACTGTACTTGGGACATAGTACTTCCAAACTTCTGTGTTAACCCAGGAGGAGAGAAGGAGACCCTTTTCCACATGTTGGACATCAGGAGGACTCTGTTGTGTTTCTTAGAAAGGACAAAGAACTTCAGATGTTCAGATTCACTGTTTGTACTTTTTTCAGGTAATAGAAAGGGTTACCAAGCTTCTAAAGTTTCTTTAACAAGATGGCTGAAATTATCTATCTCAGGGGCATATTCCCAGGCAGGGTTATCCCTACCAGCAGGGATTTGTGCACACTCAACCAGGGCTCTGGCATCTACATGGGCAGAGAGAGCTGGTGCCACCCCTGAACAGATCTGCAAGGCGGCTACATGGTCGAGTTTTCACACATTTGTGAAACATTATAGGCTGGACCTCATATCTGCCAGCGATCAGGCGTTTGGCGGGAAGGTCCTGAAGGCTGTTGTCCCGCCCTAAAGGGTAAGTCTCTGTTATCCTCTCAGGTGCTGTCCTGAAAGACGCCTTGGGAAAAACCAAGTTAGACTTACCGGAAGTCGTTCAGGACAGCAAAATCCCTCCCTATTGTATTTTATTATGCTACGCTGTGACTAACGTATGTTTTTATGTGTTCCAGCCGGGGCCGGAGGTTCTCTGCTACAACTGAGGTTTGGTAGGGAGGTGCCTCCCTTTAAAGTTTGGAGGAAGAAGGCGTTTCCTAAGGATGAGGGAGGAGTCACTATCTTTCAGGTAAATTTATGTATAATGGTGCGCTCTGATCAACTTTCTTTTACACAATCTACAATGGAAAAAACAGGGATACTGGTCCTGAGACTACTATAGAGGATATATGCTGAACACCAGCCGTGCAAAATTGCAATAATAGTATGTGAACAATAAAAAGTTGTATAAGTTATATAAAGTGCTAACAAATATATGTGCACTAACCAAAAAATATGAAAAATACTCGGCACTAATCACAAAAGCATGTGCAAGTAAACCATAATGGATGTCACTGTCAACAAACCTCCTTCACATCCAATACAAAGTGCTATTTGTGCTAATTGCTATTCCACCTAGTTCATGAACAGCAAAGCTCCAAATCCCGAAACTACTTCAGGGGAAGAGTATTATACAGAGTTACAGTAATGTCATATAAAAATTGAGTAATTTAAAGTGCATAAAGGATTTAGTGTAATCAATTTAACAAAGTGCAAACCCACAATTGTGCACTTTTCGCAAAGATGTGCAAATAAGCAGTAAATAGAAAAAATAAAATAAAAGTGCTATTGTGCTTCTTGGCATTGAGCTTGTTTCCCGAACACCCCAAAAATTCAAACAGGTGTCAGGGACATGTAGAAACAACATATAAAAACACTCCAATGAGCGTTAGGCCGCGTACACATGCGGGGACTGTTCGCTCAACTTTGTCCGTCAAACAGTTTCAGCGGACAGTCCGCTCAAAATTAGCATGGACGGACTTGCCCACACACGACGAACGAACAGTCCGCTGAAACCGTGCGCGATGACGTGAACGGCACGTACGACGGGACTAGAAAACGACGTCCTATACACTGCAATGCAAACTTCGGCGTGTAAATCCTTTCTGAGCATGCGCGGAACTTAGTTTGACGAACAAGCCTACACACGAGGGGACTGTTCGCTGAAACAAAGTTTCAGCGGACAGTTTTTCGGAATTTCTGAAAAACTTTGTTCAGCAGACTGTCCGCTGAAACTGTCCGCTGAAAGCCCACACACGAGCGGACTGTCCGCCGAAACACTGTTCAGCGGACAAAGTTGAGCGAACAGTCCCCGCGTGTGTACGCGGCCTAAGTATGTCATAATCACAGAAAATATCCTAGAGAAAAAAAAATTATATGTATATATCATCTATTATTGTTTTAAATAACTCCTACTCAGCATACTGCAAACACAGGATAGTAATAAATATCACTACATATGCTGAATACTGATACAGAGTGCAGTCTCTAATACATAAAGGAAAAACAGTCCCTTCACTATCATGAGATAGTATAGTTGACGAACGTTTCCCGCTGTAAAGCGAAGAGGAAAAAACTTTCCAGGACGTCAACACACACGGTCGTATGCCTTGAGATTCGATCCGATCTTGGCAATAACCCAAGCAGATAGCGCTTAAAAGCAATCAGCTGGATACGGTTGGAGGTGTTTCCCAGACAAGTCACCTTGCTGGATTCTCAGAGGGCTCCAAACGTAACGTCACTGGCTCCACCTGACGCGTTGCATCATATGTCACATGACTTTATCAAGGGATCAAGGGACTATCTTTCAAGTGCTGTCCTGAAAGACTTCTGGAAAACAAGTCTAACTTGGTTTTTCTAGTCCCGTTGTACGTCATCACGTTCAAAACGAATGGACTTTGGTCCGTTCGTGTGTGGGCAATTCCGTTCGGACGGAACTCTGTTGGGAAGACCATCAGGAAGACCGTCGGACCGGTCGGGTGTATGCGGCATAAGTGTTTCCTTTCAATTTGGCCTATTTAAGTAGACATTTTATTCCAGCATAAATCCAAGTAAGAAAGCTTAGAAGTGCCATAAAAATTTAAAAAAAAATTAAAAAGTACAGTGTAAGTAATGGCATTATTAAAAAAAAAAACAGCCTTGATGGAAGTTCTTGAAATTCAAAGTAGATCTATTCTTTTTATAGACTCACTCATTTAAATTGATTCTAAAGCCTTACAGTTTGTTTGGTACCTTAATACATTTTAACCTTCTGTGCTGCAGGATACTCACAGCCCCACCCCCCATACTTACCTGAGCTTGATCCAGCGATGTACACAAGAGCAGCGGCTCCCGCTGCTGTCTCCCTGTCTCTGGGCAGAATAATAGCAGTGGGAGCCATTGGCTGTCAGTCAAATGCTGTGACAAGGGAGCAGGGGGGGCACCCAGTCTGTGCCAATGGATGCAGACAGGATGACTTGAGATCAAACCCACACAAGTTCCCCCATAGTAAGAAGGAGCCAGGAGTGTCGGCGGAAGACCCCAGAAGAGGAGGATCAGGCCTGCTCTGTTCAAAACCACTGCATAGAGAAGGTGAGTATAACAGGTATTATTATTATTATTAGGGGGCATTTTGATCTAGAGGAAAATAGATTTAATCTCCAAATACAGAAAGGTATCTTCATGGTAAAAGCTGTGAAAATTTAAGATCAAGACAAGCTGCCAGCTCAGTAGATTGCTTAAAAAAATAAAAAAAAATAAAACAGAATTCTTTCCTAAATGTACATAATATAACTGGATACTAATATTTATAGTTAAAGTTGATCCAGGGAATATCCGATTGCCTCTTGGGGGATCAGGAAGGATTTTTCCCCTGTTGGAGCAAATTGAATCATGCTTTGCTGTTTTTTTTTTTTTTTTTTGGGGGGGGGGGGGGTTGCCTTCCTCTGGATGAACTGTGAGTATAGGATTGTGTATATATGATTTTATAATTTTTTCCCCTTTTATTGGTTGAATTAGATGGACTTGTGTCTTCAACCAGATTAACTATGTAACTTCCCACAATTTCAAATAAGAGAGGAAATATCATGGCTCTGTGTGGGTTTTTGCCTTTCAAAACGTCTAAAGGAACTTCATTTGGTGAAGTGGGTGAGATTGGGAAAGGTGCATGCATGCATGTATCCTATTGCGTCTGCTACCAACACTTCTGCCTAACTAAATAAATTGGTACAGAATACAGGTATACTTAAAAAAAAATGGATTACATCTGGGCTAGGGTGGGTTAAATTATCAGCCACATTTTCGCAAAAGCTTTTTACAAAATCTACTTGGCTATTTTCACTTAAAGCATTTTACTCTTATGCATTTTTCCACTCAGTGTCCCCAGGAACTCCCTAAGTGCCCTGATCTCCGGATCAGCAACATAATGTAACTTGGTATCCATCAAACCTTATACAGCAATTTTCACATACAGTTACCCTTTCTCCCTATCTTAGCAGTTCAGCATACCTCAAACTGCCCTTGTGCCATCAATCCAGACTTAACAGCACATTGTACCCAGAAATCTATGTGTCACCCATGCCAGTGGCGGCCCGTGCATTGTGGGCGCATAGGCACCACCCCCCATCCATACGCCTGGCCCCTTTCTGGACGCTGGACCCATGGATTCCTATGGTGGAGGTTGTACTTTTTGAAGCACCTGATTAGAACCAGGGGCTCTAATAGGCTTCAAAATAGGGTGGACTCTAGGAGCAGAGAGTGTGCCCTGATCCCACCAAAGAGTGTGAAAATAGAAAATATATTTTTGCTATTTTAACACTAACATTGCTCCCCGCCAATCAGGAGGCAGGGTGTCAGACCTGTTACCTGATTGGCTAATGCGCCAGGCCACCCTTTTGAATGCCTGGCACTTAGGAAAAGGAGAGGAAGAGACACGCGCTGGAGTGAAGGTCACTGCCGCTCTGGTGCATTGGAGATTAGCTGCTGCAGTACTGCAGTATATCCCCTCAGCTCTGTCAGAGCCATGCGTGGGGGGGTGGTTGGGGGTGCTGCCAGAGCCCAGCAAGTGGAGGGGGGGTCAGTGGGCACAAGTGGCTGCATATGATAGGCACAAGTGGATGCATTTGATGGGCACAAGTGGCTGCATATGATGGGCACAATTGGCTGCATATGATGGGCACAGGTGGCTGCATTTGACGGACACAAGTGGTTGCATATGATGGGAAAAAGTGGCTGCATTTGACGGGCACAAGTGGCTGCATTTGATGGGCATAATAGCTGCATTTGAAGGGCACAATGGCTGCCTATTTTGGGCACAAGTGGCTGCATATGATGGGCACAGGTGGCTGCATTTGACGGACACAAGTGGTTGCATATGATGGGAAAAAGTGGCTGCATTTGACGGGCACAAGTGGCTGCATTTGATGGGCATAATAGCTGCATTTGAAGGGCACAATGGCTGCCTATTTTGGGCACAAGTGGCTGCATTTGATGGGCACAGTGGCTGCGTTTGATGGGCACACGTGGCTGCATATGATGTGCACAAGTGGTTGCATTTGATGGGCACAAGTGGCTGCCTTTGATGGACACACGTGGCTGCATATGATGTGCACAAGTGGCTGCATTTGATGGGCATAGTGGCTGCCTTTGATGGGCACAATGGCTGCATATGATGGGCACAAGTGGCTGCATATGATGGACAAACGTGGCTGCATATGATGGGCACACATGGCTGCATTTGATTGGCACAAGGGGCTGCATATGATGGGCACAAATGGTTGCATTTGATGGGCACACGTGGCTGCATATGATGTTCACAAATGGCTGCATTTGATGGGAACAGTGGCTGTGTTTGATGGGCACAATGGCTGCACATGATGGGCACAGATGTTGCATCTGATGGGCATGGTGGCTGTGTTTGATGGGCACAATGGCTGCAATTGATGGGTACAGTGGCTGCATTTGATGGGCACAATGACTGCATTTGATGGGCACAGTGAGGCTGCAATTTATGGGGGGTTTCAGTATTTTTCAGTTTGTTTGCGCCTCCCCAAAAATTTTGAGCATCAGCTGCCACTGACCCATGCCCAACTTTACAGTACAATATACCTTAAAACGTCATCGTACACATTCTAGACTAAGTAATAGTCTCCATGGAGGAAAAATGTAGGTTCCTGGACATGCCAATGTTCATCCGTTCATCCCTTAATCAACAGTACCCCTGCCATTTTCAGTGACTCTCTATAATAAGCATTCCACTAGTGTGCCCCTGAAAATCTCTCTCTTTCTCTCATTCCTGTCTAAGCAGTTGCATGTTGCTTGAATATCACACTAGCTACCATGTCTCACGATGCACTTTTATTGGAAACATTCTTCATCCTAGCTGAGCTATGCCAAGACTAGGCTGTTCTGATTTTCACTTTCAGAATTGCATTTATTGTTTTCTTCCTGATGAAGCAGGCCTTTGTCCCATAAAACGCTTTAAATAAGTTACAAGCAATCAACACCCAAGTTATTACACCACACATGGCGATGATACGGTTGACTGTCCTTCTCTTCGAGGCCTAATACTATGTAATATATGTATTTGCATCATGTAAAGATGTATCTTTATGTGCCCTGGCTATAGGGCATTTTTAATGTTCACACAAAAAGCTTTTGTATATCCTGTATGTGATAATAAAATGCAATCATTTTCATCTACATTTGGGTGTCGTACTGTGAAAATCCTATATCGTTTTTTCTATTTTGAGGGTTTGTTTTTCCCAGTAGTGCATTCTAAAAGGACGTGTTACCAGAAAATTCTTGTAAAACTTTGAAGGGTCCTCCTTGGCCCCTTCCTCCCATTTATAACCATTGTGCTCTTCCAAGGCTACCCAGCGATAATCACTGAAGAGTGATGCACTCAAAAACTCACAGCAATCAAAAATAACTTCTTAATTGACGCTAGAGAGCTGAAATCTAGTTAGTTACTATGGGTTACCATCCTGTGAACATATCTGTTGTGTTTTGCAGTAATTATAAGATAAACCTGAAAGCGCTTTAAAGTGAACTATATCTACAAACATTGTTGTAATATTTTCAGACAGATATGTTGGTTACCATGAGAAACTATTTCTGTGGAGAGAAAGCTGCAGAGCTTGGGATGGAAACATAGATAATTCACAAATCAATGTTTTCATATTACCAATAGTTAAAGCCTAATATATACAGTATGGACAATGATCAGTCTATATATGGTGACATACAATCATATTTTACAGTTTGTTACATCTAGATAGAAGTATACAGCAATCTTCAATCTGTTTGTGCTCACAAAAGATTGAATGTATTCATAAAAATCTAATTAATGTTGTGTCAAGTCATGATTGGATAAGTTGTAAAAATGAAATTTGCTTTAAGCAAATAATGGAAATGGCCACTCTCCTTTTCTTAACATTTAAAAACCAATCAGCTTTTTTTCCAAATATTTAGGTCTGACCTCTAAGATACATTACATAGTTTCGTTTAGATCCTTTTTTAAAAGAGTCTACCCTGTCTTGCTCACTAGTTCTCTAATCTTTTTGGCCAAAAGTGTATCACTGAGTAGGAGAGAAGATAATTTCTCTCTAGAGAATTTCAATTGTGACCAAAAAAGGACCCGTGCACACCTATAGCTTTTAACACATGTTTTCTCTTACATTGTTTAGAATTGTTTACAGAAATGCAAAATTTTACACAGCAAAGAAGTGTCCAAATAGATTCAAGGTGCACAAAATAAAGAAACAATTACATTAAATACAGTGCAGGAAAGAAAAGGCAGATAGGATGGCAACAAAGGCCAGTACATAACGTGTAGAGCATCACTTAATAAGGTTTTCTGGCAGTGTAGCTAGGTGTCTGACCCCCTTGATGCTATTGAAGTTGTGCAGACAAGTGTGTAACTATTTAAGGGAGCCATGGAGCCTGTGATGGGGACTGTTATGCCCTGTACACACGGTCGGACTTTCCAGTGGAAAATGTGCGATCGGATTGTGTTGGCAGAAAATCCGATTGTGTGTGGGCTCCATCTGACTTTTTCCATCGGAATTTCCGACACACAAAGTTTGAGAGCAGGATCTAAAATTTTCGGACAATAAAATCCGATTGTTTCAATTCCGATCGTGTGTAGACAATTCCGATGGACAATGTGCCATGCATGCTCAGAATAAATTAAGAGACCACACCTATTGGCTACTGGCCCATATATAGTCCCCATGTACGCGTTGTACATCGCCTCGTTAAGAACAATCGTATTTTCTGACAACTTTGTCCGACCGCATGTATGCAAGACAAGTTTGACACAAAATCCGTCGGAAACAATCCGATGGATTTTGTTGTCGGAATGTCTGACCGTGTGTATAGGGCATAAGAGTTTCAGTTCCCTACAAGCAGAAAGGAAGAGAGCAAAGGGTTTTCAGAGGGAAGATTGGAAGGGGAAATGGTAAGTATAAGGGGGACATTATAAAGAAGGGGGTTGTAAACTGTTTCCCAAGGATCCAGAGTAGGCAAAGTAAACAAGGATCCAGGGTAGGCAAAGTAAACAAGGATCCAGAGTAGGCAAAGTAAACAAGCTGGATTATGCATTGAACATTATCTTGGTCTTTGTGTAAAAGCTGGCTCAAGAAATAAAGAAATAAATTATTCTTGGAGGAAATTTTTTTGCCAACATTTTTGTGTAATTAGATCATGCGTGGGGGTCAGCAGGTTTTGGAATCATAACTGTACTAGCTCTTATGGGTTCTGGATGAAGGTGATAAAAATAAATAAAAAATCTGTGTCAAATGGCCAAGCAAACAGGGATCAAGCAAATATTAAACAGTGCAGATCAATCAAAGGCAAACTGAAGAAAACATGGAATGGGGCAGGCATCTTCTCATGTCAAAGAAGGTTGAATGGAGGAGAAACAGCATTAAGATAATTTGTAGGCCTTGGTATGGAAAATCTGGGAACCCAGATCAGGTACGAGCTTGGGATCAGCATGGAGATTTCTATGAAGTTGAGGTATTTCATTTGATAGAAATTTCTATGAAGTGGAGGTCTTCTGTAATGTTTGTGTTCTGTTTCAGGGGGTTCTCCTAATAATTTTGAAGATGCAGGGTCTGAGGGGAGTTGAATGTCAAGCTCTTCGAAGCAGGCACACATTTCCCCTTGGATCTGAAGTGGGAATGCTTTACTACTATGCATAAAGAGGAACTTAACAGGATATTCTCAGAGATACTTGATGCCTGTAGTTTGCAGTGTTACAAGGTAAGGCAAAAGTGTAGGCATGACCTAGAAAAGTGAGGCTGGGCATGTTGTTTCTGGCAGCTTGGAAAAGGCAGTCTTTTGTGCAGGAAAAAATTAAGTTTTTCAATGATGTCCCATGGTGGGTCTTCTGGAATGTGACCCAGGGCCCAGTCTATCTTGAGTTTCTCTACCGGTAGGTTGACAGCTAGCTCCTGGAACAGGATCATGTCAGAGTCCTGCAAACCCCAGATATAAATGTTGCTGCAATGGGCCTTGTTTTCAAAATCTTCTACCTGGTCACATAGAAAGATCAGTTATTTTTTTCTTTTTTGTGCAGATTTATGGTTCTGTTTATGGCCTTTCAGAGCTGTTATAGCATTGTCCAGTCTCCCTTCAAGGGAGGCTGTACATAACCTATATTTTGAATTTCCCGATGGCTTTCCAATGTGAGGTACAAGCTCTGGTAAGTTTTTCCCACATGATGTTTCTTACAATTTACCTCTTTTACATCAGAAGGATGCTTTCTGATGTTTCCAGGTTCTGAGAGAGGGGTCTTGTCTATCCTCAAAATCAGCTGAGTGCCTGGAATTGGATGCTTCCCTCATAGTGTGTGACACCATCTTTGCAGGTGTATGCACAGGCTGTTTAATTGCATCAAGATATGTTGCTTTTTTAGATCTTATGGCATGTTTCACTTTGTCATACAGCTTCTATTTATGTGATTTCTTGATTCAACAGGTCTGGGTGTGGCATGTAAAATTTAACTCAGCTTTCCAAAAAATGTGGTTAATCACAGCACTGTATGTACCTCCTGAAACCTGACTGGAAGGCTCCCTGTGATGGCATTATCCTATCCTGCCTTATTGCTAGGACATTTCTAAGACACTCCCAGTCAATACAATGCAGTTGATGATATGCATTCTCTCTCCCTTTTTGTAGTAGCATTGAGCCAAGCAATGCTGCTACAAAGGAGATAGTGGACCAAACATGTGTGGGGGTTTGACCGCTTGCTCATGTGATGGTGCGGCTGTGCAGTAACAGCTTAGAGTGTCTTAGTAATATCCTAGCAAAAAGCTATACAAGATCATGCCATATCTGGTAGTTTTTCAGCCAGGCTGTGGGAGGTAAATAAATGGCCTACACCTATAGCAAGGGCGTTATACAACTTTAGTCAGTGCTGCACAATGTGGTTAAACTACAGATGCCATTTACCTGTGTAGCAGAGTCTCCTGAAGAGCACGGGCTATGCATTTTTCAAAGTTAAACTTTACCTAAACTGCAGTTTGGTTTGGGTTTTATTTGTCTAAATTGGACCTTTGCATCAGACTGGACTGTGAGATGTTCAGCCTGGCCACAGGGGGCACTGTCTCTTGTGGCAGGAATGGAACTAGGGTCTGGTCAGGCGCTTAAGTTACTCTCTTTCGGAGCCAGGTCAGTGGGAGTGGTCCTCTCGTTGTGCCCTCTGGGAGAGGGTATTTAAGATACAGACGTCACGTGGTTCGGGGGGTTCCGGTCCAGTATGTGTGTTGATTACATGGTCCTGGTCCTCCAGACCAGCCCCTAGGAAGGCTATGACCTGGGGTGCGGATCCACCGAAGTTTCATGTCTCAGGGCTGGCTAGCCTGAGGCAAGGAAACTAAAGGAAGATTCTGAGGTGGTTGGGTGCCGTCTCCGGTTCGGGAGAGACCCAGAGTACTTCGAACATTCCAGGGGAGGACTCTTTAGAAGAATACCACGTATGGGTTGGTTTTCTTAACAAGAGCCTGGAAGGGCTGAAGTAACCGAGAGAATCCGGTCTTGTGTATATCGCCAAGCAGGCTGAAAGATCCAAGTATCCTACAAGTGTTCTAAAGCTTAGTTTCCCTACATGTTCTGCAACAACGTCTGTGACAAAGACTTTGTTCCTGAGTAAGCACCTTGTTGGCTGCTAGGCCTTGTGAGAGAGGGACTGTCCAACCTGAGTGTTCATCCAGCTGCCAATGGCTGTTCTCTGGATGCAGCCAAAGCAAGCAAGTTCTTTAATGTTTTTGGACTTTGACATAAGAGTACCTGAACTTCCTTTCCAACCCTCTGATCCCAAGTTGAAAGACTGTTTAATTGACTGAGTTTTGCAAATAAAATCCATTCAAGTGGATCTGTCGTCAGTCTCTAGTTACTGGGCTATTTACCACGGGACATCCCCTAGACTTGCCACAAGGAGAAAAGAAGGTAACGGTAACCCCAAAAATAACCAGCAGCTCCTTCGGGGGTTAATGCTACACCTGCATAGGCAGTTTTTGGGTAAAGGTAAACAAACCCAGAACTAAGCAGACCTATACTTACCTTGGAACCAGCGATGCACCAGCAATAAGTTCCACTTTAACTTAGGTCAAATTTTACTTTATCTAAATAGCATATATAAACACACAATATAAATTATATGCATATGACATAGTGATGGATGGGCAAAAAAGTAGCAATGGAAAGATGAATATAGATTTAGTGTAGAATAAACACTGTGGTGTCCAGTGGAGAATGTATATTCATATACGTAGTATACGCATATACTAAGGACCATTTTAGACTGCACTGTGTGCTGTCTGTGCTATCCTACTTATTACAGACTAGGTTTATGGAAGCTGTGCTGTATCTTGCATATTGTTGACCAGTAGCATTGGTAGGATCCTGCATGATGTCAGGTAGTCAGGGAACATGACATGGGTACTATGGGTTTAGAAAAAAAACATTGGTTATATGTGGGGATGATCAGTGACATTTCTGCTCAATTGGTTTTGACTGAGCAAAATTTAATTTGCCTCTTATTGACTCAATTAATTTTGTAGAAAATATCCCAGGGGAAATTTCTCATTTCCAGAGAAATTAGCAAAACTGAAATTTCTCCTCATGTTGAAATGTTGGAGGAATACATTGGGATTTAGAATTTTTTTTTTTGCTGCTGATTTCTAGTTGTAAGGAAGCTCACATAGCCTGAAACTTGTATCAGTAGTCCTGGAGCATAGGTACTGGATGCCAGGGGCTAGTGACTCCATGGCTTTAACCGCCTAATACTGCTGTACACTGCTGTATATAGTGCTACTATATACTCTTGCAGGAGCCACTTGATAGTTTGGTTCTCTGTTCTTTGCTTCGACTGTGGATAACCTCAGCCCCTCTGACACACTGAGTTAAGCAGATAGAAATTGCAATACTGTTGAGAGCACATTATATATATATATATATATATATATATATATATATATATATATATATATATATATATATATATATATATATATATATATATATATATATATACAGCCTAGCCACATAGAGGGGCCCAAAATCCAAAGAGCACCTTCAGGTGTTTTAAGTGTATAAAATACACATCTAATTTCCAGACTACCTATCACATTTTGGAGGCCCTGGAGCACTAGGACAGTGGACACTGTAACTTTTTATATAGTATATTATATTACATTTTTTTTTTTACATACTGTCATCAGAGCAGTGCAGCGTAACCAAAGTGATACTGTACTACTCTGGGGAGGGTGATCAGGATTTTTTTTACATTGTGATGTGGTCACTGTGACCAATCACAGTGATTGGCGATTGGCTGTGTCCAGTGGACACAGTGGGTCACCAAACCTGCTCTGCATTCTCTAGAGAATGCATGAGAGGATGATGCAGGAGGACATACGGTTACATCCACCTGCATTGGCGATGCACCTGCCTGACCATAGCACATAAATGATTATCGTAAATGGCAGTATATTCATAAATGGGCAGATCGAGAATTTTGCCAACCACAATTCACAAGACAGTATATTCAGTTTAATCTTGCTCTACTTCCTAATTCGTATGTCCATCCACCATCTCGCAGCTAGCGTGATGACGTCACCAGCAAGGCCCCATTCGTGAGACCGCATTGGATGTTTATGTATTCCGAGCAAACTTTTCAGCCATTTGATGGCTACTAGTCTGTGAGTACAAACTTTTATTTTCATTAAAACTTATTGATTTTACGTATTACACTATAGAAGTCTCTTTTGTTTTCCATCCTTGAATACTTTATACGGAGGCTCCAAGAACATCTATAGGGTTGAGGGAGACCTTACTTCCCGAAGCTGGGCGAGACTGTTTTGGCAGTCATCGCCCTTTGGTAAGCAGGCAATTGATTTATTATCTGTGGGGACGAGGACGCACTCTGCATGCTTTTGAAGACATGTCACAGATGCTATCATTAATACTTTATTTATTTGTGTTTTTTTCACCATTGTTTCTAATGGGATTCTGCATTCGTTTTTCTTTTTTCTTTTTTTAGCACATTTTTTTCTTTTTGTAATTGATCACCCATTTTCACAAATACTCAAGAGTTTGTTATTAGCGTAGCATCTGTTTTGCTATTATGTTTGTTTAGAAGTTTTCAGTACTGGACTTTGTTGATGTCAGCTGCTTATCATATATTTCACCTTATTACATATATTTTGGTTATAGTGCAGCGATTTGTGATAATACCCCTTATTATAGTCAGTAGATGAAGTCCTTGGGCAGCAGCTTATCTAAAGATCTAAATCTGCTTGAAGCTTCTCCAGTACTTAGCCCACAGGTATATAGTGCTCCAGTCTCTCTGCAGCAATGGTCTGTGAACTGTCAGTAGCTTAGTCTTCAGCCTCTGTGCACTCGGATCTTCTTTCTCCAGCACACAGGACCCCAATCTCTGGATGGTGGACAGATGTGCTCACTCTGGCCCCTTTGTGGCAAAGAGGAAGCTCCTTGGTCTGCAGCCTGGGAAATACAGCCTTTTATCCTCCCTCTCACTTCCTCCATATGGGAACTTGAATGGTCTATAGGATTCTACAGCATGGCTCCCATTAGGAACTTCAACTCTCACAGTTCAGTGCAGCCAGTACGCAATTGTATGGAGCTCCTTTGGCTTTTCTGCTCCTACTGCTGTTGGGAAGCAGACAGTGTTACTAGATCCAGGATAACTGTCTAGTGAGGGCAAAGAGAGCAGCGGCAACTGTGTTCTAACTTGCTCCCTATCTAGCCAAACACTTGGCTAGATGTATATTACATACTCTGGACATTTCTTGTGGTGTTGTATGATACATGCTCAAGATCACTTAATTTTGTATGCTGGGTGCTACACTTTACACACCACTAATCATCAGGGCTGGACTGGGACAAAAATTTGGCTCTGGACTTCATCCAGACCAGCCCACTTTAATTTTGCAAACAAGCACAAAAACAGTATATAAAACTATACATAATTGTGCAAAAAAAAACATAAGTAACATAACATAAGGAGTCCTCACTAACCTCTTTTATTATTTCACTTATTCTCCTCTGTATTTTTCTAATTTTTTTCACATCACTGCGTGAAGTTGAGGGCAAGCCGCGCAGCCATTACTTTGTCACTGAAACCGGCCCACTGAGCCATCGGTCCACCGGGAAACTCCCTGTAGTCCCAATTGCCAGTACATGCCTGATTAATCATCCCAGTAGTGTCAAATTAATAGAAAAAAATGATTTTTTGGACTTTCACCAGGTTAGCCAATAGACAAACATTTGCTTGCTAAGCATAAAGGCACCTTTGCTTCAAAAAGTGTGGTGGTCTTGCAGTACTTTATAGTACCCAGGAAATACTTTGTAAAATGTAAAATGTAGCTATTTAAACTGTAAGTAATGATAGTAGGCTATCTTAGCAAGCCTAGATATAAGACTAATTTACTAATTAAGTTGAAAATATTCACATAATAAATTGTGTGAATATTCTCTTCAATAATATGTAACAAAAACGGCTCCTTTAGACACGTGTGCTCGCTCACAAGGCATCAAGCAGAGGTGATAATTAGAGCACAGTGACCATTAAAAAAGGGATTATAGAAGATGGGAATAGGAATTAAGAGCATGTTTGAATGAGGAGCAATTAGGAAAAACACTGAGAGCTGTACATAGCTTTGCAGTAGATATAAACATGATAGAAATAAACTATAAATGTCTGGCAAGATGGTACATAACACCTGTTAAAGCACAAAATGATCAATCAGAGAAATCCCCATTGTGTTGGTGGTGATGTAATCTGAAGGGTACCATGGACCACTTTTGGTGGGAATGTCCAAAGATACAGGAATATTGGCAGAAGATGAGGCAACAGACATGGGCGATCACGGGTATAGACATGCCCACATGACTCATGGTTTGGTTTATTCCATAGTACGAACAGAACAATAAAACAATATAAGAACACAGTGATACCATACTTGATGAACACAGCAAAAGGAGCGATACCAACAAAGTGGCAAGCCCCAGAAAGCCCTATAATGAGAGATTGGCTTAAAAGAGTTGAATATATACATAATATGGAATACCTGCGTTATAGTGGAAAAATTGAGATAGAGACATTTTCTAATATATGGGAAAGCTAGAGTTTAGGAAAACAGGGAAATATGCGGAAATTTGGGGTGTATAGGAGAGGAGCAGAGTAAGAGGAAGGGTGGAGATGAAGGTGAGGAGGAGGGAGGGAGAGGAAGAAGGAATAAAACAAAAGAGATATCGGGGGGGGGGGGGGGGGTGGTGATAGGAGAGGGGAGGGGGGATGGAGAGGGAATATTAGGAAGATTGTTGTAAACATGTCTGAAACTCGTGATTTTTATCTATTTTGTATACAGAAAATTACTAAAGAAATAATAATAATTTAAAAAAACAGATTGCGGTATACTAAACTAACATAAAATATAAGATAATTTCTGTTTAGTATTAATAATTACTATAACTAGTTACTTTTAAACTGATATAGGAATATTGAACTTTAAAAAAAAAAAAAAAATATGTGTGTTTGGTATAGGCCACTTATTGTATTTTTTGCTTTTCCAAATCAAGAATAAAGTGAATTTATATTTATTTGTAATTTTCCCCTTTATTATATACTGTCATGAACATGGGTGCAAGCTGTAATACGGCACTATCTTGACAGTTACAAATACACCTTTGTGCTGTTTTCTTAACTTTTCAGCTTTTGTTATTCTCAGACAGCTTTTTCACTCAGGGACTCTAGTAACAGATTTCATATTTAAATTTGTGTGCAGACTTTTGAATTATTTAACAGGTTTGAAATTGAAGGACTTACATAAGATATTTATGTTTAATTCTTTATATCTAACAATTGAGTTATGATTAGACGGCAGATAGGCACATTGTTCAGAAATATTCTGTTATTTATGCTGTTTGCACGCCGAGAGAAGTTTAACAAACACACAGAATATGTGACTAGAATCAGCTAGGAAGTGGATGTCTGAAAAGTCAGTATATTCACATTGTTAGAGTTCTATTGTCTGCCTTAAATGCATCTGTGTATTGAAAGTAAAAAGGATATTTGAAGATATCACAGTTTCTATAGAAAGCATTTATATGGAGTATTCTAACACATTGCCTCCAATGGCCTCACAGCTTAATACAAGCATTGTTAAAGAACTGTTCAAGCAGCAATCTTTTTATTTTACAATTGCAAGGATATTAGTTCTCAAGTACAAAATGATATCTATCTCTGGGGTACAAAACCTCCATTTAGAATGTATAATTTCTTGAATCAAGAAAATGAAGACAGATTTATGAGCTGATTTTTCAGATGTTGAGAAAATGCATTTGGGGAAGCATCCAATCAGAACTGTTATATTTGAAAAATAAAAAAAAATACTTTTTTTGATTTGGTTTGTCATGTCTATGGAAAGGAATATACTTTCAGTACTTAGGTATCTATTTAGATATTTCCAGTATCCCTGGAGAAAGAGAGAAGAGCAGATAAAAGGCTAAAAAGAGAGAGAAAGAAAGCGGGAGACAAAATGACAACTAAGATATATATTTTTAGTGTGGTATGAGATATTGGGTTTTGTTTTTACTAAGGGTTGAATATAATGACATTTGCACATATGGGAACAAGATTGGCAGGCTTTAGTATAAGAACTGAATTGATTTACCAGTTCCTTTTGAAGTGGAGGAATGTTAGGTGTGTGCGTGTGTGTAAGACATAGGAGACACTCTGCTATTTACCCGTCATAAACTCAGATGCGTGTATAGGACAACACCAAATTAATTATTATAAAAAGTATTTATCGGGGTGTAACACGCACCTTCATTTTAAGAGGAAAGTTTCAGGAAAAAAAAGCACATTTTAAATAAAGAATTTTGAAGCAAAATAAGGGTCAGTGCTCATCAATGCAGCCTCATCAGTGCCCATCTGCAGCCTCACCATTGGCCATTAATGAAGCCTGATCAGTGCCCATCTGCAGCCTCGCCATTGGCCATCATTGCAGCCCGATCAGTGCCCATCTGCAGCTTTGACCCTCATGGCAGCCTGATCAGTGCCCATCTGCAGCCTTGTTCATCATTACAGCATGATCAGTGCCCATCTGTAACCTTGCCCATCATTACAGTATGGTCAGTGCCCATCTGCAGCGTTGCCTATCATTGTAGCCTGATAAGTGCCCATTTGCAGCCTTGCCCATTATTGCAGTCTAATCAGTGCCCATCTGCAGCCTTGCCCATCATTTCAGTCTGATCAGTGCCCATCTGAAGCCTTGCCCATCATTGCAGCCTAATCAGTGCCCATCTGCAGCATTTTTATTGCCGAAACAGACAGAGCCGGATCTCCTGTGTACTCGGGTCACAGTCACACCCGGTCTCGCTCTTGGCCCTGCTCCTATGATGGATGTAACACCAGTCCAATGGCGTGATGTCAATGTTAGGAGGCGGGACTGGGCGTGACTGCGAGCCGAGCCAAGCTGAGTACACAGGAGATCTGACTCTATCTATTTTGGCAGCACTTGTTCCCTCCTTTCCCTCTGAGGCAGTCCTATATTGGCCTATAACACGCACACCTGAATTTCCCCTTGTTTTAAGGGGTAAAAGTGTGTGTTATATGCCGATAAATTCCCTTAGAGGCAAGGTAATCATCTAGACCAGGAGGCCTCTTTAACCCCCTTCAATAACTATCTGTCTACTTCAAAGGACACATTTGATATGCAGAGAATATGGCCATCTGTTCAGGAATGGACAATTTGCCCAGGATATGACCTTGCATAACTAATGCCCTATTCAAGAGAAGGTAATGACCTGGCCTTGTGCTAGTGAGGGGCCGAGTTCTGCTAAATCTAGGGGATGGGGAAATTGTCCAATCCTGAATGAGATACGCCCAGAGGGAGGAGAGGGGTAAGATAGTTCCACCAATCGGAATGGCCCTATACAAGTCTATGAGAGATGGGTCTTTATTCGTTTAAGTTTTAAACAGAGATAGCAGAAGGAGACATTCCTCAATTGGGGCCCTCACACAATACCGCTGGTAAATATCAGGACATCTCCTAGCACTTACATGTATGCATGCTTGTCCTATTTGTTGTCTGTCTTGCTATTTGTATTTTAGTGTTTTGAGTATTATACTCTGTATTCCTTCATTTAACCTACGATTTCCTTACTGTGTCTGTACTCTAGATTGATTGCTATGTATTTTATGTATTTAGACCTTCTAACTACTTACCAATACATTTTGTTGTGTTAAACTTTCACTCATGATCAAATAACTTTTATTTCCCAATACATAGCTGAGATATATTAAATCTCACAATATAACTTACCGCAAAAAGGGTCTAAATTCTTGTTTGAGTTGCATACTTCCTAAATTAAAACATTAAGATTTTTCTGCAGACCTTAGCAAATTGAATGAAGCTCTGCTGCTTTCCATGATCCAGTCTTATGGAAGCAAAAATACAGTTTTTGAATGTTCCTTGCACATGATTGGGTATTTCTGCAAAGTGAAATTTCACCACCATAAGTGTAGCTTCCATTGCAAAATGAACATCCTTTTTGCCTTTAGTAATGCAATGCTATTATGTTGAACTATCTTTTATACAGTATAAGTGGATTCTGTGCACAAGTTTAACAATAACTAACTGTGCGGATACTGCAACAACTCCATTAAAGGCAGCTAATAAGGGCTTAGCGATGCATGAGCATGTCATTGGTTTTTCATAGAGTAGAGGTGTTGGATGGCTCAAGCACACAGCAGGCTCTCTATTTGGTTGGAAGCAGGTAGTTTGTGATACACTTGTCACAGGCATCTGTAGCCTTGGACCACAGAAAAAAGAAAAAGAGAGACAGCAGCTTTAACATTAAAGGTGCATTAAAATTAAAGTAAAATTAAAAGGTGTATTTTTTTTTTTTACTGAAAATATAGATATTTGGCAAACAGTAGCTCAATTGTAATGTGGAAAATTGCAACTGCCTTTTTTAGGGGCTCCCCTTTTTAACATTTTTTTTTTGGGTGTGTGTGTGTGTGGGGGGGTAATTAGGTCTAAAATGTGCTTTTTAACGTGTATGCAAAAAAGGAAAAAAAACCCTGACAGCGAAAGGGTCAAATCATTTTTGGTATTGTTCTTAGTAAATGTTAATAACTTAGTGGACATATAGGTTCAAATGAATTTTCTTAAAGCCATTTAAACCAAATAATGTCACCCTTCCTTTTCAAAAATGTTAAATCCAATTTTTTTAATCAAAATTCCAGTATCTGCATGTTTTTTTAATTTTATTTTGTATTTATTGGAAGACTGTTACACATCTTGATGTGCATTTTTAATATAATTCTGTTTTACAAATAATTTATATCTATATTACATTTAATCTGTTTATGTGTTTAATACTATTGTGTCTAATTCTTTGCAAAAGATACTCTGCTTCTAAATAATAATGCAAAATGACATTTCTAAAATAGTAATTTTAAATCAAACTTTTGTGGCACATGTGCCCTTTTGACGTTTTCTATTCATACCTAAATATTAATAATCCAGGTAGAAAAATGTAGGTGTGGGGTAGAAACGGTTTAGGTATTTCAGGTGTAATCCTTAAAAACATATTACAGTGGATTTTTTATTCGCTCTATTGGACATTAGTTTGTGGATATTGATTGAAAATACTTAGGCTCAAGGTTTTGCTTAAGAATGTCTAATAGAATGCCTTCCTGTGTAGTTTTGATAAAGAAATGAAGAGGGCTATGTTTCTTTCAAATAATATGCTCTTCCTATGGTTTTCATGGATTCAAATGCACATTAGGCCCACCAGGGCAAATTATGCACATTTACTCCTTTTAGAAAGTGTAGCTTCAAAAAAGCCCCATTTTGTTTAAAGTAGCCATAAATTACATTCTTAGTGTGATAAATACATCTGACACTATCATAAATGGATTATATGAATAGTAGAAACAGAATTGAGACATTTAACTTTGCCTGCCCAGCAGTAAAGTGGCCAAAGAAGTGCTGTTTAAATACTGGCAGCTATATGTTTGTCATTTTTTCTAACAGCGTAAAAGTACTTTACTGTATAATGCATATATAACTGTACTGCTTTGATAGCTTTTAGTGTGTCTGCATTTAGTTATAATACCTAATAATGTGACTCTGGATTAAAGAAGTCCTTGGGTTAGAATAAAGTATTACAGGCCTGGGGTAAATTGTCTGGCAACAGGATCTCTTTATCTCAGCAAAAATCTTTTATGTGCATTTAACATATTTTATGCTGGTTATTTAGCTGTAAAAACCTCCACTCTATAGACATCCAAAAGGCCTTAGGCTGCTAGGTGCCACTATCTTGGATGTTATGTCAGCAGCCTGAGAAAATTTAGAACTGCCACTCAAGTATCTCCATTTACTAATCTCCTAGCAGCTACATACAAAGCTATTAGGGATTAATTGTTTTTTAATTTATTTTATTTGGTACTAATTGCTTTTATTGGTAAATGTATTGTGTTGATGTGTCTTGTTCTGTTCATTATTATAGTTGTGTGTTGTCTAATGTAACTGTATCATAATAATTTCTCTTCTGAATTTGGGAGGGTAGCAGAAAACTTGCAGGATATAAGAGAAACGTGTTTCCCTGGTTTGAGGTCAAGAGCCACATCAGAGGGCTCCAAGGGCAACATGTGGCCCATGGGCCACAGGTTTACCACTCTTGGTGTATGGAATGCCTAACAGCTTCACAAATGAAGAAAAAAAAGAATCCAGTCCCCCTCACAGACTGGTTTGGTGTGCCTTTAAGTCAAGAACGTAAATACTTGCTTGCAAAGCAAGAAGTTCAGACTTCCTGAAGTATCTACTGTCAGCAGCTTGTCCCCAGCCCCCTAGGACTATCACAACAATGAAGTTCTCTCTTCAGGATGCTCCTAACTAGCAGTTATGCTTCTGCTCTAGGGATGGCCTTGCGGTTCGCCCAGCGGCGAACTTTGCTTGTTCGCGGTTCGCCAAACCGGCACTGTTCGCGGCAGACATATTTATTTACATTGTGAAGAACTTTGACCCATGACACATTCATCATGGGGTACAGGACAGCCAACTGAGAGATTTCAGCGCATGGACATACCCCCTACCTTTTTAAATAGACCTGATCTGGTGGCCATTTTACATTCTGTCTTTTGTCAGTGTAGGGAAAGGATGCTGTGTGGAGCAGGGACAGTCAGTCTAATCACTAGCTATTACTTACTATTAGGTCCACAAAAGTCCTTTTAAGGACTGGTATAAGTGTACAGTATATAGGGTTGTAATACACTTATGATATACTTTCTTTCAAATATAGAAAGCATATTATAGTGCACTGCATGCAGTGCTGCTGATCGATTCTGCAGCTGTTGTTTCTCAGTGTAGGAAGGGACAGTTTGGTGTTTGGAGCAAGGACAGTCTGCAATTCACTAGCTACTAGCTAGCTACTATTAGGTCCACAAAGTTCCTTTTAAGGACTAGTATAGGTGTACTATTTGATGTGCAGCTTATAGGGGTGTAATACACATATAAAATACTTTCAAATATAGACAGCATAGTATAGTGCATTTCCACTGTGCAGCATTGTGAGTGCTGAGCGGTTCTGCAGTGACACTACAAAGAGTGACAAACGCAATTAGAAAAAAGTATTATAACTGGTGTGATAGACCAGTGGCCCCCAAAACGACAGATTGAAGCGGAGTGTTATATACCTTCTTCCACATATACTGCACTTCTCCAGAGACTTTTGTCACAGGGCCATTTAAAAAATGACAGGCAGAGGAAGAGGCAGGACCTTCCGCAGGGGTGGTAGGGGTAGGGCAGGAGCAACAGGCTTGAGCCAAAGTGGGAAATTGCAGAAGGTGCATTTGATTACTGTACGTCAAAGGACACACCAGACTTGGTTGAGTGACTCACTCAGCCTTACTCTTCTGCACCCTCCTCATCCTCTCAATCTGCACCCTTTTCACTCTCTGCTGTGTGCACCCCCAAAGACACTACCACCAACACCACCACTACCATATACCCTCCGCTTGAGTCACAGGAATTATTTTCCGATCCATCACAAGATATTGCCGATGCGCAGCCATTCTTTGCATTGGATCAGGAAGAGGAGCTAGCAACAACCGCCACTCAGCAGTCTGACGACAGTACCCAGATCAGCCCAAGGAGGTTGGTCCCCGGTGTTGCTGCCTACTCCGAGATCTCTAATTATAGCGGTGGGGAAGGTGACGTCGATGATGACGTGTCTAGTGATGTCACGTGGGTGCCCACAAGAGAGGAAGAGGAGGGGAGTTCAGAGGGAGATATGGACCAGCAGATAGGGAGGAGAAGCAGGCGGAACTTACATTGCACAGGAGGGACAAACCAGAGTGCTAATGTATCAGGAGCGAGGCATCAACCATGTACGGTCACATCTGGCGCTCCCAGGACGCTGGCACATGGCTCTGCAGTGTGGGCTTTTTTTAACGTGTCCGCTGCTGACAATAGTGTTGCCATCTGCAGCCTTTGCAGTCAACGCATAAGTCGCAGTAAGCCCAACACTCACCTAGGGACGACCACCTTAAGAAGGCACATGAGCTGCCATCACCGAGCCCAGTGGAAGCAATGGAACCCACAAAGCCACACTCCAGGCTCTCACCATCCAGCCTCTTCTACTTCTCCTTCTCCTCTCTCCTCAGAATTGTCCTCCCCTCCTCCTTCCATCATGCCATCCTCAAGTTTTTCTGGAAAAAGGCAGGCTTCCGTGGGCCAAATGTTTGAGCATAAAAAAATGATGACGCCGGATAACCCTCTTGCCCAACGGTTGACCCCTGGCTTGTCAAAACTGTTAGCCCGCCAACTACTGCCATATAAACTGGTGGACTCGGAGGCCTTTCGAAAATTTGTGGCCATTGGCTCACCACAATGGAAGGTCCCAGGAAGGAAGTATTTCTCACAGAAGGGCATCCCAGAGCTATATGGCCATGATTAGCGGCAAGTGAATGTATCTCTGGCACACAGTGTCGGTGCCAAGATACATCAGACCACAGACACGTGGTCTAGCAAACACGGGCAGGGAAGGTATATAACTTTTACTGCCCAATGGGTGAACCTTCTGATGGCCGTCAAGCATGTAACCCATGGCACCCGTGCAGATTTGGTTTTACCGCCACGGATTGCATGCAGGCCTGCCTCTTCTTCTCCTCCTCTTACTCCATCCTCCCTCCTCGGCTGACTCCTCCTTTTCCGCTGCTAGCGTCTCTTCTGCTGCACCGCCCAAGTTCCCCAGAACCTATTTGACATGTCAGGTGAGACGTTGCCAGTATGGAAACGCTAGCAGCAGAAAAGGAGGAGTCAGCCGAGGAGGGAGGATGGAGTAAGAGGAGGAGAAGAAGAGGCAGTGCTGCATCTGTTGTGCCTGGAAGCCAAGAGCCACACTGGCCCTGCACTCCTTTCAGCTTTGTGTTCACAGGCAGATCAGTGGCTAACACCGCTCAGTTTAACAGTTGGTAAAGTGGTGTGTGTCAATGGTGCCAATCTGCCTAGCGCATTGAAACAGGGCAAAATTACACATGTGCCATGCATAAACTTGGTCGTGCAGAGATTAGTTGTCAAATACCCTGGGGTCCAGGACATCTTGCGGCAGGCAAGGAAAATCTCGGCCCATTTCAGAAGATCTTACACGGCCATGGCTCGCCTTGCTGACATTCAGCGGCGACACAATCTGCCAGTCAGACGTCTTATTTGCGATTGCCCGACGTGATGGAACTCAACCTTCTATATGCTTGATAGGCTGCTCCAGCAGAAACGTGCAGTTAACAACTACCTGTACGAACTCTGCAGCAGAATGGGTTCTGGGAGCTTGTTTTTTTTTCACCACGCCAGTGGCCACTCACGCATGCAGACTTCTGAGGCCATTTGATGAGATCACCAAACTGGTCAGTCACAGCCATGGCGCCATCAGTGACATCGTACCTTATGCCTTCTTTATGGAGCGTGCGTTGCGTTGTGTCATTGATCAAGCTGTGGAGGAGCAGGAGCAGGAAGATGAGGAAGTCGCAATGCTGGATGAATTCCCAGGGGGGCTACTCTATCTGAGACAAGTCAACAACAGGAGTCTGAAGAGGAGTCAGAAGAGGATGGTGCCGGGCGGATGAGGAGGAGCAAGAAGAGCATGCTTTAAACCTTTCTGGGATCCCTGTTGTTGTCCGTGGATGGAGAGAGGAGAACGAGGAGGACGACATTATCCTGGATGATGAGCAGGAGCCAGGCCACCACACCGCTTCCAGTTTAGTGCAAATGGGGGCCATCATGCTCCAGTGTTTTAACAGGGACCGCCGTATAAAAAGCATAAAGGTCAAGGACCAGTACTGGGTGGCAACGTAATTAGACCCCTGGTACAAACACAAAATGACGAAAATGTTACCACCATCACAGAGGGCTGTCAGAATGGAGCACTTACAGGCCTTGCTTAGAGAAATGCTGCATTCTGCTTTTGCGTGTACTGGCAGAGGAATTCCCACTCCCAGAGAGAGTTGCGGGTACCAATCCAACTGCGCCTGCAAGAAGAGGCCGGTTTGAAGATGTGTTGGTCACTTCTGATATGAGATCACTCTTTCAGCCGACCCATCGTCAGGTGTCATCCGGATCCAGCATCAGGGAATGCCTAGACTGACAGGTGTCCGACTACATTGGGTTAACGGCCGATGTGGGCTCTCTGAGAAGTGATAAACCCCGGGACTACTGGGTGGGCAGGCTTGAGCTTTGGCCAGAGCTTGCACAATTTGAAATGGAACTGTTGGCTTGCCCCTCATCCAGTGTCCTGTCCGAAAAGACGTTCAGCGCAGCAGGGGGGATCGTGACCAATAAGCATACTCGCCTAACTCACGACAGTGTTGACTACCTCACATTTATAAAAATGAATGAGGCATGGATCTCGGAGGAATTAAACACATGTGACCAGTAGACCATGTATATGCATAACTCTATAAACTATTTATATAATCTAGCACACGGACCTTTTTTCTACCTTTGGCTCGCTTGTACAAAAAAAGCACACCGTACTATATGCCCCTACCCTCCTGTTTGAAGAGATTGAGCGGTGTCATATTTTTGGGTCCTGCAGCGGGTTGCTGGTGTCAGTGCTGGTGTCAGTGCTCTCTATCACGGTGCTGGTGTCAGTGCTCTCTATCACGGTGCTGGTGTCAGTGCTCTCTATCACGGTGCTGGCGTCAGTGCTCTCTATCACGGTGCTGGCGTCAGTGCTCTCTATCACGGTGCTGGCGTCAGTGGTCTCTATCTTGGTGCTGGTGTCAGTGCTCTCTATCTCGGTGCTGGTGTCAGTGCTTAGTCTCTATCACAGTGCTGGTGTCAGTGTTGTATCTCAGTGCTGGTATCAGACAGTGAGGGAGATAGCAGCAGAGAAGCCAATCAGCAGGCAGTGCCAGCACTATGGCTGAGGATCAGCACTGGACTGTCACCTCTGGACCACCGCAGTGGGGCCCTGCATAGGTGGGGGTAAGGGCCAGGCAGAGGGCCCCACTGCGGTGGTCCAGAGGTGCCAGGCCTCTCCTCCATGGCCTTCATGTGCTCCTGAATTGTCAAAATTTCACAAATAAAAATAGAATGCTTGTCGTTGTCGATCCCAGATTCACTTAATACTTCTGGTATGTCAGTGTCCATGTTGTGGGACTATGTGTGCACAGCTAGTAAGTATTTTGTGGCTGAAAATATGACCTGGAGGTTTTTAAGGTTCGTCTGCCATTAAAGTGAATGGGGTCCATTTGGGCACGTTTGCGGATCGCGTTCGCGAAACGTCCCGTCGGAAGTTCGTCCATCACTATTCTGCTCACCTTCTCACCTTTAAAAGGGGCATCATCAAAGCTCAGGCCTTTAATTATTGCCTCCCACACCATCGCTACAGACACTCCCTAGCAGCAGGAGAAAGTAAACGATCATCTGAGCTGAGAGGGTGACTCACAGAAAGCAGACTATATAAATCAGCTTAGGCTGCATCCAGCCTGGCATTACCAGGTTTAAAGTAGAGGGTCTACTGCATATGGCAGGACTGCTAAAATTATTGTATGTAGTTTGCATTGAGGAAGCAGCGCTCACTGTTAATCTGAACAATTGTAGTTACATTACTGTATGTTGTGTACCTACCCTCAATGTTCCCTGACTGTGAAGTATGTGTCCTACTGCTTATATACTTTTTTAGGCAGTGCAGAGTTTTCCATTTTATGTGTGTGTGGAGACCATTTTCTTTGTGACTGCTATGTTTTGTTGCTTTGTGTAGTTGGCTGGGTTGAACCTTCCATCAATATATATAGCACTTGCCAACATTCTAATTTTGATTATAGGGACAATTTCCTTAAAGCAAGTTTGGGGTGGAGGAACTTGACTGGTCTGCACACAGTCCTGACCTCAACCTGATAAAACACCTTTGGGATGAATTAGAGCGGAGACTGTGAGCCAGGCCTTCTCGTCCAACATCAGTGCCTGACCTCACAAATACACTTCTAAAAGAATGGTCAAACATTCCCAAAGAAACACACCTAAACCTTGTGGACAGCCTTACCAGAAGAGTTAAACCTGTTATAGCTGCAAAGGGTGAAACAACTCAATACTGAACCCTACAGAATAAGACTGGGATGCCATTAAAGTTCATGTGCCTGTAAAGGCAGCCGCCCCAATGCTTTTGACAACATATATATATATATATTGTAAACTTTGGGGATAATAGCTCCGCGGGACCAAGTGCATAAACAGTTCAAAGGTGAAACCAAAAGACTTTTATTTATAATTAAATCAAAAATAAGGCTTTCTTCAGCACACAGATCAAAACATAAATTAAAGTCCGCTTATCTTCAGTACAAAAAACAAGAATTAAAGAAAACACCTACAGTCCCTATAGAAATCTTTTGCAGCCTCCAAAACAGCAACACAGCTCATCAGACAGGTGTTAATCTCCTACTCCTCCTCACCACCAACTCTTCACTACTTCCTGTCTAATAAGCTGTCTTCTTGGAGGCCTTAAACCCCTCTGTGCAGAATTCCTGTGGTCAGGGAGGGAGGCTCTTTCCCACCCAAATGTCACTTCAGAGCCCCCCAAATTCCGGGTCCCAACTATCTCTCTCTTAATATAGGGAGGACCGCGAGTCAGTCCTCTCCCGATGACTATACCCGGAATTTCTCACCCATTTTGGGTGACCCCCTGAAGTGATGCTACATAGCACCCGTCCAGGACCCAACCTTGGCGTCCTGTACAATATATGTCTATCTATCTATCTATCTATCTATCTATCTATCTATCTATATATATATATATATATATACATATCTATATATATATCTATATATATATATATCTATATATATATATATATATATATATATATATATATATATATATATATATATATATATATATATACATAACTATATATATATATATATATATATATATATATATATATATATATATATATATATATTGATAAACATTTAGTTTATCAATATATAAACATACCTCTACATCTATATAAGGGTGAGAAGTAGTTGTCTACTTCTTACCCTTATATAGATGTAGAGGTATTTTGTGTTTCTTGATACTGAGTATATTAGAATCCAAACGCTACGTTCTCATTTATAGAAGAAAAAAAAACACCTCCAAAGAAACAAATAAGATTATTATTTTCAATCCTTCAATTGGGGGGGACGGGACTGTTCCATTCCAAAGGGTATTGCGTAGCTTTTTTGTTCTTTTTTGATTGTGGTTTGAGCTACAAAATTTAGCCAGGTAAATATAAAAAATAATATATTCATAATTTGCATTTTTTTCTGTGAGCCAATAGGTGGAGCTTTCAATTCCCTTAAAAATATGTGTCTAAAGCTATTTATGGCTCACTGAAAAAATCCTTTAGTTAAGGTTCCAAAGCTTAACCACTTGTGGACCGCCTCACGGGGATGTACGTCCTTTTTTTGAAGAGGGATATCTCGGTAACGGCAGCAGCTGCTGCCACAACCGAGATATCCATCTCTTCAGGCGGCAGTCGGCTGTACGATAACGGTGGTCTCCGCGGCGGATTCGCCGCGAGATCACCGCTATCGGCGACGGGAGAGGTGCCACCCCCCCTCCCGCCGCCCTCCCACCACTTACCGGAGCCGTCGGTAGCGGCGGAGGCGATCGGGTCCTCTTCCTAGCTGGGCATAGAGACAAGTGAGGCTAAGATGGCCCCCACTCGTCTCTATACCATAGGAGGGCGGAAGCGACTTCAAAACGTCAAAAGGTATATTTTTTTTTTAAATGTCAGATTTTCTTTTTTTTTTTTTTTTTGCATTTTAGCTCAAATATGAGATCTGAGGACTTTTTGACCCCAGATCTCATATTTAAGAGGACCTGTCATGCTTTTTTCTATTACAAGGGATGTTTACATTCCTTGTAATAGGAATAAAAGTGATCCATTTTTTTTTTTTTTTTTTAAAACAGTGTAAAAATAAATAAAATCAATTAAAATAAATAAGAAAAAAAATATTTTTTTTTTTAAAAACCCCCCTTTACGATGAGCTTGCGCACAGAAGCATACGTGAGTAGCGCCCGCATATGAAAACGGTGGTCAAACCACACATGTGAGGTATCGCCGCGATCGGTAGAGCGAGAGCAATAATTCTAGCCCTAGACCTCCTCTGTTACGCAAAAAATGCAACCTGTAGAATTTTTTAAATGTCGCTTATGGAGATTTTTGAGGCTAAAAGTTTGACGCCATTCCACGAGCGGGCGCAATTTTGAAGCGTGACATGTTGGGTATCAATTTACTTGGCATACCATTATCTTTCACAATATAAAAAAAAATTGGGCTAATTTTACTGTTGTCTTATTTTTTTATTTCAAAAAAGTGCATTTTTTTAAAAAAAAGTGCGCTTGTAAGACCGCTGCGCAAATACGGTGTAAAAAAAAGTATTTCAATGACCGCCATTTTATTCTCTAGGGTGTTAGAAAAAAAACAATATAAAATGTTTGGGAGTTCTAAGTAATTTTCTATCAAAAAAAACAGTTTTAAACATGAAAACACCAAGTCTGAAAAAGAGGCCTGGTCCTTAACCACTTGCCGACCGCCGCACGACGATATACGTCGACAGAATGGCACGGGCAGGCATATGGGCGTACCTGTACGTCCCTGCCTTCCCGCGGGTGGGGGGCCCCCCCCGGTGCCAGCGGCGGTCGGTTTTCGTTCAGAAGCGATCCGGGATGAGGGGGCGGCCATTCATTCATGGCCACCCCCTCTCGATCGCTCCTGACGAATGGAAGTGAGGCGTGACATCACTTCCTCTCCTGTAATGTAAACACAGGAGAGGAAGTGATGTAATCTCTCCTCCGTGTCGGTATTTTTCGTTCCGGCACCGAGGAGAGAGGATCGGTGAGTTGCACCAACACGACACTTCACAGTAGAACATGCCAGGCACACTCACACCCCCCCTTCACCCCCCGATCACCCCCCCAATCACCCCTGCCCCCCCAGTCACAGTGACACCAATAGCATTTTTTTTTGTTTGCATTGGTGTCATTTGTGACTGTAATAACTGTTAGGGCAGTTAGGGTTAGCCCCCTTTAGCTCTAGGGTACCCCCCTAACCCCCCCAATAAAGGTTTAACCCCGTGATCACCCCCCGTCGCCAGTGTCACTAAGGCTGGGTTCTTATTGCAGCGGTTTATGAGAACGGATGTGATTTGCACCGCACTGCAGTGCAAATCACATCCGATCTCTGTGCGATTCGAGTTCAGCCATACAGATAGTATGGCTGAATTCGCGCCGCACCCGCCGCACCCGCCGCAAATTTGCACGGGACCCTTTTTTTGGTCCGCAGCAGAATCGGATCGCATGGGTGTTCACACCATGCGATCCGAGTTTGCAGATCGCACTGCGATATGCGAACTGATCTGGGGGTGTCATTAACATTTCACTGACACTCCCAGCAGTTCGCATAGGGCAGTGTGAATTGCCGCCGGGAGGCATGCGATGCGGGAACCCGCCGCAGATTCGTGGCGTTCCCGCATCGCTCCAGTGTGAACCCAGCCTAATAAGCGATCGTTTTTCTGATCGCTGTATTAGTGTCACAGGTGACGCTAGTTAGGCAGGTAGGTATTTAGGTTCGCCGCAGCTTTTTATAGCGCCAGGGACCCCCATATACTACCGCATAAAGCCCCCTGATTGCCCCCTAGTTAACCCTTTCACCAGTGATCACCATATAACTGTTACAGGTGACGCTGGTTGGTTAGTTATTTTTTTATAGTTTCAGGGCACCCGCCATTTATTACCTAGTCTCACTAGTGTACCCCTAAATTTAGGGGTGTCTACTTTCCAAAATGGGGTCATTTGGGGGGGGGGTTTGCCATCTTGGCATTTTATGGCCTTCAAAACTGTAACGCCCTTAGAAAGCCTGAAGGCGGTGCTTGGTTTTCGGGGCCCCGTACGCGGCTAGGTTCCCAAAAAGTCCCACATATGTGGTATCCCCGTACTCAGGAGAAGCAGCAGAATTTATTTTGGGGTGTCATTTCACATATGCCCATGGCATGCGTGAGCAATATATCATTTAGTGACAACTTTGTGAAAAAAAAAAAAAAAGTTTGTAATTTTCCCACAACTTGTGGTAAAATATAAAATATTCCATGGACTCAACATGCCTCTCAGCAAATAGCTTGGGGTGTCTAATTTCTAAAATGGGGTCATTTGTGGGGGTTTTGTGCCATCTTGGCATTTTATGGCCTTCAAAACTGTAATAGGTAGTGAGAAGTGAAATCAAAAATTTACGCCCTTAGAAAGCCTGAAGGCGGTGCTTGGTTTTCGGGGCCCCGTACGCGGCTAGGCTCCAAAAAAGTCCCACATATGTGGTATCCCCGTACTCAGGAGAAGCAGCAGAATTTATTTTGGGGTGTCATTTCACATATGCCCATAGCATGTGTGAGCAATATATCATTTAGTGACAACTTTGTGTAAAAAAAAAAAAAACATTTTTTTTTGTCATTATTCAATCGCTTGAGGCAAAAAAATAAAATATTCAATGGGCTCAACATGCCACTTATCAATTTCCTTAGGGGGTCTACTTTCCAAAATGGCGTCATTTGGGGGGGTTTTGTACTGCCCTGCCATTTTAGCACCTCAAGAAATGAGATAGGCAGTCGTAAACTAAAAGCTGCGTAAATTCCAGAAAACGTACCTTAGTTTGTAGATGTGACAACTTTTGCGCAAACCAATAAATATACAGTTATTGACTTTTTTTTTACCAAAGACATGTGGCTGAATACATTTTGGCCTAAATGTATGACTAAAATTGAGTTTATTGGATTTTTCTAATAACAAAAAGTAGAAAATATCATTTTTTTCAAAATTTGCGGTCTTTTTACGTTTATATCGCAAAAAAAAAAATCGCAGAGGCAATCAAATACCATCAAAAGAAAGCTCTATTTGTGGGAAGAAAGGGACGCAAATTTTGTTTGGGTACAACATTGCATGACCGCGCAATTACCAGTTAAAGCAGCGCAGTGCCAAATTGTAAAAAGACCTTGACCAGCAAAATGGTCCGGTCTGAAAGTGGTTAAGTGGTTAAGCTACATATTACACCTAAAAATGGATCACTCAACCCAGTGACTCAGTGCCTTATCTTTTGTCTCCCTCCAAAGGTTTCCTACAAATAGAGCTACAAGGTAGGTAGTCACTGTTGTACTTTCGCTTTAGCCAACAGATTTTACTTCAGGGATTCTTTATATATATATATATATATATATATATACATACAGTATCTCACAAATGTGAGTACACCCCTCATATTTTTGTAAATATTTTATTATATCTTTTCATGTGACAACACTGAAGAAATGACACTTTGCTACAATGTAAAGTAGTGTGTGTACATCTTGTATTACAGTGTAAATTTGCTGTCCCCTCAAAATAACTCAACACACAGCCATTAATGTCTTAACCGTCGGCAACAAAAGTGAGTACACCCCTAAGTGAAAATGTCCAAATTAGGCCCAAAGTATTAATATTTTATGTGGCCACCATTATTTACCAGCACTGCCTTAACCCTCTTGGGGATGGAGTTCACCAGAGCTTCACTGGTTGCCACTGGAGTCCTCTTTCACTTTTCCATGATAACATCACAGAGCTGGTGGATGTTAGAGACTTTGCACTCTTCCACCTCCTGTTTGAGGAGGCTCCACAGATGCTCAAAAGGGGTTTACGTCTGGAGACATGCTTGGCCAGTCCATCACCTTTACCCTCAGCTTCTTTAGCAACGCAGTGGTCATCTTGGTGGTGAGTTTGGGTCGTTATCATGTTCAAATACTGCCCTGCGGCCCAGTCTCCAAAGGGAGGGGATCATGCTCGGCTTGAGTATGTCACAGTACATGTTGGCATTCATGATTCCCTTAATGAACTGCAGATCCCCAGTGGTGGCAGCACTCATGCACCCTCAGACCATGACACTCCCACCACCATGCTTGACTGTAGGCAAGACACACTTGTCTTTGTACTCCTCACCTGGTTTCTGCCACACACGCTTGACACCTTCTGAACCAAATAATTTTATCTTGGTCTCATCCAACCACAGGACATGGTTCCACTAATCCATGTCCTTAATCTACTTGTCTTCAGCAAACTTTTGCAATCTTTCTTGTGCATAATTTTTAGAACAGGCTTCCTTCTGGAATGACAGCCATGCAGACCATTTTGAGGCAGCTTGCAGCGTATGGCCTGAGCACTGACAACCCCAAAATCCACACTAGAGCCTTATCCAAGAACACAGCATGGTAAGTCAGGAAAGGGGGAAGGGGAACGAGCGAGCGCCCCCCTCCTGGACCACACCAGGCCACGGGCCCTCAACATGGGGGGTGCTTTGGGGCAGTGGGGGCCCGGCACCCTCCACCTTAAAGAACCTTGTCCCCATGTTGATGAGGACAAGGGCCTCTCCCCGACAACCCTGACCATTGGTTGTTGGGGTCTGTAGGTAAGGGCTTATCGGAATATAGAAGCCCCCTTTAACAAAGAGGCCCCAAGATCCCGGTCCCCCACCCTGTGAGAATGACTATGTGTCAGGGTTGGCTTAGCCCTTCCTCCTCTGTGCTGGCCGCTCATCTGTTGGCTAATTGCCAGCTCTCTTCTCTTTCCACAGTTACCAGCTGTTCCCGATGATGCTCATCTGACCTGCCTATTTAAAGCTTTCCAGCTCACTTTTTCCTTTGCCATCGTGGTGGTCACATCACAAGGAACCATCTCCTGCTGTTTGTTTCAAGACTGGCCTGCTGACATCCCTCCTGGCTTCTTATCCTGCTTGCAGTTGCTCTCCTTGGATCCCTGACTTCTGGCCTGGCTAATTACCCAATCTAGTTAATGAACTTTGGACTGGTTGACTACCCGATCTGGCTACTGGACTCTGGTGGCTATGCTTGACTACACTTTTTTCTATTTACCTTTTTATTTTTTATTAATAAACAAGTGTGATTTGATTGTACTTCTGTCTCAGTCTGTTTCATGGTTTCTGACACTATGGAGTACATTGTACCCTTACCCATTCACCTAAAACAACTGTCAAAAATAAACACAGTACACAGGTTTTTAAAGTATTTATTAAGCTCTGGGGTCTCCCGCCCCCCCCCCCCCCCCCCCCACCTCTTCAACCTCTGCAGCAATGCTGGCAGCACCCAGACATCTATTTCCCAAAGACAACCTCTGGATATGATGCTAACCTCGTGCACGCAACTTCTTTAGTCAACCATGGCGAGGCCTGTTCTGAGTGGAACCTGTCCTGTTAAACCACTATATGGTCTTGGTCACCGTGCTGCAGCTTCTTATAGCCTAGGCCATCTTTTTGTAGAGCAACAATTCTTTTTTTTCAGATCCTCAGATAGTCCTTTGCCATGAAGTGCCATGTTGAACTTCCAGTGACCAGTATGAGAGAGTAAGAGCAATAACACCAAACTGAACACCCCTGTTTTCCACTCTCACCTTAGACTTTGTAACACTAACGAGTCACATGACACCGGGGGGGTGGCTGATTGGGCCCAATTTGGGCATTTTTCCTGTAGGGGTTTACTCACTTTTGTTGCCAGCAGTTTGGACATTAATAGCTGTGTGTCAAGATATTTTGAGGGGACAGCAAATTTACACTGTAATACAAGCTGTACACTCACTACTTTACATTGTAGCAAAGTATAATTTCTTCAGTATTGTCACATGAAAAGATATAATAAAATAAAATCTTTACAAACATGCAAGGAGTTTGCTCATAAGTTTACATACCCTGGCAGAATTTATGATTTCTTGGCCATTTTTAATTTTTCTTGTGAATGATGACACAAAAACATTTCTTTCACTCATGGTTAGTGTTTGGCTGAAGCAAATTATTATCAATCAATTGCGCTTACTCTTTTTAAATCATAATGATAACAGAAAAAAATCAAAATTACCCTGATGAAAAGCTTACACACTGGTGATTTTGGCCTGATGATAACATGCACACAAGTTGACACAAAGGGGTTTGAGTGGCTATTATAGGTAACCATCCTCACAGGTAACAAACCTGTGATCTGTTAGCTTGTAATTAGTGTGTGCGTGTGTGTGTGTGTGTGTGTGTGTGTGTGTGTGTGTATAAAAGATCATTGAGTTCCTGGACTCCTTAAAGACCCTTGCATCTTTCATCCAGAAAAGCAAAAGAGTTGTCAAAGGATCTGTGAGAAAATTCAGGTAGTTGAACTGTATAAAACAGGAAAGGGATATAAAAAGATATCCAATGAATTGAGAATGCCAATCAGCAGAGTTCAAACTCTAATCAAGAAGTAGAAAATGAGGGGTTCTGTTGAAACCAAACAACGGTCAGGTAGACCAACTAAAATTTCAGCCACAACGGTCAGGAAGATTGTTCAAGAAAACCCACAAATAACTTCAGGTGAAATACAGACGCTCTGAAAACATGTGAGGTGGCTGTTTCAAGATGCACAATAAGGAGGCACTTGAAGAAAAATGGGCTGCATGGTCGAGTCGCCAGAAGAAAGCCATTACTATGCAAATGCCACAAAGTATCCCCCTTACAATTTGCTAAACAGCACAGAGACAAGCCTAAAACCTTCTGGCATAAAGTCATTTGAAGTAATGAGATCAAAATTTAGCTTTTCGGCCACAATGATAAAAACTACATTTGAAGAGGAGTCAACGAGGCCTATGATGAAAGGTACACCATTCCTACTGTGAAACATGGAGGTGGATTGCTGATGTTTTGGCAATGTGTGATCTACAAAGGCATAGGAAATTTGGTCAAAATCGATGACAAGATGAATGCAGTATGTTATCAAAAAATACTGGAGGAACATTTCCATTCATCAGCCAGGAAGCTGCGTATGGGACATACTTGAACATTCCAACATGACAATGATCCAAAAACACAAAGCCAAATCGAATTGTCATTGGCTACATCAGAATAAAGTGAAGGTTCTGGAGTGGCCATCTCAGTCTCCTGACTTCAATATCATCGAGCCACTCTGGGGAGATCTCAAATGTGCAGTTCATGCAAGACAGCCCAAGAATTTACAGGAACTGGCGGCTTTTTGCCAAGAGGAATGGGCAGCTTTACCATCTGAGAAGATAAAGAGTCTCCTCCTCAAATACCACAAAACGCTTCAAGCTGTCATTGATGTTAAAGTGGACAATATACGGTATTAAGAACTGGGGTATGTAAACTTTTGATCAGGGTCATTTGGCTAGTTTTTGTCATTATGATTTAAGAAGAGTAACACAGTTGATTGATAATAAATGGCTTCAGCCAAACACTAACCATGAGTGAAAGAAAAGTTTTTGTGTTATCATATTCCCTGAAAAATGGACAAGAAATCATAAATTCTGCCAGGGTATGTAAATAACAAAACTGTATGTATATGCACACACATTTACAAACAGAAGAACAAAGAAGATACATTTGATCTAATAATCTTTCCCTTTAACCACTTCCCGACCAGCGCACGACGATGTACGTCGACAGCATGGCACGGGCAGGCATATTGGCGTACATGTACGTCCAATATTCGTTGCCGCCGTGCCATCGGGAGCGCGCCGCCGGCGGCGCGCTCCCGCGCTGGTCGGGACCCCCGTGAGTCCGGTCGCGGGACCCGCGGACTCGATCGCCGCGGGCATCCCCGCGATCGTCTCACGGAGCGGCCGAATGGAGGAAATGCTGTATAAACAACATTTTCCCATTCTGCCTAGCAACTAGTGACGCTGATCTCTGCTCCATGTGATTGGAGCAGAGATCAGTGTACACTAAATGAAAGCCCAACCCCCCCACAGTTAGTAACACACCCCTAGGAACACTTAACCCCTACACTGCCACCCACTGGTTAACCCTTTCACTGCCAGTGTCATTTACACAGGAATCACTGCATTTATATAGCAGTGATTACTGTATAAATGACAATGGTCCCAAAAATGTGTCAAAAATGTCCGATGGGTCCCCGACAATGTCGCAGTCACAATAAAAATCGCAGATCGCCGCCATTACTAGTAAAAAAAAAAATAATAAAAAATTATTAATAAAAATGCTATAAAACTATCCCTATTTTGTAAACGCTATAACTTTTGCGCAAACCAATCAATAATCGCTTATTGCGATTTTTTTTTACCAAAAATATGTAGAAGAATACGTATCGGCCTAAATTGAGGGAAAAAAATGTTTTTTTATATATTTTTGGGGGATATTTATTATAACAAAAAGTAAAAAATAATGCGTTTTTTTCAAAATTGTCGCTCTATTTTTGTTTATAGCGCAAAAAATAAAAACCGCAGGGGTGATCAAATACCACCAAAAGAAAGCTCTATTTGTGGGAAAAAAAGGACGTCAATTTTGTTTGGGAGCCACGTCGCACGACCGCGCAATTGTCAGTTAAAGCGACGCAGTGCCGAATCGCAAAAAGTGGTCTGGTCTTTGACCAGCAAATTGGTCCGGTCTGAAAGTGGTTAAAATCAGCATAACTGAGATTTGTGGCAATTGAAAGAAGACCTCATTTTATTTAAAATAGATTTCTGTTGATGTTTCAGAGCCTTAAAGCATGGCATGAAGTAAATACAGTACACAAATCATTAAATACAGAACCGCGCCTGATGAAAATACCGTAGATGTACATTTATAGTTACAGCGGAGTAACTTACAGAATACTTGATTTAATGCCACATTAACATCACTGTTCGGCTTAGTTAATGTTGAGTGACATATGTAGGTGTGATATAATTGCAGACTATAAATAATATACCATGAAATAAAATTTAACATTGTGATCATATAGGATTTTTTTTAATCTTCCAAATGAAAAAAAAAAAATATGGAAAATTACTGAAAGTTTATGATCATGAAAGTAAGTTTAAGGCAGATATAAAAATATCATCAGCAACATGTCATGAAAAATTCTGATAAAATAATATATTAGCAAGCAAAAAAAAATGCCACCCACTCCATTCAATTTAAAACTAGCTTTTTAAAGTTAGGCACACATGGAAAGAACTTTTCGTGTAACAAACACAATATATAAATTTAACAGCACACTGACAAACTAGACCAAAACTGTTTCAACAATTTGTGTTAAATACAGGTTTTTGTCACATGCATTTGCAAATACAGGTAAATGGAAAACGTGAATTTTCACAGGCATTACAGAGACAGAGAACAGTCCATGACTTTGTTTTTGTTATTCAATGAAGGTTAATAACTTGGATAGGGATGGGAGATTATGGGATGCCCACTTGACTTTAGCAAAACTTCAGGGACATTCTTCATACAGTATATACTGTATATAGTCTATATACAGCTCCGCTTCTTCCTTCAGCACACGCTGGCAGAACCCAGCTGGATCACTGTGTGAAGATCTGACAGTCACTAAGTCAGATTAAAGGCAATGGCCCATTTCAGGCAGGAACTCAAGGTCCCTTGGTGTAGCAGAAAACAGTGTCCAACTTGTACTCTTCCTCCTGTGGCTGCAGCACCACCTCTTCAGGCACTGCCAATCCACCTGGCTGCAGTTGCCTCTTTACTAGCCCCCTATGCTAATTTCTCCACCACAGTCCTCCAGACTGACACTGTTATGTCCCTTTGACACAGGGTCTCTCAGGGTGTTGCTAGCAATGTTGCCATTGTCTGCTCAGCAAGATACACACAGGCTGGATGCACTTCTTAACCAGGGAAGGGTTTATTACTCACTCAGAAAGCGATGGAGTCATGGAGGAGTCATATACAACAGGTCTCCTGTTGTATATGGAGGAGTCATATACAACAGGTCTCCCTCTAAGTATCAGTATCAGTTCAGCAAGTAGTATCTCCAACTCAGTCCTGTGGCTCCCGCAGCACTTCAGGAGCCCCTTTTCTCCATTTCCTGTCCCGTAAGATTTCAGAGCTTTGCCAAAGAGTAGTCTGATGTCATTGGCGGGCAGACTTACCAAGTGACCCAGCACTGGAAGGGATAGAGTCAGTCAAGGGTTCTGGAGATGTCAGTGGGTTTCCAACAGACCAATCAGTCTCTGCGACTCCAGGCACATGTCTGGACTCCTCAGGAATATGGTCACCAACCTTTTCAGGGGTTGGTTATGAACTTGTGGGATCATGCCAGACACCATGCCATATGTCACCAGTAGAGCCCTGAGTAGACTCTAGTGGTTGGTTAGAAAGATGGGTCGGGTTTGTCTCTAGTGGTCGACAAATGCGCTTCCTCAATTGCGCAAAGGTGTCGTCGAACATAAACGCCATTCTCCAGGCAAACAAGGTACATTCTTCTTCCAAGAGGTCCATCAATTATGCCAGGAAGCCAATGAGGCAAACCTCTGTAATTCTGAAACCATAAAAGATCACCGGCACGGAATCCAGGACGGCCTGGTGGAGGAGGTGTTGGTGACTGTTCCTGTGGATGGACTAAATCCAGTTTGGTGCGGAGATGCCTGCCAAACATAAGAAAAGCAGGGGACAGCCCAGTAGTAGCGTGTTTTGTGTTTCGGTACATGGTCAAAAAGTCCAGCAGCTTCTCTTCTGACAGTCCAATCTGGTCCAGAGTGGACAGTAAGTCCTTCCTAAATGTCTGCACAAACTATTCTGCCAGCCCATTCAAGGCTGGTTGATAAGGAGCTGTTTTGTAGTGTTGGATGCTCAAGCCACTGAGGAAGGATTGAAACTCATGCGATGTAAATTGAGTTCCATTGTCCGAGACCATGGCTGTTGGTCAGCTTCCTTAAGACTAGAATGGTAGCAGCTGAGATAGTAGAAGGCATATGAAATACCTCCAGCCATTTTGAATGTGCATCTACCATGAACAAATACATTTTACCCAGGATTAGGCCAGCAAAATCAAGATGGAGTCTTGACCACGGGTCTGTCGGCCATGGCTAAGGTAGCAGGGTTCCTTTCTTTTAGGGTCGCTGAGCTTGACAGCACCCAGGACATTGAGCCACATAATCTTCAATTGCTTTATCCATTTGTGGCCACCAAACATAGCTCCAGGCTCGCTGCTTCATGCGTACCATGCCAGGATGGCCCTCATGCAGTATCCTTAGCATGGTTGGTTGCAAATAATGAGGTATAATCACTCTATTGCCCCACTGTAGGCAACCAGCATTAGTCACAAGCTCACATTTTCTGGTAAAGTACGGACGAAATTCACCTGGGACTTTCTCTGGCCATCTAGCCTGAACATACGAGAATATCTGAGACAGGAAGGGATCTGTGGCTGTATGTTTGGCAATTAGGGAGGTGGACAAGCAGGACCGTGGCCTGTGTACTTCCACTATGCGTATGTCTCTAGGTGGGTGGTCTCCAATTGGCAATCTGGAAAATTCATCTGTGTCATGAACCAGATGTGACCAGAACTGTGTGACTGCGACAAGTGAACCAGACACAAATAAGTGAAGGTAAATTTATTAAGCAAACGCATATAAATGTGAACACACCACCAATACAAACTAAGTGAACAAATTAACAACCAAACAGTGCAGATAAGCAAGTAAACCAGTATAATGTAACAAAAGGGAGAACCAGAATCGTAGTCAAGCCAGGCCGGGGTCATAAATAGGAGGTAAGCAGAATAGGGGGACAAGGAGAGAGGGAACAGGTACAAGAGGCAGGATACAGGAAACAGGGATCAGGGATCAGGTAACAGGTAACAGGTAACAGGTAACAGGTAACAGGTAACAGGTAACAGGTATCAAACAGGTATCAAACAGGCTGCAGGACAGGACTCAAGGACAATACCAAGGCGAATTGTATATGAACTTGCCGGGTATTTATAATGGCTGCTGTCAGTCATGTGACGCCTGACTGCAGAGGGCAATACCTGCTCCATACTGCCAGGATCCGTCCGCTGGTGGACACTAGTACTGCGGACCAAAGATGACATAATTCCAGCAGGAGACACCTGCTGGTGGATCGCAGTACTGCATGCCAAATGATTGATATTACCAGCGGAGGGAACCTTTCCTGACAGTACCCCCCCTCAAAGGAGCGACCTCCGGACGCTCCAACTAGCAGTTGCTGGGGAAAGTCCACTGCATCAAGCTGGGCTATGGGCAAAGTCACATTAGGTTGGGTAACAGACACTTCAAGCAGGGCAGCAGACAGAACCACATCGGGCCGGGAAGCTGGCACGTCAGGCTGGAAGGCGGGCAGCGGCACGTCAGGCTGGAAGGCGGGCAGCGGCACGTCAGGCTGGAAGGCAGGCACATCAGGCTGGACAGCAGGCACATCAGACTGGAAGGCATCGGACTGCAAGGCCGGGACATCAGACTGGAAGGCGTCGGACTGCAAGGCCGGGACATCAGACTGGAAGGCGTCGGACTGCAAGGCCGGGACATCAGACTGGAAGGCGTCGGACTGCGAGGCCGGAACATCAGACTGGAAGGCGTCGGACTGCAAGGCCGGGACATCAGACTGGAAGGCGTCGGACTGCAAGGCCGGGACATCAGACTGGAAGGCGTCGGACTGTGAGGCCGGGACATCAGACTGGAAGGAATCAGACTGCGAGGCCGGGACATCAGACTGGAAAGAATCAGACTGCGAGGCCGGGACATCAGACTGGAAAGAATCAGACTGCGAGGCCGGGACATCAGACTGGAAAGAATCAGACTGCGAGGCCGGGACATCAGACTGGAAGGCATCGGACTGCAAGGCCGGAACATCAGACTGGAAGGCATCAGACTGCAAGGCCGGAACATAAGACTGGAAGGCATCAGACTGCAAGGCCGGAACATCAGACTGGAAGGCATCAGACTGCAAGGCCGGAACATCAGACTGGAAGGCATCAGACTGCAAGGCCGGAACATCAGACTGGAAGGCATCAGACTGCAAGGCCGGAACATCAGACTGGAAGGCATCAGACTGCAAGGCCGGAACATCAGACTGGAAGGCATCAGACTGCAAGGCCGGAACATCAGACTGGAAGGCATCAGACTGCAAGGCCGGAACATCAGACTGGAAGGCATCAGACTGCAAGGCCGGAACATCAGACTGGAAGGCATCAGACTGCAAGGCCGGAACATCAGACTGGAAGGCATGAGACTGCAAGGCCGGAACATCAGACTGGAAGGCATCAGACTGCAAGGCCGGAACATCAGACTGGAAGGCATCAGACTGCAAGGCCGGGACATCAGACTGGAAGGCATCAGACTGCAAGGCCGGGACATCAGACTGGAAGGCATCAGACTGCAAGGCCGGGACATCAGACTGGAAGGCATCAGACTGCAAGGCCGGGGCATCAGACTGGAAGGCCGGGGCATCAGACTGGAAGGCATCAGACTGGAAGGCCGGGGCATCAGACCGGAAGGCATCAGACTGGAAGGCCGGGGCATTAGACTGGAAGGCCGGGGCATCAGACTGGAAGGCCGGGGCATCAGACTGGAAGGCATCAGACTGGAAGGCCGGGGCATCAGACTGGAAGGCATCAGACTGGAAGGCCGGGGCATCAGACTGGAAGGCATCAGACTGGAAGGCCGGGGCATCAGACTGGAAGGCATCGGACTGGAAGGCCGGGGCATCAGACTGGAAGGCATCAGACTGGAAGGCCGGGGCATCAGACTGGAAGGCATCAGACTGGAAGGCCGGGACATCAAACTGCAAGACATCAGACTGGAAGGCCGGGACATCAAACTGCAAGACATCAGACTGAAAGGCCGGGACATCAGACTGCAAGACATCAGACTGGAAGGCCGGGACATCAGGCTGCAAGACATCAGACTGGAAGGCCGGGACATCAGGCTGCAAGACATCAGACTGGAAGGCCGGGACATCAGGCTGCAAGACATCAGACTGGAAGGCCGGGACATCAGACTGCAAGACATCAGACTGGAAGGCCGGGACATCAGACTGCAAGACATCAGACTGCAAGACATCAGACTGGAAGGCCGGGACATCAGACTGCAAGACATCAGACTGGAAGGCCGGGACATCGGACTGCAAGACATCAGACTGCAAGACATCAGACTGGAAGGCCGGGACATCAGACTGCAAGACATCAGACTGGAAGGCCGGGACATCAGACTGCAAGACATCAGACTGGAAGGCCGAGACATCGGACTGAAAGACGTCAGACTGGAAGGCCGAGACATCAGACTGCAAGACGTCAGACTGGAAGGCCGAGACATCAGACTGCAAGACGTCAGACTGGAAGGCCGAGACATCAGACTGCAAGACGTCAGACTGGAAGGCCGAGACATCAGACTGCAAGACGCCAGACTGGAAGGCCGAGACATCAGACTGCAAGACGCCAGACTGGAAGGCCGAGACATCAGACTGCAAGACGCCAGACTGGAAGGCCGAGACATCAGACTGCAAGACGTCAGACTGGAAGGCCGGGACATCAGACTGCAAGACTTCAGGCTGGAAGGCGTCTGGGTGGAAGGCCGGGACATCAGGCTGGAAGGCGTCTGGCTGGAAGGCCGGGACATCAGGCTGGAAGGCGTCTGGCTGGAAGGCCGGGACATCAGGCTGGAAGGCGTCTGGCTGGAAGGCCGGGACATCAGGCTGGAAGGCGTCTGGCTGGAAGGCCGGGACATCAGGCTGGAAGGCGTCTGGCTGGAAGGCCGGGACATCAGGCTGGAAGGCGTCTGGCTGGAACTCTGGCTCTGGCACTCCGGGCTGGAGCTCTGGCTCTGGCACTCCGGGCTGGAGCTCTGGCTCTGGCACTCCGGGCTGGAGCTCTGGCTCTGGCACTCCGGGCTGGAGCTCTGGCTCTGGCACTCCGGGCTGGGACAGATTGGTAGGTGTGGAGGCAGGTTGGGTTAATGGTAAGACCATTTTGGTTGGGAAAAACTTTCGTTTTTTCTTTGGCTTAGCCACTGAAGCTCTGTAGGTGACTACAGGACTGTAAATAAGGGGTGCAGCAGACTGGAAAGGAGGATTGTGATATGGCAGAGAAGAGGTACCAGTAGCTGAGGAAAGAACTTGTGGGTTTGTAGACAGCGGAGAGGAGGCAGGTGGGTTGAATGCAGGATAAGTACAGGGAGCAGAGACTGGATAGGAGTATTTGGTTGGGAGCAGCGTGTACTGGGCTGCAACTGAGGCTGACATGGCTGGTGGGGAAACATACTTTTGGGTAGGCTCATACCTGATGGCAGAGGTGGATTGTTTGGCTGGGGCTGATTGCACCATGTCAGACCATGCTGAAAGTATGGGTTGTACAAACTGAAGTTTTAAGCCTCCCTGTCTAACCAAAGACTGAGCAGATACAATGCACTCAGCAATCACCTGTGGAGAACAGGCTGAGTAGTGTTCACAAAAATCAGAAGGATCATCTTCAAAAAGCCATACTAAAGATACAACCTGATTCATATAAAAAGGAGGAGTGAAATCATCACGGCCATCTGGGATACAGGGCAGGGCTAGCTCAGTACAGATCTTTATCAAAGGCTGCACCTCCTCAAACAATGAATAACCCTGATCGACCAGGGAGTGAGCCAAACGCATAGCTGCAAACAACTGGTCACTAGACCATTCTTTCAAAACCTGGCGGCAATAATCACCACTCTAAGATGCCAGCAGAGAAAAATAAATGATCTCATCAGCATTCATGTTTGCAACCAAACTAAAGCAAATAGTTCCCCTGTGCAGCCACTTCTGGTCAGGAATGGCCTTGGTATTCTGTCATGAACCAGATGTGACCAGAACTGTGTGACTGCGACAAGTGAACCAGACACAAATAAGTGAAGGTAAATTTATTAAGCAAACACATATAAATGTGAACACACCACCAATACAAACTAAGTGAACAAACTAACAACCAAACAGTGCAGATAAGCAAGTAAACCAGTATAATGTAACAAAAGGGAGAACCAGAATCGTAGTCAAGCCAGGCTGGGGTCATAAATAGGAGGTAAGCAGAATAGGGGGACAAGGAGAGAGGGAACAGGTACAAGAGGCAGGATACAGGAAACAGGGATCGGGGATCAGGTAACAGGTAACAGGTAACAGGTAACAGGTAACAGGTAACAGGTAACAGGTAACAGGTAACAGGTATCAAACAGGCTGCAGGTCAGGGCTCAAGGACAATACCAAGGCGAAGTGTATATGAACTTGCCGGGTATTTATAATGGCTGCTGTCAGTCATGTGACGCCTGACTGCAGAGGGCAATACCTGCTCCATACTGCCAGGATCCCTCCGCTGGTGGACACCAGTACTGCGGACCAAAGATGACATAATTCCAGCAGGAGACACCTGCTGGTGGATCGCAGTACTGCATGCCAAATGATTGATATTACCAGCGGAGGGAACCTTTCCTGACAATCTGCATTGCCATGGGCTTCGTGGGAGCGGTATCTGATAGAATAAGTATAACCTCCCAAGAATAAAGCGTACCTTTGTAAGCGAGATGCAGTTGTTGTAGAAATTCCTTTCTCAGGATTCAGTATGGACAACAGAGGTTTGTGGTCAGTGATAAGTGTGAACTTCTGTCCATAGATGTACGTGTGAATTTTTTTTTGTGGCCCATACAATGGCCAAAGCTTCCTTCTGGGAGTAATTTTGTTCTGCTGAGGTTAAAGACCTGGAGGCAAAAGAAATGGGGTGCTGCATGCCATCTGGCATGACATGGGAAAAAGCAAAAAATAGTGTAGCGCTTCTATGGTGGTAAATGTGATCAACATATACTCAAAAGGATGGTCATATAACGGAAATCATATGAATAAAGCAAAGTCCAATTCAAATGGGTATAAGCTTCCGTAGTGTAGCTGGTACAAAGATGATTAGGCCGTTTCAAAGTAAGAAAGGGATCTTACTGAACGAATATGTCCATGTAAATCAGCTTGTCTGTAAACATTAAGGAGAGTAGATAAATACTTCTTACCAACTCTGTTGGACTCACACAGTCATATGACGGTTGAGTCTATAAGGCTTGAGGTCCCAATATCGGACCAAGGAGTGGATCGATGAGGGTCCGTCGAACTGGTGGGGAAACTCCAAACGACTGTATGCCCAACGATGTATTTCACGGGTGGAACATCAGGATGGTTTCTAATCCAGCTCAGACGTGGCCCAGTAAACACCAATACTCCAGTCACCCCAAAGTGAAGTGGAAGATGTTAGGGGTTTAGACCAAAAAGGAACAAAGAAAACAGAAAAAAAGAGCTCCACATGGTGCGGGTCAGACGGTATGAAACGGTAATTTATTAAAAGTCAAAAAAATTATTTAATGACTTGGTGATCACAAAGAAATTGGATAAAAATAAGGGTAAAAGCAATGTAGGGTGCCAACAGCTAGCCCGACGCGTTTCGACACATGTCTTCGACAGGGGCATGTTGGGGCCCACCACATTGCTAACAAATATATAGAGTGTCTGAGACAGTTCCCCCTACAAAGGGGCGGAGACTCCTGTCTGGGACAACCCCTTGCAAGTGAATTAAACAATCTAATCAGATCAGGGTAAACATGTTCAAACATGGTAAACAAATGCAAGTGCCATCCAGTATAACAGTCCTACTCATACAAATAGTCAAATTGAATTTGGTGACAGTATAAAATAGATAAAAACAACCGTAATAATACGTAAGTCTCATACATTAGTCTGAACCTCCTCAAACATATAAGTCCAGGGGGGACCAGTACAAAAATAAGGCACATGCGAAATTCCATCTAGCGCATGGACAAGGTGATCAACCATGTACTATTACCACCACATATACTGTATTGTAGATCCATCACCTGGAGGAGCTTGCTCACGTTTATGTTGTATCAAGGTAGATCTATGCGTGTCAAGATGGTAGTATCTAGTGGCAATCAATCATTATGTGAGTTTGGATGTATCTTAATAACTTGCTGGCGATGTACAGCCGAGAGATGTGTATGAGTTGCCATAGTAACTATTAATACGTGCTGTCTTGTTACATGGGATTCCGGTCACGTGACTGAGATGCGTCATGACGTATAATGTGAAAATAACGCCTCAACCAATCCCTAGGTGTACATATCACATCACCGTGTAGGGGAGGTGTTAAAGGGAACGTACGTCCACGAGGTGGGGGCGTGCACGTATGGACGTCCCGCAATGTATCCCTATGTAAGACTATAGGGGAGGGGCATCAGGACTTGGCGCCATTTTACCGCGTAGTATACGTCACCCGCCACGGGGCGTGACACGCGGCATCTCTAGCCATTCAGGGCGATCAGAGGTGTAACGTAATCGCACATGCGTCATGACTTGTGACGTAGTCACGTCACGTCGTGCGTCATGACGCGCGGTGTCCTCACTACACCCGGAGTAAACAAAGAATGTGACGTGACGACGTCACGCCGCAATAGGCGTCGGGTCACATCAAAACCATGGCAACCGCAACCCGTCCCCTAGAGCGAGAAAACAATCGTCATAGGGAAAGGAAAAAAGAGGAAGAAAAAAAGAAAAACAAAGGAAGAGAAAAAAACAGATTCCTCACTAAAGCTAACACATTAAAACTTGACAGTAGATCAATAATGTCAAGTAAGAGAAAAAATTGGAGTAAAAAAGTGATTATATCCTATGCGATCTAATTACATGCCCACTAACAGGACAAGGCCCTGGGACACCTAGGGCACGAAAGCTACAGAGTGGGCAAAGTTAAAGTAGTCTCAGAATGGGGCAAACATAGCGAAATCACAAAATATGCCCGATACACAACTGGAAGAATTATGTGTATTTCTATGTTTCCCAAAGAAAAAAACGCACCTGCCCTAGATCGCATGAGGCTAGGGAAAAATGCAATGTAGGCACACATGTCTGTAGTGAAACATGAGATAGAAATTGGAAAACATATGAAAAGAAAAGTAAATTAGACTGAAAATGTAAATATGAATGGGTCCCATGTGGAAACAACAAAGCACAAAAAGTGCACAACGTGTACCATGGACATCAATTGTTACATGGTTAATATGTGGAAGGACGGTAAATAAGTGATAAAAGTGAAAGGAATGAAAAAGATGTTAGATCAGAAAAAATGAAAAAGTGCGATGTTACTGACCTGTAACTGAGTGCATTAAGCCTGGTCAATGAAACTATTAATGTCCCAATCTGTATTCATGCCAAAGGGGGAGTAGCACCTCAATTCATAGATCCAAAACGTCTCGAGGCGCGACACCCCCCGTAGGCATGAATCTCCCCTCCAGCTCGGGACAAATTTGTCAATGATTTGGAAACGTGTACCCGTAGGGTCTCTATTGTGTTTTTCAAGGTAGTGTCTCGGGACCGTGTGTTTGTCACAGCCTTTTTTAATTTTACTAAGGTGTTCATTGACTCTGATTGAGAAGTTTCATTAACCAGGCTTAATGCACTCAGTTACAGGTCAGTAACATCGCACTTTTTCATTTTTTCTGATCTAACATCTTTTTCATTCCTTTCACTTTTATCACTTATTTACCGTCCTTCCACATATTAACCATGTAACAATTGATGTCCATGGTACACGTTGTGCACTTTTTGTGCTTTGTTGTTTCCACATGGGACCCATTCATATTTACATTTTCAGTCTAATTTACTTTTCTTTTCATATGTTTTCCAATTTCTATCTCATGTATCACTACAGACATGTGTGCCTACATTGCATTTTTCCCTAGCCTCATGCGATCTAGGGCAGGTGCGTTTTTTTCTTTGGGAAACATAGAAATACACATAATTCTTCCAGTTGTGTATCGGGCATATTTTGTGATTTCGCTATGTTTGCCCCATTCTGAGACTACTTTAACTTTGCCCACTCTGTAGCTTTCGTGCCCTAGGTGTCCCAGGGCCTTGTCCTGTTAGTGGGTCCGTAATTAGATCGCATAGGATATAATCACTTTTTTACTCCAATTTTTTCTCTTACTTGACATTATTGATCTACTGTCAAGTTTTAATGTGTTAGCTTTAGTGAGGAATCTGGTTTTTTCTCTTCCTTTGTTTTTCTTTTTTTCTTCCTCTTTTTTCCTTTCCCTATGACGATTGTTTTCTCGCTCTAGGGGACGGGTTGCGGTTGCCATGGTTTTGATGTGACCCGACGCCTATTGCGGCGTGACGTCGTCACGTCACATTCTTTGTTTACTCCGGGTGTAGTGAGGACACCGCACGTCATGACGCACGACGCGACGTGACTACGTCACAAGTCATGACGCATGTGCGATTACGTTACACCTCTGATCGCCCTGAATGGCTAGAGATGCCGCGTGTCACGCCCCGTGGCGGGTGACGTATACTACGCGGTTAAATGGCGCCAAGTCCTGATGCCCCTCCCCTATAGTCTTACATAGGGATACATTGCGGGACGTCCATACGTGCACGTCCCCACCTCGTGGACGTACGTTCCCTTTAACACCTCCCCTACACGGTGATGTGATATGTACACCTAGGGATTGGTTGAGGCGTTATTTTCACATTATACGTCATGACGCATCTCAGTCACGTGACCGGAATCCCATGTAACAAGACAGCACGTATTAATAGTTACTATGGCAACACATACACATCTCTCGGCTGTACATCGCCAGCAAGTTATTAAGATACATCCAAACTCACATAATGATTGATTGCCACTAGATACTACCATCTTGACACGCATAGATCTACCTTGATACAACATAAACGTGAGCAAGCTCCTCCAGGTGATGGATCTACAATACAGTATATGTGGTGGTAATATTACATGGTTGATCACCTTGTCCATGCGCTAGATGGAATTTCGCATGTGCCTTATTTTTGTACTGGTCCCCCCTGGACTTATATGTTTGAGGAGGTTCAGACTAATGTATGAGACTTATGTATTATTACGGTTGTTTTTATCTATTTTATACTGTCACCAAATTCAATTTGACTATTTGTATGAGTAGGACTGTTATACTGGATGGCACTTGCATTTGTTTACCATGTTTGAACATGTTTACCCTGATCTGATTAGATTGTTTAATTCACTTGCAAGGGGTTGTCCCAGACAGGAGTCTCCGCCCCTTTGTAGGGGGAACTGTCTCAGACACTCTATATATTTGTTAGCAATGTGGTGGGCCCCAACATGCCCCTGTCGAAGACATATGTGTCGAAACGCGTCGGGCTAGCTGTTGGCACCCTACATTGCTTTTACCCTTATTTTTATCCAATTTCTTTGTGATCACCAAGTCATTAAATAATTTTTTTGACTTTTAATAAATTACCGTTTCATACCGTCTGACCCGCACCATGTGGAGCTCTTTTTTTCTGTTTTCTTTGTTCCTTTTTGGTCTAAACCCCTAACATCTTCCACTTCACTTTGGGGTGACTGGAGTATTGGTGTTTACTGGGCCACGTCTGAGCTGGATTAGAAACCATCCTGATGTTCCACCCGTGAAATACATCGTTGGGCATACAGTCGTTTGGAGTTTCCCCACCAGTTCGACGGACCCTCATCGATCCACTCCTTGGTCCGAGATTGGTACCTCAAGCCTTATAGACTCAACCGTCATATGACCGTGTGAGTCCAACAGAGTTGGTAAGAAGTATTTATCTACTCTCCTTAATGTTTACAGACAAGCTGATTTACATGGACATATTCGTTCAGTAAGATCCCTTTCTTACTTTGAAACGGCCTAATCATCTTTGTACCAGCTACACTACGGAAGCTTATACCCATTTGAATTGGACTTTGCTTTATTCATATGATTTCCGTTATATGACCATCCTTTTGAGTATATGTTGATCACATTTACCACCATAGAAGCGCTACACTATTTTTTGCTTTTTGTCTGTTGAACTTTGTTTGTTTTAGTGTTGGCTGCTGTTTTTGTTTACATTTGGCTATAGCGCAGTGTTTTCCCCCTATTTCTTCCCTTGTTTCTTATGACATGGGAAAGCACGGCACCCAGTCCAGTCCCAGTGTCACAAGCCAAGGAGACGTGTTTCTTTAAATCGTAGTGGACCAGAACCTGAGAGGACAGAATGAGCTCTTTAGAAAGCCGCAAAGCTTCTTTACATTTGTCTGTACATATCCATTTAGCTCTTGTATCCAGAAAGCGATGTAACGGGTAGAGCTGGTGTGCTAGGTTCGGCAAGAAACGGTGGTAGTAATTTAGGAAGCCAAGGTAGGACCTGAGCTGTGTGACATTCTGGGGAGTAGGGGCATGGGTAAGGGCTTTAACCTTTTCTTCGGTAGTGTGTAACCCATGTCAGTCCACAGTGTGGGCACAAAATTCCAATTGAGACTTGAAAAATGTGCATTTTTGAAAGATTGGCACGTAAACCATACCGTTGGAGTCTCTCTAGTACAGCTTCAACATTCTTTCTATTTTCTTCATCAGTGGGACCAGTAATGAGCATGTCATCTAGTAAACATTGGGTAAAAGGTATGCCTGCCAGGACCTCATCCCTGATCCGCTGCCAGATGGCTGGAGCTGGGGTTATGCCAAAAACCATTATATTGGAATAATCCTTTATGGGTGTTAATGGTCAACAGATGGCATGAATCTTGGTGTACTTGCAGTTGCAGGTAAGCTTGATTTAAGTCTATTTTTGTAAACGTTTGCCCCCAGCCAGTGAGCCAAATAGATCTTCAAGTTGAGGCAACGGGTATTGATCCACAAGAAGTTGGTTGTTCAGGGCAACCCTGAAATCCCCACAAATTCTAATGTCTCGATTCTTTTTCTTGACAGGCACAATTGGCGATGCCCATTCATTTCTATCAACTTTAGTTATGATCTTTTCAGCCAATAGATGGTCCAGCTCTGCTTCCACTTTCTTCCGCAAGGCAAAGGGCACTGATCTTGCCTTACAAAAATTAGGTGTAGCACCAAGCTTTAAGATAAGGTGGGCCGTTTTTCCTTTTACCGAGCCCAAAGAGTCTTTAAAAACCACCTTAAAGTGTGACTTCAGGGACTCCACCCAATGGTCTACCTCAGAAAGCAATGTACATTGGGCAATGGCAAGAGGGGACATGCCCAGGGCTTTGATGCAGTCCCTACCATACAACGGAGGACCTCCTTTACAACATAAAGGCGTAGAGATTTACTGTGCTTGCCTAATGTCACAATGGGTTTCACATAACCTAAGGGCTATAGCAGTTCCTTGCTGTAGGTTTGTAGTGTGAGATTTGTAGGTTGGAGCGGTAGGGACAGACCCGATGCCTTTAAATCAGTCCATGAAATGACGGACACAGCCACCCCTGTATCAACATCCACGGAGAGAGGACAGCCATTGAGTGCGACATCCACTTTCGCAGGAGTGTTCCCAGCTACCCGAAACAGTCCAACATGTTGGGCACAGGTCTCTCCATCAGAGCTGGAGCCGCTCTTGTCAGTATCCACATGAAATGTCTGTTTACGTCTACTTTTTGTGTTAGTGTTTGGGGAGTGTGAGCTGCGGCAAACAGGCCCAATACGGCCAGTCTTTCCACAAAGAAAACAAATGACATCCTTGAACTTGCAAGCAGGTGCACTGTGAGAAGTGTTACCACAACGGTAGCAAGTTGGTATCCTAGAGACAGAAGAATTAGGGTGGCAAGGTTTAGGTTGATTTGACAATGGCCATCGTGGGTGTCGGGTGATAGCAGTGTGGAATATTCCCTCTCCCTGGCTTGCAGGAGGTTCAGTTGGTGCCTTCAGTAGGGTGGCGTCCCGTGTAGCCCACTCCATGACCGTAGCAGGGTCCTTGGCATTCGTCAGAGTCAAGTCGGATTCTGTGAGTAAATGTTTCTGTATGGCTGGGTCGCAGAGTCCCATGACAAACATGTCACGGAGAGCCATCTGCGGGTAGTCTCCAAACTGACAAGTGGCAGCTAGTTTACGTAAAGCAATGATATAAGTCTTTATATCCTCCCCAGCATGCTGCCTCCTACTGTAGAATTTAAACCCCTCTGCAATTTCTAACGGCTTTGGGTTGTAGTGCTCATGTAGCCTCTGAATTAACTCAGGCAGGGGCTTAGAGGCCGGCTTGTCTGGAGAAATTAAGTCTCTGAGAGTGCCATATGCAGCCTGACCCAATGCTGTGAGGAAAAGTGCAACTTTCTTTTCTACAGCCACACTATTTGCTTCCATATACTGCTCCAGCCTTTCCACCCAGCAGCTCCATGATTCAGCAGCACAATCAAATGGTTGACTAAACCCTATGAAAGCCATGTGTGCTAAAATCCACAATCCTTGTCGCCACTGTTATGTCCCTTTAACACAGGGTCTCTCAGGGTGATGCTAACAATGCTGCCAGTGTCTGCTCATCAAGATACACACAGGCTGGATGCATTTCTTAACCAGGGAAGGGTTTATTACTCACTCAGAAAGCGATGTACATTCTTACATGGATGAGTCATATACAACAGGTCTCCCTCTAAGTATCATGCTGCTGCTTCCAGTCCCACACACACTGTATGACTTCCTGGTACAGCTCCTCTCCCAGCATGCATCAGGAGAAAGGGGTTAAGGGTCAGAGTGATTCTGCATAAACATTACAGACACTCACCAGTCCACCCAGCTGACTCTCAGGAGATCTTCTAGTAGTGCTGACCTTCTCCTGCTGTCCTCTCTCCTTGCTTCCGTACCTGCAGGAAGGACTTCCTCTGTTTGCTATGGCAGGATCCTCCCAGCACCTGAGCCCTGGTCCAAGGTCCCCCTCCCCCAGACTAGGGGCCACTCCTGAGGGCCACAACAGCCTCCTCAGTATTCCATCTCCATCTTCCACCCGACTCCCCTGCTGGCATGACTCATGCCTATTTATAAGGTGCCTGCCTCCTGCCTGCCCTTTACAGGGGATTGGCTGAGGCCCTCATAAATATTCCAAGCAGCTCCTCCTAACCTCCACCCACTATGTCTAGAACATTGTCCAATGTCCCAGAAAACAGGGGGAGACACCAGGGAGGCTGCTAGGATGAGTCATCCAGCCCTGACTCACTGAAACCTGACCTAGATTCACAGCCAAGGCTTAGCCCTGATCTAAGAAATGTTCCTACACTAACACATCTACACTAATACTTAGCACACTACTAGAGAGTGCTACACTAAGAAGCACAAAAAAACAGCCAACATTGAGGACTGTAGATGCAGTCGTCAGCCAAGGAAACTTTATTCAGCAGATGAAAGACACATCATGCTTAGAAATAATAATAATGGTAGAAATTATTGGGACCCAGGATCACCCATCTACTGTCTGGAGAAGTCTGGCCAGAAGTGGTCTTTATGAAAGAATTTCATCCAAAATGGCATGCCTCTGATGTCTAAATAATGCTAAGTGACGCAACTATGGAGGAAACCATAAGAACTGGGGTGCAGAAAAATGGCAACAGGTACTCCTGGACTGATGAGTCAAAATTTGAAATATTTGGTTTTAGTAGGAGGCAGTTTGTTCACCGCAGGGTTGGAGAGTGGTACAATAATGAGTGTCCGCAGGCAACAGTGAAGCATAGTGGAGCTTCCTAGCAAGTTTGAGGCTGTATTTATACAAATGATGTTGGAGATTTCAGTATCAATGGTGTCATCAATGCTGAGAAATACAGATATATACTTATTCATCATGCCATACCATCAAGGAGAAGTGTGATTGGCCCCAGATTTATTCTGCAGTAGGACATCGACCTAAGACATGCAGCCGATGTCATAAAGAACTATCTTCAGTAAAAAGAACAGAGTCATGGAAGTGATGGTATGGCCCCCACAAAGCCCTGATCTCAACATCATCAATTCTGTCTGGGATTAAATGAAGAGATAGAAGGATTTAAGACAGCCTACATCCACATAAGATCTGTGGTTAGTTATCCACAATGTTTTCAACAACCTACCTGCAGAGTTTCTTCAAAAGTTGTGTGCAAGTGTACCAAGGAGAATTGAAGGCAAAGGGTGGTCACACCAAATATTGATTTGCTTTGGATTTACCTTCTATGTATTTACTTTCCATTTTGTTATTTTATACAAATAAACTATTAACACTTCTATTCCTGAAAGAATTTTTAATTCACAGCATTTTTTTCACTTGCCTAGAACTTTTGCACTGTAGTGTATATGGAAACCACACTGCCTTCTTAAGCTCCTCTGTGAACTTTGATCTCAAACTCTAATCTATGGGAGCCTCCATCTTGGAGCTTTTTTAGATATATAAAATAGTATATTAATCTACTGCATATTTTTTAAGCCGAATTTTCAACATTTCATGTAAAAAAGAAAACACCATTGGGAAACATATTGTCTCAGAACTGTTACTGCATGTAATGATTAGAGTTGGGCGAACAGTTCAGCCCAAGCATGAGTTTGGGCCAAACATTGGCTGTTCACCCATCGACAAACACCCAAATTATCGAAGCGTTTGACTGTTTGTTCGGCACGCCAAACAACCACAATGCACTGCGTCACCGCACAGTGCATTGGAAGTCCTGATTGGCTGAAGCAATGAAAGCTTTGCCCAATCAGGGTACAGAGCACTGTCAGAGCCATGATTGGAGAAAGTAATGATGACTTTACTCAATCATGGCTCCTTGTGCTTAGTCCCGCCCACACTATAAAAATATTCTCCCCATAGCGGCCATTTTCAGTGTGATATTGACATAGAGAGAAATACCAATTTTTCACAGGTGCATATCATTGCAATTTTTTACAGCAAGGCCAATTCTTCTTTTCATCAAGAGTAGCTTGATAGGTTTACAGTGTGAAGGTACCACCAACACCTAAAGTCCAGTTTCTTGTTACATCTATCAAAAGTCTGCGAAAGAGACACCAGAATTTATAGAAAATCTCTAATCTTGTTCCAAGTGCACTAAATTGTGGCCTCATTATACAGATTGGCCCCCCAAGCCGTTGTTTATAGAATAAAGAAAGTTTGAATGGAAAATGTAATTAGTTTGGCTTTATAAATGTATGTATTGCTGAAACAAGATCTATACATGGTACAGATGTGTCACATTACAGACAAACTAATGCCTCGTACACACGACCGGACTTTCTGGCAGAAAAGGTCCGACGGTCTTCCTGATGGAGTACCGATGGAGTTCCCATGGACTTCTGACCGAACGGACTTCCCCACACATGAACGGACCAAAGTCCGTTCATTTTGAACGTGATGGCATACGACGGGACTAGAAAAGGAAGTTCAATAGCCAGTAGCCAATAGCTGCCCTTGCATCGTATTTGGTCCGTCGGACCAGCATACAGACGAACGGTTTTCCCGATAGAAATTGATTCCGTCAGACAGATTTGAAACATGTTCTATTTCTAGGTGGGTCTGAATTTTTGAAGAAAAAAGTCAGATGAAGACCACACACGATCATAATATCCTACGAATTATTCCATCTGACCTTTTCTGCCAGAAAGTCTGGTCATGTGTACGCGGCATTAGGGGACCCTCCAGGCACTAAATTTAAAGAAAACTTTCACTTTCATTGTTATTTCACATTTTGATGGTTTTCACTTTAACCACTTATGTTATGATGTACGTCGGCAGAATGGCACGGCTGGGCACAAGCACGTACCTGTACGTTGTTTTTTAAGTGCCCAGCCGTGGGTTGGGAGCATGGCGACGGCGGTGTGCTCCCAACCCGGTCCTGTGCTCCGTGACAGTGACCACGGGACCAGCGGACCCGATCGCCGTTTGTGTCCCGCGATCGGGTCACAGAGCTGAAGAACGAGGAGAGGTCTGTGTAAACAAACCTCTCCCCGTGCTTCCCTGTGTGGCTGTTACTGATCGTCTCTTCCCTTTTATAGGGAAGGACGATCAGTGACATCACATACCAAGCCACGCCCCCTACAATAAAAAAAACACATAACACCTACACTGCCCCCTAGTGGTTAACTCTTTTACTGCCAGTGTCATTTACACAGGAATCAGTGCATTTAAATAGCACTGATTGCTGTATAAATGACAATGGTTCCAAAAATGTGTCAAAAAAGTCTGATGTGGTCGCTATAATGTCGCAGTCACAATAAAAAACTCTTATCTCGCCATTACTAGTAAAAAAATATATATATTAATAAAAATGCTATAAAATTATCCCCTATTTTGTAAACGCTATAACTTTTGCGCAAACCAATCAATAATCGATAATTGCGATTTTTTTTTTTTATAAAAAAAAAACGTTTTTTTATATATTTTTTGGGGATATTTATTATAGCAAAAAGTAAAAAATATTGAATTTTTTTCAAAATTGTCGCTATATTTTTGTTTATAGTGCAAAAAATAAAAACCACAGAGGTGATCAAATACCACCAAAAGAAAGCTCTATTTGTGGGAAAAAAAGGACGTCAATTTTGTTTGGGAGCCATGCCGCACAACCGCGTAATTGTCAGTTAAAGCAACGCAGTGCCGAATCGCAAAACGGAGCTTGGTCCTTTGGATGCAAATTGGTCCGGGGCTTAAGTGGTTAAGCATCAGAAAATCACTGCTCATTTAATAATTATTTTTTTTACCAACTTTTTTGGGATTGATACATGTTCCTTAGGGCAGCCCCATAACCATTGTATGCCCAATTATTGTATATAAGCCTTTAAAATAGTCACTTTTGATTTTTCCAGTTCGGGTCCCATAGACTTTAACCACTTAAGCCCCGGACCATTTGGTTGGTCAAAGACCAGAGCACCTTTTGCGATTCGGCACTGCATTGCTTTAACTGACAATTGCACGGTCGTGCGATGTGGCTCCCAAACAAAATTGACATCCCTTTTTCCCCACAAATAGAGCTTTTTTTGGTGGTAGTTGATAACCTCTGCAGTCTTACTTTTTGCACTATAAACAAAAAAGTAGCAACAATTTTGATAAAAACACATTCATTTTTATTTATTTTTTACTTTTTGCCATTATAAATATCCCCCAAAACATCTAAAAAACATTTGTTTCCTCAGTTTAGGCTGATACGTTTTCTTCTACATATTTCTGGTTAAATAAAATCACACTAAGCGTTATTGATTGGTTTGCACACAAGTTATAGATTCTACAAAAACATGGATACTTTTATGGCATTTATGGCATCTGCAATTTTTATCAGAACTGCGGCATTAAGGAGGACACTTTGAAGACTTTTGGCATGATTTTGGAACCATTCACATTTATACAGCGATCAGTGCAATTAAAAATGCATTGATTACTTTGTAAATGTGACTGGCAGTGAAGGGGTTTACCACTAGGGGGAGCTGTAGGGGATACGTGTGCCCTAGGAAGTGATTCTAACTGTGGGGGGAGGCACTGTGTGTGACACGACACTAATCACTGCTCCTGATCACAAGGAGCTGTGATCAGTGTCAGTGTCATTAGGCAAAACGGGGAAATGCTTGTTTACATTAGCATTTCCCAGTTATTCCTCTCCGTGAGATGATCGCGGGTATCCCTGCGGACATCGAGTCCACGGGACCCACGATCACGCTCACGGAGCTCTAGGCAGTTGCGCGTGCGCCGCAAGTCGCCTCATAAAGGGCAACATACAGGTACGTTAATCTGCCTGTACGTGCCCTTCTACCACAATATATCTGCGGGAGGCAGTTGAGAAACAGTTAATACAATTCGTTATCTGGTTTAAAATTTTGCGATGTTCTGTGGCGAACTGAACAGGGGGTCTTTCGGCCCATCTCTTGTAATGATAATATTGAGTAGATTAATTTCTATATTTCTATATGTTCAGTATATTTACATGCAGATCGAGCTGTCAAAAAGGGGCAGTGACAGGAGTTGGGACAAACTAAAACACTGGGTGCTTACAATGGTCACCTTTTATTTTTAGAGTTTAAATCTTTTTCATTTTTATAATAAATCTTGCTGGGGTGTTATCTTGGCATAGGGGCATGAGGACACATCTTAACAGAGCTCCTGGCCAGCGGATTCCCTGCAGCTGAATACCGCTCACTTACCCCACATTACCAGAGGTCTAGGAAGCCTGGCTGACATCCCGCCATCCCAGCCTACACCCTGGATCACTAACTACGGCCACAACAGCCAGCGGCCTCCACGCCAACAGCTCCTGAGATGGCACCGGCCCGCTCTGCAGCCTCAAACACATCAGGGGACTCCACAGTGCAGGACAGCGGTCAGATGACCACACAATGCCACCTTTCTCACCCCCCAGTGATCTGTCTCCCCGCCTACCCAGATCGCTGACAGCCACTGCAGATATGGAGGAGGACCTGCTCAGCCACAACAGCTTCTACAAAACCAGCTTCAGCCCAGAGCACAATGCAGAACAAGAACTGATACCTCCACACCAGGTCACAGTGAGTACCCTCGGCAGTCCACCTCGGACCTCTGTTCTCCCTCTCACCCCCAACTCTGAGCATAGGTTATGAGCATTTCTCCAGCAGCCTCCCACTAGAGCAGACTTTGAGTCTCTTGTACAGAGAATGGAGACTACTTTGAAGGGTGACATACAAACTATCAAACAAGAAGTGTCTGAACTGGACACCCAGGTTGCAGCAGTGGAGCAGGAACAGGGTGTAATGTCTCAGACTGTGCAAATATTAATATCTTCTAATTTTGATCTAAATGACCAAGTTGTCCAACTACACTTACTCCTCGATGAACTGGAGAACCACAGTCGCAAGCAGAATATACGGTTGAGGGGGTCCCAGAATCAGAACTGCATGTGACAGTGGCCAATATTTTTATTCGCTATCTGGATCGCACACCAGACTCGGAGGTCATCATTGACAGAGTTCACAGAATTCTGGGCCCAAGACCAGATCCATCAGACAGACCTAGGGATGTCATATGCTGCTTACACTCTTTTATCCTCAAGGAAGACATATTACAGTGAACTTGGAGGGTAGGAGTCCTGGAGTTTGATGGTGCAGCCATCCACCTTTTACCGGATGTTTCCAGGAAAACCCTTCTCAAGCAACGGTCCCTTAAACCACTCCTGGATGCTCTGCGAGAAAAGGGTCTTACCTACAAGTGGGGCCACCCATTCCATCTCATTATCTGCAAAGGTACAGACACCTTCCTTTTATGTCATCCTTTGGAGCTTCCGGAACTGTTTGCTTTTGCTGAGATAGATCCAATTCCAATACCCAACTGGCTTTTGGTGCTTGTCTCGGGAGATCCCCAGCGCCAGGTCCCCCCAGGCAGACCGCAAAGGGCCCGTTACCATCGCCGTGGTCCAGAAAGCCTTTCACGAGCTAGAGCGACAGGACTCCGTTCCTCGCTCCTGAATGAAGAGGTGGCTCACTGAACTTTCCACTGCAGATTGTCAGTCTAAACACAGCCCCACTTTATGTCATGAAAATGAACTACTTATCTCTACTATGTAACCAAAAAACAAAAAATGCAAATGATCCCCCCTTTTTTTGTGTTATTATGAGGGATAACCCTATAAAGACTAAATATGGTTTCCCTTTCTACTTTCATGTTGCTCATTGAACTGCATTGTATGCCCATGGATATCACATATTTCTGTATTTTTCTTTCCTAGTTATGTACCTTGAGCATTTAGATTGCATTTAGACTGAAAACATTACATCCACACTCAGGAGTTGTAGACCTTTTTATCCACTCTTTTCTCGAGGGAACCCTTGTCTTGGGAGAGGACTTTAACTTGACCTTAGACCCACACAGAGACTCCTCCTCAAATTTATCCTCCCTGCCTCGGTGGAGCCTGACTTCACCTTAAAAATCGTTTGCACTCCCATCAATTGGTCAATATATGGAGACTATTTCATCCACAGGGGTGAGACCCCTTTTATTCAAATGTATACGGCTCTTACTCTAGAATTGATTTATTTTTTCTAAAACACTCAGCGATACCTCTGGTAACCAAGACAAACATCGGCCACATCATACTCTTGGACCATGCCCCAATCATTCTGGAGCTAGCTTTCTCCCAACCGCCCCCCAAGACTTCCACGTGGCGACTTGAATGACCCAGAAAATTGCGACGTTCTGTTAAAGGCACGTCGTTCTTTTTATGAATATGGAGATAAGTGTGGCTGCCTATTGGCCAACGCCTTACGTACCAAGCAACCACAGACATACTTACCAGCTTTACTTTCATCACCTGGTTCAAACGTTCACTCTTCTCCAGAACTGGCGGAGAGCTTCCGTGACTTTTACTCTAAACTGTATAACTTAGACCAACCTCCCACTTCCCACTTATCATCCCGGAGCCCCTTGGACATCTATATTTATCCTAGGCAATCCAATCTCCCTATGCTGACTACGGAAGAGCATGAGGACCTTTCTAAGCCCCTTACAGTAGAGGAACTTGCTTCAGCCATAGCTAACACTCAGCCTGGTAAGGCTCCCGGCCCCGACGGATTCACCCTCCCTTACTATAAACAGCATCAGGATTCCTTGGCACCTCACTTCATCACGGCTTTTAAAGCTGTCTTAGAGGGACACAAGTTCCCTGGGGACATGCAACGTGCATCCATTTCATTGATCCCTAAACCGGGTAAAGACCCATTACTATGTGCTAGCTATAGGCCTACTTCCTTTCTAAACTGCGATATGAAACTATTCACCAAAATGCTGGCTTCTAGGATGAATGTTGTGTTGCAAAGCTTAATCGTACAAGATCAAGTTGTTTTTATTCAAAATAGGGAGGCTAGGAACAACAGTATTCGGACACTGAACATCATAGACACAGCAAAACACTCCTGTATTCCCTCTTACTCCTGTCCACAGATGCCGAGAAGGCCTTTGACAGGGTGGACTGGGCCTTTCTTCAAGAAACACTCAAATTCCTGGGAATACCAGACCCCATCCTGTCATGGATATCAGCCATTTATAAGAATCCCACCACTACGGTATGGGTAAATGGCTACAATTCCAGCCCCTTTTACATATCAAACAGCACCAGACAGGGTTGTCCCCTGTCTCCACTACTATTCGTTCTCTCGTTTGAACCCTTTTTTAAAACATATAAGGGACAACGTGTCTATCCGAGGCATTACAGTCTACAAATACCAACACAAGATCGCGGCGTATGCTCATGACTAGGGATGAGCCGAACACCCCCCAGTTCGGTTCACACCAGAACTTTCGAACGGACCCCACGTTCGTTACGAACGTCAGAACCCCATTGAAGTCTATGGGACTCGAACGTTCGAAATGGAAAGTGCTAATTTTAACGGCTAATATGCAAGGTATTGTCCTAAAAAGGGTTTGGGGACCTGACTCCTGCCTCAGGGGACATGGGTCAATGCAAAAAAAAGTTTTAAAAATGGCCGTTTTGGCGGGAGCACTGATTTTAATGACGATTAAAGTGAAAAAAAAAAGTGAAATATTCCTTTAAATATGGTGCCTGGGGGGTGTCTGTAGTATGCCTGTGAAGTGCCACGTGTTTCCCGTGTTTAGAACAGTCCCTGCACAAAATGACATTAAACGGAAATAACACCATTTAAAACTGCTTGCGGTTTTAATGTTATATCTGGTTCCTGCAATATGGTTGAAAATCATTCAGAAAAATGGCATGGGTAGCCCTCCCTGCCCATTACCAGCCTATTTGGGTCTTGTACGCATATTAAGGGGAACCCCGTACCCATATTAAAAAAAGGAAATGCGTGTGGCCCCCAGGCCCTATATACTCAGAACAGCAGTATACAGGCGGTGCAAACAAGACAGGGACTGTGTAGGTTTGTTGTGTTAAGTTGAATCTGTTTGTAATTTTCAACTGGTACATTTTTAAAGTGTAGTTCCAGTCAAAAAAACTATTTTAAAGCTTTTTGGAAAACATAGGGAAGGGTTATCACCCCTGTATAATTTGTTTTGTCGTCCATCTTTTTTCATCTCACTTGCTGTTGTCTCCTTCCGTTTGCAAGTAGGAGATGTTTGTAAATTGGATGTTTGAAAGTAGGGGCCTGCCCTATATGCTCTGCAGAAATGGCGGAACAAGGTGTTGGTTTTGCCACAACATTGTAAGCCCTCAAAGTGACTCTTGGTGGGCGCTGGAGCGCCCTGCTGTGAACGATTATATCAAGAATTGTAATTACATGCCATTGTTGAACAGTGGTAGAAAAATTGACCTTTGGTGGTTGTGGTGCTGGTGCCACAACACTATAAGTCCTCACCGTTACTCTGGGTGGGCACAGGAAGGGGCCCTCCTGTGAAATATTATATCAAGAATTGTAATTACATGTCCCTGTTAAACAGGGGCAGAAAAATTGGGCCTTAGGCACTGGTGCTGGTGCCATCACACTGCAACCTCTGCCATATACTCTAGTTTTATTGCAGGAATTAGCCCTGCTGCAAAGCATTGCATCAAAAATTGTACTTAAATGCCCCTGTTAAACAGGAGCAGAAAAAATGGGCCTTAGGCACTGGTGCTGGTGCCACCACACTCCAACCTCTGCCATATACTCTAGTTTTATTGCAGGAATTAGCCCTGCTGCAAAGCATTGCATCAAAAATTGTACTTAAACGCCCCTGTTAAACAGGGGCAGAAAAATTGGGCTGCTGGCATCACCCAGAACCAAAAATGTTCTTCCAACATATCAGCGGAGGAGGAAGAGGATAGACAATCAACATAACAGGACAGTCACTCAGCATCAGCATAGGCAGTCTTGAAGGGATGTGGTATTTAAAAAAAAATTATTCGGTTACATCAGCTTCAGGTGCTTGGTAGCTGTGGGTGATCCAAGACTGATACATCTTGATGAAGGTCAGTCGATCAACTGATTCGGTGGACAGGCGCACCCTGTGATCGGTAACAAAGCCACCAGCAGCACTGAAGGTGCGTTCCGAAAGAATGCTGGATGCAGGACAGGCCAGTAGCTCAATTGCATACTGTGCAAGCTCTGGCCAGTGATCCATCCTCAAGACCCAGTAAGCCAGAGGATTTTCGGTGGGAAAGGTGTCCAAGTCTGACCTTGCCCCTAGGTATTCCTGCACCATGTAAATTAGACGCTGGCGATGGGTGCTGGAACCAATCATACCTTGAGGCTGCGGACTAAAAAATTGTCTGAAAGCATCAGTCAGACGGCCACCTTCTCCACCGCTCCTTCTGACCGATGCCTCAGCAACACGTTGTCCAGGACCAGGAGTTTGTAACCTCCCAGTCTCTGGGAACGCGTTGCACAGAGCTTTCTGCAAGGCCTCCCGGAGATGTCTCATCCTCTGCTCCCTCTGCGATGGCAAGATAAGGTCGGCAACCTTACCCTTGTACCGTGCATCAAGGAGAGTGGCCAGCCAGTAATGGTCCCTCTCCTTGATCCGAAGAATACGAGGATCCTTCCGCAGGCTTGCGGTTTTAATGTTATATCTGGTTCCTGCAATATGGTTGAAAATCATTCAGAAAAATGGCATGGGTAGCCCTCCCTGCCCATTACCAGCCTATTTGGGTCTTGTACGCATATTAAGGGGAACCCCGTACCCATATTAAAAAAAGGAAATGCGTGTGGCCCCCAGGCCCTATATACTCAGAACAGCAGTATACAGGCGGTGCAAACAAGACAGGGACTGTGTAGGTTTGTTGTGTTAAGTTGAATCTGTTTGTAATTTTCAACTGGTACATTTTTAAAGTGTAGTTCCAGTCAAAAAAACTATTTTAAAGCTTTTTGGAAAACATAGGGAAGGGTTATCACCCCTGTATAATTTGTTTTGTCGTCCATCTTTTTTCATCTCACTTGCTGTTGTCTCCTTCCGTTTGCAAGTAGGAGATGTTTGTAAATTGGATGTTTGAAAGTAGGGGCCTGCCCTATATGCTCTGCAGAAATGGCGGAACAAGGTGTTGGTTTTGCCACAACATTGTAAGCCCTCAAAGTGACTCTTGGTGGGCGCTGGAGCGCCCTGCTGTGAACGATTATATCAAGAATTGTAATTACATGCCATTGTTGAACAGTGGTAGAAAAATTGACCTTTGGTGGTTGTGGTGCTGGTGCCACAACACTATAAGTCCTCACCGTTACTCTGGGTGGGCACAGGAAGGGGCCCTCCTGTGAAATATTATATCAAGAATTGTAATTACATGTCCCTGTTAAACAGGGGCAGAAAAATTGGGCCTTAGGCACTGGTGCTGGTGCCATCACACTGCAACCTCTGCCATATACTCTAGTTTTATTGCAGGAATTAGCCCTGCTGCAAAGCATTGCATCAAAAATTGTACTTAAATGCCCCTGTTAAACAGGAGCAGAAAAAATGGGCCTTAGGCACTGGTGCTGGTGCCACCACACTCCAACCTCTGCCATATACTCTAGTTTTATTGCAGGAATTAGCCCTGCTGCAAAGCATTGCATCAAAAATTGTACTTAAACGCCCCTGTTAAACAGGGGCAGAAAAATTGGGCTGCTGGCATCACCCAGAACCAAAAATGTTCTTCCAACATATCAGCGGAGGAGGAAGAGGATAGACAATCAACATAACAGGACAGTCACTCAGCATCAGCATAGGCAGTCTTGAAGGGATGTGGTATTTAAAAAAAAATTATTCGGTTACATCAGCTTCAGGTGCTTGGTAGCTGTGGGTGATCCAAGACTGATACATCTTGATGAAGGTCAGTCGATCAACTGATTCGGTGGACAGGCGCACCCTGTGATCGGTAACAAAGCCACCAGCAGCACTGAAGGTGCGTTCCGAAAGAATGCTGGATGCAGGACAGGCCAGTAGCTCAATTGCATACTGTGCAAGCTCTGGCCAGTGATCCATCCTCAAGACCCAGTAAGCCAGAGGATTTTCGGTGGGAAAGGTGTCCAAGTCTGACCTTGCCCCTAGGTATTCCTGCACCATGTAAATTAGACGCTGGCGATGGGTGCTGGAACCAATCATACCTTGAGGCTGCGGACTAAAAAATTGTCTGAAAGCATCAGTCAGACGGCCACCTTCTCCACCGCTCCTTCTGACCGATGCCTCAGCAACACGTTGTCCAGGACCAGGAGTTTGTAACCTCCCAGTCTCTGGGAACGCGTTGCACAGAGCTTTCTGCAAGGCCTCCCGGAGATGTCTCATCCTCTGCTCCCTCTGCGATGGCAAGATAAGGTCGGCAACCTTACCCTTGTACCGTGCATCAAGGAGAGTGGCCAGCCAGTAATGGTCCCTCTCCTTGATCCGAAGAATACGAGGATCCTTCCGCAGGCTTTGCAGGATCAGGGAGGCCATGCAGCGTAGGTTAGCTGAGGCATTCGGTCCGGAGTCCTCTGGGTCACTAAGGACAACATGATCCGCAGCTACCTCCTCCCAGCCACGTACAAGTCCACGTGTTTCTTGGGACTGTAAATCATCCCTATAAGACTGCTGCTGCTGATGCTGAGTGCCAGCCTCCACCTCCATGCTGACACAATCATCCTCCTCCTCCTCTTCCTCCTCCTCACCCTCTTCCTGTGTGATGGGTGGCACAGCAGGAACACTGTCTGGATAAAGGGGGCCTTGAGAGGCAAGGAAGTCCTCCTCTTCCTGCCTCTGTTCTACCTCAAGTGCCATGTCCATTATTCCACGCAGCGTATGCTCCAAGAGGTGGACAAGAGGTACAGTGTCACTGATGCATGCACTGTCACTGCTCACCATCCTTGTGGCCTCCTCAAACGGTGACAGGACAGTGCATGCATCCCTGATCATGCCCCACTGGCGTGGTGAGCAAAAACCAAGCTCCCCTGACCCTGTCCTGGTGCCGTAGTTGCACAGGTACTCATTGATGGCCCTCTACTGCGTGTGCAGCCGCTGCAGCATGGCCAATGTTGAGTTCCATCTGGTGGGCATGTCACATATAAGGCGGTTCTTGGGCAGGTTCAACTCATTTGGAGCTCAGCCAGCCGAGCACAGGCATTAAATGATCGGCGGAAATGCACACAGACTTTCCTGGCCTGCTTCAGGACATCCTGTAAGCCGGGGTACCTGCCCAAGAACCGCTGCACCACCAGGTTAAGGACGTGAGCTACACAGGGCACATGGGTCAGTTGTCCCTGTCGGAGGGCGGAGAGGAGGTTGGTGCCATTGTCGCGAACCACCATTCCTGGCTTAAGCTGGCGTGGCGTCAACCACCTCTCGGCCTGCCCCTGCAGAGCTGACAAAACATCCGCCCCAGTGTGGCTCCTGTCCCCCAAACAAACCAGCGCAAGCACGGCATGGCATCGTTTTGCCTGCGTACTTGCGTAGCCCCTGCAATGCCTACGGAGCACCGCTGGTTCTGAGGACAGAGCACTGGAAGAGGACATGGAGGAAGAAGAAGAGGAGGGGGTGGAGGAGAGAGGTGTGTCACAACCAATAGTAGCATTTTGGAGGCGTGGTGGCGGAACAACCTCCAACACTACTGCACCTTGTCCTGCATCCTTCCCAGCAGCCAGAAGAGTGACCCAATGGGCCGTGAAAGACAGGTAACGTCCCTGTCCATGCCTGCTGGACCATGAGTCAGCGGTAATATGCACCTTACCGCTGACCGCCCTGTCCAGCGAGGCAAGGACATTGCCTTCCACATGCCGGTAGAGAGCCGGAATCGCCTTCCGTGAGAAAAAGTGGCGTTTGGGGACCTGCCACTGAGGAACCGCACATTGTACAAACTCACGGAAGGGGGCCGAGTCTACCAACTGAAAAGGCAGCAGTTGAAGTGCTAGCAATTTAGCCAAGCTAGCATTCAACCGCTGGGCATGTGGATGGCTGGGAGTAAACTTCTTCCGCCGGTCCAGCAGATGGGGCAGGGACATTTGCCTGCTATAATCGGACGTGGATGTACCACTAGCAGAGTTCCCGGAAGCACTTGGCTGTGACACACCTAATTCTACACCTTCATTCCTCTCAGAGCAGGTTTCAGAGAGGACTGAAGGTCTAGTGGGGTTGGAGATGCCAGCTGATGAGGAGCAAGGAGAGGTCCGCTTTGTTCTTTGGTGTGGGTCTCTGAGGAACGCTTGCCAACGAGCTGCATGGCAGGTCAACATATGTCTGGTCAAGCATGTGGTGCCCAAGCGGCTGATGTTTTGGCCACGTGAGATACGCTTGAGACATATGTTGCAAATAGCAGCAGTGCGATCTGATGCACTCGTCTCAAAAAAGGCCCACACCAAAGAACTTTTAGAATACCGCGCAGAGGCAGCACTCTGCACAGGCGGAGCTCTGCGGTGTGATTCAGTCGGTGTGCTGCCCCTAAGCTGGCCCCCGGAGGGCATCCTGCCTCGTTGGACATGTGCCTCCTCCTCCTCCTCCTCCCTCCTTCCAGGCACCCACGTGGAGTCAGTGCCCTCATCATCCCCTCCCTCTTCATCGCTGTAGCAAACCTGGCAGTATGCTGCAGCTTGTGGAACATGACTGCCAGATTGCTGTCCTTCTTGAGCATCCCCTCTCTCTGCGCTCACGCTACTGCCTTCCTCTAGCTGAGTGTTATCATCAGAGCCCACCAAACACTGGGCATCCTCCTGGAGCATGTACCCAACACTGTGCTCAAAGAGTTCAGGAGACTCTTCAGGAGGACGTGGTGGGTCTAGGGAAGGAGTCACTGATGATGACATTGAGAGGAGGGAAGACGATGCGTTGGCAGCTGCTTTGCGACTACCCTGAGACTGGGTGAGAGAGGATGAGGAGGATGAAGAGGGCTTGGTCATCCACTCTACCAAGTCGTTGGCATGTTGCGGTTCAACATGTCCAGCTGCAGAAAAGAAGGACAAGCATGTCCCATGGCCACGTGCTGATGACAATGCACCGCGTCCACGACCAGCACTGTTGTCTCTAGACACAGAGCCTGCTTGCCCTCTTTTATCGGCTCGCGCCTGTCTGCCTCTCCTTGCTGGCCTTCCAGACATGGTAATGGCCTGAAGGGAGTTGGGTAAAACAGTAGTTGGGTAGTTTATATTGAGCTGGAGGCACACAACACCCACTAACTCCTGCAGATGCCTTTTTTATAGAACAGCAGAGTTAAAGGGGTATATACAGATGTATACTGTGCTGTGCTGGAAGCACACACAACTTCCAATAACTCCTGCAGATGACAATTGGGCCCAAATAGAGAACAGCTATGTAGGTGGATTATAGCGGTATGTACTGGGTACAGAGCACGCAGACAGCACGCACTCTCTCCTGACACTACTGACTGCAAGCTCTATTGTTAAAGATGGACCACTAGTTATATAGGTGAGGTGAATATCACGGTGCATACTGCGGTCAGGGCACGCAGACAATAACCAGAAAACAGCAGAGTTAAAGGGGTATATACAGATGTATACTGTGCTGGAAGCACACACAACTTCCAATAACTCCTGCAGATGACAATTGGGCCCAAATAGAGAACAGCTATGTAGGTGGATTATAGCGGTATGTACTGGGTACAGAGCACGCAGACAGCACGCACTAGCTCCTAACACTACTGACTGCAAGCTCTATTGTTAAAGATGGACCACTAGTTATATAGGTGAGGTGAATATCACGGTGTATACTGCTGTCAGGGCACGCAGACAATAACCAGAAAACAGCAGAGTTAAAGGGGTATATACAGATGTATACTGTGCTGTGCTGGAAGCACACACAACTTCCAATAACTCCTGCAGATGACAATTGGGCCCAAATAGAGAACAGCTATGTAGGTGGATTATAGCGGTATGTACTGGGTACAGAGCACGCAGACAGCACGCACTATCTCCTGACACTACTGACTGCAAGCTCTATTGTTAAAGCTAGATCACTAGCTATATAGGTGAGGTGAATATAGTGGTGTATACTGCGGTCAGGGCACGCAGACAATAACCAGAAAACAGCAGAGTTAAAGGGGTATATACAGATGTATACTGTGCTGTGCTGGAAGCACACACAACTTCCAATAACTCCTGCAGATGACAATTGGGCCCAAATAGAGAACAGCTATCTAGGTGGATTATAGCGGTATGTACTGGGTACAGAGCACGCAGACAGCACGCACTATCTCCTGACACTACTGACTGCAAGCTCTATTGTTAAAGATGGACCACTAGTTATATAGGTGAGGTGAATATCACGGTGTATACTGCGGTCAGGGCACGCAGACAATAACCAGAAAACAGCAGAGTTAAAGGGGTATATACAGATGTATACTGTGCTGTGCTGGAAGCACACACAACTTCCAATAACTCCTGCAGATGACAATTGGGCCCAAATAGAGAACAGCTATCTAGGTGGACTATAGCGGTATGTACTGGGTACAGAGCACGCAGACAGCACGCACTATCTCCTGCCACTACTGACTGCAAGCTCTATTGTTAAAGCTAGATCACTAGCTATATAGGTGAGGTGAATATAGTGGTGTATACTGCGGTCAGGGCACAGACAATAACCACTACACAAGAACAAGATAGGAAATCAGCCAAAAACGATTGGTGTGTAACTGTGTTGAAGGTACACAGAACACCCACTGCTTCAGATGCCAACACACTACACGAGGCCGCCTCAAAGGCGGCCTTATATAGTGTGGGGCGTGCACTACACAGCCTGAGCTATGATTGGCCACAGGCAGGATGCCTGTGGCCAATCATGGCTCTCCTCGCTGCTGGCGCTGCGATTGGCCAAGCATGCGGGGTCACAGTGCATGCTTGGCCAATCATGAGCCAGCAATGCACCGCGCCACCGCAGTGCATTGTGGTCTGCGCGCTCCACAAGAATTTTGACGCGAACGGACCAAGAGTTCGGATTTCGCCGAACGGACGAACAGCCAATGTTCGAGTCGAACATGCGTTCGACTCGAACACGAAGCTCATCCCTACTCATGACCTCTTATTTTATATCAATGAGCCTCTTACCTCATTACCCTCCTTGTTAAAGGAGCTGAAACACTATAGTAGCCTGTCTAAGTTCAAGGTCAATTTACAAAAATCAGAAGCTTATGCCCCTATTTTTCATTCAAATGGGCTGACCACTCGATTCAATATCTGGGAACGAAAAAAATTCCAGCGAATCTAAATGAAATTCTCCCTCTCAACTACCAACCATTCCTGTCAACACTAACCGTTGACCTTAAAAAATAGGATACTCTGGCACTTTCTTGGTTTGGCCATTGCAACATACTTGAAGATGAACATGATGCCCAGACTTCTATACTTATTGAAGGCACTGCTGATTAAAATATCTCAGACCTTTTTTCATGCGGTATGGTTGGAATTTATCAAATTAATTCGGCAAGGTAAACATCCTCCTCTCAGTAGAGCGTTACTGTTGCGACCTAAGCTGAAGGGCGGAGTAGGTTTCCCGGCCCTGTACTAAACTGTGGTGAATATGACCAGGGACGTGGACTGGTGCCTACAGAGTGCCCTGAAACTCTGGGTATCGCTGCAACAAAAAGCAGCCCAAGCTCTGCTTCCTGGCCTGCCTTGAGTGATAGTTTTAAAACCAAGAATAGGCAGGCAGCAAGAGCTTGAACATGAACCTGGTGTTTATTCAGCACCATCCATCTTACAAAACTAACCACAGCTCCCCGCCCCGAGATCAGATGACCAAAACTGTTAACTGTTTCATAACATGCATAAGGAACTAGGCATAACAATTGACCTTGAATTATAACATAAAGCATACACATCATTACATCTTCCCTCTCAAGTAGGGATGAACTTCGAGTTCGAGTCGAACTCATGTTCGACTCGAACATTGCCTGTTCGCCTGTTCAGCGAACAGTGAACAATTTGGGGTGTTCGCGGCAAATTCGAACAGCCGGAACACCCTGTACAAGTCTATGGGAGAAATCTAAAGTGCTAATTTTAAAGGCTAATAAGCAAGTTACTGTCCTAAAAAGTGTTTGGGGACCTGGGTCATACCCCAGGGGACATGGATCAATACAAAAAAAGTTTTAAAAACTGCAGTTTTTTCAGGAGCAGTGATTTTAATAATGATTAAAGTGAAACAATAAAAGTGTAATATTCCTTTAAATTTCGTAGCTGGGGGGTGTGTATAGTATGCCTGTGAAGGGGTGCATGTTTCCTGTCCTTAGAACTCTCCCTGCACAAAGTGTAATTTCTGCAGGAAAAAAAGTCTTTTAAAATCACTCGCGGCTATAATGAATTGTCGGCTCCGTAATACAGAGAACACTCAATGGTTCCCATGTATTCCCAGTGACTCTTTGTCGCACAGCTTGCCCAGCAAAGAGTGGATAAAAGGATTTTGTAGATTTATCAAAATACAGTTTTTGCCTTTTCATGTTTATGATCCTCTGAGCTGTTATTCGATCCTGTGGAATAGACTAAGGCTGCAATTTCTGTGGTGCAATAGGCACTGTGGTCCTCAGTGTTCTACCCATTAGCAGCTGTGGAGGTGAGCATAAACCTTCAGTAGGTGTTGCACGTTATTTTAACAGTCCTAGGTACACACCCTGCCCTGATGTTTGTGCTTTCAGTATAATGGATTTGGCTATGCCAACATACTTCTCTGCTAGACCATTGGCCTGTGGGTGATAGGGGCTTGTGGGTTTGTGCCCGATTCCCCATTCACACAGGAAGCACTGAAACTCAGAACATGAGAATTGTGGCCCATTATCAGACACAAGTTTTTCACACACTCCATGTCTTGAAAGTATTGTTTTGAAAGCCCATATGACTGTTGATGCTTTTAAATTTCTCAGTTGCACTACCTCAAAGTATTTGCTGTTGTAATCTACAACTATCAGGTAATGGTTGTACTCAAAATGAAAAATATCTGTAGCCAGTCTCTGCCATGCCCGTGAAGGAGAATTCCGCGGTGTAAGAGGTTCTTTTGCATTGTGTTTTTGAAATGTCTGGCAGTTTTCACACTTCTTCACAAGTGTCTCAATATCAAAGTCCAAATTAGGCCAGTAGACCAACTTCCGCGCTCTGTGCTTACACAGAATGATGACCAAATGCCCCTGGTGGATTTGTTTCAGTACTTCTGCCTGCTGTGACTTAGGAATGAGGATACGGTCACCCATAAATATGATATCCGAATGACTGTAAAGCTCATCTTTCATAGGCCAGAATCTCTGTAGTTCAGGACACAGCTGCTTTTGCTTTTCTGACCAGCCATTGCACATGACACAAGTCAGTTTTTCTAGGACTTTATCCTGTTTGGTGTCTTGTCTTATCTTATCAAGCCGTACATCTGATATTGGAATGTTCGCTAGTACTGTATGTACCTGTTCTTCCAACTCAGGTTCATCCCGTGCTTCACAACCTTCTAGAAACACCCTAGACAGGGTATCTGCCATTGGAATTTCCTTTCCAGGCTTATACTTTACTGTGAGATCATACTGCTGTAATTTCATAACCATCCGCTGCAGACGTGGAGGTGTAGAAGCTAGTGATTTCTGTAGGATGTACTCCAATGGCTTGTGGTCTGTTTCAAAAACTACCGGGCGACTATATATGTACTGGTGAAATTTCTCACATCCATTCACAATAACCAGCATCTCTTTCTCAATTTGGGCATAATTGGCATGCATTGTGGCCAGTGCTCTTGAAGCATATGCCACAGGATGTCCTTGTTGAGTCAGTACAGCACCTAACCCAAATTGGAATGCATCAACTTGAAGTACAGTGTCCCCGTTTACGTCAAAATATTTCAGTATTGGCCCTGGATGTTTAGTGATCAGTTTTTTCACTTTGTAAAATGTATTTTCCATGTTTGCATCCCAACACCAAACAGCATCCATCTGTAGTAGTGTACATAGCGGTGCTATCTGTTGAGCAAGGCTCTGAGAGAATTTGGATAGATAGTTGAAAATACCTAGTGATGTATCCAGCTCCTTTCTGGAGTTTGAGGCCTTCATGTTGAGAACTGCTGTAATCTTCTTTGGATCAGGCTTCAAGCCCTCTTTGGTTAGTAGCTGTACAAAATATGTAACTTCTTCTACCCCAATTTGCATTTTGTTTGTATTGTGAGTAAGATTCTTCTCACAACACCGATTGAACAAAGCAGTAAGGTTTTTGTCATGTTCCATTTGATCCTTTCCATAGACCAGCAAATCATCAACTATTACTTCAACACTCTGTAGCTCAGCGATCAATTTGTGTGATTTCTTTTGAAATATTTCCTGTGCAGATGCTATGCCGATAGGTACCCTTATGAAGCGGCACCGACCCAAAAGAGAGTTAAAAGTGGTCAAGTAACTGCTGGCTTCATCAAGACGCAATTGCCAGTAACCCGAATTGGGCGTCTAGTACACCAAATACTGTTGCTCCTACTAGCTTGTGTGCTATACCCTCTATGGTGGGGTGCTTGTAGTGTTCTCTCATTATGACTTCATTCAAATCATGTAGGTCAATGCATATACAAATTGCATCTGTGTTCTTCTTCTCCACCACAACCATAGAACTGACCCATTCTAATGTTTCTGTGACCTTTTTTACTACTTCCAGCTTCTCCCTCCTAGTGAGTTCTTGGCTGACTTTATCCACAAGAGTTAAAGGTATTCTCCTTGGGGGTGTGAATGACAGGCTGTGCACCCTCTTTTATAAGTATGCGGCTTACACCTGGGAGGCACCCCAGGCCCTTAAATAGATCACAGTACTCACGTTTAAAGTCAGCGTCTGTCAGACCTCTGTACCCACCATCCACAGTCATGATGATCTTCACAAGTCCAATCTCTTTACTTGTTCTGAGACCTAGCACGGCTGGGGCTTGTGTTTCTATCACAAACAATTGTAAAACCTTTTCAGATCCCTTGTGTGAACATTTTGCATGACAGCGACCCATTACTTTCAGCTTTTCACCACCATATCTCATTAGTTTTGGTAGGTCTTGAGTCTCTAAGGGGGATTCATTACTGAGGTGTTCCAGGTATATGTGACTTGGCACACAATTTACTTGTGCTCCTCTGTCTATTTTGAATGTGATTGGAGTTTTGTTAGCCCCTATCTGTAATGTTACAATTACTTCACCTGCAGACTGATGTGTTTTTTGTACTGCTGCAAGACATATTGGGGTCTGACCCTGCATTGTCATCATTGTCCTCTATGGCGTGTACACAGCATGTTTTTTGACATTCCGGTTTGTAAAGACAGTTTACACACGTTGGCAAAATGTCCCCCTTTCTTGCATTTATTACATATCTGCCCCCTTGCCGGACAGACACTATTTTTATGGTTCATATTTCCACAATATCCACATGCTTCTTGTGCGTTACTTGTCCCAGTGCCATAGGTTCCCTTTATTCCTTTGCATGCTTTTTCTTGCCCATATCTGCTGCTGTGATTTTCTATAGCATTAATCTGGAGCTGTTTTCCTTCCAGTACCTGCATGTCCTTTCTTGACAGTGATCTCCCCACTTGCTTGCCAGGCTCGGCACACATCACATCCTTTTTGTCCCACACATCAGAAAGTGAGCTGCTTTCTGCTGATCAGACCATTTGTCTGCATCTGGTCCTGCAAACACAAACTATCAGCTCCCTCCACTGTGACTAGTTTTCAGATACATTCCCTGATTCCAAATCCAGGGATAGAATGTTCTTTGTGTTGCTGTTTGCTGCCATGACTCTTCTGACTCAACTTCTGGTACCATGTGATAGTTTTAACACCAAGAATAGGCAGACAGCAAGAGCTTGAACGTGAGCTTGGTATTTATTCAGCAGCATCCATCTTACAGAACTAACCACAGCTCCCCGCCCTGAGATCACATGACCAAAACTGTTAACTGTTACATGCATAAGGAACTAGGCATAACAATTGAACTTGAATTATAACATAAAGCATACAATGTTGTAAAGCGCTGCGCAAACTGTTGGCGCTATATAAAACCTGTATAATAATAATAATACAAATCATTTACACCTTGGGCAGGGAAAACCCATGTTGCACATTTAACTATTGATCTGTTGATTGGCCCCACTTTAACAGATCTGAACAGGTTTTTCCGCTATCTACACTAAGTTTCCCTTCACCAATGACTCCGATTGTAGGACACCCTGGGTTTGTACCTGGTCTCACTGACCCGGATTTCCTATTGCAGAGCTCGCAGGGACTTCTGAGGGCTTAGCAGCTCTCGCGGTCATCCGGTTGGATGCCTTCAGAAACATTCCTCTCAGGAAGGGCCCCTCTTAACCACTTAATAACCGCCCTATAGCCGAATGACAGCTTCAGGGCGGTTTCTTAACTCTGGGAGGCCGTCATATGACGTCCTCCCAGAATTCCGCTCTCGCGCGCCCCCTGGGGCGCGCACTCGAGAGCATCCGTGACCGCTGGGTCCACAGGACCCGCCGCATCACGGATCACGGTAAACGGCTGCTCGTCGCGGCCGTTTACCACGTGATCGCTCCGTCAAATGACGGAGTGATCACTTGTAAACAAACCGGCGTTATGACGCCGGTTCCTCCCTCCCCCTCTCTGTACCGATCGGAACAGCGGAGGGGGAAGAGATCGGTGTCAGCAGCGATGTGGGCTGCATGTGCAGTGCCCACATCGCTGCTCACCGAAAATTAACCCCTCAATTCCCTGCAAATATTCTGCAATACCCTGCCATTACTCTGCAATACCCTGCAATACCCTGCAATACTCTGCATTACTCTGCATTACTCTGCAATAACCTGCAATACCCTGCAATACTCTGCATTACACTGCAATACTCTGCATTACACTGCAATACTCTGCATTACCCTGCCATTACTCTGCAATACCCTGCCATTACTCTGCATTACTCTGCATTACTCTGCATTACCCTGCATTACCCTGCAATACCCTGCAATACTCTGCAATACCCTGCAATACTCTGCAATACCCTGCAATACTCTGCAATACTCTGCAATACTCTGCAATACTCTGCAATACTCTGCATTACACTGCAATACCCTGCAATACCCTGCAATACTCTGCATTACCCTGCAATACTCTGCAACACTCTGCAATACCCTGCAACGCTCTGCAACACCCGCCAATACCCCGCAACACTCTGCAATGCTCTGCAACACTCTGCAATGCTCTGCAATGCTCTGCAACACCCTCCAATATCCTGCAATGCTCTGCAACGCAATACTCTGCAATGCCATACTCTGAGATACCCAGCCATACTCTGATATACCCAGCCATACCCAGCCATAGTCGGTGATACCCTGCAATACCCAGCCATAGACACCCCCCCCCTCCCGCCGCCCTCCGGTGCTTCTACCGACTCGCCAATACTATCAAATCCAGAATCTTTTTTTTTTTTTTTTCAGGCTTCCCAGCTTAGAGGTGAGATGCGGGGTCTTATTGACCCCATATCTCACTGTAAAGAGGACCTGTCATGCCATATTCCTATTACAAGGGATGTTTACATTCCTTGTAATAGGAATAAAAGTGATCAAAAAATTTATTTTTGGGGAAAAAAATGTCAAACTAAAATAAATAAAGTAAAATGAACAATAATTTTTTTTTTTTTAAAGCGCCCCTGTCCCCATGTGCTCGCATGCAGAAGCGAACGCATACGTAAGTCCCGCCCACATATGAAAACGGTGTTCAAACCACACATGTGAGGTATCTCTGCGAACGTTAGAGCGAGAGCAATAATTCTAGCCCTAGACCTCCTCTGTAACTCAAAACATATAACCAGTAAAAAAAAAATTAAATCGTCGCCTATGGGGATTTTTAAGTAGCGACGTTTGGCGCCATTCCACAAGCCTGTGCAATTTTGAAGAGTGACATGTTAGGTATCAATTTACTCGGTGTAACTTCATCTTTCACATTATGCAAAAATTGGGCTAACTTTACTGTGTTTTGTTTTTTTTTTAAGCACAAAACAGTTTTTTTTCCAAATAAAAGCATTCAAAAAATTGCTGCGCAAATACCGTGCGAGATAAAAAGTTGCAACGACCACCATTGTATTCTCCAGGGTGTTTGCTAAAAAAAACATATATAATGTTTTGGGATTCGATGTAATTTTCTAGCAAATAAATGATGATTTTTACATGTAGGAGAGAAATGTCAGAATTGTCCTGGGTGCTCCAGAACGCCTGATGGCGCTCCCTGCATGTTGGGCCTCTGTATGTGGCCACGCTGTGTAAAAGTCTCACACATGTGGTATCGCCGTACTCGGGAGTAATAGCAGAATGTGTTTTGGGGATGTAATTTGTGGTATGCATATGCTGTGTGAGAAATAAACTGATAATATGACAATTTTGTGAAAAAAAAAAAGTAAAATAAAACTTGATTTTGCAAAGAATTGTGGGAAAAAACTCATCATGCCTCTTACTAAATACCTTGGAATGTCTTCTTTCCAAAAAGGGATCATTTGGGGGGTATTTGTACTTTTCTGGCATGTTAGGGTCTCAAAAATTGAAATAGGCCGTCAGTACTTCAGGTGTGATCAATTTTCAGATATTGGCACCACAGCTTGTGGACTCTATAACTTTCACAAAGACCAAATAATATCCACCAATTTGTACTTATTTTTACCAAAGATATGTAGTGGTATAAATTTTGGCCAAAATTTATGAAGAAAAAATTACTAATCTGCTAAATTTTATAACAGAAATGAAGAAAAATTCATTTTTTTACAGAATTTTCTGTATTTTTTCTTTTATAGCACAAAAAATAAAAAAAAACAGATTAAATACCACCAAAAGAAAGCTCCATTTGTGTGAAAAAAAGGACAAAAATTTCATATAGGTCCAGTGTTGCATGACTGAGTAATTGTCATTCAAAATGTGAGAGCACCGAAAGCTGAAAATTGGTCTGGTTATTAAGGGTGTTTAAGTGCCCAGTGGTCAAGTGGTTAAACTAGATCACTGGAGAACTTTTCAATTATCGCACTTCCTGAAATCGTTGCCTAGCCCAACTCTCTTTACTCGTAAGCTCCACTCTTTTGAGGCGCTTTGTATGGGAGAGGGACCGAAACGGATTTCCTTATCAACCTCGTACAAATCCTTATTGGATCTCAATGCCACAAAAGACCCTCTGTTCTTAGCAAAATGATAAAGAGAATCGCAAGTTACCTTTACTGAACCCCAAAAGGAGAGAATACTTTTTTTTGCACAGAAATCCTCCCTATGTAGTAAGTACCAGGAAACCATGTACAAAGTTTTTATGCACTGGTATAGAACCCTATCAGTTCTGGTGAAAATATTCCCTCTCTAAACGGATCATTGCTGCGTTGTGGCCTCCACTCGGGTACCCTTCTACATATTTTTTGGGTATGTCCTACGCTTGCCACTTTCTGGTAACCAGTGCTTAAGCTCATACATAAGCTCACAGACATCTCACTACAAGATAACCCAGCTATGGTCCTGCTTAACTTCACCCCATTGTCAAGGAAACGTAACCACAAATCCCTTCTTAACCACTTTCAGACCGGACCATTTTGCTGGTCAATGACCAGAGGTCTTTTTACAATTTGGCACTGCGCTGCTTTAACTGGTAATTGCGCGGTCATGCAATGTTGTACCCAAACAAAATTTGCGTCCTTTTTTTCCCACAAATAGAGCTTTCTTTTAAAGGTATTTGACTGACTCTGCGATTTTTATTTTTTGCGATATAAACGTAAAAAGACCGCAAATTTTGAAAAAAAATGATATTTTCTACTTTTTGTTATTAGAAAAATCCAATAAACTCAATTTTAGTCATACATTTAGGCCAAAATGTATTCAGCCACATGTCTTTGGTAAAAAAAAAGTCAATAACTGTATATTTATTGGTTTGCGCAAAAGCTGTCACATCTACAAACTAAGGTACGTTTTCTGGAATTTACGCAGCTTTTAGTTTATGACTGCCTATCTCATTTCTTGAGGTGCTAAAATGGCAGGGCAGTACAAAACCCCCCCAAATGACCCCTATTTTGGAAAGTAGATACCCTGAGGAAATTGATAAGAGGCATGTTGAGCCCATTGAATATTTTATTTTTTTGCCTCAAGCGATTGAATAATGACAAAAAAAAATTTTTTTTTTTTTTTTACACAAAGTTGTCACTAAATGATATATTGCTCACACATGCCATGGTTATATGTGGAATTGTACCCCAAAATACATTCTGCTGCTTCTCCTGAGTACGGGGATACCACATGTGGTTGACTTTTTGGAAGCCTAGCCGCGTACGGGGCCCCGAAAGCCAAGCACCACCTTCAGGATTTCTAAGGGCATACATTTGTAATTTCACTCCTCACTACCTATCACAGTTTTGAAGGCCATAAAATGCCAATATGGCACAAAACCCCCACAAATGACACCATTTTAGAAAGTAGACACCCCAAGCTATTTGCTGAGAGGCATGTTGAGTCCATGGAATATTTTATATTTGGCACAAGTTGCGGGAAAATTACAAACTTTTATTTTTTTTTATTTTTTTTTCACAAAGTTGTCACTAAATGATATATTGCTCACACATTCTATGGGCATATGTGAAATGACACACCAAAATAAGTTCTGCTTCTTCTCCTGAGTACGGAGATACCACATATGTGGGACTTTTTGGGAGCCTAGCTGCGTACGGGGCCCCAAAAACCAAGCACCGCCTTCAGGCTTTCTAAAGGCGTAAATTTTTGACTTCACTCCTCACTACCTATTACAGTTTTGAAGGCCATAAAATGCCAAGATGGCACAAAACCCCCACAAATGACCCCATTTTAGAAAGTAGACACCCCAAGCTATTTGCTGAGAGGCATGTTGAGTTCATGGAATATTTTATATTTTGCCACAAGTTGCAGGAAAATTACAAACTTTTTTATTTATTTTTTTTTTTTCACAAAGTTGTCCCTAAATGATATATTGCTCACGCATGCCATGGGCATATGTGAAATGACACCCCAAAATAAATTCTGCTGCTTCTCCTGAGTACGGGAATACCACATATGTGGGACTTTTTGGGAGCCTAGCCGCGTACGGGGCCCCGAAAACCAAGCACCGCCTTCAGGCTTTCTAAGGGCGTTACAGTTTTGAAGGCCATAAAATGCCAAGATGGCAAACCCCCCCCCCCCCCCCAAATGACCCCATTTTGGAAAGTAGACACCCCTAAATTTAGGGGTACACTAGTGAGACTAGGTAATAAATGGCGGGTGCCCTGAAACTATAAAAAAAATAACTAACCAACCAGCGTCACCTGTAACAGTTATATGGTGATCACTGGTGAAAGGGTTAACTAGGGGGCAATCAGGGGGCTTTATGCGGTAGTATATGGGGGTCCCTGTTGCTATAAAAAGCTGCGGCGAACCTAAATACCTACCTGCCTAACTAGCGTCACCTGTGACACTAATACAGCGATCAGAAAAACGGTCGATTATTAGGCTGGGTTCACACTGGAGCGATGCGGGAACGCCACGAATCCGCGGCGGGCTCCCGCATCGCATGCCTCCCGGCGGCAGTTCACACTGCCTTATGCGAACTGCTGGGAGTGTCAGTGAAATGTTAATGACACCCCCAGATCAGTTCGCATATCGCAGTGCGATCTGCAAACTCGGATCGCATGGTGTGAACACCCATGCGATCCGATTCTGCTGCGGACCAAAAAAAGGGTCCCGTGCGAGTTTGCAGCGGGTGCGGCGCGAATTCAGCCATACTATCTGTATGGCTGAACTCGAATCGCACAGAGATCTGATGTGATTTGCACTGCAGTGCAGTGCGAATCACATCCGTTCTCATAAACCGCTGCAATGTGAACCCAGCCTTAGTGACACTGGCGACGGGGGGTGATCACGGGGTTAAACCTTTATTGGGGGGGTTAGGGGGGTACCTTAGAACTAAAGGGGGCTAACCCTAACTGCCCTAACAGTTATTACAGTCACAAATGACACCCGCCGGGTGATCAGGGGGTTAAACCTTTATTAGGTAATAAATGGCGGGTGCCCTGAAACTATAAAAAATAACTAACAAACCAGCATCACCTGTAACAGTTATATGGTGATCACTGGTGAAAGGGTTAACTAGGGGGCAATCAGGGGGCTTTATGCGGTAGAATATGGGGGTCCCTGGCGCTATAAAAAGCTGCGGCGAACCTAAATACCTACCTGCCTAACTAGCGTCACCTGTGACACTAATACAGCGATCAGAAAAATGATCGCTTATTAGGCTGGGTTCACACTGGAGCGATGCAGGAACGCCACAAATCCGCGGCGGGTTCCCACATCGCATGCCTCCCGGCGGCAGTTCACACTGTCCTATGCGAACTGCTGGGAGTGTCAGTAAAATGTTAATGACACCCCCAGATCAGTTCGCATATCGCAGTGCGATCTGCAAACTCGGATCGCATGGTGTGAACACCCATGCGATCCGATTCTGCTGCGGACCAAAAAAAGGGTCCCGTGCAAATTTGCGGCGGGTGCGGCGCGAATTCAGCCATACTATCTGTATGGCTGAACTCGAATCGCACAGAGATCGGATGTGATTTGCACTGCAGTGCGGTGCGAATCACATCCGTTCTCATAAACCGCTGCAATGTGAACCCAGCCTTAGTGACACTGGCGACGGGGGGTGATCACGGGGTTAAACCTTTATTGGGGGGGTTAGGGGGGTACATTAGAACTAAATGGGGCTAACCCTAACTGCCCTAACAGTTATTACAGTCACAAATGACACCAATGCAAAAAAAAAAAATGCAATTGGTGTCACTGTGACTGGGGGGGGCAGGGGTAATTGGGGGGGGGGTGATCGGGGGGTGAAGGGGGGGTGTGAGTGTGCCTGGCATGTTCTACTGTGTAGTGTCGTGTTGGTGCAACTCACCGATCCTCTCTCCTTGGTGCCGGGATGAAAAATACCGACACGGAGGAGAGATTACATCACTTCCTCTGCCTGTGTTTACATTACAGGAGAGGAAGTGATGCAATGCTTCACTTCCATTCGTCAGGAGCGATCGCGAGGGGGTGGCCATGAATGAATGGCCGCCCCCTCATCCCAGATCGCTCCTGCACGGATACCGACCGCCGCTGGCACCGGGGGGGGGCCCGATCGGGCCCCCCACCCGCGGGAAGGCAGGGACGTATATATACGCCCATATGCCTGCCCGTGCCATTCTGTCGACGTATATCGTAGTGCGGCGGTCGGCAAGTGGTTAAGCACCTCCTTAAAGTGGAAGTAAACTCCCCTATCGTTTTCAGCCAAGGAAGCTGCCATCTTTGCCTCTGTTTAATCTTCAAATGCTATGGTGCTGCACATGTGATTCGTTATGACACCAGCCATTGGATGATTTGATAGTTTGGCTGAGAGCACAGCCAATGTGCAGTTAGCATTCCCGGAATGCCTTTTTTTTTTTAACTGTTTAAATCGATGGGTTTACTTCCACTTTAATGCTGCATGCATTCCGCTTCTATGGAAGCAACAGTCTCCCCCAACGGTGGCCCAGTGGTTCGCAAGAGTGAAGGACATAGAGCAAATGGAAGATCTGACCCCAGCATCACAGGAGAGATCGGAGGAACACAAGTCCAGATGGATTCATTGGGACCTCTAATGCTTCTCAGATGAATTCCTCCAATATATCTAATTGAGATTCGTCAATAGAAGTTCCCATCGCCTGACTGCCGCTGTTGATGCCCTCTCCTGGGAGGTGACCCCTCCATCCCTCCACCACAGCCCCCCACCTTTTTTTTTTTTCTTTCTCTCCCTTCCTACCTTTACCTCATGTTTGCTTCTGCTTGTAACTTGCTTCTAACTCTCTTAAAATAAATATATGAAAATATGGTGTGTACAGGACAGCATTCTCTACCCCATTCCCTCTATGATGTGAAGGATTTCCCTGGCAAGTTAAGAGTATTCGTCCTGGAACGGGCCCACCTTCAGTATAACCTGCTTGAGGAGTTTCATACATATAGATAATATTTTTTATATTTTTTATTGCCTTCAACATTTGTTTTGATCTTCCACAATACAGTACAAAGTAGCGGTTGTAATACACAAGCTCGACATTGATTGTTTATTCTGAGAAGTTTTGTGTTTTTTCATTGTACCTGTGACGCATCTTTAAATAAAAATAAATAAATGTTGCTGTAGCTGATGATGCTCTCCTCTCACTGTCACAATTGCTTCACAACTGTTCTCTTGTTAACTGTGGGTAAAAATATAAATAAAAACATGCGAGAATCTGCTAGGGCCAGTTCCCACCATAAATCGGACAGTGTGGTCTAAATGCAGTGTTATTTCAGCCCATTCATTTGAATGGACTGAAATTGTGCTGGACTGCACTGCATGCACTACCATATAAATGCACAGGAACTGGATTGCATGGTATTACTGTACCATGTGATCCAGTGCAGGTAAATGCACTGCGTATGTGACCTGCATTTGGGACATTGTTATGTTAACATTAAAATTTTGGATGAGCCCTCTGCACACTGCAATGCACCCTCTCTAGTAAACTTTACAATAAAAAAAATGGGGATTTTTAGTTCACGTACATTGCAATACTTGATTAACCCCTTTGCACCTGGGTAAAACAAATGTTAATGCCAAAGCACAATTTTGAAACTTTTTTCTATTTTGTGCAAGCAGGCAGGTGCATTATACCATGTTTTTTTTTTTTTTTTTTTTAGAACAAATTGGGCTTTAATTTGGTGGTAAATGGTAACAGATATTGCATGTTTTTTTTTTATTTTTTTTATTATTATTATTAAAGGAAAAATAGCTCAAAATAGTAAAAAAAAATACATAAAAAAAAAATGTAGCTCTATATTTCTTGTGACTACTAGGGATGGCCGAACTGTTCGCCCAACGGTCGTTTCGCGGCGAATTTCGGCTGTTCGCGGTCCGCCCGTTCGGCGGACTATTGCCGCTGTTCGCCCGGCGGACTTACGTGTTTACTGTGTAAAAGAACTTTGACCTATGATGACACATCCATCATGGGGTACAGGACAGCCAATTGAGACATTACAGCACATGGACACTTGGACATTCCCCCTAACTTATAAATAGACCCGATCCGGCGGCCATTTTACATTCTTTCTTCTGTCACTATAGGGAGAGGTTGCTGTGTGGAGCAGGGAGAGATTGCAGTGACCCAAATCGCTAGCTTTTAGGTCCACAAAAGTTCTTTTAAGGACTGGTATGGTATAGGTGTAGTTCAGGATATAGGTTTGAGGCACTGCTGTTCAAGTCATTGTTGCTGCAGATTGTCTTTTGTCAAGGCTGAGAGAGGGACAGGATGCTGTGTGCAGCAGGGACAGTCAGTTTAATCATTAGCTGTTACTATTAGGTCCGCAAAAGTATTTTTCAGGACTGGTATGGTAAAGTAGTACAGGATATAGTTTTGAGTGCTATTCAAGTTATTGTTGCAGGAGCCTGTGTTTTGTCAGTTTAAATAGGGACAGGCAGGAAGCTGTATGTGGCAGTGAGGGACAGTCAGTTTAATCCGTAGCTGTTACTATTAGGTCCACAAAGGTTCTTTTTAGGACTGGTATGGTAATAGGCTTGTACACGGATAAAAATTCTTTCTTCCAAATATAGAAAGAATATTATACTTGACTGCTGCCCTTCTGCTGCAGTAGTCCTTTATGAGTATAGGGACTGAGGTACAGTCTGCTAATCACAACCTACTATTTGCACAAAGGTCCTTCTAAGGACTGGTAAGGTATAGCGTACTACAGTATATAGGGTTGAGTGAGGTACAGTCTGCTAATCCTTAAGGACTGGTATAGGTCCACAATATATAGGGTTGAGGTGCACTACTGCTGACTGCTGCCCTATTCTGCAGCAGTCCTTTATGAGTATAGGGACTGAGGTACAGTCTGCTAATCACAACCTACTATTTGCACAAAGGTCCTTCTAAGGACTGGTAAGGTATAGCGTACTACAGTATTTAGGGTTGAGTGAGGTACAGTCTGCTAATCCTTAAGGACTGGTATAGGTCCACAATATATAGGGTTGAGATGCACTACTGCTGACTGCTGCCCTATTCTGCAGCAGTCCTTTATGAGTATATGGACTGAGGTACAGTCTGCTAATCACAACCTACTATTTGCACAAAGGTCCTTCTAAGGACTGGTAAGGTATAGCGTACTACAGTATATAGGGTTGAGTGAGGTACAGTCTGCTAATCCTTAAGGACTGGTATAGGTCCACAATATATAGGGTTGAGGTGCACTACTGCTGACTGCTGCCCTATTCTGCAGCAGTCCTTTATGAGTATAGGGACTGAGGTACAGTCTGCTAATCACAACCTACTATTTGCACAAAGGTCCTTCTAAGGACTGGTAAGGTATAGCGTACTACAGTATTTAGGGTTGAGTGAGGTACAGTCTGCTTATCCTTAAGGACTGGTATAGGTCCACAATATATAGGGTTGAGGTGCACTACTGCTGACTGCTGCCCTATTCTGCAGCAGTCCTTTATGAGTATAGGGACTGAGGTACAGTCTGCTAATCACAACCTACTAGTTCCACAAAGGTCCTTATAAGGACTGGTAAGGTATAGCGTACTACAGTATATAGGGTTGAGTGAGGTACAGTCTACTAATCCTTAAGGACTGGTATAGGTCCACAATATATAGGGTTGAGGTGCACTACTGCTGACTGCTGCCCAATTCTGCAGTAGTCCTTTATGAGTATAGGGACTGAGGTACAGTCTGCTAATCACAACCTACTATTTGCACAAAGGTCCTTCTAAGGACTGGTAAGGTATAGCGTACTACAGTATATAGGGTTGAGTGAGGTACAGTCTGCTAATCCTTAAGGACTGGTATAGGTCCACAATATATAGGGTTGAGGTGCACTACTGCTGACTGCTGCCCTATTCTGCAGCAGTCCTTTATGAGTATAGGGACTGAGGTACAGTCTGCTAATCACAACCTACTATTTGCACAAAGGTCCTTCTAAGGACTGGTAAGGTATAGCGTACTACAGTATATAGGGTTGAGTGAGGTACAGTCTGCTAATCCTTAAGGACTGGTATAGGTCCACAATATATAGGGTTGAGGTGCACTACTGCTGACTGCTGCCCTTCTGCTGCAGTAGTCCTTTATGAGTATAGGGACTGAGGTACAGTCTGCTAATCACAACCTACTATTTGCACAAAGGTCCTTCTAAGGACTGGTAAGGTATAGCGTACTACAGTATATAGGGTTGAGTGAGGTACAGTCTGCTAATCCTTAAGGACTGGTATAGGTCCACAATATATAGGGTTGAGGTGCACTACTGCTGACTGCTGCCCTTCTGCTGCAGTAGTCCTTTATGAGTATAGGGACTGAGGTACAGTCTGCTAATCACAACCTACTATTTGCACAAAGGTCCTTCTAAGGACTGGTAAGGTATAGCGTACTACAGTATATAGGGTTGAGTGAGGTACAGTCTGCTAATCCTTAAGGACTGGTATAGGTCCACAATATATAGGGTTGAGGTGCACTACTGCTGACTGCTGCCCTATTCTGCAGCAGTCCTTTATGAGTATAGGGACTGAGGTACAGTCTGCTAATCACAACCTACTATTTGCACAAAGGTCCTTCTAAGGACTGGTAAGGTATAGCGTACTACAGTATTTAGGGTTGAGTGAGGTACAGTCTGCTAATCCTTAAGGACTGGTATAGGTCCACAATATATAGGGTTGAGATGCACTACTGCTGACTGCTGCCCTATTCTGCAGCAGTCCTTTATGAGTATATGGACTGAGGTACAGTCTGCTAATCACAACCTACTATTTGCACAAAGGTCCTTCTAAGGACTGGTAAGGTATAGCGTACTACAGTATATAGGGTTGAGTGAGGTACAGTCTGCTAATCCTTAAGGACTGGTATAGGTCCACAATATATAGGGTTGAGGTGCACTACTGCTGACTGCTGCCCTATTCTGCAGCAGTCCTTTATGAGTATAGGGACTGAGGTACAGTCTGCTAATCACAACCTACTATTTGCACAAAGGTCCTTCTAAGGACTGGTAAGGTATAGCGTACTACAGTATTTAGGGTTGAGTGAGGTACAGTCTGCTTATCCTTAAGGACTGGTATAGGTCCACAATATATAGGGTTGAGGTGCACTACTGCTGACTGCTGCCCTATTCTGCAGCAGTCCTTTATGAGTATAGGGACTGAGGTACAGTCTGCTAATCACAACCTACTAGTTCCACAAAGGTCCTTATAAGGACTGGTAAGGTATAGTGTACTACAGTATATAGGGTTGAGTGAGGTACAGTCTACTAATCCTTAAGGACTGGTATAGGTCCACAATATATAGGGTTGAGGTGCACTACTGCTGACTGCTGCCCTATTCTGCAGCAGTCCTTTATGAGTATAGGGACTGAGGTACAGTCTGCTAATCACAACCTACTATTTGCACAAAGGTCCTTCTAAGGACTGGTAAGGTATAGCGTACTACAGTATTTAGGGTTGAGTGAGGTACAGTCTGCTTATCCTTAAGGACTGGTATAGGTCCACAATATATAGGGTTGAGGTGCACTACTGCTGACTGCTGCCCTATTCTGCAGCAGTCCTTTATGAGTATAGGGACTGAGGTACAGTCTGCTAATCACAACCTACTAGTTCCACAAAGGTCCTTATAAGGACTGGTAAGGTATAGCGTACTACAGTATATAGGGTTGAGTGAGGTACAGTCTACTAATCCTTAAGGACTGGTATAGGTCCACAATATATAGGGTTGAGGTGCACTACTGCTGACTGCTGCCCAATTCTGCAGTAGTCCTTTATGAGTATAGGGACTGAGGTACAGTCTGCTAATCACAACCTACTATTTGCACAAAGGTCCTTCTAAGGACTGGTAAGGTATAGCGTACTACAGTATATAGGGTTGAGTGAGGTACAGTCTGCTAATCCTTAAGGACTGGTATAGGTCCACAATATATAGGGTTGAGGTGCACTACTGCTGACTGCTGCCCTATTCTGCAGCAGTCCTTTATGAGTATAGGGACTGAGGTACAGTCTGCTAATCACAACCTACTATTTGCACAAAGGTCCTTCTAAGGACTGGTAAAGTATAGTGTACTACAGTATATAGGGTTGAGTGAGGTACAGTCTGCTAATCACTACCTAAAAAGCACACCGTACTATATGCCCGTACCATCCTGTTTGAAGAGGTTGAGCGGTGTCATATTTTTGGGGCCCAGCAGCAAGTTGCTGGTATCAGTGCTGCTGTTAGTGCTCTCTATCTCGGTGCTGGTGTCAGTGCACTCTATCATGGTGCAGGTGTCAGTGCTGTATATCACGATGCTGGTGCTGGTTGCCTACCCTGACCTTCCCTCGCCTCCATTGTCTCAAGAGTCCTGAATTGTCAGAATTTCACATATAAAAAAAGAATGCTTGTAGTTGTCGATCCCAGATTCACCTCATACATGTGTTATGTCATTGGCCATGTGGTGGGACTATGTGTGCACAGCTAGTAATTATTTTGTGGCTGCAAATATGACCTGTAGGTTTGTAAAGTTCACCATCCCTGTGCTGTGCTGACTTCCTCCTGGGGCTGTACCTCTGCTGTGCATATTATGAGAGGCTCCCACCATCCCTGTGCTATGCTCATTATGAGGGGCTCCCACCATCCCTGTGCTATGCACATTATGAGGGGCTCCCACCATCCCTGTGCTATGCTGACTTCCTCCTGGGGCTGCTCATTATGAGGGGCTCCCACCATCCCTGTGCTGTGCTGACTTCCTCCTGGGGCTGCTTATTATGAGAGGCTCCCACCATCCCTGTGCTATGCTGACTTACTCCTGGGGTTGTACCTCTGCTGTGCATATTATGAGGGGCTCCCACCATCCCTGTGCTATGCTCATTATGAGGGGCTCCCACCATCCCTGTGCTATGCTCATTATGAGGGGCTCCCACCATCCCTGTGCTATGCTGACTTACTCCTGGTGCTGCTTACGGTGCAGGTGTCAGTGCTGTATATCACGGTGCTGGTGTCAGTGCTGTATATCACGGTGCTGGTGTCAGTGCTTTATGTCACGCTGCTGATGTCAGTGCTCTCTATCACGGTGCTGGTGTCAGATCACTCTATCACGGTGCAGGTGTCATTGCTGTATGTCACGCTGCTGATGTCAGTGCTCTCTATCACGGTGCTGGTGTCAGATCACTCTATCACGGTGCAGGTGTCATTGCTGTATGTCACGCTGCTGATGTCAGTGCTCTCTATCATGGTGCTGGTGTCAGATCAATCTATCACGATACAGGTGTCATTGCTTTATGTCACGCTGCTGATGTCAGTGCTCTCTATCACGGAGCTGGTGTCAGATCACTCTATCACGGTGCATGGGCCATTGCTGTATGTCATGCTGCTGATGTCAGTGCTCTCTATCACGGTGCTGGTGTCAGATGACTCTATCACGGTGCAGGAGTCATTGCTGTATGTCACGCTGTTGGTGATCATCTCCTGCACCCTCTTCTTTGCCTACCCTGACCTTCCCTCTCCTCAACACTAACCCTGGTACACTGTTGTTTATTTTTCTCTCTGCAAGTATAGAGAGAGGTACAATGTATCTTTCCTCTCTATTCACAGAGAGAAACACAGGGGTGGGTTTCACAGTGACTGATTACTGTTGATAGCCAATAAGAGGCTATCACAGTGATCAGGTGACCTGGATCCAATCGTTAGTACCTGAGGCTCCCGGTGAGACCCCAGTCACTGTGCTGGGAGTGTGCTGTATGGCACGTTCCCAGTACAAAGACAGATATGCATATATGCTGCCCCAAAGAAAAAAGCCCAGTCCAGTGGGAATGCATGTATGCATACTGTCAGTGCAAAGGGGTTAAAGGAGAAGTACAACCAAACTCATTTGGCTGTACTTCCCTTGTATATCACAGGAGTGCAATTTGTTCTGCACTCCTGTGACCTGTTTTCAGACAACAGCAGGCTAGAGCTCGCTGTTGGCTGACGTCACGCAGCCGGTCCAGGCTGGGGAAAGATTGTGACCATATGGTCGGGATCCACCTCGGAGCCATGACTTGCACCTGGCTCAGTCTCTCAGAAAGCCACCAAGAGCCTGAGCCAGCTGTTCCCACACTCTCCACAGCTCAGTGCTCCAGTGAGGGTGCAGGGGGCAGAGCAGAGTGCCAGAGACTGACAGAGCAGCGGGGAAAACTGAGCAATCAGTGGTGTTTGATTGCTTAGTTCTCAGCCTTAGAGATCGTGGGGGACAGATGCAGCATTGATACCTCATCCACCTAAGTAAGTATGATTTTAAAAAAATAAAAAGCCACACTTCTCTTTTAAGCTGGCCAACTGCATCAAAGTAATCCCTCTCTGGCCAGTCCTATTCTGCTCTGCAAAATGCAAATGTTACATTGGATACAGTACCAGTATGGGGCAGATAGACACAAGTTATAGGAGAGCTACAAGTCCCAGGTCCAATCCCTGACCTGTATTGCAATATAAGAAAAATATACCTGTGTTAAAATCTCAATAGCTTCTACATGTATAAAATCTAGCAGGTGCTAAAGGGGTGTGACTACATGATAACAGTAAACAGTGGATGAACCCCCACTTTGCAGAACAAAAATTAGATTTTTAGTCCACATAGATTGCAATACGTGATTTTGCACTTAAAGTGGTTGTAAACCCTTACAAACCACTTTGACCTACAGGTAAGCCTAGATTAAGGCTTACCTGTAGGTCCAAGAAATATCTCCTAAACCTATACGGTTTAGGAGATATTTAGCTGAAGACAGCCACCGCTATCTACGGCGCATGCGCACTGGGTAAGCCACAGATCGCGGCGATATACCGCGAGTGTCAGCTCCCATATGCATGCGTGGGAGTGACGTCATCGCTGCTCCGGCGAATCACAACGCCGGAGCAGCGAGACCCACCAAGAAGATGGACGCTCGGAACTACAGGGGACAGCGGTGACTTCGCTGGCTCCTGTATCAGGTAAGTGACACATAATGGACTACTATGCGATGCATAGTAGTCCATTATGCTTTACCTTTGCAGGGAATGAAAGAGGAAATGCTAATGCCTAAGCACAATTTTGCAACTTTGACATGTGTTAGTAGAACTATACATATCATCACAACTACTTGTGTAGGCAGGTGCATTATACTTTGTTTTTTTTAGGACAAATTGCGCTTTCATTTGGTGGCAAATGGTAACAGATATCTTCAGTGTTTTTTTTATTATTAAAAGGAAAACAAGTTAAAAATAGTATGGGGATTTTTAGTTCACATGCTTTGCAATAGATTTTAAATCTGACCAACTGTGTCAAAGTAATCCCTTTCTGGCCAGTTAATGTTGACACCCACAGCAGATCGCAACTGCAGAGCAGGTAACTGGCCCCTAAGCATTGCCAATTTGAGTATCGTAGCTTTTTGCAGTTTCAGATGGAAACACTATCTTTTAGGCATAACTTATTGGGTGTCTACTTACTTTACAATGTCTTCTTCCTGTAATGTAAAAAAAAAAATGGGAATAATATCGTGTTTACTAAAATTCATTTTAGTGTATTACATTTACTAAAAAAACTGTTGAATAAATATCCTACAGCATTTTCAACTAACATCATTTTTAGGCTACAGGTTCTCTGCTTTCAGAAAATGTATAATATTTAGAACTTTTGCACATTTTAAAGCCTAAAATGTGCATTTAACACGTTTTTCCTGGGGGTAAGCATAATACTAATGAGGTTACCAAACACAGTATGCATCATGATAGTTATCTTTTAATACCTTCATGCCTGGCCTATAGTAAAATGACAGCCAAGCGGCACATTCACCATTCTGGGTGCATGTCATATGATATCCTCCCAAGAATGTGCCTCACACTCGCCCCATGGGCCACGCTGCACTCCTGTAAACATTTTTGAGGTAGATAAGCAATTACCATTTAGTGGATGTGTCAAGAATGTTTATGGCATAACACTACCTACTTATAAGATGCCCCACAAAAACGGAGCTTATATCTTACGTACAAGGTACAGATATTAGATATACCACAAACGTATCATTAAAGCGGTTCTTCACCCTAAAGGGGAAGTTCCGCTAGTATTATCCCTCCCCCCTCCGGTGCCACAATCGGCACCTTTCGGGGGGGAGGGGGGTGCAGTTACCTGGATAATCCAGGTAACTGCACCCACTTCCGGCCAGACCGCCGCAGACCCCCGCATCGCTCCGCCCCCCCCGTTGTGTTCTGGGAAACACACAGTTCCCAGAGACACAGCGGGGGACCATAAGAGAAGCGCAGCGCAACTCGCGCATGCGCAATAGGGAACCGAGCAGTGAAGCCCTCATGCTTCACTTCCCGATTCCCTGACAGAGGATGGCGGCGGTGGCTGCAGCGAGACGAGCGATCGCTCGTCATCTGCCGCCGACATCGCTGGAACCTGGGACAGGTAAGTGTGATATTATTAAAAGTCAGCAGCTGCAATATTAGTAGCTGCTGGCTTTTAATATTTTTTTTTTTAGGTGCAGCTCCTCTTTAACATCTTTGCTCAACCCTTTGTATAGCACTCAGCAGTTGACGAAGCAACTGAGAGAGGTAAATGATACCCTATTACATCATGAGGGACAGACATTAAGGAAAACAGTTATAGATGTAAGCTAAGATTTTTGCTTATACACATCATAGGTTTTGGGGTATTTTTGCAGGCTGGTCCACCACAGGTACTCAGGCTTTGCAAGGTATTTTATATCCTATTATTGTTATTACTATTGTGTTATTGCTATTCTTGCTTTGGAACAGCTATTTAGCTTGAACATTCCGTATAAGAGTACATAGTACACAGTCGCGCAAAGTTGTCGGAAAATCGTTTGGAACAAGGTGACGTAACCACGTACGACAGGACTATAAAGAGGCCAGTAGCCAACAGCTTTTGTCTCATAATTTATTCTGAGCATGCGTGGTACTTTGTGCATCGGAATTGTATACACATGATCAGAATTTAAACAATCAGATTTTGTTGTCGGAAAATGTTAGATCCAGATCTCAAACTTTGTGTGTCGGAAATTCCGACAGAAAAAGTCTGATGGAACCCACACACAATTGGAATTTCCGACAACACAGTCCGATAGTATATTTTCTGTCAGAAAGTCCGACTGTGTTATGCCATAATGTTCTGCTTTAACTATTGCTCAGCATGTGCCCTAACAGAACAATGCTTAGATGTTACTTGTCACCTACTTAACTTCCTTTGTTGTATATTCTTATTCTGGAATCTCATGAGACTCTGAAGATGGAAATTCTTATATTGTCTTTTAATTAGACATGAGACCATCCTAAGTGCAGTGCATGATTTATATATCTGTATACGCGTCTGATGGGTAATTGGTTGAAACTCTGCCTCTTGTTTGTATTTATATATAAGCTGACAGGGGCGGGCTGGGCCGGGGGGCAGGGTGGAAATTTCCCCCCAGGCCGGTGCCTTCATTATCTTTAAAACGGCCGCTGCGCTGGCTGGCTGTTCATTTTTTTTTTTTTTCAGGCTGTGACGCGCTGCTGCATTGTGAGAGTTGTAGTCCGGCTGCACTAAAGCTCCTGGAAGTGTGAGCGCAGCAAACTACAACTCCCACCTCCCGGGAGTCTCAGAGGCCGGCCAGGTGAGTGGCACGTCAGGGGAGGGGACGCCCGGCGTCAAGAACGTCACGTTGCACGTGACCTGCTGGGCTTATGTAGCTGTCTGTCTGATCCAGCACTGTGGGAGGGACAATGCAGTGTTTCCAGCCTCCCATTATCCTTGTGACAGAGAAAAAACAGACTGATTTGTTCCGTCCGTAGGACAGAATGCTCAGTCTGAACATTTAGGGGCTGGTGGCTGCAGCTGAGCCGTGTGTCTCACACACAGCCCAGCCAAGTTCACTCCCCCCCTCCCAGCAACGGAGTAATGAATGTATGTAGCATACAGCTACAGCCCCTCCTCCTCTCTCTCCCTGTGTCTGCCTGGCCCGCCCACTCTCCTATCCCGATGTACAGCTGTGAAGAGGAGAGAGGGGGGAGAGAGGAGAGAGGGGGAAGAGAGGAGAGAGGAGAGAGGAGGGTGCGCGGGAGATATGAACAGCAGCAGCCACACATTCCAAGCTGTGTGAACTTCCAGCCTCCTCCCTGAATAAGTGAGCTCTGCATTTCTCATTACACATGGATAACTGATCTGTCCCTTTCTCTCCTCTGTCTGTCTCCCTCCCCCGCTCTGTTCTCCCAACATCCACTTACCACTAAGCCACTTATGCAGCCCATATATTGATCGCTTTTTTTTGTCATTACACTGGAAAAAAAATATGATCCAATTCCCCCCATCTACACATTCCAGGTGGATGGGGGAATCCTCCGACAGCGGACCAGTGGGGCAAACAACCAGGGGTGCTTTCCCGGCACCAAAATTTGATAGCACTGGTCTCTGTCTCCATGGCAACAGCGCATTAGGACCTAGCGCTGGCTACTTGGCACATTATGTCTGCAGTCTCTGATCACCTCCTGTACTATGTCTGCAGTCTCTGATCACCTCCTGTAGTATGTCTGCAGTCTCTGATCACCTCCTGTAGTATGTCTGCAGTCTCTGATCATCTCCTGTACTATGTCTGCAGTCTCTGATCACCTCCTGTAGTATGTCTGCAGTCTCTGATCACCTCCTGTAGTATGTCTGCAGTCTCTGATCACCTCCTGTAGTATGTCTGCAGTCTCTGATCACCTCCTGTAGTATGTCTGCTGTCTCTGATCATCTCCTGTACTATATCTGCAGTCTCTGATTATCTCCTGTGGTCTGTCTGCTGTCTCTGATCATCTCCTGTAGTATGTCTGCAGTCTCTGATCATCTCCTGTAGTATGTCTGCAGTCTCTGATCATCTCCTGTAGTATGTCTGCAGTCTCTGATCATCTCCTGTAGTATGTCTGCAGTCTATGATCACCTCCTGTAGTATGTCTGCAGTCTCTGATCACCTCCTGTACTATGTCTGCAGTCTCTGATCACCTCCTGTAGTATGTCTGCAGTCTCTGATCACCTCCTGTAGTATGTCTGCAGTCTCTGATCACCTCCTGTACTATGTCTGCAGTCTCTGATCACCTCCTGTAGTATGTCTGCTGTCTCTGATCATCTCCTGTACTATATCTGCAGTCTCTGATCATCTCCTGTGGTCTGTCTGCTGTCTCTGATCATCTCCTGTAGTATGTCTGCAGTCTCTGATCATCTCCTGTAGTATGTCTGCAGTCTCTGATCATCTCCTGTAGTATGTCTGCAGTCTCTGATCATCTCCTGTACTATGTCTGCAGTCTCTGATCATCTCCTGTAGTATGTCTGCAGTCTCTGATCATCTCCTGTACTATGTCTGCAGTCTCTGATCATCTCCTGTATCATGTCTGCAGTCTCTGATCATCTCCTGTACTATGTCTGCAGTCTCTGATCACCTCCTGTACTACGTCTGCAGTCTCTGATCATCTCCTGTACTATGTCTGCAGTCTCTGATCATCTTCTGTACTATGTCTGAAGTCTCTGATCATCTCCTGTAGTATGTCTGCAGTCTCTGACCATCTCCTGTAGTATGTCTGCAGTCTCTGATCATCTCCTGTACTATGTCTGCAGTCTCTGATCATCTCCTGTACTATGTCTGCAGTCTCTGATCATCTCCTGTACTATGTCTGCAGTCTCTGATCATCTTCTGTACTATGTCTGAAGTCTCTGATCATCTCCTGTAGTATGTCTGCAGTCTCTGACCATCTCCTGTAGTATGTCTGCAGTCTCTGATCATCTCCTGTACTATGTCTGCAGTCTCTGATCATCTCCTATACTACGTCTGCAGTCTCTGATCATCTCCTGTAGTATGTCTGCAGTCTCTGATCATCTCCTGTACTATGTCTGCAGTCTCTGATCATCTCTTGTACTACGTCTGCAGTCTCTGATCACCTCCTGTACTACGTCTGCAGTCTCTGATCACCTCCTGTACTACGTCTGCAGTCTCTGATCATCTCCTGTACTATGTCTGCAGTCTCTGATCATCTCCTGTAGTATGTCTGCAGTCTCTGACCATCTCCTGTAGTATGTCTGCAGTCTCTGATCATCTCCTGTACTATGTCTGCAGTCTCTGATCATCTCCTATACTACGTCTGCAGTCTCTGATCATCTCCTATACTACGTCTGCAGTCTCTGATCATCTCTTGTACTATGTCTGCAGTCTCTGATCATCTCTTGTACTATGTCTGCAGTCTCTGATCATCTCTTGTACTATGTCTGCAGTCTCTGATCACCTCCTGTAGTATGTCTGCTGTCTCTGATCATCTCCTGTACTATATCTGCAGTCTCTGATCATCTCCTGTACTATGTCTGCAGTCTCTGACCATCTCCTGTAGTATGTCTGCAGTCTCTGACCATCTCCTGTAGTATGTCTGCAGTCTCTGACCATCTCCTGTAGTATGTCTGCAGTCTCTGACCATCTCCTGTAGTATGTCTGCAGTCTCTGACCATCTCCTGTAGTATGTCTGCAGTCTCTGATCATCTCCTGTAGTATGTCTGTAGTCTCTGATCATCTCCTGTACTACATCTGCAGTCTCTGATCATCTCCTGTACTATGTCTGCAGTCTCTGACCATCTCCTGTAGTATGTCTGCAGTCTCTGACCATCTCCTGTAGTATGTCTGCAGTCTCTGACCATCTCCTGTAGTATGTCTGCAGTCTCTGATCATCTCCTGTAGTATGTCTGCAGTCTCTGATCATCTCCTGTACTATGTCTGCAGTCTCTGATCATCTCCTGTAGTATGTCTGCAGTCTCTGATCATCTCCTGTAGTATGTCTGTAGTCTCTGATCATCTCCTGTACTATGTCTGCAGTCTCTGATCATCTCCTGTACTATGTCTGCAGTCTCTGATCATCTCCTGTACTATGTCTGCAGTCTCTGATCATCTCCTGTAGTATGTCTGCAGTCTCTGATCAACTCCTGTAGTATTTTTTTTTTTTGGTGGGGGGGGGTTGGAACTGGAACTAAGTTGTCTGCTGTGATTAGACTTTGCTGCATGCACGGAGTTTTTTCGTTTTTTTTTTTAAGAACATATAAAATAAGAAAATTAAGTTCTCCTGACTGCTTGAATTTTTTTTTTAAGAAAACCGCGCACAGTAACCATGATGCATCGCGGAATCGAATCGTTGACATGATAATCGTAATCAAATCGAATCGTGAGGCCAGTGAAGATGCGCACCTCTAATAGCATAGCCATCATGACAATTTAACATTTTGGCAGTGGCTGCTTTTGGTTTTTCTCTAGCACCCTCTCCCCACCAGCGGACTTATCTAACACCCCCCCCCACCAGCGGACTTATCTAACACCCTCCCCCCCACCAGCGGACTTATCTAACACCCTCCCCCCCACCAGCGGACTTATCTAACACCCTCCCCCCCACCAGCGGACTTATCTAACACCCTCACCAGTGGACTAGCCCAACCAATCCCCCCCCTCCGGCACGCACGGCCAGCAGCACAGACACACACAGCCACCTCCTAGACCCCCCGGTCAGTGGTGCGGACTGATCTGGGAGGACACCCGCCCTCTGCATGCCTGCCACTTACCCCATCTTAGTGGTGGGTCAGGCAGCAGGTGAATTGCAGCACGATACATATAGGGGGTGGAGAGGAGAGAGGGGGCGGCGCCCTGGTGCCCCTAATGGGCCTGCATTGCATTTTGGTTTTTCTGCTTTGAATGAAGCCCTCAGTGAGCTGATTCGGTGGTTCAATGGGCCACTTGACTGGACTTGCCCCCCTGGCCTAAGCCTGCCAGCCCTCCCCTGTAAGCTGACCTCTTGCTTGGATTAAATTTGATTACGTAACCATGGCACCCTATTGGCACAGCTCTTTATAACCGAGTACTGAAAGGATGGACCCCGGCACACAGTTGAGATTGCGGCACACAGTTGAGATTGCAGGACAGATACAGGAATGAACTCTTTCAATAAGTATAGATTTAGTTATTCACAGCTCTTAACTTTTTCCACATTTTGTCATGTTACAGCCTTATTCCAAAATGGAATACATTTATTATTTTCCTCAAAATTCTACAAATAATACCCCCTGAAATACAATTGTTGAAAAGCTTTGCAAATTTATTAAAAATAAAAAACAAAAAATAAAAATAACACGTATGTACGTATTTACAGCCTTTTCTCAATACTTTGTTGAAGCACCTTTGGCACCAATTACAGCCTCAAGTCTTTTTCAGTATGATGCTACAAGTTTGGCACATCTATTTTTGGGCAGTTTCTCCCATTCCTTTTTGCAGGGCCTCTCATGAGGTTCAAAGTTTGTGTTCAGGCTGGGCCACTTAAAGACATTAACAGAGTTGTCCCATAGCCACTCCTCCATTATCTTGGCTGTGTGCTTAGGGTCGTGGTCCTGTTGGAAGATGAACCTTCGCCTTAGTCTGAGGTCCAGAGTCCTCTGAGTTCTCTGGAGCAGTTTTTCATCAAGGATGTCTCTGTACATTGCTGCATTCATCTTTCCCTAGTCTACAAGTTTATGCTGCTGAAAAACATCCCCACAGCGTGATGCTGCCACCACCATGCTTCATTGTAGGGATAGTATCGGCCAGGTAATGAGCGGTGCCTGGTTTCCTCCAGACATGACTCTTGCCATTCAGGCCAAAGAGTTTATTCTTTATGTCATCAGACAAGAGAATTTTATTTCTCATGGTCTGAGAGTCCTTCAGCTGCATTTTGGCAAACTCCAGACGGCTGTCATGTGCCTTTTACTGAGGATGGACTTCCGCCTGACCACTCTAGCATACTGGCCTGATTGGTGGAGTGCTGCAGAGATGGTTGTTCTTCTGGAAGGTTCTCTGTTCTCCACAGAGAAATGCTGGAGCTCTGTCAGAGTGACCATCAGGTTCCCCTCCCTGACTAAGGCCCTTCTCCCCTGATCGCTCAGTTTGGCCAGGGGTCCCCTCTAGGAAGAGACCTAGTGGTTCCAAATGTCTTCCATTTACAAATGATAGAGGCCACTGTGCTCATTAGGACCTTCAATGCTGTAGAAATTTTTCTATATACTTCCTAAGATCTGTGCCTTGATACAATCCTGTCTTAGACATCTTCAGACAATTCCTTGGACTTTATTGCTTTGTTTATGGTCTAACATGCACTGTTAACTGTGGAGCCTTATATAGACAGATGTGTACCATTTCAAATCATGTCAAATCAACTGGAGGTGGACTCCAATCAAGTTGAAGAAACATCTCAAGAATGATCAGTGCAAACAGGATGCACCAGAGCTCAATTTTGAATGTGATGGCAAAGGCTGTGAATACTTATGTGCATGTGATTTTTTTAATTTTTATATATAGTAACATTTATTTGGACTGAACTTCCTTTTCTAAACACTTGATCTGGTAAAGAGAATTCAGTATATTACACATTTATATACAATATTATGCATGCTTTTGCTATGGACCTTTGCGGTTATACAATGTAAAAATATAGCTGCATATTTTACATAGAAATACTTAACTAAAATCACCTAATGAACACATTTTACAATAATAATAATTTAAGTACTGATGAAACAGTCACTTTTATCTAAAAGGATGTATTGTATATGTGAATGCTTGTAAATCAATAATTCAATTTAATGCAATCTGTAAGTTGCTTCTGTGGGTCTTTCAGCCCTTCTGAGATTTTAAGACAATTCTCTATTTATATGGGTTTTTTTTTTTTTTTGTGTAACAGTGCATTAGTTATTCCCTATCTGCAGTATAGTTGTTTCTGCACAAAAAGATTTCAGTGCCACTGTCATAGGATATATTCATGTTCTTTAAGTCTCTGTGCTTCTTTTTATATATTTGTCTCTGCCAAGTGTATTATTTACAAATTTCTGGAAGTATAAAAAAAAAAAATGTAGTCTTACGTTGATGATATAAATCATCAAGTGAAGTAAATTGTATTTCTGATTGTCTCATGCACTAACTTTTTTTTTATACTTTCATGTAGTAGAATGAAAGCACTGAATATTATGTCTGTTTCTAGATTTATTACCATCAAACCTTCTATCTTGTTAGAAATAATCCAAAAGATAGTATAGATTAATCTTGTACAGCATTGCACTGTTTTGGCAGCTCTCTCTCTCTATATCTATATATATATATATATATATATATATATATATATATATATATATATATATATATATATATATATATAAATGGGATTTTTATATACAGCTTACCTGTAAAATCCTTTTCTTGAGAGTACATCACGGGACACAGGAGCTTCATTACATAGTGGGTTATATAGGCACCTCTGGTGATTGGACACTGGTTGACCCCAGTTAAGGAGAATTCCTCCCCTATATAACCCCTCCCATCTGGGAGGCACCTCAGTTTTGTAGCAAAGCAATAAGAAACCACGTAAAACCCAAGAGGGGCGGGAGCCCTGTGTCCCGTGATGTACTCTCAAGAAAAGGATTTTACAGGTAAGCTGTATATAAAAATCCTATTTTCTTGATCATACATCACGGGACACAGGAGCTTCATTACATAGTGGGATGTCCCATAGCAATGCTCAGATTGAGGGGAGGGAGACACAGATCATAAATATAGACCGCCAGGGACCGGAGGACCTAAACTGCAGCCTGCAGTACACTGCGCCCGAAGGCGATATCCTCTTGCCCTCTGACATCCACCTGATAGAATCTGGTGAATGTGTGGACTGATGACCAAGTCGCAGCCTTACAGATCTGAGCCAGGGAGGCCTGGTGATGCACTGCCCAAGAAGCACTAACAGCCCTAGTAGAGTGCGCTTTCACTTGAAAAGGAGGAATCTTCCCCTTTAAACCATAGGCCTGAGAAATAACTTGCCTGATCCACCTTGAGAGAGTGGATTTTGACGCCGCCTGGCCCTTTCTAGGGCCTTCCGGCAGAATAAATAAACAATCGGTTTTCCTTATCTGAGAAGTTGCTTGAAGATAAATACTGATTGCTCTAACCACATCCAAAGTGTGTAAAGATTCTTCTTCTGTGGACTGAGGGTCCGGAAAAAAGGATGGTAGGATTACATCCTGATTCAAATGGAAACCCGAAACCACCTTAGGTAGAAAGGACCTGTTGGGACGCATGACCACCCGGTCCTTATGGATAATTAAATACGGCTCCTTACTGGAAAGAGCTGCCAACTCTGATACTCTTCTAGCCGTAGATATGGCTACTAAGAAGACCAGCTTTTTAGTCAGGAGAACTAAAGAAGCCAAAAGCAAAGGTTCAAATGGTTGCCCCTGTAAGGCCGAGAGAACCAAATTCAGAACCCATGGGCATACCGGAGGTTTAACTGGCGGTTTTGTCCGCATTGCCCCCTGGATAAAAGCCCGTACTAGGGAATGTGATGCAAGCGGATTTTGAAAAAATACTGACAGGGCCGAAATCTGCACTTTGATAGTGCTTATGGCCAAATTCATTTCTAGGCTTGACTGGAGAAAGGCCAAGATTCTGTTAATGACATACTTTCTAGGATGCCATTTCCTGAGTTCACACCAGGAAACATATGTCCTCCAGATCTTGTAATAAATAAGCCTGGAGGCCGGCTTTCTGGCATTGACCAGAGTAGAAAGGACTGGCCCCGAAAGGCCACGGTCTCTCAGAATGTGGGTCTCAGCAGCCAAACCGTCAAATTCAGACTGCGTAAAGCAGGATGGTAGATTGGACCCTGTGAGAGCAGATCTGGCCGGAGAGGGAGGGTCCATGGCCTGCCTACTGCCAACTTCATGATTTCTGCGTACCATGGTCGCCTGGGCCAAGCCGAGGCCACCAAAAGGACCGACTTCGTTTCCCTCTTGACTCTTCCCAGGAACCGCGACAGAAGCGGGCTCTGGGGGAAGGCATAGATCAGGTTGTACTGATCCCAGGGAACTGTCAGAGCATCTGACCCCTGAGCAAGTGCATCTCTTGTCCTTGATACAAACTTGTCCAGCTTCCTGTTGAACCTGGATGCAAACAGATCTACGTCTACGTCTGGAGTACCCCACTTGTGACATATGTTCTGAAACACGTCGGGGTGCAGAGCCCATTCTCCTGGGCACAACTGCTGGCGGCTGAGAAAATCTGCCTGCCAATTCTCCACTCCTGGGATGAAGACTGCAGAAAGACACGGAACATGCTTTTCTGCCCAGACAAGTATGCGATTCACCTCTTTTTGGGCCACCAGACTTCTGGTACCGCCCTGGTGATTGATATAAGCCACTGCGGTGGCATTGTCAGACTGAACCCGAACCGGGAAACCTCGCAGTCTGTAATGCAATACAGCTCCCCAGCCTGTCAGGCTGGCATCCGTTGTGATAATCTTCCATGGGAGAGGAAGAAAAGTTTTGCCCCTCACCAAATTCTTGGTTTATAACCACCAGACAAGACTCTTGCGTGTCCCTGGGGTTAGACGCATAGGAAGATCCAGAGATTGGGGCTTCCTGTTCCAAGCCGCAAGGATGCATCCTTGCAGAGGCCTTGAGTGGAACTGGGCGAATGGGACGGCCTCGAAAGAGGCGACCATCTTCCCTAACAGTCTCATGCACAACCGAATGGAGGAAGATCTTCTGCCCAGAATCAGGCGCACCAGATCCCCAATGGCCAAGGCTTTTAGCCTTGGAAGAAACACCCTGCCCTGAGCGGTGTCGATGATCATACTTAGGTATTCCAACCTGGTAGTCGGTTGTAGGGACGACTTTTCTAGGTTTATGATCCAACCTAGGCGTTCTAGGTGTTCTAGCGTTTTGGTGACGCTGTGACTTAGGAACGCTGCAGTTTTCTCCATGAGAAGCAAGTCGTCTAGATAAGCCATGACGGCTATGCCCTGAGCTCTTAAGATTGCTAAGAGAGGGTCCAGAATCTTCGTGAAGACTCGAGGGGCTGTAGCGAGCCCGAACGGCAAGGCCACAAATTGAAAATGGCGCCGCTCTACCGCGAACCTTAGAAATTTTTGGTGTGCGGGAAAAATTGGCACATGGAGATATGCATCCTTGATATCTATTGATGCCATGAATTCTCCCCCTTGCAGGGAGGAGACCACAGTGCGGATTGACTGCATTCGGAAGGACCGGATGTGTAAAAACCGGTTCAGATCCTTCAGATCCAGGATAGGTCTGACACTTCCATTTGGTTTTGGAACGGTGAAGAGATTTGAGTAAAACCCCGAACCCTGATCTTTCGGGTTCACTTCTACTAACACACCCTGGGATAGTAACTGATCTAAGGCCAGAAATAGCGGTTTTTGCTTTACTGGATCCCCGGGGATCCTTGACCTTAGGAAACGAGAAGGTGGAATCTCCTGAAACTCTAACTTGTAGCCCAGAGATACTGAAGAGATCACCCACGTGTCCTGGATCTCTTCCCACCAGGCTCCTGCAAACTGCAGGAGCCTTCCCCCCACTCTGCCGAGCGGGGGTGCCCCTTCACAAGGAAGTTTTTGGGCTCTGCTTGGCAGGCTTTCGCCCCCAAGTCTTTTTCTGTCCCTGGGCTCGGCCTTGAGCCTTTCTAGTAGAGGAGGACTGAGAAGGCCGTTGCCACTGTTTAGAGCTTGATGCTTCGGGAGAGAGAGCACGCCTGAATGAAGTACGTTTGCTCTTTTTGACTGGAAGGAGAGTAGACTTACCTCCTGAAATATTTTGGACGAATTTATCTAATTCTTCTCCAAACAAACGCTCCCCTTTAAACGGGAACCCAGTCAAATGCTTCTTGCATGACAGCTCAGCTGCCCAATTATTTAGCCATAGGGCCCTTCGCATGTGAACCAACATGAGAGACACACGTGATGCTTGTTGGACGGAATCCAAAATCGCATCAATTATGAAACACAGAATGTGTGGCAATTCTGCATAATTTTCTACTTCCTCACTGGGAAGGAGCCCAAGCATCTGCTTAACCTGTTCCTTGAGGAACTGACACAACCCCACGGCTGCGACTGTAGGTTGCACCACAGTGCCAGCCATGGAAAAGGAGGCTTTTAATAAGGTTTCCAGCTTTTTATCAGTTGGATCCTTGAATACCTGCGCATTATCCAATGGACAAGTTAGGTTCTTATTCACACAAGAAACAGCCGCATCGACAGATGGGACCCCCCACTTCTTGGTGAAACTTTCCTCCACAGGATAATGCATGGAAAACCTTTTAGGAGGAGCAAACAGTTTATCGGGATGTCCCCAATCCTCATACATCAATTTATCCATTAAGGGAGGAATTGGGAAGGAATAGGCAGTCTGTGGGGCTTTCCTGACTCCCAGGGAAGAAACAGAGGACGTAGCGACTTCAGCAGCAGGCATTCTGAATGTGGTACGCACCAATTCGGTATAATACTGCACCTGCTTTCTGAGCGCCTGGGAGGAGGGGACTATCTCCTCTTCCTCTGACTCATCCGACTGCCCATGATCCCTATCCAAAGATAGGGATCCCTCCTCATTTTCAGAAGAATCATCTGAGAGAGGGATTTCAGTAGAGGGAGGGGATCTACCCCTTTTCCTGCTATCTTTTAGGGAAGCAGAAATAAAATTCATGATTCTCCCTTCAAAACCCTCCAATGTAGCCCTAAGGGAGTCCTCAGTGACATAAACCAGGGCTGCGACATTAGGAGAGGCTGCAAAACCTGATGGGGCACTGACTCGTCTTAAGAGGCTGGCTCCAGTCTTGCAGGGGGGGATGGTAACTTACAGGCACTTTTGGAACCCCTGGACCTAGGCGGTGATTTACCAGTGCCTTTGCTACCTCCCCCTGAGACCCTCTTACGAGGAGACATAGTACTAGGCTACAAAGCAGAGGTACTAGTACAAGTGCAATCACTGTTGTGCTTAAAGTCTCACAATAATATATATGCTTAAACTGCACAACCTGATGCTGAGTAGGTGTCTAAGGTTTGCCTGGATCCAATCCCCACGGATGCTTACTGCCCACAGCTCCTGTGTCTCCAATTACAGCCCCCTGACGCTCTGGGCTTTTTAAAATTGCCGCCTGCGCAGTACAGCGGCGTGCACACTGACGTGCACGGCTCGCAACCACACTCCCCCTCCTCCATTAGGCCGGGAGCGCGCCCGGCGCGTGCACACGCCTGCGCGCATGCACGAGGACCGCGGAATCCAGGGGGGGAAGGAGAACTCAAAACGGAGCTGCGTGGGACCCCTAAACTGCGTGGGACCCCTGTTTACCTTCGTCTGTGGCAGGGACTGCAATGGAGACGTGAGTCAGCTGGAGAACCAGGCTTCACTGAGCATGTGTATTGAAAGGCATGTAAGTATGCATCAGGCTGCTCTTACTCCCTCTAGTGGTGGAAACCAGGTAAGACATACAACTACTCACAATGAAGAAATCCATTCATATATTTAAATATACAGGATAACTTCCCTTACCTGTCCTCGCCGCAGGAATTGCTGAACCAGACAAATTCCAGCCTTCACCCATCACGGCGGGTATTGTTAGCCAACCTTCAGGTTTATTTGGGGCTCCTTCTCGGAAGAACCTCCCACCTGGGCCACCTCCAACCTCTGCCAGAAACTTTTGTGCGCTCTGTATAAACAGTACACCAAGTCTGGTTCTCCCAGAGCCCAGTCTTCCAATGGAGAGGACTTACAGGCAAAACCTTGCTTCTTCGGCTGACGAGGCCCGGGTACCATACCATCTTGGGAGTCAAATATCGGCCCAAGGTATGGATCCGGTTTGTTGTAGCCCTTAGGCCCTCGCAGGGACCTGCATAGAGCTAAAGTTTTTACGTGACCATCACCATAGACACTGGCGAAAAAACGGAGGTGCCTCCCAGATGGGAGGGGTTATATAGGGGAGGAATTCTCCTTAATTGGGGTCAACCAGTGTCCAATCACCAGAGGTGCCTATATAACCCACTATGTAATGAAGCTCCTGTGTCCCGTGATGTATGATCAAGAAATATATATATATATATATATATATAAAATCTTACAGGTCAGGTTTAAGCACATATTTTGACTCAATTTGTGCCAGCATTAAATATCTGGGAACATATTTTCGAAACTCTGGTTAATCTGTGCACATTCTCCATGCTGGGTTTACTGATATTTGTCTTCTTTTACAGGCAATATTTATCATGTGAATGTGGTGTTAGTGAATAAACATTCATTATTTTTTAAAGTGTACCTGTATCTAAAACCTTTTTTTAAGCTTTGTATAGAGCAGGGGTAGACAACCTTCGCACTCCAGTCAGTGGCTTACCTAGCACATCTGGCACCCAGGGCTAATAATTATTTTTGCCCCCCCGTCCAGAAAAAATTGGCAAACTGCACCAGATTGTGAATGTGGCCAAATTACCTATAAGCAAACACCCTAATAAGATGAAGCGGTTCCCTTACGTATGCTTTTCTAGACATGCCTTAGACCTCTTTCACACAGACTGTCCATTCAGGTCCACCTGTCAGTTTTTTAGGTGGACCAAAACGGACGCTACATAGACCTCTATGGAGCATCGGATGTCAGCGGTGACATGTCCGCTGACATCCGACCCGTCCGATCTGAAAAAGTGTGACAGAGGAAAAACCTACTTTTCCAGCCATCTGAGGATCAGATTGGGTGACTCTACGGTCCGTCCTCATCCGATCCCCCGTAGGGGAGAGCGGTGTTCTAACAGTGTGCAGGGACGGACCTGTCATCTTCCTGCTCAGCAGGGATCGACAGAGCAAACCCCCTCTAAGCAGATTGGGCTCCATACACGGACACAACCGTGTGAAGGAGCCCTTACAGGAAAAACTTCTGGGGTAATGTTTCTAGAGTGCAGTAGTCAGGAGTATGGAATGTAAAACACAGGTAGGGGGATTTTTAAAAACTGGAGCAAACAGAATCTGGAGCAGCTGTACATGGCAATCAATCAGCTTCTATCTTCAGCTGGTTCAGTTAAGCTTTGAAAATTAAAGATAGAAATGATTGTTGCCATGCATAGCTGCTCCAGATTCTGGCTGCTCCAGTTTTGATACATTTCCCTAAGTGTCTTTAGTGCAGGGGGTCAGAAATGCTAAACACACAGAACACTTTAAAGAGTACAACCAAAATGACCCCCTCTTCACTATACAAATCACCTCCACAGTACTAGAGATCAAACCATGCAGTACAGATTCTCTTTCTAGCACAAACTGCCCCCCCCCCCCCCCCCCAACAGAAAATGCTCAGAAAAGACTGATTTATCCAGGACAAATAGAAACCCCCCAATACAGACTTCTCATCCTGAACAGACCCCCTCAATACAGATGCCCCTCCCAGCACAAACCCCTCAGATACGCCCATACCCCCCATCCAAAGAGAGAGAAAGAGAGTGTGTCATTTCATTTACTTTGAGCAGGCAGTTTATTCAGTGATCTACTTCAGGCAGGCATTTGATCCAGTTTAGCTAGATCTCACTGCAGACCGTTCATGCTGTACGGTTTCTAATCTGTTTCAGGCTGGCATTGGATCCAGTTTAGCTAGATCTCACTGCAGACTGTTCATGCTGTAGAGTTTCTAATCTACTTCAGCCAGGCAGTTCATCCAGTTTAGCTCGATCTCACCGCAGACCATTCCTGCTGCACTATTTGTAATCTACTTCAGGCAGTCAGTTGATCCAGTTTAGCTAGATCTCACTGCAGCCCATTCCTGTTCTCTTCCTAATATACTACAGGCAGGCAGTTCATTCAGTTAGATGCAATATATTCAGTACTGTATCCTGTGCAGCTACATCTCACTGCAGACCATTCCTGTTGTTCTCTTCCTAATATGCTACAGGCAGGCAGTTCATTCAGTCAGCTGCAGTATATATTCAGTACTGTATCCTGTGCAGCTAGATCTCGCTGCAGACTGTTCTTGTTGTTCTGTTCCTAATATACTACAGGCAGGCAGTTGATTCAGTTAGCTGCAGTATATATTGATTACTGTATCCTGTGCAGCTAGATCTCACTGCAGACTGTTCCTGTTATTCTCTTCCTAATATACTACAAGCAGACTTGTTGATTCAGTTAGCTGCAGTATATTCAGAACTGTATCATGTGCAGCTAGATCTCACTGCAGACTGTTCCTGTTGTTATCTTTCTAATATACTACAGGCAGGCAGTTGATTCAGTTAGCTGCAGTATATTAAGAGTCAGTATATATATACATCCCAGCTTTGTGCAGCTACATCTCACTGCAGGCCATTCCTGATGTACCTATTCAAATACATTATAAATAAATGAAATGCAGTATGCCTGGAAGGCCAACAAGGAGAGGCAGATGCTCTCAGGCCACTAAAAGAGGGCAAGTAGGGGCTCTGTGTCTACAGCTAACATTGCTGGTCGTGGACACGGTGCATCCTCAGCACGTGGCTGGTGGGCATGCTTTTCCTTTTTTTTTAGCAGCTGGCTGTGTTGAGCCACAACATGCAGAAGAGTTGGATAACCAAGCTGCCTGCATCATCCTCATCTTCTGTCACCCAGACTCAGAGTACTTTGGCTGCCAATGCAGCTGCCAAAGCGCCCTTTTCCATTGCCTCAATGTCATCAGTCACTCCTTCCCTAGCCCCCCATCATGCCCTGAGGAGTCCCCTGAACTGTTCGACCATAGTGTTGGGTACATGCTGCAGGAGGATACGCAGCGTTTTGAAGGCTCCGATGATGGTACCCAGATTGAGGAAGGCAGTAATGTGAGCCCAGAGAGGGGGTGCCCAAGAATGACAACAAACTGGCAGTAATGTTCCCCCAGCTGCAGCATACTGCCAGGTTTTCTCTGGTGATGAGGAGGGAGGGGATGATAAGGTCACTGACTGTATGTGGGTGCCTGATAGGAGAGGGGAGGAGGAGGTGAAGGAGGAGGAGGCACATCTCCAACAAGGCAGGATGCCCTCCAGGGACCAGCTTAAGTGCAGCCAACTGACTGCATCACACCGCAGAGCCTGCATGTGCAGGGCGCTGCTGACTCCACACGTTTTTCCAAAAGTTCTTTGGTGTGGGCCTTTTTCGGCTCGTACTGTTGCTGTTTGCAACATATGTCTGAAGCGTATCAAGCGTGGCCAAAACAGCAGCTGCTTGGGCACCACATGTTTGACCAGACATATGTCGAACTCCCATGCAGTCCGTTGGCAAGTGCACTTAAAAGACCCACACCAAAGAACAAGGCGGACCTCTCCTTGCTCCTCATCAGCTGGGATCTCGAACCCCACTATACCTTCAGTTCTCTCAGAAACCTGCACTGAGAGGAATGAAGGTGTAGAATTAGGTGTTCCAAGTACTTGCAGGCAATCTGCTATCGCTACACCTACGCCCGATTGTAGCAGGCAAATTTCCCTACCCAAGTTGCTAAACCAGCGAAAGAAATATGGTCCCAGCCATCCACATGCCCAGCGGCTGAATGCTAGCTTGGCTAACTTTCTAGCACTCCAGCTGCTGCCTTTTCAGCTGGTAGACTCTGCCCCCTTTTGTGGATTTGTGGAATGTGCGGTACCTCAATGGCGGGTTCCCAAATGCCACTTTTTTCACAGAAGGTGATTCTGGTTCTCTACCGGCATGTGGAAGGCAATGTCTTGGCCTCGCTGGACAGGGTGGTCAGCAGTATGGTGCATATTACCAATGTCTCATGGTCCATCAGGCATGGACAGGGACGTTACCTATCTTTCACAGTGCACTGGGTGACCCTGCTGGCAGCTGGGAAGGATGCAGGACAAAGTGCAGTATTGTTGGAGCTTGTTCCGCCACCACGCCTCCAAAATGCTACTAGTGGTGATTCTGACACACCTCTCTCCTCCACCCCCTCCTCTTCTTCTTCTTCCTCTATAGATTTGTCCTCCGAACCAGCTGTGCTCCATAGGCATTTAAGGGGCTACGCAAGCACTCAGGCAAAAATATGCCATGCAGTGCTTGAGCTGGTGTGCTTAGGGGACAGGAGCCACACTGAGGTAGAAATTCTGTCTGCTCTGAAGGGGCAGGCTCAGAGGTGGTTGATGCCATGCCAGCTTCAGGAATGGTGGTTTGCGACAATGGCACCAACCTCCTCTCCACCCTCCGTCAGGGACACTTCACCCATACTCCCCGTTTGGCTCACATCCTTAATTTGGTGGTGCAGTGGTTCTTGTGCAGGTACTCGGGCTTACAGGATCTCCTGAGGCAGGCCAGGAAAGTCTGTGTGCACTTTCGCTGGTCATATAATGCCAGTGCTCAGCTGGCTGACCTCCAAAAGGAATACAACCTGCCCAAGAACCGCCTAATCTGTGACATGCCCACCAGATGGAACTCAACTTTGGCCATGCTGCAGCGGCTGCACGTGCAGCAGAGGGCCATCAATGAGTACCTGTGTGAATATGGCACCAGGACAGGGTCAGAAGAGCTTGGCTTTTTTTTGCCACGCCAGTGGCTCATGATTAAGGATGCATGCACTGTCCTGTCACCATTTGAGGAGGCAACAAGGATGGTGAGCAGTGACAGTGCATGCATCAGTGATACTGTCCCTCTTGTCTACCTGTTGGAGCACACGCTGCGTGGAATAATGGACAGGACACTTGAGGCAGAACAGAGGGAGGAAGACCCCCTTTATCCAGACAATGTTCCTGCGGGCCCACCGATCACACAGGAAGAGGAGGAGGAGGATTGTGTCAGCATGGAGGTGGAGCCTAGCACTCAGCAGCATTCTTCGAGGGATCGTTTACAGTCCCCACAAACCCATGGACTTGTACGTGGCTGGGAGAATGTGGCTGCAGATCAGGTCTTCCTTCTTGACCCAGAGGACTCCGGAATGAATGCCTCAGCAAACCTACGCTGCATGGCCTCCCTGATCCTGCAAAGCCTGCGAAAGGACCCTCAGATTTGTGGTATCAAGGAGAGGGATCAGTACTGGCTGGCAACCCTCGTTACAAGGGTAAGGTTGCAGAACTTATCCAGCTGTCGCAGAGGATGAAACATCTTTAGGAGGCCTTGCATAAAGGTTTGTGCAACGCGTTTCCAGAGCCTGGGGTTACAAATTCCTGGTCCTGGACAACGTGTTGCTCAGGCTTCGTTCAGTCACAGAAAGAGCAGTGGAGAAGGTGGCCGTCTGAAAGATATGTTCAGAGAATTTTTTAGTCAGCAGCCCCAAGGTCTGATCGGTTCCAGCAACCAGCGCCAGCGTCTGATTTACATGGTGCAGGAATACCTAGGGGCAAGATCAGATTGCAGACCTTTCCAACCCGAAAATCCTCTGGTTTACTGTAAGGGCTTGGAAAAACTATATAACAACAATACTGCGCAATAGTCGGCTAGAGAAAAATGAGGATAAGCTAAAGGCTGCTGACACGCTAAAATTGGGAACTTTTTAGCTGGGAGAAAATGTCAAAAATAAAGTGTAAGCGCCCAACTTATATATATGTGACTCTTAAAGTAATACAAACGTGTGTGTACACCTGTGTGAAAAAATATGTGTGAAGTGACCCCAAAAGAGATGGGGGCAATACTAATATATGTATTGAAACAATTAATAAGAAAAAAAGTGATGACCTGTAAATATGTGCATGAAATCAATTGGGGACTGTATGAATACTTATCCCAGTGAAGAGGAAAACAAAGCAAAAACCAATCAATATAAACACATAAAAATATGATTAATAACAGTGGTAAAGTCCATAATAAGACATGCAAAATATAAAGTCCATATAAAGACGTGCAGAATGTCAGTCTCAACGTGTTACGATATCAACCGAGATCCTGTAGTGTTGTGACCAAGAAAGGTATTTCACCCTGTGACGATCCCACCACCTTATAGGGTGCAGGCTTACCGAATCAATATGACCCTAGCAGACGTACGCCTCAGGGGTCAACCAGAGCTTGTAATCTCGGCCAAAGTAGTCCCAAAATTGGATGTTCCAATCGTGCCACGATTCCGCTACTGCCTATTTTTCCTCTGATATGCTTTATTGACCATTCTGGAAATGTGAGTTTGAACCATTTTTTTATTAAAAGGCTTTTTTAAAACGTTATTATGCCATGTTGGCTTTGTTTCTTCATCTTCCATGCCTGAGTTGTTGTCGGAGTTGTTCATGTATATGAAAAACAGTGATCACACCTAGTCGTCTGTGTGAACCGTATGTGGCACGATTGGAACATCCAATTTTGGGACTACTTTGGCCGAGATTACAAGCTCTGGTTGACTCCTGAGGCGTACGTCTGCTAGAGTCATATTGATTCGGTAAGCCTGCACCCTATAAGGTGGTGGGATCGTCACAGGGTGAAATACCTTTCTTGGTCACAACACTACAGGATCTCGGTTGATATCGTAACACGTTGAGACTGACATTCTGCACGTCTTTATATGGACTTTATATTTTGCATGTCTTATTATGGACTTTACCACTGTTATTAATCATATTTTTATGTGTTTATATTGATTGGTTTTTGCTTTGTTTTCCTCTTCACTGGGATAAGTATTCATACAGTCCCCAATTGATTTCATGCACATATTTACAGGTCATCACTTTTTTTCTTATTAATTGTTTCAATACATATATTAGTATTGCCCCCATCTCTTTTGGGGTCACTTCACACATATTTTTTCACACAGGTGTACACACACGTTTGTATTACTTTAAGGCCGCGTACACACGGGCGGACTGTTCGCCCAACTTTGTCCGCTGAACAGTGTTTGGGCGGACAGTCCGCTCGTGTGTGGGCTTTCAGCGGACAGTTTCAGCGGACAGTTTGACGGACAAGGTTTTTCGGAATTTCCGAAAAACTGTCCGCTGAAACCTTGTTTCAGCGAACAGTCCGCTCGTGTGTAGGCTTGTTCGTCAAACAAAGTTGCGCGCATGCTCAGAAAGGATTTTCACGCCGAAAGCTATAATGCAGTGTATAGGACGTCGTATTTTTCGTCCCGTCGTACGTGCCGTTCACGTCATCGCGCACGGTTTCAGCAAACTGTTCGTTCGTCGTGTGTGGGCATGTCCGTCCATGCTAATTTTGAGCGGACTGTTTGCCGAAACTGTTGGACGGACAAAGTTGGGCGAACAGTCCGCGCGTGTGTACGCGGCCTGAGAGTCACAAATATATAAGTTGGGCGCTTACACTTTATTTTTGACATTTACTGTAAGGGCTTACCTAGGTTGGAGTCCATGGCGCAGAGCTGTACGCTCACCCTTGCAAATAGACACAGCCCCCTGGGCTGTGAATCTGTGCATGGGGGCTTGACAGGAATTTGCCAAAGAATTGTCCAGGTAAAGCCGTAGTCAGGGATTCCAGAAGTCAGGATAACGATAAACAAAGCCAGGGTCAGTCTTGGAACACTGGAACTCTGCAACAGAAGACAGGAGCACAAGAACACTTGACAAACATGACAAAATTAACTGCCAAAGCCCTCAGAGTGAGACAGGGTTTTATACCCAGCTTATTAGGTAACCTGCCTCAGCTGATCCAGGAATGACAGGTACAAACAGAGAATTGCCCACAGTACTTTATACTAAACTAGGCATGGCTGGAAAGCAGGCTGAATAGAACTGAGGTATGGCTCAGAGGTAAAGAAACAGGAGCAAGAACGAACAGTCATTAGTTCACTACCACCCAGAGCCACTTGAGGAGCAACCCCGCCTGGCCGTCTAAAAGACATGGTAGGGACCATGACATTTACTGGGTCTTGAGGATGGATCACTGGCCAGAGCTTGCACAGTATGCAATTGATCTACTGGCCTGTCCTGCATTCAGCGTTCTTTTGGAATGCACATTCAGTGCTGCTGGAGGCTATGTAACCAATTACATGGTGTGCCTGTCCACTGGCTCGGATGATCGGCTCACCTTCATAAAAATGAATCAGTCTTGGCTCACTAGCTACCAAGCACCTGATGTTGATGTAACCGAATCATTTTTTATGAATATAAGATCCCTTGAAGACTTCCTATGCTGATGCTGATCGACTATCCTGTTATCCTGAGTGACTATCCTATTCTTCTTCAATGTTCATGTTGATAGCTTGTAAGGACGTTTTTGGTTCTGGGCTCCACCACCAGTGCCTAAAGCCCAATTTTTCTGCCCCTGTTCAACAGGGGCGTGTAATTACAATTTTTTTCTGTAATATTTTGCAGCAGGGCTTGTTCCTGCGCTCAACTAGAGTATCTGTGAGGGGTTGCAGTGTTGTGGCACCAGCACCAGTGCCTAAAGTCTAATTTTTCTGCCCCTGTTCAACAGGGGAATGTAAATTTTTGATCTAATATTTCACAGCAGGGCCCGTTCCTACGCCCACCAAGAGTAACTGTGAGGGCTTACAGTGTTGTGGCAACACCACCACACCACCATCAAAGGCCCAATTTTTCTGACCCTGTTCAACAGAGGCATGTAATTACAATTCTTGATATAATATTCCACAGCAATGCCCATTCCAGCGCCCACCAAGAGTAACTGTGATGGCTTACAGTGTTCTGATACCACCAACACCTAAGGCCCAAATTTCTGCAGAGCATATAGGGCAGGCCCCTACTTTCAAACATCCGACTTACAAACGACTCCTACTTACAAAAGGAGGGAGACAACAGAAAGTGAGAGGAAATCTACCCCTAGGAAGGGAAATTATCTCCTGTAAGAGTTAATATGGGAAAAAGGTATCTCTTCCACTGATGCTTTATCACCAATCCTTGTTTCCCTAAAAAAAACAAATTTTCAAAATCCAATTGTCATTGGGACAGAAAGTGAGGTGAAATATTCTGAATAGGGGCACAGACAGCAAAACAAATGGTACAGGGGTGATGATAACCCTTCCCTATGTTTTCCAAAAAGCTTAAAAATAGATTTTTTTGGCTGGAGCTATATTTACAAAATGTACATGTTCCAAATTACAAACAGATTCAACTTAAGAACAAACCTACTGTCTTTCTGGGGACCGCCTGTATACTGCTGTTCAGAGTAAATAGGGTCTGGGGGCCCCAGGTCTTTTCTTTTTTTTTATTTGGGTGCGGGGTTCCCCTTAATATCCATATAAGACCCAAAGGGCCTGGCAATGTGCTGGGGGGTTACCCATGCCGTTTTTCTCAATAATTTTCAAACATTTTTCCGGGACCCGACATTACATTATAGCCGCAAGCAGTTTTAAATGACTTTTATTCCTTTAAAAATGTAATTTGTGCAGGGACTGTTCTAAACACGGGAAACATGCGCCACTTTACAGGCATACTATAGACATCACCCAGGTACGATATTTAAAGGAATATTTCACTTTTATTTTTTCACTTTAAGCATCATTAACCACTTTCAGACCGGACCAATTTGCTGGTCAAAGACCAGACCACTTTTTGCGATTCGGCACTGTGTCGCTTTAACTGACAATTGACATCCTTTTTTCCCACAAATAGAGCTTTCTTTTGGTGGTATTTGATCACCCCTGCGGTTTTTATTTTTTGCGCTATAAACAAAAATAGTGACAATTTTGAAAAAAACGCATTATTTTTTACTTTTTGTTATAATAAATATCACCCAAAAATATATAAAAAAACGTTTTTTTCCATCAGTTTATGCCGATACGTATTCTTCTACATATTTTTGGTAAAAAAAATCGCAATAAGCGATTATTGATTGGTTTGCGCAAAAGTTATAGCGTTTACAAAATAGGGATAGTTTTATAGCATTTTTATTAATAATTTTTTTTTTTTTACTAGTAATGGCGGCGATCAGCGATTTTTATTGTGACTGCGACATTGTGGGGGACCCATCGGACATTTTTGACATATTTTTGGGACCATTGTCATTTATATAGTAATCACTGCTATATAAATGCAGTGATTCCTGTGTAAATGACACTGGCAGTGAAGGGGTTAACCAGTGGGTGGCAGTGTAGGGGTTAAGTGTTCCTAGGGGTGTGTTACTAACTGTGGGGGGGTTGGGCTTTCATTTAGTGAACACTGATCTCTGCTCCAATCACATGGAGCAGAGATTAGCGTCACTAGTTGCTAGGCAGAATGGAGAAATGCTGTTTACAACGGCATTTCTTCATTTGGCCGATCCGTGAGAGGATCGTGGGTATGCCCGCGGCGATTGAGTCCGCGGGTCCCGCGACCGGACTCACGGGGGTCCCGACCAGCGTGGGAGCGCGCCACCGGTGGCACGCTCCCGATGGCAGGGCGGCAAATTTAAAGGGACGTACATGTACGCACATTTGCCTGCCCGTGCCATTCTGTCGATGTACATCGGCGTGCGCTGGTCAGCAAGTGGTTAAAATCACTGCTCCCGAAAAAAACTGAAGTTTTTAAAACTTTTTTTTTGCATTGATATATGTCCCCTGGGGCAGGACCCGGGTCCCCAAACCCTTTTTAGGACAATAAATTGCATATTAGCCTTTAAAATTTTCACTTTTGATTTCTCATGTTCGAGTCCCATAGACTTTAACGGTGTTCGAGAGTTCACACAAACTTTCCGTCTGTTCGCATGTTCTGGATGCGAACCGAACTGGGGGGTGTTCAGTTCATCCCTAGTCACTAGTACCTACTTTAACCACTTCAGCCCTGGAAGCTTTTATCCCCTTCCCTACCAGAGCACTTTTTGCAATTTGGCCCTGGTCGCTTTAACTGACAATTGCATGGCCATGCGGTGTTGCACCCAAACAAAATTGATGTCCTTTTTTCCCCACAAATAGAGCTTTGTTTTGGTGGTATTTGATCACCTCTGTGGTTTTTATTTTTTGCACTATAAACAAAAAAAGAGCGTAAATTTTGAAAAAAAACACATTATTTATTATATTTTGCTATAATAATTATCCCCCAAAAATATTTAAAAAATATATATCTTTTCCTCAGTTTAGGCCAATATGTATTCTTCTACATATCTTTGGTAAAAAATAAAAAATCGCAATAAGCGTATATTGATTGGTTTGCGCAAAAGTTATAGTATCTACAAAATAGGGGATAGTTTTATGGCATGTTTATTATTATTATTATTATTTTTTACTAGTAATGGCGGTGATCTGCAATTTTTATCGGGACCTGGACATTATGGCAGACACGTCAGACAATTTCGACACATTTTTGGGACCATTGGCATTAATACAGCGATCAATGCTATAAAAATGCATTGATTACTGTAAAAATGTCACTGGCAGTGGAGGGGTTAACACTAGGGGCGATCAAGGGGTTAAAGTGTTCCCTAGTGTGTGTTCTAACTGGAGGGACTCACAGGTGAGATGACAGATCGCTGTTCATACTCTGGCAGGGCCACCTGGTTACATAAACGGTCCATCGGCGGAGTGAGAGAAGAAGATGAATGGACTTTGTGGGACATTTTTATTTTTTTATTTTTTAATAAAGGACTAGTCCCACGATGTGTTTTGTCTTTTGTACCATTTTGACACTTTTTTTGGTGAAATGGTAGGGGTACATTTGTACATTTCACACAGAGAGGGAGGCCGGGATCTGGTGGTCCCCTTGTTAAAGGAGGCTTCCAGATTCCGATAAGCCCCCCGCCCGCAGACCCACACAGCCACCTGGCAAGGGTTGTGGGGATGAGGCCCTTGTCCCAATCAACATGGGGACAAGGTGCTTTGGGGGGGGGCTACCCAAAAGCACCCTGCTCATGTTGAGGGCATGTGGCCTGGTAAGGTTCAGGTGCTCTCATCCCCTCCTCTTTTCCTGCAGCCTGCCAGGTTGCGTGCTCGGATAAGGGTCTGGTATGGATTTTTGGGGGGACCCCCAGGCCATTTTTTTTATAATTTTGGTGTGGGTTCCCCTTAATATCCATACCAGACCTGAAAGGCCTGGTATGGAAATTGGGGGGACCCCCACACAATTTTTTTAGCATTTTGGTTCAGGAAAATAAGATTTAAGCTCATATATCCAATAGGTCTACAATTGTGACAGTTTAGCAGAACCTCAAAGCACCTTGTCCCCATGTTGATGGGGACAAGAGCCTCATCCCCACAACCCTTTCCCGGTGGCTGTTGGGGTCTGCAGGCGGGGGGCTTATCGGAATCTGGAAGCCCCCTTTAACAAGGGGACCCCCAGATCCCAGCCTCCCTCCCTATGTGAAATGTACAAATGTACCCCTTCCATTTCACCAAAAAAAGTGTCAAAATGGTACAAAAGACAAAACACATCTTGGGACAAGTCCTTTATAAAAAAATAAAAATGTCCCACAAAGTCCATTCATCTTCTTCTCTCGCTCCGCTGATGGACCGGTTATGTAACGGGGTGGCTCCGCACCCTTTGACACCCCTGGAAAACCACGGGGAAGTCCTTGTGCGTCGGGGGGGCGGGGTCACCCGGGAACGTCATCGCGTGGGCCCACCCTCAGTTATATAAGAACTGTCAAAGCGAAGACACGTCATATGACGGGTGCCTCACCTGGCAAGGGTTGTGGAGATGAGGCCCTTGTCCCCATCCCCATGTTGAGGGAATGTGGCCTGGTACATTTCAGGAAGGGAGGGCGCTCCCCCCCCCCATTTTCCTGTGGCCTGCCAGGTTGCGTGCTCAGATAAGGGTCTGGTATGGATTTTTGGGGGACCCCCATACCATTCTTTTTACATTTTGGCACGGGGTTCCCCGTAAGGGTCTGGTATGGATTTTGAGAAAGACCCCAACGTCATTTAAAAAAATTGCGCAGTGTTCCCCTTAATATCCATACCAGACCTGAAGGGCCTGGTATGGAATTTGGGGGGACCCCCACACAATTTAGTTTTTTACATTTTGGTTCGGGGTTCCCCTTAATATTCATACCAGACCCAAAGGGCCTGGTAATGGACCGGGGGGATCCCATGACATTTTTTCAATGACTTCTTTTATCTGTATTCCCAGGACCAACAATTCATTATAGCCGCGAGTACTTTTAAATTACCTTTTTTTCCTTTAGAAATGTAATTTTGTGCAGGGACTGTTCTAAACACGGGAAACATGTGCCACTTTACAGGCATACTATAGATACCCCTGGTACGAAATTTAAAATGGAAAATTGCTATCAAAATACTTACCGTAATTTTCCTTTCCTGATGGACTACATGGCAGCAACGTGTGGGTTAAGTCCCACCTCCACTAACCTATAGGACACTACTCCCATAAATCTTTTCTCCCTGCCCCTGGCTGTGTTCGGTAACTAGCCTACTCCAGCCATTTGGGAGGGAACTCCTGCTGCCATGGAGTCCATCAGGAAAGGAAAATTACGGTAAGTATTTTGATAGCAATTTTCCGTTTTCCTGACAGACTCCATCGCAGCAACATGTGGGAAATAACTCGCCAAACACACCCGGGTGGGCAAAATGCTGAACAAAAGATTTATTTAAGGTTGAATATATATTTTATTTGCAAGATCGATTAAAGTTCAATAATACAAAATTACAAAAATACAAAAGTATGTCCAAGCCTTAGGTATAACATTATATAATAACTTTTATCCCAGACATAGGAAGAGGTAGGCTGACTAGGAGGCTGGGGAGGAGGGAGAGGATTAATAGAGGTAGACAGAAACCCCAAGGGAGGCAAATAACAGAGAGCAAGGTATGGGCCCCGTGGCCCTGTAGTCTGTATTACTACTTGTGATGACAGTAACAACGGCCCTAGGGCCCATAGCCCTTGATGGGTAAATATAACACATATCAGACGCCATGTGGCGTGCAACCAACTTTTCGTATCTTCCCATAGTGTCAACTTCACAACAATGCTCTAACATCAGATATGGGCTAACCAGTGGTCAGGGGGGAATACCTGATAAAATTTCTGGTACGTAGGGGCAGAGGAAGCCCAACAGCTGGTCTGCTTAACCCACTGGTCCGTACTCTATAGCCTCTCGCTCTTTGCCTCAAGGGTGCAAACCATCCAGAAAATGTTCCGAGGCGGAGTAGTGGCGCCATATGGACCATAATGCAACAAATTTGTCATACCTGTCATCAACCTTCGCCTGTAGCTTCTCCATGACCATCATATCGTTAAGAATGTCAGCCCATCCTACTATAGAAGGGGTACTATCTTTTTTCCAATAAAGGGTGATATTATGGCGGGCAGCAGAGAGAAGGAATCTGAGGAGGCAATTTTTGTGCGACTTAATTGAGCCTGGTATGATGGACAAGAGAGCAACCAAGGGCGAAGGGGACAAGGAAGTCTGATACATAGCATTATACGTCTCAAAAAACTTATCCCAAAAAGGACGAACTTTAGTACAATCCCTCCATATATGGAGAAATGTTCCTTTTCCTCCGAGGCATCTCCAGCAGATATCTGTTGATCCGGGGAACATCCTGTGCACCGAGACTGGAACTTTGTACTACCGTGAGATCAATTTGTAATTCTTCTCCTGAGTGAATCCTGATCTGGACGATTGGTGGGTAAGTATGAAGGCTGTTTGCCATTGTGTTGGGGTAATCTCCACACCAATGTCACTAGACCATTTGTGCGTGTATGTCGGAAGAGTGGTGTAGGTGTAAGTTTGAATATCTTTGTAGAGAAGAGAAAGGGTATGTTTAGGGGTGTGCGGGAGGGTGCAGATTTCCTCAAACATGGTGAGCGGTCTGTGGATATGAACCGTAGTGTGTAGCCAGTCCAAGCTAGTCGAGGACAGTGGGGTTGATGGTTCTCTCAATTGTCCCGTGGAAGGGTGAACAAATTGATTAGCCGTAGGCCAGTCCTCTCTTCGGTATGCCCCAACATGTGTTCCAGAGATGTAGTTGGGCAGGTGCGTGTTATCAAAGAGGGGGGAGAGAGGACTGCGGTCCGTAGACACGCCGAGTTTACCAGACGTGCTATACCATTTGGCAAGGACCGCTGTCGTTAGCGGTCAAATCTGTCGGAACGAGTGATACCTGCCATGATATCCCCATAGAAGGGCTCTCAGATAAACTGGGACCATATCCTGTTCAATGGTGACTGAGGGTTTGAACAAGGGTCTCTGAAACCATTCCAGTAGTGTGGATAATAAGGACGCCGTGTGATATAATTGGAAGTCGGGTAAGCCGGTACCACCTCTGCTTTTAGGGGCACAGAGGACTTTATGTTTTAGCCTAGAGGGGTGGTTTTGCCAGATAAATTTAATTATCATGGAGCGGAGGGAGAGGAAGAAAGCCCTGGGGAGGAGTACGGGTAGTGTTTGAAATAAATATAAAGCTTTAGGTAATATATCCATTTTAATGGCGATCATCCTTCCCCACCAAGTGAGCTTCAGTTTGTGCCATGTCTCGAGTGATCGCCTAATATTGGTCAGCAGCGGGCTAAAGTTCAAGGAGTAAATGTCCTGCACGTCTCTAGGGATTTCATTCCCTAGATACTTAACTGAGCGTGATTGCCACCGAAACGGACATTTTTCCTGAATAGCAGCCAGCTCCTGCTGGGGTAGAGAGATGTTTAGGGCTTCTGTTTTCGTGATGTTTAGTTTCAAATTACTATAACTGCCAAAGCGGTCCAGCTCCATTAGAATGAACGGAATACTAGTACGGGGCCTCGTGACATACAAAAGTAAGTCGTCGGCATAGAGTGACAGCTTGCGGGGAGCCGATGGAGTGGGAATACCATGGATAGAGGCATTGTTGCGTATGGCTTGCGCTAGGTGTTCCACCGTTATTGCGAACAACAAAGGCGAAAGAGGGCAGCCTTGTCTCGTACCGTTACTAAGTGTGAATGGTGCAGATGATTCCCCATTAGCTGTAACCCGAGCAGTGGGCTGGGAATACAGGGCCATGATTTTCGAGAGCAGTATAGGGCCTTAGCCTACTTGTTGTAGGGATGCTTGTAGGAAAGGCCAGCTTACCCTGTCAAATGCTTTTTCAGCGTCACAGGCCAAGAGGCAGGTGGGGATGTTATGTTCCTTAGCATAGGAGATTAGGTGGAGCGATTTTGTGGTGTTGTCCCTGGCCTCGCGACCAGGGACAAACCCCACTTGATCACCGTGAATTAGAGAGGGAAGAAGGCGGGTTAATCGTGTAGCTAGTATTTTAGAGTAAAGCTTCAGATCAACGTTCAGTAAAGATATGGGGCGATAATTACTACACAGTGCATGGTCTTTCCCGGGTTTAGGAATCACCACTATCTGGGCCTGCAGAAGTTTAAGAGACAATGGATGGTGGTCATCCACTTCCTCGAATGCTTTCGCCATTATTGGGGCCAGTTGTTGCGCAAATTGTTTAAAAAATAGGGGTGTGTAGCCATCTGGGCCAGGACTCTTGCCATTCTTAAGACTGTTGATAGCGATTAAAAAGTCAGAGGTGGTCAATGGTTGTTCCAGGTCTGCCGCCGCTTCCGGAGTTATCCTTGGCAGGGCTGTGTCTTGTATGTATTGTAAAAGGTCTGAATGTGAGGAGGGGCCGGGATTGGTAGCTGCTGGGAGGTTATACAGAGAAGAATAAAATTCCCGGAAATCCGAAACAATTTCCGAGTTTTTGGAATGTTTCGTGTGGGAGGGGGAAATGATGTGTGAGATATTTTGTCTACGTTGTTGGGGATGTATAGTGCGAGCGAGGTGTTTCCCGCATTTATTTGCGTGTGCATAAAAGAAGTGTCTGCCTTTAAGACAGACATTCACCGAACGCTCGGTGAATATCCGTTTGAGGTCCCTACGCGCGTTAGACAGTTCCGCTAGTGTCCTAGAATCTAGGGAACGTTTATGGGAATCTTCGAGGGTAGATATCAGCTTAAACAGTCGACTGATATCTGCTGCACGGGCTTTCTTTAACCTAGAACCATGCTGTATGAAAATTCCCCTTAACACACATTTCAGTGTCTCCCTTTGGTTAAGTTAGAGGTATCATCATGAGCATGGGTCAGATTAAATTCTACTATCGCTGCGGCTATCGCTGCGCTACATACTGGGTCATTTAAAAGATTGTTATTCAGTCTCCAGGAGTTACGTCTAGAAAGGTGTGGGGGTTTCCCAAGAGTCAAATGCACCGGAGCATGGTCAGACCATATTTTCAGACCAATCTCGCTAACAGGGTCACAGTCTAACATTGATTGGGAGATAAGGATGTCATCAAGCCTACTGTAAGAGTTATGTGCAGGAGAGTAGTTAGTATAATCCCTCTCAGACGGGTGTAGTACCCGCCATGGATCCACTAGGGACATGTCTGTCAGAGCGGTGCGTATATTAGTCAGTGTGGATATTTGACTTACCAGTAAACGAGTCCAGTCTCGGTACAAGTGGTATGTTCAAGTCCCCTCCTAGGATTAAGTTGTGAGTTCCAAAGGCATGTAGGCGGGACACCACGGAGAAAAGGAATCGATACTGATTCTGATTTGAAAAATAGACATTAGCAATGGTTAAAACTGTTTGATGACATTGTAACTTCAGAAATACATATACTCCCTTGGGGTCTATCTCCTGATCAAGTATTACAGGGTTAAAGGAACTATGGGAGGCCACTGAGGCACCCCGTGTCCTAGCATCGGGGTTAGTACTATGAAACCAGGTCGTGAAACGTTTGTCGGAGATGGAGGGGATTTTATCTGACCGGAAATGAGTTTCTAGTAATAATAAGATTTGCGTTTTAGCTTTGTGAAATTGCTGTAGAATCTGTCTACGTTTTTCCGGTGTGTTAAAACCTCTACAGTTAAGTGAGGAAATTTAGATTTCTAAGGAAGACATATTGGGAGGGGGCAAATGGGGGGTATTAGGGTTCCTGTCTAAGGAGCTGGAAGAGGCAGCCTCCAGCTTCGAGGGTGAGGGATCAGTAAAGGGAGGGTAAAACTCAGGAAAAGGGAGGGCTCTGAGGAAATGGAAGGTTACCAGCCCCAATGAAGGGGCTTAAGACTAAGGTCCAAGTAGGACACACGGGAGCACCGTCACCCCCAAGAGGGCCCCGGCGGTCCCCCGTAAATGTATATAACACCCTCAGGTAGGGTAAGCAGGGCGCAGTTAAACTACACCCCTAGTGTTCAGTGGGGAATGGGGAGGTGAACACTACACAGTAATCCTATGAATATATAAAAAAACAGAGGCAGTGAAGACTCTGCACACCCTAACGTGGGGAACGCAGTAGGGCGAATCTCAAGGGCTCCGCCCCAACATAGTAAGATAACTAATAAAAAATGCTTGCCTAAAGCGCACAGCACAGTGCAGTAAAAGAGCTTAAACCAACAATTAACAGTGCAAAATTGAGCCACATGAGTGGCTGAGAAACATCAGAAGTTTGTGTCCGTTTCAGGCACACGCCCGTAATCAAGGTGGCTGTTAGAGGGTTCTGAACGTAGTCCCGCGACTCTGAAGATATTGTTGCAGCGACTTCTATTCTCTTGGTCATCAAGACCATAGAACAACTGTTGGATCTGATTTGTGTCCTCTTGCAATATGTGATCATGTTCTATAATCCTGTTCACTGACTCCTCAACAGTGGCTTCAATATCGTCAAAGCGCTGCCCTATATCATGACACAGGTCAGTGATCTCTCATTTGTATGAGTGCTCCAGTCTGCTGATGTAGGCCTCAATGTCCCCTTTAGTAGGAAGAGCTTTGATATAACTCTCCATATCCCATGTCCCCTGTTGGCTGTGTGGTTGAGGCGAGGGGCTCCTGGTTTGCACCGGGCTCTGGGGGCTCTGATTTCCCAGATCAGGGGATTGCGGCGAGAGAGGGGAGGGTGCAGGCTGTGTGGCCAGTACCTGTGAGGTAGTGAGGACTGCCTGTGCTGCTGCCGCACGGGTCGCAGCCATCTTGGAAACCGGCGTAGTCCGGTTTGCGGGTCCCTTCGTGGTGAAATAATTGCCGATTTCCCCGTTCTTGTGACTCCCCGAGGTGCGGGGGGTGTCTCCGGTCCCCCTCCAGCTCATAAAGAAAGGCTGTGGAGCGGGAGCTGAGTTCTCAGGCTGCCTTCTCCTTCATGTGCCAAGCCACGCCCCCCCCCCAAAAGATTTATTTAACGCTGTCAGCCGACAGAACTTTCAAACCAAAATCAACAGAGGATAAGGATGCTGGCTCAACACAATAGTGAGACACGAAGGTAAGAATTGAAGACCAGGAGGCCGCTCTGTAGATTACTTCAGGCACAACATGACGAGAAGCCCCCCATGAGGTTGAGAGACTTCTGGTAGAGTGAGCTGTAACCAACTCAGGAGGAGCCAAGCCCTTCTCTCTATAAGCCCATTGGATTGCCTGGACCACCCAAGCAGCGATGGATCTGACGGAGGCCTTAGAGCCTCTATTTTTCCCATTAAACAACATGAAGAGAAAGTCAGTTTAACTAAAGGAGGCTGTAACATCCAGATATTGCTTTAGAGTAACTCCTAAATCAAGTGGATGTGGATCTGGACTCCCAGCAGAATTGAAGGTAGGAAGAGTGATTTACTGGTTTTCATGGAAAACAGAGGTAACCTTGGGATTTGTTCCTAACATCGGAATTAGGACTACCCTATCTGGAAAGAAGGTGAGAAAAGGTTCCTTTGCACCTAGAGACTGAATTTGGGAAATTCTCTTTGCCGAAGTTATGGCTACCAGGAAATAGATTTTAAGGGTTCCCTGACTGAGAGAGTTTTGTCAAGTTGAGAGAAGAAATCCAGAACCAATGGAAGGTCCCATTTTGGAAATCTAGGCCTCCTCTGTGGCCTAAGCCTGACTGCTCCTTTGAAAAATTGTTGGACCAAAGGATGATTGGCCCATGCGACTCCAGAAAAAGCTGAAATTGCTGACACCTGGACACGGAGGGAACTAAATGAAAGAGAGATATCCAATCCTGACTGTAAGAAGCTTAAAACGTCCCGGACTGTCAGGGTATTACAGGAACTGGACCTTGAATACAAGTGACTTGTAAACTTCGCCCAAATTCTCTCATAAACCCGATTGGTACTACTTCTTTGTGCATTAAGAAGAGTGGGAATGACCTCTTCAGGACAACCTAATGCCTCCAACCGTCCCCTTTCAAAAACCAAGCCTTTAGGCGCAGGTGATCCGGGCAAGGATGTAATCTCGTCCCTTGAGACAGAATGTCTGGTCTGGATGGTAAAGGAATTGGATCCCTGACACTGAGGAGTATCAGAAACGGAAACCAAGGCCTGTTGGGCCAGTAAGGGATTATGGCTCTCACTTCTGCTGTCTCTGACCTGAGTCTCCTCAGGAACTGAAGAATGATAGGAGTTGGAGGGAAGACATAGGCCCTGTGGAACCACCATTTCTACGTCAAGGCATCCACCCCGTAGGCTTGAGGTATCCCTGTTAGTGATGGACGAACTTCCGACGGGACGTTTCGCGAACGCGAAACGCGAACGGGCACAAACGTTCGCGAAAACGACCGTTCGCCGCGGGCTCCATTGACTTCAATGGGAGGCGAATTTCGCAAACCTTTAGGTCGAATTTGCGGCCACGGGGTAATTATTAGGGGGTAGCACGTAGTCCCACCACCTGGACAATAGCATAATACATGTATGAGGTGAATTTGGGATCGATAACTACAAGCATTTTTTTTTTATTTGGGAAATTGTTCTGACAATTCAGGACTATGGAGCTAATGAAGGCAATGGAGGAGAGGGAAGGTCAGGGACCAGGGTAGGCAAACAAGAGGGTGCAGGAGATACAGAGCACTGACAGCAGCACCGTAATACAGAGCACTGACATCAGCACCGTGACATACAGCGCTGACAGCAGCTCCGTGACATACAGCGCTGACAGCAGCTCCGTGACATACAGCGCTGACAGCAGCTCCGTGACATACAGCGCTGACAGCAGCTCCGTGACATACAGCGCTGACAGCAGCTCCGTGACATACAGCGCTGACAGCAGCACCGTGACATACAGCGCTGACAGCAGCTCCGTGACATACAGCGCTGACAGCAGCTCCGTGACATACAGCGCTGACAGCAGCTCCGTGACATACAGCACTGACAGCAGCTCCGTGACATACAGCGCTGACAGCAGCTCCGTGACATACAGCGCTGACAGCAGCACCGTGACATACAGCGCTGACAGCAGCTCCGTGACATACAGCGCTGACAGCAGCTCCGTGACATACAGCGCTGACAGCAGCTCCGTGACATACAGCACTGACAGCAGCTCCGTGACATACAGCGCTGACAGCAGCTCCGTGACATACAGCGCTGACAGCAGCACCGTGACATACAGCGCTGACAGCAGCTCCGTGACATACAGCGCTGACAGCAGCTCCGTGACATACAGCGCTGACAGCAGCTCCGTGACATACAGCGCTGACAGCAGCTCCGTGACATACAGCGCTGACAGCAGCTCCGTGACATACAGCGCTGACAGCAGCTCCGTGACATACAGCGCTGACAGCAGCACCGTAAGCAGCCCCAGGAGGAAGTCAGCACAGCACAGGGATGGTGTGATCCCCTCATAATAAGAACCCCCAGGAGGAAGTCAGCACAGCACAGGGATGGTGGGAGCCCCTCATAATAAGAACCCCCAGGAGGAAGTCAGCACAGCACAGGGATGGTGGGAGCCCCTCATAATAAGAACACCCAGGAGGAAGTCAGCACAGCACAGGGATGGTGGGAACCCCTCATAATAAGCAGCCCCAGTAGAAATATGACACCGCTCAACCTCTTCAAAGAGGAGGGTAGGGGCATATAGTACGGTGTGCTTTTTTGGGTCAGGGAAGTGAGCCAAATGAATTAAGAAGGTCTGTGTGCTTGATTCCAAAAATTGTTTATAGACATATACATGGTCTACTGATCACATGTGTTGAATTCCTCCGAGATCCATGCCTCATTCATTTTTAGAAATGTGAGGTAGTTAACACTGTCGTGAGCTAGGCGAGTACGCTTATCGGTCACAATCCCCCCTGCTGCGCTGAACGTCCTTTCGGACAGGACACTGGATGAGGGGCAAGCCAACAGTTCGATTGCAAATTGGGCAAGCTCTGGCCAGAGGTCAAGCCTGCCCACCCAGTAGTCTAGGGGTTCATCACTCCTCAGAGCGTCCACATCGGCCGTTAACCCAATGTAGTCGGACACCTGACGGTCTAGGCGTTCCCTGATGCTGGATCCGGATGACACCTGTCGATGGGTCGGCTGAAAGAATGACCTCATATCCGAAGTCACCAACACATCTTCAAACCGGCCTCTTCTTGCAGGCGCTGTTGGATTGGTACCCGCAAATCCTTCTCTGGGAGTGGGAATTGCTCCTCTGCCAGCGCACGCAAAAGCAGAATGCAGCATTTCTCGAAGCAAGGCCTGGAAGTGCTGCATTCTGACAGCCCTCTGCGACGGCGGTAACATTTCCGCCATTTTGTGTTTGTACCGGGGATCTAAGTACGTTGCCACCCAGTACTGGTCCTTGACCCTCATGCTTTTTATACGGGGGTCCCTATTAAAACACTGGAGCATGAAGGCCCCCATTTGCACTCAAGCGGAAGGTATGTGGTGGTGGTGGTGTTGTTGGTGGTAGTGTCTTTGGGGGTGCACATAGCAGAGAGTGAAGAAGAGGGTGCAGATCGAGAGGATGAGGAGGGTGCAGAAGAATAAGGCTGAGTGAGCCACTCAACCAAGTCTGGTGCGTCCTTTAAAGTAATTGAACGCACCTTCTGCAACTTCCCACTTTGGCTCAAGGCTGTTGCTCCTGCCCTACCCCTACCACCCCTGCGGAAGGGCCTGCCTCTTCCTCTGCCTGTCATTTTTTAAATCACCCTGTGACAAAACTCTTAGTCCCTATACCGCTGAAGGACTGCTGCAGTATAGGGCAGCGGTCAGCAGTAGTGCACGTCAACCCTATGTATTGTGGACCGATAGCGGTCCTTACAGAACAGCAGACTGTACTGCACTCAGGCCTATGTACCGTAGCACCCTATACCAAGTTACCAGTCCTTATAAAAACTTTTGTGGACCAAGCAGGTTGTGTGTTAGTGATTAGCAGACTGTACGTCAGTCCCTATACCAATGAAGGACTGCTGCAGTATAGGGCAGCGGTCAGCAGTAGTGCACGGCAACCCTATGTATTGTGGACCGATAGCGGTCCTTACAGAACAGCAGACTGTACTGCACTCAGGCCTATGTACCGTAGCACCCTATACCAAGTTACCAGTCCTTATAAGAACTTTTGTGGACCAAGCAGGTTGTGTGTTAGTGATTAGCAGACTGTACGTCAGTCCCTATACCAATGAAGGACTGCTGCAGTATAGGGCAGCGGTCAGCAGTAGTGCACGGCAACCCTATGTATTGTGGACCGATAGCGGTCCTTACAGAACAGCAGACTGTAACGCACTCAGGCCTATGTACCGTAGCACCCTATACCAAGTTACCAGTCCTTATAAGAACTTTTGTGGACCAAGCAGGTTGTGTGTTAGTGATTAGCAGACTGTACGTCAGTCCCTATACCAATGAAGGACTGCTGCAGTATAGGGCAGCGGTCAGCAGTAGTGCACGGCAACCCTATGTATTGTGGACCGATAGCGGTCCTTACAGAACAGCAGACTGTAACGCACTCAGGCCTATGTACCGTAGCACCCTATACCAAGTTACCAGTCCTTATAAGAACTTTTGTGGACCAAGCAGGTTGTGTGTTAGTGATTAGCAGACTGTACGTCAGTCCCTATACCAATGAAGGACTGCTGCAGTATAGGGCAGCGGTCAGCAGTAGTGCACGGCAACCCTATGTATTGTGGACCGATAGCGGTCCTTACAGAACAGCAGACTGTACTGCACTCAGGCCTATGTACCGTAGCACCCTATACCAAGTTACCAGTCCTTATAAGAACTTTTGTGGACCAAGCAGGTTGTGTGTTAGTGTTTAGCAGACTGTGCGTCAGTCCCTATACCGCTGAAGGACTGCTGCAGTATAGGGCAGCGGTCAGCAGTAGTGCACGGCAACCCTATGTATTGTGGACCGATAGCGGTCCTTACAGAACAGCAGACTGTAACGCACTCAGGCCTATGTACCGTAGCACCCTATACCAAGTTACCAGTCCTTATAAGAACTTTTGTGGACCAAGCAGGTTGTGTGTTAGTGATTAGCAGACTGTACGTCAGTCCCTATACCAATGAAGGACTGCTGCAGTATAGGGCAGCGGTCAGCAGTAGTGCACGGCAACCCTATGTATTGTGGACCGATAGCGGTCCTTACAGAACAGCAGACTGTAACGCACTCAGGCCTATGTACCGTAGCACCCTATACCAAGTTACCAGTCCTTATAAGAACTTTTGTGGACCAAGCAGGTTGTGTGTTAGTGATTAGCAGACTGTACGTCAGTCCCTATACCAATGAAGGACTGCTGCAGTATAGGGCAGCGGTCAGCAGTAGTGCACGGCAACCCTATGTATTGTGGACCAATAGCGGTCCTTACAGAACAGCAGACTGTAACGCACTCAGGCCTATGTACCGTAGCACCCTATACCAAGTTACCAGTCCTTATAAGAACTTTTGTGGACCAAGCAGGTTGTGTGTTAGTGATTAGCAGACTGTACGTCAGTCCCTATACCAATGAAGGACTGCTGCAGTATAGGGCAGCGGTCAGCAGTAGTGCACGGCAACCCTATGTATTGTGGACCGATAGCGGTCCTTACAGAACAGCAGACTGTACTGCACTCAGGCCTATGTACCGTAGCACCCTATACCAAGTTACCAGTCCTTATAAGAACTTTTGTGGACCAAGCAGGTTGTGTGTTAGTGTTTAGCAGACTGTGCGTCAGTCCCTATACCGCTGAAGGACTGCTGCAGTATAGGGCAGCGGTCAGCAGTAGTGCACGGCAACCCTATGTATTGTGGACCGATAGCGGTCCTTACAGAACAGCAGACTGTAACGCACTCAGGCCTATGTACCGTAGCACCCTATACCAAGTTACCAGTCCTTATAAGAACTTTTGTGGACCAAGCAGGTTGTGTGTTAGTGATTAGCAGACTGTACGTCAGTCCCTATACCAATGAAGGACTGCTGCAGTATAGGGCAGCGGTCAGCAGTAGTGCACGGCAACCCTATGTATTGTGGACCGATAGCGGTCCTTACAGAACAGCAGACTGTAACGCACTCAGGCCTATGTACCGTAGCACCCTATACCAAGTTACCAGTCCTTATAAGAACTTTTGTGGACCAAGCAGGTTGTGTGTTAGTGATTAGCAGACTGTACGTCAGTCCCTATACCAATGAAGGACTGCTGCAGTATAGGGCAGCGGTCAGCAGTAGTGCACGGCAACCCTATGTATTGTGGACCGATAGCGGTCCTTACAGAACAGCAGACTGTAACGCACTCAGGCCTATGTACCGTAGCACCCTATACCAAGTTACCAGTCCTTATAAGAACTTTTGTGGACCAAGCAGGTTGTGTATTAGTGTTTAGCAGACTGTGCGTCAGTCCCTATACCGCTGAAGGACTGCTGCAGTATAGGGCAGCGGTCAGCAGTAGTGCACGGCAACCCTATGTATTGTGGACCGATAGCAGTCCTTACAGAACAGCAGACTGTACTGCACTCAGGCCTATGTACCGTAGCACCCTATACCAAGTTACCAGTCCTTATAAGAACTTTTGTGGACCAAGCAGGTTGTGTGTTAGTGTTTAGCAGACTGTGCGTCAGTCCCTATACCGCTGAAGGACTGCTGCAGTATAGGGCAGCGGTCAGCAGTAGTGCACGTCAACCCTATGTATTGTGGACCGATAGCGGTCCTTACAGAACAGCAGACTGTAACGCACTCAGGCCTATGTACCGTAGCACCCTATACCAAGTTACCAGTCCTTATAAGAACTTTTGTGGACCAAGCAGGTTGTGTATTAGTGTTTAGCAGACTGTGCGTCAGTCCCTATACCGCTGAAGGACTGCTGCAGTATAGGGCAGCGGTCAGCAGTAGTGCACGGCAACCCTATCTATTGTGGACCGATAGCGGTCCTTACAGAACAGCAGACTGTACCGCACCCAAGCCTATGTACCGTAGCACCCTAGACAGACCAAGTTACCAGTCCTGATAAAGAGCTTTGTGGAACAAGTGAGTTGTGAATGATTAGCAGACTGCAGCAGAAGGGCAGCAGTCAAGTATAATATTCTTTCTATATTTGGAAGAAAGAATATTATACGTGTACAAGCCTATTACCGTACCACTGATACCAGTCCTGAAAAGAACCTTTGTGGAACTAATAGTAACAGCAAGTCTTTAAAATTATCCTCACTGCCTGACACACTGCTTCCTGCCTGTCCCTATACAAATTGGCAAAAAAGAGTAGGCTGGAACGATTAGCTGGAACAGCTCTTTTGTGGACCTGATAGTAACAGCTAATGATGATGATGATGATGATGATGAAGAAAGACTAATCTGGCTGAGCTGTCCCTAAAATAGCAGCATACAGCGCTCTGTCCCTTTATCTAAACTGACAAAAGAAACTCAGGCTGCTGACCTAACACCTATACCAGTCCTGAAAAGAACTTTTGTGTACCAAATAGCTAGCGTTTTCTCTGTCCCTACTCCACACAGGATCCTTTCCCTACAGTGACAGAAGAAAGAATGTAAAATGGCCACCGGATCGGGTGTATTTATAGGTTAGGGGGAATGTCCAAGTGTCCATGAGCTGTCATGTCTCAATTGGTTGTCCTGTAACACATGATAAACGTGTCACGAAAGGTTAAAGTTCTTGTATACATTAAACACGTAAGTCCGCCGGGGCGAACGACGGAAAAAGGCGTTCGAACCCGCGGACGGCGAAAGTCGGAAATTCGCCGCGAAACGACCGCCGGGCGAACCGTTCGGCCATCACTAATCCCTGTACCTTGAATAGTACCTCTCCAGTTTTTTGTTGCAGGGGGAGTCAAACAGGTCGACTTCTGGGTCAAACAGGTCAACGTCAGGATCCAATTGAACACTTCCTCGTGAAGAGACCACTCGTTGTTATCTAGAAGTATTTGGCAAAGGAAGTCTATATACAAGTAAATGCACAGTGAACCAGATCACTAAGAATTTTTTACACACACAGAGCAGGTAGCCTGAGATTATATACACATGCTGTTTATGCAAACAGAGTCCATATAATATAAAGTGTCCATAAAGGATTTTAGTCAGAGATGAGGATCCGATGGCAGGGAATTCATACACACAGGGCAGCCCCAAAGGAAACAGAAACCATGTTCCAAACTGTAAAAGATACACAAAAGGAGAGGCGCCTCTGGGTGTAGATTTAAAAACAGTTTTAATCACATAAAGTTAAAAAACTCACATTTCAAAGGTTAAAAGAGTAGTGCCGGTGATGCGACTTGGAAGAGTCGCTCCCTCTGTGAGAGCTGCGATGCTGTTCTGACCTGGAAGGGCTGAAATAGGAACAAGACAAGAAACCACAAGAGACAAGACATCAGGAAAAAGATAACAGATATACACCCCTCTACCCACCGGACCCTCAGGTGAAAGGACAACATTAAAAATACCTTTTATGAAAGGGCTGGCCACAGACAGGTGGCAGAGAATCCATGTCCTCAGCGATATCCATACACGCTGAAAAGATGACAAGGGATCAGTGCAAGGGACAGGGAAGGGATAGCTACCCTGTCCCAGAATGCCACTTACCAATAGATGCAAAACAGAGGCAGGGGGAAGTCACCGCAACAGCCCGCAAGCATTCCCAAAGCTTGCAGACTAATTCCCAGTTTAAATAGCCCGCCCCTGTGATGTCATTGGCGCGCATGTGAGCAAGCGCGAAATAGCGACAGTTTGCCGCTACTGCGCATGCACGAAACCAAGCCTCGATCTTGTACCGCGGTCACATATGCACAGTATGGCCGAGAACGCAAACCCAGAAGTAAAATGGCGGTTGGAACGCGGAAGAACCAGCCGCCATGCCTGCACAGACAAACAAACAGAAAAACAAGGACAGATAAAAAGATAACACAAACTGCTGCCATGATGAACAATAGCACCTCTCACCACTCCCACCACGATCAACCTCTGGGTCCTTCGGAGGAGGACAAAAAAAGAACACAACCAGGGGCAGGGAGCAAAGATTTATGGGAGTAGTGTCCTATAGGGTAGTGGAGGCGGGACTTAACCCACACGTTGCTGCCATGGAGTCTGTCAGGAAAGCAATATTTCACTTTTATTGTTTCACTTTAAGCATTATTAAAATCACTGCTCCCGAAAAAAACATCCTTTTTAAAACTTTTTTTTGCATTGATACATGTCCCCTGAGGCAGGACCCAGGTCCCCAAACTTTTTATGACAATAACTTGCATATAAGCCTTTAAAATTAGCACTTTTGATTATTCATGTTCATGTCCCATAGAGTTTAGCGGTAGTGATGGCCGAACGGTTCGCCCGGCGGTCGTTTCGCGGCGAATTTCCGACTTTCGCCGTCCGCGGGTTCGAACGCCTTTTTCCGTCGTTCGCCCCGGCGGACTTACGTGTTTAATGTATACAAGAACTTTAACCTTTCGTGACACGTTTATCATGTGTTACAGGACAACCAATTGAGACATGACAGCTCATGGACACTTGGACATTCCCCCTAACCTATAAATACACCCGATCCGGTGGCCATTTTACATTCTTTCTTCTGTCACTGTAGGGAAAGGATCCTGTGTGGAGTAGGGACAGAGAAAACGCTAGCTATTTGGTACACAAAAGTTCTTTTCAGGACTGGTATAGGTGTTAGGTCAGCAGCCTGAGTTTCTTTTGTCAGTTTAGATAAAGGGACAGAGCGCTGTATGCTGCTATTTTAGGGACAGCTCAGCCAGATTAGTCTTTCTTCATCATCATCATCATCATCATCATTAGCTGTTACTATCAGGTCCACAAAAGAGCTGTTCCAGCTAATCGTTCCAGCCTACTCTTTTTTGCCAATTTGTATAGGGACAGGCAGGAAGCAGTGTGTCAGGCAGTGAGGATAATTTTAAAGACTTGCTGTTACTATTAGTTCCACAAAGGTTCTTTTCAGGACTGGTATCAGTGGTACGGTAATAGGCTTGTACACGTATAATATTCTTTCTTCCAAATATAGAAAGAATATTATACTTGACTGCTGCCCTTCTGCTGCAGTCTGCTAATCATTCACAACTCACTTGTTCCACAAAGCTCTTTATCAGGACTGGTAACTTGGTCTGTCTAGGGTGCTACGGTACATAGGCTTGGGTGCGGTACAGTCTGCTGTTCTGTAAGGACCGCTATCGGTCCACAATAGATAGGGTTGCCGTGCACTACTGCTGACCGCTGCCCTATACTGCAGCAGTCCTTCAGCGGTATAGGGACTGACGCACAGTCTGCTAAACACTAATACACAACCTGCTTGGTCCACAAAAGTTCTTATAAGGACTGGTAACTTGGTATAGGGTGCTACGGTACATAGGCCTGAGTGCGTTACAGTCTGCTGTTCTGTAAGGACCGCTATCGGTCCACAATACATAGGGTTGACGTGCACTACTGCTGACCGCTGCCCTATACTGCAGCAGTCCTTCATTGGTATAGGGACTGACGTACAGTCTGCTAATCACTAACACACAACCTGCTTGGTCCACAAAAGTTCTTATAAGGACTGGTAACTTGGTATAGGGTGCTACGGTACATAGGCCTGAGTGCAGTACAGTCTGCTGTTCTGTAAGGACCGCTATCGGTCCACAATACATAGGGTTGCCGTGCACTACTGCTGACCGCTGCCCTATACTGCAGCAGTCCTTCATTGGTATAGGGACTGACGTACAGTCTGCTAATCACTAACACACAACCTGCTTGGTCCACAAAAGTTTTTATAAGGACTGGTAACTTGGTATAGGGTGCTACGGTACATAGGCCTGAGTGCAGTACAGTCTGCTGTTCTGTAAGGACCGCTATCGGTCCACAATACATAGGGTTGACGTGCACTACTGCTGACCGCTGCCCTATACTGCAGCAGTCCTTCAGCGGTATAGGGACTAAGAGTTTTGTCACAGGGTGATTTAAAAAATGACAGGCAGAGGAAGAGGCAGGCCCTTCCGCAGGGGTGGTAGGGGTAGGGCAGGAGCAACAGCCTTGAGCCAAAGTGGGAAGTTGCAGAAGGTGCGTTCAATTACTTTAAAGGACGCACCAGACTTGGTTGAGTGGCTCACTCAGCCTTATTCTTCTGCACCCTCCTCATCCTCTCGATCTGCACCCTCTTCTTCACTCTCTGCTATGTGCACCCCCAAAGACACTACCACCAACAACACCACCACCACCACATACCTTCCGCTTGAGTGCAAATGGGGGCCTTCATGCTCCAGTGTTTTAATAGGGACCCCCGTATAAAAAGCATGAGGGTCAAGGACCAGTACTGGGTGGCAACGTACTTAGATCCCCGGTACAAACACAAAATGGCGGAAATGTTACCGCCGTCGCAGAGGGCTGTCAGAATGCAGCACTTCCAGGCCTTGCTTCGAGAAATGCTGCATTCTGCTTTTGCGTGCGCTGGCAGAGGAGCAATTCCCACTCCCAGAGAAGGATTTGCGGGTACCAATCCAACAGCGCCTGCAAGAAGAGGCCGGTTTGAAGATGTGTTGGTGACTTCGGATATGAGGTCATTCTTTCAGCCGACCCATCGACAGGTGTCATCCGGATCCAGCATCAGGGAACGCCTAGACCGTCAGGTGTCCGACTACATTGGGTTAACGGCCGATGTGGACGCTCTGAGGAGTGATGAACCCCTAGACTACTGGGTGGGCAGGCTTGACCTCTGGCCAGAGCTTGCCCAATTTGCAATCGAACTGTTGGCTTGCCCCTCATCCAGTGTCCTGTCCGAAAGGACGTTCAGCGCAGCAGGGGGGATTGTGACCGATAAGCGTACTCGCCTAGCTCACGACAGTGTTAACTACCTCACATTTCTAAAAATGAATGAGGCATGGATCTCGGAGGAATTCAACACATGTGATCAGTAGACCATGTATATGTCTATAAACAATTTTTGGAATCAAGCACACAGACCTTCTTAATTCATTTGGCTCACTTCCCTGACCCAAAAAAGCACACCGTACTATATGCCCCTACCCTCCTCTTTGAAGAGGTTGAGCGGTGTCATATTTCTACTGGGGCTGCTTATTATGAGGGGTTCCCACCATCCCTGTGCTGTGCTGACTTCCTCCTGGGTGTTCTTATTATGAGGGGCTCCCACCATCCCTGTGCTGTGCTGACTTCCTCCTGGGGGTTCTTATTATGAGGGGCTCCCACCATCCCTGTGCTGTGCTGACTTCCTCCTGGGGGTTCTTATTATGAGGGGATCACACCATCCCTGTGCTGTGCTGACTTCCTCCTGGGGCTGCTTACGGTGCTGCTGTCAGCGCTGTATGTCACGGAGCTGCTGTCAGCGCTGTATGTCACGGAGCTGCTGTCAGCGCTGTATGTCACGGAGCTGCTGTCAGCGCTGTATGTCACGGAGCTGCTGTCAGCGCTGTATGTCACGGAGCTGCTGTCAGCGCTGTATGTCACGGAGCTGCTGTCAGCGCTGTATGTCACGGTGCTGCTGTCAGCGCTGTATGTCACGGAGCTGCTGTCAGCGCTGTATGTCACGGAGCTGCTGTCAGTGCTGTATGTCACGGAGCTGCTGTCAGCGCTGTATGTCACGGAGCTGCTGTCAGCGCTGTATGTCACGGAGCTGCTGTCAGCGCTGTATGTCACGGTGCTGCTGTCAGCGCTGTATGTCACGGAGCTGCTGTCAGCGCTGTATGTCACGGAGCTGCTGTCAGCGCTGTATGTCACGGAGCTGCTGTCAGCGCTGTATGTCACGGAGCTGCTGTCAGCGCTGTATGTCACGGAGCTGCTGTCAGCGCTGTATGTCACGGTGCTGATGTCAGTGCTCTGTATTACGGTGCTGCTGTCAGTGCTCTGTATCTCCTGCACCCTCTTGTTTGCCTACCCTGGTCCCTGACCTTCCCTCTCCTCCATTGCCTTCATTAGCTCCATAGTCCTGAATTGTCAGAACAATTTCCCAAATAAAAAAAAAATGCTTGTAGTTATCGATCCCAAATTCACCTCATACATGTATTATGCTATTGTCCAGGTGGTGGGACTACGTGCTACCCCCTAATAATTACCCCGTGGCCGCAAATTCGACCTAAAGGTTTGCGAAATTCGCCTCCCATTGAAGTCAATGGAGCCCGCGGCGAACGGTCGTTTTCGCGAACGTTTGTGTCCGTTCGCGTTTCGCGTTCGCGAAACGTCCCGTCGGAAGTTCGTCCATCACTATTTAGCGGTGTTCGTGTGTTCTGCCAAATTTTTTGCCTGTTCGGCCCATCCCTATTGGCAAGGTGCAATAACTAATATATTTTTGTTTTTGGGTGAAGAAATTCTTTAGGGTGGACCTTTATCTTCAGCTTTCGTTCAATGTACAGTAGGATAAGTGTAGTGGTTCAAAGTCTAATGGATGTATGAGGTTTTGTTCCCTTTGTCAAGATCACAGACATCAAAATAGATATGACTGTTGCTGACTGAAGCAAAACAAAGGTATGCCTAAAGTACAAGCCAAAAATCAACGTACTTGCCCATAAGCCAGTGCTCTAGCATCTCAACTTGATGCCACTTGCTAAAAGGCTTACAAATGATTCATGGCAACTTTTGCAAAGAGACAAGTTTATTCTTCTAATGTGTACATAGGAGTTCCACACCACCATCATGCATGTGTACAAACTGCAGTATTAAAGTGATACTAAATGAAACATAATAATAAAATAACATGTTATAGTTAGCTGCTCTGTACAATGGTTTTGCACAGAGAAGCCCAGATCATTCTCTTCTTGGGTCCCCCACCAGTGTTCTGGGCTCTTCCCCCCCCTGTCAAGTGTCCCTATAGCAAGCCACTTGTGGACACACAGTGGACTCTGCTCTACACCCTGTCAAAGACTCCCACTGTTGTGTTTGATCCAAAAACATTTGTTCAACACAGGTGATATTCTAATAATATTTTTTGCCCCATTTACACAGAACAAATGTACAGTATCTCACAAAAGAGAGTACACCCCTCATATTTTTGTAAATATTTTATTATATCGTTTCATCTGACAATACTAAAGAAATTACACTTTGCTGCAATATAAAGTAGTGAGTGCACAGCTTGCATAAGTGTAAATTTGCTGTCCCCTCAAAATAGCACAGCCATTAATGTCTAAAGCTCTGGCAATAAAAATGAGTACACCCCTAAGTGAAAATGTCCAAATTGGGCCCAATTAGCCATTTTCCCTCCCCAGTATCATGTGACTAGTTAGTGTTATAAGGTCTCAGGTGTGTTAAATTTGGCATTATCACTCTCACTCTCTCATACTGGTCACTGGAAGTTCAACACGGCATCTCATGGCAAAGAACTCTCTGATCTGAAAAAGAGAATTATTGCTCTACATAAAGATGGCCTAGGCTATAAGGAGATTGCCAAGACTCTGAAACCGAAACTGAGCTACAGCACATTGGCCAAGACCATACAATGGCTTAACAGGACAGGTTCCACTCAGAACAGGCCTTGTTATGGTCGACCAAAAAAGTTGAATGCTCAGCGTCATATACAGAAGTTGTCTTTGGGAAATAGATGTATGCGTGCTGCCAGAATTTCTGCAGAGGTTGAAGGGGTGGAGGGGTCAGCTTTTCAGTGCTTCACTGCATTACATTGGTCTGCATCTTCCTAGAAGGAAGCCTCTTCTAAAGATCATGAACAAGAAAGCCCGCAGTTTGCTGAAGACAAGGAAACTAAGGACATGGATTACTAGAACCATGTCCTGTGGTCTGATGAGACCAAGATAAACGTATTTGGTTCAGATGATGTCAAGTATGTGTAGCGGCAAACAAGTGAGGAGTACAAAGACAAGTGTGTCTTGCCTACAATCAAGCATGGTGGTGGGAGTGTCATGGTCTGGGGCTGCATGAGTGCTGCTGACACTGGAGAGCTACAGTTCATTGAGGGAAACATGAATGCCAACATGTAATGTGACATACCGAAGAAGAGCATGATCCCCTCTCTTCGGGGACTGGGCCGCAGGGCAATATTCCAACATGATAATGACCCCAAACACACCTCCAAGATGACCACTGCCTTGCTAAAGAAGCTGAGGGTAAAGGTGATGGACTGGCCAAGCATGTCTCCAGCTGTGAAGCTCTGGTGAACTCCATGCCCAAGAGGATTAAGGCAGTGCTGGAAAATAATGGTGACCACACAAAATATTGACACTTTGAGCCCACTTTGGACATTTTCACATAGGGGTGTACTCACTTTTGTTGCCAGCGGTTTAGACATTAATGGCTGTGTGTTGAGTTATTTTGAGGGGACAGTAAATTTACACTGTTATACAAGCTGTACACTCACTACTTTACATTGTAGCAAAGTGTCATTTCTTTAGTGTTGTCACATGACAAGATATAATATAATATTTACAAAAATATGAGGTGTGTACTCACTTTTGTAACATACTGTGAATACACTGGGCTCATCTCTATGCATCGTTTTTTTAAATTCTCAATTCACCAGAGCTGAGAGAACAAGTATTCAAGGGTAATGTTATGTCAAGCACCACTTCCCATTGAAGAACAGATTGTTGGCAGCCAACCAGACTCCAAGGGGGCCCATGTGCACTTCAGCACTATTTATTTTAAGACATTTCAGCTTTGCAAATCTTTAGAATTTCTTTCAGAAAAAGGTCAGCAATGCAATCCTTCCCATTTCTCTTGGTACAGGTGCATTTGAGGAAACCAAACGATTGTATACAATATGCATGCAGATCTGCTGGGAGCATTATTTCCATATAATCTGTCACCAATACATTTCTATTTTGCAAATACACTTTTTTTTGTTCAGCAAGAAAAAAATTGGTATTTACTGTGTAGAATTAATATTTAGTCAAAATTTTACACACATACATTTTATCCACTTAGGGAACTCAAAGGTAAATTGAATTACCAGTACTACTGATTGAGATCTAGACCTTTTCATCACTCTAGATTTAGGCAAACCAGCTTCAACCATTGCCTGTATAGTATACTAAGATACATGAAGCACTTTACAAAAAAAGTAACTGTGTGCACTGATGCACCTAAAGCTGGGCCATGAATCTTCTCAGTTCTAGGTACAACAATTGACAGGGTGCAGGTGCAATCTGAGTGCAAGCACTATCTGGTGGCAAGCAGGCAACATCTGTATTACTCTGGTGCTGGCAGTGCCCATTGTACACAGAAAGGAGGAACCTGCTGTTCTCAGGGAAGTAACATTGCCAGTGCCAACAGTGATTTTTTTTTTTTAAACTTCTTTTTTTATTAGTAATAATTGGTACAGACAGGTATGATAAAACAGATATTATACATCTTTGTGTAGTACAAACAAGACATCATAAATAGTATCAAGTCTTACAGTAATAACTTCCCTGTGCTTCAGTTATACAGAAAGTGTGTACTGGTTTTGCTTTTATTCCCCCCCCCCCCCACCCCCCAAGCAACAATAAACAAACCCGTAAATAAACAGTTGCACGCATAAGTAAGACAGTCGGGTGGCTATGAGGTCAAAGCATCAACCCAATCCTCTGAGGTCACAAGAATCCCATGGCAACATTCTCATATTATGGTAGGTCACGATTCAGCAGATCCACACGTTTCAATCTTATCTACCCAGTCTCCCCATATTTTGAGAAATTTTCCTGGCCTGCCCCTTGTCTCGTATGTTATTTTATATATTGGTATGTCCTGATTAATCAAAGCTTTCCATCTGTTCAAGGAGATCATTGTGGTTTGCGTCCAATGTAATAGTACAGTCTTCCTAGCATAATATAGTAGAAAACGCAAAAATTGTTTCCGACAGTTACTAAGATCTACCTCCTCAAACACCGAGAGGAGACACCATTTAGGACTACATATATTGGGCAGGTCAAAAGTGATCGCAACAAAGTGGGTCACCTGAGACCAAAATGGTCTTATCCGTTCACAGTCCCATAGCATATGTAACAAGTCACCCTCTTCTTTACCACACTTATGACACACTGGGGTAGGTATTTTCCGCATACGAAAAAGACGTAGGGGGGTGTAGTATATCCTGTGAAATATGCGTATCTGGATCATTTTATCTCTAGCGGAGATAGCAGTGCTAAAATAAGTATCCAATAGTTCCTCCCAATTATCTTCCGACAGCCCAGGTATATCCCTCGTCCATTGTCGTTTCAGGATTTGTAATCTAGTGGATTTAGGTTCATTCAGTATCTTGTAATAAGTGGAAACAAGTTTAACATGTTCTGGTCGGGCAAGTGCCCCTTCCAAAGTGGAGTTCTGAAAGAAAACATCCCTGAGTCCCAATTGAGACTCGGATGCATGTTTCAATTGTAAGTACCTAAACCTCCAGGACTCAGGTATACCCAGCTCCTGTCGTAACGTTGGGAATGTTTTAAATCCCCCCTCCTCGTACAGTTGGTGGACATATTTCAAACCCCTTTCAGCCCAGCTGCCAGCGGCAGGGAAATCTCTAAAATGTGAAAATAAAGGATTATTCCATATGGGCTGATTGGGCGATATCGTGGGGTGGGCTTCAGGTACCAGTGTCTGACAAACTTTAAAGATCTTGAGAGAAACTTTGATCATGTCTGTACCCCTCTTCTCAAAAACTGCTCCCCTAAATACCACATTCTACAGTGCTTCATAGGAGGAGAGCAATGCTGCCTCCGCCGCAGTAGCAGCATTATTCAATTGTGGAAATAGCCACCAATGTACATATACCAATTGTGAGGAGTAGTAGTACAGTCTCAGATTTGATAGTGCCAATCCCCCTTTATTTACGGGTAATTGTAAAGTAGTCAGTGCAATCCGAGGGTTTTTAGGAGACCATAAAAACGTAGACACCAGAGAGTCAATCTCTTGAAAAATCGCCTTGGGCACATATAACGGGCAGTTTGCCAAGATGTATAATAATTTGGGGAAAAACACCATTTTGTATAAATTAGCCCTCCCCATCAACGTAAGGGGCAAGTTAACCCAGTTATTAAGTTTAACCTTAAGGGAAGCTATGCAAGGAAGAAGATTATCTGGGATGTATTTTGAAATTGGTAGCCGGACAACCACCCCTAAGTATTTAAACGTTGTGGCAATCTGTAGAGGACAGTTCTGTGGCAATTGAGCAGGGGAATCAGAGTCTAAAGGAAATATAGTGGATTTAGTCCAATTAATCTTCAACCCCGAATATGCGCCAAAAGCAGTAATCAACTGCAGCAGTTTGGGAATCGTACATTTGGGGTTTGACAAATAAAGCAGCATGTCATCAGCACATAGTGATATACGCTCTTCCAATGGCCCTATCCACATGCCCTGTAGCTCCGTGGAACTCCTCAACAACCTTGCCAGAGGCTCCACTGCCAGTGCATACAGGAGAGGTGATAGAGGGCAACCCTGTCGGGTTCCCCTATGAATTTTAAAGGGTTTAGAAATGATACCATTAAGCCTAAGGCGTGCTACGGGCTGGTCATACAATATCTTAATCCAGGTGATGACATTATGTCCAAAGCCAAATTTTTCCATAACATATATGAGATAAGGCCATTCCACTGAATCAAACGCTTTATGGGCGTCCAGAGATACAATCGCTCTGGGGACTGTCAGTGGATTGGGGGTTTGTAGATTGGTATATAATCTGCGAATGTTACTATAGGTGGATCTTCCGGGGATAAAGCCGGTCTGATCTGGGCTAATGAGGGTGCTAATGATAGCATTTAATCGAGTTGCTAGAATTTTAGATACAATTTTCAAGTCCGTATTAATTAAGGAGATGGGCCTGTATGATTCGCAGTACTGCGGGTCTTTATTGGGTTTGGGTATTAATACAATAAGTGCTTCTTTCATGGAAGGAGGTAGGCAGCCTTGTGCAAAAATGGTTGAGAAAAGTTTTCTCAGTCTAGGGATTAGGATATCCTGATATTCTAAGTACCATTCAATGGGGAATCCATCTGGGCCCGGGGTCTTGTGCTTGGCAAAGCTTTTAATGGCGATCGTTATCTCCTCGGCGGAAATGGGTGATTCCAGGGACATCTTCTGTTCTAGGGGCAACACCGGGAAGTCAATCATATCAACATATTCATATAGTTCGGGAATGGTATAGTGGGCCTAGGAACGATATAAGTTTGTGTAAAAGCTGTGAAAAATCTCCATAATCTCATCCTGAGTATCTCTAAGTGTATTCGAAGTATCATAGACACAAGGGATGAAAATAGGGTCAGAGAGCGGTGCGGCTAAAAATGCCAGCAATTTCCCGCTCCTATCGCCCATCTCAAAGATCCGCTGACGTTGGTATAGGGTTTTCTTTTGGGTCTTTGAAAGAAGTGCAAGTTCATATTCTCTACTAATACTCTGCAAGTTCTGATAATAGGGGGGAGAGGGATCCCTGACATAAGAATCCTCCGCCTCCTGTAGCTGAGAGGCCAGTTTTCGTAGGCAATCCCCATTCGCCCTCCTGAGATCCAGTACCCCCTTCATATAGGCCCCTCTGGAAACCGCTTTAAAAGCAATCCAAGTTATCAGTTCGGGGACCTCCTTCCTGTTTTCCTGCCAAAAGTGTGTCACTGCGTCCCTACAGGTAGATGTTACCATGGGCTCCTGCAACCAGTACGAGCTCATCCGCCACACTGGGTCACCCAGGGCATTACCCGCTCTCATAGTCAATTGCAGAGGGGAGTGATCCGATATTGCCCTGGGTAAATAGGAAATCTCCTCTACTCCGGGCAGCGCAGCCCCAGAGAGGAAAAACATGTCTAGTCTAGAAAGCGATCTATAGGATGCTGATGCACAAGAGAACTCCCGCAACTCAGGGTGCTTCCAACGCCATACCTCCTTGAGGTCATAGGACGCGGCCCAGTCACTCAGCATTGTGGTCGATGGTCTAGTGCAACGTAGCCTATCCCGATCTGCGTTCATAACCTGGTTAAAATCTCCTCCTATAAGAAGGTGGCCTTGTAACATGGGAAGCACCACCGCCATACAGGCCCTCAATCTTTGCAAATCAAACGGTGGCGGCATATACATATTTACTAAAGTATATAACACTCCCAGGTATTGTAATATTACCACAACATAGCAGCCCTGTGGGTCAGTTTTGACTTCCAGTATCTGGACAGGTAAGGATCTTAGTATAAGTATGGATACCCCCCTAGAATAGGTCGAGTAAGTAGCATGAAAAGCATGTTCAATATATCTCTTTTTCAGGGTCATGACCCTCGATCCCACCAGGTGAGTTTCCTGGAGCATAAGTATTTGCGCCTTAGTGCGTTTTAAGTAATCAAAGACGAGTGATCTCTTAATCTTTGAGTTTAGACCTCTGACATTCCAAGTGATACAGTTAAAACTCATCGGTGGGATGCAGGCCCCATACAACAGAAGAGGGGAGAGAGGACAGACCAAAAAAAGCCTAGTTCCCAGCTCCCCCCCCTACCAACATACTACATACATTATGTATAGAATACAAAAATCGAACATCCCACCAGTATTTTCGTTGCCAGTTTATGCGTGCTTTACCTATGCAGGAAATAAAGAACAAACAACCCAACCTCAACCCTCTAGGTTCCCCCCTCCCCCCTCCCTGCTCATTATCCCCAACTATAACGAGCTTCATCCCAAAAAAACAAAAAGGGAAAACAGTTCAGTCTAGGGGGTGACCAGACGTAGCTCCCAGCTTCAGTCAGTAAGAGAAAACCTCGTTAGGTCAATAAAGGCAAATCTTGTGCATCCCCCGGCTAAACGTGGCACATATAAGGCACTTGATGAAGTAACCAAATGAAAAGGTGCGCATCCTATGTTGGGTGTAGGCACCAAGTCTAGGTCCGCCAGCTGAACGTAAGGGGAGCTCAGCAATAAACATGGCTCCAGGGTAGGACAACATAGAAATAACACAAAAATACCCCACATAATGTTCGCCCTCCTCCATAATCAGGGATTTCAGCCACAATAGTTGGTAAGGGCAATCTCCGCAACGTTTATGCAATGCCATAGAAAAATGGGACTATTACAGTCCATCCAACCATTCCGAAGCCTCGGTGGGTGAAAGAAAAAATTGCACTCTGCCTTCATTAACTACTCGCAGCTTGGCAGGATACATCATGCTGTAGGGAAGATGTTTCTCCCGAAGGCGCTTCTTAACATGGAGGAAAGCTGCTCTTTGCCTTTGGGTGGTAGCAGAAAAATCAGGGAAAATGGAGATCTTCTTTCCATTATATTGTATATCTTGTAGGTTCCGGGCAGTACGCATGATGCATTCTTTATCTCTAAAATGGAGCAGCTTGGCTAAAATGGGGCGCGGACGCGCTCCAGGGGGCATAGGGCGCATGGGCACCCTATGCGCCCGTTCAATCGCAAACAAGGGTGATAGGACTTCTCGTCCCAGTAAGGTACTCAGCCATTGTTCCAGGAACTGTTCTGTGTCCTTGCCTTCCGCACCTTCTGGGAATCCCACGAAACGCAGATTGTTACTGCGCATCCGGTCCTCAAGGTCCCCCAATTTAGTGGCATGCTCTTTAAGCTCCTGTTGATGCGTACGGATAGTAGCAGACATAACTTTGCATATTGTCCTCCATATCACTGATTCGCTGTTCTGCAGTAGAAATCCTAGAGCGGATCTTCTGCATGTCATGTTTAACAATGGATAAATCCAATCTGACTGTTTCGATCTGTGTGGTCAGTGTAGTCTGGCATTGATGGATAGCCTCCATGACATGTTTCAAAGTAAGCTCTTCCTCACCCTCCACCATCCCCTCTGCCTCCGTCCCCCGGTCCGCCCGTGGTGTGGGATCACCAGGGTCACTGTCCTTCTCCCATGCCCCTTCCTCCTCCCATGGCTCCACGTCCTCCTCCGCATGCGGCGACACCGGCGGGGGGGCATGCTGACTGGGTGGGGAGTCCGCAAAATGCTCCCTAATGGTCGTCGGGGGCTTAGGCTTACCGGGATTACCTGAGGATGGCTGTGTACCCGCCGAGGGTCCGGAATCATGTTTTGATTGCGGCTTGCTTTTGGACGGCTTGCCCATAGAGGAGGATGCGCCGGCGCCATCTTTGGCCTTGTTCCCCGCCTGCGTGGCCGCCCGCTCCGCAACGGATTTCTGACTCGCCGGGCCGTTCCGACCCATTTTAACGGCTCACCGGGAAAGCAGTGGGTGTTCTGGCGGCGTCTGCGGGGTCGGGACAGTGTCAGGGTAGTCGGATGCTGTAAAGGATTATTCGGTGCCGGAGGAGCTCTCAAGACGCGCTGTCTACATGTCCGCCGCTGGCCACGCCCCCCGTGATTTTTTTTTTTAACTGCCTATATAAGGACATTTTTTCTACTTACCAGTATATGCAGAGCTGTGCCAGATTTTGCACTCTCTAGTTTTAGTAAATCAACCCCACAGTTCCGGTCTTAGTAATTGTTCTAGCAACTAAGTAATCATATTTAAAGTCAGGAGTGTAACTACAGCTCATGGGCCCATAGTAAGATTGTGATGGTTGCCCTGACAGACGTTCTCTGTGGCACCTGGCAATGTCACTGATCTCAAACTTTAGGTATGCAAAGGGAAGGTCTTTGTGGACTTAGATGTTCTTTTGGACCCAAGGCCCCTGATAGAAGTGACAGGCTGATCTCCTAGCATCAATGTGGTGCACATTGCACCAATAAGAGGCAAACCAGTCTCCTCTAACTTGGGAGTATTAGCAGTGGCCTGTGACTCCTCATGGGAAACATCATAAGTCAAAGACTTAGCCTACTGCAAATCTGCCAAAATATTTGTGGCCCTTCGTTCAGAAGCTTCTAAATGCACAGGCAATTCCAATGTAAAGAGAATGTGCAAGCGATGGCACAGTATTGCACATACACCTTCTGTGCTCAGAGTTGAAAAACAACTAGGTACTTTGGGTCATAACGTCCTTCATGACCATAATAACATTTTCAGCCAAAATGGCAGATGACGCAGTCACACCCAATGGAGCCAAGGAGCAATTTGATAAAGGAAGAGACTCTAAAAACAGAGGGCAGCATGATTCCTGCTAACACATGTCACTTGTTGCTATAGGATGGTGCACAGCAAGCAGTCTCGACCAGTTAGTGGAAAGTATACTGGGTTCACCTAATACAGGACATTTGCCTCCATGTATAGAATCAGACAACAAAGCATGTTACAGGCACAGTGTTGTAAACAATGTACAGGCTCAGGGACCGAAGCAAGGCCTCTAGTACTTATGAAACCTGGACAGAAAGTGCCCATGAAGCCTGGTCACTTTTGCTGGACAGTTTAATATGTTAAAGTGATTGTAAAGATAAAATGAAAAAAACATGTTTTACTTACCTGCTCTATGCAATGGTTTTACACTGTCATGTACATCACTAAAGTAACATCTGGCTCAGGTAAGTATAAGTGAGGCTGGAGGTGGGAGGGGGGCTGCATACCAAAGGTATATTATCTTTTGCTTTTAGAGCCACTTTAAAGTAAGTTGAAAAACAATAGATTTACTGGCAGGATCACCAAGTAAAAAAAAAAAAAAAAAAATTAAAAAAAAACCTACAAAAGAAAACAAATGGAACCATGAAATGTAAAGATTGGTGAGTTGCAATATACATTTTTTTTGCTTTCGGGGCAAGATACAGTTTAATTTTACAGCTAACTGTTCTTGTTCTCAGTAACTTATCAGCCTTTCATCAGCATATATATGGATTAGACGTAAAAGAAATCAGGATGCACCACCAATTCAAGAATGTGCTAAATGTCATAGCTTAATAGTCAGTAAAGAAAAAAAAGAGTAGTATTAATAATAATTAGGGATGAGCCGAACACCCCCCGGTTCCGTTAGCACCAGAACTTTCGAACGGACCCCAAATTCGTACGAACGTTAGAACCCCATTGAAGTCTATGGGACTCGAACTTTCAAAATTAAAAGTGCTAATTTTAACTGCTAATATGCAAGATACTGTCCTAAAAAGGGTTTGGGGACCTGGCTCCTGCCCCAGGGGACATGGGTCAATGCAAAAAAAAGTTTTAAAAACGTCCGTTTTGGTGGGAGCACTGATTTTAATGACAATTAAAGTGAAAAAAAAGTGAAATAGTCCTTTAAATATCGTGCCTGGGGGTGTCTATAGTATGCCTGTGAAGTGCCACGTGTTTCCCGTGTTTAGAACAGTCCCTGCACAAAATGACATTTAACGGAAATAACGTAATTTAAAACTGCTTGCGGTTTTAATGTTATATCTGGTTCCTGCAATATGGTTGAAAATCATTGAGAAAAATGGCATGGGTAGCCCTCCCTGCCCATTACCAGCCCCTTTGGGTCTTGTACGGATATTAAGGGGAACCCCGTACCCATATTAACCACTTCAGCCCCGGACCAATTTTCAGCTTAAGGACCAGAGGTCTTTTTACAATTTCGCACTGCACTGTTTTAACTGGTAATTGCGCGATCATGCAATGTTGTACCCAAACGAAATTTGAGTCCTTTTCTTCCCACAAATAGAGCTTTCTTTTGATGGTATTTGATTGCCTCTGCAATTTTTATTTTTTTGCGATATAAATGGAAAAAGACTGAAAATTTTGAGAAAAAAATATATTTTCTACTTTTTGTTATAAGAAAAATCGAATAAACTCAATTTTAGTCATACATTTAGGCCAAAATTTATTCAGCCACATGTCTTTAGTAAAAAAAATGTCAATGAGTGTATATTTATTGGTTTGCGCAAAAGTTATAGCGTCTACAAACTAGAGTACATTTTCTGGAATTTACACAGCTTTTAATTTACGACTGCCTATCTCATTTCTTGAGGTGCTAAAATGGCAGGGCAGTACAAACCCCACCCCCCAAATGACCCCATTTTGGAAAGTAGACACCCCAAGGAAATTGCTGAGGGGCATGTTCAGCCCATTGAATATTTTTTTTTGTCCCAAGTGATTGAATAATGACACAAAAAAAAGGAAAAAAAAGTTTACAAAAAGTTGTCACTAAATGATATATTGCTCACACATGCCATAGTTATACGTGGAATTGCACCCCAAAATATATTCTGCTGCTTCTCCTGAGTACGGGGATACCACATATGTGGGACTTTTTGGGAGTCTAGCTGCGTACGGCACCCCGAAAACCAATCACTGCCTTCAGGATTTCTAAGGGTGCAAATTTTTGATTTCACTCCTCACTACTAGGGATGAGCTTCGTGTTCGAGTCAAACATACGTTCGACTCGAACATCGGCTGGTTGCCCGTTCGGCGAATTCCGAACGTTATGGGCCGTTTGCGCCAAATTCGTGTGGCGCTCATGTGCTGGCTCATGATTGGCCAAGCATGCACTGTGACCCCGCATGCTTGGCCAATCACAGCGCCAGCAGCGAGGAGAGCCATGATTGGCCACAGGCAGGATGCCTGTGGCCAATCATAGCTCAGGCTGTATAGTACACGCCCCACGCTATATAAGGCCGCCAGCGCGGCGGCCTAGTGTAGTGTGTTGGCGTCTGAAGCAGTTAGTGGGTGTTCTGTGTACCTTCAACACAGTACACACCGATCGTTTTCGGACGATTTTTGATCTTGCTGTTGTGTAGTGGTTGTTGTCTGTGTGCCCTGACCGCAGTATACACCGCTATATTCACCTCACCTATATAGCTAGTGATCTATCTTTTATAATAGATCTTGCAGTCAGTAGTGTTAGGAGCTTGTGCGTGCTGTCTGTGTGCTCTGTACCCAGTACACACCGCTATATCCACCTACATAGCTCTTCTCTATTTGAACCCACTTGCCATCTGCAGGAGTTATTGGAAGTTGTGTGTGCCTCCAGCACAGCACAGTATACATCTGTATATACCCCTTTATCTCTGGTGTTCTATAAAAAAGGCATCTGCAGGAGTTAGTGGTTTTTTTTGTGCCTCCAGCACAATATACACCTGTATCTACCCTTTATTGCGGTTCTCTAATAGAGGCATCTGCAGGGCTTAGTGGGTGTTGTATGACTCCATTACACTGCTGTTTTACCCAACTACCTTCAGGCCATTACCATGTCTGGAAGGCCAGCAAGGAGAGGCAGACAGGCGCGAGCCGATAAAAGAGGGCAAGCAGGCTCTGTGTCTAGAGACAACAGTGCTGGTCATGGACGCGGTGCATTGTCATCAGCACGTGGCCATGGGACACGCTTGTCCTTCTTTTCGGCAGCTGGACATGTTGAACCGCAACATGCCAACGACTTGGTAGAGTGGATGACCAAGCCCTCTTCATCCTCCTCATCCTCTCTCACCCAGTCTCAGGGTACTAGCAAAGCAGCTGCCAATGCATCGTCTTCCCTCCTCTCAATGTCATCATCAGTGACTCCTTCCCTAGACCCACCACGTCCTCCTGAGGAGTCTCCTGAACTCTTTGAGCACAGTGTTGGGTACATGCTCCAGGAGGATGCCCAGTGTTTTGTGGGCTCTGATGATGACACTCAGCTAGAGGAAGGCAGTAGCATGAGCACAGAGAGAGGGGATGCTCAAGAAGGACAGCAATCTGGCAGTCATGTTCCACAAGCTGCAGCATACTGCCAGGTTTGCTACAGCGATGAAGAGGGAGGGGATGATGAGGGCACTGACTCCACGTGGGTGCCTGGTAGGAGAGAGGAGGAGGAGGAGGAGGAGGCACATGTCCAACAAGGCAGGATGCCCTCTGGGGGCCAGCTTAGGGACAGCACACCGACTGAATCACACCGCAGAGCTCTGCCTGTGCAGGGCGCTGCCTCTGCGTGTTATTCTAAAAGTTCTTTGGTGTGGGCCTTTTTTGAGACGAGTGCATCAGATCGCACCGCTGCTATTTGCAACATATGTCTCAAGGGTATCTCGCGTGGCCAAAACATCAGCCGCTTGGGCACCACATGCTTGACCAGACATATGTTGACTTGCCATGCAGCTCGTTGGCAAGCGTACCTCAAAGACCCACACCAAAGAACAAAGCGGACCTCTCCTTGCTCCTCATCAGCTGGCATCTCCAACCCCACTAGACCTTCAGTCCTCTCTGAAACCTGCTCTGAGAGGAATGAAGGTGTAGAATTAGGTGTGTCACAGCCAAGTGCTTCCGGGAACTCTGCTAGCGGTACACCCACGTCCGATTATAGCAGGCAAATGTCCCTGCCCCAGCTGCTGAACCGGCGAAAGAAGTTCACTCCCAGCCATCCACATGCCCAGCGGTTGAATGCTAGCTTGGCTAAATTGCTAGCACTTCAACTGCTGCCTTTTCAGTTGGTAGACTCGGCCCCCTTCCGTGAGTTTGTACAATGTGCGGTTCCTCAGTGGCAGGTCCCCAAACGCCACTTTTTCTCACGGAAGGCGATTCCGGCTCTCTACGGGCATGTGGAAGGCAATGTCCTTGCCTCGCTGGACAGGGCGGTCAGCGGTAAGGTGCATATTACCGCTGACTCATGGTCCAGCAGGCATGGACAGGGAAGTTACCTGTCTTTCACGGCCCATTGGGTCACTCTTCTGGCAGCTGGGAAGGATGTAGGACAAGGTGCAGTAGTGTTGGAGGTTGTTCCGCCACCACGCCTCCAAAATGCTACTATTGGTTGTGACACACCTCTCTCCTCCACCCCCTCCTCTTCTTCTTCCTCCATGGCCTCTTCCAGTGCTCTGTCCTCAGAACCAGCGGTGCTCCGTAGGCGTTCCAGGGGCTACGCATGTACGCAGGCAAAACGATGCCATGCTGTGCTTGCGCTGGTTTGTTTGGGGGACAGGAGCCACACTGGGGCGGATGTTTTGTCAGCTCTGCAGGGGCAGGCCGAGAGGTGGTTGACGCCACGCCAGCTTAAGCCAGGAATGGTGGTTTGCGACAATGGCACCAACCTCCTCTCCGCCCTCCGACAGGGACAACTGACCCATGTGCCCTGTGTAGCTCACGTCCTTAACCTTGTGGTGCAGCGGTTCTTGGGCAGGTACCCGGGGTTACAGGATGTCCTGAAGCAGGCCAGGAAAGTCTGTGTTCATTTCCGCCAATCATTTAATGCCTGTGCTCAGCTGGCTGAGCTCCAAAAGGAGTTGAACCTGCCCAAGAACCGCCTTATATGTGACATGCCCACCAGGTGGAACTCAACGTTGGCCATGCTGCAGTGGCTGCACACGCAGCAGAGGGCCATCAATGAGTACCTGTGCGACTACGGCACCAGGACAGGGTCAGGGGAGCTTGGTTTTTTCTCACCACGCCAGTGGGGCATGATTAGGGATGCATGCACTGTCCTGTCACCGTTTGAGGAGGCCACAAGGATGGTGAGCAGTGACAGTGCATGCATCAGTGACACTGTACCTCTTGTCCACCTCTTGGAGCATACGCTGCGTGGAATAATGGACAGGGCACTTGAGGCAGAACAGAGGCAGGAAGAGGAGGACTTCCTTGCCTCTCAAGGCCCCCTTTATCCAGACAGTGTTCCTGCTGTGCCACCCATCACACAGGAAGAGGATGAGGAGGAGGAAGAGGAGGAGGAGGATGATTGTGTCAGAATGGAGGTGGAGGCTGGCACTCAGCATCAGCAGCAGCAGTCTTGTAGGGATGATTTACAGTCCCAAGAAACACGTGGACTTGTACGTGGCTGGGAGGAGGTAGCTGCGGATCATGTTGCCCTTAGTGACCCAGAGGACTCCGGACCGAATGCCTCAGCTAACCTACGCTGCATGGCCTCCCTGATCCTGCAAAGCCTGCGGAAGGATCCTCGTATTCTTCGGATCAAGGAGAGGGACCATTACTGGCTGACCACTCTCCTTGATCCACGGTACAAGGGTAAGGTTGCCGACCTTATCTTGCCATCGCAGAGGGAGCAGAGGATGAGACATCTCCGGGAGGCCTTGCAGAAAGGTCTGTGCAACGCGTTCCCAGAGACTGGGAGGTTACAAACTCCTGGTCCTGGACAACGTGTTGCTGAGGCATCGATCAGAAGGAGTGGTGGAGAAGGTGGCCGTCTGACTGATGCTTTCAGACAATTTTTTAGTCCGCAGCCCCAAGGTATGATCGGTTCCAGCAACCATTGCCAGCGTCTGATTTACATGGTGCAGGAATACCTAGGGGCAAGGTCAGACTTGGACACCTTTCCCACCGAAAATCCTCTGGCTTACTGGGTCTTGAGGATGGATCACTGGCCAGAGCTTGCACAGTATGCAATTGAGCTACTGGCCTGTCCTGCATCCAGCGTTCTTTCGGAACACACCTTCAGTGCTGCTGGTGGCTTTGTTACCGATCACAGGGTGGGCCTGTCCACCGAATCAGTTGATCGTCTGACCTTCATCAAGATGAATCAGTCTTGGATCACCCACAGCTACCAAGCACCTGAAGCTGATGTAACCAAATAATTTTTTTTGAAATATCACATCCCTTCAAGACTGCCTATGCTGATGCTGAGTGACTGTCCTGTTATGTTGATTGTCTATCCTCTTCCTCCTCCGCTGATATGTTGGAAGAACATTTCTGGTTCTGGGTGATGCCATCAGCCCAATTTTTCTGCCCCTGTTTAACAGGGGCGTTTAATTACAATTTTTGATGCAATGCTTTGCAGCAGGGCTAATTCCTGCAATAAAACTAGAGTATATGGGAGAGGTTGCAGTGTCGTGGCACCAGCACCAGTGCCTAAAGCCCAATTTTTCTGCCCCTGTTTAACAGGGACATGTAATTACAATTCTTGATATAATATTTCACAGGAGGGCCCGTTCCTGTGCCCACCCAGAGTAACTCTGAGGACTTATAGTGTTGTGGCACCAGCACCACAACCACCAAAGGTCAATTTTTCTACCACTGTTCAACAATGGCATGTAATTACAATTCTTGATATAATCGTTCACAGCAGGGCGCTCCAGCGCCCAGCACGAGTCACTTTGTGGGCTTACAATGTTGTGGCCAAACCAACACCTTGTTCCGCCATTTCTGCAGAGCATATAGGGCAGGCCCCTACTTTCAAACATCCAACTTACAAACATCTCCTACTTGCAAACGGAAGGAGACAACAGCAAGTGAGATGAAAAAAGATGGACAACAAAACAAATTATACAGGGGTGATAACCCTTCCCTATGTTTTCCAAAAAGCTTAAAAATATTTTTTTTGACTGGAGCTACACTTTAACCACTTCCCGACCAGCGCACGATGATATACGTCGACAGAATGGCACGGGCAGGCATATTGGCGTACAGGTACGTCCAATATTCGATGCCGCTCCCGCGCTGGTCGGGACCCCCGTGAGTCCGGTCGCCGGACCCGCGGACTCGATCGCCGCGGGCATCCCCGCGATCGTCTCACGGAGCGGCCGAATGGAGGAAATGCTGTGTAAACAACATTTTTCCATTCTGCCTAGCAACTAGTGACGCTGATCTCTGCTCCATGTGATTGGAGCATAGATCAGTGTACACTAAATGAAAGCCCAACCCCCCCACAGTTAGTAACACACCCCTAGGAACACTTAACCCCTACACTGCCACCCACTGGTTAACCCTTTCACTGCCAGTGTCATTTACACAGGAATCACTGCATTTATATAGCAGTGATTACTGTATAAATGACAATGGTCCCAAAACTGTGTCAAAAATGTCCGATGGGTCCCCGGAAATGTCGCAGTCACAATAAAAATCGCAGATCGCCGCCATTACTAGTAAAAAAAAATAATAATAAAAAATTATTAATAAAAATGCTATAAAACTATCCCTATTTTGTAAACGCTATAACTTTTGCGCAAACCAATCAATAATCGCTTATTGCGATTTTTTTTACCAAAAATATGTAGAAGAATACGCATCGGCCTAAATTGAGGGAAAAAAATGTTTTTTTATATATTTTTGGGGGATATTTATTATAACAAAAAGTAAAAAATAATGCGTTTTTTTTTCAAAATTGTTGCTCTATTTTTGTTTATAGCGCAAAAAATAAAAACCGCAGGGTTGATCAAATACCACCAAAAGAAAGCTCTATTTGTGGGAAAAAAAGGACGTCAATTTTGTTTGGGAGCCACGTCGCACGACCGTGCAATTGTCAGTTAAAGCGACGCAGTGCCGAATCGCAAAAAGTGGTCTGGTCTTTGACCAGCAAATTGGTCCGGTCTGAAAGTGATTAAAAATGTACCAGTTGAAAATTACAAACAGATTCAACTTAACACAACAAACCTACACAGTCCCTGTCTTGTTTGCACCGCCTGTATACTGCTGTTCTGAGTATATAGGGCATGGGGGCCACACGCATTTCCTTTTTTTAATATGGGTACAGGGTTCCCCTTGATATGCGTACAAGACCCAAAGGGGCTGGTAATGGGCAGGGAGGGCTACCCATGCCATTTTTCTCAATGGTTTTCAACCATATTGCAGGAACCAGATATAACATTAAAACCGCAAGCAGTTTTTAATGATGTTATTTCTGTTTAATGTCATTTTGTGCAGGGACTGTTCTAAACACAGGAAACACGTGGCACTTCACAGGCATACTACAGACACCCCCAGGCACCATATTTAAAGGAATATTTCACTTTTTTTTTCACTTTAATCATCATTAAAATCAGTGCTCCCGCCAAAACGGCCATTTTTAAAAACATTTTAGGCATTGACCCATGTCCCCTGGGGCAAGAGCCAGGTCCCCAAACCCTTTTTAGGACAGTATCTTGCATATTAGCCGTTAAAATTAGCACTTTTAATTTAGAACGTTCGAGTCCCATAGACGTCAATGGGGTTCTAAAGTTCGTTCGAATTTGGGGTCCGTTCGAAAGTTCTGGTACGAACCGAACCGGGGGTTGTTTGGCTCATCCCTACTCACTACCTATCACAGTTTTGAAGGCCATAAAATGCCAAAATAACACAAAACCCCCCCAAATGACCCCATTTTGGAAAGTAGACACCCCAAGGAAATTGCTGAGGGGCATGTTGAGCCCATTGAATATGTTTCTTTTTTTGTCCCAAGTGGTTGAATAATGACAAAAAAATTTTTTTTACAAAAAGTTGTCACTAAATGATATATTGCTCACACATGCCATAGTTATATGTGGAATTGCACCCCAAAATATATTCTGCTGCTTCTCCTGAGTATGAGGATATCACATATGTGGGACTTTTTGGGAGTCTAGCTGCGTATGGCACCCCGAAGGCCAATCACTGCCTTCAGGGTTTCTAAGGGTGCAAATTTTTGATTTCACTCCTCACTACCTATCACAGTATCGAAGGCCATAAAATGCCAAAATAGCACAAACCCCCCCCCCCCCAAATGACCCCATTTTGGAAAGTAGACACCCCAAGCTATTTACTGAGAGGCATGTTGAGTCCTTGAAATATTTTATATTTTGCCACAAGTTGCAGGAATATTAATTTTCTTTTTTTTTTTTTTGCACAAAGTTGTCACTAAATGATATATTGCTCACACATGCTATGGGCATAAGTCAAATTACACCCCAAAATAAATTCTGCTGCTTCTCCCGAGTACGGGAATACCACATGTGGGGGACTTTTTGGGAGCCTAGCCAAGTACGGGACCCCGAAAACCAAGCACTGCCTTCCGGATTTAAATATAAAAACGCTACCAAAAAAACCTGTTAGCGATCGCAGGGATCAGGCCTGACTCTGCGATCTCTGCAGTTATGTGTTTAGTGTTTTGTAAGTGACAGTGATCGATCGATACTGCACTTGGGTGGGCTGGGCGGAGGGGCAAAACGCAGGTGCTAGCAGGTATCTGGGCTGATCCTGCTAACAATGCGTTTTTTTGGAAACCTAAACTGCTGGGGATGCTAGTATAGATCTGATCAGATCAGATATTGATCTGTTCAGATTCTATACCACTACGGGAGATTTATGCTTTACGCGTGGGTGTTAGCGGTACTGGCACTAACCTAGCGCTGCCTGGGGTGACGCAGACCCTGACCCTAAAACCTAATTGATATCACCCGCCGGGTGATCAGGGGGTTAAACCTTTATTGGGTAATAAATGGTGGGTGCCCTGATGCTATAAAAAGCAAACTAACCAGAGTCACCCGTAACACTTATACGGTGATCACTGGTGAAAGGGTTAACTAGGGGCAATCAGGGGGTTCAAATTTTTATTAGGTAGTATATGGAGGTCTCCGCCGCTATATAAAAACCTGACGGGGAACCTAAATAACTAACTGGCTAACCAGCATCACCAGTGACACTTATACGGTGATCGCTGGTGAAAGGGTTAACTAGGGCCAATCAGGGGGTTAAAACCATTATTGGGTAGTATATGGGGGTACCTAGCACTATAAAAACCTGGCGGTGAACCTAAAAAAATAACTAGCTACTTAGCTGCACCAGTGACACTAATGCAGCGATCAGAAAAATGATCGCTTAGTGACACTGGAAAAAGGGGGTAAAAGGGTTAACTAGGGGCAATCAGGGGGTTAAAACCATTATTGGGTAGTATATCGGGGTACCTAGCGCTATAAAAACCTGGCGGTGAACCTAAAAAAATAACTAGCTACCTAGCGACACTAGCGACACTAATGCAGCGATCAGAAAAATGATCGCTTAGTGACACTGGCAAAATGGGGTGAAAGGGTTAACTCTAAGGGCAATCAGGGGGTTAAACCTTTATTGGGGGGTGGTAGGGGGCTACCCTGGACCTAACACTAACTGCCCTGACAGAGGAGAATGACATCACTTCCTCCCTGCCTAAGGTTGCCGACCCTGTCCTGGTGCCATAGTCGCACAGGTACTCATTGAAGGCCCTCTGCTGCGTGTGCAGCTGCTGCAGCATGGCCAACGCTGAGTTCCACCTGGTGGGCATGTCACATATAAGGCGGTTCTTGGGCAGGTTCAATTCCTTTTGGAGCTCAGCCAGCCGAGCACAAGCATTAAATGATCGGCGGAAATGCACACAGACTTTCCTGGCCTGCTTCAGGACTTCCCGTAAGCCCGGGTATCTGCCCAAGAACCGCTGAACCACCAGGTTAAGGACGTGAGCCACACAGGGCACATGGGTCAGTTGTCCCTGTCGGAGGGCGGAGAGGAGGTTGGTGCCATTGTCGCAAACCACCATTCCTGTCTTAAGCTGGCGTGGCGTCAACCACCTCTCGGCCTGCCCCTGCAGAGCTGACAAAACATCCGCCCCAGTGTGGCTCCTGTCCCCCAAACAAACCAGCACAAGCACGGCATGGCATCGTTTTGCCTGCGTACTTGCTTAGCCCCTGGAACGCCTACGGAGCACCGCTGGTTCTGAGGACAGAGCACTGGAAGAGGCCATGGAGGAAGACGAAGAGGAGGGGGTGGAGGAGAGAGGTGTGTCACAACCAATAGTAGCATTTTGGAGGCGTGGTGGCGGAACAACCTCCAACACTATTGCACCTTGTCCTTCATCCTTCCCAGCTGCCAGAAGAGTGACCCAATGGGCCGTGAAAGACAGGTAACGTCCCTGTCCATGCCTGCTGGACCATGAGTCAGTGGTAATATGCACCTTACCGCTGACCGCCCTGTCCAGCGAGGCAAGGACATTGCCTTCCACATGCCGGTAGAGAGCCGGAATCACCTTCCATGAGAAAAAGTGGCGTTTGGGGACCTACCACTGAGGAACCGCACATTGTACAAACTCACGGAAGGGGGCCAAGTCTACCAACTGAAAAGGCAGCAGTTGAAGTGCTAGCAATTTGGCCAAGCTAGCATTCAACCGCTGGGCATGTGGATGGCTGGGAGTGAACTTCTTTCGCCGGTTCAGCAGCTGGGGCAGGGACATTTGCCTGCTATAATCGGACGTGGGTGTACTGCTAGCAGAGTGCCCGGAAGCACTTGGCTGTGACACACCTAATTGTACACCTTCATTCTTCTCAGAGCAGGTTTCAGAGAGGACTGAAGGTCTAGTGGGGTTGGAGATCCCAGCTGATGAGGAGCAAGGAGAGGCCCGCTTTGTTCTTTGGTGTGGGTCTTTGAGGTACGCTTGCCAACGAGCTGCATGGCAGGTCAACATATGTCTGGTCAAACATGTGGTGCCCAAGCAGCTGATGTTTTGGCCACGCGAGATACGCTTGAGACATATGTTGCAAATAGCAGCGGTGCGATCTGATGCACTCGTCTCAAAAAAGGCCCACACCAAAGAACTTTTAGAATAACGCGCAGAGGCAGCGCCCTGCACAGGTGGAGCTCTGCGGTGTAATTTAGTCGGTGTGCTGCCCCTAAGCTGGCCCCCGGAGGGCATCCTGCCTTGTTGGACATGTGCCTCCTCCTCCTCCTCCTCTCTCCTACCAGGCACCCATGTGGAGTCAGTGCCCTCATCATCCCCTCCCTCTTCATCGCTGTAGCAAACCTGGCAGTATGCTGCAGCTTGTGGAACATGACTGTCAGATTGCTGTCCTTCTTGAGCATCCCCTCTCTCTGCATTCACGCTACTGCCTTCCTCTAGCTGAGTATCATCATCAGAGCCTACACAACACTGGGCATCCTCCTGGAGCATGTACCCAACACTGTGCTCAAAGAGTTCAGTAGACTCCTCAGGAGGACGTGGTGGGTCTAGGGAAGGAGTCACTGATGATGACATTGAGAGGAGGGAAGACAATGCGTTGGCAGCCGCTTTGCTAGTACCCTGAGCCTGGGTGAGAGATTATGAGGAGGATGAAGAGGGCTTGGTCATCCACTCTACCAAGTCGTTGGCATGTTGCGGCTCAATATGTCCAGCTGCCGAAAAGAAGGACAAGTGTGTCCCATGGCCACGTGCTGATGATGACGATGCACCGCTTCCATGACCAGCACTGTTGTCTCTAGACACAGAGCCTGCTTACCCTCTTTTATCGGCTCGCACCTGTCTGCCTCTCCTTGCTGGCCTTCCAGACATGGTAATGGCCTGAAGGGAGTTGGGAAAACCAGCAATTGGGTAGTGTATATTGTGCTGGAGGCACACACAACATCTACTAACTCCTGCAGATGGCAGATGGCTCAATTAGAGAAGAGCTATGTAGGTGGATAGAACGGTGTATACTGGGTTCAGAGCACGCAGACAGCACGCACAATCTCCTACCACTGACTGCAAGCTCTATTTAAAATGAGCAAGATAGCTAGCTATATAGATGGATATAGCGGTGTATACTGGGTTCAGAGCACGCAGACAGCACGCACAATCTCCTACCACTGACTGCAAGCTCTATTTAAAACGAGCAAGATAGCTAGCTATATAGATGGATATAGCGGTGTATACTGGGTTCAGAGCACGCAGACAGCACGCACAGACTGCAAGCTCTATTTAAAACGAGCAAGATAGCTAGCTATATATATGGATATAGCGGTGTATATTGGGTTCAGAGCACACAGACAGCACGCACAATCTCCTACCACTGACTGCAAGCTCTATTTAAAACGAGCAAGATAGCTAGCTATATAGATGGATATAGCGGTGTATACTGGGTTCAGAGCACGCAGACAGCACGCACAATCTCCTACCGCTGACTGCAAGCTCTATTAAAAAAGAGAAATATAGCTAGCTATATAGGTGAATATAGCGTTATATATTGCGGTCAGGGCACGCAGACAACAACCACTACAGAAGAGCAAGAACGAAAAATCGGCCGATAACGATCGGTATATACTGTGTTGAAGGTACACAGAACACCCACTAACTCCTACAGACGCCGACACACTACACAAGGCAGCCGCGCTGGCGGCCTTATATAGTGTGGGGCGTGTACTACACAGCCTGAGCTATGATTGGCCACAGGCATCCTGTCTGTGGCCAATCATGGCTCTCCTCTCTGTCGGCGCTGTCATTGGCCAAGCATGCGGGGTCACAGTGCATGCTTGGCCAATCATGAGCCAGCAATGCACTGCGATGGCGCAGTGCATTGTGGGCCGTGAGCGCCACACGAATTTGGCGCGAACGGCCCATAACGTTCGGAATTTGCCGAACGGGCGAACAGCCGATGTTCGAGTCGAACGTATGTTCGACTCGAACACGAAGCCCATCCCTAATAATAATAATATTTTATATTAGGACATGATTGTTATTGCTAAGATATACAATAACCCTAAAATATACTGCATCTTAAAGAAAATGTAAACTTGTGAATAGGACAACAAACCTCATGTTTTACTGTGCAAAGAAAAGAGGGAAAGCTATGACTAGTGATAATCTTGAAGATTCCTCAATTATCTGTCATTAGGTTTTGGCTATGCTCCTCGTAGAGGGTTAGGGCCTGTTTCAACTGGAATCTCTCCAACACAAAATGATACATAATGCACTGGATATGGACTGTCTTAACATCTCTCAGTTATTCTATGACTATTAACTCAACAGTCTTTTAGCTGGGCCCTCTCTCCCACACCTAGGCCCTTTAACAGCTATAAATACAACTTAACAACCGGGGTAACTGGCGCTACCTATTTAACACGGAAGAATATTAATTCTCAATACTAAAAAGGATGTATTTTTAGAGGAAAAAGTCAAAGAATGCCAGCAGGTCCAATAAAAACACCGACCTATTTCACAACTAGTAGTTTTCATATCTCCAATTACAACCAGATAAAGATAATTGCTCTTTAACAGATGACAATGTAATCCTTTAGAACCCACTCACTTCAGTTCAGTCCAAGAAAAAACACCAAGCAACCTCTACCAGAATCGTGTGCAGTCGCACAGGTTGACCTATTGCGACTTGAACACGGCTGTGGCAAGTGTAATTATTTATAACCGTATTTGAAAAATCAATATAAATTACCGGAAAATAATCATACATAAATCCTATGAAGAAAAAACGAAATGACAAAGAAAGTGATACTTGATGCGACTTTAACCTTAAAATCGCATCAGTGCTAAGATGTGATTATAACCAACAATCTATCAACTAAAATAATAAATCTGATATGAAAATACAAAATCTATTGAAAAAATACATATATAAAAGTGCATTAAAAAGTGCAAGTGGAAAAACAAAAAAATATTTTAAGATGCAAAATATATGACACAACCAATGCCCAAAGTGAATCGCAAGACCTAAAAAGTGTATAATAAAAAAATGTATAATAAAAAATACACCTGTAAATAAAGATATATATATATATATAAATAAAAAGTGAACCTCAAAACATAAAAATAATTATAAAAATAAAATAATAAAAATAAAAGTGATGATATAGTGTCCAATTGTCCAAAAAAAATCTTCAATAGTGTAAATCCAGCATTGAATGTTCATAAAGTGACTTTAGTGCTTGTTGTGCAATCTTCAAAGTGACTTCCGTGCTCCCCCACAAGGTGCCCCACTCACCAGAAGAATACACCCCTGCAGGGGTAATTCGCCTTTAAACCAAATCTGACGATATCCAGCTCCTTGGCCCGTATATTTTGTAATCATTCGTATCCAGAAGGGAATTCCATTTATATCCTCATAGGAAAGAAATTATAGTCTCCATAGTGTAATCCGTATATAAAAAACAAATTTATTTCCACAAAAATAAAAAACAAAATTCATATAATAAAAATATGGAAACACAGTCCACCAAGAGATCTACTTTACATAGACTCCATGGGTTATTGATCCACTTCTCCGGTATCAATCCAGAAAAAACAGGATAAAAAATATATATAATAAAAACAAACTATGGAAAACACGCTAATGGCTCTCTGCCCCAGGAAAAACAAAAAACAGTCTCGAGTAAAGTAGATCGCTCCAAGAGCGATGTCCCGGGATTAATTCTGTTTATATAGACAGCTCTAATATTTGTAAGTCCCCTTAGGATAGAGCCCTTATAGCGCGAATTCCAAACAAACAGCGGGTACCGTTCGGTGGGTATGCAGCGTGCGCTCCAACTGCGTTCCAACCACCGTAGGCGACCCGGAAATGACGTAGTAAGCGTAACTCCGTTGAACGCGTTTCGTCATTGACGTCTTCAGCGGCGGTGTCACGCTTCTACGTACTGCACATTAGATAGAAAAATAAACAAACTAATAGACACCTTATTGGTCATTCCCATATCCAGCACCCAATCAGATACTGAAGGGCGGGACAGGTATCCGAGACTATGGGAAAAACAACTCCCTATTCATTCCTCATGTTCGTAACATCCAGTCACAGACTGGAATGCGGGGAAGAACATCCGAAGTTCTAGAGAAAACGGCCAAACTGTAAAAGATATATAAAAATAATATCAAATAATTACTAGTATCTCTCACTTAAGAAATTAACCCACAAGGGTGATCTATCCGATGGGGAACTTAAAAATAATTTATTTCTCTTTTACATAATGACCTTAATAACCCTCTTTTACATAATGACCTTATAAAAAAATTTTTAAACATTTACAAAGACCAAACTTAAATAAATGTCTGAATACATCCATCTATAAGATAGGTCATTTCTAAAGCTAAGATGGTTAAATACAATAAATCTTAACAAGAACTAGAGCATTAAACTAACATCAGAGAGACCTTTCTATTTTTTCTTGCAATCCAGCTACTATATAGTAAAACGTAATCTTCTAAAACTTTTAATCCTTCCTCTCTCCACAAACCCATAGGCTAGGATGGAAGACAAAGGAGAATAAAGAGAAGAGAAAATATAAACAATAAAGTAATATTAAAACTAAAAAAAGATATATATATATATATATATATATATATATATATATATATATATATATATATATATAAAAAAATATAAATATATGCAAGGAAAGAAGGAAAAAGGGGTGAACCAGGACAATGGATACCAAAAAACCAGATCTATGAGAAAAATCCCATCTATATAATTATCACACCACTAGAGAAGGCTCAACAGAGTCTGCAACCTCCAAACAAAGGTGGTATGTATAGAAAAGGCTTACATTATAAGTTGACATAGTGATGCTAACCAAAGTTACCCCAACCTAACACAGAGGGGTATATTAATATTTATCTATAATCAATTGACGGAGAGCAAACATCAATTATCAAAGAGCAAAAAGATAGACCATCAAGAAAAAAGGAAACTAAGGATTAGCTATAAAGCAATTCAAATCTATGTCCAGGTTGAGGCCTCGTAGCACGAGAGACCCCAACCTGTATATCCACGCAGTTTCATTCTGCGAGATAAGGGTGGTCTTATTACCTCCCCTCCAATTCCCCTTGACACAATCTATCCCATAAAAAATTAACCCAGATGGGTCTCTCTGGTGGAATTCATCAAAGTGACGGGAAAGGTTGTGATTCGGGAAACCTTTTTTAATATTGTTAATATGTTCCCTAATCCTAACAAAAAGGGGGTGTGTGGTCCTACCCACATATTGCAGATTACACGGGCACTCTATAACGTAAGTTACATGTGTGCTCCGGCAGGTAATTAATTCTCTTATTTTATACTCTTTATGATCTGTTTTTGCCCTAAACGTTTCTTTTTTACGTGGCTGCTTTTTACTGACTTTACATGGGAGACATCTTTGGCACCTATAAAATCCCTTCATATCATTAAAGATTTTAACTTGCCTTGGTGGATCTATTGCATTATGTACTAAAAAGGAACGAAGGGTAGGAGCCTTTCTGTAAACAAAACAGGGTTTTTTAGGGAGGACCTTTGATAGTATTCTGTCTTCTTGAAGTATAGGCCAATATTTCTTAATAATTTTTTCAAAATCCCTATATTGGGTATTGAAGCCTGTGATGAAAGCTAGTTCCATCTTTCTATCCTTCTTCTTCTGTTTCTCCAGTAGCGATTTCCTCTCCAAACCCCCAATATTTCTCTTTAATTGGATTTATGGTTCCGGCCTATACCCTTTTTCTTGGAATCTCTCTAGAATCATATCTGCTTGGAGGTGATAGTCTTCTGTTGAATGGCAATTTCTCCTTAATCTTAACAATTGTCCCTTGGGGATATTGTTTTTCCACTTGGGATGGTGGCAGCTTGTTATCGGAATGTAACTATTTCTATCTGTTGTTTTAAAAATAACAGCTATGTGGACTGCTATGGATATAGTGATGCCACTCACTGTTATCACAAAGCATATTTTTTATCCTAAATGGGGTAAAAAAAAAGAAAGTGTTGCAGTAGTTTAATATATTTTATTACCTACAATTATGTTTCCTGGCCAGGTGATAGGACTTTGAAGAGCTGGCTTTATGAAGAATCTACTCTCTCCTCTCCCAGGGACCTTGCTGATGTTCCTACAGGGAATGTAATAATACATGAATAACGTGGAAGGAGGGTAGAGACAGTAAAGAATGGATGATGGATTACAATTTGGAGGCTATACATATAGGGAATGTTTTTCATGTGCTATTAGTATAGCAAGTGTTACTAACTTCAATGTAAAAGCTGTTAAACTTCTGAATTAAAATAGACTTTTGACCTTAACCACTTCCCGACCAGCGCACGACGATGTACGTCGACAGAATGGCACAGGCAGGCATATTGGCGTACAGGTACGTCCAATATTCGATGGCGCCCTGTCATCTGGAGCGCGCCGCCGGCGGCGCGCTCCCGCGCTGGTCGGGACCCCCGTGAGTCCGGTCGCGGGACCCGCGGACTCGATTGCCGCGGGCATCCCCGCGATCGTCTCACGGAGCGGCCGAATGGAGGAAATGCTGTGTAAACAACATTTTTCCATTCTGCCTAGCAACTAGTGACGCTGATCTCTGCTCCATGTGATTGGAGCAGAGATCAGTGTACACTAAATGAAAGCCCAACCCCCCCACAGTTAGTAACACACCCCTAGGAACACTTAACCCCTACACTGCCACCCACTGGTTAACCCTTTCACTGCCAGTGTCATTTACACAGGAATCATTGCATTTATATAGCAGTGATTACTGTATAAATGACAATGGTCCCAAAAATGTGTCAAAAATGTCCGATGGGTCCCCGACAATGTCGCAGTCACAATAAAAATCGCAGATCGCCGCCATTACTAGTAAAAAAAAAAAAAAAAAAAATGATTAATAAAAATGCTATAAAACTATCCCTATTTTGTAAACGCTATAACTTTTGCGCAAAACCAATCAATAATCGCTTATTGCGATTTTTTTTACCAAAAATATGTAGAAGAATACGTATCGGCCTAAATTGAGGGAAAAAATGTTTTTTTATATATTTTTGGGGGATATTTATTATAACAAAAAGTAAAAAATAATGCGTTTTTTTCAAAATTGTCGCTCTATTTTTGTTTATAGCGCAAAAAATAAAAACCGCAGGGGTGATCAAATACCACCAAAAGAAAGCTCTATTTGTGGGAAAAAAAGGACGTCAATTTTGTTTGGGAGCCACGTCGCACGACCGCGCAAATTGTCAGTTAAAGCGACGCAGTGCCGAATCGCAAAAAGTGGTCTGGTCTTTGACCAGCAAATTGGTCCGGTCTGAAAGTGGTTAATGGAACATCTCTGCCTATTGATCTTTACAACTTTTGTATAAATATGCATACTGATAGTATCCTGTTTAGGGTTTCATGTTGATGGCTTTTAGGAGTCTGTTCCAACCTTTTCTGTATTGAGCTGTGCACAGGTTATTTTTCATCAACTATTGTGCAAAGCACCTGATCAGTTTCTGTTGATATGCATTTTGTGGCATTTGGCAATAGGGATGAGCTCCGGCATGTTCGCATGCTCCACGTGCAGAGCCTGCCAGGAAGTCGGCGCAGCGCTGTGCTAATCACAGGCAGTGAGACACTGCCCGATCTCTGCAGCCACACATCAGGGCAATGTCTTACTGCCTGTGATTAGCGCAGCGCTGCTCTGACTTCCTGGCGGGCTCTGCACGTGGAGCATGCGAACACGCCTGAGCTCATCCTTATTTGGCAAAATAGCATAGATGATTACAATTGGACTGCTGCCTATAGGTTCAAGGAACCCTGGAATCATGGGGCGTTAAGGCTGTCTTAAATATAATTGTATACAGGACTTGGCTATCCTTTTAAATGATCATGAAAAAAACAATATGGCTTCGTATACTTATCTTCCTGTCTTTCAAGAGAATATGAGAATATATAACTGTCCTAAATTGAAATGTGAAAATGTACCTCCAAGCAACTTTTTTTTTTGTGATAGAATGTGGAAAGTTTGCTTCTGTCACATTTTTCTGGCTCATTGTCTATCTGTAACAACTGTCAATTTCGAAATTGGTGGCATAGAAAGCAATACATTCCAAGAAGGTAGTCCAGTCTTTCCCAACTAAACTAACATTTTTGAATGCAGTTTGTTCCATGTTGAATAGTCTTTTCCTGCCCCCAGAAAGCTGGAAATACCCCAGTGTGGTCACAAATGGCATTAAACCTAATTAAAGTCCTAACTTATACCCACTCAATCCAAAACAAAAGAAATATGGTTCCTTCCTCAACATATTTTTTGTTTGTACCAATACATGTGAAATGCCTTTAATGCTAAAGGCAGTATATGTCTTTCAGTTTGTTCATTTAGGCTATCTAAGCCAATATTTTTTGTTATACTTTCTCAGCCTTTAAATTAAATTGTCAAATTTAATCACATACTTTTCATGCTGCATTATCAAACCCAGTATAACTTCCCTTCTTCTCTAATTCACACCTGCAGTTAACAAACATCCTCCTTTGAAAAGAACCCCTAGGCTGCTTGTCTCTTCATGTTTGTTTGCACATGGTTATTATCTAGTCTAGTCTAGAGACAAATGCATAGGTCGCTAGTCATATCTGTCAGGCCTGGATTTTAATTGAACAATTTATATACAAATGTTTGTGTGTTTACCCCAAAAAAAAAAAACTGGATTTACATGGTTTTATAAAATGGTCTATTTACGAAATAAAGTTTTAGCTACCGTATATACTCGAGTATAGGCCGACCCGAGTATAAGCCGAGGCCCCCAATTTACCCCCAAAAAACTGGGAAACCTATTGACTCGTGTATAAGCCGAGGGTGAGATATGCCTGTCCATCCCTGTGTGTGTGTCCATCCATCCATCCATCCCTGTGTGTGTGTGTGTCCATCCATCCCTGTGTGTGTGTGTGTCCATCCATCCATCCATCCCTGTGTGTGTGTCCATCCATCCATCCATCCCTGTGTGTGTGTGTGTCCATCCATCCATCCATCCATCCCTGTGTGTGTGTGTGTCCATCCGTGTGTGTGTGTGTGTGTGTGTGTGTGTGTGTGTGTGTGTGTCCTTGTGTGTCCAGCCTACCTGTGTCCCGAGCCTCCGTCCGGTCCCGAGCCTCCGTCCGGTCCCGTCCCGTCCCGAGCCTCCGTCCGGTCCCGTCCCGAGCCTCCGTCCGGTCCCGTCCCGAGCCTCCGTCCGGTCCCGTCCCGTCCCGAGACTCCGTCCGGTCCCGTCCCGTCCCGAGCCGAGCCTCCGTCCGGTCCCGTCCCAGGATCACCGCTCTTCGTCGGCGCCCATTCCCCTGTTCAAATGCCGCGCCTCCCTGTCTGTGATAGGCGGAACACAATTTCCCAGCAGCCTGTGTTCCGCCTATCACGGACATCGTCTCATCCTCGTCCGTAGTACGAGGATGAGACGATGTCCGTGATAGGCGGAACACAGGCTGCTGGGAAATTCAGTGTTCCGCCTATCACAGGCGAAGGCGGAGCCGGAGGCGCGGCTTTTGAATTATAGAATGGCCGCTGTCTGTCTGCTCGACACGCTGATCGAGCAGGCAGACAGCGATGACTCGAGTATAAGCCGAGGGGGGCACTTTCAGCCTCAAAAAAGAGGCTGAAAATCTCGGCTTATACTCGAGTATATACGGTACCATAATCTTAAATCAGGCCTGTGCCTAAGCTTGTAATATGTATTAAAGGCATCTAGAGCTCTATGTATAGTATGCACCAGGAACCCTGAAAAAAATACTATCAAATTAACAAATCTGTCTATTTAGTTGAATGAACTGCTAATTTCTCAAGTTTTGGTTGACCTCATGGTCGACCCAAACCTGAAGCTCGTCCCAAATTCAATAATCTCATGCAAGTCACATCATTTAAAAATGTATTCACTCAATGTAAGAAGTGGATTCCTTTCCTGCACTCACTCTTTCATTCTTCCTGTTTAGGCTCTTAGAAGGACCAGGTATGTAGGAGACGGTGAGTAACACCCAATATTCTTTTATAAAGGTATCTATGGCTAGCAAGGTTTCAGACAATACTCTATGTTCGCAGGTTTTCCTAAAGCGACTAGAAAGAACAGCCCGGAGTAAGACAAGAAAATAATGAGCGCAGGGCTGGCATGAGTATGGGAACAGGGGAAGTATACAGGCAGGGGGAGTGGTTAAGGAGTGTATGGGGCAGAGCTGGGAGCGGGTAAAGCAGAGGAGTATCCCACCCCAGCATCAGTCGGAAGAGGAGACAGATCCCCACCCTCCCTCCCTATATTTAAGTACGGTGGATTGTAATAACATATATTCCTTTTCAGCGGTTCTTCATGAATGTCATAGAAGTTGGTGGGTGTTGGTCTACAGGTGAAGGAAGATACCCCCTCCCCACAGTGAAGGTGATGTGGGACCCATTGGAGATATGGGCTCCTTGGTGATATTACATATAAGGATTTATATGGAATATGTTGAGATGGTGCACTACGGTCAATAGTTGGTTGTCTTTGAGCTAGTATGTCAGCTTGAGGCCTAGTTTACAGTTAATATGACGACCACAGTGTATGGTTGATCGCTTACGGTAATTGGGTGGGAAGGGGAATGCCCTGCAGAAGACCAACACTATCAGTTTCCAGTCAACAGATGTTTATCGTTACATGTTAAATTTATTGTTTATTAATAAAGGGGCTGCTACAGCCACAAATTGCTCCAATACGGTGTGGTCTCCTTTACTGGAAAAAGGGGAAAGGTATGGAGTGGGTGGCTGGGCAACTGTATCAAACATCTGTTATACTATAGTCAAGTCCTGTATAAGGCACTATACCATATTTGCTATATTGACTATACATATATCCATGTTTGTGATTTGATTTATAATAATATAATAATGTGAAGCAATCATCTCATTTATACCTAAGTTCTAAATAGAATGCATAATCCTTTTTTTTCTGAACTTATAAAAGAGATCAGTTTAATGTGAATACCTACACCAGTTTGTGTTCATTCTGATTCTACAAAAACTGTAATTATAAGGAAGCAATGTTTGCATTACAAATGCAAGATATGCTTTCTGTCTTGCAGTACTATACAATACTTGTGCTTAATGCACCTTATCTGATTGCAAGTGTATAAGCTGGCCAACTCACTGAAGGCAACACGCTGCCCATGTGCCTAATAATTTATCTCAGCAGTAGTTAAGAGAGAATAACTAATAAAAAATCTGCTCACTCCTTGGCTCGGTCCCCCTCCCAATACAGTTAACATACACATGCAGAAATGTATAGTAACATTTTGTTCATCATAAAACTTTTTCACTTGCCATGTACCTCTATGGACTGGCTCTCACAAGGGAGGGACACTGAGATTGGGCACATGCTTGTTATTTCTTCAGTCACCTTTAACTAACCTTAAACTGGGCTTAGACAGGCAGATGTCCCATTGAGAGCTGTAGGTGTAACATATCAGTTTGTCCTCCAACCAGTTGTTATTGTGCTGGGAATTGCTGTGATTTCATCTGTGATATGGACAATGACTGTTGGCAGAATACACAGGGATGCTCTGCTACTCATTTTCCATTGCTACCCACTTTCATGGAATTTTTACCAACAAGCACTTTATCTCCAAAATGCATTAGTCTTTGTTATCAAGTTCTGTGCAGGCTCAATATAGGTAAGTATACACAATGTGGTCAATTTACTAATGGACTTTGCAAGGACATTTTCACTTACCTTAATAAATGTGTAATATGCAAGGGAAAAATAAATACAACATAAAGTTTGATTGCACATCATTACACAATATCAATTAGTGCAGCTTCTCCCCTATGCCCCCAGCTAAATGGTATTTTCCTATGCAAAGTGAACATGCTTTAGCCCTTTAGTAAATTATCCATAATATTTTAGATAAAATGTGTAAGCAATGTTATATTTTTTACATTAAGCATCTTACTAAGATGAATAGACTGTAGCTACACAATATCGATTTTGATGTATATGCTAATTAGCTTGGTAATTTATTTACATTACTAGAAAGTTTTCAAACTATTTGTAGAGCCTTCTGATAGCCTTTGATTATCTTTGATGTTAATATTGTGTATGTGAGGTTGTGTTCACATACAGTAACTAACTTTAACATGAGAAGTCTGAATTTTAATTAAATTCGATTTTCATAAAAACTTCTAAAACAATCACATATAGAAAGTCAGTAGCTTATGCATTGCAATGAACCATTCATCTTACAAGGGTTAATTTGATATAGACAGACTGTATTTTAAAAGTTTATTTATACTTGACAGCTACTACTTACATTGTATTTTGTTTATTTCTGAGTTCACTCAGGCGTAAGAAAAACTTTAGCACGCTTGACTTTCCAGTAAAGCTAAACCAAAAAAACCCTACAAAAGATTTATTTTTATATTATATAGTTACATAGTTGGCAAGGTTGAAAAAAGACACAAGTCCAGCCTGTGTAGGCTTTTTTATGTTAATAGTACATTGTATACCCCTGTATGATGTGGTCGTTTAGGTGCCCATTTAATAGTTTTTTTAAATGATCGATGCTCCCCACTGAAACCACTGCTTTTCTGACAGAAAAAATTTGAGAGCAGGATCTCAAATTTTACAACAAAAAAATCTGATCAGACTTTTTCTGATCGTTTGTAGAGAATTCCGTTTAGACAAAGTGCCACGCATGCATAGATCAAATTACGAGACCAAAGCTATTGGCTACTAGCCTCAACGTAGTCCCATCGTAACGAACGAATGTCATCATGTTATGAACAATTGGATTTTCTGACAGCTTTGTCCGACCGTGTCTATGCAACACCAGTTTAGGACAAAATCCATCGTAAAAAATCAGATGGATTTTGTTGTCGGAATGTCCGACCGTGTGTACAGACATTACAGTAAAGCACCGTCTACGCAGTTTATGGTTAAACTGCTTCTCTTCTAATTTTGGTGAATGGCTGTGTGTCTTATTAAATTCCCTTGCGGCAGAAAATTTTTCTCCCTATTGTGGGTCACCAGTATGGTATTTGTACATTGAAATCATACCCCTCTCAAGCGTCTCTTCTCCAGAGAGAATAAGTTAAATTCTTGCAGTCTTTCCCCATAGCTCAGATCCTCTAGTCCCATTATTAGCTTTGCCCTTCTCTGGACCCTCTCCAATTCCAGCACATCCTTCCTGAGGACTGGTGCCCAGAACTGGACGGCATACTCTAGGTCTCGTAGAGTGGGAGAATTATTGTTTTATCTCTGGAGTTAATCCCTTTTTTAATGCATGCCAATATTCTGTTGGCCTTGCTTGCAGCAGCCTGGCATTGCATGTCATAGCTGAGACTGACATCTACTAGGACTTCCAAGTCCTTTTTTTACATCCTAGATTCCCCCAGAGGTTCTCCCCCTAGCGAGTAAATTGCATTCATGTTTTTGGCACCAAAATGCATTATTTTAAATTTTTCAAAATTAAACCTCATTTGCCAAGTGGTTGCTCACCCCCTTAATTTGTTTAGATCTTATTGTTAGGTTTCTACATCCTGCTTAGAAGTTATTGCCCTGCTTAGCTTAGTTTCTCCCGCAAATACTGAGATTAAGCTGTTTATCCCATCCTCCAGATCATTTATGAATATATTAAATAGGATTAGTCCCAGGACAGAACCCTGGGGGTTATTTTACACAAAGCAGTTGGCAAACATGTTAAGATGATATATATACTGTAAATATATATATATATATAGAAATATAAATACAAATTTAGTTCAATCACACTACTAAAATCCCTAGTGATTAATCACTACTAGTCTATTTATAAAACAATTGCATAACTATTCAACAAGCAAAACTGTAGGTGCATTTGTTGTGTGTGAATTTAAACCAGAATTCAGCATTTTCTCATTCGTTTTAATGATTTTAAATACATTTACAAACAGTGTAAAAAGCCATAGTTGTTTTGAAAATGGGACAAAATCAAATGTTCTTAGATATTTTTGTGGCTCATTTTGTTTAAATGTTGTTGGGTTATTGTTTTAGGTTATCAATTCCTTTGTTGAATGTTCTTAAGCTACTGTTTTAGACTATTTTTGGTGAAATGTTATTAGGCTATTGTTTTCTCCTTGGTTGAATGTTCTTGGTCTATTGTTAAGGCTATTTTCTTATCTGGTTTAAAGTTATTAGACTATTGTTTTAGGCCATTTTCTCTTCTTTTCAAATGTTCATACACTACTTTCCCTCAGGATTGAATGTTCTTAAAGTATGCCTAAGTTACTAAAAATCACATAATTACCTCTAGCCTTAAACTTCTTAGAGCAACTCATTTCCAATGTATGCTTTAGAAGCTTCCATTTACTGTGCTGCCATTCTGTGCTGTGAGACATCATATGTTATAAATTAAAAAAAAATCCATTGATTCTAGAACTAAAATTTATTCATAATAGTTGATCAAGTGAAAACACTAGTCTATAGATTTCCAACAATAACAGCAAAAGAAAGAAAACACACTGTACAGTTTAACAAATGTAAATGACGGCTGGTCAATTCTTTCCTACAGATTATGGTACAGATAAAATTGTATATTTCAAGAAAAAAAAATGATTTATCATAAGAATGTTCACCTGCTTCTTAATAGTGCCTCTAAATTGAGTGACTAACAATTCCATTAAACATTGTGAAGGCAGTATTGATTTGGCTGCTGATTAATTAGGTTGCTTTCTGCTCTCTGTTTAGCATAGTTGTTTTCCTTGAATAATTTCCTGGTTTTACAGTAAGCTAAAGGGACTGACAATGGTTTATTCACTTTTCATAAGTCTGGGATTCAACATGTTTCAGATTCTATTTCTGTTTTATTCACTAACTTCTAACAGAAGCAATATCGATAGGAAGCAGGTGGCCTGGTAAAATGAAAAGCTATTAAGTTCCAATTCTCTCTTGTGATGAATTCAGTAGAAAATACATGTATTATCCATGTTGTGTGAAATCCATGAGATCCCTGGAAGACTCAATTAATGCAGGGTTCAGCCACACAACAAAAATGTTTGTAAAGATGATAACATAGATATAGGGATAAATATTTCAGCTTGAATTTTACTATAAATGTACTGAAAATACAATTTACCCTCTATAGCAACCATGTATAAAATATGCTTTACCTATACCAGTCTTCTATATCATTCTAGTCTGGTTCTAGAGCCCTGATGCAGGCCTGATATTTCTGAGTATGTGGCATACATGGACATTCCTGATGGTTTAGCACAGCCATTTGCATTTGTCACATATCAGTTTGTGTCCAAGTGAAAGACAGCTTTGCATAGAAATGTGTGTTCTGTGGGCATAGTAGAGGGTTACTTTAACCATCTGACATCCGAATGACGGCCACAGTATGGATGTGAATTCCCCGGAAGGCCGTCATATGACAGCCACCCCTGTGCACGCTCCCTGAGCACGCCCTACCGGGCGCGTGCTGTGATCACCGAATCATTGAGACTTGGGTGATCACCGATCTGAGTAAGGGGCCGGTCCCGAACCCTTACCATGTGATCAGCTGTCAGCCAATGACAGCTAATCACATGATCAAAACAAAAGCTCTGTGATCGTTTTTTTTTCTCCTCACGCTGACAGCGGAGGAGAAAAAAAAAAGCCGATCACCGGCTCAGCTTAAAAGCCGATCACCGGCTCAGCTTAAAAGCCGATCACCGGCTCAGCTTAATTGGTCCCGAAGCAGAAGATGCAATTATGCCTCATATTTTGAACCTGAAAGTGCCCATAAGTGCCACCTATCAATGCCAAGAAGTGTCACCTATCAATGACCACAAGTGCACCTATCAATACCCACAAGTGCCACCTATCTATGCCCACCAGTGGTGCCAATCAATGCCACATAGAAGTGCTGCCTATCAGTGTAACCGATCAGTGCCCATCACTGCCACCCATCAGTGCCCATCACTAACACCTATCAGTGCCCATCACTGTCGCCTCATCAGCGTACATCAATGATGGACAAAAATTACCCGTTTTAAAATTTTATAACAAAAAAAAGTTTTTTCTTTTAAATCAGTCTTTTTACTTTTTTTTAACAAAAAAACAATTGCACGGGTGATCAAATGATAAAAATTTCATTTGGGTACAGTGTTGAATGCCTGAGCAATTGTCATTCAAAGTGCATCAGCGCTGAAAGATGAAAATTGGTCTCGATAGGAGGGAGAGGGAGCACGTGGTTAAGGCCTAGAAGCACACTAGGCATTTGTATAGCTCCTCTGAACACATTTCTCATGGAAGGAGAAAAGCAGCGCCAAAAATGCACCTAAAGTTGTGTTTTTGCAAATGCGTTTAAGCGCGACAAGCACTTGAGCATTTTTTTATTTCATTGGCCAGAATATTCATTTATTCTGCCCTTAGAAATGAATGAACACCCAAACGCTTGATGGTCTAGCACTTAAGCATGTTTAGATATGTTTAGACGTGTTTACTCACCTCAAGCGGTTTTTTTCTTTTCTTTTTTTTTCTGCCTCTAAATACCGCTGCCTTTAATTGCCTGTAAACACAGAGGCTAATATTTAGGGGCATTTAGAGGCAAAACAAAATGAAAGATGCCTTTAAAAGCGGCTTTTAAAACATCCAGTGTACATGAGGTCTTAAGTGGAACTCTTGCCAAAAGTTTTTCTTTTTGATAGAGTAAGAAACAGTTAGAGCCTCCAGAGAGTTTTTATTGCCATCTGTGTCTCTATTCAAGATACCTGGTTTTGCCAGGCTCGGTAGATTGCTTTAAAAAGACCTGGATCCTTTCCTAAATGTACATAATATAACTGAATACCAACATCCAGGGAAAATCCGATTGCCTCTTGGGGGATCAGGAAGGATTTTTTTCCCCTTCTGGTGCAAATTGGAGCATACTTTGCTGTTTTTTTTTTGCCTTCCTCTGCATCAGTTGTGGGTATAGGATTGTGTATATAAGATTGCATGATTTTTTCCCCCCCTTTTATTGGCTGAACTAGATGGACTTGTGTTTTTTTGCAACCTGACTAATTTTGTAACGATGTAAATTGCTGTCAAAAATGTAAAAGTCACAGAAACAGGTTTGCAGAAAAAAAAATGTCAAAAGCATAATAATAATGTGACAAAAATGTCCCATCAATTTGCAAAGGGGATCTTGTGTTAATTCCTATTGTGTTGGTGGGATAGAAAGATTTGCAAAAATCATCTAAATGTGCACACAGAGAACAATATAAAGTTGGACAATAGGATATAGGTTTCAACTCTTACCTATTATATCCAAAAGTAAGAAAAACAGTGGGGGAAGTTTACAAAAACTGGGGCCCAGAGAATTTGGTGAAGCTGTTTTATAAATAAATTCATTCCAGTTAGGCTACATTGTTCATTTGTGTTTCTACATGCAGTGTGGTGAAAATAGTATTTTTTTTTGTCATACTTACCTGTAAAATCCTTTTTTTTGAGTACATCATGAGACAGAGTGAGACTAATAGTCATTACCAGCTAGGTTATACTCCATCTCCAGGTGAATGGACACTGGTAGACCAAAGGTCTTTAGACAGGAAGTGATCCCCTATATAACCCCTCCCACACAGACCAGCAGACTTGAAAAGGTTAATGACTGTCCTGAAAGCTACAAAGCCTGGCAGTCTTCCTTTCAAAATACCATCAGAGACTTAGATTTGTCTTGCAGTGGAGAGATAGACCTCCTGATCAAATGGCTTGGAAATGAGTCTGCCAAGCACGCTACGACAATAAATATAAATCACCTAGACACGGGTCTTAAAATGATCTGGGATAGACATGATGAGTGTTATAGTTCAGCAGAAGCAGTAGAAAGCGCACTATTCAAAAGACTTGATAACTTCCCCAAAATACCTAACAAAGCCTACCAGAAACTTAGGAAGCTAAGTGACTTGCTAATGGAACTTCAAGCAGCTAAATCTGAGGGGGAATTACAAGGACCTACATTCCTTGACACAGTCAGAGGTGTCAACCCCATTGTACAAAATTGACCCTATAACTTGCAAGAACAGTGGATTACACAAGGATCCCCATTTAAAAGACAGCATGATGTTCCATTCCCTCTGTTTTCAGTTTTTGTGGACTTTGTGTCAACAAGCTAAAACAAGAAATGATCCAATTTTTGATTTTACATTGTCATGTGCTGCTCCTTCAGGACTTAACCCTTGCAAACCTCCAGTAGGAGTACACAAAATGAATGTGACTCCACCAGATTCTTTTCACAGGTCTGCCAGCTTCTCTAACTCAGAGACAAAAAAGTCAAAGATCCTGGTAAGCAGTGCCCCTTGCATTGGAAGCCACATGCTCTCCTAAAATGCAGAGCCTTCAGGGAGAAAATTCTGCAGGACCACAATGCCTTCCTCAAGGAGAATCACATCTGCTACAGGTGCTGCTCTTCAACATTTCACCTTGCCAAGGACTGTAAGGTCAGTTTAAAATGCACGGAATGTGACAGCTCACATCACAACACAGGTTTACATCCTGGGCCAGCTCCATGGACTTAACAACACACTCTCAGTACTAGTGAGCATGGCGGGGAGGAAGAGCACACCATTACAACTACACCAGAGATCACTTCACAATGTACAGAGGTTTGCAAAGGAGTCATAGGTGGCAGGTCCTGCTCCAAAATCTGCCTAGTCAGAGTCTACCTAGCAGGCCAAAAAGACAAAGCTATTAAGCTTTACGCAATTCTGGATGACCAAAGTAACAAGTCATTAGCCAGCTCAACTTCCTTTGACATCTTTGGCATTAAAGGCCCCAGCATCCCTTACTCCTTAAAAACTGAGGGAATAGTGGAGACGGTCGGGAGGAGATCATCCGGCTACCAAGTCAAGTCCATTGATGGACAAACTACTATTGAATGCCACCAGATCCCTTACCATAGATCTGAAATTCCAACACCAGATGTGGCTGCTCATCACCCACACTTGAAACGCATAACGCATCTGATATCAGAACTTGATCCTCAGGCTCAGATTATCCTACTCGTTGGGAGAGATATCTTACGAGTCCACAAATCAAGAGCTCAAATTAATGGTCCCAACAATGCTCCTTATGCTCAGAGGTTAGACTTTGGATGGGTAATCATAGGAGATATCTTTATAGGAAGCGTGCATAAACCTAACTTCGTTAGCAGCATGCTCACAAATACCCTAGAGAATGGGTGTCCCTCTTTTTTCCAGCCATGCCAGCACCATTTCCTTGTTAATGAATCGGCCTACACCACCCACTTGTCTTGTCCCTTCACAAGCCTCACTAGTGACAACTTTGCCTGTGACAGTGACCAGGATCATTTAGGGTGCACAGTCTTTCAAAGAACTAAAGATGACAATTGTGTGGCAATGTCTATTGTGGACAAACTCTTCTTAGAAATAATGGAGCAAGGACTAGTCAAAGATAGCACAAACAGCTGGGTCGCACCTGTTCTCTTCAGACCAAAGAGACAACACTTACCCAATAACAGAGAACAATTGCTACAGCGTTTTACTTCCCTTAGATGTAATTTACAAAGAAAGCCATAGATGAGAGAACATTTATTTTCTTTAATGACGCGAGATAGCTCCCACCCTTAAAGACTCTGAAGAGTGTTGGTACCTCCCTATATTTGGAGTTTACATGCTAAAATGCCAGGTCAAATCAGAGTAGTGTTTGACTCTAGTGCCAAATTTCAGGATGTCTCCTTGAACGATATCCTCTTGACAGGCCCAGACCTCAACAACAAACTCCTGGGAGTGCCCTTACACTTCAGCAAATATTCTATTGCCTTCATAGCTGACATCCAACAGATGTTCTATTGCTTCCTGGTTAGAGAGGAAGAGAGAAACTTCCTAAGGTTCCTTTGGTTCAATGACAATGACCCTTCTAAAGACATCTCAGAGTATTGCATGAGGGTACACATCTTTGGCAATAGACCTTCACCTGCAGCCGCTATCTACGGAAATTCCGCCCAAGAAGGTGAACTTGAGTATGGCTCAGATACAAAACAATTCATAGAGACAGACTTTTATCTAGATTACGGTTTGAAATCCTTACCTTCCAGTGAGTCTGCAATCTGTCTTCTTAAAAGAATACAGGAAATGCTTTCTTGTTCTAATCTCAGGCTTCACAAGATTGCTTCCAACAGCAAAGAGGTAATGGAAGCTTTCCCTGCTCAAGACCATTCTAATGATCTAAGGAACTTCGATCTAGGTACAGACTCTTTACCTGTACAGCGCAGTCTGATGCTGCGTACACACAATTGGAATTTTGGTCGGAAAAAGCTCTGATGGTTTTCCAGACGGAATTCCGACGGGATTTCGCTCAAGCTGTCTTGCATACACACGGTCACACCAAATTCCAATCGTCAAGAACACAGTGATGTACAACACGAACAACGGGACTAGAAAAAGGAAGTTCAATATCCAGTAGCCAGTAGCTTCCATCTCGTAGTTGAATCTGAGCATGCCTGAGATTTTGTTTGTCGGAATTGCATACACATGTAGGTGTAGGTCAACCTCTGGCCATCCTCAACATTGACACATTTCCTGGAACAACCCTGGGTGTAGGGACCATTCCCCTGGGCAAATCTGCTGGCGGCTGAGATAACCTGCCTTCCAGTTCTCTACTCCTAGGATATGGACTGTCCATAGAATCCGCCTATATCCCTCTACCCAGGCTAGCATGTGGTTCACCTCCTCCAGAGCCGAACGACTCCTGGTACCACCTTGGTGGTTTATAAAGGCCATTGCAGTGGTATTGTCACACTAAACCCTGATAGGTGCAGTCCTGAAGCTCCACCATCCATGACCATAGGGACAGTTGTATTGCCGGTAATTCTAGGACATTGATGGTTAGGATCTGTTCTGTCCTTGACCATTTCCCTTGAACTTTGAGCCCCTCTAGGGTCGCTCCCCAGCCTGAGAGACTGGCATCTGTAGTCAGTACTCTCCAAGTTACAGGGAGGAAGGATCTTCCCTTTCACAGCTTCTGATCCTGGAACCACCAGTTTAGGCTTAAGCGTGCCCGAGAAGATAAGAACATTGGATAACTCAGGGCTTGTGCTCTACTGTTCCAACCCAACAAGATATCTTGTTGTAGAGGCCTGGACTGGAACTCTGCATAGGGAAACACTTCAAAGGAGGCTACCATCTTGAACACTTATACAGAGCCGAATGCAGGGTTGTCTGGTTGGTGCCCCCTAACTGATGCACCTGATTCTTCAAAGCACAGATCCTTGAGGGTGGCAAGAATACTCTTGCTTGGCCCATATCTAGGATCAGACCTAAATATTTTAGACCTTGAGCTGGTTTCAAGGCGGACTTTTTGGTATTTCTGATCCAGCCTAAGCTTTTAAAATACCGCACTGTGCATGTTCTAGAGCCTGTAATGAGTGATCTCTGAGCAGGAGGTCGTCCAGATACCCAAGCACCAGGATCCCTTGGGTCCTTAAAAGACCCAGTACTGGTGCTAGGTAAGGATGAGCCGAGCACCCCCCGGTTCAGTTCGCACCAGAACCTGCAAACAGACCTAAACTTCCTGTGAACTTTAGAACCCTATTAAATTCTATGGGACGCGAACGTTCAAAATCTAAAGTGCTAATTTTAAAAGCTAATATGCAAGTTATTGTCCTAAAAAAGTGTTTGGGAACCTGGGACCTGCCCCAGTGGACATGTAAAACACTGCAAAAAAAGTTTTAAAACCAGCCGTTTTTTCGGGAGCACTGATTTTAATAATGCTTAAAGTGAAACAATAAAAGTGTAATATTCCTTTAAATTTCGTACCTGGGGTGTGTGTATAGTATGCCTGTAAAGGGGCACGTTTCCCATGCTTAGAAATGTCCCTGCACAAAGTGTAATTTCTGCAGGAAAAAAAAGTAATTTAAAATCACTCGCGGCTATAAGGAATTGTCGGCTCCCCATAATACTAAGAAGTCATTGAAAGTCATTGATAAAAAAAAAAAAAGCGTGGGGTTCCCCCAAATTCAATTACCAGGCCCTTCAGGTCTGGTATGGATATTAAGGGGAACCCCGTGTCAAATAAAAAAAAGGACGTGGGGTTCCCTCCTCCTGAACCGTATCAGGCCACATGCCCTCAACATTGGGAGGATGTGTCATGGTTATGCAGTGATCTTCCTGTGTTTGCTTACCTTCCCAAATGTCTTCAGACTAAGAGGTCAGCCACTTCCACCTGGTGGTTTTTATAAACTCTCCTCTAAGCATGGCTCCACCCCAGGCCCTATCAGGGAGCCCTATATTAACCTGTGCACTGCAGGCCTTCAGTGCTGATCAACCATTGTGTATTCCTTTGTGTGTTAGCTTCCCGTTTCCTGCCGTGTGCTCTGCTACTGTTTTCCGTTACCGACTTTGGCGTGTCTTGACTATCCTTGTTTGCCTGTGATCCTGACCTTTTGGCGTGTACCCGACTATTCTTGTCTGCTTGTGGCCCCGACCTTGGCTTTGTCCCTCACCATCCCTATCCTCCTGTTGCCTACTGTGGGTGTGAGCTGGGGGACCCTGGGAGTCGCGACCTGGATCCAGTTGCAGCCAAGTCCATCCTCACCACTGGAGGCTCTGGTGAACACCTGCTGGCTCTTAGACTCCCCAGGGAATCTTATGCTCTAACCCCAGTGGGATCTGTCCCCCGTCTGCAGCAGTCAGCCGTAGGGTCCACAACCTTGCGGTGCACTCCTGATCCCAATGGTGTGCACCTGTCACCTCGCCTCAAGGTGACCTGACAGGATGCTTTGGGGGGCACAGCCCCCTCAAAGCACCTTGTCCCCATGTTGATAAGGACAAGGGCCTTATCCCCACAACCCTGGCTGGTGGTTGGGAACAGTGGTTGTGGGGGTCTGCTGGTGGTGGGGCTTTAACAAGGGGACCCCCAGATCCCAACCCCCCCTGTTTGCAATAGTAAGGGGGTACAAAAGTACCCCTACCATTTCACAAAAAAGTGTAAAAGAATGTTAAAAAAGACAAACACACTTTTGAAAAAGTCCTTTATTAAAAATATTTTTTTTTTAAAGATTCCAGTGGTGGTAATCCACTCTTGCTATCCAGCGACAGATAATCATCTCTCAGGGGTCCAGCGATGGCTGATCTGATCCAGCGACGGGTGATCTCTCCCTCCAGTCGAGCGCAGGGCAGTCCATCCATCCTCTGTCTCCACTGGTGGAGACACTGTGGGGATCCTGGCAGCCTGACATTTCTTATATGAGGAGGGTGGGGCCACCCGTCACCTGACCCCGCCCCCTCTGATGCAGGGGGGAAAGCCTGGCTTCCACAATGACATGTGGGTGACCTTGCCCCCCTCTGATGTAATGGAAACCTGCGTTACATACAACAACATACAAAGTCAAACTTGCTTACATATAGTTATGTGAGAGGGGTATTAGGGTGATATAGAGAAAGACTCCATCCTTGGGTCAGCATTTATCTCCTAGCAGTGGCGGCCCGTCCATAGGGGCGCCGCCCCCCCCTCAGTCGAACAAAAAAAAAAAGAAAAAAAACGGGGAAAAAAAAATGAAAAAAAAAAAATGAAAAAAAACGGGCCCTTTAAGACATTTAAAAAAATAATAATGTAATTTAACAATTTAACATAGTGTACTGTGGCTCCGGTCGCAATGCACTATGAGAAGTGCCACATCGATGCAATCACAAGATCCATGGCGCATTGCTTCATTTGTGGGTTAAAAACCCGCCTTGCGGCGCACTGTAGAACGCCGACTAGCTTCCGCCCGTAAAATCACTGTGATTCTACGGGCGGGAGCATTGTCATTCAGAGACAGGCAGGTCACTTCCGGCTTTCGGCTGCTTCACGAAACCCGGAAGTGACGTCGGCAGCTCCGTTCCTCAGCCCGAGTGGAGCTGCAAGACGGTGAGTGGCATAATTCTCTCTGACTGACAAAAAAATGAAATAATTAAGTAATTAAATAATAATTAATTACCAAATGCACCTGACCTAAGCCTTTACTTACTAGACCGCTCTCTGTGTGCTGTGCACTTGTGCAGGAATTATTATATTAGAGAGCAATAAGCTATTTGTAAAAGAAACAAATAATTTCATGCTTCTTGCAGGAGGATCACATCATGCCATGCGGTATTCTTATTCAGCAAGTGCAAAGTAATGGTCTGCTCTGTTGCTTGTTACTCACAGTTATTGTTAATTTGCTGGCAAAGACATTTTATAAACCTTTTTTGTATTTTAGTGTAAATATGAGATCTGAGGACTTTTTGACCCAGATCTCATATTTAAGAGGACCTGTCATGCTTTTTTTCTTCTTTTCAGGAATAAAAGTGATAACATTTTTTTTTAAAACTGTGAAAAAAAATGTTTTTTAAAGCACCTAGTCCCGACGATCTCACGTGCATAAGCGAACGCATACGTGAGTATTGCGCCCGGCCGCCCGCATAGAAAACGGCGGTCAAACCACACATGTGAGGTATCGCTGCAATCGTTAGACTGGGCTCAATAATTCTAGCCCTAGACCTCCTCTATAACTTAAAATATGCAACCTGTAGAATTTTTTAAACGTTGCCTATGGAGATTTTTGAGGGTAAAAGTTTGACGCCATTCCATGAGCGGGCACAATTTAGAAGCGTGACATGTTGGGTATCAATTTACTCGGCGTAACATTATCTTTCGGAATATATCTAAAAATTGGGGTAACTTTACTGTTATCTTATTTTTTTATTTAAAAAAATGATTTTTTTTCCAAATAAAGTGCGCTTGTAAGACCATTGTGCAAATACAGTATGAAAATAAGTATTGCAATGACCGCAATTTTATTCTCTAGGGTGTTAGAAAAAAAAACCAATTATAATATTTGGGGGTTTCTAAGTAATTTTATAGCAAAAAAAACTGCTTTAACCACTTGCAGACCGGACCAATTTGCTGGTCAAAGACCAGACCCCTTTTTGCGATTCGGCACTGCGTCGTTTTAACTAACAATTGTGAGGTCGTGCGACGTGGCTCCCAAACAAAATTGACGTCCTTTTTTTCCCACAAATAGAGCTTTCTTTTGGTGGTATTTGATCACCCCTGCGGTTTTTATTTTTTGCGCTATAACCAAAAATAGAGCGACAATTTTGAAAAAAACGCATTATTTTTTACTTTTTGTTATAATAAATATCCCCCAAAAATATATAAAAAAACATTTTTTTCCCTCAGTTTAGGCCGATACGTATTCTTCTACATATTTTTGGTAAAAAAAATCGCAATAAGCGATTATTGATTGGTTTGCGCAAAAGTTATAGCGTTTACAAAATAGGGATAGTTTTATAGCATTTTTATTAATAATTTTTTATTATTTTTTTTTTTACTAGTAATGCGGCGATCAGCGATTTTTATTGTGACTGCGACATTGTGGGGAACCCATCGGACATTTTTGACACATTTTTGGGACCATTGTCATTTATACAGTAATCACTGCTATATAAATGCAGTGATTCCTGTGTAAATGACACTGGCAGTGAAAGGTTTAACCAGTGGGTGGCAGTGTAGGGGTTAAGTGTTCCTAGGGGTGTGTTACTAACTGTGGGGGGGTTGGGCTTTCATTTAGTGAACACTGATCTCTGCTCCAATCACAGCAGAGATCAGCGTCACTAGTTGCTAGGCAGAATGGAGAAATGTTGTTTACACAGCATTTCCTCCATTCGGCCGCTCCATGAGATGATCGCGGGGATGCCCGCGGTGACCAAGTCCACGGGTCCCGCGACGGTGTGCTCCCGATGGCAGGGCGGCATTGAATATTGGACGTACCTGTACGCCAATATGCCTGCCCGTGCCATTCTGTCAACGTACATCGTCGTGCGCTGGTCGGGAAGTGGTTAAAGATGTAAACACCTAAATTATAACGAGGCTGGTCCTTAAGTGGTTCAGAAGGCATTTGCTGTATATAACTTTTAAGACTGATAATATCACTGCTCGGTCAGATACATAAACCCAGGGCAGGGACATCTTTAAGGCCGGGCAAAAGGGGCAGCTGCCCTGGGCCCTGGCATTGTTGTGTGTCCCCAAGCAGCTGCCTCATACTTGCAAACTATCCCAGTTTAAATTCCCTTGTCCCTTGTGGTTTTAGTCCTGTGCTATGTCCCAATATCTCAGTGTGAAGTTCTGTTACTAAAGCTGCCCAGCCCTATTGTTGTGTACAGATAACTCACTATGACACTATGGGTGGAAGGAAGTGGAATACAGGGGACGGATTAGGTGGATTACATAAGGGGCGTGGTTTATGAGAAGTGGGATGGGCCAAAATGATGGGCGGGGTCATGATGGGGGTGGTCTGGCGCCCCCCCATCCAAAAACTTCACCAGCCGCCACTGTCTCCTAGTTACTTTTTTCCCAGTAATCTAACAGTTAAACTGGTTGAGTTTTAAGGGTAATTTTAAATGTTGAAAAGAGGACTGTCTCTGTTGTCCCAAGATTATGAAACGTGACAGATTTAGGTCCACCATTAGTAATGAGGAATTCAATATTAATTCATTTGTCAGCTGTAATATTAGGAATATGGTATACCTTATCACCTGTGCAGAATGTGCTATACTGTACGTGGGGAGGATAACAAGGTGGTTAAAAAAAAAGTATTAATAAAAATGCCATAAAACTATGCCCTATTTTGTAGATGCTATAAATTTTGCGCAAACCAATCAATAAACGCTTATTGCGATTTTTTTTTTACCAAAAATATGTAGAAGAATACGTATCGGCCTAAATTGAGGAAAACATTTTTTTTATATATATTTTTGGGGGATATTTATTATAGCAAAAAGTAAAAAAATTTACATTTTTAAAAAAAATGTAGCTCTATTTTTGTTTATAGCGCAAATACTACCAAAAGAAAGCTCTATTTGTCTGTCTGACTGTCATGGAGAAAATACAATGGCTATCCATTTACAAGCAATAGAAAAAGTGGTTACTGCTAAAAGAGGGGTAATGTAGTTGAATTACTGTGCAAATGTGAGGTATACTGGATGTTCCATTTATGCACTAGAATTCCAGAGGGTCTTAACCTCGAATGGCACCTTACACATTTCTATGTAAAGGGGTCCCGGAATACAGTACCTTGTAGTTATAGTTGGAACTTTCTTACATATAATTATGTAAGAATCACTATTTACATTCTGCATGCAATGGGTTAATTTGTATATTGTAGCACTGCCTCCGCATGGGCTGCTGGTACCTGGCTTCCCTATTCCTGCACAGCCAGTCAACATGCATTTTCCAATTTCATCCGGACACAAGAAATCAGCCCCTGGGCTTGTTTTTGTTGTTGTTATTAGGGATAACAACTTGGATGGGGTAGAGGGGTTATGGGATGCCCAGCCTAATTGAAGCAACAAATGGGGACAGCTTCTTTACTATGTATAGAGAAAATATCCTGGACTGTTCTCCTTCCTGGACATAATGAGTCTTTAAGGATCAGTAGCAAAAGTCCCTTGCGGACTAGGAGCTCTTAGTCCCTTGTCTACCAGCCCACCTGGTTGCTCTGAAGATCTCCCAGAATAAGGGATAAAATGGTTAAACACAGAGCTGTCCTTTGAAAGCTTGCTACATGTGGCGGTCTCTCTCATTGTAAATCCCTGGGTGTGATGTACTCACTCTGTCCTCCTTGCTTCCTACTACCCTTTAGGCTGTCCTCTGCTGAAAGGACCTTCCCAAGCCAGCCTGAGCCCAGCCTGGAGCCCCCCCTAGACCTAGGAGACCTTTCCTAGGCCACCAACAGCCTCCTCAGAGCTTCATCTTCTACCCAAATCCTCTGCTGGCCAGGTTATGGATGTTATATATTTTGTTATATTTTGATATTGGAGTTATTTATATTGTGTTAATAAATAGGGTGCTATGGCCATGTATACTCCAACTTAATGTGTGGTCTCATCATTTTAGAATTGGAAGAAATGGGGGTGTTGAAGTACAAGTGGTTGAGCAGTAAAAGGAAGATTGGGTACATCTGGACTACACTGGTCAAGTGAGGCCCGGAATAGAAAAGAAAGAAAGGAAAGTAGAGCAGGGCCGGGCATGACAGTGTGTTAAGGGAAGGCAATGCAGGAGTTAATATGAGAAGTGCTAAGATGGGAGGTGACAGTGAGGAAAGTCTGAGGGGGTGTGGTGTTATTTAAGGAGAAGGCGGTACCTGGCTGGGGAACAAAAGTTAGGGAGAGAGAAAGGAGGAGGCAGTTTTTCCCACCCGCCCTCCCTATATATTGTTTGTTGTTTGTGTGTTTGTTTTCTTTTGTTCAGGAGCATTGGAATATGGTCATCATGGCAGCTGTGGATTGGCTGTGTTTTGTTGGACTTTGACGGTGGCAGTAAACATATGTGATGGAAAGGGGTGGGGTGCTAATCGGTAGTATGTGCCTCTCCAGTGTATTCCAGCAGAAAGGTTAGCTGGAATACTGTAATGGTTGCACTTCGGGAAGGGGGTTGTTTCCGAGCTGGTTATACGGCTGGAGGCCTATCATGCTGAAAATGTCCTGCAGTGCATTGGTGGAATATGTGTTAGAGTTTGGGGTGCTGTCAAAGACCAACAGACTGGGGTTAAACAAGTTGCTACAGATGTTATATATTTTGTCATCTTTTAATATTGGAGTTATTTATATTGTGTTAATAAATAGGCTCCTATGGCCATTTATACTCCAAATTAAGGTGTACTCTCATCATTTTAAAAGGTTAAGAAATGGGGGTGTTGGGGTACAAGTGGTTGAGCAGTAAAAGGAAGGTTGGGTACATCTGGACTACACTGGTCATGGCCACAACCATAAATGCTACATTTGGAGAGAAGTCAACAAGGCCTATGATGAAAGGTATGGAGGTGGATCGCTGATGTTTTGGGAATGTGTGAGCTACAAAGCACAGGAAATTTGGTCAAAATTGTTAGCAAGATGAATGAAGTACAGTATGTTATAAAAAAATACTGGAGGAACATTTGCATTCATCCGCCAGGAAGCTGCGCATGGGACGTACTTGGACAGTCCAACATGATAGTGATCCAAAACACAAGTTGACCTGTCATTGGCTACAGCAGAATAAAGTTAAGGTTCTGGAGTGGCCATCTCAGTCTCCTGACCTCAATATCATTGAGCCACTGATCTCAACGTGCAGTTCATGCAAGACAGCCCAAGAATTTACAGGAACTGGAGGCTTTCTGCCAAGAGGAATGGGCAGCTTTACCATCTGAGAAGATAAAGAGCCTCATTCACAAATACCACAAAAGGCTTCAAGCTGTCATTGATGTTAACCACTTAAGGACAGAGCCTCTTTCTGAGATTTGTTGTTTACAAGTTAAAAACATTTATTTTTTGCTAGAAAATTACTTAGAACCCCAAAACATTATATATATTTTTTCTAACACCCTAGCGAATAAAATGGCTGTCCTTGCAATACTTTCTCTCACACCGTATTTGCACAGCGGTCTTACAAGCACACTTTTTTTGGAAAAAATACACGTTTTTAAATAAAAAAATAAGGCAAATGTAAAGTTAGACCAATTTTTTTATATTGTGAAAGATAATGTTACGCCGAGCAAATTGATACCCAACATGTCATGTTTCAAAATTGCGCCCGCTCGTGGAATGACGACAAACTTTTACCCTTAAACATCTCCATAGACAATGTTACATTTTTTTACAGGTTGCATGTTTTAAGTTACAAAGGAGGTCATTCTACTGATCACGGTGATACCTCACATGAGTGGTTTGAACACCTTTTTCATATTCGGGCGCTGCTCATGTATGCGTTCACTTCACGCGAGCTCGGCTGGACGGGGAGCGTTTAAAAAAATGTTTTTTCTTATTTATTTAACCTTTTATTTTTACACTGTAAATATCCCTTGTAATAGAAAAAAAAGCATGACATGACCTCTTAAATATGAGATCTGGGGTCAAAAAAAAAATGTCCCTTTAAGAGCTATGGGCGGAAGTGACGTTTTGACGTTGCTTAGGCCCTGCAATGATATGGAGACAGGTGGGGGCCATCTTCCGCTCACTCGTTTCTATACCAAGCCAGGAGAAGGATTGGAAAACCTTGGCCGATGCCGACGTCTCCGGAAAGCGGCGGAGGGCACCTGAGCACGGCGGGGGGCCCTCTCCTGTTGACGATAAAAGTGATCTCGTGGCGCATCTGCCACAGAGACCACTTTTATCTAAAAGCGGACTGCCTACTTTCCATACCAATGATACTCCTCTTCAAAGTACCAACGTAAAACTGTGACGGGTGACCCGAAAGTGGTTAAAGGGGGCAATACACGGTATTAAGAACTGGGGAATGTAAACTTTTGATCAGGGTAATTTGGGTAGTTTCTGTTGCCATTATTATTTAAAAAGAGTAAACACAGTTGATTGATAATAAATGGCTTCAGTGAAACTCTAACCATGTGTAAAAGAAAAGTTTTTGTGTTATCATTCATATTCTCTCAAAAATGGACAAGAAATCATAAATTCAGCCAGGGTATGTAAACTTTTGAGCGCAACTGTAGACTGACAGACAGACAGACAGACAGATCTACCAATAGATGAATAGATATACAGGTAGATAGATAGATAGATAGATAGATAGATAGATAGATAGATAGATAGATAGATAGATAGATGAGAGAACAGAGACCTGTAAACCATGGCGCTAGGACACAGTGCTGGGACCCCTCATGTAATACACATACAGCAGATTGTCGGGTGAGTCGCGGTTCATTCCAGGGGCAGAGGCGAAGCATGACACCCTCCTCCTCCCTCCGCCTTCAGTCCGTTCAAAGGATGAGAAGACTACATACAGCCCAAGGTGCTGCTGTATATGGTTGTGGTGGACAAACAATTACAGGGTGTTGCCTACAGACAATTACAGGGTGTTGTTATAACACATTACCTGGCTTCTCCATCCACAGAGCCAAAACCAGAAGTGATTGCTGCCACCCGGGAAAGCACTGCCCATTTCCTACGGCGGTGCAGACATGAAGAAGAATGACACATAATGGAGTGTAGAGGCGCCCTGCAGTGCACCACAAAGCATCAGAAAATCCAGAAAATTGAGCATTTCGCCTGCAATCATGGGATAGAATTGGTGTCACGCTTCCCATAGTGCACTGGGTCCGGTGCCCGAACACAGTGCACTTAAAGGAACTTTTTTCGTAAAGGGCCTTTTTTTATTTTTTATTCTTTTGTGACTGGCTTTGGGGAGGCGGCACCCGTGTGTCCCCTATGGACGGGCAGCCACTGTATATATATATATATTGAATGACTATATTTGAGAATAATTATGGACAACCCTAGTATAAAACAAAAAGTTAAGGTAAATAAATCCTCACTGAGTTTAACCATGCATATGAATTCTTTATGTTCTGCATAGCTAAAGGCCTGATAGAAAAATGTGTAGGGAATGCCAACCCCCCTATCTGAAGAGGTATAAAAAATGTATGTTTTCATTTTCCTACATAGTAATAGCTATTCAACAAATTATTTTATGTGTTGCCTGGAGTTGCTTTCTAAGCAATGTCATAAATGAAGGTAATGGGATATTTGAATTTGCCAAAGGGAGCTTATTTAGACAAGATGTGTTTTAGCAAAGAAGAGGTATTCAGTAAAATAGAACTACTGGCAAAGTAAAAATGAAAACATTTAGGACCACTTTGTCCATGGGGTGACAGTGCTACTATGTGATTTTACCATAGAACAAATAAAGTTGTCCCCTTTTTAAAAGGAAGTGGGAAAAAGTGACGGGGCTTTCAATCTATTTTTTTCAGAACAATGGACAGCACCAACACTACAGATATAGCTAATGATTTTACAGACAATTCATGCTTTACTAACAGATCGAGACCATGTGGGAGTGCCCTGGCTTTCATTGCGAACATTTAGTACATATTTCCCAACTAGATTATGTCCAACAGTTTTGGATTCCAATACAGTTCTTTAAAATTCATTGTTTTTATGTTTCATCTAATCAAAATTAGGGATGAGCCGAACACCCCCCGGTTCAGTTGCGGTATGCAACATACAAACAGGCAAAACATGCAAACACCGTTAAAGTCTATGGGACACGAACATGAAAAATTAAAAGTGCTAATTTTAAAGGCTTATATGCAAGTTATTGCCATAAAAAGTGCATGGGGACCCAGGTACAGCCCCAGGGGACATGTATCAATGCAAAAAAAGTTTTAAAAACAGCAGTTTTTTCGGGAGCAGTGATTTTCATATGCTTAAAGTGAAAAAATAAAAATGAAATTGTTATATTCCTTTGAATATCGTGCATGGGGGGTGTCCTTATTATGCCTATAAAGTAGCGCATTGTTCCTGTGTTTAGAACAATACCACATCAAAATGACATTTCTAAAGGAAAAATGTCATTTAAAAGTACTCGCAGCTGTAATGTAATTGTCAGGTCCCGGCAATATAGATGAAAATCATTGAAAAAAAAGGCATGGGGTCTCCCCTAGTACTTTATCAGGCCCTTTGGGTCTGGTATGGATATTAAAGGGAACCCCGCACCCCTAGGCCCTATATACTCTGAACAGCAGTATATACACAATAAAGACTGCCCTATATACTCTGGAGAAAATTGGGCCTTAGGTGTTGGTGGTACCAGAACACTGTAAGCCCTCACAGTAACTCTTGGTGGGCGCAGGAATGGGCCATGCTGTGAAATACTATATCAAAAATTTTAATTACATGCCCCTGTTAAACAGGCACAGAAAAATTGGGCCTTTGGTGGTGCTGGTACCAGAACACTGTAAGCCCTCACAGTTATTCTTGGTGGGCGCAGGAATGGGCCATGCTGTGAAATACTATATCAAAAATTTTAATTACATGCCCCTGTTAAACAGGCACAGAAAAATTGGGCCTTTGGTGGTGCTGGTACCAGAACACTGTAAGCCCTCACAGTTACTCTTGGGCACACGAATGGGCCCTGCTGTGAAATATTATATAAAGAATTTTAATTACATGCCCTGTTAAACAGGGGCAGAAAAATTGGGCATTGGGTGGTGGTGGTGGTGGTGCCACAACACTGAAACCCCTCACAGATACTTTTGTTGGGCGCAGGAATGGGCCCTGTGTTGAAATATTATATCAAAAATTTAAATTACATGCCCCTGTTAAACATGGGCAGGGACATTATCTTTCCTTCATGGTGCACTGGGTAACTGATGGCAGCTGGAAAGGATGCAAGACAGGGTTCAGTGTTACATAGTTACATAGTTAGTAAGGTTGAATAAAGACACCAGTCCATCTAGTTCAACCTGAGTGAGTGTCTACAATCGTCCCTATCCCTGTACATTGTACACTCACATCAGTCCCTACCCTCAAGGAGCCCACAATCCAAGGTCCCCATTCATATACTAGGGCCAATTTTGGACGGAAGCCAATTAACCTACCTGCATGTCTTTGGATTGTGGGAGGAAACTGGAGTACCCGGAGGAAACCCACGCAGGCACAGGGAGAACATGCAAACTCCAGGCAGGTAGTGTCGTGGTTGGGATTCGAACCAGCGACCCTTCTTACTGCTAGGTAAAAGTGCTAACCACTACACCACTGTGCCTCCCCAGTGTTGTTGGAGATTTTTCCGCCACCACATCTCCAAAATGCTAGTGGTGATTCTTTCACAGATCTCTCCTCCACCCCTTCCTCTTCTTCTTCCTCTATGGCCTTTTCTACAGATTTGTCCTCTGAACCAGAGGTGCTCCGAAAGCATTCAAAGGGCTACGCAAGCAGTCAGGCTAAATGATGCCATGCGGTGCTTGAGTTGGTCTGCCGAGGGGACAGGAGCCACACTGGGGCAAAGATTCTGTCAGCTCTGCAGGGGCAGGCTCAGAGGTGGTTGACGCCACACCAGGTTCAGCCAGTAATGGTTGTAGGCGACAGTGGCACCAACCTTCTCTCCACCCTCTGACAGGGACTCTTGACCCATGTTCCATGTTTCCCACATGTCCTGAATTTGGTGGTGTAGCGGTTCTTGAGTAGGTACCCAGGCTTACAGGATCTCCTGAGGCAGGCCAGAAAGTCTGTGGTCATTTCCGCTGGTCATATAATGCCAGTGCATATAATGCCATAATGCCAGTGCTCGACTGGATGACATTCAAAGGGAATGCAATCTGCACACCAACCGCCTCCTTTGTGACATGCCCACCAGGTGGAACTCAACATTGGCAATGCTGCAGGGACTGCACACATAGCAGAGGGCCATTAATGAGTATCTGTGTGAGTATGGCACCAGGACAGGGTTAGGGTAGCTTGGTTTCTTTTTGCCACACCAGTGGCTACTGATAAAGGATGCATGCACTGTCCTGTCACCATTTGAATAGGCCACAAGGATGGTGAGCAGTGACAATGCATGCATCAGTGACACTGTCCCTCTAGTCTTCCTGTTGGAGCACACGCTTCGTGGAATAATGGACAGGGCACTTTAGGCAGAACAGCGGAAGGAAGAGGAGGACTTCCTTACCTCTCAACGCCCCCTTTATCCAGATAGCATTCCTGCGGGCCCACCAAACACACAGGAAGAAGAGGAGGAGGATTGTGTCAGCATGGATGTAGATGATAACACTCAGGAGCAGTCTTCAAGGGATCGTTTTCAGTCCCCAGAAACCCAAGGAGTTGTACGTGGCTGGGAGGAGGTAGTTACAGATCATGTGATCCTTAGTGATCCAGAGGACTCAGAATTGAATGCCTCTGCAAACTTACGCAGCGTGGCCTCCCCGATTCTTCAAAGCCTGCGAAAGGACCCTAGGATTCGTGGTATCAAGGAGAGGGATCATTACTGGCTGACAAACCTTATTGATCCACATTACAAGGGTAAGGTTGCAGAACTCACCCTGCCTTCGCAGAGGGAGCAGAGAATGAAACATCTTCAGGAGGCCTTGAAGAAAGGTTTGTACAACGCATTTCCAGACCCTAGGAGGTTACAATTTCCTGGTGCTGGACAACGTGTTGCTGAGAGGATGAGTGGTGGAGAAGGCAGCTGGCTGACCGATGCCTTTAAACAATTTTTCAGTCCTCATCGGCCAAGGTCTGATCAGTTCAAGCAACCATATAACCAGACTTGGACACCTTTCCAACAGAGCATCCACTGGGTCTTTTTTATTGTTACCCTTTAAGCATTATTAACCATTTTTAAAACTGTTTTTTGCATTGCTATATGTCGATTGGGGCATGAACAGGGTCCCCAAACACATTTTATGGCAATAACTTGCATATAAGCCTTTCAAATTAGCACTTTTGATTTTTTTATGTTCGTGTCCCATAGACTTTAACAGTGTTTGAACAAATTTTTTGCCTGTTTGCATGTTCTGCTGCGAACCGAACCGGGGGGGGGGGTGTTCGGTTCATCTCTGCTGTATATTTATATCAAATACACTAACTGAATAACCTGCCTGCTTAATTTAAATCAAGCTATCACTCTGTCCACACCAACAACACTACACATGGCCGCCGTTTAAGCAGCCTTATATAGTGTGGGGTGTGGACTTAGTCCTGCCGAGCCATTATTGGCCGAAGGCACCCTGCCTTTGGCCAATTATGGCTCTCTTAGCAGAGGGCATTGTGATCGTCCAAAGCATGCAGGTCAGGTGCATTCTTTAGCCATTCATCATACAGCAATGCACTGCAATCTCTCCGTGCATTATGGGGCATTTTGTGGTGCTCAAATTTGCCGCGCATGCCCCATAATATTCGCTCTTTGGCGAACGGGCTAACACACGGTGTTCAAGTCGAACTTATGTTCGACCCGTACATCAAGCTAATCCTTAATCCAAATCATACTATTCCTTTCACTAAACAGTTGATTTTATGATATATTATTGAAATTGTCAAATCAAACTCTGAAATAATAAATGAAAAAAAAATAGAGATAAGATATGAAATGCAGTCCAAAGCAGTGACGTGTAGCTAAATTTGCAAAAAGGTATTAAATATGCATAACATAACTGAAAAATAATAATGCATAAATATCACACTTTATGTGCCTGAGAAAACAAGAATATTAAAACTTCAAACAATAATTTCTCCCTTTAGTGATCTGTAAGAAAGTGACAGAAACCTAATTCATACACCTGGCTGCCCTTGTCTGTATACATCTGTATATATTAGCCAGTAATCGGTTATTATCTTTATTTACAGCCATGCTTTACCCACTTAAAATGTATAGGATGATTCACACATTGTCCTTTTTCACATGGATGGTTGAACATAACACAATGTAAATTGAGTATGCATGCTGAGGACAAATATGTCATAATGTCAGAAAGTGTAGGCAATTCCAACGGAAAGTTTATGACCCACATTTTTTAGATGGAAATAAGTGTTTCACCTTTCATCTATTTGAGTAAATGAAAAAAAAAGAGAACATTGCATCTTCTGCTCTGTACATTGCATAGACAAATATTTTTAACTATATGTTGCTAAACCAGCTCCTCCCATGTCAGCCACTTTTTCATAGCCTCATGTACTAGTGATATTTCCCAATTCCTATTGCTTGAAGGTAATGTATAATGTTTTGTATCTCTACTCATTAAATATATATTATTCAGGGCTAAAATTATTTATTTTAGCCCTAAATATTGCATACAAATATTTAATGTTTTCCAATGCTACAAAGCAGGTGTTAATGTCAACTCAGGCCTCTAACTATACCTAGAATATAGGAAAGGGGGTTGGGATAAAGAGATATCCCAAGAAAGCAATAAGGAGAATCCACCACGGTATATCATTGGAAATATCTAACAAGTTTTATTGATCTTCAAATAGTATGTTAAAGGACACTAACAAATGTCAGAAATAGCATTAATGTGGAGTAATTTACCCAAATATCCAACAATTAACCACTTGCTTACTGGGCACTTAAACCCCCCTCAGTCCCAGACCAATTTTCAGCTTTCAGCGCTGATGCACTTTGAGTGACAATTGCGCGGGCATACAACACTGTACCCAAATGAAATTTTTATCATTTTTTTCCCACAAATAGAGCTTTCTTTTGGTGGTATTTAGTTACAGCTCGGAGTTTTATTTTTTGCTAAACAAACAAAAAAAGATGCAAAAAAAAAAAAAAAAAAAATCATGTTTTAATAGTTTGTTATAAAATTTTGCAAACGGGTCATTTTTCTCCTTCATTGAAGTGCGCTGATTAGGCGGCACTGATAGGCTGCATTGGTGGGCACTGATGGGCTGCATTGGTGGGCACTGATGGGCTGCATTGGTGGGCACTGATGGGCTGCACTGGTGGGCACTGATAGGCATAGTTAAGGCGGCACTAATAGGCACAGATAAGGCGGCACCGATGGGCACAGATAAGGCGGCACTGATGGGCAAAGATGGGCACAGATAAGATGGCACGGATGGGTGGCACGGATAAGTGGCACGGATGGGTGGCACGGATGGGCACTGATAGGTACCACAGATAGATGGGACTGATGGGCACTGATAGGTGGCACTGATAGGTGGCTCCGATAGGTGGCACTGCTGGGCACTGATGGGCGGCACTGCTGGGCACTGATGGGCGGCACTGCTGGGCACTGATGGGCGGCACTGGGGTGCAGCACCTTTGAGGCAGATTGGGTGGCACTGTGGGTGGCACTGTGGGTGGCACTGTGGGTGGCACTGTGGGTGGCACTGTGGGCACTATGGGCACTGACAGGGGGCACTGACGGGGGGCACTTACTTTTTCTTTTATTTTACTTCAGGATGGCACTGCGGGAGGCAGGTGGGCACAGGCAGGTGGCAGGTGGTCCCTTGTATTGATGGCCGTGATCGGGACTGATGTCCCGATCACGGCCGCCGGTGATCGGCTTTTTTTTCTCTCCTCGCGCTGTCAGCGCGAGGAGGAATAATAGCAGATTACCGGCTCCGTTCTATCACATGATCAGCTGTCATTGGCTGACAGCTGATCACGTGATAAGGGGTCGGGATCGACCCCTTACACGGATCGGTGATCAGGCGAGTCTCACGGACTCGCCGATCACAGAGCGCGCCGCGCGCGCCCCTCAGGGGGCGCGCAGGCCGCTCGTAACCAGGACGACGTCAATAGACGTAGTCCTGGAAATGTAGGTCCGCGCTAATGCCGTCATTTGGCAATAGCGCGGATCTGAAGTGGTTAAAAGAAACACGCATATACATTTGGACAACGTTGTCACAAAATTACACCAGAACTGAGGTACAACAATGACATTTTGATGATATGGGAGGATTCCACTACTGAATTGAAGGCATTTATGGATGAGTTAAGCCATAACTCCAGGAACATACATGTTGTGGTGGACCATTGAGAAATATCATTCCTTGATCCCTCCATTAGGTTGAAGAATGGCAGATTGTTAACCAAAACATACAGGAAAGCTACAGCTGCTAATACTTTATTATTGTCAGATATCCACTTGCCCAGACCACTTGTCAAAAGCATTCCGGTGGGCTAGTTCCTGAGAATTTGCAGAAACTGCTCCACCGAGGTGGACTCTCACTGTAAGTCCATTATGTTATACCGTTGATTCAGGGAGAGGGGTTACTCTCACCGTGCCCTGAAGCGGACAAGGAAAACTGCTGGATTTAAAACAAGAAAGGATCTTTTATCGATCTGTGATCCTGCTAGCAGTGAACAAGAGAGACCCGTCAGATTAAGTGTGCAGTACAGTGCCCAATGGAACCAGATTGGCTCCATTCTTCGGAACCACTGCCATATTCTGACATGTCCAAGGGGGATATTTTAAGATCTAGCCACATATGGTCCCAAAACATGCCAGGAACCTAGCTGACACATTGGTCCAGTCTGAATTTGCAAAAACATCTAATAGAAACTGGCTCACTGATATGGCCAGACTTAATAGGATGTTCCCTTGTGGTCACTGTAGAGTTTGCCGTCATGTTGAACGCTCAACTGTGTTCACTGATTCTACAAGAAAACATGAATTTGTGATTAAACATTTTATCAACTGCTCTATTGCACGGGTACTGTATATCATTGAGTGCCCATGCAAAAAATGATATGCTGGTAAGACAAAACGTCCACTTCGAATCAGAATTAGTGCACACCTAAAAAGCATACGCTTGAAGGAGGAGACACCAGTCGCACAACACTTTATACTGTGCCATGATGGTAAGCCCACTTGGCCTGAGATTCAAGGGATTTTTTGCCATAGATTTGTCAGTCTGTAGTGGTGACTATGACAATGTCCTACTTAAAAAGTAAACATCCTGGATTTTTAGGCATAATACTTTATAGCCTAATGGCTTAAATAATGAGTCTCAAGGTTTTCCTTGAACCTTAGGATAGTCACTAATCCGAGGTAACTTTGGGACCTATAAATCCCATTCATTCAGCATAAATTCACAATCATAATTTAATTATAACTAAGATCCTTCACCAAAAGCCATGGGTGATGTAAAATTGTGATTTTGGCATTATCCATTCGCACAGATTTAATATGATAAAGGTATTAGGTGGAAGTACTATGCAAATATGTAAAATCCTTATATCAATTTACTTTATCTTGCATTTGTCTTATTTAAATCATGCAATATGTTTTGTCACCACAAGATGGCCTCTAAACAGTATTACAACATGGTAACTGCTGATTGGATACTGGGTCCTTTGAAATGACTGGGATAATTCATGTCATATGTCATAAGTGTACGGCTGTGTGTGCGAAATGCATTGACGGAGGTAGCACCAGACTAGCCTCATGCTCTACCATACACTCCAGCAATTTTGTGTGGCTCCGCCACACCGTCATCTTCCTCTGCTTTCTATGGACAAGTCTGCTGATTACTGAACTCACGAGCCACCATAGTTTACTTCCCGGTCAGCTGATTGGCAACTCCTATGCACAGCATGGAACACACTAGCACAGCCTTGCACGGACACTTTTCAAATTTCAACCAATGCAGCAGCATTTACCTTCATCTCAGTGATTTCTGGGGAAGCACAGACCGGACTGAATGGAGATGACCTCAGACAAAACAACGGAGTAGTGAGAGCCTCCGGGCTGTATCATGTGTTTGCCAGCCCTTCCCATACCCGTTCCCCCTTACATATGAAATGAAAACTGAGATACATTCAAATATACCATGCACCTACCAGCTGTGTTAATGTGCCTAACTTAAAGGACTTGTTCATCTAATTTTCTGATCGGCCTGACTTAGATCCAGGATGCTTATCTATGCATAACATTTGATCAGCCTATAATTACTATTATATCTTAGATCTGGCACGCTTATCTATGCATAACATTCGATCAGCCTACAACTACTACTATATCTTTTTGCTTCAACTTTAATTCATTAATTCACCAGGCTTCCCATAAACTAACAGACACTGGTCCCAATATTTCGTCTCTAATGGATATCTAGCCATGCGCATACTAGCATATTCAGGTTCCATATTATCCATGTGTGAGATATATGTACCGTATTTATCAGCGTATAACACACACTTTTTTCCCCTTAAAATCAGGGGAAAATCATGGGTGCGTGTTATACGCCGATCCTCCGCGATTTCTGGGTGATTTTTTGGGCTCTGGGCGGCTTTCAGCCGCCTTCGGCCCTTCTCGCCGAAAACCACAGAGAAGGGCCGAGAGCGGTCGAAATCCGCCGAGTACGGCCAAAGGCGGCTGAAAGCCGCCCAGTATGGCCAAAGGCTGGCGAAAGCTGCTGAGAACTACCGGGCGCCACTGAGATGCACAGGACATCTTGGCGGCGCCATTTTTAAAAATAAAAGCTGACAACGATGCACAAGGCTGCAATGATGGACAGGCTGCATGACGGACAGGCTGCATGACAAGGCTGCAAATGACACTGACAAGGCTTCAGATGGACACTGATAAGGCTGCATTGATGGGCATTTAAATGTAAGTTTTTTTTCCTTAAATTCCCCTCCTAAAAGTTTTTTTCCTTAAAATTCCCTCCTAAACTTGGGGTGCGTGTTATACGCCGGCGCGTATACATATATATATACACATACATATATACACATATATATTATATATATATGCACGGTATCTCACAAAAGTGAGTTCACCCATCACATTTTTGTAAATATTTTATTATATCTTTTCATCTCAGTGATGTGACAATGCTGAAGAAATTACACTTTGCTACAATGTAAAGTAGTGAGTGTACAGCTTGTATAACAGTGTAAATTAGCTTTCCCCTCAGAATAACTCAACACACAGCCATTAATGTCTAAACTGCTGGCAACAAAAGTGAATACACTTCTAAGTGAAAATGTCTAAATTGGGCCCAATGTGTTAATATTTTGTGCCGCCACCATTATTTCCCAGAACGGCCCTAACCCTGTTGAGCATGGAGTTCACCAGAGCTTCACAGGTTACCACTGGAGTCCTCTTCCACTCCTTCATGACAACATCACGGAGCTGGTGGATGTTAGAGACCTTTTGCTCCTCCACCTTCCCTTTGAGGGTGCCCCACAGATGCTCAATAGTGTTTAGGTCTGGAGACATGCTCGCCCAGTCCATTACCTTTACCCTCAGCTTCTTTAGCAAGGCAGTGGTCCTCTTGGAGGTGTGTTTGGGGTCTCTATGTTTGAAAACTGAACTGCAGCCCAGTGATCATGCTCTGCTTCAGTATGTCACAGTGCATGTTGGCATTCATGGTTCCCTCAATGAACTGTAGCTCACCAGTGCAGCACATATCTCAGCACAGTGATATTTATATATTTTTTAAACATTGTTTAAAATATTTTGTTTCCTTTTTTATTATATTTTTTTACAATTGTTTTTTTGACATACTGTGACCAAAGCAATACAGTGTTACCAAAGTAACACTGTACTACTCTGAGGAGGTGATAAGGATTTTTTATTTTATTTTTTACACACTATGATTGCTTACAAAAAACATTTCAATACATTCATTCAGTGTGTACTATTGTAGTTAGCTGTGATTGGCCAAATCTAATCACAGGGTACAGATGGGCTGTGATTGACCCTGTCTGTACCATGTGATCACTGTGACCAATCACAGAGACCATTACAATAGTACACAATAAATGGCATGAATGTAAGCCATCCATTGTGTACAATTGTCATGTGATCTGCTATGATTGGTCACAGCGATCACATGGTACCGGCAGTGGCCTGGCACGCTGATCTAATATCCGCTGTTTCCCGTTACAGATCATGCTGCTGCCCATGGGGTGTGCGGGAGGTGTGATCCTGGAAGGACGTCACATGATGTCCATCCAGAATGGCAAAGCACTTACAGCACAAATCCAGGTTTTAAGCTGGATCACCCCCCTTTCCATTAAAAAAAACAAAAAAAACTTACATGACTTTTTCACAGGTATTTTCAGTCTGGTCTTTTGACATCACACATCCTGTTCATCCTCTTCTTTTTCCCCACAGGGACAAATTCTGAATGCTGTAGAGAGCAGTGCAATTTGTCCATTGCTGGATCACTAAATCCATCAATCTGCAGGAGATACCCTTCCAGATAGGGTGAGCATTGCAGCTGATACTCCTTTGTATTTTTCATTCATCCATGCTCAGCCATCCCATCCCCCCTATCCATACTCAGCCGTACCCAGCCATACTCAGCCGTACCCAGCTGGACCCAGCCATACTGAATTGTACTCAGTCAGACCCAGCCGTACTCAGCCATACCCAGCCATACTCAATCGTACTCAGCCATACCCATCCATACACAGCCATACCCAGCCATACCCTGCCTTCCTCAGCCATACCCAGCCATACTCAATCGTGCTCTGTCATACCCAGCCATACTCAGCGGTACCCAGCCATCCCATCTATACCCAGCCATACTCAGCCGTACCCATCCATACTGGCCACGCTGTGGAAAAGTCTCACACTTGTGGTATTGCCATACTTAGGAAGAGTAGGAGAATCTATTTTGGGGGTGTAATTTTTGGTATGTACATGTTATGTGTTAGAAATAGTGTGTAAATGGACAATGTTGTGTAAAAAAAAAATGTGTTTTCATTTTCTTTACACATTTTCCAAAAACTTGTAGAAAAAAACAACATGTTCAAAAGACCCGATATGCCTCATAGATTATACATTGGGTTGTTTTCTTTCCAAAATTGGGTAATTTTTGATGCGTTTCCATTGTCCTGGTTCTCCAGGGCCTTCAAAATGTAAGAGGTAGTCAAGAAATGATATGTGTAATTTGATGGCGCTTCCTGCATGTTGGGCCTCTGTATGTGACCACGCTGTGTAAAAGTCTCACATATGTGGTATCGCCATACTCAGGAGCAGTAGTAGAATGTGTTTTGGGGTGTAATTTGTGCTATGCATATGCTGTGTGTGAGAAATAACTTGCTAATATGGGAAAAAATTACAACTTCAAAAAACTCACCATGCCTCTTACTAAATACCTTGGAATGTCTACTGTCCAAAAAGGGATCATTTGGGGGGTATTTGTACTTTTCTGGCTTGTTAGGGTCCCAAGAAATTAGATAGGTTGTCCTGAGATAGGTTGTACTTCAGGTGTGATCAATTTTCAGATTTTAGCACCATAGCTTGTGGACTCTATAACTTTCACAAAGACCAAATAATATACACCGATTTGGGTTATTTTTACCAAAGATATGTAGTGGTATGAATTTTGGCCAAAATATATGATGAAAAATTACTAATTTGCAAAATTGTATAACAGAAACAAAGAAATGTTCTTTTTTTTTTTTTACAGAATGTTTCATTTTTTTTCTTTTATAGCGCAAAAAAATAAAAAACAGCAGTGATTAACCACTTGAGATCCGCGCTATAGCCAAATGACGGCTACAGCGCAGATCTCCTTTTCCGGGACTACGTCTATTAACGTAGTCCCGTGCACGAGCGGCCTGCACGCCCCCTGAGGGGCACGCGCGGCGCGCTCTGTGATCGGCGAGTCCATGAGACTCCCTGATCACCGATCCGTGCAAGGGGTTGATCCCGACCCCTTATCAAGTGATCAGCTAATGACAGCTGATCAGGTGATATAACGGAGCCGGTAATCGGGTAGTATTCCTCCTCGCGCTGACAGCGCGAGGAGAAAAATAAAAGCCGATCACCGGCGGCCGTGATCAGGACATCAGTCCCGATCACGGCCAGCAATGCAAGCGCCCACCTGCCCCCTGCCAGTGCCCACCTGCCCCCTGCAGTGCCACCCTAATAAAAAGTAAGTGCCCCCTGTCAGTGCCACCCAGCAGTGCCCATAGTGCCACCCAGCAGTGCCCACAGTGCCACCCAGCAGTGCCACCCACAGTGCCACCCAGCAGTGCCACCCACAGTGCCACCCACAGTGCCCACAATCTGCCTCAAAGGTGCTGCACCCCAGTGCCGCCCATCAGTGCCCAGCAGTGCCACCCATCAGTGCCCAGCAGTGCTGCCCATCAGTGCCCAGCAGTGCCACCTATCAGAGCCACCTATCAGTGCCACCTATCAGTGCCCATCAGTCCCATCTATCAGTGGTACCTATCAGTGCCCATCCGTGCCACCCATCCATGCCATCTTATCTGTGCCCATCTTTGCCCATCAGTGCCGCCTTATCTGTGCCCATCGGTGCCACCTTATCTGTGCCTATTAGTGCCGCCTTAACTATGCCTATCAGTGCCCACCAGTGCAGCCTATCAGTGCCCACCAATGCAGCCTATCAGTGCCCACCAATGCAGCCCATCAGTGCCCACCAATGCAGCCTATCAGTGCCGCCTAATCAGCGCACTTCAATGAAGGAGAAAAATGACCCGTTTGCAAAATTTTATAACAAACTATTAAAACATGATTTTTTTTTTTTGCATCTTTTTTTGTTTGTTTAGCAAAAAATAAAACTCTGAGCTGTAACTAAATACCACCAAAAGAAAGCTCTATTTGTGGGAAAAAAATGATAAAAATTTCATTTGGGTACAGTGTTGTCTGCCCGCGCAATTGTCATTCAAAGTGCATCAGCGCTGAAAGCTGAAAATTGGTCTGGGACTGAGGGGGGGTTTAAGTGCCCAGTAAGCAAGTGGTTAAATACCACCTGAAGAAAGCTCTATTTGTGTGAAAAAAAGGACAAAAATTTAAGATTGGTACAGTGTTGCATGACTGTCATTCAAAATGTGAGAGCACCACAAAAGCTGAAAATTGGTCTGGCTATTTAGGGGGTTTAAGTGCCCAGTGGTCAAGTGGTTAACTGAGATACAGCAGCAGCACCTTTTCAAAGTCTATAAGTGAGTCCAACAAGTTTTGCTTATTACATAGTTACATAGCTAATCTGGTTGAAAAAAGAGAAAAGTCCATCCCGTTCAACCCACAGAAAAAGAAAAATACCAAAACACACTACTGCATTACATCAACTATCCAGCAGCCTGCAAGTCCAGTTGTTTTGACATTTGAACTTAATCCCATTTAATGTACAGATTTTTTTACTCTTCCATAAGGACTATCCACTATCCATGATTTAATATGGAACTGCAGTACCTGTTTCTCTTTTATAGAACTTAGTGACACTGGCTCGTCACCTTTTTTCACTTCAGCTAAGGAATTTTAGAAGCTTTCTTGGGTCTTCCTCGTTAGGCTGAAATGATTGTAAACCCTCACCTTGCAAAGCAGCCCATTCAGTTCAAAATAGAAATGAAAGGCAAAACATTTGTGTTACAACTGATCACATTCCTCTGTTCTCAGCTGCATAAGAGCTGGGGGGAGCAGTACCACATTGATCTTCCAAATGAAAGGTTATACAGGGTGATGTGGAGATTTCCCGTTATGCTATGTGTAAACCATGTCTCCTGCGCTACTAAGCGCCCTTTCAGCCTTCTGGTATAATGCAACTCAATAAACCCTTGTCTTCCGCATTTCCCCAAGTAAACAGACATAGTCACCATCCTCATGTTCTTAGCTTCATCGCTCGACTGCCTCTCCTGAGCACAGCCAATTAGTTTTTATTCATGGACAACAAAAGGAAATGACAAACAGGAAGTCATGGCCCGACAGCCAATCGCTTCCTCCATGCAAAATGACCACACAGGAAATGACCACACAGGAAATTACACTAAAGGGGAGGGCATCCACAGGAGTGGGAGGGAGAAGTGCACATGTCTCACCCACTTGAGACGTCTACACTGCCCTCCGCCCAGCCACATCCACCATAATGGTGAGCATGGAGCCCACTCAATACTGCTGAGAGTAACCAGTATCTAGTAAGATCATTCTACTTGTTTTTACAGGCTTGAGAATATCAGCGGGACACTGCTACTGCTGTTGTCAATATTTGGTACAAGAAAACCAACAAGGCGGATATCAATGTCCTCTTATAAAAGCAGACATGTACCCAAAAGGGATAGTGTAGACACAGCAGAGATATATGTTTCTCTCATTATGCAGACATCGCTTCTCTAATGTGCATAGACATTTGAAGGCAAGAGGCCAAACGCATTGCGCTTGATACTTACAAACCAGCAAACACACACAGAGAACACATCTCCAAGACCATGAGAAAGTTTTCACACTGACGGATTTAACGCTGTTCCCGATTCAACCCAAGTGCACTCTGCTAGAGCACTCCTTGGTTAAATCAGACACAGGGAGACAGATGACAATCTATAAAACACACATAACATTTCCACAACAGGGTGGGGAGCCTAATGTCTGGTATGGATTTTGGGGGACCATACCATACCAGACTCTTAATCTGAGCATCCAGGAAAAGAGGAGGACAAACCTGCACCACTCCCGAACCATACCAGACCACATGCCCTCAATATGGGGAGGGGTCCTCATTGTTGGGGCCCCCTGGCAAAGCACCCTGTCCCCATCCTTTGTTGATGGGGAAGGCTCCTTCCCCACAACTTATGCCTGGTAGTTGTGAGAATCCATGGGTGGAGGCATTATCAGAATCTGTAAAACCTCCTTTAAGAATAAGGGGACACACATACGTGAGTATGGGGTACATAACACTCCTATTTACTTACAGAAAAAACAAGTTGTAACCTAGAAATAAAGACATCCCAATGTTTGACAAGTCTTCTATTAAAAAAATAAAAGAAATCCTTGAAAAAATCCCTCATTGTAAATCCATCATTAATTATGTTATTCAGTGATGCAAATCCACATCAATCATGATAAAAGCAGCTGACAATCCACCAAAAAAAAAAAAAAAACATTGTGGCCAAGATACACCTTGCTCATTATTTTTCCATCCCCCAAAAGGAAATGGATGACAGTTGTTATATACAAAGGGGTTGGGGTCTCCTGATGATGTCATTTACCATAAATGTACAGGACAATATATCAATGGCGCCACTGTGATCCCACCCCTTTGCTTATATGGCTGGAGATTAATAGTCATATAAGTGAATGGGGCCAGTGATGTCACTGGTTGTTAAGGACTCCCGCAGTGTGTGCCCAGTGGGCACGAGGACCGCCAGGCACCCACAATCGCTCATGACACAGTGAGAAGCTGGATCTTTGTGTGTAAACATATGGACCTAACCTGAGGATTTTTTTTTTTTAAATGCGGCACATTTATTATAGCAAAAAGTGAAAGATATTTATTTTTTTTCAAAATTGGGGCTCTTCTTTTATTTATAATGCAAAAAATAAAAACCGCAGAGGTGACCAAATACCACCAAAAGAAAGCTTTATTTAGGACATCAATTTTGTTTGGGTGCAATGTCACACGACTGTGCAATTGTCAGTTACATCGAAGCAGTGCCATATCACAAAAAAGGACAGGTCATCAAGCAACCAAATCTTCCGGGCTGAAGTGGTTACCAACCATTGACTGTGGGAAGCTGTCCTTTTTACTAGTGGTAGTATTACCATTATTATACATGAAATGCTTGGGTGCTTGTCTAAATGCCAACTTGTGTTCAGACTGAACTTTGAGTTCATTCCTAGTCTTTACAAGAATTTTGTAAAATTTTGCCTGTTGCAGTGTGTTTTTTCAGCTTAATTCAATTAGAAAAATAATTGTTGTGGAAGGGTGTGAAACCTATACTTGTTTTTATTCTAAATAATACTAATAATAGGTTTATAACTACTTGAATATAAATTGTGTTAATATACAGCACATTACTTCAAAATTGGTTAGCCATGTCTTGCATCGGGTTACAATGCTTGGTTCCTAGCACTAATTGCAAATGTATATTTCACTTTCATTCATGTTAAGCCTATTTCAAGGTTCTTGCTGTATCAACATAGTCTGACATTTAGTGAATTGATCTCAGCTGAATTATAGGTGAGAAATCAATTTTCAAGAGGAAGCCATTGAGAAAGAATTCCCATTAAATTGAGGACAATTAAAAGTCAGTGAGGTGCAAACAGAATGCATAAATATAGGTACACCAAATGTATTATTAAATGTGTAAAAATCAATTTTTATTCAGATTTATTTTTTAGAAATTCAAATTAGATTTGTCTTTTAAATGTAAGCTTGCATAACAGTTTTCAGATAATAGGCTAAATTCAGAAAGCTTTAAAGAAGAAGTCTCACCAGAAGTAAAGTAACTTGAGAATCGGTTTCATCACTGATTTACTAGTTATTATTTATTTACCAGTTATTATCACTAATATAAGTGGGAATTTTGCACTAAGTTGTCTGATGCCTCCACACAAGACCTTATATTTGATATAGAAAGTATGGTAGCAAAAATGTACCTATGTAGGATAAAAAATGATTAAAAAGTAGCATAAAGGATCAAAAAAACACTTCACTATGGCAAAATACAAAACCAGCAAAGCCAGACTAAAAACTTGCAAAGGGTTCAGGTGTACAGAAATCTAGACAGGAAAAAGCAGGTCTCTTAGGCCGCGTACACACGGGCGGACTGTCTGTCCAACTTAGTCCGCTGAAACGTGTTTCAGCGGACAATCCGCTCGTGTGTGGGCTTCAGCGGACTTTTTCAGCGGACAGTCTGGCGGACTAAGTCTTTCGGAATTTCCGTAATACAGTCCGTCCAAACTTGGTTTTAGCGGACAGTCCACTCGTGAGTAGGCAAGTTGGACGGACTAAGTATGGCGCATGCTCAGAAAGGATTTACACGGCCGAAGGTTGCATTGTAGTGTATTGGACGTCGTATTTCTAGTCCCGTCGTACGTGCTGTACACGTCATCGCGCAAGCTTTTCGTTCATCGTGTGTGGTCAAGTCCGTTCATTCAAAAGTAGGACGGACTGTCTGTCGGATTGTCTGACGAACTTAGTTGGCCAGACAATCCGCCCGTGTGTACGCGGCCTTACCCATGAAATCTGACGATCTGCAGTCAATTGCACTGAAAAAAGTTGCATCTTAATGCATATAGCATTGGGCTTTATGGTGAAATCATACAATATATGTATTCTTTCTTTCTGTAATATATAAAATGGCAAAAAAATGCAATATATCTTCTCAATTTAATGAATATGCTTTCTTAATGTTTGTGCACGGTAACTTTATTTTACTGGGCTTGGTAACAATCTTGACATTATTGGTAACGCAGCATTTCCTTATTATGTTGGACTATAAAAAAGAATTGGGTTTCTTTACATACTTCTAGAAAATTCCCTTTTAATTTTAGTTAATTAGGAACATTAATCAGTGACTTCAAAGATTATTGTATAATATGATATGCTGTTTCTTCTGTACCCATCTCAGACAGCTAAATAATGATCTTGCAGAATTGTGCAATTCCTTGAAATCTTTTACAAACGTAATATTTTTTTTTTCCTCTGTCAAGAGGATTAATTAATGAGGGCAATATAGTTTTACATTATTAACCCTGGTACCTTTTGATGTCTCAGTCAGCTTATAAAAAGTTATGGGAAGGGCAGTACATGTTTTCTACACAGTTTTTTTCAAATGAGATATAGCATTTATATACTTCTTCAAGCCTGAAAGATAAGTACAGTATACTTTTAAGGCTACCTTTTAGACATTTATTCTTGGCATACTCAATTCCTGTGCTGAGAATTCTTCAAACATTTTGTAATCATGTGAAAAACAACTGGTTGCTGGGTCCAGGACAGTTTTTGCTTTGAAGTGCTCAGCATGGGGAATATGACATGCTAAGGGTAAATATCCCCTCAGTGCTTCTATTTCCTTATTGGCTTTGATTTTGAAAAGATACTGTGATCATGTGCTAGTGATTGTTATTATTTGTTATTACTATTCACAAAATCACAAAAATGAAGAGATGACCTATTCTGGTGTTTGTTTTTTAGACAACTAGTTGCTTTTAAAACTATACACAGAATCTATCAGACTGTCATTCAACTCGTTCAATTCCCCCATCACATATCTCAATGTGGTGCCAGTACAGAACACATAACACCCCTGCAAGAAATTGGAAAAGAGTAGGGATTGAGCAAAAACAAAATACTATTATTAGCACTCCCGCCCGGCCAATTATAATTATATGGCTGGACAGGAGCATCATTATCCTGGAAAAAACATCATATGACGTCCTCCCACTTGCACGACGAAAGGCCTCACAGTGGCGTGATTTGTGTACCTGGTGGACACAGATGGTTGTACCGGCTGCCCTGGTACCATATGATCGCTGTGATAGGTCACAGTTGTACACAATGGCTTTCATTCATAGTCACTCATTGTGTACTATTGTGATCTCTGTGTTTGTTCACAGTGATCACATGGTACAGAGCCAATCACAACAAACATGTACAATGTGATAGCTGTGGCCAGTCATAGCTATCACAGTTGTACATAATGGCACATAAATGGATGTCATTCATAAAAAAATATTGTTCATTACAGTGATCATCACTCTAATAAGCAATCTTAGTGTAAAACAAATCCTGATCTGCTTCCCAGAACAGTACAGTGTCAATGTACTATGGTGTATGACAGTGTCACTGCCATTGTGGTGACACTGTACTGCTATGGTCATCGTACGTAAAAAAAGAACATACTTTCTCATACTGTCACTAGTCAGTGTCCCTGATAACCACCATGCCAGTCATATGGTGATGTTATACTGCTCTCGTGACAGTATGTACAAAAAAATAAATGGGTAAAAAACCCAATTTAATAAATTTTTCAAAAACTCCAATAAACTCACCATGCCTCTAACTAAATATCTTGGACTATCTACTTTCCAAAAGGGATTATCTAGGAAGTATTTGTACTGTTCTGGCATTTTAAAATCTCCAAAGACCCTCCCCAAAACTTTCTGTATTTTTTAATTTACGTAGCAAAAAATAAAAACCCAGTTGTGATTAAATACTACCAAAAGAAAGCTCTATTTGTCTAAATAAATGTATAAAAATTAAATTTGGGTACAATGTTGCATGGCTGAGTAATTGCCATTCAAAGTGTGACAGTGCCGTAATTTGAAAATTGGACAAGGCAGGAAGGGGATGAAAGTATTTTCGCTATTGAAGTGGTTAAACAAGCTTAAACTAAATATTTATAGTTACTGGCAAATCCACAGTACCTGGAATGGAACCCCATGTCTTGGCCTGCCTAGAGATCTAGATCCCCCAAATATTTACGGTTCTTGTATAAGTCCTTCAAAACAATGTGGATGCATAACGGTCATTATTCCATACTCTTACTCTTGGACCTTTCTGCTGCCTTTGATACAGTTGACCACCCCCTCCTCCTCAAAAACTCAATTTGCTTGGTCTCCATGGCTACACTCTCCGTTGGTTTGAATCTTACCTATCTCATCGCACCTTCAGTGTCACTTACAACTCCACTTCCTCTTCTCCAACTCCCATTTCCGTTGGCGTCCCCCCAGGTTCTGTCCTTGGACCTCTATTATTCTCGATCTACACGTCCTCCCTGGGTCACCTGATAGCCTCCCATGGCTTTCACTACCATTTATATGCTGATGACACCCAAATCTATCTCTCTGCCCTTCAGCTCACCCCATCAAATCTCCTCACGCATCACTGATCTACTAACAGATGTATCAGCCTGGATGTCAAACCACTTCCTCAAACTTAATCTAAAACCGAGCTCTTAATATTTCCTCCACCACGTGCCCCTTCGCCTGACTTCTCTGTCGAGATTAATGGCACATCTATCAGTCCGACTCTGAACTGTCCTTTCAGGCCCACATACAAGCCCTGTCCAAATCATGCCGCCTTAGCCTCCGCAGAATTTCCAGAATACGGCCCTTATTAACTAATGACACCACCAAGCTTCTAATTTACTCCCTGGTCATCTCTCGCCTCGACTACTGCAACTCCCTCCTCATTGGATTACCTTTACATAGACTATCCCCCTTCAGTCCATAATGAATGCCGCTGCCAGACTCATCCACTTTACCAGCCATTCAGTGTCCTCCACCCCTCTATGCCAATCCCTCCACTGGCTTCCACTCACCCATCAAATAAAATTCAAAGTACTAACAATAATTTACAAAGCCATCCATAACTCTGCCCCTAGTTACATCACTAACCTAGTCCCAAAATACCAACCAAGCAGCTCTCTTTGGTCATCCCAAGACCTCCTGCTCTCTAGCTCCCTTGTCACCTTCTCCCATGCTCACCTCCAGGATTTCTCCAGATCTTCTCCCATCCTTTGGAACTCCCTACCCCAATCTGTCCGACTGTCCCCTAATCTATCCATCTTTAGACGATCCTTGAAAACCCTTCTCTTCAAAGAAGCCTATCCTGCTTCTAACTAACACTGTTTTACTTCCTCCATCATCTCATCCCCCCACAGCTATTACCTTTTGTATCAATTGACCCTTCCTTTTTAGATTGTAAGCTCTAACGAGCAGGGCCCTCTGATTCCTCTTGTACCAAATTGTAATGTAATTGTAATGTCTGCCCTCATGTTGTAAAGCGCTGCGCAAACTGTTGGCACTATATAAAACCTGTATAATAATATAATAATAATAATAACAAACATAATAATACCCATGTGATTATAGCTAAAAATAAAAATGGCCAAGTATAGTAAATCCAAAAAAGCCTGCTGAATACCTAATATGTTTTGACTGTACATTGCTTCTACAATTTTTTAAACAATAATTGTATGGTAATATAGTTAAAAAGGGGAAATGACTTCACAAGAATATCATATTAGTTGTAGTAATATATTATTGAACCTATTTATAATAGGTCAAAAATAGGAATTTGTTGGGGACTTTTATTTTTTTCAGAATTAAAACATTTTTGCTGACTGCTTTGAAGTCTACTTACATGGTCTTTAATCTGTGGAATTATTGTTTGCATTTTTGTACAATTTGGGGGAAAAAAAAAAAGAAAAACACATTAATAATGTTTCAGATTGACACATCTTTCTGTATATTCATGCTCTTCCTTGTTTTGTTGTGAAAAATAAATTTCCACAATCTTTCAGTAGAAAAAAAGATGAAATGTTCCCGCTAAATAACACTGGTATTTAGTGAGCACAGACAAATATTTATGAAAATATTACAAGTAGGTGCATTCCAAAAAAAAAAAGAATGGCGATAAAATGTAATAAAATAACTCAGGTTACTAACTTACACATAGTTTAACCATTAAAATAACAAAGCCATTTTATTTTGACATGTTCAATATGATGCTTCAATAATAAGTCTCTAAGTTTCTTTACGGTATGTTATAATCAAAATGAATTCCTTATTTTTATTTTGTGCTTCAAACATGCTCTTTATTGCATATTATTTCAGAAAAGAAAAATGTTATAAAAGCAAAACAGGACCAAAAAGCTGAAGCATTTCTGTATATTCCTATGTTTACAAGTCCGTTATTATTAAACTCTAATGTTTTCTATCAGAACAGCCCTAGCTACCAATGTAATGAAACAGACCTCACAAGTTTGGTCCTTTCATGCAGAGAGGTCAGCGCTGTCCCCTGAGTTTCCTTTTACCAGAATGCCATATTCCTATTAATACAAAATAGCCATAAAGTGTGTTCATGCATTTCAAAAACTCCTAGTTATTTCCTGAAAGCTGTTATATTCTAAATCATTCTAAAGAGACAATAGCTTCTAAGTGCTTTCACAATACATCTATTTATAAACTTATCAAGAAATCAAATCAATATTATTGTATGGCTTTCACAAAACTCTTTCAAGGTTATTCTATTTTTCATGTACAACCTTGCTGCTTTGCATGCTGAAGGTGCAGTTCTTTGAAATATATACCAAAGTGTCAGTTCTTCTTAAACAGGTAAGAAACCAAAATAGAAATGTGATCAGTTACTTGATGTAATTAAAAAGACAATCTGAATATTTGAATTCACCTGAAAGCAACTCTAGGAAAACTGACATTTCCTACTGAGAATTATTCTTTGATCTTGAAATAAAATGAGCTTTTTTTTTTTATTACTTTTTTTTTCAAATGCATGAACAGGAGTATTGAAGTTGGTAAGGCCACAAGAAGACATCAGGCACATGCATTTAAAAAATGATAATAAATACAGAAAATGCACAGGGATTAATTTTTGAAGAACTGCCTAATAAAGTCAAAGGCAGCCCTGCTGTCTTACTCCAAATTCAGGTTACTTTGTTTAATTAACTACTCTGTTTCCTTTGCGTTGTTGTTTTTTGTTTAATCAATGTTTCTAACATCTTAAATCCTAAATACAAAATAATGTTTTGCGACTATTTACATAAGTAGCTAAACTACATTACTGCTAGGTGTGGTTACCTTAAAAACTGCAGTATTGGCAGTACAAGGCAAAAAATGTGATTGACAGCTTACTCTGCAGCCTATATCCCTTTACATTCCCATTCATATAAGAAAATGTACTTATTTCTTAAATTGTTCCCGGAGAAATATTTTAGTTTCTGCTAAACTTGTGCTCCCATAGTGCTTTTACTATTGGGTTATTATCTATAGACATATCCCTACCTTTATTGCTTCAAGAAAGGGGGAAAGGGAAGCTTGGAGTCAGAATTTGCTAATCTTCCCACTTTGAATTTTGGAATGTTATTTTTAGCCCCTAAAAGAGATGGGTTGATCCCTCGCAGAAAATGATGGAGAGAGAAACAACACTGCAAGACCTATTACTATAGTTTATGCAACCCTCCCAATGCTTGCTATCAGTATAAACCCACTTACAGTAGCATTTTCCTCCTTTTTATGCACAAGATAGCATCAGAACAGTAGTCGCTTGCTAGAAAGGCCATGCATGGCCTGATTAGCAGTTAAAGGCAAGGGCAGTGTAAGGACACTCAATAGATTGTAAGGGTTTATTATACCTATAAGAAAATGTTCTTTACTTGACTGATTTCAGTTTGTTTTTCAATTTATATCTTTTTATTTATTTTTCCATTTCTATACGCTACTGTTGCAATGTTGTGTCTAAAGGAAGTTAAAAATGATAGTAGTTGCAATTTAATTCAAAGAAACATCAGAATTTGCCAATCTTTCTACTTTGGATTTCCTACAAATGATTTTTTCTTCATGGAAAATCATAAGAAAACATGCTTGCTATTAAATTTTAACATGCTTAACCCTGTTCTAACCTTTACATTTAGAAAGTTGTCTAGTTGAAAAGTATGTTATATAGCATCCATAGGCAAGCTGACTACAAAGATTACATTTCGGGTCAGTGCATTGTAAAGTTGACAATAACAGCAGCTATTTTTATCATAGAAGCCTTCCTGTGTCTTTTCCCCCTTTCTTACAGGCATGTGGGTAGGGGTTTGTGATTAGCCACACCCCCCATAGTAATGGCCCTAAGGGAGCACAGGTTCACATTGTAGTACTGCATCACATCACACTCATCATTATCCTCTGTACATTACAAGGGCAACAATTTTCTAATTGGCAATGTGGCTGTCATCGGCCCTTATTACTTCACACTATAGCAGAAGATTGGTGGTTGCCCTTTTCCTACCCACCACCCTCTTAGCCCTGGAGATTCCGACGGAATGTATCCTATCGGACCGTTTTGTCGGATAATCTGAGGCGGCGTACACACGCGGGGACTGTCTGCCGAAACTAAGTTCGTCAAACAGTCCGCTCAAACTTTTGAATGAACGAACACGCCCACACACGGCACTTTTTGAGCGGACAAATACGGCAAACTTTGTTCGTCGTACTAAGTCCGCGCAACTTTTGAAATGAGCGGACTCGCCCACACACGAGGCAACAGTCCGCTCATAAGGGGGCCCCCGGATAACGGCCCCCCACCCTATGTGAATGAGTATGGGGTACAATGTACCCCTACCCATTCACCTGTAAAATAAAAGTACCCCAAAAAAAACACAACACACAAGATAAAATATTTTATTGCACAGCTCCGGCGGTCTTCCGTCTTCGGGGGTCTTGTCCCCCTCTTCGGTTCTTCTGCCGGGCCACCGCGCCTTCTTATAGCTCTTTTGCAGGCGGTGGCCCGGTCTTCTGTCGCCGCCTTCCGTTCTTCTGCCGGGCCACCGCGCCTTCTTATAGCTCTTTTAGAGGCGGTGGCCCGGTCTTCTGTCGCCGCCGCCTTCCGTTCTTGTTCTTCTTCTTGTTCTTCTTGTTCTTCTCCAGGAGATGTTGACACGTCGCTCTCTCCGGCCGGAATGCCAGAGCCGCGCTGAGCGGCCACTTATATAGTGACAATGGGGCGGTGTCACATGGTCTATGTCACATGGGTTGGTCACATGGTGACCCCGCCCCCTTACGATGTCATAGTCCCCATGTGACATCAACCCATGTGACCAACCCATGTGACATATACCATGTGACACCGCCCCATTGTCACTATATAAGTGGTCGCACAGCGCGGCTCTGGCATTCCGGCCGGAGAGAGCGACGTGTCAACATCTCTGGAGAAGAACAAGAAGAACAAGAAGAAGAACAAGAACGGAAGGCGGCGGCGACAGCGGCGACAGCGGCGACAGAAGACCGGGCCACCGCCTGCAAAAGAGCTATAAGAAGGCGCGGTGGCCCGGCAGAAGAACCGAAGAGGGGGACAAGACCCCCGAAGTCGGGAGAAGAGGCCGGCGGCGGGGAGGAAGAAAGCCGGACTCCTCCGCTAGCAAAAGAGCTACAAGAAGATAGTGGAGGAGTCCGGCGAGAAGACCCCCGAAGACGGAAGACCCCCGGAGCTGTGCAATAAAATATTTTATCTCGTGTGTTCTGTTTTTTTTTGGGTACTTTTATTTTACAGGTGAATGGGTAGGGGTACATTGTACCCCATACTCATTCACATAGGGTGGGGGGCCGGTATCCGGGGGCCCCCTTATTAAAGGGGGCTCCCGGATTCCGATAAGCCCCCCGCCCGCAGACCCCGACAACCAACGGCCAGGGTTGTCGGGAAGAGGCCCTTGTCCTCATCAACATGGGGACAAGGTGCTTTGGGGTGGGGGGGCCGCGCGGCCCCCCCTCCCCAAGGCACCCCCCATGTTGAGGGCACGCGGCCTGGTACGGCTCAGGAGGGGGGGCGCGCTCGCTCGTCCCCCTTTCCTGGCCGGCCGGGTAGCGTGCTCGGACAAGGGTCTGTTGTGGACTTTGGGGGGACCCCCACGCCGATTTTTTTCGGCGTTGGGGTTCCCCTTTAAGTCCATTCCAGGCGGCGGAGCCCGCGACGTCTCCGTCGCGGGCCCCGCCTACCTGCACACGCGCTCGAAATGAGCAGACTTCCCTCCGAGCGGGAACTTTTTGCTCATTTCGAAAGTAGCCTACACACGGGCGGACTGTTCGCTCAAACCAAGTTTCAGCGGACAGTTTTTCGGAATTTCCGAAAAACTTTGTTCGTCAAACTGTCCGCTGAAACTGTCCGCTGAAGCCCCACACACGAGCGGACTGTCCGCTGAAACACTGTTCAGCGGACAAAGTTGAGCGAACAGTCCGCCCGTGTGTACGCGGCCTGACTGTGTGTGGTATGCATCGGACTGATTCCGTCGGAATATCCGTTGGACCCAATTTTCCAACTTGCTGGAAATATTTTCCGACAAACTGGTCCGATCGGACATACTCCGATCATGTGTAGCCTACTCCGATGGACAAGGTGCCAATGCCTGCTCACATTCAAATTCCGACTCGTTCAGGTAAAACTACTGCTCGTAAGCGATATAGAACATTGGTCACGCTGCAATGTTAAAAATTCTTTCATGAAGCGCATTCTCTTGTTCTTTACAATACTGCAAGAAGGAACTTCTTTTGATGCTCATAGTCACACACACTTCTCCCGAAACGTATTTCATTACTCTTTTTTAACCATTTCAGCAATACAATTTTAGTTTGCGTCACATCTACACAATTTTATTTTTTGTTTATTCTTTTTGGGGTGTTTTTTTTTTTGGATTCCCTAAAAATCTCCTTCAAAGACAGTTTGCTCATTTCTCCTTTTTTGGTTTTTTTTTTTGTTGTGTAAACTTACCACAACAACATTATTCTATTTTTGATATTTTGTTTTTCTTTTTTAATCTACAGGAGGTTGTTTATTTTTAGTACCCCTTGTTATTCATTTCACTTATTTTTTTTTTAAATGTACCTGCCTGCTCACAAATAAACTGGCCTTTTTGAAGGAAAACACATACGCAAGTATTTCTTCAAACAAAACAAAAAAAATACCTTTATTTCGGTGTCAGTAACAGATAAAGAGGGAGGCAGCAATGTTGAAACTGGGGAGATTAGAGAAGCCTTTGGCCCCCAGGGCACACATCAACTATTTAAACGCAAAAATTGGTGGCCTGAGGAATACATGTCTGAGGGAGAGAAGTCTGGTCCTGAAGTCCATAAAACCCGGAACAGCAGCAGATGACATCTATGTTCCCAGGCTGTGGTACTACAACAGGCTGCATCTTCTGTCAGACCAGACTGAACCCAGGTCATCACACTCTGGTCTTCCTTCTACGCTTCCTTCCAGGCTGTGGCTGTGGTGCTGGAGGTGTGGCAGAAGGAGGAGGAGGAGCAGGGGCATGGGCCAAACCACACAAGTGTGTTTCTTGTGTCATTTGGCCCAACAGACCCTTGTTGAGGGTGTGGAGAATAACCTCCTCACACAAGATCTGTTGCCCCTGCTCCATTTTATCAAGCTTGCACGCAACCATGGCGGCAAAGAACTCTTGGTAGATGGGTTTTGCTTGGAGTGCCGCAGAAGCCTCACCAATCAGCCTCAGGGCCGACTCCTCAACATTCCCCCACTTTCTCGCCCTTTTGCGTGGAAGGCGGAGGGGAGGGACCTGGCATTCAGTGAGGCTCCTTTAGCTGCCCACCGCCCGGCTGCCGCTTACCCCCGCCTCCTCCTGGCGGCCACTATCCACAGCCACCTCCTGGCTGCTGCATTCCACACCCTCCTGTTCCTGGCTGAGTTCTTCCTGTGTATGAAAAAGGGACATAGTTTGAGTTTTTGGTTCATCAAACACACACAATTTTCACATCAAGACTGTTGCAAATTGTTAACCAATAGAAAAGACTATCATTCTGTGCCCAACATTTTTCTTTCTTGTCCCCAAGGTTTTGGCCACTACTGTCTATTGATATGTGAAAAACTTTCAAAACTCAGCAATTAGTGAGCAAAAATCAAGTTAACATCATTAATTTTGACTCCACAAATATGTACAACAATACTATACCTGGCTCAAGCTGGGCTCCTCCAGTTCTTCCTGAGTGGAAGGCCCAGGTTGGGCGTCGGAAGACTCATCGGGTGTGGAATGGAGCGTAGAAGGACGCGTGGAAGGAAGAGTAGAGAGGGATTCTCTGACCTCAGCCTGGTCTGCCAGAAAATGCATCCTGTCATAATACCACAGGGTGGGGACATAAACGTCATCTGCTGAAGCTCCAGATTGCATGGATTTCAGCACCTTGCTCCTCTCCCTCATATATGTACTCCTGAGGCTACCAATTTTCTTTTTTAAATAGTTGACGTCTGCCCTGGGGACCACTGGTTTCTCAAACTCAACCAGTTGCAACATTGCTGCCTGCCTCTTTTGTCTGTTACTATATAGTGGGTGTGTTGCTTGCCACAGGAAGGGCATGTCTCTGTATTTATCGATGAACAGAGGGAGGAAGCTATGGTCGTTGAACCGGTCCATAATGTCTGCAAGACACAACACAAGACAAACCCTAATGTCAGTCTAAACTCCACTAATGCAGGCCTCAATCTAGAAGCAGTGTAGCCTAGTGATGTACCAAGTTCAAAATGTTACCTTCGTTTGCACGTTCGTCGCGTCAGCTTCTTCCTCTGTTCACCGATCTTACGGACGACACACGCGTGTTGCGTTTTATATACAGTGCACATGCGTGAAACTCCGCCCGCCCCTGACATTCTTTCTAGACTATTCCCCGCCCCTTCGCTTTCGGCGCAGTGGGGAGAGCACATAGCGGAGAGAACACAGGTGCGCAATAGTTCCACTAACGAGGAGGAGGGTGAGGAAAGCCCGGAACCTGAAACGTCCCTATCCAGGAAGAGAAGATTTAAGGCCTCAAATATGTCTTTTGGAGAGATGTTGGAGATGGTGGACATATTGAACAGGACCGACTATGATGGGAAGTATGGACCTTACCCAAACTCAAATCTCAGAAAGGCCAAGATCATGAATAAAGTTGTGAAGAGTCTTCATAAGAATTTTGGGGTACGACGATCCAAGGATCAACTGAGAAAACGCTGGTCAGACCTGAAACTGAGGGAGCACGAGCAGTACATAAGGATCAAGCATGTTCTTGACAAAAGTAAGTAGTTGTCGTGTGTTCATATGCTTATTATTGCTTGCATCCTGCTCCATGTGCTTTGATTTCATGTTGTGCAGTTTAAAATGGCCACTTTCAAGTTCATGGTTTAATTCGTTCGTAGGAAACATCATTCTGCAGGTAAGTATTCTAGCTGAACACAGTGTCCCCAATAATGTTATGACCTTGAAGCTCGGCCAAAATAAACAATTGTACAACACTTCCAATCAATGTTTCATATTGTTAATTCTGCCCTCTGTGTGCTAATTCTTTCTTTTTTCCCATTCTCATAGGGGAGAGAAGACTCGGCAAGTATGAGGACAACAGGGACCACACCCCTCCCAAAGAAGGGCAACTTCCAAAAGCAGAAACAGAGGAGCAGAAGGAGGAGGAGGAAGGAGAGATCGTGGAGGTTGGGCAAATTGTCACCACAACAGGTGAGTGTCGGAGAACACAGCTTCCCGTAAGCTCATCAATGTATGTCACCATATTTTTATTACATGGTGTGTTTTTTTTTTGCTTTTTTTTGTAGGTGATGTGGAAGAAGATTCTCGTTTTACCAGTGAAAGTGCCCAGATCCTGATTGGGGAGATAATGGGGTGCAATCGGGATTTGGAAAATATACAGCAAAACATCAATGATGTTAAAAATAAAATGAAGAACATCATTGATGTTTTGGGGAGAGTGTGAAACACACCAAACTAGATAGGGTTTTATTTTTGATATTTTAAACCAAAAATTTTGTATTTCTCGAAATTACAAATTTGGAAGATGCACAGAGTGTGTAAACATGCGCTATCTCCCATCATGGGGGATCAATGTACGTGTTTTGTGTAAAGTGTCTGAGATGAAGGGGTTGCAGTCCCAAAGCATGTATATTGATCCCCCATAATGGGGGATAGCACATGTTGACACACTGTGTGGACCTTCCAAATTTGGATTTTTCAGGGGTAACACCCCATGTGATGAAGGCAATATCAGCCCAGTTTGTACATACTCATGTCTGATATTGTCTTCACTTCTCAAAGTTGAACTTTGTAAGTTCCTGTGTTCTGTATTTTACGGTTTGATACATGCCTGTTTACACAAAAACACCAAGTAAACCAAATTTTGATTAAACTCTGTTTTTGATACACACAATTTCTTGGTTTGTTGTAAAAACCTTTTTGAAACGCACATGTGAATGTGCTTGTATTAAAAAGTTTAATTATCAACAATGTGTGGCTTCCTTTTTCATTGCACCAAAAATGTATTTGTAGTAAAATTTTAGTTTGTGCTGAGAAGAAGTGTGATTTACTAAAGGAAACTCCACTTTGCACTCCAAGTGCAGTTTCAGGTGTACTTTTGCAGTGCACTTGCAGTGCATAGTGGATGTGCCTTTAGAAAAAAACACCCACAGTGAGGTGTAAATTTGGACAATCATGCCATGGTGCAGAAAATGAGCACAATTTTGGTCAGTAATGCACTACATACATTAGTTACAAAAAGAAGGTGTGTGTGTAGCAGACCCACAACATAATAAGATTATCTGAAGAAGAGACTGTCCCCTCATCTCGCTCTGAACTTGGGTTTGCACTGTTGGTGAAAAAGGCACAACTTGAAAAAACATAAATATACCTAGGAGACACCTAAAACCAAGCCAAGCAGTAAATGAAGGAGTTTCAGATAAAAATGTATTCTTAAAATGCCGCTCAGACATTGTCTGGCATATCAATGGCCCCCCTACCCACAAAGTAATCCATGTATTGTGTTCTAACCTCAAGGGCACTTTGGGGGGGGGCAAGCCAGGATGAGCATGTTCAAGGCCCGTGAGGTTATCTTCATTTTCCAGCAAGTCTGCTTCTTGTTGGCCAACTGAGACCGCATAGTTCACAGAAAAAATTTTCATAAAATTGTGCAGGACACAGCACGCCAACACTATGTGATTCAGTTTGTATTCCGCCATGTGAATAGGCATAAGAAAAAGGCGGAACCGGCTGGCCAGTATACCAAAAGTGTTCTCCACCACTCTTCGGGCTCTGGACAGGCGGAAATTAAAAATCCTCTGCTCTCGGGTGAGGGTCCTCATGGAGAAAAGCCGCATCAGATGGTTCGCCAGGGCAAACGCCTCATCCGTGACAAAGACGAACGGGAGTCCTTCCTGATTCTCCTCTGGGGATGTCAAGCCCAGACTGCCACTCTGGAGACGCCAGTAGAACTCCGTCCATGGGAAGACTCCACCATCCGACATCTGTCCATTTTGACCAACGTCCACATACAAAAAGTCATATGTCGCAGACACCACCGCCAACATCACGATACTATGAAACCCCTTATAATTATAATAGTACGACCCTGAGTTGGGTGGTGGGACGATGCGGACGTGCCTCCCATCTATTGCTCCTCCACAATTGGGAAAGTCCCAATGACTGGCAAAGTGGGAGGCCACAGTCTGCCATTCCTGTGGCGTTGAAGGACACTGTGGAGTGAAACATGAACAAAAATTTGTAATTTGACAAATCAACATTGCAAGCAGATTAGACACCAACATTTTTGGTCAAAATTAGTATAACATTTTGGGAATGGAGTATTTAAAGCCTAAAGTCTAAGGTCCCCTTATGAGAGTCATCACCCCCCCATCCCTCCCCCACCCCCCATATCCCCCATCTGATGGGCCCTTGCTAAAAAATGAAGGGGGGATGTTTAGGAAAGGTAACCCTATCCACTTGATTGAGAGCTGAATGGCTAAATAATGTGTGCTACTTTGGGAAGCCCCTCCTTAGTTACACTATTGGCAGCCCACCGGACAGGTAAGAAGTGTCATAATACCAAAAAGAAACCAAAATGGAAGCACTTTTTGACATTATGCTATTACATATCCAGATAATTAATAGGTTAAAAAAAAAAAAAAATTGCATTTGAAAGTATTGAGGCAGGCCCTTGCACTACATGCTTTGGTGAATTCGTCCATAAATGTGAGCATCAAAAAGGTAGGTAGAGTGTGTATTGGGTTTGGTAAAGTCAGCAGATAGAGGATTGCTATCAGCTGAGTTAGCAGTTGGGGGAGGGGGCTTCTTAATGAGTTTGGCACAATCCCAAAAAAAGAAAAATGTCACTCTGCATGAATTGAAGCACACACATCACATTTGTAGACATTTTAGGGGGTGTTTAGGGGAAAGCAATACTATGGAGCTGACAAAAGACATTGGTAAGTGACTAGACTATAGTTTTATGGAACAAGAAGAGCATGGTGGGGAAGTTAGTGAGGAAAATATGCCTGAGGACAAAGGGGCAGAGCATATGAATTAGAGCATATTGCAATGATGGTAATTAGGGAATGAGGAAAGAAATGCAAGACATTAGCAAGCATTAAATACATACAATGTGATGTTAAAGGATAAAACTTACCTTCATATAGTCCTTCTGCAGGACCTGAATGAAGGCAGAACAGGTCTCGGGAATAATGATCCCCAGAGCCTGGGGGGAGATGCCTGTAGAGAACTTGAGGTCCTGAAGGCTTCTCCCAGTCGCCAAGTAGCGCAACGTGGCGATGAGCCTCTGCTCCGGAGTGATGGCTTGCCGCATGCAGGTATCCTGCCTGGTGATATAAGGGATCAGCAAAGCCAGCAGACGGTGATCTGGAGATAATTCCTGAAATCATCAGGATTATTCTCCCGGATCTCACGGAGCAAAGGCATGCTCAACCAATTCTTGGTCCACAAACGCCTCCCCTCCCTATTCATGGACTGGGCCTGTGTCAAAGTAAGAACCCCAACACAAAGCCCCTGCACAGCACAAACTCTACGACGAGTACGTAGATGAAACATGGTTTGAAAACGGTTGGCTCGTCAGAACAGACACCAGAAAGCACCGATAAACAGCAAGGCCTGAAAGAACGACCTGAATAGCAGAAGCAAGCAGACAATAAAAAATGCCTTTCAAAGTGTACTATACCAAGATATAGTCCACAATGATCAACAAATACTTACTGACTGCACGCACTGATTACCAGATATGCAAAGACAAGCACAAACCGAAGAGCAGTAGCGATCTGAATCACAAATCTGAAAAGCCCGAATCGTCCCCCCCCAACTTCTACTAACACGAGATCAGCAGAAGGAGCCCAAAGGGTGCCGGACGTGGTGCTTGAACTTTTCTAGTCCCGCCGTACATGGCTTACGTCACCGCGTTCTTGGCAACCGCAAATTCCGACAACTTGGTCCGACCGTGTGTATGCAACAGTTTCGGACACAATCCGTCGGACAAAATCCGTCGGACAAAATCCAACGGATTTGGTTGGCAGAATGTCCGACTGTGTGTACAGGGGCTTACACTGCCTCAGTACTGTCAATAGACATAGCATAAATGGACATAACATAATATAAATGGAAAGCTCCAGCGATACAAATGTGACACAGCGGATTTGGTAGTTGGGTTGCAGTGAGAAAATCCACACATTTAACACACCAGGAAGCAACGCTGTATCCTGGCCTAGGCCAGCACTTTGCAGGGAGGCAGCACCACGGAAAGTGTCACCGCCAGCTTGTGCTAAACTGTTAGTGCAGCACCAGTCTTATGGTGTGGACTGGGCTGAGAGGCAAATTAGTCTAGCGCCCCATAAAGTGGCCGCACTGCTTCAGCTTCTAATTTTGACTGTCCTATCATCCTGGACCACAAACCTTCCTCACTGTGCTATATCTTTTCTGCTGCACCATTGGCATGGTTCTATTTTCTTAGTCCTGCCCATAAAATTATCAGAAATTTGTGCTTAAAGTAGAACTATAGGCAACACTTTGTTTTTCATTTTGGATAGAGTAAGGGAGGCTTATAGCCCCTGTCAGTTAATTTTTTACCATCCCTGTCCCATTGCAGATATTTCCCTTCACTTCCTGACCCATAGCCAAACAGGAAGTGAGAGGAAATCTATGAAAATGAAGGGAATCCATTGCCCCCCCCCCCCCCCCCCCCGGCCCTCAGAACTAATGTCCCCACTCAAAAATTTCAGGGCGAGTCTTAACCACTTCAGCGCTGTAAGAATTTACCCCCTTCCTGATCAGAGAGCTTTTTGCGATACAGCACTGCTTTGATTCAACTGACAATTGCACGGTCGTGCAACGTTGCACCCAAACAAAATTGATGTCCTTTTTTCCTCACAAATAGAGCTTTCTTTTGGTTATATTTGATCACCTCTGCGGTTTTTATTTTTTTCGCTATAAACAAAAAGATAGAGACAATTTTGAAAAAAAAGCAATATTTTTTACTTTTTGCTGTAATAAATATCACCCAAAAATATATAAAAAACTAATTTTTTCCTCAGTTTAGGCTGATATGTATTCTACTGCATACTTTTGGTAAAAAAATAAAAAAATCGCAATAAGTGTATATTGATTGCTTTGCGCAAAAGTTATAGTGTCTACAAAATAGGGAATAGATTTATGGCATTTTTATTATCATTTTATTTATTAGTAATGGTGGCGATCTGCAATTTTTATCATGACTGCGACGTTATGTTGGGACACTTTTGATGCTATTTTGGGACCATTGTCATTTATACAGCGATCAGTGATATAAAAATGCACTGATTCCTGTATAAATGACACTGGGAGGTGTTAAACACTAGGGGGCGATCAAGGGCTTAAGAGTGTCCTAGGGAGTTATTCTAACTGTGGGGGGGGGGTGGGCTACTTAGGACATGACAGCGATCACTGCTCCCGATGACAGGGAGCAGTAGATCTCTGTCATGTCACTAGGCAGAATGGGGAAATGCCTTGTTTACATAGGCATCTCCCCGTTCTGCCGCTCTGTGATACGATCCTGTGACACTAGCAGAAATCGAGTCCACGGGTCCTGTGGGCATGGTCAAAGAGCATGCGTTGGGCGTACATGCGCCCACAATGCCGCGTCTTAAAGGAGACATAACTATATGCCCATTTGTGCAGCTGTGCCATTGTGCCGACGTATATCGTGCACTGGTCGGCAAGTGGTTAAACAGCAAGGGACGTTACCTTGGTCAGACCTAGGGCAGCACAAAACCTAAATACACTACTGCCAGGAAGTCTTGGATTTTGAAAAATGCACCTGTAATTTAGCATAATAATGGAAAATTTATATCAAATACTTACCGTAATTTTCCTTTCCTGATGGGCTCCATGGCAGCATACGTGTGGGTTAGCCCCGCCTCCATAATTACCCAATAGGACCTCTACTCCCATAAATCTTTGCTCCAAGCTGCTATCCGTGTTCCGTAACTAGCCTACTCCAACATTTGGGCGGGAACTCCTGCTGCCATGGAGCCCATCAGGAAAGGAAAATTACGGTAAGTATTTGATATAAATTTTCCATTTTCCTGACAGGCTCCATGGCAGCATACGTGTGGGAAATAACTCGCCAAACACACCCGGGTGGGCTAAAAAATGTTGAGCAAAGAAACTAGAAATTTATTTTTCATTGTCCACTGACAATACTTGTAAACCAAAATTAACAGAAGAAAGCGCAGCTGGCTCTACACAATAATGGGAAACAAAAGTATTAATTGAAGACCAGGAAGCTGCTCTACAGATAACTTCTGGTGCGACATGTCCAACTGCTGCCCAAGAGGTCGAGATGCCCTGAGTTGAATGAGCCATCACTGCCTCAGGAGGAACCATGCCCTTAGCCTTGTATGCCCTTTGAATCGTTTGGACCACCCAAGATGAGATTGATCTTACTGATGCTAGCATCCCTTTATTTTTTGCCATGGAGAAGGACAAAAAGAAAGTCTGTTCGTCTGAACGAGACTGTAGCGTCCAAATATTGCTTCAAGGTGCGACCAACATCCAAGGGATGAATCTCTTGGTTGTCTGACATTCTAAACGTAGGTAGCACGATCTCCTGATTTTCATGAAATACTGATGTAACTTTTGGATTTGACCCAAGCATAGGGATCAGGACCACTCTGTCCGGAAAGAAGGTTAGAAATGGTTCCACAGACCCAAGATTCCTAATTTCCGACACTCTTTTGGCTGAAGTTATTGCCACCAAAAACACCGTCTTGATAGTGAGATCTCCTAAAGACAGGGGAGCGTCCGAACTTTTTCCAAGATCAGAAAGAAAATCCAGTACTAATGGAAGGTCCCATTTGGGAAACCTGGGCCTTTTTTGAGGCCTAAGCCTGATGGCTCCTTTAAAGAATTGTTGAATTAATGTATGATTCGCCCACGAAACTCCTGTAAAGGCTGAAATGGCTGAAACTTGTACTCTCAGAGAACTAACTGCCAGAGACAAGTCTAACCCTGACTGAAGGAAAGACAAGATATCTTGAACTGCCGGAGAATTATATGAATTTGACCTAGAAGACACGTGGACCATAAACCTGGCCCATATACGTTCGTATACTTTATTGGTACTCTTCCGTCTGGCACTAAGAAGGGTTGGAATCGCTTCTTCTGGGCAACCCAGAGCTTCTAGCCTTCCCCTCTCAAGAACCATGCCCTGAGGTGTAGACAGGATGGGCACGGGTGTAACAGTGTGCCCTGGGACAGTAGATCTGGCCTGAGAGGCAGGGGAACTGGATCCCGATAGCTGAGGAGCAACAGCAGAGGAAACCAAGGCCTGTTGGGCCAGAATGGTATTATCGCAATGATCTCCACCTTCTCCCCTCTGAGCCTCCAAAGAAACTGTAGGATTACAGGAACTGGAGGGAAGGCATAGGCTCTCTGGAACTTCCAACAATCCGTGAGAGCATCTGTCCCGAACGCCTGAGGATCCCTGAACCTCGAGTAGTATCTGTGCATCTTGCAATTGTACGGCGAAGCGAACAGATCGACCTCTGGAGATACTCCCAGAGTCAGAAGCCACTCGAAGACATCCCTGTGAAGGGACCACTCATTGTTGTCTATTCTGACCCGTGACAGAAAATCTGCTTGAACATTCTGGACCCCTGGGATGTATACAGCAGAAATGTTGACCAAATTCCTCTGAGCCCAGCTCATTATCGGTTCTACTTCTGGTAATAGAGACCAACTGCGAGTCCCTCCTTGTTTCTTTATATAGGCCACCGCAGTTGTGTTGTCCAATCTTAACATTACTGACGACCCTGCCACCAGATGGTGAAATGCTATGAGCGCTTGAAAGACTGCTCTCAACTCCAGGATGTTGGAGACCACACACAGCGACGGGAACGACCACCTTCCTTGAGCTACTTCCGTAAGGCAATGAGCGCCCCAACCTTTGTTGCTGGCATCTGAAGTTACTATTACCCAAGAAATGGGGACTATCGAATGATGGTTGCGTAGATTCTTCCCTTGAAGCCACCAAAGGAGAGACATCCTCATCGCTGGAGTAAGGAGTATGCGTTGTGTTGGACTGGACGAGTCCCATTGTTGCAGAAACCCTTTCTGGAAGGGACGAGTGTGCCACTGGGCCCACTTCACCATAGGGATGGTGGCTGTCATTGTGCCAATCACTTTCAAACATTGTAGAGCCGAAAGATGAGATGATTCCCAAGCCTTGTGAATCCTGTCTCGGATCACACTGATTTTCTCCTCCGGTAGGGAGATAGTGCCTTTTAATGTGTCGAACTGAGCCCCTAGAAACACGATAACTTGAGTTGGAAGCAGATGGCTCTTCTCCAGGTTCAGGAGCCAACCAAACGTCTGCAGAGTGGAGATGACTAAACTCTTGTGTTCCAGAATTTGACCTCTGTCCTGAGATAATAGGAGCAAATCGTCCAGATAATGATGGAGACAAACTCCTTTGACTCGTAAAAGAGCTACTATCGCTAGGAGTACCTTGGAGAAGACCCGAGGAGATGTTGTCAACCCGAATGGGAGACAGGTAAACTGGAGGTGTTGATCGCCAACTGCGAAATGGAGAAATTGCTGGAAATCCCTTGCTACTGGCACGTGAAAGTATGCATCTTTCAAATCGATTGAGATTGACCAATCCCCTAGCTGCACCGACTGTTGGATTGTAAGAAGAGATTCCATCTTGAACTTTTCCTTGCGAATGAAGGAATTGAGGTGGGTCAAATCTATCACCGGCCTCCATGCGCCATTTCTTTTCTGAACCATAAACAGAGGAGAATACATGCCGTCGCCACGTTCGTCTTCTGGCACGGGTACGGCTGCGCCTTGATCCAGTAAACAACTTACGTAGGTCAATAGGACCTGTTTCTTTTCCTCCGAGCTTGGAATTGTTGTGGAAACGAACCTTAACCTCGGAGTGTTGATGAAAGTCCACTTGTGACCCGAGGAAACCGTCTTGACGGTCCAATAATCTTGAATTGATGCCGCCCAAACATGTCGGTAGTGAAGAAGGCGAGCCCCCACCCGACATGTTTGAGCGGGCCCAATTTCAAAAAGATTTAGTAGAATCTTGGTTACCTGCGGAAGCCCCTTTTGAGGTTTTCTTAAGGGAGGATTGTCTGGACCTCCAAGACCTAGAGAACTCCCTGCCGGGTCTATAACTGCGCGCTTCTCTATCGCGATCCGAGGTCTACCTTCTTGGAAAAATAAGTTTTTGGTTTTGAAGACGTCTGTCTTGAGGGAGGAACCCAGACCTCCCCCCCGTGGCCCGGGATATGGCGCTATCTAATTTATTACCAAACAAGGAGGTTCCCTCAAATGGTATACGACACCATGCCTTCTTAGATGTTGGATCCGCCAACCAAGGACGGAGCCACAAAGCACGGCGTGCCGAGACTGCTGCCAACATAGCCCGAGACAGAAGGCGGGTAATGTCAATAGATGCCTCCCCCAAAAAGGCTGATGCCATTCTGATCTCCTGAATGGGAGAGTCTTTAGCCGTATTCACTGAGATATCTCTCAAGAACTCCTCAACATTGTCGGCCCATGTTTCAATAGCCTTTGAGACTGTGGCTAAAGCCAAAGTTGGTTTACAAGCCATCCCTGAAGTTAGATAAATTATTTTCAGATCTGAGTCAATTCTTCTCTCTAACGGATCTTTGAAAGATACCGTGTCTTCCAAAGGGAGAGTCACGTATTTGACTAAACGCATAAGTGCTGCGTCTACCAGAGGAGCTGATTCAAGGTGCTTCACATCATCCTCCTTAAAGGGGTACAATTTAGACACTTTTGATTGCGTAGACCTTTCCTATCAATCTTGCTCCACTCTTCAGTAATGATTTCTCCCAATTCAGATAGGAAAGGAAAATGTTGTCGTTCCTTTTTGAGTTGTTTGAAAAACTTTCTTTGTTTGGGGAGGGGGGAAGTAGTGGGTTCTTCCCATTTTAAAGCTTCTTTCACTGCCTTGACAAGAGCAGGTACTAAAGCATAATCAAATCCTACTCCTGGATCCTCTGGATCCGATTCGCTGTCAGACAAGAGCACAGAGTGGTGGCTTGGTTGAGAAGATTCCCCAGTCTCTTGTAAGAGCCCTTAACCTCCTGAAGGACATAATGGGTCTGAGGGGGATTCCATAGAGTGATGAGCTTCCCTCTGCTGCAGGGATTCCTTTACCACCCTTCTCACCATAGATTCCAAGCGTTGATCCGCACCATCTCTTTCATCTGCGACTTTAGAGAAGCAATGATCACGGAGCGATTTGTCTGATGGGATGGGCATCTTACAGCCCCAACATGAATTAACTGGTCCTCTGCTTGAGTGCGAGTGACCACTGCGTTGTTCAGATCTGGACGACCTATGGTGACCAGACTTTGATGATGATTTGCGGTGGTGCGATTTTGACGATCCACTGCGACTACGCGCACTGTAATGCGGTACGGACCTAGAAGGGCTATAAGGAAATATACAAAAGAGAGAGAGAGACACAGACCAGGCTGGTATCAAATGCTAAGGAATACTCCACATATACACAGCAATCCAGCCATACACATACCTGTTACATGCGGGCAGGTCACTAGTAGGCAGTGAGGCATCCATGACTAAGAACGCTGACTGTAACAACAATAGACCCTCATAAGCAGCCATACAAAACACAGGAGCAACAATACATCAGAGCAGATCATAACCTACCTTACACCAACCAGAGAATGGCCCCGGGAAGTCGCTGAATTTCCTGCAATCATTCCCAAATTCTGACATCTCTCACTGTGTTTTAAATATGGCGCTCATGACGTCATCAGCGGCGTCAGACGCGAGATGCCCGCGCGCATGCGTGGGAACCAAGCCTCGCTTTGGATTTGGGTCCGCGCATGCGCAGAACGCAGCGCTGGACCCGGAAAACAGGAGGAGAAAGGCTGCTGGAACGCGGAAGCGTCAGCTCCTATGCACAAGAGCCAGCTGGCATATGAAAAAGACACAGGTAGAAAAAACACATAAACACTGCTGCCATGAAAAACGGAATTTTTACAGCTCACCACTCCACCAACGATCATCTGGCTGAACAGATTCAAGCACACACCACCGATCCACCGGGCAGATAATGGCCACCTTACATAGCAGGTAATAAGCCATGCGCACTTATCTTCGGACAAACCAAGCCTTCAGCGCTACTCTGCCATACACTCCATACCCATGCTTAACAGACAGGGCCTATCGGAGGAAAATAGCTTGATAGTCGGCCGACTTGATCGTAGTGAAGATCTCTTCAGATAGGAAACACCTGTCCTATGGAGGAGGACAAAAAAGGAACACGGATAGCAGCTTGGAGCAAAGATTTATGGGAGTAGAGGTCCTATTGGGTAATTATGGAGGCGGGGCTAACCCACACGTATGCTGCCATGGAGCCTGTCAGGAAAGCAACTGTTTTATTCACCAGGGATGTGAATAGTGAGTATGATGCTTGTTTTTTCAAGGCAGTAAAACAATATTGCAGTTAGAAATAGTTCATTCTCTTTTTCGCTAGAAAAGCAGCGAGACCCGGAAGTCACTCCGGGATACATGGCAGCGGCGAACATGAAGACAGAGGACCGCTTCGGGGGCTTCGTTCTCAGGTAAGTTATTCATAATGAGCTAGTATGCTATGCATACTAGCTCATTATGCCTTTGCCTTGCAGGTTGCATTTTTTTTTAAGTGCCTTCACTTCCTCTTTAATTTGGTTGTAAAACTGGTTTTGGTACCAGAAATAGTTGTTTTCCATGGCAATTTTTAAACCTTTAATAATAAACTTGATCTGAGAACTTTTAAGATCAGATTGTTGTTCCAAGACCCGTTTCATGGCCTCTATGATTACACATCAATTGTGGCCATACTACTATTTTTTATAGATCCGCATGCCTTTGCAAACCTTTTCTAAAACAAAAAGCCAGCAATGAATGCCATTAGCCAGCAGGTTAAACTCTATTTATTTTTGCTGTAGTGCATCCCACCACAAGAATAATAACCACATTGCATTGAATCCCCCACAAAATGCATACCAGATATTCGAGCCTGGTATGGATTTCACTGAAGTATCTCTGGAGATTCTTAACCCCCCTGACGGTATTCCCGAGTCTGGCTCCGGGTGGAATTTTTATACCGAAAGCGGTAACCCCGAGCCAGACTTGGGACCGCATCGCTGGATCCAGGAGGACTATTTCTTACCTTCTCCCTCAGATCCAGCGATGCCCCCCCCCCCGCTGTACAAGCGAGCCGTGTCTTGCTCGATCTATCACGGAGCCGATCTCCGTTCCCTGCGAGCGTTGCGACGCACGGGGACGGAGATCGGCGCCAAATTCAAAAAGTGAAACACTCACTATACATACAGTATAATGTAATCTTACAGATTACATTGCTGTATGTAATCATTTCACATCTCCTTTGTCCCTAGTGTTCTGCCCAGTGTCCTGCATGCAGTTTTATATTATAAAAACTGTTCTTTATGCCTGGAAACTGGAGATTGTCCATAGCAACCAAAAGTGTCCCTTTACATCAAAAATGATTTTAGACCAGCTAGAAAACAGCGATAATAAATTGTAATCACTCGCAGAATTGAGGGATAGCGATTTGTGGGGAGATCCGTCATCAAATATTGAAAAGTAATGACAGTGACAATTCTGCAACTGAGCAAATTTCAGTGTTTTTAAATTTGATTACATTATTGAATAATTTTTATTATTGTTATATTATTATTTGGTATAATTATTTATAGTTATTTATTATATTATAATTTATGATTTCATTTTTCAAACTTTATCATACCCGGGATGTCTGCTAGACTCTGGTTTGGACAGATTTAAGTGAGTTATTCAGGACTACAATATAAAACGCCAAATTTTCATGCAAAATAATTGTACCGCTTTTAGCGCCTAAAATCCGAAATAATCATACCGCCAGGGAAGTTAATCCTAGTATACAGCTTGGTTGCTTAGGAAAGGGGAGATGAATGTGCACCCCCCTCCTGAAACATGTTCAACGTGATGGTTACTTTGTCAGGGGAGCCCATCTTTTTCCTATGTTGATGAGGACAATGGACTCTTCCTCACAACCCTGGCTGGTTGCTGTGGGAGTCTGCGAGTGGGGGCTTATCAAAATCTAGAAGCCCCCTTTAATACTAATCAGGGGCCCCAGATAATGTCTTCCTCAAAAAAAGGATTGTACTCTAGAAATTAAGACACCAAAATTTTCGACAAGCCCTTTTTTAAAACAAAAAATCCTCAAAAATATCCCTCAATGTAAATCCACTGTCAATCATGATGCCTGCTGCTTACTGACTCGCTGAAAAAAAACTCCATTCACTCAGAGCACAATACCCATTCTGCTGGTACTTACAGTTGAATGACAGCTCCCTGAGCTGATCTCAGCTATATAAGGGATGGTGATTACATGCCGGCTGATATTACTTTGTCCTAATTTCTATGCATGTGTACATGTATGTGTATATGTGTGCAGTTATGTTGGCATGTATATGTACATGTATATATGTATGGTATCTATGATTTTCAGGCTTATGATTGTATCAATCACATTTACATTTATATTATATTGTAACCCTGATGAAAGGAAGGGGGGGGGGGTTCTGACCCTTGACTTTTGTTTATAAAACAACTAACAAATTAACTTTGACTCTTTTATCCTTTGATTTGGTGCTCCTTCTATTAGTGCATGTATTATTTTTTTCTAGTGGCCATATTTAGGCAATGTTGCCACTTTGCTAATTGTCGGGAATTCCTAATGATGTTAGTGGTTTCTAGGGATGCTGTAGACCCAGGCGACTGTGGCTTACCTAAGAAACAGTGACAGCAGGTGGAGGACAGGTGTATTTGTGCTTATAATATTTATTGTATTATACACTCACCGGCCACTTTATTAGGTGCACCTGTTTAATTGCTTGGTAACATAAACTGCTAAGCAGTTAATCACATGGCAGCAACTCAATGCATTTAGGCATCTAGACAACGTGAAGATGACTTGCTGAAGTTCAAACCGAGCATCAGAATGTGGAAGAAAGGAGATTTAACGGGGCATGGTTGTTGGTGTCAGACAGTCTGGTCTGAGTATTTCAAAATATGCTGATCTACTGGGATTTTTATGCACAACCATCTTTAGGGTTTAAAGAGAATGGTCCAAAAAAAGAGTAAATATCCAGTGAGTAGCAGTTGTGTGGACAAAAATGCCTTGTTGATGTCAGAGTTCAGAGGAGAATGGGCAGACTGGTTCAAGATGATAGAAAGGCAACAGTAACTCAAATAACCACCCTTACAACCAAGGAATGCAGAATACCATTTCTAAATGAAGAAAACGTCAAACCTTGAAGCAGATGGGCTACAGAAACAGAAAACCACACCTGGGTGCCACTCTGTCAGCTAAGAACAGGAAACTGAGGCTACAATTCGCACATGCTCACTAGGGATGAGCTTCGAGTTCGAGTCGAATTCATGTTCTACTCGAACATTGCCTGTTCGCCTGTTCAGCGAACAGTGAACAATTTGGGCTGTTCGCAGCAAATTCGAAAAGCCGGAACACCCTATACAAGTCTATGGGAGAAATCTAAAGTGCTAATTTTAAAGGGTAATATGCAGGTTACTGTCCTAAAAAGTGTTTGGGGACCCGGGTCCTGCCCCAGGGGACATGGATCAATGCAAAAAAAAGTTTTAAAAACTGCCGTTTTTTCAGGAGCAGTGATTTTAATAATGATTAAAGTGAAACAATAAAAGTGTAATATTCCTTTAAATTTCGTAGCTGGGGGCTATCTATAGTATGCCTGTGAAGGGGCACATGTTTCTGGTGCTTAGAACTGTCCCTGCACAAAGTGTCATTTGTGCAGGAAAAAAAGTCTTTTAAAATCACTTGCGGCTATTGTCGGGTCCCGTAATACAGAGAACACTCGATGAGTGTTCTCTGCATTAGCCGACAATTCATTCATTCATTGATAAAAAAAAAAAAAAAAAAAGCGTGGGGGTTCCCCTAAATTCAATTACCAGGCCCTTCAGGTCTAACATGGATATTAAGGGGAACCCCGTGTCAAATTTTAAAAAAAATTGACGTGGGGGTTCCCCTAAATATCCATAACCAGACCCTTCAGGTCTGATATGGATATTAAGGGGAACCCCGCATCAAATTTAAAAAAAAATTGACGTGGGGATCCCCCTAAAAATCCATATCAGACCCTTTATCCGAGCACGCAACCTGGCAGGCCGCAGAAAAAGAGGGGGGATGAGAGAGTGCCCCCCCTCCCTCCTGAACCATACCAGGCCACATACCCTCAACATTGGGAGGATGCTTTGGGGGTCTGTGACCCCCTCAAAGCACCTTGTCCCCATGTTGATGAGGACAAGGGCCTCATCCTCACAACCCTGGCCGTTGGTTGTGAGGGTCTGCGGGCGGGGGGCTTATCAGAATCTGGAAGCCCCCTTTAACAAGGGGACCCCCAGATCCCGGCCCCCCCTGTTTGAAATTGTTAGGGGGTACAAAAGTACTCCTACCATTTCACAAAGAAAGTGTCAAAATGGTTAAATAAGACAAACACACTTTTGAAAAATTCCTTTATTAAAAATAAAAAAAATTAAAAAAAAGATTCCAACGGTGCTAATCCACTCTTGCTATCCAGCGACGGGTCTCCGGGTTCCAGCGATAGATGATCATATCCAGCGACGGGGGATCTCTCAGTCCAGCGCTGTCCATACATCCTTCTTCTGTCTCCACTCCGGAGACACTGCAGAGATCCCAGCGCTGACGTTTCTTATATTAGGAGGGCGGGGCCACCCGTCACCTGACCCCGCCCCTCTGACGCTGGAGAGGGTAGCCAGGGGTTCCCCAGTGACGTGTGGGTGACCCCGCCCCCTCTGATGTAACGGAAACCTGCGTTACATCTCTCTTCTACTATTGTCTAAGTGTTGTTCGGACAACACAGCAGCCAGAGCACCCTATTGTGGACTTCACTTTACATCCAGGAGGCTTCCTTTGTGAGAGCGCTGCAATCCCTTGTCTACATTCTTCATTTATATGTCACGGCCTACCTAAATACTGTTGCTGACCATGTACATCCCTTTACATCGACTGTGTACCCATCTTCTGATATCACAAAGCTCGAATCATCTCAAACTTGTTTCTTGAACATGGCAAATTGCTGTACTTCAATGGCCTCCACAATCACCAAATCTCAATCCAAAAGAGCACCTTTGGAATGTGGTGGAACAGGAGATGAGCATCATGGATGTGCAGCAGACAAATCTGCAGCAAATGCATGATGCTATCATGTGAATATGGACCAAAATCTCTGAGGAATGTTTCCAATACCTTTTTGGATCTATGCCACTAATGCCGCATACACACGACCAGACTTTCCGGTGAAATAGGTCTGACGGAACAATCTCGTCAGATATTCCGATCATGTGTGGGCTTCATCTGACTTTTTTTTTCAAAAAATCAGACGGACCTAGAAATAGAACTTTTTAAATCTTCCCATCGGAACTCCGCCAGACCCATACATCTCATGCTTGCTGCAATAGGAAAAATAAATTTTCTTATTGCAGCGAGCACGAGAGAGAAGCGACAATGTCCCTTAGGTCTGGTATGGATTTTAAGGGGAACCCCCATGCCGAAAAGATGGCATGGGGTCCCCCCAAAATCCATACCGGACCCTTATCCGAGTATGCAGCCTGGCTGGTCAGGAAAGGGGGTGGGGATGAGCGAGCGCCCCCCCCTCCTGAACCATACCAGGCCGTATTCCCTCAACATGGGGGTGGGTGCTTTGGGGAAGGGGGTGCCTTGCAGCCCCCCACCCCAAAGCATCTTGTCCCCATGTTGATGAGGACAAGGGCCTCTTCCCGACAACCCTGGCCATTGGTGGTTGGGGTCTGCGGGAGCAGGGGGCTTATCAAAATCCAGGAGCCCCCTTTAATATGGGGGCCCCTCACATCCCGGCCCCCCACCCTATGTGAATAAGTATGGGGTACCGACTCCTCAGCTCTCTCTGGCCTCTTCTCTCGCTCTCCGGCCTTCTCTCCCAGTCTCCGGTTCTTCTCCCTCTCTCTGGCCTCTTCTCCCGCTCTCCGATTCTTCTCCCGGGCTCCTCTGCTATCTTCTGCTCTTTTGCTAGCGGTGGCCTAGTCTTTTACGTTGTCTTCTTCCCTCTTCTCTTCTTCTGATGTTGACACAACGCTCTCTCCCACCATAATGCTGTGTGCACGGTGCGCAATGACTTATATAGGCATGGGGCGAGGTCAATGGGTGATGTCACCCGTGACCCCAACCCTTATGACGGCACAGTCCCAGCATGACTGTGCCTTCTTAAGGGGCGCGGTCTCAGGGCATGGTGGGACTGTGCCATCATAAGAGACGGGGTCCCGGGGCATGCTGGGACGGTGCCATCATAAGGGGTGGGGTTACCTGGTGACATCACCCAGTGACCACACCCATGCCTATATAAGTCACTGTGCACCATGCCCATAGCATTACAGTGGGAGAGAGCGTCATGTCAACATCAGAAGAAGAGAAATAGGAAGAAGATGATGGAAAAGACTTGGCCACCGCTAGCAAAAGAGCGGCAAAAGAGCAGAAGATATCGGAGGAGCTTGGGAGAAGAATCAGAGAGCAGGAGAAGAGGCCGGAGAGTGGGAGAAGAACCGGAGACTGGGAGAGAAGGCCGGAGAGCAGGAGATGAGGCCGGAGAGAGCAGAGGAGTCAGAAGAGACCCCCAAAGCTGCCTGATAAATTACTTTAAAAACATGTCTAGTGTATTTTTTTATTGACACTTTTTTCCCCCCACGTGAATGGGTAGGGGTACGATGTACCCCATACTTATTCACATGGGGGTGGGATCTGGGGGGCCCCCTTATTAAAGGGGGCTCCCAGATTCTGACAAGCGCCCTGCCCTTGTCCTCATCAACATGGGGACAAGGTGCTTTGGGGTGGGGGGGGCACAGGTTTCCCCCCTTCCCCAAAGCATCCACCTCCCATGTTGAGGGCATGCGGCCTGGTACGGTTCAGGAGGGGGGGAGGCGCTTGCTCGTCCCCACCCCCTTTCCTGACCGGCCAGGCTGTGTGCTTGGATAAGGGTCGGGTATGGACTTTGGGGGGACCCCCACGCCGTTTTTTTGGCATAGCGGGGTTCCCCGTTAAAATCCATACCAGGTGCCTGCTCCCGCAAAGGGGGTCACAAGATGTCAATCTCGCCGATAAAAGCGGCAAGATTGAATTCCTTTTCTAGTCCCATCGTACCTCATCACATTCAAAATTAATGGACTTTAGTCCGTGTGTGGGCAAGTCCGTTCATTCGGAAGTCCGTCATAACTCCACCGAAAGTCTGTCAGGAAGACCGTCGGACCTAGTCTGCCGGAAAGTCCGTCCGTGTGTGGGCAAGTCCGTTCATTTGGAAAGTCCGTCGGAACTCCACCGAAAGTCTGTCGGGAAGACTGTCAGACCTAGTCTGCTGGAAAGTCCAGTCGTGTGTATGCGGCAAAAGAATTAAAGCAGTTCTGAAGGCAAAAAGGATCCAACCCTGTACTAGTAAGGTAAGTATATATTATTTATTGAATTTGGATGAAATTTTTATACCTAATGCATTTTGATATTTTGAACCAATGTGGGTTTATTTGCTCTGTGTGGCAACGGTATCCATGACTCCTCTGTTTATATATACATTTTATATTGTGGGGATACCTGCCCAGACACTTTGGAATATGCACTCCACTTCTTTCCTAGTATTTTTATTTGTATATACTGTATAACCTATTGGAAGTAAGCAGACTAATGAGAATTAGTGAATAAAATTACTAGTATTTAAAACATTTAAACATTTAAAAGTGTTTCATCCTATACAAAACAAAATCATATTCAACATTAAGCAATCCATTCCGTACATTTATAAGACAGCTTTTACCCACTCTCTGAGTTTTAAGTCTTGAGAAATTGTGTTTATAGCTAACCCTAAAATGTTCTGACACTTTTTATGACATGCAAAGGTTCCCTTGTTTCTTTTTCTCTCTATGCAGCCTACATATTGTTAATCACACAGGAATTCTACAAAATTAACATTCCTATGTGAATGAAACTGGCATTTCTGTTAAAAGAGAAGGTATGGCACATTTTCTGTGAGCACAGATATGTTAATATTGCAGTGTTTAATTGTTAAGCAATTATTTTGTATGCCTTTCATATTTAAAATTCTTGCTCTTTTACATTTTTGTTATTGTATTAAAAAGATAACTAAACCCAAGAATAAAAATTTTATATATTGCAGCTTTTTTCAGGCAATAATGTTTTCAGCACGCACAGGTACCTAATGATCTTGTCAGAAATGCAATGTTTTGTCACTACCTGCAAGCTGAACAAAAAGAAAAAGAAAACATTTTTATTTCTTTAAACTACAAATCTTATCACCCCCCCCCCCCCCCCCCCATATAATAAAGATGAACAAAAGCAGATGCTAAAAGTCCAGCCTGGGTGGTAACCATGGCAATGGCAAATGTGTTCAAACAATGACAGTTGGGTTATTAGGTAACTATTTGCAAGCATTGAAGTTAGCTTATGTTTGATTTGTAGAAATAAAAAAAAAAAAATAATTCACAGGGGGGGGGGGGGGGGGGGGGTTGTTGTGTTTGTTGGGGCTTGATATTTGTCTATGATTTCCGCCCAGGTAGAGATAGAATGACCAGTGAGGAATGAATGGATGCACTGAAATTTGTGGGAAACCCACCAATGGAAGACACCAGGGGACTCCTAGCCTGTAGAAAACAATGGATTGCTTAAAAGGGGAAGGAGTGGCAGATGTGGGGAATTTAGACCACTGGAATATTTGGTGGAGCAAATGGGACATAAGGGGGCTAATAGTTACAGGTCTAGATTTTGGGGAAGCCACAGAAGTGAGTGGGGAGAGACTTGAGAACAGGAAAGCATTTCCAACGTGACCCATAGGCTTGTATTTTTTTTTTTAATATATATCCCTTTATCCCTTTGTGTAAGTACCTGAATGTCATAATATAGTATGATGTACACTTCAATTTTTTTTGTTATAAGGCTATTGTTAAATGATAGTTCATTGAATATATGCATTGGCTCTCTGTACTGAACAAACTAGGTATTAAAAATTTTAATTGGGAGTGGACCAGTACAATTTAAGATAATTATATGTTTGCTTATGTGTGTCCATATCCCGGTCTGAGCATTACTTTGTGTTAACTCCCATGCACTGCGACTCACTATGTTAACTATGTGCAAGTCGCCCACCCACGTCCTACCAGCCGATGACTTAATCGGTTGTTAAGGACATGTTGGGCAGTACTACAGGTTTCTGCTTTTCCGGCAATAGCTGTTCACATAACTAGGGAAGAGAAGGAGGGGAGAGCCATGCAGGCTGTATTCAGAGTTTTGCCCTGTACACACGGTCGGAAATTCAGACGGAAAAAGTCTAATCGGATTATATTGTCGGAAAATCCGATCGTGTGTGGGCTCTATCGGACCTTTTCCGTCGGAAATGCCACGAAAAAATTTGAGAGCAGGATGCAAAATTTTCAGATAAAAAATACTTTTTCCGATTGTATGTAGAGAATTCCAATGGACAAAGTACCACACATGCTCAGATTAAATTACGAGACCAAAGCTATTGGTTACTAGCCTCTACGTAGTCCGTTGTATGCAACGAATGTCACCTTGTTCCAAACGATTGTATTTTCCAACAACTTTGTCCGTCTGTATGCAACACCAGTTTCGGACAAAATCCCTCGGAAAAAATCAGATGGATTTTGTGGTCGGAACTTCTGACCGTGTGTACAAGGCATTACAGTGCACGTAAGTTAACACAAAGTAGCACTCTCATCCCAATGTTCAGGATTTGACTAGTGCCCCTATCTCCTCCCCAAACTGCTTCTGTACAGGAAGCAGAAATTGTGGGTGGAGGCTGAGGAAGGAGGAAGAGGAGTGAAGGGGGAAAATGAGGAGAGAGCACAGCCCACTTTGTGCTAGGAGGGGGGATTGGGGGGTTGTGTTGTGAGAGGGGGTTGGGGGAGGGGTGTTGGAGTGGGGTTTATGCTAGAAGTGGGGATTTTAGAGCAGCTGGTCTTAGCTAAGAGGGGGCACGTGGGGGGAGGGGGAGTTTGTGCTAGGAGAAGTAATTGGGGGTCCTGCTAGAAAGAGGATTTGGTGGGGGATTTGTGATAGGAGGGGGGATTTAAGGGGTTTGTGCTAGGAGAGGGGATGGGGGGGTTGGAGCGGGAGTTGTGCTAGGAGTGGGGATTTGGAAGCAGGGGCGTTTGTGCTAAGGGCAGTGATTGGGGGGTTGTGTTAGGAGAAGGAATTTTGGGGGTTGTACTAGGAGGGGGGATTTGTGCTAGAGGGGGGATTTGTTGGGTGTACTAGAAGGGGAGATTTGTGCTAGAAGCAGGAATTTGGAGTTACAATCTAAGATCACTGAACTCTGCTCCACGGAGTACATTTTAGGGCTTCTTCACACCAGGTACAGTGAGGTAACATGTGCGAAATTATAAGTTTCCCTGTACTGCACAAAAATGTGCTGCCTTTTGCAGTTGCGTGTGGGCTCCATTATTTCTTAATTATACCTTCACACATCTAGCAATTGCGCATATGTTTATGTTCATTAAAACATTTGACGTGCGTGAACACACAAAAAAGCACGTGTTTGGATACACCTTCTAGTGTAAACAAGCCCTCAGACTGGCGTGCCCTGGAACTGTGCACAGTGCTAAAGGGTGTCTTGACTGAAAAAAGGTTGAAAAACACTGATCTAATACACTAGAATTTGAAAAATAGTGTTTTTGTCCTTGTGTTTCTGCACCATTTTATTCATTGTTTTAAAATGTCATTACTCATAGAAAGTGTTGAGATTATGAAATGTGATTGACCTTGCTCCCATGGATCTGATACTCTTTAGGGTGGAATACAAAGTGATCTTTTAAGGCCTGAAGAAATATTTAAATTGAAATTCTATCGTTGGTACTGGAATATGGATATGTAACATATAAGTGTAATGCCCAGCTTACTGAGCACTCCAGATTATTAGTGCGGTACCCACCCTATGCTATTTTAAGAGATGTTTCGTTTTTTAATGTTTGCTGAAGCTGGTCAGAAAGATTTTTTATTTATTTTACTGTATTTTATGTATAATTTTTGGGATGAGTATGAAATTTGACCTTTGATAAATTTCTCACCTCAGTTAACAAAAGCTACTGTAAAGGCAATAAGAATCACAACGCTTAGTAACAGAAACTCAGTATATTTTCCTATTTTTACTGTATATAAGATGTAAAAGCTTACAACCTTGATAGTTGCAACAAAATGGTAATCTTTTATGGAATTTCCACCTGCTTCCTGAACACACTGCTAAGGAATCAATCTGCTGTTATAAATGGATACCATAAATACTCTGGGCTCTTTATAGTGAATGCAAAGACGTTCACAGTTTCTTGATGATGTTGAAAAATTGCAATAGGCAGAGGTGTAGTGTGCTCGCTTGTTTCTGCAGTGCAAAGCATATCATATATTAGATTGATTGATGAAAAGTAGTGGTTTTTGTCCTTGTGGCGCTGCACTATTTTGTTCTTCACTCTAAACTATCACATAAACCTTTTTTAGATAGCTTCAAAGATGCTTAAAAGATTGTTTCAGCAGAATAACAGCAGAGTACATACAGTGCTTTGCAGCAGAGATTTCAATTTGCACTAGAAGAGAGTATTGTGGAATCTAAAAGACAACTGCTAAGTGTTCAGTCCACATTTCTGTCATTATTTCTGTTGATGATATGGAGGAATCATGAAAAATGTTATTGGTCTAATGATGTGTACACATGATCGGACTATCCGGCGGACTTAGTCCAGTGGACAATTCGATCGTGTGTGGGCTGCGGCGGACTTTTTCTTCCCAAAAGACTTGACTCAAAAGCGTGCTAGTCCACCGGACTTTTCAAATGAACAGACTTGCTCACACACAGAGCAAAGTCTGTTCCCCCCAAAGTCCATACCAGACCCTTATCCGAGCACGCAGCCTGGCCGGTCAGGAAAGGGGGTGGGGATGAGCGAGCACCCCCCCCCCCCCCCCCCGAGCCGTACCATAAAAATTATGTTAAAACCAGATCAAGTCTCAGAACATATTAAAGAGCAGACCAGACCCAGATCAGATAATTTTTAGCACCATCATCAGCAGTATACAACATAATTATTTTCACAAGTTATCTTCAAATGAATGACAATATAATGTAAAGAAATGTAGACTGTGAACATTGCATTCTCCCCTACCTTTAATGGTCAATGTAGAAATTACCCTTACATTGGTAGTCAATGTAAAATTGCCCCTTGTATTGGTAGGTGGGAGATCAGTCAGCCACTGCATGCTGCTCAAGGATCTCCTATCAACCACAGAAAGCAATCTGTGGTTCCAAAGAACCATGGTTGAGAAAGGCTGGTCTAACATGTCTAAAAAAATGTGCACTTTGCCAGTACTCCTGTTTATTCTGTTAATGTTTTAGTGATTGCATTTTGCCTTGACAAAATCTGGGCTGCAAGGTCCTAATTCACACTTCACACTGTTTGTAGCTGCACAGCCCGGGCATTAACATTTTCCTAGCAATGCTGAAAGAGTGTCGGAAACCATGAATCAGACTGAGACAGAAGTACAGTTAAATCTCACTTGTTTAACCACTTGCTTACTAGGCACTTAAACACCCTTCCTGCCCAGACCAATTTTCAGCTTTCGGTGCTCTCACACTTTGAATGACAATTACTCAGTCATGCAACACTGTACCCAAATGAATTTTGTGTCCTTTTTTTCCCACAAATAGAGCTTTCTTTTGGTGGTATTTGATCACCTCTGGGGTTTTTATTTTTTGCGCTATAAATGAAAAAAGACCGAAAATTTTGAAAAAAAAACGCATATTTCTTTGTTTCTGTGACAGAATTATGCAAATTATTAATTTTTCTTCATACATTTTGGCCACAATTTATACTGCTACATGTCTTTGGTAAAAATAACCCAAATTAGTGGATATTATTTGGTCTTTGTGAAAGTTATAGAGTCTACAAGCTGTGGTGCGAATCGCACAAAATTGATCACATCTGATGTACTGGTGGCCTATCTCGCTTCTTGTGACCCGAACAAGTCAGGAAAGTACAAATACCCCCCAAATGAACCCTTTTTGGAAAGTAGACATTCCAAGGTATTTAGTAAGAGGCATGGTGAGCTTTTTGATGTTGTCATTTTTTTCCCACAATTCTTTGCAAAATGAAGATTTTTCATTTTTTTTATTTTTCTCCACAAAATTGTCATTGTAATAGGTTATTTCTCTCACGTGGCATGTGTATACCACAAATGACACCCCCCCAAAAATTCTGCTACTCCTCCTGAGTATTACAATACCACATGTGTGGGACTTTTTCACAGCCTGGCCACATAGAGAGGCCCAACATGCAGGGAGCGCCATCACGTGTTCTAGAAGCATAAATTACACATCTAACTTGTTGACTACTTATTACACTTTTGAAATACCAGGACAATGACACGTGACACTGATGACAGATGGCACTGATACGTGGCAATGATGACACTTATACGTGGCACTGATGACAGATGGCACTAATATGTGGCACTGATGACAGATGACACTAATATGTGGCACTGATGACACGTGGCACTAATATGTGGCACTGATGACAGATGGCACTAATACGTGGCACTGATGACAGATGGCACTATGTGGCACTAATAACACGTGGCACTGACAGATGCCACTTATACGTGGCACTGGGGACAAATGGCACTGACAACAGGTGGCACTGGGGACAGATAGCACTGCGGGCAGGTGGCACTGGGGTGGGGTGGATTGCACTGGGGCGGATGGCACTAAGGCGGATGGCACTGGGGCAGGATGGCACTGGGGGGGGCATGGCACTGGGGGGGGGGCATGGCACTGGGGGGGGGGCATGGCACTGGGGGAGGATGGCTCTGGGGGAGGATGGCTCTGGGGGAGGATGGATCTGGGGGAGGATGGCACTTTTTTTTAACTTTTTTTTACACTTTTTTTTTTTTTTTTCTTTTGTACACTAACGGCTGCTGCAGCCGTTCTTCTCTCCCCTCTCACACGCTGTCTGTGTGAGGAGGGAGAGCGGCACTGAGAGATGATCTCATATGTTTACATATGAGATCATCTCCCATTGGACACGCCGATCACGCTGTAAACGGCCGCTGTGATTGGCCGTTTACAGCGATCTGTGTTTGCCTGTCCCCGGGGGACACGGCAAACACAGAACTTCCGCGATGCGCGCCCGCGGCGGCGCGCATCGCGGAAGTAAACACCAGACCATCCAGGGACGGCCAGGCGTAGGAAGCCGCCCGCCCTAAGGCCGTCATTCGGCTATAGGGCGGGCGGGAAGCGGTTAATAATAATAAAAAAAGGTAAACAGAGTAAACATAGTCGAAACATAGCCAGAGTTCAGGAACCGCAACGGATATTCAGACCAGCCAAAACATCAGGGAGCCAGGGATGAGTGTAGTAGAACAGCAAGCAGGACCTGGAGCCCAAAGAAATGTCAGCCAAGCAAGTCTTTAACAGGAACACAGGAGAGCGTCTCTAGAGATGTGACCAAGGTTAAGGCAGAGATCATCTGGGCTGGAAGGCTTAAGTAGGCAGGACTGCCGAGCAGGATATCATCAACAGGTGAGTCACTGTGGAGAGATAGGAGCTGGAAATTAGCTGACAGCTGAGCAGCCAACTCAGAGAAGGAAGGGCTGAGCCCAGCCCTGACACAGAGTAGAAGCAGAAGAGGTGGGAGCAGGATATTGAGTGGCTGCAGCTAGGAATGTAGACCCTACATAGTGGGCCTGGGGAGAGAGGTAGCGCAGGGAAAGACAGTACAACAGGGAAAAGAAGCAGTCAACAGCCTGCAGGTGGGAGAATGCTGGGCTGTGTGAAGAGAGTCCAGGAAGAAAAGTGCCAGGCAGAGAGAACTGGTGGGAGATAAAATGTGTGTGTGTGTGTACAAAGATAGAGTGGACAGTTAACCACAAGAGAGCAGCCAGACAAAAGAGGAGAGGCCCAGGGATTTCTCTCACCTGACCATCCCCCTGAGTGAAGAGGTCACTAGGGACAGTGTGACCTACATCTCTCATATACCATCATCTAGACAGGGACATTGCAGCCCACTTCTATCCACCTGCATCAAACCCACGTGAGTGTTCATCAAGGGACAGATTGCTGACCAGAGGAAATTCTTTGGGCATCTGAGCATTAAAAGGTGTTTTTTGCCACTTCTGTGTGTATTGAACTAAACTGTACCCTCTAGTATTTTGCCACCACCAATATAGCCCTGTTAGGTGGAATTGCATTGTTCTTTCACCCTTTGGAGCTTTGGGACACCATAGGGAGTTTTCTTTTACACCGGTACCTTTGATTGGAGGATGAGCACTCCAACATAGGGTTCAATTGCCCCCCTGTCAGTAGACTTTATACTAATTACCCTACTGATCAATGGTTAGGGTATAATTGTAGATAGGCCACACTGCTAATTGCATTCCTTTATATTCTGCAATATCTCCATTCAACATACTACAGTAGTTGTTTTAATGGTATTGGACTAGTTGTTTCTTTCTCATTTCTTTCTCATTGAAATAGTACTTCTCTTACAGGGCTTATTCTTGCCTAAAGACAGCCCATTTCATCACTACTTGTGAGTCAGCGAGTCACTGGGTCCAGTTAAAGGTGGATGTAACATATGTATTCATTTGTTTCTGGATTGCCAGATTTTTATGACTGTTTGCGCACCCATCCAAGCACACAAAACTATCCACAGCAAATTTCAACATATTGTCAAGTTTTGATGAGCAAACAGCTTTTGTTGCCTTAACAGTGACTTTAGTGACTCTAATCATTGCATAATGGTAAAGCCTTCCTAAAGCATAAGGTTCTGTATTTGCATGTCTCATTCCAAGACATATCCCAAGAATAAGAGGATTATTTTTTATGTAACTATTTCTCATTACTGTGTTACGCACTGATTAGAGTGGAGGCATTTTCATTGCTTTAATTTTTTCCACCATAACCTGAATAAATATATTACATAGAAGTCGTGGTTTTCATACATTGCACTGATGATTACTAAATAGTCTGAAACAGCTGCATGTAGTTTGGAATATACTGCATAAACCACTATACACTAGTAGTTCTTTATGTGCATATTTGCCAGCGGGGTGTAATTCAGTGATTTACATGGCTCTTCCCACTGTCCTGAAATGAGAAATAATTCTCTTATTTTTGCAATATGTGACAAAATGAGACATGTGAATACCTACTGTTTTAAGAAAGCTTTACTACAGCAAGATGAAATTCTAAAGTGTTATTATATTATGAATATATTTAGAGCGGAAACCAGAGATGATAATGTTTTCTACGGTTTACTACTTTTCATTTGTATGAGGCTCATGAAAAAAAAAAAAATATTTTCACATCTGAGAGAAATCCACATATGTTCTGACAAAAACATAATAACAATAACTAGAGTGGAGAATGGCTGCAGAAAATATTTCCTATTTCTATTCCTTTCTCAGAATCTGCCAAAGGTTTGAACCCCGTTCCATAAAAAGGTGTATACTTAAAGCGGAGGTCCACCCTAAAATGGACCTCCGCTCATCGGAATCCCCCCCCCTCCGGCGCCACAATCGGCACCTTTCAGGGGGGAGGGGGGTGCAGTTACCTGGATAATCCAGGTAACTGCACCCACTTCCGGGCTAGCTCTCTGCGGAAAGGGGCGTACGTTACGCCCCTTTCCGCAAGCGCCCGCCCCCTTCAGCAAGTGCCCCGCTGCCTGCTGGGAAACACACAGCTCCCAGAGGCAGCGGGGACCGTCCGGATTGCGCCGCGCGGCTCGCGCATGCGCAGTAGGGAACCGGGAAATGAAGCCGAAAGGCTCCATTTCCTGATTCCCATACCCAAGATGGCGGCGGCACGAGCGAGCGATCGGCTTCGGGTGCCGACATCGCGGGCGCACTGGACAGGTAAGTGTCACTATTTAAAAGTCAGCAGCTGCAGTATTTGTAGCTGCTGGCTTTTAAAAAAAAAAAAAAACGCGGAGTCCCGGTGGACTCCCGCTTTAAAACAAAGCTATCTGTTTAAACATATTTGGAGGTCTGGATCTCAAAAACTCATAGTGACCTTCATGCCACTTTAGAGAATGAAATACATTTCTGTATTCTTTCACAGTTTGCAGTGAGTATATTCTGTAGACTAAAATCTGACAAAAATCTAAATCATAACTAGAATTGTGTTGAAGTAGAGCAACCTTTTGTCTGATCTTGCAAGCTTAATATTAAACATATTTACAGAGAAATTTTCTCTTAATTTGAATAATCAGTGAAATTAAGGTTGTTTTCTCCAGTGGGCAAGAAGCTAAAAAAAATAGCCATTTTTTTCCACCACTCTGTATGCTCCCCTTCAATATGGCCATAGATAGAAGTTGATCTTCTGTGTCAGTGACAGACAATAATCAACCAACCAGGCCAGGCTAGAACCTACACCAACCATGGTGTAGGTTCGAGCCTGGCTCAAAAGTATGGCCTATAATTTTCCAGGCATGCTGATGATGCTCATGTTGCTCTGCCATCAGATACTAGAATACAACCCTCCGCATTTCCTAAGGGTGACAGCTAACAGTTTTAGACAGTACAAGATCAAATGATCAAATCACTGAGCAGAGACAAGGTCAGAACAGGCTGGAGGTCAGAGCATTAAAGGAAACAAGGTAACAACTTCTGTTGAGTTCTTTTTTTAGTAAACCCATAATGCTTTGTGGACACAAACAACACCAATTTACACATTTACAACCTTACAAACCGAAAATAAATAAAAATAGTTTTAACTTAAGGCTGGAAAACTTTATTTTGATGATCTCTTTGACACTCCTGCAACTTCAATACACTATATCATTGTTCCTAACATGCCCATTGGAATATTTTAAGAGAATACTGTAGTGACAAATAAGAGAAATACTATAACGATAAATAAGAAGGGAAATGAGTAGAGATAACACTACTGGTTCTGGATCAGCTACACAATAATAATAATAATAATATGCTATTGTGGTATCTATCTATCTATCTATCTATCTATCTATCTATCTATCTATCTCTTTATTTGTTATTGCACTTAAAGTGATATTAAAGTCTTGTTTTTTTGCTTAACCACTTAACGACCGCCGCATGCCATTGTACGTCATCACAATGGCATGTACAGGCACAAGCACGTACATGTACGTGCTTGCCTTCCAGCGGGTGGGGGGTCCGATCGGACCCCCTCCCGCTGGATGCGGCGGTCCATTTCGCTTCAGGAGCGATCCGGGATGAGAAACCAACGGCCATCCCCTCTCGATCGCTCCTGGCGAATGAGAAGCTTCCTCCCACTGTGTATTGTACACACAGGCAGGGAGGAAGTGATGTCATTCTCCTCGGGGCGGTCTTTTTGACCAGACTATGAGGAGAAGACTAAAAGTAAGTGCACCAAACACTACACTGACACTAACTAACACACAGGCACACAAACCCCCCCCCGATCGCCCCCCTCCCCCACCCAGTCACAGTGTCACTGATTGCAGTGATCATTTATTTACTGATCACTGCATTCAGTGTCAGTTGTAAAAGTAAAAAGTGTCAGAGCAGTTAGTGTTAGGTCCAGGGTAGCCCCCTACCACCCCCAATAAAGATTTAACCCCCTGATTGCCCTTGGAGTTAACCCTTTCACCCCCTTTTGCCAGTGTCACTAAGCGATCATTTTTCTGATCGCTGCATTAGTGTCACTGGTGCCGCTAAGTAGCTAGTTATTTTTTTAGGTTCACCGCCAGGTTTTTATAGCGCTAGGTACCCCGATATACTATCCAATAATGGTTTTAACCCCCTGATTGCCCTAGTTAACCCTTTCACCCCCTTTTGCCAGTGTCACTAAGCAATCATTTTTCTGATCGCTGCATTAGTGTCGCTAGTGTCGCTAGGTAGCTAGTTATTTTTTTAGGTTCACCACCTGGTTTTTATAGCGCTAGGTACCCCCATATACTACCCAACAATGGTTTTAACCCCCTGATTGCCCCTAGTTAACCCTTTCACCAGCGATCACCATAGAAGTGTCACTGGTGATGCTGGTTAGCCAGTTAGTTATTTAGGTTCCCCGTCAGGTTTTTATATAACGCCAGGGACCCCCATATACTACCTAATAAAAATTTGAACCCCCTGATTGCCCCTAGTTAACCCTTTCATCAGTGATCACCGTATAAGTGTTACAGGTGACTCTGGTTAGTTAGTTTGCTTTTTATAGCATCAGGGCACCCACCATTTATTACCCAATAAAGGTTTAACCCCCTGATCACCCGGCGGGTGATATCAATTAGGTTTTAGGGTCAGGGTCTGTGTCGCCCCAGGCAGCGCTAGGTTAGTGCCAGTACCGCTAACACCCACGCGCAAAGCATACACCTCCCGTAGTGGTATAGAATCTGAACAGATCAATATCTGATCTGATCAGATCTATACTAGCGTCCCCAGCAGTTTAGGGTTCCAAAAAAATGCATTGTTAGCGGGATCAGCCCAGATACCTGCTAGCACCTGCGTTTTGCCCCCCTGCCCAGCCCACCCAAGTGCAGTATCGATCGATCGCTGTCACTTACAAAACACTAAACACATAACTGCAGCGTTCGCAGAGTCAGGCCTGATCCCTGCGATCGCTAACAGTTTTTTTTAGTAGCGTTTTATATTTAAATCTGGAAGGCAGTGCTTGGTTTTCGGGGTCCCGTACGTGGCTAGACTCCCAAAAAGTCTCACATATGTGGTATCCCCGTACTCAGTAGAAGCAGCAGAATATATTTTGGGGTGCAATTCCACATATAACTATGGCATGTGTGAGCAATATATCATTTAGTGACAACTTTTTGTAAACTTTTTTTTTTTTGTGTCATTATTCAATCACTTTATTCAGTGGGCTCAACATGCCCCTCAGCAATTTCCTTGGGGTATCTACTTTCCAAAATGGGGTTATTTGGGGGGGGGGGTTGTACTGCCCTGCCATTTTAGCACCTCAAGAAATGAGATAGGCAGTCATAAATTAAAAGCTGTGTAAATTCCAGAAAATGTACTCTAGTTTGTAGATGCTATAACTTTTTTAAAAAGTTATAAAACCAATAAATATACGCTTATTGACATTTTTTTTACTAAAGACATGTGGCTGAATAAATTTTGCCCTAAATGTATGACTAAAATTGAGTTTATTCGATTTTTCTTATAACAAAAAGTAGAAAATATATTTTTTTCTCAAAATTTTCGGTCTTTTTCCATTTATATCGCAAAAAATAAAAATTGCAGGGGCAATCAAATACCATCAAAAGAAAGCTATATTTGTGGGAAGAAAAGGATGCAAATTTTGTTTGGGTACAACATTGCATGACCTCGCAATTACCAATTAAAGCAGTGCAGTGCAAAATTGTAAAAAGACCTCTGGTCCTTAGGCTGAAAATTGGTCCGGGGCTAAAGTGGTTTTGCACAGAGCAGCCCAGATCCTCCTCTTCTCAAGTCCCTCGCTGGCACTCCTAGCCCCTCCCTCCTGCCGAGTGCCCCCATTGCAAGCAGCTAGGGGAGCACAGAGCCCATTCAAACATGGAGCCGCAGCTAGGCCCCACCCATCTCTCTCCTCATTAGCTCACTGATTTTGATTGACAGCAGCGGGAGCCACTACTGTCTCAGCCAATGAGGAGGAAGTCTCCCGGATAGCCAAGGCTCTCGTGCAACATTGCTAGATTGAGTTGGGGCTCAGGTAAGGTTTAGGGGGGCTGAATACATAAAATGTATTATGATAAAAACCTTCTGCCTTTAGAACCACTTTAAAGACTAACACATATATATCTATATATAGATATATCTATATATAGATATATCTATATATAGATATATATATAGATAGCTATATCTATCTATCTATAATATATATATATATATATATATATATATATATATATATATATATATACACATACAGTATGCAAATTCAGCTGTGCTCAAAAGTTTGCATACCCTGGCAGAAACTGACATTTTGGCATAAATGTTGAAAATGTGACTGATAATGACAATTTTGGCTTTTATTTAAGATAACACTCACATGAAGCCATTTATTATCACATTGTTTTTTGGATCCTTTTAAAATCATAATGATAACAAATCACCCAAGTGACCCTGATCAAAAGTTTGTCTGTACCAAGGCCAAACATTCCAGGGTATGCAAAGAAGGTGGCACAAACAGGTTAAAATGGCAATTAAAGTTTAATTTCCTACATTTGTGACTTTCTAAAATCACAATTAGTGTCTGTGTATAAATAGTCAATGAGTTTGTTAGCTCTCACATGTATGCACTAAGCCGGCTAGCCACTGAGCCATGAGGAGGTAAAAAGAACAGTCAAAAGACCTGAGTAACAAGGTAATTCAACTTTACAAAGATGGGAAAGCATATAAAAAGATGTGCAAAGCCTTGAATATGCCAGTCAGTACTGTTCAATCACTTAATAAGAAGTGGAAAAATGTTACGAATCTCTTGATACTAAGCCAAGGTCAGGTAGATTAAGAAAGATTTCAGCCACAACTGCCACAGGAACTGTTCGGGATACAAAGAAAAACCCATGTTTAACTTCAGGAGAAATGCAGGCTGCTCTGGAAAAAGATGGTGTGGTTGTTTATAAGGAGCCCAATACGATGATAATTGAACAAAAAAGAGCTGCATAGTCAAGTTGCCAGAAAGAAGCCTTTACTGCACAAGTTCCACAAAAAAGCCTGGTTACAATATGCCCAACAACACCTTGACATGGCTCATTGGCTTTTTGTGGAATTGGCGCAGTAAAGGCTTCCCTCTGGCAGCTCCACCATGCAGCTATTTTTTGTTCAAGTATCGTTAAATTGCACTCCTTAAAAACAACCATGCCATCTTTTTGGAGAGCAGTCTGTATTTCTCCTGAGTTTACCTGTGGGTCTTTCTTTGTATTCTGAGCAATTCTTCTGCCAGTTGTGGCTGCAATTTTTCTTGGTCTACCTGACCTTGGCTTGGTATCAAAAGAGTCCCTAATTTTCCACTTCTTAATAAGTGATTAAACAGTACTGACTGGCATATTCAAGGCTTTGTATATCTTTTTTATATCCTTTTCTATCTTTGTGAAGTTTCATTACCTTGTTACGCAGGTCTTTTGACGGTTTCTTTCTACCTCATGGCTCAGTGTCTAGCCTGCTTAGTGCATCCATGTGAGAGCTAACAAACTCATTGACTATACATAGACACTAATTGTGATTTAAAAAGCCACAAATGTAATAAATTACTCTTTAATTGCAATTTTAACCTGTGTGTGCCACCTTTTGTGTCTGTGCCAAAGCCAAACATTTCAGGTTATGTAAACTTTTGATTAGGGCCATTTGGGTGATTTCTGTCAACATTATGATTTAAAGAGGATCCACAAATGTATGTGATAATAAATGGCTTCATGTGATTGCTATCCTTAAATAAAAGAAAGTTTTTTGGCATGATCAGTCATATTTTCAATATTAATGCCAAAAATTCACGATTTCTGTCAGAGTATGCAAACTTCTGAGCACAACTGTATGTCTGTGTGTAACCATGCAACCACTCTTAGCCCTTGTACACACGGTCGGACATTCTGACAACCAAATCCGTTGGATTTTGTCCAACGGATTTTGTCTGAATCTGTTGCATACACACGGTCGGACAAAGTTGTCGGAAAATCCGATTGTACATAACGTGATGGCATTATTTCGTTACGATGGGACTACGTTCAGGCTAGTAGCCAATAGCTTTGGTCTAGGAATTTGTTCTGAGCACGCGTGACACTTTGTCCGTCGGAGTAGGCTACACATGATCGGAGTATGTCCGATCGGAGCATGTTGTCGGAAAATTTTATAGACAAGTTGGAAAACTTGGTCTGTCGGATATTCCGACGGAAACAGTCCGATGGAGACCACACACAGTCAGATTATCTGACAATACGGTCCGATCAGACACATTCTGTCAGAATCTCTGACCGTGTGTACAACGGCTTATAGGTGCAGAATGATCATATAATAGGTAAATGTACTTAATAAATTGATCAGTGAGTTTAACATTATTTTCTAGGTAGAATTCTAAATTGTTACTTAGACTTCATAATTCAAAAAAATATGTCTGCAATGCTACAGTTAATGTACAAAAGGTATTTCTAGAACAGAGATTAAAAGAAATTGTTTACATTGAAATTGCAGAATATATTTAAAGTGTAACCGTGTACATTTTTCTATCTATAAATTTACTGTAAGTTGAAAATAATGAAGCTTTGTCAAATCTATATTATTATGTCAGTCACATCATCTTTTATCCGTTCTCTGCAATTGGCAAATATGATTATTCATGTTCTGAAGGCATTAAAGTGATTTGATCATAAATCATTGCTAGTGGAAAAAGAAATCCTTGGTTGTCTGGATGCTCCTGAAGTAATAAGCTTGGAAGGAAATTTGCTAACAACCTGAGCACATTTGACCTGCATTGATTCTTCCAATAACTGAAATATTGCAGCCTTCAGATGTACTCTTGTTGGTTCTATTTTACCTGGTTAAGAGATGTGATAAATTACACACAAAGCAAGAGGAAGGCAATAAATCTCAATCACTAGAAATCCTGAAACAGGCAAGTGGTGCAATAAATGCTACAAGATACTTTTCAACAATATATTCTTGAAGGGCACAGTTTGAAATATCCCATGAAAACAGAGCAGGGATATATATATGACATATGGCTTGCTTGCTTGTTCCTTTATTAACAAGCTAAACTTCCATCCTGAATTTGGTGTCAGAAAAGAGAATGTTGTATAACTTAATACATGTTTATGCATTCATGTCTATACATATTCATTGTTTCTGGACATTGCCATTTACTTATGCCTTGGAAATGCAAGAAAGCATGAACAATCTAGAAGTTTTTAGAAGCCAAACCTGAAACATTATTTTGTATTTAATATCTTCATAGAATGTGTTATATGTACTATATAATATCAATTATTAACCTGTATTTGTTTTATATGTTTTGGGTTATTTAAAAACAAAGCATATCTTGAGTTATCCATTCATAAAAAGGATATCCAAAGGTCCTCATGAAAGGACATACAATCTTTAAAACATCTCTAGTTCTGTAATAACCGATCTCTCGGTTTTAAGCTAGCCTTAGACAGTGAATGCTGTCTGTTCCAAATATGACATTCACGAGCATGTATACAATTTAGTCATATGCAGTAGGCAGGGGAAAACTTGCTGCAGTCACCTCCAGTGTCAGATTATCAGGGCAAAGGCAATAGCATTCCAACAAGATTTTCTAGCCAGTCTAGTTAAACTCCCCACCTCTGAGGACCCTTAATCGACAGGCATTAGATTGACTAAATTGAAAAATCATCCAATGTCTCTGGGCACCTTTAGGGTTTTGATTGAAAATGTTTTAACGTTTATATGAATTCCCAACTGTTCTATGCTGAATGAAGCAGAGATAAGTAAACATGATGAATCACAGCTTCAAAAGAGCTCAGTTTAAATATATTGAATAGTGTAGGCACATGCTTTGCAAATATGGGATCTTATGAGGGTTTCATTGGCAACACCCGAAAGCGTTATATCTTTAAGAGTTAGGAGTCATCCTCCTCAGGCACCAAACACCCATCGCCACATCCATGCTACTGTAGGTACTTCTGGGTGACCCTAAGGTATCCAGAGGTGAAATTCAAAGAGGCAGAGCTAGAAGGCGTTGACATTATTCTACCGGATGAGAGTAGAGTCGGTACAGGAAAATAACAAGCAAGGATTCTGTGTGCTGTGATACAGGGTCATGTGAATGGATTGATGCTGTTTGCTAGTAATTTGTGAGTTGATGCAATTTGTTAGTCATTTTTATAAATACATACACTATGAATAAATGTATGTCTTAATACAAACAAGTGGCCCCCACCTACAACTGGTCTATTGCAGCAAGGAGTACTGGAAGGGCAATGTATGTCAAATCTATATTATTATGTCAGTCACATCATCTTAGAGGCGATTCAGTTCGCATTGTGTGCTATACAAGTATTTCATTCATTCATTCATTCAACAAATACAAAGAGATTTAAAAGCTCAAACTTACCAACCAGCCGGCAACCAACCAAATTGATTTGTCTAACAATATGCATTAAGAACAGGGGTTTAGTCTGCACACATTTGCAAATACATGCATAAGCTACAGGCCCTGCCAAATCACCCTGTTTTCTGTAGTCCCTAACTCTAAATACTGAGAGTCTTTAAAAACACATGCATTTTAATGGATAGCTGGGGGACAGGTGGGCCTGGAAGGTACCCTCCCCTACTTAAAGGTACAGGGGCACAATGAACACCCAGCACATGGCTGGAAAGATGTCAGCGTGTTTCCTAAAAAATATAATCAAAACAAGTGGCCCCCACTGGCTTATTGTAGCAAGGGGTACTGGAAGAAAAAGAGAGCTTGTAAATCTCGTTGTATTTGTTTGACATACGTCAAACACTACATTTTTCATAAATAAGAAGTGAGAACACTAGAACACTAGTATAATAGTAGATCAATAGTAGATCAATTAAGTGCTCAATAGTAGAATTGAACACTTGATTGATGATATATATTTTTGCACATATTAGATATACATTTTATTTTTTATTATTTGCCCTTTTGGTGCATGGATTGATGTGAGGTTGCTGCATAAAGGAAAATAGCGCCACAGAGTATACGTCTGTATATATATATATATATATTATTTTTCAAAATATCTGAAACTTAAAAGGAACATTTAATTAGTAATTATACTGTAGATAGCACTAATGTCTTCCTCATGCAATGTTAAGAAATATATTAAGAAGGATAGTCCCAGGCAAATCAGTAGTGGGCTGTTGCTTTCTGAAAACTAGAGCATATGTTTATAGAAAACCTCCAGATTTTTGCTGGAGGTTAGAAATTGCAAGCTAACAGCTAATTGATTGCAACAACTAAAATACTATGCATATGTGATGCTCACTGTTTTCTCTATGTGATGTTGCAATCATTTTTGCTTCTTTTAAGGAAAGACGCAAAAATTCTTCTAACTTGGGCTGGACAAAATAAATACCATGTTTAAATATATTTGAGTAAATTTGTAAATAAGCTGGTGTGAACTTTCCTTACCTAGCACATCTGACAGGTGTCACCAATGGGGTAATTTATTATAACTAAAGCAAATAATCTTTTATGGATGTATAGTCCATAACATTGTACCAATAGTACTTCTTACTTCTTAACGCATAACCGCACCCCCAGACGTGCTGATGTCAGCCTTAATGGAGAGCCAAGCCTGACCGAACTGTACTGATTGAGCTGACAGGACCTGGATGCTATACACTGCAGGGTAGCTTACGCTCCAGTTTCCAGCAACACAGCAGCAGAGTGAAGGGCACAGGACATGGAAGTTTCCACGCAGCTTGACAGCTCCTGCACCAGCCTCCCTCAGCCTGCTACCATCTCAGCGGCCCTGATACCCTCCTGTAGCCACTGTCTGCTTCATAGACACTGTCCACACCTATCCGGCCTACATCAGCCGCTCGCTTCACTGATCGCCACAGCTCAAGAGACACATATATTGTCAAAGATGTAATGCACATTTTTAATCTCCACCAAGTGAGTGCAATACTTCTTCATTATTAATGATATTATTTTAACAGTCTACATTTAGATGGAGGTGCCCTCTCGCTTTCTTTATTTATATGTGTGATATGTATTCAGGACCTGTATAAAAGGGGAGCTGCCACCATTTGTATTTACTTGTTTATTTGAAAAAAAAAAAGAAATTTTGACCCTCTCCGTCCTTCACTAGGATACCAATAGAGCCATAGTTCTATTTTATTAGATTTATCAGTTTTCTGCGGGTTTTCTTTTGAAAACGAAAGAAAAATCCAAATGTGATTGTTTGGAAAGGGCATTGAGATTGTGTTTTGTTCCAATTTTAATTATGTACCCTCAGTTATTAGTTTCCAGCCTACTCATCATTACTTCAGTTGACAGCAATGTTGCAAACAATAGAACAAGCCAGTCACGCAAGTGCCTCATTGCATGCTTAGAGATATGTTTTTTTGAGCATGCTTGTCCAGATATTTTTATATGGGGATGTCAATATGTACAGTTGAAGAAAGAAGGAGCTCTTTGAAAATACTGAAGCTCTTCCTAACAAAATAAATGCAAACGTTAATGCTCAACTACAGTTTAACAACAACAAAAAAATCCCCTACAAAAAAGTTGTATTAAAAAGGATGCTCTTGCTGTAATACTCAACCTAGGTCTGATTCTGTCCCCTATTACTACTCAATCCACTTCCTGTGGGCTTGGAGTGTAAACATTCTGTCCATGCCCTGGACTCACAAGAAAATGTTGCAGAAAGCTGTGCTTTCTCTGTGGCATTCAGGACTACTACTGGAAGAAGAAGAGGACTTGTGATGTCTAGGGAAAAAATGTTTTTAAAAGGGTACAGAAGTGCTTTAATGGGGATTCCAAACTCTGGATTCCCCCACCCACTTTTATCCACTCAATATTAAGAACCTATGGTCCTATTTTATACACCTTTTTCACTTTGCACTGTCATTTGACAATCTAGCACTGACATACAGTCATTGGAAGACTAGCTCACTATCATTTTGCTGCCCCTCATAATGTGACATTATGTTACCCCTGGAAAACTTTAGGACCTTGAAAAAACCCTTTGAGGACCTAAAATTGATGTTAACAGATTTTTGGCAGCCAATGGGAAGCCTCTCTGTCAGCAGATAGAGGGCACTGCAAAATGGAACCTTCCTTACCACAGACCTGAAGAAATAAAACTTGTCCTGTCACATGTAAATAAACAGGACTTTTTTCCAGGTGTGCTTTACCCAAAAAACCCTAAATACTTCCAACACTGGGTGGAAGCTTAGGTTACAACAGATTGGTCAGTATTGGAGTGGACTAATAATATTTTTCTTCATAAAAAATATTTGCTATATTCCACAGTGAGAAGATGTTCTGCCTTATTTGCGTGACCTTTTAGGCCTTAGGGATAATTTGGGCCTCCAATTTGCTGACTTAGAAGACCGACGTGAGAAAAAAGTGTCCTGTGTGTGACATTATATGGGAATGTTTTTCTGGACTTGATGCCCTGCACTTTCATACGTGACGTGAAATATTTTTACATTTCACAAAATGTCATTATAATAATGAAAATCATGAATTATCACCCAGCTAGAATATTATGAAACTCACATTTTAATTTTAGCTGTAGTTTTAGACATGTACAGTGTGTACTAGCAAAATGAAACCAATATTTTGACGTACCAGTATCAAGGTCTTGCATCTGTCTGACAGAAATTCTAAGCCTTGTGTACTGTGTCACAATAATATTTCAACATTATTATGTTCAGGTTCATTGCATTATCCTGTCTGCTACTGATTCTGTGAGTTCCTTTCATCACATACATTCGTGACAGCCCATCTCATATTGTTGTCATGTATTTTTACCATTACAGATGCCACACGACAGAGGCTTATGAAATGTGCATATGTTTTACAGGCTCAGAGTGAGAATAAAAATACATATTAAATAATATAAACCAGGTCCTGGCAAGGGCTTAAAATAATGTTACTGACTTTACAGTATTTGAAAATATAACAGGACAAAGAATTGACTAGCACTGCATTTGAAAAAAGGGGGCTTAATGTTCCCTTTTCAGACATTTTAGATCCAGGATCCAGGAAAGCCAGAATACGATTTGAGTAAATATTTTACAAACAGGTCATATACAGTGCCTTGCGAAAGTATTCGGCCCCCTTGAACTTTTCAACCTTTTGCCACATTTCAGGCTTCAAACTTAAAGATATAAAATTTTAATTTTTTGTGAAGAATCACCAACAAGTGGGACACAATTGTGAAGTGGAATGAAATCTATTGGATATTTTAAACTTTTTTAGCAAATAAAAAAATGAAAAGTGGTGCGTGCAAAATTATTCGGCCCCTTTACTTTCAGTGCAGCAAACTCACTCCAGAAGTTCAGCGAGGATCTCTGAATGATCCAATGTTGTCCTAAATGACTGATGGTGATAAATAGAATCCACCTGTGTGTAATCAAGTCTCTGTATAAATGCACCTGCTCTGTGATAGTCTCAGGGTTCTGTTGAAAGCGCAGAGAGCATCATGAAGACCAAGGAACACACCAGGCAGGTCCGTAATACTGTTGTGGAGAAGTTTAAAGCTGGATTTGGATACAAAAAGATTTCCCAAGCTTTAAACATCCCAAGGAGCACTGTGCAAGCGATCATTTTGAAATGGAAGGAGTATCAGACCACTGCAAATCTACCAAGACCTGGCCGTCCCTCTAAACTTTCAGCTCAAACAAGGAGAAGACTGATCAGAGATGCAGCCAAGAGGCCCATGATCACTCTGGATGAACTGCAGAGAACTACAGCTGAGGTGGGAGAGTCTGTCCATAGGACAACAATCAGTCGTACACTGCACAAATCTGGCCTTTATGGAAGAGTGGCAAGAAGAAAGCCATTTCTCAAAGATATCCATAAAAAGTCTCGTCTAAGTTTGCCACAAGCCACCTGAGAGACACACCAAACATGTGGAAGAAGGTGCTCTGGTCAGATGAAACCAAAATCAAACTTTTTGCCCACAATGCAAAACGATATGTTTGGCGTAAAAGCAACACAGCTCATCACCCTCAACACACCATCCCCACTGTCAAAACATGGTGGTGGCAGCATCATGGTTTGGGCCTGCTTTTCTTCAGCAGGGACAGGGAAGATGGTTAAAATTGAGGGGAAGATGGATGCAGCCAAATACAGGACCATTCTGGATGAAAACCTGTTGGAGTCTGCAAAAGACCTGAAACTGGGATGGAGATTTATCTTCCAACAAGACAATGATCCCAAACATACAGCAAAATCTATAAAGGAATGGTTGACAAATAAACGTATCCAGGTGTTAGAATGGCCAAGTCAAAGTCCAGGCCTGAATCCAATTGAGAATCTGTGGAAAGAGCTGAAAACTGCTGTTCACAAATGCTCTCCATCCAACCTCACTGAGCTCGAGCTGTTTTGCAAGGAAGAATGGGCAAGAATTTCAGTCTCTCGATGTGCAAAACTGATAGAGACATACCCCAAGCGACTTGCAGCTGTAATCGCAGCAAAAGGTGGCTCTACAAAGTATTAATGCAAGGGGGCCGAATAATTTTGCACGCCCCACTTTTAATTTTTTTATTAGTTAAAAAAGTTTCAAAAATCCAATAGATTTTGTTCCACTTCACAATTGTGTCCCACTTGTTGGTGATTCTTCACAAAAAATTAAAATTTTATATCTTTATGTTTGAAGCCTGAAATGTGGCAAAAGGTTGAAAAGTTCAAGGGGGCCGAATACTTTCGCAAGGCACTGTATATACAGTATTATATTTGCCCAGGCAATCATTTAAACTTCTATTATTTGGGAAAATTACACACAACTTTCCAAACTAAGGTAAATGCAAGGAGTTCCAAGAGCTAAACTCCTTTATTTATTTATTTATGGGGACATACTGCCCTCTGTCTTATGCCACGTACACACGATCGGAATTATGGTCAGAAAAAGGTCTGATGGTTTTCCCGACGGAATTCCGACGGGATTTCGCTTAAGCTGTCTAGGGAGCCACGGAATGATCCGACCCCCAAGGGGAGGGGTAATGAGGGGCGGGCATGACCTGGTGCCCAGGAGCCAACAGAAGCAAAGGAGTCTGTAATGAACTGAGAGAAGCGAGGGGGGCGGAGCCATATAAAAAGGGGGCGGAGCTTAGACGGGGCCAGTACACGTGGAGAGTTCACAGGAGGAGGCAGCTTTGTTCACTGCTCCTCCACACTCAAGATGGCGGCGATCGAGGCGGCGCTGGCGAGATTGAGGGCGCAGGCAGCGGTGAAGGGACCAGAATGGCTGACCAGGCAGGTGCAGGAGCTGCTGGGGGATAGTGCTGAGGCGAGGGGCGGCGGGGGGACTGTACAGCGGGCCCGGCGGTCTCGGCCGCCGGCGCGATTTTCGCCAGGCCCCGCCCCTCGGCCACCTCGTGACCGGCGGAGCCCAGGGAGGGACGGCTCGGTCCCCCCGGCGAAGAAGAGACAGCAGGAGTGTCGGGGCTCAGGGCGGTCGACACGCCGCCGGCCCGCCCCGGGGAGCGGGGCCACAGGCAATACCTGCGCTGGTTCCCCGTCTCGCAGCCCGGCAACCAGTCGCGTGGGGGAGCCCGGGGGGGGCCCCAGCACGAGCGGAGTTCGGGTGGAAGAGGTGCCAGGGGCGGAAGACGGCAGGAGCATAGCGAGGAAGCTGGAGACAGGGGGGAAGGGACGCAGACCGGCGGATGGACAAGCGGGGCGCCGCGGGGGACACGTGGAGGCGCAGGGCGGTACGGGGGGGCACCCCAGGTCCGGTCCTCATCGCCGGTCTGGGAGTGCGCACCCTGTGGAGACACACCTTTCCAGCCGCCGGAGCAATGCGGCCTCTGGGGGGGGATCGCCCAGGGGGCTCCCTTCGCAAGCAGAAGCGGACGTGGCGGAGCGGTCGGAGGGAGAGCTGTCCACGGAAGACGAGGTGGCAGATCCGGCAGTGGAGAGCGGCAGTGCGGCTGTGGGAGCGGTGCCTGGTCGGCCCGGTAAGTCCATGCATAATGTTTTGACTGATGCTTTGCAGGGGTTGCTGGGGGTGGTTCAAGGGGTGCCGACGGGGTCTCCGGCACCGGTGGTGCCGGTGGGGGGGGGGAGCAGCGGGGGGCGGGGCCTGGCTCGACTATGCCGGCGCCTGCACCGCAGCTGCAGGGGCTTCTGGACGGCCTGCGGGCATTGGTGGAGAGGTTTGGGGGGGCTCCGGGCACGCCTGCTCTGGCGGCACCGTGGGGGTCGGGTGCGATTTCGGGGGCAGCTGCGGCCGTGCCGGCGGCGGTGGTTGAACCCGCGGTATCCGGGGTGGAGGGGCCGGCATCGAGTGGGGGGGCCAGTGGTGACAAGGTCGCGGAGGTGGCGGCGGGTCGGTCGGACGTGGTCAGAATTGGGGATGCGGCACAGTGCGAGGTGTACGTCTGCTTCGAGGGCCCGCTTGGAGCGCACCTGAAGCCAGAGGTCCGGGAGAAGATTACAAAAGGTGAGTACGTGGAGATATTCTCGCTGCTCCCATTAGAAAAGTTCAATTTGGATCGGGTCAAGCCTAATGACACCAAGAAGGATGACGAGGAAAAGAGGCGTTACCGGTTGATACCGCGAGCGTTTGCAAATTGGTTGCAGGCATTCGCGATATTGGCGAGCGTCATTGGGGAAAAGAACCCCGAGCACTGCTCGGCGTTGTTTTGCTACATGGACGCCATCGGGGAGGCCCACAGGGTGTACGGGGGTGTTGCGTGGCTGCGGTATGATGAACAGTTCCGGCAGCGAAAGGCGGTGCATCAGGAACTGCGGTGGGATCACAAGGACATCAGCCTCTGGATGCGGCTGATGTCCTCGGCCCGGGCCCAGCCTTCGTTTTTTCAGGGGGGGGGCCGGGGGTACAACCTCCTCAGGACTGTCGGCCGGAAAGAAGTGGGGAGTTTGCTGGCAGTTCAACGAGGGTGCGTGCAAGTTCGGGGGTGCCTGCAGATTCAAGCACGAATGTTCTGGTTGCGGGGGGGCCCACGCGCTGTCTCGGTGCTTTAAGAAAGGAAAACGCGCCGGCGACGCTTCTAACAAGAGGGAGGACGCCGGTGAAGGTGGAAAGGATGCTTCCTTTCCTAAATAAGTATCCGGACGGGGAGGCGGCGCGTCTGCTGGCGGAGGGTTTCCGAGTGGGTTTCCGGATTCCTTGTGACCTGCAGGTGGTGCCGCCGTTGGCACGGAACCTCAAGTCGGCCCTACTGCATCCGTCAGTAGTGGATGACAAGTTGGGTAAGGAGGTTGCGCTGGGTCGCATGGGGGGTCCTTTTGAGGAAAAACCTTGGGGGTGTCTTGTGGTGTCTCCACTGGGGGTTGTCCTCAAGAAGGAGCCGAACAAGTTCCGGCTCATTCACCACTTGTCCTTCCCGGAGGGGGGTTCGGTCAATGACTTCATTGATCCGGAGTTCTGCACGGTGTCTTATACGTCATTTGACGCGGCAGTCCGGTGGGTGCGGAAGTACGGCCGGGGGGCGCTTATGGCGAAGGCGGACGTCGAGTCGGCGTTCCGGTTGCTTCCGGTGCACCCGGACAGTTTTCCACTGTTGGGTTGTCATTGGAGGGAGCAGTTTTACGTGGACAAGTGTTTGCCCATGGGCTGCTCCGTTTCGTGTGCGGTGTTCGAACAGTTTAGCTCGTTCTTGGAATGGGTGGTGAGGGATGTCTCTGGCCTCGAATCGATCATTCATTATTTGGACGATTTTCTCTGCATTGGCCCCCGGGCTTCGTCTGTGTGTGCGATTCTTCTTTCCACGTTGCAGCACATCGCGAGCATTTTCGGGGTGCCTTTGGCGGCTGAAAAAACGGAGGGTCCTGTGCAGGTGTTGAGCTTTTTGGGCATAGTGATCGATTCGGAGGCCATGGAATGCAGGCTGCCGTTGGACAAACTGGAGGGCCTGCAGAGGGAGATTCGGGAGGTTCAGGGTCGCCGGAAAGTGCAGTTGAAGAGCTTGCAGTCATTGCTCGGAAAACTGAATTTTGCGTGCCGGATTATCCCTATGGGGAGGGTGTTTTGCCGACGGCTGTCGGCTGCGACGGCCGGGGCAAAAGCACCGAGGCACTTCATTCGATTGACGAAGGAACACAGGGACGATTTGAGCGCGTGGCATGACTTCCTGTCCTCTTACAATGGCCGGGCAGTCTGGATGGCCGGGCCGGTGAGCAATTTCGATCTGGAGTTGGTCACCGACGCGGCCGGGTCAACGGGTTATGGTGCGTTTTTTCGGGGTGAATGGAGCGCGGCACCGTGGCCGAGCTCCTGGAAGGAGGCAGGTTTCCTGGGCAATTTGGTGCTATTGGAACTCTTCCCGATAGTGCTCGCACTGGAGCTGTGGGGGGAGAGGTGCAGGGATTTGAAATTGCGCATTAACTGTGATAACATGGGGGTGGTGCAGGTGGTGAATCGCATGTCGGCGTCTTCCCCCCCGGTTATTCGAGTTTTGCGTCATTTGGTCTTTCGGTGCCTGCGTTTAAACGTGTTCATTTATGCCGTTCACATCCCAGGGGTGGATAATTCCTTGGCTGACTCACTGTCTCGTTTCCAGTGGGACAAGTTCAGGGAACTGGCGCCTGGAGCGGTGGTGGACGGACTCCCTTGCCCAGAGTGGATGTGGGCGCTGCCCTTGGAATCGCCGCGGGATGGATACGGCGGTCTGTGAGTGGGACTACCTGGTCAGCATACGAAAGGGTATGGCGGGAATGGCAAGGGTTGGTGGAGGAGGTGTCCTCGGACGGGGATGCTGGAGACTGGCGTTTACTGGTGCTGTATTTTGTGGTCCGGAATATGGAGGGCGGGCGCTCAGCGGCCGCGATTGACAAGAAGATGTCAGGTTTGTCATTTCTTTTTAAACTGTTGGGTTCGGAGGATTGGACTAAAGACTTTTGGGTGCGACAGATGCTGCGGGGTTTCCGTAAACAGATTAAGCGGGGGGACGGACGGCGTCCGGTGACGTTCAACCTTTTGGTGGCCATATGCGCGGAATTGGGGTCGGTTTGTAAGTCTAGTTTTGAGGTGCGACTGTTTACTACGGCTTTTTCGTTAGCGTTTTACGGGGCGTTTAGGGTGGGTGAGTTGGTCAGCTCATCCAAAAAAATACCGGGAGGGCTGTTGGATCAGGACGTGCAGGTGACAAGGGATAAGGTTTGTTTGCTTATCCGACGATCGAAAACTGACCAGCGGGGTCGGGGGGTGGAGGTTTCGTTGTTTCAGTTACCTGGGTCCCCGGTTTGCCCGGTTGCTGCTGTTCAGGGGTATCGGGGGGTCAGGCCGGGCTGGGAGGGCCCGTTCCTTATGCACGAGGATGGGTCCTTCTTGTCAAGGTTCCAGTTTGTGTCGGTTTTTCGGCGGTGTTTGCAGAATCGAGGTTTAGTGGAGGCGGAGTATGCTTCACACTCCTTCCGCATCGGGGCGGCCACGGAAGCGGCCCGGTGCGGGTTGGACGAAGCATCGGTGCGCAAGATAGGTCGGTGGGAGTCGTGTAGGTTCAGGTCCTACGTTAGGCCACAGTTGGCGGTAGGGTGATAGCGGTGGGGTGGTTGGTTTGGCGTGGGGTTCCCCATACAGGAAGCGGATAACAGCTAAAAAAAAAAAAAAAAAAAAAAAGGGTAACTCGACAACTTGGTTCCAGAGGGATTGGTGTCTGGTGGGATGGCACGGTTGGGTGGTTGATGTGTTTTGCTTTGTTTTGTTTTCTCTCCGTTTCAGTGTCCGTGTGTGTGGTTTTTCGTTTCAGATGGAGGTGCACCACGCCTCGTTTGGATCGTGGGCCATTCTTATGTATGTTGGGGGGCCAGGAGAGGTGACATGAGGCCGGATGGGAGGCAGCTGGGGATTTCCAGGAGAGCAGCGGAGTTGCATTGGTTGAGAATCCCGGGCATGCAGTGGGACGGGGTGATGGGTGTGGTGGACAGGTATGTGCTTTTAGACGGGCCCCCGGATGTGTTGGTGCTCCATGCTGGGGGGAATGACCTGGGGTTGCGTAAGGTCCGGGACCTGCTCGTGGACATAAAGGCGGATTTTCTGCGGCTCCGAGAGAGGTTCCCGAACACGATTTTGCTCTGGTCCGACATTGTGGCCCGGACGAAGTGGAGATGGGCCAGATCGGTGGCCAGTATCCAGAAGACACGGATCAGGGTGAATAAGGTGGTGGGAAGGTTCGTGGTCAAGAATGGAGGGTTGGTGATTAGACACAGGGAGCTGGAGTCTAATGTGGGCTTGTATTTGAAACGGGATGGCGTACATCTCACGGATGTCGGCATCGACTTATGGTCCCTGGGTTTGCAAGGGGGCATTCAAACTGCTTTGAGGGTGTGGGGTTGCCCTCAAGGGTAAGGGGGGTCACCCTTTCAGGCTGTGGCGTTATCTTTCTGGTGGTCTTTGACGGTGGTGGTAAAATGGAGGTGATCTAAAAGGGGTGGGGGGCTCATCAGTAATAGGGGGCCCCTCCGGGGTATTCCCGAACGTTGGACGGAATACTGGGTGTTTTTCACTGCAGGAATTGGTTGTCTCCGGGCGGTCACAGCTGGAGGCCTGGTTATGTTAATGGTACCGCAGTGAGGTTGGTTTTTGGTTATAAAAGTGGGTCACCGTCAGAGATCACCAGACTGGACTTTGGTTTAAATGTTGTTTATGGTTTATATATTTATATATTTATATACATATCTTTGGAGTGAGTTAAAATTTCGGTGTGTTAATAAAAGGCTGTTGTGGCCAGTTTACTCCAAAGAAAAGGTGTGGTCTCATTATTATTATAAAAGGTTGATAAGGGGCCAGAGGTGTTATGGGGTTAACAATAGGAAAGGGGACATTGGGCTACGCAGGTCAAGGGAGCCACGGAATGATCCGACCCCCAAGGGGAGGGGTAATGAGGGGCGGGCATGACCTGGTGCCCAGGAGCCAACAGAAGCAAAGGAGTCTGTAATGAACTGAGAGAAGCGAGGGGGGGCGGAGCCATATAAAAAGGGGCGGAGCTTAGACGGGGCCAGTACACGTGGAGAGTTCACAGGAGGAGGCAGCTTTCCCACCCTCCCTCCCTAATGTGGGGTTGTTTGAGCATTCAGGTTATTGGTATCTGGCTGGTCGTTGTTTTTCTTTCTTTCTTTCAGGAACAGAGGCTTGGTCGTCACAGCAGTGAAAACGGCCCTATTGGGGGCTGCAGCGTTATCTTTCTGGTGGTCTTTGACGGTGGCGGTAAAATGGAGGTGATCTAAAAGGGGTGGGGGGCTCATCAGTAATAGGGGGCCCCTCCGGGGTATTCCCGAACGTTGGACGGAATACTGGGTGTTTTTCACTGCAGGAATTGGTTGTCTCCGGGCGGTCACAGCTGGAGGCCTGGTTATGTTAATGGTACCGCAGTGAGGTTGGTTTTTGGTTATAAAAGTGGGTCACCGTCAGAGATCACCAGACTGGACTTTGGTTTAAATGTTGTTTATGGTTTATATATATATTTATATATTTATATATTTATATACATATCTTTGGAGTGAGTTAAAATTTCGGTGTGTTAATAAAAGGCTGTTGTGGCCAGTTTACTCCAAAGAAAAGGTGTGGTCTCATTATTATTATAAAAGGTTGATAAGGGGCCAGAGGTGTTATGGGGTTAACAATAGGAAAGGGGACATTGGGCTACGCAGGTCATGCCTACACACGGTCACACCAAATTCTGACCGGCAAGAACGCGGTGACGTACAACATGTACGACGGGACTAGAAAAAGGAAGTTCAATACCCAGTACCAATAGCTTCCATCTCGTAGTTTAATCTGAGCATGCGTAATTTTTTGCGTGTCGGAATTGCATACACACGATCGGAATTTCTGAAAGTTTTTCCGTCTGGAAAATTGAGAACATGCTCTCAAATTTTTGGTGGCGGGAATTCGGCCAGCTAAATTCCGATGGAGCATACACATGGTCACATTTTCCAATGAAAAGCTCTCATCAGTCTTTTGCTGGACGAAATTCAGATCGTGTGTACGTGGCATTAGAATATCACGATAGGTGAAACAGAGTAGCACATTCAAATCCAAATCAAAAATCAGAAGAGGTGAATATATACTTTACTACTACTAGTAAATCTACCTTGTTAAAATCCAGATCTAAGCAGATATGTTGTACTAAAGTCCTGCAACTTAAGGCCCATTGTTATTGGTAGGTAGTGAAACCAGTGCAGATACATTCACATGCACATACTGCGGTTTGTGGACCTGTGCATTGTGTGACTACCACTCATGCATTAATAGGCATGCGCACATGTTGTAGCATGTGTGTGTGCGTGTGTGTATGCGTGCATAGCACTTGTGTTGGCACTGAATTGCCTATGATAAACTGTAGTACTGCAGAGAGAGAGTGCAGAGTTTGCTTCAACTAGTTCCTAATCACCTGTGACCCGACCTGCCTTCCTGTGCATAACCCATCCTACATTCTAATAAGCCTCTGGACCTTTACCCATTCATTGTGACCTCAGTCAGTGAATGAAAAAAAACCTGACAGCTCTGGAGGAGCTGCTGTACTAACCATGCAATGTTAGTACAGCGATTTCCCCTGCTGTGCTATTGCGTTCTGACAGGTGGACGGACCCCCGTCAGAACACCCTGGTCAGTGCTCTCAGCCATTGGCCGAGAGAGCTGATCAAAAGCTAATTGGCAGACCTTTTTCGGTCATGTCCCATTGACAGAACCTGGCCGAACAGTCAGCTTCTGTTGTACTGGTTGCAGTACACACTGGCCAAATGTTGGCTGGTTTCTATTGAACCAGGCGATGTCACCTGACATTTGACCCATGGGTACTAGGTTTCAGGTTGAGCACATACAGGTAATTTTTGTTACAATTACAATTGTGTTACCAAAGTCAACCACTGTTGCCCATGATTAAATGCTAATGATCACTGGTGATCAACTTTTTTGGGGGGGGCGGCAAACAAACCACCCCCCAGGTTTGCACTCAGCCCTCCATGGTACCCCCACACTAACCCCTCCATGGTCTCCCTGCACTTAGCCCCTCCGCAGCTTCCTCAGCTTCTACCGTCGGCCAACCTGATCTGCCTCCTGTCCTGATTGGCCAGGAGGAGAAGCTGCAAGACAATAACAAATATCGATTCGCTAGTGTCACAGTGCTCTAGGCCCTGAGCCCAACCTTTTTCAAGCCAATTAGAGCCTCCGGCTCTAATCATGTGGCTAAAAAAAAGGAGAAAATCTCATAGGAACCTATGGGTCCAGCGCACTGCATGCATTCCCTGCATGCAAACTAGGGGGGTGGCACCCCTTCACCTCTTATGGACTGTCCACGCCTGTTAGTAAATAAATCCTACTACATGCCATATATCTTTTGTTCTTTATACTGTTTTACATTTTATTTTTTATTTATTTGGTCACAGAACTGCTGATCTTTTGCATCCCCTCGGCCACTTCCTGTCTAAATCCACTTAGTTCAACATAGGTTGCATATCATAATTTAGAATAGACTTCCTGATGGGCGCAACAGTCTTTCCTGACAGGCTCCATGGCAGCATACGTGTGGGTTAGCCCCGCCTCCATAATTACCCAATAGGACCTCTACTCCCATAAATCTTTGCTCCAAGCTGCTATCCGTGTTCCTTTTTTGTCCTCCTCCATAGGACAGGTGTTTCCTATCTGAAGAGATCTTCACTACGATCAAGTCGGCCGACTATCAAGCTTTTGTTCCTCCGATAGGCCCTGTCTGTTAAGCATGGGTATGGAGTGTATGGCAGAGTAGCGCTGAAGGCTTGGTTTGTCCGAAGATAAGTGCGCACGGCTTATTACCTGCTATGTAAGGTGGCCATTATCTGCCCGGTGGATCGGTGGTGTGTGCTTGAACCTGTTCGGCCAGATGATCGTTGGTGGAGTGGTGAGCTGTAAAAATTCAGTTTTTCATGGCAGCAGTGTTTATGTGTTTTCTTTTTTCTACCTGTGTCTTTTTCATATGCCAGCTGGTTCTTGTGCATAGGCGCTGACGCTTCCGCGTTCCAGCAGCCTTTCTCCCCCTGTTTCCGGGTCCAGCGCTGCGTTCTGCGCATGCGCGGACCCAAATCCAAAGCGAGGCTTGGTTCCCGCGCATGCGCGCGGGCATCTCGCGTCTGACGCCGCTGATGACGTCATGGGCGCCATATTTAAAACACAGTGAGAGATGTCAGAATTTGGGAATGATTGCAGGAAATTCAGCGACTTCCCGGGGCCATTCTCTGGTTGGTGTAAGGTAGGTTATGATCTGCTCTGATGTATTGTTGCTCCTGTGTTTTGTATGGCTGCTTATGAGGGTCTATTGTTGTTACAGTCAGCGTTCTTAGTCATGGATCCCTCACTGCCTACTAGTGACCTGCCCGCTTGTAACAGGTATGTGCATGGCTGGATTGCTGTGTATATGTGGAGTATTCCTTAGCATTTGATACCAGCCTGGTCTGTATCTCTCCCTCTTTCTTGTATATTTCCTTATAGCCCTTCTAGGTCTGAACCGCATTACAGTGCGCATAGTCGCAGTGGATCGTCAAAATCGCACCACCGCAAATCATCGTCAAAGTCTGGTTACCGTAGGTCTTCCAGATCTGAACAACGCAGTGGTCACTCGCACTCAAGCAGAGGACCAGATAATTCATGTTGGGGCTGTAAGATGCCCATCCCATCAGACAAATCGCTCTGTGATCATTGCTTCTCTAAAGTCGCAGATGAAAGAGATGGTGCGGATCAACGCTTGGAATCTATGGTGAGAAGGGTGGTAAAGGAATCCCTGCAGCAGAGGGAAGCTCATCACGCTATGGAATCCCCCTCAGATCCATTATGTCCTTCAGGAGGTGAAGGGCTCTTACAAGAGACTGGGGAATCTTCTCAACCAAGCCACCACTCTGTGCTCTTGTCTGACAGCGAATCGGATCCAGAGGATCCAGGAGTAGGATTTGATTACGCTTTAGTACCTGCTCTTGTCAAGGCAGTGAAAGAAGCTTTAAAATGGGAAGAACCCACTACTTCTCCCCTCCCCAAACAAAGAAAGTTTTTCAAACAACTCAAAAGGGAACGGCAACATTTTCCTTTCCTATCTGAATTAGGAGAAATCATTACTGAAGAGTGGAGCAAGATTGATAGGAAGAGCTCCATGCAATCAAAGATGTCTAAATTGTACCCCTTTAAGGAGGATGATGTGAAGCACCTTGAATCAGCTCCTCTGGTAGACGCAGCACTTATGCGTTTAGTCAAATACGTGACTCTCCCTTTGGAAGACACAGTATCTTTCAAAGATCCGTTAGAGAGAAGAATTGACTCAGATCTGAAAATAATTTATCTAACTTCAGGGATGGCTTGTAAACCAACTTTGGCTTTAGCCGCAGTCTCAAAGGCTATTGAAACATGGGCCGACAATGTTGAAGAGTTCTTGAGAGGTATCTCAGTGAATACGGCTAAAGACTCTCCTATTCAGGAGATCAGAATGGCATCAGCCTTTTTGGGGGAGGCATCTATTGACATTACCCGCCTTCTGTCTCGGGCTATGTTGGCAGCAGTCTCGGCACGCCGTGCTTTGTGGCTCCGTCCCTGGTTGGCGGATCCAACATCTAAGCAGGCATGGTGTCGTATACCATTTGAGGGAACCTCCTTATTTGGTAATAAACTAGATAGCGCCATATCCCGGGCCACAGGTGGGAGGTCTGGGTTCCTCCCTCAAGACAGACGTCTTCAAAACCAAAAACGTATTTTTCCAAGAAGGCAGACCTCGGATCGCGCTAGAGAAGTGCGCAGTTATAGACCCGGCAGGGAGTTCTCTAGATCTTGGAGGTCCAGACAATCCTCCCTTAAGAAAACCTCAAAGGGGGCTTCCGCAGGTAATCAAGATTCTACCAAATCTTTTTGAAACTGGGCCCGCTCAAGCATGTCAGGTGGGGGCTCGCCTTCTTCACTACCGACATGTTTGGGCGGCCTCAATTCAAGATTATTGGACCGTCAAGACGGTTTCCTCGGGTCACAAGTGGACTTTCATCAACACTCCGAGATTAAGGTTCATTCCCACAACAATTCCAGGCTCAGAGGAAAAGAAACAGGTCCTATTGACCTACGTAAGTTGTTTGCTGGATCAAGGCGCAGCCGTGCCCGTGCCAGAAGACGAACGTGGCGAAGGCATGTATTCTCCTCTGTTTATGGTTCAGAAAAGAAATGGCGCATGGAGGCCGGTGATAGATTTGACCCTCCTCAATTCCTTCATTCGCAAGGAAAAGTTCAAAATGGAGTCTCTTCTTACAATCCAACAGTCGGTGCAGCTAGGGGATTGGTTAATCTCAATCGATTTGAAGGACGCATACTTTCACGTGCCAGTAGCAAGGGATTTCCAGCAATTTCTCCGTTTCGCAGTTGGCGATCAACACCTCCAGTTTACCTGTCTCCCATTCGGGTTGACAACATCTCCTCGGGTCTTCTCCAAGGTACTCCTAGCGATAGTAGCTCTTTTACGAGTCAAAGGAGTTTGTCTCCATCATTATCTGGACGATTTGCTCCTATTATCTCAGGACAGAGATCAAATTCTGGAACACAAGAGTTTAGTCATCTCCACTCTGCAGACGTTTGGTTGGCTCCTGAACCTAGAGAAGAGCCATCTGGTTCCAACTCAAGTGATCGTGTTTCTAGGGGCTCAGTTCGACACATTAAAAAGGCACTATCTCTCTGCCGGAGGAAAAAATCAGTGTGATCCGGGACAGGATTCACAAGGCTTGGGAATCATCTCATCTTTCGGCTCTACAATGCTTGAAAGTGATCGGCACAATGACGGCCACCATCCCTATGGTGAAGTGGGCCCAGTGGCACACTCGTCCCTTCCAGAAAGGGTTTCTGCAACAGTGGGACTCGTCCAATCAAACACAGCGCATACTCCTTACACCAGCGATGAGGATGTCTCTCCTCTGGTGGCTTCAAGGGAAGAATCTACGCAACCATCATTCGATAGTCCCCATTTCCTGGGTAATAGTAACCTCAGATGCCAGCAACAAAGGTTGGGGCGCTCATTGCCTTATGGAAGAAGCTCAAGGAAGGTGGTCGTTCCCGTCGCTGTGTGTGGTCTCCAACATCCTGGAGTTGAGAGCAGCCTTTCAAGCACTCATAGCATTTCACCATCTGGTGGCAGGGTCGTCAGTAATGTTAAGACTGGACAACACAACTGCGGTGGCCTATATAAAGAAACAAGGAGGGACTCGCAGTTGGTCTCTATTACGAGAAGTAGAACCGATAATGAACTGGGCTCAGAAGAATGTGGTCAACATTTCTGCTGTATACATCCCAGGGGTCCAGAATGTTCAAGCAGATTTTCTGTCAAGGGTCAAAATAGACAACAACGAGTGGTCCCTTCACAGGGATGTCTTCGAGTGGCTTCTGACTCTGGGAGTATCTCCAGAGGTCGATCTGTTCGCTTCGCCGTACAAATCGCAAGATGCACAGATACTACTCGAGGTTCAGGGATCCTCAGGCGTTCGGGATAGATGCTCTCACGGATTGTTGGAAGTTCCAGAGAGCCTACGCCTTCCCTCCAGTTCCTGTAATCCTACAGTTCCTTCGGAGGCTCAGAGGGGAGAAGGTGGAAATCATTGCGATAATACCATTCTGGCCCAACAGGCCTTGGTTTCCTCTGCTGTTGCTCCTCAGCTATCAGGACCCAGTTCCCCTGCCTCTCAGGCCAGATCTACTGTCTCAAGGCACACTGTTACACCCGTGCCCATCCTGTCTACACCTCAGGGCATGGTTCTTGAGAGGGGAAGGCTAGAAGCTCTGGGTTGCCCAGAAGAAGTGATTCCAACCCTTCTTAGTGCCAGACGGAAGAGTACCAATAAAGTGTACGAACGTATATGGGCCAGGTTTATGGGCCACATGTCTTCTAGGTCAAATTCATATAATTCTCCGGCAGTTCAAGATATCTTGTCTTTCCTTCAGTCAGGGTTAGACTTGTCTCTGGCAGTTAGTTCTCTTAGAGTACAAGTTTCAGCCATTTCAGCCTTCTTGGATTTTCGTGGGCGAATCATACCTTAATTCAATAATTCTTTAAAGGAGCCATCAGGCTTAGGCCTCAAAAGAGGCCCAGGTTTCCCAAATGGGACCTTCCGTTAGTATTGGACTTTCTTTCTGATCTTGGGAAAGGTTTGGATGCTCCCCTGTCTTTAGGAGATCTCACTATCAAGACGGTGTTTCTGGTGGCAATAACTTCAGCCAAAAGAGTGTCGGAAATTAGGAATCTTGGGTCTGTTGAACCATTTCTAACTTTCTTTCCGGACAGAGTAGTCCTGATCCCTATGCTTGGGTCAAATCCAAAGTTACATCAGTATTTCATGAAAATCAGGAGATCGTGCTACCTACGTTTAGAATGTCAGACAACCAAGAGATTCATCCCCTGGATGTTGGTCGCACCTTGAAACAATATCTGGACGCTACAGCCTCGTTCAGACGAACAGACTTTCTTTTTGTCCTTCTCCATGGCAAAAATAAAGGGATGCGAGCATCAGTAAGATCAATCTCATCTTGGGTGGTCCAAACGATTCAAAGGGCATACAAGGCAAAGGGCATGGTTCCTCCTGAGGCAGTGACGGCTCATTCAACTTGGGGCATCTCGACCTCTTGGGCAGCAGTTCGACATGTCGCACCAGAAGTTATCTGTAGAGCAGCTTCCTGGTCTTCAATTAATACTTTTGTTTCCCATTATTGTGTAGAGCCAGCTGCGCTTTCTTCTGTTAATTTTGGTTTACAAGTATTGTCAGTGGACAATGAAAAATAAAATTCTAGTTTCTTTGCTCAACATTTTTAGCCCACCCGGGTGTGTTTGGCGAGTTATTTCCCACACGTATGCTGCCATGGAGCCTGTCAGGAAAATGGAAAATTTATATCAAATACTTACCGTAATTTTCCTTTCCTGATGGGCTCCATGGCAGCAGGAGTTCCCTTCCAAATGTTGGAGTAGGCTAGTTACGGAACACGGATAGCAGCTTGGAGCAAAGATTTATGGGAGTAGAGGTCCTATTGGGTAATTATGGAGGCGGGGCTAACCCACACGTATGCTGCCATGGAGCCCATCAGGAAAGGAAAATTACGGTAAGTATTTGATATAAATTTTCCATTTTATCAGAAGTGCATCAGTGGTGGCTTAGAGGGTAGGTTATTGGTAGAAATGCACAGTGCACAAGTATGGGCTTAAATATTTTAAAGCAACTGGTTTGGGGACAACAACCTGACAGAAACTAGATGAGGAATCTAAAATGGGTATCCGGATGCAGGAGTGTTAAATTTACTGCTGGACAGTTACAAAAAAAGCAATTGGTGCCTGTAAGGCTTTTTACAATGGTCCAGAACATTTGGCACAGTCTTCTAAATTCCAGTGCCAACCATTTGTAACTTGAATAAGCTAGAAGGGCTTTAAATGGGTCCCCTTCCTTCTATTTAATGCAAACAGCTGAATACATTTCTATTTTTAATGTCACGTGTCTATATGCAATGTTGTCTAGAAAATATTTTTCCCCTCCACTTGATAAAAGTCTCCTTAGGAGAGTATACTGTATAAAATTATAGGACAATATTTATTCTTCTACATATTTTTGGTAAAAAAAAATTGCTATAGGCGTATATTGATTGGTTTGTACAAAAGTTATTGCGTCTATAAACTATGGGATTGATTTAGGGACATTTATTTGAATTTTTTTATTGTTTTTACTGGTAATGGTGGTGATCTGCTTTTTGTAGCAGAACTGTGACATTGCGGCGGACAAATCTGACACCAAATTACACTTTTTGGGGACCGGTGACATTATTACATTGATCAATGTAAAAATAACAATGGCAGAGAAGGGGTTAACATTAGGGGCAATCAAGGGGTTAAGTGCGTGTTCTAACTGTAGGGGGGTAGGCTTATTGAAACATGACAGAGATCACTTCTCCTGATCACTGGAAACAGAAGATCCCTGTCATGTTACTAGACAAAACGGGGAAATGCCTTGTTTACATAGGCAGATCCCCATTCTGCCTCTCCTCACCGCGATCGCGGGATGTCGGTGGACATTGAGTCCGCGGGCACGCACGCACGCTATCCTTCTTTTACAGACTGACGTACAGGTATGTCAGTTTGCTCAGGACAGCCATTCTACAGACGTATATTGGCATGAGCCAGACGGTAAGTGGTTAAATGAGACCCATTTCACAATCTCAGTTCTACAAACAATGTACAGACCTATTATTTCTCTATGGGAAAGAACAAATGGTTAGAAGTTTAATTTTGTAAGAAATTGTGCACTGAAGAGCTAAAAATGGTCTGCTTAATGGCAGAGTTTTGTTTATCCCATTGAGACCAATTTTAATTCTTCTTCAGCTTACTTTATATAGAGAAGTACTAGAGAGCCAAGAATGAAATACTGACTGTTGTGATGTCCCCTCCATATAGTTCTTTCCTATTTTATAGTTTCCTTATTATTATTTTTCTTTTTCCTCAAACTATGATCTTATGTTCCTCAACTATGGTCTCCAATTCCCTCTTCTCATTCCTTTTCAAACCATTGTTATATTGTTTTTTCCTCTTCCTAACACTCAATCCTCGTATATAAAAGGCTTTTAAAAACATAAGTTGTCTCATGACAAGAAACTATTAATAACATTCAGATATAAAAGAATGTTATTAAATGTCTCTATTGATAGATTTTGTGCACTAAATATTGCTGTGTGTATACAATCACATATTTACAGACTAAGCTACATAAATGATTTTTTTTTATTCACATAAACACACAGCTAAAACCAGCTGCAAAATTAAGCAAATTAAAAGATAATGCCTTTAATAACTATTTGTAAATTGTTACCTGATGATCAGAAAAAAAACAAAAAAAAACAATCAATCAATGTGTGAATTCACCAGTTTTTTTTTTTTTTTTTGCTGCTGCACAACTGAGATTGACTTATTTTTGCCAATTGTTGACCAGATGTGCAATCTTATTTTTTAGGTAGGGGAAAGTCTGACTGCAATGATATATAATGTAATTACCGAATATTAGCTGTATACTATAAAAAGGCCACTTAATGAAATTCAACAAAAATATGATTGTCCAGTTATCAAAAGTTTTATTATATTGAGGTATGAGTCTCACATTGGGTAGATTTATGTTAACTTACTCTCAAGGTGATAGGAGGTCAGAGGGACAGAAAGTGATAGGATTGTATAAATATGAATGTAGACAGATGCAGCAGGGTGTTCGATGGGATGTGGGTGCAACACTTTCTGCTGGATACTGTTTTGCTGAGTGACCCCGTGTGAACCTGCTCAATATACAGAGAACAAAGTTTAATGAACTGGGGCCCAGTGCAGCCGCCAACCACTGGAAAATGGATAAACAGAAAAATAGCTACAAAGCAGCATTCTATGGGTTAAATCAAGTTATTAAATCCAATTATTGCACTGTAGGCTGAATGAACAGAAAATGCAGAAAACAAAAACAGCTTCAAATACTGCAATGAACAATTATGTGGGTGTATAATCAAAATAATGGTGTTTAAAAGCAAACGTTACCACTAGGGACATCCAGGTGGAGAAGGGTTAATGTCATACAAAGGCTTGCTGGTCAGACATGGTAAGGGGCGCCATAAGCCATATTGAAATAGATGGAAACTGGGTGAGGAGGTTGACAGTCCACTGCCTGCAAAATCATGGTCAGACTGTACCAGTGTCCAGGAAAAATGGGATGGCGGAGTGCAGGGGAACCACAGAGGTTGTCACAGCATTCCCCTGCACCCCGTGATCCCATTCTTTCTGGACACAGATATGAGTCTGACCATGAGTGTGCAGGTAGTGGACTGCCACCTTCCTCCCCAGGTTTCCATCTATTTCAGCATGGCTTATGGTGCCCTTTACCATGTCTGACCAGCAAGCCTTTTGGATGACATTAACCCTTCTCCCCACGGATGTCACCAAAGGTACCGTTTGATTTTAAACACCATTATTTTGAGTACACACCCACATAATTGTTCATTGCAGTATTTGAAGCTTTTACAGTTTTCTGTAGTTTTTGTTCATTCAGCCTACAGTGCAATAAACTTGTTTTTTATTCAACATGTTTTTCACATGGACTTTCTGGATTTAACCCATAGAGCACTACTTTGTAGTTCTATTTATATAAATATCATATACTGAATTATAGGTAGAGTTCTTCATGAGAGGGCAGAGAGAAAAATGTATACGCGCCTGCCATTCTGGGGAGCTGGGATGTTTTATGATGAACTGGGGCTCCTTTAGTAGAAATACAGAGTTATGTTAGCACTGGTAACCCTTCATATGAACTTTTCTGTTTTGGGGGGAATTGGGGAGCCTCATCTGGGTCAAGAAAGAGTGCTGTGAGTATACAAGTATGAAGCACCCATGCTGGAAAGGACTGCACTTAGTGCAGAGCCTTCTAGGGACAGACAGGGCAGACATTGTACCTTTTAAGAGACTAAATAAGTACCCATATCGCTGTGAGTACATGGGCACTAGAAGTTAAGGAAGACATTTATTCTACTGAGATTTGCTTTAGGCAACCATGTTTAAAAATGCCTCCTTAGCACAATAAGATTGTTTGTTGACAGTTTATAATTGAAGTAAAACTGGTAAAATATGATATGAACCAAGCAAGATATGCAGTGTCTTTATTGTGCTAGGAAGAACAGCGAGTGAGACTACTAGTGGGCTCTACAAGAAAGGAGTAGGTGGCCTGTACAAGGGAAGGCAGTGATGGAGTAAAACTATTAGATCTCATTTAAGTTTAACCAGATCTATTAACCAAATGCCTGTGGCTTCAGTATCCCCCTAGCCTAGTGGAGTATTGACCCCTCATACAATGCCTGGAGCTACTGATAATAGAGAGGTCTTTGTAGTCAAGGAGTACCTTTTCTAATATATTTAATACTAATTACTATTATTTATATAGTGCTGTCAATTTTCACCGCGCCTTACATATCTACTGTAAATCATACATTCACATCACTCCCTGTCCTCAAGGAGCTTACAATCTAAGATCCCTTACTCACATTCATGCATGCACATACTATGGACAATTTAGACAGGAGACAATTAAAGTGGTTGTAAACCCTTACAAACCACTTTGACCTACAGGTAAACCTAGATTAAGGCTTACCTGTAGGTGCAAGAAATATCTCCTAAACCTACACGGTTTAGGAGATATTTACTAAAAGACAGTCACAGCTATCAGCAGCGCGCAGGTGCACTATCGCCGTTAGCAGCATGCTGCCGCTAAAGATGATATGCCGTTAGTGGCGGCTCCCGTGCACATGCGCGGGACTGACATCATTGCTGCTCCGGCGATGTGAGTGGCCGGAGCAGCGATACCCGGAAGAAGATGGATGCTCCGGACTACAGGGGACAGCGGTGTCATCGCTGGCTCCTGTGTCAGGTAAGTGACACATAATGGTCTACTATGCGATGCATAGTAGCTCATTATGCTTTAATTTTGCAGGGAGACAAAGAGGAAGTAAACCCATTTGGTTGAACTAGATGGACATGTGTCTTTTTTCAACCTTACTAACTAAGCAACTAAGGAGAGCATAACCTTAACAATTTGTCCTACATTTGACATAAGCCACACTACACAAAAGAGCACTGTAGCATTCTAATGATTGGTGAGCAGTGCAAAAGGACTGGTTTACATCATGAGGTATGACCTAGACATTTTTTTACAGTGGCGGCTGGTGCTCAAAATTTTTGGAGGGGCACAAACAAACTGAAAAATTCTGAAAAAAAACCCCCATCAATTGCAGCCTCACTGTGCCCATCAAAAGCAGCTAATATGCCATCAAACGCAGCCACTGTGCCATTAAACGTAGCCACTGTGTCCATCGAAAGAAACCACTGTGCTCATCAAATGCTGCCACTGTGACCATCAAACGCTGCCACTGTGCCCATCAAATGCTGCCACTGGGCCCCCCCACCCACCCGGCACTTACCCTGTCTCGGTGGAGCAGCAGGTGACGGCGGCAGGAGGTGTCCTCCGTGCTTCTCCATGCTCCTTCATGTTCTCTATGTCTTCTCCTGTCCTCTCCTCCCGGCCTCTCCTATGATTGGACGTGTCCAATCACAGCGCTTGTCATTTCAGCCAATCAGATGACGGGTAACAGACCAGAACAGAACAGAGGCAGTTCATTGTTAGGAAAGGGAATATTCATTTGCTTTTTTAACACACCTGGGTGAATTGCGAGTGCCAACCACACCTATTAGAGCCTATGGCTCTAATCAGGTGCTTTAAAAAAAAAACCTGCAGCTGTAATTCAGGCGCCCGGCACCTGAAAAGGGGATGGGGGGCCTGAATATGGGGTAGCAGCGGTGGCCATGGATAGATTCATGCAATGCTTGAATCTATCTATTGTTGATAGAGGGAGTGGCTGGAGAGAGGGGGCAGTGCCCGTGTGCCCTTATGGATGCACCGCCACTGCTTTTTTGGGTTATTTATCCTAATAACCCTTTCAGGTGCTTCATAAGAGGGGTGATCAGGAACCATTTAGGACTCACTCCAACTGGATGGGACCTTTGTCAACTAGCAGACTTTTGGATCCTTATATGGTCCTAAATGGGGGAAAGTTTTCAAAGAGCTGATCTACACAATGAAGTTGAAGTTGGATTTGTTTTAACATGTTCTATGCCTATTTTCAATGTTATATTGAAAAACAATTGAACAAAATGCATTATTATCTTCTAAGCAATGTGTTTAATTTATTTGGTTTTGCTTAATGTGTTAAATATATTTAATTTCCATTTCCTTTGCATTGCTTCAAGTTCACCTAATGTCCTTATTATACAGCTGGGCATTTATCCACTGGCATAAGATCACGGCCTCACAGTTCTGGCATAGAGAAGTCAATTTCAAAGCACAGGTTGAGGATGTTTTGCTTGGTTCTGTGAAATTGTTCATTACAATCTGTGCATACTGAGGCACCAGCTGGCTATTTTTTCTGCTCTTGTTAAAGCATTGCAAGACTATTTTAAAGCATTTTTCCTGGACATTGAACTTTTCTGGATGGCTCCGAGAATTTCTAAACCAGCTTATAAAGAAATGAGTATGCAGCATTTCTGGGGAAAAATAATTTAAAATCCTAGGCATGGATACAAAGCTTTGGTCTCCTTAATATCCCTACAAAGGAGAGAAATTGTAGAGCCTTTTTTCTCAGTCAAAATCCTCCCAACTCATCATCCCTAAAAATTAGGATGTTTATGAAAATGATTTAATACTAGTAATAATTAATAAATGCACAGAAAGTAGCAGTAGAATAAATATAGAACAATGCATTTTTATTACCTCCCATTTATAGCACTCTGGGGTTGATTTATTAAAGGCAAATCCACTCTGCACTACAAGAGCGCTGAAAGTGCACTTGGAAGTGCAGTTGTTAAAGATCTGAGGGGAAGATCTGAAATAAGGGGAAGCTCTGCTGATATTATCAACCAATCATGTATGAGCAAAAATGCTATTTTTTATTTTCCTTGCGACTGCACTTCCAAGTCCACTTCTATTTGCCTTTAGCAAATAAGCCCCCCCATGTGAACACCAATCCCAAAGGAAATCACTGACGTGCCATAGACTTTGACTTTTAAATGCTACAGTGTTTCATTTGACCAGATTCCATAGCCACCTTGAAATATACATACAAAGAAAGGTAATATAAAGAAAACATATTTTTACTTACTAGGCAAAATAGTTATTATACAACAGAACATTGTACAACCTATTATCTTCCTGATAATACTGGTTAAAAAAAACCCAGAGAAAGCCCCTGCATTTTAATCAATCATCATTCTGAGCTACATTGAATCCACGGGTGGCAAAAACATCTAAGAAATGTGTTGCTTATAGTGGCACCATGTAGTTTCAAGAAAAGAAAACAGCTAGAACTCCAAATATGAAGATTAGGAAATGTATGCAATGTAGAGGACATTTTGAGATCATAGGTCATTTTGGGTTGTGTGTGTGTGTATATATATATATATATATATATATATATATATATATATATATATATATATATATATATATATATACACACACACACACACACACACACATACACACACACACACACACACACACACACACACACAGTGGGGCAAACAAGTATTTAGTCAGCCACCAATTGTGCACGTTCTCCCACTTAAAAAGATGAGAGAGGCCTGTAATTGTCATAATAGGTATACCTCAACTATGAGACAAAATGTGGAAACAAATCCAGACAGACAATCACATTGTCTGATTTTCAACATAATTTATTTGCAAATTATGGTGGAAAATAAGTATTTGGCCAATATCAAAAGTTCATCAATACTTTGTTATAAATCATTTGTTGGCAATGACAGAGGTCAAATGTTTTCTGTAAGTCTTCCCAAGGTTGTCACACATTGTTGCTGGTATATTGGCCCATTCCTCTATGCAGATCTCCTCTAGAGCAGTGATGTTTTGGGGCTATTGCTGGGCAACTCTGACTTTCAACTCCCTCCAAAGGTTTTCTATGGGGTTGAGATCTGGAGACTGGCTAGGCCACTCCAGGACCTTGAAATGCTTCTTAGGAAGCCACTTCTTCCTTGCCCGGGCGGTGTGTTTGGGATCATTGTCATGCTGAAAGACTCAGCCAAGTTTCATCTTCAATGCCCTTGCTGATGGGAGGAGATCTACACTAAAAATCTCACGATACATGGCCCCATTCATTATTTCATGTACACGGATCAGTCGCCCTGTTCCCTTTGAACAGAAACAGCCCCAAAGCATGATGTTGCCACCCCCATTCTTCACAGTAGGTATGGTGTTATTTGGTTGCAACTCGGCATTCTCTCTCCTCCAAACATGACGAGTTGTGTTTCTACCAAACAGTTCTACTTTGGTTTCATTTGACCATATGATATTCTCCCAATCCTCTTCTGGATCATCCAAATGCTCTCTAGAAAACCTCAGATGGGCCCAGACATGTACTGGCTTAAGCAGGGGGACACGTCTGGCACTGCAGGATCTGCGTAGTGTGTTACTAGTGGTACCCTTTGTTATGTTGGTCCCAGCTCTTTGCAGGTCATTCACTAGGTCAACCCGTGTGGTTCCGGGATTTTTGCTCACCGTTCTTGTGATCATTTTGACCCCAAAATGATCACACAATTATTGCGTGGAGCCCCAGATCGAGGGAGATTATCAGTGGTCTTGTATGTCTTCCATTTTCTAATTATTGCTCCCACAGTTGATTTCTTCACAACAAGCTGCTTGCTTATTGCAGATTTAGTCTTCCCAGCCTGGTACAGGTCTACAATTTTGTTTCTGGTGTCCTTCGACAGCTCCTTGGTCTTCATAGTGGAGTTTGGAGTGTGACTGTTTGAGGTTGTGGACACGTGTCTTTTATACTGATAACAAGTTCAAACAGGTGCCATTAATACAGGTAATGAGTGGAGGACAGAGGAGCCTCTTAAAGAAAAAGATACAGGTCTGTGAGAGCCAGAAATCTTGCTTGTTTGTAGGTGACCAAATACTTATTTTCCACTATAATTTGCAAATAAATTATTTAAAAAAATCAGACATTGTGATTGTCTGGATTTGTTTCCACATTTTGTCTCTCATAGTTAATGTATACCTATGATTACAATCACAGGCCTCTCTCATCTTTTTAAGTGGGAGAACTTCCACAATTGGTGGCTGAATAAATACTTTTTTGCCCCACTGTGTGTGTATATATATATATATATATATATATATATATATATATATATATATATATATATATATATATATATGTGTGTGTGTGTTTTCTTCATATCCATTGTTCACTACCTTGAAAAAGGGTCCTCTATATCCCTGAAATATCAGTCTTTTTAGAACTAGAGTAAAATTCCTCATCTGAATGTTTGTAGTGCTGGCTAATTTCCCTTTTTAACTGTCCTGATTTTGAGTGTCCCAAAACCACTGCTAGTGTTCCTCTCATTCATTCAGACTGGGTAGAGAATAGTGTAGCACCCTGACTGACTGTAGGCAGGGTTGCTAAAAAAATGTGCTTGCTAGGTGGTAACTAGCCTGGCTGATTGATAGGGGATTCACAGTTTTTTACTCCTAACTCTGGATTTGATGTACTTCTCTTCTGTCACTAGGTGGCATTGTTGCCTGTGGCATTGGAATGACAGGGAGCATAGTGAATTTAGACTAGGAGTGGATAGGTTGTTTCAGCCAATTGGCAAGGTTTTTCTTCGGCCCCTTGGCCTTCTGGCAGACCCTATTTATTTGGGAGGAGTCAGGTGATCAGGGTTCTGTGCCACCTGGATGGCTGACTGGGTGGACGTATGTTACAAGGCTCCGAGTTCCTATCCCGGGAGCTCCTGGCTGCTAGGCTGTCCAAGGCCTATCCATGTTTGAAAGAAGCAGTGTGGGGTTGGAGCTTTTGGCGGAAGCAACCGCATCATTTCCAGCGTTTATGGAAAAGTAGTTTCCATGTGGGATGACCACTCTTGTTACCAGACGCAAGTGAATATCAAGGTCAGAGATAAAGGAGACACAGTCGCCATTAAGGGACAACCACTCCGGTTAACAGAGGCCAGTTATGGAAGTCTGAAGTAGTACCAAAGCAGCCTTATTCACTAGCCATGGTGAACAAGTGGGAGAGCTTCAGCAGAGTGCCAAGCCAGGGACTCATAGGGTTAGCGGGGTAATGCTTGAGGAGAATACATTGGCTTAGCTGTGGAAGAATTCAGGGGATCCAGTGTAATACTGAGATTTTGAAGTCTAGTGAGAGATCGGGAGCTCAGTGAGTGAAGATTTACAGTAGGATACTGTGAGATGTGAGAAGAGATCTATAACGGGTTACTGTGAGTTACGTGTATGGATCTCTATTGACTGTTCGAAGTTTAATTGCCATAAGAGACAGCAGTTATACCAAATACAGTTTCTGCATCCAGTTTAAAGGGCCTCTACCTGTATAGCTGTCTACCTATTTTTGTTTCGAAGACTGACAATTGCTATTGCATCTACCTACCTCTCTCTCTACCAGTTCTCTTTAAGAGAAAATGAATCTCTTTTCTTGCATTCCAAAAAGTGATGGGTACCCATAGTTTCAACTTGTATTACATCCACCATGCCTAGTATCCCATACTGTGAAGAAGGATGTCAGCTGTCCCTAACTCTGGAGGTCACCATTTGACCTCTAGGGGTCAGGGACAACACTACAACAGCATTTAAACAAAGATTTCTGATATGTCCCCTAGCTTGTCTTCATTGCTTTCTCAAGGAGAAGACAGAGGCTCCAGCTGCTGCTGTCAGGTGTGGGAAACAGAGATTGGCAGATGTGATTGATTTTTCTGACAAGGGTGGCAGGAACCTGTCAGCTGTATGTGTAGGCAGTGCTTCATTGTGCATGTACAGGAAAAAGGGCCACTGTTTGGTTTACAATAGTAATTTTAACAATGTCAGCACAATTTTTAATCGAAAATCATTTCCTGTGAATCTTGCAGGGCAATACAAATGATATTTGATGAATTATTGAATGAAGCATAAAGTGTGAAAGGCATACAAATTTAAATAGGTAGAAAATGCTTTTCTTGCTCTTAACACTTCAATAGCATCAACTTTTTTTGTTCTTTAAATCTTTGTGGATTAGGAACAAACATGCTGAAAATGCAGACCTGGATAAGTTGCCAGCTGTAAAAAGTGTATCTAATGAAATATTATAACATGAAATATTATCTAATAATAACATTTGAAAAAGACATTGAGTTCTTACTTATATGGAGTATAAAGTCTTGTCTAATGTGTAAGAGCTTATTCTGGCTAAATCATGATAAAAAAATATTTTATGATGCAGGTCAATGTTAGGGCAAAATACCTTTCCCGAAAGTATCTCTATTACTAATCTTTAGTGCATCTACCAAAGTAGCTTCAAATATTTGTTTTCTAGCCTGGCCTTTACAAATGGACATCAGAGATATAACTATTAACACAGAAAGCATGACCAATATTGTTTTAATTATACAGAGTAGTTGCCTAGAATAATGACGTGCGGCATTATAGCAGCATGTACAACATATGTATGAATGTTGCATATTCGCACACTCATGATTGAGCCGTATCCGCTTAAACCACTCTGATTTAAATATGCTCACTTTTCACAGCAGTGCAACATACTTTGTCCAGTATTACCTTACCATCCTAAAATGCGTCCTTCTTTCCCAAGTCTGTTGTTAGGTGACATATACTGCAGAAGAGCTAAAGATAACTACCAGCTGGTCTCTAAATTCTGTATAGTTTCAGACATTTCACCATCAAATGCTATATAAATAAAAATTTGGTCCAGGCTCCAACCTGTGAGTATTCACAGAATTAGTTTTGGTGGCTATAATCAGGAAAGAATTCAGCATTAGTGAAATGCCAGCCAATGATAAAACAGGAAAATAAACATTTCTTATTTCCCGTTAAAGTGGGAAATACTGCTGTCTGTGCTTATTTGAAGGAACACATTACATCTTACCGATCTATAGTCTGCTGGCACTGATAGCAGGAATGTGCCTATGCCCATTATAGCAAAGTAAGTATTTATTTTGCCTCTACATTTCAATTCAAAGTGTTCCCAAGGGGGTCACTTTTTCTGACTACTTCTGGTTCCGGCTGAGGTACATAGTAATTATTGAACAATCTACAGTAAAGCAAACCTGTGGATCAGTTCAATATAATGACATTGATTGCCTTTCCCTCTGAGTGATCCACATATTTAGCAGCAAAGTGCCAGCCCTGACATTTGGCACTATGTCATTTACAGCTATTAGTTGTTCTGCAATTTCCCTGGTGTTGGAAAAGTCTCCATAGACATCTAAGAGACCAAGAGCTATTGTGGAGAAATTAGAGATTCATGGCATATCAACTGGAAATGTATGTAGCATGTGTGCGCAGCTGGTAGGTGTACAAAAACCATCAAAAGAATTGTTCTATTTCCATAAAACAGGTATTATTAATGGAATACAACTTGAGGTTTTGTTATGAATCCCAATATATATATTTTTCAAAGTGGAACTAGACTCTGAAAATAAGAAATTGCAAGAAGGGAATTTTTTTTTATGCCAGAAAAAAAAAATTGATTCTGACACCTAAAATTCTCCTCTTTTCCCCTACAATCTTTTATGCTCTGTAGGATGTCTAGAACTGAGCTGGGTGCCAGGAGTGAGAAAACTCCCATATGCATTTGCAGAAATTATAATATTGGTGGCCTTCTAATGCTAGAAAACAAGCAATGGAGGGACTGAGTAGTGGTGAAGGAGATGACAGAAGACATAGTGGTAGCTGACAGCCTGGAAACAGACAGGGCTGGATAAGAATACTCTTGCATAGGACATATTGTGCAAAGGAGCCAACCCTCATAGCTCTGCACTAAACTGCACTAAAATCAAAAGTCCAGGCGCAGAGACAAGAAACCAAGTGAAAGACCAAAAATATTAAAAATATAGCTGTGGCGCTGCTGTCCAAAACTCATAGACAAATGAGGGCAGAACAATCAATCAAAGGGTTGAACAGCGCTGATCAGCAGACATAAAAAGAATCCACAGAAGCGAAGTAAAGACTTTTTATTGTTAAGTTGAAAAATAATAGTAATCACCAAGGCATACAGCAGTCTGTTGAAAGTCATACAGAGACTTGGATTAAAAAGCTGGCAGTACTTGGAGGCTGGAGCCGCTCAGGGAAACCCAGTGCAAAGCCACGGAACCAAGAATACAGGAGCGCCACTGGTGGGGGGCCTGTCTGAAACTGTGGGGCCAGGGGTCAATGAATGGAGAACCAATCTGCAGGCACAGGAATATTGTATAGCGACCACTCGGACTGTGTACAATGCCCGCAAATCATGTCACAGCCTGGCAGAAGTCAACCAAGGGAATCCGAAGACTATGGGCAAACCCTGTTGCTGGGGCAGATCAGGAGCTGCTGATGCCAAAGGAGCAAAAGGACCACCAGTGGCACACCTGTATTCTTAGTTCCACGGTTTTGCGCTGGGTTTCGCTGAGTCCCCGTGTCATCCATGCCGCTCCAGCCTCCAGATACTGCAACCTTTTTAATCCAAGTCTCTGTATGACCATTAAGGATGAGCCAAACACCCCCGGGTTTGGTTCGCACCAGAACTTGCGAACAGGCAAACAATTCGGACGAACACCATTAAAGTCTATCAGGCATGAACAAGAAACATCAAAAGTGCTAATTTTAAAGGCTCATATGCAAGTGTTTGTCATAAAAAGTGTTTGGGGACCTGGGTCCTGCCCCAGGGGACATGTATCAATGCAAAAAAACGTTTCAAAAATTGACGTTTTTTTTTCTGGAGCAGTGATTTTTTAATATTGCTTAAAGTAAAACAATAAAAATGAAATGTTCCTTTAAATATCGTGCCCAGGGAGGTTTCTATAAAATCCCTGTAAAGTGGTGCATTTTTCCCATGTTTAGAACAATACCACAGCAAAATGACATTTCTAAAGGAAAAGAATTTAAAAACTGACCGAGGCTGTAATGAGCTAAAACTCATTAAAAAAATGGCAGTCCATTTCCAGGCCCTTTGGGTATCCTTTATAAATCAAATATATTGTGCATTACATGATATTCAAAATTAAAAGGGTTCAAATTACAAACTACAGGCAAAATCATGACAAAAGTGGAGAAAAGGTATCTACTCAAACAAACTTACAGAGATTGCAGAATATCAGCTAGAAAGGTAAAGAAGATGCCAATGGTTGAAGGTGTTTGGAGTTGCTAGTTAGTAATTGATGACATGGGTGAGTTTGCTTTGAATATTAATAATGAATGAAATAGCGTTTTCAGTTTGCATTGTTCATATAAAGTTAAAGTGGAACTTTCCCCATTAAAACCTAATAAAAATAATGTTACTTTAGCAAGTAAAATACATTCCACATTAATAATTATGTTACCAATATTAGTGTGTGCTGTAAATTGTCTCCAGCATTGTTACTGTTTCTTCTTGCCTGAGTCTGTAAATTTGCTGTACCCCAGATCCCCTGAACAGCAGTAAAACCATCAGGAGATTGGCCTTAACCTCCCTGTCGATATGATTATTTCAGATTTTTGGTGCTGAAAGCGGTACAATTATTTTGCATGGAAATTTGGCGTTTTATATTGTAGGCCTGTAATTCTTAGGAATAACTCACTTAAATCTGTCCAAACCAGAGTCTAGTAGACATCCCCGGTATGATAAAATTTGAAAACAAAATCATAAATAAAAATATAATAAATAACTATAAAGAATTTTACCAAATAATAATATAATAATAATAAAAATTATTCAATAATGTAATCAAATCAAAAACACTGAAATTTGCTCAGTTGCAGAATTGTCACTGTCATTACTTTTCAGTATTTGATGACGGATCTCCCACAAATCACTATCGCTCAATTCTGCGAGTGATTCCAATTTATTATCGCTGTTTTCTAGCTGGTCTAAAACCACTTTTGATGTAAAGGGACAGTTTTGGTTGCTATGGACAATCTCCAGTTTCCAGGCAGAAAGAACAGTTTTTATAATATAAAACTGCATGCAGGGCACTTGGAAGACCACTAGGGACAAAGGGGATGTGAAATAATTACATACAGCAATGTAATTTGTAAGACTACATTATACTGTTTGTAATGTGTGCGTTTCACTTCTTGAACTTGGCGCCGTTCGCTGTCCCCGTGCGTCGCAATGCCCGCAGAGAACGGAGCTCGGCTCCGTGATAGATCGAGCGGAGGACGAGCTGCAGGGGGACATCGCTGGATCCAGGGGATAAGGTAAGCATATTTATCCTGGATCCTGCGATGCAATCCCAAGTCTGGCTCGGGGTTACCGCTAATGGTACTCAATTCCCCCCCCACCCCCCCGAGCCAGACTCGGGAATACTGCCAAGGTGGTTAACAAGATCTGGCACAGTGCCTAAAAATAGTTAGCAACTGAGCATGTGCTTGACTTAATTTTCTGACTAAAGTTCCACTTTATGTAACCAAAGAGTATACAGAATATGAAAATCTATTGAACAGTAATAGTAACAAAAATGTTAAACCTCTCAGGGTCCCTCTTATTGGGTTTTAATGCAGGGTGGTGGCGTACATATGACTGCAATTATAATTAATAAAACCCAGCTCCAGCCAAAATATATTTTTGTTTTTGTCTGCATCCAACCTGGAGAGATTTCCTATCACTTCCTGTCCTGAAAGGAAGTCAAGGATATTCACCCAATAAAGTACAAAGAGAGCAATATACACTTGGTATAAGCTCTAACCTCTCTATTTATATCCAAAACAAGTGTCTTTGGATTTCAAGGGACTCTTTGCACTCTGGAGGCCTGTTTGCTTCTTCAGAGACTTCTGTATAGTGACCACTGGCAGTGCTGTGTCTCACCACACCCATTGCATAGCGGATATTTTGGAACAGAAAGTGTTAATGAAATTGTTACTGCATAAATAAATTGAAATGCATAGTCTAATCTAAATATCTACTTTCATACCATGGCATCTCTTCCATTTGCATGAAATTACCACTTGATTGATGATGATAGTGATGTTATGCTGCAAGGTATCAACAATTACTATAATTTTATAAGACAAAGATAAAATAAGGCATTTGTTTTTTTATGAAAGCGGTATGTTTTATGCCCTTGTTATTCGCTCCAAGCCTAACATGAATTTTCCAAACAAACATCGGCTTTGATTCACAATAGAATGAAAATAAATAGGATTAATCAAAATGTTCCATTGCTGCTGATCTGACAGAAATGGTAAACTTGGAAAAAGTCAAAATTTACTGTCATGGTAAGCTGGTTTATATTTGTTGTCATTATTTCAAATAAACAATTTATTTTTGCTATTTTTTGTGTTGGGAATATAAAGGTTTTTTTTCCCCCCTCAACATATTTAATGCCTGCTGTATTATACACACAGAGATGATAAGAAGTGCTTACAGCATGTTAATGCCAAATATAGCCAACAAGTAAAAGGGAACTTAAAGTAGAACTCTATCCTCACCATTTTCTGTCCATTCTGATTCTGTCTCTTGTGCTTAGTGGAAAACTGTGATGACCCCAAATTTTCTCCCTCTCCCCACTGTGTGTTTTTTTTATTTATTTAAGGGCATTGCAGTGGACACACTGTCCTTTTGCAGACACCCTATCGTCCGCAAGATGCACTGACTGTCTTAGGATGCATTTACATTGATCATGGTTGAACTAAACCATGCCAGATTTTGATTGTCCCTTCTAACCACCCATCCACTGTACTGCACTGTGCTGTAAAAAAGTGTTCCCAGTGCACAATTTTATCATCCAGGCCACAGTGATCCATGCTTGTGTGCCCAGTGATCTATGGAATGGAGCGTTCTGTGCTCAGGCACAGTTTGAGCTCCCATTGAAGAACCCCATTGCAAGTGAACCATCCACAGGACCACCTCTTCCAGGTGGTACGTTTAACCAACCAGGGCACGATGTGGAGTACTTATACTACACAAACCAACACAGACCAAGGAGGTGAACAATGCCCAGGAATAGTTAAAACTGACAATGTGAGTGCACCCTAAGATAAAACTCCTGGAATTAAGGAGAGGACAATGACTTTCATGGAACCAGAATAATCTGGATGAGAAAGAGTTACAGCAGAGTCCACCTTATGTGCTTACTGAATTTTAAGACACAGGCTCTACATCCAACAGTATCCTTTAAGTTGTTGAGTTGCTCACTTTGGCATAATGACCAGATGTCTACAGTTTCAGGGGACAATCCCCATTTTTAGAGGGCTGTCTCCAAGAAAAAGTGTCCCTGATTTTGTGTTTGGATAAAATAAGTATGTTTCTCGGATTTCTTTGAGGCTTTAATGATAGTATCCCAAGCCTGAGAGGCTGCAGAGTTATCTGTCTTAGCAACATTTCTATTATTGGCCTACAGCTGGAAGAGTGTGTCTGCTCCTAATTGTGTCAGAGATTGTTGATGGTAACCCTAGACTCTTCTTCCTGTAATCTGCCACAGGGGAAGAGATACACTGATGCCTCCTGATACCACTGGCTTTACATCCAAAACCCAGCTTTCAAGACACCACGAGTGGTCAATCCCAGTAGTGAGGTTAACCCCCGTATTCTCTTCCAACACTGCTCATATCTGCACCCCCTGCCAAAGTTTTCTAACTCTGCTCACCTTTCTATGCCCTGGCCCCCTCTTACAACACTTAACCCCTCGGCATCCCTGGCCACCTTCTTGCAACACTGCTCACCTTTGCACCCTCTGGTACCCTCTTCTAACACTGCTCACCTTCGCACCCCCTACCACACTCTTCCAACACTTTTCACCCCTTCATCCATTGCCTCCCACTTCCAACACTGCTCACCTCTGCACCCCCTTAATACATTGCGTAACTCACTATCCCCTGTGACCCTCTTCCAACACTTCTCACTTCTGCACCCCCCTGCAGGTCTCCACCAACACTGATCTTCATTCTCTGCAACTCCTCTTCCAAAACTGTTTAACCTTCAAATCTCTTCCAGCACTGCTCATTCTTGCAACCTTTGCAGACTCTCCCTAATTCTCACAGCTTGCCTCAAGTGTAAGTAACTTTAGGCAGGATGCCTGATTCTGCTGGTGGAGGTACCAGTAATGTGGGCAGGTGCTGAGTCAAATGATGCAGCAATTACTGTATCTACAGCTGCCCAACACCTGTAGGTCCAGACTGGATTATTGCAGCAAGAGCAATGAAGCCCAGAAGTAATATGGCTGGTAGGGGCAGTGCAGCAGACAGTGAATTTGAACAGTAAATCTGTTCCAGTGCAAGGCCCAAACACAGCCAGTATGAGTTTGGAGAAATGCACCCGCACATATGTCAGATTGGGAGCAGCCCATGCATCGCCATTGTCTGTGTTAAGGGTCTTATACCCACACCCCCACGGATGTCAGATTGTACTTTTAGCTGCTGTGTCCCAATAGACATCGATAAGACTGCTTGCATGGGGATGCATGAAACAGCAATGCACCCCCGTGTGGGTAAACAAGGTCCTCACACAGGGTATGCATTGATACACCTTGTATGAATGAGTCTTATTAGCGCATTCAGTTACATTAGCCCTGATCACTGCCACACCAATCCCAGTGTCACCATAAATCCTTGTTCACATTGGGTGCAAGGGTGATGTTTACCTGCACAGGGATGCACAGGTATGCATCTCCATGCAGGCAGTCCAATCAATGTCTATTGGGACACAGCAGCTGCAAGGACACAGCCACTGCTCCCAATATGACATCCGTGGGTTTGTGGGTACAAGGCCCCTAAACACAGACAGTGTGACCAGCCAGTTACACTGATCCCCCCCCCCCCCCCCCTACACTAGTCATAGTGTTACCAGACCAGTGTACCCAACAGCAGCATTCCTGATTGCTCCCACACCAGTGACAATGTCACCAGAGCCAGTGCAGCCACCAACAGCATTCCTAATCACCACCACACTAGAGTCATGTTGTCTAGCGGTACCCCCGTGAGGGCTGCTAATAGACTCTGTACCCCACTGATTACCACGACTCTGCAAATCCTCCATTACCCCTGACACCCTGGGTTCAGTCATCGTACCAACTGTATTAGTAAATAGAGACTCACACAGTATTAAAAAAAACAGTTCAAGTATGTTTACTGTATTAATGAGAACACAAAATAGCCCACAAAATACACAAAATAGCCCAACTTTGTCAAATAATAAAAAAACACTCTTACACATAGATATTGTATCTATACTTATCAAAAAGGCAATAAAATGGTGCAAAGTTCCTTTAACTGTAAATGAACACAAATATTAACCCAATCACAGAACCTATGTGAACAGGTCAACAGGAGGGTAGACAACTGGCACTATATCTTCAGGGTCAGGTTTCTCACTTCTGCCTCCTCAACTCACAGGCCATTAAATCTTGCACAATATAAAGAAACAATATACAGACTATTATATTCTAATTGGCTGGCTCACTTTAGATGAAGTCCAATGCAATTAAAGCAGATAATTTGCATCGCATTAGCACCAAACGCGCACAGGACCCTTTTTTTGGTCCGCACCAGAATCGGATCCGATTTGTGTCCAAATTGACAGTTTGCACTGCTATATGCAAACCAATCTGGGGATGTCATTAACTTTGTATTGACACTCCCAGTGGTTCACATAGGGCACTGTGAACTGCCTGCGAGTTGTATGTGATGCTGGAACCCACACTGGATTTGCAGGGTTCTCGAGTCCCAGCCGTGTGAACTGAGCCTTAAGATTTGGACATGCACTACAGACACAGATTTAGCCATTGTGATATATAACATCTTTATAAAGCAAACTTTCATAAACAAACAAAAATATTGCTTTTTGACAAACAGAAAATATAAAAACCCCAGAAACTGTAAACTCTATTGGCTGTAAATCCATTGCACATATTACTTGAATATGTTACCAACATTAAATATTAAGAAAAAAAATAAAATAAGCCTTTTAGTTTCTTTTTCTTTCAGCAACTTAGTAGATGCCCCCTACTTATTCTTATGTGGTAGCGCAGTATTTATTTTGACATTACATTTTTTAATTTATTTTCGGCATATTTCGTATATTTCATATTTTAGTCATCTGAATTGTTTTCGTTTTAGTCAACTAATAGTGTTCATTTAGCTGCTGAAATTAACACTACCTGCTTGTGTGATTGGCTCACTAATTTTTCCAGAAGTCTGCACTAAGATGCAAGTCATGTTTTAGGCATCCCCTGCAATAGAAATGTTTGTTTTAGTGAGATACCCTACAGGGGTTAAATATCACTAAAGGGATACAGACATTGCAGCTTGTCTTATCAGAACGCTGACATTGCAAGTCATATAGAGTGTCGTACACCCTTTAGAATTCTGTCAGGGTGCAACACTGAAAGTGTAGGTGTTAATGTCGCGCCTACAGGTGCATAAATCTGTCTGTGTCTCTGCACTGGAGAAGGAATTTCCGCACTGGGCACTCCTTCCTCAACCACTCAACCCATCCCACTGACAGGTGCATGGCCGGGTGCACCTGGATGGGTGTAGCTTGATATGGAACTGAAAGACTAGTTCTCCATTAGGTCTACTTTACTTTTGATTGACAGTGTGTGGGAATGGGCAGATCTATATTCCATCTAGTCCAGCTAATCAAAAGTAAAAGGGACTTTTACATTTAGCTTTCAGCTAAATGAGGTCAGGAATAGACCACATTCATGACAGCTTCCCAGCACAAACACCGACCCCTCCAATAAAAGTATATATACGCATATATGCCAACTTAGAGTTTGTTATAATTGTTGCCAATTTCCTAATCATAAGTGACAGATTGCATGATTGACAGATATATTGGTAATGTTACCATCACTGGCTTAAATGTTTGTGTGAATAAGGCGCAAGGAGTTCTTAAGGGACTACCACCAGAAAAGTACCTTTTTGGTGATTTTGAATACCCCTATAGAAGTGCACAAGCTGATTATAATGTTGAGTTCCTCCCAGTGTACATTCATCCCCCGGGGGGGGGGGGGGGGGATTTTTTTGGACAACAAAAGTGAAGTAAGGCCACATTAACATCGGTGATTAGGGCTGGTACAAACTGTGGTGGCAATTTCTTCTGCGTCTCTCAGAGGATGGATGCAGCCACCAGCCCTGTACACTATAATGACAGATCACCAGTGGCTGCAGCTATTTGCCACTCCCTGCAAAGGCAGTGACTGCCTGCTGTGATATCTACTGGATGCTCACCACAGGTAATCACTGTCTGTGAATAGAGAGGTGAATAGCTGGAGCTGGCGGAGACCTGTCATTATAGTGAATGGGGCCGGCTTCCACACCTACCCTCTAAGAGCCTCAGAAGGAACTGCTGCTACAATTCTCACCAGCATTAATTTCTGATGTGAATGTAGCCTTACCCTTTAACCCCCCTAGCGGTAATCCTGAGTCTGGCTCGGGTTAGGAATTTACTGATAGGAGCGGTAACGCCGAGCCAGACTCGGGATTGCTTCGCTGAATACAGGGGAGGACACAGTGAGACTTACTTACCTTGTCCCCTGGATCCAGCGATGTCCACCGCACTGTGTGATCGAGCCGTCCTCTGCTCGATTCACAGTGCCGAATGCCGCCGAGCTCCATTCCCTGCGATGTTACGGTGCACGGGAGCCGAGAACGGCGGCAAATTCAAAAAAGTAAAAGTACAGAAAACACACACAGCACTGTAATCTTACAGATTACAGTACTGTATTACAAAATTACACACCCCCTTTGTCCCTAGTGGTCTGTGCAGTGCCCTGCATGCACTTTTATATTATAAATACAGTTTTTTTCTGCCTGGAATTTGGAGATTGTCCATATCAACCAGAAAGTGTCCCTTTTTCAGTGTTTTAGGATTTGATTACATTATTGAATATTTTTTATTATTCTTTATTATATTATACACTTTATCATACCCGGGATGTCTTCTAGACTCTGGTTTTAACATATTTAAGAGAGTTATTCCTAAGAATTACAGGACTACAATATAAAACGTCAAATTTCCATGCAAAATAATTGTACCGCTTTCAGCACCTAAATCCAGACTGAATCATACCGCCAGGGAGGTTAAAGTGTATGTAAACCCCATTCATGAAATCTGACCTAGGCACATATATCTACAGTGTTTACTTATCTCTCTCCAAAGCACTAAGTCCTGTGTTGTTCGGCTGCTTTGTTCCTCTGTTATCAGCATGATCACTTTTGGCAAGCTCTGTGAGACAGGAGATAAAAGCAGCTGGGAATTTGTGTTGTGGTGGGTTCATAGGGATAGATTAGCTGAGAGCTAGTCTATTTACAGCACAGGTCTGCATATTTCTTAATTCCTCTGTCTATGTGGAGGGGGTGGGGGGTTGTGCCTTTCCTCCAATCAGCTTTCATGCAGTGTGTGTCCAGACTCCCCTCCCACTGCTGGAAGAGGAAGAAACATTTCTAACACAATGTTCACTTTCTAAACAATGTAGAAAGCTGAAGACAGCAGATATACAAATAAAACGTATGTAGGGAGATTTGTTTCATCTCTTTGAATCATCTGAGGCTGTTCACTTCACTGGGTATATGTGAGGGTTTACATTCACTTTAAGGAAAAAAAACACACATATATATATATCCATTTAGCAGAAATCAATATTTTCATATATATTGTATTGCATACTTTCATACTTCATACTATGTAGCTTTTTATCCTTTTTTGAGATATATATATATATATATATATATATATATATATATATATATATATATATATATATATATATATATATATATATATATATATATATATCTCAAAAAAGGATAAAAAGCTACATAGTATGAAGTATGAAAGTATGCAATATATATGAAAATATTGATTTATGCTAAATGGATTCTTGCTTTGGGTACTACAAACAACAATAATGTTCTGAAAACTTGAGTAACTCCTAACAACCAATCAGTCGTTATCTTTTACAAGTTCATGGTGCATACAGTAAATGCTGATTGGTTGCTCTAGGTTACCAAATGTTGCACATAGCCCCTTAGTAAACAGTTAAGCAAACTGAGCTTACTGAAAGAACATCTCCCAAAATGTTTTATTCCATTGTGATTGCCCAGTGATTCTGAAATGGCCTCTAAGACCCTAGTAATGACAGAAGTCCCCTGTCAGCAAAGCTGTAATAAACTAGGGGTTTTACCAAGATTATGTGTTATGGAACCACTGACAATACAGGCTTAGATTAAAAGCATTAATACTCACAAAGCAGCAGTCATTTTATATAGTAGTTGAAGTAAATTAATTTCTCATTTCATTGATTGAAATAGACAGCATCACAACATGTAGTAATGCAAAAGATTTCCCAATGCCCAATGCAATTAGCAGAGACATGTGAAAGGTGTGCTGTGCTCCTTGTATTTTTCGGAGACCTGTGGAGGAAGTAACATCCTGCAAGATGTTCTACCTTGATGGAATTATGATGTTATGACAACAAGGTATCTTGTAAAATCAGTCAAAGGCTAAAAGGAATTTCTGGAGACCTATAAAATGAATTTAAACAGATTGGAAAACCAGCCCTATTCTGAGTCCTGTGCTGTCCTATTATCACTATATTAACTTAATGGAAATTGTGCTTTGCTTTAAAATAATATCAAATTCAGTGAAAGTTTGTATTGTAAAATATAAATTATTTATATTGGCAAAACATACATTTGTTCATCATTGTGCTTCTTACAAAAAAAAATAAAAAATCACACCTAGAAAAACAGTATTTGGCACGGATATTATTCCTCCTGGAACTGGGATCTACTACACAATCAAAATGAACACATCTTATGCAAAAGAAAAAAAAAAATGTATATCCACTGTCATGAAAAATATTGCATGCTAGTAACTGTATGGGGTTAAAGTGACCCAACACTTTCAAAAAGCAATATGCTGTAAAGGAATAAGCCTGTAGGCAGGGAGTAAGCCATATAGTACCCAATCTGAGAAGGATCAGACACGGGGATGATTTACTAACACTGGAAAGTGCAAAAATTGGTGAAGCTCTGCAAAGAAGCCAATCAGCGGCCAGGTTTTACTGTCAAAGCTTATTTGAACAAGCTGAAGTCAGAAGCGAATTGGCTACTATGAACAGCTGCACCAGATTTTGCACTCTCTAGTTTTAGTAAATCGACTACATAGTCTTTGATGTTGCAATTTACGTATCATGTATATTCAGTATAGGTTATCGGTAAGGAATGAAGTCAGCTTATATAGGCACTAATAATGGACAATAAAGCAGTTGGTATGAAGCACTATTGATAATTGTGCATTGTCGCTAGGCTTGGGTCTGTTTTACTGGAGGATGGCTTCTGCTAAGGGGGGTGATGGCTTGCTATATCCTGAGATGGCATTCTTTTGCTGCTAAGTGGAACTCAACTTCACTGGTCTAGATACTGAAATATTTCTGTGCACAGGCGATATGCCTAAGCTGACCCTAATCAAACAGGAACCTCTCCCTCACCTTGCTCAATGTACGCCCAAATGACATAGGTAACCTAAGTTATAAGGTCCCACAACAAAAAAGATGCCAGGAGTCACCAGAAGCTGCAGCATCCAATCACACAGCTAAAACCTCTGTGTCTGTGTCTCTAAAAACTCCACTCCAACTGTATAGTGGCACAGTTCCACCTACTGGTAGGAGAAAAACCTGCAAATGCCTACAAGCCTTATACTTGCCTCTCTGTAGTCAGCATATTGAATATTGAATATTCATAGTTACATAGTTGGTAAAGGTACTAGTCCATCTAGTTCAACCCTTTGTAGGTGTGCGTGTGTGTGTTTGTGAAAATCATTTCCCATATCCCTGTACATTGCATTTGCTAAGATGCCCATCTAGGAGTTTTTTTAAACTATTGACAGGTCCGGTTGATACCATTGATTATGGGAGGGAGTTCCACATCCTTACCACTCTACTGCCCTGTATACACGGTCTGACATTCCGACAACAAGATCCATTGGATTTTTTCCAACGGATTTTGCCCCAAACTTGTCTAGCATACACATGGGTACACAAAATTTTCGGAAAATCCGATCGTTCTGGACACGATGACGTGGAACACGTACGACGGCACTATAAACGGGCCAGTAGCCAATAGCTTTCATCTCGTAATTTATTCTGAGCATGCGTGCCACTTTGTCCATCGGAATTGTCTACACACGATCCAAATTTAAACAATCAGATTTTGTTGTTGGAAAATTTTAGATCCAGCTCTCAAACTTTGTGTGTTGGAAATTCCAATGGGAAAAGTCAGATGGAGCACACACGCCATCGGATTTTCCAACAACACAATCCGATCGCACATTTTCCATCGGAAAGTCTGAGAGTGTGTACAAGGCATAACAGTAAAGAACCCCCTATGCAGTTTGACGTTGAACATCTTCTCCTCCAGTTTTATTGAGTGGCAACGTGCCTTCTTATAGCGGAAGTAAACCCACCCATAAAACAGTTTCATTTCCGGCACGTGCCAGAAATGTAACTCTCCCATTGATTGTGCTCCCAACCAAACTGTCAAAACATCCAATGGCTGGTGTCATAACTGATCACATGTGCAGCATAATGGCAGTTGTAGATTAAACAGGGGCAAAGATTGCAGCTTCCTTGGCTGAAAACAATGGGGGGGGGGGGGGGGTTACTTACACTTTAAGCATCCTGAGACTGAATAGTTATGCTGGAATCACCATTGAGGTATTTTTATATTGCTATCATATCTCTTCTCAAGTGTCTCTTCTCCAAGAAGAATAAGTTTGATCTTTTTAGGTGTTTCTCGTAACTGAGGTCTTCCAGGCCTGAATTGGGGTCAATGGGAAGAATTGCAGCAGTCAGCAGAGGACATACCATCTGACACACCAGAAATGGTTGAATGGTTGGCTCTGAGCTCTTCAAGAGAATGAAAATTCAACACATCACCTACTAGAGAGGCAAGAGTTAAAACCTCTTCTTTTACCACATATTGCTGTTGGAAGGAGTTTCCCTGACAGAATAATTTAAACAAAAAACAGCAGCCATAGGTTTGTTTACATTTTTTATAAGTGGCCACTTCTATGTGGAAATGGTGCCACCACTTCCTCCCTCATGAAACCTCTGGGAGGCTGGGATGTCCACAAATTATTTTAGGATGAAGAGCAGTTGTAGAACTTGCATTCTAAAATCACTTCTGCAGCATCTGAAAATGAAAGCACTCTGGTCTGAGCACTGGGCCCCGTTCAAAATGCTCAAATCCTGTCTGTCGGTGGGGTCCAATTGATACGGTACCCCATATATTTTAAGATATAGAGATCTTAAAATGTCAAAGGTCCCCACACTTGGGGGAACTAGTTCTTTAAACTATCTAATTAACTGATTAACTGGAGTTTCATTTTCATTGCGTCCAAAAGACATTTCTGTCTCTTTTGGTAAAGTATGTATCCTGAATTCAAGTGACAGATAGGAATAATGAAAATGCAAAGCCAGCGTCAGGCAAAGATGGCACCAAAAACTAGAGAGTGGGCCTTGTAATATGATATCAATGGGCAATACTTGTGCTATGGAAGAAATATTGAAAAAATGCTATATTAAACATATGTGCTGGGCACCTAATCCATTCATGTCTTCAAAGGATGCAGGCAGGGAAGCATAGGTGTCAATAAAATCTTTTGACCACACGTTGAAAGTTCCATGTCAAGAGATTTCAGGAAATGGAAACTTCTGGTTGAGTGATCACTTCCAAAATGTGTTGGCCTCAAAGAACAGAACTAGATGCTATTCTAACTATGCTATGCTAACTAGAGGCATTTCTGATATATTTACATATGAAGGAGTGGGTTCCAAATATAAGTTCCCATATGTCAGACAAACTTGTATCAGTTTAAACAAGCCTTTTCAGTCGCATTTACCAAAGGTCTGACAGATCTAGTAGGGAAGGCAACTTGAAGCGTTTCATATAATTTCTGTAACTAACTTAGAACTCAAGTGTTATTTACTAACTAAAGCATACAGGAGACATGAATGGGCAACTCTTTATTATCACTTTGTTGGATTTAGATAATTATCTGCTTCCACAGGGGTTAATATGAATGCTGGTACTGTCATAGGTACTTGTCAAGACTATGACCACCCTTTCCACTCCCCTCCTCCATTCATAGAAGCTGCATTATATAGCTTTCATTAATGAAAAGTAATCTATGACCAAAAAACATTTAAACGAATGAAAGGTTCCCTTTCTCCACGTATTCAGCGCTTTTTACTCATGAAGGCTTTAGTACAGCTTTTAAGAATAGAGGAAGATGGCAAAAAGGGGACATGGGCAAAGTCAGCATTCTTGACAAGTGCCTGTGGCAAGTCCAGCACTTGTATTGACTCCCGCAGCATAGGAGTATTTAGGCTGCAGGGGTATAGGGGGCTTCAGATTTTAACTAGGTCGGCCAGCACAAGCCACACTTCAATTAAATTTATGTTCTGTCTCTTCTGCTGATTTTTTTATTTTTTTTTAATGTTACCTAAACTTAGGCATTAAATACTGTTCCTTTAGGATTCTGTTCATGTTTCAAATAATACAGGGATCAACATCAAAATATAAAGGTGAAACCCATTAAGCCAACTTTGCATTTTCATAAGAATATAAAAGATCTTGTGCTGTAAACACCCACATAACACATAACTGTCACAGAATAATTGACAATATCACGGCCAGGCACTACATTCAACAGAGATGAGAAAAACTATTCGTAAATTACACTTTCTGAAGTTCAGTGCTTTGTTCTCAGACACAATGATATTTAAATATAAAAAGGTCTTTAAAAATTTAATTTTCTTAACAGAATGCTATAAAAACAGTAGCATGTAACTAAAGGGTGTGCCCTTAACCACTTCAGCCCCAGAAGGATTTACCCCCTTCCTGAACAGAGCACTTTTTGTGACACAGTACTGCTTTGCGTTAACTGACAATTGTGCGGTCCTACAACATTGTACCCAAACAAAATTGATGTTCTTTTTTTCCCACAAACAGAGCTTTCTTTTGGTAGTATTTGATCCCCTGTGCGGTTTTTATTTGTTGCACTATAAAAAAAAAAAAGTGCGGCAATTCTGAAAGAAAAGCAATATTTTTTACTTGTTATATCCCAAAAAAATATATAAAAAAAAATATATCTTTTTTTTTCTCAGTTTAGGCCGATATGTATTCTACATATTTTTGGCAAAAAAAAAAAAAATCACAATAAGTGTATATTGATTGATTTGCACAAAAGTTTATAACATCTACAAAATGGGGGATAGATTTATAGCATTTTTATTATTAAAAAGTGGCGGCACTCTGCGATTTATATCGTGACTGCGACATTATGGCGGACACATAGGACACTTTTGACACTATTTTGGGACCATTGTCATTTATACAGCGATCAGTGCTATAAAAACTGTGCAAATGACAATGGCAGGGAAGGGGTTGAACACTAAGGGGTCATCAAGGGGTTAAGTGTGTCCTAGGGAGGTGTTCTAACTGCGGGGGGATGGGCTTCCACTGATATGACAGTGATCACTGCTCCTGATGACAAGGAGCAATAGATCCCTGTCATGTCACTAGGCAGAAGGGGAAATGGCTTGTTTACAAAGGCATCTCCCCGTTCTTCCGCTCCGTGACACGATTGCGGGCACCCGGTGCACATCGGGTCTGCGGAACCTGCAGGCACAGTCATGGAGCATGCAGCGGGCGTGTTCCCACAATACCTGGGCGTACCTGTACACCCATTTTCCCATGTGCTGACGTACATTCTTGTGTGCTGACCAGCTAGTGGTTAAACTGTGCTGTCTGACATTTAACATTCATGCATTAACCACTTTCAGACCGGACCATTTTGCTGGTAAATGACCAGAGGTCTTTTTACAATTTGGCACTGCGCTGCTTTAACTGGTAATTGCGCGGTCATGCAATGTTGTACCCAAACAAAATTTGCGTCCTTTTCTTCCCACAAATAGAGCTTTCTTTTGATGGTATTTGATTGCCTCTGCGATTTTTATTTTTTGCGATATAAACGTAAAAAGACCGAAAATTTTGAAAAAAAATGATATTTTCTAGTTTTTGTTATTAGAAAAATCCAATAAACTCAATTTTAGTCATACATTTAGGCCAAAATATATTCAGCCACATGTCTTTGGTAAAAAAAAAGTCAATAATTGTATATTTATTGGTTTGCGCAAAAGTTGTCACATCTACAAACTAAGGTACGTTTTCTGGAATTTACGCAGCTTTTAGTTTACGACTGCCTATCTCATTTCTTGAGGTGCTAAAATGGCAGGGCAGTACAAACCCCCCCCAAATGACCCCATTTTGGAAAGTAGACACCCTAAGGAAATTGATAAGTGGCATGTTGAGCCCATTGAATATTTTATTTTTTTGCCTCAAGCGATTGAATAATGACAAAAAAAAAAATTTTTTGTTTTTTTTTTACACAAAGTTGTCACTAAATGATATATTGCTCACACATGCTATGGGCATATGTGAAATGACACCCCAAAATAAATTCTGCTGCTTCTCCTGAGTACGGAGATACCACATATGTGGGACTTTTTGGGAGCCTAGCCGCGTACGGGGCCCTGAAAACCAAGAACCGCCTTCAGGCTTTCTAAGGGCGTTACAGTTTTGAAGGCCATAAAATGCCAAGATGGCAAAACCCCCCCCCCCAAATGACCCCATTTTGGAAAGTAGACACCCCTAAATTTAGGGGTACACTAGTGAGACTAGGTAATAAATGGCGGGTGCCCTGAAACTATAAAAAAATAACTAACCAACCAGCGTCACCTGTAACAGTTATATGGTGATCACTGGTGAAAGGGTTAACTAGGGGGCAATCAGGGGGCTTTATGCGGTAGTATATGGGGGTCCCTGGCGCTATAAAAAGCTGCGGCGAACCTAAATACCTACCTGCCTAACTAGCAGAGGCGGCTCTAGGATTTGTGAGGCCTTAGGCAAAACTTACACATGAGGCCCCAATCACGCCCATAATGGGATAAAAATTCAAGCAATAAAAATGGCTGCAAAAAGATGCACAGATCTAGCAAACAGTTCATCTGCACCACTTCCAGGGCACCCTCCTCACCCATCAGACATATGCAGCCATTAAAACATCTGGGGCCCACCAAGGTGGCAACCCCTCTAAGAATTTCCTGTGTCTTGGGAGAATGGGGAGGAGATGTCACTGAGCCATTCCATATCCGCAGAGGAAGTAGAGCGGGGGGATCCCAGCACAGTGCAGGGGGAGCAAGAGTAGGGAAGGGAGACAGAGAGGAGAGGAGAGAGAGGGGAGGGGAAGAGAGAGATTGTGAGAGATAGGGGGTGGGAAAGAGAGAGAGGGGGAGGGGAGCAAGACATTGTGAGTGAGAGGGGGAGAGGGGGGTGAGAGAGGGGTGGAAAGAGGAGGGGAGGGGGAGAGAGAGGGAGGAGAGAGAGAGAGGGGGAGGAGAGAAAGGGTGGGCAAAAGGGGGAGAGAGGGGGAAGAGGGAAGGTAGAGAGGGAAGGGAGGAGAGAGGGAGGGAGGGAAGGGAGGAGAGAGGGAGGGAGGGAAGGGAGGAGAGAGGGAGGGAGGGAAGGGAGGAGAGAGGGAGGGAAGAGAGGAGAGAGGGAGGAAAGGGAGGAGAGAGGGAGGAAAGGGAGGAGAGAGGGAGGAAAGGGAGGAGAGAGGGAGGAAAGGGAGGAGAGAGGGAGGAAAGGGAGGAGAGAGGGAGGAAAGGGAGGAGAGAGGGAGGAAAGGGAGGAGAGAGGGAGGAAAGGGAGGAGAGAGGGAGGGAAGGGAGGAGAGAGGGAGGGAAGGGAGGAGAGAGGGAAGGAGGGGAGGAGGAGAGAGGGAGGGAGGGAAGGGAGGAAGGAAGGGAGAAAAGGGAGGGAGGGAAGGAAAGGGGAGGGAAGGGGAGGGAAGGAAAGGGAGGGAGGGGGAGAGAGGGAGAGAGAAGGGAGGGAGGAGAGAGAGAAGGGAGGGAGGAGAGAGAGAAGGGAGGGAGGAGAGAGGGAGGAAAGGGAGGGAGGAGAGAGGGAGGAAAGGGAGGGAGGAGAGAGGGAGGAGAGAGGGAGGGAGGAGAGAGGGAGGAAAGGGAGGGAGGAGAGAGGGAGGAAAGGGAGGGAGGAGAGAGGGAGGAAAGGGAGGGAGGAGAGAGGGAGGAAAGGGAGGAGGAGAGAGGGAGGAAAGGGAGGGGGAAGAGAGGGAAGGAAGAGAGAGAGGGAAGGAGAGAGCGAGGGAAGGGGGAAGAGAGGGAGGGAAGGGAGGAGAGAGGAAGGGAGGAGAGAGGAAGGGAGGAGGAGGAAGGGAGGAAGGGAGGGGGGAGGGAGGGAAGGAAGGGAGAGAGAGAGAAGGAAGGAAGGAAGGAAGGAAGGGAAGGGAGAGAGGGACGGAAGGGAAGGGACAGAGAGAGGGACAGAGAGAGGGAAGGAAGGGAAGGGGGACAGAGAGAGGGAAGGAAGGGAGGAGAGAGGGGAAGTAAGGAAGGGAGAGAGAGGGAAGGAAGGGAGAGGAGAGAGAGGGAAGGGAGGGGAGAGAGGGAGGGAAGGAAGGGAGAGAGGGAGGGAAGGTAGATAGAGAGGGAAGCAAGGGAGAAGAGAGGGAAGGGGAGGGAGGGAGAGAGAGGAGAGAGGGAGGGAAGGAAGAGAGAGTGGGAGGGAGAGAAGGGAGGGAAGGGAAGGGGGGATAGAGGGAAGGGAGAGAGGGAGGGAAGGGAGAGAAGGAGGGGAGAGAGCGAGGGAAGGGAGAGAGGGAGGGGAGAGAGCGAGGGAGGGGAGAGAGGGAGGGAAGGGAGGGAAGGGAGAGAAGGGAGAGAAGGAAGAGAAGGGAGGGAAGGGAGAGAGAGAGAGTTGTGAGAAGGGGTAAGAGAGAGGAGTGTGGTGAGAGAGAAAGAGGGAGAGGGGGGTAAGAGAAAGAGGGGGTAAGAGAGAGAGGGGGAAGTGAGAAAGAGGGGGTGAGGGAAAGGGGGTGAGAGAGATCTAGAGATCTGTCCCTGTCTGTAGCCCCTGGGGGGGCAAAGAGCAGGGAGAAGCTGTAGAGTGCTAGGGGGTGGGGGGCAGAGAGTGCTGGGGGGTGGGGACCGGAGAGTGCTGGGGGGTGGGGGGCTGGAGGGTGCTGGGGGCCAGAGAATGCTGGGGGGCAGAGAGTGCTGGGGGCCAGAAAATGCTCGGGTGGGGGGCGGAGAGTGCTGGGGGCCAGAGAATGCTCGGGGTGGGGGGTGGAGAGTGCTGGGGGCCAGAGAGTACTGGTGGGTGGGGGGCAGAGAGTGCTGGGGGTGGGGGCAGAGAGTGCTGGGGGCCAGAGAGTGCTGGGGGGTGGGGGCCAGAGATTGCTGGGGGGTGGGGGGCGGGGAGTGCTGGGGGCCAGAGAGTACTGGGGGGTGGGGGCGGAGAGTGCTGGGGGCCAGAGAGTGCTGGGGGTGGGGGCCAGAGATTACTGGGGGTGGGGGCAGAGAGTGCTGGGGGCCAGAGAGTGCTGTGGGGTGGGGACCAGAGATTGCTGGGGGGTGGGGGGCGGGGAGTACTGGGGGGTGGGGGGGAGAGTGCTGGGGGCCAGAGAGTGCTGGGGGGTGGGGGCCGGAGAGTGCTGGGGGTGGAGGGTGGAGAGTGCTGGGGGTGGAGGGTGCTGGGGGTGGAAGGTGGAGAGTGCTGGGGGTGGAAGGTGGAGAGTGCTGGGGGTGGAAGGTGGAGAGTGCTGGGGGGTGGGGACCGGAGAGTGCTGGGGGCTGGAGGGTGCTGGGGGCCAGAGAATGCTGGGGGGCAGAGAGTGCTGGGGGCCAGAAAATGCTCGGGTGGGGGGCGGAGAGTGCTGGGGGCCAGAGAATGCTCGGGGTGGGGGGCGGAGAGTGCTGGGGGCCAGAGAATGCTCGGGGTGGGGGGCGGAGAGTGCTGGGGGCCAGAGAGTACTGGGGGTGGGGGGCAGAGAGTGCTGGGGGTGGGGGCAGAGAGTGCTGGGGGGTGGGGGCCAGAGATTGCTGGGGGGTGGGGGCCAGAGATTGCTGGGGGGTGGGGGGCGGGGAGTGCTGGGGGCCAGAGAGTACTGGGGGGTGGGGGCGGAGAGTGCTGGGGGCCAGAGAGTGCTGGGGGTGGGGGCCAGAGATTACTGGGGGTGGGGGCAGAGAGTGCTGGGGGCCAGAGAGTGCTGGGGGGTGGGGACCAGAGATTGCTGGGGGGTGGGGGGCGGGGAGAGTGCTGGGGGCCAGAGAGTGCTGGGGGGTGGGGGCTGGAGAGTGCTGGGGGTGGAGGGTGGAGAGTGCTGGGGGTGGAGGGTGAAGAGTGCTGGGGGTGGAGGGTGAAGAGTGCTGGGGGTGGAAGGTGGAGAGTGCTGGGGGTGGAAGGTGGAGAGTGCTGGGGGTGGAAGGTGGAGAGTGCTGGGGGTGGAAGGTGGAGAGTGCTGGGGGTGGAAGGTGGAGAGTGCTGGGGGCAAGAGAGAGCTAGGGGGTGTGGGGTGGAGAGTGCTGGGGGCCAGAGAGAGCCGCAGGAGGTGTAGGGTGGAGAGTGCTGGGGGCCAGATAGTGCTAAGGGTGGGGGGTGAAGAGTGCTGGGGGGGAGCTTTAGAGGGGAGGCAGAAAGAATTGGAGAGCAGGGGGTGCTGGCGAAATGGGGGTGGAGCCAGGGAGGACAAGAATGGGCTGGAGAGCAGGAGGGGAGGAGCCAGGGAGCAAAGGGAGGGGCTGAAGAGCAGGAGGCGTGGAGAAAGGGAGCACAAGAAGGGGCGGAGCCAGTGAGCACAAGGAGGGGCTGGAGAGCAGGAGGGGCGGAGCCAGGGAGCAAAGGGAGGGGCTGAAGAGCAGGATGCGTGGAGAAAGGGAGTACAAGAAGGGGCGGAGCCAGGGAGCACAAGGAGGGGCTGGAGAGCAGGAGGGGTGCAGCCAGTGAGCACACGGAGGGGCTGGAGAGCAGGAGGGGCGGGGCCAGGGAGCACACAGAGGGGCGGAGCCAGGGAGCACACAGAGGGGCGGAGCCAGGGAGCACACAGAGGGGCGGAGCCAGGGAGTACAAGGAGGGGCCGGAGAGTACGGGGGATGCAGAAAAAGTTAGATAGGAGTGGTGGAGAGACTGCACATAGATAGTGGAATTGATTTTTTCATATTCCTCCATGCAACCGCTGAATGATCACCTCTCCTCCCTGCAGACATTCAGCGGCTGTATGGAGTAATATGGAAAAATCAATTCCACTATCTATGTGCAGTCTCCCCACCGCTCCTCCTATTCAGGCACACAGGGAAGGCTGCACGGCATGGGCACTCACCTTTCCTCTGGTCGGCAGCATAAGAGTTCCTCCCTCTTCACACTCATGGTGGGACTATCCAGCTGGGTGGTTTTTCAGCAACCCCCCCCCCACTCCAGAACCAAATAGGAGGCAGGTGCGGAGGAGAGGTCTGGACCGTGAGCGGCACAAGAGAGAAGCTCAGGTGAGGGTCCCACATGGATATGCCGCCCTCATGCCGTCTGTCATCCAGCCACTGCGCCACCTAGAGGACTCTACTGTCCCGCTCCCCGCACTTGCTGCCACTGCATCACAGGCAAATTAGTCGATTGCGAGGCCCTTGAGACTGCGGGGCCTTAGGCAATCGCCTAATTTGCCTAATTAGAGAGCCGCCTCTGCTAACTAGCGTCACCTGTGACACTAATACAGCGATCAGAAAAACGATCGCTTATTAGGCTGGGTTCACACTGGAGCGATGCGGGAACGCCACGAATCCGCGGCGGGTTCCCGCATCGCATGCCTCCCGGCGGCAGTTCACACTGCCCTATGCGAACTGCTGGGAGTGTCAGTGAAATGTTAATGACACCCCCAGATCAGTTCGCATATCGCAGTGCGATCTGCAAACTCGGATCGCATGGTGTGAACACCCATGCGATCCGATTCTGCTGCGGGCCAAAAAAAGGATCCTGTGCGAATTTGCGGCGGGTGCGATGCGAATTCAGCCATACCATCTGTATGGCTGAACTCGAATCGCACAGAGATCGGATGTGATTTGCACTGCAGTGCGGTGCGAATCACATTAGTTCTCATAAACCGCTGCAATGTGAACCCAGCCTTAGTGACACTGGCGACGGGGGTGATCACGGGGTTAAACCTTTATTGGGGGGGTTAGGGGGGTACATTAGAACTAAAGGGGGCTAACCCTAACTGCCCTAACAGTTATTACAGTCACAAATGACACCAATGCAAAAAAAAAAAAAAAAAACGACATTGGTGTCACTGTGACTGGGGGGCAGGGGTAATTGGTGGGGTGATCGGGGGGGTGTGAGTGTGCCTGGCATGTTCTACTGTGTAGTGTCGTGTTGGTGCAACTCACCGATCCTCTCTCCTCGGTGTCGGAACGAAAAATACCGACACGGAGGAGAGAATACATCACTTCCTCTCCTGTGTTTACATTACAGGAGAGGAAGTGATGTCACGGAGCATTTTCATTCGTCGGGAGCGATCGCGAGGGGGTGGCCATGAATGAATGGCCGTCCCCTCGTCCGGGATCGCTCCCGAACGAATACCGACCGCCGCAGGCACCGGGCGGGGGCCCGATCGGGCCCCCGACCGGCGGGCAGGCAAGGACGTACATGTAATGAAAAAAAACAACACAAAATACTAGCGCTTTAAAAGATACTGGTGTGTCCTTTTCAGTTCAGTCTGTATTGTTCATTAAAATAGATTCAAAACAGTTTTTATAAAAGCAAGATGTTTTTAAAAAAGTTATCTGAGAAAACAGTACTTGGAATTTGCTGAAGATCCAGAAAGGTTGCTTGCTGTCCTTAGAGGATAAGGGATGTATGTGCACAATCACCTGCGGCAGCTGCTTCTTTAGAGTGAAGTCATCTCATGAATAGGATACCAATAAAGGAATATATAGAAGAGCGCCAAATCAGTAAAAAGTGCATTTATTTTATACAATTAATAAAAGTCTCACTTACATCCATAATTATTATTGTCCTCCGTTTGATAGTCAAATCACTGTTCCCTTTCGCTGGTGCTGTTACTGGATGAATCCTCCTCCACAGCGCACTAGGGGAAGCTCTGCTGTGTTCTGTGGTGCACAGAGAATCAGACTGGCTTGCGGACAGCGTGTGACATCAGCTGGGGGGGTACCCAAAAGCACAACGCGTTTCTGAGCTTGCGCAAGCCTCGTTCGGGCATGCGCGCTCCTTTCTCAAGTGCAGGTATAGACAATGCTGCAGTGGACTGCTCTTAAATAGGAGAGTGAGTAGATAATGACAGACAAGATAGCAATTAACCCTATAATTGATGCAAGCTGGTTGAGAGGGTTATACTAATGATAATACTATGGCAAGTGAGTAAAATATATGGTAACGAAGGTGAACTTGAAAAAAGTGAAAAGTTTTAGAGAAGCATTATATATATATAGGGAACAAGGAATGTATGTATAAAAGAGTTGTGGAAAATGAACAGAAATGAAAAAAAACAAAAAAAAAAAAAAACTATGAAAAAATAAATAAATAAATAAATAAAATACATTTTTGCAAAAATACTAATAAAATTAATAATGATAATAATAATAATAATAATAATAATAAAAATAACAAAAATAATAATAGTGGAAGTGAAATAAAAGTAAAAATAAAAATGAGAAGAAAGATGAAAATGAAAATGTAAATAATAATATTAATAATAGGAATAAAAATGATAATAAAAATAAAGATAAATATAAAAATAAAAAATAAACATGAAAATAACTATAAATATAAAGATGGTAATAGTAAGTTTATTTATAGGTGGTAGGTAATTTTGGATCTCAAAAGTATTGATAATAGGCCAAATTGGGGAATGCCTATAGAGACGTTGATAACAACTAAAGGCTTGAATAATGTGAGCATAGTAATCATATTGATAACAACAACAATAGTAGTAATAGCAATAATGCTACCACCATTACTCTTACTACTAATCAATCTTGACTGATTGGAGGTATTATAAATGAAGAAACAACTTCATGTTAATAGCATATGATCATGAGCCCAGTTACAGATAAGTGCGACTTAGTCGCATTTTTAAACGCATGACAATTATGTTGATGGTGGAGATACAAGATCAATATATCACAATTGTATGTGAAAACTCACGTCAAGATTGATAGAGGTGATGCGATTAAATTATGTTTAAAAGATATGTGTATAAAAAGGTATATGTATAAAGGAGGAAGGAAGGGAAATTGTTTACGAGCCTTCACAGTTAAAATATATATCCAAGTTCTGTGTGTACAGAAACGGAGAGATCAAACATAATTATATAAAAATCATATACATAAAATGGAGAAATCACATACATAAAAACAAGGTATTCCATATGCATATATATATACCAAGGAGAGGAGGGGAAGGGTATTGGCATTGGGATCGCAGTACTTCCAGGAGAGAAACGAGGAGAGAAATGAGATCACTAATATATAAGCGAGATAACAACAACAATAGTAGTAATAGTAATAATGCTACCACTACCACCACTACTACTACTAATAGATCTTGACTGGTTGGAGGTATTATAAATGAAGAATAAACTCATGATGATAACATATAATCATCAGCCCAATTACAGATAGACTGCGACTTAGTCGCATTTTTAAACGCACAACAATGATGTTAATGGTGGAGATACAAGATCAATATATGACAATTGTTTGTGAAAACTCGCGTCATAATTGATATAGGTGATGCAATTAAATTATGTTTAAAAGATATGTGTATAAAAAGGTATATTTATAAAGAAGGAGGGAAGGAAAATTGTTTACGAACCTTCACAGTTAAAATATATACCTAAGTTCTGTGTGTACAGAAACCGAGAGATCAAACATATAATAGTTATATAAAAATCATATACAAAAAAAAAAAAAAAAAAAATCGCATACATTCAAAAATATAAAAATCAAAAAATCGCATACATAAAAATAAAGTATTCCATATGCATATATACACCAAGGAAAGAAGGGGAAGGGCATTGGTATCGCAGTCCTTCCAGGAGAGAAACAAGGAGAGAAATGAGATCACTAATATATACTGTAAGCGAGAACTATTTTAGAGGATAGTATGGATCTCAATTTCCTCATTGAGGCCATTGGGAGCGAGGGTGTCCAAAGAAAAAATCCAATATGTTTCGCGCTCACATAATCTGGAGAAGCGTTCTGCTTCAGACACCCCCGCTGGTATGGACTCGATGACCCAAACTTGTAGGCCCATGGTGGATCGATCATGAAATTCTAAAAAGTGTCGGGGTACACTATGTTTGTCTGAACCCAGTTCAATCAGTCGTCTATGTTTGCCAAAACGCTGTCTAAGAGGGCAGATGGTCCGGCCTACATACAGCATTTTGCAGGGACAGGTGAGGCCGTACACTACATAGTTGCTGGAGCAGTTGTGGAACTGGGTTGCTGAGTGTATGATACCCTTATGGGTAAAGCTCTTCTGGCCATGATTGACAAAATCGCAAGTCTTGCACAGTGTTTTATTACATCTATACATGCCTACAAGTGGAATAAGGCACAAGGGACCGGGTTCTTGTTTATATTTGAGTTTGCTCGGTGCAATTTTATTTTTAAGAGTTGGTGCCCTCCTGTAGGTAACTTAGGACGTACATGTAAGCCCTTATGCCTGCCCGTGCCATTCTGTCGACGTACATCGTCGTGCGGCGGTCGGCAAGTGGTTAAAAACTGTTTGTAGCATGTCACTATAGATTTGTTAAACAGGTATTTCATCCAGTTAGGGCATGAGAAAAGAGCAATACAGTATCTCACAAAAGTGAGTACACCCCTCACATTTTTGTAAATATTTTATTATATCTTTTCATGTGAAATACTGAAGAAATTACACTTTGCTACAATATAAAGTAGTGAGTGTACAGCTTGTATAACAGTAAATTTGCTGTCCCCTCAAAATAACTCAACACACAGCCATTAATGTCTACATCACTGGCAACAAAAGTGAGTACACCCCTGCCCAATTAGCCATTTTTCCTCCCCGGTGTCAAGGGACTCATTAGTGTTACAAAGTCTCAGGTGTGAATGGGGAGCAGGTTTGTTAAATTTGATGTTATCACTCTCACTCTCTCATACTGTTCACTGAAAGTTCAATATGGCACCTCATGGCAAAGAACTCTCTGAGGATGTGAAAAAAAAAAGTTGCACTACATAAAGATGGCCTACGCTATAAGAAGATTGGCAGGACCCTGAAACTGAGCTGCAGCATAGTGGCCAAGACCATACAGTGGATTAACAGGACGAGTTACACTCAGAACAGGCCTTGCAATGTTTGACCAAAGAAGTTGAGTGCACGTGCTCAGCATCATATACCAGAGGTTGTCTTTGGGAAATAGATGTATGAGTGCTGCCGGTATTGTGCAGAGGTTGAAGTGTGGGGGTCAGCCTATCAGTGGCCAGACCAGTACGCTGCACACTGCAAAAATTGGTCTCAATGACTGTGGTCCCAGAAGGAAGCTTCTTCTAAAGATGGTGCACAAGAAAGCCTGCAAACAGTTTGCTGAAGACAAGCAGAGTAAGGACATGGATTACTGGAACCATGTCCTGTGGTCTAATGAGACCAAAATAAACGTATTTGGTTCAGATGGTGTCAAGCTTGTGTGGCGGTAACCAGGTGAATAGTACAAAGAAAGGTTTGTCTTGTCTACAATCAAGCATGGTTGTGGAGGTGTCATGGTCTGGGGCTCCATGAGAATGGAAGGTGGAGGAGGGCAAGGTCTCTAACTTCCACCTGCTCCATGATGTCATCATGGAGAGAGTGGAAGAGTACTCCTCCAGTGCCAACCTGTGAAGCTCTGGTGAACTCCATGCCCAAGAGGGTTAAGACACTGCTGGAAAATAATGGTAGTCACACAAAATATTGACACTTAGGGCCCAATTTAGACATTTTCACTTAGGGGTGTACTCACTTTTGTTGCCAGTGGTTTAGACATTAATGGTTGTGTGGTGAGGTATTTTGAGGGGGCAGCAAATTTACACTGTTTTATAAGCTGTACACTCATTACTTTACATTGTAACAAAATGTGATTTCCTCTATGTTGTCACATGAAAAGATATAATAAACTATTTACAAAAATGTGAGGGGTGTACTCAGTTTTGTGAGATACTGTAGCTTTAAAACATATTATGGAAGTCTTCAGAGCATAGATTAAATTGCATGTGCAAGATAGAGAACAAACTCTAAAGCTCCATACACACTTTTTATCTGCTGATTTTCTGCTGATTTTTGTCTTCAGATTTACCAAAACCATATAGTGCAGGGATATGTAATTAGTGGACCTCCAGCTGTTGCAGAACTACAATTCCCATGAGGCATAGCAAGTCTCTGACAGCCACAAGCATGACACCAGATGCAGAGGCATGATGGGACTTGTAGTTTTGCAACAGCTGGAGGTCCGCTAATTTCATATCCCTGATGTAGTGCAAGGGCCTGCCTGATTGCATACAAATTGAAACTCCTAAGGTTTGACCACATATTATATGGTTTTGGTAAATATGAAGGATTGGAGGTCTGGAGAAGGAGGGCAGTGGCCAAGCAGAGTGACAGCAGGGCAAAGGGAAGGTGAGTGAGCACTGCTGCAGAGGGCAGCCATAATGTGGACAGAAATTAAGACTACAGGAACACACGCTTTCTGCCCAGGACAATTTTCAGCTTTCAGCGCTGTTGCACTTTGAATAAAATTACGCGGCCATGTAACAATGTACCCAAACTAAATTTTCATGAATTTCTTCCCAGAAATAGAGATTTGTTTTGGTGGTATTTTATTACCTCTGTGGTTTTTATTTTTAGCTAAACAAACTTAAAAACCATCAACATTTTTGAAAAAAAGTTTTTCTTAGTTTCTGTCATAAAATTTTGTTTTCACTGATGGGCGTTGATGAGGCAGCACTGATGGGCACTGATAAGGAGGCACTGATATGTAGAATTGATGGGCACTGATAGGCGGCACTGATTAGCACTGATATGTGGCACTGATTGGCACTGACAGAGGGCACTGATGGACAGCACTGATGATGATGTACTGACAGGTGTTACTGCTGGGCACTGATTGGCACTGTGGTGGGCTCTGAGAGATTTTTTTGAGGGGACACTGACTGGCAGCTGTTGGGCACTGATTCGCAGGTGATGGGCACATCTAATGGGGGCTGTGCTGAAAATCAATGTGCTAATTATCAGCACAGACCCCCCTGTGACAGGGATAGGCACCGATTGGCTCTCCCTGACAGCGTGAACTGAGGAATGCATTTTACCGGCACTTCCTGGTTCACGCAATGATCAGCTGTGATTGGTTACAGCTGATCACGTGGTAAGAAGCCTCTGTCAGAGGCTCCTTACCATGAACAGAGATGCGGCGTGTCAGATTGACACTGGCATGTTAATCTGTTGGACGTCATATGATACCCAGTCAGGATAACAGAACTACTTCCCGGCTGTCAATCTGCTAAAGGCTGGGCGGGAAGTGGTTAAAGGTAATTTGCCCGATGAGCGATTGTAACACTGATGGTCACATATAGATGCACTTCTGAATAGAGTGACTGTTTACAAGTATGTAAACCCTAACAATAAACCACTATTATTTTCTCCCTTTTATTCTATTATACTATTGAAAGTGTTTTGCTATAGCTGTTCAATAAGCAAACAAGTACCTGTTGATTTTTCCAGAAATCTAGTGACCTTTTAACTTCCTGTGCACTAATCACATGAGCTTGTAACTTCCTGTGCACTAATGAGCTTGTAACTTCCTGTGACTCAATCCAGTGAGCTTGTAAATTCCCGTGCACTAATCACGTGAACTTCCTGCAGACAAATTTAGTGAGCTTGTAACTTCCTTTGCACTAATCCAGTGAGCTTTTAGCTACATGCCTCTGCTGCATTAAAATCCCAAGCAGTGCACATAGACCTCTCTTATATAGCTCTCTTATTAAACATGACAGGCACACTGGTGTTATTATTTCCAGATGGTTGACAGTTTTTACATTTTACATTTAGACTACATGAGCTAACTTGTTATAACCAGCAGAATAGGAGATGAAGCTGATGGTAATTTTACTGTGCCTGAGACATGTAACAAGGTACCTACAGTTTAACTTTTTCTGCTTCATCAATGACATGATTGTGTGAATTCCTATGTGCTAAATTTCTTTTGTTTGATCATATTATTAATAAAAATAAAAAAATCACAAGCAGTGTTATCAGGCCTGACCAGTCACATCTGAACTACAGAAGACCTTATAGCAGGTGCCACTGTGTAAATTACATAAAGTCCATACAAACACAATCATATATGTCAAACAGTCAAACAGTCCAGCACCCAGTGCTTTTATTGTAAACAAAGATCACACTTCTTGTGTGAATAATGTATCACACATATTGTGACAAGTGATTCACCAGCAGCTGAAATGGCTGCTCACCTCCAGCTGTATAATAAAATGCCTTTCAGTATCATCCGACTGATGCTGTATACTCCAGACAACCACCTCCTTGCTGCACTCCCTGGATTTAGGAACCGGCTTTTTCTCCCCGACTCTTCCTCCTCTCTCAAATTCCACCACATATTAAATGGGAGAAAAAAGTAACACCATAGTGCTCTCCATATAAAAACAAATTTATTGTCCCCCCCGAAGGTGAGCAGGAAATTCAGCTGGTGGTGGATCACTTGTCACAAGAAGTTTGATACATTATTCCAACAAGAAGTTTGATCATTTGTTTACAATAGAAGCACTGGGTGCTGGACTGTATGAGACATATGTTTATGTTTATATGGACTTTATGTAATTTACTTTTGGTAGCGTTGTGCTGCACTATATCAATCAATTATTAAATATATAGGGTGAGGTTAATACACCTGAAAGTGTCACAGCTTGCAACACAGGACATTGGTTGATTTGAATTGATTATAAATATTTATTTCATAATATTCACTTTGATATTGATAGGGTTTTGCCTTGCTGATTATATCAACATACTGAAGGTGCTACCATGTACCAGATTTTGCAGGTGACACAACTTTTATTCAAGCAGTTTATATAAGAGTAGTCAGAAACTACAACAACACAATATTCTACTTTTTCACAACAGTGCACATAGAGTGGCAAACACAATGCAGAGGAACGTTGCAAAGTTTACAGGAGGTTGCTTAAGGCATCCTTAATTTCCTGAGGTGTGACTACTTTCCAAGTGAAGGATGCTTCCTGAGGTCAATTGTTTCATGGTCTAATTTAAGATGTCAGGGCACAAGGTGTTTGGCCAGTGACTTCCCTTCTGCCACATACCCCTTCTCAACTGAATCCTGTGCTGTGCTTCCTTGCCTGGAAACATTCCCCGACTCTCATTCCTAACTTTTCTTAACAGTCAGGTTCCTGTACCTGACTGACTGCCTACACTACAGGCAAGACCCATGGATGCAGAAAGAAATACATATATATTCCATCTGTGTTTAGATGGCTGCTGAATTCTCAAGAGAATTCTGTATTCTATTAGACAGATTTTCCCAAGATGGCCCTCCAGAGTCCATATCAGAGGACACATTAGTCCTATGTCAGGCTCCACACAGTGCCAGTAGTAAAAGCAATCACATTATTACTTATGGTCCACTACCAGCTAACCAGGAGGTGACAGAGATCTGCGTTTACCACTTCACTTCCCATTCTGCTGGGTACAGCAGCAGCTGTGCCAATCACCTGCCCACAGCCATCTCTCTATATTATAGAGATAATGAGAGTAGGAAGTGTTCTGTAGTTCAGGAAACTGTCCAACCTTTTTAGTTGGAGTTTATGGGGGGTAGAACTTCAGTGAGTTTGTGTACAGTATTTCTAAACTGTTATACCATTGGTGCCATCAGAAAGAGAGATGTGTCACATTCAGGCTTTCTGTATGTGAGAAACAAAAAATCCTTGAATGTGTGTTTTGGAACACCACTCCTGCATTGCATACAGCAGTGTTTCTCAACTCCAGTCCTCAAGGTGCCCCAACAGGTCATGTTTTCAGGATTTCCCTCAGATGAAAGGCCCGTGGTAATTAAAATCACCTGTGCAAAGTAATGGAAAGCATGAAAACATGACTTGTTGGGACGCCTTGAGGACTGGAGTTGAGAAACACTGGCATACCGGTCAGCAAAATGGGTTCCCAGATCTCTAAAATTACCAGATTACAAACAAAAGTGAATAGGGAGGACTGGTACACTATAGCTACATTTTTAAAAAGCAGATACCTAGAGCATAAAGTCTGTGTTCCTTATATGTATATTAAGTGTTAAAGCAAATATCTTGATTAAAATATTTGTTAAATAAAATATATAGCAGAGAACCACCTGCAAAAGAAGATACTTTACTTATAATTGTACAATGCCCATCTCTCCAAACTTTACTCCCTTGCACATCAATGGCCACTTCATGTCCAATAAACTTCTGGGTGTATCAGAAGCCTTGTCCCCTGGTGCATGTTGTGGTTTATTTTGCCTGAACTAAGTCTCTACAGAACACTGGGGGTTATTTATTTAAAAAAAATCTGGTGCAACTCAAAAATCAATCAGCTTCCAGGTTTTATGGTCAAAGCTTAATTGAACAACCTGAAGTTAGAAGCTGATTGGCTACCATGCACAGCTGCACCAGATTCTGAGAGCACCAGTTTTAGTAAATCCCCCCCCCCCCCCCCCCCCACAGCATTAATATAGGGGTCTACATAAGGAATCAAAGCACATAGTAGGGGAAATGTGTTGGATGTGACAACTTTTCAGCTGGCTGTAGTTCTTGAACAATTTGAACACTGGAGGAACGAGCAATGGGGCAGATGGGCATAAAAACTCTTATTTTGGAGTTGGATCTTTTAAAAAAAAAAAAATAATAATCAAGCAACACAGTCTCTTTAAAGGAAACATGCTTAAAGAAGACTGTGATTATTAACCTTGTATTATAAATATACCAGTTGCTTGTCTTTCTTGTAGAATTGGTAAAATCAATAAATTTGAGAGTCAATGACTGAAACCAGCAGGCAGTTTAGTTGTTTAGACTTCATGCTGAGCTCACTTGCTGCATTCCTGTTCTGGGTAAGTGACTTAGAGAGTATTAAAACTGGAGACAGCTAAGCAGCTAGCATTTTTATAATGAGGTTAGCGATGGCAGCCCCATATTTCTCGTAGATTTATTTAATCTTCAGTTTTGTGTACCTTTCAGAAAACAACAGTGCACAGTTGTGTAAAATCTATGGACCATGAGTGCCACAGCTCTCTGGATCTTAAAGTAGAGCTAAGGCTATTCACTAAATACACAGTTAAAATACATAAATGTTTGCTGATTTACACGTCAAAGGCTTTTGTAATTTGCCAACCGCATACTACTACTATTCAGAATTGTCACTCTGCTCGCTCAGCTTTACTGCTTTCTAAGTTAGCTCCCAGCTCACTGGACTAAGGTTGTGATAATGATTTACTATCTAATGAGCAGGCTGGAGGTGGAGAAATGACACGGAAAGCTGAATTATTGAACCAGGAGGATATATTGCTTTATCAGGATCTAGGAGTATCACCTGTTTGGCTGAGCAGTGGAGAAAATAAATATAAATCACAAGACTCTGTACAGAATTACAAATGCTTTGGAAGGTAAAACGGAAAAAATATATGTATTTCAACTACACATTTAACTGTTTACCCTGAATTTTGCTTTAATGCTGCAGCTTTATATATACAAAAATCATATAAAAATTAACAATTTGTAAACATTTGCCTTACATTACTTTTATACATTCATATACTGTAGCCAACAAATGCCCCAGCACTTTACAGAACTTGTTAGCAAATTTATTTCAGATTCAGTGCCTATCCCAATAGACTTTGCAATCGAATTTCCTTATCACAGTCACTTACACAAACACAAAATAGGGCCAGTCTGAGCAGAAACCAATTAACTTGTCAGTATATATTTTGGCTTTTGGGAAATAAAAATTAGAGCTTGGATGAAGCCCTTAAAACTATACAACTTCTATGGAACTTTCATAAAATCAGTGAAACAGTTGAATATATGTATTTATCTTTGCTCTTATATATCAACTATGCCAAGACCCCCTTAAATTATTATTTAGTATTTGGAATATCCTTTGACCCAGTAGGTTTTATATACAATATGTGGATATTGGTTTGCTTTGAGTTGTTCATCTTTAGTGGTTTGCTATTTCACAGTAAATTTGTAAATGGATCTGACGTAAGCTGGCCATACATGGGTCAATTTTTTTTTTTTTCATTCAACCAATGTGTTGATTGAAAAAAACTGCCCTGTATCCTTCATCCATACATTCAATGTGGATTCAGGAATCCTTCCTGCTATGCTATTGTATTCTGGCAGCAGGTAGACTTCCCCGCTGTCAGAATACACAGATCATGGCTGCAGCCCATTGCTTGTCACACTGATTGAATGTAATATATATTGATCAATAGACAGACTTCTGTTTAACTACAGTTGGCACACATAAATTGAAATCTGCCCGCTCTCTGCTGAACTATATGCATTTCGATCCAAGTCTTTTTAGCTTTAGAGAAAAGTGCCATAGAAATGAGCACATTATTTTTAAACCCCCCTGAAGGTATTCCCGAGTCTGGCTCAGGGTGGAGATTTTGTACCAAAAGCGGTAACCCCGAGCCAGACTCGGGACCGCATCGCTGAATGCAGGAAGAGGTTTACCTTGTCCCCTGGATCCAGCGATGTCCCCCCGCTGTACGAGCGAGCCGTGCTCCGCTCGATCTATCACGGAGCCGATCTCCGTTCCCTGCGAGCGTTGCGGCGCACGGGGATGGAGAACGGCGCCAAATTCAAAAAGTGAAACACACACATTACATACAGTATAATGTAATCTTACAGATTACATTGCTGTATGTAATTATTTCCCATACCCTTTGTGCCTAGTGTTCTGCCCAGTGTCCTGCATGCAGTTTTATAATATAAAAACTGTTCTTTATGCCTGGAAACTGGAGATTGTCCATAGCAACCAAAACTGTCCCTTTACATCAAAAATGATTTTAGACCAGCTAGAAAACAGCGATAATAAATTAGAATCACTCACAGAATTGAGCGATAGCGATTTGTGGGGATATCCGTCATCAAATACTGAAAAGTAATGACAGTGACAATTCTGTAACTGAACACATTTCAGTGTTTTTGATTTGATTACATTATTGAATAATTTTTATTATTGTTATATTATTATTTGGTATAATTATTTATAGTTATTTATTATATTATAATTTATGATTTTATTTTTCAAACTTCATCATACCCGGGATGTCTACTAGACTCTTCTTTGGAGAGATTTAAGTGAGATATTCCTAAGAATTACAGGACTACAATATAAAACGCCAAATTTTCATGCAAAATAATTGTACCGCTTTCAGCACCTAAAAAAAGAAATAATCATGCCGCCAGGGAGGTTAATAGCTTTGAATGCAGTATGAATGTTAAACCCTGGTCAGGTATCTTTCTATCCTATCTGTGTTTCTCTGGAAATTTTCCTTACATTTCCTAATCCACACAACAGGAAGTGAGAGAAAATTTGTCTAAAGAGAGAAAATAACTTGTTTATCCTCTAACATTGTTCTAATACAAATGTTTTAAATTATAAATTGATCCGGGAATTAAATAAATATTATGTGTCTACTGTAATATTCAAAAAGCATAGAAATGGACATGTAGGAAATACCTAAAATGTACTCTCTAAAAATCACTTTAGGTTAATGCTTGATAGGTATGAGCTTTAAATCTAGCTCCATATTTGCTTCTTAGTACTTAAGTATGTGAAACTTTAAAAAACTGAAGTTTCAGGCAAGTACAAGACTGCAGCATAAGCAACTTTAAAACAGGTATAATTTTTCGTAATTTTCATAAGCATTCTAGCGTGAAAATACATTTCAAGAGAAAAAAACACCTATGTATTTTATTTGTTTTTAAATAGAACAGTCAAATCATTTTAACTGGTAGGTTTTAAAAAAATATAATGAATGGATGCCCCAGACAGCAGATAAACAAGAAAATAGAACCTCATGAGCAAATACCACTTGTCTGTTTACACATATTACATGAAACAATAATGAGAAATGTGTCGACGAACTAGAACATCTTGAGAAATGAGCACTCCTTAATCTGTGTTTTTCAAGGAAGCACAGTCCTTTCTTTTAAATAAAATGCAAAAAGTACAAGACTCATTATTCAAAAGTATTATCTTGGCACAGCAGGCATATAAAACAGGACATATTTACAATGGCAAAGTGTGAATGTTTAGGATCCTTATCTGTTCAAGGAAGGAAAGACATTATTTTTCTAATCATGTAGTTATGGTGTTAATGTACTATTTAGGCTGTAAGAGCAAGTCATTGGTAAATTGCTATGTTATGAGGATAATGCACTAATTAATTGATCAATTACCAATTAAACTAAAAGCAACATGTAAACTCCACCAGAGGCCAACAATGTCTTGCCTTTGCTATTCAAGAAACATAGCAACCCAGCTTCTGTGTCATAGAGAAACACAGCAAGAAGTAAGGGGAGATTCTTCAAAGTAAGGGAATATTCCCTTTTAGACAGCTTTACCCAGAACTAGTTTACTGATTGGAAGATTTTCACTCACTTCCTGTTTCACTGACAACTCAAAAAATTGTGATTTCCTATAAATTCCTGTACCAGGGACAATGGTCACCAGAGGTAATACTAAGTGTAGCACTACTCCCATAGGAGTTGCTGATGTCATGTTTCCCACTGCTGCAGAACCAGTCACACAGCATTTCTTCATACATCCAGACACAGTGATTAGACACATTGACTTGCTTTTGTTGTTTTATTAAGGGATGATAACTTGGATGGGGTAAGAAATTATGGGATGCCCAACTTGAAAATTTCCAACAATCAAAACCAGGATCAATCTCCTCCCTATTTACAGATTTCTCTTCTTGCTTCCACTTACAACAGCCCCATTACAGGCTAGGAACTTGCAGTCCCTTGGTAAATTAGCATATGCTGAGTGAATAGCATCTCACACAACCTTCTGCCTCTCCGCAGACACTGGTTCCAGTTCTACTGCTTGCAGAAACGCTAGCCTGCCTTCTCTTCCCGTTCCTCCTGACTGACACACATGGAGACTCCCCAGGGCAAAGTTGGATGGACTTGGCAACCATTACCCATATTCAGTGACTCAGGTTTATTCCTGGGCCTATAGTTTGCCTACTCTTTTTTCTGTATGATTAGTTTACTCACTGTTCACCTTTCAATTTTTTAGACATCCCTACAGCGTCTGCTCCTGATAAGTGACAGTTAGTCACGAAATGCATTGAGCTATAGATGCTACAATCATGGTTATACATCCAGTTGTTTGAGCTAACAATGCTGCTACCTTATGTTTACAGTCAGTGACTATTTTATCACTAATCTATGGGATGTCTTATACAATTGTATCTTATGCTTACGTATTTATACCGCATATTATAAATCACGCAACTCAGCTGTAGTTGACTTGCAGGTCACAATGTATCTCTGTGTCAGTGATGTACTGTATTGTATGTTGTATTTATGGAATAAAATTAATTTTGATAATCCTCAGTGCTTCCTTGCTCTCCAGCTGCATGCTTCACTCAAAGTCCTTCTCTCTTTTTTTGCTGCGCAAAACCCAGGATGGCGGTACCTCTGATTCCTACTTCAGAGGCTTCATCTAAAGTTCCAAATTCTTTTCTTTTTCATAGTTTGCCTACTCTAACTTTTAGTAGCACACACTACAGGGTGCTACATAAGCCCTGTACACACTATCAGATTGTCTGCTGAGTTTTTCCTTCAGATTTACCAAAACCATGTAGTAGAAGGGCCTGCCTGATTGCATACACATTGAAACTCCTAAGGTTTGACCTCATATTATATGGTTTTGGTAAATCTGAAGGAAAAACTCAGCAGACAATCTGATAGTGTGTACGGGGCTATAAGGATAGATCTCCCCAGAGGGCTAACAAGCAACAAAAAAAAAACAGACAGAAGTTCTAACTATTGGACGTGCTATCCAATGCAAAAAAAAATGTTGGCTTTACATACACTTTAAAGTTTAATAAAGCAATGTATCCAGATGGTGTCCCTGTCAGTGTTCTAAGAGAACTTCATGGTATAGTTGATTTACTAATAACTGATTTTTTTGTAATGTTAAAGAATACATATTTAGTTTTGAATCTGAAAAAGCACAGGCTGATATTTTTACATCTTTATATTGTTTAAATAACTTTTTTTTGGACATTCCATCGTGGAAACATCCCCTCTAGTCATATACACAGCAATAGACCTACCTCTTCAGCATTTGCTTTCTGCCTATGTCCATGTGCCCAAGAATAGCTTTGAAGCCATTTGAACCAATCTCTAAGTTCCTCATCACAACTAATATTGTATGTAACCCTTAGGCCGCGTACACACGGGCGGACTGTTCGCCCAACCTTGTTCGGCAAACAGTTTCATCAAACAGTCCGCTCAAAATTTGCATGAGCGGACTTGCCCACACACGAGCGGACTGTTTGACGAACAAGGTTGGGCAAACAGTTCGCTCAACTTTTGAAATGAACGGACTCGCCCACGTAAGGCGGAGGCAAGTCCGCCCATTTCGAGCGCGTGTACAGGTAGGCGGGGCCCGCGAAGGAGACGTCGCGGGCTCCGCCGCCTGGAATGGGCTTAAAGGGGAACCCCAACGCCGAAAAAAAATCGGCGTGGGGGTTCCCCCCAAGTCCACACCAGACCCTTGTCCGAGCACGCTACCCGGCCGGCCAGGAAAGGGGGGCGAGCGAGCGCGCCCCCCCTCCTGAGCCGTACCAGGCCGCGTGCCCTCAACATGGGGGGTGCCTTGGGGAAGGGGGGGCCGCGCGGCCCCCCCACCCCAAAGCACCTTGTCCCCATGTTGATGAGGACAAGGGCCTCTTCCCGACAACCCTGGCCGTTGGTTGTCGGGGTCTGCGGGCGGGGGGCTTATCGGAATCCGGGAGCCCCCTTTAAGAAGGGGGCCCCCGGATACCGGCCCCCCACCCTATGTGAATGAGTATGGGGTACAATGTACCCCTACCCATTCACCTGTGAAATAAAGTACAAATAAAAACACAACACAGGGGGAAAAAATATTTTATTGCACAGCCGGGGGTCTTCCGTCTTCGGGGGTCTTCTCGCCGGACTCCTCCGCTATGTGTGTGTAGCTCTTTTGCCAGCGGAGGAGTCCGGCTTTCTTCCTCCCCGCCGCCGGCCTCTTCTCCCGACTTCGGGGGTCTTGTCCCCCTCTTCGGTTCTTCTGCCGGGCCACCGCGCCTTCTTGTAGCTCTTTTACAGGCGGTGGCCCGGTCTTCTGTCGCCGTCGCCGCCTTCCGTTCGTGTTCTTCTTCTTGTTCTTCTCCAGGCGATGTTGACACGTCGCTCCCTCCGGCCGGAATGCCAGAGCCGCCCTGCGCTGTGACTTATATAGTGACAATGGGGCGGGGTCACATGGTATATGTCACATGGGTTGATGTCACATGGTGACCCCGCCCCCTTACGATGTCATAGTCCCCATGTGACATCAACCCATGTGACCAACCCATGTGACATATACCATGTGACCCCGCCCCATTGTCACTATATAAGTGACCGCACAGCGCGTCCCCGGCATTCCGGCCGGAGAGCTCGTCGAGTCAACATCTCCAGGAGAAGAACAAGAAGAACAAGAAGAAGAACACGAACGGAAGGCGGCGACGGCGACAGAAGACCGGGCCACCGCCTGTAAAAGAGCTACAAGAAGGCGCGGTGGCCCGGCAGAAGAACCGAAGGCGGCGACAGAAGAACGGAAGACGGCGACAGAAGACCGGGCCACCGGACCAGGCGCGGTGGCCCGGCAGAAGAACCGAAGAGGGGGACAAGACCCCCGAAGTCGGGAGAAGAGGCCGGCGGCGGGGAGGAAGAAAGCCGGACTCCTCCGCTGGCAAAAGAGCTACACACACATAGCGGAGGAGTCCGGCGAGAAGACCCCCGAAGACGGAAGACCCCCGGCTGTGCAATAAAATATTTTTTCCCCCTGTGTTGTGTTTTTATTTGTACTTTATTTCACAGGTGAATGGGTAGGGGTACATTGTACCCCATACTCATTCACATAGGGTGGGGGGCCGGTATCCGGGGGCCCCCTTCTTAAAGGGGGCTCCCGGATTCCGATAAGCCCCCCGCCCGCAGACCCCGACAACCAACGGCCAGGGTTGTCGGGAAGAGGCCCTTGTCCTCATCAACATGGGGACAAGGTGCTTTGGGGTGGGGGGGCCGCGCGGCCCCCCCTTCCCCAAGGCACCCCCCATGTTGAGGGCACGCGGCCTGGTACGGCTCAGGAGGGGGGGCGCGCTCGCTCGCCCCCCTTTCCTGGCCGGCCGGGTAGCGTGCTCGGACAAGGGTCTGGTGTGGACTTGGGGGGAACCCCCACGCCGATTTTTTTTCGGCGTTGGGGTTCCCCTTTAAGCCCATTCCAGGCGGCGGAGCCCGCGACGTCTCCTTCGCGGGCCCCGCCTACCTGTACACGCGCTCGAAATGGGCGGACTTTCCGAGCGGGAACAGTCCGCTCATTTCGAAAGTACAGCGGACAAGCCCACACACGGGCGGACTGTTCGCTCAAACACAGTTTCAGCGGACAGTTTTTCGGAATTTCCGAAAGACTTTGTCCGTCCAACTGTCCGCTGAAACTGTCCGCTGAAAGCCCACACACGAGCGGACTGTCCGCCCAAACACTGTTCAGCGGACAAGGTTGGGCGAACAGTCCGCCCGTGTGTACGCGGCCTTAGAAGGATACTAAAAGAGAGGCTAGGAAATACAGGCCAGAGAATTTGACATCTGTAGTAGTAAAGCTAGTAGAATCTTTCCCAAAAAGAAAAAAAGAAGAAGAATAAATTAGAAGGCCAGTATGGTGGCCTGAAATTATGGGAGGAGCCCGGAGGGGTATTTAACCAGCCCGTTCGGCTGTCTTCCTTGTCGGTTCCTGTGCGCGATATTTGCTACATCACAGATCTAGGGCCGACTATTCGAGACCATTCGTTAGAGTGAGTTCAGTGTTCGTGAGTTCCCGTGTTCATTAAAAGTCCTGTCTTCGTCTCCGTGTTACGAATCTTTTTTTGTCTTCGTGAGCGTTCGTGTATTATCCTTGTCTGAGTGTCGCAATACTCGAAACTTGCCGTTGTCGTACAACGCATCTGGTCCGGCTGTCGCAGGTAGGGCTTCGGCTCCCATTTCTCATTTCATGTTATTTTATGTCACTAAACTGTGATATGTTGAACTCACGAACCACTCACTAACATGTCACAATCGTATTTTCCGATATTGTCGCACGTATTCGTTACCACGAACATTGGTGCTCCTTAGCTTCTCAAAAGAAGTTGTTGTCACTCGTCCGTGACACCACGTTGAGCATTTCATTTCACAGACATTTCGCTATGCGGACCAATTTACTGGTCTCTACCAAACGTCCCGGATCGTTCGGATCATTTCAAAAAATTTCAAACAAATGGCTCACCATGTCCAAAGTTCTAATCAAACCGGATCATTTCAATCATTTCATAATCATTTCATGTCATTTCTGTCACGAGTTGCGTTCCGATTCGAATCTAGTCACATCTCCGATGCACCGATTCGCTCCGGTGTGCCCCAGTTTTCGGCCTCATTTCAGTACATGCTCCAGAGAGAGAATCATTTGCAGGTTCAGGCATAGTTTTCGATTCTTGTCTTTGTCATGGCATATCATTTCTGGTCACGTATTACGCCCTGTTACGAATCCAGTCGCATTCCACCGATGCACCGATTCGCCTTGGTGCGCCCAGTTGTTTGGCCTCATTTCTGTACATGCTCCAGAGACGGATTCTTTTGCCGAATCGTTGGGCCAGTCGTTGATTCTGGTCTCTGTCATGGCGTGTCACTTATTACGCTCCGATTCGAATCCTGTCGCAGTTAGAATGCACCGATTTGTTCCGGTGTGCCCAGCTGCTTGGCCTCATTTCAGTACATGCTCCAGAGACAGGGTTCATTATCAAGTCGTGGGCGCATCTACTGATCCTTGTCTTTGTCATGGGTATCATTTCGTTTCACCTATCACGCTCTGACACAAATAGTCACGCCTGTGCACTAATTCGTCTCGGCGTGCCCCAAGACAGGCCTCATTTCAGTACATGCTCCAGAGTCCGTTTCGTGCTCAGTCGCAAAATTACAGCGTGGTGATCCGGGCCTCTATCATGGCGGACTCACTCATTTCACTGTCACCTCCTGCACCTCAGTTCGAACCCAGTTGTTTTGCAATGTTCAGGTTCAAGCCGAGGGGCCTTGCTCATTTGGCCTCATTTCACTAATTGCCTCATTTCAGTACATGCTCCAGAGTCCGGCTCTTTGTCAGTTGTGTCAGCGACACGACCGAGTCGCGCCTCTGTCATGGCAGATTTCTCACTTAAAGGCAACATTTCATTTGTGTTTGTTCATCTCATTTCATTTTAATTTCATTAAAAAAAAAGAAAAAAAAGGGGGGGAGGAGATAAAAAAAAAACAACAACACATCTTGTCACCTCACCGAAGTCACTATTTTAGCCTCTTGTGTGTAATCAGGGTGGAACTCTCAGCGATTTTACTTTCGTGTTCTTAGGTCAGCCGAGTCACAGTAGGTCCACCCTGCACCTGTTTGGACAGTTCCTCTTTAGGTAAGAGAAAAAAAAAACAGGGGGAGGAGGCGCACGTAAGCAGGAGTGCCCCTCCTCTTTATTAGGTATGTATCCCATCAGAGATCACCAGCGAGTCTTGTAATTCATGTCACCCTGAATAGGTTCCGCTCAGAGGAAAATCCAACCCCGAGGACAAGTTGATCCGCCCAGGCCTGGACTACACCAGCATGTCTCTGCCCGGCAGTGAGAATCTCACAGCCCCGTTGTCCCCATCCCCAGCTTCAGAGCGTGGCAGCCTGCGGTCCCCCAAGGCATGGACCATTCCTAGGCTGACGGCGGAGTTGAGGCATAGAGGCGTTCCCTTCCCTGCGACTGCCAGGAAGGCCGAGCTCTTCAAGCTCCTCTTTCCACCTCCATCCATGGCAGGCCCCAGTGTCCAGCAGGCCTCCCTGGATTCCATCGCCTCTTCCATCATGCAACTGCATGCTCTGGTGTCTTCCTTGGCTACCTCAGTTTCTGAGGTCCAAAATAGGGTGGCTCTCCTGGAGACTCCCCTGCCCGTCTCTTCTCCTGGACTAACCACTCAGGCAGTGGCTGTTCCTCTCACAGGTACCTCAGGAGGCGGGAACGTGGTCTACCCTTCCCATCTGGTCCTGGCCAACGTCAGGAAGGACATCCTGGAGGGCAAGGACGTCAATCTCACTTCCTTGCTCATCTCCGTCCATGAGAACAAAGCGTACACATGGGGGGACGTGTCAGTGGTCCTCAAGACCAAAGACCCCAGGCTGGACAGGAAACTCTCAGTTATAGAATTCACCTTGGTCTTTGGCATGTTGAGGGACATTGTCTGCTCAGCCTCCCCCAACAGGAGGGAGAAGCTGGACCGGTACCTCCACACAGTTGTGGATCTGGGCTACAAATACGGTGGCTTTGGGTTTTACGACTACCACCACTCCTTCTCTGCCAAAACAGCTGCTAGACTCCTACAATTTCAGATGCCTACTGACTGGAGCATCATGGACACGGAGTTGTTCTGCCACCACTTTGCGGGCTTACGTTCTCCCCTTTGTGCAATTTGTCAATCAGCCACCCACACTGCCACCTGGTGCGCCAACTCATCAGCAGTTCGCCCCTCAGAGAACCCTTCAACCTCGTGTACCGCTCAGGGTCAACAGGCCCCGGCATGCCTACCTCAGGTAGACAGGTTTGGGCATCCGGTCAAAACCATAGGAGGCGCGGTGATCTGTAACAATTACAATTACGGCTCGTGCAACTTCAGCCAATGCCGGCTGCTCCATATCTGCACCATGTGCCAAAGGGCACACCCCAGGCTCATGTGCGAGGTGAAACAACAAAAAAAAGACATGACTAAGCCGGGTCGACGTCTCTTGGCTTAGCTTCTACCTGGCAGATCACCCCACTCCCATGCTGTCCGTCTACCTTGTTCAAGGCTTCACCCAAGGCTTCCATATGGGTCTCATATCTCTCCCCCATGTTACGCATGAGTGCCGGAACCTACGATCAGCGACCTTTGACGAACCAGCCATAGACCAGCTCCTGCAAGCCGAGCTAGATCGGGACTTTATGATAGGCCCTTTCACCCAGCCCCCCTTCAACACCTGGAGAGTCAGCCCTATCGGGCTTGTTAAGGGTAAATTTTCAAATAAATTGAGATTGGTGTACGATTTGTCAGCGCCTCATTCCTCTTCTATCCCCAGTCTTAATTCCCTCATCCCCTCTGAGGGGTTCTCACTCAAATATGCCTCTGTGGACATGGCTATCCAGGCCATACTCAAGACAGGCACGGGCACCTGGCTCTCTAAGGCCGATATTGCGGATGCTTTTAAGCTCCTCCCCATCCACCCATCCCTTTGGTGCTGGCACGGCATCAAGTGGAGGGACCTCTATTATTTTGCAACCAAGCTGACCTTCGGGTCTAAGAGCAGTCCCTGGCTCTTTGATACATTTGCTCAGTCACTTACGTGGGTCCTCCTACACATAGCCCGGTGTCAGGAAGTTATACACTATCTGGACGACTTCCTGTTGATCGAGCCACCCGGCTCGCCGCTAGGGGACTTGGATAGATTGAGGGTAGTTTTCGGTAATCTTAATATCCCTATTGTAGAGCATAAGGTAGATGGTCCAGCACAGTCCATCCCTTTTCTCAGGGTTAACTTGGATACCAACACCATGCAGGCCAGCCTCCCCACGGATAAACTATCTCGCATCAGGACCGTCCTGAGGGACTTCACCCGCTCCCGGTCATGCACCAAGAAACAGTTGCAATCTCTTCTCGGCAAAGTTAAACTTTGCCATGCACATCATCCCCCAGGGTCGCTCCTTCATGTCCCGCCTGCTAGTGCTACTATCCCACACGCAGGATCCGGAACAGGTCCTCGGTCTTGATGCCGCAGCTGTGGCGGATCTCTTCATGTGGGAGGAATTTCTGTCATCTTGGAATGGTGTATCCCTGTTTATTCCCTCGGTGTCTTCCCTCTCACCCCAGGTGGTGACCGACGCTGCCGCCTCCACTGGCTTCGCGGCAATTTTTGGCCACCTCTGGCTTGCAGCTCCCTGGCTTCCCCAAATTCTGGCAATACCCGGTTTCTCCGAGACATCCTCCATGTTTGAGATATACCCCATAGTAGCAGCAGCACATGTCTGGGGTCAAAGCTGGTTGGGTCAAACCGTGGTGTTCTCAACAGACAACTTGGCCAGGGCGGAGATCATCAATAGAGGCAGGTCCAGGTCTCTAGCAATAATGTCCTTCCTGCATCGGCTGGTCCAGCTCTCCTTACTACACCAATTTAATGTTTACTGCTCCTTCATCCCCGGTAGACGCAATTTTGCAACAGATGCTCTCTCTCGGTTTAATCTGGTTTCATTTTTTGAACAGGTACTAGAAGCCGAACCGATGTCAGCAGTTATCCCGGCCTGGTCTCAGCTGACCCTGGACTAGCCCCACACCTTCTAGCAGCAACAGACCTCATCAACCTTTCCCTTCTTGCGCAACACCCTCAAGGCCTACCAGGCGGCCTGGAGGGCCTTCAACGATTTTTTGGCACGCCACCATACAGAGACATCCCGTGTCAAACAATTCCTGGCCTTTATCACCTACTGCCACTCAGAACTCACCTTATCTCACAATACAATCCGGTTATATCTAGATGGTGTTCAACATTTCACATGGCTCCAAAACCCTACTGAACCCTCATTGTTCTCCTACCATGCTGTACGAGCCGTCTTGCGTGGCGTCCAGAGGCATCAGCCAGTGATCAGCACCAAACGCCTGCCTATCACAGGATACATTTTCAGGAATATGTCAGACATCCTGGCCACGTCACCTTTTGGTCTACATCCTAGTATAGTCTTACAGGCAGCCATACATCTGGCCTTCTACGGCTTCTTACGACCAGGTGAATTCACCTGTAGCAGCCCCACAGAACGCATGCTTCGCAAACACCACCTGGTCCATTGCAAAGATCATTTTACCTTACATCTGGCAGTCTCCAAAACACAACAGATTGGCTCTGGTAGGGACGTTCATTACTATAAAACCAACAATAGCTGGTGTCCAGTCTCCACTCTTACCCGCCTGTAGTCCCTTCTGGCCGATCAACCAGACGCTAGTCCACTCCTGCCGTTCCATGCCAAGCCCCTAAGTGCGGCCCGGTTCATGGAACATGTTAGAATACTGCTACGTATCCTTCACCTCAACCCGGCTCAGTACTCTGGACATTCATTCCGCATCGGGGCAGCCTCAACAGCCGCCCATCAAGGGGTCCCAGATCACGTGATCAAGAAACTGGGCAGATGGAAGTCCAACTGCTTCGCCCGCTATATTCCCAATCCACAAGTGGAGATGGCCCAGGCCTTCGTTAAGCTCACTGAGTAGCTAATTTAAGTCAATAAAGCACAATCCCTACCTGAATGTTTTTGCCTCCTTATTTTGGTATACCGTACGTTAGACCAAGGCACACTTTCAGGTCCATTTCAAGTGGTAAGTTTATGTTAACCCTGTTTTGTCATCCTTATCCATACCGGCCATAGGGCTCTGAACCATAAATTAGAAGGCCAGTGTGGTGGCCTGAAATTATGGGAGGAGCCCAGAGGGGTATTTAACCAGCCCGTTTGGCTGTCTTCCTTGTCGGTTCCTGTGCGTGATACCCACCCTCCCACCCTTTTTAGGGCATTTCTCAAGCATCACACTCCTCACGAGAGTACTCATTTCACTTAATTTCATGTTCATTTCATTTAATCCTCATTTCTTATCTAGGGTATGCCCCCTTATTTTGGTATACCGTATGTTAGACTAAGGTACACTTTCAGGTCCATTTCAAGTGGTAAGTTTATGTTAACCCTGTTTTGTACCGGCCATAGGGCTCTGAACCATAAATGTTTATTTAAAAAGTACATAACTTACTTGCCAATCTGGTTGAACCCTTTTGCCAGGTACATACGATTGGAATTTCTAACAATAAATGTTCAATGTGAGCTTGTTGTCAGAAATTCCGATGTGTAGGCTCCATCAGACATTTATTTTTTTATTTTTTTTAAAAGATAAATTTTTATTAGGTTTTCACATAGTACAAGTATCGCATGTCGTACATTTTCTTACATTTCAACTGTAAAAGTAACATACAAAATAACTTGAGGATTAGCAACTGAATGAACAGTATACATAGGGCTGTGGAGGCAACCATATGTTGACCCCTAGTGTGATCACCTCTTAAAAGTAAAGCTAGAGAACGCGCCCCAAAATTTGGCGGGGCTCTCCCCTCCACCCAGACACCCCTTACGGGATCAATTCTGTGTCCGGGAGGAGAGCAGTTCCCCAAGAAGCGGCTTGGGATCCCATTCGTTTTCGAGAACAAATTGTGTCCAAACCATAATACGGTAGTAACATTAGTACAACAACTGGACAAATTAACACACTGAAAGTGGAACAGAGATTCTCGAACGGAGTGTCTGTTAACCCAATAAATAAGAACATCAGGGTGGGTGAGGGCAATTTTCCAGTGGGAGAATGTTGGTGTGTGCAATCCATGTTGACCAGGGGCTCCAGTTTTGGATCGCCTGGTCTCTCTTGGAGTTACTGCGTGCAATTGTTAGTTCGTAAATGTGATGTAGATGTGTGGTGCTTATTACTTCCGATAAGGTCGGTGGAGTAGGGTTCTTCCACCGTCTGGTTATTCCCAGTCTAGCTGCCATCAGGACGTGTGAAATGGAGTGCCTCATCTTCGTCGGGAATCGGTCAAGGTTCAAGGAAAGCAGAGCTAGGTCAGGACGTGGAGTAGTTACAACTTGGGATATGGCAGATATTAACTTAAAAGTTGACTCCCAAAAGGGTGTCAATTTGGGGCAGCTCCAGAAGATGTGGAGCATAGCCCCTTTGTTCCCACACTGCCTCCAGCAATTCGCAGAGTGCTGATCAGAGAACTTTGACACCCTTTCTGGAGTTAAGTACCACCGTTGGATTAGTTTAATAGTCAGTTCCCACAATGTGACGCATCTAGTATTCTGGTATGTGGCCTTGATTGCTTTAGCCCATTGTTCAGGTGTGTACGTGAGGCCAAGGTCTCTTTCCCATTTGAGCATAGGAGCTGATTTATCAAGCATGTGTTTTTGTTGGAGTAGGGCATAGAAGAGAGATATGCCTTTGTGTTTGCAAGACGGGTTCGTAAGGAAAAACCATGCATGGTGGGGGATTTTACAGGACCAGTTTGGGGATGCATGGAGGTAATGTATGGTTCTAAGGTACAAGTAGAGGTCCGAGTTTGGAAGTTGGTACTCTCTTTGCAGGTCAGGGAATGATTTTAGTTGCCCCGATGTGAAGATATCTTCAACATGCGATATACCTTTGGCTCGCCAAGATGCATAAGATACCAAGTCAATTTTCTCTTGGAGAACCAGTAGCGGTGTTTTTAAAGTGGCCCTGTTAGTATATTTGTTGGTGAGGTGTAGGAATCTTTTCCAGTTCCTGAGGGTGGCTAACATCGTAGGGGGGAAATGTGGATTATTGGTGAGAGGGCAATTGGAGGAGAGCAACCATGTAGGTGATTCCCCGGGGTGAGCAATGCTTCTAACTGTCCCCAAAGAGTGTTTTGTGAGGGGGCCATCCATTCTCGCATTTGTGTCAAGAGAGAGGCCAGGTAATAGTCGTGGAAATCTATGTAACCCGCCCCCCCCCCCCCCCGCTGTGCGAAGTTTAACAAGGTGTTTGTGTGCGCTTCTGGCCTTTTTACCTTGCCATATAAAGGCTGAAAGAATAGTTTGTAGTGATCTAAGAAAGGAGTGGGGAATGGTGATCGGTAAAGTCCGGAATAGGTACAGTACTTGGGGTAGATGGAGCATTTTGAAGGCTGCAAGGCGGCCCATCCATGACAGCTCAAAGGACGCCAGTTTGCGGAGATCATTCTGTAATTGAGTGCGAAAGGGGATGAAGTTGTGGCAGAAAAGGTCTGCAGTGTTATTGGTTAATTGAACCCCTAGATAGGTAATGCTCCTATCTGCCCATGAGTATGGAAGAAGGTTTTGTAGCATGGAGCTGGTGGAGATATCAAGGCCCAGGTTCAGAATTTGTGATTTGGCTTCATTTACCTTGTAAAATGATACTCTGCTGAATTGTGCAAGGATACTTTGAGCTGCCGGGAGGGAGGTGGTGGGTTTAGAGAGCATAAGAATCACGTCGTCCGCAAATAGACTTATCTTATGGACGTTCTTACCTATGGTTATACCCTGTACTTTATCATTCATTCGGATGGATTGCGCGAGGGGTTCTATTACTAGATTGAAGATTAGGGGGGACAAGGAGCATCCCTGTCTAGTACCATTGGAGATGTCAAACGGGGATGAGAGCGTGTCCGCCGTATATACCCGGGCAGAGGGGGAGGAATATAGAGCCATGATAGCGCTGTAAATGGGACCCGTGAATTCAAATTTTCCCAGTACCGCAGACAGGTACCCCCAGTGCACTTCTGTCGAACACTTTTTCAGCGTCCAGGGACAGGAGTACAGAGGGGGCACCCGTGTGCGGCACATGGTGAATGATGTCCACCATTCGTCTGGTGGCATCCGAAGCTTGGCGGCCCTTTGTGAACCCTGATTGGTCTAAATGTACTAGGGCTCGGATAATGTCTAATAGTCTGTTGGCGATCATTTTTGCGTGGGTTTTTTGTCGACGTTGAGTAAGGAGATGGGGCGGAAGTTCTGGGGTACATTAGGCTCTTTGCCTGGCTTTGGAAGAGTTATTACAATTGCGCTAAGCATGTCTTTTGAAAATGTGGAAGATTGAGCTGCCGAATTGTAAACTTCGCATTGAACAGGTGCTAGTAGTTTATGGAATCTTTTGTAGTATTCCCCATTAAATCCATCTGGGCCAGGGGCTTTAGCATTTGGGAGTTTTTTGATCGTGAATTCTATTTCAGGGACCGTGAAGGGCTCATTAAGGCTATTTAGTTGAGTGGGGGATAGAGCGGGAAGATCTACGTGAGCAAGAAAGTCTAGTATGTCTTTTTGCGTGGGTTGTATGGTACTTTTGTCCGTTCTTAGATTATACAGGTCACTATAGTACTTGCTAAATGCATCCGCAATTTCAGTAGGTTTAAGAACTTTAGCTTTAGTGTGAGGATGATATATATATGGAATCTTGGATTTGGTCCTATGACCTTTTAGTCTCAGGGCCATAAGTTTACCCGCCTTGTTGGCCGTGGAGTAGTTTGTCGCCTTTAATTTAATGAACGACTTCTCGAAGGATTCTAATAAGAAAGACCGTAGCTCATGGCGGAGTTTAAATATCTGTGACTGGATAGCGGGGGAGGGGTTGTGTTTGTTAAGAGTTTCAGCAGCCGCTATATCGGTTGTCAGAGTGTCCAGACGTTGAGCTCTCTTTTTTTTCGCTCTGGCCCCTGCTTGTATAAGAACACCTCTAATAACTGCCTTGTGGGCGTTCCACACTACCTCCGGGTCAGACACAGATTTTGCGTTAATAGAGAAGAATTCTTCCAATTGTTGCTGGATATGTGTGGCTGTTGACGGATGGTTAAGGAGATAGCTATTTAGCCTCCATAATTTGGAGTTAGGGTGTTGCGATTTCGAATCGATAGTGACACTAATAGGAGCGTGGTCCGACCAGGTGGTAGTGTGAATCACTGAGGCTGAAATTCTGGAAAGCAAAAACTTATCAGTTAGAAATAGATCTATACGTGAGTAGGTGTTATGATGCGGTGAGAGAAACGTATAGTCACGTTCACTCGCATGACAACACCTCCATACATCAAACAAGTCATTCGATCGTAAAAACCCATCTAGTGGCGAAGCAAGTCTCTTGCAGCCTGCTGTAGAATCTAAATGGAAGTTAGGGACAAGATTAAAGTCCCCGCACCAGAGGACATGCCCCTGCTGGAGGGATTCAACCTTTTTCCAGAGGGATTTTATAAACGCCATTTGGCGATGGTTGGGGGCATAGAGGGACACCAGAGTATACAGTGTGTTGTTAATCTTGCATATCAGGATAATGTAGCGACCCTCAATGTCCGTGGTGCATTGTTGAAGTTGAAAGTCAACAGTGTCACGAATTGCAATGAGAACTCCTCTTTGTTTTTTCGTGAAGGATGATTTAAAGATATGAGGGAATAGCTTATGCTGGCATATGGGAGGAGAGTCCGTAGTGAAATGTGTTTCTTGTACACAGAGCACATCGCTCTTAAGCGACAGGGCTGTTTTCCATAGGGATGCACGTTTATCCGGGTGGTTTAACCCCTTTGCATTCAGGGAAAGGATTGTAAATGACATGTTGGTGAGTAATCGTAAGTGAAGATTAAGTTGCACTTACAGTTGGAAGATGAGTAAACCAGCGACCACTCGGTGCTGTTGTACCTTATTCGTATAGGAAGTTGCGGTGATTGAGCAGTTGCGATGTTCACGATGGGAGTAGCAGGATTCCGATGCGCGAAATTGGAAGTACGAGGAGTCACCGATCAGTCACGTTGCTTCTGGAGCTGGTGTGCCTGATAAACAAGAACACTGGTGTAAACTGGAAACAAATACACAAAAAAAAAAGGAAAAAGATAAAAATAAAGGCGAAATGTTAACAATTCAGGATGCAACTAACAGTGGCTGAATGTCAAAGCAAAACAGATCAGCTAACGCCCGCCTGAGCGGGAGCTGATTAAACTAGGGGGTAAAGTCCAGACTCAATAGAAGCAGGCCTAGAGCCGGCCCGGATTATATACAGTAGCTCACATTAAGAACGGGCAAGAGCTTTCACTTTGATTTGGTTTGAAGGCGATCCCTCTGACGACCATGGGGTGGAGAGGCCTGTTTGTTAGGGCCTGGCTGGTTATTCTGAGGAGATTCCTGGTGTATGCCCCAGGAGTTAAGCAGTTTCAGTCCTCCTTCCAGGGTAGAGATCGTGTGCGCGATGCCGTTGTATGCCACCATAATGGTAGCCGGATGGCGCCATTTGTAGACTATTTTGTGATTCGTTAGGGCTTTTGTGATTGGCTTCAGTTGTCTCCTTAATTGGAGCGTGTACTGCGATAAATCGGCGAACAACTGGATGTCTGCATAGGGTGCAAGGAGTGTGACCAGTGCCCTGGCTTTAGACAGGATCTGTTCCTTTGACTGAATCCGCTAGGTGTTTTGGCTTGGGGATCCTGTGTGTGTGGTCAATTGTCAATTCTATAGGAGATAGCTCAGGCAGCATGGCAGCAAACATGGTGCTAGCAAAATTGTGGAGATCTGCGGGGGGCACCGTTTCCGGTATTCCGCGTATTTTCCCATTATTGCGGCGAGAGCGGTCCTCGAGGTCCGCCAATTTATGTTTGATCCATTCCGTGTCCTCCTTCTGGGCCATACAGGAGTCAACTAAATCATTTACAGTCTCTGTACATTCCTCCATTTTGTCCTCCATGTACTGCACCCTGTCACCCATGTGTCTTATATCTGCTGAGAAGTTATGTATCAGTGAGGACAAGTTGGACATGAGGGATGACTGGAGGGACATTAGCATGTCCTTCATGGTTGAGTCTAGGACCGGTTGCCCCGATGTAGGAAAGGCCGCTATGGAGGATTGTAGTGAGGCTATAGCATTAGCATTGTGGAGGTCTGTACTCACAGTGGTTCCGGCCTGGTAAGCTGCATCCAGGCGCATCCGCGCTTTGGCTGGACTCTGGGAGTTCGGAGTAAGCGGAGGTGAATCTGCCCGGGGCGAGGGTGGGCATTCCCTGGCTAGGTCTCCTGGATCTCCGTCAGGAAGGTCGGTATAGGCCGTCGAATTCCGCGCTGCTGCTCCGGCGGTGCCATCTTGTCTGATCCCTCCGCGCTGGAAGGAGAGGGCTGTCAGCTTCTAGACGTTTCGTTCTTCCTTCCGTTTGCGGGACGACATGCCGGCGGGTTGTGCAGAGCTGCCGGAGGCCGGTAAGAGCGTCGATGGGTTGATTCTTGCCCGTTTAGCGGTGGATGTCCGGTCGGCTAGCGGGAGCTTCAAGCACAAGCGGCCATCCGGTTTGCGCGCAAGCCACGCCCCCGCATCAGACATTTTTTGTCAGAATGTCCGAAAAACAAAATTTGAGAGTTAGTTCTCAAATTTTCTGACAACAAAATCCATTGTCATAAATTCCAATCGTGTGTACACAATTCCGACGCACAGAATTCAATGCATGCTCGGAATCAAGCAGAAGAGCCGCACTGGCTATTGAACTTCATTTTTTTCGGCTCATCGTACGCGTTGTATGTCACTGCATTCTTGACGTTCGGCATTTCCTACAACATTTGATGCGACCGTGTGTATGCAAGACAAGTTTGAGCCAACATCTGATGGAAATAAATCCAGGATTTTGTTGTCGGAATGTCCGATCGCCTGTACGTGGCATTTGACTATGTTACAAAGGTTTCTGACTAGGGTGGATGTTGTCATAGCATATCTTGATTTCACCAAGTTGTTTGCTACAGTTCCACATAATAATCCCATAAAAAGTTGTGTGAGCTGGTTGGTTAGAGGATATGCAGTTAGTTAAGGGATTGATATGAGTGTAGTTGTTCATTCAGAATCGATACAATCCATTACAAGTGTACAACAAGATTCTGTATTTTGACCTGTTCTCTTTAATCTGCTTGTAAGTGTAGCACTGGCTGCTGACGAGCAGGCACTATTGTTTTTGTAAAGTTAAGTTGCCTGAAGCCACAGTTGGGCTTCGGGATTTTTTCTCTAACTTTCTGGTTTCAGTACCAGTCCAGCTGGGTTGCACTGGGTTCTCCTTGACCGCAGGTGTCGCTGTCACCGCTGGCAAGAGTAGAAATGCAGTCTAGCTGGATGCATTGAATGCCACTTATCTCTCAGAACCAGTCCAGTGGTAGTGTTTTCCTGCTGTGCATTCTGGGGGGTGGTATTTAAGTTACAGACGCCATGTTGGCGGGGGATTACTTTCTGTCTGTTTGGTTCTGGTGGCCCTCCTGACCCAGCCCCATGGCACTCCTGGCCTGGGGTGTGGAACTATGCATCCTGTGTCTCGGGGCTGGCTGGCTCGAGCGACGCAACTGAAGGGCTAGGCCTGAGCGAATTTCGGGGCCTACTGATCCAGGGATGGTCCGGTGCCATCTCATCAGAAAGGAGAGGACCAGCAACTGAAGAACCCCAGGGGAGGACTCTTTCAGGAGAAGACCATGCTCAAGGTTGGTTTCTCTGAAGGAGCCTGGAGGCTTAGTTGAAGGACGTGACCTGGATCAACACTCATACAGTATCGCCAGATCGGCTGAGAGAAACTGGTGCCATATGTCAGTTCTTTAAATGTATCCACATCCCTCAGTAAAGCACAAGTGTATCTAACACGTCTGTGACAGAGACTTTATCGAGCACCCCACCGGCTGCTAGGCCTAGTGAGAGAGGTCTATCCGGGGGTTGTTGAATCCAGTTGCAGAACAGTTTTATTCTCTGGATTCTCTTAATACTTCTACCTTGCAATTTAATTGCCTGAACTCACCCCGAACCCTCTACCCTCCATTAAGAGACTGTTTTTTCTGAATAAATAACCCAAAAGAGGATTCAGTGTCAGTTTTAACATTCTTTGGGCCATTTACCATGAAATCCCCAAGACGGAGAAGCAAGCAGGTGAAGTAACGGTAAGCCCAAATCAAACCAGCAGCTCCTTCGAGGGCCAGTGCTACATAAGTAATGAACTTTAACTGAAGGTTTTGTGGTTATGGAATGCCTTTTTGCTGGCACAAAAGACATATGATTGAGATTCCTGGAGGTGTTTGCAACATGTTTGTTGCAAACTTGGTTAAAGCAGTGGAGTCTGCAGTTTAACCACTTGAGATCCACGCTATAGCCAAATGACAGCTACAGCGCGGATCTCCTTTTCCGGGACTACGTCTATTGACGTCGTCCCGTGCACGAGCGGCCTGCGCGCCCCCTGAGGGGCGCGCGCGGCGCGCTCTGTGATAGGCGAGTCTACGAGACTCGCCTGATCACCGATCCGTGCAAGGGGTCGATCCCGACCCCTTATCACGTGATCAGCTGTCAGCCAATGACAGCTGATCATGTGATATAACGGAGCCAGTAATCGGCTATTATTCCTCCTCGTGCTGTCAGCGCGAGGAGAAAAAAAAAAAGCCGATCACCGGCGGCCGTGATCGGGACATCAGTCCCGATCATGGCCAGCCCTGCTAGTGCCCACCTGCCCCTTGCCAGTGCCCACCTGCCCCCTGCCAGTGCCACAATAAAAAAAAGTAAGTGCCCCCCGTCAGTGCCACCCAACAGTGCCCACAGTGCCACCCAGCAGTGCCCACAGTGCCACCCAGCAGTGCCCACAATCTGCCTCAACAAAGGTGCTGCACCCCAGTGCCACATATCCATGCCCATCAGTGTCATCTACCAGTGCCCAGCAGTGCCGCCCATCAATGCCCAGCAGTGCCACCTATCAGAGCCACCTATCAGTGCCCATCAGTCCCATCTATCAGTGGTACCTATCAGTGCCCATCCGTGCCACCCATCCGTGCCACCCATCCGTGCCACCTTATCTGTGCCCATCTTTGCCCATCAGTGCCGCCTTATCTGTGCCCATCCGTGCCACCTTATCTGTGCTTATTAGTGCCGCCTTAACTATGCCTATCAGTGCCCACCAGTGCAGCCTATCAGTGCCCACCAATGCAGCCTATCAGTGCCCACCAATGCAGCCTATCAGTGCCGCCTCATCAGCACACTTCAATGAAGGAGAAAAATGACCCGTTTGCAAAATGTTATAACAAACTATTAAACATGATTTTTTATTTTTTTTTGCATCTTTTTTTGTTTGTTTAGCAAAAAATAAAACTCCGAGCTGTAAGTAAAAACCACCAAAAGAAAGCTCTATTTGTGGGAAAAAAATGATATAAATTTCATTTGGGTACAGTGTTGTATGCCCGCGCAATTGTCATTCAAAGTGCATCAGCGCTGAAAGCTGAAAATTGGTCTGGGACTGAGGGGGGTTTAAGTGCCCAGTAAGCAAGTGGTTAATGTTTCTAAATGAAGCCACAGAGGAAAAAGATATCTTCCCACAGAGTACAATATTGGGGGTACAGTATTATATATAACTACAAAAAAAAACTGAGGGTGCTTATTAGAGATTATGTCAAATAGAGCAACTGCTATGGGAACTTAACAATTTACCCACTGGGCACTTAAGCCCCCTTCCTAACCAGACCAATTTTCAGCTGTTTTGTGTTTTGTGAAAGTTATAGAGTCTATAAGCTATGGCAATGCTATGCCAATATCTGAAAATGTATCACACCTGAAGTACTGATCTCATTTATTGAGACCCTAACAAGCCAGGAAGGTACAAATACCCCCCCCCCCCCCCCCCAATGAAAGTAGACATTCCAAGGTATTCAGTAAGAAGCATGGTGATTTTTTTGAAGTTTCATTTTAATTCAATTTTTTCCCACATTTCTTTGCGAAATAAAGATATTTTTTTCTTTTTTTTTCACAAAATTGTTATAGTAGCAGGTTATTTCTCAAACACAGCATATGTATTGCACAAATTACACCCCAAAACACATTCTACTATTCCTCCCGAGTATGGCAATACCACATGTGTGAGACTTTTACACAGTGTGGCCACATATAGAGGCTCAACATGCAGGGAGCACCATCAGGCATTCTTGGAGCATAAATTACACATATCATTTCTTGACTACCTCTTATTTTGAAGGCCCTGGAGCAAACGCCCCAAAAATGACCCCATTTTGGAAAGAAAACAAACCAATGTATAATCTATGAGGCATATTGAGTCTTTTGAACATGTAATTTTTTGTACAAGTTTCTGGAAAATGTGTAAAGAAAATGAAAACGCAATTTCTTTTGTCCATTTACACAATGTTTCTAACACATAGCATTTACATACCAAAACTTACACCCCAAAATAGATTCTCCTACTCCTCCTGAGTATGGCAATACCACATGTGTGAGACTTTTCCACAGTGTGGCCACATACAGAGGACCCTTCAGGTCTGGTATGGATTTTAAGGGGAACTCCATGCCAAATTAAAAAAAAATGGCATGGAGTTTCCCCCAGAAATCCATACCACACCCTTTATCTAAGCACGCAACCTGGCAGGCCACAGAAAAAGAGGGGGAATCAGAGAGCGCCCCCCCTCCTGAACTGTACCAGGCCACATGCCCTCAACATGGGGAGGATGCTTTGGGGGTCCAAAATATCCATACCTGAAGGGCCTGGTATGGAATTTGGGGGGACCCCCACACATTTTTTTTTAAACTTTGGTTTGGGGTTTCCCTGTGGGGGAATCCCATGCCATTTTTTTCAATGACTTTTATCTGTATTGCCGGGACCAACAATTCATTATAGCCGCAAGTACTTTTAAATAACTTTTTTTCCTTTAGAAATGTAATTTTGCTCTCAGACTGTTCTAAACATGGGAAACATGTGCCACTTTACAGGCATACTATAAACACCACCCAGGTATTAAATTTAAAGGAATATTTCACTTTTATTGTTTCACTTTAAGCATTATTAAAATCACTGCTCCCGAAAAAAACGTCCGTTTTTTTTTCATTGATACATGTCCCCTGGGGCAGGACCCAGGTTCCCAAATACTTTTTAATAACTTGCATATAAGCTTTTAAAATTAGCACTTTTGATTACTCATTCTCGTGTCCCATAGACATTAACAGTGTTTGTGTGTTCGAACAAATTTTTAGGCTGTTCGCATGTTCTGCTGCCAACCGAACTGGGGGGTGTTCGGCTCATCCCTAAGGCCGCGTACACACGGGCGGATTGTCTGTCCAACTTAGTCCGCTGAACCGTGGACAATCCGCTCGTGTGTGGGCTTCAGCGGACTTTTTCAGCGGACTGTCTGACGAACAAAGTCTTACGGAATTTCTGAAATTTTGTCCGTTCAAACTTGGTTTTGTCCGTCCAAACTTGGTTTCAGCGGACAGTCCGCTCGTGTGTAGGCAAGTTGGACGAACTAAGTATGGCGCATGCTCAGAAAGGATTTACACGGCTGAAGGTTGCATTGCAGTGTATAGGACGTCATTTTTCTAGTCCCGTCGTACGTGCTGTACACGTCATCGCGCACGCTTTCAGCGGACTGTCTGCTCATCGTGTGTGGTCAAGTCCGTTCATGCAAATTTTGAACGGACTGTCTGTCGGATTGTCTGACGAACTTAGTTGGGCAGACAATCCGCCCGTGTGTACGTGGCCTAATTGTTTTAGTCTTCTGTTAATTTAGCAGATAGTAATACAGCATTTTAAATACAGTCATAGCATGTTGTAAATATTTCCTACAACTCTGCTAAATTGAAGTTAACCGATAACAAATATTATATTGTTAAAATGAGTCTGCATTAAAACAGCGAAGGTACCTTTTCCCATAAATGACTCATCATATGTAATTTCATCTGGTTCACATGACAGTTGGGCAGAATCATAGTAGATGTGTAATTTCAGGATCCCATTGTTAGAAGACATGCCAGACAGATGGCCTGAAAATGTTCTATTACTTGGAACCCATTTTGAGGGAAGCATGACCACATTAAGTATTGGTTTCACATGTAAATTGCCAAATGACATATACCTTGTTTGGATGAATTTTCCTATATTGTTAATGCTTTTATATGCTTACCAAGTCTGTTGCAAATGCATGAAAATACAGATTAAGCATTGTATACAGTTAACAGTCAACAGAAAACATCTATTTGCATTTTAATAACTTTGTAACCATCTGGTAAATTAATCCATTAATCTTGGTTTGTTTATTAGCAAGAAGTGACATGTGGAGTTCAGTAGCATGTAAACCATTTAAGATAATGGTCTCAAGTCCTCCTTAACATCAATTTCTTCTCAAAAGAGGAGATTAAAGGGGGGACTACTTTTTTATATGGAATATTACTGTAATTTGTTCCTTGCAAAACTGAATATATTAAAATAATACTGAAGGATGTGAGCACAAATAATTTTATTTTTATAACTTGAAAACTGTAAAACAAATTTCTATGACAGCAAGCAAATATGATTGAATCAATTCATTTTAGTATATCTTATAAAACAGGGATCAAATTTGTAGCAAATTACAGACTGATTGAGTAGCTGTTATTTACTAACAGTGACTTTACATTGATAAACAGTATGTGTATCCACTAACATACTATAACTGCATATACTGTAGCTCTGAATGGCGACATTGAATGCCCACTATGAAATGCAAAATGTGGTATATGGGTGACAGTGCTTGAAAACAGGAACTCAAGATGTGTTGGTTATGTGCTTAAAGTGTATATTTTGTGGCACCCCTTCCACACCTCTGAAAATCTGGGTGTTCTGCAAATTTCAACTTCCTCCTGTAGTTAGGAGCTCAGCTTCACATTTACCAAGCCCTTCACCTCACCACTGACCCATAGAGCCACCAATCATAGGGCCAATCGGAAGAGATGGGAGGGGATGAAAATGAGCATGCCACCACGGAAGCTGGTCGACATAGAAAAAAGGATCGCTATGGCTGTAGAATTTCAGCTGAGCGTGATGAATTTATTCATGGAAAGAGAGCTTTTTGTTCTGACACAAATACAATAGTTCTATATTAGTTTGTATTTAGTTAATTAACGAGTACTTTCTATTGTAGAAGGAATCAGAATTAATTCAACTTATAGATAGCTTAAACAATAATGATTGGGGTATTCATTTTTACTTATTTATATAATAAGCAATGTCTAAAATGTTTTTTTTTTTTATTAAAGTAGTAAAGCTATATAGGAGAGATCATAGAAAGTTCATATGCAGCGCTTAAATGGATGTATAAAACCCAAAAGGACAAGTGGAAAAGAAGGAAGAAGGAGGGTCTCCTGCACCAACTTCAGCGTTTGAGCCCACTCCTGAAGATGGCCTATTGGCTGAAATGCATAAGGTGGTCTGCTGATGCCATAAACACACTACGTCTTTTTGTGATTTTTATCTGTGATTTTTATGAAAACCGCTATATTTTGAATTGGATTTTAATAAATCACTTATCCCTACATACTTCACCATGAGAGTTTTATTTTTATGGTGGTGACTCTTTGATCCATCAAGTTTTTTATGATCTGTGAAAACTCTGGAGTCCTGGAAAGGGGAGGAGGAACCCTGATATTCATCCTATGGCTGTGCTATCTGCTCTGCATTGGAGGGATACCTTGATACCTGGTCATGCAGGTGGATCGTTCTGGTGGATTACTGGAGAAGGACTGAGCTCCCAGTGGGGCCTGACTTAATCAACTTTCTGGTAAGGGCATTTCATATCAGCACGTTGGTGGGGTGTGTGGGCTCACACACTGAAGTCGCTGCAGGGGACCCTCCTTCTTCCTTCTTCTCCACTAGTCCTTTTGGGTTTTATACATCCATTTAATCACTGCATATGAACTTTCTACTATTACTCATATTGTGATCAACGTTTATAATGCCTGCTGTTTTGTGTTTTTTGTCCATCTGAGACTATTTTATTATGGTCTTAATATATAAGTTGTGAGCGTGGATATTACTATATTTTTTATATGGGAGAGACGATTGCATTTATATGAGCAATTATGTCAGGGTGCTTAAAATTTCTTATATACCCATGAGTACTGGACAGCACCTTAAAAGAGAAGTATGGGTTTTGCTTTTTTTTTCCCCCATTATATTTACTTATGCTGCATCTATCCCCCAGCGTCTCTACACTGAGAACTGAGCCACCGTACATGGCTGATGGCTTGGTTCTCACCGATCCCGCGGGAGGAGATCTGCTGACTGTCAATCAGCAGCTTTCCTGATCTGGTCCTCCAAGCTCACTGGAGCGCTGAGCTGTGGAGGGGTGGTGAGCGCTGAGGGGCTGAGACATCCATCAGTCCAGGCACCTGGCAGATCCAGACTTCCAGAGTTGGGATGATGTGGTGCCTGGGATCCTGAGCTGTCAAGGTTCCCACAAACCTCTTCACTGGTCCGTTGATTTGAAATCCCCACTGCTTTTTCTCCTTTCTGTCCAGTGCTGCAAGAATGCACCAGGCACATTCCAATTGGTTAGTGGCATCCACATGACAGTACTGACCAATTATAATCCTTCTGGTCCATACTCTGTGAAAAGAGAGAGAATAGTTGCTTTAGATGGGCACTGGGCTGGAACAAGACCAGGCTCATGTAAGTATTTAAGGTTGAGAGGAGGACAGATCCATGAGTTTTTTTTACCTGAATGCCGAGAATGCATTATTTTTCCTGTCTACAACTGAAATGTAAATAGTAGTGTTTCCCATTGTGGAATACCCTATTTCTGGCTGTGTGACAGTAAGCATAGCATAGCCACTTTGTATCTGAAGTTCTGTAATTTCCACTCCCCTTTGTAGTCCTTAACCACTTTCAGACCGGACCATTTTGCTGGTAAATGACCAGAGGTCTTTTTACACTTTGGCACTGCGCTGCTTTAACTGGTAATTGCGCGGTCATGCAATGTTGTACCCAAACAAAATTTGCGTCCTTTTCTTCCCACAAATAGAGCTTTCTTTTGATGGTATTTGATTGCCTCTGCGATTTTTATTTTTTGCGATATAAACGTAAAAAGACCGCAAATTTTGAAAAAAAATGATATTTTCTACTTTTTGTTATTAGAAAAATCCAATAAACTCAATTTTAGTCATACATTTAGGCCAAAATGTATTCAGCCACATGTCTTTGGTAAAAAAAAAGTCAATAATTGTATATTTATTGGTTTGCGCAAAAGTTGTCACATCTACAAACTAAGGTACGTTTTCTGGAATTTACGCAGCTTTTAGTTTACGACTGCCTATCTCATTTCTTGAGGTGCTAAAATGGCAGGGCAGTACAAAACCCCCCCAAATGACCCCATTTTGGAAAGTAGACCCCCTAAGGAAATTGATAAGAGGCATGTTGAGCCCATTGAATATTTTATTTTTTTGCCTCAAGCGATTGAATAATGACAAAAAAAAATTTTTTTTTTTTTTTTTACACAAAGTTGTCACTAAATGATATATTGCTCACACATGCTATGGGCGTATGTGAAATGACACCCCAAAATAAATTCTGCTGCTTCTCCTGAGTATGGGGATACCACATATGTGGGACTTTTTGGGAGCCTAGCCGCGTACGGGGCCCCGAAAACCAAGCACCGCCTTCAGGCTTTCTAAGGGCGTAAATTTTTGAGTTCACTTCTCACTACCTATTACAGTTTTGAAGGCCATAAAATGCCAAGATGGCACAAAACCCCCACAAATGACCCCATTTTAGAAAGTAGACACCCCAAGCTATTTGCTGAGAGGCATGTTGAGTTCATGGAATATTTTATATTTTGCCACAAGTTGCGGGAAAATTACAAACTTTTTTTTTTTTTTTTAACAAAGTTGTCACTAAATGATATATTGCTCATGCATGCCATGGGCATATGTGAAATGACACCCCAAAATAAATTCTGCTGCTTCTCCTGAGTACGGGGATACCACATATGTGGGACTTTTTGGGAGCCTAGCCGCGTACGGGGCCCCGAAAACCAAGCACCGCCTTCAGGCTTTCTAAGGGCGTAATTTTTTGATTTCACTCCTCACTACCTATTACAGTTTTGAAGGCCATAAAATGCCAAGATGGCACAAAACCCCCACAAATGACCCCATTTTAGAAAGTAGACACCCCAAGCTATTTGCTGAGAGGCATGTTGAGTCCATGGAATATTTTATATTTTGCCACAAGTTGCGGGAAAATTACAAACTTTTTTTTTTTTTTTTTTTTTTCACAAAGTTGTCACTAAATGATATATTGCTCACGCATGCCATGGGCATATGTGAAATGACACCCCAAAATAAATTCTGCTGCTTCTCCTGAGTATGGGGATACCACATATGTGGGACTTTTTGGGAGCCTAGCCGCGTACGGGGCCCCGAAACCCAAGCACCGCCTTCAGGCTTTCTAAGGGCGTTACAGTTTTGAAGGCCATAAAATGCCAAGATGGCACAAACCCCCCCCAAATGACCCCATTTTGGAAAGTAGACACCCCTAAATTTAGGGGTACACTAGTGAGACTAGGTAATAAATGGCGGGTGCCCTGAAACTATAAAAAAATAACTAACCAACCAGCGTCACCTGTAACAGTTATATGGTGATCACTGGTGAAAGGGTTAACTAGGGGGCAATCAGGGGGCTTTATGCGGTAGTATATGGGGGTCCCTGGCGCTATAAAAAGCTGCAGCGAACCTAAATACCTACCTGCCTAACTAGCGTCACCTGTGACACTAATACAGCGATCAGAAAAACGATCGCTTATTAGGCTGGGTTCACACTGGAGCGATGCGGGAACGCCACGAATGCGCGGCGGGTTCCCGCATCGCATGCCTCCCGGCGGCAGTTCACACTGCCCTATGCGAACTGCTGGGAGTGTCAGTGAAATGTTACTGACACCCCCAGATCAGTTCGCATATCGCAGTGCGATCTGCAAACTCGGATCGCATGGTGTGAACACCCATGCGATCCGATTCTGCTGCGGGCCAAAAAAAGGGTCCCGTGCGAATTTGCGGCGGGTGCGGCGAATGGCTGAACTCGAATCGCACAGAGATCGGATGTGATTTGCACTGCAGTGCGGTGCGAATCACATCCGTTCTCATAAACCGCTGCAATGTGAACCCAGCCTTAGTGACACTGGCGACGGGGGGTGATCACGGGGTTAAACCTTTATTGGGGGGGTTAGGGGGGTACCTTAGAACTAAAGGGGGCTAACCCTAACTGCCCTAACAGTTATTAGTCACAAATGACACCCGCCGGGTGATCAGGGGGTTAAACCTTTATTAGGTAATAAATGGCGGGTGCCCTGAAACTATAAAAAAATAACTAACCAACCAGCGTCACCTGTAACAGTTATATGGTGATCACTGGTGAAAGGGTTAACTAGGGGGCAATCAGGGGGCTTTATGCGGTAGTATATGGGGGTCCCTGGCGCTATAAAAAGCTGCGGCGAACCTAAATACCTACCTGCCTAACTAGCGTCACCTGTGACACTAATACGGCGATCAGAAAAATGATCGCTTATTAGGCTGGGTTCACACTGGAGCGATGCGGAAACGCCGCGAATCCGCGGCGGGTTCCCGCATCGCATGCCTCCCGGCGGCAGTTCACACTGCCCTATGCGAACTGCTGGGAGTGTCAGTGAAATGTTACTGACACCCCCAGATCAGTTCGCATATCGCAGTGCGATCTGCAAACTCGGATCGCATGGTGTGAACACCCATGCGATCCGATTCTGCTGCGGGCCAAAAAAAGGGTCCCGTGCGAATTTGCGGCGGGTGCGGCGGGTGTGGCGGGTGCGGCGGGTGCGGCGAATGGCTGAACTCGAATCGCACAGAGATCGGATGTGATTTGCACTGCAGTGCGGTGCAAATCACATTCGTTCTCATAAACCGCTGCAATGTGAACCCAGCCTTAGTGACACTGGCGACGGGGGGTGATCACGGGGTTAAACCTTTATTGGGGGGGTTAGGGGGGTACATTAGAACTAAAGGGGGCTAACTCTAACTGCCCTAACAGTTATTACAGTCACAAATGACACCAATGCAAAAAAAAAAAAAAAAAAAATGACATTGGTGTCACTGTGACTGGGGGGCAGGGGTAATTGGGGGGGTGATCGGGGGGTAAAGGGGGGCTGTGAGTGTGCCTGGCATGTTCTACTGTGTGTGTGAGTGTTGGTGCAACTTGCTGATCCGCTCTCCTCCGTGTCGGAACGAAAAATACCGACACGGAGGAGAGAATACATCACTTCCTCTCCTGTGTTTACATTACAGGAGAGGAAGTGATGTCACCGGGGATTTCTATTCGTCGGGAGCGATCGCGAGGGGGTGGCCATGAATGAATGGCCGTCCCCTCGTCCGGGATCGCTCCCGTACGAATACCGACCGCCGCAGGCACCGGGCGGGGGCCCGATCGGGCCCCCGACCCGCGGGAGGCAAGGGACGTACATGTATGTCCTTATGCCTGCCCGTGCCATTGTACCGACGTACATCGGCGTGCGGCGGTCGGCAACTGGTTAAAGAGGAAGTAAACCCTGATGGGTTTACTTCCTCTTTCATTCCCTGCAAAGGTAAAGCACAATGGACTACTATGCATCGCATAGTAGTCCATTATGTGTCACTTACCTGACACAGGAGCCAGCGAAGTCACCGCTGTTCCCTGTAGTCCGGCGCTTCCATCTTCTCGGTGGGTCTCGCTGCTCCGCCGCTGTCATTCGGCGAAGCCCCGATGACGTCACTCCCGCGCATGCGCACGGGAGCCACCACTCGTGGCATATCGCTGTTGACCGCGGCACGCTCAGTGCGTCTGCACGCCGCTGTCTACAGCGCATGCGCCGTAGACAGCGGTGCCTGTCTTTCGGCAAATATCTCCTAAACCATGTAGGTTTAGGAGATATTTCTTGGACCTACAGGTAAGCCTTAATCTAGGCTTACCTGTAGGTCAAAGTGTGTTGTAAGGGTTTACAACCACTTTAAGAATATAGAGATGAGGTCATCACACTTGTAAAGCTGGGCAGAATTAAATGATCAAAATTATCATACAATCCTGCCCAGTCACTCATATCTTCTAAGACCTGCCCTACCTAGCTCTGCAAGTGGGCTGTGGGTGGTTTAACAGTTTACAGTAATTGGACTATCATATACCTGGTAAAGACTGGAATGTTGTGGATGACTCTCTTGCACTTCTCGCCCAACACTCCTGAAGATGGAGACAGAGAGTGTAAGGGCAAGGATTGGCACAAGTGCCATAGTAGCTGGCCGGATAAGTCCAAAGGCAAGCCGGGTCACACGGGTAAGGTACAGCAGATTAGGTCTCAGAAACACAGAAACAAGCTGAATACCATTCAAAAATTGCTTATAGTGATAGACTAGTTTAAATAGGCCACTGGGCACTACCAATTTGCCTATATATGTACAGTGTATATATATATATATATATATATATATATATATATATATATATATATATATATATTTATATTTATATTGGTATTGGCTAATTGTGCGCGTTCACTCATGAATATTATGCACGTGATGAACTGGCACAGTATATGCAACATTAGCCCTTCGCTCATTTAAATGAGCATGTTTGCAATGTGCACGAGCATGAGCATGAGCACAAATCTTCACTAGCTTTCTGATGCTATGAATCAGGTTTACCTTACGGGACATGTAGTTTCTAGAATTACATGTGCAGAGAGTGAAACCAGTACTGGAGAGGAGCTTTGACATCACAATTAAGTATATGAGTGAAGCAAAAACCAAAAAACATAACAGTGTGGGTGTGCTGGCAGAACTGATATAGAACATACTGTATACTGTAGTGAACCTGGAGTTGTAATTTAAACTTTATAAAGGCTCCTAATTTCATACACCTTAACTACGTAAGAACCGGAAGAATTTCCCCCTTAATGACCAGGCCATTTTATGCGGTATGGCACTGCATGGCTTTAACTGACAATTTTGTGGTCGTGCCACATTGTACTCAAACAAAATTGACGTCCTTTTTTTCCCCACATCTAGAGCTTTCTTTTGGTGGTATTTGACCACTTCTGCGGTTTTTATTTTTTGCGCTATAAACAAAAAAAGAGCGACAATTTTGAAAAAAAACAAATGATATTTTATACTTTTTGCTATAATAAATATCCCAAAAAAAATGTAAAAAACTAAATTCTTCATTAGTTTAGGCCAATATATATTCTTCTACATATTTTTGGTTAAAAAAAATCTCAATAAGTGTATATTGATTGGTTTGCACAAAAGTTATAGCCACAAAATAGGGAATAGATTTATGGCATTTTTATTATTTATTTTATTTTTACTAGTAATGGCGGTGATCTGCTATTTTTAGTGGGCCTGTAACATTGCGGCGGACAGATCGGACACCTTTGACACATTTTTGGGACCACTGACATTTATACAGCAATCAGTGCTAAAAAAAGTCCTTGATTACTGTGTAAATGTCACTGATAGGGAAGGGGTTAACACTATATGGCGATCAAAGGGTTAAACGTGTTCCATCCTGTGTGTTTCTAACTGTATGGAGATAGGACTGACCAGAGGAGGAGACATATCACTGTTCCTACTTAGGAGGAACAGACAATCTGTCTCTCCTCTCCTGACAGAATGGAGATTTGTGTCTACACACGCAGATCCCTGTTCTGGCTCTCATGCCTGCAATTGCGCATGGCTAGCGGACATCGCAGCCATCAGCCACGTGCATCGGGTTCCCCACTGTGCCACGGGTGCCTGCTAGAGCTGTTTCAAGGGCCAACGTACAGCTGTGGTAATTTGCAGGAACGTGTCGACGTATAATGACTGCGGCTGATCGGCAAGTGGTTAAAAGAAAGACTACAATTGTGAGTCCATGTGGGCAAAATTTACATTGGCACCACTATCTGGAGATAGACGGACTGAATTGATGAACAGTGATCTATAATTCTGAAACAAATTGAAAGAATCAGTGTTCTATTGTATTAAAAAAAAAAAATGTGTCAGAATACTCACCCACAATGGATGAAAATATGGTGGAAAGAATAATAAAATATTTGTGACGTGCCAAAATGAAGAGTGAAACAAATTAAACTCAAAAGCAAAAAAATAAAATAAAAAGTATATATTGCTGCTTACCTAAAAGTAGGAGATGGGTTTGTTTTTTATTTTTTTCCTTTATTTTCACCTGGGGATCTGGCCAGTAGGTCCGTTATTCTTTTTCAACTTCCTTTAACAGACTAAGCTATCTAGCAAAGTCTCAGTTAGTGCAGTGCTCCCCAACCTTTTTGGCTCCAGAGACCAGTTTCTTGGCAGACAATTTTCCTAGGGACTAGGGGTGCACGGGTTGGGGGATGGGATATTCACAAAGTTTATGCTCTGCCCCCTTCACATCACAACCCCCATTTACAACACCTTTATATCAGTGTTCACAGTCCTCCTTTACATCACTGTTCCTCTTCACATAACAGCCTCCCTTTATATTACAGCGTAGTCCCCTTTTCATTCATGTAATGGGGACTGCACTGTAAAGGGGGCACTGTGATATAAAGGGGACTACACTGTAAAGAGGGCACTGTAATGTAAAGACAGGCTGTGATGTAAAGGGGCACTGTAATATAAAGGGGACTGCACTGTAAAGAGGGCACTGTAATGTAAATGCGGCTGTGATGTAAAGGGGCACTGTAATATAAAGGGGACTTCCCTTTACAGCGCAGTCCCCTTTATTTTACAGTTCCCCCTGTACATCACAGCCCCCTTTATATTTCAGTTTCCCTCCCCTCCTTTCCTCTCTAACATAAATCTCTGCCTCCCCTGCTCAGGACTCATACCTGCAGAGCAGAAGCTGCTAACAGTTTATGTGTCCTCTCCTAGCTCCTGGGCCCATGAGTCTTGCCGATGATGTCATCCTATCAGCAAGGCAGGGGGCGGAAGGAGCTCTCCCTTCCGATGTGCAGTTCTTCTCATCCCCTGCCTTGCTGATAGGATGTCATTGTTGGCTGGGCAGGTGGAGGATCTGGGAGAGGACGCACAGGCATGGCTGCATAGTAGGAGGTGAGTGCCGATGTGATAGGCCTGTGCGGACCACGGTCGCCACACATCTCCTGCTGTGCCCAGTCAGCAACAAGTACCGGTTCACGGACCCAAGAGTTAGGATTGAGACAAACCTTTTTAAAACTGACAGGGGGGCTCACAATTGTTAACATTTATTTATTTATGTAAAACCTTTATCCTAAAAGGATTCTACTGGACCTTACCCTACCCTCTCCAATGTTTTGACAATGGAACCAGTGGCTCCTTTGCAACTCCATAGAGTGGAGCCACTCACTTCCAAGACAAATGTGTGGTACTGACCACCAGGTGAAAAAAAAAAAAAAAAGGTGAATGCAGCCATCACTTTTAAGAATTGGTGGGCTGCAGTATATACAATTTTTATTTTTGCGTCTAGACTTAAAGGCTAAGGCTAAGTTATTAAGGCTGAGGCATTAAAGGCTAAGTTCACCTCTGTTAACTTTTTTTCCCCTAAATACCAGCTCCCCTATGTACCAGTTTAGCATTAATGTACTTCTTTTGCAAAAATAAAACAGCTTTCCACTTATTCTATCCACGCTTACCTCACTCTCTTCATCACTTTTTTAAAAACACTTATCCTTTAATTCTGACTTACTTCATTTGACAGACTAGAGGTCATGACGCAGTTGAGAAGTTGATCTAATTAGCGCACACCCTGCATCATCTACCCTCAGCTGGTCAACTCCTTCCTTTGTCATGATCTAAAGTCTGTCCAGGATATAAGGCAGAAGTAATGGATGTGTTTTTAAACAGCGATGAAGACAGCAAGGTAAACATGTGTAGAATAAATGGTAAGCACATTAATGCTATATTGGTACATAGGGGAGCTGAAATTTTCAGAAAAAATATGAATTTAGCCTTTAGGCTCCTTTCACACTACCACCACTTCAAAGTCACACATTTGCCGCAATATCAGGGGATGACTGTGTAAACTTGAAGTCTATGGACCTCAACTCGCATCAAAGTCGGATTAAAGTAGTGCAGGGACTACTTTGAAGTCGGTGTGACTTTAAGTTGCACATATATGAATGGTTATCATTGGAAATCATGGGGTACGACTTGTCATGCGACTTTGCATTCCCAAGTCGCAGAAAAAGGCGCACAAGTGTAAAAGGGGCCTTAAGGAGATGTTATCTGATTTTGGAGGCTTATCTGAGTCAGTTTTATATATGTGGGATCATGTTTTATATGATATTATATACTTGTTTTTTTTATATGATGTATGATATATATTATGTTTACAATATACTGTATGTGGACTCAATGTGTAAGGAATACATTGCTTGGCCTGCAAAGTGCCTCTGATGAAATCAATGAAGTGTAATGAAATGTATCAGCCTACTGGAGCCACACTATTCTGGCTTTATTTTTGCTTTGAACTCTTTGACTGTGTATCAAGCCCCTGGCCAATTTCCTGGAGGAGGTTTCCTGAGGCGAATGAGATGGAGAAAGTCCCAGGTGCATTGAAGCTGTATTTCTTTCTGTGTTGTTGTTGTGGAGCTTAGGAGTGACCAAAGAGCTACGAGGATAAAAAAACAACATGGGACGGTTACTAATGCTACTCGCATTTGCCTGGAGAACCAGCTCAGAGCTCAGAAATGAGCGTCTGATGATTCTGTTAAGTGCTAAATCTGATGGGTATATGTATTTGAAAGCACAGCTGTTGCAATCCTATTACTGTTATTTAGCAACCCATGGATGGGCTACAATTTGATGTCAATATATACAAGTGTCATGTTTTTATTTGTGAACTGGTCAAGTGAGTAACACAAGCACCCTGGATTTAAAAGTTGTATTAGGTTGGGTTTACATTGCAGTGATGCGGGAACGCCGCAAATCCGCGACGGGTTCCCGCATTGCATACCTCCCGGCGGCAGTTCACACTGCCCTATGCGAACTGCTGGGAGTGTCAGTGAAATGTTAATGACACCCCCAGATCAGTTCGCATTTCGCAGTGCGATCTGCAAAGTTGGACAGGAATTGGATCGCATGGTGTGAACACCCATGCGATCCGATTCTGCTGCGGACCAAAAAAAGGGTCCTGTGCGAGTTTGGGCCGTGTGCGATGCAAATTCAGCCATACTATCTGTATGGCTGAACTCGCATCACACAGAGATCGGATGTGATTTGCACTGCAGTGCGGTGCGAATCACATCCGTTCTCATAAACCGCTGCAGTGTGAACCCAGCCTTAAACCCAGAAGCAAACATTTATTATATTGCAGCTTACCACTTTTTAGATGTGATGGCTGCATCAGTTTCACAAATCAGCTGTGCTGCAGAAGTAGCAGTTAGAGTGTTGAGGGACATCATGTACCACTGACAGGGGTGCTTACAATGATCAGCTTTGATTTATTCATGTAAAAAGATTTATCCTATGGACAGATCATGCCGGACTTCCGGTGGAGAGGAACGTGCGAGTGAACGAGTGACTGACGCCGCTCCCCCCTCCCTCGCAAGGAAGCAATCACAGCGGGATGTCTGACCAATTTTCCTACCTTTCAGAAGGAGAAGATAGAATGGCTAATAAGCGGTAAGCCCGAGGGTACCTCTCTGCAAAGCTGGAAAGGCCTCACCTTCTTGCCGCCTCCCTCCTCTCCTCCCGCGGTTCCCTCCATCTTCCACACCCGGGGTTGCGGTGACCAGCTGCTGGGATTGACAGACCGACGGAGGACGAGCGATGCAGGGCAAGTGACAGAGAACCAGAGCAGTAAGTCGAACGGGAGGAAGCGAGGATATCGCGAGACTCTGGGACTCCCCGCATCCTGGTGCGGAGTCACGAAGGGGTGAGCAGTTTACACAGGCGTTCGTAATACCGGTGTTACTGGCAGAGACCGAGCTGGATGCTAGAGAAGATTCCGATCTGGATGAGCAAGTCAGTGAAGCCCCTGTCTGCCTGGATTGACGATACACCAAAGGACAGCCCGGAGAGCATTAGAAGAGAGGGTGAGAGAGAACTTATTTTTATTTTCTCTATGGGACTGTAACTTTGAAGTCAGACCTGATCCACTCTGAATGCATATACAGGGCAGTATAAAGATGTGTATAAAGATGCATGGACTTTAATGACATGACTTATAGGAACTGGGTGGCAGACGAATCTTGGTATATATCATTATATATGCTTATATGTTGGAACTTGTTTTCGGCTGCAGAGGTAGCCTGGCTATAAAAAGAAGCTGGTGAACAAAATAACAAAATAAAGTTGGAGAGCCCCCCCCCCTGTATACCCGGGCTTCTTAAGATCCGATAGAAGTATGGGTGTATAGTTTGGGGTAGCAGGGAGACTGAACTATAACACAAAGAGAAATAAAGAGATAATAGAGGATAAAGGAAGCGGAAGAGAGTAAGCAGCAGGGATGACAACACGCAGACGTGCAGCATTACAACCAGCGGCAGGCGGAAGTAGGAATTCGGCAAGTGTACTGCGAGCTTACCTGACGCCGCAAAAGGGAGAACGATTGGCAACCCGGAACCAAGAAGGGAGACGGGGGAGTCTGGAGATGGCAGGTGGGCACACAAAGGGGGGACGAGGAGCGTCAACACTGAACCACAATGAGCCAATGGGGTACGGCCGTGGGCTACAAATCTCAGGCAGAGAGGAGCGGAGAGTAAGTGGAAATCATCTGGAGGGAAGGCAGAGAGAAGGAACACAAACCCCAGGAGGCATGAAAGAGGATCGGAGGGATGGTGGTGGAAGGGGGGACAAAAAAAGACTTTCAATAATGGAAGGTACCCCAACAGATCAGGGTCAGGAGTCACAAAGACCTTCTGCTAAGGAAACAGCAACAGCCAGTGAAGATGAGGAAACTCAATACACAGCTGATAATGGAGGTAATATACCTGAGGAAGAGCAAGCAGAAAGAGGGGTGAAAGGCAAAGACCCCATGGGACCTCATGCCGACATATTAAAGAAAGAAACGGCAAAAAAGAGACTGGAAAACCCCACCATGATAGAGCAAAATAAAAGAGGCTCCGAGGGGGGAGAGACAGAAAGTATAAATATAGAATGGGACCTAAGGGAGCATATAAAGGCTCTACCCACAAAAGCGGATATTCAACAGCTAATAGCAACAGTAGAGAAATCATGTAAGCTAGCAGTGGAAGAACTAAGGGAGGAGGTTGTGGCAATAGGTAATAGATTGGAAGGAATTGAAAATACCCAAGAAGAAATGGCACAGGCAGTAGCAGAGAACCAAGACACTATTAAATACCACGAGGAAGTAATGAATAATTACAGAGATCAAATGGATGAATTTGAGAACAGGGATCGACGACAGAATATACGCATACGAGGACTACCAGAAAAATACCATAGTAGCGACCTGCCAACGGTAGTCCAAAAGCTATTTTGCCAAATTATGGGAACAGCTGCGCCGGAATTTATTGAAATGGATAGAGTTCATCGTGTCACCTCTTTTGGTATTCAAAATAAAGACAAGCCTAGGGACGTGATATGCAAATTGCATAAGTATACAATAAAGGAAACAATAATCAGGATTGCAAGAGACACTTCCACAATTGAATATGAAGGAGCTCATATCCTTCTGTTCCCTGATATATCTCGTCGTACATTAATGCAGCGCAGGATGGTCCGACCGCTATTGGAAGCTCTACAGGCAGCAGACATTAGGTATCGATGGGGGTACCCTTTTCGCTTAATAGCATCAAGGAATGGGAAAACAGCAGTACTCCGCACAAGAGACGATTTAAAAGAGTTCTTAGAAATACTAGAGCTCCCATTTGTAGATTTTCAGGATTGGAGAACAGCTAATGTCAAGACACTAATCCAACGACCTGAGCCATGGTCCCAAGTGGGAGGAAAAGGTTAAATGAAAGACTATAATACTCTTTAGTATAAAAGAATGAAAGTAGGGAAAAGAAGAGAGACCTAGGAAGAAATAGCAATAAGTAAAGCAAAGGGGGAGGGGGGGAAGTATGGGTCAGTGCTTAAACTTGTCACTCAACTTTACAGCTTTATTGTAATTTTTTTTTTTTTTTTTTTTTTTTGTATTTTCGTATTTTTGTATTTCTACCCCCTTTTTTTTTTTTTCTTCAATCTCCCTTTCCTTTTTGTATTTTTATCCCCCCTTTTTTTTTTCTCACTCTCCCTTTCCTTTTTGTATTTTTATCCCCCTTTTTTTTTTTTTTTTTTTTTTTTTTTTTTTTTTTTTTGTATTTTTGTATTTTTACCTTTTTTTTTTTTTTTTTTTTTTTTTTTTTTTTTTTTTTGGTTTTTCCAACTAGGCAGGTCCCGTGGAGAGGGATTGATAAACCTGCAATATGCAGGAAGGGGGGAGGGCTCGGGAGGAGCTGGGAGCAACCAAACGGGTTCACCCTACCAATAGTTGGCACATTTTACAAAGTAAAGTGTTAAGTTGTGGATGGGGTCAGAATGGAATTTTTTTTGAAGTTTTTACCACAGGTGTACATGGAGGCGGGGAACACGAGAAGCGCAGCAACAGATTAAGAATGGTACATACTTACGTAGATTAAAAGAATGGCTAAAGCTTTAAAAATAATGACTTATAATGTAAGGGGACTGTGCTCACCTCAAAAAAGGGGCCGTCTTTGGCAGGAATTAAATCATCAAGCTGTAGATATAGTATATCTACAGGAAACACACTTCACGTCAGGATCCGTACCAAGGCTACCGTTATTCCCATACAATCAGTGGTTTCATGCAGTATCGCCCATTGCGAGAGCTAGAGGAGTATCGATAGCCTTTGGAAACACGTGTCCTCTGACATCCATAGTAGTGAACACAGACCCAGAAGGGAGGTACCTTTTTATTAAAGGAACACTGCAGGGACAAGGGTACACATTCGCTTCAATATATGCCCCAAACACACACACAGTCGATTTCCTGGGAAAAACACTAAAAGCGTTAGAAAAATTTAGGGAAGGGTTTTTGATTCTTGGAGGGGATTTTAATGTTATTGTTGACACTAAACTAGATACAACCACAGGGAAAACACCACTATCATTTAGAGCACTTAAACATGTAAAAAAATTATTTCAATCCTCACACTTGGTAGATAGTTGGAGGGCATTAAACGGAGAAAAAAAAAATTACAGTTATTACTCAAAGAGCCATAACACCTACTCCAGGTTAGACTGGATTTTGGTAGATCAATATTATTTAGAACATGTAAAAGCAGTAAATATAAAGCCAATAACGATCTCGGATCATGCCCCGGTGGTGGCGGTGATCTCCCCTATACACGCGGGTCACAAGGAACGAACGTGGAGACTAAACGAGTCATTACTGGATGATAAAATAATACTAGAGGACCTCCAACATAAATTAGAAGAGTATTTTGATCTAAATACGTCAGAAGAAGTATCGGAGCAAACTGTGTGGGAAGCCCACAAAGCGGTAGTTAGAGGAGAACTAATAGCACATGGAACGCGAGTAAAAAGGGAAAAAAGAAAAGAGATAGAAGATCAGTTGGAAAGAATAAAGGAATTAGAGAATAAACATAAGAGTACTTGCGAACCAGAAGATGCCAGGCAGCTGGGAATCATGAGGGAGGAGCTCTCCAGGTGTCTGGATAGAAGGGTCAGGGATAAATATAGATTTATAACAAACAGATTTTATGAGCATGGGAATAAATGTGGCCGATTATTAGCTAGACAACTAAAAAAAAAGAGGGAATTATCCCACGTACATGAAATTAGAGTGAATAATAAACAAGTAAAAGACACAAAATTAATAGCAAAGGAATTTCAACAATTTTATAAGAAGCTATATAATATCCAACCCATGCTGGAGCAGGCGGAAGATAGGGAGAGGATAGAAGAAATGAGAGATTATATCCGTAGTTCTACAATATCAATGTTCCCCTCCAGGATAATAGAAAAATTAGAAGAACCAATAACTAAAGAGGAAATAAGAATAGCAATTGAGAACCTGCCGAGGGGGAAGAGCCCAGGACCCGATGGGTTAACTAATGCATACTATAAAAAGTTTGCCCAAATTTTAGAAATACCTTTGTGTAGATATTTCAATAATATTACTGCCTCTAACCCAATGTCCTCAGAAGCACTGCTAGCATACATAACAGTTTTACCGAAACCAGGGAAGGACCCACAGGAATGTGCCAATTACAGACCCATATCATTGCTTAATTCAGATACTAAATTAATGGCAAAAATCATAGCGACTAGAATACAAGAAGAGGTAACACAATTGGTCCATCGTGACCAAACGGGTTTCATGAAAGGCAGAGAAACCAAAGATAACACCATTCGAGCCTTACATATACTATATTGGATGCAAAATGGCCCAGATAGATTACCCAGGACAATACTATCAATGGATGCCGAAAAGGCATTTGATAGAGTGGACTGGGACTTCATGAAAGAAGTGCTGAGAGCAATAGGTATGGGAGACCGAATGATGGGATGGATAGAAGCCCTATATGCCAAACCCAGGGCAAGAGTGAAGGTAAATGGTACTCTATCAGGATGCTTCGATATACGAAATGGAACAAGACAGGGGTGCCCCCTGTCCCCAATACTATTTGCCTTGACTCTGGAACCATTTCTGTGCAGGGTGAGAGAAAATAAGAGAATAAAAGGGATAAGAATAGGATCTGAGGAGCATAAGGTATCAGCATATGCTGATGACCTACTATTCTATCTTTCAGAACCACAGGGATCAATAATGGCACTAATGGAGGAGGTCCAGAGATATGGGAAAATGTCCAATTTTAAAATAAACATGGAAAAATCTATAATATTACCCTGTCATGTACCCCCATTGATGACAATGGTAATGAAGGATAACCTTCCATTTAAATGGGAAAAAAAATCATTATATTATTTAGGAGTACATATTACGGCGGAGGCTAAATCTTTATATGAACTTAATTATGGAACTCTAATAACAGAAATAACTAAAGATCTAAATAGATGGAAGGGTTATTCACTGACATGGTTTGGAAGGATAAACACTCTGAAAATGAATATATTACCTAGAATAATATATATCTTAAATACTGTACCTATAGCAGTACCTCAGGTCTTTTTTAAGAGAATACGTAAAATGTTTATATCCTTTATATGGAACGATAAAAATCCTAGAATAGCATATGATATCCTGCGTAGAAATAAGAAGGAAGGTGGAATAGGGCTTCCAGATGTCTTTATGTATTATAAAGCAATGTCTATGGTACGAATACTAAACTGGTGCCATGACTCCTTAAATAAGGCATGGGTTTCGGTAGAAGAAAGCATGGCGGGCAGAAATCTAGCAGGGGCCCCATGGATACAGGCCACGAATAGAGCTTTAGCAAAGTGGACATCACCACTAACACGGAATACGTTAGCAGTATGGGACAGAATGAACAAAAATGGAAAATATGCCCCACGTACATCACCACTGGCCCCATTAGGGGGATATCCATGGTTTCCACCGGGGGAAGAAAAGGGAGCATTAGGTTCTTGGGGCTCAGGGGGAAATACAAGGTGCCTAAGATACGCTCCATTAGGAAGTTTACTCCCCTTAACAGAATTAATATCATCACAAGGAGAAATATATATGTCAAGATGGAGATATTACCAAATGAGAGATTTTTTTAATAAATTAGAACCCCAAGTAAGACCTCTGAGCTCCCTTACGACATATGAGAAGATGTGTATGAAAATAGAAAATCCAAATAACTTGCTATCCCAGATGTATAAATTAGTTCTTAGTGAACAAAGTAGCACAATTCCTTACTTTATAAGAGAGTGGGAGAAAGAACTAAAATGCACATTTAGACCAACACAAATAAAAAAACTTATGGAAATGACGCATGAGACATCAATAAGCGCAGCAACACAAGAAATGTCATATAAGTTTATAGCTAGATGGTACCGAACCCCAGCCAGAATAGCAGAGATATACCCAACAGCGGATGGGCATTGCTGGAGAGGATGTAAGGATAAGGGGACATACCTTCACATATGGTGGGACTGCCCAAAAATTAGGATCTTTTGGGAGGGAGTGGCTAAATGGATAGAGAGGATAACAGCAAAATCAATAGAAATGACACCCTTACAATATCTGTTTCATGGAACAGAAGGATCCATTAAATCTTATAAAAAAGGAGTCATACCACATCTGCTGAATGCAGCCAAAATACTAATACCTAGATATTGGAAGCAGAAAACATGCCCCACTCTATTGGAATGGAAGGGGGAGGTAGATAAAATAATGGAAGCTGAAAAAGGGATATATGATATAAAAGAACAACAAGAAAAATATAAAAATATATGGGCGGGCTGGAAGCATTACTCCCGAGAAATAGAGAAAGAGTAAGTTATACCAGATTAAAAAATTTGATAATCCCTCCGGAATCACCCAGAGATCCCTAATAGGGAGAGGGAGAAAGGAAGGGAAAGAGAAAAATCAAAAAGCTGCTGCGCAAGCTCGTGTCCTCCAAAGGTACATCGTAGAAAGGGTAAAGGGGAAATATGAATCCGAACCACAACTTATAAATTTTGTTGTTTGTAGTATGTTTTAAGGTATATGGGAAGTGAATAAATGATGGAAATATAATTGGAGGGGTCTGGGGGAGGGGGGTAGGAGGAGAGACAACCAGTGGGGGAGACACCAAAACAAACAACACAATTATTAGGAAACATAAAGGAAAGCTGAGGACTTTCCTAAGCACAAAACACAAACACACTAAGGGGACACAAACGGAATAAAAGCACGTAATAATGATTAAAGGAGAAAAGATTATTATTTTTTTTTAAAAGAAATTCTCCTTTTTTTTTTTTTTTTTTTTTTTAAATATATAAAAACAAGGAATCACAAGGGCACAAAAAAACACATAAAGAAGGGAAATAACACAGGGGAGAAATTTAAACCTCCCCCATTTTTTTTTTTTTTTTTCCCCTCTCCTACACACAGGTTGACTCTCCCCCAAATATCCCCACCTCTCGGGCCACCACCTAATATTGTTATAGATATGAAGTGGAAAAGTACGCATGTAAATGTGAAGACATTGGGGGATCTGTGTAAACCTCAATGCTTCAGGATTGAATGTAATTGTTTGCTGAATTTTATATAAGAAAATAATAAAGACGATTTAAAAGAAAAAAAAAAAAAAAAAGATTTATCCTAAAAAAACAAAACAAAAAAACTGTTGCTGTAATTGATTGTATACTGTAACTGCAGTGCGAGCTGGAGTTGGGCTTCAATTTGTTAGTGTATTTAAATCTGCTAGTACATCTAACACTCCCCTCCCACCAGACTGAGAATGCTGCTTTCTAAAGGTGTCCTAATACAGGAGTTGTGTTACTGGCCAGATCACCAGGTGAAAACAGAGGGGGGAAAAAGTAAAAAAAAAACAAAAAAAAAAACACAACCACATTTAAGGATTGATAAGCTGCAATATATTACATTTTGGTTTTAGGTTTAATGCCACGTTAAGGCTTCCATCGCTGTTGACCGTTTAATCACTTTAACTTACAGTAAAACCTTAGTTTGAGAGTGGTTTGCAAGACAAGCAAAAAATTGTAATAATTCTTGACTTGATATACAAGCGATGTCTTGATATACAAGTAGCGTCATGTCACAACTGAGTATAAAAAGAGAAGAGCCTCGAAGTATAGCAATATGGTTACATTTAATGAACGCACACCATTTAGCAACTCGCACAGTTGATGATTAAAACAGGCACATCTAAGCCCTTGTACACACGGTCGGAGAATCCGTCGGAATGTGTCCTATCGGACCGTGTTGTCGGATAATCCGACTGTGTGTGGTATGCATCCGACTGATTCAGTCGGAATATCCGTCGGACCCAATTTTCCAACTTGTTGGAAATATTTTCCGACAAACTGGTCTGATCATACATACTCCGATCATATGTAGAGAATTCAGATCGGACAAAGTGGCACGCATGCTCAGATCAAATTCCTACACCAAAGCTATTGGCTACTAGCCTGAACGTAGTCCCGTCGTAACGAAATAACGTCATCACGTTCTGAACGATCGGATTTTCTGACAACTTGGTCCGACCGTGTGTATGCAACAGTTTCGGACACAATCCGTCGGACAAAATCCGTCAGACAAAATCCAACGGATTTGGTTGGCAGAATGTCCGACCGTGTGTACAAGGGCTAAGTATGCAGGGATCCAGGGTAAAACTTTCCACATAAATCATCCTTCTCACCGCCATTGACATCATCCCTTCCACGCTGCACTCTACGAGCGGTTTAACCGCTCTACTGCAGGGTAGTCTTCCTGGTCACAATTGCAGGCTGACAGCTGTGAGAGCCAGCAGTGCGGAAGATGGTCTATGTGATCAGCTTTACCCTGGATGCCTGCATACTTAGATGTGCCTCTTTTAACCACTTCAATACAGGGCACTTAAACACCTTCCTGCCCAGACCAATTTTCAGCTTTCAGCTCTGTCGCACTTTGAATGACAATTGCGCGGTCATGCTACACTGTACCCAAATGAAATTTTTATCATTTTTTTCCCACAAATAGAGCTTTCTTTTGGTGGTATTTGATCACCTCTGCGGTTTTTATTTTTTGCGTTACAAATAAAAAAATACCGAAAATTTTGAAAAAAAAAGGTTTTTTTTTTGTTTCAGTTTCAAAACTTTGTAAATAAGTACGTTTTCTCCTTCACTGATGGGCACTGATGGGGCTACACTGATGGGCACTGATAAGGCGGCACTGATGGGCACCAATGTGGCACCAATGAAGTGGCACTGTTGAGGTGCATTGATGGACACTGATATGTGGCACTGATATGTGGCACTGATGGGCGACACGGACGGACACTGATAGGTGGCACAAATTGGCACTGATAGCTGCCACGGATTGGCATGGATGGGCGGCAGAGATGGGCATGGATAGACGGCACAGATGGGCATGGATAGGCGGCACAGGTGGGCACTGATAGGCGGCACAGGTGGGCACTCATAGGCGGCACAGGTGGGCACTCATAGGCGGCACATGTGGGCACTCATAGGCGGCATTGGTGTTATACTATAGTAATGGATGCCAATCAGTGCCAAACAATAATGCATGCCAATCAGTGATGCCCATTGTGGGCACTGATTGGCCTCCATTATGGGCACTGATTGGCATCCATTGTGCTGACTGGCATCCCTGGTGGTCTAGGGAGGATTACCTTTTCCCTGGTGGTCTGATGGCATCCCTGGTGGTCCAGTGTGGGCATCCTCGGGGGGCTGTGCTGATAATCGATCAGCACAGACCCCCCCTGTCAGAGGAGCTGACAGACGCGAGTGAGGGAAAGCCGATCACTGGCTCTTCCCATTTACACTGTGATCAGCCATGATTGGACGCGGCTGATCACGTGGTAAAGAGTCTCCGTCGGAGACTCTTTACCGAGATCGTAGTTGCCGGGTGTCAGACTGACACCCCGCAACAACGATCGCCGCGATGCGTGCCCCCGGGGGCGCGCAGCGGCTCATATTCCTGATCACATCATATGACGTCCGGTCAGGATTATGCAACCACTTTGCAGCCGTCAATTGCCTATAGGGCGGGCGGCAAGTGGTTAATCATCAACCATGTGAGTTGCTAAATGTTGTACCTTCATTAACCACTAACCACAAGGATCGCCTCCTGCACATATACGTCGGCAGAATGGCACGGCTGGGCACAAGCACATACCTGTACATGGCTCTTTAAGTGCCCAGCCGTGGGTTGGGAGTGCGCTTCCGGTGGTGCGCTCCTGACCCAGTCCTGAGCTCTGCGACCTTGGCCGCGGGACCAGCGGACCCAATCGCCACTGGTGTCCCTCGATCGGGTCACAGAGCTGAAGAACGAGGTGAGGTCTGTGTAAACAAACCTCTCCCTGTGCTTCCTACTGTGGCTGTCACCGATCGTCTGTTCCCTGTTATAGGTAAAGACGATCAGTGATATCACATGCCAGGCCACTCCCCCTTACAATAAAAAAAGACACATAACATCACGCATAACCCCTTCTCGCCCCCTAGTGGTTAACTCCTTCACTGCCAGTGTCATTTAAACAGGAATCAGTGCATTTAAATAGCACTGATTGCTGTATAAATGACAATGGTCCCAAAAATGTGTCAAAAATGTCCAATGTGTCCGCCATAATGTCACAGTCACAATAAAAATCGCTGACCACCGCCATTACTAGTACAAAAAAATATATTAATAAAAATGCTATAAAACGATCCCCTATTTTGTAAACGCTATAACTTTTGCGCAAACCAATTAATAATTGCGATTTTTTTTAACAGAAATATGTAGAAGAATACATATCAGCCTAAACTAAGGGAAAAAAAAAATATTTTTAAATATTTTTTGGGTATATTTATTACTGCAAAAAGTAAAAAATATTGCATTTTTTTAAAAATTGTCACTCAATTTTTGTTTATAGCGCAAAAAATAAAAACCACAGAAGTAATCAAATACCACTAAAAGAAAGCTATATTTCTGGGGAAAAAAAGGACGCCAATTTTGTTTGGGAGCCACGTTGCACGACTGCACGATTGTCAGTTCAAGCGACGCAGTGCCGAATCGCATAAAGGGGCTTGGTCCTTTGGCTACAAATTGGTCCGGGCTTAAGTGGTTAAATTTAACCATATTACTACACTTAGAGGTGCCTCTCTTCTCTTCTCCTCTCCTGCTGGTGTTTGCTTCTAATCCCCTTGAGCACCTTATTTGTCTTTAGTAAATCAGCCCTAGTGCTGGGGTTCATGGGTAACATCCTTGGCCATATTTGGTCAATAACCCAGGATCCCCAACACTGCTGTTTTTATCTCAGCAACCCTGTGTATCTGTAGTGTCATTTGGTAATGCTACCTCCTCTATATGACAGATTTCCAGTTGATGTTTGTTTACATTAGGCGAGTGAGCTGCCAAATATGGCCATTTTTATTTCACCTTTTGCTGAACTGCAGACAGACTGAGTGAGGATCGAACTCATGTTCAACCAGAACCCAAAGCTCATTTCTACTGTTTAGATGTATCAGTTCTTATTTTATAAATGAATAATGTTTTACACTTAAAATACACATTTAATATACTTCAATTGAAAAGTAACCACATTCTATGATGCAAATTTGCAATAATAAAATAATAATAAAACAAGATACAGTATCGAACACACGGTTTTTAGAAACACTACTCTGATTTACAAATGTACAAGGTCAAACTTTCTATATGAGCCTTAAGGAATCATTCAATATGCATACACACAAAATCAAGGTTTGTGGAATAAATATTTTATATTCTTTCAGTTAACTTGGCATTGTATGGATTTTTTGCATAAAATTTATGGATGCCTGAGTGAAAATGATTCCATTCTCTCTGGTTATAATTAAGACAGACTGGCTTCTTTTTTTTAAACTCTTTAGGGTATATATTTGTTTTTTTAGTGAACATGTTCTTATTTTAACTTAGGCAATTAAAACTATCTTAGGAAAATAGACTTAGGGCTCTGAAGAATGGTTCCAACATTTCACAAAAAAAACCTTAAAAAAGCAGAACAGATGAATTTAAAAATTTGGCAATTAAACTTTGAGAATGTAGAACATTCTACATTGCTGGAAGAATTTTTTACTGTATTATATGATTGAAAAAAGTTGGCTCGGCAAGTGAGTATTTTTCAATTAAAATATGCTAATTCAAATGGGATTTAATTATATGGAAAGGTCAACAATACAGCACTCAGTTAAAAACCCTGCATTAAATTAAAGACAACAAAAAAGGAGAAAATAATTTTGTGGGTTTTTTTAAATGGCCATTAAACAACACAAGTGACACAGTTTAATTTCTAATAGGGTACCATTTCCATTGCATGGAATTTACAGCTTTTTACATTTGAGCTACAATGTTTCGTTTACAGTAAATATGCAAATATAATCTTACAGAGAACACATTTATTAATTTTTAATTAAAATTACGTATTCCTGTCTTGTTAGCCTGATTCCTTAATCATCACAAAATCTGCAATAACATAAGAAATTCCTGAGTATTTGTTATAACATAAATGACATATGGTGGGGAAAAAAATAAATAAAATTTGCTGCCACAAGCAAAGTAATGCAGATAAGTAAAAATGAGGGATAAGTGGCATCTCAGAAATGTAAGATATCCTCGCAATGCATCCACAGAAAACATGAAAATTAACACAAATGTAAAGAAAGATTATTTCAACAACCAATAAAGTGGAACTTTGACCAGCTATGGACATTCAAATATTTACATAGTACTAGATATATTTTATAACAATCCTTCACTGACCTCAGTAGCTGCAAGTGCTATGGAGCAATGCATCCTTAAAGATCACAAGAGAAGCAGCAAATTATTCAATTCAGGTTTCAGGTTTATACTATATGTGCCATAGGTGTTAAAGCCATGCACTCACTGCACCGGATCGGTTGTGTGTGAATAGCAAAAGATGTCAGCAAAGGGTTGTTTTAAAGTTTATTTACTTGCTTGTTAAGGTTTCCAAATTACTAAATATCCACACCTTGGCCACAGTTCTACCTTAGGCCTCACTAATATTGCACTGTAAATGAATGCTCATCAGTTTAGTCTTTACTTCCTAACAGTGTTATCCGTGTTAGGCATAGACCTTCAATAAAATTATGAAAATAAATAAATACCAGTTAAAGCGAAACTCCAGCCAAAAAAACAAATAGGTCTTAAACAAAAGACCACCCCACCTCCCCTAATTTTCGGATATATTTTTATCTATTTGTTTTGTACCTTTTGAAATGTACAAATGTGTAATTCTGTCCTAATGCCGCCATGGTTTGTTATGTCATTTCCACATCTGGATTGCCCCCCCTCCTCCTTCCCCTCCACTGTCTTCTGGGACCTGCGTGTGTCCCAGAACACCACGGAGCCATTCAGAAAGTGCAGCATGACTCGCGCAATGCGCAGTAGGTTTTACTTAGTTGCAATGGCTGTGCCTGCACCTGGGCCAGCTTTGGGGGGCTGATATCACGGGATCCCTGGACAGGTAAGTGTCTTTATATTAAAAGTCAGCAGCTACTGTACATTATTTGTAGCTGCTGACATTTATTATTTTTTTTAAGAGGCTAGAAATCCACTTTAAGGAACATTTACTTCAGAACAATACAAAAAGAAAAAGAGCAATGATTAATGATATTAAAGAAATGATTAGGTTGCAATCTGTTATGGGCAAGCTATGAATAGATTTACCATTATGAATTGTATAAACTGAATTATATTACTGTCTAGGGTCCTCCACTTAGGAATGTTCTTTCAAAGGTTTTTGTTGGCAACAAGTACAGAGAATACAGAAGTGTCAACAGTTTAGCACCAGCGGGGAATAAAAAGCGAGAGCAGGGTGCGTTACAAGCAGAACCAAACGAAATACAATATATTTGCGTGGTGATACAGAGTGTAGATTTCTGATAGCGACCAGATAATAAGTCCCAGCGCCGCAACGGGCTTCAAAGGAAGCGCAATGCGTGGCGGGGTGGAAACTGTGGCGCATTTAATAAACAGGATACAATATGTTGCAAACTACAGAAGACATCTCAAGGGCTAAACCATGGCTGATAAAGTCATATGTTACCTCAATAGGTATCAAAGATAGCTGGAGAGTATACAAAAACAAGGAGACAGCAAAGAAAGAGGATAGGGAGACAGAGGGAACGAGAAGAACGGGAAAAGAGGTAGGGATGAAGAACTAGATGGAAGAAAAAGGGAAAGAGGGCAAGAGCGATAGAAAAGAGGGAGAGGAGGAGGGGAGGCCGGCCGACTCACACCAGTTAAACAGGGACCATGCCCCAGCGACTATACATGGGATTGTGTGTGCCTATGGATCTAGCAGGTGTCTATCGAAATTTGGTGGTAGGTAGTGGTCAACCCATGGTTGCCATATTTTAGAGTGTCGGGGGATAGTGTCTAAAACAGTTGCTTCAATTCTGCTATGAATCATAGCTTGCGTGACCCGATTCTTCACCTCGGTTATATGAAGGGCTGGGGTTTTCCAGGCTTTGGCTATCGTTTGCTTGGCTGCTGTAATAAGCTGTAGGGAGAGGCGTATCTGTGCTGTAGTGTAGAAATTCGGGTAGGAGTTTAAAAGGGCTAGGGCAGGGTCTGGGGCTATTGGTTGCCGGGTCAATGTGGATAGCATATGGAATATTGTTGCCCAGAAACATTGCACCACCGGGCAGGTCCACCAGATATGCATATGGGTACCTCTTTCACCGCAGTTGAGGAAGCAATTTGGCGAGCAGGATGGCAGGAATTTTGCGATCCTGTCTGGCACTAGGTACCATCTCATGAGTACCTTGTAGCTCGCCTCGAGGGCAACAATATTTTGTGATGAAATTTTAGTGTTGTGCCAAACACTGGACCAGTCCTCCTCGTCCATGGTTAGCGATAGGTCTCTGGTCCACTGTTGTGCATAAGTTAGAAGTGTCATGGACTGGGAGGTGAGGTGCTCATAAAGTTGGGATATGATGCAAGGGGCATGAGGGTCCGAATCACAAACCTTCTCAAATAGTGAGAGTGTGTCCGAGTTTGGGGCGGGGCCAAGGACCCCCTGCACAAAATGAGAAATTTGGAGGTAGCGAAAATATTCCTTATTAGGAAGCTTGGCTTGGGTTTGGATAGACAGGAACGTTTTGACAATGCCACCAGCCACTAGGTCACAGATGCAAGTTAAACCCGCCTGGACCCATGTCCGGAAAGAGGCGGGTTCAGCGTAAGCAGGATAAAAATGTACGTGGCCTATGAAAGAGAGGAGCGGGGAGTGCGGGGACATTAATTTAAACCGCTTACATAATTTATCCCAGAGCTTCAGAGTATGTTGGGTTAGGGGGTTAATTATGGGGCCCCACGCAGTATGGGGGAGCCATAACAGATTTGCCAAGGGCACAGGGTGTAGATCTATCGCCTCAAGGCTCACCCACAGAGGAATTTCAAATTTAGCATGGTATAGGGTCATTTGAGCCAGTTGGACTGCGTGATATTGGCAAAAATTAGGAACCCCCAGGCCCCCCCTTTTATGATGGCGAATTAACACAGATCTTGTTATCCTGGGCCTAATGGGTCCCCAGATATAGCTAAAGACCCGACTCTGGATAACACGGTGGAAGTAAGAGGGTACTGATACAGGAAGAACCCTATAAAGGTACAGAAGTTTGGGGAGTAGGGACATTTTAACAGCAGCGATACGGCCCAACCAGGAGATATGAAGGGGACGCCAGTCATGAAGTAATGAAGAGAGGTGTCTCAACATCGGGATATAGTTCATGCGAAATAGATCTACTGGGTCGCTAGTTAATTTGATGCCTAGATACGGGATGGAGGTATCAGACCATTGAAATGGGAAGTTTCCCTGGAGGAGAGCAACAGTATCCTTCGGCAGAGACACATTCAGAGCCCTTGATTTGGTCTGGTTGACTTCCAGACCGGAGACCTGAGCAAACTTGTCTAGAAGGTGAAGTAGGTTAGGAATAGTGGTGTGAGGTGAGGTGACGAATAACAAAGCGTCATCTGCAAACAAACATAATTTATGCACCGTTGACGCTATCTCCAAGCCCCGAATATCTGGGTTTGCCCGAATCAATGCTGCCAAAGGCTCAATCGCCAAGGCAAAGAGCAGCGGAGATAGGGGACAACCTTGCCGGGTCCCCCTCCGTATCGGGAAGCTCTGAGAGCTAAAGCCAGAGTATTTAACTGAAGCATGAGGGTCATTATATAGCGACGTAATCCATTGAAGGAAGTGTGGTCCAAAACCCCAGCGCTGCAGGACAAAATGTAGGTAGGGCCAGGATACAGTATCGAACGCTTTTCTTATGTCCAAGGACAAAAGATGCATGGGTATGGAGCGCGATTTCGCTAGGTGCTGTAACAGAATAACACGACGTATATTATCACTGGCCTGCCTGTGAGGGATAAATCCCACTTGGTCCTTGTGAATTAGCTTGCCAATGAGTGGATTAAGACGCAGCGCTAGAATTTTGGACAAGATTTTTATATCCACATTAAGCAGAGATATAGGGCGAAAATTAGACCACAGGGTATTGTCAGTATTAGGTTTGGTTATCATGGCTATGGTGGCTGCAAGAGTGTCTCTGCCGAAGGCCTGCCGCCACAGTAGGGCCGTTGAATGAGTTCGATAGGAGAGGGGCCAGTATATCAGAGAATTTCTTGTAGTAATTAGCGGGCAAACCGTCCGGACCCGGGCGTTTACAGGGTTTAAGGGACTTTATGGCTGTGAGTACTTCCTCAACCGTGATCAGGCTGTCCACAGATTCCCTGGCAGACTGTGGGAGTTCAGGGATGAGCAGGTCCTGAAATAAGGAGTCTGCCTGTTGGGGGGAAAACTGGGTTTTAGCTGCGTAGAGGTTGGCTAATTTCTCGTGGAATTCGGAAAGTATCTTAATGGGGTTGCTGGTGTAAGAGTTCTTAGCTAGTTTAAGTCGGATGGGTCTGCGGATCCTATCAGGCTGTCGGAGACGCAGGGCCATAAAGGTATCTGGTTTATTGGCTTTAGTGTAAATTGTGTGACTAGATCTGCGCAGGGCCTTATCTGCTGACTCGGCCAAAAGAAGGTCTAGTTCAAGTTTAGTTTTTTCAAAGATTAGTCTATGAGGTTCGGTAGGTGAATTTTGAAATTGGAGGAAGTGTAAGTGGTAGTCTGATTCAAGTTGTTGCTGTCTGAGTAGTCTATCTCTCTTGAGGTGAGTAGCAATTGATATATAGCTGCCCCGAATTACGGGTTTGTGAGCCTCCCAAAGAAGAACCGGGGAGATCTTGGGAGTGGTATTGTGTTGCAGGTATTCTGTAAGAGAAAAACGAATATCAAAACAAAAGGATTGGTTGGTGAGATGTGCCTCATTCATAGACCAGGTTCTATCTTTAGTCTGAGGAATCAACGAGGAGATGGTGGTGAGCACCGCACAATGGTCCGACCAGGGAATTGGGCAAATAATGGATTGTAGTACAATCGGGAAGGAGGCTACCGGGGTTAAAATGTGATCAATCCTTGAGAAGGATTTGTGTGGATATGAGTAGAAGGTGTAATTTCGTTTTAGAGGATTACATTCTCTCCAGGTGTCAAGGAGGGAAGCTTTCCGCAACTGTTGACAGAGTTGGGCCGAAAAGGAATGATGCTCTGGTGTGTATGGCGATTTATCTAGGTGGGGGTGTAGGGTCAGATTGGAGTCACCACACACAAAGAGTGTGCCTTTACAGTGTGTGTTAATAACCTGTAGGAGATGTGAAAAAAAAGAGTTCGGGTTGCCATTAGGTGCATAATAACAAACTAATGTGGTTTCAGTATCCTGGAGTAATCCCACTAGGATAATATAGCGCCCCTCGGGATCTTTAATTTCTAGTTTGGGGGTGAACGGTAAAGTATGGTGAAAAGCTATCAGAACCCCTCTGTGTTTTGTGGCGGCAGAGGCCGTAAAAACTTGAGGGTACCGAGAGCTAAAAAATTTCGGGGTATGGGACACAGCAAAGTGAGTTTCTTGTAAGGCTACAACGCCCGCTTTCAGGGATGCAAAGTTACGGAAGGCCTTAAGAGTATGTTCAAGGGAGCCATAAGGGCTGTGTGGGGGAGGCTTATAGTGTACAGTGGTGTGAAAAAGTGTTTGCCCCCTTCCTCATTTCCTGTTCCTTTGCATGTTTGTCACACTTAAGTGTTTGGGAACATCAAACCAATTTAAACAATAGTCAAGGACAACACAAGTAAACACAAAATGCAATTTGTAAATGAAGGTGTTTATTATTAAAGGTGAAAAAAAATCCAAACCATCATGGCCCTGTGTGAAAAAGTGATTGCCCCCTAAACCTAATAACTGGTTGGGCCACCCTTAGCAGCAACAACTGCAACCAAGCGTTTGCGATAACGTGCAATGAGGCTTTTACAGCGTCCTGGAGGAATTTTGGCCCACTCATCTTTGCAGAATTGTCCTAATTCAGTTACATTAGAGGGTGTTCGAGCATGAACGGCCTTTTTAAGGTCATACCACAAAATCTCAATAGGATTCAGGTCAGGACTTTGGCTAGGCCACTCCAAAGTCTTCATTTTGTTTTTCTTTAGCCATTCGGTGGTGGACTTGCTGGTGTGTTTAGGATCATTGTCCTGCTGCAGAACCCAAGTTCGTTTCAGCTTGAGTACACGAACAGATGGTCGGACATTCTCCTTCAGGATCTCTTGGTAGACAGCAGAATTCATAGTTCCTTTTATCACGGCAAGTCTTCCAGGTCCTGAAGCAGCAAAACAGCCCCAGACCATCACACTACCACCACCATATTTTACTGTTGGTATAATGTTCTTTTTATGAAATGCAGTGTTCCTTCTACGCCAGATAAACTTGGACACACACCTTCCAAAGAGTTCCACTTTTGTCTCATCGGTCCACAGAATGTTGTCCCAAAAGTCTTGGGGATCATCAAGATGTGTTGTGGAGAAATTGAGACGAGCTTTGATGTTCTTTTTTCTCAGCAGTGGTTTTCTCCTTGGAACTCTGCCATGCAGGCCATTTTTGCCCAGTCTTTTCCTGATGGTGGAGGCATGAACGCTGACCTTAACTGAGGCAAGTGAGGCCTGCAGTTCCTTGGACGTTGTTGTGGGGTCTTTTGTGACCTCTTGGATGAGTAGTCGCTGCGCTCTTGGGGTAATTTTGGGCGGCCGGCCACTCCTGGGAAGGTTCACCACTGTTCCATGTCTTCGCCATTTGTGGATAATGGCTCTCACTGTGGTTCGCTGGATTCCCAAAGCTTTGGAAATGGCTTTATAACCCTTTCCAGACTGATAGATCTCAATTACTTTCTTTCTCAATTGTTCCTGAATTTCTTTGGGTCTCGGCATGATGTGTAGCTTTTAAGGATCTTCTGGTGGACCTTACTGTGTCAAGCAGCTCCTATTTAAGTGATGCCTTGATTGTGAACAGGTGTGGCAATAATCAGGCCTGGGTGTGGCTATAGAAATTGAACTCAGGTGTGGACAACCACAGTTATAGTATGCTTTAACAAGGGGGCAATCACTTTTTCACACAGGGCCATGATGGTTTGGATTTTTTTTCACCTTTAATAATAAACACCTTCATTTACAAATTGCATTTTGTGTTTACTTGTGTTGTCCTTGACTATTGTTTAAATTGGTTTGATGTTCCGAAACACTTAAGTGTGACAAACATGCAAAGGAACAGGAAATGAGGAAGGGGGCAAACACTTTTTCACACCACTGTATTGGTAAGGGCGTGGGAGTCGACCGACCTAAGGTAAATGGAGAGAGTGTTACTAGGGAGAGAGAGGAGAGACAGGAAAAGAAGAAAAGGGGAAGGACTCTGCATATAGGGCGAGCCGTGAATAGGCAGAGGCACAAAGTAGCCAGGCTAAATCGCCCAACTAAACAATGCTCAGTCTCCGGGGCCAAAAAAAATTGGTCCAGAAGAAGGTGCATTGAAGAATGGGGGAGCAGTGACTGTTCCCCGCCACCAGCGGGAGAATTTTGTTATCTAGCAGTATAACATCTATGTTTGCTATAAAACATAGCGTAGGCTAAGAACAGATTGAACATAACAATTGAACCATCCAAACTGTCAACATTTTAAATGAAATAACGGCAACTATACTAAACCGGAGTCAAAGAGGATCTTTGACAGGAGGGTCAAGGGATCCAAGGGGATGGGGAGAGGGGAAGCGAGAGGAGGTGGGGAATCCAAGGGAAAGGAAGGGGAAGAATGTCAGGGGAAGGAGAGGAAGGGAGACAGGAAGAGGAAGGGGGGCAGGGAAAGGGAGGTGGGCGGGGGGGAAGAGATGCATCGGGTTGGGGTAAGGAGAAAGGGAAGGGGGAGGAGGAGATGGGGGGGTGGGGGAGGAACAAGGAGAGGGAAGGAAGTGGAAGGTGAAGGGGTATACAATGAATACAAAACCTTTAGGGAGTACCCATAAGCGGAGATATACAACAGCATAAGCACAGCAGGCACATGTACTCCATACATCTTGCAATTCAATGACAGTGGAAGCTAAAGGTGACATTATAAAAATATAAAGTGGAAGAGGAAAAAACAAAAAATAAATAAAATGAGACGGTTAAGAAATAAAAGTGAGTCTATGAGGAAAACTTAAAGGTTCCGAACCACATGAAGGATGAAAAGTGTGAGTATCAGGTAATAAGAAGCGGGACATAAGATAATGTTGAAATGTGAGGACAGGACATAGCTTAGAACTTGAGCGAGGCCATCCTTGGTGCAGGGGTGGCCAGTCACTCGACAGGATGTCGGGGGCAGGCTGAACTGGGTGATGATAGAAAGACCGTATGTAAAAAAATATAATAGAAAGGGGGGGGGGGGACCGTTCCGATGAGCCGGAGCCCGATGGTGAGCAAGGGCTCCTTAAGAGTAAAAAGAGTAGATAACGGCTGACGGACCCCAAGGTTTCGGTGGAAGGAGATCCCCGAAGTAGGGATCAGTGTCCATCTTCCTCACGGTAGTCCAAAACCTAAAGGGGGGCAAAGGTAAGTGCATGCAGTGAAGCGTGAAAAAGAGAAAACAAACCCAGATTCTTCAGCGTGGTATACGGGATTTGGGTGTAGCGGCTTTGTCAATCACGGGTCTCGATGGGGTTCCTTTGCGGATTGATGCTGGGCCCGGCAGGTTTCGTTGTGGCGTATTCAAGTAAGGGTGGGCCGCCAGGCGAGCTAGAGTGCGAGGCAAGCTGGTCTAGATCCAATGCGGCCACTTGCTTGGAGGCTGCTTTCTTGGAGTCCTTGCTGGATCTTCGCAAATTTCATTTATACTGGACCAAGGGCATACCAAGTTCTCCCTGGGCCAATGAGAATCACATGACAAATCTGGAAAACTTTGACGTAACGTTTCTCTGTCCCAGGCCAGTTGTCACCTGCTCAACCCCTTTGGGGCAACTCTGCACTCGCCCATTTTCGTACCATTCAGGATCCCCAGCTGTGGGCATGATATGGGATCAAGACTATTGGGGAGATTTTGCCCATGGGTGCATTCTTAAACTTTGCACAATTGTCTCAGAGGTTCAATCTGCATGGCTGGATGCTGTTTTGGTATTTCCAGTTGCTGTGGCCCAGTTCCCTCAGAATCCTATACTCAAAGCTGATCCTATTGAGGACCTTTTAGCTCCTGGAGACCTAGATAAACCGCTGTCTGCACGTTATAGCGCTCTTCTTTGTACTGATGTACCTATAATAGAAAATCTTTGGGAATACTGGAAGGAGGACATTCCCTCCTTAGATAAAGAGGACAGGGAGGATAGCCTAGAATGGGGTCCTAAGCTTGCACTTTCATCCCGAGATAAACTGATCCAAGTTAAGTTTCTTCATCAGATCTATTATACTCCTGTAAGGCTGCAGAGAATGTTTCCAGACTGAGATCCTACCTGTCCTCGTTGCCGACTCCAACCGGGTTCATATATACATATGTTCTGGGAATGACCTTCCATAATGACATACTGGAAGGCAGTCTTTGATGAAATTAACCTCCAGCTACAACTTGAACTAATCCCTACTCCCTCTTTGGTCTTATTGGGCATCCCCAAAGATGACCAGTGCTCTCATCACTCTAATGCCACGTACACACAACCGGACTTTTCGATGGACTAGATCTGATGGAATGAATCTGTTGGATATTACAATAGTGTATGGGCTCAACTGACTTTTTTTTCCCAAAAGTCTGACAGAGCTAGAAATAAAATTATTATTATTATTATTATTATTATTATAGTCTGGTCGTACGTCATCACTTTTGAATCTGTCGGACTTTGGTGTGCTTGTGTGTGGCCAAGTCCGTTCATTCGGAAAGTGAGTCAGAACTCCAAAAGTCAGTCGGGAAGACAGTCGGACCAAGTCCATCGAAAAGTCCGGTTGTGTGTACGCGGCATAAGCGTCTTAAAGCCGTTCAACTCTACTATGCCAAAAAAGAGATTCTACTGAAATGGTTATCCTCAATCTCCCTGAACATTGACCTGAACTCCTACTGGTGGGGGGTTGGGTCCGGATGTCGCATATACCCTATTTTATACTACCACTGCGTCCCCCTTGGAGATAAAATAATGTGCTCTCTATATTGCGATTTTGCTATACCATGTATTATCTTGTTTATCATACTAAGCTGTTTCTTTACGTTTTCTATAAAGCCCATTGTATACCACACCAAAGGATAGTTAGCTTTCTCAAAACTATAATGCCAACATGACCACTGTGTGCATCGTTCGTGGGGTTAACACATTGTAAGCTTAATCGCTTGCCAACCTCTCTATAACACATTTACCGCTGTGCAGGATCACGTGTATATATACATGATTCTGCACTTCCGGGTATTGGACACAAGTGCGATCTGCTGTGATTTTAAAGCGGGAGCTGATCATCAGGTGTATACACCACTCCTCCAGTGCCCCTGCACAATAAAATGAATGGCCATCGTTTTGAAAGCGCCCTAAAAGCAATTTGAAAGCAGTGCTAAGCTAGCGCTTTTAACCCCTTTTTAACCCCATCCTGAGGGGGTTAAAAGCTTCCCGCTAGTGGCACCAAAGCATCACTATAACAGTGGTAAAGTGCAGCACTTTACCACTAACGCCCACACCACCCAAGTGGGAAAGGGATCTAAAGCAGGAATGCCGATCCATGCCTTCCACTAGTACAAGCACTACCACCACTACACTGAATCAACAGCTAAGCACACATTTAACACGTTAATCACCCCTGATGTTAACCCCTTTCCAGCCATTAGTACAGTGACAGTGCATCTTTTTAGCACTGATCACTGTAATTATGTCACTGGTTCCCAAAATACTGTCAAAAGTGTCATTTAGGTGTCCAATGTGTCCGCTGCAATATCCCAGTCCAGCTATAAATTGCCGATCGCCGTTACTAGTAGTAAAATAAATAAATAAAAATTCCATACCTATATCCCTGCTATAACTTTTGTGTAAACCAATCAATGTACGCTTATTGGGATTTTTTTTCCAAAAATATGTAGCAGAATACATATTGACTTAAATTGATGAAGAAATTTGATTCTTCAAATTTTTTTATTGTATGTGTTTTAGAGCAGAAAGTAAGAAATATAGATTTTTGTTTTTCAAAATTGTTTTTGTTTATAGTGCACAAAATAAAAACCACAGCAGTGATCAAATACTACAAAAATAAAGCTCTATTTGTGAGAAAAAAAGGACATCAATTTTATTTTCGTATCACAAAAAATGGCCTGGTCAGGAACAGGAGGAAATCTTTCGGAGGTGAAGTGGTTAAAAGACGGCGTTTTTTTTTAACAATGTCTTTCTCTTGCTACATGTATAGATTGGTTATTGAGCAACAATTATTATTTCATAAATATATTTTACAGCTTTTATTTAATAAAGTGCTGCCTTGTTTTATGAAACTCGCTTTGGCAAATGATAAATGAATAATAAAGTCGGCAAAAATAGAATAACATCAATGAACATTTCATTCGCCATGTCAGATTAACGGAGGTGCTCAGTAATCTGCTCAGTACATTTCAGTTAATAAAATGTAAATAAAAGGTGGCTCAAGTCAACAAAACATGTTTGTTTTCTTATTGGAATTTAATTCAGACTTAGCCAAATTCTTCAAAACAATATGTACTGTGTTACCAGCACTGTTCCAGTTCATATTAGCAAATCCCAATATTACATTATTGGTTTTAGAAGAAGCCTCATAAAAATGAGTCATATATTTTATTAGGTAAAGGTTGCACTGCAGGAAAAGAGGGCAAGAGACGCTGGCATTGTTCAATTCTGTTCTTATTCAGGTAATAATATTATTGCTGTTAGCTTTTGTTTTCACTATAGAAACATAATGCAATCTCTGTTTTCCAAAATGCTATTTTTTTTTTTTACATTTGTTTACTTTCGGTACAGGCATTTGGAATGTTATGTACAGTACATTACCAGTTAGTTGACACAAAAAATGGAGTATAAATCAGATAATCTAGGAGACTTGAACATTTAAAATGTATTGAATTTTTGAAAGAATATCTAGCAGCTAATTTTTTTATGTTTTATCAAAATTAACTTCAAATATTATCATGTCAGTTGTTTTGGTTAAATATGCTTAAAAAAATAAAATCACATGGTTTTCTAACAAAGCCATGTAATAACCATATCAGAGCTCATAAATAGCTTTGTTAGGAACAAGGCTAACCCCAAAGCTAACCGTAACTCTTTATCTCTAAATTCACGTGATCACCTTGTCATTGCTGGCTTTGTTGATAAGCAGATAATTTGGCTTTGTTGATAAACCAAAAGATAGGTTTAGAGCTAGGGTTAGAGTTAGCAATGGGGTTGAGGATAGCATGAGCCCTTGTACACACGGTCGGAGATTCCGACGGAATGTGTCCTATCGGATAGTTTTGTCGGATAATCCGACTGTGTGTGGTCTCCATCGGACTGTTTCCGTCGGAGTATCCAATGGACCAAGTTTTCCAAAATTTTCCGACAAAATGCTCCGATCGGACATACTCTGATCATGTGTAGCCTACTCCGACGGCAAAGTGCCACACATGCTCAGATCAAATTCCTAGACCAAAGCTATTGGCTACTAGCCTGAACATAGTCCCGTCGTAACGAAATAACGTCATCAGGTTATGTACAATCGGATTTTCCGACGACTTTGTCCGACCGTGTGTATGCAACAGTTTCGGACAAAATCCGTCGGACATAATCCGTCAGACAAAATCCAACGGATTTGGTTGTCAGAATCTCCGACCGTGTGTACAAGGGCTTAGATTTAATACTATGGTTTTCCGCTGTTTTATCAAACATCATATTCCCAGAAATGAGGGGCTTTTTTTTGGTACAAGAGCAGGTTCAGGATTTTTGGAATAAGCATCACTAAGGATCCTTTCACATGGGCAATAAAATCAGGTCAGCCTGTCAGTTTTTTAAGTGGACCCGATCAGATGGTCCATTCTTTCCTATGGACCAACAGGTGTAAACAGACTTGTGTCCATTTCCACCCACCTACCTTCTGGTCTGATCAGGCCCACAAAAAAAAAAAATGAAGGACTGCTTCCATTTGGTTGGACTGGATTGGATGCAGTTGAGTGTATACGGACAGCAGAGTCAGTTTACTCCCGGCCACCCATAGAGCAGAGCAGGGTCTCTTTGTGTCCACTCTGCAGATACTGATCAGACACGGACCTTTCATCCACCCTGCTCTGCTCTGATCAGCAGAGGATCAGCTTACAGATGCCCTGGTGATCAGAAGAGAGGCATTCGCGTGAAAGGGCCCTTAACTGTAAACATTTGATTTCCACCCTCTTTTGTAACACCTGTATGGGTCTTCATTTTGTGATTTGTTTAAAAAAAAAACTGAATGGGTGGGGTGGTCGACCGTATGTGAACCACGATGGACACTTTTATCTGGAGCTCCGGGGATCCTGATAATAAACCTCACCTTTTCTTGTGAGTACAAGCCTGGGGCTTCCCTGTCACATCGGCAGCATGCTTTGACTGTTGTGAAGCTGCTGACCGAGGCTCCTGCTGAAAGAGCAGCCGACATCATCCCTACAACACACGTGGCTCAGCACCATCTTGCTGGGATGGCAGGGAGAGCTGCTGCATATCCTCTCCTACAGCTTGCTGGCCCTCCTGTAGTGCACTCTGATGCCAACTCAAAGCCATTCACAGAGACTTTTCCAGCCTCCCCTGTACTGTGGTCTGAAGCTGACCTGTTAAATAAGTTGAAAGCACTGCTGGCTGAAATGAGAATGGAGACTGCTGGGACATCTGCTGCAATAGTGCCACCCCCAATGGCCCAAAATGGAACAGTAGTGATCCCGGCAGACATAGAGTAAAGCAAAACCTCCTTATTAGGGCACATTGATCACCTAGCAGAGAAGTGCAATCTTATCCAGAGCGTGCTGGATAAGATCAGGGGCAGGCTGGCGTAGGTCAAAACCCACATCTCTGCCACAGAGGATCTTACTGACACTCACACCTCTACCTTGGCGGATATGCAGCGCACGATGGATGCCCTAGTAGCTAAATCGGATGATGCTGAAAATTTTCTGAGGTGCAATAATGTTAGTGCTGGGTCTTCCCAAGGGCGAGGAGGGTGATACACTGGCTGAGTTTTTTTAAAGCCCTAATGGGTCTTACTGAAGTGTCGGCAACATATGTGGTAGAGCGTGCACACCATGTACCTACTGGTCGCTACAATGCAGGTAATAGGTCCTGGTTAGGTGTCAGGTTTTACCTGCAGCAAACGGGCAAATGCGCGTGCGCACTTGCGCGACAGGCACGTGTGTGTGCACAGTGCGCGCACACGTGTGCGTTTTAGTGCTGTTTGTCGCCAGTGGCCCTGCTTAAGGAGGGCAGCTGCACTTGCTCAGTGCTGTTTGTCTGCAGCTCTGTATCTGAGTCTCCTGTTATCCGCCTGCCGATTGTATTCCCTGACCCGACTTTCGATTGACCTTGCTGACCTCTCCTGTCCTGACCCCGGCCTGCTTGACCTTGCTTTGGATTGAACTTCTGTTACCGAACCCCTGCCTGCCTGTACCTCGCTTCTGCCTGCTGAACATACCCGATTGCTTTATCTGTTGTGACCCGGTCTGCCTGATCATCCCTCTGTTATTCAAGTGTGCTGCATCTTGGTCCTGCTGCTGTTGCACCTGTGTCTGCTGACCACTGACTGCTGATCCATCATCTACCCTGAAGTTCCAGTCTCCGGAGGACCTAGCTGCTGCTTCCAGTTCAGACACTCCTACCCTGCTGCGCTCACGGGGCCACTGTCTCCATTCCAGTAGTCCCTGAACCAGAGCTGTAAGGCTGCTTTCACACTGGGGCGGTATTCAGGCGTTACAGCGCAAAAAATAGCGCCTGTGTAGCGCCTGAAAAAAACCGGCCCCTTTCACTCCAGTGTGAAAGCCGGAGGGCTTTCACACTGGAGCGATGCGCTGGCAGGACGGTGAAAAAAGTCCTGCTAGCCGCATCTTTGGAGCGGTGAAGGAGCAGTGTATTCACCGCTCCTACCCATTGAAATCAATGGGACACCGCGGCATTACCGCCGGCAAAGCGCCGCTGCAGCGGCTCTTTGCGGGCAGGTTTAACCCTTTTTCGGCCGGTAAAGCACTGCTAAAAATAGCGGCACTTTACCGCCGACGCCGCTCCCGCCCCAGTGTGAAAGCAGCCTAAGAGAGGTCTTCTTCCGTCAAGTCAGGCTCACCACCAGGTACCTAACATTAGATTTCTCAATTACTGCAATATGGACAAAGTCCTTTCTGAAGCAAGGAAACATCCTACACTGCCTTATGGTAATACGTCTGTTTTCCTGTTTCCCAACTTCTCAGTGGAGTTACAGAGGAAGAGGAAGACCTTTAACATTGTCTGTCGCTGCCTTCGGGAGAAGAACATCAAGTATAGTATGCACTATCTCACCTGCCTCTGTATTCAACACTCCGATTCAGTCCAATTCTTCTAATCTCCAGCCGAGGCGGATGCGTATATTTCTACCCTGTGGTAGGCGTACCAGCCCTCTATTTCTACTCCTGTTTTTGAATGAGGAATGCATTTGCTACTTCCTGAGTTGTGGGTTGCATACACCGATTCACCTGAGACACCTTGACTCCCAAGTTTTATTCCATACTCCTTCAAGTTGTCCTGTCTCCCTCCTCACTGGGCACTCACTGAAGTCAGTCCATGCATGGGGGGGCTTCGGGAAGGGAAAGGTCAGGGTCACAATGTCCTGGGTGTGTTACAAATTATTCCTGATTGCATTGCCGGTACCCTGTGAAGTTTCTATTCTGTTGCTGTTTTGTGAGCTGATAAGACAGTGACTAAATGTGAATCCTTCCAATACCAGAGTTCCATCGGGCATCTGTAGTAGACTGAGTCCCTAACCCCCCCCCCCCCTTTTGCTGGATACAGTTGCATCGTTTATAGAAGAAGAGGATCTTGTTGACGTGTTTTGGAACTTGAAACTGACTAGCTAGTTATGTTGGAGTAATAGCTAGTTGGTAGGGAGTTATAATAATGTTTCTGCAGTTTAGTGTTACGTGGCAACCATGTGTATCTGATTTACATTGGCGCATTTTCATGATTATATTGTATTTGGTCTTGTGGCGTAGCGTGTTGTGTGGTATGGCAGCCCCATTTACTGGCCCTCAATGGCACTGCCTGCTGGTCCAGGTTCTTTTTATTCTCCTCATTCTCCTCCTGTCGCTTTAGATTTTTTAACTCTAATCCTTGTGTCATTTCTACAATTAAGTATGGCAATCAATCTGGTTTCATGGAATGTGCAGGTGCTTAATAATAAATGTAAACCCGCCCTCAAGTTCAAGTTTTTCAACGCACACAAACCACGCATCTTGTTCCTACAGGAGGAGACCCATTTAATGGGCAATAAGATCTTGTCCCTCCATAGGGCTTGGGTCCAGCAGGCCTTTCATGCAGGCCATCCTACTCAAGAAATCAAACAATTCCCTATAAGGTGATCAGTGTCTCTATGGACTCAGAAGGCCGATATATTATCCTGTTTTTAGATGTGAATTGTGTACACCTGGCTCTCTTTATACATGATTTATATAGTGCCAACCTTTTTACGCAGCACTTTACAATGAAGAGGTGGGGCAGTACAATTACAGTACAGATCAATACAGAAGGGACAGGAGGGCCCTGCTTGTAGAGCTTACATTCTAAAGTGAGGGGGTGGTGGTACAAAAGGTAATAGATGAATAGGCAATGATTTAATGGGGGTAACTCAGGGACAATTGTTAGGTGAGTGTGGGATAGGCTTCCCTAGATAAGTGAGTTTTTAGGGATTTCCTAAAGGTGAACAGGCAGGATTTAGCCAGCAATTGGATGTGGGGGCTGAAGGAGAGGTCAGAGTCAAGAATTACACCCAGCACCCTGACATGTGTGGAGGGACCAATGGTTGTGCTGTTGATCTTAATCGTAAAGTCATGGGGGGGAGGGGGCTGGGAAGGAGGAAATATAGCAAGCTCAGTTTTATAAAGATTGAGTTTGAGAAAGTGGTGTGACATCCATACAGATATGTCATTCAATAAGTTTGCGAAACCATGGGAGGATCAACTGACCCAGGGAAGAGTTATAGAGCAAGAATAGGAGGGGCCCAAGGACAGAGCCTAGGAGTAGGAGGAGAACCAGGATAAAGCAGAATCACTGAGGCCAAGGGAGTGTAGTTTGCTGAAGAGGAGCAGGTTGTCAACTGTGTCGAAGTCAGCAGAGAGGTCTAAGAGTATGAGTATGGAGTAATGGCAATTGGTTTTAGCAGTTATTATGTCATTGGTGAATTTTAGTAGGGCAGTTTCAGTGAAATGTTGGGGATAGAAGCTGTAGGGGTTCAAGAAGGTTGTTGTCCGTGAGGTTAATTGTATGTGTATGTCCCACCTCCCTTCTCTCCTGAAATTCTGTACACTATTTAGGGGAGTCTGGTGACCCTCCAGGTCACCAGGACATACTGGGCTGAGGACTTCTATCCTAGAGCCGGCACTGGATTCCTCAAATCCTCCAATGAACTCTTCCTTGGACTTTGTGAATTGGGCCCAAACCTTTGATGTTACTGAGGTCTGGCGATTTCAACATCCCCAGGACAAAATGTACTCCCATTTCTCCTCTACCCATAGATCTGTGTCTCAGATTGATTTGGCTTTCTGCTCCAGGGCGGATTACCTGCCGGCTGGAGTTTCGGATCATGCACCGCTGGAGAGTTGATATTGGGGGTCGGAGAAATCCAAGACGCTGGTGCTTGGTCCAATATTGGGAACTAAATGAAAGTTCTAACTCCACTCCAGATGGTATAGGATGTCTTTAACTGCCTAAGGACCGCCTCCTGCACATATACGTCAGCAGAATGGCACGGCTGGGCACAAGCACGTACCGGTACATTGCTCTTTAAGTGCCTAGCCGTGGGTCGGAAGCGTGCCGCCGGCGGCGTGCTCCCGACCCGGTCCTGAGCTCCGTGACGTGGCCTCGGGACCAGTGGACCCGATCGCTGCTGGTGTCCCGTGATCGGGTCACAGAGCTGAAGAACGAGGGGAGGTCTGTGTAAACAAACCTCTCCTCGTGCTTCCTACTGAGCCTGTCACTGATCGCCTGTTCCCTGTTATAGGGAAAGACGATCAGTGACGTCAGAGACCAAGCCACGCTCCCTACAGTAAAAAAAAAAACACACACACACACACACACACTTAACCCCTCCCCGCCCCCTAGTGGTTAACTCCTTCACTGCCAGTGTCATTTACACAGGAATCAGTGCATTTAAATAGCACTGATTGCTGTATAAATGACAATGGTCCCAAAAATGTGTCAAAAATGTCCGATGTGTCTGCCATAATGTCGCAGTCACAATAAAAATTGCTGGTCTTTGCCATTACTAGTAAAAAAAATATATTAATAAAAATGCTATAAAACTATCCTCTATTTTGTAAACGCTATATCTTTTGCGCAAACCAATATAATCGTAATTGCGATATTTTTAACCAAAAATATGTAGAAGAATACGTATCGGCCTAAACTGAGGAAACATTTTTTTTTAGATATTTTGTGGGAATATTTATTATAGCAAAGAGTAAAAAATATTGCATTTTTTTCAAAATTGTCTCTCTATTTTTGTTTATAGCGCAAAAAATAAACTGCAGAGGTGATCAAATACCACCAAAAGAAAGCTCTATCTGTGGGAAAAAAATACGTCAATTTTGTTTGGGAGCCACGTCGCACAACCGCGCAATTGTCAGTTAAAGCGACGCTGTGCCGAATCGCAAAAAGGGGCCTGGTCCTTTGGCTGCAAACTGGTCCTGGGCTTAAGTAGTTAAAGTGGGTTGTAAACGCTTGTGTTTTTTCACCTTCACAAGGTGTTTAAGGAATGTTTTGGCACACAATCCTTGCCTCCCTCCTCTCAAGCGCATATAGTGCTTAAACCAAAACCTGGTAAAGACCTTACATTGTGTCCTTCCTATAGGCCCACATCCCTCCTTAATTACGACGTCAACATTTTTGCCAAGGTGTTAGCTACCAGGTTGGTTACTATCCTTCCTACTATGGTCAGTTTGGTTTATACTGAGCAAGTCAACAGACATTCATTTACACAAAGTACTGACTCTGCAATCTGGTGTGGCCACATCCTGTTGCACTGGCATTGGTGCTAACAATGGTCTAAGGCAATGGGTCTAACATGCAAGACCATGTTAGAGACTCATGCCATATCTACTACCAAAGGCTCTTGCTCATCTGGCAAAAGAACTTTATAATTTGACTGAGATGCTGCCTCTTTGACTGTAATATAGAACCATTCTAAAACTTTACAGCACACCCAGGGTATCATTGATATGCAGTTGGCCATGGTTTCTAAAATGCTCATGCACTGGGAGGCCAAAATCACAGAAGAACAAGTCCCTTTCTGCAGTTTCACTCTGATCGGAGGTATCTTCTATAGTGGAAGAGTGGTATTGGTGTGAATATTGAGATGTACTCCAAGATATGTAATCTGTTAGTTTGGCTCTAGCTGGCTTTTAATGTTCACTATCCAGTCATATCTTTTCAGGGTGGCAAGTAGAATCCCCTCTTGAACTATTGCTTAGTCTCAACTCTGGGCCAGCAACAGGCTGTGTCCAGATTGTAGTGGACCCCCTGCTCCCTGAGAGTGGCAATTAGGACCTTTGTAAAGTTTCATGGGGAGGTGGAGAATCTATAGTATTTGTGGTGGCAGAGAAGTACAACACTGGCTGTTCATTCACATTTGGCTGCCAAAATGTTTTTCCCTGGAGAGGTTGCATAAACAAATACTTCATACAAGCTTGTCTGGTAAAGGCATCCCCCTGCAGGCCCCTTTGGTCACCTTGAGCACTCAGGGGAAGAGGAATGGAAATATTTATAAGAGCTTTTGCAATATTTAGTTCTGGACCTGCGGGATATATAAAATCCATGTCATCATCCAACCTATTGTTTTAGATAGGGAAGGTAAGCCAGCAAGGCTGAAACAAACAAAATAAATCAGCTAGTGAGAATACAATTTTTGCTTTTATCTGAAACTTACCTTAAATGATAGCCCTTTTCCTAAGCATAAGAGGGTCTTGAGCTTGTGTTAAGTAATTAATCTTTAGAAATTCAAGCTGCAGCACATAACATTCCAAGAGAAAGAGAGGCAAGTATATGGGGGGGGGGGGGGGGGCCAGGTAAAAGAATAACAACAAATAACATAAGAACAGAAAAGGTGGGCATGAAATGTACCTTAGAAAGGCATGAAGCAGAATACAAAAAGGCTCCTACTTGGTAGCTCCACCAGCCCCAACAATGCATGGTCCTACCTATGGCCACTATGGAGGCACAGCACAGGATTCACTACATACTCGCAGGCTACTAGGTGCATCCCAACACTCCCCAGGAGATGACAGGAACCAAAAGACTGCCTTCTTTATACTCTTAAACAGAAAGGGAGCCCAGGACTGCCATAGAAAAGGAGTCAGAGGAGGAAAAATTGAGGAACACTGTCATGTACCTTTGTATCAGAGCCCAATAGTTGAAGCAGACCTCTCTTACAGCCCTGGCTCGAGGACCACTGGGGTTGCAACAGTGGTTACGAGAGCTCAGTGGGGTAGGAGTGCCTGTAAGATCTGTAGTAGCTGACACCGATAAGAAGGGATGATGCACCAGAAGAACTGGACTGTAGAAGCAGCTGGAGGCAGTAGCTACAGGTGCGGGTCAGCGACCCCTGGATACTGGCTGGGACAGGATCAGGAACAGTCTGGAACAGAGTGAGACAAGCCGGGTCAGAATGGGTAACAGATAGGTAATGCAGCAGGCAGAGAGTAGTCAGAGAACAGGCAGAGGTTTGGCAACAAACGATCAACAGATGCAGGTATAGCAAGGTCAAGTCAATCCACATCAGGATAGGAGAAGACAGCAGTAGTCAATTAGAGCTGGGTCAGTAATAACAAGCAGGTACAGGATCAGACTCAGGTAAAGCTGCACTAGAGCAGTTGCTCTCCTTTTAACCACTTAAGCCCCAGACCAATTTGAAGCCAAAAGGACCAGGCCCCTTTTTGCGATTCGGCACTGCGTTGCTTTTCGGCCAAAGGACCAGGCCCCTTTTTGTGATTCGTCACTGCATCACTGACAATTGCGTGGTCGTGCGACGTGGCTCTCAAACAAAATTGGCGTCCTTTTTTTCCCACAAATAGAGCTTTCTTTTGGTGGTATTTGATCACCTCTGCGGTTTTTATTTTTTGCTCTATAAACAAAAATAGAGTGACAATTTAAAAAAAAATGCTATATTTTTTACTTTTTGCTATAATAAATATCCCCAAAAAATATATAATTATTTTTTCCTCGGTTTAGGCCGCTATGTATTCTTCTACATATTTTTGGTAAAAAAAAAATCACAATTAGCGATTATTGATTGGTTTGCGCAAAAGTTATAGCGTTTACAAAATAGGAGATAGTTTTATAGCATTTTTATTAATTTTTTTTACTAGTAATGGCAGCGATCAGCGATTTTTATTGTGACTGCTACATTATGGCGGACACATCGGCCATTTTTGACACATTTTTGGGACCATTGTCATTTATACAGCAATCAGTGCTATTTAAATGCACTGATTGCTGTGTAAATGACACTCGCAGTGAAGGAGTTAACCACTAGGGGGCGGGGACGGGTTAAGTGTGACGTGTTTGTGTTTTTTACTGTTGGGGGCGTGGCTTGGCATGTGACATCACTGATCGTCTTTCCCTATTACAGGGAACAGACGATCAGTGACAGCCACACTAGGAAGCACAAGGAGAGGATTGTTTACACATACCTCTCCTCGTTCTTCAGCTCTGTGACCCGATCGTGGGACACCAGCAGCGATCGGGTCTGCGGGTCCCGCGGCCATGGTCACGGAGCTCAGGACTGGCTGGGCACTTAAAGAGCCACGTACAGGTACGTGATTGTGCCCAGCCATGCCATAATGTGCAGGAGATGGTCCTTAAGCAGTTAAAGGGGCACCAAGCCAAGTTAGCAAGCACACACGCGTGCCTGTTGCGTGTTCCTGCACATGCGTGCCTGCCACGTGCTCCCGTGCATGTACGCATGCTGCGAGTCACTGTAGGAATATGTGTGCGTATGTGTGCATGCCCGAGCATCCACCTTGTCACAGGGTATCCCTGACAAACACATCAAGGAAAGTACACTAAGGTGATGTCATCAGAGAAATGGCAGAGGAATGACAGAGAAAGGAACATTAAGCAGAAGAGTGACAGGAAGCAAGAGATTCAGTAAAGGATAACGCTAAGTTGCAAAGGATACAGCTATGTGGCCCAAATGCACCTTCAGAAACAAATGTAATGCCATTTCTGAGAACATTTCTGGTTAGCACCTTTTGATGCATTTTGCAACCCAGGGTAGAGGACTGTGTCCTGGGAGATGCTGAACCCAGGCAGACCCTGAACTATTTGGTAGGTGTTGAACATCAGTACACTGGTCTGCAGATGAAAAGTCTTGGACAAATTAGAAAATGTTGTGGGTGGGGTCACTATATTAGCCTTTTATATATATTTGCACTGGTCCTGTGGGTGGGTAAAGGGGTTTAACTCTATCATTAATGTGAAACCATGTATGCATCAGTAAAATACATTATTGATGTCTGATGTTAAAAGTATTTTTATATCCCAGGTAGATAGAAAACAAGCTATTCTGGGCTTTTTATGCTGAGATATGTCTCTGCAATAGTGAATTCCCAAAATGTTTCTATAAAGCGCCCTTCTGAATGTATTTAGAGGGGGCTGTTCATTTTTTTTCAAACATTTTCTTTATTTATTAGTTATTAATTTTGCAGTGCTTCTGCCCCTCCAAGCCCTAAGCCTCATCAAATTACTTAACTGTCAAGTGACAGATCTTGTTTTGGATTTTAAGTCAATGCCCTTACAGCCCCTTATACAGCCTCTTATACAGCCCGGACCTTGGAATCAAGTACATCATAGGGATCAGGGTTCAGTATGAAGAATAATGTAGGTATCTCCAGACATCACAGAACTGTTATTACTTTTTTGTGCAATTTTGTTTGGTCTGGTTAGGCTCACTTTAACATTGTAACTGCACTTGTTTAACAATAGTGAATACGTACATGACAACAAATAATGTACATGTAGGGGAATAATTAAATAGCAGTGAATCTGACTCTGTCCAATCATTTACTGAAAGTGAATCTAACTGGTGAATGGTTTTTAGGTAACAGTAATGGATTTACATTTCTTTCAATAAAGCAGTACATCTGACATTGACCCAACACTCACTGGGGGTGAATGTTCATGGTACACATATTAGAAATGATAGTGATTGATTTACCACCAGTGGTGTAGAGTGAAAGTCACATTCACTGTTTTTATAAATATTCTCATTAATGTTGTGTATTACTTTTTTTAGTTTGTAATTATCTACTGGAAAACTGTAGAGGACATTTTTTACCACAACTTATTTTTCTACACAGGTCCATGTGGCATCACTAGAAGCTATTTTTTATGAAGGGATGTGTGCTTTGTTCATTTCTTTTAATGTTCTTCAAGCTGGCCATGCAATGTAAACCAATGATCAAAAATGTCCAACCATATGAAAAACTGGAACACACATAATTAGCATTTTTTACATTGGCATTACTTTTGTAAGTAGTAAAACATTACAAAACATCATAAACAAAAGGTACATCTAAATGCACTATTCATTTATTTTATACCTCATTACTATGTTTCCTGCAGGTTTTTTTTTTTAGTTACTGCTCTTTTGACATTTAAACATATGTGAACATAGAACCAGGAAGGTTATTTATAGCAGCTTTCTTCGAGACTCAAGTCTTATCCAAATGTTAAAGAAGTTACATCTGCTTGTGCACAGTATTAGCTGGGGGCTAACTAAACCTAATTCCCTGAGCTTTAGGTAATTTAAGCAATAAGAATAAATACGCCACCATTTTTTCTGTGGCAACATCTTTTTAATTCTAATTCCATTTATTTCTAATTCTTCTCTAATTACATATATGTTCTAGTAGTAGAATCCCAATACTAGGGATAAATGTACCAACATTCAGACAATTAAAGCTGAATAGTGTATATATATTTTTGACTTTGCAAATAGAAATGAGGTTCTTTATCTCTCTCAACTAAAAGTGTACCTGCAAACAAAAACTATTTATAGTTTTGGATAGACTGGTGCAGGGTTAGACGCGCTATCAGTTTTTATGCTAGCCTGTGCCTCCTGGGGAGATTTACACCAAAACTGTCCCCCGAACAAGAGGTACCGTAGTTACAATTGCTGTTGCCTAAAAGAGAAAAACCTCTCAGTTTGGGAGATTTCCTCTTTATGCCTGTTGTGTTTTTGGGACAAGAAACAAAGGGACATTTCCTCAATCATGCATAGACTGCAAAACTAATAATCAGCAATGGGTCTTTAACCCATCCCTTTTATTTCCAAAATTACAAAAAAGGTTTTGGCTATACATACACTTTAAACTAAAACTTCTCTCTCTCGTCTCCTACATCTCCACATTAGACAGTGAGGCCACCCATCAAAATAACAGGCCAACAGGGAGCCATCAAATTCAGTCTTTGACAATAAGTGTAAGAGAACTGCTGTAGTGCTCCGGGCGCATTTGCGCATGCTTGTGCGCACAAGGGACTGTACTAATCAAGGGCGCGCGCTGAGGTGCACGCGCACGTTCCTAGGTGCGCATCCGCACACCCTTTGGCTTCAGATGGCCTATTTAAGGGCCACGTTGACTTGTGGCAGATGCTAACCAATCTTCAGCTGTTCCTGTACCCGTAACCTGTGACTCCTGCCTTTGCCTGATTGATACCCGTTGCCAACACCTTGTTTTTCGTTGACCTTGCTTCTGGACTCTCCCACTTCACTGATTATTGGTTCTTCATCCCGGCCTCCTATCTGACTCTGCTCCTGTCTGATGATTTGGTACCTCACTGCCTGCCTGCTTCCGAACCTGACTATCCCCGTGACTCTGCTTCCCCGTTTCCTGTTTGGCTCTGAGCTGCCTGCCGTGTTTCTGTGACTCCGCTCCTGAGACCTGCTGCAACTTCCTGCATTTCATCATCTGTCTCAAGCATCTTGGGATCCATCTGCATTCACTCGTGTTCCTCTCCCTTGGGTCCTTCTGTCTCTATCCTCAGCGGGACCCGGGTTGGAGAGACAAGAGAGACTGACCTTGTCACTTCAGACTCCGACCAGGTATGTGACAGTAGGTTCAGTCTTCAAGAATATCAAGAAGTGTGGCAGTATAGAATGTTCTTGCCTTCAGGTACTACAGAACCATTGCAGACTTCTTAAGCTACATGTAGGTTCACAACAGGCACACATTAAATTGAAAGCCACAAAGAACCTGAAATTGTCCACTCAAAATATTAACATTTTTAAGGTAGTTTTAAAAAAAATTGTTTTTGCTTGTGATGGTGTATTACAGGCCACCCACTTTACTACCATCAGAACCTTGCCATGGCTAAGCACCACTAGAGCTATTGTTATTCACAATTAAACACAGATATTTGTATAATATATATACCATATCTCTATACCATGGCAACTATATCTTTTTATGTACCTATTTGCTTATTTTCTAAAATAGTATGTAATGATGCCTCCCTTAACCCTGGACCCAACAACACACTGACACACAAGGAACAATGACAAGAGTTTTATAAGGGTTACGACAAAGCCAGCAAAAAGAAGAATGATACAAAAAACCTTTTCACTGAAGGGTTGAACTGTTCTAGAATGCCAATGCAATGAACAGCACTGCAGCACAAATAATATTTGTTTCTATAAATTTCCTGTGAGGGGACTGGTCACAACACACAAGAATAAATAAAGGGAACAACCATATCAACTTTAATGGCAGCAATAGCAGAACTAAATATCTCTACATGAATGAAGAATACTAATAGCAAGGTGGCCTATCTTACAGTGCTTAGTCCCTGACTACACCACTGACAACTGGAAAAGGGCCTTGATGTCTGCTGGTGGTCAGGCCCTTAAACTCTTTTAAAGTGCTCACTCTCAATCAGGGGAGGACTTGTAACCTGAGAGAACACTTCTAAAGTATCCGAGTAAGATCCTCCTAATGATGGCAAAATCTCAAGGCTGCCAGCAAGCAAGATCAGATACCGGTGGCCAAAAGGCCTCTTACCACACGTGATGTTTAGGTGCCCTTGGGTCTACAGCCCTTTCCGCCAAAGGCCCGTTGAGAGGTTACACTATACTTTAGAGCTCCCCTCTCAAGCTCTTACCTGTTAAAACCTCAGGCTTTGCCCTTATGGAGTTTACAGTACACGTTGACCAATCTCTCTGTACACTGTACAGTACCTCTGGGCATGGGCGTCCACAGGTAGAGGCAAGGGGGGTCAAGTGCCCCCCCTGGAATTGGCAATGTGTCTGCACACACTGGTATCCGTGAGCAGTCCTTGCAGGCACAGCGGGGAGGAGAGGGGGTGCCAAATTGTGAGCTGCACTATGCTCATAACACTCGGGAGAAGCTCTTCAGCAATTTGCCCAGCTCTCACTCTGCCCCATGCTTTGACCTCTGATACAGCCGCACACTGAACTGAGGCTGTGTTTGCCTCCTTCTCTGTAGCTGCAGCCGTACCAGACAGGATAAGAAAGATCCTCCCAGGTTTGGCTGCTGTCCAAGTCAGAGAGATCACAGTCAGAGCAGAAGTGAGGGTGGGCGGAGCAGGAAGATAAAGTTCACTCAGCAGCCACTGTCCAGCCCAACAGTCACCAGAGCTCACCCCAGGCCAGCTTAGAAGATCCTGAATCAAGCCATGGAAGCTGCCATTAGGTGAAGTGCTAAATGATATTTGTAGAAGAAGCTGGGTTAGTGTGAGCTTGTTCTGTGTCATGGTCTGTATGTAATCAGTGCTTGCAGATTACTGTTCAGTTATTATCCAGCAACTCTGATAAGACCCCAGACCAGGACAATTCTACTACATCCCAGGTTCATTACAAATCTGTAATGGACATATTTATGGCTACATGCTTTGATTGCAAAGGAGGTGAGCATCTGCAGGAATTAATTTCTGACTAAGCATGTGATCGGTTACATATTCTTTAAGGTCAGTTACATATGTCTAAAAATCTCTCACTCAGTTTTAGACCCCTTTCACACCAGGGTGTTTTGCAGGCGCTATAGCGTTAGAAATAGCGCCTGCAAAACGCCCTAAAGAAGCTGCACCATTGTCTGTAGTGTGAAAGCCCGAGGACTTTCACACTGCAGCGGTGCGCTGGCAGGACGTCAGAAAAAAGTTCTGCCAGCAGCTTCTTTGGAGCGGTGAAGGAGTGGTGTGTTTACCGCTCCTCCACAGCTGCTCTCCATTGAAATCAATGGGGCAGCGCTGTAATACTGCCGGCAAAACGCCGCTATTGCTGCGTATTGCCGGCGGTTTTAACCCTTTCGCGGCCGCTAGCGGGGGTAAAAGTGCCCCACTAGCGGCCGAAAAGCGCCGCAAATCCGGCCCATGCTATCGGCGGTGTGGGGTGAAAGGGGTCTAAATCATTTTGGGCATTCTGTATGTAGCTGTTAATATTTTACAAGAAATCTGTATTTTAGGCTAATTAAAGACCCAAAATTTAGCGCAGTTTGGCATCTTCGCTCTGGTCACCAGATAACTTGTCCCGGCACTGGCAGGGCTGCAAGGTCCGTGTCACTGGGCATAATAGGAAACAGTAGCATTTGTATGGCCACAATAGGAGTTTTAGGCCTCTTTCACCCGGCAGATCCATTCAGGTCCGCCTGTCAGTTTTTCAGGCGGACCTGAACGGATGCTCCATAGAAGTCTATGGAGCATTGAAAAAGTGGGACTGAGGAAAAACTTACTTTTCCATCAGTCTGCAGATCAGATCGGGTGACGATGGACTCTACGGTCCGTCGTCATCCGATCTCCCATAGGGGAGATCGGCGCTGTGACAGGTCCATCCCTGTGCAGTGTGCGGAGACGAACATGTCCTCTGCCTGCTCAGCGGAGATCGCTCCGGCGATCCCGCTGAGAAAGCTGATATCCATGGGGCGGATCAGCACTGATCCACCCCGTATGAAAGAGGCCATACAGTATGGACAGAATATCATCTTTATGATATTGTGCCCATATAACTGCTATTGTGCCTATATAGATGCTATTGCACCCATATAGAGGCACACCAGCATCTATATGGGCACAAAAGCAGCTATATGGGCACAACAGCCTAAAGATGCTATTGTATCCATATAGATTTTAAAATCTCCACTGGCTTAAGCCAATGCTGCACCATGCAGGTGTAGTTTTTTTGTGTGATTGATTTATTGCCTAATTGTATGTTTATTTATACCTTCACTTGCTGTGGTCGCTCGCAGCATATTTTGCATGGTTTTGCATGTGCCTCAGATCACCATGGCAAAACCAGGTACACCCTTTCCCCCAAAAAGTGCCAAATGTGGCAGTGGAATGGGGGAGGGTGCAAACAAGTGGAGCTTCTCCTTTTGGGTGGAGCTCTGCTTTAACACTGCCAAAAGCCACCAATAGGGAGAATAGATTGAAAGTAGAATTCCAGCTTGCGCTACCCTTAAAAACTGCCCCCTTACCCTTACACCTAACACCTATATGGACTAAACTATTTTCAGACTGTTCCAATCTGGTCATGTTATCTCACCTGTGTGATCCAGCAGCGTATGCAGGGGAGAGGAGGGAGCACCAATAACAACTGTGACATGGGAACCTATGGGTGACATCACCTCCTCAGGCTTTATCAGCTGTCGCCAAGCGCTTTCTCCCCTGCAGCCACTGTTGACTGACACAGGTAAGATCACACTACCAGACCTTAAAATGATGCCCCCCCACCCCCCCCCCTGAAAAATGTTCTGCAGACGCCCATGCCTCTGGGTTAAGTCCTCTGCTGCACTCACCAAAAGTCAGGCTGCACTCCTACTCTGGGATTCTCTCTCTGCTCAATGTCTCTTCACAGCATACTCTCCTCATCCAGTCCCATGTCCTGCAGCTCTGCACACAGCACTCCCCTGCATAACACAGCCTCTTCCTGGACTCTGGACAGCTCTGTCCATTTCAGTTCCCTTGTGGCTCTTCTGTCTCCAAAAACATTGACACCACTCCTTCTGGACATTTTCTCTTCCCACCTGGCACCTTCCCACTCAAATGTAAAAGCAATAATGCAACACAGGTTCAGAGTGGAAAAAAAAACAGCATAGACTGCAGAATAATGAAGGCACATGAAATCTGCACAAACAAGGACTCTTCAAAGCAATGTCTCTTTAAACAGTACAGAACACAAACTATTTGAAATTATCCTTACAAACACAAAATACTTTAATTAATTTAAAAATGCATGACACAACATCCGTATCAGCTTACTGGCACACACACAATTGTAGGCCATCTTAAATGGCATAAGCTCTCTGTGTTTAGTTTGCTTAACCGGTTCCCGACCAGCGCACGCCGATGTACGTTGGCAGAATGGCACAGGCAGGCATATTGGTGTACAGGTACGTCCAATCTTTAATGCCGCCCTGTCATCGCGAGCGTGCCTCCTGTGGCGGGCTCGCGTGCCGGTCGGGACCCCCGTGAGTCAAATACCACCAAAAGAAAGCTCTATTTGTGGGAAAAAAAGGACGTCAATTTTGTTTGGGAGCCACGTCGCATGACCGTGCAATTGTCAGTTAAAGCGACGCAGTGCTGAATCGCAAAAAGTGGTCTGGTCTTTGACAAGCAAAATGGTCTGGGGTGCCACCAAAATTCATTTAAAACTGATACAATAAATCAGAGTAAATTTTGTATAGATGACTACAAGCTACTTCCCTATACATATTAAGAACCCCCAGTAGAGCTCCTTTTGCCCTCATATAAATACAGAAATGGTTTGAGGAGGTATCTGTTGAGGCGAGTAGTACAAAAAAGAGCATGAATCTGTTATCTGCTATAAAAAAAAAAAAGAAGAAGAAAATTGCATCATCCTAGACTCTGCAGCTATCAGCACTGACAAGTTCTGTACATTCTCTGTTATGTAGCCACCATATTATTCTTTATTCCATTTCCTGTTGAAAAATACTAACATTCAGAAGCCACATTGACAGCTTTACATTGTCATCTTCCGAATCTTTACAACCAATTTAAAGTATAATAAATGTTACCTTCATAATAAATCAACCTCACCCCCCAAAAATATATGTGATGAAATAATTTCATAATTTTCACTTTTTACCTTATTTTTAAGTTATTATTTCTCTTACTGTAAGTAGGAATACTTTACTTATACTTAAAATGTAACCATTTCCAGTCGAATTCTCCTGAAATCTGCAGTCAGTATATTACTAATGTTTAATATGAGTTGTTCCAATTTTTAATATCATTTAATCAGATGCTAAATCCTTTTTCAATCCTCTGAATTCTGAGCGGGTCTACCAGATATGATATGATCAAAAGTTTTCCCTGCTTCCGTTTCTCTTGTACTCCATATAAAATTTTAAAGCCTGAACATAATTTTATCACATAACATCATGTTTTAAAGTTTTGTTCTCAAAAACCTTTTTCTAATAGAGTACTCTTTAGATTCTTTCACTTTCTGTTACTCTACATGTCACCACTAAGGAGTGCGGATACCCTATAGAAAAAAAAATATATATTTCCTCAAATCTTCAAACACCTTTATATTATAAAGGATTAGTTGTACCTTATTGTGCAATGTGATCAATAGCATTACCCAGGGCTTAGTATGAATGAATAAAATATTAATAATGCTAAATAATTTGTTAAAATGAATCAAATATATCATAGAAGGCTTTGAAGCTGCTATCTCCCAACTCATACTGGTTGTTAGTTATGGGATAAGCTAAATCCGTGGATTAGGTTAAAAGAGGAGCTATTAAAATCACAATCTAACACTTTTACCTATTAATACACAGCCCAAAACCTGACATTCTGAAAGTGATGCATCTTTGCCCACCTTATCCACTATATTGCAGCAAAATATGGAGTTCTCCTATTTCACAATGGAAGCTTGATTCATCTTTCATTGGTTCAGATCTGTTCAGGTATTTTGAGGAGGAAAAAAAAAGTGCCAATAGTCCTCCTAATTTGTATACATAAACAAAAATTACCAAACTGGAATAAAATAAATCATCCAATAAAAACGTTCTTAATTTTTCAGTAGTCCACATGTGTATGTATTCAGCATTCATAACATTCTATAATCAATCTAGTGCTAAGGAAAAAAAGGTGCAGGTAAAGTGGTGTTCCCAGATGGGATTGCTCTAAACCAGGGATATGTAATTAGTGGACCTCCAGCTGTTGCAGCACTACAAATGCCATGAGGCATAGCAAGACTCTGACAGCTCCAAGCATGACACCCAGAGGCAGAGGCATGATGGGACTTGTATTTTTGTAATAGATGGAGGTCTGCTAATTGCATATCCCGGCTCTAGACCGAGGAAGAATCCTGAGGGATCAATGGGGTGGGCAAATACATGGCAAATGAGGTTCAATGTAGAAAAATGTAAAATAATATATTTGGGTGGCAAAAATATGAATACAATCTATACACTGGGGTGTGAACCTCTGGGGGAATCTAGGATGGAAAATGACCTGGGGGTCCTAGAAGATAGGCTCAGTAATGGCATGCAGTGCCAAGCTGCTGCTAACAAAGCAAACAGAATATTGGCATGCAAACGACAATTCTCCCGCTCTACAAGACTCTGGTCCGGCCACACCTGGAGTATGCTGTCCAGTTCTGGGCACCAGTCCTCAGGAAGGATGTACTGGATATGGAGCGAGTACAAAGAAGGGCAACAAAGCTAATAAAGGGTCTGGAGGATATTAGTTATGAGGGAAGGTTGCGAGCACTGAACTTATTCTCTCTGGAGAAGAGACGCTTGAGAGGGGATATGATTTCAATATAAAAATACCATACTGGTGACCCCGCAATAGAGATAAAACGTTTTAGCAAAAGGGAATTTAACAAGAGTCATGGACACTCATTAAAATTAGAAGAAAAGAGGTTTAACCTTAAACTATGTAGAGGGTTCTTTACTGTAAGAGCAGCAAGAATGTGGAATGTGGAATGTGGAATTCCCTTCCATAAGTGGGGGTCTCAGGGGGGAGGCAGTGATAGTTTCAAGAAACTATTAGATAAGCAACTGAATGACCAAAACATACAGGGATATACAATATAATACTGACATATAATCACACACATAGGTTGGACTTGATGGACTTGTGTCTTTTTTCAACCTCACCTACTGTGTAACTATGTAACTATGAGGGTAAGGATAATAAGCCGCAGTCACCAGATCATACTGATCCCTTGTTTTACCATGTGGGTTAATGTAGCGCTCTTTGCATCCACTCCTGGTTAGGTGCTACTCTGCTCCCAAGACTGATTTCACACTCTATCATACCTGTGATATATTTAAGATGATGCTGTGAGTGGATTGGCGTGGTTGGGATACCAGTTGTGTGCATTTTAATAGACAATGTTGTCTTTTAACTCATGCAGTTGCCTATTGTAATTGTTCTCTGATCATTTTTGCATTTTGAACAAAACTTTTTTGGAGTATGGAGTATGGACCTCTTAGGGGACTTTCTCTATGTCCCTAAACTTCTTCCCCATTCTTAGTAATGTATAGGTCCTTATATTGGTCGACACTTCTGTATTAGACCTGGGCAAGCAAATTAGTGTCAGTAAGGTCCATGTCCATTTCCCCTCCCCTATTTTCCTTAATTATGTCTCTCCAAACCTTTGCTCCTAATATAAAACTCTAGAATGTTTTCAGCAAGTGGCATACATTTGGAAAAGAAGAGAGGGCTCCATATAGTGAAAGCATCATTTATTCAACAAAAAGACCCCCCCCCCCCCACCAGAACACTCTGATCAGTGCTCTCTGCCATTGGCTGAGAGCGCTGATTGGGAGTCTGTCATATGCTGATTTTTCCAGCCAAATGACTGGTTACTGTCGGACAGACCAACATTCACACAGGCAGAATGTTGGCATTCTTCTTTTAATTGGCAAATGTCTCCCGACATTTTGCCGATGTGTGCAGGGATTTATTGTTATCCTCGCGATTCTTCCTCTGTCTGAAGCAACCCCACCTAGGAACACTACTTTACCACTACATTTTCTGCTTTGACACAAAATTGATTACGGAATGTTATGAACACTGAGCACATATATATGTGGACTAATTAAGAATTTTTTATTGGATGATTTCGTTTACACCAGTTTGGTGATTTTGATTTATGTATACACATTGGTACTTAGAGTAACAGGATACTGTGCCTTGAAAAATTGTCCATACCCCATTTCCACATTTTGTCATGTTACAACAAAAAATGCAAATTTATTTTATTGGGATTTTATGTGATACACCAACACATACTGGCACATAATTGTGAATAGGATGGAATGGTTTTCACAGTATTTTACAAATATTTAAACATACTTTATATAAATAAAAAGTGTGGTGTGCATTTGTATTCAGCCCCCTTTATGCTGATACTAACTAAAATCTAGTGGAACCAATTGACTTCAGAAGTCACCTAATTAATAAATAGAGTCCACCTGTGTGTAATTGAATCTAAGTATAAATACAGCTGTTCTGTGAAGCTCTCAGAGGTTTGTTAGAGAACCTTAGTGAACAGCACCTTGAAGGCCAAGAAACACACCAGACTGGTCAGGGATAAAGTTGTGGAGAAATTTAAAGCAGGGATAGGTTATAAACAAATATTCCAAGCTTTGAACATTATTATTATTATACACTATTTATATAGCGCCAACAGTTTACACAGCGCTTTACAATGTATAGGGGGGGACAACACAATTACAGTACAATACAAAAGGTACAGGAGGGCCCTGCTCATAGAGCCTACATTCTAAAGGGAGGGGGTGGTGGTACAAAAGGTAATAGCTGCAGAGAATGATTTAATGGGGGTGGCTCAGGGACAGTTAGGTGGGTGTGGGATAGGCTTTCCTGAATAAATGAGTCTGATCGGACATACTGGGGCAGGGAGTTCCAGAGGACGGGAGAGGCTCTGGAGAAGTCTTGAAGGCGAGCATAGGAGGAGGTAACAAGGGAGCTAGAAAGCAGGAGGTCCTGGGAGGAGCGGAGGGGATGATTTGGGCAATATCTGCAGACGAGGTTGGTGATGTAGATGGGCACGATGTTGTGGATGGCTTTGTATGTTATGGTTAGCATTTAGAATTTTACACGGTTGGGTAGGGGAAGCCAGTGAAGGGATTGGCAGAGAGGGGCAGCAGTCACGGATCGATTAGTGAGGTGTATTAGTCTAGCAGCAGTATTCTTAATAGACTGAAGGAGGGGAATAGCCTGCTTAAGGGTAGGCCATTAACATCTCACGCAGCACTGTTCAATCCATCATCGGAAAATGGAAACCGTATGGCACAACTGCCAACCTACCAAGACATGGTCGTCCACCTAAACTGACAGGCATGATTAACGAGAGCATTAATCAGAGAAGCAGCCAACAAGCCCAAGTTAACTCTGGAGGAGCTGCAGAGATCTGCAGCTCTGGTGGGAGAATCTGTTCACAGGACAACTATTATGAGTGGCAAGAAGACAGCCATTCTTGAAAGAAAGCCATAAGAAGTCCCGTTTGCAGTTTGCGAGGAGCCATGTTAGGGACACAGCAAACATGTGGAAGAAGGTGTTCTGGTCAGATGAGACCAAAATTGAACAGTTTGGTCTAAAAGCAAAATCCTATGTGTGGCAGAAAACTAACACTGCACATCACCCTGAACACCCCATCCCCACCATGAGACATGCTGGTAGCAGCATCATATTGTGGGTAGCTTTTCTTCAACAAGGACAGGGAAGCTGGTCAGAGTTGATGGGAAGATGGATGGAGCCAAATACAAGGCAATCTTAGAAGAAAACCTGTTAGAGTCTGCAAAAAGCTTGAGACTGGGGCAGAGGTTTACCTTCCAGCAGTACAATGACCCTAAACATACAGCCAGAGCTATAATGGAATGGTTTAGATCAAAGCATATTCATATTTTAGAATGGCCCAGTCAAGCTTAGCCCTAAATCCAATCTGTGGCAAGACTTGAACATTTCTGTTCACAGATGCTCTCCATCCAATCAGGCTCGATTAACATCTATGCATGTTGCTTTTGAGTGTTTCTGCAGTGCTTTTTGCAGTGCAAATCGTGGCAAAATCATGGTAAAAACACGATACTTGCGTTTTGGATGCGGGTCCATTGACCTCTATTACATGCAAAACTCTGCATTTTGCATGAAAAAAAGTCCCCGGCACAAAAATGCATTGATGTGAACGTGTTCCATAGGAACCCATGTTAAAAAAAATTCCCTGCATTTCTGCAAAATGCATCAAAAAACGCATTAGTGTGAATCAAGCCTCAGACAGAGCTCGAGCTTTTTTGTAAAGAATGGTCAAAAATGTCACTCTCTAGATGTACAAAGCCGGTAGAGATATTAACAAAAAAGACTTGCAGCTGTAATTACAGCAAAAGGTGGTTCTACAAAGTAGGGGGGGGGCTGAACACAAATGCACGCCACACTTTTCACATATTTTTTGTAAAGAAATTTGAAAAACATTTATCATTTTCCTTCCACTTCACAATTGTGTGCCACTTTGTGTTTGGTCTATCACAAAAAATTGATAGTGGAAAATTTCAAGGGGTATAAATACCTTTTCAAGGCACTGTATATGATACATGGTTTGTGGGGTGATTATCACTTTTAAGCATTTACCATTGTCACTTAATAATTACTATTGTTTCCTGTAGTGACATAGCAACCAGCAAAGTGCTTTTGTTATATTTTTCCCTATGGTAACATGGTCACTTTAAGGTCAATTTGGTCAAAGCTTCTAGTTATAAGTCACATTTCAGCAGCTGCTAATCATGATGCTGAACATGTATGCAGTAGTGACAGGTAGAAACCTTACTTTTGTTTTGAATTTAAAAAAAACCTTAGAGAATAGCACCCTGGTATGATCATTATGAGAGCTGACTTTAAACCACACTATAAAGCCCTGATTCACATTGATGTAATTTGGCATGCAATAGCAGCAACCTTTTACTTATTTTGGAGATTTTGGGGGGGGTGCGATTTTAAATGATATCTGTACAGAAACCCACACAGATATCTCTGAAATCGTCCCCAAAGTCAGGAATGACATGCGGGAATGAAATCCTGCGAGTTCAGCTGAACTCTCACGATTTCCTTGCTGCAGTCAGTGTGAACCAGGGCTCAAAGGGGTTTAAATCATTTGGGACGTGGTTGTATGGCAACCGTAAGTGACGTTCATGCACCACTGGACGTGATGATCCGTGTGTTTTGAACTATTACATCGGGTGAGAAGTGACACATACCCTATATCCGCCGTGACAGGGTATATCTGGCATCTCTACCATTTTAATGAGATATTACTGTGCCTGTTTGTGAGTATATTTTCATTGGGCTGCGCTTTAATAAACGTTTTTAAGTGATTTGACGATATCATACTGTTTGGAGTATCTTTTCTCCTATATATTACCCGCTGGGGAACGTGGATTGATGGAATCTATCTGAACCCTGAGGTGGTTAACTGCTTGTTTGCCAAAACATGAGAGTGTTAGGCAATACTTTCTGGTGAGTTTACATCTAACTGGGGAGAGGAAACACGCTTGTTTACGCGGTGTGGTGTCGGATCAGAATATCAACTGTTTGCCCATAGAATTTGCTGCATCAAGTTTATTTATGGACTCTTACTTTGCACATTATCACAATTTGGTGTATAATTTTATGTGTGTTATCTTAGTGCTACTGTTTACCTCTATTCACTCATATTTAGTAATGGTATTTTTGAAAGTGGCTGCTTAAGCGTATTCAATTTTATTTATCTGTGGCTCAGTGTATAGATCCCAGTTGAAGGCACTTTATGAGATCTTGTAGTTTTAATGAATTGAATGTATGTGATTTGTGGAGAGTACTTCACGTGTTGGTTAAGTGTGGTGCTGGTAGACTGACAATCAAGCATGGGGGGGGGGGGGGTGGGTGCGTGCGACCGATTGTCTGTCCTACCGCCTCCAGAATCAGCCTCCTTTGCCGCCCAGTAAATCCTACACCAGATTAGATTATATTCTTGCTAAAAAAAAAAATTCTGCCAGAAATTCACAGTTCAAACCATTCAGAAGTTTGTAGCTGTTTCTTTAATATTATTTCCAAATCTCAACATTATAGAAACAGAAACTCAATGTGTCATTGCTTTCAGGTCCAATAATATTCTTGAGAATTGTTCAGCGTGATATCATATTTTCTAATTAGACCCCCCGTCCCTAAAAGTTGGCAATATGGGCTGCACAAAAACCCTAGAATATTGATCCAAATGGCCTCCTAACATAAGAAAAGAAATAGTAAAAACAAAGCCAAGAAATCATGACGTTTAAAAATAAAAAAACAAAATAGTAGCAGTTCACATCCTACAATACATCAATATATATTTGGGAAACATAGAAGCTGTACAATTAGATTTTATATATTAGTGACAAAGGGATGCTTTTTCACTGTTTAAAGCTGCATTGACTTGGACAGAGCATAATTTAGCGTGCAAAGATCTCTGAACAGGTGTGGGAATTATTGTCAGGTGGGTGTTTTCCTTACAAAAGGGCAATCAGTCTGTATAGCCTGTGCTCATTCACTAGGAGCGTGAAAAGTGGGGTACACACTATAAGGCTGGGTTCACACCGCTTTGGCAGCGAGAACCGGATGTGATTCGCACCGCACTGCAGTGCAAATCACATCCGATCTCTGTGCGATGCGAGTTCAGCCATACAGATAGTATGGGTGAATTCGCATCGCACCCGCCGCAAACTCGCACGGGACCCTTTTTTTGGTCCGCAGCAGAATCGGATCGCATGGGTGTTCACACCATGCGATCCGATTCCTGTCCGAGTCTGCGATATGCGAACTGATCTGGGGGTGTCATTAACATTTCACTGACACTCCCAGCAGTCCGCATAGGGCAGTGTGAACTGCCGGTGGGAGGCATGCGATGCGGGAAAACACCGCAAATTCGCGGCGTTCCCGCATCGCTTCAGTGTGAACCCAGCCTTAGGCCCAATACACACTATTAGATTTTCTTCAGATTTACCAAAACCATGTAGTGCAAGGGCCTGCCTGATTGCATACAAATTGAAACTCTTAAGGTTTGACCTCATATGGTTTTGGTAAATTTGAAAACAAAAATCTTCAGAAAATCTAATAGTTTGTATGGGGCTTAAGAAAATAGGGCAAACAATCAGAACCGATGAATGAAAATTTTTAGGAAATTTTTTGTATGACAAAAGGATTTTTGTTTGTTTATTGTTTCTGATCATGCACAGTATCTCTTTTCTGATTTTTCTTGTACAAAATTGTGTGAAAATGGTACACATTAACCACTTAAGGACCAGGCCTCTTTTTCAGATTTGGTGTTTACATGTTTAAAACAGTTTTTTTTTGCTAGAAAATTACTTAGAACCCCAAACATTTTATATTGTTTTTTTTCTAACACCCTAGAGAATAAAATGGCGGTCATTGAAATACTTTTTTTTTACACCGTATTTGCGCAGCGGTCTTACAAGCGCACTTTTTTTGGAAAAAATTCACTTTTTTCGAATAAAAAAATAAGACAACAGTAAAATTAGCCCAATTTTTTTTTATATTGTAAAAGATAATGGTACACCGAGTAAATTGATACCCAACATGTCACGCTTCAAAATTGCGCCCGCTCGTGGAATGGCGTCAAACTTTTAGCCTCAAAAATCTCCATAAGCGACATTTAAAAAATTCTACAGGTTGCATTTTTTGCGTTACAGAGGAGGTCTAGGGCTAGAATTATTGCTCTCGCTCTACCGATCGCGGCGATACCTCACATGTGTGGTTTGACCACCGTTTTCATATGCGGGCGCTACTCTCGTATGCGCTCGCTTCTGTGCGCAAGCTCGTCGTGACGGGGTGTTTTTAAAAAAAAAATAGTTTTTTTTCTTATTTATTTTAATTGATTTTATTTATTTTTACACTGTTTAAAAAAAAAAAAAAAAAATGGATCACTTTTATTCCTATTACAAGGAATGTAAACATCCCTTGTAATAGAAAAAAGCATGACAGGTCCTCTTAAATATGAGATCCGGGGGATCAAAAAGTCCTCACATCTCATATTTGGCCTAAAATAAAAAAAAAAAAAAAAAAAAAAAAAAAAAAATCTAACATTTAAAAAAAATATACCTTTAAGAGGTATGGGCGGAAGTGACGTTTTGACGTCGCTTCCGCCCTCCTATGGTATAGAGACGAGTGGAGGCCATCTTAGCCTCACTTGTCTCTATGGCCAGCAGATGAAAGGACCTGATCGCCTCCACCGCTACCGACGGCTCCGGTAAGCGGCGGAAGGTGCGGGAGGGGGGGTGGCACCTCTCCCGCCGCCGATAGCGGTGATCTCGCGGCGAATCCGCTGCAGAGACCACCGTTATCGTACAGCCGACCGCCACCTGAAGAGATGGATATCTCGGTTGTGGCAGCAGCTGCTGCTGTTACCGAGATATCCCTCTTCAAAAATAGGACGTACATCGTCGTGCGGCGGTCGGCAAGTGGTTAAATGAAAATAATTCATTCTGTTCCCATGCAAGAAGAATTTAGCAGTTTGTCCCTTTGGAAACTTCAAATTTCACACTGAGGCAGTATTCAGGCATTTTAGCGCTAGAAATAACGCTGGAAAACTGCCTCCCATGCCACCTGAATGTAAAAGTCCATGTGCTTTCACACTGGGGCAGTGTACTTGCGGGAAGTTAGAAAAAGTCCTGCAAGCAGCATCTTTGGGGCAGTTTGGGAGCGCGCTCCAAAAACATTCCTGACCATTGCAATGAATGGGTACTGCCGCAATACGGGCATTTTTAACCCCTTCTTTGGCCACTAGCGAGGCTTAAAAGCTCCCCTGTTAGCGGGCGAAAATCGCCGCTAATGCGCATCTGAAAGGAGCAGTGCTTTAGCGCTAATGCATCCCCAGAGTGAAAGGGGTCTTAGGGACAAAGAAGTCCAAATAGCAGGAAAGCTGATTTATTGCAGTCTGTGATGAGACAAACTGTGAGTCTGAGCAGATCAAAGTAGCCGGTGGTCTATCAGAAAGCCGCTATCCATCAGAAAGTGCAACTGAAGTGACATTCTGTCAAAGCCATCTTGGTACACCCACATTAAGCCTACAGTCTGAAGTTGCAAAGCAGACATCTTTTTACACCCACCAAGTCTTGCATTTCACACTTTTTTTTAACAGTAAGCTGAGCTTATATAGTGAAATACAGGATTTTGAAATCCGTCAAGCTGTTTTTATGTTGAATCTTAAAAGCAGTGGGGCTCTCTCAGATTAGCAGGCTTGCCGATGCTTTTAAAATTCAACATCAAAACAGCGTCACAGATTTCAAAATACTGTATTTGACTCTATAAGCTCAGTTTACTTGTAAAAATGTGTGAAATTCACTCCGGTGGGTGTAAAAAGATGTCCGCTTGCCGCCTTCTGACTGTAGGCTTAGTACAGGAGTGTGTGGGTGTACCAAGATGGCCACGACAGAACGCCACTTGCGATGCATTTTCTGATGGGTAGCGGCTTTCTGACAGGACACCGGCAAGCTGTTTTTTCTTGTGAATCCTGTGTGATGGAACTTTTTTTTTTTTATAAAAAAGTGGGTGGAAATACCCTTAGCCCTTGTGCACATGGTCGGAGATTCCAACGGAATGTGTCCGATCGGACCGTTTTGTCAGATATTCCGACTGTGTGTGGTCTGCATCGGACTGTTTCCGTCAGAGTATCCGACGGACCAACTTTTCCAACTTGCCGGTAAAATTTTCAGACAAAATGCTCCAATTGGACATACTCCGATCATGTGTAGAGAATTCCAATCGGACAAAGTGCCATGCATGCTCAGATCAAATTCCTACACCAAAGCTATTGGCTACTAGCTTGAACGTAGTGCCATCGTAACAAAATAACGTAATCACGTCGGATTTTCCGACAACTTTGTCTCGCCGCGTGTATGCAACAGTTTCGGACAAAACCAGTCAGACAAAATCCGACGGATTTGGTTGTCAGAATCTCCGACCGTGTGTACAAGGGCTTAGGGCCAGTTTACACCACATGCAGTCCAGTGCCTTTTTTTCTGCATCAAAAAAGCATGGAAAGTAGGTCATATGGTTTTCAATGGCATAGTTCACACCAGTGCTTGCAGTTCCAGTGTGTACCAGTTCAAGAAAAAAACGTAGAATGCATCACAAAAGCCCTGGATGCACATATCCTTATTTAAGGTTAAGAAAAAAGAGGGGAGAAACACACTGGAATGCATCAAAAACGTGCATGCACAAAAGCATCTGGACTGTGTTTCTATGGTATGAACTGGCCCTTAGACTGAAAATTGACAAGTTGACTGAGTTCCTTATGTTAAGTACTCACAATTGGTGCTCAGGTGTGGGCAATCAGATTGGAGTCTGCAGATCCCTGCTAAAGTTCTTGTATGATGAACTTTTGGTTCTATGATAAAACAAGCCACTGAATATCAGAGCACACACATTGTGTGAGATAAGTGATTTATATCCGCAACAGTTAACAAGAGAGCAGCTCTTAAAGAGATACTGTAGTGCACCCGTTTGCTGGAACCCTAAAGCCTCATACACATGATCGGATTGTTGGCCAACAAAACGGCAAACTTTTGTCCAAAGGGCGTTGGCCCAAACTTGTCTTGCATACGCATGGCACACAATTGTTGGCCAACAATCATGAACGTAGAGACGTACTACGTGGTTTTTCAGCTCTTTAGTGCCACACTTTGGGCTCCTTCTGCTAATTTCATGTTAGTAGAAGTTTGGTGAGTGTCGATTCACACTTTTCATTTTGTGCTTTCCAGTTTGTTTCTGAACGGCTGTTCGTCAACCAGACATGTTGCGGAATAAAGGGAGATAACGTGTTATTATTCGCTTTGTTTTTGCTTTGACATTATTTTTTTTGGTTGAATAATGATTTGATATGGTATATTTTCGGATGCATAGAATGCACTTTTTGGTTAAGTTCTATTGGCAGATATAGCATGTCTAATAGTATTTGTTTTCTTTTTTTAATGCACAATAAAAAAAATTGCGGAGAATAATACTTGGCTATGTGTTTTACTTCAAATGACAGTTTGGGAGTAGGCAGTTACATTTAAAAAAAAATTATATATATATATAATTATTCTTGATAACACTAGAAAAAAAAGCCGTTGAAAACTTGTTTGCAATAACTCCATCAGTATCACCAGCAAACAGCTTCATTATTATCCCATTAAAGAAGAAGAGAATGTGCGCTGCATTTCAGAATTTCATAATTTGCCACGTCACGAATGTTAATTCTCCATTACAAACGCTAGTTTACAAGACCGACTGCTTCTGGCTCATCCTTGCTTACGAGCATGCATGTTTGTACTTTTGTCCGACGGACTTGTGTACACACGCTTGGAAAATCCTACAGCAGACATTTGCCTGTGGAAAATTTTAAAACCTGCTATCCAACATTTGTCCACGGAAAATCCGACAACAATTGTCCAATGGAGCGTACAAACAGTTGGATTTTCCACCAACAGCTTGTAATCGAACATTTCCCATCAGAAAATCGGATCGTGTGTATGAGGTTTAATAGTTGCTGTTGTTGGATTTTGAATGTAGTGTGCCTGCAATATCAGTCACCTGAAAAAGAAGGACATTGCTAAAAGAGTGAGAGCACTCTGTGATTGGAGGGGATTTCATCACCTGGGTAAGCTCCACATGATCCCCAACACAATCCATTAGCTTGAGAATCTGCTATTTAGAGCCGGTTCACACAGGGGCGACACGACTTCCAGGATGACTTTGTGAGGCAACTTGGAGACGACTTGAACACGACTTAGACACGACCTAGGGCGACTTACAACACGACTTTAAATCACCCCAGGCCAGGCGACTTTTGCCGTGGCCAATCAGAGAATGAGCTCTGAAGGGGGAACTCCACACCAAATTTATGAAAAAAAATTGGCGTGGGTTCCCCCTCCGAGAGCATACCAGGCCCTTAGGTCTGGTATGGATTCTAAGGGGAACCCCTACGGCGGGGGGCCTCCCCCAGATCCATACCAGACCCTTATCCGAGCACGCTACCCGACCGGCCAGGAAAGGGGGTGGGGACGAGCGAGCGCCCCCCCCTCCTGAGCTGAACCGCGTGCCCTCAACATGGGGGTGCCTTGGGGAAGGGGGGCCGCGCGGCCCCCCCACCCCAAAGCACCTTGTCCCCATGTTGATGAGGACAAGGGCCTCTTCCCGACAACCCTGCCCGTTGGTTGTCGGGGTCTGCGGGCGGGGGGCTTATCAGAATTTAAAAAGGGGGCCCCGGATACCGGCCCCCCACCCTACGTGAATGTGTATGGGGTACAATGTACCCCTACCCATTCACCTGTGAAAAAAATGTTAAAAAAAACACAACACAGGGTTAAAATAGTTTATTGCACAGCTCCGGGGGTCTTCCGTCTTCGGGGGTCTTCTCGCCGGACTCCTCCGCTATCTTCTGCTAGCTCTTTTACTAGCGGAGGAGCCCGGCTTTCTTCTTCATTGCCGCCCTCTTCTTCCGACTTTGGGGGTCTTGTCCCCCTCTTCGGTTCTTTTTGCCGGGCCACCGCTTCTTCTTCCAGCTCTTTTACTAGCGGTGGCCCAGTCTTCTGCCGCCGCCGCCTTCCGTTCTTCCTCTTCTGGAGATGTCGACTCGATGCTCTCTCCGGCCGTAATGCCAGGGACGTGGTGCGCGGCGACTTATATAGGGACAAGGGGCGGGGTCACCGGTTGATGTCACATGGTGACCCTGCCCCCTTACGATGTCACAGTCCCAGCATCCTCCGGGGGGACAAGACCCCCGAAGTCAGAAGAAGAGGGCGGCGACGAAGAAGAAAGCCGAGCTCCTCCGCTAGTAAAAGAGCTAGCAGAAGATAGCGGAGGAGTCCGGCGAGAAGACCCCCGAAGACAGAAGACCCCCGGAGCTGTACAATAAACTATTTTAACCCTGTGTTGTGTCAGGTGAATGGGTAGGGGTACATTTTACCCCATACTCATTCACATAGGGTGGGGGGCCGGTATCCGGGGTCCCCTTATTAAAGGGGGCTCCCAAATTCCGATAAGCCCCCCGCCCGCAGACCCCGACAACGCACGGCCAGGGTTGTCGGGAAATGGCCCTTGTCCTCATCAACATGGGGACAAGGTGCTTTGGGGTGGGGGGGGCGTGCGGCTCCCCCTTCCCCAAGGCACCCCCCATGTTGAAGGCACGCGGCCTGGTACGGCTCAGGAGGGGGGGGCGCTCTCTCGTCCCCACCCCCTTTCCTGGCTGGTTGGGTAGCGTGCTCGGATAAGGGTCTGGTATGGATCTGGGGGGACCCCACGCCGTTTTTCGGCATAGGGGTTCCCCTTAGAATACATACCAGACCTAAGGGCCTGGTATGCTCTCGGAGGGGGAACCCACGCCAATTTTTTTTCATAAATTTGGCGTGGAGTTCCCTCTTGAGAGCTGATAATTCTGTCAGAGTCGCCTCCGTATAGACGGAGATCCGACTTGGAGGCGACCTCCATTGAAATCAATGGGTACCAGTCGCCTACAAGTCAGATTGAAGTAGTACAGGAACCTTTTCTGAAGTCGGAGCGACTTCAGTAGCATGCATTAAGACGGCTCTCATTCACTTACATTGATTTTTAAATGTTGTCCGACCTGAGGTGACCAGGGGTGACCTGAAGTCGGATCTGAGTCGCCCCTGTGTAAACCGGCTCTTACTGATGTAAACCTCACTTGGCAGTGGTAACCCCAGCTAAAGAGATTGTAAAGTCAGCTCTTAGTACAGTGAAAGAGGCAATGATTGCCATAAAGCAGGAGGTGAGCGCTGTTGCCAGTAGCAACACTGATTAAATTATATCAGTTGACTTTTTACAAAAAGATATTGCTTTCTGACAATGATAAAGAGTCTACCTTTGAGAGTATTGATTTGCCGGAAGCATGATCCAAACAATGCTGGTTTGAATTATTACAATCCCATTTAATAGTAAAACTTTTAGGATGTCTACTGGGAGGTAGGCAGGGACAATTATGACAAGCTTAAGGGTCAGTTCACACCACATGCAGTCCAGTGTGGTTTTTTTTCTGCATAAAAATGCAAGGACAGTAGATAATATGGCTTTCAATGGCATAGTTCACACCAATGATGCAATCCAGTTCCAGAGAAATAAAAGTAGAGCATGCTGCATTTTTCCTGCACTGGAACTATAAAACACATCTAAAATGCATCGGAACAGATGTCCTTATTTAAAAAATAGAGGGGGAAAAAAATGCACTGAACTGCATCGGAAATACATTCAAAATGCACTGGAACGAATCGAAAATGCATCAAAAACACACATGCAGCAAAGCATCTGGAGCACATCTAGACTATGTTTTGAACTGGCCCTAAGAGCAAAATATAGATAATAGAGCACTGTGAGGCAGAGCTACAGTAAAGGGGATTCTGGGATTTGTGAGCCCCTTAACTACCTCAGCCCTGGAAGGATTTACCCCCTTAATGACCAGGCCATTTTTGCGGTGCGGCACTGCGTTAATTTAACTGACAATTGTGCGGTCATGCAATGCTGTAACCAAACAAAGTAGGTGTCCTTTTTTTTCCCACAAATAAAGTGGTATTTTTCCCACAATAAAGTGGTATTTGATCACCTTTGTGATTTTTATTTTTTGCACAAAAAAAAGAACAATTTTGAAAAAACACAATATTTTTTTACTTTCTGGTATAAAACATATCCAATAAAAAATATGTAAAAAAATCGAATTTCTTCATCAATTTAGGCCAATTTGTATTTGGCTACATAGTTTTGATTAATAATAAAAAAAAAAACAAAAAAAAAAAACAATTAGAGTATATTTATTGCAGATGCAATAACTTTTGAGCAAACCAAACTTTGGGATAGATTTAGGGACTTTTTTTTTTTTTTTTTTTACTAGTAATGGCAGCAAACAGTAATTTTTAGTGAGACTGCGACATTACAGCAGGCAAATTGGATACCAAATAACACTTTTTGGGGTCCAGTCCTAAAAAAAATACACTGATTACTGTATAAATGACACTGGCAGGGGAGGGGTTAACATCAGGGGCAATCAAAGGGCTAAATGTGTTCCTGGGAGTGGTTTCCAACTGTGTGGGGGATTCTGACACTACATAAAGAGAGAGATTGGTGTTCCTGTATAGTAGTAACCACAGATCTCTCTCTCCCTGTTTGACAGAACGGCATTGTTCAGAATGATCGCGGGTGGCCGATGGCCATCCGACCCGCTGATTGGCTCCCACTGTGTTCAATCAAAGCGGGAGCCAGTCGGCGGCACGCAACCCAGACCAGGGAGCGTGGACAACGTATAGGACTAGTTAAGCTGGATACACACTATACAATTTTCTTACATTTCTTTCTTTTAAATTTACCAAAACTATATAATATGAGGTCAGCCCTAAAAACTTTCAATTTTTATGCAATCAAGCAGACCTTTGCACTACAACAGCAACAACAATAGTTGTATAGTGTGTATCAAGTTTTAGAATGGATTCATTGAAATGTTTGAAACAGCTGAGCATTTTCCCTTCTTAGTAAAGCAATGAACACATATGAATCAGATTCCCAATTACAACAGCTCGCACCTCTTTCTGGCAAAATTAATAAAATTGAGCTGAACAAATTTAAAACTTTTGAGGTAGAAAAAAAAAATCCCAGTGTGAAATTTGTAAGTACTGTATGTTTGTTCCAGACATTCAAATTGGGATTGCCACCTCATCCCTTTAAAACTGGACACATACTAATTACACAGGTTCGTTGGTTGATTAAGGTGGTAATTAAACTCACTTGGTGCCTTATCTGCGTTAAATTAGCCTCAGAACCTGTGTAATCAATATTTGTTAAGGTTTAAAGGGATGAGGTGGCAGAGATCTAGAAATACTTGCAAGCTAATGTCATAAGAATCGCCCAAAAGATATCAGCCCTCATAAATGCCTTGATTGTAATATGACTGGTGTTATCCAAATTAAAATAGTCAGACATCACTCTTGGAAATGTTCCTATAAGAAATCTTTAAAGTCAGTCCTTTAGGAATGTATGCTAGTGTGGTGCCAGGCAAGCCTAGAATGTACCTCTGGTTATATACTTAGATGTTCCATTTTAAATGTTGTTTGGGTAGCTATGCAAGCAGAGGTATTTGCAAACACAAAAGGAATGGGAGAAATAATCCTGGTGAGAAGATTTACAGGTCCTGTAGTGGCTGGGTGATCTAACTTTTATTAGGAAGGGACTATGGCAAGGAAGAAGAGTACCCAGGATGGCAGTAGATTGCAGCAATGTCTTAACAAAACATGCCAAGGTGGATGCATTGAGCTTAAAGTGATTGAAAACCCTTACATATAGCCAGTGAAGTGACTAGCCTCAGGTGATATACAGATATGGAACAAATCCTCATATAGAAGTTGTGCCTGATTATCTGCAGCCATCTGTCCTGTAGAACTGTTCAAAGTCTGGAATGTATACAGAATCTCTCAGCTCACACTGCAGATCTCAGTAAGGGCATCTGTAATTCCTGATTGGAGTAAAGGGATGCACCTCGCTTGACACTGTACATGGAAAACATGGCAGAACTGTGACTATCATTCACAGGCAGTATGCTTTTTATCACTTGGTGTTGGGGAAGTCACACAGATAACAGAGGAAAGAGGCAGCATTAGGAAATCACAGTCTCTGAACAGGTGTTGGACTTATTGGCAGGTAGTTGTTTTCCCCACAAATGCATAGCTCCCAACTGTCCCTGATTTGGAGCAATGTCCCTCTGTCCCTCCTTCCACTTAATTTGTCCCTCATTTTGGTCTGATCTATATAGTTGTATATAAAATGCATGTGTTTACCTTTCAAAAAGTGTTTCCCAGTGCTAAATATTTCATTTAATTTCTAAATGTCTGCATTTGAAAATTTTAAAAGCCAATGTAAAGGAATAGTAGTGGTATAAAAAAGTTTTTGGGGATTTAATTAACCTTTTTCTTGGTTAATTCTCCTTTAAAGGGTGTGGCAGGGGGCGTATCTGATGCCTACATATATTTGTTATCAGGTGTCCCTCATTCCCATCTCAAAATGTTGGGAGGTATGCAAATGGTCAATAAGTATATCCAGCCAGTACTTTTCCCTCCCTAGGAGAGTCATGCTACAGAATGCAGCAGTGTGTGTATAGACACACTAGCAGGGTGTGTCTGCATTCTGGCCTGCCTGGCCATAAAGACAGGCAACATGACCAGCTTGTGTGGAAGCCGACTGAGTAGTCAAATAGACAGAAGGCTAAGATATAGCAGTCTGTGTGGAACCAGACAGTGGGTCTGAGCAGACCAAATTAGTATGGGGGCTGTTCTTTACTGTGTATCATGTGTGATGCTGAACTCCTGCTCAGAAAATCTGATTTAAAACGAACTTTCTTTTGAGTAAAAGCATGCATAAAGAACACACGCTAAGATAATACAGCTATGAATCTGTATACAAGTGCATAGACTGTGTTATGCGCATATTTTCAGACACCACAATCTTCCTGACAGGTGCTATGAGCACACACATATCTTTGGGCATGGCCATGAACACAATGACAAAACATTCCTCTTCTTGCACCTTCCAGGCACAGGGCAGCCAGTGCCCACTTGCTCCTACTCTTATGCTAATCATGCCATAGCAGTAAGAAGTTGGTGGAATTATTTGATCATAAGATCAGTGACATGCTGCAGGAGGATGGTCATGCACCATCATTCTTCCTTTCAGATATTGAAGATGAATAAGATAGCGCCATGATCATAGAGGGGGGGGGGGGCATAAAGTGGGGAGCAACAAGAGACAGTGATGTTCCAGCAGTTAGATCTTAGTGGACTCCAACAGTGAGGAAGGGATGGATGGAAGACTGTCCATGGATACCACCAAGTGGAGAGGAGAAAAGTTCTGAGTGATGGGCAGAACAGCAGTGAGGGAGGATTGTGTCAATCTTAATTGAGTAGCAATCTTAATTGATCTGGCAGCACTGCACCCACATGTACAGGCCACTGTTATACCCAGTTCACAGAACAATTTGCTGTGGGCCTTTTTTAACCCACAGTATCTGCTACTGACTGCACCATTGTGGCCTGCAGCCACTCCCCAGCGTAGTAAACCCCCACAATTAAATTTACTGTCAGGACGCCTATAATTTACTGACCGTACCAATTTTTTTTACTGTCAAAAAATGTGAAATTTACTGACATAACCAAAGTCTGTAATGGACATTTACAGACATTATTTAAATCGCCCAAAAGTTACAAACTTTGTAAATTTATGGACGGTTGGCAACCCTGCCACTCCTTGTAACAGCTGTGATGAAGGTATCAGTCATTTTGATACCACATGCATGAGGAAATGCATGACTATGCACCACAGAGCTTCAGGGGAAGCAGAATCCTAAACAAGTTGGTAGTAAAAGGCTGGCAGTTCTCCTTGTGCCTAAATTTCAGAATCCCCATGGCAGTTTCCTGCTACATCTGTGGAAATATTTTTGGCCTCTATTGACACTAAAAGGAAGTTTAAGAAGGGGTTCCAGATGCTTATAATATGCCACATCAAGTGGGTTAGAGAAACATGGAGCCACTGGGTGAAGGGTCAAACAAAGGCTTGAACCTCCTGTAAAATTCTTTCTCAAGGCCTGCATCTCTTCTGCAGCTGCTGAACCAGGAGAAAACATTTCTAAATGACCCCATGCCCAGCATCTTTGGCAAAACTGTTGGCTTTGTAGCTACTCATATTCCAGTCTGTGGAAGTAGCCCTTCACCGTTTGCATGTTTAGGGCCTGTGCTACACCACAGTGACATATACCCAGCTGCTATTATTTTGCCAAGAAGGTCATCCCTGCCCTTAACCAGCATGTGGAACATACAACGTCTGTGTCACAGGACTACGTGGTCAGTAGCAGGGTACACATCATCATGGATACAGAAAGCATGGGCAGGGGGTGCCACATGTCATTCACAGCACACTGGGTCAATTGGGTCCAAAAATTGTAGACCTGTAAATGTATAACTAAACACATTTGCAGTCAGAGTCCAGATACTGAAGGAAACATATTACCCCAACTCTGTCGACCTGACGTTTGCCATGGTTACGTGTATGAGTATGCTTAAAAGAGGGCATACCCTGAATATGAAAATATATGAAGTATCAGGGGTACATGTGGGAGGGAACCCAGAAACGCTAGCCAACAAGTGCAGGTAGAAGGAGGGGGGATTATAAGCCCCAGACTCCTCCTACAAATACAGACTAGCCAATGTCCAGCCTTCTAACTTGTAGTCAGAGTCCGGATACTGGAAGAAATGCGTTACCCCAACTATGGTGACCTGAGGTGTGCCATGCTCGCGTGTAATATATGCTTAAAAAAGGGCAAAATGACGTGAACTAGGTACAGTAATGTGAAGTTTCATGAAAAACATAACAAACAACTAGTCCAGCAAAGTTGCAAAAGCTTGTTTAACTTTCACATGAGGATCAGGAATATAATGATCATGATCATATTCATGATAATGATCCATAGTTTGGAAAGTCATTTGTTTATTGAATCTTTTAACACACACAATGACAATATCTCTTCTCCTCTGCTGAAATACAACACAACACCCTTCTCCCTCAGTTCTCAAGAATGCACAAAATGAATCAGCGGATTGGACTGTAAGATGTACTTTGAGTTGACCTTTTGTTTCATTAGATCTTTAATGAATTACCAAATCATGTATAATTAATTCATTATATCTGCTATAATTTCTTTCGTATTTGTTAAAATTCGTTATTTTTTATTCAGACATTCTAATGCATCCGAATGTCCGAAGAAGCAAAATAAGGCCGAATTTCGATTTGTTATTAAAACGAATTGCACAAGCCCACCAGCGACTGCTCTTGGAGCCAAATGCCAATAAAGTGGCAAAATAATACTGCTCACACCATTTGGACCCATGCTATTGCCAGAGAGAAGGTTTGATGGGGAGGAGTTTGAAGGCATCCGAAATATCCGCTTTGTATAATCATGTGCCCCTATCAGACTGTAAAATATGCTGAATGGCCAAGTCTACTGACGAATATTGCAGCGAAAATTCCTTTGATGAAATGAAAGAATTTAGACTTGGTAGGTGTGATGAATGAGGAGCAGACAAGTCATAGATTAACCAATATTTATTGGAAAATTTACCTTTTACCACACCGATGGGGCTAACCCTCCACATACTGAATCATGAAGAAAAAAATGGCACTATGACAAAACCCTTGGCTAACTCGATCTGTAATAATTCATCAATTAACCAGGTGTTGCTGGCAGCAGATAGCAAATGATCACACTCAAAAGATCCCAAAGGTAAAATGATGAGGTCCGTATGAAAACCATCAGAAAAACCTTCCACAAGAAAATGCCCAATGCCGCGTACACACGATCAAACAATCCGGTGGAAAAGTCCGGCAAACTCAAGTCCGCCAAACAATCCCCCCGTGTGTAGCCTCCGGCATACTTTTTTGACCCGAAAGTACGGCACACCAATCTTCCTGCCGGACTCGCATTTCGGCGGACAATCCGGCCGTGTGTATGCCAGTCCGCCGTACTTTTGAAATGAGCGGACTTTTCCCGCCCGGAGAAAAGTCCACTCATTTCGAGCGGGTCTCCAGGTAGGCGGGGCCCGCGAAGGAGACGTCGCTGGCCCCGCCGCCTGGTATGGACTTAAAGGGGAACCCCAACGCCGAAAAAAATCGGTGTGGGGGTCCCCCCCAAGTCCACAACAGACCCTTGTCCGAGTACGCTACCCGGCCGGCCAGGAAATGGGGGGGGCGAGCGAGCGCCCCCCCTCCTGAGCCGTACCAGGCCGCGTGCCCTCAACATGGGGGGTGCCTTGGGGACCCCAAAGCACCTTGTCCCCATGTTGATGAGGACAAGGGCCTCTTCCCGACAACCCTGGCCGTTGGTTGTCGGGTCTGCGGGCGGGGGGCTTATCGGAATCCGGGAATCGGAATAAGGGGGCCCCCGGATACCGGCCCCCCACCCTATGTGAATGAGTATGGGGTACAATGTACCCCTACCCATTCACCTGTAAAATAAAAGTACAAAAAAAACACAACACAGGAGATAAAATACTTTATTGCACAGCTCTGGGGGTCTTCCGTCTTTGGGGGTCTTCTCGCCGGACTCCTCCGCTATCTTCTTGTAGCTCTTTTGCTAGCGGAGGAGTCCGGCTTTCTTCCTCGCCGCCGGCCTCTTCTTCCGACTTCGGGGGTCTTGTCCCCCTCTTCGGCTCTTCTGCCGGGCCACCGCGCCTTCTTATAGCTCTTTTACAGGGGGTGGCCCGGTCTTCTGTCGCCGCCGCCTTCCGTTCTTCTTCTCCAGGAGATGTTGACTCGACGATCTCTCCGGCCGCAATGCCAGGGACGCGCTGCGCTGCCACTTATATAGGGACAAGGGGCGGTGTCACATGGCTTTATGTCACATGGGGACTGTGACATAAGGGGGCGGGGTCACCATGTGACACCAACCCATGTGACATAAAGCCATGTGACACCGCCTGTAAAAGAGCTATAAGAAGGCGCGGTGGCCCGGCAGAAGAACCGAAGAGGGGGACAAGACCCCTGAAGTCGGAAGAAGAGGCCGGCGGCAAGGAAGAAAGCCAGACTCCTCCGCTAGCAAAAGAGCTACAAGAAGATAGCGGAGGAGTCCGGCGAGAAGACCCCCGAAGACGGAAGACCCCCGGAGCTGTGCAATAAAGTATTTTATTTCGTGTGTTGTGTTTTTTTTGTACTTTTATTTTACAGGTGAATGGGTAGGGGTACATTGTACCCCATACTCATTCACATAGGGTGGGGGGGGCCGGTATCTGGGGGCCCCCTTATTAAAGGGGGCTCCCGGATTCCGATAAGCCCTCCGCCCGCAGACCCCGACAACCAACGGCCAGGGTTGTCGGGAAGAGGCCCTTGTCCTCCATCAACATGGGGACAAGGTGCTTTGGGGTGGGGGGGCCGCGCGGCCCCCCCTTCCCCAAGGCACCCCTCCATGTTGAGGGCACGTGTCCTGGTACGGCTCAGGAGGGGGGGAGCTCGCTCGCCCCCCCTTTCCTGGCCGGCCGGGTAGCGTGCTCGGACAAGGGTCTGTTGTGGACTTGGGGGGGAACCCCCACGCCGATTTTTTTTTTTTTGGCGTTGGGGTTCCCCTTTAAGTCCATACCAGGCGGTGGGGCCAGCGATGTCTCCTTCGTGGGCCCCGCCTACCTGGAGACCCGCTCGAAATGAGCAGACTTTTCTCCGGGCGGGAAAAGTCAGCTCATTTCAAAACTACGGCGGACTGGGATACACACACGGCCGGATTGTCCGCCGAAATGCGAGTCGATTCCCGGATTCCGATAAGCCCCTCGCCCGCAGACCCCGACAACCAACGGCCAGGGTTGTCGGGAAGAGGCCCTTGTCCTCATCAACATGGGGACAAGGTGCTTTGGGGTGGGGGGGGTCGCGCGGCCCCCCCTTCCCCAAGGCACCCCCCATGTTGAGGGCACGCGGCCACGTACGGTTAAGGAGGGGGGGGGGGCTCGCTCGTCCCCCCCCTTTCCTGGCCGGCCGGGTAGCGTGCTCAGACACGGGTCTGATGTGGACCTGGGGGGACCCCATGCCGATTTTTTTCCTTTAAGTCCATACCAGGTGGCGGGGCCTGCGACGTCTCCTTAGCGGCCCCCGCCTACCTGGAGACACTTTCGAAATGAGCGGACTTTCCTCCGCGTGTGTGGGTGAGTCCGTTCATTTCAAAAGTAGGGTGGATAGTACGGCGGACTTAGTACGCTGTATGAGTCCGCTGAAAAAGTGCCGTGTGTGGGCAAGTAGCTCGTTCTGAAAGTCCGACGGACAGTCTGGCGGGAAGTCCGCCAGACTAAGTCCGTCAGATAGTCCGCTACGTGTGTACGCGGCATTAATAAGACAGGTGGACTTGGGGTGCTCTCTGAAACAGTTGGCACAAATTTGGAGGAGTCTGCATTGATTGTAGTTGCAGACCATGTAGTTGAAATTATTACACAACTGAGCCTTGCCTAGATAGTTTATGGGTCAGCCTAGTTTATTAACCTAACCCAAAGGCCCTGTGGAGGAACCACTGGATCCCTCCCTGGTGGACCCGATAGGTATGGGATTGTCCAGGTTAGGACACCAATTGGAGGTGTGAGCAGATGACTGACAATTACCACAAGTTGCAGAGTTCTGACTGGCAAAATGCCTACAGAATAACTCAGTGTCAACATTGCTCCAACATGTGACTAACTGGAACTGCGTCCGAGTAGCAGCGACCTTTACCGAAAAAGACCGGTTATAATCATAAAATGTGGAACCACATTACATACCAAAGGAGAGAATGAATTTGGCTATGCCCAGTTTGTGATTAAGCCTTGGGTCCCTTGTTTTGAGGACCACCGAGACTTCCCCACAAGCATAAGCTTTGTTTTCGACAATGACCTGCTATGCTATGAGCAGAGATGCCAGGTTAATGTCCTTCCCTTCCAAAATAGATTTTTTTCAGATTAGCAGGGATGAAGTGTGCAGGAGATACAGATGGTAGTACTGATACTGATGGTAGAGGGTAGTACTGATACTGATGGTAGAAACTTTAAAAACTTGTTTCCAAGGGTTAGGCAGCGCCATCTTAAGTATTGTTTTCTGAGTCCACAGTGGAGTGTATTTCCGTCCTTACATTGAGCACTTCCTGTACTGTTAACCAAGCCTCCTTCTCAATCCAATGTTTCTATGGCAACCCTGCTTCCCTGTTCATGACTGACTTGTTTTATTTCATAGTATTTACTTGTGCCGATGTCTAATGTTTCCCTTTGTCAATCTTATCAGATTCAGCTGATAAGACTGCAGTAATGGTCAGGTTTACATTGTATGTCATGTCACATGGTGTGTAGGAGGAAGCTCTGAATGAGTCTGAAGTCTCCTGGGAGTTCAGTGTTGTGCCGTAGGATGTCCTGATAACAGATAGATAAGACATAGAGAGTGTACCATAAATCAGGGGAGATCTGGGCATGCTCAGTGACTTCATTCTAAAGAACAAAAAGGATTACAACAATACTAAGTAAGTAAGGAGAATTCTACAAGCAGTGTTCATTAGGGTTTTGTATGCTGATTTACATGGGACAAAGTATGCACTGAAATTATGGGGAAGCATAAGCAAAAAATGACACTGATATGGAAGCGATAACCTGAAGCATGCATGATGGCCTGGTAGAACCAGACTACTTGTGCCCCACCTGCCTGCCATGAAACACAGTACGGATAACGTGATTGTGGCTGCCCAGTGAGGGGCTGAAGTGTGGCCACCAAACTGTGAATGAGAAGACATGGCAGTATGCCTGAGAACGCCAGTGTAGTTCCTATGACAATGACCCCAGGTGCTAGAGTGGCTGACCGCTACCCGGACTCCCACCAAGGGCTGGCATGGAACACCATGTGTGTTGGTTACTTGGTAAACCCCCAAAACTGTGGTGCAGCAGACCCTAACAGCCATTAGTAAGGTGTTACCTGCAACACCAGACCTGGTACCCTAAAGGTCTGGCATCAGCTTGCCTACCACCTAGCCCCACACTTACCTTGACCAGAACACTGTACCTGTGAGGAAAAGCCGTCAGACACAAACAAGTATCAGAGAGAGAGAGAGGAGTGTCCCCTCTGCCTGCCGATACCCGGAAATTATGTCACTGATAGGAAGCCTGTATAATCCGAACAGACAACAATGAATCCCTATGCTCACAAACGCTGCCTGCCCACCTGAGAGCTACATCATACAAACAAGACCAATGCTGGATGGAGGGCAGAGCATCCGCATTGCCTACCCAAAATACTGCACTGAACTGCCCGGGAAACCATAAATGATGTGTTTTTTGGGAGCCATGAGACGCCCTGAGATCTGGGCTGGGTGAACCAGGTTGTGTGAACCCTATCACCCGTATGCATGAACCATAATGCAATGTGCATGTGCTGTGAGTGACAGCCAAGATGAGGGGCTATAGCCACCGGTTGTGGAACTACAGGACTCAGCAGGACTGACCTGAGTGATGCCAGTGAGGCTTTCTTTTCGGGATATTGTCTTATAAAATTATTAATTATTTACAATTTTATGCATTCCCTAGCCGCTTCCAGACTGCCGCATGTCGATGATATGTCCTAACTTTGAAGAGTAATATCGTTGTTATAACCCAGGTATCCTCTTCCTCAGCCGGCGGTCCGGTTTCTGGTAACAGTGGTCCCTGTGGCATATTCGCTGTGTGATCACTTTTATTGGCAGCGAGAGGGCCACCTCCCGCCACGCTCTAGTGCCCTCCACTGATTACCGGAGCTGTCGGCAGTGGCGGAGGTGATCAGATGCTGTCCCTTGTATGACATGAAGACAAGTGAGGGGAAGATGGCTTCCACCCATCTCCATATCATTGCAGGGCAGAAGCAATGTCAAAATGTCACTTCCGCCCTTAGCTCTTAACTACTTCCCGTCCGGCCTATAGGAGAATGCTGGGTAGTGGTTCAGTTATCCTGACTGGGTGTCTTGTGACATCCAGCAGAATAACAGCTGCCAAGCGCCCATGGGGGCATGCATCGTGGCAATCGGTGGTGTGGTGTGTCAATCTGACACATTGCTACACCAATCTCAGTAAAGAGCCTCTGACAGAGGCTCTTTACCATGTGATCCGCCGTGTCCAATCATGGATGATCATGATGTAAACAAGAAGAACTGTTTATTGGCTTAGGGGAGACAGTAGGGGAGAGCCGATCAGCGGCTCTTCTGATGGGGGGGTCTGCGCTGATTGTTTATCAGTGCAGCCCCCCCACAGATGCGCACACTGGACCACCAGGGACACCACCAGATGGATGACCAGGGATGCCACCCTAGACCGCCAAGGATGCCCGTAAGTGCCCAAATAATGTCAATCAGTGCCCACACATCTTGCCAATCAGTGACAGTGCTGAGAGCTAAAAATTGGCTTGGGCAGGAAGGGACAAAAATGCCTGGTATTGAAGTGGTTAAAGGGCCATTTTTTATTTTTTTATTGCATTTTACTGTAAATATGAGATCTGAGGTCTTTTTGATCTCATATTTAAGATGTCCTGTCATTCTATTTTTCTATTACAAGGGATGTTTACATTCCTTGAAATAGGAATAAAAGTGACACCATTTTTATTTTTATTTTTTTGAAAGAACAGTGTAAAAATAAAAGGTAAAACAAATAAGAAAAAAATATATAAAATTGTAAATGCGTCCCACGCAGAAGTGAACGCATTATTGAGTAGCACCCGCATATAAAAACGGTGATCAAACCACGCATGTGAGGAATTTTCCTGATCAGTAGAGTGAGAGCAATAATTCTAGGTCTAGATCTCCACCCCTTTTAAATATAAAAACAATCAATGAAAAAAAAAATGATTGAAGGGAAAAGAGGAAGAAGGTGTTAATTAAGGCCAATTATGGTAAATCAAGGATCACCAAGGCGTTAAAAAGACACCATTTTATTTTAAAAAGAAATCATTTTTTTATATTTCTTGTCAGGTTGATTTAACCCTTTGACAATGTCCCTTTGGACGAAATGCATCGGAGCTGGATACTTGGCACTGACATCTCGCTGCTGTGTGATTCCAGGTCACCAGCAGCTGCATATGGGAGTTTTTGTACTTTTTTTTATTTTGTTTTTATGTGGCTTGTATCTTTAAATGAAACATACTACACTATGAGAGATCTCTGGTATCTGAATAGTGTTGATAAAAATGTCAAACATGCTTTTTTCTCCCTATACTTCTTTCACATTTGCAATGCAGAACTTGTTTGTTCAAAGTTTCCCAGGTTGCCTCAGGTCTTTCATAATCCTAATTTTCTCCAGTCCAAATTGGCCATAGTACATATGTATATGAGATAAGGCCTGTAAGCTACTTGAGGGCAGGTACTCTTGTGACTGAAATATTATGTAAATCCCTTGTAACAATCTGGGGTGATTATTTAAAGGTAATGAAAAAGTTCAAACAGTAATCTTCCTATAAACTATAGCCACCTGGCTTACTCACCGTTCGATTCGTGCTGTTCGGTCGCAGGCCACATCTGCTTGCTACAGATGTGCCACCTGCAGCCTTAGACTCCGAGACCTCCTGTCTCTTTATCCTGGAGCCGTCTGCTACTCGGACCCCCCCAACCTCCCAGGCCAGACTTCCTGTCTGTAGGGTGATGCTGTCTCCAAGTCTGGGCACTGACCTCTATCCCTTGAATGATTATGAAGCCAACACACAGGTGGACAATTAGCAAGCCTACCAAAATCAGGCATACACTGCTCATATGCACCTGTGACATGGGGTCGCATCTCCACACCCTTTAAAACTGATGCTATATCAAAATTTCTAAAGAATATAGACCAGGGGTCTCAAACTGGTGGCCCTCCAGCTGTTGCCAAACTACAGGTCCCATCATGCCTCTGCCTGTGGGAGTCATGCTTGTAATGGTCAGCCTTGTAATACCTCATGGGATTTGAGTTTTGCAACAGCTGGAGGGCCGCAAGTTTGAGACCCCTGTCTTGGTTTCAAATAGGAGTTCTGTTTTTATATTTCAGGATGTCAATAAAAAATGGGCTCAGTAAATTTTCCATGTGAGGGGTTGGTAAAAAGGAAGAGTTTGTGGGACTTTAAATGAGGGAATGCCATGTTAGGAGAAAATAACAGCATACAAATGAAATTACAATACATGATTTATTACATCCTAGAATACATATCAGATATTTTTTGCTGCTCATAGCATGCAATACAGATAAAACAATAGACATGGCAAATATACATGGTAAAATAAATCAATTGAAAAACATATGTAATGGAACCAAGTAACTGTCGGCATCTAGTGGCAGTCCACGAATTTCCTGGCATTACACCCATTCATCAGGAGTCTTATGAAGTATGTACTGAGAAGGAAATGAACAGGGGTTAATGATAATGCCCTTAGAATAAGGGAGGGCTGAGGGATTATATCCCAACAAGGTGGAGATAAATTGGGATACTTGCTACACAACCTCAAGGCCAGATCCGGTAACTGCCAAGGAAGACGGGGGTAAGAGGCATGATGTCTCCCCCGTTGAGACGGGGGAATCATCTGTAATGGAAATGTGTAAGTTCTGTATATAATTGTATTCTATTTTATATGTATTACACACTGCCCTCACTGTGCACACGCCACTAATAATATTTTCAGTACATGTTTGCATTCTTTCGAGTCCTGACTAGAATTAGCCTGCCTATGTAACACCCTTGTTACCATAAACGTACAATTGTAATAATAATGTGATACCTACATAATCATGTGTATAAAAACCTTCAATTGCATCATAATAAAGCAGAACAGTTATTTGGAAATATGCTTTTGTGTCTGTTCCCTACTGCAGTAGTTATTATTAATTTGGAACCACTAATCAATATGAGAATAGGAGTTGCCTATGTATAAAATGTCCAGCACAAGTGGCGAGCCAGCCAGGAGGGGTTTTGCAGGTGACCCTGAGTATCCGAAATGAGGAACTTGAGACAATTTGGGAATTTCTGATAATCAGCCGGCTGAGGTAAGACTTTTGCTTACATTTGAGTTATCAGACTTCCTTGATCGGTAAGGCATTTTCGGGACAAAGGGTACCTATTTTACTCCTCTTAAACTGTATTGATTGGTGGTTATAGATTATGCTGTCACTGTCTACTGTCCATCGGAGTGTTATAGATAAGAAAGGGAAGATTAATGCTGTTCACAGGTATATGTAGTACATCTGCTAGATAAAAGTTTAGAGGCAAGAGGGTATAGGCACAAGTAAAGAAGACTGGCCAGTCATTATAAGCATTAAATTAAGTAAGGGAATAAAGGGTAAGAGACCCTCAAAAATTCCCAGCACAAGAGGAGCGCTATATATGATCCGAAGGTGCGGTTCCGCCTATACTGAGCCCCTAGATTAATGGTTAAAGTGGACAGGGATCCACAATGGGTAACTGGGTTGCCACCAAAGTCCACAGGGACTAAGAATCATGCAGAGTAAACAGCTAGAGAAACAGCTATGTGAGCAGGATGGATCAAGGGTGACAATTAACATGAGACAGAAAGGGAAATTTTGATGTTAAGTTGTGGGATGAATTTGGGGTCAGGCACTACAACTAGTAAAGTCATAACAGAGAAATGAGAGTTAAAACAGAATACTATAACAATATATATGTTGTCAGAGAGAGAAGATGGGATGAGCACTATGGCTGCCCGTTTGAGCATAGAAGGGACAGAATGTAAAGTATGGTAATACAATAAATGGGATGCAAAGGATATCAGAACAAAATAAAGAAAGCAGAAGTTAAGCAGGTAAATAAAAATAGTTAAAAGAAAGTGAGAGAATGATATGCATGTGTTGTGTACAAATGGGAAAAATGTAAGCAAATTTAGAGAGATATTCGTGCATGTGTGTGTGTGAATGCTGGAACCTTTATGTCTATCTCTTGTGTGTGTCATGTATGCAGATGTGACCCCCTCCTTTGTGCTCTCCTGAAAGAATGTGGCTGGGATGAGAGGTCAGTGATAAGTTGGAAGGACACCATGGCAATTTTCAGTTTTTTTTAGACAAAACATTTATAACAAAATGTGCCGGGTTAATTAATCTAATCTAATGATAAACAATATGATCACAATTATTTTTTAATCTGTTTCCAAACATTGTAAAATGAAGGTTACATTTATTACACAAATTGAATATCCTTTGATAGTGGAAACAGTGCATTTAAAAAAAGGGAAATTAAGTAAAAGTAAAATATCCTAATTTAAGGAAATATATCTTTGGATATACATTAGAATTAGGGTATGATATTTAAATTATTTGATCATTTGAGTATTAATTTCTAATATGAGTTTAACAAGTTTATTAATAATAAAGATATATTGAAACTGGTTTAGACAACCTTTGGTTAGAAATTAAATCCTGGTTAATGGGGAAGTTTGGAATAAAATGGGATTAGTTTAGATTAAGATAACAGTTTTGTAATTTTACATTTATACAATAAGCCCTTATTGAGAGAAAAAAAAGATTAAGACGAGGTTGTTAATTGGAATATAATATTTAACAAAGCCAAGGTGGATGGATACATAATACGTTTTTCTACAAAAATTAAATCTTAAGGTCTGATAATAACGTGATGTGCGATCCTTTTTTTTTCTTGTTTTATATGTGGCTGAGAGATTTCTGGTCCATCATACAGATTGTTGGTCCTTTTGTTTTTATTTATTTTTATTTTTGAAATCCAAAGCAGAATGTGTGGATTTTGAAATGATGTGCCCCTTTTCCTTATAAATGCAATGGTATAAACAGAGGAATACAGGGTATTCAGGGTATTGTTATCATTTATTATGTTATGACATTAGGAAAATAATGTCAAATGGAAACTAAAGATTTGTGTTTCTAGCTAAAACTAACAACAGAGCAAGCAATGAGAATTTAAATATTACCAGGAAAAAAGTTGTCTTTTTGTAACATGAAACTGGAGTTTTTACACAAAGAGCATGATAGAAAACAAGCCATGTAATATATTTATGCAAGCTGGACCCAGTAATTAAGGGTTCACCCCAATATATCAGAGCTGTAGATTTATGCAAAGGTGCTATTAGATAAAGTTACAGACATTATTTTGGTCAAATATTTAATTTTTAATGGTTCCACATTCTGCGTAGCAAATATACAGCTAACTAAATGTATGTCTAATGAAAGGTTAAAAATATGAACTTGTTTTGTTTGTTTATTTACAAATATAACAATGAAAAATGTGTACATTTGAATCCAGCCACCTTATTGCCTCTATTGGAGGAGGCCGGAGACAAAGAAAAAACACATATGTTAAATTAATGACGTAGGAATCAGCTGCTGTGAGCCCAGTGCAGGACACACTCCCTGAGGACCCAGATATTAAATTTTTTGTTGTTGCGGGTTTTATACTGAGTATGCAGTTTATCTCCCAGAAGGATACTCTGTATTTTTCGAGTCTTTGGATCCTTTTTCCCCCAGCTCCAGAAGCAGAGAGTTTTAGCAAAGCCTGTGAGCTATAAAAAGAGTGTATATATAATTTTATAGTTGAGATATAGAGAGCTTTTGGTTCCATTTGAAGGGCCAGAAGTTTGTTTTAACTTTGGCAGGTAAACCGATCAAGCATGTTAAGTTAATTTGCTTGACTGTTTTCAGCCTTCCAGGTTCTTGTTGAGGTAGCCATACTAACTTTAAAGCTCACACATGGAAGCAGACCAGGTGACTAAGGATGCTGCATTACAGCCCCCGACACTTGCTGGGTCTGTGCAACTCACAGATTCCACCCTAATTCTGGCCCAATATAGCTGGGATTAATAATTCAACTTTAAGGACCCCAGAAAGAGAAGAACAAGTGGTTCACAGGGGGAAACTTTTTATGAAACAAGACTTTGGAAAAGGTGATCATTTATGTCTGCCAGACACTCTTTTCCCTCCAGCTTGACACATGGACTGTGCCATCAGCCACAAGCCGTTATGGCTGCCTTAGTAAATGAGCGTGGAATAGAGCCAGGGTTCTCCACAGTTGTTTTTTTTTATAACATACCACTTCTTATTTTACCTGTTACCAAACGTGTTACCAAAAGCTGAAAATCCCTTCCAGAGATTACAAAAAAATATATATCCAGATGCCCAAGTCAGGATCTTACGAGTATGCATTTTTCTGTATGGAAATGTTTTCTGGATGCTACTGCAAAGGCTACAATAAAAAGTGTTATCAGAAGTAGTTTGTAAGTACAGAGTGCAGAATCTACAGAGAGTGACAGAAGAAATAATTTTTATAGGAGAGTCCTTACTAGAAGTTTTGAGGTTTTATTTTTACACTCCCTACTGTCTACAATGTAGAGTAAGAAACTAGAAAACTTTTGCCTGAATGTTTTCTTATATTTTATCAAGCCTCTAAGGGGATGTTGGACTCTCTCCCTATGGGATTTTGTTTGGGAGTTTGTTACTTGCTTATATTTTGTCTCAGCAGCTGAAGTCCTGCATTCGGATCTCACAGAGAATGTTGCTGATCTTTTAAAGTTTTTGACAAACTCATCTATGTCTTTTCTCCCCAATTCCAGATCCTAACATTTTGGAAGGATCTAAAACTAAAGCCAGGTGACTTATGGATTGTTAAGAGACATTTTATATATAAGAAAATGTTTGGAAACTCAATACAGCATCTATTTCATGTACAAGTTGTGCAGAACTTGAAGGACAAGTCACCTGGATCCACACCATACACTACGAAATGACTAAATTAAAGAAATCTCTGTATTTAATTTGTTTCCCTCTTGCGATCACAGTCTAGGGTACTTTTTGATTCAATTACTTTAATTGTAAGGGATATATATACATATATAATGTGATTTGAAAATCTGGCTATTGAATAGTTTAGCCATGTTGAAGTCATATTTATCTTTTGTATGTCTTTCATTTTATGTAGAATTGTCTGTGTTTACATTTGCTGATAAGTCAGCATGCCAACAATTAAGCTAGAAGGCCATTCTGGACACAGGAGTGTACAGCCAGTAATCTGTGAATATGTCTTATCATTCATTTGTTTTTCACAATGAAAGGTCAATTTGTAATGAAAAAAGCTGCTCAGCTATTTTCTCCACAAAGGAGTTTTTGTGGAGGTCCCAGGTTAAAGGTGATAGAAGGTATGGTTAGTGATCAAGAAATTGATCAAAAGAGAGGAGACTGTAAAGGAAATTTGTAAGTTCTGTATATAATTGTATTCTATTTTATATGTATCGCACACTTCCCTCACTGTGCACGCTCCACTAATAATGTTTTCAGTACATGTTGGCATTCTTTTGCGTTCTGATTCGAATTAGCCTGCCTATGTAATGCTCCTTGTTACCATAAACGTACAATTGTAATATTAATGTGATAACTATGTAATCATGTGTATAAAAACCTTCAATTGCGTCATAATAAAGCAGAACAGTTATTTGGAAAGATGCTGAGCGTATCTTTTGTGTCTGTTCCCTACTGCAGTAGTTATTATTAATTTGGAACCACTAATCAATATGAGGATAGGAGTTGCCTATCTATAAAATGTCCAGCTCACCTCCAAGGACAGAGAACAGTGCCTGAAGGCCAACACAGTGGTCACAGCAATAGACTATGTGTACATAGAATGTGTATAGTGTTCCTAGAAAAAAATGTGTCAAAAAGGGATTTATTAAGTGTGTAAGCCCTTGTACACACGGTCGGACATTCCAACAGAAAATGTCCGATCGGACTGTGTTGTCGGATAATACGACTGTGTGTGGGCTCCATCGGACTGTTTCCGTCGGAATGTCCGACCGACAAAGTTTTAGAGCTGGGCTATAAAATTTTCCGACAACATGATCTGATCGGACTTTGTCCAATCGGAATTCTCTACAAACAATCTGACAAAGTGCCACGCATGCTCAGATCAAATTCCAAGATCAAAACTATTGGCTACTAGCCTGAACGTAGTCCCGTCGCAACTAAATTACGTCATCACGTTATGAATTCCAACAACTTTGTCTGACCGTGTGTATGCAACAGCAGTTTCGGACAAAATCCGACGGATTTTGTTGTCAGAATGTCTGACCGTGTGTATAAGGGCTAAGGGTGTAAAGGTAATGTGGCAAAAATGGCTATGTGTTCCCTCAAAGGAACTACAAGAGGGGGTGTAAGTGAAATAAAATGAAAAAAACAAACAAAAAACAACAACACAAACAAAAAAATACCAAAAGAGGATGGCTGATCTCCCAGCGAGGAGGATAACCTGTGTGTGGGATCAGTGTGTGCTTCCCTGTGATTGAATAAAGCAAATGAACTGCCAGCTGCTCCAAGGCCACTATATACTCAAGTTCCCAGGAAGGGGTCCCATCAACGTCATGTCTCATTGGCCAATCCTCACAAGAGAGGTATGGAGGGGATTCTTAGCTGCATGTAGAGGAACCATCAGCAGTGGGTCTCTACCCATCCCTCATTAAGTCCCGCAAACGCTTCCTTTTTACTTTTACTTTTCTTTTTTCTGTGTTGCTGTTGGAGAACTCCCTCACTTCTTCTCTAAACAAATAATTTTTGAAGAAAAATAATTTATGGCAAATCTCTCTAAGGAAGGCTCAGATAGTTGTAGAAGCCTGACAGGAGTTCTAACCTTTCCACTTCATACCCAAAACTACAAAAAAATGTTTTTTTCTTTTAGCATAAATATTACAATTTTCAATCAGTAAAAAATTAGCAATGCTTATCAGGAATCAATTGTGTTCTTTCCCTTGAGCCCAATAACAAGCAAAATCCACTGGAAGATGACCCACATGTGCTGTGTCCTCCATGCCAAGGGCTTACCTGCCTTTTACATTTAGTGTAATGATCTAATTATTTCGTATGAATGACTCTTCAAATGCTTTACAGTGAACTTCTTTATTCTTTTTTTGTACATTGTAGTATGACTTAATTGATAAATAAATATCTTTTTACATCGGAACTGTTTTACGTTTCCCTAACTTGCCATAAAATACTAAACTCAGTGTTAACTGAGAGCAGTAAATATATATTCTGTTTATCTGGCTATCACCCACTGTTTATAGTCTTTTAATATTATCTATGACAATAGCTAAAAATGTGAATACTAAAACTCTAACAACTTGGTTTCTCCGCTATGTTGTAATTTAAAACAATAAATTTAAAGCTCTTCTTTGCAGTCTATACCAAGAAGGAATCAGTGAAATGTCAAAACGTATTATCTGTAGTGATATTATCTTGTTATAGTCCTGTGAACCATCCTGAACAAATAACTTAAAACGCATAAAAACATAGGGTGCCATTAAAATGTGGTTGGAGCATCAGCATTCATGAAGATGAAAAACTTGGGAAGGGAGTGTTGATGTGATTCCAGCATGACAGCTCTTTTTTCTTTTTCTATTCTTTACTAATGCTAAGCTGCCTGAATGACAGACATATTTTCAGAGGTAAAAAAAAAATAAAAGATCAAATACATTTAAATAAAAGATATCTGGAATGTCAGTAAAGCAATTTGCAGACTTCTAAAAAATGTTTAAATTATATCCTAAGTTCCCAGAGTTTTGGTGAATGTAAGGTCAAATTAATTGTTTCATTCAAATGGAGTATGAAGCCCACAAATTAATTTCATAGTAACTACAAAAGATTAAAATCAAAATCCACTTTCTTTCTTATTAACTGTGTCTAGAAAACATTTTTTTTAAAATAGTAATGTAGCGCATTAGTGACAAGTAAAAGAAAAATAGGATTTTTGTACTCACCGTAAAATTATTTTCTCTGAAGTTCACTGACGACGCAGCACCCACCCCTCCTATTTTATGCTGTACTGCTTGTTGACATACTGAGCTGCAGGAAGCAGGCTGAGGGGTTATAGCCAGAGGCACTGCCCCCTGGGCGGAGCTATACAGTGTTGCTGTTTTTACATATGTAGCACTGACCCCCGAAGGAGCGGCAGTTTTTTTCTGGGATTACCTCCTCCAGCTCGTAACTCATTGTTCTTGTCTAGGGGTTCACAAGGTTGATGGCCCAGTAAATGCAGAGACTACATTTGAATTCCTTTTTAGGGTTTTTATTTGCATAAAACAGTTGAACAAAACTCAGTCTCTCAAATAGGAATAGAGGGTATACGGATGAAGTATAGCTCAGGTACTTTGGAACTGCTGACCTTAATAAAAGTCTCTCTTTACATAATTCAGGGAATAGCCACTCTGAACTGTATTCTTTAACTGTTGGATAAATCCTTGTTTGTGGATACTAGCAGCCAACAAGTAATTTTAGCTTAGCAAAGTCTCTGCCGCAGACTTGGTTGTAAATCTTTAGATGCTCACAGTAACTTAGTTGCAAACAGAATGATAGAGGTAGGAATTTACTGTACCAGAATCTTGCAACTGGTCTGGAGATACCGTAAGAAATGTGGATTCAACTAGTGTCCATAACAGCTCAGCTTCCAGGCTCTTACCGAGCAGCCAGCCTTGTGCATGGCCCTCTTACTGAAGAGTCCTCCCCTGGTTGCATGTAGAGTTGCTGGGCCTCTCCAAACAGGAGACGGCACCGGAAACACCTTAGAATCCTCCTTCCAGTTACTGTGCCTCGGACTAGCCAGTTCTGAGGGTCGGAAATGGATGGATCCGCACCCCAGGCCATGAGGGCCTCTGGGAGCTGGTCAGGAGGACCAGGACCATGGAGTCAGCAACAACTTCTGGACCGGAACCCAGAACCACGCAACTTCAGTCCAACCAGACTGCGTTCTAATGCCTCTCACAGGTGCAAACCCCACCTATGACCAGGCAGAACATTAGTACAGCCCAGCCAAACTGATGCCAAAACACAATTTTACACAATTAACCCCAAGACTCAACTACAGTCTTGGGAGAAAACTAAATTTACAGACTTAGCGCATACTCATCAGGAGTACCGGCGCTACACATGTGTTACATGTTCTGCCTACATTCATACCATGGCTGCAATTTGAGAGGACCTCAGTGGCGCCATATTATCTCCCAGGTCTTCTTTGCTTAGGCTCAATATCCCCAAAAGATATCACTCCATTAAATGGCGTTGTGTGCTTCAGGCATATATGCTCTTTTTTAACTGTGGTGGTGAAATCCCCTCCGACAATGCTGGAGTCACGGCTTTATGTATCGTGGGACCAAACGCTGTTGCTGTCAAGATAAATAAATCCGCTCTGCAACTGAATGGCGTACCTGCTAAGCAAATGATGTTTAACAATAAAACAAAGTAACATTACAGTATAACAGTAAGTCATACCATACCTGCAAAGCAAATACATAAAAAACAAAGTAAAAAAATAACAAATTTTTAAACGCAATCTGTGCCTAAAATATATATATGCCGAAGCATGGGGGCATCTGCCTCAAAAGGTAGGAGCAAATCGCTCCTCCACCCCTGCTGCCCCCATGCTTCGGCATATATGCTCTTTTATTTAACTGTGGTGGTGAAATCACCTCCCACAGTGCTGGAGTCATAGCTTTATGTATCGTGGGAGCAAATGCTGTTGCTGTCAAGATAAATAAATCCGCTCTGCAGCTGAATGGCGTACCTGAAAACAAAAAAATGGTTAACAATAAAACACAGTAAACAGTAAAGTATAAAAAAATTACATACCAGAAAAGCAAAAATGATAAAACATAATAATAAAACACTGCAGAATAGAATACAGTAAAAAAAGAGCAGAACAATAGAGAGAGATAGAGAGAACAATAAAACAACAACTATTTTAGTTTTTTTTATTTTATATTTTTCTTTGCATTTTTTTTTTTACTCTTTTTTTTTTTTTTACACTTTTTTTGTAACTGTAACTGTTACCGGTTTCAGGTTTGGGTCTCTCGCATCTTGGGAGACCCTGTGAAAGTATACCTAGTCTGTGCAGTGCTGTACCCTTTGCTAATACTCAACTAGTGTATGGTAGCGTTCAAAACACCACCATCACCAATGCAAAGATCAGGATTGTTAGGACAGCGTCAAAATTCGCATGGCGCTCACGGCCCACAATGCACTGCGATGATGCAGTGCATTGCTGGCTCATGATTGGCCAAGCATGCACTGTGACCCCGCATGCTTGGCCAATCGCAGCGCCAGCAGCGAGGAGAGCCATGATTGGCCACAGGCAGGATGCCACTTCAACTGCTGCCTTTTCAGTTGGTAGACTCGGCCCCCTTCCGTGAGTTTGTACAATGTGCGGTTCCTCAGTGGCAGGTCCCCAAACTTTTTCTCACGGAAGGCGATTTCGCCTCTCTACCGGCATGTGGAAGGCAATGTCCTTGCCTCGCTGGACAGGGCGGTCAGCGGTAAGGTGCATATTACCGCTGACTCATGGTCCAGCAGGCATGGACAGGGACGTTACCTGTCTTTCACGGCCCATTGGGTCACTCTTCTGGCTGCTGGGAAGGATGCAGGACAAGGTGCAGTAGTGTTGGAGGTTGTTCCGCCACCACGCCTCCAAAATGCTACTATTGGTTGTGACACACCTCTCTCCTCCACCCCCTCCTCTTCTTCTTCCTCCATGGCCTCTTCCAGTGCTCTGTCCTCAGAACCAGCGGTGCTTCGTAGGCGTTCCAGGGGCTAAGCAAGTACGCAGGCAAAACGATGCCATGCCGTGCTTGCGCTGGTTTGTTTGGGGGACAGGAGCCACACTGGGGTGGATGTTTTGTCAGCTCTGCAGGGGCAGGCCGAGAGGTGGTTGACGCCACGCCAGCTTAAGCCAGGAATGGTGGTTTGCGACAATGGCAGCAACCTCCTCTCCGCCCTCCGACAGGGACAACTGACCCATGTGCCCTGTGTAGCTCACGTCCTTAACCTGGTGGTGCAGCGGTTCTTGGGCAGGTACCCCGGCTTACAGGATGTCCTGAAGCAGGCCAGGAAAGTCTGTGTGCATTTCCGCTGATCATTTAATGCCTGTGCTCAGCTGGCTGAGCTCCAAAAGGAGTTGAACCTGCCCAAGAACCGCCTTATATGTGACATGCCCACCAGATGGAACTCAACATTGGCCATGCTGCAGCGGCTGCACACACAGCAGAGGGCCATCAATGAGTACCTGTGCGACTACGGCACCAGGACAGGGTCAGGGGAGCTCGGTTTTTTCTCACCACGCCAGTGGGGCATGATCAGGGATGCATGCACTGTCCTGTCACCGTTTTGAGGAGGCCACAAGGATGGTGAGCAGTGACAGTGCATGCATCAGTGACACTGTACCTCTTGTCCACATCTTGGAGCATACGCTGCGTGGAATAATGGACAGGGCACTTGAGCCAGAACAGAGGCAGGAAGAGGAGGACTTCCTTGCCTCTCAAGGCCCCCTTTATCCAGACAGTGTTCCTGCTGTGCCACCCATCACACAGGAAGAGGATGAGGAGGAGGAAGAGGAGGAGGAGGATGATTGTGTCAGCATGGAGGTGGAGGCTGGCACTCAGCATCAGCAGCAGCAGTCTTGTAGGGATGATTTACAGTCCCAAGAAACACGTGGACTTGTACGTGGCTGGGAGGAGGTAGCTGTGGATCATGTTGCCCTTAGTGACCCAGAGAACTCCGGACCGAATGCCTCAGCTAACCTACGCTGCATGGCCTCCCTGATCCTGCAAAGCCTGCGGAAGGATCCTCGTATTCTTCGGATCAAGGAGAGGGACCATTACTGGCTTGCCACTCTCCTTGATCCACGGTACAAGGGTAAGGTTGCCGACCTTATCTTGCCATCGCAGAGGGAGCAGAGGATGAGACATCTCCGGGAGGCCTTGCAGAAAAGTCTGTGCAACGCGTTCCCAGAGACTGGGAGGTTACAAACTCCTGGTCCTGGACAACGTGTTGCTGAGGCATCGGTCAGAAGGAGCGGTGGAGAAGGTGGCCGTCTGACTGATGCTTTCAGACAATTTTTTAGTCCGCAGCCCCAAGGTATGATCGGTTCCAGCACCCATCGCCAGCGTCTGATTTACATGGTGCAGGAATACCTAGGGGCAAGGTCAGACTTGGACACCTTTCCCACCGAAAATCCTCTGGCTTACTGGGTCATGAGGATGGATCTGTCACGATCGTTCTGGCGTTCCGGTCGCACACGGGAGACTTACCCGCAGAAGCCTGTCGTTGAGAACCCGTCGTTCCCCTTTGACGCGCGCTAAAGCGAACGGACGCTCTCGCGTCGGCATGAACGAGCGCACGCGTGCACGTGGGGTCACGAACGGGTGCACGGCCACTCATGCGACCGGTTTGGCACCCTAAAGGCTTCTTAAGGTCCTTGCTCCGTTCCCTTCTTGCTGTCCAGTCTACAGCGTGTTCGGAGATCCTGCTATTCAGTTCCTGTACCTGTTACCTTGGTTCCTGTTACCCGGCTAGTTCTTGACCTTGATCCGTTGCTGCCTGCCTACGACTTCTTGCTTGTCTGACCACGTCTCTGCCTCATCCTCTTGTACTGCGTTGACCGTTTCCTGCTGACCCGGCCTACACCCGACTCCGCTGTTCCTGCCTACCCGTTTGGATTTCCTGTGACTGCTGTCTTCGCTGACGATCGTCTGCCTGCCAGTCTACCCACTTGTGCCTGCCTACACCAGCCGATTACCATCAGCCCTACCTACTCGCTGTCGGTGTTCTGCTGCTTATCCGGACCTGCCTCTATCTGCCAGGCACTTGTGCCCTCTGAACTTTTGAATTCCTGTTACCACCTCCAGGGGTTCATTAGCCAGGGGATACGAGGGGCCGCTCCCTGCATTCCGGGCTCGTCTACTAGGTACGTGACAGGATCACTGGCCAGAGCTTGCACAGTATGCAATTGAGCTACTGGCCTGTCCTGCATCCAGCGTTCTTTCGGAACGTACCTTCAGTGCTGCTGGTGGCTTTGTTACCGATCACAGGGTGCGCCTGTCCACCGAATCAGTTGATCGACTGACCTTCATCAAGATGAATCAGTCTTGGATCACCCACAGCAACCAAGCACCTGAAGCTGATGTAACAGAATAATTTTTTTCAAATACCACATCCCTTCAAGACTGCCTATGCTGATGCTGAGTGACTGTCCTGTTATGTTGATTGTCTATCCTCTTCCTCCTCCGCTGATATGTTGGAAAAACATTTCTGGTTCTGGTTGATGCCATCAGCCCAATTTTTTTGCCCCTGTTTAACAGGGGCGTTTTAATTACAATTGTTGATGCAATGCTTTGCAGCAGGGCTAATTCCTGCAATAAAACTAGAGTATATGGCAGAGGTTGCAGTGTGGTGGCACCAGCACCAGTGCCTAAGGCCCAATTTTTCTGCCCCTGTTTAACAGGGGCGTTTAAGTACAATTTTTGATGCAATGCTTTGCAGCAGGGCTAATTCCTGCAATAAAACTTGAGTATATGGCAGAGGTTGCAGTGTGGTGGCACCAGCACCAGTGCCTAAGGCCCAATTTTTCTGCCCCTGTTTAACAGGGACATGTAATTACAATTCTTGATATAATATTTCACAGGAGGGCCCCTTCCTGTGCCCACCCAGAGTAACGGTGAGGACTTATAGTGTTGTGGCACCAGCACCACAACCACCAAAGGTCAATTTTTCTACCACTGTTCAACAATGGCATGTAATTACAATTCTTGATATAATCGTTCACAGCAGGGCGCTCCAGCGCCCACCAAGAGTCACTTTGAGGGCTTACAATGTTGTGGCAAAACCAACACCTTGGTCCGCCATTTCTGCAGAGCATATAGGGCAGGCCCCTACTTTCAAACATCCAATTTACAAACATCTCCTACTTGCAAACGGAAGGAGACAACAGCAAGTGAGATGAAAAAAGAGGGACGACAAAACTAATTATACAGGGGTGATAACCCTTCCCTATGTTTTCCAAAAAGCTTAAAAATAGTTTTTTTGACTGGAGCTACACTTTAAAAATGTACCAGTTGAAAATTACAAACAGATTCAACTTAACACAACAAACCTACACAGTCCCTGTCTTGTTTGCACCGCCTGTATACTGCTGTTCTGAGTATATAGGGCCTGGGGGCCACACGCATTTCCTTTTTTTAATATGGGTACAGGGTTCCCCTTAATATGCGTACAAGACCCAAATAGGCTGGTAATGGGCAGGGAGGGCTACCCATGCCATTTTTCTCAATGATTTTCAACCATATTGCAGGAACCAGATATAACATTAAAACCGCAAGCAGCTTTAAATGGTGTTATTTCCGTTAAATGTCATTTTGTGCAGGGACTGTTCTAAACACGGGAAACACGTGGCACTTCACAGGCATACTACAGACACCCCCCAGGCACCATATTTACAGGAATATTTCACTTTTTTTTTTCACTTTAATCGTCATTAAAATCAGTGCTCCCGCCAAAACGGCCATTTTTAAAAACATTTTAGGCATTGACCCATGTCCCCTGGGGCAGGAGCCAGGTCCCCAAACCCTTTTTAGGACAGTATCTTACATATTAGCCGTTAAAATTAGCACTTTTAATTTCGAACGTTCGAGTCCCATAGACTTCAATGGGGTTCTAACGTTCGTAACGAACGTGGGGTCCGTTCGAAAGTTCTGGTACCAACCGAACCGGGGGGTGTTCGGCTCATCCCTACTCCCGAGTCAGAGGTTTACGAGAGGCCGCTCCCTGCATTCCGGGCTCTGCCTTAAGGTACGTGACAGTATCGGGCAGCCATATCTGAGCCCACGCAGGGAGCTTCCACTATGGAGGACTTATGCCGTCATCTTGCTGGACTCACCCAGGCCGTTAAGTCCCTGCAAGAGGGTTACTCCCGATTGGAAGAGCGTGTCCAGGTCTTATCTACCACGGGCCCTACCGTGCCGGGAACTTCTTCTGCACCATCAGTGGTTATGATGCCCCCAGAGCCTAAGGTCCCAACTCCAGAAAGGTTCTCGGGAAATCGCAGCAAGTATAGGGCTTTCCGCAACGCCTGTGAACTTTTTTTTGCACTACAACCCAGAACTTTTTCCCTTGAATCCACTAAGGTGGGTTTTGTCATCTCCAAAAAGCAAAAAGACGCATGCCTTAACAGCCTGAGTACCTTCTTCCAAGCAATGGGTCTGCTCTATGAGGATCCACAACAAGCGGCTACTGCAGAAGCAGCATTATATTCACTCCAGCAGGGCCGTAGAGCGGCAGAGGACTATGCGTCCGAATTCCGGCGCTGGAGTTCCGATACTAACTGGAACGATGCCGCTCTACGCTATCAGTTTCACATGGGACTCTCTGAACCATTAAAGGATGAGCTGGCCCGGGTCGGTATTCCAGCAACGCTTGAAGACCTTATCAACCTGTCCATCCAGATTGACAGACGCCTGAGAGAACGGAGAGCAGAACATACGGCCGGTCCTTCTCGACCAGTCTGGATGTTACCCCGTGTACCCAACCCTCCTGCACATTCCGCGGCTGACGCTCCTGAGCCCATGCAACTGGGCTTACTCCGACCTTCCCTCACCACCGAAGAATGACAACGCCGGCAGGTCAACAACCTGTGTCTATATTGTGGGGAGTCCGGACACTATGTGAGGGCTTGTCCCGCCAAACTCTGTAAGCACTCTTCTTTGTCTACTACTGTCTTACCTGCTGTGCTTAGTAATGTCTCTCACCTGGCTATTCCCGTTTCTCTTCAGCTTCCAGGAGGGAATACTCAAGTCACCGTGATAATTGACTCAGGAGCGTGCAGTGGGTTCATGGACTTGTCTTTTGCCCATAAATTCCAAGTCCCCCTACGGCCCAGGGCGAAGGGATTGTCAGTACACCTTGCCGACGGATCGGCTATCAAATCGAGGCCTGTGACACAAGAGACGGTTCCTTTGACTGCCACTATCTCTGTTAACCATCAGGAACTACTCTGCCTGGACATTATCGAGTCTCCCCTTTTCCCCATTATACTGGGCATGCCCTGGCTCAGGGCACACAACCCGCAAATTGACTGGTCTACCGGAAGCATTAGCTTTCCTTCTCCCTATTGTCGTCAGCACTGCCTGCAAGAAGCAATTAATGTCTTGCCCCACTTAATGTGCCTGGAGATCGATGTTGAAACTCGCCAGTATGTTCCGGAGGCTTACCACAGTTTCTTGGACATGTTCAGCAAAAAGGGGGTGGAAATGCTTCCTCCCCATAGACCCTATGACTGTCCGATTGAGCTCCTCCCCGGAGCCGAAATCCCTTTAGGGAGAATTTTCCCCTTAACGGAAGTGGAACTAGAGACTCTCAGGACTTACATTGATGACAATCTGAGAAAAGGGTTTATACGCTCCTTCTACCTCCCCAGCAGGAGCAGGGATCTTTTTTGTAGAGAAGGAGGACCATTCCCTGCGCCCTTGTGTAGACTATCGGGACTTAAATAAAGTTACAGTCAAGAACCGGTACCCATTGCCTTTGGTACCCGAATTATTTCAGAGACTCGGAACAGCCGTTATTTTCACTGAGCTGGATCTTCGCGGAGCCTATAATTTGGTCCGTATCCGAAGCGGGGATGAATGGAAGACTGCCTTCCGCACCCTCTTCGGACACTTCGAGTATCTTGTAATGCCCTTTGGGCTATGCAACGCTCCTGCGACCTTCCAGCATTTTGTGAATGATCTTTTCAGAGACTATCTTGACCTGTTTATCATGGTGTATTTGGATGACATCTTGATCTTTTCCCCCTCTCTGCCTATTCACAGGGAACACGTCAGAAAGGTTCTAACTCGGCTTCGTCAACACGGCCTGTACGCGAAACCTGAGAAGTGCGAGTTTGAATGTCGCAGCATCCAGTTTCTGGGGCTGATTATCTCGGTAGATGGAATCAAGGTGGACCCACAGAAGGTTTCCGCCATCCTGGACTGGCCAGCTCCTACAGATAAGAGGAATCCGTTTTGTGGGGTTTGCGAATTTCTATTGCAAATTTATCAAGGGCTTCTCTAATATCATCGCCCCGATCACAAGATTGACCAGACAGGGTATCAAGTTCCAGTGGACCCCGGAAGCTCAGGCTGCTTTCACCTCTCTTAAAAAAACAATTTGTGTCAGCCTCTGTCCTGAAGCATCCTGATCCTGCGCTTCCCTATATCCCAGAGGTTGACGCATCCGAGATTGCAGTGGGAGCAGTACTCTCCCAGAGACAAGGCCCCAAGTCCCTATTGCATCCGGAGGCTTTCTTCTCGCGCAAATTGTCCAAGCGGAGAAGAACTATGACGTCGGGGACAGGGAGCTACTCGCCATCAAAGCCACACTTGAAGAAGGGCGCTACCTCCTGGAGGGAGCGGCTCATCCCATTCTGGTATACACTGACCACAAGAACTTAGAGTACTTGAAGGCTGCTAGGAGGCTGAAGCCGCGTCAGGCCAGATGGGCACTCTTTTTTACGAGATTTTCATTTCACATTACCTATAGGCCCGAGTCAAAAAACACCAAACTCGACGCGCTGTCTCGGATGTTCAGTGAACCTGAAGCTTCGCAAACACCAGATACCATCCTTGCACCCGGAAACTTCCTTATGCTCCAGGGAGACCTATTGTCCCAACTCAAGCAGGCCTCATCGTCGGCTCCTCATCCATCAAACACCATCTTACATCGATGACTTATTGTGGCATGAAAATAGGATCTACGTACCTCAGCAACTACGGGTTGCCGTCCTTAAATCCTGCCACGACCACGAACTGGCCGGCCATTTTGGGGTACACAAGACTGCCGAACACCTTCAACGCACCTTCTGGTGGCCCCAGCTGCTAAGAGATTGCAAGCTTTATGTTGAGTCATGCATCACCTGTACCCAGAACAAGGGTAGCAAGACCAAGGCCTGGTGAACCCGCTCTCTATTCCGGAAAGGCCATGGAAAATGATTTACATGGACTTTATTGTTGAATTACCACCGTCAGAAGACTACACCACTATCTTCGTGGGGGTTGACAGATTCTCCAAGATGGCTCATTTCCTGCCCATGAAGGGTACACCCTCTGCCCCTGAGACCACAAGGATCTTCATTAAGGAAATAGTAAGACTCCACGGTATACCTGCAAACATTCTTTCCGATCGAGGGGTGCAATTTACGTCTAGATTTTGGAGAGCTTTGTGTGAGTCCCTGAAGATTGACCTCTCGTTCTCCTCTGCCTACCATCCCCAGACCAATGGCCAGGCCGAACAAGCAAACCAGACCCTCGAGCAATATTTGCGGTGCTATTCTTCCTTCTCTCAAGACGATTGGGTATCCCTTTTGTCCCTTGCCGAGTTCGCCTACAACAACTCCATCCATTCTGCAACAAATCAGTCTCCCTTTTTTGCGAATTATGGCTTTCACCCTCTGTTCCTGTCAAACAACATTCCAGAATGCACAGTTCCGGCGGCCCAGGAAACCTTGAACTTTTTCTGCACAAATAATAAGCTGCTTCAAGAGACAATGGCAAGGACCCAAGAACGCAACAAGGCGGCATTTGACAAGAAGAGGAGAGGGGAGCTTGATTTGAAACCTGGGGATCTAGTCTGGCTGTCTACCCTGAATTTGAAATTGGCATGCCCATCCAGGAAACTGGGCCCAAAGTTTGTGGATCCCTTCCCAGTAACTAGGAAAATTAATAACGTGGCCTATGAACTGAAACTATCGGAATCTTTTCGTATCCACCCAGTGTTCCATGTGGCCCTCCTATAACCCTCAATCCAGGATCCCTTCACCAATCGGAACGTCGGTCCCCCTGAACATGTGCTTATTAACGGTGAGGAAGAATTATTTGAGGTTGAAGCGATTTTAGATTGCAGAAGGAGACGCAACCAAGTCCAGTATTTGGTGAAGTGGAAGGGGTATGGGCCAGAAGAGAACTCCTGGGAATCAGAGACTAATATCCACGCCAAGAGACTGATTCTGGCCTTCAAGAGATCTCACCCGGGTAAGATGACCCAGTTGGGCATCCGGAGGCTGCCCATTGGAGGGGGGCAATGTCAGGAAAACCCTTCCCAGACATCCGAGTGGTGTAAGACGCAGAAGATCACCTGTGCGCAAGAAGAGCGTTATTGCGGTCGGTGGTGTGCGCGCGGCCGTTTTGACGCAATTGGCGCCAATAGCGCTATTTAAAGGGGATCTTTGCCTTGCTGTCTTGCTGCCCGATCAACAGCGTTCCTGTGTGCTCTGCTACCCTGCATTTGAACTCACCTGATCCGTATTGAACCCGGCCTGTTTCTGACTTCTCTGCTTGCTGCCTGCCCCCGACTTTTGGCTTTCTACCTGACTACTCTTCTGGATTTCGTTTTGGCACCTGATCTGCTCGCCTGTGCTTGACCCGGACTGTTGAACTACTCTGCTACCCGCCAGTCTCCTGTTTACTGTTGCTGGACTACAGAACACCTCCCGGTTCTCCACCGTACCCGGATGTTGCCTTCCGCTGTGTTCTGTTGCCTCTTACCTCCTTCTGCTGGACTACAGGACTCCTCCCGCTGTCCACTGTATCCTGCTGTCACCTGCATTCTGCTGCTGGACTACAGGACTCCTCCCGCTGTCCGCTGTATCCTGCTGTCACCTGCACTCCGCTGCTGGACTACAGGACACCTCCCATTACCAACAGTCTCCTGCCTTCTACACCGGCCATCCAGTCAGTGCTCCTTTGTGCTCCCGAGCCCCTGTCATCTCTATCAGGGCCTCCCGAGTCAGAGGTTTACGAGAGGGCGCTCCCTGCATTCCGGGCTCTGCCTTAAGGTACGTGACACCTACTCATAGAGGCAGAGAACAAGTGTATATGGTAAATTGGGTCAGTGGACCAATATGACCGCAACTCACTCTTTTTAGTTATGCCCATGTTGAGGGAAAGGCCCAGACATTCGGAAACCATAATTGATTTCCAATCTCTGGCAAGGGAGGACTGGGGGATAGTGGCAATGTGTTGAGCAGCGTACAAATCGCTTTGGTCCACAATAAATCCAAAGAGATCTTCGGTGAAAAACAGCGAATAAAAATCAAGTGACATAAAATCAACTGTTTCCACCTGAATGCCGGGTTGGCCAGTGAATGGGAGAAGTACGGGTGCTGCCAACCTATCACATCTGAGAAGAGAGTCCGGCATGGACCAGTTTATCCAACCAAAAACGGACTCGGCACATCAGGTGACAAACAAAACCTCAAGGGACCATTGAGAAACTAACACGGACATACCGCAAACGCGCGCACTCCATCCGATAATGAGATGTGGAGCGCAACCGGACCACATTGGCAGCTCAATTCCACACGCGCTCCACCCATCAATATGGCGTGGAACGCAAACGTAAAAGAGCGGAAGTGACAACACTTCCAGAAGGAAGCATGGTACATAAACAATAGTTCTAAAACTGATGTCACTTCCGGTGTGGGACAGCAAAGTCTGAACACTGGAAGAGACAAGGGCAGACAAACCTAACATAACATGACGTCACATGCGACACAAGACAGTGAAGTCCAAGCAACGGAAGTGACATGTGTGAGCGGGGATATCACACGGCAAACCCTCCACCACACAAACTACAAAAACAAAAATAAATAAATGTCTGGAAATCCAGTGCCCCCCACAATAAGAGGGAAAGGTCCCAACTCTCAACAGGTCTAAAAAGACCACAATGGCAGGCAATATATGAGAGGCAGTATCTTCAAACTTACTTGATGTTTTTTCTCCTCAGGAGGCAAATGAAAAGGCTCCATGAGGAGAGATTACATCACTTCCACTGCTTCTGTTTACATTACAGAAGCAGGGAAAGTTTCTCATTGCCCGGGAGCGATCACGAGGGGGTGGCCATGAATCAGTGTCCTCCCCCTCAACACGGATCGCAACCGGAATGATGCTGACCACCTCGGGCACCGGGGCATACGGCACACACTGCATCAAATTAGTCTGTATGGCTGTTGTCCCAGAAGGAAGCTTTTTCTAGAGATGATGCACGAAGCCCGCAAACAGTTTGCTGAAGACAAGCAGACTAAGGACATGGATTACTGAAACCATGTCCTGTGGTCTGATTAGACCAAGATACATGTATTTGGTTCAGATGGTGCCAAGTGTGTGTGGTGGCAACCAGGTGAGGAGTACAAAGTCAAGTGTGTCTTGCCTATAGTCAAGCATGGTGGTGGGAGTGTCATGGTCTGGCACTGCAAGAGTGCTGCTGGCACTGTGGAGTGACAGTTCATTGAGGGAATCATGAATACCAACATGAACTGTGACATACTGAAGCAAAGCATGATCCCCTCCCTTCAGAGACTGGCCGCAGGGCAGCATTCCAACATAACCCCAAATACACCTCCAAGATGACCACTGCCTCACTAAAGAAGCTGAGGGTAAAGGTGATGGACTGGTCAAACATGTCTCCAGACCTAAACCCTATTGAGCATCTGTGGGGCATCCGCAAATGGAAGGTGGAGGAGCTCAAGGCCTCTAACATCTACCAGCTCCATGATGTCCTCATTGAGGAGTGGAAGAAGACTTTAGAGGCAACCTTTGAAGCTCTGGTGAACTCCATGCCTAAGAGGTTTAAGACAGTGCTGGAAACGAATGGTGGCCACACAAAATATCGACAATTTGGACATTTTCACTTAAGGGGGTACTCGCTTTTGTTGCCAGAGGTTTAGACAATAATGGCTGTGTGTTGAGTTATTTTGATGGGACAGCAAAATGACACTGTTATACAAGCTGTACACTCACTACTTTACATTGTAGCAAAGTGTCATTTCTTCAGTGTTGTCACATGAAAAGATAATTTAGATAATTTTAAAATAAAATATTTACAAAAATGTGGGGGGTGTACTCACTTTTGTGAGATACTGTGTGTGTGTGTGTGTGTGTGTGTGTGTGTGTGTGTGTGTGTGTGTGTGTGTGTATATATATATATATATATAAAATATACATAAAGGTTTGATTGGAGGTTAGTATATATGAAGATTGTAGCAAAGGTCGAGCTGTTATCCATAGCTAGATATGAAACTTGTTTTATTGCTGTAAAGCTCAACAGTATATTTCATCTGGTTTTCATAAAACTGCATATAACTGTGCACTCTACATTTCACAAACTTAGATGAAGTCTGTTGGTAGCCTACCCCACACTATTGTTTTGTCCTTGATTCCCTACTTTACAAACATAATGCAGAGAAAACAAAAAGGACATTAATACTCAGCTAGAAGATGTGAGATGATATTACAACAGCATCCAGCTGCAAGGCCCAGGTAGTGAGTAGGGATGAGCTTCGTGTTCGAGACGAACATACGTTCGACTCGAACATCGGCTATTCACCCGTTCGGCGAATACCGAATGTTATGGGCCGTTCGCGCCAAATTCGTGTGGCGCTCACGGCCCACAATGCACTGCGCCATCACAGTGCAGTGCTGGCTCATGATTGGCCAAGCATGCACTGTGACCCCGCATGCTTGGCCAATCACAGCGTCGGCAGTGAGGAGAGCCATGATTAGCTACAGGCAGGATGCCTGTGGCCAATCATAGCTCAGGCTGTGTAGTACACGCCCCACACTATATAAGGCCGCCAACGCGGCGGCCTTGTGTAGTGTGTTGGCGTCTGTAGGAGTTAGTGGGTGTTCTGTGTACCTTCAACATAATATACACCGTTCGTTATCGGCCGATTTTGCGTTCTTGCTCTTCTGTAGTGGGTGTTGTCTGTGTGCCCGCAGTATACACCGTTATATACATCTATATAGCTAGCTATATTGCTCTTTTTTAATTGTGCGTGCTGTCTGCGTGCCCTGACCGTAGTATACACCGTTATATCCACCTATATAGCTAGCTTTCTTGCTCTTTTTTAATAGAGCTTGCAGTCAGTTGTAGGAGATTGTGCGTGCTGTCTGCGTGCCCTGACCGCAGTATACACCGTTATATCCCCCTATATAGCTAGCTATCTTGCTCTTTTTTAATAGAGCTTGCAGTCAGTTGTAGGAGATTGTGCATGTTGTCTGTGTGCCCTGACCGCAGTATACACCGTTATATCCACCTATATAGCTCTTCTCTAATTGAGCCATCTGCAGGAGTTAGTGGGTGTTGTGTGCCTCCAGCACAATATACACTACCCAATTGCTGGCCTATCTCCCTTCAGGTCATTACCATGTCTGGAAGGCCAACAAGGAGAGGCAGACAGGCGCGAGCCGATAAAAGAGGGCAAGCAGGCTCTGTGTCTAGAGACAACAGTGCTGGTCGTGGACGTGGTGCATCGTCATTATCAGCACGTGGCCATGGGGCACGCTTGTCCTTCTTTTCGGTAGCTGGACGTGTTGAGCCGCAACATGCCAAAGACTTGGTAGAGTGGATGACCAAGCCCTCTTCATCCTCCTCATCCTCTCTCACCCAGGCTCAGGGTACTAGCAAAGCAGCTGCCAACGCATCGTCTTCCCTCCCCTCAATGTCATCATCAGTGACTCCTTTCCTAGACCCACCAAGTGGTCCTCAGGAGTCTCCTGAACTCTTTGAGCACAGTGTGTGGTACATGCTCCAGGAGGATGCCCGGTGTTTTGTAGGCTCTGATGATGATACTCAGCTAGAGGAAGGCAGTAGCGTGAGCGCAGAGAGAGGGGATGCTCAAGAAGGACAGCAATCTGGCAGTCATGTTCCAGAAGCTTCCACAAGCTTCAGCATACTGCCAGGTTTGTTTCAGCAATGAAGAGGGAGGGGATGATGAGGGCACTGACTCCACGTGGGTGCCTGGTAGGAGAGAGGAGGAGGAGGAGGAGGCACATGTCCAACGAGGCAGGATGCCCTCCGGGGGCCAGCTTAGGGGCAGCATACCGACTGAATCACACCACAGAGCTCCGCCTGTGCAGGGCGCTGCCTCTGCGCATTATTCTAAAAGTTCTTTGGTGTGGGCCTTTTTTGAGACGAGTGCATCAGATCGCACCGCTGCTATTTGTAACATATGTCTCAAGCGTATCTCACGTGGCCAAAACATCAGCCGCTTGGGCACCACATGCTTGACCAGACATATGTTGACCTGCCATGCAGCTCGTTGGCAAGCGTACCTCAAAGACCCACACCAAAGAACAAAGCAGACCTCTCCTTGCTCCTCATCAGCTGGGATCTCCAACCCCACTAGACCTTCAGTCCTCTCTGAAACCTGCTCTGAGAGGAATGAAGGTGTAGAATTAGGTGTGTCACAGCCAAGTGCTTCCGGGCACTCTGCTAGCAGTACACCCACGTCCGATTTATAGCAGGCAAATGTCCCTGCCCCAGCTGCTGGACTGTCAAAAGAAGTTCACTCCCAGCCATCCACATGCCCAGTGGTTGAATGCTAGCTTGGCTAAATTGCTAGCACTTCAACTGCTGCCTTTTCAGTTGGTAGACTCGGCCCCCTTCCGTGAGTTTGTACAATGTGCGGTTCCTCAGTGGCAGGTCCCCAAACGCCACTTTTTCTCACAGAAGGCGATTCCGGCTCTCTACCGGCATGTGAAAGGCAATGTCCTTGCATTGCTGGACAGGGCGGTTAGCGGTAAGGTGCATATTACCGCTGACTCATGGTCCGGCAGGCATGGACAGGGATGTTACCTGTCTTTCACGGCCCATTGGGTCACTCTTCTGGCTGCTGGGAAGGATGCAGGACAAGGTGCAGTAGTGTTGGAGGTTGTTCCGCCACCACGCCTCCAAAATGCTACTATTGGTTGTGACACACCTCTGTCCTCCACCCCCTCCTCTTCATCTTCCTCCATGGCCTCTTCCAGTGCTCTGTCCTCAGAACCAGCGGTGCTCCGTAGGCGTTCCAGGGGCTACACAAGTACACAGGCAAAATGATGCCATGCCGTGCTTGCGCTGGTTTGTTTGGGGGACAGGAGCCACACTGGGGCAGATATTTTGTCAGCTCTGCAGGGGCAGGCCGAGAGGTGGTTGACGCCATGCCAGCTTAAGCCAGGAATGGTGGTTTGCGACAATGGCACCAACCTACTCTCCACCCTCCGACAGGGACAACTGACCCATGTGCCCTGTGTGGCTCACGTCCTTAACCTGGTGGTGCAGCGGTTCTTGGGCAGGTACCCGGGCATACAGGATGTCCTGAAGCAGGCCAGGAAAGTCTGTGTGCATTTCCGCCGATCATTTAATGCCTGTGCTTGGCTGGCTGAGCTCCAAAAGGAGTTGAACCTGCCCAAGAACCGCCTTATATGTGACATGCCCACCAGGTGGAACTCAACATTGGCCATGCTGCAGCGGCTGCACACGCAGCAGAGGGCCATCAATGAGTACCTGTGCGACTACGGCACCAGGACAGGGTCAGGGGAGCTTGTTTTTTTCTCCCCACATGATCAGGGATGCATGCACTGTCCTGTCCTGTCCTGTCCTGTGAGGAGGCCACAAGGATGGTGAGCAGTGACAGTGCATGCATCAGTGACACTGTATCTCTTGTCCACCTCTTGGAGCATACGCTGCGTGGAATAATGGACAGGGCACTTGAGGCAGAACAGAGCCAGGAAGAGGAGGACTTCCTTGCCTCTCAAGGCCCCCTTTATCCAGACAGTGTTCCTGCTGTGCCACCCATCACACAGGAAGAGGAGGAGGATGATTGTGTCAGCATGGAGGTGAAGGCTGGCACTCAGCAGCAGCAGTCTTATAGGGATGATTTACAGTCCCAAGAAACCCGTGGACTTGTATGTGGCTGGCAGGAGGTAGCTGCAGATCATGTTGTCCTTAGTGACCCAGAGGACTCCAGACCGAATGCCTCAGCTAACCTACACTGCATGGCCTCCCTGATCCTGCAAAGCCTGCGGAAGGATCCTTGTATTCTTCGGATCAAGGAGAGGGACCATTACTGGCTGGCCACTCTCCTTGATCGACGGTACAAGGGTAAGGTTGCCGACCTTATCTTGCCGTCGCAGAGGGAGCAGAGGATGAGGCATCTCCGGGAGGCCTTGCAGAAAGGTTTGTGCAACGCGTTCCCAGAGACTGGGAGGTTACAAACTCCTGGTCCTGGACAACGTGTTGCTGAGGCATCGGTCAGAAGGAGCGGTGGAGAAGGTGGCCGTCTGACCGATGCGTTCAGACAATTTTTTTAGTCCGCAGCCCCAAGGTATGATTGGTTCCAGCAACCATCGCCAGCGTCTGATTTACATGGTGCAGGAATACCTAGGGGCAAGGTCAGACTTGGACACCTTTCCCACCGAAAATCCTCTGGCTTACTGGGTCTTGAGGATGGATCACTGGCCAGAGCTTGCACAGTATGCAATTGAGCTACTGGCCTGTCCTGCATCCAGCGTTCTTTCGGAACACACCTTCAGTGCTGCTGGTGGCTTTGTAACTGATCACAGGGTGCGCCTGTCCACCGAATCAGTTGATCGACTGACCTTCATCAAGATGAATCAGTCTTGGATCTCCCACAGCTACCAAGCACCTGAAGCTGATGTAACCGAATAATTTTTTTTGAAATATCACATCCCTTCAAGACTGCCTATGCAGATGCTGAGTGACTGTCCTGTTATGTTGATTGTCTATCCTCTTCCTCCTCCGCTGATATGTTGGAAGAACATTTTTGGTTCTGGGTGATGCCATCAGCCCAATTTTTCTGCCCCTGTTTAACAGGGGCGTTTAATTACAATTTTTGATGCAATGCTTTGCAGCAGGGCTCATTCCTGCACCACAACTAGAGTATATGGGAGAGGTTGCAGTGTTGTGGCACCAGCACCAGTGCCAGCAGCCCAATTTTCAGCCCCTGTTTAACAAGGGCGTTTAATTACAATTTTTGATGCAATACTTTGCAGCAGGGCTCATTCCTGCACCACAACTAGAGTATATGGGAAAGGTTGCAGTGTCATGGCACCAGTGCCAGCAGCCCAATTTTTCAGCCCCTGTTTAACAGGGGCATGTAATTACAATTCTTGATATAATATTTCACAGGAGGGCCCATTCCTGTGCCCACCCATAGTAACTGTGAGGACTTATAGTGTTGTGACACCAGCACCACAACCACCAAAGGTAAATTTTTCTACCACTGTTCAACAATGGCATGTAATTACAAGTCTTGATATAATTGTTCACAGCAGGGCACTCCAGCGCCCACCAAGAGTCACTTTGAGGGCTTACAATGTTGTGGCAACACCAACACCTTGTTCCGCCATTTCTGCAGAACATATAGGGCAGACCCCTACTTTCAAACATCCAACTTACAAACGTCTCCTACTTGCAAACGGAAGGAGACAACAGGAAGTGAGATGAAAAAAGACGGACAGCAAAACAAATTATACAGGGGTGATAACCCTTACCTATGTTTTCCAAAAAGCTTAAAAATTGATTTTTTGACTGGAGCTACACTTTAAAAATGTACCAGTTCAAAATTACAAACAGATTCTACACAGTCCCTGTCTTGTTTGCACCGCCTGTATACTGCTGTTCTGAGTATATAGGGCCTGGGGGCCACACGTATTTCCTTTTTTTAATATGGGTACGAGGTTCCCCTTAATATCCATACAAGACCCAAAGGGGCTGGTAATGGGCAGGGGGGGGGGGGGGGGGCTACCCATGCCATTTTTCTCAATGATTTTCATCCATATTGCCGGAACCAAATATTACATTAAAAACGAAAGCAGTTTAAAATGACTTTTTTTCCGTTAAATGTCATTTTGTGCAGGGACTGTTCTAAACACGGGAACCACGTGTCACTTAACAGGCATACTATAGACACCCCCCAGGCACGACATTTAAATGAATATTTCACTTTTTTTTCACTTTAATCGTCATTAAAATCAGTGCTCCCACCAAAACGGACATTTTTAAAAACATTTTAGGCATTGACCCATCTCCCCTGGGGCAGGAGCCAGGTCCCCAAACCCTTTTTAGGACAGTATCTTGCATATTAGCCATAAAAATTAGCACTTTTTATTTCGAACGTTCGAGTCCCATAGACTTCAATGGGGTTCTAATTTTCGTACGAATTTTCGGCCCGTTCGAAAGTTCAGGTGTGAACCGAACCGGGGGGTGTTCGGCTCATCCATAAAAATGGGGGATTTTACATGAAGATATTTTTGGAAGTGGTGCACACATTGACTAATTAGAAAAATTGTCCATAGTGAAACTAGTAAAAGTGTCTCACAGCTGGTCTGGCAGAAGAATGTTAAGTGATCAGTATTTAGTGACAGCTTCTTGGGACTATGGCAGGACATGGTCTACATATATGCAACAAAAGGACTAAGGTTTAATGAAGACTAATATTTGGGCAAGATATTAGTCCCTGCCTTGTCCCTAATGTGTCCAGTGCATGCAACACATATTGGCCCCACGTTAGGCTACTGTGCAATCACTGCACACATTAGGGATTGAATAGGGAAAGCATTCCTCAGCAAAACACTGTCTTTTGAGTCACTTGTGGCTGGAGCTCAAATGAGATCCAGAGGAAATCCTCAGAAGAAGAAAGGTGCAGTGCCTACAATTTGCTAATAAATAATGCCCAGAATAATACATGCCCCTGACCCCCACGTCTTCACACTAGTGTCAGTGGATGCAGGGTCCAGGCCTTCCCTTACCTGTTCCCACAAATGATTCAAAATAATGAAAGGTATATGTAAAACCTAATAAAATTAGAAAATAATATGCAATCTAAAGGTCTGAGGTATGAGGGTTTTAGCACTTCTGACAAATTTTAGGTACAGATTGTTTGCGTCCAGGTTTGTAGGCTCTGGCCACCTACATCCTTGACACTGCTAAGCATTCAATGTATATGTGTCCATAGCATAAATTGTCATAGTGTAGAAGCTTGATGAAGGAGATTCAACCTGTGGTCTTGTAAACAGGTCCACTGCATTCAGAAAACACTCCTTTTTAGGATGTAAGAAAAGCAAAAAAAAGTCTCAAGTGGATTCAAACAGAGACACATAGAAACACTTATTTGGAAGGAAGTTATGGAGGTTGACTCAAAAGCTACAGGGCCGAGACTGCCTAATGCCCTGTACACACGACCGGTTTTCCTGTCGGAATAAACTCTGAAGCTTTTTCCGATGGAATTCAGCTCAAGCTGCTTTGCATACACACGGTCACACCAAATTCCGATGGTGACGTACAACACATATGATGGTACTATAAAAAGGAAGCTCAATAGCCACTCCGCCACCCTTTGGGCGCCTTCTGCTAATCTTTATCTTGTGTTAGTAGAAGTTTGGTGAGAGACGATTCGTGCTTTTCAGACTCTTCAGACTTTTCAGACAGAATTTTTCAATAATCCAAAAAAAAGGAGATCTTGATGAAATAAAAAAAAAAAGATGACTATAAAAAAATATATAATTCTAAACATTATTATGGAGATCTGGCTTTAAAAAGATAAAAGATTATTCATGTGATCACGATAAATAATAAAGAAATACGTTTGTGAGAACTCTGTGTAAATATCAGCAGCAAAACAACTTCATTATTCCAGCATTATAAAGCACAAAAGAATGCACTGCATTAAAAGATCACAGAATTTGCAGCGTGAGGAATGTGCTATCTCCATTACAAATGCTAGTTTTACCAGACCGAACGCTTCCGTCTCATACTTGCTTCAGAGCATGCGTCAGTTTTGGTAAGTCAGAATAGCATACAGAGAAAATAAAAAAAGAAAGAGAGGCGCCTCTGGGTGTAGACTATATAACACTTTCTTTAATGTAATTTAAAGCTGAAATTCTACTTTAAGGGGAAATAAAGCTTTGAGGTACTGTACAGCTGAAATAAATAAATACAGCTTCCAAGAGATTTCACATACAGAAAAAAATTAAAACATAAATGGCAATAGATTGATAACTGTCATTAAGTAAATTTAGAGCTGTTTCAAAATTCGGGTAAGGGCCTGTAACTTTTATGAATACAGGCTTTCGGATAATGGTAAAAGGGTGTGGAGGAAGGCTTCTGACTAGTATGATTTTGAAGGGCTCTTGCCAAGAATGCTAACTCTAGAGTCATTTGAAGTAGTCATGATGGCAAGTGACAGGTAAGGGCAATCTCCCATAATGAGTTGGCACAAATACTAAAACATGATCACTATTTTTTCTCCTGTACTCTGTAAACCTAAATGAAATTAGAACACTTTTCCTGTATGGCTTGTGTCTTAAAGTTTAACCCAAGCAGATATAACAGACACAAATAAATGCATCTGTGTGATGAAAAAAATGCACCATTTGCATGTATTTTTAAATGCAATCCATTCAATACTTTAATTTAAGAAAACCACATAGAAGGAAATGATATGGTGTTAAAGTATGCATAAATTATAATAAAAATACAAACAATTCTTCCTAAATAAAATGATCATATATCACACAAACATGCAAAGTATGAATATGTAGTCCATATATATAGTACAGTATATCAAAATGTAAGAAATCTTCATCCGCTGCCAAACAAGTGCTGACCTATAGAAATAGCATAGTCATGAAGGTTTGTCCAAATGCGCAACTATACTATTGATACAGTTGTGGAAAATCATATATTTCTCTTCTTAGAAACAAACATCTAATGCATAAACACAAAAGAATGAGAAAACGGCTTGCAATCATGTATTAAAACAATGAAAACTCACAGTTCCATACTTCAAAATAGCACTCCTGTGTTGCTCAGTTACTCATTCACTTACCATGTCTATGTGGGGGGCAACTGCACTTGGCTTCCTCTAGGCCCAAAATAGTACTTCATGGCAACCAATATCTTCAAGGCCCCACCTCCACAGATGGGAATCTGCTTGTAGCACTCCAGGTTCATAGGCCCTAGGGCCTAAGATAAAACAGGGGCCACAATTTAATTCTCACGTGACAAAAGCCCAGGAGGGAAGATTATCTGCCAACAAGTGTCTTCGATATTTAACATCTCTCCCAGCATGTACCATGACTGTTGATCCTTCAGGTATGTAACATCTTTAACACAAATTGATATCTCTGGCATACCTTCAGGGCCGTCTTTAATATTAATTGGACCCTGGGCAAAACATTTCTTAGGGCCCCCCTCCCCCCATGCAATTTCGCTCTCCACCTTCTCTAAGACATACAATAAATAGCAGCTAGACTTAAAATCAGTTTACTGTATCAGATCAGGCAGCGATTGCGATTGGTTGCCAGAGGTTACAGCATATCATTACTGCTTACTAACTGGTTGCTAGTGGTTACAGTGCTCCTTAAGGCTCACTGATTAGTTGCTAGAGGTTACAGCACATTTCTGCTTGTTGATTGGTTGCTAGAGATTTCTGTACAGTAATACTGCTCACTGGTTACTATAGGTTACAGCAGATCTTCTCCTCACTGCAGGGGGGCATGATATACCTATGAATGCTGCCTTTATTTACATATCAATAGAGTTGGCCTCAGCTATTTACATATGCATGTGACTGCTATTTACATATGAATGCCAGTATTTACATGTAAACACAGGTCTGCAGGGGAGTCATCTGTATACAACAATAGGGCAGAGCTGGGCAGCATTAGTAGCAGCACAGGACTAAAACTTCAAGGGACACGGGAATGTAAACTGGGATAGTTGGCAAGTAGGAGGCAGCTGCTTTGGGCCCCACAACAATGACAGGGCCCAGGGCAGCTGCCCCTTTTGCCCTGCTTTAAAGTCGTCCCTGCATACCTTGCTGCAGAATACTCACACAGCAAGTGAATAAGGTAATGCACTCCATGCTTAGATAACTGACACACAGCTACATTGACATCACAAAAACAATAAAGAGAGTTTGGAGAAATACTACATCCCTACACTTAAGAAGTGTTTACTGGTGGTATCTCACTATTGCAAGTCTTTTTCTAGTCCTTTTGGATGTATGCATTGAATGCTTGTTACTGAAGAGTAGGGATGGCCGAACGGTTCGCCCGGCGGTCGTTTCGCTGCCAATTTTCCGCTGTTCGCGGTCCGCCCGATCGGCGGACTATTGCCGCCGTTCGCCCGGCGGACTTTCGTGTTTACTGTGTAAAAGAACTTTGACCTATGATGACACATCCATCATGGGGTACAGGACAGCCAATTGAGACATTACAGCACATGGACACTTGGACATTCCCACTAACTTATAAATAGACCCGATCCGGCGGCCATTTTACATTCTTTCGTATGTCACTATAGGGAGAGGTTGCTGTGTGGAGCAGGGAGAGACTGCAGTGACCCAAATCGCTAGCTATTAGGTCCACAAAAGTTCTTTTCAGGACTAGTATGGTATAGGTGTTAGGTGTAGTTCAGGATATAGGTTTGAGGCATTGATGTGCTAGTGATTGTTGCAGCAGCCTGTCTTTTTTCAGTGTAGAGAGAGGGACAGGACGCTGTGTGCAGCAGGGACAGTCAGTTTAATCAGACTGGTATGGTAAAGTAGTACAGGATATAGTTTTGAGTGCTATTCAAGTTATTGTTCCAGCAGCCTGTGTTTTGTCAGTTTAAATAGGGACAGGCAGGAAGCTGTGTGTGGCAGGGAGGGACAGTCAGTTTAATCAGTAGCTGTTACTATTAGGTCCACAAAGGTTCTTTTCAGGACTGGTATGGTAATAGGCTTGTACACATATAATATTCTTTCTTCCAAATATAGAAAGAATATTATACTTGACTGCTGCCCTTCTGCTGCAGTAGTCCTTTATGAGTATAGGGACTGAGGTACAGTCTGCTAATAATTCACAACCTACTAGTTCCACAAAGGTCCTTATAAGGACTGGTAAGGTCTAGGGTACTACAGTACATAGGGTTGAGTGAGGTACAGTCTGCTATTCCTTAAGGACTGGTATAGGTCCACAATATATAGGGTTGAGGTGCACTACTGCTGCCTGCTGCCCTATACTGCAGCAGTCCTTTATCAGTATAGGGACTGATGTACAGTCTGCTAATCATTCACATCCTACTAGTTCCACAAAGGTCCTTATAAGGACTGGTAAGGTATAGGGTACTACAGTACATAGGGTTGAGTGAGGTACAGTCTGCTATTCCTTAAGGACTGGTATAGGTCCACAATATATAGGGTTGAGGTGCACTACTGCTGACTGCTGCCCTATACTGCAGCAGTCCTTTATCAGTATAGGGACTGAGAGTTTTGTCACAGGGTCATTTAAAAAAATGACAGGCAGAGGAAGAGGCAGGCCCTTCCGCAGGGGTGGTAGGGGCAGGGCAGGAGCAACAGGCTTGAGCCAAAGTGGGAAGTTGCAGAAGGTGCGTTCAATTACTTTAAAGGACGCACCAGACTTGGTTGAGTGGCTCACTCAGCCTTACTCTTCTGCACCCTCCTCATCCTCTCGATCTGCACCCTCTTCTTCACTCTCTGCTATGTGCACCCCCAAAGACACTACCACCAACAACACCACCACCACCACCACCACATACCTTCTGCTTGAGTCACAGGAATTATTTTCCGATCCATATCAAGACATTTCTGATGCGCAGCCACTCTTGGCATTGGATCAGGAAGAGGAGGTAGCAACAACCGCCAATCGGCAGTTTGATGACAGTACCCAGATCAGCCCAAGGAGGAGGTTGGTCCCCGCTGTTGCTGCCTACTCTGAGATCTCTAATTATAGCGGTGGGGAAGGTGACGTCGATGACGACGTGTCTAGTGATGTCACGTGGGTGCCCACAAGAGAGGAATAGGAGGGGAGTTCAGAGGGAGATATGGACCAGCAGATAGGGAGGAGAAGCAGGAATAACTTACATTGCACAGGAGGGACAAAGCAGACTGCTAATGTATCAGGAGTGAGGCATCGACCATGTACAGTCACATCTGGCGCTCTCAGGACACCGGCACATGGCTCCGCAGTGTGGGCTTTTTTTTTAACGTGTCCGCTGCTGACAATAGTTTTGCCATCTGCAATCTTTGCAGTCAACGCATTAGTCGCGGTAAGCCCAACACTCACCTAGGGACGACCGCCTTAAGAAGGCACATGAGCAGCCATCACCGAGCCCAGTGGGAGCAACGGAACACACAAAGCCACATTCCAGGCTCTCACCGTCCAGCCTCGTCTTCTACTTCTCCTTCTCCTCTCTCCTCACAATTGTCCTCCACTCCACCTTCCATCACGCCAAGCTCACGTTTTTCTGCAAAAAGGCAGGCTTCCATGGGCCTAATGTTCGAGCATAAAAAAATGATGACGCCGGATAACCCTCTTGCCCAACGGTTGATGGCTGGCTTGTCAGAACTGATAGCCCGCCAACTACTGCCATATAAACTGGTGGACTCGGAGGCCTTTTGCAAATTTGTGGCCATTGGAACACCACAGTGGAAGGTCCCAGGAAGGAAGTATTTCTCACAGAAGGGCATCCCAGAGCTATATGGCCATGTTCAGCGGCAAGTGAATGTATCTCTGGCACACAGTGTCAGTGCCAAGATACATCTGACCACAAACACATGGTCTAGCAAACACAGGCAGGGAAGGTATATCACTTTTACTGCCCACTGGGTGAACCTTCTGACGGCCGCCAAGCATGTAACCCATGGCACCCATGTAGATTTGGTTTTACCGCCACGGATTGCATGCAGGCCTGGCTCTTCTTCTCCTCCTCCTCCTACTCCATCCTCCTCCCTCTCCTCCTCAGCTGACTCCTCCTTTTCTGCTGCTAGCGTCTCTTCCGCTGCGCCGCCCAAGCTCCCCAGAACCTATGCGACATGCCAGGTGAGACGTTGCCATGCCGTGCTGCGTCTGTTGTGCCTGGAAGCCAAGAGCCACACTGGCCCGGCACTCCTTTCAGCTTTGCGTTCACAGGCAGAACAGTGGCTAACACTGGCTAACACTGCTCAATTTGACAGTTGGTAAAGTGGTGTGTGCCAATCTGTTTAGCGTATTGAAACAGGGCAAAATGACGCACGTGCCATGCATGACACACGTCTTAAACTTGGTCGTGCAGCGATTCGTTGTCAAATATCCTGGGGTCCAGGACATCTTGTGGAAGGCAAGGAAAATCTCGGCCCATTTCAGAAGATCTTACACGGCCATGGCTCGCCTTGCTGACATTCAGTGGTGACACAATCTGCCGGTCAGACGTCTTATTTGCGATTGCCCGACGCGATGGAACTCAACCTTCTATATGCTTGATAGGCTGCTCCAGCAGAAACGTGCAGTTAACGTCTGCCTGTATGAACTCTGCGGCAGAACAGGTTCTGGGGAGCTGGGTTTTTTTCACTGCGCCAGTGGCTGCTCATGCGCGACGCATGCAGACTTCTGCGGACATTTGAGGAGATTACCAAACTGGTCAGTCGCAGCCATGGCGCCATCAGTGACATGGTACCTTATGCCTTCTTTATGGAGCGTGCATTGCGTCGTGACATTGATCAAGCTGTGGAGGAGCAGGAGCGGGAAGATGAGAAAGTCGCAATGCTGGATGAATTCCCAGGGGGGCTACTCTATCTAACAACAGTCTGAAGAAGAGTTAGAGGAGGATGGTGCCGGGGCGGATGAGGAGGAGCAAGAAGAGCATGCTTTAAACCTTTCTGGGATCCCTGTTGTTGTGCGTGGATGGGGAGAGGAGAATGAAGAGGACGACATTATCCTGGATGATGAGCAGGAGCCAGGCCACCACACCGCTTCCAGTTTAGTGCAAATGGGGGCCTTCATGCTCCAGTGTTTTAATAGGGACCCCCGTATAAAAAGCATAAGGGTCAAGGACTAGTACTGGGTGGCAACGTACTTAGACCCCCGGTACAAACACAAAATGGCGGAAATCTTACCGCCGTCACAGAGGGCTGTCAGAATGGAGCACTTCCAGGCCTTGCTTCGAGAAATGCTGCATTCTGCTTTTGCGTGCGCTGGCAGAGGAGCAATTCCCACTCCCAGAGAAGGAGTTGCGGGTACCAATCCAACAGCGCCTGCAAGAAGAGGCCGGTTTGAAGATGTGTTGGTGACTTCGGATATGAGGTCATTCTTTTAGCCGACCCATTGACAGGTGTCATCCGGATCCAGCATCAGGGAACGCCTAGACCGTCAGGTGTCCGACTACATCGGGTTAACGCCCAATGTGGACGCTCTGAGGAGTGATGAACCCCTGGACTACTGGGTGGGCAGGCTTAACCTCTGGCCAGAGCTTGCCCAATCTGCAATCAAACTGTTGGCTTGCCCCTCGTCCAGTATCCTGTCCGAAAGGACGTTCAGCGCAGCAGGGGGGATCGTGACCGATAAGCGTACTCGTCTAGCTCACGACAGTGTTAACTACCTCACATTTCTAAAAATGAATGAGGCGTGGATCTCGGAGGAATTCAACACATGTGACCAGTAGACCATGTATATGTCTATAAATGATTTTTTTAATCGAGCACACAGACCATCTTTCTTCATTTGGCTCACTTCCTTGTCCAAAAAAAGCACACCGTACTATATGCCCGTACCCTCCTGTTTGAAGAGGTTGAGCGGTGTCATATTTCTACTGGGGCTGCTTATTATGAGGGGCTCCCACCATCCCTGTGCTGTGCTGACTTCCTCCTGGGGCTGCTTATTATGAGGGGCTCCCACCATCCCTGTGCTGTGCTCATTATGAGGGGCTCCCACCATCCCTGTGCTGTGATGACTTCCTCCTGGGGCTGCTTATTATGAATGGCTCCCACCATCCCTGTGCTATGCTGACATCCTTCTGGGGCTGCTTATTATGAGGGGCTCCCGCCATCCCTGTGCTGTGCTGACTTCCTCCTGGGGCTGTACCTCTGGTACCGCAGGTGTCAGTGCTGTATATCACGGTGCTGGTGTCATTGCTGTACTCTCTATCACGGTGCTGGTGTCAGATCACTCTATCATGCTGCAGGTGTCATTGCTGTATGTAACGCTGCTGATGTCAGTGCTGTATATCACGGTGCTGGTGTCAGTGCTGTATATCACGGTGCTGGTGTCAGTGCTGTATATCACGGTGCTGGTGTCAGTGCTGTATATCACGGTGCTGGTGTCAGTGCTGTATATCACGGTGCTGGCGTCAGTGTTCTCTATCACGGTGCTGGTGTCAGTGCTCTCTATCACGGTGCTGGTGTCAGTGCTGTATATCACGGTGCTGGTGTCATTGCTGTATGTCACGCTGCTGATGTCAGTGCTCTCTATCACAGTGCTGGTGTCAGATCACTCTATCACGGTGCAGGTGTCATTGCTGTATGTCACGCTGCTGATGTCAGTGCTTTATGTCACGCTGCTGATGTCATTGCTGTATGTCACGCTGCTGATGTCAGTGCTCTCTATCACAGTGCAGGTATCATTGCTGTATGTCACGCTGCTGGTGATCATCTCCTGCACTCTCTTCTTTGCCTACCCTGACCTTCCCTCTCCTCCATTGCCTTCATGCGCTCCACAGTCCTGAATTGTCACAATTTCACATAAAAAAAGAATGCTTGTAGTTGTCGATCCCAGATTCACCTCATACATGTGTTATGTCATTGGCCATGTGGTGGGACTATGTTTGCACAGCTAGTAATTATTTTGTGGCTGCAAATTTGACCTGTAGGTTTGCAAAGTTCGCCTCCCATTGAAGTCAATGGGGCCCGCCGCGAACGTTACGGTTCGCGAACTATCGGCCGTGTTCGCGGTCCGCGTTCGTGAAACATCCCATCGGAAGTTTGTCCATCACTACTGAAGAGCAAGATGTATGATTAGCTGTGTTAATGGTGAGGTTGCACATTTTGGATCTTTATTTGGTAAACCTTGTGTGCATTTTGACCATACTAATTCTAGTGATTGAAAAGGTAGTTGTGTTTTAACAGGTGATGACAGTGGATGGCATGTTTTTGTAATTTCACACTTTACATGTTTGTGCGATATATGTTTGTTACCATTTTTAATAATAATGCACACTCTAACACCTTGTTGCTGCCTTATATGTTGTTTTCCTATATAATGTATCCTTAACAGCTGCATTTGACTTATATTTATATTGTAACAAATGCAGTAACAGACCACTGCGCTTTCCACAAACGTGTGACAGATGACTGGTCGACCCCACACTGTGCTGTCACTGATATGCAACAATGTCACTCTCAACAATGCAACAAGGTCACTGGGTTTTGTTAACTAAGCAATGAACCCTTTAAACTCTAAACTGCACCAGATAGCTTTTGGGCCTATCAACCCTTCACAACAACAGCAATGAAAAATATGATTTTTGGACTAAATGTCTATAACACATCCTGCCCCCACAGACAGGCATATTCAGAAGTTTACACTACAGTAGCGTTCTTCAAGAGACAGGGATTCTTTGAATTTGTGTTAGCACATTAGAGACAGTTTTAATGCTTTTCAAAATATGGTTTAATAATCAAAAGGTCAAATGGTGCAACAAAAAAATATGTACAAAAAAGATATAAAAAAAGAGACAAAACAACAGCAAGACTGAAGTGTAAAATAAATAAAAGTACTTGCAGGTCCTGGTTTGCAGAATCCATTGAATAAGCAAGTTAGTACATTGGCTCTCTCAAGTCCTCTTAGGTGTTCCTTGGTTTTATGGTAAATGAGAACCATGCACTGCAAGGACAGCCTCTTTTTCTTGTCGGTAAGGGGAGTGTCGACAGAAATTACTTTACAAATCATCCGGTTCAAGGTGTGTTTGCTTGGATGTCAATAGGTTTACAGTCAGGTACCAGATACAGTTTTCCAAAGGTTTCCTTTGAATATCTACATGTTACAGTCTGATAATATGTATATTTTAGTCGAGCATTGAATTAGCCTTGAAATGGATATAAATATGACCGGTTTTGAATGTCTACTCTAGCAGGGTTAATGTGTCTTGTTGGCTTGCTATATTGTCCAATATAGGGGTTTTTGGACTTAAAATGTTACTTATTAACTGATGGAGGTAAATATCTCCTTATTCTGGTTGCATTGTCATTATTTCAGACTTTCTGAAATATACTGGGAATATGAAGTGGAAGAGACATGGGGGAGATCTATAGATATCAGTTTGTTTCCATACTGCTCATGCTTGCGAATTTGATGGTCTTATTAGGATTTCTAGTCTGAAGTGTGGATTCGGCTGATAGGTGTGAGAGGATCTGAATCTGTCTCCATCAAGGATCTGATAAGAAGGTTCTGACATTGGCTAACAGTTTGTGCATTGTATAAACTGAATGAGAGGGGAAGAAAAAGAGGACCACTACTATTCAACTTTTGTTACAAACTATCATAGCTGAATTCTGAATTTCAAACAACATGGCATCCTTGTCCTTTCGCACAGCTTTGTGAGGGGCCCAGTATGCAATACCATTACAGACACCAAATATTTTGGAGTTTTATAATACTTTAATTGGCACAGGCTCTTGCCATCCCTGTACAGCAGAGCTTAGAGTGAGTGAAGGAGAAGTGGCTGCTCCTTTTTACTTTCTATTTACATGCCACTGGTGAGGAGAAGACAGATACGTTAAAATGAAACTGCATCAGAGAAGAATCATGTCTCATCTACTGGCATGACTGTGCTGTGTGCAGGGCCGGTGCTACCACTAGGAAAACTAGGCAGCCACCTAGGGCGCCCTGCTGCCTAGGCTGCTCAGCCACTGGTGTTCCTACTTTCTTCTCTCTGCAGCAAGCAACTAAGTCTCAGTATCGGCAGGCAGCCACCGCTGCACCTTTGACCTATGTGCGGACAGAGCGGCGGCTGCCTGCCGATGCTGAGACTTAGTTGCTTGCTGCAGAGAGAAGAAAGTAGGAACACCAGTGGCTGGGCAGCCTAGGTGGCTGCCTAGTTTTCCTAGTGGTAGCACCGGCCCTGCACACAGCACAGTATCTGTGTCCCGAATACTGAATGAATGGAAGCAAGTAAACATTCCTTGTTGAGCACCGGTAAGGCTGCATTGATGGGCGCTGGTGAGGCTGCATTTTATGGGTGCTGGTGAGGCTGCATTTGATGGGGGTTGGTGAGGCTGCATATGATGGGTGCTGGTGGGCTGCATTTGATGGGCACTTCACTAAAAAGTTAGGGTTTACATGGGTAGGGGAAAAGGGGAGGAGCCAGGGGGCGGCAAAATGAGGTTTCGCCTAGGTTGTCAAAAATCCTTGCACCAGCCCTGCAAATAGACTTGGGCAGGATCAGAATACAAGTATTCTTAGCAGATAAAACCCTATCTCTTAAATTGGAGCACAACTTTAAATTTAACGGTGAAAAATGTCCAAAAGAACCTACCTACATTTTCTACTGTTCTCAGTGTAATGAATAAGCTGATAAAGGTAGCATTTAATTGAAGATATTCAATTGGTCAGATAGGTTGCATGGCACATTATACACACAAATTAAAGGTACATACCTAATATCTTCAAGAAGTTAAATTTGCTTGATTAAAAATGCATGTTTTTAAATTTACAAATATGACCAGGAACCCATTAACCAGTGTGATTAAACATTTAATAAAACAATATTAGTTGCAATACCTTATCTTTCACTTGTATAGTTAATTAATAAGTATCTAGGATAACTTTGAAAGTATTATCTGTTTTAAACATGATAAAGTAATTATAATGAAAGTGAAGATCTTAAATTGTGTTTTTGAAGTAATGCCGTTCCTCTTTCAACTTGTAATTTAATGCTGAACTCCAGGCAGAAGTAAAAGGTACAAATTAATCCACTTCTGTGTTCATTAATATACCATTAAATGTATTTTTTTTTAATGCAAACATGTAAGTACCTTAATTTGACTTGGCATTAGCCTCTTGAAGTCTTCTGCATGGTCTGTAAAGCAGAGCTCATAAAGGGAGAGGGAGAAGCAAAACAAGGAGCTAATCAGGTGTGCAGCAATGCAAGCAGCATGCTAATAGGAGAGGAGCGACAGGGGGATAAGCTAATCAGTATTCTCCTTCTTCTTTCTTATAGAAGACCTATACGTGAAAGTAAAACTACCACAGCAAAAGATCCTCTCCCCAGCAGGAAAGAGTTGTGTGGTGTGGCAGAACAATGATTGCATGGAAGTAATTTCCTAAAACCCAACTATACTTTTAACTTCCCTGGAGGCATGATTATGTTAGATTTTTGATGCTCAAAGCGATTGAGTGTTTTGCATAGAAATTTTGTGTTTTTATATTGTAGGCCTGTAATTCTTAGGAATAACTCACTTAAATCTGTCCAAACAAGAGTCTAGTAGACATCCCAGATAAAGTTTGAAACACGAAATCATAAATTATAATATAATAAATAACTATAAATAATAATATAATAATAATAAAATGTATTCAATAATGTAATCAAATTAAAAACACTGAAATTTGCTCAGTTGCAGAATTGTCGCTGTCATTACTTACAGTGTCTGATGACAAATTGAATCACTACTGCTAAATTCTGCAAGTGATTCTAATTTACTATCGCTATTTTCTAGCTGGTCTAAAACCACTTTTGACCTAAAAGGGACACTGTTTGGTTGTCATGGACATTCTCATGTTTCCAGGCAGAAAGAACAGTATATATAATATAAAAGTGCATGCAGAGCACTGGAAAAAGCATTAGGGATAAAAGGGAGGTGAAATGATTTGATACAGTAATGTAATCTGTAAGTTTACAGTGTACTATATGTGTTCTGCGTTTTTCACTTTTTGAAATTCCCACTGGCTCTGTCCCTGTGCGTCGTGATGCTCGCAGGGAACAGAGCCCTGAACACAGAGCATCGGCCAAAAGAAAACAGCCCGCAGGCTCAGCGGGGAGACATCACAGGATCTTGGGGACAAGTTAAGTAACTTTTCCTGGATCCTGCAATGTGGCTCGGGGTTACCACTTTTAGTACTGAAAAGTAATCCCAAGCCACACTTGGGAATACCACTAGGAAGGTTAACAAAAATTAAACGGTACTAAAAATAGTAACTTTCAAAATTGGACTTTTTGTTTCACTTGATAATCATGTCCTGTGGCACTAGCAGTGGGAAGAAGAGAGCACTGCTGCTCTGTGTGTGGAATCAGTAGTCTTTATGCAATGGTCTGAAATGCTTGAAGTGTGTTGGACCACTGTAGTGAGAATACTGCTCAAGCATTGAGTTCAATGGGGGTTATTTACTAAAGGCAAATCCACTTTACACTACAAGTGCAAATTGCACTTGAAATTGCACTTGGAAGTGCAGTCGCTGTAGATCCGAGGGAGACATGCAAGTAAAATAAAAAACAGCATTTTAGCTTGCACATGATTGGATGATAAAATAAGCAGATCTTCCCCTCATTTCAGATCTACCCCTTAGGCCGCGTACACACGGGCGGACTGTTCGCCCAACCTTGTTCGGCAAACAGTTTCATCAAACAGTCCGCTCAAAATTTGCATGAGCGGACTTGCCCACACACGAGCGGACTGTTTGACGAACAAGGTTGGGCAAACAGTTCGCTCAACTTTTGAAATGAACGGACTCGCCCACGTAAGGCGGAGGCAAATCCGCCCATTTCGAGCGCGTGTACAGGTAGGCGGGGCCCGCGAAGGAGACGTCGCGGGCTCCGCCGCCTGGAATGGGCTTAAAGGGGAACCCCAACGCCGAAAAAAATCGGCGTGGGGGTTCCCCCCAAGTCCACACCAGACCCTTGTCCGAGCACGCTACCCGGCCGGCCAGGAAAGGGGGGCGAGCGAGCGCGCCCCCCCTCCTGAGCCGTACCAGGCCGCGTGCCCTCAACATGGGGGGGTGCCTTGGGGAAGGGGGGGCCGCGCGGCCCCCCCACCCCAAAGCACCTTGTCCCCATGTTGATGAGGACAAGGGCCTCTTCCCGACAACCCTGGCCGTTGGTTGTCGGGGTCTGCGGGCGGGGGGCTTATCGGAATCCGGGAGCCCCCTTTAAGAAGGGGGCCCCCGGATACCGGCCCCCCACCCTATGTGAATGAGTATGGGGTACAATGTACCCCTACCCATTCACCTGTGAACTAAAGTACAATAAAAAACACAACACAGAGAAAAAATATTTTATTGCACAGCTCCGGGGGTCTTCTCGCCGGACTCCTCCGCTATGTGTGTGTAGCTCTTTTGCTAGCGGAGGAGTCCGGCTTTCTTCCTCCCCGCCGCCGGCCTCTTCTCCCGACTTCGGGGGTCTTGTCCCCCTCTTCGGTTCTTCTGCCGGGCCACCGCGCCTGGTCCGGTGGCCCGGTCTTCTGTCGCCGTCTTCCGTTCTTCTGTCGCCGCCTTCGGTTCTTCTGCCGGGCCACCGCGCCTTCTTGTAGCTCTTTTACAGGCGGTGGCCCGGTCTTCTGTCGCCGCCGCCGCCTTCCGTTCTTGTTCTTCTTCTTGTTCTTCTTCTTCTCCTGGAGATGTTGACTCGACGAGCTCTCCGGCCGGAATGCCAGGGACACGCTCCGCTGCCACTTATATAGTGACAATGGGGCGGTGTCACATGGTATATGTCACATGGGTTGGTCACATGGGTTGATGTCACATGGGGACTATGACATCGTAAGGGGGCGGGGTCACCATGTGACCAACCCATGTGACATATACCATGTGACACCGCCCCATTGTCACTATATAAGTGACCGCACAGCGCGGCTCTGGCATTCCGGCCGGAGAGCTCGTCGAGTCAACATCTCCAGGAGAAGAAGAAGAACAAGAAGAAGAACAAGAACGGAAGGCGGCGGCGGCGACAGAAGACCGGGCCACCGCCTGTAAAAGAGCTACAAGAAGGCGCGGTGGCCCGGCAGAAGAACCGAAGGCGGCGACAGAAGAACGGAAGACGGCGACAGAAGACCGGGCCACCGGACCAGGCGCGGTGGCCCGGCAGAAGAACCGAAGAGGGGGACAAGACCCCCGAAGTCGGGAGAAGAGGCCGGCGGCGGGGAGGAAGAAAGCCGGACTCCTCCGCTAGCAAAAGAGCTACACACACATAGCGGAGGAGTCCGGCGAGAAGACCCCCGGAGCTGTGCAATAAAATATTTTTTCTCTGTGTTGTGTTTTTTATTGTACTTTAGTTCACAGGTGAATGGGTAGGGGTACATTGTACCCCATACTCATTCACATAGGGTGGGGGGCCGGTATCCGGGGGCCCCCTTCTTAAAGGGGGCTCCCGGATTCCGATAAGCCCCCCGCCCGCAGACCCCGACAACCAACGGCCAGGGTTGTCGGGAAGAGGCCCTTGTCCTCATCAACATGGGGACAAGGTGCTTTGGGGTGGGGGGGCCGCGCGGCCCCCCCTTCCCCAAGGCACCCCCCCATGTTGAGGGCACGCGGCCTGGTACGGCTCAGGAGGGGGGGCGCGCTCGCTCGCCCCCCTTTCCTGGCCGGCCGGGTAGCGTGCTCGGACAAGGGTCTGGTGTGGACTTGGGGGGAACCCCCACGCCGATTTTTTTCGGCGTTGGGGTTCCCCTTTAAGCCCATTCCAGGCGGCGGAGCCCGCGACGTCTCCTTCGCGGGCCCCGCCTACCTGTACACGCGCTCGAAATGGGCGGACTTTCCGAGCGGGAACAGTCCGCTCATTTCGAAAGTACAGCGGACAAGCCCACACACGGGCGGACTGTTCGCTCAAACACAGTTTCAGCGGACAGTTTTTCGGAATTTCCGAAAGACTTTGTCCGTCCAACTGTCCGCTGAAACTGTCCGCTGAAAGCCCACACACGAGCGGACTGTCCGCCCAAACACTGTTCAGCGGACAAGGTTGGGCGAACAGTCCGCCCGTGTGTACGCGGCCTAAGATTTACAGCGACTGCACTTCCAAGTGCATTTTCAGTGCAATTTTAAGTGCAATTTGCATTTGTAGTGCAAAGTGGATTTGCCTTTTGTAAATAACCCCCGATGTTCCCCTCTGTTCATCCTTCTGCCTGTGCCTTTTTCTTGTCATTTGACATGATTATCAAGCCAAACAAAAAACTATGACATTGCAAGTTTGAGTTTTTTTTTTTTAAGGTACCATTGTGCTTTGAATGCTCTCCATTCTAGATTTTACAGCTTGCCTTATTTTTAATATATTTTAGGTTTGATAAGGTGTTTGAAGAAAATGTAGGTTTGTTGATGTCTCAAACCTTTATGTATTATTAATAATATAATACTATGGAATAATAATATAATGACACTAGACACTAGGGAAAGGCACAATTTTGGTTATATTCTTTTTTAGTCATATGTAAAAGACTAAAAATGCACAACTTCATATTATGAACCATTAACTTACAAATTATAATATGTACATAAATCTTATGCAAATGTTATACTAAACTATTTTAACCTTGGTAAAACTGAGTCATTCATTTCCATATTACAGAAATGAGATACTCTAGAAATGACTCTAATGTCCTCTATGAGAAATGTAGTCTTGTCCGTGATTCAGATCACCCAAATGTGTTCATTTATATCTTCATTAAAGTAATAATAATAATGCAACTTTAGTCTGCAAAGCCTATACTTATTCTCCAAGAACTCTCCATAGTACTCCATAAAAAACTCTCTACAGGGAATGTATATATATAAGTATATGTGTGTGAATGTGTATAATATATATATATATATATATATATATATATATATATATATATATATATATATATACACACACAGTATCTCACAAAAGTAAGTACACCACTCACATTTTTGTAAATATTTTATTATATCTATTCATGTGACAAGACTGAGGAAATGACACTTAGCTACAATGTAAAGTAGTGAGTGTACATCTTGTATTACAGTGTAAATTTGCCACCCCTTTATATAACTCAACACACATCCATCAATGTCTAAACTGCTGGCAACAAAAGTGAGTACACCCCTAAGTGAAAATGTCCAAATTGGGCCCAAAGTGTCAATATTTTGAGTGGCCACCATTATTTTCCAGCACTGCATTAACCCTCTTGGACATGGAGTTCACCAGAGCTTCACAGGTTGCCACTGGAGTCCACTTCCACTCCTACATGATGACATTGAATTGGTGAATGTTAGAGACCTTGGAGATATTTTTATATTTTTGTTGCTATTTGGACCACGCAAAAAGATTTTCGTTTCCCATTCTTGTTGTGCAATTGCTCCCTTTGGTAAGATAAGTAAGTGGCACTGCTATGATAGCAAAGTTAGGTGGTATCCTACAAGCCCTAGAATGACTCTAGTTTTAATTCCTTCTCTCTTGCCCATTAGAGGCTTCATCACCCCCATGTTGTGGCCCAAATATAGGGCTTCTTCTAGGACTACCACATATTTTTTTTATTGGTTTGCTGTTAAACAAGCCTTACAAATGAAATCTAAAACTTTCTGGGCCTTCTGTAGGTGGGAATCCTATTCAAGCTTAAAAAATTCAATATCTTCATCTTTGTGGGACTTAAGAATGCAGCCTATCATTCTTTGGAATGAATCTGGGGCCCCATGTGAGCCAAAAGAGAGGATCACGTACTGGTACAGCCCATCTGGTATAGCAAACATTGTCTTTTCCTTTGTTACTTATTATTAGGGTTGAGCGGATACCTGGATGTTCGGATTCGCTGGGTTCGGCCAAACTTCGCAAAAAAGTTTGCGTTTGGGACCCAAACTTAACCCCGAACCTCATTGAAGTCAATGGGGACCCGAACTTTTGAGGACTAAAATGGCTCTAAAAAAGTAATGGGAAGGGCTAGAGGGCTGCAAGTGGCAGAAAAGAGCATGACAAGTGCTCTGCAAACAAATGTGGATAAAAAATTATATTCTGGAGGCCCCCTTCTCAGAAGAAGAGGTACAGGAAGTCATTAATAACCTCAAATCAGGTTCTGCTCTAGGCCCCGATGGTGTCCCTAACCCCTATTACAAGACATTTACCACCACCCTGACTCGACATTTGACACAATATTTTAACGCAAAGACACAGGGAACCCCACTTGATCCTCACCTAAACACAGCCTACATTGCAGTAATAAAAACCCGGATAAAAACACAGAAGAAGTCAGTAATTATAGACCCATCTCCCTCATCAATAGCGACTTAAAAATCCTAACCAAATTCCTTGCAAATCATCTAGCTTTCTTCATTAACCAATATGTTCATAAGGATCAAGTGGGGTTCATCCCAGGCAGACAGGGCCTTGATCAGATCAGAAGAGCCATAGACATAGGGGTTCATTTACTAAAACTGTAAAGTGCCAAATCAAGCTAATTTCTGCATAGAAACCAATGAGCTTCTAACCTCAGCTTGATCAATTAAGCTTTGGTAATAAAACCTGGAAGCTCATTGGTTTCTATGCAGTAGTCAGCCCGATTTTGCACTTTACAGCTTTAGTAAATAAACCCCATAGTCTCCATCCTCCAGACAAACTGGCCAGGAGGTCCAAAACAATCAGGCATGCTTTTATTACTGAACCTTAAAAAAGCCTTAGATTCGGTGTCATGGTTATGCAGTGATCTTCCTGTGTTTGCTTACCTCCCCTCATGTGTTCAGACTAAGAGGCCAGCCACTTCCACATGGTGGTTTTTATAACCTCTCCTCTAAGCATGGCTCCATCCCAGGCCCTATCAGGGAAACCTATATTAACCTGTGCACTGCAAGCCATCGGTGCTGATCAACCATTGTGTATTCATTGTGTGTTTGGCTTCCTGGTTCCTGCTTGCCGTGTGCTCTATGTTTGACTTTGTTACCGACCTTGGCGTGTTCTCTACAATTCCTGTCTGCTTGTGAACTTGACCTTTTGCATGTCCCTGGCCATCCCTGTCTGCCCGTGACCCTGAACCTTTGGCGTGTACTCTGTTGTTCCTGTCTGCTAGTTGCCCTGACCTCTACCGTATCCCCTTACTATCCTTGTTGTTCCAGCCTGCTGCTTCCTTCGCCTGTAGTCTACTGTGAGCGTGATCTGTGAGACCCTAGGGGCCGCGACCTGGAGCCAGACTGCAGCGAAGTCCATCCTCACCACTGGAGGCTCTGGCGAACACCCGCTGGCTTAGACTCCGCGCCCTGGGGAATCTATGCTCCAGCTTCCATTGGGATCTGTGTTAGTGATTCTGTAGACCTGTGTCCTGAATCTCCCTGGGTACAATCCGCAGCAGTCAGTCCTAAGGTCCACTACCTAGCGGTGCACTTCTCTCTCCTACGGAGTGCATCTGTCACCTTGTCTCAGGTGACCTGACATTCGGTCTCCTGGCCATACATCTTTACAATCCTTGAATGTTGGGGCTTTGGCGACAAGTTTATGGGCCTGATCCGAGCTCTTTTTTCAAGTCCTAAAGCCTATATTAAGCTTCAAGGCCACTATTCCATACAAATACATATAGCCAAAGGCACCAGACAAAGCTGTCCTTTATCTCCGCTAATCTTTGCAATAGCAATTGAGACACTCGCCATCTCCATTCGCCGGGACCCCAACATACAAGGCGTTAAATGTGGCTCTCAGGTTCACAAATGTGGCCTGTTTGCAGACGACAAACACTGATGCCTAATCACGGATTCCTGTCTTAGGGAAAAAGACACATGGTAATTTCCGTCCCTCTCCTTACATTCACTCCTAGGGGTCGGTGGTTAAGTTCCTCCTCTCGGGCACAGCTAGCTCCCATTGGGGGTGTCCAGGGAGGAGATACACCTCCGACCATTAACAGGAATACCAACCCTTCACTCTAACACTACCACGTCTGTCTAAAATGATTTTACATTTTATATCTCTGACATGTTACACTAGATTCATCTTGTTGCGCTGCCTGTAACCTTTCTATGTTTTGACTGAATCGATATTCTGAATTTCACTTTCAAATGTATTATTCTTGTTGTGATACAAAATAAAATACTTTGAAATTAAAAAAATAAAAAATAATAATCTTGACCTAGGAGGACGAGGTACATATGGAGTAGGAGGTTGAGATGGTGGTGTAGGTGGAAGCAGTGGTGGAGGAGGACGAGGTAGCCAGCACTGTTTTTTGTTTTTAATTTGATTTTATTTTAAATTAGGGTACACCCTAAAAGAGTGAGAAAGATCAAAAATACAACAATGGATGTTTAAGGCCGGTATACATGTCTATTCTGCACAAGGTACGGACAAGTCCTGTGGGATACATGCCTGGTTCATTTTAATGAATGTGAGCTTGTCCACATTGGCTCTTGACAGACGGCTGCGCTTGTCTGTGATAAAGCCCCCTGCCATGCTAAATACATGTTCAGATAATACACTGGCTGCAGGGCAGGCCAGCACCTTCAGGGCGTAAAGGGCAAGCTCAGGCCATGTGCCCAATTTGGAGACCCAGAAGTTGAAGGGGGCAGACCTGTCATTCAGTATGTGTAGGCGTGTACACACATACTGCTCCACCATGTTGGTGAAATGCTGCCTCCTGCTAACACGTTCCATATAAGCTGGTGGTGCTGGTTCTTGTGGCGTGCTGACAAAGCTTTTCCACATCTTGGCCATGCTAACCCTGCCTTCTGAGGTGCTGGTGGTGCCCCGGCTGCGTTGGTGACCTCTTCCTCCTCCTCTGTCTTGTGCTTCCACTGTGCCACTGCTGTCAGGTGGGAATGCCAACAGCAGCGTGTCTACCAGCGTGCGCTTGTCCTTGTAACGGGGGCCCAGCAGCGTGGCCACCCAGTAATCAGTACCAGTTAGAATGTGGGCAAGGTATATCGTCTGTTTCCTCTGTATCCCCCCAGCCACGCACCAGTGATGGCCATGAGCTGGTCTGAGTGCCACCCTGCTGTGAACATGGTTCCTCCTGCTCAATCTCCTCCTCCTCATCCTCCACCTCATCATCCTCCAGAACTGTGACCTTGCTGGACAACTGTGTACCTGCCATTTGTTGGTGCAGGAACCCACCCTCAGAGTTATGTGAATGACTGCCCTGAAAGCCTTTGAAATTATCCCTCTTCCTCCTCCTCCTCCTGTGCCACATCCTCTTCCATCATCGCCCAAAGCATTTTTTCAAGGAGGCATAGAACTGGGATAGTAAAGCTGAGAACAGCGTTATTGGCACTGGCCATGTTGGTGGAGTACTCAAAACAGCGCAACAAGGCACACAGGTCTTGCATGGAGGCCCAGTTATTGGTGGTGAAGTGGTGCTGTTCTGCAGAGCAACTCACGCGTGAGTGCTGCAGCTGAAACTCCACTATCACCTGCTGCTACTTGCACAGCTCGAACGAAGTTATGCTGACAGGCGAGCAGCAGCAGGGTGTCAAGAAAGGTTCCCTCCGCTGGTAATATCGATCATTTGGCGTGCAGTACTGAGATCCACCAGCAGGTGTCTCCTGGCAGTTTGGAGCTGTCAGAAGAGCTTTTCGCTGCTGGAATTATGTTGTCTTTGGGCTGCAGTACTGGTGTCCACCAGCGGAGGGATCCTGGCAGTGTGGAGCAGGTATTACCTTCTGCAATCAGGCGTCACATGACTGATAGCAGCCATTGTATAAATACCCAGCAAGTGCACACACACCTTGCTCTGGTATTGTCCTTGTGCCCTGACCTGCAGCCTGTTTATCTGTTACCTGATCCTGAACTTTGCATCCTGCCTCCTGCCTCCTGAACCTGTTGTACCTGATCCTATCTATTCCTGCATAGGGATGAGCTTCGAGTTCGAGTCGAACTCATGTTCGACTCGGACATTGCCTGTTCGCCTGTTCAGCGAACAGTGAACAATTTGGGCTGTTCGCAGCAAATTCGAAAAGCCGGAACACCCTATACAAGTCTATGGGAGAAATCTAAAGTGCTCATTTTAAAGGGTAATATGCAAGTTACTGTCCTAAAAAGTGTTTGGGGACCTGGGTCCCGCCCCAGGGGACATGGATCAATGCAAAAAAAGTTGTAAAAACTGCCGTTTTTTCAGGAGTAGTGATTTTAATAATGATTAAAGTGAAACAATAAAAGTGTAATATTCCTTTAAATTTCGTAGCTTGGGGGTATCCATAGTATGCCTGTGAAGGGACGCATGTTTCTGGTGCTTAGAACTGTCCCTGCACAAAGTGTCATTTGTGCAGGAAAAAAAGTCTTTTAAAATCACTTGCGGCTAAATTGTCGGCTCCACGTAATACAGAGAACACTCAATGAGTGTTCTCTGTATTAGCCGACAATTCATTCATTCATTGATAAAAAAAAAAAGCGTGGGGGTTCCCCTAAATTCAATTACCAGGCCCTTCAGGTCTGACATGGATATTAAGGGGAACCCCGTGTCAAATTAAAAAAAAAATTGACGTGGGGGTCCCCCTAAAAATCCATACCAGACCCTTTATCCGAGCACGCAACCTGGCAGGCCGCAGGAAAAGAGGGGGGGATGTGAGAGCACCCCCCCCTCCCTCCTGAACCGTACCAGGCCACATACCCTCAACATTGGGAGGATGCTTTGGGGGTCTGTGACCCCTCAAAGCACCTTGTCCCCATGTTGATGAGGACAAGGGCCTCATCCTCACAACCCTGGCCGGTGGTTGTGAGGGTCTGCGGGCGGGGGGCTTATCAGAATCTGGAAGCCCCCTTTAACAAGGGGACCCCCAGATCCCGGCCTTCCCCCTGTTTGAAATGGTAAGGGGGTACAAAAGTACCCCTACCATTTCACAAAGAAAGTGTAAAAATGGTTAAATAAGACAAACACACTTTTGAAAAATTCCTTTATTAAAAATAAAAAATAAAAAAAAGATTCCAGCGGTGCTAATCCACTCTTGCTATCCAGCGACGAATCTCTGGGGTCCAGCGATGGATGATCATATCCAGCGACGGGGGATCTCTCAGTCCAGCGCTGTCCATACATCCGTCTTCTGTCTCCACTCCGGAGACACTGCGGAGATCCCAGCGCTGACGTTTCTTATATTAGGAGGGCGGGGCCACCCGTCACCTGACCCCGCCCCCTCTGACGCTGGTGAAGGGAGCCAGGGGTTCCCCAGTGACGTATGGGTGACCCCGCCCCCTCTGATGTAACGGAAACCTGCGTTACATCAGAGGGGGAAGGGTCACTCACACGTCACTGGGGAACCCCTGGCTCCCTTCACCAGCGTCAGAGGCCCTTGTCCTCATCAACATGGGGACAAGGTGCTTTGAGGGGTCACAGACCCCCAAAGCATCCTCCCAATGTTGAGGGTATGTGGCCTGGTACAGTTCAGGAGGGAGGGGGGGCCGCTCTCTTGCCCCCCCTCTTTCCCCCCCCCTCTTTTCCTGCGGCCTGCCAGGTTGCATGCTCGGATAAAGGGTCTGGTATGGATTTTTAGGGGGACCCCCACGTCAATTTTTTTTAAAAATTTGACACGGGGTTCCCCTTAATATCCATGTCAGACCTGAAGGGCCTGGTAATTGAATATAGGGGAACCCCCACGCTTTTTTTTTTTATCAATGAATGAATGAATTGTCGGCTAATACAGAGAAAACTCATTGAGTGTTCTCTGTATTACGGGGAGCCGACAATTTAGCCGCAAGTGATTTTAAAAGACTTTTTTTCCTGCACAAATGACACTTTGTGCAGGGACAGTTCTAAGCCCCAGAAACATGCGCCCCTTCACAGGCATACTATAGATACCCCCCAGCTACGAAATTTAAAGGAATATTACACTTTTATTGTTTCACTTTAATCATTATTAAAATCACTACTCCTGAAAAAACGGCCATTTTTAAAACTTTTTTTTGCATTGATCCATGTCCCCTGGGGCAGGACCCAGGTCCCCAAACACTTTTTAGGACAGTAACTTGCATATTACCCTTTAAAATGAGCACTTTAGATTGTGAACGTTAGAGTCTTATAGACTTTAATAGGGTTCTAAAGTTCACACGAAGTTTAGGTCTGTTCGCAGGTTCCAGTGCGAACCGAACAGGGGGGTGTTCGGCTCATCCCTATTCCTGCATCCCTGGAACCTTATCCTGCAATCTGATCCCTTTCTCCTTGTCCCCCCCATCTGCTGACCTCCTGTTTATGACCCTGGCCTGGCTTGACTACGTTTCTGGTACTCCCTTTTGCTACATATGCTGGTTTGTTTGTTTATCATCACTGTTTGGTTTGTTCACTCAGTTTGTATTGGTGGCGTGTTCACATTTATACGCATTTACTTTAACCACTTGACCACTGGGCACTTAAACACCCTTAATAACCAGACCAATTTTCAGCTTTCGGTGCTCTCACATTTTGAATGACAATTACTCAGTCATGCAACACTGGACCTATATGAAATTTTTGTCCTTTTTTTCACACAAATGGAGCTTTCTTTTGGTGGTATTTAATCACCGCTGGGTTTTTATTTTTTGTGCTATAAAAGAAAAAATACAGAAAATTCTGTAAAAAAATGAATTTTTCTTCATTTCTGTTATAAAATTTAGCAGATTATAATTTTGGCCAAAATTTATACCACTACATATCTTTGGTAAAATAAGTACAAATTGGTGGATATTATTTGGTCTTTGTGAAAGTTATAGAGTCCACAAGCTGTGGTGCCAATATCTGAAAATTGATCACACCTGAAGTACTGACGGCCTATTTCAATTCTTGAGACCCTAACATGCCAGAAAAGTACAAATACCCCCCAAATGACCCCTTTTTGGAAAGAAGACATTCCAAGGTATTTAGTAAGAGGCATGATGAGTTTTTTGAAGTTGTCATTTTTCCCACAATTCTTTGCAAAATCAAGATTTTTTTTACTTTTTTTTTTTTTTCACACAATTGTCATATTATCAGTTTATTTCTCACACAGCATATGCATACCACAAATTACACCCCAAAACACATTCTGCTATTACTCCCGAGTACGGCAATACCACATGTGTGAGACTTTTACACAGTGCGGCCACATACAGAGGCCCAACATGCAGGGAGCTCCATCAGGCGTTCTGGAGCACCCAGGACAATTCTGACATTTCTCTCCTACATGTAAAAATCATCATTTATTTGCTAGAAAATTACATCGAATCCCAAAACATTATATATGTTTTTTTAGCAAACACCCTGGAGAATACAATGGTGGTCGTTGCAACTTTTTATCTCGCACGGTATTTGCGCAGCAATTTTTCGAATGCTTTTTTTTGGAAAAAAAACTGTTTTGTGCTTAAAAAAAAAAAAACACAGTAAAGTTAGCCCAATTTTTGCATAATGTGAAAGATGAAGTTACACCGAGTAAATTGATACCTAACATGTCACTCTTCAAAATTGCACAGGCTCGTGGAATGGCGCCAAACGTCGCTACTTAAAAATCCCCCATAGGCGACGATATTTTTTTTTTTTTACTGGTTATATGTTTTGAGTTACAGAGGAGGTCTAGGGCTAGAATTATTGCTCTCGCTCTAACGTTTGCAGCGATACCTCATATGTGTGGTTTGAACACCGTTTTCATATGTGGGCGGGACTTACGTATGTGTTCGCTTCTGCATGCGAGCACATGGGGACAGGGGCGCTTTAAAAAAAAAATTAAAAATTTTATTGTTCATTTTACTTTATTTATTTTAGTTTGACATTTTTTTCCCCAAAAATAAATTTTTTGATCGCTTTTATTCCTATTACAAGGAATGTAAACATCCCTTGTAATAGGAATATGGCATGACAGGTCCTCTTTACAGTGAGATATGGGGTCAATAAGACCCCGCATCTCACCTCTAAGCTGGGAAGCCTGAAAAAAAATAAAAAGATTCTGGATTTGATAGTATTGGCGAGTCGGTAGAAGCACCGGAGGGCGGTGGGAGGGGGGGGGGGTGTCTATGGCTGGGTATTGCAGGGTATCACCGACTATGGCTGGGTATGGCTGGGTATATCGGAGTATGGCTGGGTATCTCAGAGTATGGCGTTGCAGAGCATTGCAGGATATTGGAGGGTGTTGCAGAGCATTGCAGAGTGTTGCACGGTATTGGCGGGTGTTGCAGAGCATTGCAGAGTGTTGCAGAGCATTGCAGAGTGTTGCAGGGTATTGGCGGGTGTTGCAGAGCGTTGCAGGGTATTGCAGAGTGTTGCAGGGTATTGCAGTGTAATGCAGAGTATTGCAGAGTATTGCAGGGTATTGCAGGGTATTGCAGGGTATTGCAGGGTAATGCAGGGTATTGCAGAGTAATGGCAGGGTATTGCAGTGTAATGCAGAGTATTGCAGTGTAATGCAGAGTAGTGCAGTGTAATGCAGAGTAGTGCAGTGTAATGCAGAGTAGTGCAGTGTAATGCAGAGTATTGCAGGGTATTGCAGAGTAATGCAGGGTATTGCAGGGTATTGCAGAGTAATGGCAGGGTATTGCAGAGTATTTGCAGGGAATTGAGGGGTTAATTTTCGGTGAGCAGCGATGTGGGCACTGCAGATGCAGCCCACATCGCTGCTGACACCGATCTCTTCCCCCTCCGCTGTTCCGATCGGTACAGAGAGGGGGAGGGAGGAACCGGCGTCATAACATGACGCCGGTTTGTTTACAAGTGATCACTCCGTCATTTGACGGAGCGATCACGTGGTAAACGGCCGCGACGAGCGGCCGTTTACCGTGATCCGTGATGCGCCAGGTCCTGTGGACCCGGCGGTCACGGATGCTCTCGAGTGCGCGCCCCAGGGGGCGCGCGAGAGCGGAATTCTGGGAGGACGTCATATGACGGCCTCCCAGAGTTAAGAAACCGCCCTGAAGCCGTCATTCGGCTATAGGGCGGTTATTAAGTGGTTAATAAACTTACCTTCACCTGTTTATGTCTGGTTCGCTCTGTCGCAAGTCACACAGTTCTGGTCACATCTAGTCTATGACAGAATACCAGGGCCATCCCTGACCAGAAGTGGCTGCAGAGGGGAACCATTTTGCTTCAGTTTTGTTGCAAACATGAATGCTGATGAGGTTATTTATTTTATTTTTCTCTGCTGGCATCCGAAAATAGTGATTATTGCCACCAGGCTTTGAAAGGATGGTCTAGTGACCAGTTGTTTGCAGCTATCCATTTGGCTCACTCCCTGGTTGATCAGGGTTATATATTGTTTGGGGAGGTGCAGCCTTTGATCAAGATCTGTACTGAGCTGGCCCTGCCTTGTATCCTAGATGGCCATAATGATTTCACTCCTCCTTTTAATATGAATCAGGTTGTATCCTTATTGAAGATGATCCTGCTGATTTTTGTGAACACTACTCAGGTGATTGCTGAGTGCATTGTGTCTGCTCAGTATTTTGTTAGCCAGGGAGACTTAAAACTACAGTTTATACAACCTATACTTTGCACCATGTCAGACCATGCTGAATCAGCCTCAGCCAAACAAACCATCTCTGCCATCAGACATTAGCCTACCCAAATGTATGTTTCCCCCATCAGCCATGTCAACCTCAGTTGCAGCCCAGTACACGCTGCTCCCAACCAAATACTCATATCCAGTCTCTGCTCCCTGTACTTATCCTGCATTCCACCCACCTGCCTCTTCTCCGCTGCCTACAAATCCACAAGATCTCCCCCCAGCTAGCTACCTCTTCTCTGCCATATCCCAATCCTCCTTTTCAGTTTTATGCACCCCTTACCTACAGTCCTGCAGTCACCTACAGAGCTTCAGTGGCTAAGCCAAAGAAAAAAACGAAAGTTTTTCCCAACCAAAACGATCCTACCATTAACCCAACCTGCCTCCACACCCTCCAATCTGTCTCAGCTTGAAGTTCCGGTGCCAGAGTTCCATCCGGGAGTGCCAGAGTTCCATCCCGGAGTGCCAGCGTTCCAGCCCGGAGAGCCAGAGCCAGTGTCCCAGGCCGGAGAGCCAGAGCCAGCGTTCCAGCCCGGAGAGCCAGCATTCCAGCCCGGATAGCCAGCATTCCAGCCCAAAGAATCAGAGCCAGTTTCCTGGTCTGAAGGTGCGTTGCCCATTTCCAGACCTGAAGTGCCTGCTTCCCAACCTGATGTGTCTGTACCTGCTGCCCAGCTTGAAGTGTCCGTGCCTGCTGCCCAGCTTGATGTGCCTGCTTCCCAACCTAAAGTGCCCGCTGCCAGCTTGAAGTGCCTGTGCCTGCTGCCCAGCTTGAAGTGCCTGCTTCCCAACCTGATTTGCCTGTGCCCACTGCCCAGCTTGATGTGCCTGCTGCCCAGCTTGAAGTGCCTGCTTCCCAACCTGATGTGCCCGCTGCCCAGCTTGATGTGCCCGTGCCTGCTGCCCTGCTTGATGTGCCTGCTGCCCAGCTTGAAATGCCCGTGCCTGCTGCCCAGCTTGAAGTGCCCATGCCTGCTGCCAAGCTTGAAGTGCCTGCTTCCCAACCTGATGTGCCCGTGCCTGCTGCCTAGTTTGATGTGCCTTCTGCTTGGCTTGATGTGCCTGCTGCCCAGCTTAATGTGCCCGTGCCTGCTGCCCAGCTTGATGTGCCTGCTTCCGAGTTTGATGTGCCCGTGCCTGCTGCCCAGCTTGATTTGCCTGCTGCTCCGCTTGATGTGCTGGCTGCCCAGCTTGATGTGCCCATGCTGGCTGCCCAGCTTAATGTGCCCGTGCCTGCTGCCCAGTTTGATGTGCCCGTGCCTGCTGCCCAGCTTGATTTGCCTGCTGCTCCGCTTGATGTCCCGGCTGCCCCGCTTGATGTGCCCATGCTGGCTGCCCAGCTTAATGTACCTGTTGCCCAGTTCGATGTGCCTGCTACTCAGCTTGAGGTTCCTGTGCCTGCTATCCAGCTTGACGTACTTATTGCCCAACCTGATGTAACTTTGCTCATGGCCCAGCTTGACGCAATGGACTTTCCCCATCAACCGCTAGTTGGAGCGTCTGGAGGTCGCTCCTCCGAGGGGGGGTACTGTCAGCAAAGGTTTCCTCCGCTGGTAATATTGATCATTTGGCACGCAGTACTGAGATCCACCAGCAGGTGTCTCCTGGCAGTTTGGAGCTGTCAGAAGAGCTTTTCCCTGCTGGAATTATGTCATCTTTGGGGCGCAGTACTTGCGTCCACCAGCGCTGGGATCCTGGGCAGTGTGGAGCAGGTATTACCTTCTGCAATCAGGCGTCACATGACTGATAGCAGCCATTGTATAAATAAAATAAATACAATATACAATACAATATCAATACAATCAGGCGTCACATGACTGATAGCAGCCATTGTATAAGTGCGCGCACACACCTTGCCCTGGTATTTTCCTTGTGCCCTGACCTGCAGCCTGTTTATCTGTTACCTTATCCTGAACTTTGCATCCTGCATCCTGCCTCCTGCCTCCTGCCTCCTGAACCTGTTGTACCTGACCCTATCTATTCCTGCATCCCTGGAACCTTATCCTGCAACCTGATCCCTTTCTCCTTGTCCCCCATCTGCTGACCTCCTGTTTATGACCCTGGCCTGGCTTGACTACGATTCTGGTACTCCCTTTTGCTACGCATGCTGGTTTGTTTGTTTATCATCACTGCTTGGTTGTTTGGTTTGTTCACTCAGTTTGTATTGGTAGTGTGTTCACATTTATATGCATTTACTTTAATAAACTTACCTTCACCTATTTATGTCAGGTTCACTCTGTCGCAGTCACACAGTTCTGGTCACATCTAGTCTATGACACAGGGTGAGAACGCCGAAAGTGCGCACAGACGGCCCACACTTTTTGCAGCGGCTCTGGCATATGGGGATAATTTTTAAGGAACCTCTGGACCACCAAGTTCAGCACATATGCCAGGCAAGGTATGTGCGTCAAACCGGATAGGCTCAGAGCTGCTACGAGATTTCGCCCATTATCGCACACCACCCGGCCGGGCTTGAGGCTCACTGCCACCAACCACTCATCGGTCTGTTGTTCCATGTCCCTCCACAACTCCTGCGCGGTGAGGTGTTTTTCCCCCAAACAGGAAAGTTTTAAAAGGGCCTGCTGTGGTTTACTTCTGGATGTGCTGAAGTTGGTGGTGAAGGTGTTATGCTGACCGGATAGGAGGCGGTAGAGGATGAGGAAGTGGAGTAGGAGGAGTTAGCAGCAGGAGGCAAACTGAAGCGCCCTGCAATCCTCGGTGGTGGAAGGACATGCGCCAAACTGCTATCCGCCTCAGGTCCAGCCGCCACTGCATTTATCCAGTGTGCTGTTAGAGATATATAATGTCCCTTACCGTGCTTACTGTTCCCTGTATCCATATTTAGGTGGACCTTGCCACAGATGGCGTTGCGCAGTGCACACCTGATTTTGTCCCCCACTTGGTTTTGCAGGGAAGGGATGGCTCGCCTGGAAAAGTAGTGGCGGCTGGGCACGATGTACTGTGGGACAGCCAATGCCTTTAAGCTTTTAAAACTCTGCGTCTCTACCAGATGGAATGACAGCATTTCAAAGGCCAGGAATTTTGAAATTCGGGCATTCAGAGCCAGGGATTGCGGGTGGGTAGGGGGGTACTTCCTCTTCCACTCCAATGTTTGGAAGATGGAGAACTGAACGCTTCCATGGGACATTGTGGAGATGGTTGGTGACCCAGGTGGTAGTGTTGCTGGCAGATCCTCTGTTTGCGGGTTGACAGGTGCCACTGTCACTACAGAGGTGGATGAAGAGGCCGAGATTGCAGCAGAAGAGGAAGCAGGAGGAGCCAGAGATCTTTCTTGGTTTTGGAGGTGTCTATTCCACTGCAGCTCGTGCTTTGCACTTAGATGCCTGGACATGCAGGTTGTGCTCAGGTTGAGAATGTTTATGCCTCGCTTCAGGCTCTGATTGCACAGCATGTAAACCACTCATGTCTTGTCATCAGCACATTGTCTGAAGAACTGCCATGCTAGGGAACTCCTTAGACCTGGCTTTGGTGTGCTCGGTCCCTTGCTGCATTGGGCAGTAGCAGGCGTACTGTCTAGGGGATGGACGCTCCGCTTTTGCACCCTGTTCCCCCTTCTGCTGTGCTGGTGGCTCTGTGCGACCACCGCCTCTTCCTCTGAACTACACAGGTCACCTGCATGACATTGATTCCATGTGGAGATGAGGACCTCATCATCCTCCACATCATCATCCACCCAGTCTTCACCCCTGCCCTCCTTGTCAGTCCGCACAATTGCGAAAGCAGCAGCAGTTGGCACCTGTGTTTCGTCATCATCCAAGACATGCTGTGATGGTCATCCCATGTACTCATCTTCAAACATAAGTGGTTGGACATCGGTGCACTCAATCTCTTCTACTTCTGGGGCAGGGCTAGGTGTATGACCCTGGGAAACCCTGCTAACAGAGACATCAAAAAGCAGAAGAGACTGCTGCATGATTTGGGCCTCAGACTGCTTGGCTGATTTGCAAGGGGGTGAGGTGAAAGACTGATGGACATCGGCTGCAGGTGCCAACTCTGATCTTTCATCAGGAGACTGGGTGGGAGACAATGTCAAGGAACCGGAGGCACTGTCAGCAACCCAATCTACTATCGCCTGTACTTGTCCTGGCCTCAACATTCGTAGAGCTGCATTAGGCCCAACCAAATACAGCTGCAGGCTCTGTCGCCTACTCACACCTGAGGAAGGTGTTTCACCTGTGCGTGTAGCTGGCACAGATTGAACACGTCCTCTCCCTGCAACAGGAGCTCCACCAGCAGCACCACAACCGGGGCCATGTCACTTATTTGATGTTCTCCTCATATTTCTCAAATTTAGGATCTTGCCCTAAATGGGTGTTTTTTGAATAGCAAAATAGAAGAACAGTATCTAAAGGGTGTATCTCACACGTACAGATATGAAGAAAATGATATTCAAAAAATAATTTTTGCCCTAAATTTTTTTTTTTTTTGAATAGCACAATAGAAGAACAGTATCTAAAGTGTGTATCTCACATGTACAGATATGCAGAAAACACTGTACAATATATTTTTTGCCCTAAATGGGTGTTTTTGAATAGCAGAATATAGCAACAGTATCTGAAGGGTGTATCTCACAGTAACATATGCAGTGCTGGTGCACTGAGCTTGTATAAAATGCCCGCCGACGCCAACCTAACTAACAGACGGATAAAAGTTATCTTTTCTCTGGCACTGGGCTCAGGGCAGTGTAAAAAGATTGTGCACTGCACCCACACAAGAAAATCAAGGTAGATTAGTTAGTAATTAGATTTCTGAAGAAGGACTCCTATCTAATTCTCTCCCTCAAAGCAGCAGCTGCAACCTTTCCCTACACTATTTAACCACTTGCCGACTGCCGCACGACGATATACGTCGACAGAATGGCACGGGCAGGCATATGGGCATATATATACGTCCCTGCCTTCTCGCAGGTGGGGGGCCCGATCGGGCCCCCCCGGTGCCTGCGGCGGTCGGTATTCGTTCGGGAGCGATCCGGGATGAGGGGGCGGCCATTCATTCATGGCCACCCCCTCGCGATCGCTCCTGACGAATGGAAATGCTCCGTGACATCACTTCCTCTCCTGTAATGTAAACACAGGCAGAGGAAGTGATGTAATCTCTCCTCCGTGTCGGTATTTTTCGTTCCGGCACCGAGGAGAGAGGATCGGTGAGTTGCACCAACACGACACTACACAGTAGAACATGCCAGGCACACTCACACCCCCCCTTCACCCCCCGATCACCCCCCCAATTACCCCTGCCCCCCCCGTTCACAGTGACACCAAGTGTATTTTTTTTTTGCATTGGTGTCATTTGTGACTGTAATAACTGTTAGGGCAGTTAGGGTTAGCCCCCTTTAGTTCTAAGGTACCCCCCTAACCCCCCCAATAAAGGTTTAACCCCGTGATCACCCCCCGTCGCCAGTGTCACTAAGGCTGGGTTCACAGCAGCGGTTTATGAGAACGGATGTGATTCGCACCGCACTGCAGTGCAAATCACATCCGATCTCTGTGCGATTCGAGTTCAGCCATACAGATAGTATGGCTGAATTTGCGTCGCACCCGCCGCAAATTCGCACGGGACCCTTTTTTTGGTCCGCAGCAGAATCGGATCGCATGGGTGTTCACACCATGCGATCCGAGTTTGCAGATCGCACTGCGATATGCGAACTGATCTGGGGGTGTCATTAACATTTCACTGACACTCCCAGCAGTTCGCATAGGGCAGTGTGAACTGCCGCCGGGAGGCATGCGATGCGGGAACCCGCCGCGGATTAGTGGCATTCCCGCATCGCTCCAGTGTGAACCCAGCCTAATAAGCGATCGTTTTTCTGATCGCTGTATTAGTGTCACAGGTGACGCTAGTTAGGCAGGTAGGTATTTAGGTTCGCCGCAGCTTTTTATAGCGCCAGGGACCCCCATATACTACCGCATAAAGCCCCCTGATTGCCCCCTAGTTAACCCTTTCACCAGTGATCACCATATAACTGTTACAGGTGACGCTGGTTGGTTAGTTATTTTTTTATAGTTTCAGGGCACCCGCCATTTATTACCTAATAAAGGTTTAACCCCCTGATCACCCGGCGGGTGATATAAGTTTGAGGGTCAGATAAGGTCTGCGTCGCCCCAGGCAGCGTCAGGTTAGTGCCAGTACCGCTAACACCCACGCACAAAGCATACACCTCCCTTAGTAATATAGTATCTGATCAGATCTATATTAGCGTCGCCAGCAGTTTAGGTTTCCCAAAACGCATTGTTAGCGGGATCAGCCCAGATACCTGCTAGCACCTGCGTTTAGCCCCTCTGCCAAGCCCAGACCAGCCCACCCAAGTGCAGTATCGATCGATCACTGTCACTTACAAAACACAACACGCATAACTGCAGCGTTCGCAGAGTCAGGCCTGATCCCTGTGATCGTTAACAGTTTTCTCTTGTAGCGTTTTGATACAGTCACTGACCGCCTAGGTGCTTTTTTACCTGTGAGTCTCACTAGTGTACCCCTAAATTTAGGGGTGTCTACTTTCCAAAATGGGGTCATTTGGGGGGGGGGGGGGGGTTTGTGCCATCTTGGCATTTTATGGCCTTCAAAACTGTAATAGGTAGTGAGGAGTGAAGTCAAAACTTTACGTCCTTAGAAAGCCTGAAGGCGATGCTTGGTTTTCGGGGCCCCATACGCGGCTAGGCTCCTAAAAAGTCCCACATATGTGGTATCCCCGTACTCAGGAGAAGCAGCAGAACTTATTTTGGGGTGTCATTTCACATATGCCCATAGCATGTGTGAGCAATATATCATTTAGTGACAACTTTGTGAAAAAATAAATATAAAAAATAAAAGTTTGTAATTTTCCCGCAACTTGTGCCAAATATAAAATATTCCATGGACTCAACATGCCTCTCAGCAAATAGCTTGGGGTGTCTACTTTCTAAAATGGGGTCATTTGTGGGGGTTTTGTGCCACCTTGGCATTTTATGGCCTTCAAAACTGTAATAGGTAGTGAGGAGTAGGGATGAGCTTCATGTTCGAGTCGAACGTACGTTCGACTCGAACATTGGCTGTTCGTCCGTTCGGCGAAATCCGAACATTTTGATCCGTTCGCGTCAAATTCGTGTGCGATGGCGCAGTGCATTGCTGGCTCATGATTGGCCAAGCATGCACTGTGACCCCGCATGCTTGGCCAATCGCAGCGCCAGCAGCGAGGAGAGCCATGATTGGCCACAGGCAGGATGCCTGTGGCCAATCATAGCTCAGGCTGTGTAGTGCACGCCCCACACTATATAAGGCCGCCATCGTGGCGGCCTCGTGTAGTGTGTTGGCGTCTGAAGCAGTGGGTGTTCTGTGTACCTTCAACACAGTACACACCGATCGTTTTCGGACAATTTTCTATCTTGCTGTTGTGTAGTGGTTATTGTCTGTGTGCCCTGACCGCAGTATACACCGCTATATTCACCTCACCTATATAGCTAGTGATCTATCTTTTATAATAGAGCTTTCAGTCAGTAGTGTTAGGAGGTGTGTGCTGAGTTAGAGTAGGATTTTGCAATATCAATCAATTGGATCGCTCTGCAAATGCTGTCTCATGTACCCCTTAAATGGACAAAGCCTACTTGATCTTTATGCGCAGCCACTGTGCCTATCAAGCGCAGCCACTGTGCCCATCAAACGCAAGTACTATGCTCATTAAACGCAGCTACTGGTGCCACTAGCGGCTGGTGCTCAAAATTTTTGGGGAGGCGCAAACAAACTGAAAAAAGAAAATCAATTGCGGCCATTGTGCCATCAAACTAAGCCACTGTGAACATCAAGCCCAACCACTGTGTCTATCAAACGCAGCCACTGTGCCCATCAAGCGTAGCCCCTGTGCCCAGCAAGTTCAGCCACTGTGCCCATCAAATGCAACCACTGTGCCCATCAACCACAGCCACTGTGCCCATCAATTGCCACCACCGTGCCCATCAAATGCAACCACTGTGTCTATCAAACGCAGCCACTGTGCTCATCAAGCGCAGCCACTGTGCCCATCAAATGCAACCACTGTGCCCATCAAACGCCGCCACTGTGCCATCAAACGCAAGCCACTGTGCCCATCAAATGCTGCCATTATGCCCATCAAACGCAGCCACTGTGCCCATCAAGAGCAGCCATTGTGCCAACTACCATACCTATCAATTGCTGCCAGTATGCCCATCAATTTCTGCCAGTGTACCCATCAATTGCCGCTCCTGTGCCCCATCAAATGCTGCCAGTGTGCCCATCATTTGCCGCTGCAACTGTGCCCCATCAAATGCTGGCAGTGTGTATCACCCCGGCACTTGCCTGTCTCGCAGCGGGTCAGTGGCGGTGTCCTGCGTGCTCCTTGATGTCTTCTTCCGTCCTCTCTATCAGGCGTCCAATCACAGCGTCTGATGTTTCAGCCAATCAGGTGACAGATAACAGACCCGAGCACCTGATTGGCTGAGAGGTGGTTCAGTGTTAGCAAAGTGAATTCCTTCACTTTGCTAACAAACAATTGAGTGAGCAGCAAACGCACAGCATTGCACCCGCTGTTCACCTTTTTGGGTGCCTATTAGAGTCTACGGCTCTAATCAGGTGCTTCCAAAAAAAAAAACCATCACTATAATTCAGGTGCCCAGCGCCAGAAAAGGGGCCAGACACCTGAATAGGGGGTGTCAGCGGGGACTATAAATAGATTCATGCAAGGCATGAATCTATCTATGGTGATAGAGCGGTGACAGAAGAGCCCTTTACGGACGCACTGCCACTGTATGTTATACTTTTCATTTAAAGCCCCTCTCAGAGATAAAATCCACACCCCTGCCTGTTGTAGCCACTTCCTATTGGATGGGCTATGGTAAAAAAAAGGTGGACGTCAGCAGAGAGGATTGGAGGAGACTGGTGGTCCCCTGGGTCGGTGGTACTCCTAACAGTGGGGATGTGGGATCTAGTTTGGGGATTTACGTGGGTATATCTGTCTTCACACAGTAAGGGGGAAAAGGCCTAATAGAAAAAGATAGTGGGTATTTAAGTCAAATAATGAAGAGGTAGAGAAAACATTTTGGGAGCCCAATGGATCCAGCAAATTATGCATTCTAATTATTTTCCTATTGCATTCTTCTTTCTTTTCTCCAGTACCACTACATTAAACTCCCACTTAAATTAATATTTTATTGCTTCATAGGCAGAACAAATGTCATTTGTAATTATATGGCAGAGGTTGCAGTGTGGTGGCACCAGCACCAGTGCCTAAGGCCCAATTTTTCTGCCCCTGTTTAACAGGGGCGTTTAAGTACAATTTTTGATGCAATGCTTTGCAGCAGGGCTAATTCCTGCAATAAAACTAGAGTATATGGAAGAGGTTGCAGTGTGGTGGCACCAGCAGCAGTGCCTAAGGCCAAATTTTTCTGTCCCTGTTTAACAGGGACATGTAATTACAATTCTTGATATAATATTTCACAGGAGGGCCCCTTCCTGTGCCCACCCAGAGTAACAGTGAGGACCACAACCACCAAAGGTCAATTTTTCTACCACTGTTCAACAATGGCATGTAATTACAATTCTTAATATAATCGTTCACAGCAGGGCGCTCCAGCGCCCACCAAGAGACACTTTGAGGGCTTACAATGTTGTGGCAAAACCAACACCTTGTTCCGCTATTTCTGCAGAGCATATAGGGCAGGCCCCTACTTTCAAACATCCAACTTACAAACATCCCCTACTTGCAAACGGAAGGAGACAACAGCAAGTGAGATGAAAAAAGATGGACGACAAAACAAATTATACAGGGGTGATAACCCTTCCCTATGTTTTCCAAAAAGCTTAAAAATAGTTTTTTGGACTGGAGCTACACTTTAAAAATGTACCAGTTGAAAATTACAAACAGATTCAACTTAACACAACAAACCTACACAGTCTTGTTTGCACCGCCTGTATACTGCTGTTCTGAGTATATAGGGCCTGGGGGCCACACGCATTTCCTTTTTTTAATATGGGTACAGGGTTCCCCTTAATATGCGTACAAGACCCAAATAGGCTGGTAATGGGCAGGGAGGGCTACCCATGCCATTTTTCTGAATGATTTTCAACCATATTGCAGGAACCAGATATAACATTAAAACCGCAAGCAGTTTTAAATGGTGTTATTTCCGTTAAATGTCATTTTGTGCAGGGACTGTTCTAAACACGGGAAACACGTGGCACTTCACAGGCATACTACAGACACCCCCCAGGCACCATATTTACAGGAATATTTCACTTTTTTTTTCACTTTAATCGTCATTAAAATCAGTGCTCCTGCCAAAACGGCCATTTTTAAAAACATTTTAGGCATTGACCCATGTCCCCTGGGGCAGGAGCCAGGTCCCCAAACCCTTTTTAGGACAGTATCTTGCATATTAGCCGTTAAAATTAGCACTTTTCATTTTGAACGTTCGAGTCCCATAGACTTCAATGGGGTTCTAACGTTCGTGACGAACGTGGGGTCTGTTCGAAAGTTCTGGTACGAACCGAACCGGGGGGTGTTCGGCTCATCCCTAGTGAGGAGTGAAGTCAAATATTTACGCCCTTAGAAAACCTGAAGGCGGTTCTTGGCTTTCGGGGCCCCGTACGCGGCTAGGCTCCCAAAAAATCCCACACATGTGGTATCCCCGTACTCAGGAGAAGCAGCAGAATTTATTTTGGGGTGTCATTTCACATATGCCCATAGCATGTGTGAGCAATATATAATTTAGTGACAACTTTGTGAAAAAATTAAAATAAAAATAAAAGTTTGTAATTTTCCCGCAACTTGTGGCAAAATATAAAATATTCCATGGACTCAACATGCCTCTCAGCAAATAGCTTGGGGTGTCTACTTTCTAAAATGGGGTCATTTGTGGGGGTTTTGTGCCATCTTGGCATTTTATGGCCTTCAAAACTGTAATAGGTAGTGAGAAGTGAAATCAAAAATTTACGCCCTTAGAAAGCCTGAAGGCGGTGCTTGGTTTTCGGGGCCCCGTACGCGGCTAGGCTCCCAAAAAGTCCCACATATGTGGTATCCCCGTACTTAGGAGAAGCAGCAGAATTTATTTTGGGGTGTCATTTCACATATGCCCATAGCATGTGTGAGCAATATATAATTTAGTGACAACTTTGTGAAAAAATACAAATAAAAATAAAAGTTTGTAATATTCCCGCAACTTGTGGCAAAATATAAAATATTCCATGGACTCAACATGCCTCTCAGCAAATAGCTTGGGGTGTCTACTTTCTAAAATGGGGTCATTTGTGGGGGTTTTGTGCCATCTTGGCATTTTATGGCCTTCAAAACTGTAATAGGTAGTGAGAAGTGAAATCAAAAATTTACGCCCTTAGAAAGTGGCTTGGTTTTCGGGGCCCCGTACGCGGCTAGGCTCCCAAAAAGTCCCACATATGTGGTATCCCCGTACTCAGGAGAAGCATCAGAATTTATTTTGGGGTGTCATTTCACATATGCCCATAGCATGTGTGAGCAATATATCATTTAGTGACAACTTTGTGTAAAAAAAAAAAAAATCGCTTGAGGCAAAAAAATAAAATATTCAATGGGCTCAACATGCCTCTTATCAATTTCCTTAGGGGGTTTTTGCGCAACTTTTGCGCAAACCAATAAATATACAGTTATTGACTTTTTTTTACCAAAGACATGTGGCTGAATACATTTTGGCCTAAATGTATGACTAAAATTGAGTTTATTGAATTTTTCTAATAACAAAAAGTAGAAAATATCATTTTTTTTTCAAAATTTGCGGTCTTTTTACGTTTATATCGCAAAAAATAAAAATCGCAGAGGCAATCAAATACCATCAAAAGAAAGCTCTATTTGTGGGAAGAAAAGGACGCAAATTTTGTTTGGGTACAACATTGCATGACCGCGCAATTACCAGTTAAAGCAGCGCAGTGCCAAATCGTAAAAAGACCTCTGGTCATTGACCAGCAAAATGGTCCGGTCTGAAAGTGGTTAAAGCAGAGTGAGGAGCTGTGCTATGTGTGCTTCTAGCTTATATAGAGGCTGGGTCACATGCTGCACTGGCCAATCACAGCCATGCCATTAGTAGGCATGGCTGTGATGTCCTCTAAGGGCACACAAGTTAAATGAATGTTAATTTGCTGCCCTGCAGCTGTTAATTGGCTGCCCTGAAGCTGTTAAAAAAGCACCATTACATTACCGAACACCGAACCTGAGCATACAGTAAATTGTTCGGGCTGGGACCCAAAAACCCAAAAGTCTGGTACGACTTTACAGTTCGGGTTTGCTCAACCCTATTTATTATCTTATAGTTGAAATCATCCTCTTATTTCTCTAAGGCACTACTTCTATAAACAAAGTGTATTTTCCTTTGTCCTGTATGTAAGAGGAACCTGCCAGTTTCCTTCAGTAAGATTGAGAGTGGTAATATTCCTGGCAGGTCCCACCTTTCGATCAATTAATTCGCCTGGGACATGGGATAAGAATCAAAGTTGAAGATTTAATTTACATTAGAAATGAGCACTGAATGTTAGATTCCTCTATGACCCTAAGGGCTATCATTTTCTGTACTTCTTCTAAAATGGCCTATTTCTGAGCTTTCTGGTACCCACAAAAGGTCTTAAAGTGTTTCTAAAGTCATAGGGCACTTTCCCACTGGGGCGTTGGGGGCATTGGCGGTAAAGCGCTGCTATTTTTAGCGGCGTTATAGTGAAGTATAGTTAGTAACCTCTTCACTTTCAACATGAGAGTAGCATGTCACAAAAATCGGACGTTCGGTCATCCGAAAATCTAAGCGTGTGTACGAGGCTTAAGACTCACAAATAGGTTGCTCTACATTGGGATCTCTTGTCTATTGTGCTGTTGTCTAACATTGCCTGTGCCACTAGTTGAGCTCCCGAAAAACGTTCGTAAAGCACAGCTTAAACTAGCGGCGCTTTACCAGCTTTTTTCAAGTGCTAGTGAGGCGCTTTTAACCCCTGCTAGTGGTCAAATAAAGAGTTAAAAGTGCCCACAAAGTGCTGCTGCCAAAAGCGCTTTGCAGGTGTTTTACAGGCGCTTCCCATTGATTTCAATCGGAAGGGGCGCTTTAGGAGCGGTGTATTCACCACTCGAAAAACGCTGCAAAAAAGCTGCTGGCAGGACTTTTTTTGATGCCCTGCCAGCGCAGCCTCAGTGAGAAAGCACTCAGGCTTTCACATTGGCATTGCAGTTGAGGCTTCTTTCAGGTGCTTTACAGGAGCTTATTTTAACGCTAAAGCGCCTGAAAAACGCCATAGTGTGAAAGGGGTCTCAGTGTGAAAGCACTCGGGCTTTCACATTGGGATTGCAAATGAGGCTTCTTTCAGGCATTTTACATGCACTTTTTTAATACTAAAGCACCTGAAAAATGCCCCAGTGTGAAAGGGGTCTAAAGGCCATTTTCCAACACAGGTGTGCTGGTGTTACCAAGCAGAGCAGGTGGACCCTAAAGCCTTGTACACACAATCACATTATTGGATGAATTTTCGTCAGTATATGTTCTATCATTTCTGAACATGCCTAGTCTTGCTCTTCAGATTTTATTTTTTGGCCGTAAATCATACTAATGAAAAGAAAATTTTACGTTGTGGTCACATCAGACACAGAATTTGTAGCCTGCACATCCAGTTTTTGTTTGACGAAAATTTGTAATCAGCTGTCAAAAGCAGCGTACTAACGATCACAAAATCGGCAGAAAGAGAAGCACGGATTAAGAATGCAATGATATAAGGAGTGCTGGACATGACAGTGTGGATGAGGGACACAGAGGGTTAAGCTTTATGGGTGGAGCTGAGGAAAAAGGTTTGCAGGAAGCAAGTTCAGTGTAGGGGAGGGGTCATATAAAAGGGAGGGGTGTGGCTTTAGGGGATCATTCGGATCCCAGCGTGACACAGAGGAGGCAGTTTTTCTCTGCTCCTCTGTAATGGCCGACCTGGATGGGATTTTCAAGAGGCTGGGACGGGCGGCGGGACCGAGCGGGGACCTGGAGGACGCCGCGGAGGATGTCGGTGATGCAGGTGAGGCGCCGCTGCGTGCGCGGAGGTCTCGGCCTCCGGCGCGTTTTTTCCCCGGGGCCTACACCTCGTCCACCTCGTGACTGTCGGAGCCCGGGGGCCGACCGCTCGGTCCCCCCAGCGAAGAGGAAGGTGCCTGGCTCTCCCTGGTCCGGGTGGTCGTTGCGCCGCCGACCGGAGGGGGGCGGGGCCTCGCGGCAAAATGGCGCCGGCTCCGGGTCGGGCCAGCACCCGGGAACGGGGGGGGGGAACGGGCGGGGGGCTCTGGGTCTAGCCGCCTTGGGGGTGCAGCGGAAGGGGGGGATCCTCGGACTGGGGGTTCCAGCATGGGGACACGCGCGGTGGGGGGGCAGGGTTTGGCACGGGGGGGTTGCAGCTCCCGGGATGGGGCGGGTGGGATAAGAGAGCCACCGAGGTGCCTGGCAGGGCTGGTCTTGGACACCGGCATGCCGGGGGTGGTCGGGGGCCACAGGCACTGCGGGATGCGCCTGAACGCGCTGACCAGGAGGTCTGCGATTCGCCCAGGGGGATGGCGGCACCCCCAGCGCGCACCGCGGAGGACAAGTCCGAGGGTGAGCTGTCGCAGGAGGAGGAATTTTCACATGCAGCGCACGAAACCATGACTGTCGGCAAGGCCCCGGTGCGGCCAGGTAAGTCACGTGATCCTTTGGTTCTGACGGAAGCCTTGGGGGATTTGCTGGGGGACCCGGCATCCCAGAACGGCAAGGGGATGGGGGCAGAGGGCCGGTCGGCGGGGGTGAGGCATGTCGCCCTGGGGGGGGCCCACGGACAGCTGCAGGACCTTCTTGGAGAGGCTGCAGGCCCTGGTGGGTAAGTTTGCCGGGGGTTCGGGGGCGCCGCAAGTGGGTCCCTGGTTGGCTGCGGGCCCAGGGTCGGGGGGAGGGGGGTCCGGGGCCACGCCGGTGGTGGACCCCCCGACCGCTGCGGCTTCTGGGGGGGTGGTAGACATGGGGCCTGGGGGCACGGGGGTCCCCCCAGTGGTCACGGAACCTGGGGCGTGGACCGATGTGGTCAGTATTGCGGGTGCTGCCCGGTGCGAAGTATATGTTGATTCGAGGGCCCGGTGAGGGCGGGCCTGAAGCAGGAGGTGCGGGAGAATATTGGCAGGGGTGAGTATGTGGAGATTTTCTCTTTGCTCCCCCTTGAGAAGTTCAACTTGGATAGGGTCCAGCCGGACAGTTCCAAAAGGACGACGGGGAGAAGCGTAGGTATCGGCTGATTCTGCGCACTTTCTCCAATTGGCTTCAGGCGTTCGCTGGCTTAGCTAGCGTGATTGGGGAGAAGAACCCCGAGCGTTGCTCGGCGTTGTTCTGCTATATGGACGCGATTGGAGAGGCTTATCGGGTGTATGGGGGGGTGGCATGGCTGCGTTATGACGAACAGTCCAGGCAGTGGTAAGCGGTGCGGCCGGAACTACGCTGGGACCACAAGGACATCAGCCTCTGGATGAGGCTTATGTCTGCGGCGCGGACTCCTGCTCCGTTTCTTCAGGGGGGGGCGGGAGTGTGTTGTCCTCAGGGCTGCCGGCCGGGAAAAAGTGGGGTGTGTGCTGGCCCTTTAACGGGGGGCTTGTAAATTCGGGAGAGCGTGCCGATTTAAGCACAAGTGCTCCGGGTGCGGCGGCGCCCTCGCACTGTCCCGCTGTTTCAGGAAAGGAAAGCGTTCCGGCGATGTTGCTCACAAAAGGGATGACGCCGGTAACCCTGGAAAGGATGCGTCCTTTCCTAAGTAAGTATCCGGATGGTGAGGCGGCGCTGGGGTTGATTTCGGAGTTTCGGGACGGTTTCAGGATTCCTTGCTCAGTGGCGGTGGTGCCGCCAGTGGCCCGGAACTTGCGATCGGCTTTGGTACACCCTGGGGGTGGTAGGCGAAAACTTGGGCAAGGAAGTGGCGTTGGGCCGGATGGGTGGGCCTTTCGAAGTGCAACCGTGGGGCGACCTGGTGGTGTCCCCGCTGGGTGTAGTTCCTGAGAAAGTGCCAGGGAAATTTCGCTTGCTTCATCACTTGTCCTTTCCTAAAGGGGGGTCGGTCAATGACTTCATCGGCCCTGATGCGTGTACGGTCTCATACACGTCTTTTGATGCGGCGGTGAGGTGGGTCAGGCTTTCTGGATGCGGGGCTCTTATGGCCGAGGCAGATGTGGGGTGCCATTGGCGGGGCCAGTTCTATATGAGTAAGTGCCTGCCCATGGGTTGTTCCATTTCCTGCGCCTACTTTGAGGCATTTAGCTCATTTTGGAGTGGGTGGTGAGTGACGTTTCGGGCCTGGAGTCGGTCATCCACTATTTGGACGACTTTCTGTGCGTGGGCCCCGCCTGCCTCCAGTGTGGGTGCGATTTTTCTGTCTACGTTGCAGCTCATTGCAGGTAAGTTCGGGGTACCGTTGGCGGGGGATAAAACAGAGGGACCAGTTACGGACTTGAGTTTTTTGGGGATAGTGATCGATTAGAGGGCAATGGAGTGTCGATTGCCCGAGAATAAATTACTTGATCTGAAAATGGAATTGGCGGAGATGCAAGGATAGTAGAAGGTCCGGTTGAGGGCCCTGCAGTCTCTGTTGGGCTAGCTAAATTTTGCTTGCCGGATCATCCCTATGGGGGCGGGTGCTCTGCAGACGGCTGTCGGCAGCCTCGGCCGGGGTGAGTGTGCCTAACCATTTTGTGCGTCTGCGGGAAGGAACACAGGGAAGACTTGCGGGCGTGGCTTGAATTCCTAGCCTCTTGTAACGGGCGGGACATGTGGATGTCGGGGCCAGTGAGCAATTTCGATGTGGAATTGGTCGCTGCCGCGGCTGGGTCGGCGGGTTATGGGGCGTATTTTCGGGGACGGTGGAGTGCTTAACCTTGGCCGCGATCTTGAGAGGTGGCGGGGTTGTTGGGCAACCTGGTTCTGCTCGAACTATTCCCGGTGGTGTTGGCATTGGAGCTGTGGGGGGAGGAGTTCCGTAATATGAAGTTGCGCATTAGTTGAGACGACATGGGGGTGGTTCAGGTCCTCAACCATTTGGCTGCTACGGCAGCTGGTGTTTCGGGGCTTACGGCTCAATGTTTACGTTTCGGCAGTGCACATACCTGGGGTGGAGAATTCTTTGGCTAACTCGCTCTCTCGTTTTCAGTGGGCCGAGTTCCGGGATCTGGCGCCGAGAACGGAGGAGTCGAGGGCGTCTTGCCCTGGGTGGATGTGGGGGATGCCCTTGTAGTCGCCGCAGGTTGGATTCAGGGGTCTTTAGTGAGTCCACGTGGGCGGCCTATTCTAGGGTGTGGTCAGAATGATTGGGTTGGAGCGGTTGGTCGGGGCTCCGACCAGCGCTGGTTGGTGCTGTATTGGGTGGCACGGCACATTGAGATGGGATTGGCACCTGCGTCGATTGATCGGAAATTGGCGGGGTTGGCATTTTTGTTTAAGCTGTGGGGAGAGCCGGACGGGAATGCGGATTTTTGGGTGCGGCAAACCTTGAAGGGGTACAGGAGGGAACGGAAAGGTCGGGATGCGCGCAGGCTGGTGAAGTGTGATAACTTGGTGGCGATTTGTTCCCGGCTTGTGGAAGTTTGTTCTTCCGCTTACAAGGCCATCCTGTTCACAGCGGCTTTTTCGTTGGCGTTTTATGGGGCGTTTGGGACTGGGGAGTTGGTGTGTCGGTCTACACGGGTTGCTGAGGGGCTGTTGGATCAGGATGTACAGGTGGCTGCTGATCGGGTGAGTATACAGTGGCGGAGGTCCAAGCCTGACCAGCTGGGCAGGGGAGTGGTGATTATACTGTTTGCCTTGCCGGGCTCGGCAGTGTGCCCTGTGGAGGCGGTAAGGGCCTTTCGGGCGGTGCGGCTGGAGGGGGGGGGGCCCTTTCTTGCTGCATGCGGGGGGCTCTTTTCTCTCTAGGTTGCAATTTTTGTCAGTTTTCAACGGTGCCTGCGGACTGTGGGTTTGGACGACCGGGAGTACTCGTCGCACTCCTTCCGTATTGGGGCGGCCACTGAGGCTGCCCGATGTGGGCTGGCTGAGGTGATTGTTCGCCGGATCGGTCGTTGGGAATCTAAGAGGTTCCGTTCGTATGTCCGGCCGCAGTTGATCCTGGGGTGAGCTGGGGCGCGGCTGGGAGTGTTTTGCAGTATGGGGTTGGGAGTTACGGGTGTTATGGTATATTACGTTGGTTGGTTGTTATATGTTCTGTGTTATGTTTTTCATTCCAGATGGAGGTTCCTCACACCTCGTTTGGATCCTAGGGCACTCGGACGTGTGCTGGGGGGCCGGGAGAGGTGATGCTCGGCCGGCAGGCAGGCCATTGGGAATTCCCGGGCGGGAGGCTAGGTTGATGTGGTTGGGATTCCCGGGCATGCGGTGGGAGCGTGTGATGAAGGGAGTTGAGCGCTTTGCAATGAGGGACAGGCCCCCGGATGTGTTGGTCATTTACGCAGGGGGCAACGACCTGGGCATACGGAAGGAAAGGGACATCTTAGCTGATGTTAGGGCGGATGTTTTGCGCTTACGAGTCCGCTTCCCGGGTACCATCTTGGTTTGGTCAGACATTGTGGGCAGATCGTTGTGGAGGTGGGCTAGGTCCATGGTAGGCATCAACAAAACCAGGATGGGGGTCGGACGTGGGTATTGACCTTTGGTCATTGGGTCTGCAGGAGGGTATACAAAAAAGCTCTTAGGGTGTGGGGTGGCCCTCAAGGTTGAGGGGGTCACCCTTTCGGGCTGTGGCGGTGTGTTTTCTGGTGGTTTCTGACGGTAGACAGGTACTCAGAAGGGATCTGAGGGTGTGGGGGGCTCATCTAACGATCAGCCCCTCTGGGTATTCCTGAACGTTGGAGGGAATACGGTTATGTTCACTGGCGGAAGTTGTCTCCGACCGGTCACAGGTGGAGGCCTTTGGGAAGTTGGTCAGGTGTACCGCAGTGATTTGGTATTGGCTTAAGTGGGGTCACCGTCAGAGATCACCAGAATGGGCAGTTAATGTTATTTAATGTGGTTTAATGGTAATAAAGTTATTTATATTTATATATCTATATATATTTAGATATTTTCATATTTACAAGTTATTGGAGTGAATTTTGAGTTATGTTTAATAAAGGCTGTTGTGGCCAGTTTACTCCAACCTATGGTGTGGTCTCGTTTCTAATAGGGGAAGGTATGGGTAAGGAATAATATAAGGGGAACATTCAGACTACACTAGTCACGTTGATCGGATGAAATTTAACTTTAGATTTTCTGGTTGTGTGTGCGGGCCTTTAGACCCCATACATACTATAAAACTTTTGTTGTCTGATTTGCTTTAGATTTACCAAAACTATGTAGTGCAAGGGCCTTCCCGATTGTATATAAATTGAAACTCTTTAAGGTTTGACCTCACATTATATGGATTTGGTAAATCTGAAGAAACAAATCTAAAGAAAATTGTACAATGTGTATCCAGCTTTAAACTCCAGCAGCTTCTCTGGGAGTACCACTATATACTATAGGGGCTATTTATGAAAGGCAAATCCACTTTGCACTATAAGTGCATTTGGAAGTGCGATCACTCTAAATCCAAGGGGTAGATCTGAAATGAGGGGAAGCTCTGCTGATTTTATCATCCAATCATGTGCAAACTAAAATGCTGTTTTTTATTTTACTTTCATGTCCCCCTTGGATCTCCTTGAAGTAGTACATGAACCTTTTTGTAAAGTTGGGCGACTTCAGCAGTACTATTCAAGACAGCTCTCATGGACTAACATAGGATTTCACATGTCATGCGGTCTCACAAGTGAGATCCCAAGTCGTGACATTGTGAACTGAGCCTAAAGGAATATGCTGCTACCTCCATGGTATGCCTGCTTTCAGTTTAGTACAGTAGTTGCTGTTTTTGCAGTCTAGGGTGCCTATTTAGTTTAAAGCTGAGGATCACACTTTCCAGATGTACCTTATTGCAGAAGTGTGCTTTAACTCTAAAATGAAATAAATAGTTTTTTTCAGTTTGAGTACTTTAATAGTCGTTATTGGTCTCTGGAAATTAAGTATTTTCTTTCTAACGCTAAAATGTTATAACACATACAGAGTACGTGTCTCTATTTAGGATTTCTAGCCCGTTATAAATGTATCCACTGGTTACCTTGCATTAAATCACCCAAGATAATAGGTTTATGTGTTAAAAATGGCATCATAGCAGGTGTACTTAGATAACACAGAGAATTGCCCAGTGATCTCTAGGGATAATCACCGAAGAGATCTGACAACTCTTTGAACTCTCACTGCAAGACTCTATCTTACCTACACAGATCTAGTTCCTGCCTGGTCTCCATAGGCTGATCACCTAGATTTTGGTTTCCTGGGAGTTTTGGGCTTTGTCATCTGCAATACACTATGCATCTGGATTTAGGCATGTATTCACTTTAAAGTGATTGTGCAATCTTTCTATTCTTATATATATTTTTTAATATACAACACATGTAAAAGAAATCAGCTTGATCAAATTATTGTTAGCAATGTATAATAATGTTTCCATAAGTAGGTAGTTTTTTTTTTCATACATGAAAAACAAAAACAATAATAATAAAGAAAAAAAAAAAAGATTCCACCATCAACACTATACAATGTGGATGGATGAATTTTCTTCAGTGCCTATTGTATTTTAAAAGCCAGGGAAGGGGGTGGTGGAAAGAGAGTTTTCTTATAAAAATGAATTTTCTTTTTGAATCTTCTTTTCTTTTTTTTTTTTTCACAGCATAGAAATTTAAGAAAGCAAAATAAAAAGGTGAAACGTCTATATATCTTTCCCTCTGTTAATGCAATAGAATTAACCTCTAGATTTAAGGACTCAGCTAAGTGCATGAAATGATAGTGCCCTGCCATTCAAGAGCATTATTTTCATTGCTCCAAATAGCTTTGCATAGGGTATAGTATAGAGGGATGTACAATGTACAACAGTGTATAATAAAATGCAACATACAGTGTACTGTGCACTGTATGTACATTTAAAGTAGTTGTAAAAGCAGAAGGCGTTTCATCTTAATGCATTCTATGCATTAAGATAAAAAGCCTTCTGTGTGCGCAACAGCCCCCCTAATACTTTCCTGAGGTCTATCTCTATCCAATGATGTCCACGGGTTCCTTGGTCGTCTAGGACTCCCACTCCTGTGACTCCATTGGCCCACTGCTGTCAATCAAAGTCAGTTAGTTAATTAGAAGAGAGAGGGGTGGGACCAAACCACAACTCCATGCCTGAATGTACACACAGAGCTGCAGCCCATGCTTGGGTGCCCCCATAGCAAGCTGCTTGCTGTGGGGGCACCCAACAGGAGGGAGGGTCCAGGACCAGCAAAAATTCACCTGAGAAGAGGAGGATCCATGCTGCCCTGTGCAAATCCATTGCACAGAGGAGGTACGTATAACCTTTTTATTTTTTAATAACAAACATAAGTAAAAAGAGACTTTAAAATCACTTTAAAGCGGTAGTAAACTCGCTAATTTTTTTATTTATTTTTTACCACCTGCAAAGCAAAAGGCATAATGAGCTAGTATGCACCGCATACTAGCTCATTATGAAATACTTACCTTAGAACAAGGCCCGACATCTGGCCCGATCCACGCTGAGGGAGCTGACATGCTCCCTCTGCGTTTCTTCCGGGTATCGCGGCTCCGGCGCTGTGAGTGGCCAGAGCCGCGATATGGTCACTCCCGCGCATGCGCGCGGGAGATTTCATCCCGGCCGGGCCAGCCACAGCCGGACATTCAGCCGAGAATCCCCTTGTGCGCATGCGCCGCTGCAGTCAGCGGCGCATACCGAGGGGAATATCTCCTAAACCGTACAGGTTTAGGAGATTTTTTTTACCTACAGGTAAGCCTTATTATAGGCTTTCCTGTAGGTAAAAGTTAAAAAAATTTGTATACAACCACTTTAACCAGTTGCCGACTGCCGCACGACGATGTACGTCGACAGAATGGCACGGGCAGGCATATGGGCGTACCTGTACGTCCCTGCCTTCCCGCGGGTGGGGGGCCCGATCGGTGCCAGCGGCGGTCGGAATCCGTTCAGGAGCGATCCGGGATGAGGGGGCGGCCATTCGTTCATGGCCACCCCCTCGTGATCGCTCCTGACGAATGGAAGTGCAGCGTGACATCACTTCCTCTCCTGTAATGTAAACACAGGCAGAGGAAGTGATGTAATCTCTCCTCTGTGTCGGTATTTTTCGTTCCGGCACCGAGGAGAGAGGATCGGTGAGTTGCACCAACACTACACAATACAGTAGAACATGCCAGGCACACTCTCACCCCCCCTTCACCCCCCGATCACCCCCCCAATCACCCCTGCACCCCCAGTCACAGTGACACCAATTGCATTTTTTTTTTGCATTGGTGTCATTTGTGACTGTAATAACTGTTAGGGCAGTTAGGGTTAGCCCCCTTTAGTTCTAGGGTACCCCCCTAACCCCCCCAATAAAGGTTTAACCCAGTGATCACCCCCCGTCGCCAGTGTCACTAAGGCTGGGTTCACATTGCAGCGGTTTATGAGAACGGATGTGATTCGCACCGCACTGCAGTGCAAATCACATCCGATCTATGTGCGATTCGAGTTCAGCCATACAAATAGTATGGCTGAATTTGCATCGCACCCGCCGCACCCGCCGCAAACTCGCACGGGACCCTTTTTTTGGTCCGCAGCAGAATCGGATCGCATGGGTGTTCACACCATGCGATCCGATTCATGTCAGCGTTTGCAGATCGCACTGCGATATGCAAACTGATCTGGGGGTGTCATTAACATTTCACTGACACTCCCAGCAGTTCGCATAGGGCAGTGTGATGCGGGAACCCGCCGCGGATTTGTGGCGTTACCGCATCGCTCCAGTGTGAACCCAGCCTAATAAGCGATCGTTTTTCTGATCGCTGTATTAGTGTCACAGGTGACGCTAGTTAGGCAGGTGGGTATTTAGGTTCGCTGCAGCTTTTTATAGCGCCAGGGACCCTCATATACTACCGCATAAAGCCCCCTGATTGCCCCCTAGTTAACCCTTTCACCAGTGATCACCATATAACTGTTACAGGTGACGCTGGTTGGTTAGTTTTTTTTATAGTTTCAGGGCTCCGCCATTTATTACCTAATAAAGGTTTAACCCCCTGATCACCCGGCAGGTGATATAAGTTTGAGGGTCAGATAAGGTCTGCGTCGCCCCAGGCAGCATCAGGTTAGTGCCAGTACCGCTAACACCCACGCACAAAGCATACACCTCCCTTAGTAATATAGTATCTGATCAGATCTATATTAGTGTCGCCAGCAGTTTAGGTTTCCCAAAACGCATTGTTAGCGGGATCAGCCCAGATACCTGCTAGCACCTGCGTTTAGCCCCTCCGCCAAGCCCAGCCCAGCCCACCCAAGTGCAGTATCGATCGATCACTGTCACTTACAAAACACAACACACATAACTGCAGCGTTCGCAGAGTCAGGCCTGATCCCTGCAATCGCTAACAGTTTTTTTTGTAGCGTTTTGATAGTCGCTGACAGCCTAGGTGCTTTTTTACCTGTGAGTCTCACTAGTGTACCCCTAAATTTAGGGGTGTCTACTTTCCAAAATGGGGTCATTTGGGGGGGGGGCTTTGTGCCATCTTGGCATTTTATGGCCTTCAAAACTGCGATAGGTAGTGAGGAGTAAAATCAAAAATTTACACCCTTAGAAATCCTGAAGGCAGTGCTTGGTTTTCGGGGCCCCGTACGCGGCTAGGCTCCCAAAAAATCCCACACATGTGGTATCCCCGTACTCAGGAGAAGCAGCAGAATTTATTTTGGGGTGTCATTTCACATATGCCCATAGCATGTGTGAGCAATATATCATTTAGTGGCAACTTTGTGAAAAAAATAAATAAATAAATAAATAAAAGTTTGTAATTTTCCCGCAACTTGTGGCAAAATATAAAATATTCCATGGTATTAACATGCCTCTCAGCAAATAGCTTGGGGTGTCTACTTTCTAAAATGGGGTCATTTGTGGGTGTTTTGTGCCATCTTGGCATTTTATGGCCTTCAAAACTGTAATAGGTAGTGAGGAGTGAAGTCAAAAATTTACGCCCTTAGAAAGCCTGAAGGCGGTGCTTGATTTTCGGGGCCCCGTACGCGGCTAGGCTCCCAAAAAGTCCCACATATGTGGTATTTCCGTACTCAGGAGAAGCAGCAGAATTTATTTTGGGGTGTCATTTCACATATGCCCATAGCATGTGTGAGCAATATATCATTTAGTGACAACTTTGTGAAAAAAAATAAAAAAAAAATAAAAGTTTGTAATTTTCCCGCAAGTTGTGGCAAAATATAAAATATTCCATGGACTCAACATGCCTCTCAGCAAATAGCTTGGGGTGTCTACTTTCTAAAATGGGGTCATTTGTGGGTGTTTTGTGCCATCTTGGCATTTTATGGCCTTCAAAACTGTGATAGGTAGTGAGGAGTGAAATTACAAATGTATACCCTTAGAAATCCTGTAGGCGGTGCTTGGTTTTCGGGGCCCGTACGCGGCTAGGCTTCCAAAAAGTCGACCACATGTGGTATCCCCATACTCAGGAGAAGCAGCAGAATGTATTTTGGGGTACAATTCTACATATAACCATGGCATGTGTGAGCAATATATCATTTAGTGACAACTTTGTGTAAAAAAAAAAAAAAAAAAATTTTTTTGTCATTATTCAATCGCTTGAGACAAAAAAATAAAATATTCAATGGGCTCAACATGCCTCTTATCAATTTCCTTAGGGTGTCTACTTTCCAAAATGGGGTCATTTGGGGGGGTTTTGTACTGCCCTGCCATTTTAGCACCTCAAGAAATGAGATAGGCAGTCATAAACTAAAAGCTGCGTAAATTCCAGAAAACGTACCTTAGTTTGTAGATGTGACAACTTTTGCGCAAACCAATAAATATACAGTTATTGACTTTTTTTTTACCAAAGACATGTGGCTGAATACATTTTGGCCTAAATGTATGACTAAAATTGAGTTTATTGGATTTTTCTAATAACAAAAAGTAGAAAATATCATTTTTTTTTCAAAATTTGCGGTCTTTTTACGTTTATATCGCAAAAAATAAAAATCGCAGAGTCAGTCAAATACCTTTAAAAGAAAGCTCTATTTGTGGGAAAAAAAGGACGCAAATTTTGTTTGGGTACAACTTTGCATGACCGCGCAATTACCAGTTAAAGCAGCGCAGTGCCAAATTGTAAAAAGACCTCTGGTCATTGACCAGCAAAATGGTCCGGTCTGAAAGTGGTTAAATAGTGTTTTTCTGAGACTTGCTGAAAAAGAGCTCTTGCACAACACTAAAGGCTAAGCTTATTCCCTTAGGTGCTTTTTATTCACTAATTCTGTCATGCAGAACTAGGGCCTATAGGTGCTCTTCATCCACTAATGCTGTTTTGCAGAACTAAAGCCTAGTTAACCTGTGCCAAGGAACCACCATCACACCATGTGCAGAATATCTATCTATCTATCTATCTATCATATATATATATATATATATATATCTATATATATATATATATAGATACACACAATATCTCACAAAAGTGAGTAAACCGCTCACATTTTTGTTAATATTTTATTACATATTTTCAAGTGACAACACTGAATAAAATGACACTTTGCTACAATGTAAATTAGTGAGTGTACAGCTTGTATAACAGTGTAAATGTGCTGTTCCCTCAATAACTTAACACACAGCCATTAATGTCTAAACCGCTGGCAACAAAAGTGAGTACACTCTTAAGTGAAAATGTCCAAATTGGGTCCAATTAGCCATTTTCCCTCCCCAGAATCATGTGACTCGTTAGTGTTACAAGGTCTCAGATGTGAATGGAAAGCAAGTGTGTTAAATTTGTTGTTATCGCTCTCACTCTTTCATACTGGTCACTGGAAGTTCAACATGCCACCTCATAGCAAATAACTCTCTGAGGATCTGAAAAAAATAATTTCTACATAAAGATGGCCTAGGCCTAGGCTATAGGAAGATTGTCAAGACCCTGAAGCTGAGCTGCAGCACAATGGCCAAGATCATACAGCGGTTTAAAACTTCTGGTTCCACTCAGAACAGGCCTTGTCATGGTCGAACAAAGAAATAGTGCACGTGCTCAGCATCATATCCAGAGGTTGTCTTTGGTAAATAGACGTATGAGTGCGGCCAACATTGCTGCAGAGCTTGGGGTGGGGGGGGGGGGTCTGCCTGTCAGTGCTCAGACCATATACTGCACATGGATTACTGCCCTGTGGTCTGAGGACAGCAAGATAAACTTATTTGGTTCAGATGGTGTCAAGCGTGTGTGGCAACAACCAGGTGAGGAGTACAAAGACAAGTGTGTCTTGCCTACAGTCAAGCATGGGGATGGGAGAGTGATGTCTGGGACTACATGAGTGCTGCCTGCATTGGGGAGCTACAGCTCATTGAGGGAATCATGAATGCCAACATGTACTGCGACATACTGAAGCAGAGCATGATCCCCCTCCCTTCGGAGACTGGGCCACAGGGCAGTATTCCAACATGATAATGACCCTCCTAGATGACCACTGCCTTGCTAAAGAAGCTGAGGGTAAAGGTGATGGACTGGCCAAACATGTCTCCAGACCTAAACCCTATTGAGCATCTGTGGGAAATCCTCAAATGGAAGGTGGAGGAGCGCAAGGTCTCTAACATCCAACAGCTCCGTGATGTCACCATGGAGGAGTGGAAGAGGACACCAGTGGCAACCTTTGAAGCTCTGGTGAACTCCATGCCCAAGAGCATTAAGGCAGAGCTGGAAAATAATGGTGGTCACGCAAAATATTGACACTTTAGGCCCAATATAGACATTTTTACTTATGGGTGTACTCCCTTTTGTTGCCAGCAGTTTATACATTAATGGCTGTGTGTTGAGTTATTTTGAGGGGACAGCAAATTGACACTGTTATACAATCTGTACACTCACTACTTTACATTTTAGCAAAGTGTAATTGCTTCAGTGTTGTCACATGAAAAAAGATATAATAAAATATTTCCAAAAATGTGAGGGGTGTACTCACTTTTGTGAGATACTGTGTGTGTATATATGTGTTAGGCAGCTTCTGTTCAAATCAATAAATAAATAATGGAAAACATACACACAAATAGAGATGGACAAACTTCTGACGGGACGTTTCGCGAACGCGGCCAAAAGTTCACGAACCATAAAGTTTGCGGCGGGCCCCATTGACTTCAATGGCAGGCGGACCTTCAAAACCTAAAGGTCATATTTTCAGCCATAAAACACTTACTAGCTGTGCACACATAGTCCCACCACATGGCCACTGATATAACACATGTATGAAGTGAATCTGGGATCGACAACTACAAGCATTCTTTTTTTATCTGTGAAATTTTGACAATTCAGGACTCAGGAGCGCATGAAGGCAATGGGGGAGAGGAAAGGTCAGGGTAGGCTATGAAGAGGGTGCAGGAGATGATCACCAGCACCGTGATAGAGAGCACTGACACCAGCACCGTGATAGACAGCACTGACACCAGCACCGAGATAGAGAGCACTGACACCAGTACCGTGATATAGAGCACTGACACCAGTACCGTGATATAGAGCACTGACACCAGCACCGTGATATAGAGCACTGACACCAGCACCGTAATATAGAGCACTGACACCAGCACCGTGATATAGAGCACTGACACCAACACCGTGATATAGAGCACTGACACCAGCACCGTGATAGAGTGCATTGACACCAGCACTGAGACCACACCAGCACCGAGATAGAGAGAGAGCACTGACAGCAGCACTGAAACCAGCAACTCACTTCTGGGCACCAAAAATATGACACCGCTCAACCTCTTCAAACAGGAGGGTACAGGCATATAGTACGTGTGCTTTTTTTGTACAAGGAAGTGAGCCAAATGTAGAAAAAAGGTCTGTGTGCTTGATTAAATACATTGTTTATAGAGATATACATGGTCTACTGGTCACATGTGTTCAATTCCTCCGAGATCCATGCCTCATTCATTTTTATAAATGTGAGGTAGTCAACACTGTCGTGAGCTAGGCGAGTACGCTTATTGGTCATGGTCCCCCCTGCTGCACTGAACGTCCTTTCGGACAGGACACTGGACGAAGGGCAAGCCAACAGTTCCATTGCAAATTGGGAAAGCTCTGGCCAGAGGTCAAGCCTGCCCACCCAGTAGTCCAGGGGTTCATCACTCCTCAGAGCATCCACATCGGCCGTTAACCCGATGTAGTCGGAACACCTGTCGGTCTAGGCGTTCCCTGATGCTGGATCCGGATGAGAACTGTCGATGGGTCGGCTGAAAGAATGACATCATATCAGAAGTCACCAACAGATCTTCAAACCGCCCTCTTCTTGCAGGCGCTGTTGGATTGGTAAAAAAGTAACAGTACAGCGCAAATAAATAATGAAATATTAATACAAAAAGTCCATAAAATGAAGAATAGATGAATAATAGATGCAGTAATCAAGAAGAATCCACTTGTGCAGTGTGTCTTCAATCAGTATAACAAGTGACGATGTGATCCCTTCACCATTGAACAAGTTGGACTCTCACCTCAAATAATGGACCCCTGATATATCAGACAGGTCAAAAACACATGTTCCCATCAAGGGTAGATCATAAGATTTCAGCAGACCAAACGGGAGTACTCCAAGAAAAGAACCTCCTCCGTGTCATCAGATCAATATGATTTCATGTATAAATATAAAGAACAAGCAAATCTAGGGCTCTCCGTTGATATACATTTATTATAAAAGCAAATAAAGAGAAGTTACACTCACATTTGTAAGCACTGATCTCCAGTGCCGAGTGCTAAGCAAAGAAACGAATACCATGCGTGGATCAGTGTGTTAGCCTGCGGATGACGTCACGGCGCGGGTCACGTGGTCCGTACGCGTTGCGTCCCAGAAAGTAGGCGGGACTTCATCAGCGGTGACGGCGTGACGTTGAACGGCCGCTTTTAAGCCAATACACTGATATTAAGCCAATGAGAAACAGAGTTATGCGCAAGACAAGTACCCGGGGAAACACGCAACGAACGTGACCCCGGAACACAAATCTGCCCACAATAACAATGTAAGAGAGAGAGGAAAAATATATTTAAAACCAATATAGATAAAAACAGAAACAAAACAAGAGGTAAGCGCAAATATTGCCTACTAAATGGCAATAAGCACCACTCCTCTAGTAGTCCCCACATAAACTATATAGAGAACCTAAAAAAATGTATTGCCAAAAAAGCAATGCGATATTATAGCACTGAGATGGGGCCACATATGTGTGTCTCTCCTAATCAGTGCAACACTACTGGCAATGAAACACATAAAATATAAAAACCACATAGCCGCTGATATCATCAGCAAGCTACACTGATCCGCGCATGGACTAATAAAAAATACATAAATATAAAAATGGAAAAATAATAATAATCATAAATATAAAACAGTATGGAAATATATATATACAAAATATATATAAAAATAAAAGATGCTAATCAAAAATACTTAACTAGCAGTACAAATAAAATTAAAATTAAAAAAGAAGAAGAAAAAGAAGAAGAAAAATTATTATCTGTCCGAAATGAAGCAATTTAAATCAAAATCCATGTTTAAGCCTCTCGGGGCGAGAACCCTTGTTTCATGGATCCAATAAGACTCACGTTTACTTAGTTGGCGTATGAAATTACCTCCACGCCAATGTTTCGTTACCTTCTCAATCCCCCAAAAACTCAAACTCTTAGGATTCTGAGAATGTACCAATTTGAAATGGCGAGACACATTATGAGTCTTGAGACCCTTCTTAATATTATTCACATGTTCGCCCAACCTCACATGTAGGGGTCTGGACGTTCTACCGATATATTGGAGACCACATCCACATTGTAACATGTATACCACCCCTACAGTAGAACAGGTGATAAGTTTGTCAATCTTATATTCCCTGTTATTACTAGTGGCAATAAAAGATTTTCTCCTTTTTATATTGCATCGGGAGTGTCTGCATGCCGTACACCTACCGCATGCATAAAAACCAGATAAAAAAGAGAAGAGTCTACTTTCAGTGTGCACAGGAGGATCGATAGCACTAGGTGCTATCTGGTCATGTAATGAGGGAGCCTTCTTGTATATGAAAGAGGGCTGTACAGGTAGGAGAGGTCCCAACACACGATCCTGTTTCAATATGAACCAGTTTTTGGCAACCACTTTTTCAAATTTCTTGTGCTGTACATTATACTCCAAAACCATTCTGAAGTTGACCCCTTATACTTTTGATTCTTTTACTTTATCTCCAACTAAGAGAGATCTATCCAACTGTTGGACTAAAGCCACTTCACGGTCAAGGGCAGATCTATCATATCCTTTTTCTTGAAATTTAGAGGATAAGGTTTGGGCCTGAAGCATAAATTCGTCCACACGAGAACAATTCCGCCTCAGTCTTACATACTGTCCTCTGGGGATATTGCATAACCAAGACTTATGGTGGCAACTCCCCAGAGGAATGTACAAATTCCGATCAGTTGGCTTGAAATGATTTTTTAATACTAGCCCATCATTCGCTTTAATAATCTCCAGGTCCAAGAACACCATCCGCTCTTGGCTGATGTTCCAGGATAACTGGATGTTTTTATCATTTGCGTTCATGGTGTAAATAAATTTATTCAAACCAACCCGATCACCATCCCATATAAAGATCAGGTCATCAATGAATCTTTTGTAGCAAATTAGTTCCTTGGGGCGGTTCCGAAAAACAACATCCTCCTCCCAGTGGGCCATGAATAAATTGGCCACACTGGGAGCAAACCTAGCCCCCATGGCAACCCCCCTTACTTGTAAATAAAACTGGTGGTTGAACCAAAGATAATTCCTAGACAAACAGAAATCTAAGCATTTGAGAATAAACTTTTTATGGCACTCAGACAAATCAGAAAAAGTGGACATAGCCCACTGAACTGAAACCCGCGCATCATTGTGCCCTATAATAGTGTACAGGGAACCAACGTCAGCGGTTACAAGAAAGCAAGAGGCCAAACTCTCTAATGATTCAAGAATTTGAATAATATGTTTAGTGTCTTTAAGGAATGCCTTAGTTTTCAACACCAGGGGTTGTAAGAAAGTATCAATGTACTGCCCCACTCTCGAGGAGATAGAGTCAATACCATTGACAATGGGCCTGCCAGGGGGATTAACACAATCCTTATGTATTTTTGGCAGGCTATATATAATGGGGGTTCTGCAGAATAATGGATCAAGATATAATCCCTCCTTTTTATTAAGAATGTTCTTATTTTTCCCTTCTTCTATTAGCCAGTGTAATTCATCCTTGTACTGCAACATAGGGTCTTTATTCAAAATTTGGTATGTGTCAGTATCACTGACAAGTCTATTCATTTCGGACATATAATCAATTTTATTTAAAATAACCAATCCCCCCCCTTTATCAGCGGGGCGTATGATAATGTCATCCCTGCTCCTAAGGGATTCCACTCCCAATTTGATATACTGGGGGTCCTTCACTTTACGTACTTTAAGAGTCTCTAGATCATTTATTACAACATTTTTGAAAACCTCCAGAAACTTGTTATCAGTGTTTAAAGGGTTAAACGTAGATTTGTTACGGAGGTTGGAATGTTGATTTTCAAATGTTTTCACTTGTTTAACCGGGTTGGAGAAAAAGTATTTCTTCATGTTCAAATTCCTAATAAACTTTTGAATATTAACATAGGTATGGAATTTATTTAAATTCCTAACCGGAGCAAATTTTAAACCCCTATCCAAAACTTTTAATTCATTATCACTTAATGGGCATCCACTTAAATTATAGATACCCGCTCCTACTGGGGTTTTAGTTTTTTGAACTCTCCTACCCCCTCTCCTTCCTCTCTCTCTTTTCTTTTTCGAACCTGACTGCCCGACCGGGGGGTTCCATAGGGTTGCTGTCTCCACCACTCCTGATGGATTGGTGGTGGTACAAATGGTGGGTTGATGGGTTGGTGGACAGGTGGTTGCAAATAAGGGGCCCTTCCGGGTCCACTCTGTGCGCCCGAAAAATCCCCTCCCTCACCAGCTCCTCCATATTGTAGTGGCGCAAATCTATTGGACACAGGTAAGGAATACCTAGGTTGACCACCATAAGGAGCCCCTCTGATGGGGACCATAATCATACTGGTATCCACCCTGTCTGCTTGGGGAATGGTAGCCATAATAGTACTGGGATTCATTACCAGGGACTTCCCTAGAATCCAAATACCTATCATGACCACCATTACCTCTACCTCTTTTTCTTCCATAATTATTACGGGGTCCCTTATTATGTGTGCCACCCCTAGGGACACCACTCCTATTGTTAATTGGCCCAGGTACAGGATACTCTGAGGTAGGGGTGCCTTGGGGACCAGGGAGGGGTACGGGGGCTGTAATATCAACCTCAATAGGGACATTATGAGAGATATCTCCCTCAGTTTGGTTCATTTTCTGCCATTTAAAAACATTCCCCCCATTGAAATCATCAGAATCTCTCATGAATTTTTTCTTTTTCTTATTTTGGACCTCAAGGTCCCACTTTGCAACCTTATCCTTTAATTCGACAGAGAGTCTAATGAAATCAGGAGTGTCCTTAAATGATTCAATGGAATTCCTAATGTCATTAATCTGGGTTTCCAAAATGGTCATTTTCCTTTGCTTTCGTTTCAACAAGAATTCCATCAATTCCAAACCCTTATCCAAGAAAAAACCTTCCCATTCCAACATGGAATCTCTATCAAGGAGTCCATCGTTAGGGGGAACATCCCATCTTAAACGACGTGGTATTAATCTGGCTGAAATATATTGCTGAAAAGAAACAATATCCCACCAAGCTTTAACCTTTTTCTCAAAAACATGACCAAGTTTTCTAAAGGCCAAAACTACATCTGGGGTTTGTTCAGAAAAAGGGGTACGTGAAAAAATATCACTCAATTTAACCTCCCTTTTTTCCAAATATTGGAATACATCCATGTTAGCTGCTGAAATTGTAGTAAATTGGTGCAAAAATGCAAAAAATAAAAAATCAACCAGCGCTAAACACAATAAAATAAGTGAAAAAGTGAAAAAATGCAGCTAGAATACTATAGGTCAAAATACCAAATCCCACATTACAAAGTAAAAAAGTAACAGTACAGCGCAAATAAATAATGAAATATTAATACAAAAAGTCCATAAAATGAAGAATAGATGAATAATAGATGCAGTAATCAAGAAGAATCCACTTGTGCAGTGTGTCATTAATCAGTATGCATTTTTGCTGTTGGATTGGTACCCGCAACTCTTTCTCTGGGAGTGGGAATTCCTCCTGCCAGCGCACGCAAAAGCAGAATGCAGCATTTCTCGAAGCAAGGCCTGGAAGTGCTCCATTCTGACAGCCCTCTGTGATGGTGGTAACATTTCCGCCATTTTGTGTTTGAACTGGGGGTCTAAGTACGTTGCCACCCAGTACTGGTCCTTGACCCTTATGCTTTTTATACGGGGGTCCCTGTTAAAACACTGGAGCATGAAGGCCCCCATTTGCACTAAACTGGAAGCCGTGTGGTGGCCTGGCTCCTGCTCATCATCCAGGATAATGTCGTCCTCCTCGTTCTCCTCTCCCCATCCACGCACAACAACAGGGATCCCAGAAAGGTTTAAAGCATGCTCTTCTTGCTCCTCCTCATCCGCCCCGACACCATCCTCCTCTGACTCCTCTTCAGACTCCTGTTGTTAACTTGTCTCAGATAGAGTAGCCCCCCTGGGAATTCATCCAGCATTGCGACTTCCGCATCTTCCTGCTCCTGCTCCTCCACGGCTTGATCAATGACACGACGCAATGCACGCTCCATAAAGAAGGCATAAGGTACCATGTCACTGATGGCGCCATGGCTGCGACTGACCAGTTTGGTGATCTCATCAAATGGCCGCAGAAGTCTGCATGCATCGCGCATGAGCAGCCACTGGCGCTGTGAAAAAAACCAAGCTCCCAGAACCTGTTCTGCCGCAGAGTTCGTACAGGTAGACGTTAACTGCACGTTTCTGCTGGAGCAGCCTATCAAGCATATAGAAGGTTGAGTTCCATCGCGTCGGGCAATCGCAAATAAGACGTCTGACCGGCAGATTGTGTCGCCGCTGAATGTCAGCAAGGCGAGCCATGGCCGTGTAAGATCTTATGAAATGGGCCGAGATTTTCCTCGCCTGCCGCAAGATGTCCTGGACCCCAGGGTATTTGACAACAAACCACTGCACGACCAAGTTTAAGACATGTGCCATGCATGGCACGTGCATAATTTTGCCCTGTTTCAATGCGCTAAGCAGATTGGCACTGTTGTCACACACCATTTTACCAGCTGTCAAATTGAGCGGTGTTAGCCACTGATCTGCCTGTGAACGCAAAGCTGAAAGGAGTGCAGGGCCAGTGCGGCTCTTGGCTTCCAGGTACAACAGACGCAGCACAACATGGCAACGTCTCAACTGGCATGTCGAATAGGTTCTTGGGAGCTTGGGTGGCGCAGCGGAAAAGACGCTAGCAGCGGAAAAGGAGGAGTCAGCCGAGGAGGAGAGGGAGGAGGATGGAGTAGGAGGAGGAGGAGAAGAAGAGTCAGGCCTGCATGCAATCCGTGGCGGTAAAACCAAATCTACACGGGTGCCACGGGTTACATGCTTGGGGACCGTCAGAAGGTTCACCCAGTGGGCAGTAAAAGTGATATACCTTCCCTGCCCGTGTTTGCTAGACCACGTGTGTGTGGTCAGATGTATCTTGGCACCGACACTGTGTGCCAGAGATACATTCACTTGCCGCTGAACATGGCCATATAGCTCTGGGATGCCCTTCTGTGAGAAATACTTCCTCCCTGGGACCTTCCATTGTGGTGTTCCAATGGCCACAAATTTTCTAAAGGCCCTCGAGTCCACCAGTTTATATGGCAGTAGATGGCGGGCTATCAGTTCTGACAGGCCAGCCGTCAACCGTTGGGCAAGAGGGTTATCCAGCGTCATAATTTTTTTACGCTCAAACATTTGGCCCATGGAAGCCTACCCTTTTGAAGAAAAACGTGAGGATGGCGTGATGGAAGGTGGAGTGGAGGACAATTGTGAGGAGAGAGGAGAAGGAGAAGTAGAAGACGAAGCTGGACGGTGAGAGCCTGGTGTGTGGCTTTGTGTGTTCCGTTGCTCCCACTGGGCTTGGTGATGGCAGCTGATGTGCCTTCTTAAGGCGGTCATCCCTAGGTTAGTGTTGGGCTTACCGCGGCTTATGTGTTGACTGCAAAGATTGCAGATGGCAACACTATTGTCAGCAGCGGACACGTTAAAAAAAGCCCACACTGCGGAGCCATGTGCCGGCATCCTGGGAGCACCAGATATGACCGTACATGGTTGATGCCTCACTCCTGATACATTAGCAGTCTGCTTTGTCCCTCCTGTGTAATGTAAGTTCTTCCTGCTTCTCCTCCCTATCTGCTGGTCCATATCTCCCTCTGAACTCCCCTCCTTTTCCTCTATTGTGGGCACCCACGTGACATCACTAGACACATCGTCATCGACGTCACCTTCCCCACCGCTATAATTGGAGATCTCGGAGTAGGCAGCAACAGCGGGGACCAACCTCCTCCTTGGGCTGATCTGGGTACTGTCATCAGACTGCTGAGTGGTGGTTGTTGCTACCTCCTCTTCCTGATCCAATGCCAAGAGTGACTGCGCATTGGAAATGCCTTGATATGGATCGGAAAATAATTTCTGTGACTCAAGTGGAAGGTATTTGGTGGTGGCGTTGGTGGTAGTGTATTTGGGGGTGCACACAGCAGAGAGTGAAGAAGAGGGTGCAGATCGAGAGGATGAGGAGGGTGCAGAAGAGTAAGGCGGAGTGAGCCACGCAACCAAGTCTGGTGCATCCTTTGACGTAATCGCAGACACCTTCTGCAATTTGCCACTTTGGCTCAAGCCTGTTGCTCCTGCCCTACCCTTACCACCCCTGTGGAAGGGCCTGCATCTTCCTCTGCCTGTCATTTTTTAAATGACCCTATGACAAAAGTCTCTAGAGAAGTGCGGTATGTATGTGGAAGAAGATATATAACACCCCGCTTCAATCTGTCATTTTTGGGGGCCTCTGGTCTATCACACCAGTTATAATAAAAAAATTTTTTATTGTGCTTGTCACTCTTTGTAGTATCGCTGCAGAACCGCTCAGCAGTCACAATGCTGCACAGTGGAAATGCACTATACTATGCTTTCTATATGTGCAAGTATTTTATACGTATATTACACACCTATATACTGCACACCAAATAGTACACCTATACCAGTCCTTAAAATGACTTTTGTGGACCTAGTAGCTAGTGATTTGCAGACTGTCCCTCAGTCCCTACACTGATAAAAGACTGCTGCAGAAACCAGCAGTAATCTGCAGCACAGCACTGCACCAGCACCCTATATATTGTACACCTATACCAGTCCTTACAAGGACCTTTGTGGACCTAGTAGCTAGTGATTTGCAGACTGTCCCTCAGTCCCTACACTGATAAAAGACTGCTGCAGAAACCAGCGGTAATCTGCAGCACAGCCCTGCACCTGCACCCTATATATTGTACACCTATACCAGTCCTTAAAATGACCTTTGTGGACCTAGTAGCTAGTGATTTGCAGACTGTCCCTCAGTCCCCACACTGATAAAAGACAGCTGCAGAAATGAGCAGTAATCTGCAGCACAGCAATGCACCAGCACCCTATATATTGTACACCTATACCAGTCCTTAAAAGGACCTTTGTGGACCTAATAGTAATAGCTAGCTAGTGATTAAACTGACTGTCCCTGCTGCACACAGCGTCCTGTCCCTACACTGACAAAAGACAGCCGCAATCACCAGCACAGCAGTGCACTGAACCCTATATACTGTACTACACCTATACCAGTCCTTCAAAGGACTTTTGTGTACCTAATAGCTAGTGATTTGTGTCACTACAGTCTCTCCCTGCTGCACACAGTGTCCTCTCCCTACACTGACATAAGACAGAATGTAAAATGTCCGCCAGATCAGGTCTATTTATAAGGTAGGGGGTATGTCCAATTGTCCATGTGCTGAAATGTCTCAATTGGCTGTCCTGTACCCCATGATGGATGTGTCATCATGGGTCAAAGTTCTTTCACACTGTAAACACATATGTCCACCGGGTGAACAGCGGCAATAGTCCACCGGTTTGGCGAATCGCGAACCAAACGCCGGGCGAACAGTTCGGCCATCCCTACACACAAATAATATGCAAAGCAGCGCTTGCCGTGCATCCGCTAAAGGTGAATAAGTGAATGTGTGTGAACAAGTGAATAAATATACATGTGGGGGAAATGCTCTCGATGTGTAATAAATTAATATGAAGGAAGAAATTAAGTATTAGTTATTAAACTAAAATATACCAAATTACTAAATGGTGAAAACTTGCTACTGTGTCAATCTATAAATATAAATACAAGGAACAATAAGATATGAATAATAAAATGATAATATTAAATGTAAATGGAAAGCTGGGTGCATTGATGGCTGGTGGTAGTGTAAGTGTCCTGAAAGAGATCACAAAAAAGTCCAGAAACAGGATCCCAGATAACAACTTCCCATAAGGATCATATAAATAAATTAAAGTTTAGATGTCCACTTACCAGATGGTGTGGATCCTCCAACCTTACGGCAAGAAGGATCATAAAGGCTTATGGCGTCTACCCAACCTCCTGGGGTCTTTAGACGTATCCTCCAGTGCCATCCACTTCAAACAGGATGGGACATGGCTTCAGACGGGATGTCAACAGCGGTGCAGGAGAGAAATCAAATGAGGCCACACTCCTTGTGGTGTAATACCGTTGGGTAGTTTATTTAAAAGTCTCAATGGCTACAAAATTGCCAATAAAACAAAAAATAAAAACAATGTATCTGTCAGTACTAGAATCCCTTTAGGACCCAGCACAACTCACCTGACACAGCCTGTCTCTGGGAAACAACAATGATTGGCCAGCTCACGTTTAAATCACTTGTATCAGCATTCAGTCAGTGCTCGTGTTAGAGTTCACTTGTGTTTGATCCAGCTGATATTTGCTCTGAGTCTTTCGTGTATGACCCGGCTTGTTTGATCCTCCTTGCTTGCTTCTGATTCGGTACTGTTTGGATTCTGATCTACCTGTGTATGACCCAGCTTGCCTAGACTACGCTTTGCCTGATTCTACTAGAACCCTCATCTGCAGCAGTGAACCACAAGGTCCAGCAATCATATATCCTCATCTACAGCAGTGAACTACAAGGTCCATCAATCATCTATCCTCATCTACAGCAGTGAACTACAAGGTCCAACAATCATCTACCTTCGTCTGCAGTGGTGCACTACAAGTCCCAGCTGACCTGCTCATGGTATGTGCTTTGAACTCTTGTATAATCAGCACACCTGAACTGTTACTTGTTATCTGCTCCTAGCCTGACAGTATCCTCCTGTTGCGAGCAACAGTAATGGCACAGCCTGGAGGAGATGGAAGCCGTGAGACCCACGACAGAGTCGGCATGTATTCCACCAAAATGTGATGTAGAGCAACGTGCACTCCAGACTTATTTGTTTCGTCTTCTAGCAGTATGCCATCAAAAGCTTGCGCTTGATGACAGAATGCATAAGACCTCGTCCCATACTGTTTGAGGTGGAAGACACTGGATTGTATTTCTAAAGACGCCAGGAGGTCAGGTAGGATCCACATCATCTGAGAGCACTTCCTTCACCCACATGTATATTTATTCACACACATTCACTTAACCTTTAGTGGATGCATGGCAAGCACTGTTTTTCATGTTGTTTTTCATATTATTTGTGTCCATGTTGTATAAAACCTAATTGATCCTGCCTGTTTCTGTGTTCCCATCTGACGCTATCATGGACCAGCAGACATGACAAGCATGGTCAGATTATAGTTTACCTGCCTCCATCATCATGCTCTCTCCTCATCATCTCTGCATCTTCTCCTCTTCCCTTCCCTCTCTCCCTGTCATTTTGGTAGTTTGTGTATGAATTTATCTCCACCATGTCCCTCCCATCTCCTCCTGCCTTCATTATGTTCCTATTCCCCTGCAGCTGCTCCTCCCCTGCTTTTTGTTAAAGATGCAGTGTCTCCCAGAGTCTACTATTCGAGAAGACAGTAGCTAAAAGGACTGTTTTACAGGCTTTCACATGGCAACCTTTTTAAACAATTTAAAAAAGAAAAGCATATCTAATTCAACTAAAACTTCAAAGTACTAAATTAATTACTTTTTCATTTTTTTTGTATTATTGCTATACAATGACATTGATCATTTAATTATCAAGGCTAGGTTCCCTCGATTGATCAAAGGAAGAATCAGTCTAGTGAATAAAGTTGATCAAGCAATCCTTCAATCAATCGAATGATCCTTTTAACTGTGCCTTTCATTGATCGTTCAACCGATTATTTCTTCCTTCGGTCCGTTGACCCTTCCTTCAATCGATTGATCCTTCCATCGACTGACCGACCGATCCTTTCATTAATTGATCAGCTGATCCTTTCATCGATTCTTACTTCTTTTGATCGTTTGATCCTTTCTTCAATCAATTGGTCATTCCACCTATCGATTCTTTCAGTAATCCATCATCAGATTCTCTCATTGATCGTTTTTTCATTGATTCATCCTTTAATTGATCTATCCTTCCTTCATACGGATGACCCACTCTTCCATCTATCAATCAACCAACCAATCCTTTGGTCGATCCTTCCTTAGATCAACCAGTCCTTCCTTTCTTTGATCAATTGATCCTTGTATCGATCCTTCCTTCCTTTAATCAATCCCTCCTTCAATAGATTCTTCCTTCCTTTGATCAATCCTTCCTTCAACTGATCCTTCCTTCTATTGATTGTTATTTCTTTAGATCAATTCTACCTGCCTTTGATTGACTCTTCTTTATTTGTGTGCAAGTAATTTTTTGCAATGTTATTTATTTTTTTCCATACCTGCTGGATCCTGTCTGTTCCTGTCAATATACTGATCATGCTAATTGTGACAATGCATAATAGTGTGGTAAGTTTACGTCTTTCCATCATTCTGGTCTCTCTACAGCATCTCTTTCCCTCTCCATTCCTGTAATTTCTGTGGTCTGTGTGAAGTCAAGCTTCTCCCTGCCCCTCCCCTGCCCTCCTGAAACTGAAACCAAGAGGAATGTGGGCTCCTCTCCTGGAGTCCCTCTGTTTGGGAGTAAGACCTGAGAAAACCATGTGACTGCAAGAAGGCAATGCTGTGAAAAGGTATTTAGAGATTTTTGCTGGAAAAAAAAAAAACACACAGAAATTATTATTGCCTCCTAAGAGAACCTATCGTGGTAGTTTATTATGGAGGATTTATAACCACTTTAAATAGCAGAGAGTATTTAGTACATATATAAATAACATGAAAAAATATATAAAAATGAAAGCAAAGGAATTATTGAAGTTTTCACAATGTTTCCATCTGCCACCCTTAAAGTAAACCTGTGCTGGGATCATGCACATTTAAAGGGTTACGTATTATATAGCAAATAAAAATAATAATGTGGCATATTGCTACACAAGCCATATTGTAATTTAATGTTATCCCAACTTACCTTTCCTATTCAATTTACAGCACTATAATTTTCTGTAAAGTTCAAGGCAATATGCCAAATTCTGCACAGAACTGGTGTACAGAACACCTTCAAAATATAATTTCCTGCTTTTGTGATTGTCTGACTGCTTTTTCCTAGAAGTCTACACTTGGATATATATCAGATTTTAGGCAATCACTGCAATAAAAATTTAAGTTTTGGTGAGATTCTCCCCAAGGGCCAATTACTTCTAAAGGGATGCAAACACTGTAGATTTCCTCATCAGAACACATAGGGGGAGATTTCCTAAAAATGGAGGGTACTAAAATTGGTGAAGTTCTGCATAGGAACCAATCAGCTTCCAGGTGTTATATTCAAAGCTTAATTGAACCCGCTGAAGTCAGAAGCTGAGTGACTACCATGCTCAGATGCACGAGATCCTGAGTGTTCCTGTTTTAGTAAATCTCCCTCCATAAAAAGCATTAGCTGATATTAATTATCCAGGCCCACCATTCAGAATGAGTGGGCAATTGATCTGGTGAAACAAAGAACAATAAAGGGTAGGAATATGTTACAAAATTAAAATACCTGCAATGTACATTGATCACCCTGAGAGGTCTGCTTTTTTCTTAAAAATATTATATATTCTGAGCAAGTATGTTCACTTTTTTAAAATCCAGCTCCCCTCCTATGTATATTGTAAGCTCTAATGAGCAGGGCCCTCTGATCCTTCCTGTAATGAATTGTATTGCAATTATTCTGTCTTCCTTGATGTTGTAAAGCATTGCACAAACTGTTGGCGCTATATAAATCCTGAATAATAATAATAATAATATGTACCAATATATCAATAATGTACCTTGGTTGCAGAAAAATACAAGATTTCTGTGATTTTGAGAACAAGGCCTTACTTTAGCCCTTGATTGAGACATACATCAAATAGCAGCTAGACTCAAAATCAGTTTATTGAATGAGATCAGGCAACGATTGCCATTTGTTGCCAGAGGTTACAATGTATCGTTTCCACTCACTGACTGGCTGCTAGAGGTTACAACACACATTATGGGTCACTGTTTATTTTCTAGAGGTTACAGCACATGACTTCTGCTTGTTGATTGGTTGTTAGAGATTACTGTACATCAATACTGCTCACTGCTTGGTTGCTAGAGGTTACTGGACATCTATACCACTCACTGATTGGTTCCTAGAGGTTACTGCATATCCTTACCACTCAATGATTGGTAACTAGAGGTTACAGCACATCACCTCACTGCATGCACACCATTGACTGGGGAGGTGAAGGGACCCATTATTAGACAGAAAACTCCTAGGAATCCTGGGATCAGTGGCAGTGCTGGGGGAGGGGGCGTTTGGATCAGTGGCAGTGGGGTGGGATGGGATTGGTTAGGAGGCAGTACACTGTGGCAAATTCTGAATCATGTAGAGCAAAGCTCGGCAGCATTAGTAACATAACTTCACATTGAGATATCGGGGCACAGCACAGGACTAAATCTTCAAGGGATAAGGGAATTTAAACCAGGATAGTTGGCAAGTATGAGGCAGCTGCTTTGGGCCCCACAATAATGATGGGGCCCAGGGCAGCTGCCCCTTTTGCCCTGCCTTAAAAAAGGTTCTGATTCTTCTGACATTAGATGTATGTCGGAGAAACCATTAAGACACAGGAAGGAGTTTATCAGAAAACTTCATTAGCACACCTTCACCCATAAACAAAATTTTCACAGCATCTTGGCATTTCTACATGTATATTTGCCTGGCTTCTCCAGTGTCCCTTCAGATGGGCTCAGGCCACAAACTAAACTCCCTGGGGCCACATGCAGCCCATGGGGCACCCCTGATGTAGTGCAAGAGCCTGCCTTGGATACAGAGTGATTGGATACATGGTGTATCGTCCTATTATATTGTTGGGAACAAAGAAAATATACAGTGGCATGGGCAAGAATTGGCTGCACGCCCCAATGTAAACATATAGAGCAGGGATATGCAATTAGCGGACCTCCAGCTGTTGCAAAACTACAAGTCCCATCATGCCTCTGCCTCTGGGTGTCATGCTTGTGGCTGTCAGAGTCTTGCTATGCCTCATGGGAATTGTAGTTCTGCAACAGCTGGAGGTCCGCTAATTGCATATCCCTGATATAGAGTATGGAAATTTCCCTAGGGCGTTTTGTATTGCAGTAAAAAAAATCTGAAATATTATATGAAAAAAGTTTAATACAAATTCCCTTTTGTGCATGGTGACTTCCTTGTCAGACCTATTAGGCCCCTCCTCTCGTGCCTGTTTGTCTTTTCTTCCCCCCCTTACGCTTTCAGTGTCATTAATTGTTTATGGCACACCAAACACAGAAGCAAACACACATTTTGCCATATGAAAAAAAAATGGGTGATAAACGCAGCAGTAAAAAATGTGCAACCATGCCAAAATGTCCCATTAGCTACTGTGCCATGTGTAGCGCATGCTATTAAAATCAACGGGCTGCCTATGTGCATCACTGGAAAAAGAGCCAAAAAACATGCCCACTCACTACTCTAGGGGTGAGTAGGTGGAATAGGAGGTGTGCCTCCTCCTTCATTGATAGATGCTACACTATAGTGGAGAATGGGTGGTGAAATAAAAGGTCAGCCTCCTCCATTCACAGATCAGTTTTCATTCATAGACGCTATAGCACAGCTTCTGTTATTGGAGCAGGTGGGCAGAAAGACCTGGCATAGTTGGCATGCATGAATGTGTCCCTGTCACAGGTCTCTTGGCTCTAATAACTCTTTAGCAGTTACAAATGATCACTACTAAATTGTTCTCCGGTACACCCTCACTGCAAAAAAACTACCCATCTAGTTGGGCCTCAAAATCACTGATCTACTTAGGCATCAAACTTAAAAGTTCTATGGGCCCCTCTTATATGTTAACTATGTCCCCCTCATGAGGTTCCTGAAGACTCTCCTACTATGCTGGAACACTTTACTCATCTCCTGGATAGGCTGGATCTTTGCCACCAAGATGACCCTACTTCCTAAATTGATAAACTTTCAAAGCCTCCCTATCCCACTACCAACTTATTCCCTGATATCCATGGAAAACCACATCATGAACTGTATCTGGAACTAACACTACCCTAGAATATCTTGAAAAACAATGTTTATTTACCACAAACAAGGCGGTTTGAGGGTTCAAAAGTTCAAATTTCCCCCCTAGTGGCCTTATACCTTCTTGAATACCCCTCTTTGAGTACTTCTGGAGACACTCAATGTACATCCTATCTCCTTGCATAACCTTTCTTGGACCTCCTCACCCCTACAACATTCTAGCTCTCTAATATCTGCCCACCTCCTCTTTAATCCCCATTCCCCCCTTACCCTCCTCTCCTTTGACACATAATTACATCAAAAAATGTCACAGAGATATATGATACTAAGCATTTAGGGAATTGGTTCCAAAATGTGTCTACCATTTCTAAAATGTTTGCTGAATATTATGTTAAACAAATCTGAATATTTAGACCTTACAAGATGGCCGGTGCCTTCCAGGATATCCCATCTTAACCCTACATATCCTAGCATTTACTTTGAAGGTTGTATTGCAGTATAGGATGCCATGTATAAAAATATATGGATTCTTTAACACACCCAAACAAATGGACCAATTGGATTGATTTCAGCAGGAAGTGGCAGATAGCTGGTAGCCAAACAAACTTTTGCAACCTCAGAGCATTCGAAGATAAATACATGAGGGTATGTACATCTTTGGTATGACTATCCAGAGGCCACACATGTAGGGGCTGCCCCATACCCTTCCACTATTTCTTGGTCCTTCTTCCTTCCCCTCTTTATTTGCCAATATTTTACCTTTCCTCCTCCTGCTCTTTCTAAACCTGTATCCACTGCCATTTCTCGTCCATATTTTATTTATTATCAATTTATGCAGTACTTCACATATACTATATATTGTATATGTGACAGACTCCCCCAGGACAGAGGCTTTTGGAGGGGACTGAATGCTAGCCTCTTGAATATCAACTATGGGCCCTGGCATTTGAGGGAACTATAAGCATTTAGGAAAATATTCTGTTATGTAATGCAAAAAGACATAGATTAAGGAGGCCATGATGGTCTCTGCCATCTTGGGACTCTGTGGACACATGTATATGAAAGGAATGCTGATTAATGAGATCTGGAAAGCCCGGGTCTTTCACCCTGTAGTTTATTGTGCTCATTAACACACCTTTGTCTCCTAGCAAACTATTGGGGGATGTGTTTATAATGTATTTGAGTACCCTCGTTGTTATCAATAAAAACTAAGTTTCTTTAAAATACTACACAATCCAGATCCGCTCTTTTTTCTGAGAGACAAAGACATTTCTACATCTACAGTGGCCCAGCACTATGGTAGAAGGAAGAAGTGAATATTACAGGTTTGTATACACATATGGTTACCTCATTACTGCAAGGTAAGAGGCCATTGCTACTAGTGTGTGTTTTTGCACGAAGAGGAGTTTATTATTCTTTGGCATCTTGACGTCCTTTGCACACAGTGTAAAATGGCAATACAGTCCTATCTTCTGACTTAATTGTACTCTGCACTGAGAGATTGTTTGCTGGTTTTTGCACAGTTCATTTTGCATTTTTCACATTTATATTTGCACTCATCATATGTACAGAAGAAATATTCTAGTGTTTCAACATCATTTATTTTGCACTTTGCACTTTGAAATCAGTCACTTTACAACCCACTGTGGATATTGTTTACATTATTGATCTATTTTTGTTCATTTATTTATTTATTTGCATGTACACTTCTACCTTTAGAAGTACACTTTTTTTTCTACAGAAGAATTATTGTTGTCTTCTCACATTATCTATTTTGCACTTTGCACTTTACCAGTCACTTTACCACACACTGTGGTTATTATTTACACTGTTGATTTATTTGTACTGCTACCTCTAGCTGTATACTTTCTCTGATTACTTGGTTCTCTTTTAAACAGCGCAGCACCAACCCCTGTTTGTTTTAGGAAAAAATAATTGTTTCCTCTGGTGCCATTCTCCTCTTCCGCTGTTTGTTGACCATACTGTAGAAATCATTTATTAAGAAGAGGGGGAAAATGCGGGGGTACCAAGGGCCATCCCTCAAAACAGAAATTGCATATGGAAAACCAGCAACAGTAGAATATTAAGTAGTATTGACTTTATTGTGTACAAAAATTAAGAAAACATTTGCAGGCACAAATTAAAAAATGGGTTAAAAAGAGTGGACAACGTTGTCACTCACACTCATCTCACAGGGCGCCATTCACACAATCACACACATGCATACCACAGTAACTTCAAAGCTTCCTTGTACCAAGTCTATATGAGACTAGGATGGGGTTCATAAGGTGCTGAGTGATACTTGCCCCATTCAAGGCTGGTTTGTATGCTGCCAACGCCTATTTCTTCACCGCTACCTAAGACAGAGCCGTGGGATCATGACTCTCAGACTATATGGTACATAACAGGGAGAATTAATTAATTATTAAGAGGTAGATCTAATAATGTGCTGCAACTTAGCAAAGTTAACTGGTGTGGTAAGGAGTATCTCCAAATAGTCCCAGATGTAGGTAAAGGTATATGAAATATTGCCAATGATGTATGTCAAATCAGCAGAGGGGGAGGCTTTTGGACCTCAAGCCCAGGATAATGCTTAAATGGCCCTGTAATGACATGAATGAATACAATATTAAGCAGTTCATAAACTGTGCTACCACTAGGGTACTATATATTCTAGAGAACCCCTGTAAGAAAGTATATTTGGGAAAAACAAAACGTCAGCTGCACATCAGGGTCGGTGAACACAGCAAAAGCATCAATCTAAGAAAAAATTCCTATTGGAATATACTTTGCTGAATATCACAATTGACAGCCCAGGGGTCTCAAAGTAAAGGGCTTTTTTGCCCTCAAATTAACCAATTGGAGAGGAGACATTGACACAATCCTATTGAGAAAGGAAAAATCTTGGATTTTTAGATTAGGCTCCATGACTCAGAAAGGGTTAAATAACAAAATGAGCCTTAAAGTGTTCCTTGAACCTTGATATGACTTATCTCACTCATACTAATGGGGTGCCAGGTGAACTGGAAAAACCCAAGACAAAATGCTAGAGATGAACTATTATTCAGATACTAGTACAGAGGCTATTCTTGATTTGCCTAAATGAATTGAATATTGGGATATAATAATGAAATAGAAATAAACTGTTCATATGTGTAAAGACATGTAAATGAATGACTGGATGATAGATGGCATGTGAGCTGTTTCTGAAGTGCATAGGGCTTACCAAATTGCCACTATATGGCACCCAAGTGATGCTCCAAGATGATGTATATGGATATTACTTTGCTTTAAAATCCATGTCCATGGAAAATATTTACTTCCTGATGAAGCATACATGGGGATATGCAAAATACATTGACATAGGCAGCTCTCAAGGATACCAAGCACCACAACAAGTTCCATTGGACCGGCGTGGTTTGACATGCCGCCCCAGCATATCACTTGGCTGCTTCCATGCAAAACTAACAACACAAAGTTAACCACAAGGAAGCTGTAACAACCAGCCAGAATCCATCTGTCAAATCTCAGCTGTGCACACCACATTACCATCAGTTGGGGAACAATAGGAAGGGAAGCTGGTCCATGGACTTTTGCATGGAGAAGTGATGAGAGTCTCTGGGTAGCTGTGATTATATTCTTTTCCCCCGTTCCACCTCCCATAGGGAGGTTCATTGAAGAAATATTTTACATATGGGTTATATATATGGGTTTATATGGGAATATTATAAGTCAACCTTACTGCTAACATAACGGTACTGATCCTATAATAAAGAGGAAGTGGTTCACATTTTAATTGGGGGGCGCAGCACAATTACAGTACAATACAGAAGGGACAGGAGGGCCTTGCTCGTACAGCTTACATTCTAAAGGGAGGGGGTGGTGGTACAAAAGGTAATAGATGCAGGGAATAATTTGATGGTGGTGTTAGGTGGGTGTGGGATAGGCTTCCCTGAATAAGTGAGTTTTCAAGGATCTCCTAAAAGTGGACAGGTTAGGGGCTGATTGCATATAATGGGGCAGGGAATTCCAGAGGATGGGAGAGGCTCTGGGGAAGTCCTGAAAATGAGAGGAGGTAACAAGGGAGCTAGAGAGCAGAAGGTCCTGGGAAGAGCGGAAAGGGGACGATTTGGGTGATATCTACAGATGAGGTTGGTGATGTAGCTGGGATTAATCAATCAACTTGGGTACAACCAGCCTGCCGTATTCACTTGCGACTATCGCAAGCAGTTGCTATAGTCACTAGCGATAATCACTGTCTTCTCCCAGCAAGGATGGCTTCGTTTTTAAGGTTGCCAACATTCCTTTCCTGTCAGCAGAGATTTCCTACCCATATAATTGCATGTGTGGACCTCTAGCATAGGCGTGCACACAGGGTGTGCCAGGTGTGCCTCGGCACACCCTATTCACTCTATGTGGCTTAAATTCCCCCTGTTTAAACCCGTGATATTTCACCAAAGTCCCCTATCTGGGATCTTAAGAAAATTGTAAGAAATAATAAAATAAATAATGTAAAAATACAAAATAGCATAATAGAAATAAAACCCACTGACAACACATATGTGTTTGAGCTTTGAAGTACCCTAATGCAATAGGCTGTGCACACCTATGACCTCTAGCCAACATTGCCTGCGACCCACTGCTGCTAAATACATTCTGTAGCTCTTTAAAGAGAAAGTTTAAAACAAACCTCTACTGTAGCATTTATAATGTTTCATGACTATCTACATAAATCTTTTATTTACTGCCCTCCAGGCTGTACAACAATTTTTTTTTTAGCCAAAGCATAAAATTCTGCACATGAACTTCTATAGCAAATGTACACACCTTTACCTAAATGTACTCTAATGTGTGTAATAATATATATATCTATATATATAGATATATATAAAATATTTATTAGAGAAGAGATCTCACAGATGAATTGTATGAGACAACAGAGAGCCAAAATGCATATTTGTACTTTCTGTGTTCAATATTTATAAATGGAACAAAACACTTAAGTTACAAGCTGTTAGACATCAATAGGTACAAAAACTATGTACTTCAAGTTTCCAAAATATCAATACAGGAAAAATAAATATCTACTGTGGCGTTATCTGTTTAACCAAAAAAAAAAACAAAAAAAAAAAACGAAATAAATCAGAAAGGCGGTATAAGCCTTACAAAACACAATTTACCACTAGGCATCCACAGGATTACATAGTTTTAACTATCTCTCACCCTGAGGAAGTCTGTCTTATTTTCCTCTACATTCAGACTGAATTTTTCCTCCTTACTCAAATAATATAGTTTAAATGGGTCTTTGCTTTTATCACAGCTGTAGTTCACAATGGTTGAGGCAGTGTTGGCTGTTCTTTAGCCTATCATTTACTCATTGAAAAACCTATTTCTCAGTGGCTGAAACTTGAATTTCTGTTACAATACAATTACCTTTGATTCATCTTTCGTGATCTGGATTTGAACCCAATTTTAACAATGTTGCACTCTACATAAAAAAAATACAAATAATTATAAATACAAACTAAAAATAAAAATTCCATATACACAATGCTATTTATTTTACCAAAAGGGTAGTTGATGCTTAGAATAGACTTCCAGCAGTGGTAGTGAGTTAGTTAATTGTAAGTTGATTCAAACATGATTGGGACTAACATAGATCTATACTCAGACAAAATAGTTAACAAAAAATGTATAAATTCTAAAAAAAAAAAAATCGGGCAGACTCGATGGGCAAAAAAGACAAAAAAATCAAATGAATCTCTCCCCCCCCCAAGTGTAAAGAGTGCCCCCTTGTCCTTTGTAATTACTGTACACCAAGTTCACTATTTGGTTCACTTATGTATATATGTAGCACTAACCCCCGAAGGAGCTGCTGGTTTGATTGGGCTTACCGTTACCTTCTTCACCTCGATTTGCATCTAGGGGTTTCCCGTGGTAGATGGTCCAGAAACTTTAGAGACTGACGACAGATCCGCTTAAAGGGATTTTTATTTGCAAAAACGTAGTTAACAAACAGTCTTTTAGTATAGGATTAGGAGAAAAGTCCAGGTACTCTTAGTGTCAAAGTAAATAATAAAGAACTTGTTTACTTCGATCCAGAGAATAGCAATTCACAGCTGGATGTTCACTCAAGTTGGATAGTTATTAAATTTAATTTGGTGTGTATCTGCCACAGGGTGGTCCTGGGTAATACACTACAGAAAAATCCAAATGCCACGTCCCGATAATAGACTTTTTTTTTAAAAAGAAAAGAAAAACACAAAAACCTCAACAAAAATTGTTGACCATACTGGACTTTTTAGGCATAGATATAAATATAAAGAAAAAAAGGGGGGGGGGAGAGTAAATAATTTAAAACAATTTTTATTCTTCTAAAAAGAGAGAACACACCAAATCTCAATATTTCTTATCCTGTCTAGTATGTTAGTGGTATATCATATTCTGTATATATTCCTGTACATATCCAACATAGGAACATTAAGGAAAAATTAACACTTAATACAGAAAATAGTTTGTATAGACAGGAGAGCAATTAAGAAACAGCTCAAAGATATTTAGATGCTCTACATGTTTCGCGTTCATCATAACGCTTCATCAGGAGCTTAACATTTTTCTAAAAATAGAAAAAAATATATCATTAAGATAATTTATAATAACATAAAATTCACCATAAAAAAAATATACAATTCATTCCCAGATAATTGCAAATACAAAATAAGTTGGATAGTCCCTCTCTCACACAAGGCCTAGCAACCAACCAAGTGCTTAAATCAGGAACAAGTCTCTGCCACAGAATTTGTTGTAGAACATGTAGGAATAAGTCTCTGCCACAGACTCTGTTGTAGAAACTATGACTTGTAGAACACTCGTGTGGTACCAGGATCTTTCAGTCAGTTTGGCGATACCTCACAAGATTGGATTTTCTTAGCAAGAGCCTGGTGAGGCTGAGGGACCTAAGAAGCAAACCCGTACGTGGCCTTCTTCCGAAGAGTCCTCCCCTGGATAGCTATGAAGTTGCTTGGCCTCTCCACTACCGGAGATGGCACCGGACCACCTCTGAATCCTTGCCTTAGTTTCCTTGTCTCGGGCTAGCCATCCCCGAGACAGAGTCGGGTGGATGCACACCCCAGACCATAGCCTTCCTGGGGGCTGGTCAGGAGGACCAGGACCATGGAGTCAGAACCTACTTCTGGACCGGAAGCCCGAACCACGTGACATCCGCATCTTAAGTACCCTCTCTCAGAAAGCACAGCAAGAGTGACACTCCCACTGGGCGGGCTCCAAGAGAAAGTAACCTTAAAGCGTCCAACCAAACTGTGTTTCCATGCCTGCCAGAAGAGACAGCGCCCCCTATGGCCAGGCCGAACACCCTATAGTCCAGTCAGACTGATGCTGAGGTCAAAATTTGGAATAATTATACCCAAACAAAACTGCAGTTCAGGTGTAACATTAAATTTCAAAACATATAGCGCGTGCTCTTCAGGAGCCAGCTACATATACATGGTAATCCTATCTTCCCTTAATCACATCATCTCAAAAGCTCAGCAAAGGTGGCCCCCACAATCAGTACAAAGAAAAGCTCAAGTGTGTTTCTTTAGTGCTACATTTGTGTTGTTTTGTGCTCTAAAAATTAACACCTGTGCTGCTTTTATTTTTAAGATATTAGCAATTGCTTTTTTGCAGATGATGACCTCACCAAGCCCCCCAACAACAGCCAAAAGACAAAAAAACTGGGCTGCTTGGTTAGTGCTGCATTTGTACTGGTTTGTGCTGTTTTAATCTCCATTGCTATCTTTTATTGTCACTCAGCCCCCTAAAACACCCAAAAGATACAAAACCGGGCTGGTTGGTTTATGCTATTTAAGGCTGGGTTCACACTGCAGCACGCTCTGGCTCACTGCAGGAGTCCAGTTGTCATGTTTCCACGTACCTTATGGATGAGCCCGGTAATGCAGAGGAAGGCCTCTCTTACGTATCTGACTTGCGGCTCCTGATAGAGTAGACAACGGACCTGAGAGTACAGAATTGTATGAGTGCCTGGCAGGTAGATAGTCAGGAGAGTTGCTCCGAAGCGCCTGATGCCACAGGAATGAGGACTGGTGAGATGAGATGTCAGTACAGCAAGCAGTAGAGGAGCTGGGTCCGCACAGCAAGCAGTAGAGAAGTTGGTTAGCAACAGGTGGTCAGTGTTTCCTGCAGTAATTTGTTGGTATCAGTGAAAAAATGTATTGTTTCAGAGACTGCTGGAACAACACTCTGGAATGTTGCCTGGTAGGAATGATGGGTGTAAGCCGTAGTTGGCAAAAAAGGGGGTCTGTTTAGTAGCAGAATGAGAGGAGTTATAAGAAAACTCAACCAAGCAGCGCAGGTATTGTTCCAAAATCTGGTTGGTTCTCTCTGTCTGCCAGTTTGTCTGTGGATGGTATGCCGAAGAGAAAGACCGCTCCATTTCCAGGGATTGACACAAGGCTCTCCAGAACCTGTCCCACAATTGGATAAAATATTGTCTGTGACTTCATGAAGCCTAATGACTTTATTGAAGACTTGTGCAATTTCTGTAGCTGAAGGTGTCCCCTTCATTGGTATGAAATGGGCCATCTTTGACAATCTGTCTACCACCACAAAGATGGTAGTGAAGCCTTCTGCCGGAGGGAGCGCCACAATAAAATAAATCAATATCATTTTCCATGGCCTTTCTGGGGCAGGCAATGGTTTTAGAAGACCCCAGGCTTTGACCTTGCTATTTTCGTTTCAGATTCAGATGGTGCAATCCTCCGTAGGTTGCACAAGTTCGGTAGTCTTCAAAGCGCCAAAGTGTCCAGCCAACTTGTGATCATGGCAGAGTTCCAATACTGCGACCCTTATGTGCCTAGGTACAAAAATGATATCCTCATGCCATAACAGGCCGTCTTTCACCTGAAGATTGGTGTCAGAAGGAAAAACTGTTTCAGAGGAGGCTTGTTTTATCCAGGACAGTAAGTCTGCCTGTAGTAAAAGAAAGTTACCAGAGGGCAGGATGGTATCAGGAGAATGAGATGTAGACATGTGCAGACTGAAATATTTAGTTTCGGAATTTTGTTTTTGTCCGGAAAATAAATGTATTTAGTTACTCCAGAAATTAATTTTTATTTATTTTGTTTTCGTTAAAAAATTGCATTTGTGGCGGGGGCGCATGCGCGGAGCTCACCATGGCGGACGTACTCCACTAGAGCTCCGTACTCACCGCCGCGATACCGGACTCTAAATAGCACCTACGAGCCAGTAACCGGTTCTCTCATTAGCGGAAAACCTCGGGCAACAACCCGCCACCCCCCCGGGATGGTTTTAACGGGCCAACGGGGAAAGACCAAATCGAAGCCTATCAAAGAAGCCCTAGCGCACGCTTCCACCAAAATGGCGGCGAAGGCCCTTGCAGCATCGCAGCAGCACGCTCATCAACACCAGGGAAGCAGCGAAGAGGACGAGAATGAAGTGGACCCTCCGGCTTCCCCAACATTGCAAGCCCCAGGTATGTCACAGACTGACTTCCTTGCCCATATGGAACTAATGCTCAAAAAAGCCCTTAAAACCACGTCTGACCAGATTACTGAGCGACTGACCCGGGAGATACGTGACCTAGGCCAGCGAACAGCCGACCTGGAAACGAGGGCGGACGATACCGAGCTAACTTTGCGAGAATTAGCTCAAGAACAAGCGGCCCTCAGAGAGGAGAATGTTACCCTGCTCTCCCGTCTTGAAGACACTGAAAACCGCTTGCGCAGGTCGAATCTTCGCCTGAGAGGGATCCCTGAAGTTATAGATGACCTCCAATCCTTTTCCACAGCTCTTTTTCAAGAACTAGCTCCCTCCATCCCGATCGAAAGGTTGGAATTCGATCGTATTCACAGGACGCTTACACGCCGTCAAGCTGATGGTCCCCCGCGGGACATAATTATTAAACTTAATTTCTTTCGAACGAAAGAACAACTTATAGCAGCAGCCCGCAATAAAGATACTCTCCAATTCCAAGGCCACACATATCAACTGTTTACAGACCTGGCCCCGCTGACAATAGCAAAACAGCGTGCCATGAAGCCGCAACTACAAATCCTTCAGCACCATCAGATCAAGTATGCCTGGCGATTTCCGTTCGCACTTCACTTTTCGTACCAAGGCCAACAACATACCTGTTCTACACCTGACGTCCTCCAGAGCCTTCTGGAAAACCTTAACCTCACCCCACCGCCCCCGCTCATCCAAGCTGAAACTACGTTACCTCGTACCCCGGCCCGAGCCGCTTTACATCCTTACGTGGCCACCCCGAGGAGAAGCCAGCAAGACCTCCTGGGCCCATCCACACTCCGGCGAGGAACACCGAAACATCCCTCCAGTCTGGGCTTTTCTAGCCCTAAGGTATTTGTACCCCGCTGATCTACTTAGGACCCATACTTTCTTTTTTGCTATGCCCTGGTAGCCCCCAGGACCTGAACTTCCTACCAGCGTATACCTACTTGTACACTGGCCCCTGTCGATCACTGCATAGGTGATTTCCTTGCTGTCCCTTTACGTCTTAGGGACCTTGGACCTTACATCAAAAACTTGCTACTTAACATTCCGAACTGTGGGGGAAAAATATTTTTGTTTTTGTTTTTGTTTTTGTTTATTTTTAGCAATATATGGCTAGCCCCCTACACTGGTAAACGATTAGCCTCCGCTAACACTCTAATGCTAGAATGACACTTTGGCTAATATCTCACATTTTGGCTATCGGACCTGAGCAAGCATGTTCTCTACCTGGTGCTTGATACCCTTTTTGGAGGCTATTTATTATGGTTTAACTTTCATATAAAACTGATTATACTATAAGTACTTGCGTATGTATCCCTACCCTCCCGTTCCCCCTCATTTTTCCCTCTCCTCTCCTGCCCCCCTCCCCCACCCCTGTCCCCATCCTTATCCTTACCCCCCCTTCCCTCCCACTAACCTAACGGTTATCCCGCTCCCCCTCCGACCACATTTATATTATACGCCCTCCTCTAACTGGTCCCCCTAAGGCCCTATTGACCTTTACCTGTGGTTTTACTTATATAGATGTGTCTCGGAACTGTGTTATGCTTCTGATGTTCTGTTACTACAGCGAATGTTCGTATTTGTTTGTCTGGTTCGCGGCGGTGAGCTGTCACTGCTCCCCCCTTTGACGGTGCAACCTCTTGTTGACTGGTTAGTTGGTGGACTGGTTGTTGCACCCACTGATTGGGCGGTCCGGAAACATCTGGTCCGCACAATGCCCTCTACCCGTTGTTGCTATCGCTTTCTACTTTTTCCTCTTTTCCCAGTCTCTTCGGCGGTCTCCCCCTTTCACCTTTCCTCTCCTTTCTGCTGTGGTCGGTCGGTTCGCGTGGCCCCGAGGTCACCACTTCGCATTCTTTCTTATTGGTCCCTATGGCCCCCTTGAATATATTATCCCTAAATGTGAAAGGGCTCAATTCTCCCAACAAACGTGTTAAAGCCTTTAGGACCTTTATTTCACTGAAAGCTAGTGTTGTAGCTTTACAAGAGACTCACTTTACCACCAAATCCACCCCAAAATTTTTCCATACCAAATTTCCCCAGGTCTATACCGCCTCCTCCTCTTCAAAGCATTGGAGAGTTCTTCTGGCTTTCCATCACTCTCTTTTGTTTTCCTTAACTTCTGAAATCAGAGACCCAGAAGGCCGCTATTTGATTGTTACAGGACATATACAAGACACGGAGGTCACTTTTGTATCCTATTATGCCCCTAACACTAATCCCAACCCTTTTTTCTCACACTTGCTATGGGTAATCAAGGCTCATAGTAAAGGAGCTCTGTTCCTATGCGGAGACACTAACTTGGTCCTACACCCACACCTTGACAAAACCCCTTACGCATCCGAACATTTCTCTCCTTCACAGCAACTGTGTACTCAGCTTAGACAGGCGGCCCTTATAGATACATGGAGGGAATGTAATCCCCTCAAAAGGAATTATACTTTCTACTCAAACCCCCATAAATCCTTTTCTAGAATTGACCACATTTTTATTCGGATAACTTCTACACCCACCCTCTTACATTCTCGTATCCATCCAATCACATGGTCGGACCACTGTGCAGTGATCACAACTTTAGCCTCAGTAATCCCACAAAGTACCGACAGGACTTGGTCCATGAATGAAACCCTTTTGTCCAACCAATCCTACTGCCTAGATATTCAAACTGCACTCAATGACTATGTATCCAACAACAACAGGCCGGGTATATCCCCTACCCTACTTTGGGAAGCCCACAAACCAGTCATACGAGGCACCTGCATCTCGGTATCTTCCCACCTCAATAGAGATAGGCGAATTCGATTGCGCCAATTAGAAGAAGACCTTCAGCGCCACTTCCTTCTATTCCAGTCTACTCCATCAGAGGCCAATAGACTAGTCCTAGAAAAAACGAAACTCGCTTTGGACTTGCTGCTAGCTGAGGATGCAGATAAAGCAATACGTAGGTCGGCCCACACGACTTACACTAAAGCAAATAAGCCTAACACCTTTCTAGCCATGCGCCTGCGACAACCCGAAAGATCTTTTAAGCCCATTAGACTTCGACTAACTCAAGACGGACTTACCAGTAACCCTATCAAAATTTTATCTGAGTTCAGAACATGCCTATCTAAGCTATATGAACCTGGAACCCCCTTCTCTAGCGCCCGAGCGGACTCACTGCTTCAAATGGTATCTCTCCCTCACTTATCAATTACTAACCGTGAGTCAATAGATGCTCCCATCTCCACCGCGGAGGTTCTAGCGGCCATCAAATCCCTGAAGCCCCATAAAAGACCCGGCCTTGATGGGCTGCCGGTGACCTATTATAAGAAATTTGCAAGCACGCTCTCTCCCCTTCTCGTTAACTCATTCAATTCTCTTCTTCACCAGCATTCCCTTGGCAGAGATATCTTAACGGCTATTATATTGATGATCCCTAAGCCGAACGCAGACAGCACCTTATGGTCTAATTTTAGGCCAATATCATTACTTAACATTGATATTAAGATTTTAGCCAAAGTCTTGGCACTCCGTCTGAATCCCCTGATAGGGAAGCTAATACACAAAGATCAGGTAGGGTTCATCCCCCCGGAGGCAAGCTAGTGATAATATCAGAAGAGTCATTCTTCTTCAACATATTGCTAAAACCCGGAAAATCCCCATGCATTTGCTCTCACTAGACATACGCAAAGCGTTCGATACGGTATCATGGCCTTATCTACAATATATCTTATGTCATTGGGGATTTGGCCCCCACTTTCTTAGCTGGATAACGGCCTTATATACCCAGCCCCGGGCATATGTACGGTATGCGGGTTTCCGGTCTGACTATTTCCCCATCCAACGGGGGACGAGGCAGGGCTGCCCCCTCTCCCCCTTATTGTTTGCACTTGCAATAGAGCCCTTGGCAGCGTTAATCAGAGAAGACCCGAACATTAAGGGATTAGAAATAGCAGCGACCACCCATAAAATCTGTATGTTTGCAGATGATACCCTCCTGTTCATCACAGCCCCTCATACTACCCTTCCCAACCTATGTAAGTTGTTGGATAAATTTGCGGGGATATCGGGATTAGAAGTCAACCAAACCAAATCTAAAGCCCTTGATGTGTCTCTGCCTAGGGACGAATTGGACCGATTACGTAACAACTTCCCATTTCAATGGTCCACTACTTTTATCCCCTATTTGGGTATTCACCTGACAGCCAATCCTTCACATCTGTTTCATCTCAACTATCTACCTTTGATCCGAAAGCTAGCAAATCTTTTGGCCGCCTGGCAACCGCTATGTGTTTCGTGGCTTGGTCGAGTCGTTGCTGTCAAAATGACGGTACTACCCAAATTGCTCTATTTATACCGGGTTCTCCCGATCCCAATACCACCTTATTATCATCGCCTTGTACAAAGCAAAATATTCAAATACATTTGGGGGTCTATTAGACCCAGGGTTTCCAAGTCTATGCTCTATCGCCACAAAACACGAGGCGGACTAGGTGTACCAAATTTTCGCTATTACTACTATGCAGCCCAGCTAGCCCAGATCACTCTATATCATGCGAAAGCCGAAATACCGATATGGGTCAGTCTTGAGGCCATAGACGCCCACCCTATTACTATATCCAATCTCCTTTGGCTACCCCCCTCGCAGAGAGGCAAACTTACCAATCCGATAACCCAGCACTCCATTAAAATATGGGACATGCTCCACAAGCCCTTTCACCTTAAATCCCAACACTTACCGTTACTATCTATCTTCGGACACCCTCTATTTGGCCCGGCCTACTCCGAGCCAGGCTTATTTAGGGCCTGGTCTCGGGCAGGCTTAGACCGAATTTGTGATCTAATAAGGTGTGGATCGATCAAACCCTTTCCTATCCTACAAGCACAATCTCCACTCCCTAACAAGGAATGCTTCCGTTACCTACAAATTTCCCACTTTGTAAATTCACTACCCAAATTTGACAATGAGCAGGACTATATGTCAATCTATGAAAAAATATGTGATTCTGACCCACATGCACCTGGCATTATATCTCAACTATACTCTCAATTCACTTCCCCGCCCGCTCCCCTCCCGTCCTATGCCACTAGATGGTCCGCAGACCTCAATATAGATTACGATGACGATACATGGACGACGATCTGGACCAATACTTGTAAAGCTACCCAAAATGTCGTTGCCTCAGAGGCAAATTTTAAAGTCCTTATGCGGTGGTATCTGGTCCCCATTAGAATAGCCAAGTTTGTCCCTGGTTACCCCGCTTCCTGCTTTAGAGGTTGTGCTGAAGCAGGTACTCATACCCATATCTGGTGGACATGCCCTATTGCACAAAGCTTTTGGACAGCGACATTCCAGATGGCGTCATTACTTTTGGGAGACCCTATACCACCCGATCCATCTCTGGCCTTGCTTAACCTAGCACCCCAAAACTGCACGCGAAACCAGTTATCCTTATTTCTCCAACTTACTACGGCGGCAAAACAAATGATAGCTAGAGCCTGGAAGACACCAACACTCCCCATAGCTGAACTTAAAAATAGGGTCACGCAGGCTATGATCCACTGCAAAATTGAAGCCAAAATTCTAGATCGCATGCCCCGGTTCCGCAAGATCTGGCAACCGTGGATAACACACTTCTTACCCCCTGACTTAGATCCCAACCTTTTCGAGGCCTAATTTGCCCCTTGTGAAGGGGACCCCCGCAGCATGCGGCCTGGGTCCGTGCGGACCGACTGACCCACAGCCTTCCTGTCTTTCTTTTGCTTCTCTCTCCTCTTGTTTCTCCCTTCTACTCCTTTTCTTGTTTCCACTCTGACTGTTCTTGCTATCCTATTTCCTTATTCCCGAAAACCACTGCACTCGCAGTACATGTATTCCCTGCTAAAGCATTGACCTTACTCCGGGGAGTAACCTACTTCTCCATTCCCGGTGATTCCGGGATATAGGACACTTAACTGTCTAACCAGATAATTACTCTCTTTTGTGATCTGAATTGCATGATCCAGTTTTGTTCTAATTATGTTATATAGGGACTAAGTCCCAACGTTATTGCTTCCATGCTGTTCACCAAATCTCTTTACTTACCTTATGTCTATATCGTACTGTGTAATTATTCTGTTACTTGCTAATAAAAAATTTTGAACGAGAAAAAATTGCATTCGTCCTAAAATCTAAATGAATTAAGGTTGAATCTGTCATTGAAGGCTTATGGTGTCTGTCCAATGGTTAAAGAAGATTCAACGGAGCAGCGAAACTCACTGTATGATGCTGCAATCAAACATTCCCGGTCGAATATTTCGATTACAAGCTATAGTAGGATTCTGCATGGAACCATGCGTCAGAGGGGAGCGGAGTCACCGGGTGACCCCGCCCTCCGTTATATAAGAACTGTCAGAAGAAGAGAAGCGTCACACAGCAGGAGCCTCCCATCGCGCGGAGCGGCCCGAGAATGAAGAAGAGACGGCTTGGAGAAAGATGCCGAGCAAGAAGAAGCGGATCGAAGGAAGAAGAAGATGGACGAAGAAACCGAAGGATGAAGAAAGGAAGAAGACCAGAAGAAAGAAGATGAAAGAAGACTTTAAGTAGATGCTGACCGCCAGCTGTCAAATGACGGCCAGGCGGCACACCTATTGTGGTGGGAGGCCGTCATATGACGGGCTCCCGTTTAAACAGGGAATGCGCGCGCATCCCTGTTTCTTCGGTGGTGGCGTGTCACGGAGACACCGCTCGCCACCGAAGGGGGTGAACAGCCATTGGTTATGGCTGTTTACCATGTGATCGGCCGTGATGAAGTCACGGCCAATCACAGATGGTCACACCCCGAACGTGCACGGCGCATGCACGCGATCGTGAGCGCGCTGCACGTGAACGTCGGTGGCGGCGTGTTCCTCGGGAACACTGCTCGTCACCGACGCTGGTAAACAGCCGTTGGCCGGCTGTTTACCCACTTGATCGGCTGTGATCCTTTCACAGCCGATCACTAAAATGTAAACAAACCGCGGTAACGGGATGTTACCGGGTTCTCCTCCTCACACACCGATCGTGTGTGAGGAGGAGATTGCGGTAACATCTCGTTACCGCCTACAGTGTACACCAATCACACTGATTGCCCCCCCAATAAAGAGGACCTGTCACCACCCCTCATAGTACCTGTCAATCACAGTCCATCAGAGTACCTGTCACAGTCCATCAGAGTATTTGAGTACCTGTCACAGTCCATCAGAGTATTTGAGTACCTGTCACAGCCCATCAGAGTACCCGAGTACCTGTCACAGCCCATCAGAGTACCCGAGTACCTGTCACAGCCCATCAGAGTACCCGAGTACCTGTCCCAGCCCATCTAAGTACCCGAGTACCTGTCCCGGCCCATCAGGGTACCCGAGTACCTGTCCCAGCCCATCAGGGACCCCGAGTACCTGTCACGGTCAATCAGGGTACCCGAGTACCTGTCACGGTCCACCAGGGTACCCGAGTACCTGTCACAGTCCATCTGAGTACCCGAGTACCTGTCACAGTCCATCAGGGTACCCGAGTACCTGTCACGGTCCATCAGGGTACCCGAGTATCTTTCACAGTCCATCAGAGTACCCGAGTATCTGTCACAGTCCATCAGAGTACCCGAGTACCTGTCACAGCCCATCAGAGTACCCGAGTACCTGTCACAGCCCATCAGAGTACCCGAGTACCTGTCACAGTTCATCTGTGTACCCGAGTACCTGTCACAGTCCATCTGAGTACCCGAGTACCTGTCACAGTTCATCTGAGTACCCGAGTACCTGTCACAGTTCATCTGAGTACCCGAGTACCTGTCACAGTTCATCTGAGTACCCGAGTACCTGTCACAGTCCATCTGAGTACCCGAGTACCTGTCACAGTCCATATGAGTACCTGTCACCGCCCTTCAGAATACCCAAATACCAGTCACCAAGCCATCAGAGTACCTGCCACCAGGCCATCAGAGTACCCGAGTACCTGTCACCAGGCCATCAGAGTACCCGAGTACCTGTCACCAGGCCATCAGAGTACCTGAGTACCTGTCACCAGGCCATCAGAGTACCCAAGTACCTATTTGCAGCCCATGTCTCATAGAATATATGTTGGGGTGTTTTCTTTCCAAAATGGGGTCATTTTGTGGGTAATTTCACTGTCCTGGTGGTCCAGGACCTTCTAAAGTGTGATAGGTAGGAATGAAATGAGATGTGTCATTTATGCTCCTAGAATGCCTGAACGTACTACTTCAATGTGCGGCCTCTCTATGTGGCCAGGCTGTGTAAAAGTCCTACACATTGGTATCGCCATACTCGGGAGGAGTAGCAGAATGTATTTTGGGGTGTAATTTTTGCTATATACATGCTATGTGTTAGAAATATCTTATAAATTGACAATTTTGTGTAAAAAAAAAAAAAATGCGTTTTAATTTTTTTCCACATATTCCAAAAACTTCTGGAAAAAAATTAACCATTCAAAAGACTCATTATGCCTCACAGATTATACGTTTGGGTGTTTTTCCAAAATGGGGTCATTTTATGGGAAATTCCATTTTCCTGGTACTCCAGGGCCTTCAAAAATGTAATAGGTGGTTGAGAAATGAGATGCGTCATTTTTGCTCGTAGAACTTCTGAAGGTACTACATCAATGTTGGTGCTCTGTATGTGGCCAGGCTGTGTAAAAGTCTCACACATGTGGTATCACCGCACTCGGGAAGAGTAGCAGAATGTATTTTGGGGTGTAATTTGTTGTATGCATATGCTGTGTGTGAGAAATAACCCGATAATATGACAATTTTGTAAAAAAAAATAATAATAAAAAAAAATCTTCATTTTGCAAAGAATTGTGGGAAAAAATGACAACTTAAAAAAACTCACCATGCTACTTACTTAATACCTTGGAATGTCTACTTTGCAAAAAGGGGTCATGGGGGGGGGGGGGGGGTATTTGTACTTTCCTGACTTGTTAGTGTCTCAAGAAATGAGGTACACCTGATGTACTGAAGGCCTGATCAGAAGTGATCAATTTTCAGTGATTGGCACCATAGTTTGTAGACTCTATAACTTTCACAAAGACCAAATAATATACACTAATGTGGGTTATTTTTACCAAAGATATGTAGCAGTATAAATTTTGGCCAAAATTTATGAAGAAAAATTACTAATTGGCAAAAATTTATAACAGAAACAAAGAAAAGGGCATTTTTTTCACAAAATTTACGTTTTATTTTATTTATAGCACAAAAAATAAAAAACCCACTAGTGATTAAATACCACTAAAAGAAAGCTCTATTTGTGTGGAAAAAAGGACGCAAGTTTCATATGGATACAGTGTTGGATGGCTGAGTAATTGTCATTCAAACTGTGAGAGCACTGAAAGCTGAAAATTGGTCTGGTCAGGAAGGGGGGTGTAACTGCACTGTATTGAGGTGGTTAATAAAGGACTTGTCAAAGACCGTCTCCTGTCATTTTTAACACTTTTTTGTCACTTTTTTTGTGAAATGGTAGGGGTACATTTGTACCCCCTTACCATTTCACACGGGGGGAGGCCAGGATCTGGGGGTCCCCTTGTTAAAGGGGCTTCCAGATTCCGATAAGCCCCCCACCCGCCGACCCCCACAACCACTGGCAAGGGTTGTGGGGATGAGGTCCTTGTCCTCATCAACATGGGGACAAGGTGCTTTGAGGGGCTACCCCCAAAGCATCCTCCCAATGTTGAGGACATGTGGCCAGGTTTGGTTCAGGAGGGGGGCGCTCTCTCGTCCCCCCTCTTTTCCTGCAGCCTGCCAGGTTGCGTGCTCGGATAAGGGTCTGGTATGGATTTTGAGGGGGGCCCCACACCTTTTTTTTTTTTTTTTTGGCACGGGGTTCCCCTTAAAATCCATGCCAGACCTGAAGGGTCTGGTATGAATTTTGAGGGGGGCCCCCACTCCATTTTTTTTGGTGCGGGGTTCCCCTTAATATCCATGCCAGACCTGAAGGGCCTGGTATGGATTTTGAGGGGGACCCCCACGCCATTTTTTTTTGGGCGCGGCATTCCCCTTAATATGTGCGAATGAATGGACTGTTATAATACAAGTTCAATAGAAACAGATTGTTATTTTCAGAGTCACGTCGAATCTACTCTCTGTATCTAACTGTGTCAAAACGAAAATAAAGCATTTATTTATGTCGGATCTTTTGTTTTTTTGGGATTCTGTGCTTTCGTTATCATTTGTTAAAACGATAATGAAAATACCTGAAATTTGGATGAAAATGCATTCGGATGAAACCTAGTACACATGTCTAATGAGATGTGATTTCTTCAGAGTCATTGAACATATGGGATAAAGCGTCGGGTTTGGTGTTCTTTGACCCAGGTCTATAGGTTATGTGAAATGAAAATCTTGAAAAAATAAAGCCCGCCTAGCATGGTTTTAATCTCTTTGCTGTCCTCAGGTACTCCAAATTTGTGTGATCTGTGTAGACCAAGATTGGATGTGCCGCTCCTTCCAACAGGTACAGCCATTCTGATCTCCCACATCATAGTTCCTCTCAGCAGCTGACAATTTGCGGGAGAAGAATGCAACTGGGTATAGGAGAGCTTTGGACCCTTGCCATTGTGATAGCACTGCTCCAACTGCTGTCTCAGATGCATCAACATCGAGAAAAAAAAGGCAGGGTCAGGTCAGAATGCTTCAGGATAAATGCAGACGTAAAAAACTTTTTCAAGGTTTCAAAGACTGACTGTGCTCCAGAGGACCAGTGGAACCGTATGCCTTGTCTAGTCAATTCAGTAATGGGGGCAATGATGGCAGAAAACCCCCTGTCTCCCACTCATCCCCTTCTCTTATGCAAACTAAGTTATAGGCAACCCAGAGATCCAGCTTGGCGAAGATAATCCTAGCCTTTGAAATAACTCAGGTACCAGAGGCAGCGGATATCGTTTTTTCACAGTAATTTTGTTCAACTCTTGATAGTCTACACAGGGGCATAATGTATGGTCTTTGTTGAAAAAAAAAAAAATACCCGCCCCTGCCGGAGAGGGGGGTGAATAAATCACTTCTTCAAATTATCATCTATATATTCCCTCAGTGTGCCCAGTTTTAGCTTGGTTAAAGTGGTTGTAAACCCTTACAAACCACTTTTACCTACAGGTAAGCCTAGATTAAGGCTTACCTGTAGGTCCAAGCAATATCTCCTAAACCTATATGGTTTAGGAGATATTTGCCCGAAAACGGGCACCGCTGTCTATGGCGCATGCGCCGTAGACAGCGGCGCGCAGGCGCACTGAGCGCGGCATTTCCAAGAATGAAGCTGCCGCGCATGTCGACTCCCGTGCGCATGCGCGGGAGTGACGTCATCGCGGCTTTGCCGAATGACAGCGCGGAGCTGCGAGACCCCACCAACAAGATGGATGTGGCGGACTACAGGGGACAGCAGCGACTTCGCTGGGTCCTGTGTCAGGTAAGTGACACATAATGGGCTACTATGCGATGCATAGTAGTCCATTATGCTTTGCCTTTGCAGGGAATGAAAGAGGAAGTAAACTCATCAGGGTTTACGTCCTCTTTAAGGGAAAGATCCTCCCGAACTGGATTTGGCTCCTGGCAGGAGTTTGATTGGGCAGTCATAGGACCCATGGAGAGGAAGAATCTCTGCATCCTTCTTAGTGAACACGTCTAGGAAATTGTGAACTACTTGGCGCATTTCAGTATCAGAGTCCAGACTGAGCAGGGGCAAAGGGCTGCTCTTGTAAGCAATGTTGCTGACAATAAGTAGAAGGAAATGTGATTTCTCAGGTGACCCAGTTGATGTGAGGATTGGGGGCCTGTAGCCATGGCATGCCTAAGATGATAGGAAACAGAGGTCATGAAATGGCATCCAGGCGAAGTACCTCTTGATGGTGGTTGGATATGATGGCCAGCAGAGGGACTTTTTCCTGTGTAACTGGACCAGACTTAATGGTGGTCCCATCAGCCAGATGTACAGATAAACCTTTAGTCTTTGTTTGGAGTGGGATCAGATATTTAGCTGCAAAGAACTGATCCACAAAGCAGCTACAAGTTCCGGAGTCAATTATGGCGGACACCAGGATGTTCCTTCCTGGAAGCTGTAAAGCCTCATACACACATCAGATTTTCTGCAGATATTTTCCTTCAGATTTACCAAAACCATGTAGTGCAAGGGCCTGCCTGATTGCATACAAATTGAAACTCCTAAGGTTTGACCTCATATTATGTGGTTTTGGTAAATCTGAAGGAAAAAATCTGCAGAAAATCTGATAGTGTGTATAGGGCTTAAGAGGACGGGGAGAGCAAGATGAGAAGGTTGGCTGGATAAAGCAGAAGTATGAGAGGATGAAACTGATGGGCACTTACGTAACTTTGCTGGGCAAGATCTCACATAATGACCTGAAGGGTCTGGTAGGGATTTTGGGGGGTCCCTATACCATATTTTTTTAAACATTTGGTGCAGGGTTCCCCTTAATTTCCATATCAGACCCGAAGGGCCTGGCATGGATTTTAGGGGGACCTCATTTTTTACATTTTGGTTCGAGGTTCCCCTTAATATTCAAAGCAGACCCAAAGGGCCTGGTAATGGGTTGGGGGGGGGGGTCCCATGCTCTTTTTTTCAATGAGTTTTATCTATATTGCTGAGACCCGACAATTCATTACAGCCGCGATCAGTTTTAAATGACAATTTTTCCTTTAGGAATGTCATTTTGCTGTGGTACTGTTCTAAACACAGGAAAAATGTGCCACTTTATGGGCATACTATAGACACCCCCCAGGCACAATATTTAAAGGAATATTTCATTTTTATTGTTTCACTTTAAACATTAAAAAAATCACTGCTTCCGAAAAAACATCAGTTTTTTAAAAAACATTTTTGCATTGATACATGTCCCCTGGGACATGACCCAGGTTCCCAAACACTTTTTATGACAATAACTTGCAAGCCTTTAAAATGAGCACTTCTGATTTTTCATGTTAGTGTCCCATACGCTTTAACGGTGTGCCGGTGGCTTTAAAATTTGCCCCGAACACTGCATATTGTTCGGTGTTTGCAGAACAACCAAAATTCTTCCCGAACTTATGCTTGGGCCAAACCGTTCGCCTATCCCTGCAGAACAGACAGCACTAACTATGTTTACAGGCCCAGCTTACAAGCCCTGCTCGCAGTCGTGCACCAGCAGCAAGATTCCTTCTGCTAGGCATTTCCTGACACTGGTGCATCCCCATTCACCTTTCAGCCTGAATTTTTGGCTGAATTTGGACCTAAAACAGACTAAAAAGACACACATGACACCTGTGCAATTCGCATTGGAGCTGCCGCAGAGATGTGTGAATCGGCTCCATAGAGAGCCGGTCACAATCTCGTGCTATGTGAATTGAATGAGGTGAAAACTCATATCCAATTCACAACCTGTGAACCTAGCCTTAATCTCCATTCTATCTTTGTTTTTGTGTTATTAAGGATTTATTAAAGGTCACCCAACCCCCTTACAGCCTCCAAAAAACATGAAACCAGGCTGGTTGGTTAGTGCTGTTTTTGTACCAGTTGAGGTGTTAAAAAAATGATATGGCGTTATTTTTTTTTAGTTATAACAGTTTTTTCTTTCAGGGCCTCAGTGTGCCCCCCTGCTCCAAAGCACCCACCCCCCATGTTAAGGGCATGCGGCCTGTCAGTTTTTTATTTAAAATTTGACGTAGAGTTCCCCCTCAAGATCGTCAGAGCACAAGTCGCATGCCAAAGTCGGATCAGGCAAGGCGGCGATCCGACTTTGATCTGACTTCAATGATATTCAATGGGCTGAAGTAGGATCAAAGTCAGACAAAAAGTAGTGCAGGGAGCATTATCAAAGTCAGACCGACTTGTGTCGGACCAGTTAAGATGACTCCCATAGGAAAACATGCCCAATATCTCCAACACCAAGCCAGCACATACGTTATTTTTTGCAGCACAAATCAGCAAGAACAAATGGTATATTTATTTTAAATGTAATCACATGGGGTGCAAAGTGAGCGGGGGTGGGGTTTGAATAAATATAATGTGTAATACAGGCAGTCTTTGAGTTAAAAACATCTGAATTACATACGACGCATACAGTACTTACAATGGAGGGAGACAACAGGAAGTGGGAGGAAATCTACCCACTAGGAAGGGAAATTCACTCCTGTAAGAGTTATCATGGGAAAAAGGTGTCTTCACTGAAGCTTTATCACCAATTATTGTTTCTGCGACAACCCAACATTTTCAAAATCCAATTGTCACAGGGACATAGAGAAGTGAAATCTTCTGAATAAGGGTGCATACAACAAAACAAACCTTACAGGGATGTTACCCTTTCCTATACTATCCAATAAGTAAAATATATTTTTGGTTGGAGTTGCACTAAAAAAATAAATAAAAAAAAAATGTACCTGCTTCACCTTACATACAAATTTAACTTAAGAACAAACCTATAAAACCTATCTTGTTTGTAACCTGCCTGTATCTTCAAACCCAAACTGGCATGGATGTACATGTTTGCACAAATTAGAATAAACGGTGTAAATGGTGTATTTGGTATATTATCTAACAACATTAGCAGGTTACTGTCTCTTTAGCAGGGACAGACTGCACCTAAATGGGGAAGGTGCAGATCGGCTGGGAGTGAAGATGGCTGATAAGTTAGAGGGGCTTTTCAAACTAAGTGACAGGGGGAGAGTCCAGATGTAGGGTTAGCGACCATGGAACAAATTCCAGAGGGTAGTATTGGGGGCATTAGTGGTAGGTTGACTAAAGCACCTAAACCCAAGGTAAGTATAGTAGCAAGTCTTATTTACAACCTCAGAACACCCAATAAGGAGATAGTATGCATCCAGACTAAACTACATGGCTTGTTCACTAATGTCAGGAGTCTGGCTGACAAAATGGGAGAACTAGAGCTGCGATTGTACAAGAAGAATTTAGATTTCGTGGGAATTTCAGAGACTTTGTTTAACAACTCTCATGATTGGCTGGAAACCATCCAAGGGTATTCCCTATATCACAGAGATAGGGAGGGTAAAAAAGGAGGGTAGTATGCCTGTATATCAGAAATGATTTACAAGTGAATGTGAGGGATGACATCACTAATGGAGCAAGGGAGGAGGTGGAATCCTTATGGGTAGACATACAAAAGGAGGAAACCAAGGGGAAGGTAATACTGGGAGTATGCTATAGGCTCCCTAACCAGGGGGAGGCAGAGGAAGGGGAGGGGGACCTCCTATCACAGTTTGGAATGGCAGAAAGCATGGGAAATGTCATTATAATGGGGGATTTTAATTATCCAGACATAGAATCGGTGAAAGGAACAGCAAATTCAGCTAAGGCTCACCATTTCCCAAATGTCTTACTGGACAATTTCATGGGTCAGATGGTAATTGCACCAACAAGGAACAATGTGTTACTAGACCTACTGATTACTAACAATACACACCTGATCACGGATGTAGAAATATGGGGCAATTTAGGAAACAGCGACCACAGGTCAATTAGTTTCAGCATAATTCACAAAAATAGGAAACTAAAGGGGAACACAAACACACTGAATTTCAAAAGAGCCAACGTCCATATACTACACTCCTTGTTAAATGGGATAAAATCTTAGGAACAAGTAACACGGAGGAATTAAATTTAAAGGAGCTAGTAAAAGTCCTGGGTGGCTTAACTCCATCTTAAAAATGCACATAAAAGCAAATGAGAACGCCTTCAAAAAATACAAGGTTGAAGGATCATCGTCGATATTGCACCCTTACAGTTCTTGTTACCTTCTTTGTAAAGTTGGAATCAGGGCAGCTAAGATAGAACACGAAAGGCACATAGCGGAGGAGAGTCAAAAATACATTCTTTAAGTATATAAATAGTAAAAGTGGGAGGTCACATCATATTGACCCCATAAAGAATGATGAAGAGAATCTGGTTACAAAAGATGGAGAGATGGCAAAGGTATTGAATTTGGAGAAATGGCAGGATTCAGTAGCCAAGACTGCAATGTTTATCCTCATGACACACAGGAAGCACCCTCATTGCTAACAGTGGATACGTCCACACACGACCGGAACTTTCAGGCGGACTAGGTCCGGCGGACAATCCGTCGGACTTTTCAAATGAACGGACTTGAGCCCACACACGGAGTAAAGTCCATTCATTTTGGACGGGACTAGAGAAGGAAGTCAATCTTGCCGCCTCCATCGGCGAAATTGACACCTTACTAGCCCCGTCGCCTGGTATGGATTTTAAGGGGAGCCCCTACATTGGAAAAAACGGCATGGGGGTCCCCCCAAAATCCATACCAGACCCTTATCTGAGCACACAACACACAGAAGATCCCCGGACTGCGGCAGCGACGAAGGAGAAAGCCGGGCTCCTCCACTAGTAAAAGAGTAGTAAAAGAGCAGAAGATAGCGGAGAATTCCGGCAAGAAGATCCCTGAAGTCAGAAGAAGCCCCCTGGAGCTGTCTAATAAAGTACTTTACAAACCTGTGTTGTGTTTTTGTTTAATAACACCTTTTTTCCCCTCAGGTGAATGGGTAGGGGTACCATGTACCCCATACTAATTCACATAGGGTGGGGGTGGGATTCCAATAAGCCCCCCGCCCGCAGACCCCGACAACCAACCACCAGGGTTGTCGGGAAGAGGCCCTTGTCCTCATCAACATGGGGACAAGGTGCTTTGGAGTGGGGGGGCGCCCTTCCCCATAGCACCCACCCCCCCATGTTGAGGGCACAGGACCTGGTACGGTTCAGGAGGGGGGCGCTTGCTCATCCCCACCCCCTTTCCTGACTGGCCGGGCTGCATGCTCGGATAAGGGTCTGGTATGGACTTTGGGGGGACCCCCACACCGTTTTTTTCGGCGTAAGGGTTCCCCTTTAAATCCCTACCAGGCGACGGGGCTTGCAAGCTGTCAATCTCGCTGATGGAGGTGGCGACATTGGCTTCCTTCGCTAGTCCCGTCTACCTGGAGTCCGTGTGTGGGCAAGTCCGTTCATTTCAAAAGTCCGGCAGACAATTTTGAGTCAAGACTTCTTTCCAAGTCCGCCAGACTTTTGGGAAGAAAAAGTCAGCCGGAGCCCACACACGGGCGGATTGTCTGTGTACGCAGCATCATGAAGATCCTGCCAGTAACAGGCAAATTAGACTCATTGGTGCACTGATTGGTGCACGATTGCGGGTGTTAGCGCCTGGCGGGTTATTTAAACCTGTCTGACATAGGTAACGTTGCTGTTTGCTCTGCAGCTCTGTGTATGTGTTCCCTGAAAATCCGATATCTGTTCCTGTTTGACCCGGCGTGTTTCTGTTATCCGCCGGCATCTGACCCTTGGCTTGTTTGATGATTCTTCTGCTTACACCATATGATTCTTACTCTGAATGGTCTAAGTTTATCAGTGGTGTACCCCAAGGTTCAGTGCTGGGACCCTTAATTTTTAACATCTTTATAAATGATATTGGGTCTGGGATCAAAAGTAACATTTCTGTCTTTGCAGATGACACCAAGATATGCAGTGGAATAACAGGATTACAGGATGTCTCCAATTTACAAGCCGACCTCAATACACTGTCTAATTGGGCGACTATGTGGCAGATGAGGTTTAATGTTGATAAATGTAAAGTTATGCACTTGGGGGCTAAGGATATGCATGCATCATACATGCTAGGGGGAGTACAACTGGGGGAATCCATAGTGGAGAAGGATCTGGGGGTTTTGGTAGACCATAAGCTCAATAACAACATGCAATGCCAAGCTGCTGTTTCCAAAGCGAGCCCTTTCTTGTATTAAGAGAGGTATGGACTCCAGAGAGAGAGATATCATTTTGCCCCTGTCCAAATCATTAGTAAGACCTCACCTGGAATATGCAGTTCAGTTTTGGGCACCAGTTCTCAAAAAGGATATCGGGGAACTGGAGAAAGTGCAGAGAAGGGCAACCAAACTGATAAGAGGCATGGAGGAGCTCAGCTATGAGGAGAGATTAGAGGAACTAAATGTATTCACTCTTGAGAAGAGGAGAATAAGGGGGGATATGATCAACATGTTCAAATATATTAGGGGTCCATATAGTGAACTTGGTGTTGAGTTGTTCTCTGTACGGTCAACCCAGAGGATACCGGGGCACTCTTTACGTCTAGAGCAAAAGAGATTTCATCTTCAAGTACGGAAAGGTTTCTTCACAGTTAGAGCTGTGAAAATGTGGAATAGACTCCCGCCAGAGGTGGTTCTGGCCAGCTCAGTAGATTGCTTTAAGAAAGACCTGGATACTTTCCTGATTGTACATAATATAACTAGGTACTAACATAGGTAAAGTTCATCCAGGAAAAATCCGATCGCCTCTTGGGGGATCAGGAAGGAATTTTTTTCTCCTGCCGCAGCAAATTGGAGCATGCTCTGCTGGGGTTTTTTTTCGCCTTCCTCTGGATCAATTGTGGGCATAAAATTGGGTATTTGGATTGTACGATTATTTTTTATTTTATTTATTTTTAAGGTTGAAACTACTTCTACGTTACCTTTGTTCCCTGTAATCCTTGGAATGCCCTGGCTGCAATCCCACAATCCTGATGTCAACTGGGCCACAGGGGAAGTTACATTTCCCTCTCCTTATTGCAGCAATGCTGTGGCTCAAAGGACCCCCATGGGCCTTTTCCCTTGCTATGTCTGGACACTGAAACTGAGCTACGCCAATCAGTCCTGGAGGCCTACCATGATTTCATTGATGTGTTCAGCAAGAAAGGAGCAGGAACTCTACCACCCCATTGGGCCTATAATTGCCCCATCAAGCTCCTTCTGGGGGCTGAAATCCCCTTCGGCAGAATCTTCCCCTTAACCGAGTTAGAATAAGTGGCCCTTAAGGAATATATTGATGAAAACTTAAAGAAGGGTTTCATTCATCCTTCCACTTCCCCAGCAGGTGCGGGTATCTTTTTTTGTAGAGAAGAAGGATCACACCCTGCGGCCTTGCATAGACTACCGTGAGCTACATAAAATTACAGTTGAGAACCGATATCCCCTTCCCTTGGTCCCCGAGTTATTCCAGAGACTGGGAACTACTACTATTTATACCAAGCTTGATCTCCAAGGAGTCTATAACTTGGTCCGTATCAGGGAAGGACATGAGTGTAAGATGGCATTCCACACCCGCTTTGGGCACTTTGAGTACCTAATAATGCCCTTCGGGTTGCTTAACGCTCCTGCCGCGTTCCAGTATTATATCAACAATGTTTTTCGGGACTATTTAGATCTGTTTGTCATCTTCTACCTAGAAGATATTCTAATCTATCTTCCTCCCTAGATGCTCATCACAGACACGTCAGATGTGTTTTGACACAACTTAGCCCTTGTACACACGGTCGGACATTCCGACAACAAAATCCATCGGAATTTGTCCGATGAATTCTGTCCGAAACTGATGTTGCATACACACGGTCGGACAAAGTTGTTGGAAAATCCGATCGTACGTAACGTGATGACATTATTTCGTTACGAAGGGACTACGTTCAGGCTGGTAGCCAATAGCTTTGGTCTAGGAATTTGATCTGAGCATCCTGCGTGGCACTTTGTCCGATCGGAATTCTCTACACACAATCAAAGTATGATCAGATCATGTTGTCGGAAAGTTTTATAGCCCAGCTCTAAAACTTTGTCTGTCGGATATTCCGATGGAAACAGTCCGATGGAGCCCACACACAGTCGGATTATCCGACAACACGGTCTGATCAGACATTTTCCATTGGAATGTCCGACCGTGTGTACAAGGGCTTAGACAGCAAGGCCTGTACGTGAAGTCTGAGAAATGTGAATTTGAACAAGAGAGTATACCATTCCTGGGATTAATCATCTCCATAGAAGGCATCAAGATGGAGCCACAGAAGATTGCTGCAATACTTGACTGGCCATTTCCTGATGATAAAAAAGGAATAGTTTCGTTGGATACTCTAATTGCCCCTATTACCCAATTAACTAAACAGGGAGTTCACTTCCGTTGGACCCCGGAAGCCCAAGTTGCCTTCGAATCTTTCAAAGGATTATTTAAATCTGTCTCCTTTTTAAAACACCCCGATTCTGCTCTACCATTTGTACTTGAGGTGGATGCTTCTGAGATCGCTGTTGGAGCAGTAGTCTCCCAACGCCAAGGAACCAAGTTGCTGCTCCACCCAGTAGCCTTCTTCTCCTGTAAACTATCGGCTGATGAAAGAAATTAAGATGTGTGGGATCAGGAACTGCTTGCAATCAAATCTGCACTAGAAGAATGGCAGTACTTACTAGAAGGAGCGACTCACATCTTGATCTTCACTGATCATAAAAACCTGGAGTACTTGGGGTCAGAAAAGAGGTTGAAACCATGGCAAGCCAGGTGGGCATTGTTTTTCTCTAGGTTCTTTTTTCATGTCACCTATCCACCAGGGTCTATAAATACAAAACCTGACGCTTTATCCAGAATTTTCCACAAATCTATAGAAGTAACTCTCCCTGATACTATTCTTTCCCCAGGGAATTTTCTTCTGTTGCAGAAAGATTTGCTCTCCCGGGTGAGAGCAGGCTACTCTGGGGTGGGCACCCCCCGCGGGATCAGAACTACTAGAGACAGGTTGTTCTGGTACAAGTCCCTATATTGGAACTTTGTCATGATCATGCACTAGCTGGACATTTTGACATAACCAAAACCACCGATTTGGTACAACGTACCTTCTGGTGGCCTCAGGTAGGCAGAGACTGCAGAAAGTGTGTGGAAACCTGTGTCACTTGCATTCGGAACAAAATCAGTAGAGCTAAAGCCTGGGGATTATTGAAACCACTGCCTGTTCCGGATAGACCCTGTAAGATGTTATCCATAGACTTTAATTATAGAATTACCCCCAGAAGAGGACCATACCACCATCTTTGTGGTGGTGGACCGGTTGTCAAAGATGGCACACTTTATCCCTATGAAAGGCAATCCCTCAGCTTCCAAGACTGTGCAGGTATTCATCAGAAAAATCCTCAGACTTTATGGAGTACCGGCCAACATTATCTCGGATCGGGGGGGGGGGGGTACAGTTTACTTTACGATTCTGGAGGTCCTTATGCAAAGCTTTGAAGACTGAGCTATCATTCTCTTCTGCTTACCATCCCCAGACAAATGGGCAAATGGAGAGGACCAACCAAACCCTTGAACAATAACTCCGCTGCTTTTCTTCATTTACCTAAGATGGCTGGATCTCCTTGCTTCCTCTGTCTAAATTTGCCTACAATAATTATACACACTCCTCTACAAAACAAACCCCATTTTTTGCAAATTATGGCTTCATCCTTCATTCCTGCCTAGCTCCATTCCAGGATGTTCTGTACCAGCAGTTCATGAAACAATAAATTTTTCTCTCTCAACAATCAGCTCTTGTAAGAAACAGGACACAGGAACACAATAAAGAGGTTTTTGATACAAATAAACATGGGGAACTGTCACTGGCACACAGTAATCTAGTTTGGTTGTCTACACTGAACCTGAAGAGGGCATGTCCTTAGAAAAAATTGGGTCCTAAATTCATAGGCTTGTTTCCTGTAAAAAGGAAAATCAATGAAGTGGTTTAAGAGCTGGAACTTACCGAGTCACTAAAAATTCATCCCGTTTTTCATGTAACATTGTTAAAACCCTCTGTTGCCAATCCCTTTCCTGGCCGAAGCTCAGATCCTCCTGACCCTGTATTAGTGGACGGGGAAGATGAGTTTGAGGTAGAAGCAATACTGCATTGCAGGAGAAGAAACAATGAAACTCAATTCCTAATCAAATTGAAAGGTTTTGGACCCGAAGAAAATTCATGGGAACCTGAAGAAAACATCCACGCTAAGAGCCTGGTCCAATCATTCAAGAGGTCCTATCCCTAAAAATGGGCCAGAATAGGCAACCGGAGGCTGCCCCAGGGGGGGGGGGGGGGGCAATTTCAGGAAGATCCTGCAAGTAACATGCAAATTAGACCTATTGGTGCGCGTTTGTGGGCACGTTAGCACCTGGCAGGTTATTTAAACCTGTCTGACATAGCTAACAATGTTTGCTCTGCAGCTGTGTGTGTTCCCTGAAAATCCAATATCTGCTCTTGTTTGACTCGGCTTGTTTTGAGACCAGTTCCTGTTATCCACCTGCATCTGACCGTTGGCTTGTTTGATGATTCTTCTGCCTGCTTCTCTTGTACCTCTGTTTGCCAGCCTGATTACCGACCCGGCCTGTCTGACATTCCAAGACTCTCCTCCAGTCTATGCCTAGATCCTCCTACCCTTAGATAAGGAGGGGGGAGGTAAAAGATAAAAAATTTAAAAAGTGGGCTGTGGTGCTAAAACCCAGTGTGTGTGCAACTCTGTGCATACAAGTATATGTGCATCAAATGTACCAGTGCTATCAAACAATTATTAATGGTCTAATGTATGTGTAAAGTGCTAGTGCTACAGTGACCCATCCATATATTCTACTTATATTATGGATAACAATTTCATAAGAAATCCTGAAAAACAGAAAAGAATACAAAAGATACAAAAATCCAAATAATTCAAAAGTGCAAATGAATTAATCTCAGCAATCATGCAGAATTCGTGCAAAATAATTTAGTCCCAAGAAATGTCCTTTAACGCAATAACTATTCCAAAATCGCATTCAGAAATCGCTGGAAAGTCGAATGCCGTAATATTTTGAAAGATGGTAGTAAAGTCAAGTGACTAGTGCAAAAAAGTCAATGTAGAGAGAAAACATTCATCCCCGGTGCGCCACTCAGTATTGTGGAAATGTGATTGCTCTCACCAGATCCAATCCCACTGAGGGGTTAAACGAGCTTTCACAGTGTAAGCCACTGTGCTGCTACTTTAACGCTGCTGCTGGTGCGCTGGGACAATGCTCACTCTTCAGTTCATATATGCTCCGGTTATATACAAGGGGGAAGGGGGGGGGAGAAGCATATCCATGGTGCAAATAACATTTTTAAAAAGCTTTCATTTAATTAAAAGAAAATGTACTCACAATATATTCAGAGTAATTCACGTGTGTAAAGACAAACCAGAGAGGTAAACTCCGCCGGCCGCTACTGCTGCTGGCTCTGGGGAAGGTGCACGTACGTGGCCACACCCTACGCATTTCGTCAGAGTGACGTCTTCTGGAGCGGCCATGTTGGTGCACCTTAATGTTTAAATGGGGTGCAGTGCTCCGTTGCGCTTTCGCGGGTCAAACCGCACCATTTTTGGTATGGGAATTCCTTATCCTACGGTTTATCTATTTCTACTCCATGCATATATTACGCCTCGGAGATAAATTACTATTTTATTGTATATAGTGGCGCATCTCTTGCAATTAGTAATTATATATACATATTTGAGCACTGTAGCCTACTTATTATGCCTGGGCAAGCTTATTACTAACCAGATGTGCAACTAAATATAATAAAAATTGCAATAAAATTAAATGAAAATAAAAATAAAAATAAAAATCCCTGAATTAGTACAATACCGAACCATTTAAAAAATAGAATCAGCTTACAAATAGAAATACAATCAGCATTACAGGTTAAAATAAAAAAATAGAAATACGAATGAATGAATTGTTGAACTGCCATAATCCATATGTGAATGCCGAATTTGCTCTAATAAGAGAGCCCTAATTATGCTTTTATTAGATTCTACATAAAACTAGAGATCTTTATTTTACTGAAATAACATTAGGTTAAAAATATATCTGCAAGAGAGGATATTCCTCTTGTAATCAGAAGGAATGTATTTATAAAGGAGGAAGATGTGAAGATTCAAGGTTTTTCCAAGGTTTTCTAGCAAGGTTTTTTAGCCATGGTTAATTAGATTAAGTTTTTATTTCTCAAACGCCCAAATTATTATGATGGATTAAAAATCTTTATTGTGATTTATAGGGCCAGAAGGAGGAATCTTTGTCCGATCTAAACTAGTAACATCAGTTATAGTTGTTCTACAGAGTGTTAATATATGGTTCTTGTGTATGTTATAAAACATTTTATATTAAATACCAAATTTTCGTCCTGGTATCCATATAACATGGGATACCCCAGGGCAGGAAAGGAGTATATATTAGTATTTGTTTTTTACTTACATATTAATGCTGTTGAATGCATAACATTCGATCCAACCGAATGTACAACATTCGATCTGAACTTCTGAAAAAATATATCAATATTGTTTCTATCATGGTTTTTGATAGATACATAACATTTGATTCGGACGTTGCGATTATGAATACACAACATTCGATTAAAAAATCGTGTTACATAGGCAAATGAGAGGCCTAAACTAGTGATGTCATCGTAAGTGAGTGTTAATATGTGGTTTTTGTATATGTTAAAAAAACATTTTATATTAGATGCATAATTTACGCCCTAATTTCCATATGCCCTAGGATGCCCCAGGGCCTGAAGGGCGGAAAAAGGAGTATCAATTAATATTTGTTTTCTCTTACCTATTGATGCTATTGAATGCATAACATTCGATCCCACCGAATGTGCAACATTCGATCTTAACTTCTAGAAAAATATATCAATATTGTTTCTATTATGGTTTTTGTTAGATACATAACATTTGACTCGGACGTTGCGGTTATGAATACACAACATTCGATCCAAAAGTCATGTTCGATAGGCAAATGTGAGGCCCGGTAAAGAGGGGATATTATTATTAGAAATTAGTCAGAAAGCAATTAAGGTCCAAATCCACATTCATTCCCCTTGGTTGAAGGGTATCTAAGTTAAAGATCCATTTGGTCTCGTTTTTGGATATTTTAATTGTTTTATCTTCTCCTCTCCAATGGCCTCTTATTTTGTCAATTCCATAGAACACCATCTGCCCTGGGTCACGATTATGGAAGTCTCTGAAATGTTTGGAAACACTATGTTTGTGAAACCCCTTTTTTGATATTCGTAATGTGTTCCCCTATTCTAATTCGAAGTTCCCTTGTTGTTCTCCCTACGTATTGTTTAAGGCAGGGGCACTCAATGACATAGGTGACATAAGAACTACTGCAGGTAATAAGCTCATTTATTTTGTATTTTTTCTCATTGGAGGTTGATTTGAAGGTGGTTCTCTTTTTATCCGTCTTCTTACTGACTCTACAGGGAAGGCATTTTCCACATTTGTAAAATCCTTTTAAATTTCCCGCAATCTTTATTTGTTTGGGTGGGTCCACTGTATTTTTGACCAACTTGTTCCGAAGTGTGGGTGCCCTTCTATAGATGAACCGAGGTTTTTTTGGTAAAATGGCATTAGGTGAACTATCTGCCTTCAGAATGGGCCAGTGTTTTCTAATGATGTGTTCCACATCTTTCTACTGTCTGTTGTATCCAGTGAGAAAGGCAATTTGCAAGTTGTTATGTTTCACTTCTCGTTTTTTATCTTCTAATAGTTTGTTTCTTTCCATTCGTTATACTTCGTTCTTCAATTTGCATAGGCCCTTTTCCTCATACCCTTTCTTCTTGAATCTTTCGATGACTGTTTCTGCCTGTTGGTCAAAGTCTGCACTCTTACTGCAATTTCTATGTAATCGCATAAGCTGACCCTTGAGTATGTTCCCTAACCACCTCGGGTGGTGGCAGCTGTTTGTAGGGATATAGCCATTGCGATCAGTAGGCTTGAAGTAGGTGTGTGTGCCTAAACTGTTTTCTTGTTTGTAGATCTGTAAATCCAGATAATTCATGCTGTAGTCATTATAATTGCCTGTGATTTTTATACTATATATGTTGTTATTAATTTTGTTGAAAAAATCTTGCAGCTGTTCCAGTGTGCCCCCCCACACTATTATGATGTCATCAATGTATCGACGGTATAATTTTAGGTTCTTTCTATGAACTCCATGTATTTGCTCCTCTTCCCACCTGTTTAGGAACAGGTTTGCTACACTTGGGGCATACTTGGCACCCATGGCTACGCCTTTTGTCTGGGTATAATAAGTCCCTTTATACCAAAAGTAATTATGGTTCATTGCCATTCTTAGACCATCCATTAGATATTTAATCTGTTCCTGTTTCAAGTCAGATTGCTGTTGTAGCGCCCACTCAACACTGCTGAGTCCATCTTCTTCTTCAATGTTTGTATACAATGATTCTACATCGATGGTGACCAGTATGTCACTTTCTTTAATTGTCAGTCCTCTTAATTCTTCCATGAGTTGTTTACTGTCTCGTAAATACGATTTTCCTTTTGTCACCAATGATTGTAAAAAACTGTCAATGTAGGCCCCTAATCTAGAGTACAGGGAGTCAATTCCACTTATAATTGGTCTTCCTGGTGGATGAGTTTGATTCTTATGAATTTTGGGAACGTAATACATAATTGGGGTCTTCGCTGCCTTCGGTGTAAGGTACCTTGCCTCTTTTTTGTTCCTTCCTTTTTCCACATACTTCTTGAGTTTCTTTTCGTATTCCACTTTTGGATTTTTCTTTAGTTTCTTATAAGTATTGGGTATATTAAGTATATTTTCCATTTCTTTTTCATAGTCTTGTTTGTTTAATATGACTAAGCCCCCTCCTTTATCAGCTGGTCTGATAACTATACCCTTACGTTTCTCTATTTGTTTAATGGTCTCCCATATGTTTCTCCCTTGTAGACTGTGTGGTTATCTTCCTTTACATGAAGTTTTTTTGTCCCAAAGAATTTTCTAATATTAAGTTTTCTCACAAATATTTGAAGATCAATGTATGTATCAAACTTATCAAGTCCCTTATCTGGGGCAAATTTCAGCCCCATATCTAACACTCTGAGTTCTTCTTCTGTAAAATTAACCTGACTTAGATTGTAAATGCCCTCTCCTACTGCTCCCTTCTTTTTCTGGAGGCCTCCTCTCTTGCCTCGTGTACGTTTTCTGTTCGCCAACCTGGTGTTCTGTGTGGTTCCTCCCTTCTTTGATCCTAATGGTGTTCGTATTCCCCATAATTCCTCCTTGGATTTTCTTGTCTGGTCCATCTCGGATTCCATCCTTCGTTTCTTCTGGGGGGTCCCTGTTGGTAGTTTCTTCCCAGGTATCGGAAAGGTTTCCATTCTCTCTGGGGACCATATCGTGTATCTGTTGTTCTCGGCGGTCTGTATTCTTGTCCCCTGTGAAAAAAATCCCTTTGATACCTTCTATTTCTGAAGGGAGTATGTTGGGGGTATTCCCTCAGAGGGGAGTATCTGTTAGGGTGTCTTGGGATATTGGGTGTATAGGGGGTACGGTTGCTTCAATATCTATTCTGATCCTGTTCTTCTGGGATCCTACTTTCTGGTCTCCTGTGTGCTGGAGTAAAAGGGATATCTGGTCTTGTTATGCCATTTTGTGTTTTTGTGGTCTCGTGCCACTGTTGTTCCTCACCTTGGATTGAATTTTCTCTCGATTCCTCCATTTCTGATATTTCATTATCTATATCACTATAGTTACTATCTATTTGCCACTTATAGACCTGTTGGTTCTTATAATCCAACACGTCCCTTTTAAACTTTTTCTGTTTCTTCTGTTGCACTTCTTTGTCATACTTTTTTATAGCCTTCCTTTCTTGTAGTCCCTTTTCTTTATCAATGTATTCTGCTGTCTCCTTGAATGGTATGAGTTGGTCCCTAATTTGTAGTATTTCCGTTTCTATATTCTTTAATTTGTGCTGATGTCTTATCACTATTTTTTGTAAAAGCTCAGTCTCACTTTGGTTAAAGAATTTATACCATTCTTCCATTAAACTCTTGTCATTAATCGCATCGTTTGGGGAGACATCCCATCGTAACCTTCTGGGAGTTATTTTTTCGGCTATGTACATCTCAAGTATGGCCACATCCCACCATACTCTTAATTGTTTCTCAAGACAATGTTTTAGATGTTTAAATAGGCTATCTAAGTCCTGCCTAATAACCACATGTTCTTCATTGAACACTTCCATCAAATTAACCTTTCTGCTACTGACATATTTAAAAATGTCCATTGCTGCAACTTGAATTGGGAACAAGAAGTCCCCACTAGGAAAAGTAGATAGATAAAGTCGCGCTACGGACTATTTTCTTAATCTATGACCAAAAAAATAAATAAATAAATAAATAAACCGTGGGTAAGGAAACTAATAACGGGTTAGAGCTGCCTATGCCTACATCCTCCTACCCTTAGATAAAGGGGAGGTAAAAGATAAAAAATGTAAAAAGTGGGCTGTGGCGCTAAAACCCAGTGTGTGTGCAACTCTGTGCATACAAGTATATGTGCATCAAATGTACCAGTGCTATCAAACAATTATTAATGGTCTAATGTATGTGTAAAGTGCTAGTGCTACAGTGACCCATCCATATATTCTACTTATATTATGGATAACAATATATGGATATGGAATATCAAGACCTGGTGTGTTTTATTTATATATATATATATATATATATATATATATATATATATATATATATATATATATATCTTTTTTTTCTTTTTGCTGTTTTTAAAAATAAAATATTTTTATTCAAAAAAAAAATTCTCCTCCCCCTTGTTGTATTCACATATACAATTATGCCTAAAAATTCCAACACAATCAACAATTTTTGTTGAGGTTTTTTTGTGTTCCTCTCCCTCCTTTCCCCCTTTTTTTCAAGCTACATAAAGGACGTGGCATACAGGTTTTTTCTATGGTGTATCCCCAGGACCACCCTGTGGTAGATACACACCAAATCTATTTCTGTCCATTAGAATGCTTGAAAGTTTCTCCTGAAACATAATCAAAGAAATTTTTCGTTTGGTGGCTGGAAAGGATACCTTCGGCTGTTTCCAGGACTTTGCTATCGTCAGCTTCGCTCCCAGTAGAATAAAATGTATAAGTTTGCGTGTGGCTGTAGGCATCCTGGGAAGAGAAGAAAAACAATTCTTACCCCCTGACGCCCCTCAATTCCCCCTCCCAACACAAATCCCCTCAATCTCTTTACATCGCCTCCACCTCACATAATACCACAGTACCAAGGACAGCCATCAGTTCTGCCCATCTCTGGTCCCGGGCCTGACCTCTAACTCAGTAATACCACCAGCTGATTAGTAACCCCATATCATTTGTACTCCCTGCTCTTTTTTTTTTTCACAATAGTTTTTATTGAGGGTTTTTAGTAAACAAAGAACAGAAATTGTACACACATTAGAAAATGCAGTTTAAAAAAAAATACAACGTACAACATTAGAGTAGGTGTTTTTGACAATAAAATCAGTGTTAACAAAATGAGAATCGCTCCTTGGGGTTGTACACTATTGTGTTCTCATTTATAGCTTTAGTATCGAATTATATAGTCACATCTACACGTTTCAAAAATACGTTAAAACGAATTACCCCTAAGAGCGTAGATAGTCCAACGTATGTAAAAGGAGGAAAGAAAACATAAAAATGAAAATAAGGCAGGGAAAAGATGGGGAAGACTAACAGGGTATTATATAAGTGGGTTTCGGATGGACCTTTATCTTGTTCTGGCGTGTAGCAGAGAGACATATCACCAGTATGTAATAGACAAAGGGGGAGATCACTAAGTTACAGTAAATAGTCATCATTAGGCTTGTTCGGGGAATCTATACAGGGAACTGTTCCGTCCAAATTTTCCACTGGCGTGTGGCCTTCCCCCCCGATCCCCGCCTCCGGGCCAAAAGGATTTTGTACACAGAGTGAGTCTGTATGGTAGGGTACAATTCAGATATGTTTGGTGCCACATCGCTTCTCCATTGTCTGGTTATAAGCAATCTAGCGGCCAAAAGCACATGAATAACCACAGTGCGGAGATCTGGGGGGAAAACCCCAATACCCAGATTCAAAAGAGCTAGGCTTACATTTGGGCAGGTAATCATCCCTGTAACTGAAGAGATCAACCGAAACACTGAATTCCAAAAACTATTCAGATTCTTACAAGACCATAGGATATGCATAAGGTTACCAATTTCTCCACATCCCCTCCAACATAGCTGTGAGTGGTTAGGAGAGAATTTATTCATATGGTAAGGTGTTAGGTACCACCTCAAGGCGACTTTTTGGTGAAGCTCCCAATGGTTAATACATTTAGTTGCTTTATACAGAGTCGTAAAGGCGGACTGCCACTGTTGAGTGGTATATACGGTCCCCACCTCTTTTTCCCATTTTAGATAAGGTGATGTTTTAGCAAACACAGTCTTGTGTTGGAAGAGCAAGTAGAATATGGATATTCCCTTCTTTTGGGTCTGCGGTGAAGTAAGATATTTCCACGCAGTCTCGTGGACAAGCAATTTGTGGGATTGAAGAGACCCCAAAAAAATGAGAAATTTGACCATATGTGTACCTGTCGTGAGTTTGGAGCCCGTATTTTTTTTGGAGAGCATCAAAGGACCGTAAGGAGTTGTTGTGAAACAAGTCAGTAATAGTCTTAATCCCCTTGGACCGCCATCTTCCAAGGGGCACATTTGGGATGATGTCTGCTATTATTTCTAGGGGTATAGGAACGTCAATTTTGTTATCACTTGGTGACAGGGTATTACAGAGAGCCCTCCATGCCTGTAAAGAGGCCTGAATAGTTAAAGGCAGCATCTTAAGTGGAAATGGTTTCCACATGTCCACCAAAAGCATAGACAATAGTACTTTAGTAGGGCCCATTTCCCGTTCAATAGCACCCCACGGAGAGGTCTCTGTATCACAAAGCCACATTCTAAGTTGGACACGTACTGATGCTCTGTAATAGTCTAGAAGGATTGGGTATCCCATCCCCCTGCATTCCTATGTTTTGCTAGTTGAGTTTTTGAGCATCTAGGTCTTTTGGATTGCCAGACATATTTGGTCAATATGGAGTCCAACTTTCTTAAGTGTGTGGTTGAAAGAGGCAATGGCAATGTTCTAAAAACATATAAGATCTGTGGTAAGAGGAGCATCTTAAATGATGCCAGTCTCCCCGACCACGTAATCTCCACTTTAGATAATCGATTACTTTCTTTAAGAAATTGGTCGGAAAGTAGGTGGTAGTTTACTTCAGCCAATCTAGTTGGGTCTGCAACCAATTGGAGGCCCAAGTAGGTTATACTGTCTTCACTCCAGGTGTAGAGGAATAGTCTTTGTATGCTAGCTTGAAGGTCAGGGGGGACATTGATAGGTAAGATTAATGATTTGGAAAAATTAATTTTTGTAATATGAAATTTGGCTGAAACTTTGCAAGATGGTGTGGGCATGAGATAGAGAATGTGTGGGAGAGTTCAGGAATAAAATGACATCATCAGCAAATAAATTAATCTTATGGGAAGTGTTATGAAATGAGAAGCCAATAATATCTGGGTGTGATCTAATTTTTTCCGCAAGGGGTTCTATAAGTAGATTAAAGATGGAAGGTGAGAGGGGACACCCTTGTCTTGCGCCATTTGTAATCTTGAAAGTCAGATAGGGTGTTTGAGGTGTATACCTGGGCAGAGGGCGATGAATAAAGGGCCAGAATAGCTGACAATATGGGTCCATTAAAACCAAATTTTTTAAGAACATGTATCATGTACCCCCAGTGTATCCTGTCGAACGCCTTCTCTGCATCCAAAGAAAGGAGCAGAGAAGGCGTCCGACAGGATTTTGCATGTTGGATTATGTTGATAACTCTGCGAGTTGCGTCTGAAGGTTGTCTGCCTGCTGTAAAGCCTGATTGGTCAGGACTAATCAACGAGGGGAGAATGTCTAAAAGTCTGAGGGCTAGTATTTTGGCATATAGTTTGATATCCGTATTCAAGAGGGATATAGGGTGGATATTTGGGGGGGTATCTGGTGTCTTACCGGGTTTTTGGATGGTAACAACGTACGCTTTAAGCATCTCTGGAGGGAAGGAGGAGGCCAGAATTGCTCTGGAAAAAAACGTCTTGTAGTGCGGGGGATAGGGCTGTCATAAATGTCTTGTAGTAGTCATTTGGAAGACCGTCAGGGCCAGGAGACTTGCCCAAGGGTAGCTTGTGAATAGCTATTTGAATTTCTTTTTCTGATATAGGAGCATTAAGGGTTATCAATTGTGAGTGGGAAAGAGTCGGGAGTTTTACATTTTGTAAAAAGGCCTGAATATCCTCATCTAATGGTTGGTATGTAGCTGGGTCCTTTTCAATATTATAAAGAGAGGAGTAGTATGTGGCAAAGGTATCAGCTATACCCCTGGGATCTAATATTTTAGCACCATCAGGTGTAATTTTGATGAAGGGGATTCTAGCACGGGCTTTGTATTCCTTCAATTTATTAGCCAGTATCTTGCCAGCTCTATTGCCAAAGGCATAGTGGTTTAGTCTTAAAGCTTTAACATATTTGTCATGATTATCTAGAAGCAGTCCCCTGAGTTCGTATCGGAGACTTGTCAACTTATCTGCCAGAGCGACCCCAGGAGTGACCTTAATTTGAGCTTCAATGGTTTTAATCTCTTGAAGCAGAGAATCTAATTTAGCAGACCTCTGCTTTTTTAATTTAGAACTAAGTTGTAGCAGTATACCCCTCAAGGAACGCCTTGTGGGCACACCACAAGGTCATAGGGTTGGAGACAGAATTAGTATTAATGCTAAAAAATTCCTGTAATGTGTTTGTCAGGGAGGTCACATAACTGGGTACTCGGAGCAGACTTGAGTTGGCTCTCCAAACAAAGTCCCCAGTAGGGGTGTCCTTCTCCGCCACCACAACTGAAACCAGTGCATGGTCTGACCAGGAGATATTGTGGATGGCGGAGGAGGATGTTGCTCTTAACAAACTTCTATCAACTATGATCATGTCGAGAATACTTGTTATGTCTAGCCGAATGGAATGAAAAGTCCCTTTCTCCTGGGTGCTGGCATCTCCAAACGTCATAGAGTTCTTCAGAGTGGAGAGTAGATTGGAGTGTGGGTAAAGGTCTCTTAGATTTGGTAGTGGTGTCAATAGAATAGTCCGTAGTGATGTTGAAATCTCCACATAGTAATAGGGCACCTTGTTTAATTTCAGCAATTTTCTTCAGCAGCCTTTTTAAAAACCGTAGCTGATGGGAGTTGGGGGCATAAAGACTGGCCATCGTATAGAGTTTGTTGTTGATTTCTCCTATTACAATGACATAACGCCCATCTGGGTCTACCATAGAAGATCTGAGTGAAAAGGTCACCGAGTCACTGATTGCTAGAGCAACGCCTTTACGTTTATGCGCAACAGAGGCTTGAAAGACATGAGGGTATTTCTTATGTTTGAGTCTATGTTGGTCTTGCAAGGTAAGATGTGATTCCTGTATACATAAAACATCGGCCTTTAATTTACTGGCTTCTCTCCAGTGAGCGGCTCTTTTGGCCGGATGATTGAGCCCATGGGCATTAAAGGTAACCACCTTTACCATTTGTGTGAATTACAAGTGAGAGATAGGAGTTGACATACCTAAAGTCAGTAGTGCGTGCGGGTTTCATCCAGTGTCCATTGGTAGAAGTGATCCTCAAGAGTAACGTAGGAACTGTGGGCAGTTCAGCAAGGTCCATCCTAGGAAGGAAAAGGGGAGGGAATAGGGCAAAAAATAAGAAAAAAAGAGGAAGGGGGAAACAAAACCAAAATCAACGTAGAATGAGAAAAGAAAAGAGTTTAGAATCATAACTTGTTCAGTAAAAAAGAGAAGGGTTCCTCACGGGATCCCGTGGCAGAATTACTGCGCTGTATGCAACGGGTTGTGTAAACACTCAGTGGCTTGTGTGCTTGGGGAGTCGGGTATACATGTCTCTAGTAGATTCGTGCAGGGGAGAATTCAGGTATTTCTCTTGAAGGAGGCAGCTTTATGTTCCCTAGAGACAACCTGCCAGGTGTTATGGACATCCATTGGAGGTGTTGGAGGTGCATGTGTCGCAGACTGATCCGGCAGGATGTCCCAAGTGCGGAGTAGTGCTAGACCCTCTTCCAATGAGTTCACTATGGTTACATGCTCATCTTTAGTTATATGCAGTTTAGCTGGATATCCCCAGCGATAAATGATGGCGTGGTTACGCAGAGCCTTGGTGATGGATAGCAAGGCCTTACGTTTCTGCATAGTATACTGGGACAAGTCCGCAAAAAGTTGAATATTTGAATAGCGTTCAGGCGGTTGTTTATTTTTGCGGTAGGCAGACATAAAACTTTCCTTGACATGATAAAAGTGTACCCGCATGAGAATATCCCTGGGGATGTTGTCTGGTAAATGCGAAGGTTTTGGGATGCAGTGTATTCTATCGATCACCAAGTCAGTCTCAGCTAAGTCTGGTAGAAAGGATTTCATCATGTCCTGGGTATATTGTAGCAGTTGCCCCGCAGTAATTTCCTCAGGGACCCCTGTAATTTTGAGGTTGTTGCGGCGTGACCTGTCTCCCAGGTCCGCGACCTTTGACCTGAGCCAAGTCACCTCATCGGCCTGTTCGTTATGGACATCTACCAGGGAGTTATATGAAGTTGCAAATTCCCCCATTTTGTCCTCAGGTCTGCATGAAGGGAGCTGCGGAGGGACACGAGCATGCCCTTCAGCGTGGTGTCGGACACCGGCTGGTTGGTAGTGGGGAAGGATTGGAGCGTTTCAGCCAGCTCCCTGGTGTCGTCTAGTCATGGTCTCCGCTCACCTTGTCGCCGTCTGAGTCCGTCGTCAGCCATGGTTTTGATTCCACCGGGCTTTGGGACAATGGAGTGGAGATCTCCGGAGGTTCGTGGCGTGAGGGCGTCCGGGAGCTCGGGCTGGGCGTTGATGCTGCAGATCCGCTGGATGTGGGCGACGGGGCGTCGCCGGCGCCATCTTTAAGTAGGCCGCGATCCTTCTGCGGGAAAAAATGTTGACGTTTCTGCAATTGAGAGGCTCCCTTCCTCTTTTTAGCCATGGCGAAGGAGTGAGGGGTGTCTCCTGAAGGGATGGTGCGAGGATGAGCTGGAATGCTCCCCTTAAAACGGTGCTTTCCCCGACTCTAGCACGGAGCTAACTGCCTACACGTCCATGCAGTAGCTCGCTAGCCACGCCCCCCGTACTCCCTGCTCTTTTGATGCCCCACTCAGTAATACCCCCAACTCTGCTGGTCCCCTGCTCAGTAGTAACCTCCAGCTCTTCTGATCCTCTGGTTTTGCGGATCCTCCTCTCTCCCCAGTCCCTGCTCACCTTCCACTATATTGCTCCCTTGCTGTATACCATGTGTGACATATGCTAGTTTTTCTTATCCTGGTTCCCCAGCTCTGCTGATCCTCCACTCAGTAGTAACCCCCAGCTCTGCTGATCCCCCACTCAGTAGTAACCTCAGAATCTGCTTATCCTCTGGATTGCTGATCTCTCCTTCCTGGTTTCCCCAGGTCTGCTTATTCTTCACCATTCAGTTATTTCTCTCTCTCCAGTCACTGCTAACCCCCTACTATATTGCTCCCATGTTGATTACCACATGTGACATCTGCTAGTTTCTCTTGCTCTGGTCCCCTAGCTTTGCTGAACCTCTGCTGCTCCGTTCTATCTCTCCAGTCCCAGCTAACCTTCTGCTGTAGTATATATAAAAGTTCCTGTGAGCTTCCTCTGATTATAAATTGCCTAATTGGCACAGTGAAACATCTGCAAGTGTTAAGAACATCTCATAAAAACATGCAGATACAAGCAAAATTAAATATATACGCTGTGCTTTCAAATATACTCTTCACATTATATATATATATATATATATATATATATATATATATATATATATATGCGTGTGACAATCAAAGTGCAAATATGCGTGTGAATCACACTCCGTGATATATCCAGTAACTAGGGACTATAAAAAGTGACAACAGTGCAGCAAATAGTTATAAATACTTAAAAGTGAACATATAAATGAAAATAAATAATCACACGAGTACAAAGTGCTATAACGCGCATACATATGGCGATTGGTTGAATCAAAATTACTGTTTATAAAATCATATTGTGGACTCAATCCACTAAAACATATAGATGAATAAAAAGTGCTTCTATGTGCATATGTGTCATCCAATTATTTCAATTCAAAAGTGCTTCTAAAGTCCATGCGATTTGGAAACTGCTGTGTAGACAATCCAAAGCAAGCAACAGTGATCATACTCGGGTGCTCCCCCTTAGGTATTAAACGCTCATGTCTGTGGGTGCGACTTTGCACTTAAGCTTAGTCAATACACACCTGTGAACCTCATCTGGGGCTCTGCAGTTTTTACCAGACTCCTAAACCCATCAGCACTATACCTCAGTTGAGTAAAAGAAGGACTGGATGGTGTAATAACGTTTTAACAGTTTATTAATCACATAAAAAACTCCTATGGGGTACTCATAGTACAGGCGCGTCATGGCACCACTCTACATCAGGCAAACAGCATGTAAAGATACTGGATCGGTATTGGGATGGTATGGGATTTTTTCCTGACAAGTCACCTGCTGAACGTCCGTCCTGTTCCCTCCCCAACGCGTATCGATACAGGGAACTTCCATATCTACTTCAGGGGGAAAATATACACCTTCTGCTGTAGTTCTCCCTTTTTGTGCACTACATGTTCTGTCTGCTAGTTTCTCTGCTCCATTCCAGACCCTTCTAACCTTCCTAGTGCTCCATGCTGCACACCAGATGTGATGTCTGCATCAGACACTTCCAGACTGTACACACACGAACTTTAAGTGGCTACAGATTATGTATTTCTGGTTTGCTTGTTGGTATCCCATTGCATCCTGGGATATCTCATACCTCCAAAGCAAAGCTTACTGAATCAAAACCCCTCAAATGTGGCAGGTGCTGTTAGCGAGCATTGTCATAGACTTCTATGAAGGCTTTGGAGATGCTTTGAAGCAAAGCAAACGCAAGAGTTTGAACGGGACTGTGAGCTAACCATTTTAATTAGTGAGAGGTGCTTTAACCTCCTTAGCAGTAATCAAGTGTCGCTCGGGGTGGATTTTCAGTACCAAAAGCGGTAACCCCAAGCCACACTCGGGATCGCAACGCAGGACCCAGGCAAAGTTACTTACTTTGTCCCCAGGATCCTGCGATGTCTCCCTACTGTGTGTGCGAGCTATGTCCTCCTCTGGATCGATCACATTGACAAGCTATGTTCCCTGCGAGCGTTGTGATGCACAGGGACAGAGCACGAGGCCAAATTCAAAAAGTGAAAAACATAATACACATACAGTACACTGTAATCTTACAGATTACAGTACTGTATCACATTATTTCACCTCCCTTTTGTCCCTAATGGTTTGTCCAGTGTCCTGCATGCAGTTTTATATTATAAATACTGTTCTTTCTGCCTGGAAACTGGAAATTCTCCATAGCAACCAAAAAGCATTGTCAAAAGTGGTTTCAGACCAGCTAGACAGCGATAATAAATTAGCATCACTTGCAGAATTGAGCGATAGTGATTTGTGGGGAAATTCATCAAACACTGAAAGTAATGACAGTGACAATTCTGCAACTGAGCAAGTTTCAGTGTTTTTGATTTGAATACATTATTGAATAATTTTTATTATTATTATATTATTTGCTATGATTATTTATAGTTATTTATAATAATTTATGATTTAGTTTTTCAAACGTTATCATACCCAGGATGTCTTCTAGACTCTTGTTTGGACAGATTTAAGAGTGTTATTCCTAATGCTGGGTACAAGTGACCAGACTTTCCAGCAAAAAAAGGTCCGACGGTCTTCCCGATGGAGTTCCGACAGACTTTCGATGGACTTCTGACCGAACGGACTTGCCCACACACAAACGGACCAAAGTCTGTTAGTTTTGAACGTGATTATGTATGACGGGACTAGAAAAGGAAGTTCAATAGCCCGTAGCCAATAGCTGTCCTAGCGTCATATTTGGTCTGTCGGACCAGCATAAAGTCTAACGGATTTCCGAATAGAAATTTATTCTGTCAGACAGATTTGAAACATGTTCTATTTCTAGGTCCGTCTGAATTTTTGACAAAAAAAGTCAGATGAAGCCCACACACAATCGTAATATCAGACGGAATGATTCTGTCTGACCTTTTCTGCCGGAAAGTTTGGTTGTGTGTACGCCGCAAAAGAATTACAGGCCTGCAATATAAAAACGCCAAATTCCCTTACAAAACATTGTACCGCTTTGAGCATCAAAAATCTGAAATAATCATACCTCCAGGGAGGTTAATTGGCAATCAGAGCGTGTTAAATTCCACGCTTCAAGTCAAGTGCAAATGAGCCCTAACTGTGCATTTTGGTGTAGCAGATTTGGTTACCTTTTGCAAATCAGTGTAATCTTGATGGTGTGTGTCTAGTGGTTGCACAGATCATTGCTGAGACATGTTCCTGCAAATTTGAGTAGTGTGACTATACCTGTGTGCAGACATAAATTATACAGAAAGTAGGGGCTTGTGCAAAGCAGAAAATGAAACAGTCTATTACAGCACAGTGTTATGCCCCTCACTACACATGACTGAGGTGTATTTGGGCACACTGATAACTCCTCTCATACCAATGCATTCCAGTAGGCACAGAATCTCTTTGAACTTTTATTGATACAAGATAGAACAAAACTGTAACAGATACAAACAAAATGCAATTAATAAAAGATCATACAATTAGTGCCTCTATCTAGCTGAAGACACAAATAGTAAACATATCGAAGATGGATCCGGATGGCTAGCGTAGAACTTTGCAGCCAATGTGCTTGCTTCCAGGGTGAAAGGAAAAAGACTGAAGAAGCTGACGCAAGGCCTCATGGGATTGAAAGTACGGAGGCTTGCATGTACCAAATCTAACCAGCTATTCTAAATGACTACATTGAAATAGATATAGCGCAGTTATACAAAATGACCACGAGATGGCAGCATAGATTAATCTAATTAACCACTTGACCACTGGGCACTTAAACACCCTTAATAACCAGACCAATTTTCAGCTTTCGGTGCTCTCACATTTTGAATGACAATTACTCAGTCATGCAACACTGGACCTATATGAAATTTTTGTCCTTTTTTTCACACAAATGGAGCTTTCTTTTGGTGGTATTTAATCACCGCTGGGTTTTTTATTTTTTGTGCTATAAAAGAAAAAATACAGAAAATTCTGTAAAAAAATGAATTTTTCTTCATTTCTGTTATACAATTTAGCAGATTAGTAATTTTTTCTTCATAAATTTTGGCCAAAATTTATACCACTACATATCTTTGGTAAAAATAAGTACAAATTGGTGGATATTATTTGGTCTTTGTGAAAGTTATAGAGTCCACAAGCTATGGTGCCAATATCTGAAAATTGATCACACCTGAAGTACTGACGGCCTATTTCAATTCTTGAGACCCTAACATGCCAGAAAAGTACAAATACCCCCCCAAATGACCCCTTTTTGGAAAGAAGACATTCCAAGGTATTTAGTAAGAGGCATGATGAGTTTTTTGAAGTTGTCATTTTTTCCCACAATTCTTTGCAAAATCAAGATTTTTTTTACTTTTTTTTTTTTTTTTTCACAAAATTGTCATATTATCAGTTTATTTCTCACACAGCATATGCATACCACAAATTACACCCCAAAACACATTCTGCTATTACTCCCGTGTACGGCAATACCACATGTGTGAGACTTTTACACAGTGCGGCCACATACAGAGGCCCAACATGCAGGGAGCGCCATCAGGCGTTCTGGAGCACCCAGGACAATTCTGACATTTCTCTCCTACATGTAAAAATCATCATTTATTTGCTAGAAAATTACATCGAATCCCAAAACATTATATATGTTTTTTTAGCAAACACCCTGGAGAATACAATGGTGGTCGTTGCAACTTTTTATCTCGCACGGTATTTGCGCAGCAATTTTTCGAATGCTTTTTTTTGGAAAAAAAACTGTTTTGTGCTTAAAAAAAAAAAAACACAGTAAAGTTAGCCCAATTTTTGCATAATGTGAAAGATGAAGTTACACCGAGTAAATTGATACCTAACATGTCACTCTTCAAAATTGCACAGGCTCGTGGAATGGCGCCAAACGTCGCTACTTAAAAATCCCCATAGGCGACAAATTAAATTTTTTTTTACTGGTTATATGTTTTGAGTTACAGAGGAGGTCTAGGGCTAGAATTATTGCTCTCGCTCTAACGTTTGCAGCGATACCTGACATGTGTGGTTTGAACACCGTTTTCATATGTGGGCGGGACTTACGTATGCGTTCGCTTCTGCATGCGAGCACATGGGAACAGGGGCGCTTTATAAAAAAAAATAAAAAATTTTATTGTTCATTTTACTTTATTTATTTTAGTTTGACATTTTTTCCCCCAAAAATACATTTTTTGATCACTTTTATTCCTATTACAAGGAATGTAAACATCCCTTGTAATAGGAATATGGCATGACAGGTCCTCTTTACAGTGAGATGTGGGATCAATAAGACCCCGCATCTCACCTCTAAGCTGGGAAGCCTGAAAAAAAAAAAAAAAAAGATTCTGGATTTGATAGTATTGGCGAGTCGGTAGAAGCACCGGAGGGCGGCGGGAGGGGGGGTGTCTATGGCTGGGTATTGCAGGGTATCACCGACTATGGCTGGGTATAGCAGAGTATGGCTGGGTATCTCAGAGTATGGCGTTGCAGAGTATTGCGTTTCAGAGCATTGCAGGATATTGGAGGGTGTTGCAGAGCATTGCAGAGTGTTGCACGGTATTGGCGGGTGTTGCAGAGCATTGCAGAGTGTTGCAGGGTATTGGTGGGTGTTGCAGAGCATTGCAGAGTGTTGCAGAGCATTGCAGAGTGTTGCAGGGTATTAGCGGGTGTTGCAGAGCGTTGCAGGGTATTGCAGAGTATTGCAGGGTAATGCAGAGTATTGCAGGGTATTGCAGGGTATTGCAAAGTATTGCAGGGTATTGCAGGGTATTGCAGGGTATTGCAGAGTATTGCAGGGTATTGCAGGGTATTGCAGAGTAATGCAGGGTATTGCAGAGTATTGCAGAGTATTGCAGGGTATTGCAGAGTAATGCAGAGTAATGCAGAGTAATGCAGAGTAATGCAGAGTAATGCAGAGTAATGCAGGGTAATGCAGAGTAATGCAGGGTATTGCAGGGTATTGCAGGGTATTGCAGGGTATTGCAGGGTATTGCAGAGTAATGCAGAGTAATGGCAGGGTATTGCAAAGTATTTGCAGGGAATTGAGGGGTTAATTTTCGGTGAGCAGCGATGTGGGCACTGCAGATGCAGCCCACATCGCTGCTGACACCGATCTCCTCCCCCTCCGCTGTTCCGATCGGTACAGAGAGGGGGAGGGAGGAACCGGCGTCATAACATGACGCCGGTTTGTTTACAAGTGATCACTCCGTCATTTGACGGAGCGATCACGTGGTAAACGGCCGCGACGAGCGGCCGTTTACCGTGATCCGTGATGCGCCGGGTCCTGTGGACCCGGCGGTCACGGATGCTCTCGAGTGCGCGCCCCAGGGGGCGCGCGAGTGCGGAATTCTGGGAGGACGTCATATGACGGCCTCCCACAGTTAAGAAACCGCCCTGAAGCCGTCATTCGGCTATAGGGCGGTTATTAAGTGGTTAAACCAAAAAGTCAATCAGAAGATAACAAACCTTTATATACGAAGGCATGATACACAGCAATGCCAATAGCCAAAATAATTCTAGAAACAGTTTTTGTACTTCCACAAGTTCAATACACAGAAAATCCCAATGCAGGGACAGATTTTCAAACTGTAGAAAGTTTTTGAAGACACATATGGTTAATGTAGAAGACTGCATTCTGATTCTCAGTTGCTTCTAAGCAGATCTCAGAGTCTATAATGCAGAATATGCTCACACAGAGTGTAGAAAGGCCATATGTTTGCTACCTTCTTACTGTTTCAAATGCCATTTTATATATTGATATACCTCCATAGACCCATTCTGTTCTAAAAGTATGGTCACCTGCTGACTTGGCACCATCCACAGGAAGCTTTATTCTTAAATAAACCACAGGAGTTGAATCCAACACAATTTTACTTTAGATAAATGTTGTACAGGGGATGATTTCCAACCCTTTGAAGTGTAAAAACAATGGAGTTGATATACTAAATGCAAATAGGCTTTTCACCTTATATGCTGCAATTTTACAACATTCAGTTTTCCCTTAGAGCCTTTAATCAGCCTCATTGTTTTTAGACTTCAAAGAAGTATAAAATGAACTTTGCAAAGTGAACAGTCTATTTGCCTTTAGTAAATCAAGCCCAAAGACTATATGAGCCTTGTTTCTGCAATGACTTTGAGGGAACATAAAAGAAAACAGGGATGATCTAGGTAGAGATATCTGCTACACCAAAATGCACCTTACTTACTTGCATTGAACAGGGGATGAGAAACAGAGAGATGTACTAAATCACGTATAAACAAGTTATAGTTGTTCTAAACCACCAATAGATGTTAGCAAACAAAATAATATCAAGCAACAGTTCAGTGTAATAACAGAAAATACATCGTAGGTCCCGTATAAAAAGCATAAGGGTCAAGGACCAGTACTGGGTGGCAACGTACTTAGACCCCCGGTACAAACACAAAATGGTGGAAATGTTACCACCGTCACAGAGGGCTGTCAGAATGGAGCACTTCCAGGCCTTGCTTCGAGAAATGCTGCATTCTGCTTTTGCGTGCGCTGGCAGAGGAGCAATTCCCAGTCCCAGAGAAGGAGTTGCGGATACCAATCCAACAGCGCCTGCAAGAAGAGGCCGGTTTGAAGATGTGTTGGTGACTTCTGATATGAGGTCATTCTTTCAGCCGACCCATCGACAGGTGTCATCTGGATCCAGCATCAGGGAACGCCTAGACCATCGGGTGTCTGACTACATCAGGTTAACGACCAATGTGGACGCTCTGAGGAGTGATGAACCCCTGGACTACTGGGTGGGCAGGTTTGACCTCTGGCCATAGCTTGCCCAATTTTCAATCGAACTGTTGGCTTGCCCCTCGTCCAGTGTCCTGTCCAAAAGGACGTTCAGCGCAGCAGGGGGGATCGCGACCGATAAGCGTACTCGCCTAGCTCACGACAGTGTTAACTACCTCACATTTCTAAAAATGAATGAGCCATGGATCTCGGAGGAATTCAACACATGTGACCAATAGACCATGTATATGTCTATAAAAGATTATATTTATTTGAGCACTCAGACCTTCTTTCTTTATTTGGCTCACTTCCTTGTCCAAAAAAAGCACACTGTACTATATGCCCGTACCCTCCTGTTTGAAGAGGTTGAGCAGTGTAATTTTTCTACTGGGGCTGCTTATTATGAGGGGCTCCCACCATCCCTGTGATGTGCTGACTTCCTCCTGGGGCTGCTTATTATGAGGGGCTCCCACCATCCCTGTGCTGTGCTGACTTCCTCCTGGTGCTGTACCTCTGCTGTGCGTATTATGAGGGGCTCCCACCATCCCTGTGCTATGCTGACTTCCTCCTGGGGCTGCTTACGGTGCAGGTGTCAGTGCTGTATATGACGGTGCTGGTGTCAGTGCTGTATATCACGGTGCTGGTGTCAGTGCTTTATGTCACGCTGCTGATGTCAGTGCTCTCTATCACAGTGCTGGTGTCAGATCACTCTATCACGGTGCAGGTGTCATTGCTGTATGTCACGCTGCTGATGTCAGTGCTCTCTATCACGGTGCTGGTGTCAGTGCTGTATATCACGGTGCTGGTGTCAGTGCTTTATGTCAGGCTGCTGATGTCAGTGCTCTCTATCACGGTGCTGGTGTCAGATCACTCTATCGCGGTGCTGATGTCAGTGCTCTCTATCACGGTGCTGGTGTCAGTGCTCTCTATCATGGTGCTGGTGTCAGTGCTCTCTATCACAGTGCTGGTGTCAGTGCTCTCTATCACAGTGCTGGTGTCAGTGCTGCATATCACGGTGCTGGTGTCAGTGCTTTATGTCACACTGCTGATGTCAGTGCTCTCTATCACGGTGCTGGTGTCAGATCACTCTAGCACGGTGCAGGTGTCATTGCTGTATGTCACGCTGCTGGTGATCATCTCCTGCACCCTCTTCTTTGCCTACCCTGACCTTCCCTCTCCTCCATTGCCTTCATGCGCTCCCCAGTCCTGAATTGTCACAATTTCACATATAAAAAAAGAATGCTTGTAGTTGATCCCAGATTCACCTCATACATGTGTTATGTCATTCGCCATGTGGTGGGACTATGTGTGCACAGCTAGTAATTATTTTGTGGCTGCAAATTTGACCTGTAGGTTTGCAAAGTTCGCCTCCCATTGAAGTCAATGGGGCCTGCCGCGAACGTTTTGGTTTGCGAACTGTCGGCCTCGTTCGCGAAACGTCCCGACGGAAGTTCGTCCATCACTAACCTCCAGTCCTGTCAAAAACCTGCACTGAGAGAAATTAAGGTATAGCAATAGGTGTCCCAAGTACTTGCAGCCAATCTGCTAGCAGTACACCACCAATTGATTTTAGCAGGCAAATTTCCCTACCCCAGTTGCTGAACCATAAAAATAAATTCAGTCCCAGCCATCCACATGCTAAATACTAGCTTGGACAAATGGATAGCATGGCAACTGCTACCTTTTCAGCTGGTAGACTCTGCCCCCTTTCATGAATTTGTGGAATGTGCTGTACCTCAGTGGCAGGTTCCAAAATGACATCTCTTTTCACGGAAGGTCATTCCGGCTTTCTACCGGCATGTGGAAGGCAATGTTTTGGCTTCGTTGGACAGGGCGGTCAGCGGTAAGGTTCATGTTATCATGGACTCATGGTGCAGCAGGCATAGTCAAGGACGTTACTTTTCTTTCACAGTGCACTGGGTAACTCTGCTGGCAGCTGGGAAGGATGCAGGGAAGGGTTTAGTGTTGTAGAAGCTTGTTCCGCCACCACGCCTCCAAAATGCTAGTAGTGATTCTGCCACAGCTCTCTCCTATAACCCTGCCTCTTCTTCTTCCTCTATGGCCTCTTTTACATATTTTTCCTCTGAACCAGTGGTGCTCCGTAAGCATTCAAGTGGCTATGCAAGCAGTCCGGCTATAAGATACCATACAGCGCTTGAGTTGGTCTGCCTAGGGGACAGGAGCCACACTGGGGCAGAGATTTTGTCAGCTCTTTAGGGGCAGGCTCAGAGGTGGTTGACGCCGCGCCAGCTTCAGCCAGGAATGATTGTATGCAACAATGGCACCAAGCTCTCTCCGCCCTCTAACAGGAACACTTGACCCATGTTTGGCACACATCCTGAATTTGGTGGTGCAGGCTTACAAGATCTCCTGAGGCAAGCCAGAAAAGTCTGTGGTAATTTCCACCGGTCATACAATGCCAGTGTTCGACTGTCTGACATTCAAAGGGAATGCAACCTGCCCACCAACTGCCTCATTTGTGACATGCCCACCAGGTAGAACTCAGCGTTGACAATGCTGCAGCGGCTGCACACACAGCAGAGGGCCATCAATGAGTACCTGTGGGAGTATAGCACCAGGACTGGGTCAAAGGAGCTTGGCTTCTTTTCACCACACCAGTGGCTATTGATCAAGAATGCATGCACTGTCCTGCCAGTATTTGAGAAGGCCACAAGGATGGTGAACAGTGACAATGCATGAATCAGTGACACTGTCCCTCTAGTCTTCCTGCTGGAGAACACACTTTGCGGAATCACGGACAGGGCACTTGAGGCAGAACAGTGGGAGGAAGAGGAGGACTTCCTTTCCTCCCAAGGCCTCCTTTATCCAGATAACATTCCTGTGGGCCCGCCAAACACACAGGAAGGAAAGGAGGAGGAGGATGATTGTGTCAGCATGGATCTAGAAGATAACACTCAGCAGCAGTCTTCAAGGGATGGTTTTCAGTCCCCAGAAACTCAAAGAGTTGTACGAGGCTGGGAAGAGGCAGTTACGGATAATGTCCTAGGATTTGTGGTATCAAGGAGGGGGATCATTACTGGCTGGTAACCTTTTTTAATCCATGTTACAAGGATAAAGTTGCAGAGCTCACCCTGCCTTCGCAGAAGGAGCAGAGGATGAAACATCTTCAGGAGGCCTTGAAGAAAGGTTTGTGTAATGCATTTTCAGACCCTGGGAGGTTACCATTTGCTGGTGCTGGACAACTTATTTCTAAGGCTTTGTTCAGTCAGAGAAAGAGTGGTGGAGAAAGGTGGCCGGCTGACTGATGCCTTTAAACAATGTTTCAGTCCTCAGCACCAAGGTCTGATTGGTTCAAGCAACCATCGCCATTATATGTCTGCATTATATGGTGCAGGAATATCTAGGGGCAAGAGCAGACTTGGAGACCTTTCCAACAGAGCCTCCACGGGTTACTGGGTCTTGAGGATGGACCACTGGCCAGAACTTGCTCAATATGCAATTGAGCTACTGGCCTGTCCTGCATCCAGCATGCTTTCTGCACACACATTTAGTGTTGCTGGAGGGTTTTGAAAGGATCAAAGTGTGCGCCTGTCCACAGACTCCGTTAATAGGCTCACATTCATAAAAATGAATCAGTCTTGGATCAGCAGCTATCAAGCACCTGATGCTGATGCAACTGATTGAATTTGCAAGGGATCTGGGATCCCTTGAAGACTGCCTATGCTGACTATCCTATTCCTCCTCAATCTTGATGATGCCAGCTTCCAACTATATTTTTGGTTTAGGGCACCACCCCCACCACCCGCAGCCCAATTTTATTGCCCCTGTTTAACGGGGGCATGTAATTACAATTTTTGATCTATTATTTCACAGCAGGGCCTGTTCCTGTGCCCAACAAGAGTATCTATGAGAGGTTACAGTGTTCTGGCTCCACCAAAACCAAAGGCCCAGTTTTTCTTCAGAGTATATAGGGCAGGCCGTATAGTATGTATACTGCTGTTCAGAGTATATAGTGCCTGGGGGACTCCCACACTTTTTTTTTTAGTTTGGGGTTCCCTGTTAATATGCATACCAGACCTGAAGGGCCTGGTTTGTTTTTAATTTTTTTTTGGGGGGGGGGGGGCATCAATGCCATTGTTTTGGTATTTTTATCTATATTGCTGGGATCCGAAAATACATTACAGCAGTGAGCAGTTTTAAATTAAATTTTTCCTTTAGAAATGTAATTGTGCTGTGGTACTGTTATAAACATGGGAAATATGTGCTACTTTCCAGGCATACTAAGGACACTCCACTAGGCACGATATATAAAGGAATATTTCATTTTTATTGTTTCACTTTAAAAAAAAATTTTGCATTGATACATGACCCATGGGGCAGGACCCGGGTCCCCAAACACTTTTTATGGCAATAACTTGCATATAAGCCTTTAAAATGATCACTTGATTTTTTGCATACATTTGTTTGTATTCGCATGTTCGCACAAATTTTTTGCCTGTTCGAATGTTCTGCTGCGAACCGGGGGGTGTTCGATTCATCCCTACCTACAACATACTGGCATTATCTGCAATTGTATTTGTTAGGTGCTTCGTCTTCTTAATAATATCCCTGGTAGCCTAGGCTAGGATGGAAGAGCGGAGGTCCCGATCACCGGTGGACAGACACCACACATACACGATTGTACGTGAATAATGACTGTGAGTTTATTGGAGCACACAATAGTTTTATGCAGTTTGAGCTAAAACACAGCCCTGTGGTTTAGCCAATCAGGGACTGCCACATAAAATATGCAAGATAGTATATTTTACTACGTCATCATGGTTTTTTGCACAAGCAATATTTCTGCCTAGTAACAAAAGCTAAATATATACATATATATTCAGTTTAAAATGTTTCTTAGGTGTGATGCAAGACAGGCCTGTGGTCTAACGCCATGAAGTTATTTCTGCTCTTAAAAAGGGAAGTAGCTTAACCGCATCCATCTGTTCTGAACAGATATCTAACCTTGTGATAATTCTAAATACCTTGTACAAGCAAAAACACATATGACCTTAAGCAATAGGTTTCTATGTCATGCTGACAGTAATTTTCCATTACCCAAAATGGATGTCTCTTAACAAGATGGTTCCCTCATTACCTTATAATCCTCCCTTTGATCATTCTGTGATTTACATAATGATCATTCCTTTTCTAATTTAATAGCACAGGCTTCATACTCCGAACCCTTGTGCTCTTGGTTTTTATACCATACCGTTGGATCCTTAACAATGGAAGTGAGTTTCAGATCCTTCGGAGCGGCCGTGTTTCCCTTTTTACATAAACATTTGATTATCTTATAACAGGCATATAAAAATAGAATGAAGAGAATCACAGTGACAATTGTCATGGCAGCATTTCGGAGCCAAGATATTAATCCCCCAAAACTAAAACTGCTCGAGAAGGGATCCCAGTTTTTTCCTATGTTCCTTGCCTCTTTCTGTAGTTTATTTACCTCTTCCCTGTGTTGGGCAATAACGTCATAGTAGTCTGGGACTTCGATGCTGGTATTATGAATCCAGGTACAGCACTCATAATCCTCAGTAGTCTCACAGAGGCCAGTTAGGGCTGCACTCATACTTTCTATAGCCAACTCATGTAGTTCTAGTTGCTTCCTAATTGCCCTAGTTTCTAGATTTAGTTTGGTTATGTCATCAGAATTTTCCTCCAGAATCTCATCAATTATGCCAGTGTAATTATTTAATCTTTTCATTAGGTCAATTCCCCACCCTGTCCAGGAAGGGAACCATGCCCAGGCCATATCTTTTTCTAAAAACAATTCTCGTTTATTACGGTGTCTAAGGGGATATCTAGGATGCATGCTAGCTTCAAGGAGGTGACTTCCCTTGTTATCCCCTAATACCCCCATGATAGGAACCAGGGCTGCAAGGTAACACCACCCCTGGGGTTTGGTTGGGATCCAGGGGTGACAGAGTTTGCCGCAGCATATATATATGGTATTTCCTAGAGCTAGGGGCCGTTTATGGAACACGTTCCTAAGAGTATCAGAAAGGCCAGAGAGCACCAGAATTGACATTAATTGGTGTATTGTAGTCTTGGTACTGGAGCTAAGAAAGTCTAAAAAGGTGGCATTTAGGGTGGGATCTGAAGTATGGAAGAAAGAAGGACTGTTAAACGATGTCATTGAAATGTTAAGTTTTGCTTGTTTGCAAACCTCGGCTCCATCTGTGGTGTTTCCCAGTCGGAAACACCAGTCTGGGAAGTGGCTTCTACCTATAATTTGGAAAGTGAGGGTTTTATTTGGAAGGGTCCTAGTAACATTCGTTAGGACGATAGGGGGTGTTCCATTAAGGAGGGGGGTAAAATTCAAGGGGACTGCCATGAGAGGGATTCTAGCTGTACTGGGATGTAGCTTGCTGCAAATCCAGCATTTCTCAAAACCGGATTTTTGAGCATAGCTATATTTGAATTTTAGTAGTAACATCTTGCCAGTCAGTCCCTTAGGTGACTCATTAACGGGTACAATACTTCTACTATGTCTTTGGCCGGGGGTATTATTCATCTTAGGTGGTCCACATATCCCTTTTAATAGACCTAAGTCTTCTGGATGATATATACAGTTGGCTATAAACCATGTGGGCAGGAATACAAGTAGTACCAGACTACCCCAAAGGCATACAGCCTTCCCTGACACTGAAGGTAAAAACATTTCTACAAGTTCTTATGCTTGTCCTTCTTCTTCGCTATCATGTAGGGTTTCAAGGGTTAATTGTCCAATGCCTTCCTGAATCTCTTGCAGTTCCGGTAGCTGTTCGGGTGGGTCGGGTTCTCCTTCAATAGGTGGGGGGTCGGGGGTTGTGGGAAGCGGTGGGCACTTTTTCAGCCTGCTGGCGTGGATCCAGGTGTTTCCTTGGTCAGTCAGGACCGCAGTTCTGGACACCTTTTCAACCTTCCAAGGTCCAGAGTAGATTGGTCCGATCCTCTTTTTGTGGGCCAGTTGCTTGACTAGCACTTGATCTCCTGGGATGAAGGGGTGTGTTGGCTCTGTGGAAATAGGAGAAAAGGTGACAGAAACTTGTTCGTTCATTTCATGAAGCATACTTACCAGGTTTTTCACGTACATTTCCTGTTGGGAATAAATGTCAATATCAGTGTCTTGGTCTAATGGGGGTAATTCTATGTTTGCGGGGACTCCCATCAAAATTTCAAAAGGTGAAAGTTTCGTTCTGGCATGGGGTGCCGTTCTAATCTGGAATAGCACAGAAGGGAGGTGATCAAGCCATCCCTTCATTGTGCCCCCTGTGGCCTTTTTCAATTTATCCTTTATATTTCTATTCATTCTTTCCACTACCCCTGCGCTTTGAGGGTGATAGGGGATGTGTAGTTTCCATTGCAGCCCTAACAATTTAGCCACAGCCTGGGTAACTGAGGAGCTGAATGCAGGTCCCCTATCTGACCAAATAGATGTTGGTATGCCAAACCTACAAATCCAGTTATTCAGCAAGCATTTTGCTGCTATATTGGCTGTCTCACCTGCACAGGGAGTGGCTTCAACCCAGCCTGAAAATTTATCTATGACAACGCACAGGTATCTTAGGTTCCCCTTTTGTTTTGGCATGTGTGTGAAGTCTACTTGTAAATCTGTAAGGGGACCTATTGGTGGGGGTAGATGACCATGTAGGCCATGCCATTTGCCCTGCACATTGTTTTGAGCACAGGTAAGGCAACTTGTGGTCAGGAGTTTGACTTGTTTGTTCAAGGCGTTTGTGCAGAAAGATTTGGTGTACATAGTGGCTAAAGGGACGGTACCTATGTGTCCTGGACCATGAAGGTAGGAGAGAATTAGAATACTGCTTGCCTCAGGTATTCCCAATATCTTCCCCTCTTTTGACCACAGACCCTCTGGGTCTTTGGTCAAGCCAGCCTTCACCCAATACAAGACATCTTCCTCAGTGGCTAATGATTGCATTTGTGCCACTACAGATTTAAAGTTAGGACAGGTGAAATGATCCTTAAAGTACATAGACGTGGGGGTGGGCTCCTGGGTGGAGGACTGGGCTGCCTTTTTCGCTTCTCGGTCAGCTAAAGCATTTCCCTTGGAAAGTTTGCTATTATCTGAAGAATGTGCTTTTACTTTAATTATTGCCACCTCTTTTGGGAGCAAAATAGCCCGAAGAAGTGCCTCAATCTGGGTAGCATTGGAAATAGGTTTATTATCCGCTGTTTTAAAACCTCTTTTAGCCCATATTACTCCGAAGTCATGCACCACCCCAAATGCATATCTACTGTCTGTGTAAATGTTCACCTTCTTATCTGTAAATAAAATGCAGGCCCTGGTGAGGGCTTCTAGTTCAGCCACCTGAGCCGAAGAGGGGGGCAGTGGTTTGGCTTCTAATACCTTGTTTGGCAACTGGACTATTGCATATCCTGTTTGGAAGGTGGAATCAGAGGGACGGGAGCAACTACCGTCCACAAAAACATCGTCTGCATTGGTAATCGGTACGTCGGTGAGGTCTGGTCTTGGTGATGTGATAGACTCCACTCGTGTTATACAGTCATGAAACTGGTCTGGGTCTTGTGGTAGGCGTAACATGGAGTGCAAGAGACGGACGGCAGGGTTGTTGGCGGGAACATATTTGAGAGACAGATTGTCTGTGTTCATGAGGGAAATCTCATATCCACTGAGTCTTTGTGAGGTCATGTGTTGGGTGTTCATGTTCTGTATGAGGTGGGTGACAGAATGTGTGGTGTAAAGCGTCATCGGGTGTCCCAAGACCATTTTGTTGGCATCTTGTACGGCCATAGCACAGGCGGCTAAATTCTGAAGGCATGATGGCATGCCTTGAACCTGAAGGGGGAGTTTTTTAGATAGGTAGGAGACAGGGCGGTAGCCTGTTCCATGCTGTTGTGTCAAGACCGCGGCAAAAGAGGTCCCCGAGACTACACAGTATAGTTGAAAAGCTTTACCATAGTCTACCAACCCCAGGGCGGGTGCACATGACAAACTGTTCAATAGGGCCTGGAAGGCCTTAAGCCGTTCCTCTGTCCAATCAACCTGCCTAGGGGCTGTTGAGGCGGTGGCCTCTCTTAGTATGCCATCATAATGAGAACAGTCGGGGATCCACTGGCGGCAATACACCACAGCGCCCAAGAATGAGAGCAGGGCTGCCTTGTCTTTTGGGGGGCTCAGAGCTTGTAGGGCTGCGGCGCGTTTGGGGGAGACCATCCTTGTTCCCCCTTTCAGTATGCACCCCAAGTATTCCACTTGTGGCATACACCACTGTATCTTCTTTCTGGATGCTAAATGCCCGATGTGGGCTAGATGGTTCAACAGAGATGTGGAATCGGCCGCACAATCTTCAGCAGTGCGACTGCACAAGAGCAAGTCGTCCACATACTGTATTAGCACCGACCCTCGCTCAGGCGTCCAAGATTTGACAGTCTCATTGAGTACCATAGAGAAGGCAGCAGGACTATCAACATACCCCTGAGGTAGGCGTGTCCAGGTTAACTGACCCGTCAACTGACCCGTCAACTGACCCGTCAACTGACCCTCCGTCCAGGAGAAGGCAAACATAGGCTGGGCCTCTTCCGCAATGGGAATGCTAAAGAAGGCATTTGCTAAATCAATCACTGTGTAGCATAGAGAATGTGCCGGTATACATGAGAAGATAAAAGTGATGTCTGAGACTAGGGGTGGAAGTGGAATCACTTGTTTGTTAACTGCCCTTAGGTCTTGTACAAGTCTCCACTCCCCACTGGCCTTTTTTACGGGGTAAATGGGCGTGTTCCAGGGACTGATGATTGGTTTCAGGATACCTTTTGATATGTAATCATTAATTTGAGGGGAGATGCCTTTGACTTTCTCTGGGGGTAGGGGATACTGTTTTTGATATTGTATCCCTGCATCTGATCGCATTTGGGGTGCATATGGTGTGCAATTAATAAAGCCCACACTACCTTTGTTTTCTGCCCAAATTGTGTGATGGTCAAGGGAGGAAGGTATCATCAGAAAGAAACTCCTGTGTGCATGTCTTTTTGGGCTGTGTAAGTCACAAAGAGGGGAACTTGCAGTGAGGGAGCCGTCTTTGTCAAACTTAATGGTAATGTTCAACTGGGATAGTAAATCTCTGCCCATTAGGGACACTGGACAGGAAGTCAGGACAGCGAAACTCTGCATACATAGCTCTAGTCTATCCGGGGTAGAGACTGGTAAAGGCGGGGTGACGGAATGAGTGACCGATGTCCCATTTATTCCAATAGAGTGTCCCTCAGTACACAGTGGTGTGTCATACCTCTCATCATTTAATGAGCTAAAAGTGGCACCTGAATCAAGCAGGAAACACACTATGTGGTTGTCTACGCGTAATATAACTTGTGGTAGACTCTTCCATGATAGGTTGTGGCACACCAGACTGAGGGAAGGAACATACTCTAGGCATCCCTATTGGGGGTGTGTTTGTCGGGTAGACGGCCACTGCATAGGGATTCGAGGGGGAGGTCTGTTAGAGGTTGGGGTGTAGGGTGGCTGTGCAAGCGCATGGTTTTGAGATGGTGTTAGGGGAGGTGCCGGATATTGGGGTACCTTGTAGTGTGAGGGGGGCGATTAGCAGCATTGTACCCCCTTCCCCTGCCCCTTGGATAGCTCGCCCTCTGTCTATATGGGCATTGCGATTTCCAATGTCCCTGTTCCCCACAATTAAAACATCCTTGGTCAGGTGGGTAGGGCTGCATGGTCATGAGGTGCGGTGGTGAGGATGAGGTTTCAGGTGTGACTAGGGTTTGTGTTTGTGTCAAGGAGGGGAAAATTCCCCCTTTTTGTTCAAAGACTCCTGAAGTCTCTCTGGACCTAGCGTCCTTCATGAATTCATCAGGTGCTTGCTCTGCCCATTTGGGGTTTGTGAATTTGAGCAAGTGCGTCACTTTGGGATCGCCTCCCGACATGATGGTAGTAGTAAATAATTGTGGTGTGACCCCATCTACAGCTTTCCATAGGGAGTATACTCTGGTACAGTAATCATAGAATTTCTCTTTAGGTCCCTGCTTGGCTAGGATCAGTTCTTGGAGTGCAGATGATCCTTTGTATAATTTGGACCAATGACCTCCCATGCCTTTCCAAAAGGATATCCAATCCTTATCGGTCTGGATATGGGCTGTCCATAGGTCGTCTACAGGGGCTACTTCTGGGCTGTCTGGGTCTACAATGCTAAGAATACTTTTTATGTCATCTTTGTCAAGCCCTGTGCCTGCACTATATTTTGCCAGAAAGGTACCTGCATCTCGTGGATACTTCTTGGGATTGGGACATAGTTCTTTTATTTTGGAGAGTGTACCCAAAGGTAATGGTATATGCACCTCGGTGTTCCCCTATGGTCATCAAAGGTGCTTTGAGTGAAGCCCCTACTGCTTCTCTCTCAGTTTCCTCTTCTATGGATAATGTCCCTGTTTTACTAATTGGACCTGACTCCTCAGTTTTGGGAATAGGTGTCTCTTTTGTATGGCTTCTTGTAGTGGTGGGGGGCAGTGCTATAATCCTATCCTGCGCTTCTTTCAACATTTCCTCCTTCTTCCCTAATTGCCTTCTTAACTTTTCTAGTTCCTTTTGTAAGTCCTCCATCCTATGTACCTCTCTCTCTTTTCCCTCCTGAAATTCCTTCTCCCTTACTTCCAAGTTTTTCTGATACATTTCTAACTCTATTTTCCTATCCACTTGTACCTTTTCTGCCTCATTGAGGACTATTTCTTTTTGTTTTAGGTCTTCCATAAGTGTTTCTAACTCAGTTCTCCTTTTCCCTATTCTCTCTTCTTCCTCCTTTTTCTTCTCTTCAAACTCTTTTATTTTTGCCTCTAATTCCTGCATTTCGGGACTACCCACTTCTTCTTGTCCTGTAACTTCTTCCTGTCTCCCCTCTTCCTCTCTGCCCCTACTTATTTGTTCCCATTGGGCCACTTGTTGTGGTGTTGCTGTGGTGTGTGCTATGGCGGCTAGGACTACAGGATCCAGTGAAGGATATAATTGAAGGTATGGACCTGGCGTCCCATCCTCGTTTTTTACCATAACATAAGGTGGGGGTGGACATTGAGGCGGGGGAGGGGGAGGTGAAGGGGGTGCAGGGGCTTCAGCCATAGCACTGGGTCCTATATTTGGAGTAAGCTTTGTAGTTTTATTAATATGCTTCTTTTTATATTTGTGTAGACATTTATCCCATGCATGGTAACAATCTTTTATATATTGAATATTTTCCCACTTCCCTGGAGGGTACGAATTTTTGTGGATTTGGCATATTTTACTTACTTCCTGCCAGTCTTCCTCAGTACAAGGACCATATGGCCCTGGGTCATGTATCCCCAATTGCTGACACCTTTCTCGGACTTGTGTCCAAAATGGTTCTACCTGGGGGCCAGGGATCATATTACTGACAAATTCATAGGGTGATGGGGTGGCCATGGCTTGGGTTGCTGCAGAATTCCCCATCTAGTAGTCTGGGCAGTGTGTGTCTAGTGGCAGGACACAGGTGATAACACCCGGTTTGTCCAACAATGGACTTATATAAAACTATGAAGATTTACCCTTAATATACGATGAAGGGTAAATCTTTCCTGGTGGCGGGATATACCCCTCTTACACCAAGTCTGCAAGAGAAGCCTGTAGGTCTAGTGGTCAAAAGAATCTACCTTTCATAAATGCTAAGAAAAAAAATAAACCTAGCGTGCAGTGTGAACAGGCGGGTGCTACCTCACTACAATCTGGTTCTTAATACTCTGTATTCATTTAACAACATTTGGGTTCATTCAAACAGATATCCACTCTATATAATTATATCTTATACAACATTAATACTCTATATACTTACGCTTGCACCTAAAGAGAAACAGACATATTTTTATGGTTTAAGATTTCAGCTTTAAAATTTTTCATGTACATTATCAAGTAATCACATCATGATGCAATTCATTATTTATAGTGCACTTTAAAAGTTCTCAAGTGGGCGTCCGCTCGACCAATCCCTTTGTCACGGGCGTATTCTTTTACTTCCCGTGTTAATAAAACTATCACCAATAGTTTTAAGTCAGACCAACCTAGTCGGACTCCCCTAAACCTATAAATTCCTTGCGAGCCCTTTTAACCTCCCAAGGGACCAACCTAGTCCGTCGCGAAGGCACAGTTATTTCTTTTAAATTAAACTAAGTTCATGGCGACCATCTGGACAGAGTAAGTATTCACACCATTCACCTTTTAGGCAAAAAGGAGTAAAGTGACTTACCTGCCGCAAGATGACCCCACTTTCTGGTACCAAAACTGTTAGGTGCTTCGTCTTCTTAATAATACCCCTGGTAGCCTAGGCTAGGATGGAAGAGCGGAGGTCCCGATCACCGGTGGACAGACACCACACATACACGATTGTACGTGAATAATGACTGTGAGTTTATTGGAGCACACAATAGTTTTATGCAGTTTGAGCTAAAACACAGCCCTGTGGTTTAGCCAATCAGGGACTGCCACATAAAATATGCAAGATAGTATATTTTACTACGTCATCATGGTTTTTTGCACAAGCAATATTTCTGCCTAGTAACAAAAGCTAAATATATACATATATATTCAGTTTAAAATGTTTCTTAGGTGTGATGCAAGACAGGCCTGTGGTCTAACGCCATGAAGTTACTTCTGCTCTTAAAAAGGGAAGTAGCTTAACCGCATCCATCTGTTCTGAACAGATATCTAACCTTGTGATAATTCTAAATACCTTGTACAAGCAAAAACACATATGACCTTAAGCAATAGGTTTCTATGTCATGCTGACAGTAATTTTCCATTACCCAAAATGGATGTCTCTTAACAAGATGGTTCCCTCATTACCTTATAGTATTGTATTCAGGAAACAATATCATGATGTCTGACATTTCAATTTTTAATGTTTTGTACAAAAAAATTATTGTTTTTTTCTCTAATTTGGTGTGGTGCCTATAAAGTTCTAGTAGCTCTGCTTGGTAGGGATTTGACTATTTTTCAGTGTCTCACAATAGGGGTTCCAGTAAAACCTCTGAAAAGTTTAAGATACACTTATTGAGATCTCCTTCCCATTCTCTCCATTTTTAGTGGCTATAATAACGTTTTTTCCCCATGCGGAGAATATAGTCTGAAAACATAAAATTTTTCCCTATTCAAACATGACAAAATTCACATTTAGTTCTATTGGCTGAGCAGCTATGATTTTTTTTTAAATAAATACACTCCATAGTTTCACAGGAATAAAAAGCAAAGAGACATATCCTTAAGATATTCCAAGACAGCAATATAACCTGACATAATTTCCCAATCAATTGATTAAAAAAAAGAGTTCTGTTTTAGGGAGCATTTCATGTGACAAATTATACGTTAAAACTTTAGTTTTAAAAAGAAAAATAGCCGGCAGGAAGGCTTTTATTGCAGAGGAGACTCTGTATGTCTCTTATGTAATAAATTCTTTTTGCCTGCTTGCCAGCAATGGTTTCTCTGAATGTTCACAAAGCCACACATTTGCAGCTCAGTGTACACCCTCAGCATGCCTAGGTGCTGGGGTGAATTAACTACCGTGCGCATGCTTTGGAGTTACGTCATCCCAAGGTGGTTAATTAAGATGGTAGAAGATGCTGAACTTGGAAGAAGACCAGGAGAAGATGTCAGTGGCTATGAAGAAGCTTGTGAATGTCCCATTGCTGTAGAGGAGGTGAGTATAGACAAACTTTAGTTCTGCTTTAACTCTGGAATAATCACTGTTGATGTGCACACCCTTCACAGTGTAGGAAATAATCACAGTTAGCTGTGCTAGCAAAGATGTTGCTGAGCTAATATATATTTTTTCTGCTATGTTCTTCACAGTTGTGCAAATTCTGCATGTCTTTGTTAGCAGTGCCTTTTATATTTTCAAATTATTTGCTATGTCTTAATATAGGCATAAACATTAGCAAGCTATGTTAACAGCCAAATAAATTAACCCCCGAATGTTACAGGGAGAAGGCAAACTGTCCAACAGTGTTTTCACAGAATCTTGAAAAACATAAGAAATTGTATTTGATGCTGTGTATATAACAGTACGCTAATTTTAACAGACTTGAGCTATCCATGCCTGTGGCTTTTTAATTATTATAACAAGCACATGTTCTGCTGGTTTGGGGATTATTTTAGTCATTTCTAAATTATGGTCTATTAAAGTATTGAATCCTGGCCACCGTTTGCTTTCAAGGGATAATGTAACTCTAAATGAGCTTTCTATTATGTTTTTATTAATAAATCTCTGTTATTACTTGTTAGTAAGCACTGTTTTTTTCGTGTCCTATTAAAGTACAATTATGAGAGCATTAGCATCTAAATGGTGCCCTTTTTAAATAAGTGCAATCCAATATTATGTTTTATTGAGTAGACAATGACATTATAAAGCACGCAGTATTGCACATACTAACTTTCTTGCCTCAGGATTGTATACATATACCTTCCCATCAATGAACTTTTCTGTGATGTAGGCCTTGATAACCTTGTTATCTAAAAGATCCCCTAATACTGCCCTGAAATTCTGTCCAAGCTCTTTTAAATCGCCTTTTACTAAATATTTTTATAATCTGTCAAAGGCACATGTAATACATCAATGTTAGAGCTGAACTCTAGACAGATATAAATTAAAGGAGCTCTGTTTAATGTAACCCCTGCGGACCACCTCATTGCAAAAATACTGTGACAGAGTGGCCACTTTGCCCTGGACCATGTAAATGTACATGATCCTGCATTTCCAGGGAGGGAGCGTCCCCATCTATGCTGTGATTTGGTACAGCACAAGTCCATCAGAAGGTCCTGGCCAATGATTTATGGCTAGGACCTGCTGCTCAGTTTAGCGAATCACAGTATAGAGCCCTGTGTTTAGTAACAAACCCAGGGCTCTGTATACAGAACAGCAATGTGAAACCACATCAATTATTAAAAGCAGCATACTTTGCACACATACATTGTTAGGCACACAGTTAACCTCTTAATTGCCCCTAGATGTTAACCCATGTCCAGCCAAAGTATCCTTCCCCATAAGGCAAGCAGGCCTACCGGTACTCAGTTGCCCCCGGGACTTATACACAATGCTACAGTGCCTGGCTATGACGCCAGGGCAGGCACAAACTAGGCAAAGCAAGTACTTGCGACTGGCAGACAGGCAGAGTGGTTCTATGACAGTCCAGATAAAAAGGCAGACTGAGTTCAGGGAATAGTCTAATAATCCGGTCCGAGGTCATACACAGGGAAATCCAATCTAGCAGAGCAGGCCAGACAAACAGGGAGCTTAATCGGGTACAACACACGCATCACTCTGTATCACAAGCATGCAAGTGAGGGTTTAGCTCATATATAACAGGTTTGAGTTTCCACCCAGAAACAGACCACATCAATCATCTTGCAGGTGGACAAAGACAGGGAGAATACCATAGCCAAAACCCAGATGCTGGAATGAGAAGCAGGAGCGCTAGATGCTTTAAACATTACTCCCTCTCTGAGGAGGGACCTGACCCTTAAAGATGAGCTGAACATCCAGCAGAGGACCATCAGACTGGGCAGAGGTGAGTATATCCAAGAGATCCGGCTGGTTATCAGGTGACATGTCACAGAAATCAAGCTGGATAGCTGAACTACTAACAGCATGCAGAGAGCCCTGAAAAAAAGGTTGAAAGACCCATCTGGCTGAATGAGGTAGTCTATCCAAAGGATGGACTCAACTTCCTAGACAGGTTTGAATGGATGTAGTAGAAGTAGGGTGCGGCCAGGTTACAGAAAGTCCAGAATAAAAAACAACAGGAGACTCAATGGGCATGGGCTGGACTGTCATAACTGGTGCAGAGGCCAACTGAATCACATTGCTAGGTGTAGTGACTGACTGAATCGCATCGCCGGGTGTAGTGACTGACCAAATCACATCATCAGGTTTAGTGTCTGACTGAATTGGATCGCCAGGTGTAGCGACAGTGGAACTTATGGAAAAGTTGGCCTGGCCAAGCATCCAAGGGAGTTTAGGGACAGGCAAAGGTAGGTGTAATCCAGAGGGCTTGACTTCTGAGGACTTAGAGGAAGTTTCCAAACAGGGCTCAATGTTGCAAGACAGTGGGTAAGTTTGGCTTTTAGGAGAAGATTCAAGCTGTGGCAATTGGCAGGAGCGGTGGTCTGTAGACTTGTCAGCGTTTTTTGCTTTAACAGAGTCCTATAAAGGCACATAGGTATGCAAACTGAAGTCACATTTGGAAAAATTGTCATGATCATCATCTGAAAAAGACTGTATTAAAGGCACATGACTGCTATTGGCCATACAAGAGTTATACATGGGCAATTGGTCAATAGTGTTAATGCAGTTCTGGATGTAGGACTGGGACCAGCACCTAATATTTTCTGTAGCCCAATCTGATAAGAGTCATGGAGGAGCACATCAAGAGGAAAGATTAGAAGAACTGAGTTGTTTCCTTCTTGAGAAGAGGAGATTAAGAGTGTATATGATCAACATATACCAATACATAATTGGTTCATATAGTGAACTTGGTGTTGAGTTATTCACTTTAAGGCCATCACAGAGGGCAAGGGGGTACTGTTTACATCTAGAGGAAAAAATATTTCAACTCCAAATATGGATGGGTTTCTTCACAGTAAGAGCTGTGAAAATGTGGAATAGACTGGCAAGCTCAGTAGATTGCTTTAAAAAAGCCCTAGATTATTTTCTAAATGTACATAATATAACTGGGTACTAACATTTATAGGTAAAGTTGATACAGGGAAAATCTGATTGCCTCTCAGGGGATCAGGAAGGAATTTTTTCCCCTGCTGTAGCAAGTTGGAGCCTGCTTTGCTGGGGTTGTTTGCCTTCCTCTGGATCAACTGTGGGTGAAGGATTGTGTACAGGGGGTCCCCTAATTACAAACATCCAACTTACAAACGAGTTTTACTTACAAATGGAGGGAGATAACAGGAAGTAAGAGGAAATCTACCTCTAGGAAGGGAAATTATCTCCTGTAAGAGTTAATATGGGTAAAAGGTGTCTTCACTGATGCTTTATCACCAATCCTTGTTTCCCTAAGAGCCCAAAATTTTCAAAATCCAATTATCATTGGGACAGAAAGTGAGGTGAAATCTTCTGTACAGGGGCACAGACAGCTAAACAGATGTTACAGGGGTGATAACCCTTCCCTATGTTATCCAAAAAGCTTAAAAATTGATTTTTTGGCTGGAGTTACACTTAAAAAATGTACCTGTTCTGACTTACAAGCAGATTGAACTTAAGAACAAACCTACAGTTCCTATCTTGTTTGTAACCCGGGGACCCCCTGTATATGGGATTGTATGATTTTTTTTTTTTTGGTTGAACTGGATGGACTTGTGTCTTTTTTCAACCTGGCAAACTATGTAACCATGTGCGGGTTATGAAGTTTAAGCCAGGAATACCCTAAGATAAGGGGATAAGGTAAGAAGCAAAAAAGAGCAAAGCATAAATCATAGCAGTGTATCCAATCTAATCATACGAAGGTGGGTTTGTCATCTAGGACTGATCATTCAAGGGGAACGGTAAAGTACTGTGCAGATACGGATGCACCTATTTGTGATTTACCGGAGTTTCTTTTCTTTCCATCAGTTCCCACACCCAGTCCCTCCGATTCCTTTACCAATTTCCTCCCTTTCCCCTTGGGGTTGATTGGCAGTACTTGCATCCATTTATGACTGATTCAAGTGCATGCTATACACAGCAGGCCCTAGAGACCTTTTGATCTATGGGTCCCACCCTTTGAAGCGCAACAGATACGTTACCTACAGGTTCTTGATCTCCATCAGAGAGGACGTTTGACACCATATCCCCAGCACCTCATTGAAGCATGAAGAGTCAGTTCAGGTTTCACTTACCCATGGTTATTTCATCCGTTGGATATCAGGATTTCGGTATCCGTAATGGATAAGGACTGTTCTTTTTGCACACTCCATGAACTGGGACTCTTGCATCTTTTTACAGCACATCTTGCACCCCAAAGCATATTTTACCCCCATAGACCAATTTATATCCTCCCCCGCCCCTCTTACACTTGAGTTTCAGCCCCGAGGGGTTGATGCACCTCCTATACACTGTGATACTTTACACATGGCAACTTCCATGGAGGTGTCCCCTGTATCAATTTACTTGGCGTCTGGACATTTGTTGTTTTGTTCTATGTTCTGTGCTTGTGTGTCATCGACACAGCTAGCATGCATACCTTGCCTTGCGAAGCACATGTTATGTTTCCCCACTTGGTGGCTACAAGCAGCACCATGATTTTAGATTATATAATTTTTGTTTAATAAAATGTATGTTTTTGATACAGCGGTCTGCACTTTTTCTTTTTGTGCCCTTCTTGGAGAAGAAGTATTTTTTCTAAGATAAGAGGATAAGCAGGAGATGAGATCAAGTAGAAGCTGATTGTCTCCCTATGAAATTCCCCAATGATCAGGGTAATAGGTACAGCGCATAAGGTGACCAGGCCCATGGACAAGGGTGAACAACAGCTAAGACTGAAAAGAGTCTGTGCACCTTAGTCATGGGTATTTATTTATTTATTTATTTTTTTCCACTCAGTGAAATCAATTAATAGCCGTGGGACCCACCTCAGCTTTCAGCTCAGCGTCCCTTCCATGCAGTCACATCATTGTGGCAGGTTTTTTTTGTTATTTTTTTGTTATTATTGTTGATATTGTTACCAAACTTAATACTTTGCTTATTTACCATACCGTCCCTCACCGTCTAACACTCCCATCTTACCCCCCCCCCCCCCCTTACCTCACCCCCCCTCCTCCTGCCTATCTGTGGACCACCTTTTCCTACTTTTTCTATTTGTAATTTATTTATATCTTATTTGTACCTTGTTTAGACCTTATTTGTACATTATTTGTATCTTATTTGTACCCATTTGGGGCCTTATCTCCTCAACCCCTCTGAGATGAGCCATTTCTTCCTAAATTCTTGCCAGCACTTCCACTTCTCCCTAATTAGTGTGTTGCTCCTCTCTTCCAAACTACCTCTCAAACACTCCATCTTATAGGTCTCTTCTACCGTATCCACCCATTCCCACATTGACGGCGCCTCCTTCTCTTGCCATTTTTTCGGTATTCATTTTTTTCCTGCGTTCAACAGATGAGGGACCACCGATTCCTTATATTGTCTGAGCCCAGTTCTTGTCCCGTGAAATAACACTACCCAAGGATCAGCACTCACAACCTTATTTGTAATCTCTTTGATATATGCTAGGATTTGGTTCCAGTACTGTTTTATTTTTGGACAGCCCCACCACAGATGTGTCATCGTTCCCAACTCCCTGCATCCCCGCCAACATTCCCTAGCACTATCCACCTGAAATTTGCTTTTCTTTTCTGGCGTGTAGTACCATCTCGTCAAACATTTATAACTAATTTCCGCCGTTTTAGCGCCAACCGCCGAACCGTGAACTAATTTAAATATTTTTATCTAATTGTGTCCCCAGTTCCCTCTCCCATTTTTTGATGTACGCAGGTACCCCCAGCTCTACTCCCTCCAACAGCATTCCATACCATCTCGAAACAGTTTTCTTTGACGTCTTTGATATACATAGCTGTTCCAAGGGAGTTAATTCTTCCGCTGTTCGAATCCGTGGAGGCAGCTTTTTTATAAAACTGTAGTTGCTACGGTACATTTTTTTCTCTGTTTTTGACAGCTTTATACCTAGATATTTAAGTTCACTCCTCCACGGGAATTTCCATTCCCGTTGCATACTTTGCGCCTCTCGCTTGTTGATATTAATGTTCATTATCTCCGATTTCGACCTATTTATTTTGAAGTTTGATACCTCCCCGTACTGGTCCAATAGATTTAAGAATTTTGGCATTGGATGTCTTGGGGTTATTTAAGTACAATAATATATCATCCGCGAAAGCGGAATATTTATATTCTACTTTCTCCACTTTTACCCCCTCTATTTCTGATTTTTCCCTTATTGCTGCTAGGAGTGGTTCTAGGGAGAGCACAAACAGCAGGGGTGATAACGGACACCCCTGCCTTGTACCCCTCTCCATTTCAAAAGATGCTGACTCATACCCATTAACTTTTATGCGTGTCTTTGGATGATCGTACAACACCCTCACCCTCTGTATCATCTTCGGTCCTAACCCCATCCCCTCCATCATCTTAAACATGAACCCCCAGTCTACTCTGTCAAAGGCTTTCTGCGCGTCCAGCGACAGGAGCAGACTGGGGGTTCCACCCTGTCGCATCTTCTGTAGCAGGAGAAGTGTCTTTATTCCGTTGTCCTTTCCCTCCCGGCCTCCTATAAATCCTGTCTGGTCTGGGTGGACCAGTGTTGTCATTAAATCCCTCATTCGCTCTGCTAATACTTTAGCGTATAGTTTTGTATCTGCATTTAACAGCGATATCGGCCTATAGCTGGTACACTGTGCTGGATCTTTACCCTCTTTCTGGATTAATGTAATTGTTGCCGTTAGATCTTCTTTGCTCATTCTATACTCTTCTCCTAGACCGTTCATATAACTGCAAAGTTTGGGAACAAGGGCCTCTCTAAATGTTTTGTAATAAAATGTTGTGAAACCGTCTGGTCCCGGGGATTTTCCTGGGGCTGATTTTAGAAGCGCTCTAACTATTTCTTCTTCCGATACTGGCCTTTCAAGCATCTCCCTCTCAATGGGGCTAATTTTAGGCAGTGTGATTTTCCCTAAGAATTCCCTGATCTTCTTCTCTTTTTCCCCGGTTTTTACTCCCTGATTTCTATCTGTAAATATCCCCTCGAAATATAATCTGAAGGTTTCCGCTATATCCTTGGTAGTAAACATCATGTTACCATTTTTATTCTGAATTTTCCCAATAAAATTTTTCCCTTTTTTCTTTTTTAACATTACTTGATTTATCTCCCCATATATACCGTTCCTTGGCCAACCCTTTAAACGCCATCTTGGTTTCTTGATCTAGAAGGTCCTTCAACTCAACCCTTGCGGTTAATAACTTTTTATGCACCAAGTCTTTTTGTTTCAGTCCTTTTTTGTGTTCCTGTTCCAAACAATGTATCTCTTTCATAAATTTTTTGATCTTTTCGGCTCTTATTTTATTTTTTTTAGATCCCATAGATATCAATATTCCCCTTATATATGCTTTATGAGCATCCCACAACGTATGGCCTTTAATTTCCGCTGTATCGTTATATGTAAAATATTGTTCAATTTCACTCGCAATTTTTGTCCTATCCTCCTCCCCAAGCAACAACTCTTCGTTCATCCGCCATATTGAGGGATTTCTCCCGACCCTTGAGATATTCAAGCATAATTTTACTGGGGCATGGTCCGAGAGGGTCATAACTTCTATGCCCGTATCTGTTACATGTTCCAGCAACCCATGGTCTATGAATATGTAATCGATACGTGAATATATCCTATGAACTGCTGAATAGAAAGAGTAGTCGCGGACCTGCGGGTTCTTTACTCTCCATATATCCACCAATTGATTGTTATATAGCTTTTGTAATATGTTTTTTTGTGCTGCGCTTCTCACCTTCTTTACCTCCGATGAACTATCTACTTTCGGATTGAGGCCGAAGTTCATATCTCCCATCATAATTACATATCCTTTTTTGAAATTCATAAGTTTATTTCATATCTTATTTAAGAAGCTGATTGGATTGCTATTAGGGGCGTATATATTTACTAAAGTACATTCCAGTTCTTCCAATGTACCCTTTAGAAACAGATATCTTCCCTCTGCATCACACATTTTTTCACTTAACTGAAATCTTGTTCTTTTAGAGAACCCTATCGCTACCCCTCTGCTTCTGGCCGATATTGTATCACTATAATACCAGACCGGGTAGTTGTTGGAATATGTCACGACCACTCTGACGTTTCGGCCAAACACAGGAGTCTTACCCATCGGAACCCGTCGTGGAGAGTCCGTCGTTCCCCTTGGACGCGCGCTAAAGCGAACGAACGCTTTCGCGTCGACGCGAACGCGCACACACACGCACGCAGGTCACGAACGGGTGCACGCGTACGTGCAAGGGCGCGCTGACCCGTCGTACGTCCGTTTGGCGCCCTAAGGCCTTCTTTAGTCACTGGCTCCCTCCTACCCGTGCTGTCCAGTCTACAGCGTGTCCGTGATCTTGCTTCCAGTATCTGTACCCGTTACCTTGGTTCCTGATATCCGGCTTGTTCCTTGACCCTGATCCATTGCTGCCTGCCCACGACCTCTGCCTGTCTGACCACGTCTCTGCCTCATCCTCTGTACCTTGCTGACCGATTCCTGCTGACCCGGCCTGTACCCGACTCCGCTGTTCCTGTTACCTGTCTGAGTTCCTGTGTCACCGGACGTCTGCTCACCAGCCAGTCTCCGCACTTGTGCCTGCCCGCTACAGTCAAGCACCTCCTGCTCTGCCAACTTGCTGTCGGTGCCCAGCTGATTCTCCAGACCAGTACTACCTGCCAGGCACTTGTGCCCCCTGAGCTATTGAATACCTGTCTCCACCTCCAGGGGTTCTTTAACCAGGGGATACGAGGGGCCGCTCCCTGCATTCCAGGCTCAACTACTAGGTACGTGACAGAATATAATCTTATGTTCGACGCGAGGGAGATATGAGTCTCCTGGAGAGATATGACATCGGCCTCATACCGCTACAGCTCTGCTAAGATCTTGTGTCTTTTTATTGGGGTATTCATGCCCTTAACATTATAGGACATGAATTTCATGCCGTCTGTTTTGTTGTTTCCCATCTATTTGCCCTGTCGCTCCTCTGCCCTACGTGGGTACTTTCTATCTTATTTACTTGGGTGGTCCACTTCTTCTTTTCCCCCCTGTCCCCTCTTTCCCCTATACTTTCCCTCCCAGACCTTACACCTTCCCCCCCCCTCCCACCCCCCCCCCCCACTCCCCCCTCCCCCCGTCCCCTGCGGCCTATTTTCGGCCCTTGTTAGGTTGATGGTCGTGTATACCCCTACCATCTCCTAATCTATTTGTTGAGAGGGCCTGGGGCTCCTTCTGCCTGCGCCTCTCCCGCCTCTTCCTTTAGACGAGAGGAATACCGTTCAACATCCCTTTAATACTTCATATCTTTCCTTATTTCCTTCCCCTTCACCCCCCTTCGTTTCCCCAGATCATCTTCCCCCCCTACTACATTGATCCTATTGTTTCTTCTTGCCAACCCGGGAGTGCAGGAGGGCATACTCCCAATTTCTCGCAGAATTCTTCCAGGTCTTCCGGAAAGCTCAGCTTCGCCGTTTTGCCATCTTTGTTCCCTATTAAACAAGCGGGAAAACCCCATCTATATTTAATATTCTGAACTTGCAGTTCTCCTAACAAGGGTTTCAGGAGTCTTTTCCTTGCAAGCGTCTCTGATGCAATATCTGGGAATATCTGTATTTCTCTACCTTCATATAATAGTGGGGTTTTTTCCCTTAGCTTTTTCCATATTGCTTCTTTCTCATCAAAAAATGTAAACCGTACTATTATATCTCTCGGTCTTTCCGTAACCCCAAATCTTGCTTTACCAATTCTGTGAATTCTGTCGATCCTTGGGGGGACTCCTGTCTCGTTTGCCCAACAAGGAGAGAGAATACTGTCCAATATTAATCTTAAATCTTCACCTTTTGTTTCCAGGACCGAGCGAATCTTCAAGTTTTGCCTTCTACTTCGGTTCTCCTGGTCTTCCAATTTGTATAGCGTATTTCTTTGTATTTGTTGTATTGTTCTTAGTTGCTCTTTAACTTTGCTTAGCTCTATGGCTTGAAGGTCTATGCGGTTTTCTGTTGCTTCTACTCTCTCCAATAATCCTCCCAGGTCCTCTCGAAGTCCCCTGATATCTGTTTTAATTGCGTTTTCTAATTTTAGGAGCATCTCCGCCATTTCTCCCTTTGAAGGGGGATGATCTTCTATCCTTGATTCTTCTATTTTACTGCTCTCCCAGTCGCTGTCTGGTATTGTATCCTCTCTGGCTTGATGAGCTCCTCCTCCCTTATGTTTGCCTGATCCCTTCTTGTGTTCTTGTATGGATGGTTGTCTCTTATCAGTTCCCAATTCTTTGGGGCTTGCTCCTTGTGTCATGTACTGTTGGATCGTCGTATCTAGGCCCTTATCTTTTAAATTTCGTGAGGCCCCACTTTTCGACGCCTTATTCGCTGCTTTACTCATGTTTCAATCTCTATCAAACTTATATGGGACCTGGCACCCAGTGACTCTTTCCCTTTAATCCTAGGACCTGGGCGTAGCTGCTTCCTCCTGCAGTTCACCTTCTATACGACTGTTAGTCCTGTCTATCCCTTCGCTTCCCAATTTTACTTAGGGTCTAACCACCGGACCTCCTACTGTATGTCTTTGCCCTATTAGTAATCCACCCAGAGTCCCCCAGAGCTGACTTCCTTTCTTAGCGGATTTGATACTCCCCTACAATTTTTGTATTAGCGGTTTCCCACCATGCTACCATATCTGTCTAGTAGGGGTACAGATGTCGGGGAGGCACTTTACTTAAGTCGGCTCAAACGTAGGGCAACCTTGGGATAAGCTGACCTCCCTCTGCGTAGAAAACCTGTAGGACACCAGAAATAGCACCCTGATATGTTATCGTGGAGCTATACCACCGTGCTGTCTTGTGTACCAGGCAACAAAAAAAAAGAGAGAAAAAAATAAATAAAAAATCCGGGGGGTAATACATATATCCACTTAGGTACTTCCTCTAAACAACGCTGAGATATACAGTCCCATTGAGAAGGTTTGCCATGTCCTAGGAAAGATACGAATAGACCTGAGAATAGTTCCCTTGAATCAAATCATGCAACTTTTCCACCGTGCTGTTTTGTATATGCCATACAGCAAGCAATTGAGGTAGTCTACCATACACTGTTCAATTTATCTTTGCGGAGACTGTATATATCTATCCAGCGAGCCTACCAACATCTCAGGGAGGTGCCTTGCAGAGTTCCGATCAGAGATATAGCTGACATTACATTCAGTCATAAGCATGTATGGCGGAACTACAATCCCTATTGAGGTTTATTCGCCCTTGCTGCAGCCTCTCCTGGAGGAAGCTTTAAATCAGATCCTCTTATCTGGTCAGCCCGGTGAGCGATAAGGTGAGAAAATGAGTGGGGGAAAAATAAATTGATGTCTAATTCCACTGTATCCGTGCGCTCATGTGTGTGGACTGGTCTTCCAGGAAATGTCGCTCACAGACAAGTCCACTACTCTCAGCAGTAGCATACAGCAACAAATAAAAGCAAAACATAAAAGGCTTCATCAACATGCCTGTATGAAACTCCCCTTGCCGGCATATCTGTTCGTCCCCACATTTTGCTACAACATTGTGCTCTCGGATCCCATTTCACGCTGTTCTCTTTCACATATATATATATATATATTGCACAACAATAAGGCTGCGTACACACGGGCGGACTGTTCGCCCAACTTTGTCCGTCCAACAGTTTCGGCAAACAGTCCGCTCAAAATTAGCATGGACGGACATGGCCACACACGACGAACGAACAGTTTGCTAAAACCGTGCGCGATGACGTATGTCACGTACGACGGGACTAGAAATAGGAGGTCCAAGACACAGCAAAGCACCCTTTGGGCTCCTTCTGCTGACTTTGCGTTAGTAGAAGTTTGGTTAGAGACGATTCGCGCTTTTCAGACTTCAGCTTAATTTGTCCGTTCACTGCGGCGCAGTCTACCTGTGAGATTTGTATCTGTCTTTCGGTACGTGTGGATCAGTTGTACCTGTTATTAGGCGCTTCTGGTCCGCTCGTTTCTGGGTTTCAGGTCGTTCTTCATAGGTCTGGCTGTTCTTCAGTGCGTTCAGTTGAGCTTGTCTGTCCAGCCGACCGTTTCAAAGCCATGGAGTGTGGACGTACTCGGGAACAAGTTCGTGCTATATGGGGGCTTGGTGTTGGGGTTAATACTTTGACCCGAGCCCAGTCTGTGAACAGGGTGAGGAGGAGTTCATGGACAAAGAATTGGTTGCGCCAGCGTGACCAATTCTCTCATATGTCTTTACTCCGTGAGATCCGTGAGAATAATCCTGATGATTTCAGGAATTATCTCAGGATGACGGACCCCATTTTTCACCGTCTGCTGGCTTTGCTGACCCCTTATATCAGCAGGCAGGATACCTGCATGCGGCAAGCCATCACTCCGGAGCAGAGGCTCGTCGCCACGTTGCGCTACTTGGCGACAGGGAGAAGCCTTCAGGACCTCAAGTTCTCGACAGGCATCTCCCCCCAGGCTCTGGGGATCATTATTCCAGAGACCTGTTCTGCCATTATTCGGGTCCTGCAGAAGGACTATATTAAGGTAAGTTTGTTATTTTAATATTGCATTGTATGTTTGTATTAATTTCATCATGACTTTTAATATCCATGACAGGAATATGATGTGAATGTCCCCTTTATATGAATGCATGCACTTTTTTTTATATTTTTTTTTTTGGTGTCATTTTTTTTTCTTTAAATGTTTTTTTTTTTTTTTGTGTCATTTTTTTAAGCATTTTACCTTTTTTTGTGTATACATCCTGTGTGTGGAGAGAGAGAGAGAGAGAGATAGATAGATAGATAGATAGATAGATAGATAGATAGATAGATAGATAGATAGATAGATAGATAGAGATAGATAGATAGAGATAGATAGATAGAGATAGATAGATAGAGATAGATAGATAGAGATAGATAGATATAGATAGATAGATATAGAGAGAGAGAGAGATATAGATAGATAGATATAGATAGATAGATATAGATAGATATAGAGAGAGAGATAGATATAGAGAGAGAGAGAGAGAGATATAGATAGATAGATAGATAGATAGATAGAGATAGATAGATAGATAGATAGAGAGATAGAGAGATAGAGAGATAGATAGAGAGAGAGATAGATAGATATAGAGAGAGAGAGATATAGAGAGAGAGATAGATAGATATAGATAGAGAGATAGAAATATGGATTGTCAACTCATTAATTTAATTATTCCCCCCACTCAAATTTGTTTCATGTGTTGTATACTTAGTAATTAGTCCCCCCCCCCCCCCACCCCACTTACCCACCTAATTTATGTCCCCTGGTCCATCAGAGGGCTGATTAATCTGTGAATTGGTCCGCCTATTTATATATTTTTTTTTTTGGTGTCTTTATTTTTTCTTTAAATGTTTTTTTGTTTTGTGTCACTTTTTTTTTTTCTTTAAATGTTTTTTTTTTTTTTTTTTTTTTTTTTAGCTTTTTACCTTTTTTGTGTATACATCCTGTGTGGAGAGAGAGAGAGAGATATATAGAGAGAGATATATAGAGAGAGATATATAGAGAGAGATATATAGAGAGAGATATATAGAGAGATATATGGATTGTCAACTCATTAATTATTCCCCCCACTCAAATTATGTTCATGTGTTGTATACTTAGTAATTAGTCCCCACCCCACTCAAATTATGTTCATGTGTTGTATACTTAGTAATTAGTCCCCACCCCACTCAAATTATGTTCATGTGTTGTATACTTAGTAATTAGTCCCCACCCCACTCAAATTATGTTCATGTGTTGTATACTTAGTAATTAGTCCCCACCCCACTCAAATTATGTTCATGTGTTGTATACTTAGTAATTAGTCCCCACCCCACTCAAATTAGGTTCATGTGTTGTATACTTAGTAATTAGTCCCCCCCCACCCCACTTACCCACCTAATTTATGTCCCCTGGTCCATCAGAGGGCTGATTAATCTGTGAATTGGTCCGCCTACTTTTTTTTTTTCTTGGCAGAAAACAAATTAGCAAGATTTCTGTTTAACTGTTGTTCCAAAATGTTTTTGAATTTTCTTTGTTATGAATTGTTTTTATTTAATGACTAATTTTTTTTTTTTTTTTGTTTCAGCTTCCTTCAACGCCACAGGAATGGCAGACTGTGGCTTCCCAGTTCGCTGCCCGTTGGGACTTCCCCAACTGCGGAGGGGCCATCGACGGGAAACATGTGAGGATTGTGCCCCCACCCCATTCGGGGTCCTACTATTGGAATTATAAGGGGTTCCATAGTGTGGTGCTAATGGCGGTGGTGTTGGCACAATGTGACTTCCTTTATGTGGATATGGGGAAGAACGGCCGGATGTCTGACGGAGGAGTCTTTAGGCAGACCGAGTTCTGCCACCGTCTTACCACTGGTGGCCTGGACTTGCCACCAGATGCCGAAAATGTGGAGGGGCTCCCGTTTGTTTTTCTGGCTGACGAAGCGTTTGGTCTGAGTGAACATCTCATGAGACCCTTCCCCCAAAGGACCCTCACCCCGGAGAGGAGGATTTTTAATTACCGGCTGGCCAGAGCAAGAAGGGTTGTGGAGAGTGCCTTTGGCATTATGGCCAGCCGGTTCCGTCTGTTGCTGACAGCCATCAACCTGGCAGAATATAAACTCAACTATGTTGTTCTGTGCTGCTGCATTCTTCACAATTTTTTAAGGACATTTTCTGGTAACCAGTACCTGCAGCCTATTGGGCCTGAGGCCGGACTCAGGCTTCCAGAACTGACAGGGCTGGATCATGCCCTTCCTGGCTTAGCCCCCCAAACAGCACGTGAGGTGCGTGACCGCTATGTCAGCTATTTTAATGGTAGGGGGGCTATTCCAATGCCAGCTGACCAATAAAAAAAATCTTTTTCTTGAAATATGTCTTGTCTGTTCAAATTTTTAAGTTTGGTTCTTGTTTGCTTTTCACGTTGCTTGTATCCTACATTGACCTAATTCAGGGATATGCAATTGGCCAACCTCCGGCTGGTGCAAAACTAAGTCAATCATGCCTCTGGGTCTCATGCTTGTGGCTGCCAGTCTTGCTATGCTTCATGGGACTTGTAGTTCTGCAACAGCTGGATTTCCACTAATTGCATATTCCTGTCCTAGTGCATTTGTATAGCAAAGTGGTTTTTGACAATAGGAAATAAGGCCCTTTGTGACAGAAAACACAAAATGACTTTACAAACTGGTATTGAGTATTGAAAGAAGTAGACACACACATTTTTTTTTTTTGATTTTTTAATAGTGCACATTTCAACCAGTGCCTCTTATTTAGATCTTTTTTTTTTGTGTTTTTTTTTTTAATTTTTTCTTTTTTTTTTTGTGAAATTGGTTTTTAAAAAATAATTTTTTTTTATATTTTTTTTTTTTTTTTTAATTTTTTTTTTTTTTTTTTTTTTTTGTTAAACATAGAAATATAAAAATCTTGTAAAAACCTTAAAAACTTTTGGGCAAGGAAATGAAGGACATGATCGATTGTGGTTTAGGGGAAAAGGGGCTTATATTCTCCCTAAAACATCGATCATGTCCTTCATTTCCTGCCTCATAGGGACCAGCTGTTGCTGAATGCCCAGGATTTGTTGTTGCATGGCCTGGATGTTGCTCTCCATTATGTCGATCCTGGCATTCCAGGCCATGATCTGCCCTATCAGCCTCTGGGCAGTGTCCGCTGAAAAGGGCTCCGCAGCTTCTCCTACCACCACCAGATCATCACCTAAAAACATGTGTAGATAAAAAATTGGTTAAAATATACAGCCATTAATTGTTTACCTTAAGCTGGGTTGTCAGACACTCACTTTCACTTTGTGGGGTGTGTAACTCCACCTGCTCTTCCTCCTCCACATCTAGCCCTGGGCTCGGCTCATCCAGTGGAGCTACGGAGCTTGGTCCAGCGGAGGATACCGAGCTCCGTAGCTCCCTCGCAGATACAGGACTGGGCAGCTCCAATACCGACGCAGGGCTGGGGTTGGGGCTGGGGCTGGGGCTAATTGCCCAATCAGGCTGGCGAGGTCGGGGGGTCCTGGGCTGCTCCGCCTCTTGTCTGAGTCTTTGTTTCCCTATAAGAATGAAAAAAATAAAAAAATAAATAAAATACTTTTAAGCATAGTGATATTTGAGTTCAGAAATTTGAATATGAAACATTGGTTTGAAGTGGTGTAAAATTATTAGCTGGTTATTACAAGATCCTAGTTTAATACATCCTTAAAATTACTTTTTTTTAGTTAGGCTGTGTTCAGACTGCTGCGATGTGTGAACGCTGCAAATCTACTGTGGTTTCACGCATCGCATGCGGAGTTCGCACTGCCCTATGTGACCTGCTGGGAGTAAAGTTTTATTGACACCTCCAAATTAGTTATCACTTCACAGTGCAATCTTTAAACTCGGACAGGAATCGGACCACATGGTGTGAACACCCATGTGATCCGATTTGGCTGTGGACTAAAAAAAGGGCCATGTACAAGTTTGGTCCGGATGCGATGTAAATTCAGCCATACTACATGCATGGCTGAAATCGCATCACACAGAGATCACATGTGATTTGCACTGCAGTGCGGTGCAAATCACATTTGATCTCGTACATTGCAGCAATGTGAACCTAGCCTTTAACCAAACTGTGATACTGTATATCTTTTGTCCAAGTTTCACAGACGGACACACTCGAATCATCGCCTGGAGTACCTGTGTGTGATTATGTCAAAAATGTTCTATGAAGGCCCAAACTACACTTATAAAAGTTTCCTAGTCCAGATGTTGAACCAGCATTTTATCTATCTATCTATCTATCTATCTCATTTTTTTAATTGAGTCTACATTGCACTGAATAAATTTATGAAACTTTATTAAAAATTTATATCCTATAAACTGAGCGTGACAATTCAGTTTATCATGAACAATACAAAAATAAAAATAAAAAAATAACTAATTAAAATCTAATCCAACACCAGATAAATTTACACCATACACAAATTCATGCTATTTACGCGCACATATACGAACAACCATATGCGCCATATTTTCAGAAACAACCTACACGAACGATTACGATCCGCCAGAGGTTCAGTCACTATCTACATGAACGATTACGATCCGCCAGTTTTACATACACTATCTATACGTACGATTACGATCAAATCCGCCAGTTTTACATACACTACCTATACGTACGATTACGATCAAATCCGCCAGTTTTACATACACTATCTATACGTACGATTACGATCAAATCCGCCAGTTTTACATACACTATCTACACGAACGATTACGATCAAATCAAACGATTATGTCCGACAGTCACGAGAAACGCGGAGTTTACTCACTTTTTTTCAGGACCTTTTTGATGCGGTCATATTGGTCCGGCTCCCTGGACTTGATGTCCGACCATCTTTTCCACAGCTGGTCCTTTCCTCTCCGTACCCCGAATTTTGACTCCAAGGCTGTGACCACCTCGTCCAAGATGGCGCTTTTCCTTATATTTGGTTTTGGGTAAGGGCCATGTTCCCCATCATAATCCTCCCTTTGAAGGATAGCTACCATCTCCACCATCTCTTCGAACGCCATATTGGTGGCCTTATATCTCCTCCTTGCTTGGGGCCCACGGCTTTCCTCCGCGCTGCTCACGCTGCTAATTGAGCTTGCATCCGCCATTTTCCACTCTCATACACCCACAGCGGAAGGAGGGTAAAAGGGGCGGGGAAACACGGTCGCAAGGAACGTCAGGGGCGGGCGACGCAGGCGGAGCCTGAGCGCATGCGCCGTGTATAAAGCGGTACCACGAGGCCGTACGCTTGTCCGAACGGGAGCAGCGAGTGCTACACGCGACGGTAAGATAGTTATCATTTTATTTTCGGTTAATTTAAAGCCTGCGTTAGGGATATCCATATTGAATTTTATTCTTATTGATGTTTAATTGATTTCTATGTGGGTTGGTGGTTGAGTGGGCTTGGTGTTTTGTGTGGTAGTGTGGGGGTGGGTGTATAGGGGGTGGGGCTAGTGTGTGTGTGTGTGTGTGTGTGTTTGTGTGTGTGTGGGGGGGGAGTGTTTGTGTGGGGGGGGGGGGCAGTAGTGTGTGTGTGTGTGTGTGTGTGTGTGTGGGAGGGGTAGTGTGTGTGTGGGAGGGGTAGTGTGTGTGTGTGTGTGTGTGTGTGTGTGTGAGTGTTTGTGTGTGTGTGGGGGGGGGAGTGTTTGTGTGGGGGGGGGGCAGTAGTGTGTGTGTGTGTGTGTGTGTGGGAGTGTTTGTGTGTGTGTGGGAGGGGTAGTGTGTGTGTGTGTGTGTGTGTGTGTGTGAGTGTTTGTGTGTGTGTGGGGGGGGAGTGTTTGTGTGGGGGGGGGGGCAGTAGTGTGTGTGTGTGTGTGTGTGTGTGTGGGAGTGTTTGTGTGTGTGTGGGAGGGGTAGTGTTTGTGTGGGGGGGGGCAGTAGTGTGTGTGTGTGTGTGTGTGTGGGAGTGTTTGTGTGTGTGTGGGAGGGGTAGTGTGTGTGTGTGTGTGTGTGTGTGTGTGTGTGTGTGTGTGTGTGTGTGTGTGGGGGGGGGGGGGGGTAGCGTGTGTAGTAGTGTGTGTCTCGCCTACATTGTCACAATATAGTGTGCATTTGGTCTGACTTTTTTTTTTTTTTTTTCTTTTTTTTTCTTTTCAGAAAATGAAAAAGTATAGTGCAGACCCCTTTAAAGAGGAGGCCTTCCTCTCCACCTTTATAGATCTAGTGGAGTCCCACAGCAATCTGTGGGATACAAAACACCCCCAATACCCAATCCGTGCTGCCCGGAAGAAGACACTGGAGACAGTTTTGGCGTTTGTGAGAACCCGAGTCCCCCAGGCAGACACTACCTTTGTGAACGCCAAAATTCAGAACCTGCGTAGCGCGTATAGGCGGGAGCAAAGAAAGATCCTAGAGTCCCAAACATCAGGATCAGCAGCAGGTCAGGTCTATGTACCTAGGCTGTGGTATTATGACAGGCTGCATTTTCTGGATGACACGTCAGAAGCCAGGCAGTCACTTTCGACTCTTCCGTCTACCCGTCCCTCCACCCTTCCCTCCGCCTCAGGTGAGCCATCCCTGGAAGATCCAGACCCTTCCTTGCTGGACGAGGTTGATGCGCCCAGCTGGAGCCAGGTATATTTTAGTTTCTAACGTTTGGATTGCTCAAATATTAATGATGTCAAGTTCAATGTTTGAATTGCTTCCAAATCTAGGATTTCATCACAAATTAAATTAGATAGAAGGATACAGTAGTTTCCACAAATGTGGCTCAAATCTTAATGAACTGATGGAAAAATGATGGTGTCAAAATGATAGCCTTTTGTATTTCAAGACAAATGTATTTGCAAGTGAGAACTGTAAAATTGTTAGTGATTGATGATTTCTAAATATAGACATATTTTAGTTATTGATTGCTTTGTTTTTTTACACAGGATGAGCTCACCCAGGAGGAGGCCGGGACCAGTGGTATGGAGGAGGAGGCCGGGACCAGCCACACGCAAGAGCTAGCTGGGCCCAGCAGGAGTAGGACTGAGAGCCAGGTCCCTCCCCTCCGCCTAGCCAGCAAAAGGCCCAGGAGGATGGGCCGTACAGAGGAGGAGTCCTTGGTGCTGATACGGCAAGCCACCCAGATTTTGTCAAAACCCCCCAATCCGCAGGAGGCCTATGCCACTTATCTGGCTAGCAAGCTCCAAGAAATGGACAAACCCCAAAGAGACATGTGTGAGGCAATCTTCTTTGATGCCATACAACTGGGTCTGAAGGGTGAGCTCACACCCACCACGAAGCTCTACAAAACAGACCCTACTGCTCCTCATCCTCCTCCTCCTCCTCCTACCACAACTCCACCACCAGAGGCACAGCCTCCAGCGAAGCGTGGAGGGAAGGCTAGACGGAAGAGTCGCAGGTGACTGCCTGGCTTCAGTCTGCTCTGAAAGAAGACGCAGGCTGTTGTAGTACCACAGTCTGGGGACATAGATCTCATCTGCTGCTGTTCCTGGTCTTTGGGATTCTAGGACCTGGTTGTGCTCCCTATTTACATGCTACGCAGGTTCGGAATTTTGGTGTCCACTCACTTGATGTGTGCCTGGGGGACAAAAGGCTTCACAAACGTCAAAATTGTCTCCAGTGTTGCCTCCCTCTTGATTTATTTTGGTTATGAGGAAAAATAAAAAAATTTGATTTAAAAAAAAAATTGTATGTTTTATTTTTTTTTATTTTTTTTTATCAATATTTTTGTATAATTTTGGGTTAAAAAAAACAAAGTTTATTTGTGAGTAGGCAGATACATGTCAAAAGACTCTGGGGGTTATTTACAAAACACATGTTCATGTAAATATGCTAACTTCAAGTGCAATTTTTAAAGCACTGCAAGTGCACTTGGAAGTGCAGTCGCTGTAAATTTGAGGCTTAACATTTGAAATGAGGGGAAGCTCTGCTGATTTTGAACATGCAATCATGTGTAGGCTAAAATGATGGTTTGGGTATCTATCTATCTATCTATCTATCTATCTATCTATCTATCTCTACTTGCATAGTCCTGCTTGGCCCAAAAAAATGAAAGTCCATCTTGTTTCAAACCCCCCACCCAAAAAAAAACAAAAAAAAAAAACAATAGTAGTTCCAAAAATATATAGTAATAGATTTTTTTTTCTGAAATAAATAAATAAATATATATATATATATATATATATATATATATATATATATATATATATATATATATTTTATTTATTTATTTTATATAAATTGGGAATATATTTTTGCTATAATTGGAAGATTAATCATAGGATGAGGATGAATAAAAACATGTAGTAGAACTCTGTGTGAATATAAGCAGCAAAGCTACTTCACTTTTCTTGCATTACGAAGAAGAAAAGAACGGGCTATATTAAAAAAAACACAAAATTAGCAGCATGACGAATATGCTAGCTTCAATACGAACACTAGTTTTACAAGACCGAGCGCTTCCGCCCTGTAAATTCTTTCTGAGTATGCGCGGAACTTAGTTTGTCGAACAAGCCTACACACGGGCGGACTGTTCGCTGAAACAAGGTTTCAGCGGACAGTTTTTCGGAATTTCCGAAAAACCTTGTTCGTCCAACTGTCCGCTGAAACTGTCCGCTGAAAGCCCACACACGAGCGGACTGTCCGCCCAAACACTGTTCAGCGGACAAGGTTGGGCGAACAGTCCGCCCGTGTGTACGCGGCCTAACATTGTTATACTGATACTGTTACCGTCCTTTTCTTCCTTTTTGTCCGCTGTAACTCTCTCCTGCTGGTTTCCGGGCTCCTGAGATCCCCTGATGGTTCCTCCACAGCCCCTATGCGAGGATGGGGGTGTCAGCCAGTGTGGGGGAGAGGGGGGGGGTCAACGTCCCGTTACTGTTAAGCTTGGAGAAGTACTCTGCTGTGCACAAGGCAGCGGGATGTTGCTGCACCGCTTCCGATCTACCGCCCCGGGGGCTCGCATCTGGCTGGGCTGGGATCTCTCACCTCCTCGCTCCAAGCCATGTCCTCCTTCCCACTCGTCGGCGCGGTGCGCTTAGCGCTGGCAGGTCCCTCCCCTCAGGCGGACGCTACGTCCTCACGTCACGCACCCGCCCAGCCATCGTGAGTCATGGGTATTTGTAGACGGTGTGCTAGATTCCTATCAATGAAGTTACTAGCAGCACCAGAATCTATGAAAACTGAGAGGTGATAAGAAAACTTGGCAGAGCTAAGTTGTGTAGGAACAAATAGTTTATCTCTAAGGGGAAACTGACACAGTATAGTCTATAGAAGCAGACCTCACCTACACTAGACTCTTGGCATTTCTTGGCTTATTATGGCAGTTGATGACAAAGTGGCCGTGGTTGCCACAGTATAAGCAGAGACATTGAGATCTTCTAGCCTTTTCCCAGGAGGATAAATAGGTAGTGCCAATTTGCTAATAAAGTGCCAATAAAGATGTACATGTACATTTCATTTGCATAGAGTTTTGCATGACTGCGCAATTGGCATTCTAATATTCTGTCATTTGTATCTCTCTAATATAATTATATTTTGTGCTTCACCTCCCTCCCTGAAGAAGGAGACTTTCAGTGCTCTGAAATGCGTAGGGTGATGGGTGTAAAATTCTAGTCAACTGCACTTCATATTGTTGATCATTATGTCTTGCATATCATCTTTCCATGATATGATTTAATTAATAAATTGTTTATACTTACTTGGTTGTTGTACATGCCTAAAAAGTCCATCACCAGGGGGTTCCATTTCTGTGAACTTGAAAGGTTAAATTCACCATTTATAACATGTTACAAATTACACCCATATCCAGGTGCTGTGAGTGCTGTGGTGATTCATTGAGTCTTCCTGTCGTAATGTATCGGCTTATTCATACGAAGTATGAGCAATGTGATGTGAATGTACAATGTATATGTAAAGCGCTGCATAAATTGACAGCACTATATAAGTACCTGATATAAATAATAAATATAATGACAGTCTGCAGGAGACCTGCATTGCATCAGCGATCTGCTGATTGCTGGTGCAATGCTTTACAGGCTCCTGCAACAAAAAATAATAAATGCACATATTTTTATCTGCAAAAAAAGTGCCTTTATTTGTTTATTTTTTTAAAGTAACCTATCCTTTAACCACTTGCCGCCCGCCCTATTACAAAATGACAGTGGCAAAGTGGTTTCATAATCCTGACCGGACGTCATATGACGTCCTCAGGATTATGAGCCGCTACGCGCCCCCGGGGGCGCGCATCGCGGCGATCGTTGTTGCAGGGTGTCAGTCTGACACCCGGCAACTACGATCTCGGTAAAGAGTCTCCGACGGAGACTCTTTACCACGTGATCAGCCGTGTCCAATCACGGCTGATCACAGTGTAAATGGGAAGAGCCGGTGATCGGCTTTTCCTCACTCGCGTCTGTCAGACGCGAGTAGAGGAGAGCCGATCGGCTGCTCCTCTGACAGGGGGGGTCTGTGCTGATCGATTATCAGCACAGCCCCCCACGAGGATGCCCACACTGGACCACCAGGGATGCCACCAGACCACCAGGGAAAAGGTAATCCTCCCTAGACCACCAGGGATGCCAGTCAGCACAATGGATGCCAATCAGTGCCCATAATGGATGCCAATCAGTGCCCACAATGGGCATCACTGATTGGCATGCATTATTGTTTGGCACTGATTGGCATCCATTAGTACAGTATAACACCAATGCTGCCTATGAGTGCCCACCTGTGCCGCCTATGAGTGCCCACCTGTGCCGCCTATGAGTGCCCACCTGTGCCGCCTATCAGTGCCCACCCATGCCCATCTGTGCCGCCTATCCATGCCCATCTGTGCCGCCTATCCATGCCCATCTGTTCCGCCTATCCATGCCCATCTCTGCCACCCATCCATGCCAATCCGTGCCAGCTATCAGTGCCAATTTGTGCCACCTATCAGTGTCCATCTGTGTCGCCCATCCGTGTCGCCTATCAGTGCCGCCTATCAGTGCCGCCTATCAGTGTCCATCAATGCCACCTCATCAGTGCCACTTCATTGGTGCCCATCAGTGCCGCCTTATCAGTGCCCATCAGTGTAGCCCCATCAGTGCCTATCAGTGAAGGAGAAAATGTACTTATTTACAAAGTTTTGAAACTGAAACAAAAAAAAACATTTATTTTTTCAAAATTTTTGGTATTTTTTTATTTGTAGCGCAAAAAATAAAAACCGTAAAGGTGATCAAATACCACCAAAAGAAAGCTCTTTTTGTGGGAAAAAAATGATAAAAATGTCATTTGGGTACAGTGTAGCATGACCACGCAATTGTCATTCAAAATGCGACAGAGCTGAAAGCTCAAAATTGGTCTGGGCAGGAAGGTGTTTAAGTGCCCTGTATTGAAGTGGTTAAGTAGCGCAGTAGCGAACAGCAAAAAATGACCTGGACGTGAACGAGGGAAAATCTTCCAGAGCTTAAGTGGTTATCATTAAATGTTTTTCATTAAATGCTAGTGGTGTGAAGCCGCGTACACACAAGCCAAATCTCCGACAGAAGAAGTCAGACGGGAGCTTTTCATCATATATTCCGATTGTGTGTATGCCCCATCGGACTTTTTATGTCGAAAATTCTGACGGACCTAGAAATAGAACATGTTCTAAATATTTCCGACTGAACCAATTCCTATTGGGAAAACCGCTTGTCTGTATGCTGTTTTGACATACCAAAACCAAAACATGAGCTGAAGCAAGTACAAGACGGGAAACGCTCATTGTGGTAAAACTATCGTTCGTAATGGAGCTAGCACATTCCTCACACAGCAAATTCTGTGATCTTTTAATGCAGCACATTCTTTTCTTCTTTTAATGCTAGAAGAATGAATTGAATGAATTGCTGCTCATATTCACACAGAGTTCTCACAAACTTATTTCTTCATTATTTCTCCTGATCTCATGAATAACATTCTATTTTTTGAAGTCACAATCTCCATAATAATGATTACAATTCGTTTTTATAGTCATCTTTTATTTTTATTTTTATTTCATCAAGATCTCCTTTTTTTTGGATTATTGAAAATTTATTTTCTAGTGATCTCCATATATAATTTTATTTTTTAGGTGTCAAGATACCACAATAACATTATCTTGTATTTTTATTAACCTCAAGGAGGTTGGTGTTAATTTGACATTGTCTTTTAGAAATGTACCTGCTTACTCACAAACAAACTGTCCTATTTGTCGAAAAACACATGGGAAAGTTTTTTCAGAAAATAAAATCTCCATTTATTCTGAGTAACAAAATAAAGAGGGAGGCAACGCTGGGAAAACTTTTGGAATTTGCAAAGCCTTTTGGCCCCCAGGGCACACATCAAATCTGTGGAAAAGAAAATTGGTAGCTTGAGGAGCCCAATCTGGTCCAGGGCTTCCAGAGATTAGGACCAGCAGCAGATGACATATCTGTCCCCAGGCTGTGGTACTACAGTGGTGTGAAAAAGTGTTTGCCCCCTTCCTCATTTCCTGTTCCTTTGCATGTTTGTCACACTTAAGTGTTTCGGAACATCAAACCAATTTAAACAATAGTCAAGGACAACACAAGTAAACACAAAATGCAATTTGTAAATGAAGGTGTTTATTATTAAAGGTGAAAAAAAATCCAAACCATCATGGCCCTGTGTGAAAAAGTGATTGCCCCCTTGTTAAAACATACTATAACTGTGGTTGTCCACACCTGAGTTCAATTTCTCTAGCCACACCCAGGCCTGATTATTGCCACACCTGTTCACAATCAAGGCATCACTTAAATAGGAGCTGCTTGACACAGTAAGGTCCACCAGAAGATCCTTAAAAGCTACACATCATGCCGAGACCCAAAGAAATTCAGGAACAATTGAGAAAGAAAGTAATTGAGATCTATCAGTCTGGAAAGGGTTATAAAGCCATTTCCAAAGCTTTGGGAATCCAGCAAACCACAGTGAGAGCCATTATCCACAAATGGCGAAGACATGGAACAGTGGTGAACCTTCCCAGGAGTGGCCGGCCGCCCAAAATTACCCCAAGAGCGCAGCGACGACTCATCCAAGAGGTCACAAAAGACCCCACAACAACGTCCAAGGAACTGCAGGCCTCACTTGCCTCAGTTAAGGTCAGCGTTCATGCCTCCACCATCAGGAAAAGACTGGGCAAAAATGGCCTGCATGGCAGAGTTCCAAGGAGAAAACCACTGCTGAGCAAAAAGAACATCAAAGCTCGTCTCAATTTCTCCACAACACATCTTGATGATCCCCAAGACTTTTGGGACAACATTCTGTGGACCGATGAGACAAAAGTGGAACTCTTTGGAAGGTGTGTGTCCAAGTATATCTGGCGTAGAAGGAACACTGCATTTCATAAAAAGAACATTATACCAACAGTAAAATATGGTGGTGGTAGTGTGATGGTCTGGGGCTGTTTTGCTGCTTCAGGACCTGGAAGACTTGCCGTGATAAAAGGAACTATGAATTCTGTTGTCTACCAAGAGATCCTGAAGGAGAATGTCCGACCATCTGTTCGTGTACTCAAGCTGAAACGAACTTGGGTTCTGCAGCAGGACAATGATCCTAAACACACCAGCAAGTCCACCACCGAATGGCTGAAGAAAAACAAAATGAAGACTTTGGAGTGGCCTAGCCAAAGTCCTGACCTGAATCCTATTGAGATGTTGTGGTATGACCTTAAAAAGGCCGTTCATGCTCGAAAACCCTCTAATGTAACTGAATTAGGACAATTCTGCAAAGATGAGTGGGCCAAAATTCCCCCAGGACGCTGTAAAAGCCTCATTGCACGTTATCGCAAACGCTTGGTTGCAGTTGCTGCTGCTAAGGGTGGCCCAACCAGTTATTAGGTTTAGGGGGCAATCACTTTTTCACACAGGGCCATGATGGTTTGGATTTTTTTTCACCTTTAATAATAAACACCTTCATTTACAAATTGCATTTTGTGTTTACTTGTGTTGTCCTTGACTATTGTTTAAATTGGTTTGATGTTCCGAAACACTTAAGTGTGACAAACATGCAAAGGAACAGGAAATGAGGAAGGGGGCAAACACTTTTTCACACCACTGTATGTCAGCCTGCGTCTTCTGTCAGACCAGACTGAACCCAGGCCATCACTTTATTCTCTTCGCTGCAGCCTTCCCTGGAGGATGTGGCTCTGGTGGTGGACTTGTGGCAGGAGGAGGAGGAGAAGGAGGATGGGCTTGCTCATATATGTGGCTGTTCTCAGTCAGCTGGCCCCTCAACCCCTTCGAAAGGGCATCAAAAATAATTCCCTCACAGAGGAGGCATTGGCCCTCCTCCAATTTCAGCAATCTTGTGGCTAGATAGCAGCCATAGGCCTCTTTAGTTTTGGGGGTGCTCCTGAGCACATTGCTTGCTTCCCTAATGAGGCCCAGTGCTGCATCCTCCATCATCGTCCCCTTCTTTGGCCTTTTGGTTGTAAGGCAGAGGGGAGGCACCTGGGTTTGGGTGAGGCTCCTACTGGGCCCAGCCACCTCCTGGCTTCCACTGGGCATGGCCTTATCCTGGCTGCCACTGGGCACGGCCTCCTCCTGGTTGCCACTAGGCACGGCCTTCTCCTGGCTGCCACTGGGCATGGCCTCCTCCTGGCTGACGCTTTCCAGACCAGGTGTATAAAAAAGGGACATACAGTAGTTTTAGTTTTTGCTTCATCAATCACACACAATTTTCAGCTCATGACTTGCAAATTGAATGTTAATAAATAGAAAAGACTATCATTCTGACCCCAGCATTTTTCATTCTTGTCCCAAACATTTTTGGTCACTACTGTCTATTGATATGTATACATCACTTTTTTTTAAATCATTAATTTGTTAGCAATTATAACATCTAGTGAACATCCTTAATATTAGCACAATAAATATGTATAAAAATAATATACGTTGCTTCAGCTGGGCACATCCACTTTTTCCAGGATGGAAGGCCAGGTTGTTCCTCGTCAGCCTCTGCTGGGGTTGAGGGAAGGGTGGAGGAAAAGCTGCAGGGAAGGATAGAAAGATATTCCCTGCCTTCAGTCTAGTCGTCCAGAAAACAGTTTGTTGAATGAATGAAAGAATGAAATACTTGTATAGTGCACAATGCGAACTGAATCGCCTCTAGGCGCTGTGGCGAGCTTTGATCATCTGCTAAAAGAGGAAGGTCTTGAGTTTTTTCCTAAAAGCCAGGTGATTTTCTTCCAGGCGGATGTTGATTGGTAGAGCATTCCATAGCCGAGGCCCTTGGACAGTGAATCTCCGATCCCCTTGGATTTATACCGGCTTTGGGCACAAGGAGGAGGTTTTTGTTGGCTGATCGAAGACTGCGGTTTGGTGTGTAATGATTTATTTTCTCCATTAGGTATTGCGGAGTTTGTTGAAGTACCACATCCTGGGGACATACACTTGTGCTGCTGATGCTCCTGATTGGAGCGATTTCTGGATCTTATTATGCTCCTTCTTAATCATGTTCCTCAAGATCCCAATTTTCTTTTCCAAGAACACGATGGTTGCATCGGGGACCTGAGTCTTTACAAATTCCAGAAGTTGACCTCCTAGCTTATTTATTATAATATAGCTCCCACAAATTCCTCATCTCCCTGTACTTGTCAATGAAACTGGCCATAAATTCAGGGTCCTTAAAGTGAGTCATATTTTCTGTAAGACAATACACAAGACAAAAACACTAATGTCAGCCTAAACTCTCATAATCTTATCCCAATATAGGCCTTAATCTTGAAGCATATAGGACACTGATGTATCAAAGTTAAGATTTTACTCTTGTTAGAACGTTCGTCCTCCTTACTCAGCACACTGATTGTATGTACGACACACACGTGTTATTTTATGTACACTGCGCATGCGTCGCCTGTGTCGTCCGCCCCTGATGTTCTTTCTAGTGTATTCCCTGCCCCTTCTCTTTGGTGCGCAGTAGGAGCCACATGGCGGAGACAGAGCAGGTGTCTGTTATTAATTGGAGTAACGAGGAGGAGGAAAGCCCAGAGGCCGAAATGTCCCGATCCCGGAGGCGATGATTTAAGGCTACAAATATGTCCTTTCTTGAGATGGTGGACGTCTTGATGAGGAATGACTATGATGGCAAGAATGGACCGTACACCAACCCAAATGTGAGAAAGGCCAAAATTATGATGAAAGTTGTGAAGAGTCTGCACCAAATTTTGGGGTATGATGAACAAAGGAGCAAATAAGGAAACGCTGGTCAGTCCTCAAACTGAGGTAGCAGGATCAGTATAGGAGGATCAAGAGAGTGCTTAGTACAAATAAGTAGTTGTAGTGTGTTCAGATTCTTTATTATTACTTGCATGCTGCACCATGTGATTTTCTTTACTGTAGGACATTTTAAAATGGCAAGTTTCAGGTTAGTGGGTAATTGGTCGTAGGAAACATCGTTCACTCATTTAATACAATGTTTTGGGCAGATACAGGTTAAATATATTTGGCCTAAGTACCTGTGTGCTAAAGTATACCTTTTGTTTCATTCTCATAGGAGACCAAAGACTTGGAGGAAAAAACCAACACACCCTAGGATCTGGAGGAAGGAGAGGTAGAGGAAGTGGGCGAACTTGTCACCACAAAAGGTGAGTGTCTGACACCCCAGCTTCAGGTAATATATGTATGCCTGCATATTTATAATACATGTTTTTCCCCAAAATTTTAGGTGATTTGCTGGTTGTGGAAGAGCAAGCTCCGAAATTCACAAGTGCAAGTGAACAACTCCTAATCCAGGACATCATGAGAAACAAACTAAATTTTCTTGAACAACAAATGAAGAACATGATTGATGTGTTGGGGAGAATTTAAAGTTCTTGAAAATGCAAACATTTGCGTCAACATGCTATCTACAATCAGGGGATTTCAATGTACGCGTTTTGTGGGTTCAACCCCTTCCTCCCAAATGAAGTAGGTGAGAGGAAATGGTTGCACCCCCAAAACACGTCCATTGATCCCCCATGATGGCAGATAGCACATGTTTACATTAGGCATGGGATCAGGAGGGAAATATCCATTTTGACTCCCAAATTGTTTGAATCTTCAAAATTTTGCTTTAACAGGGGTGACATCACCCCATCTGATGAACGCAATATCCAGACATTTAGGACATTCTATAATGTCTGATATTGCCTTCTGGTTTTGTACTTTGAACTTTGTAAGTTACAGAGCTGTGTATGTTATATGTTATTAAACATGCCTATTTTGAACAAAAAAAAAAAAATTTGAAAAATAGAAAAACTAATTTTTATACCCCAAATTTTGAAAACGCACATGTGTGAATGTGCACAGAGTAAAAACGTTGCTCATCAACAATGTGTGGCTTCTTATTTCAATGGGCAATACCAGTTTTTTAAGTAATTTTGTGTTTAAAGGGACAATGGGGCTTATTTACTAAAGAAAAATCCACTTGGCACTTTTTTTAGACATTGTTTGGCATAGCAATGGCCCCCCCACTCATAAAATAATTTACATATTTCTGACAAACTTCACAGGCGCTTTGGGGGGCCAAGCCAGTATGGCCAGTATCCAGGCCTGTCAGGGGATTAATAGGAAGTCTGGCCTCAGGTCCAACTGAGGCAATATAATTTTGGGCATTTTTCTTTAAAAAATTGTGCAATATGCAGCAGGATAGGATGATATGGTTGATTTTGTCAGAAACAGGCGAAACCGGCTGGCCATTATCCCGAAGGTATGATCAACAACTCCGGGTATGGGGGTCCTTTGGGGGAATGGCCTCATCAGATGCTCGCCCAGACCAAACGCTTCATCAGCAATAAAGACGAACGGGAGTCCTTCCTTGTTGTCTGCATCAGGTGGCAATTCCAGGCTGGTAAAACTCCGTCTGGGCAAAGACTCCTCCATCTGACATTCGGCCATTCTTCCCCACGTCCACATAGAGGAACTCATATTGTGCCGACACCACCGCCATTAACACTATACTATTAAATCCCTTATAGTTATAATAGTAAGACCCTGAATGGGGCGGTGGCATGATGTGGACGTGCTTCCCATCTATAGCCCCTCCACAGTTGGGAAAGTCCTAACGGTCAGCAAAATGGAAAGGCCACAGTCTGCCATTCCTCTGGCATTGAAGGGAACTGTGGAGTCAAAACTGAAAAAAAAATATAAGTACTTTTGCACATAACATTGCAAGTAGATTAAACAAAAAAAATTCTTGGCTGCTAACAGTATAACATTTTATTAAAGGAGCCTGCAGCCTGAACAAAAATAAATTGAATGGTTTTCTCCATCCATGCTATATAGCATGGATTGGGGAATTTCCTACTGCAGATATTGTATTCTGACAGCCAGCACCAGCAACTGTCAGAATACCCAAACAGCAGCGGTATCTAATTGCATGCAACTGACATTTTTTTTCCAGCTCTCTTTATCTTTGAATAGAAGGATGTTGGGTGAGAAGGTGGTGAAAGGGCCACCCATGAAGTGAATTTTGGCTTGTTCATTCAAAATGTGTGTATGGCCAGCTTAACACTGGTACTTGCAGAACCTACAAAGTGCCTGCACTTTGGTGTTGACACTACCTTAGATAAAACTTTAACCCACACTTGATTAACAATAACAGAAATACCCTGTTTAGTAAAAATATATGTTGAAATTGGAGAACGTTCATTAGCTAAACAGGTGGATCAAACCTCAAAACTGATTTTCCAGCAACATTAATGTGTTCAATGTATTACCAGCAATACGATTACAGTGTTTTTTTTAATGCTAAATGTTCAACTGCCAGTATCGGCATGTATGACAAGAACAAGGTAATACAAATGGTACATTAACTATAAGCCTTTTTAACTGACTGGATGCATTCTATTTTATCACCAACACAGGAATATTTTGCTCCCTTTGGTGGCATTCTCATGGAATGTAAGGTTGAGTACTGACTTTAAAAAGTTACTGTTTTCAGCATATAATGGATGTTAACTTTAAAATCAGCATTCTGTCTAAGTTGTTTTGAGAGCACTTACCCCTGTGGTAATGATAGTATTAGCTCATTTAACCATCTGATAAATAACACATCTCACGTTGCCAAGGAACATCAGGTTTGTTTGTATAGCCTAACCTCCAGGCATTATTTTCAACATAAACTAACCTAGTATATATACTTCTCAAGATAACAAGGTTGTCTTTGCAACAAGCTGCTTGTGTACTGATATTTAGTACAACACGACAATCTCACTATTTTACCTTTTTTTACATATTATGTTAGAATATACCTTTTGGATATGCAGGCTATTGTAGCCTTATTACTGTTTTCTTTTTTTATTTGTTCTTTCATTTTCCTATTCATATTTATATGAGTGGGTGCAGAAGCTGAATGTACAGTAATATGTGAAGTACATCTAACTTCACACTTAGATACACACAGATAAGGTAAGAAGAGAAGAAATAGAACTAACATGATGCATTTTATTACATACATTATATTAAAATGTAAGTAGATGGAAAGTGCTATTTTTGATATAAATGGAACTTTATGGGATTAGACAGCCCATGGCTGGTAGGGTAGAAGCCACTCATAATGGCCACCATAGATGTGCAGACCCAGAAGCTCAAACACAAAGGGCCATGTCACCATGGCAAGCCTCACTCTAGTGAGAAATTGCCAGGGAATGATTATTTTTTAAAGGCTGCACTCTGTGGCCAGTTAGGTAGCAACACATACAAAGCAGGCATGTGTCCTCCCTACATTTTTAGTGATTGGCTCTGGTGAATTCTTGCTAACAACAGATTCGTTAATGTGACATGGGTCAAAGATCTTAGTAAAAGAGTCAAAGAAAGAAAGAGATAAAAATGGTGCACCTTTGCAGTATGTACAAAAAAATAAAAAAATAAATGAAATAATAATTATGTCCCTCATCCTTTAAGGAAAGAGAAATGTCACATGCAGCCGAGTACTGCTGATTAACTTGCATACATAACTGCCTTATTTGAGGACATTGAAATGTAATTTATCACACTAAGATTCTCAGCATCCTCTGAACACAAAAATAACTATGGAAAATTAAACAATATGACAGATCCAATTTTTTTTTCCAACTTCATTATTTTCTTATCTATAGATGATCTTTCAAGTTGAGAGTGCTTGCAGCAGCTATCCAAAGTTAACTTTTACTATCTTCCGGGAGAAGAATGAGTATCATTTAATTTGCATACTGATTAACAATCTATTGTGTCTTTCTAATTTTCTAAATTCCCTCTAATTACAAGCTCTGTTTCCATAGTAACAATTTATATGCTCATTTCATAGTGGATTTCTTGCCATTTATTCTGTCCATTTCATTTATCTGCTTTATTTGCTACATCAATAACACACAAACTTCAGGGGAGCCTTTCTTTTTACAGTCCCTTTGAAAAAAAATGAAAGGGATAGATTAAAGTGTTTAGTATGCAGTCAGTTCAGTTACTAAGAAATATCATTTTAAACTTCCTTCCTTATATTGATGATGAAGGTCCTTGAAGCAACTGTGTGCGTGGAATCAGCTAATTTATCCTGGCAGCATCCTGCGATATATAAAAGAAAACTGTTTAGCATCATCATCACTTTAACTAACAGCCATAATGTTTACAGCAAACACAAGCAATAGATCAGAGAAAAATACATAACTAAAAGTCTAAACCACAGTCCCTGCTGTTGAATATTTAAATTAACATTTTAATTACATTTTATTAAAAACAAGGTTTTCTATTGTACATCACACTTTTTAATAGCAATTGCCTGAGTTTACATTTCATACCAGTAGCTTCTAGTAGTTAGCTCCAAATAAGTTTGCGCGCGCACTGGGTTCAGTTAAGGCTAACTCTTGTGTTGACATGCTGTGAAGACTATATATATTTTTCTTATTTCCCAACTCAAGTGTCTATTAAGGTCAGAAAAAAAAACATTCTGCAAATGTACTCTATAAGTTACAGATTTTATTGACTTGTTAGCTGTTTATGTGGGTTTAAATGCTTTATGGTTTAATTTGTATAACTTTATCTCAACTTTTTCTTTTTTTTAGGATTTTATTACAGTATACAGTGCAGAAAGGCTAAAGAACTCACTGAATAAACAGTTTTAAATTAATTGTACCTGGAATTGACTATCAGTACTGTGATTGAGGTAAAAATACAAATGTATGCTGTCTTTGAGACTATTCCTTTTGTAGAAATCATTGATTTTTGTGATGTCTTCTTAAAGAGGTTGTAAATCCTTTTTTATTTTTTTTTGTTTTTGTTTTTTAAATAACAAACATATCATGTATAAAGAAAACAACTGTGATTCCATATTGTGCTAATCAATAAATAATATTAAAGAATAACAATGTATTCAAAAATAACATACACAAATAAATGAGAGAATAAATAAATAGAAGTTCAATAGTCCACCGCCAAATGAGTAGTCTTGAACCAAGTGCCAATATATTTCTAGTTCATCAAACGCGACAATGAAAAACAATGGTGTCTCCAAAGAAATGTGCGTCTCCTTTCACCAGTTATTAGGTAAGTATCTTACTCACCGGACGGAATTGACAACCATGACCTGTAGTCAAAAACAGCCAGGTATCCAGAAACAGCAACTCAAGACAAGTATGTTCCCCCAAATGGATATGGTATATGAACCAAAAAGAAGAAAACAGAAGCTCCTCATAGTGCAGTAACGTTAAAAAAAAAAAACAGGTTTATTAAAACTACAGATTGCACTTATATAGCAAAGATGAAAACCATGCATAAGAAATGGCAGGGACGCCGTCCGCATTCCACCTGCATTCCAACTGGTGGTGGAAGTGACATAGCATGTATCACGAGATCCAGCGCCTTTTCGTTAGCAGCATCTGATGTCATCAGGAGTCATGTGACAGAGCTTGCCACAAAAAAGGATAACCAATCCGCTGAAATCCTAACAGCCAGTTCCTATTAATGACTAAATGTCAATTAATTAGAAAAATAGGCTACATAAACTAACAAGTATTACATAAAATTAATGGTATCCTTAAAATAATGATGAAGTTTATTTAAAAAAAGGAAAATCTGTCAAATAACTCCCCCAGTGGAAGTATAGTGTATTACCATATATGGTCTTACCAGGTATGGTCTTGTGGAGGAATGGAGAGAGGTTGGTTGGTATAGAAATGCCCAGGCAGCTGCTCACACTGACCCTCAAACACTTTTAACCAACAAGGCAACAAATTTGGACTATACCGGTACTAGGTAATTAACAAAAAAAACTAGTTAAAATAGATACAATTTAATAAAGGCAATGAAGAACAATTACAGACAAAAGTACATTAAAATATACTCATATATACGCCACAATGCATGAATTCTTAATGGGTCAGTCCCGAGAAAATTTCAGAGGAAAGGGGGTGCACGGAGTTTCCTTGACTAGTTTCTGAGGGGAGCCCGCTTCATCAGGAGGAGGATGATCTATGAAATTTTTTTACATTTGATAAATAATACAAAAACACAGAGCACAATATCATCGGAAGGGTTCATTTACCATATACAAACATTTTTATGAAAAATAAGGAGATTAGCTCACCCCCATAATAGAAACAGGATGCAGACAGGAGAACCCATTATTTCCCCTGGTGGCAGACACGGGGATTGGTTAGACAAACTCTAAATGAAAAAAATAACTCATTATTACAAGTAATAGTATACACATGCTGTATTGGTAAAGTTTTGCAACATGATGTAACTATGTGGCCCAACACCAATAAGTGAACATGATAACAGAGAAGGGGAGGAACCAAAACTAAAAAAGGGAGAGAGGACGGAAAGGTGGGGGGGGGACAAAGACGAGGGGATAAGGAAAGAAGGGGGGGAATGGGAAGGAAAGAGGGGGGGGGGAAAGAAGGGGAAAGCGAGGAATGATAGGTTGCTGTTTTCACCCAATTCATTTTCATTACATCTCGATAGGTGTTTGATCATATTTTTCTTGGCACACATTAGGGCTACACTGTTTGATTCACTTTTCATGATTAACTTTGTTTGAGTGTTAGCAGCTTTCCCAGTATTTATTTATGGTGTAGCACAGTCTTTTCCCCACTATTGCATTTATAGTTAAAACATAGCTAGAGTTCAAGAACTGGAATGGATAGTCAGGCAAGCCAAAACGTCAGGGAGCCAGAGAACAGCAAGCAGGATCTGGAGCCAGAAGGAATGTAAGCAAAGCCAGTCTTTAAATACACCAGTACACATCTCCTACATTCGTTCATTTGTTTTCTAATTTCCCCTTTTTTTCTGGGTTTCTATTAACAATATATATATATATATCACTCAGTACTTACTACATTTATGGCAATAATCATGTGCACATATACTTTACAGAACTTTCCCTGAGATTGCTACTCAAGCCACTATTGGCTACACAATCTAGAACTGTATTTTCTGTGAGGCCCTCCTATATGTGCCTTGGAGTCCGGTCAGTGTTTCCACAGTTCCCAGTGCAGACGCCTCCAGACAGCTCTCATCCCACTATATCCTGTGTTGAACTATGAGCTGATTGTGAATATGGCAGGGAAGGTTACATTTTGTCACGGTCCCTACCATGCCATGTAGATGGCCAGGCATAGTCACGCCTCAAGTGGCTCAAGGAGGTATTGAACCCATGACTTTCTGTTTACTGCTCCTGTTGCTTTGAACCTGGGCCACACCTCAGTTCATTATTGTGTTCCAAGACTGACCCCGGTTTCAGATCCTGGCTCGGTTCATCGTTAACTCTGACTTCTGGAATCCCTGACTATAGCTTCACCTCGACAATCCTTTGGTTAATTCCTGTCAAGCCCCCATGCACAGATTCGCAACCCAGGTAGCTTTTTACCTTGTTACAGCGGGTTGTGTGTATTTGCAAGGGTGAGCATACATCCCTACACTATGGACTTCAACTGACTTAAGCTTAACCTTTTTTTTCAGGTGGGCTTTCTTTCTCTGCCATTAATCATATTAATATATCGTTTTTTACACTTATATTCTTTGCAGTTATGCATTATGCATCTTGCTCCTGAGGAAGTGGAGAGAATTCCACGAAATGCATCGAGCATAATATCATCATGCATTTCTATGTTTGAATTTTCTTTATTATGAAATTGTTACCAATTATAAATTATCATTATACTGTTTTATGATACAATCAGCTCTCAACTTAATGTCCATATGTTACTGTGCATTATGATGTTATTGTATTACTGATAATTTTGTTCCATGCTATGTATGAATTGTTACATTTTGAGTTTTATTTTTTGTTGATGAGGTATTTTCAATAAAAATTTGCTCTCCTTCTTCCCAGGTGCAAAGTACCCAGATCAGAGACATACACAGATACATGGAGGATCAACTTGTGGGTAAGAGGCATGCCAGAAACGATCGATTACACCCAAGTCACCCAGTCTGCTACTGCCGTATTTAATGATGTGTTGGGAAGGCCCCCAGAAACCCTCATAGAATTCGAACGCTTACATAGAGCTCTCAGGCCCAGGGGGAGGGAGGCTGACCCCCCCCAGAGACATTGTATGCTGCCTGGTTAATTTCAAGCTTAAAGAGGATATCTTACGCAGAGCCAGAGATCGCCGCAACCTATTGTACCATGGCACGGACATAAAAATCTTTCAAGATTTGTCACCTGTCACCTTCCAGAGCAGAAGAGACCTGCGTCCACTCCTCGATTTACTGCGCACAAACAATATCCAGTATCGATGGAAATTCCCCTTTTGCCTCTCTGCATCAGCGCATGGGAGAACGGCACTTCTGAGGGTACCAGAAGAATTATCCACCTTCTGTGACACACTGAACATACCATACGTTGAACTGCCAGACTGGTATAGGTCTCTCAGACCTCCCCATCTTAGGAGAACCATCTCAATGGATGCAATCCCAGTTCGTGACGAATTTCACATCAGGAGGCGTAGATCCAATTCGCCCAGGATTAACCCACCTCCAGGATCCAGGAGCAACCCGAACAGCAGCCCGACGGCTTCTCCTGCTCACAGGAGACCACGACGCGGAGGGCCAGAATAGTGAGATTCTGCTCAGCTCAATCCTCGCTTCCCAGGCCCCTATCGCTGATACAGGCCGCACAGTTTTCCACTCTACTGCGCTCTCAAAACCACTCCGAAGACGATACCTACGCGCAGACCCTCTACACCAAAGAAGAAAACATTCGACTTGACCGATTCCCACCAAGCATAAAAGTCGCAACGGACTGACTGATCACCCCCAGAGGAAGCAACTGAAATCTATCCCGACAGATCAGAGACCTTACCACCACGGAGAACTTTGTCACGCAAGTATAATACACTTCTACCCAAAGGCCAACATCAGCTATTGGTGACCTGTAGTCCTCCAGTCAATCTCTTCCTCTCCCTTCCCCCCTTACCCTACCGTTCCCCTATACATGCCCCCCTTTCCCTCACTCAACACCCTTGATTGACAGGGACTGTTCCTAAAAATCCCATATTTGGGGCTTACCCAATAGAAGGTTTCTCCGCACCTAGGAAAAAAATCTCTGATAATAGATTGGTTGTTACATGTTTAACTGTTATAACTGTTTTTGTTATAGGTTGGGGTGACTCCACTCAGAGTCTGTAGGGAACCCCTTCCTCCGCCCCCTCTCACATCAACCATACCCAAATACCCTTTTATCCATATAGAGGGGCCATATATATAGACACGGGCACCCATAGTCTATATCCCGCAACCAGACAATAATGAGCAGCGGCCGGTTTAACCATTGGTCTGCCAGTTCCTGGTTCCACATGATTCCTATAAAAAACGAAGGGAAAAGCAGACATATATTAATGAGTAAATAATTAATAATATGAATGAACAGATAAGCCAGAGTTAGGGGTCTCAGATCTACACTTAACCGGACTCTGACTGGACTCACCCGCTCTTCCATATTCTTAAGGTCTCATGTGGGAAGGTGGACTTTTCCCCGGAGGGTTCGTGGCAGTATTCACAGAGACAATACTACACAGTATCCACTGCTACCTATTATTGACTCATGTTAGCATCTCCCCTTTGTGCGGGAATGCAGATAGGGCCCTTTCCTTCCAGCTGGTTTTATTCATTTTCTTTCTTTCTACCATATGTGACCTCCAGGTAATTGGTTGCTCTTGTTCCTTTTCAATGTGTTACAAGGTTTTCTTTATTTTTATTTTTATGCTGACGTTGATACGCCAATGTTTTATTGTTTAAACCTGTTTATAGACTCAGATTTTCGAATGCACGGCTCCGATCCCCGGCCGTGTCGGACGGACCCCTCATCTCGCAAAGGCTGCTTTGCCGACCGCCTCACCCCATGGGGGAATCCCGTTCCGATCCGATGGGGGGATGGTCCCACACGCCGGAGATCCACTTTAGACGAGCCCATAAGCTGCAGCAGGATAAGACAAGCGATTGGTACCACTTAACTAACAGAAAAACTGTATTTTCAATAGACGAGACTTTTCATGCTCAATGATGGTCATGCCCCCTACGAACCTAATAACTTATCCCCTACCCAGTTCACCCCCTCCAAACACCCCCTCACAATAACTATTTGGTGTTCGCTACGGAACCCCCACATATGCAAACTACCGAACTCCCCTTAGGCTGACCCATAGACCCCACTCGCTAACTTATTCCTCTTTGGCTCTCCTACTTGTCATATATTCTTCCATACCCCTGAAGACTGGATGCCTCCATATTCCATCCCACCCTTAGAGTCTGTCACCTCCCATTTCCCCACACAACGGGAACACAAGTTTCCCGTTGATCTTAACCGGGCTGAATTTTTCTGTGTAAGAGAGGTCCTTAGACTCTCTCTTCCCTCCGGTCCTTCTCACTTCTCCCTTCCCCTTCTACCCCTTCCCCTTCCCCCTCCCCCCACTCCTACTTCAGTGCTCACCACACACCTCCCCCCCCTCAACTCCCTCCCTCCCCCTAACCTTTCACCTTTATCTCCTCAGTCTCTGCCACACTTTGCCATCTCCCCTATAGCCTATTTAATCCCACACACGAAGCCAGAGGCCTCTTATAGTGGCGCTCCAAAACAAGACTCCAAACATTCTTATTCAGGCGGAGTCACTTCCCCGAACCAATATGTCCAACTCTAACAGCACTATTGTTCATGCCACGCTTAAAGTGACATCCCTAAATGCGAAAGGCCTTAATGTCCCGGAGAAACGCAGTCAGGTTCTCTCCCAAATGCAAAAGTTAAAAAGCAATATAGTCTTCCTTCAGGAAACCCACTTCCGTTCAGACAAAATACCTAAACTCACAAATTACTGGTTCCCGCACTCATACCACTCCTCCAACCCGCTCGCCAAAACGAAAGGAGTATCGATTCTGATCTCCAAACACTTACAATGGGAACTCACAGACTCGCTTATTGACGAGGAGGGCAGGTACATCTTTCTGAAAGGTCGGATCCAAGGCCGACCGATTACCTTAGCTAACATCTACAGTCCGAACTCAGCACAACTCAGCTTCTTCAGACAGATTTCCCAACTGCTAACAGGCTTCTCCGTGGGGATAACCATATTTGGAGGGGACTTTAATGTAGCCCTACACCCACTCCTGGACACCTCTTCAGGGACTACAGTCTTACCTTACAAAACTCTACGACAAATAAAATTACAACTCCAAGACCTGCTCCTTCACGACTCATGGCGCACTTTACACCCAAACGCAAAGGACTTCACATTCTTTTCAGCCCCTCACAACAAGTACTCCCGAATTGATTACCTCTTTCTTTCCCAAACAGACCTCCCCCTTCTTTCGAGTGCGACGATAGAACCGATGCTCCTATCCGACCACCACCCAATCACTATGACGCTGACCCTCCCCGATCACCACAATGTATCAAAGACGTGGCGCCTAGATTCTTCTCTCCTAACCTCAGAAGAAGAGATCCTCAACATTAAACAAACCATTCATGATTTTTTCCTAGATAACGTCAACGGGGATACATCCCCGTTGACCCAATGGGAAGCACACAAATGTGTCCTCAGGGGGAGATTTATTGCCCTGAAGACCGCACGTAAGAAAGCACATCAAGCTAAAATCACAACTCTGATCCAGAAGATCCAAAGACTAGAGCTAGCACACAAACAAACTCAAGCCCAACAGACGTTCCAGGACCTCACCCAAACTAGGGACCTCCTACTAGCAGAATTAGCCCTAAAAACAAAACGCAAATTTGTGCTACAGCAGAAATTATTCTATGAATTCGGTAATAAAAGTAGTAAGTATCTAGCTAGAGCCATCCAACGTAACAGAGCTCGCACCACCATCCACACCATTAAAGACCCCCAAGGCAGATCTCGAGTCTCGGCCCCTGACATAGCCTCCCAATTTGTAACATATTACTCCAACCTATACAACCTCCACACACACCCAGATGACCCTAACGTAAATAACACGAGACACGCCCTTATCAAGGACTTCTTGAAAGAACATTGCCCTAAGCCCATAGACAGAGAGGAGGCACGTAAACTAGAAAATCCCATATCAGCAGACGAACTAAAGAACGCAATCAAACAGTTGAAAACAGGAAAGAGCCCTGGCCCGGACGGCTTTACAGCTGCCTACTTTAAAACATTTACAGAAGACATTACGGAACCCTTCCTCAAAGCCTTTAACTCCCTTTCCTCCTCGGCAAACCCCTTTCATAGGCTGTTAGAAGCCTACATCACAGTTATCCCGAAAGAAGGGAAAGACACCACATCAGTTACTAATTACAGACCAATCTCCTTATTAAATGTCGATATAAAACTGTTTGCCAAAATCCTTGCCAACCGTCTGCTTCCTATATTACCCTCTTTAATAAACAACGATCAAGTTGGCTTTATCCCGGGGAGAGAGGCAAGAGATAATACGATCAAAGCCATAAACCTCCACCATTGGATGTCGTCTCATAAACACAACGGCTTTTTCTTGTCCTTGGATGCGGAGAAGGCGTTCGACAGACTGGCCTGGGACTACATGGGGGCAGTATTGAAACACATAGGTTTACAAGAACACATGTTTAATTCCATAATGTCCCTGTACACAACTCCGTCTGCAAGAGTCCGCATAAATGGCCACCTGTCGGACGCCTTCTCCATAGCCAATGGAACGAGGCAAGGTTGTCCTCTCTCCCCCATTCTCTTTGTATTAACTCTGGAGCCGTTTTTAAACTGCCTGAGATCCAATGACAGCATTAAAGGCATTCAGATAGGAGGTCACACTTATAAATTAGCAGCCTTTGCTGATGATATCTTACTTTCCCTCAGCGAGCCACATATCTCCATACCTAATTTGTTAACTGAAGTCAAACACTTCCAACACCTCTCAAATTTTAAAATCAATTTTACCAAATCCCTTGCCCTCAATGTCACCATCCCACGGGAAACGGTCACACAATGCGAGGAAAACTTTCCTTTCCTATGGAGGCACGATGCCATCAAATATCTAGGGATCTACCTCACGACAAACCTTTCCGATCTCTTTGCCAAAAACTACCTCCCCATCCTTAAGACCATATCTGAGGACCTTAAACATTGGAATAAACCACAATTCTCGTGGTTTGGCCTCGCAGCAATTATCAAGATAAATATACTACCACGCATACTGTACCTACTACAGACTGTCCCCATTAAACTACCCACGTCTTTTTTTTTGTCATATAGGAGGCTCTGTACAAGTTTCTTATGGACACTGAAACGTCCAAGAATCGCATATGATTTGCTCACACGACCGAAGACGAAAGGGGGCATTGGTCTACTAGACCTTCAAAAATACTATTGGGCCTGTCAACTCACCAGAATTGTTGATTGGAATTTGCACGGTCAGCACAAAGATTGGGTTAGGCTAGAGAGCTCAATGTATGAGCTGCCGCTGCAAACGACACCCTGGCTGTCACCTCAACATGTCCCTGCCACGATTAAACAGCACCCCCTTGTAGCTCCGACACTCCATTGTTTCAGGGAAGCATGTCAAAAGACACAGGTCTCATCCGTTCCGGGTCCCCTAACTCCTATCAAACACAACCCTGCTTTCCCCCCTGGAATGTCTGCCCAATTCTTATCGCACCAAGGGCTACAGTCGGACTTATTAGCACACCAATTTTTCAAAGACGGCTCTATCCTCGATCGCCTGGCACTATCGCCTACTCTCACTGACACCCCTATCCCTATCTGGATCTACTTTCAAATCCGCCACTTTTTAAAGACGATTAACCATGACTCCTCTATCACACGACCACTAACTCCTTTTGAAGCCCTATGCTCCCAATCTGACCCACAACAACACCTAATATCATATATTTACACCTTGCTTTTCACGGAGATCTCCCCTAAAGAAAGGAAAGCATTCACGATTTGGGAAAGGGAGACGGGATTAACATTCTCTAATGACCAATGGGAACACATCTTCACAGTTGCACACAAAGGATCTCTGAATGTATCCATTCAGGAGAACAACTACAAAACCCTAGTACGCTGGTACAGAACCCCAGCTATTCTACACAAGTTCAACCCTTCATTTCCCAACAAATGTTGGAGATGCAATGAAGAACCGGGTTCGCTATTCCACATTCTATGGTCCTGTCCGTTAATCCAACCATTTTGGGAGCAAATACGAGAACTCACCGAAGCAATTTCTACTTTCACACTGGACCACACGCCGGCCCAGTGTCTCTTTCACCACTCAGCTCTCCCAACCCCAGGCTACCGTAAGACATTGATCCTACCCCTGCTCAACGCGGCAAAATTATGCATCCCGAGACACTGGGGCTCCCCCCCGGACACCAACTGTCCCAGAATGGTTCAGGCAAATTAACAAAATAGCCGAAATGGAGGAGCTCATCCACATTTCCCGGGACTCTCCTGCCAAATTCTCGAAAACATGGGCTTGTTGGACACACTTCCGTACAACCGATAGGTATCACTCACTGATGACCCCTCCCTGACTTTGACATTTACGCTGATCTCAAGAGATCGACACCACATTCTCAGCACCAACATCCCCCCCCCCCCGCTTTCCTTTCCCCTCCCCCACCTATAAGGACATGGGTCTCCCGACCCCGACTAGGGGCAGTGCACGGGAGTCCACATGTCATTGCTCTGGCTGCGTATCTCCCGGACATTCAACTCCACCAGCACCTAGTCCGATCCACAATAACACATTTCCATGCCACACTTCCTTGACTCTCAGCGGAGACTGAGGAGATAAACATCTTCCCCGATTCACCTCCACAATCCCCCCCTTCTTTCACCCCTGTTTAACCTAACCCCTCCTCACCCCCCTCCTCTCTTTCTCAGTACCTGTTAAGGACCCGTCTGTAAACCGGCTATTGCTGGAGCCCTCGCATATGAGGGCGCAGTCAGTAGCATCTGACCCTGTCATTATGGACTTCCCATGCGAACACACCACAACACTTATATGCCACTTGGAACTCCCCTTCCGACAGTAGCTCCAAGAGCCAGACCTGGTGCATACTTTTCTACTTTGGGATTCATAAACAGACACTTTAAAGGTTAAGTTTTACTCCCTTCTCCACTTGTTGGAGAAGCGCGATACCCTGTAAGTACTGTTCCGTTTTTATGTGCAACATTTTTCTAATCCCTTACCTATGTTATACTGATGACTCCGCTATTATGCACTGAATGTTCCATGACTTTTTGAATGATTGTATGATGGAAACGAATATTTGTAATTTTGCACTATTACATTTTCAATAAAATTTGTTTGAAACAAAAAAAAATAAAAAAATTTGCTCTGAACACCACCACTATTATGTTATTTTTTATTGTGCTGTGCTATGATTCCACTTGTGCCTAAGTATATGAATCTACTATGTACCAAAACGTATTATATACCAGCTGCTTGTCACACGCCTAATTTAAAATCCCATCCCTCCTTTTTTTCAATTGCAACAGGGATGAAGACATATGGCCTATGTGTCATTGCCTCATTTAAAGTCCCACAAATTCTCCTTTTAATCAAAGTCACATAAAGAGCACCCTCTTCCTGATCTACCTTAAAAATGGCCAGAACTTACTAACAGGTTTCATCCCTTGTATAATTTATGTTTTGATCTTTTTTTTTGCGAGAATAAGTAGACAAAAACTTATAAACATGATAGTGTCAACATACAAGTCAAATCAAAAAGATAAACCAGGCAAGAACCAACATATGTAGGAGATAATATCTTGAGGCAGAAAAGTCTAATGATATTGAAGTTCAACTCTCTGTGGGTAAGGCAATGGAAGGACTTCTAAGCCAACAACACTAAACCTTAGGGTACGAGTACTGGTGTATCTAGGATTCAGAATTACCAAGCCCCTGATTAAGCCAAAAGAGGGGGAATGAGGCCACAGAATATATTTACGGCCTTGCCGAGACAAATTCACTAAGGTGCTCAATAGTGAAGATGTCAAGGTCACCACCCAAAAGACAAATATACTGTTTGGGGGGAAAAAATTGTAATGTGAGGGAGCTACAATGATGTATTCCATGTAGAAACCTGAAATTTGACAAAAAATACAAAATAACAAATGCAGAGCTTCTTTTAAATGATTATGTCCCTCTGGGCTTTGGTGGTAAAGTGTCCTGTCCCAGGTGGCGTGGGAGATCTGCCTTTTGGAAGGGGATTGCCAAAACAATAATAAATCTTAGCCTATATATATTGTAATATTTGGGGCTTATTTTAGCTTAAAGGTAGAGCTTACCAGTTAGCTGAGTCCACGCCAGATATGCCGTTTTAAGGGCTTGTAGGCCCACTTTTATTAAAGAAAGAAAAGTCCGATAACAAAATAGTTGCCCACACAGGGGTTTCAGCTTTCCACAGCAATAATGTACGTAGAACCAAAAATACCAAGCCACCTGGCTCTCTTTAGCAGCACTGCTTCTCAGACTAATGCTGCAGCCCTCTCGGCTCTGTAACCGAGTTCCTGTACACCCAGTACCTCAGCACTCTTTAACAGCTTCTCTTTCAGCCCACAAGCTTGGACCCTCTGTCTACTCTGACAGACCGACCTGTGCAGACATGCGCACTTCTTCTCCCTTACTCGCCTGGACTCCTCGGGAGGGTGGAGCCCAGAACCATGGTCTTGGCTCTGTTTTAAACCCAGGACCCACCCGTGCAATCATCCAGCCAGACTTCTGGCTGTTCCCAAACCCGGTCCCAGGATTGGAGAATCCGTACTACCACAATATATATATATATATATATATATATATATATATGCTAATAACTGAGGTGATTGGAAGAGGGGAAGGGGATCTTAGAGAAGATAAGGGCACAGAACAGGATGGGAGAAGGGAGGATAGGGTAAAGAAAGAATCCATATGCAGATGTTCAGAACGTGATAAGCTAGACTAACAGAGAGTGATAATCAATTAAGATTTGAGAGGTACCTTCATATAACAAGCCCAGGGTTCCCAAATTAGTTTGGATTTCTCACTAATGTTCTGGAGTATGCTAACAATCTTTTCTTGGGACATAATCCAAGATATTTTGCTTTGCTAAAGTAAGAGAGACCGATGAACTCTTCCACGCACGGGCAATCGTGATTTTAGCTCATAGTAAGATGAAGAAAATCAAAGCCTTGGGAATCTTAGGTACACTTTGGTAAAGTAGGGCAATCCCAGGATCCTGGAAAAGCAATACTCAGGTAAATTTATAGATCATATGAAAAATTTGGTTCCAGAACCCCCTAATTCTAGGGCATTGGCAGAAAATGTGAAGCAGCGAGCCAACATGACCTCTGCCTCGCAAGCATGGAGACCGCTGGGTAAAGTTTGGCAAGATGAGTAGGGACCAGGTAACAGCGAGATATGATTTTCAAGTTATATTCAATTAATGAGACATTTTTTAACCCCTTGAAAGATTGTGCAAAGCAGTGGAACCAGTTGTCCAGGTCCCACTCCGTCTTGAAGTCCCATTCTGAGCCTAGCATGTAGGAAGTTTTCTCCATGGACTCTGTCAAAGCTAAGTAGATTAAGGAAATACCTCCTCTCAGGTCCATGACTTTAGAACACCATTGCTCGTACGGTGTAGCTGTTGTGGGGTTGTTTTGTCAACCCAAAAAGAATGTAGGAGATGAGAGATTTGAGCAAAGCAAAACTTCTCCGAGTGCGGCATCTCCAGTTTGATAACACAATAGCTAAATGAAAAGGGCCCATTAGAGTTTAAAATGTGTCCTACCCTGAATAATCCTATTGTTTAGCCACCATTGAAAAGTTTTTATTTTTCTCCCAGGTCGCGAGAGGGGGTTATGGAATATATGGCACCACAAAGAGGCTATTTTTAGGGCTTTGTGAACCAAGTCACCAAAAGCTATAGAGTGAGACAAGGTTGGGGATGGTATAGGGGGAACGAGATTTAGGAGAACACCAGATAAGAAAATCTAAGGTGAAGTGTGGGACAGATTGTCTTTCCATAGCAACCCAGTCAGGCTTAGGTCCCCTAGAGTATACAATGGAAATCTGAGCCAGCTGGGCAGGTGATACTACAACCAGAGACTGGGAAGTCCCAGCCCCCCTTGGAGCTTAAATATGTACAGGATATTCCTAGAGAGATGGTGCCCCATTTTTTCCCATACAAAGAGGATAATGGAAGATTGTTTAGATATGCGCAATTTAACTAAGGGGATAGGCAAAGAGCTGAACAAATAGAGGATACGGGATAAGAGCATAATTTTTACTGCATTCACTCTACCGAGCCAAGAAAGCCCAGGACTGGACCACTGTGTCAAGTCGGCTGTTTATTTCTTAATTAGGGGAGGGTAGTTGGCTGCGTAAAGCTGGTCGATCAAGGCGGCCAAGTTAATGCCCAAGTAGGGGATGGACAATTAATGCTAGGTGAAGGAAAAGTGTTTCTGAAGGCTTTTTATCAAGACAGGGTAAGTTTATACAATAAGAGCCATGGATATGAACATATTGACACGGAAGCCAGAAATTTGGCCAAACTTAATCAGCAATTGAAAAATATTAGGGCTGTAGATAAAAGGAAAGGTTATAAAAAGAAGTATATTATTGGCAAAAAGTGCACATTTGTGAGTGACTGGTCCCCAGTAAACTCCATGAATATCAGTGTGTTATCTAATAGCAATAGTGATGGTTTCTATAGCTATCGCAAAAATTAAAGAGTAGAGAGGGCATGCCTGTCTCATCCCTTTAGTTATAGGGAAGGGATCCAAGTAGAAGCCCTGCAACCTGACCTGGGCAGTAGGAGAGGAATAGAATGCTTCCAGGATCCTTAGAAAATGAGGGTCAACTTTTGAGCCCTACTTTTCAACAATAACAAAAAGATATTGCCAGGAGACTGTGTTAAAGATCTTCTGAAGGCCTATTGACAGAAGAAAGCCTCCCAGCCCGACTTCATAAGGGAAATCATATAAATTACCCTCCTTACCTGGTCCGAGCCCTGCCTACCATGGAAGAGAAACCCACCTGGTCCTTGTGAACATAGGAATCAATAAAGGAGGCTAAACAGTTCGATACAATTTTTGACATAATTTTCAAGTCGTTGCTGATCAGGGAAGTTGGTCTATACTTACTTACATTACTAGGATCTTTCCTGTTTTTTGTATAACTGAGATATAAGTGAGATTAGAAGTGGGGTCTAAGAGTTAACCAATCCTGAGAGAGTTGAAGAACCAGACCATGTAAGGAGAGAGAGTGCTAGCAAAGGTCTTATAATAACAAGTCAAGAAGCCATCAGGTCCCAGGGCAGAACCATTTCAGTGTCCCTTGATGACATTCTGGACTTCAGCCTCTGATATAGGAGTGTCAAGGACAGATCAGTTTAGGGACAATGTTTAGGGAGGGGAATCCCCTCAAGAAAATTCTCTAGGTGATGAGGGTTCTCAGGATCTTTGTTACTATAGAGTTTAGAAAAGTATGAATGGAAAGATTCCATAATCCGTGTGGGGTTTTGCGTGATAGCTCTTGTCACAGACCTAACTTTAAAGATAAATATGACTTGGAATTTAGGGGACAGTTTGGCTGCTAATTTAGACCAAATTCTGTATTTCTGGAGATAAAAGCAGGCCCCAATCCATCTTAAGCTTTTTTTCTGCTGCAGAGGCTAAGGCCAAGTTCAATGGCAGTCTAGCTGAATCTAGTTTTGCTAACGAATCAGGTGTGGGATTGCATTTGTGCACTTTGCTGACTGATTTAAATACCCTTTCAAACCTATGTATATCTACCTGCCATTTGTGTTTCAATTGAGAAGCTAACTGGAGGAGCCTTTCTCGCATAACCACCTTATGTGCCCCCCTTAACAAGGCTGGAAAGATGTGGTCTATATCATTCAAAAGAAAAAACTACCTCGGGTCCTTCTCAAGCATTGTGCACCTGACGGGGTCACTTAAAAAAGATTAATTGAGGCACCAAGGATGGGGGCCAGAAGAAGAAGGGGCCCTATGGAGCTCAAATAGGATCAAAGAATCGTCAGACCAGGAGATATCACAGACAGAGGCTTGGGAGGCCGTGCGTATGTCAGAGGTAGGGAGGAAAATGTGGTCAATTCTACCGTGTGTCTTGTACGGAGCCGAGTAGTGTGTGTAGTCTCTAGAAGAGGGGTTCAATTCTCTCCATGTATCTATCAAACCTAAAGAGTGCAGGAGCCTCGCGATACGGAGGCTTTGTTTAGAAGGGCTTTTAAAGTGGTTGTAAACCCTCACAAACCACTTTGACCTATAGGTAAGCCTAGATTAAGGCTTACCTGTAGGTCCAAGAAATATCTCCTAAACCTATACGGTTTAGGAGATATTTACCTGAAGACAGCCACCGCTGTCTACGGCGCATGCGCTGTAGACATCGGTGCGCAGGCGCACTGGGTAAGCCGCAGATCGCGGCGATGTGCCGCAGATCGCGGCGATATGCCGCGAGTGTCGGCTCCCGTGCACATGCACGGGAGTGACGTCATCGCTGCTCCAGCGAATCACAGTGCCGGAGCAGCGAGACCCACGGAGACCCACCAAGAAGATGGATGCTCGGAACTACAGGGGACAGCGGTGACTTCGCTGGCTCCTGTGTCAGGTAAGTGACACATAATGGACTACTATGCGATGCATAGTAGTCCATTATGCTTTACCTTTGCAGGGAATAAAAGAGGAAGTAAACCCATCAGGGTTTACTTCCTCTTTAAGCCAGGGTAACCCTCCACCTGATTTGTCTAAATGCTGATCAAAAGTGATGTTGGAGTCACCTTCCATTACAACCCATCCCTCAAATTGGGGGGCAGGAGAGTGAAGCTTAGCTGAGAAATAAGTGGCCTGACCATGATTTGGGGCGTAATAGAAAATTAAGGTATATAAGCTACCATCAATAAGTCATTTGACGAGTATGTATTGGCCTTCCCGTTCTTTAAGTGTGAGAAAAGGAAACTTTTTTGCTTGGCAAATGCAGTTGTTAAGAAATGCGGGGTAGCTATATTCTTTTCTAAAAAAATGGGAATTTATGGTGGATAAACACAGGACTAAACTTTCCGTGGAAGTGAGTCTCTTGTAACAAGAGGACATCCAGACCCTCTGCCCCCCACCCCAAAGCCCCTTGTCCCTATGTTGATGGGGACAAGGCCTCTTCCCAACAAACCTGTGGCTGTTGGGGTCTGTGGGCAGGTGTCTTATCGGAATCTGGAAACCCCCTTTAATAAGGGTCCCCCCCAGATCCCACCCCCCCCATGTGAATGAGTATCTGTACATAGTACCTCTACCCATTCACCAAAAAAGTAATAAACACAGTTTTTGATAAATTCTATATTAAAAAATAAAAGTGTCCCTTGATGTAAATCCATTGTCAATCACGCCTCTCGCCTACCTGAAAAAAGGAAAAAATGAAAAATGGTCTGCCTACTGGGAGGCCTCCTGTTGAGTGCCACCTCTCCGCTTTGACATTTCTTAAATGGGTAAGGGGCGGGCCACCTAGCTATGTCAACTGCCCACTTCTGACATTACAGACTTGCATGATGGACATGTGACGTCATGTGGGGGCTGGGCCACCGAGTGACGAAGCTAGGTGGCCCCACCCTTTACCTATATAAGAAATGTCAAAGTGGAGAAGAGGCATACAGCGGGAGGCATGGTTGAATGGGTAGGGGTGCTATGTGTGCCCCCCCGCCCCAAAGCACCCACCCCACATGCAGTGTCAGATTTCACACAAGGTCACCGAGGCCAGGCCCCGGGGGCGGCAGTGGTGCAGGGGCGGCGCCACATGCAGGGCCGATCCTAGGTGGTTCAGTGCTCCCGGATGCCACAGAGGCGGGGCGCTGAAGCGCCAGAGTGCTCCCTTTCCACCTCCTCCGCTTGTTCATTTCCAGAGGTGGCTCTCTGTTTCCTGCTCAAGCCCCTCCCCGCTCCCTCCTCCTGTCAGAGAAGGAGAGCAGTCGGGGATGAGATCGGAGGCAGAGCGGCTGGCCTTTGTGCAGAGCGCGACCAGCAGCAGCTGCGCAGTGACGTCACAGGGGGTGGGGCGGTCCGTGCCTGACACGTTCTCCTCCTCCTCTCTGTGTCTCTCTTTTGCCTGCTGTGAACAACTGCTTTCCACCCAGGCGGCGGGGCTGCACACTGTCCTCTCCTCTTTAGCTGCCGCCCGGGTGTTTTTATGTACCCTAATGGAGGGGGGGGTCTGTCCGAGGGATTCTGTACTAATGGAGGGGGGTCTGTCCTGGGGGGGTCTGTACTAATGGAGCGGGGTCTGTACTAATGGAGGGGGTCTGTCCTGGGGGTCTGTACTAATGGAGTTGGGGGTCTGTACTAATGGAGGGGGGTTTGTACTAATGGATGGGGTCTGTCCTTGGGGGGGGGGGGTCTGTACTAATGGAGGGGGGTCTGTCCTGGGGGTCTGTACTAATGGAGGAGGAGGGTCTGTCTTGGGGGTCTTTAATAATGGAGGGGGTCTGTACTAATGGGGGGGACTGTCCTGGGGGTGTCTGTACTAATGGATGGGGGGTCTGTATTAATGGAGGAGGGTCTATCCTGGGGGTCTGTACTAATGGAGGGGGGTCTGTCCTGGGGGTCTGTACTAATTGAGAGGGGTTTTCCTGTGGGGGTCTGTACTAATGGAGGGGTGTCTGTCCTGGGGGTCTGTACTAATTGAGAGGGGTTTTCCTGCGGGGGTCTGTACTAATGGAGGGGGGTCTGTCCTGAGTAACCAGAGGGAAAGCCACACAGCCAAGTGCCATCCCTGGTGGAGAAAGAGTCATTGCAGGAATACAGATCTGTGTGCTACCCAGCAGAGTTGCCATAGGCAATTCAGCGTGAGCTGACTCCCGATCAGAGGAACCGTTGCTGTATCGCTGGGTCAGGTGAGAGGGCAGATTGGCCATTATCTGCTAATGTCCATAGAAACTGCAGTCTCTGACTGTCTCCTGTAATATATCTGCAGTCTCTGACCACCTTCTGTATTATATCTGCAGTCTCTGACCATCTCCTGTACTATGATTGCAGCCTCTGACAGTCTCTTGTATCATAACTACAGTCTCTGACCATCTCTTGTATCATGTCTGCAGTCTCTGACCATCTCTTGTATCATGTCTGCAGTCTCTGACCATCTCCTGTACTATGTCTGCAGTCTCTGACCATCTCCTGTCATATGTCTGCAGTCTCTGACCATTTCCTGTCATGTCTGCAGTCTCTGACCATCTCCTGTACTATGTCTGCAGTCTCAGATGATCTCCTGTAATATGTATGTAGTCTCTGGCCATCTCCTGTAGTATGGCTGCAGTCTCTGACCATCTCCTGTATTATATCTGCAGTCTCTGACCATCCCCTGTACTATGATTGCAGTCTCTGATCATCTCTTGTATCATAACTACAGTCTCTGACCATCTTTTGTATTATGTCTGCAGTCTCTGACCATCTCCTGTACTATGTCTGCAGTCTCTGACCATCTCCGGTCATATGTCTGCAGTCTCAGATCCTCTCCTGTAATATGTCTGTAGTCTCTGACCATCTCCTGTAGTATGTCTGCAGTCTCTGACCATCTCCTGTATTATATCTGCAGTCTCTGACCATCCCCTGTACTATGATTGCAGTCTCTGGCCATCTCTTGTATCATGTCTGCAGTCTCTGACCATCTCCTGTAATGTGTGTGGGGGGGGCGGCATTGAAGGGCCCGGCCTTGGGGCGGCAAAGGGAGTAAATCCAGGCTTGCCCACATGTTGAGGGCATGTGGCCTGGTATGGTTCAGGAGGGGGGAAGTGCTCGCTCGTCCTCCTCCTTTCCTGACCTTCCCGCTGCCTCCCTGAAAAAGGGTCTGGTACGGATTTCGGGGGGACCACACGTGTTTTTTTTAGTTTTTTGTTTTTTACCGTCACTTTTTTTGTTGGTCAGTTGTCATTGGGGAAACCCACAGTTAGCTGATGACTCATCGATTGTTAAGGACGATGCGGCCGGCTTCCCTGTCCCCGCTCTTTAACAACCAGTGTACACTACACCCTGATTTGGCAAAGCTTTTCCCAATTAGGGCACAGAATGCACTGTGCAGCGGTCAGTGTATTGCAGGGTGTTTGTCAGTGTGCACGTCCTGCAAATTCTGGTGTTTGGCAAGTGACTGAACAGGCAAATGTTCGGCCCAAACTAATGCTCAGACCAAATCTGTCACCCATCACTAGTTTTAATACATGAGGTATTCTGTTTTTCTCGCGCTACCGTCTGATCCATAGTTGGCTTTGATACATGCACCCAGACTCTGTAAATCTGCTTTGATTGTATTAGTCATTTGAGCTGCCATTTGGGCCAGACCAGTAGCTAGCATTTCAGAGAATCCATTCAAAATTAGTGTCATGTCTGGGAGGTGGCCCAAGGAGTGAGAGAGAGGCCTGATATAAAGCAGCAAGACCTGCATGGCTGCATGCTATAGGACTGCACAGTATTTCTTCAAATGTTCTGCCCAAGAGGGATTCAGTGGATGTTGGGGAGACTGCAGGGAGTGGACGAGTACTCACTGGCATGGAGGGGAGACCACAGGAGGCTTGAGACGCTTGCAGAGGATCAGCTATGGCGTCTGTGTCCCCGGGGTCTGCTCGCCAAAGTTCAGCTGGCGAGACACCTATCTGCTGAGCTGTTAACCTGAAATGGGGGGGGGCTATGCTGTGTCCCGAGGTCAGGCGAATGGAGAGGAGGAGAGTCGCTCATTGTAGCTGAAAAGGAGGCTCTCAATCTGCCGGAGTGGGCATGAGGGACGGCTCCTGAGATGGCACACTCCCGAATCAGTGTGCCATCTTGGGAGATGTCCCGCATGTCCACTTGTAGAATTTAATGTAATTTGCCCCTAAGGTATGGTTTACAAAATTTCAAACAAGTTTCATCGATGGTCAATCAAACCTGGCAGATGACTTACCCATAGCCAAAAGTAAAGAAAAAATAAATAATATATATATATCAGGCATGCTGTAATGCAATTTCTCCTTTTGGACACAAGATGGAGACAGAGATGCTGACTTGTCCTTCCAGAAAACTGAGAGAGACGAGGAACACTGGGAAAAAGGGAATTTCAGGAAGTGCGTGTGTCTCCCCCCCCCCCCCCCAAATCCATACCAAACCCTTATTCAAATACACAACCTGGCAGGCTGCAGGAAAAAGGGGGGCGAGAGAGCACCCCACCCTCCTGAACTGTACCAGGCCACATGCCCTCAACATGGGAAGGGTGCTTTGGAATCCCTCCAAAACACCTTGTCTCCAAGTTGATGGGGACAAAGATCTCTTCCCCACAACCCTTGCCCAGTGGTTGTGGGGGTTTGCAGGCAGGGGGCTTATTGGTAAATGGAAGCTCCCAGATCCCAGCCCCCCCTATGTGAATAGGTATTGGGTACATACTAATTTTCCAAAAAAAGTGTCAAAAAAGTTCCTTTATTTAAAAAAAAAAAAGTGTCCCGTGATGTCCATCCATCTTCAATCACAGCGCCGACTGCAGCCTTTTGGTGATGACAGCTGTTATATAGCTGAGGGCAGGGCCACTCGGTGATGTAAACATGTGACCACGCCCCTTCTGACATCACGTGATGTTACTGTCAGGAACCATGAATCAGACTGAGACAGAAGTGCAGTAAAAATCACACTGTTTAACCACTTCCTGCCCAGCCTATATCAAAATGATAGGTGGTGGTTCAGTTATCCTTTTAACCTGGTTGAGAAACACTATGCATTGAACTGGATCGCCTCCAAGTCGTTGGGAAAGTGGAGTGGAAACAGACATAACTTTTAAAAAGGTAATACTCTATGTTGGTGCCTGCACATCAACTTAAATAGCAGCAGGGACGGCCTGCAACACAGGCTGTACTGGAGCAGTTACAGTGGCAGATTCCAGGTGAGCCATGCGACATCCAATCTGGAAAAAATATTACCAACAAGTGGATTAACTGCATTTTCTGAATTCATGGCCTTCGCCTACTGTCAGTGTAGCAGATCCTCAAGTCCACTGGGAAATCCTTGAAGCTGAGGAAGTGTTAACTCATCTACGGACAACTTTTACCCCCCCCCCCCCCCCGTAACTGGATGACACACAGTTCGGGGAGTCAATCAACAACTTTATTTAGCCACAGCTGGCTTTTTATATGCTTCCCCATTCAAGGGGTTTCTTAACTCATTTTCCAGGGGCATTCCCCTAACAATAAAACCGTGCCCTACACATGACTAGGAGTGTAATTACATCCCGTAGCAGATAATAGGTGGATTCATTAACACACTGAATAATAGGTGAATGGAAAGCTGCCTCAGACCCTACTTAACCCAATTTACTTATTCAGATATCAGTAGACATTCTGTCTCCACCTCTCCTGGAATGCCCATTCTAGGAGCCAGAGTTCCTGGCCATCCACGTCACAGTGTAACGGGGACTAGATCTTTATATTTTGCTACACTGCTTCCCCTTACCCACAAGTCGGCATACACAGTCTGATCCTTAACGGATTGGCTTGGGGATGTCCGTGAAGTACTCACAGATCACTTTTCCAGTTCAGTTTGCCGTGATAATCCGTCAGCATTGCCATTCAGTCATAGGGTTGTAACGCCAGACTCCAGCGCAACAACTGGGCATTGTCCCTCCCCTGCCCCGATTTAGCCATACCAATGGGTTGTGGTCTGTGAGTAGGGTGAACTGCTGTTCGTACAACCTGATATGGTTCAGGAGGGGGGGCTCCTCCCCCCTTTTCCTGTGGCCTGCCAGGTTGCATGCTCGGATAAGGGTTCGGTACGGATTTTGGGGGGGACCCCCATGCCATTTTAAAAAAATAATAATAATTTCAGCGCAGGAGTTACCCTTAATAATCATACCAGACCCAAAGGGCCTCGTACTGGACTGGGGGGGAACCCACACCGTTTTGTTCACTGATTTTATAAATTTTATAAATTTCATTTTGTTGTGGTATTGTTATCAACATGGGAAATATGCGCTACTTTACAGGCAGACTAAGGAGACCCCCCCAGGCATGATATTTAAAGGAATATTTAATTTTTATTGTTTCACTTTAAACATTATTAAAATCACTGCTCCTGAAAAGATGGCTGTTTTTAAAACTTTTTTTTGCATTGATACATGTCCACTGGGGCTGGACCCAGGTCCCCATACACATTATGGCAATAATTTGCATATAAGCCTTTAAAATGATCACTTTTGATTTTTCTGGTTCGTGTCCCATAGACTTTAATGGCATTCACACAAATCTTTTGCCTGTTCGCATGTTTTGCTGCGAACCAAACAGGGGTTCGGCTCATCCCTAAAGGAGAACATTAATCAGAGAAGCAATTGGGGGGCCCATGGAGAAGCTTCAGAGATCTACAGCTCATGTGGGACAGGACAACTATTATGCCTCATACACACGGTCAGACATTCCGATCACAAATTCCGTCCTATTTTATCCAACGGAATTTGGCCGAAACTTGTCTTGCATACACACAGTCGCACAAAGTTTTTGGAAAATCCTATCGTTCAGAACAAGGTGAGGTACAAAATGTATGACGGGACTATGAAGAGGCCAGTAGCCAATAGCTTTTGTCTCCAAATTTTTCTGAGCATGCGTGGCACTTTGTGCGTCGGAATTCTCTACACACGATCGGAAAAAGTCCAATCGGATCTTGTTTTCGGAAAATTTTAGATCCAGCTCTCAAACTTTTCCAGTCGGAAATTCCAACAGAAAAAGTCCGATAGAGCCTACCCACAATTGGATTTTCTGACAACATAATCTGATCTGACTTTTTCCGTCATAATTTCCGACTGTGTGTATGGGGCATTAGTCGTGCTCTCCACAAATCTGACCTTTATGGAAGAGTGGCAAAGCCATTGAAGTCCTGTTTGCAGTTTGCGAGAAGCCATGTGGGGGACACAGCAAACATCTGGTCAGGCAAGACCAAAATTGAACTTTTTGGCCTAAAAGCAAAATGTTATGTGTGGCGGAAAGCTAATACTGCACATCACCCTTAACACACCATCCCCACTGTGAAACATAGTGTTAGGGTTAGGGTTAGGGTTTCCCCTTGAAGAACAAGGTTAGGACTCAGGGATTGGATTAGGGACCTCCTCCAAAGGTCAAAGGCCAGCAGGCATGTCCCCAGAGGTCAAAGGTCAAGAGGCGTGACTGACCCACCCTCACCAAAGTGTTCCGCCTACCCCAACTACTCTGGGAATGAACAAGTCGGGGTGCATATGGATGGTGGGACTTTGAGATCTCTCGTGTTCTGCTGTCTTGCTTCATATAGGTTCTCACCCTCTATCCCACCATTCATATGCATCCCTACAATCTGGATACCCATTGGAACTTTCCAGCCAAGTCTGGGATTTGCAAATACTGGATGTATCTTTCTGGGTGATATTTCTTGGTATGCTTTGCATCTAGGTATGTACGCTGAGTGTGCCTTTGTTCATATATTTTATAATCCCAATAAAACCTTGTTGCTAATACAGTATTAAACACTATATACCCTGTCTTTTATTTCATCTGGGGGCCTTCTCTGCACCTTTGCTGAGATATCCTTATGGATTTTTGGGGCCACATGGGATTCATCCATTTTCTCTGATATATGGGACCTTCTCAGTTCCCACACTATTTGGGTTATTGATATTCTTCAGTATGTGACCTACGCTGTTCATTTTGTGTGCTTTTATGTAATTTTATTCTTATTCTATTCTTGATACATATGTATTGTTTGTACTAATGCCTATTTACTGATATATATGCTTTTCTAATAGACACCTGGCTCTGTATGTTAAAAAATCCCTGAAGAAGGGCATCAAGCCGGAAAAGCTTGGATTCACCTAAAAAGCCTACATATGTCTGTATATGCACAGACAATTTTGTACATACAAATTTTGATGTATACTTCTGTCTTTTACAACTTCACTCTTTTTATTGAATAGACAATTTTGTAATAAACTTCTTTTATATGATATAAGCATTGTTTTTGGTCACTTTCAAAGTCCCAACCATCAAGGTGGGTTTGTGTTGTGATACAGCAAGGCAGCCTTGTCCCTCCCTGGGTCCTACGGGTGCTTGGGCCCCTCCTGCTTCCGTGGCAGGAGTTGTGGTCATGGTGGGGGGGCCTATGGCTGATCCCGCTGCTCAGGGTCACAGGGATGCGGCCATAAGGATTAAGGCAGGTACAGCCTCTTTTGCCGGTGTCATGTCTGTGTTGCAGGCTGAGAAGGCCGGGGGTCTGCACCCCTTAAGGCCAAGGAGTAGGAGGATAGGGTGCATTTGGCTGATGCGGCAAAATGTGAAATCTATGTGTGCTTCGAGGATCCGCTGGGGGTTCACCTTAAGCAAGAAGTCAGGGGAAAAATTTGGAAGGGTGAATATGTGGAGATTTTCTCCCTTTTGCCCTTGGAAAAATGTAATATTGACAAGGGGAAAGGGGAATGAGAGCAAAAAAGAGGAGGAGAAGAAGTGCCATTGTCGGCTTATAACACTCTTTTTCAAATTGGCTGCAGGCCTTTGATAGTCTAGTGAGCGTCATTGGCAAGAATGCTTTGGAGAACTGTTCTCTTTTCTGTTACTTGGATGCTATTGGGGAGGCCTGCAGAGTGTATGGGGATACGGCTTGGCTTTGTTATAACGAGCAGTTCCATCAGTGTAAAGCATTGCAGCCTGGTCTGCACTGGGACCATAAAGACATTGGGCTTTAGATGAAGCTTATGGTGCAAGCCAGGGTCCCAGGACACCCCTTTCTTGGAGCGGCTGGCAGGACAGCTGGCCGCTCTTAAAAGAGGGTTTTGTTACCAGTTTAACAAAGGGACATGCCGATTTGGTGCTACCTGCCATTTCCGACATGAGTGCACCGACAAGATGTTTAGGAAAGGGTAAGTCCCAGCCTGGAGACTTTGCTTTGAAAAGGGAGGACACCAGCAAGCCTTCTCGAGATGTTGCCTTACCTAAATAGGTATACCCGTTTTTTCTCAGGGTTTTCGTATTCTGTGTTCCTTGTGGGTGGCGCTGTCTTCGCCGCCTAAGAATCTGTCTTCCATGCTTCAGTTTCCCCAGGTTGTCTTGGCAAAATTGGCTAACGAGGTGGAACTTGGTCAAATGGCTGGCCCCTTCGACCAACCACCCATTCCAATGTTGCATGTTTCCCCCTTTGAAATTTGTTGGGCTCCCGTTTGGGGACCAACCCAGTTTATACACTATCTGTCATATCCAAAGGGTGCTTTGGTGAATGATGCCATCGCCCCTGACTTATCTTTGTTGTATTATACATCTGTTGATGCTGCGGTCAGTTGGGAGTTGGGTGCAATGGTGTGGCCAGGGATTGTTGTTGGTTAAAACAGATATCAAGTCTGCCTTTTGTCTGCTGCCAGTACATCCTGAGAGCCAACATTTGCTGGGTTGTGTTTGGGGCGGGGGTGGTTTTCCAATGGGTTGTTCCATTTATTGCGCATACTTTGAGACCTTTAGAACCTTTGTGGAATGGGTTGGGCGGGAGGAAACTTGGTTATGGTCTGTGATTCATTACTTTGATGATTTCCTTTGTACTGGCCCCCTGGATTCCTCAGTTTGCTCTATACTGTTGCACACTTTGGAATTTATTGCACAACGATTCAGGATCCCTTTAGCCCCTGACAAAATGGAAAGTCCTGCCACGGTGATGAAGTTCTTGGGTATTGTCATTGACACGTGAGTGATGGAATGTCACTTGCTGCATGACAAGTTGGAAGATTTGTGTTTAATGGTGGGTGCGGTCATAACAGCAAAAAAGATTAGGCTAAAACAGTTGCAGTCTTTATTGGGTAAGCTTAATTTTGCCTGCCGCATCATACCTATGGGGCAAATTTTCTGCCATCTTTGTGGATGGCTTCGGTTGTGTCAGCTTTCAATTTTGACCTGTATATGGATGCTGTGGGCAGCTCTGGTTTTAGGGCATTCTGTCAAGGGGCATGGTGTGTAGCAGCATGGTCCGAGGAATGGTGAGCGGCTGGGTTCTTGGGCATATGGTATTGCTGGAGCTGTTTCTGATCATGGTGGCTGTTGAGATTTGGGAATCCAAGTTTCATGATAGGCAAACCTGTTTTCATTGAGATAACATGGGGGTGGTGGAGGTTTAGGGGTAGTCTGTCCGCCTCTTCTCCGCCTGTGGTGCAGTTGCTGCATTACCTTGTGCTTTGTTGTTTACGTTTGAATTGTTTTGTACAAGCTGTTCATGTCCCTGGTGTGCAGAATTCCATTGCTGATCCTTTGTCACGTTTCCAGTGGGGCAGGTTCATGAGGCTGCATGGGGTTCCGTGTCCCAAGCATCTGTGGAGACTGGCATTGGAGTAGCGGGGGCTCTGTTGTGATGCTCTGTGAGTGGCCCAGATTGGTGAGTTCTGTTGGTGGTTGTTTTTCTTCCCAGGGCCGTTTACCATTGTTGTTGTATTTTATTGGGATGGAATTCACGCTAGGTACATCTGTCTCGAAGATGAACAGGCGGTTGTCCGATTTAGCTTTTTTTTTTGGCTAAATGGCGTACGAGATGTGACCAAAGAATTTATGGTAAAACAGGCCAAGAAAGGATTTTGGCATGGGTGTGTGCAGCCAGATACCAGGTGCCCTGTGTCTTTTGAATTGCTTTAAGGGCTGGTGGGGAGTAAGGATGAGCCGAACATCCCCCCCGGTTCTGTTCGCACCAGCACATCCGAACAGGCAAAAAATTTGGACAAACAAATGAACACCGTTAAAGTCTATGGGACATGAACATGAAAAATCAAAAATGCTAATTTTAAAGGTTTATATGCAAGTTATTGTCATAAAAAGTGTTTGGGGACCTGGGTCCTGCCCAAGAGGACATGTATCAATGCAAAAAAAGTTTTAAAAACTGCAGTTTTTTCAGGAGCAGTGATTTTAAAGCGGAGGTCCACCCTAAAGTGGAGCTTCCTCTCATTGGAACCCTCCCCCCCTCCGGCGCCACAATTGGCACCTTTCAGGGGGGAGGGGGGTGCAGGTACCTGTACAGTACAGGTATCTGCACCCACTTCCGGCGTAGATTCTGCAGAAGCTACGCCCCTTTCCGCAGAATCTACGCCCCTTTCCGACGGTCCCCTGCTGCCTGCTGGGAAACATACGGATCCCAGAGACAGCGGGGACCATCCTTATTGCGCAGCGCGACTCGCACATGCGCAGTAGGGAACCGGGAAATGAAGCCGCAAGGCTCCACTTCCTGATTCCCATACCCAAGATGGCGGCGGCAGCACCCGAGGGTGCCGACATCGCGGGCGCGCTGGGCATGTAAGTGTCATTATTTTAAAAGTCAGCAGCTGCAGTATTTGTAGCTGCTGGCTTTAAAAAAAAAAAAAAAAAAAAACGGCGGACTCCCGCTTTAATAATGCTTAAAGTGAAACAATAAAAATCAAATATTCCTGTAAATATTGTGCCTTGAGGATGCCTATAGTCTGCCTGTAAAGTGACACAGTTTTCCCATGTTTAGAACAGTACCACAGCAAAGTGACATTTCTAAAGAAAAAATAATAATTTAAAACTGATTGCGGCTGCAATGAATTGTTTGGTCTCTGCAATATAGATAAAACTCATGGGTATCCCTACCAGTCCATTACAAGGCCCTTTGGGTCTGGAATGACTATTAAGGGGAACCCCAAACCAAAAATGAAAAACAAAAATTCTATCTCTGTGTAGAGAGGAGTATTTTGGTAGAGGCAGGGTTGTGCGTTATCTTCAGCAAGGAGAGCAGTGAGCAGCACACAAGTGAGATCACTAAAACTAATTCCAAATCTTCTGAGATTAGCAGTTAGAGACAGCAGATGGTTTTAAAAAGAAAATATACAGCAATAAGGCTTAAGGTGCAGGAGTGCCTAGGCACATAAAGTGCACTGATATTTTCAGTTTAGAGAGTATCAGTGAATCATACTAGTCATTCTTCCTTTTGGTCAGTTTTAAATGGTCAGAGACCTTGCTTTAATCTTCACAAAATCACAGAAACTTATTTTCTTCAGATGGCCACAGGGCCACAGGGACTCTTGTCCCAAATCTTCAGAGCAACATGTTAGATGTGAGAATCAGCATCTACAAGTAGAGTTGGGCAAACGGCTTGGCCGAGCATGAGTCCAGGCGAACATTGGCTGTTCACCAGGGGTCAAGTCCTAGGGAAAAAAGTGTGGGAACTCCCACCCAAGATCCACTCCCCCACCAAATTTTTTTTTAAAAAAAATAGGACATCGGGGCACATCAGGGCACGGGGCATATCAGGGCATGGGGCATATCAGGGCATGGGACACATCAGGCCACATGGCACATTATGGCACATCAGGGCATATTATGGGGCACATCCGGGCACATTATGGGGCACATCGCACATCAGGGCACGGGGCACATCAGGGCATGGGGCACATCAGGGCACATAGCACATCAGGGCACATTATGGGGCACAAAGCACATCAGGGCACATAGCACATAAGGGCATGGGGCACATCAGGGCATGGTACACATCAGGCCACATGGCACATCAGGGTATGGGGGAAACGTTGGCACATTATGGCACATCAGGGCACATTATGGGGCACATAGCACATAAGGGTGTGGGGCACATCAGGGAACATTATGGCACATTATGGGGCACATAGCACATCAGGGCATATTATGGGGCACATAGCACATCAGGGCACATAGCACATAAGGGCACGGGGCACATCGGGGCATGGGGCACATCAGGCCACATGGCACATCAGGGCATGGGAAATGTTGGCACATGGGGGCACATCAGGGCACATTATGGGTCACATAGCACATCAGGGCACATTATGGGGCACATCAGGGCACATTATGGCACATCAGGGAACATTATGGGGCACATAGCATATCAAGGCACATAGCACATACGGGCACGGGGCACATCAGGCCACATGGCACATCAGGGCATGGGGCACATCAGGGCACATTATGGGGCACAGTGGGGCACATAGGACATCAGGGCAGGGGGCATATTATGGCATGGGGCACATCAGGGCACATAATGGGGCACAGTGGGGCACATAGGACATCAGGGCAGGGGGCACATTACAGCATGGGGCACATCAGGGCACATAATGGGGCACATAGCACACCAGGGCACATAGCACATAAGGGCATGGGGCACATCAGGCCACATGGCACATCAAGGTATGGGGGAAACGTTGGCACATTATGGCACATCAGGGCACATTATGGGGCACATAGCACATCAGGGCACGTAGCACATAAGGGTGCGGGGCACATCAGGCCACATGGCACATCAGGCATGGGGCACATCAGGGAACATTATGGCACATTATGGGGCACATAGCACATCAGGGCATATTATGGGGCACATAGCACATCAGGGCACAGGGCACATCAGGACATGGGGCACATCGGGCCACATGGCACATCAGGGCATGGGGAAACGTTGGCACATGGGGGCACATTATGGCACATCAGGGCATATTATGGGTCACATAGCACATCAGGGCACAGTATGGCACATCAAGGCACATTATGGGGCACATAGCACATCAGGGCACAGTATGGCACATCAAGGCACATTATGGGGCACATAGCACATCAGGGCACATTATGGCACATCAGGGCACATTATGGGGCACATAGCACATCAGGGCACATAGCACATAAGGGTGTGGGGCACATCAGGGAACATTATGGCACATTATGGGGCACATAGCACATCAGGGCATATTATGGGGCACATAGCACATCAGGGCACATAGCACATAAGGGCATGGGGCACATCGGGGCATGGGGCACATCAGGCCACATGGCACATCAGGGCATGGGAAATGTTGGCACATGGGGGCACATCAGGGCACATTATGGGTCACATAGCACATCAGGGCACATTATGGGGCACATCAGGGCACATTATGGCACATCAGGGAACATTATGGGGCACATAGCATATCAAGGCACATAGCACATACGGGCACGGGGCACATCAGGCCACATGGCACATCAGGGCATGGGGCACATCAGGGCACATTATGGGGCACAGTGGGGCACATAGGACATCAGGGCAGGGGGCATATTACGGCATGGGGCACATCAGGGCACATAATGGGGCACAGTGGGGCACATAGGACATCAGGGCAGGGGGCACATTACAGCATGGGGCACATCAGGGCACATAATGGGGCACATAGCACACCAGGGCACATAGCACATAAGGGCATGGGGCACATCAGGCCACATGGCACATCAAGGTATGGGGGAAACGTTGGCACATTATGGCACATCAGGGCACATTATGGGGCACATAGCACATCAGGGCACGTAGCACATAAGGGTGCGGGGCACATCAGGCCACATGGCACATCAGGCATGGGGCACATCAGGGAACATTATGGCACATTATGGGGCACATAGCACATCAGGGCATATTATGGGGCACATAGCACATCAGGGCACAGGGCACATCAGGACATGGGGCACATCGGGCCACATGGCACATCAGGGCATGGGGAAACGTTGGCACATGGGGGCACATTATGGCACATCAGGGCATATTATGGGTCACATAGCACATCAGGGCACAGTATGGCACATCAAGGCACATTATGGGGCACATAGCACATCAGGGCACAGTATGGCACATCAAGGCACATTATGGGGCACATAGCACATCAGGGCACATTATGGCACATCAGGGCACATTATGGGGCACATAGCACATCAGGGCACATAGCACATAAGGGCACGGGGCACATCAGGCCACATGGCACATCAGGGCATGGGGCACAGTGGGGCACATAGGACATAAGGGCAGGGGGAACATTACGGCATGGGGCACATAATGGGGCACATAGGACATCAGGGCAGGGGACACATTACGGCATGGGGCACATCAAGGCACATAAGGGGGCACAGTGGGGCACATAGGACATCAGGGCAGGGGGCACATTACGGCATGGAGCACATAGGAAATCAGGGCAGGGGGGCACATTACGGCATGGGGCACATAGCACACCAGGAGGCACATTATAGGGCACATCATCATCTTACTAGGCAGTATGCAGAGTAGCACAGGAAGCGTTTGGCTGTAGTAAGTTCTCCCTCAGTTCACACAGTGCTGTTAGCTCCCCGGCGGCCCCTCCTCTCTTCTCGTCTATCCCCATTGGCTAGTGACATCATCTGGGATAGACCATAGACAAGAAGAGAGGGGGGGCCGCCGGGAAGGGAACAGCACTGTGTGAAGTGAGGGAGAGCTTACTACAGCCAAACGCTTCCTGCGCTACTATGCATACATCTCATTCAGGCGGCTCTAGTCCTGCAAAGGGAATGGCGTTCCCACTGTGAAAATAGTGCAGGGACGCCGTTCCCGCAGGACTCTAGCCCTGCTGTTAACCCATTTGGGGAACACTTGATCTTGCATTGTGTTCGGCGGGTGTTCACCCAGCTGAATGTCCTGCAATGAGCTGTGTGCTGCACAGTGCATTCTGCGCCCCGTTGGGCAAAGCTTTTGTAATCAGGGCGCAGTAAAAGCTGGTTGTTAAGGAGTGGGGCCGAGTCTTCAGCTTTCAATGGGCTTCCCGGCTGACAGCTGAATAATAAAAAAAAAACATTTGCCAGTAAAAATAGTTAAAACAAAATGGTATGGGTCTCCCCTAGAATCCAGACCAGACCCTTGTGTGAGTATGCAGCCTGGCAGGTCAGGAAAGGGGGGGGGGGGGGGGGGTGAGCGAGTGCCCCCACCTCCACACAAGGCCACATACCCTCAACATGAGGGGGGTGCTTCGCGACAGTGGGGCTCTGCCCCCATCCCATACCACCTTGTCCATATGTTGATGGGGACAAGGGCCTCTTCCCCACAACCCTGGGCTGTGGTTGTGGGGGTCTGACCAAAAAAGTGTCAAAAAGTAATAAAAACAAAGTTTTTGACAATTCCTTTATTAGAGAATAAAAAAAACTGCAAAAAAATATGCCTCCTCTGCCATTAAACTTATATAGGTAAGGACGGTGCCGCCTGGTGATGTCCCCTGGTGTATTCTGGGTCGGTGAGGTCACAAGGGGGCACAAGGGGGCAGTACCACCAGGTGGCCCCACCCTTACCTATATCAGAACTGGCAACTGTAACCGCAAGTCAATTTCAATGTGATTATTTTAGAAATATCAGTTTTGCTGCAGCATTTTCTATGCATGCTACAGATTTACTGCTTTACAGGCAGACTAATGCCACGTAGACACGATCAAACTATCCTTGTGTGCGCTCCGGCTGACTTTTTTTACCCAAAAGTTCAGCGGACTTAGAGAGTAGTTTTGACTCAAAATTTGTCCGCCGGACTTGTAGTTGTAATACTTTTGAAATGAACTGACTTTTCCCACATGGAGAAAAGTCCGTTAATTTTGAGCGTGGCTCCAGGTAGTCGGACTAACGAAGGAAGTCAATGTCGCTGCCTTCAGCAGCGAGATTGACACGTCGCTGGCCCCTTCACCTGGTATGGACTTAAAGGGGAAGCCCTATGTCAAAAAAACAGCGTGGGGGTCCCCCCCAGGTCCATATCAGACCCTTATCTGAGCACGCAACCCAGCCAGTCAGGAAAGGTGGTGGGGACGAGTGAGCAGCCCCCCCTCCTGAGCCGTACCAAGCCCAGTCTTCTGTCGCCGCTGTCTTCGCCTCCTTCTATTTTTCTGTTTAGACGAACAGAACAACAGAAGGCGGCAAAGACAGCGGCGACAGATGACCGGGCCACTGCCAGTGAAAGAGCTGGAAGAAGGAGGGAAGGCCCAGCAAGAAGACTCGAAGACCCCCGAAGTCAGAAGAAGACCCCCGGACGGTGGCGGCGACGAAGAAGAAAGCCGGTCTCCTCCGATAGTAAAAGAGCTAGCAAAAGAGCAGAAGATATCGGAGGAGTCCAGCGAGAAGACCCCCCAAGACAGAAGAAGACCCCCGGAGCTGTGCAATAAATTATTTTAACCCTTGTGTGTTGTGTTTTATTTACATTTTTTTCACAGGTGAATGGGTAGGGTTACATTGTACCCCATACTCATTCACATAGGGTGGGGGGCAGGTATCCCGGATTCCGATAAGCCTCCCGCCCGTAGACCCCAACAACCAATGGCCAGGGTTGTCGGGAAGAGGCCCTTGTCCTCATCAACATGGGGACAAGGTGCTGTGTAGTGGGGGGGCCGCCCAGCCTCCCTTCCCCAAAGCACCGCCCCATGTCGACGGCACATGGCCTGGTATGGCTCAGGAGGGGGCTGCTCGCTCGTCCCCACCCCCTTTCCTGACCGGCTGGGTTGCGTGCTCAGATAAGGGTCTGATATGGACCTAGGGGGGACCCCCATGCTGTTTTTTCAGTGTAAGGCTTCCCCTTTAAGTCCATACCAGGTGACGGGGATAGCAACGTGTCGAAGGCGGCGACATTTACTTCCTTCACTAGTTCCGGCTACCTGGAACTGCGCTCAAAATGAACAGACTTTCCTCCATGTGTGGGCAAGTCCGTTAATTTCAAAAGTACGGCGGATAGTCCACCATAAAAGTCCCGTGTGTGGGCAGTTCCACTTGTTCGGACAGTCCGGCGGACTTTACGACGGTTTGTCCGTCAGACTAAAACCGCCAGATAGTTTAATTGTGTGTGTGCGGCATAAGGGGACCCCCGGGCACTATATTTAAAGGATTTTTTCATTTTTAATCCTGCACTTTAAGCATCATTAAAATCACTGCTCCTAAAAAAACTATTGTCTTTCAATTTTTTTTTTTACATTAATACATGTCCCCCTGGGCAGTACTCAGACCCCCATACCCCTTTTATGGCCAATTATTTGAATATACACCTTCAAAATGGGCACTTTTGATTTTTCCTGTTCGGCTTTATTGGGGCTCTTCATTCGCTTTAGAACTTTTTCCCTGTTTGTGAGTTCTGCTGCGAATCGAACAGGGGGGTGTTTGGCCAATCTCTACCTACAAGTTGCTCACAGTGGACACAGGGAAGCATCTGAAGCATACATTTTTGGTCCCAATACACAGAGACCAGGCACAAAAGCAAGTCTCAGGTCACGCTACAGAGTCCCCTAGCATATTCAGCCATGCCCACTTCAGTCCCCTTTTATCAGGTTTTCCTTTTTACAGACATATTAACTGAAGTGTTTTTCAAGAGGCATGTATGCCAAAAGTAAATTCTTCATTGAAAAAGGTAGAAAAATTAACACAGTTGCTTAGGCCAGGAACAAAACTGCTCCAAACTACTAGTCCTTCCCAGTGTAATTATTAGGGGTCACCTTACTCCTTTCCAGCAGTTGGTAGGCTGGGGCTTACTTTTAAAGGGCCCTACATATGTGGGGAAGTAATGTCTAAGGGGGCATGTACTGAGAGCATATGTGTATATATATATATATATATATATATATATATATATATATATATATATATATATATATATATATATATGGAGAAAGAAAGATGTAGAAACATACATATGTTCATACAAAGAGGGTGCCAAAGTAGAGTAATTTCTTGCAGAAAACTCAGGAAATACAGCATATTGTATATTTTGCTCACTTGTAAATATCGCAGTTTGTCCCTTATTTTTCATCTTCCACTGAGAAGGAATTGCATCACAATGGCTGACACATGATGGACGGAAAGAAATTTTCTCATTAGTTCACAAAAGAAGCTTTGACATTACTAATTTAAGTTATGGCATGGTGAGGCTGTGGTTGTGGAGTGGTCATGCACACATACATAATCTTTTTACATTTTATTATGTGTATGATGGTAATGACTTGGTAGAATTTCATATTATCACAGTGTTTATCTTTTTTAACTGAAAATCCTTCTTTTAATTGCTTTGAGGATTATGCAACCAGTTTACATGCAATCTGTTTTGGGGGCTGCTAAAGGTGATTTAAATGCTAATAAACTGATTACTTTTGCCATTACATTTACATTCCTTTCAAAGATGCATTTTTTATATTGGATCAGATTTACTCTCTAATAGCAAATCAACTCTGTATACAAATGATAAATTCCAGCATAACAGATTATTATAATACATCATTACATTTTTAAATTCAGCTATTGTGTGAATGATATTTACTGTAAAAAAAAAAAAAAAAAACAATTATATTTACAATACAATATTCTTCTTCATTGAACATACTTTTATTTTAAAGTATTTAGCTAAAAATATTACGTTTTTAACATGAGCTACATATTCCCTAAGTGAAAGATTAGAGAAAAGCACATTTACAGGTATTGCTTCAGAAAAAAAACGAAGAAAGAAAGAAGAAAAAACGAAGAAAGAAACCCTGAAGCAATGAGATGGATTCAGAGCATACTTATTAAACATCCAAACCAGTGTAGGAATACAAATGACCTCATAAGCCAGAAATAGCCCAAAGGGTATCTATTCTTGTATAGGAAATAAATATGTCTATATCTGCAGTGGGCCGTTCATTCTTTATGATAATGTGATTGTGGAGAGCAGTGAAGCCACAGGCAACATAGAAAACTACCACCGTCCATCTTTTTTAGACAGAATGGTCAAGTATAGTTATACTAACAGAGGTTTGGTGGAGTAAATACAAACACCCAAGCATATCAAGAAAATGCCAATGCAATGCAGTTTTAAGATGATGTATGGAATTATTCTTTTTTAAACTGAATTTAAGCTAAACTCCAGGCAAACATATAAACAAGCAAATGGAATATACATAAGGGAGCTGTTGTACCTGCTGCACCCACACTGCACGGGTTAACTGCTAATTTAATCTAGGGCAGGGATCTCCGAACTACAGCCCTCCAGCTGTTGCGAAACTACACATCCCATGAGGCATTGTAAAACTCTGACCTTCAAAGGCATGACTAGGCATGATGGGAATTGTAGTTCCTGAACAACTGGAGGGCCGTAGTTTGGAGACCCCTGGATTCTAGGGAGAGGAAAAGTACTTTTACTTACCTGATTCTCTCTGGCAGGTGGTGCTCTCCCATGCTCTGGTGGTGTACTGTCCGCCTATGTCATCATGTCCAATATAGGGATCTGGACCCTACATTGGTCTTGATGACATTAGAACCTTGGACCACTGGAGCATAGGGGAGAAGATTCTGCAGGGACTGATCTGGCAGCCTGAGTGGAGAACCAGGTAAGTAAATCATCTTTTTTATGCACCCTAGACCTATTTGAGTAGTTAACCCTTGCAGTGTGGGCAAAGCCTCACTGTGAGAAAGAATTTTCAAGTCTTTTAGACTTGGGCTTTAATGCAGAATTGCAAATAAGCACAAACCTTTTTAGTATCAGTGCATAATATATGTAGGTGCATTTGTTGAAAATACAATACATCTTTGAGTAAGTCTTCAGTTATACAAATTACAAGCAGTGTAAATAATACAGATTTCACCAGTGGATTGTTGTTTTACCTTTGTTGGGTATTGTACTGAAAATAAGTGCAATAAAGAACAGACCAGCAACCGAGTGACATGCATAGGCATAGGTAGGCCCTTATTGCCATTATTAAAATGGTTCAAGTGCTCCAGAACATCCTGGCTCACACCCCTTGGGGTATGCACACCCCAGGTTTGGAACTGCTGCACTAAGGCAACACACCTCCTATGCATATGTGTTGCAGAGAACCACAAAGTTCTGTATCACTTTATTGTGTGGTGTGGTGCAGTGCACAGGAACAAATGGGGCATGTCTGATTTTTTTTTTTCAATTCTGGTGCATGCTTTAACACAGGGGTGCTCATCTCGTGAAGCCTCAGAGCTCTCTGATGTGCCCCTTGATCTCAAACTGAATGCAGGAGTTGTGAAGCTCTTTCAGAAAGTGCACTACACCCACAAGATTTAACAGTAGTCTATGGCAAAGCTGCATCCAAAGAACGAGTAAACCACAGCACATCAATGTGGAAGCAGCCTTATAGAGAGCTCAGGACAGTAAGGGCTCATTTACATTTGTGGTTTGGGGAGCAGTAAATGACCGTAGGTGAGACGTGTTTTTACCACACACCTCCAACCACTGGCGCAATTGCGACCCCACCGCATGCTCCAGGTGGCCTGTGTAGCCTCCCTGTCACATTCTGTTTTAAGCTTGGACAAGAGGGGTGGCATATACAGTAAATGGATCTTCTCCACTTTTCTTGTGCAACTGCTGAAATCCGGCTTTTCCTCCACTCCCTACTGCCGGCATTTATCAGCTGCAGGAGGAAATTTTCATTATGCTATTCAAAATCAAAAAATCTAAAGTCTGAACCATTTTATTTCATTGTGGCTCGTGTCCAGTTACCAAATCACCTAAGTAGCCCTCATTCTTCAAAAGGTTGAGCAACCCTACTTTTACACAATGCTCTGAAGCGGATAAGTCAGAACGGGTCCTTAATGCTCAGTGCATCTTTTGTTATGTATTAAATGTTTATTTTGTACAACATGTATTTATATATATATATATATATATATATATATATATATATATATATATATATATTCACACAGTTTAAAAAAAAAAGAGAGCATAAAACCATTATAATTTCACTTTAACCTTGAGTGACAGCTAGCAACTGACTAATCCCCAATGTTTCGCAGAGACATACATACTTTGAAATATCTCACATTATAAAAAGCTTTGAAAACATTGATGTATATGCTATTTTGAGCCTTTTTATATAACGCATATGTCATGTTTTCATTCTAGTCATACTGATTATTTAAGCTACATATTAGTGCGGCAGTTTTATTTCCCTATTTATTAACAACAATCTTAAAAGAGAACTTTATTTTTTACTGAAATCACTCATGGACATGTAAAATCATGGGTAATATTCACTTACACATCGGGGAAAAAGACAAGGATTATTTAGAAACTAACAGTGAAGAATGAATGATCACATACATGATCATATATATTCATGCCTAAGTACAGCAAGAACACCGTTAAATTGAAGTTGGGAATCCCAGAAGCTCTATGATTCATATAAAATAAACAACCTGCCTGCAATCTAAAGCAATGTTAATTTTGCTCTGTTACATAGATCACACTACCTTCTCTGGGGACATCACTGCACTTGTGCCTTAAATGAAATGTATTGTGGTTTTGTACATTATCTCTTTCTTTGTTTATATATATATATATAATATATAGTTAGGGTTAAACAAAATACAATTTTAATTATTCTTTAGATTTTTTTAAGTCATGTAAATATGAAATATATTTGCATTTTCAGCTTAAAGGTAGAGATTTAAGCCTAGTACACACTACTAGTTTTCTTTCGTTCAACCCAGCAGGGCTGAATAAAAAAAACAACCTGATAGCTCTTGTAGCACTAACCCCCGAAGGAGCTGCTGGTTTTATTGGGCTTACCGTTACCTTCTTTTCCTCACTTCACGTCTAGGGGTGTCCCGTGGACAAGGGATTTTATTTGCAAAAATGTAAATAATGAACAATCTCTTAAATCGGGATCAGAGGGTTAGGAAGAAAGTTCAGGTACTCTTAGTGTCAAAGTCAATAATGAAGAATTTGCTTACTTTGACTGAATCCAGAGAATAGCCATTCACAACTGGATGTTCACTCAAGTTGGATAGTCCCTCTCTCACAAGGCCTAGCAGCCAACAAGGTGCTTAACTTCAGGAACATGTCTCTGCCACAGACATTGTTGTAGAACATGTAGGAAAACTAAACTTGTAGAACACTTGTGTAATAGCTGGATCTTTCAGCCAGCTTGGCGATATTCACGAGACTGGATTCACTTTGGTACTTCAGCCCTTCCAGGCTCTTGCTAAGAAATCAACCCGTACGTGGTCTTCTTCTGAAGAGTCCTCCCATGGAATGCTATGAAGCTAATGGGTCCCTCCCAAACTGGTGATGGCACCCAAACACCTCAGTGATCCTCCTTTAGTTTCCTTGCCTCGGGCTAGCCAGCCCGAGACAACAAGTCGGGTGGATCCGCACCCCAGACCATAGTTTTCCTGGGGGCTGGTCAGGGGAACCAGGACCATGAAGTCAGCACTTCCTTCTGGACTTAAACCCCGAACCATGTGACAGCCACATCTAAAGTACCCTCTCCCAGAAAGCACAGCAAGAGCACCACTCCCACTGGGCAGGCTCAGAGAGAGAGTAATCTTAAAGCACCCAACCAGACTTTAGTTCCATGCCTGCCAGAAGAGATGATGCCCCTGTGGCCAGGATGAACACCCCATAGTCCAGTCAAACAGATGCTGAGGTCCAAATTTACACAATTTCACCCAAACCAAACTGCAGATCGGGTGTAACCTTAAATTTATAAAAACATAGCACATGCTCTTCAGAAGCTGGCGCTACACACTCCCCCTTCCAATTTAGACAATGTCTTCACTGTCTGGGAAGGCCTTGAAAAACCTAGAGACAACAAAAAAACGAACTCTATCAAAAATAGAGTACCTGAACTTTGGGATAGGCATGGGGAAAGTGAAAGTATTATGAAAAGACATTGTTTAGTGACACAAAATTATTATACATAAAGATTACCACCCAAACCTGTCTACCTAAACCACCCATTCTCTGGCAGCTTGATAAATGCTCTTTGGTGAATCCTAAAAGGGAAGAAAAACATACAAACAATAAGTTGCACACAGACTCATTAGAAGGCAGGTTTCCATCCCAATCTCAATGGAGCCCTCTCCCCTAAACCTTAAAACTTTTAAAACCCTTTTTTTTTTGTAAAACAATGTTATTTGCGCCGACTCATGCCACCTAGTGGTATGAGCTGCTGGGGTGCAGTCTTCCCCTAGAACAGGTTCTGTGTCCAGTAAAACAATCTTGACACAGCATTCTTCTGTTTTAGCTGGTTCTGTCTAACTACCCCACAGTCCCGTAGTTCCAACAGAAATTGCAAAGAGATAAAGACCAAGAGAAACTCTCCTTGCAAATTCAAAGACTTGACTCAGGAACAGTTCACCAGTAGAAATGGGGATCAGGCAAAGTGCATCCACAGTGGTAATGAAATAAACGGCACTGTCTTTGTCCGGTCTTCAAATCACAACTTTGTCTCCATAAATGTGCCGACCATAACTCCAATGCTGCAGACATCTGACAAACTGTTCATACAACTCCAGTGAAAGGGCCCTTTTGCCTCGTGGTTCTCCTCAATGATATCCATAATGTCCCTTGGGACATAGGAGAAATCCAAGCCATACTCTGTTACCACCCGCTTATGCAAAAGTCTCTGAGATCGGGATCAATCTTGTCATGATCGGGCAATGTTTTTTTTTTTTTCAGCAACAGAGTAGCTTAAAAACTTAAAACCCTTTCAAAAGTTTAAAAGTACTCACCACAGCCGAGGCTCAAAGTGCCAAGTCAAGCACATCCTTCTGGACCAGAACCCCGAACCATGTGACATCCGCATCTTAAGTACCCTCTCCCAGAAATCACAGCAAGAGTGCCACTCCCACTGGGCAGGCTTCGAGAGAGACTAATCTTAAAGCACCCAACCACACTGTAGTTCCATGCCTGCCAAAACAGACAATGCCCCCTGTGGCCAGGCTGAACATCCCATAGTCCAGTCAGACTGATGCTGAGGTCAAAATTTAGACAATTTCACCCAAACCAAACTGCAGTTCAGGTGTAACCTTAAATTTATAAAAACATAGCGTGTGCTCTTCAGGAGCCGGCGCTACACTCTAGAGGAGCTGCAATACTAACTGCAATGTTAGTACAGTGATCTCCTCTGCTGTGCTATTATGTTCTGACAGGGGGACGCTCCCTTTTGGACATTTTCTTGGTTCTCTCACTGATTGCTTGGCATAGTTAGCCCTTGTACACACGGTCGGACATTCTGACAACCAAATCCGTTGGATTTTGTCTGACGGATTTTGTCCGAAACTGTTGCATACACACGGTCGGACAAAGTTGTCGGAAAATCTGATCATTCAGAACGTGATGACGTTATTTCATTACAACGGGACTACGTTCAGGCTAGTAGCCAATAGCTTTGGTCTAGGAATTTGATCTGAGCATGCGTGGCACTTTGTCCGATAGTCCAGCTCTAAAACTTTGTCCGTCGGAATGGAGCCCACACATGGTCGGATTATCCGACAACACGGTCCGATCGGACATTTTTCATCGGAATGTCCGACCGTGTGTACAAGGGCTAACATTTCCTGGATGACCACTCTCTTCACATCAGCTCACTTCTTCACCATGCAGCATTTTTGAGCCAATGCCTTGTAGCCTGCACCAGACTTCACCAGACTTCATGAGACATCACTTCTCCCCCTGACTGTAAATCTTTACCCAATCAGTCCTCTCTCAATAACCTTGCAAAATTTGGTTTGTTATGTCCAGGAAACACAATATCATGCTTTTATTTTTTTTTCACAATAAAGTTTATTGAGAATATAGAACAAAACAAAACATGTTATGTCACTTCCGGTTCCGGCGCCGCATGGAGTGACTGCTCTCCTCCTCAGCTCCCGCATCACGACCCCGAAATCGGCTTTTAAATCCCGCTGAGCGGCCGGGCTCCCAACGAAATACCCCCCGGAACCACCCCTCATAGCCATGGACCGGTTCGTGGAAAAAACCGGCTCGCGAGCGCATACGGCGCCGCCCGCGACCGCGGCGCGGCCGCAAATCGAGGCCCCGGCTTCGGCCTACTCGGCTCCCTTCTCCTCACAGCGCGCAGCGGACATGGAGGTGAGCTGTGATACTGCTTCTCCCCCCTCTCCACAATCACTGCCAGCCTCTCCAGCCCCTCCACTCCAGGGAAGTCTCTCCACACAGCCTGCAGGGGACTCCACCACAGAGCGCATTGCCCAGGCCGTGACCGCTCTATTATCCCCCATGATAACGGCATCTGTGGAAAAGGCTGTAAATGCAGGCATGCAGCAGCTCAAGGCCCAAATAGGCGAACACCACACCAGATTAAATGACCTGGAACACCGTCTGTCAGATATAGAAGAGGAACTTTACCAGGCCCAAGCCACGGAGCGCTCCCAGGACAGAACGAATCAATAAATTCTACAGAAACTTGATGACTTGGAAAATAGGGCCAGACGGAGCAATCTGTGATTCGTAGGCATCCCCGAGTCGCTACAGTCCTCCGAGCTATCTGACTTCTGCACAGTGCGCATCCCAGAAGCCCTGGGCCTTCCGGGCCCTTGCACGGTCGAACGCGCCCATCGTATGGGTCCACCTGCACCAGAACGCAAATCCCCTAGACCCATAATCACAAAGTACCTCAACTACTCTGACAAGGCCCTGATCAGTTCAGGCAAACGCGCTCTCTCCAATTGGATGGGATCAAGGTCCTAATCTTTGCCGATTACTCCATCGAGGTCTCCAAGAAAAGGAAAGCATTCCAGCAGGTGTGCTCGGAACTCTTCAAAATGCAACTCAAATTTTCCCTAGCCTTCCCGGCTATCCTTCGCCTGAAGGCTCCGAACGGTGACCGACTATCTTTCCAAGACCCCTCCGAAGCTGAGGCATTTCTACGCTCTCTTCACCAGGGTACACACCCTCACACCCCATCCAAGTCCTCATCGCTCAATCGCTCCCTGGACCAAAGGAGCCCCCGGAAGGACTCGCCCAAACGCTTCAGGCCTTCTGCCCCAGATCACCAACATCGGGGTACCCCTCGTTGATGACATATCGGTCCCCTTGGATCCTCCTCTCTTCACCTCACCGGTGACCCTCTCGCCAGGACCACCAGCCTGACTTGTCTCTGTGAGTTACTTTATTGTTTTCTGTTTTCGTTCAGGCTTGGTCACTGTTATGCCTGTTGATCCTAGTTTTTCCATCGGCCCTAAGCTCTGCTCCCATCTAGCAGACGCACCAACGGTGTTATTGGCCACCTCTGTTTTGTTTGGTATCCTGGCTTCGGTTTCAGGAGTCCCCGCTGCTCTTGCTTTTGCGGCCACTTTATATTTTTATAATTTTATATTTTTATAATTTTGTATCTTGTTTTTTTTGTATTTTATACACTATATTTTATACTTTCTAGTTTATATTTTTATATGCTATACCTGTGGATTATTCCACTCTCTTGGGTCCTTATACTGAAATGTTTCACGCTACACGTGGGTTTGATACTCTTTGTTCGCATGTCTATTAACTGTATTGTACTCCCCCTGGACTCACTGTGCATGTCTACTGCCGCACCATGACGCGTGCCCTCTTTGACTCTTGATTTATGGCCGCACCCTTGTTCATATTCATGCTCACCGCCCGGACGCTCTTGTCCTATACCTCTGGGTCGTGCACTGGGGGCTGGCCTACACAGTGACTCCATGCGGAAAAAAGCGAAGTTTGCTCCTGTGTTTATGTTTTTGTATGTGTTTAAGTTTGCTCCCCACCTCACCTGCCCCCTCCCCCTACCTTCCTTCGGAGACAGCGTCTCCTTTCTGACCATCTTGCTTAACGTGTCTCACAGCCCCACCGGGTCCCTCTTATTTAGTCAAAAGCTTCTCCTGCCCTGCCCACCGGCTGGCGACAAATTTCTAAATTCGGCCCATTTCCTCTTCTCGACCTCCCTGACATGAGAATAGTCTCATGGAACGTGAAAGGCCTCAGATCTCCTAATAAGAGAATGAAAGTCCTCCGGCACCTAAAAAGATTGAAAACGGATATCGCCCTATTGCAGGAAACCCATTTATCCGCTCCACATTTTCATCGCATGAAGAAACTCTGGGTCGGCAAAGTCCTAGGCTCCGATGCCGTTAGTCGTAAAGTGGGTGTTCTCCTGCTGATCCACAAAAACCTCCCATGCGAGGTACTGTCCACGCACTCAGACTCTCAGGGAAGGCTCCTCTCACTGCATGCCCGCCTGGGAACCAAAGAACTAGTGATCACTAACGTTTATGCTCCCAATAAACCTAGCAAGTCTTTTTATAGTGACCTGACCTCATGGCTACTCCGCACCACCCAGATCCCCCATTTAGTTGGCGGTGACTTTAATGACATCTTGCACCATACAGACGACAGATCCCCTTATACCTTTTACTCACACCCCCATAATATGTTCTCGAGAATCGACTATTTTTTTGGCTCTGACGATCTCATACCCAATTTGTCTGAAGCTGAAGTGCTTGATATAGCTATCTCTGACCATGCCCCAATCTCAGTTTGTCTTGACAACCTAGATCTCCCACCTCACCCAAGACTGTGGCGCTTCCCCTCGTATCTCCATAACAACCCTGACTTTCAACATTTTATGGTGAACTCCTGGCGTGAATACTCGGAGGCAAACTCCCCCCACTCGGACTCTCTGAACCTCTTCTGGGATGTCGGTAAGGCGTTCCTCAGGGGCCAGATCATTTCTTATGCATCCTCCTTTAAGAGAAACGCCCTGTCCCATTACAAACGGGACAGTACGCGACTACATCTAGCCCAAAGGTCCCTCTCCACTAACGATTCCCTTGACAATAGAGTCGAATGGCAGGCGGCCAAGAAAAGTTTCGACACTTGGGCGGATACACTCGAACAAACTAAAAGATCCCAACTCGACGCAACGCTCCACAAGTTTGGTAACAAGGCGGGCAAGCTCCTAGCGAGGCTGTGCAAGGGCCCATTCCACCCGACGCACATCACTTCCCTTAAAGACGCAAAGGGTGTTGTACAATCTACCCCACAAGCAATTAACAAGGCGATGCTAAACTACTATACGGCCCTCTACGCCCCAGACCCCATAGATAATACTGCTGCTCGTTCCTTCCTAGATAGCGTGCTCCTATCTAAAGTTACCCCTGAACAACTAGAAGCTCTTAATGCCCCCATCTCCCTTGATGAAGTCTCCTCCACGATCCGCAAACTAACCCCGTCCAAAGCACCAGGCCCCGACGGGTTCACCAGTGAATTCTACAAAACCCTCTCCTCCATCACGAAACCCACTCTCCTTAAGGTGTACAATGGCATCTGGTCAGGTGGTTCATTTCTCCCTTCTGGAAACCAGGCCGTTATAAAACTCCTTTCCAAGAAAGGGAAAGACCCACTTGACCCAGGCTCATATAGGCCGATTTCCCTCCTCAATCTGGATGTCAAAATCCTGTCCAAAATCATAGCCACAAGACTAGCTGCCATTATACCCTCCCTTATCCATCCTGCCCAATCTGGCTTTGTGAAAGGCAGAACTGCCCCCTTGAATATACGTAAAGTTATGCTCGCTCTGGAACATGCTAAAAATAATCCGGATGGGGATTTTGCCATTATAACTTTAGACGCAGAGAAGGCCTTCGACAATGTCAGCTTTGATTGGCTCTTTATGACTTTATCTGAAATGGGCTTCTCGGGGCACTTCTGCCATCTCATCAAAGCCATGTACTCTTCCCCAGCAGCTAAATTAGTCGCGGCTGGAGTTCTCTCAGATGAATTCCGCTTGCATAAAGGCACTCGCCAGGGCTGCCCACTTTCCCCGCTCCTCTTTAATATCGCCCTAGAACCCCTATCCAGATATCTGTCCCAAACAGCCCCTCTCCACGGTATCCGCATTGGCCACCATGACCTGCGCACCTCCCTTTTTGCCGATGATGTGCTCATCTTCTCGTCGGACCCCGCTTCCGACATGCCCGTTATTAAAGAGGTCTTTGACGTCTTCAGATCATGCTCAGGGCTTCGTATAAATTATGGTAAAAGCGAAATTCTCTCGATAGGGTCCTCTCGCAAACCCCCCTGGACACAACATTCTATCTTTTCAACCGCCAACTCATATATCACCTACCTAGGTATTAAAATTGGAAAGTTGCCTTCCTCCCTTTACCACCTCAACTACCCCCCTCTGATCACGAAAATCTCTCAAGAAATGGTGAACTGGATGGATCTGCCTCTCTCGCTTCTGGGAAGATGCCACCTGCTAAAAATGGTTAGCTTTGCCAGGCTACTGTACCCGCTTCAAACCATTCCTCTGCTCCTTCTTCACAAGGACATTAAGATTCTGGAATCGGCTTTTTCTTCCTTTATATGGAAGGGCAAACGCCCACGTATAGCCTTAAAAAAGTTGCATCTTCCCAGACACGAGGGGGGTATCAGCCTGCCTAATGTAAGACTGTATAATCTGTCATGTTTGTTACGAACTGGTCTGGACTGGATCTCTCAATCCTCCAGATACTCCAACTACTCCTTGGAATCCGCCATGGTCTCCCCACTCTCATTGACAGCTCTCCTCCACTGCAGGTGGAAGTCAGTACCATCTCTGCTTCAACATAACCTCCTACTCAGGGACACTGCCATAGCTTGGAGGGAAACCAGGAAATGCCTCAAGCTCCCCCCTTTTGTCTCCAGACACCTTCCGATACAGGGGAACCCCAGTTTTTCCCCTGGCCTACTCCACAAGCCATTCCACATCTGGAAAGAGAAGGGCATCACCAGTTTTGCTGCGCTCTGCGATCTGGACTCTGAGCGCCCTCTGCCCTTTTCCCTTCTAGCGGAAAGGTTCTCCCTTCCGCCAGCTCACGCTTTCCACTACAGGCAATGTGTCAGTTACTTGAAGGATATCTGCAGCGATGAACGTAAATGTTTCCCCCTAACCTTTTTGGACCGACTGCTCAAGGACGATACTTATAAAATTTCAGACATCTACAAACCATTACTTCAGAAGATTACTCCTCAATTGACATCCTCATCAGTCGCCAACTGGGAGAAAGACTTCCCTGACCCGGATATAGTAGAAAAAATCTTGCAAGGACTTAACAAAGTTTACCGCCTAACCCCTAACGAGCTCTGGAGAGAAACGCAACTAAAAATTGCCCACAGGGCATACCTTCCCTTCCTTCCATCCAACTCCGATCAGGACAACACCAAGTGTCCCCACTGTCTCCAGAACAGGCCCTCACTGGCACACCGTTTCTGGTCCTGTTCCTTCATCTCATCCTTCTGGGATCGGATCCTCTCCTACATCTTCAAAGTAACCCTGCTGAAACTGCCAAAGGACCCCCTTCTTCTCATCTTTGGATACTGGGACCCTCTCCTGCTTCCATGGTCTTCCATCAACAGCCGAGTGCCCTTAAGCGGCACACCGTACAAACCCTCCCATGTGGACTGGTCTCTGCTGTGTCTACTACTTGCCAGGAAATCCATTCTAAAGAGCTGGACTTCATCTCTTCCTCCCTCCGTCGCCCAGACGCAGAAAGAACTCCTTTCACTCCTATACAAAGATCGCTATAACGCAAACTTCCGGGACGAAAAAGCGAAGTCTCGTTTCTATGTGCGGTGGCTTCCCTTCATATCTGCCACTCTCCCTCCGGTGGAAATCATTAACTTGGACCACTTCACCTTCTCCTACTACGGCACTCGACAACCAATCTCGGGGTCAGATTCCTCCCCAATCTAATATCTAAGCCACGCCCAGCAACCTACTGACCTCCGGGACTACCCTTTGGAACCCCTTACCTTAGGGACTTTACATGAAAACCTCGTATCCCCCCTCCCCCCCTCTTTTCACCCCTTTTATTTTCCTTTTTGTATGTGTTCCCCTCTTCCCCTCCCCTCCCTTTTTTTTTTTATTTCTTTTCTACATTCAGTTTAATACTCCTGATCCTATGATCTGTTATTTTTCTTAATCTTAGGAAATGCCATTATCCTGTTATATATATATTACTTTTGCAACTATCTCTTACTCAGGATCCATCCAGTCACTGTCAGATTGCTGCTGTGTTCTACTAGTTTCACTGCCTTCCTCTCAGTCTAAGTATTTCAGTTATTGGTCTTAGTTCAATATGATAAAGCTACAATCTGCTCTCATTCTTATGCACCTCATCTGCGATGATGGTTCAACAATATCGTACTTGTCATCGTTGCATCTGTACTGTTGTCTTTATTTATTTCTCAATAAATACTCTTTAAAAAAAAAAAAAAAAAAACATGTTATGTCAAGTTACAGAATACAAAAAAAAAAAAAAAAAATGATGTATAAGGAGTAATTCCATATAGGTTCATAGTGAAAAGAAACATAATGTTACAGATAAAACTCAATGAGTATCACCATATCCTTGTGAGTCGACATCTGCAAGTGACAAATGATAGTAAAGACAATTGTGTATTAAGATGTATTAAGATGTTGGCGTAACCAAGTTGTTTTTACAATTTTAGTTCGGGGTCTACTTAAAGTCGTGTAAAATCACAAGCAATCAGTTGTTGTTTATGCGGGTCAAATGGCGTTTTTATTCCAGGTAGTGAAAGGGGCTGTGATCTATTTCTTAAACCTTAAATTGTTTAAGCATTTAGATTTCTGAAGAGGTCTAAGTTAATGAAGGTAAACCAGGGTTTCCACCTCTGCTGGAACTGCTTAGTGCTTTCTCTCTTAATAGCAACTTCTTCCATATTATATATAGAGTTTATTTTTGTGAGCCATTCTTTGCCCTTGTACACACGGTCAGAGAATCCGTCGGAATGTGTCCTATCGGACCGTGTCGTCGGATAATCCGACTGTGTGTGGTATGCATCGGACTGATTCCGTCGCAATATCCGTCGGACCCAATTTTCCAACATGTTGGAAATATTTCCCGACCAACTGGGCCGGTCGGACATACTCCGATCATGTGTAGCAAATTTTGATCGGACCAAGTGCCACGCATGCTCAGATGTATGAATGTAGTCCCATCGTAACGAAATTACATCATCACGTTCTGAAAGATTGGATTTTTCGACAACTTAGTCCCACTGTGTGTATGCAACAGTTTCTGGCAAGATCCGACGGACAAAATCCGATGGAGAAAATCCGACGGATTTGGTTGTCGAAATCTCCGATCCCACCTCTACCCCGCATCTCCAGCATGTGTCAGACTCCCTGGAAAACCATTGTTTCTTTTTTGTTGGTGTAATGTACAACTGGGAACGGATTTTATAGGAGGTTTCTTGCATACGGGAGCTCAGAGAGCATTTGTGAGTGAAGACATTTGCTTTTTCCCATTGTGCATCAGAAAATTGTACCTTGAGGTATTTTTCCCACAGTTGCTTATGTTTATCCGGGGTGTCCGACACCGGCTGAGTTAGCCATTTATACAACAGAGATGTAGTTTTTTTGATTGGCTGTCTTTTGTAGCAGATGAGTTCGAAATTGGTTAATGGTCTAAAAAAATCATCTCTGTTTTTATTGTTTAAAATTAAGTCTTGTATGTAGGACCAGAAGTTCAGGGGGTCCGACTCAATCTCACTGCGGAGCTCAGAAAGAGTTTTTAGTTTGTTGTTTTGGAGGCATTGGAAGACCATAATGGGGTCGATGGGGTGCTCTCTAAACATTTTTTTATTATTCAACCCTGGAGGGAAGCCAAGGTTATTGGCTAAAGAGGATAGTGGGCTTGGGGTTGAGGAAATCCCATGTCTTGCTGCTGTTTTATGAAAGATCTTCAGGGTAGTGTTTATAAAAGGGTGTCTCTTGATGTTGAGAGGAAGGGGGGAGTAGTATGACCAAGGTAGGTGGGGGATGGTCAGATTCAAACTCGCTTTTTCTAGACTAACCCAGTCCTTACAATGTTCATGGCAATGGCAATCTATAATTCTAGGTAGATGTGTTGCATGGTAATACTTCCTGAAGTCTGGGAGACCTATTCCGCCTTTTTGCTTAGGTCGTTGTAAGAGGTTGAGTCGTATGCAGGGTCTTTTATTGGCCCAGAGGAAGTTTCCCTGTATTCGTGCCAGTTGTTTGAAAAAGGAGTCTGGGATGTCTATAAGGAGGGTGTGGAACAGGTATAATAGTCTTGGCAGTACCGCCATCTTTAATACGGCAGCCCTGCCGAACCATGAAAACCTTCCCAGGTTCCATTTTTTGAGATCTGTTTCTATCTTTCTGAGCAAGGGTTGGAAATTGAAAATAAAGAGTCTATTTTCGGGATAATTGTATTCCTAGGTAATTTAATGAGGTATGCTCCCACTTGAATGGACAATTAGATCGTGTTAGTCGTTCTGTGTTTTGGGTGAGAGTAAGTCCCATGGTTTCACACTTTTTTTGGTTTATTTTGAAGTTCAAAAGGTAAATAAATTCTTGGAAGGCCTTAACAAGGTTGGGGATTGTGATATGTGGCTGAGTGATATAAAAAAGCAAGTCGTCAGCATACGCAGCTGTCTTGTATTCTTTCCCATCTAGTTCGAAACCATGAATTGCTTTTTGGGGATTGATGGTTCTGATCAAAGGTTCATAAGATAAAATAAAAAGGAGGGGTGATAAGGGGCAGACATTTTTTGTTCCATTATGGATTACAGAATTGGAAAGGGTCCTGTTAATTTTTATTTTAGTGCTTGGATTGGCATATAATGATTTAATCCAATTCATCAGGTTGGAACCAAAGCCCACATGTTCACAGACCTGGAACATGTAATCCCATGCAACCCGGTCAAAGGCCTTCTCTGTGTCGGTTGACAGCAGGAGGCCTTCAACATTGCTCTGTTTGATTCTGTGAATTAGGTTGAGGGTTTTAGTAGTGCTATCCTTTGCTTTGCGATTTGGCATAAAACCAACCTGCTCTGGGCCGATGAGTTTTCCCAGAAGGGGTCTAAGTCTATTCACTATAATCTTTGCTAGGATTTTTAGGTGTAAATTTAGGAACAAAATTATTCTATAATTTGTGCAATCGGTGGGTTCCTTATTTGGTTTGGGAATTACAGTAATGTATGCAAGTAAAAACTCATTAGAAGCTTTATGGCCTGTGGTGATGGCATTTAATCCATGCTTTAATCCTCCGAGGCCTCTTTCCATCTTCTGTGACTCCCAGGTCAGCTCCCAAGGATACCTAATACCATGCACACTGATCCCCTCGTTACAGGGAAGATCCATCACCATCACCCATGTCATGTCACCTCACTTCCTAGCTGACTGTCTGCTATAATATAGACACTTGCACTGCATACACTGGCAGCAGTGATACATACCTGAAAAGCTTAACTCTGACGCATATGGGACACTTGTACTGCAACAGACTCACTTTTTTATGTATTTATTTGTAAATATTTCTTCATTTTTGTTGTTGATTTTTATTAAAAGATCAGCAGGAGATTACAATTGTAACAGATCGATTAAGAACGATATATCGGCTTCATTTGAAAATAACAATATAAGTTGAAACAATGCAATCATGAAATGACATAAAGCAGAGGGAGTTAAATAGCACATAGCAGTCCTATAAATCAAAACTTTGAAAAAGAAGGTTACTCTGTATTCATAGTCATTGTATGCTTTTTCCCCAACTCAGGAAGCAGAGCTCCATGCTTTAGCAAAGCCTGTGAGCTATAAAAAGAGTATATATATTTATATAGATAGTTGAGAATTAAAGAGCTTTTGGTTCCATTTCAAGGGCCAGAAGTTTGTTTTTATTTCGGCAGGTAAACCAATCAAGTATGTTAAGTTAATTGATTGGCTGTCTTCAGCCTTCCAGCTTCTTGCTGAGGTAGCCATATTAACTTTAAAACTCACACATGGAAGCAGACCAGGTGACTAAGGATGCTGCATTTACAGCCCCAGCAGGGCCGGATTAAGAGCATCATGTGCTTGGTGCTGAGGATTTTGGTGGACATTTTTACTGGGCACCCTTCTGTGTTTCTAAGAGCCTGTGTTGGCATGCGTCCAAACTCCAAAGGGCGCATGCCAACAAGGGAAGCCTGGCATTTGCCAGGTTGCCATAAGGTCTGTGCATTGGTGTGCACTCTGAGCTGAAAGAGTGCAGCCGAGCAGGCCTAACAGTATGGAAGCCCCAGAATTCTGCAAGAGCCCTGAACTGGCGTGCCCCAGGCTTCCATTAGGACTGCTCATGTGGCGTCCATTATCCATACCACCACCCTGCCCAGGCGGTGCATGCGGAATGCAGGGCCCGTCAGGGGAGAACTCTGTTGGCCCATTGATTTTCATGAGCAGTGTGTTTTTTTTGGGTGGCTGGGCCTATATTAAGGTAGGGGCCTGGAGCTGCAGCTCCAATAGCCCCTACGTTAATCCAGCCATGAGCCCCAGACACTTGCTGGGTCTGTGCAACTCACAGATTCCAACCTAGTTCTGGCCCAATATAGCTGGGATTAATAATTTCAGGTCACTACCAAGTTATCCTTATCCAAGGCTTGCATTTTAGCATGTAATAATGACCATCCTGTGTTTGGTTTCTGCTAAATGCAATAAAGATGTTTTGCATGCCTTAGCTATTGTCTGTTTTGTGGCAGTATTAAGAACAATTTAAACAATTTGAATGTTAGGTTTCAGATTTAAAAGGGCCATTACTGGGTTTGGTGTAATTGTCAAACATTTCTGAGGCAAGTAAAAAAAACGTTTTCCCCAAATTTTTGTACAATAGAACAATTCCACCATATGTGTATATAAGTTCCATGTTCAGAATATCTGCAAAAGCAGGGGCCTGAGTGATCAGGTGCAAATGTAGTTATTTTAGCAGGACCCAAATACTAGCATGAAAGTACCTTGTAAACAGTTTCAATTTCCACTATATTAGAGAAAAAAGATTTGATGGTAGACCATATATTGAACCATTCTGAGTTATCTGTAGTGCGATCAAGATCTTTTTCCCATTTAATTACAAGATAGTATTTGAACATCCGATTTAACAAGCAATAGAGAGTAGATTGTTGATACTGTATAAGTTTTTAAGCACAAGGGTCTTTCATGCATATATGTTCAAATGCAGAGAAATGTTTAACTGTTTGCCACCCACCCACCATCAAATGACGGCGGGGTAGTGCTGCTCTCATTCTGGGAAAGATCATGACTGCATTGTGTTGTACCGATCTCCATAAAGAGCTGCGCTCATGGCTCTTTAGCAATGTGATAGGCTGTGTCTGATCACAGCTGTAAACATGGAGATGCTGGTAATCGGCTCTCCCCGCCTCACACTGGCAGAATATGTGGCGAAGAGACCGATCAGCGGTATCTCCACGCAGGAGGACATATAGGAATGTAACCAGGGCACTGATTACAATATATAATACAGTGTCACCCATCAGTGCCCATCAATGCCAGCAATCAGTGCCCACAAGTGCCACCAGTCAGCCCATTAGCTATTCCAGTCAGTGCTATGAGTGGTGCCCATCACTGCTGTCAATCAATGCCCATCAGTAATACCCTTTTTAGTGCCACCCATCAATGCCCATCAGTACTGCGTATCAGTGCCACCTATAAGTGCTTATCAGTGCCACTAAATCAGTGCCCATAAGTGACGCCTCATCAATGCCCACCAGTTCAGCCTATCAGTCCCCGTGCCCATCACTGCCACTTCATCAGCGCACATCAGTGAATGCGAAAAACGATTTAGTTAAAAAAAAATTAATTTTCTACAATTTCCATTCTCATCTGTTAAATTACCAAGGGCCTATCATTAAATTTGTCGGTTCATGTAAAGAGGAATTGTGGAAGATTTGCCCAAAAAAAGTCAAGCAGAGGGCAAAGGACTAGTCCTCATTAGGGATGGATCATTGAAGGGGACTTCAACCTGAACCCAGCCTGTTTGCAGTTCAGCAAATGGGCAAGCAAATTGGCCACATATGGCAATATATGGCCAGCTTTCTTGCCTTAACCCCAGCTAATATCTGGAAATAAACTTCAACTGGAAGCCTGTTATTTTGTAATAGTAGCCTCTCATCACTCGCAAGGCACCATGTCTCCAATTTTGGGGTGGAGGGGCTCTATCCCTAAATCCTGTCCCACAAAAGGAATGCGGGTGTCTACAGGTCATATCAGAATCTGGAACTCCCCTTTAGAATTTAACAATAAGGTGAATGATTATGGGGTATAAAGTACCCCTTGGTGCTCATTCACAAAAAAACAAAGTTACCAGCATTGCCATTAGGCACCTCTCAGTTGTTATTTTCCTTACAGTGCCTTCCAAATGTATTCACAACCCCCTTGGCATTTTTTTGTTATGTTTTGTTGCCTCGCAACCTGGAATTAACATTTATTGTTTGAGTATTTGCATCTTTTAATTTACAGAACATGCCCACAACTTTGAAGATGTTTTTTTTATTTTTTTTTATTGGAAGCTGACAACAAATAGGACAAAATAACAGAAAAAGTCAATGTGCATAATGTGCATAACTATTCACCCCCCTAAAGTCAGTACTTTGTAGAGTCACTTTTTGCAGCTATCACAGCTCCAAGTCGCTTTGGATAAGTCTCTATGAGCTTGCCACAGGGGTTTTTACCCATTCCTCCTTGAAAAACTGCTTCAGCTCCTTCAAGTTGGATGGTTCCAGCAAACTATGGGAGATTTTGGTTAAATGCACTGGTGTCGTTGTGGAAGGCAATGGGCTTCAAGTGCCAAGTTCATTTCAGCTACGATGGATTTTCCCTTGTGCCAACTAGAGCTACTCATCAGAACACTATAAAGCTCCTTCAAGTTGGATGGTTTGCGCTTGTGAACAGCAATCCTTAATTCTGACCACAGATTTTCTATTGGATTGAGGTCTGGGCTTTGACTAGGCCATTCCAACACATTGGGGGGAGAGAGAGAGAAGGGAGGGGAACACTGCGCTGAAGCCAAAAGCTAAGAGTCAGCAGCTAACACCCAAACAAACAAAGTTTAGGGAAAATGAGAAAAAATTGGTGTAGCGCTGGTGAATCAAATGGTGTAAAACTCTAAAGCTATATTTGAAGGGGTGGTAATAAAACCAATACTACAAAACACACATGTGAAATAATGTGCAAAGGTAAGTAAAAAATAATATAGAACGAAAATAGGTGAAATTAATAATTCATTAAGTATATGGATGCAATATATAAATGCACACAAATCTTAATGGGTATCAGCAACTGAAATATAAATCCCAGCAAACAGTCCACATATGTTAGGTGGTAAAAATATCAATGTTGGTCTTCCCAGCAATGGAATCAAACGACCACACAATTCAATTCAACCCGGAACAGTGGCTTGTCTGGAGTAAATTAAAGAGAATTGAATACTCTTACCGGAAGAATTGGACACATCTGTCATATGACAGTGGGTCAGAAGCGCTTGAAATCCTAGATGGTATCAATCAGGTATTATGCTTTGTTGGCAGGTCCCGGTTAGTCACCGTATTGTCTCTGGATTTCACGATTCACTGGGACTCCTGAAATGAATGGCTGGATCGTACGTCTCCAGGCTCCACAAGGTCCAAACATTCACATTGGAATGCCATCCAAAGAATGGTATCATATAAAAAAGGGTTCAAAAAAAGGCTCCAAATGGTGCAGGTCAGATGGTAACCAATGGGTTTATTGAAAAAGTCATAAAAACCTTGACATAAAGGCAATTAGTGATCACACATTAAAATCGAACATGAGAAAAGATATAAAAACAATGTGGGGTACAAAATGCAAGCCCGATGCGTTTCGACAGCAAAAGGTCTTCAACAGGGGCATATCCAACACATTTACATGTTTCCCCTTAAACCACTCAAATGTTGCTTTAGCAGTGTGTTTGGGGTCATTGTCCTGTTGGAAGGTGAACCTTCATCCTAGCCTCAAATCACACACAGAGTGGTACAGGTTTTGCTCGAGAATATCCCTGTATTTAGTACCATCCACCTTTCCCTCAACTCTGGCCAGTTTCCCAGTCCCAACTGCTGAAAAAAATCCCCACAGCATGATGCTGCCACCACCATGTATGTCAGGACCTGGACTTGAACCCGGTACCTCAGCTGTGTCTGGCAATGAATCATCTATCTGAGCTATCTGAGATGCTGGACAGTGCCTTGTCAGATCCTTTAGACAACCCTGCCTTGTACCTTGATTTCAGATGAACCTTGAACTCTTTGCTCCTCCCATGAACTTCCTGATATAAGCCATGTCTCTGCACTTCCTCCTTGCCAGAATATTGTGCTATCTCCAGCCTGTATCTTACTCCTGTCTTCCCTGCTGCCGTTTATATTTGCTACTAATCGTTATCAACCCTTGGCTTGTTCCACGACTACGCTTCTGCCTGATGCCAACTAGTGATGGACGAACTTCCGACGGGACGTTTCGCGAACGCGAAACGCGAACGGGCACAAACGTTCGCGAAAACGACCGTTCGCCGCGGGCTCCATTGACTTCAATGGGAGGCGAATTTCGCAAACCTTTAGGTCGAATTTGCGGCCACGGGGTAATTATTAGGGGGTAGCACGTAGTCCCACCACCTGGACAATAGCATAATACATGTATGAGGTGAATTTGGGATCGATAACTACAAGCATTTTTTTTTTATTTGGGAAATTGTTCTGACAATTCAGGACTATGGAGCTAATGAAGGCAATGGAGGAGAGGGAAGGTCAGGGACCAGGGTAGGCAAACAAGAGGGTGCAGGAGATACAGAGCACTGACAGCAGCACCGTAATACAGAGCACTGACATCAGCACCGTGACATACAGCGCTGACAGCAGCTCCGTGACATACAGCGCTGACAGCAGCTCCGTGACATACAGCGCTGACAGCAGCTCCGTGACATACAGCGCTGACAGCAGCTCCGTGACATACAGCGCTGACAGCAGCTCCGTGACATACAGCGCTGACAGCAGCACCGTGACATACAGCGCTGACAGCAGCTCCGTGACATACAGCGCTGACAGCAGCTCCGTGACATACAGCGCTGACAGCAGCTCCGTGACATACAGCACTGACAGCAGCTCCGTGACATACAGCGCTGACAGCAGCTCCGTGACATACAGCGCTGACAGCAGCACCGTGACATACAGCGCTGACAGCAGCTCCGTGACATACAGCGCTGACAGCAGCTCCGTGACATACAGCGCTGACAGCAGCTCCGTGACATACAGCACTGACAGCAGCTCCGTGACATACAGCGCTGACAGCAGCTCCGTGACATACAGCGCTGACAGCAGCACCGTGACATACAGCGCTGACAGCAGCTCCGTGACATACAGCGCTGACAGCAGCTCCGTGACATACAGCGCTGACAGCAGCTCCGTGACATACAGCGCTGACAGCAGCTCCGTGACATACAGCGCTGACAGCAGCTCCGTGACATACAGCGCTGACAGCAGCTCCGTGACATACAGCGCTGACAGCAGCTCCGTGACATACAGCGCTGACAGCAGCTCCGTGACATACAGCGCTGACAGCAGCTCCGTGACATACAGCGCTGACAGCAGCACCGTAAGCAGCCCCAGGAGGAAGTCAGCACAGCACAGGGATGGTGTGATCCCCTCATAATAAGAACCCCCAGGAGGAAGTCAGCACAGCACAGGGATGGTGGGAGCCCCTCATAATAAGAACCCCCAGGAGGAAGTCAGCACAGCACAGGGATGGTGGGAGCCCCTCATAATAAGAACACCCAGGAGGAAGTCAGCACAGCACAGGGATGGTGGGAACCCCTCATAATAAGCAGCCCCAGTAGAAATATGACACCGCTCAACCTCTTCAAAGAGGAGGGTAGGGGCATATAGTACGGTGTGCTTTTTTGGGTCAGGGAAGTGAGCCAAATGAATTAAGAAGGTCTGTGTGCTTGATTCCAAAAATTGTTTATAGACATATACATGGTCTACTGATCACATGTGTTGAATTCCTCCGAGATCCATGCCTCATTCATTTTTAGAAATGTGAGGTAGTTAACACTGTCGTGAGCTAGGCGAGTACGCTTATCGGTCACAATCCCCCCTGCTGCGCTGAACGTCCTTTCGGACAGGACACTGGATGAGGGGCAAGCCAACAGTTCGATTGCAAATTGGGCAAGCTCTGGCCAGAGGTCAAGCCTGCCCACCCAGTAGTCTAGGGGTTCATCACTCCTCAGAGCGTCCACATCGGCCGTTAACCCAATGTAGTCGGACACCTGACGGTCTAGGCGTTCCCTGATGCTGGATCCGGATGACACCTGTCGATGGGTCGGCTGAAAGAATGACCTCATATCCGAAGTCACCAACACATCTTCAAACCGGCCTCTTCTTGCAGGCGCTGTTGGATTGGTACCCGCAAATCCTTCTCTGGGAGTGGGAATTGCTCCTCTGCCAGCGCACGCAAAAGCAGAATGCAGCATTTCTCGAAGCAAGGCCTGGAAGTGCTGCATTCTGACAGCCCTCTGCGACGGCGGTAACATTTCCGCCATTTTGTGTTTGTACCGGGGATCTAAGTACGTTGCCACCCAGTACTGGTCCTTGACCCTCATGCTTTTTATACGGGGGTCCCTATTAAAACACTGGAGCATGAAGGCCCCCATTTGCACTCAAGCGGAAGGTATGTGGTGGTGGTGGTGTTGTTGGTGGTAGTGTCTTTGGGGGTGCACATAGCAGAGAGTGAAGAAGAGGGTGCAGATCGAGAGGATGAGGAGGGTGCAGAAGAATAAGGCTGAGTGAGCCACTCAACCAAGTCTGGTGCGTCCTTTAAAGTAATTGAACGCACCTTCTGCAACTTCCCACTTTGGCTCAAGGCTGTTGCTCCTGCCCTACCCCTACCACCCCTGCGGAAGGGCCTGCCTCTTCCTCTGCCTGTCATTTTTTAAATCACCCTGTGACAAAACTCTTAGTCCCTATACCGCTGAAGGACTGCTGCAGTATAGGGCAGCGGTCAGCAGTAGTGCACGTCAACCCTATGTATTGTGGACCGATAGCGGTCCTTACAGAACAGCAGACTGTACTGCACTCAGGCCTATGTACCGTAGCACCCTATACCAAGTTACCAGTCCTTATAAGAACTTTTGTGGACCAAGCAGGTTGTGTGTTAGTGATTAGCAGACTGTACGTCAGTCCCTATACCAATGAAGGACTGCTGCAGTATAGGGCAGCGGTCAGCAGTAGTGCACGTCAACCCTATGTATTGTGGACCGATAGCGGTCCTTACAGAACAGCAGACTGTAACGCACTCAGGCCTATGTACCGTAGCACCCTATACCAAGTTACCAGTCCTTATAAGAACTTTTGTGGACCAAGCAGGTTGTGTGTTAGTGATTAGCAGACTGTACGTCAGTCCCTATACCAATGAAGGACTGCTGCAGTATAGGGCAGCGGTCAGCAGTAGTGCACGGCAACCCTATGTATTGTGGACCGATAGCGGTCCTTACAGAACAGCAGACTGTACTGCACTCAGGCCTATGTACCGTAGCACCCTATACCAAGTTACCAGTCCTTATAAGAACTTTTGTGGACCAAGCAGGTTGTGTGTTAGTGTTTAGCAGACTGTGCGTCAGTCCCTATACCGCTGAAGGACTGCTGCAGTATAGGGCAGCGGTCAGCAGTAGTGCACGGCAACCCTATGTATTGTGGACCGATAGCGGTCCTTACAGAACAGCAGACTGTAACGCACTCAGGCCTATGTACCGTAGCACCCTATACCAAGTTACCAGTCCTTATAAGAACTTTTGTGGACCAAGCAGGTTGTGTGTTAGTGATTAGCAGACTGTACGTCAGTCCCTATACCAATGAAGGACTGCTGCAGTATAGGGCAGCGGTCAGCAGTAGTGCACGGCAACCCTATGTATTGTGGACCGATAGCGGTCCTTACAGAACAGCAGACTGTAACGCACTCAGGCCTATGTACCGTAGCACCCTATACCAAGTTACCAGTCCTTATAAGAACTTTTGTGGACCAAGCAGGTTGTGTGTTAGTGATTAGCAGACTGTACGTCAGTCCCTATACCAATGAAGGACTGCTGCAGTATAGGGCAGCGGTCAGCAGTAGTGCACGGCAACCCTATGTATTGTGGACCGATAGCGGTCCTTACAGAACAGCAGACTGTACTGCACTCAGGCCTATGTACCGTAGCACCCTATACCAAGTTACCAGTCCTTATAAGAACTTTTGTGGACCAAGCAGGTTGTGTGTTAGTGTTTAGCAGACTGTGCGTCAGTCCCTATACCGCTGAAGGACTGCTGCAGTATAGGGCAGCGGTCAGCAGTAGTGCACGGCAACCCTATGTATTGTGGACCGATAGCGGTCCTTACAGAACAGCAGACTGTAACGCACTCAGGCCTATGTACCGTAGCACCCTATACCAAGTTACCAGTCCTTATAAGAACTTTTGTGGACCAAGCAGGTTGTGTGTTAGTGATTAGCAGACTGTACGTCAGTCCCTATACCAATGAAGGACTGCTGCAGTATAGGGCAGCGGTCAGCAGTAGTGCACGGCAACCCTATGTATTGTGGACCGATAGCGGTCCTTACAGAACAGCAGACTGTAACGCACTCAGGCCTATGTACCGTAGCACCCTATACCAAGTTACCAGTCCTTATAAGAACTTTTGTGGACCAAGCAGGTTGTGTGTTAGTGATTAGCAGACTGTACGTCAGTCCCTATACCAATGAAGGACTGCTGCAGTATAGGGCAGCGGTCAGCAGTAGTGCACGGCAACCCTATGTATTGTGGACCGATAGCGGTCCTTACAGAACAGCAGACTGTACTGCACTCAGGCCTATGTACCGTAGCACCCTATACCAAGTTACCAGTCCTTATAAGAACTTTTGTGGACCAAGCAGGTTGTGTGTTAGTGTTTAGCAGACTGTGCGTCAGTCCCTATACCGCTGAAGGACTGCTGCAGTATAGGGCAGCGGTCAGCAGTAGTGCACGGCAACCCTATGTATTGTGGACCGATAGCGGTCCTTACAGAACAGCAGACTGTAACGCACTCAGGCCTATGTACCGTAGCACCCTATACCAAGTTACCAGTCCTTATAAGAACTTTTGTGGACCAAGCAGGTTGTGTGTTAGTGATTAGCAGACTGTACGTCAGTCCCTATACCAATGAAGGACTGCTGCAGTATAGGGCAGCGGTCAGCAGTAGTGCACGGCAACCCTATGTATTGTGGACCGATAGCGGTCCTTACAGAACAGCAGACTGTAACGCACTCAGGCCTATGTACCGTAGCACCCTATACCAAGTTACCAGTCCTTATAAGAACTTTTGTGGACCAAGCAGGTTGTGTGTTAGTGATTAGCAGACTGTACGTCAGTCCCTATACCAATGAAGGACTGCTGCAGTATAGGGCAGCGGTCAGCAGTAGTGCACGGCAACCCTATGTATTGTGGACCGATAGCGGTCCTTACAGAACAGCAGACTGTAACGCACTCAGGCCTATGTACCGTAGCACCCTATACCAAGTTACCAGTCCTTATAAGAACTTTTGTGGACCAAGCAGGTTGTGTGTTAGTGATTAGCAGACTGTACGTCAGTCCCTATACCAATGAAGGACTGCTGCAGTATAGGGCAGCGGTCAGCAGTAGTGCACGGCAACCCTATGTATTGTGGACCGATAGCGGTCCTTACAGAACAGCAGACTGTAACGCACTCAGGCCTATGTACCGTAGCACCCTATACCAAGTTACCAGTCCTTATAAGAACTTTTGTGGACCAAGCAGGTTGTGTGTTAGTGATTAGCAGACTGTACGTCAGTCCCTATACCAATGAAGGACTGCTGCAGTATAGGGCAGCGGTCAGCAGTAGTGCACGGCAACCCTATGTATTGTGGACCGATAGCGGTCCTTACAGAACAGCAGACTGTAACGCACTCAGGCCTATGTACCGTAGCACCCTATACCAAGTTACCAGTCCTTATAAGAACTTTTGTGGACCAAGCAGGTTGTGTGTTAGTGATTAGCAGACTGTACGTCAGTCCCTATACCAATGAAGGACTGCTGCAGTATAGGGCAGCGGTCAGCAGTAGTGCACGGCAACCCTATGTATTGTGGACCGATAGCGGTCCTTACAGAACAGCAGACTGTAACGCACTCAGGCCTATGTACCGTAGCACCCTATACCAAGTTACCAGTCCTTATAAGAACTTTTGTGGACCAAGCAGGTTGTGTATTAGTGTTTAGCAGACTGTGCGTCAGTCCCTATACCGCTGAAGGACTGCTGCAGTATAGGGCAGCGGTCAGCAGTAGTGCACGGCAACCCTATGTATTGTGGACCGATAGCAGTCCTTACAGAACAGCAGACTGTACTGCACTCAGGCCTATGTACCGTAGCACCCTATACCAAGTTACCAGTCCTTATAAGAACTTTTGTGGACCAAGCAGGTTGTGTGTTAGTGTTTAGCAGACTGTGCGTCAGTCCCTATACCGCTGAAGGACTGCTGCAGTATAGGGCAGCGGTCAGCAGTAGTGCACGTCAACCCTATGTATTGTGGACCGATAGCGGTCCTTACAGAACAGCAGACTGTAACGCACTCAGGCCTATGTACCGTAGCACCCTATACCAAGTTACCAGTCCTTATAAGAACTTTTGTGGACCAAGCAGGTTGTGTATTAGTGTTTAGCAGACTGTGCGTCAGTCCCTATACCGCTGAAGGACTGCTGCAGTATAGGGCAGCGGTCAGCAGTAGTGCACGGCAACCCTATCTATTGTGGACCGATAGCGGTCCTTACAGAACAGCAGACTGTACCGCACCCAAGCCTATGTACCGTAGCACCCTAGACAGACCAAGTTACCAGTCCTTATAAGAACTTTTGTGGAACAAGTGAGTTGTGAATGATTAGCAGACTGCAGCAGAAGGGCAGCAGTCAAGTATAATATTCTTTCTATATTTGGAAGAAAGAATATTATACGTGTACAAGCCTATTACCGTACCACTGATACCAGTCCTGAAAAGAACCTTTGTGGAACTAATAGTAACAGCAAGTCTTTAAAATTATCCTCACTGCCTGACACACTGCTTCCTGCCTGTCCCTATACAAATTGGCAAAAAAGAGTAGGCTGGAACGATTAGCTGGAACAGCTCTTTTGTGGACCTGATAGTAACAGCTAATGATGATGATGATGATGATGATGAAGAAAGACTAATCTGGCTGAGCTGTCCCTAAAATAGCAGCATACAGCGCTCTGTCCCTTTATCTAAACTGACAAAAGAAACTCAGGCTGCTGACCTAACACCTATACCAGTCCTGAAAAGAACTTTTGTGTACCAAATAGCTAGCGTTTTCTCTGTCCCTACTCCACACAGGATCCTTTCCCTACAGTGACAGAAGAAAGAATGTAAAATGGCCACCGGATCGGGTGTATTTATAGGTTAGGGGGAATGTCCAAGTGTCCATGAGCTGTCATGTCTCAATTGGTTGTCCTGTAACACATGATAAACGTGTCACGAAAGGTTAAAGTTCTTGTATACATTAAACACGTAAGTCCGCCGGGGCGAACGACGGAAAAAGGCGTTCGAACCCGCGGACGGCGAAAGTCGGAAATTCGCCGCGAAACGACCGCCGGGCGAACCGTTCGGCCATCACTAATGCCAACCTGCAACAACTCGTTACAGACCTTTTGGCTTTCTTACTGACCACGCTTCTGTTTGATCCTTACCGGCTCATCCGCTACTGAACCCAGGCTTGCTCACCTCCTGGTGGGGCGATCCTGAGGACCGTGACCTGGTACTAACATGCAGCTAAATCCATCTCCACCATCTGGAGCTCTGGTGAAAACCAGTTAGTACTTAGACTCTGCACCTCAGGTGAGCCTGTGTCATCTGCCAGGGTGACTGCCTGTGTTCCTATCCTGCTGGTTAGTGGTAGTCCTGCAACTGCTATAGCAATTGGTCTTCGAGCCTGACCCCTGATTGTGACAATGTTTCACTGATGGTGTTCTTTGGGTGATGTGATGTGATGTGTTGGGTTTGCGCCATAAATAGCGGTTTCTTTGATGAGACTAAAATTGAACTTTTTGCCCATCAGACCAGAGCACCTTCCTCTATACATTTTGGGAGTCTCCCATATGCCTTTTCGCAAACTCAAAACGTGCCATTTTGTTTTTTTTGCTGAAAGTATAGGCTTTCTTCTGGCCACTCTGCCATAAAGTCCAGCTCTATGGAGCTTATGGCTTATTGTCGTCCCATGTACAGATACTCTAGTCTCTGTTTTGGAACTCTGCAGCTTCTCTAGGGTTGCCTTAGGTCTCTGTGCTGCCTCTCTGATTATTGACCTCCTTGCTCGGTCCATGAGTTTTGGTATGTGGCCGTCTCTTGGCAGGTTTGCTGTTGTGCCATGTTCTTTCCATTTGGTTATGATAGATTTGATGGTGCTCCTAGGGATCATCAAAGATTTGGATATTTTTTTATAACCTAAGCCTGACTTGTACTTCTCAACAATGTTGTCCCTTACTTGTTTGGAGAGTTCCTTGGTCTTCATGGCAGTGTTTGGTTAGTGGTGCCTCTTGCTTAGGTGTTGCAGCCTCTGGGGCCATTCAAAAAGGTGTGTATATGTAATGACAGATCTTGTGACACCTAAATTGCACACAGGTGGACATAATTTCCCTAATTATGGGACTTCTGATGGTAATTCGTTACACCAGAACTTTTTATGGGCTTCATAACAAAGGGGATTAATGCATACGCACATGCCATTTATAATTTTTTTTATTTCTGAAAAATAGATTTTTATGTATATATTTTTCTAATATTACTTCACCAACTTAGACTATTGTGTTCTGATCCATCACATATAATTAAGATTAAAAAAAAAACATTGAACTAAAGGCTGTAATGTATCAAAATAAGTAAAAAGCCAAGGGAGGTGAGACGTTTGCAAGGCACTGTATTACCGATTAACCATGCATTGTTTCTTTCTGTGAAGGCAGCCACTTTGGTGAAGGAGCAGGGTTTTGTTTCTTTACTTCAGGCTGCCACCTTTTCATCATTCCAAATCCGAACGCTCTAGTGGCACACAGCAATTTTTTATTTTTTTTTGCAGTATACTTTACACTACAGGATTGTAAAAGACCTGAAACACTCTTTGGTGCCCCAGGAAGAGTAATAATGCGTCACACATAGCGTGCTGCGACAAACAGCGGGCATGGCCAAATTGTGTTAATGATGGGAGGCGCTTAAGGGCATAGTTAAACCAAACAAGGTCAGTCTGTCCCCCAGTACAACTGGAGTCAGGGAACACCCAAAAAAACACACACTTGCAGGTGTACTGACTCCTTTCCAGGAGAAGGATACCCCCTAACAGAAGGAGTGCATGTGGGTGATTAGAAGGGACCCCTCCCACCCATCCAGGAATACAGACAAATACAGGGAAACCCCATCAAGGAATACAGGAACCCCCTTCCAGTTAAAAGAGACTCCTGATAAGGAGGACTCCAGGGTGGTGAAGAGATGGGTTCCCTATCTGGAAAAACAGGACCCTCCCTCCCCCTTCCAGTTAAAGAAGACCCCCCCCCCCCAACTGGGAGGGCTGCAGAGGAGATAAGAGGGGACCCCATCCAGGAATAAAGGAACCCCCCTCCAGTTAAAGAAGACCCCAGCTAGGAGGACTGCAGGGGGGCTGATAAGGAGGACCCCATCCAGGAACATAGGAACCCCCCTTCAGGTAAATAAGACCCCCAGCTAGGAAGACTGCAAGGGGGCTAATAAGGGGGGGGCATGGGAACCCCTCTTCATCCAGTTAAAAGACCACCAGTTGGAAATACTGCAGAGGGTAATAGAAAGGGGACCTTGACCCCCCCCCCTCCTTTAGAAGAAAGAGACCACTGGCCAGGAAGACTGCAGACAGCTTGCCCCCTTCTCCTTCTGGAGAAGATGAATGGTGTTGTAGTGAGTGAAGACATCCAGGGCCATACACACACAGTAGCTCTGGTCATGGTGGGGAGGCTCAGAGTAGCAGAGAGAAGGAAGAAGAAATCCCACACAGTTCCAATGTCTCTAGGTGAGGTCACTGTCACGTCTGCTTCTGGTGCTTGCTGTGTTCTCCACACTGCCAAAACCACCCTCCCTTCCTTTACTGTACCAGGACAGCTAATCTGATCCCAGGCTCTAGGAGGATCTAGAGTGGAGGTGGGGATGATGCTAAGCCTGTACAGTGAGTTAAAGTATCCCCTACCAATGTAGTTAAAAACACTGGAAGCCGACAGGAGGGGAGAGGAGGAGAGAAGCATTGGTGCTGAGGGGCTGCCACTGATGTGTCCAGGTGTCAGGCGGACTGAAACCCTGGCACGGGATTCAAACCCCGGACTGTATGTGTGAATCCCGGACAGGTGGCAACCCTAGTTGCCCCCTTGATAATTGGTGATTTGATGGCTAATGAATGCATATTCAAAAAGCAGCAGGAGAGGTGCAGAAGACACAGATCCTCAGAATGCATAAAGCAGATTTAGAGATCCTTGCAATTCAGGTCCGCAGGTGCAGTTGATTACAGTGTGTTCTGATTAATCATGAGGAAAATGAAGGGTATCATTTCCCTGAAGTTCCAGCAAACTATGGGAGATTTTGGTTAAATGCACTGGTGTCGTTGTGGAAGGCAATGGGCTTCAAGTGCCAAGTTCATTTCAGCTATGATGGATTTTCCCTTGTGCCAACTAGAGCTACTCATCAGAACACTATAAAGAGTGTATATGTGTGTATATATATATATATATATTTATTTTCTTTTTTTCATGAAAATTTCAGTAAATTAGTTCAGTGAAGGGAATTGAGAGGTTCAACCTCCCCAGCATTTGCCAGACTGCAAAACCAGTAATTTCACAGAAAAATCAATTCCACCAAAATCATTCAGCTCATCTCTAATTGTGATATATCTTGGATACCTGCAATATTCCAGTCTGAACTAGACACACAGTCTCCTGCCTGGAAATACTAATGAACTTGTTTTGTAATACAGTTAACACAATAGTGAATTAAATTCTTTAGCATCTTCTCAACTACTATAATGCTTACATTTTTAGACAGTGGGACTATAAATTTATAAATAAATAGCTGTTTGTTTTAGATATATAGCTTTACTTCAGTATATATTTTAAATATGCTTTATACTGTATAAGCCATTGTCCTTTTCAGTGCAACCCCATTTATGTTTACTGGGTCAGTGAGTTTTTTTTAATATCTTTTAGCATAATATCTAGGTGTTAAAACAATGTATTTTAGCACTAAGAAAGGCAATAAAAATGCTTGAAGATGAGAAACGGCATTATTTTTACACCTAGGCATTGAGCTGGGGGATGTGTGCATGCTGCATTTTAGAATCACTTCATTCCTCACAAAACTCTGGGGTAAAGCTTGCAAAAATCTTGGAAATGCTTGTTACAAGCCATTGCACCTGAAGTGACTTATACAATTCCTAAAAAACAATGGAACATTTTTTTAAAAAAGTCTGAATTTTCAAGTGTTGTTGATTTGAATGAACCTAAGTTACATAAACAAAAGACCTGGCATGTCCTGTCGTGCAACCTGTCATTGCTCTCACATCTATTTGCCAAACCTTGAGAATATGGACCAAAGATATGACTAAAGCTCTTGAATACATTTCTTACCAATACCTCAGTTTTTAAAAACAATTGAAATGTATGCATGTTGGCCTATGCTACTGTGTTAACGGACATAGAGCGGGTTCACACCATGACCAGGAATCTCACAGTAACATCCTGTGCATTCCTGTGCCATTCACATTCCATGCACTCTGCAGTAGGTGTCAATATAAGTTAACAACACCCCAAACACAGGTTGCTATAGCAGTGTGTTTGCCAGCACCTGCCAACATAGGATCCCATGGTACTTTGTACCATATGACCCAGTTGCAGTGCATTTTAAAAAGAAGTGCATGCAGTAGACATGTGCATTCGTTTTCGTCCGAATGCATTTTCATCCGAATTTCAGGTATTTTCATTTTCGTTTTGACAAACGATAACGAAAGCGCAGAATCCAAAAAACGAAAGATCCGACATAAATAAATGCTTTATTTTAATTTTCGTTGTTATAACAGTTCGATATAGAATAAGAGATTCGACGTGACTCTGACAATAACAATCTGTGTCTATTGAACCTGTGGTCGAATGTGCCTAACCTTACCTCTATTAGTCCAAGATTATATAGAGAAAATATTCGACAGAGAAAAGATTCTGGAATTGGGTGGGGGAAGTAAAATAAAAATAATGATGATGAATGTTATTGGTTGATTGTAACCAAAGAGGAGGAGCAGTAAAATAGCTAGAACTACAGTAAGTACACACGTACAGCCAACTTACTTTCACTTACGATTGCTAGCAGAGAGAGACACACACACTGAATCGTTTCAGAAGACAGTCAATCTTAGCTGGTCCGTTTGAATTGTCACTTGTCAGAGAACCCAAATTATTATTAAGCATAAGCACAGCAGCAGAACAATAGTGAAGCAAGCCACAGTTCAACTTAGCTTTTTCCTAATAATCTGCTGCTTTTGTGTTAGTGTGAGAACCTTATAGTGATACTAGTGCTGCTGCTAGTGTTGTTGTGATAACATCAGAGGCTGCCAGTGTTGTGGGGGGGGGGGGGTGGGATTTAATATTATAGAAGCTTGTTACCTGTCTGATCAGTGATCGCTATCACCAGTCCACCAGTTTCCCAGTTTCTATTCGAAAGAGTATATAATATATATATACAGAAACACTTGTAGATGGCCCAGAAACATCCTCCAATGCCTCCATGTTGCTCTCACAATGGGTTGCCGCCATATTCGTTATTATCAGTCACTCATTATCTGATACCTGACACTGTGAGACTTAGACCATTCATTCAACATGAACGACGGAGATTCGACAAAGCAACGAAAATCACACACGTTTTAAAATAATATTCGACAGAGCATCGAAACTGTACGACGCTGCAATCATACATTTCCGGAGTCAAATGCTCCGCCTATAGGCTATATATAGAGTTTAGCAGCTCCATCGAATCTTCTTTATACATTCGACAGACACCATAAGCCTTCAAAGACAGGTTTGACCGTAATTCATGTGGATTTTCGGACGAATGCAATTTTTGAACAAAAAACGAAATAAATAAAAACAAATTTCAGGAGTAACAAAATAAATGTATTTTTCAGACGAAAACCAAATTCCAAAACAAAATATTTCACTCTGCGCATGTATAGCATGCAGTACTTTTGGTGCGGTGAGATTTTAGCCTATTCAAAATGAATGGACTGAAATCGCACCACACAAAGCTGCATGTAAATCACACAGAAACACACAGCACCTTTCTGTTTGATTAATGTGCGGACATGGTATGGTCCAGCCATGATGGTCAGACACTGGTACAAATTATTTGGTGGGGGAAGGATTATGGCATGGGGATGTTTTTCAGGGGTTGGGCTTGGCCCCTTAGTTCCAGAGAAGGGAATTCTTAAGGCGTCAGCATACCAAGACATTTTGGACAATTGCATGCTCATAACTTTGTGGAAATAGTTTGTGGACGGCTCCTTCCTGTTCCAACATGACTACACACCAGTGCACAAAGCAAGGTCCATAAAGACATGGATGAGCGATTTTCGGGTGGAGGAACTTGACTGGCCTGACTTCAACCAATCTTGTGGACAGTCTTCCCAGAAGAGTTGAAGCTGTTATAGGTGCAAAGGGTGGGCCAATTCAATATTGAACACTTAGCTCTTGTACACACAGTCAGATATTCCGACGGAGAATCTCCGATCGGACCGTGTTGTCGGATAATCCGACCGTGTGTGGGCTCCATTGGACTGTTTCCGTCGGAATATCCGACCAACAAAGTTTTAGCCCTTGTACACATGGTCTGACATTCTGACAACCAAATCCGTTGGATTCTGTCCGACGGATTTTGTCCGCATACACACGGTCGGACAACGTTGTCGGAAAATCCGATCGTTCAAAACATGATGACGCTATTTCATTATGACGGGACTACATTCAGGCTAGTAGCCAAAAGCTTTGGTCTAGGAATTTGATCTGAGCATGCGTGGCACTTTGTCCGATCGGAATTCTCTACACACGAAAGTGCCACGCATGCTCAGATCAAATTCCTAGACCTGGCTACTAGCCTGAGCGTAGTTCCGTCATAACGAAATAACGTCATCACGTTTTGAACGATTGGATTTTCCGACAACTTTGTCCGACCGTGTGTATGCAACAGTTTCAGAGAAAATCCGTCTGACAAAATCCAATGGATTTGGTTGTCAGAATGTCCGACCGTGTGTACAAGGGCTAAGACTAAAGGCCCATACACACGATCAGACTTTTTGACAACAAACATGCAAATTAGCTGTTTTGGAGCAACATCCGACCGTGTGTACGCTCCATCGGACAAACTTTTTTGGTTTTCATCTGACTTTTGTTGGCTGTACGAACGGACAAACTTTCTGGCAACAAAAGTCCGATGGAGTAAAGTCTGATCGTGTGTACAGAAAACCATAGGACTTTTGTACAAAGTACAAACAGGCATGCTCAGAACCAATGCAAAAGATCAGACAACAATACAGAAGTTGACCAAAGGTGGCGGTAAAGAGCAGAAAAACCATGTGATTTGGTGAAAGTTGGCTGAAAAAGTCCTGCCGTGTGTATGCAATACGAGTTCAGGGCCGACGCCCTTTGTACAAAAATCCAAGGGAAAGTTTGTACAAAGTCCTATCGTGTGTATGAGGCTTTAGACTGGGATGTCACTAAAGTTCATGCATGTAAAGGCAGGCGTCGCAATACCTTTGGTAATATAGTGTATATTCTAACTAACAGATTTGTCTATCTATAAAGCAGTTCTGAACATCCTATATTCTATCAAGATATTTTCACCAACCATTTTGCAATTAATTTACTACCTTATTTATTTTTCTAGTGATGTTCAATGTAATGAAGCTATAGAAAACATGTCTGGATGGTAAATATTTTTTGTTGCCTTTTACCCATTTTGACATTTCCTCTTTTTTATTATGATCTACTTTTCACAAATTTTGACACACTTTAAGACAGAGAAATTGTTAAATTTCAAACTCTAGAAAAACCCAGTACCGAAATAAGGAAGGTACATAAAGAAAAAGCCATATATTAGTGTGAGCAATCAGCGCATTCACTATATATATGAAAAATGTAAAAATCAATGCAAAACCGTTGTTCGCTATAGCACCTGAAAAGTGATTTCACCACACACAAATCAACGTATAGGTCAAATAGGTCCTCCTCTGCATCCGTTATGTGATACCTGCCACTAGCAGTCCATGAATTAAAGGATATCGCGGGTAGAGAACTCCAGTGGGAGGCACCTTAAAGTGATGCTAGACCTAATTTCATTTAAAAATTCTTATAAAGAGGTCAGTGTCCAATGTCACATGCGGTGGTTTACTCGTGTGTTGGTATCTAGGAAGAAGACTGCACAAAGAAAACTCTTTTGTTATTGGAGTACAGTGAAATGGACACATTCATGGACATTTCATGAACTGTTACATGTTGTGCTGCACTATTATTGATATAAAGAAAAAGCAATAATTTAACTAAACTTCAAAGTTCTGGTTTGTAGAAAACTTTGTTAATGAAAGCATATGTCTCTTGTTCATATATCTGCTGAACAATTGCACGGGTTTTTTTTTTCCCTTATATTTGTTTTTAGTCAACTCAATATTACAAATACAGAAGTTTCTAAAATATTGGAAGAGCAGGAAATTAAAAAACAGATATATCAGACCTGTAGACACATGAGATTGAATCAAAAGATTTTAATTCAGCTAAAATCTGTTTATCCTGGCTTACATGAGATCACATAGCTTTACCTTATTGAAGAAGTTGAGTAGACTATTTTATTAACTTTGTTTTTCTTTATATTGCTTAAAGGGGTTGTAAAGGTTAGTTTTTTTTTTTTTTTTCTAAATAACAAACATGGTATACTTACCTCCTCTGTGCAAGGGTTTTGCACAGAGTGGCCCCGGTCCTCCTCCTCCTCTGGAATCCCTCAGCAGCTCTCCTGGCTCCTCCCCACATCAAGTGCCCCCTCGGAGACCCACTTTCCAAGGGAGCACTCATTTGGGCAATGTATCCATTGCCTCAGACAGCAGGACTCGGTCCCAACCCCCGACTCTCATGTCACAGAATGTGATTAACAGCAGCGGGAGCCAATGGCCATTTAATCTGTCAGTCTGCCCAATGAGGACCCAAGACTGCGACTGGAGCTGCTGGGCTCATTCTCATCTCTGGAAAGATTGGGTTCAGGTAAGTAAAAGGGGGCTCTGGGGGGCTGCTGCACTACAGAAGATTTTTCCTCGAGGGATTATAACCCCTTTAAGGTACTATTAAGTTAATATTAAACTATAATTGTGTAGGGCAAGAGGCTGGAAAACACAGTTATGAATATGACAAGTATATCTCTCATCTCCTATTGAAATTGACAATTGAACTCATTATTTCAAAGCCCAATTCTGTCACATTGTAACTACTGCATGGGTCCCCATTTGGGAGATTTTCACTCAATTCCTGTCCATTTAAGGGGTGTCATCCAGTAAAGAAAAGGTGATGGCGTATTCTCAATGATTGGTAAATAAAAACATTATCCCGTAGAGTGGGTAAGGGTTATAACTTCCATTTAGGTTTTGAGTAACACTGTGGAAATTTCCTTTAACTAGATGTTCAAATTAAGGTTGTCAGCCAGAACAAAAAGTTTGAGAGGTTCTCCCCACTATGAACACAAAAAAGAGGTTATAAGACTTCCCTATTCTGTTTAGTTAACACAGTTCTTTTGGCAGGAGCTGTGTTATATAATGTAAATTCCAGAGCACACACAACTTATAGCTTTTCTCCCTCAAATTCAATTTGAAAGTTCTTAACCTTTAGTTAGACCAGGGCACAGTTAATTCCTTCCCTGACCCAAAATAGCTGCGGTCGGCAGGTAGATTGCAATCAACTCTTTGCCGGCCCCCAATCTAAAACTTTGCTTCTCTATGCAAAACAAAAAAAAAGTTTCAGCTATAGATATTCTATAAACTCATAACTTATTTTCAAAAGAAGCAATATAGCTTAAAACTTTTACATTTTAAAACTGAAGAGAAGAAAAGATACTTAGCACACAGTTGCACTTGTATCCTACAGTAACCATTCCAAATTCTTGGTAATGTTTCATCAAAATAAAATTAAGTTTATTGGTTTTTATTAGTAACAATTCCAGTGCTCTAACTTTTATCCACTTTCCCTATAATGTAATATAAAATATCTAGAGCAGATATGTTTGCACAATGTTAATATCTGCACTCTTCACATGAATGTATACAATAAGAATGTATAAAACATGTAACAAGAAATTTCAAACTGGAAAGCAACGAAAGAAGAAATACTACTGGGACAGCACTGAGCCTGCCCGACTAGAATCTCTAGCTTTCAGAGCAGACAGGAGGCTGTGGCCCACTGTGCTAAACTATAGGGAAAGGGAAATTATGGTCACTGGGTTACAGTATATTTCAGTTTTAGGCAGACATTTGCCAGTAGATGTGTCTTTTTTAACATGTTTCAGGGATTTGCTTAGCAAAACCTCTTCACCCCTTGGCTGTTTCATTTATAATTGTGTAATGAGATCATATAGGTTTACCCATTGATTTAACAAGGCTGTACATAAATGATTAGGACAATAGTTTTTTTGTTTTTGTTTTTTTCTCAAATATGAAGTGTTTGCTGTTTTTTGCAGTGTTCATTGATACTGCTAGAGATGTCATTGCCAACATATTCTTTTGACCATCGCACCCTTGTTATATATAGGGGGGTATCTGAGTTCCAGATGGGGATTCATGTTTAAAGTATTAGCCTACTACTTTTCATTTTAATGCAATGGGGGCTATTTACTAAAGGAAACTCCACTTTGCACTGCAGGTGCACTTGGAAGTAAAGTCGCTGTAGATCTGAGGGAGGCATGCAAGAGCTTCCACTCATTTCAGATCTACCCCCCAGATTTACAGCGACTGCACTTCCAAGTGCACTTTCAGTACAAAGTGGATTTGCCTTTCCTAAACCTAACCAACCTCCAGTTATCTGCCCCTAATTAAGGACCACCTAGAACTTTCACACCTCACTCCTTGCTACTCGCTTTACCTTCTTGGCCCAACATTATCCACATACAGAATGTTAAAGGAAATAATGCTCATCTTACAGTCTTGTACATTAATATATATAAATAATAAAATAAATAACAAATATTTGTGCAGCAATCCCGTGAGCTTTTTCTATATGCAACCTGTGGGAAGGTCTGGTTGCAGTGCACTTTGAGAGTTACTGATGGGCTGTTCACCTCACATGTTTTTAATATATATATATATATATATATATACAGATATACAGAGAGAGATAGATAGAGAGATATATATCCATCTCTCTATCTATATATAGATATATTAAAAAATATATATAATATATATATATTTTTTCCTTACAGTGTGCATACTGTATATTGTAAAAGGAAGGAACATGCTCAATTTGATTGGTATCAGCAGCTAACCAAGCAGTTCTTTCACTTTTATTCAGAAAGGCCCCAAACCGTTTCAATGCAGGAGGGCTTTGTACAGCAAGCTTGTAGCCACTAAATAAGACAGGGTGCCATCTATAGCTGTTCCTAAAACAAACAGGAAGCTCTGATACTTTTTTAGTCTTCTGTCAGCATTCAGGTTTTTCACCCAGAAGAATGCTCCCACAACAGTGAAACCTAGAGAGAGGGAACCATGAGCATCAGTCAGCTCACGTATACTGTATAAAGGCATTTATCCTACCAAATCTCCACAAAACTCCTGGGTTCCATGAACCAAAACAGAACATATTAAAGTGATTGTAAAGGTTCTTCTTTTTTTTTTTTTTTTTTTTATAACAAACCTGTTATACTTACCTGCTCTGTGCAAGGGTCTTCTTGCATAAGAATGCATTAAGGTGAAACATTTTGAGCCTTTACAATCCCATTAGGCTAGGTTCACACCTATATGAATTGGATGCGTATTTCCAGTTCAAATATGTCCATTGTGGCTTTGGAGCAGCCTGCACATGAGGGCTGTGCGTCTTTGGCTCAGTTTTAGGCCGAAACCAGGCCAAACTTTGTCCATGATTCGACCCCTGTTGCGAGCCGCATCCATTGGAGGTGTGAGCCCAGCTTAAGTTTCTGAGAAAACTAAAAAGTTTGACTTCTCATCAGTTATAAACCATAAACCTATGCGACACATACACACTAAGGGTTATTTACTAAAGGTAAATCCACTTTGCACTACAAATGCACTGCAAATGCACTTGAAAGTATACTTGGAAGTGCAGTCGCTCTAAATCTAAGAGATAGATCTGAAATGAGTGGGAGATCTGCTGATTTTATCATCCAATCATGTGCAAGCTAAAATGCTGTTTTTTATTTTCCTTTCATGTCCCCCTCAGATCTACAGCGACTTTACTTCCATGCCAACTTTCAGTGCACTTGTAGTGCAAAGTGGATTTGCCTTTAGTAAATAACCCCCACTGTCCACAATTCTACTCCCTATATTTATATATATATATATTATTAGTGACAAAACTTGCCCTTGATTGTGTTTATTATTTTTTCAATACATACAAGCCACAGTGACAGGAGACATAAACCAGTGGTGGCAAAGAATCACCATAACAACAAAGATAATACATTTTTTAACACATTCAAAAGTGACCACTTACTAGGCAAAGCTGCAAGACCAAATATCTGTTCAGGTTCTCTGTATTATACACAGGTTTTCATACTATCCCAACAGCAATACAGCCAGCTGCTATTTCTGCTCCTCCTCCTTATCACAAATATAAATTGAAGCCTACTGTGCCTACAGTAGGTACGGTGCTAGCAAGCATGCACCAACACCTTTGATTTTCTAGCCATCAACAAAGACAAAAATACTATCACAGTATGGCATCTGGGATATGCATGCCTCACATGATTTTTATTAATGTATTGGTGCAAAGTAATTTTCCTATTTCTGCAGATCCTATGGTACTCAAAATGATTACTGTCTTTGTACAGACCAAACTGGCATCACATTCATAAACTTATCTCCAATGTTCTAACTTAATGGAATCACACCCTGCATATGATTGAGCACTTCTTTAGCATGCACAAAGTAGTCAATAACTACACAATGAACCAGGGCATCAATGCAGAGAACATTAGATTATTTGAGCACAGACAGCTGACAACTGAACCGGAGCTAATGCCAGTTGCTAAGGCCTTGCAAAGACAATTAGCAGTACGAGCTGTGGCAAAAATAACATCTTAATTTTAGGGAACACAGGCATGGTATGCTAGGCAGCACTTATATCTAGCCAAATTTAATATATCAACATAAATAATAAATAAACAATAAACCAATATGTGTGGAGTTAAACGGCCACGGCCTTTTTATTATAGGTTTAAATATAAATCAATATATATTTATTTTATTCAGCATAAATTTATCAAAAAACACAAAATAATATTTCAACAACATTAACATAGCTTAGCTATTAAAGCTCAAGCCATTTAAGCACACAGAATAAACAGTCCCTTTTCAAAGAAAAGGACAAATAACCTCATAATACAGGCCGCGACATGGGAAGGGAGGGCGGGAACGTCTTCTTCTCTTCTTGTCCCGGTAACTGCTGCTTGTGACGCAATTTTTTTTGTTTTTATAGGTAGCAACTCGTGCCAGGACCGTTGCTGTTTGATACCACCAATCATAGGTAAGTATTTTAACTGTTTAACGACAATTGGTCTGCCAGCATCCCATACATGGTGGGTGGGGACAATTCTTGCCCCTCCCACCATTTTCATGGTATGCTAGGCAGCACTTATATCTAGCCAAATTTAATATATCAACATAAATAATAAATAAACAATAAACCAATATGTGTGGAGTTAAACGGCCGCGGCCTTTTTATTATAGGTTTAAATATAAATCAATATATATTTATTTTATTCAGCATAAATTTATCAAAAAACACAAAATAATATTTCAACAACATTAACATAGCTTAGCTATTAAAGCTCAAGCCATTTAAGCACACAGAATAAACAGTCCCATAAGCCGAGCTTATGAAACATAAGCAAGGCACCCCACCCGGCCCACGGCCAACTCCACACTAGATTGGACATTCATATTAAGAATATCCAGAGCAATATCCGACAGGTGAATGCCGTCAGAGCGGTAAAAGCCTAGCACACCACCCTCCAGCTCCACGCGTCGGTAAGCAAAACCATTAATAACTGGAATGAACTTAGCAATAGATCGATTAATTTTCTTTCTCATTTTCTCAAAATACCTAAAAGGAGGAGAAAACCATTGTAAGCGAGGAATGACCTCGGAAAAAACAAAAACGCAGCCAGGCATAATATTATGAAAGAAAAGTAAATCAGCCTTCATATTAGCTAATAAATCCAAAGTTCTAATACAACCGAGGTCATTCCCAGCCAAATGGAAAACCACAATATGAGGAATAGGCCATCTGGAAAGCAAGAAAGAAAATACCCCTCTCAAATGATGCCATCTCATACCCCTTTGTCCATACCAATGTAACAAAATTTTTGACGAAGAGAAATCCAAATTCTGACCATAGCATCTGGAAGCCGCTCTTTCATGGGCCCAATAGACAAAGGAATGACCGATGATCCACACGATGTATGGAGAATCTGAAATTTAAACAGAATTATCAAGACGAACATAAGTACGAAAACATTGAGATCGCCATCTACCAATACATTTAATATCACTGGCAGACATACCCAATTTAGCCGCAGCAGTAGCTGCGCCAATACGAAAGGAATGGGAAGAAAAGGCCAGATGATCCAATTTCAGATAAACCAAACACCGCTTGAAAACAGCATTAAATTGAAAAACAGTCAATGGGGAACCATCGGAATGGATCAAGAACTGCTTGTTAAAAGAGGGCCTCGAGGTCAAATAAGAAAATGCTAGAGAAACTGCACAAATCTCGACATTCTCGTGACAGCGAATAGTGATCCAATGACCACGACCCAATTGATCAAATTTACTCTTGGTCAAAAATAAACGAAGAACCCCAGTATCAAGGTGAACCGAAGACATTGCCATGCCCAAACTAGAAGACTTATTTGGAGGAAGAAGCTCAGATATTCTCAAAGCCCCATAAAAACACAAACAAAAAGACACTTTAAACAATAAAGCTTCGAAAGGGGAAGAACACACTATGTCAGTGGCAGCGCAAAGCTTACCCAAAATATCAACCGATATAGGCAATCTTCTATCAGGCACCTTAAATCGTTTACGATACCCTTTAAGAGCCAATTGAACAGAAAAATATGAAGTGCATGAAGAACCGCCATTTAATTTACGAAAAAAAGAGACACCAGCTAAAGTCTTAACAATATAAGAATATGTGTAATTTTTTAACATTAAAGAATTAACAAAAGCTAAAACTATACCTTCTGAAATATAAGCACAATCAAGACCATAAAGGGACAAAAAAGAACACCAAAACCCCCACGCGGCCTCGTAACATGCCCACGTGGAAGGGGCCAAAGATTGTGTAATAGCAGATTGTATTTGCATCAGACCAACGTCCACAATCGAGGAGGACAAGGTTCTCCAGTCGCCTCCGCACCCGGAACCAACTCTCGAAATTTGCTGATCTGTAGGCGAGATAAAGCATCAGCTACCACATTGTGAACACCACGCACATATTTTGCTTTCAACCAAATATTTAATCGTAGACATTGCAAAACCAAATAACGTAAAAGAGAAATAACAGGTAAAGATTTAGACACTAAACAATTAATAGCAAAAACAACCCCTTTATTATCAGAATGCAAAAGTATACGTTTGTCCCGAAAATGAGAGCCCCACAATTCCAAAGCAACGACAACAGGAAAAAGCTCAAGAAGAACGATATTTTGAAGAAAACCTTTCTCAGACCAGGAAGGGTGCCACATTTCAGCCGACCACTTACCACACCAAAAAGCACCATATCCAACACCACCCGAAGCATCCGTATAAAGATCGAGTGCAGAAGCCTCACAAAATGACGATTGCCAAAGGGAACATCCATTAAAAGAAACCAGGAACTCTTGCCAAACTAATAAATCCCCCCGAATATCACGAGTAATCCGAATATAGTGTTTCGGCGAGGAAACACCAGAAATGGCCCGATAAAGTCGTCTAGAGAAAACCCTCCCTACAGGAATAACCCTAGCCGCAAAGGCCAACAAACCTAATAAAGATTGAATAGTTTTTAATTGTACTTTTCGCTTAGATAAAATAAAATCTAACAAAAATCTAGTTTTAAGAATCTTGTCCAGAGGAAGTCGGAACTCCATACGTACCGTATCTATTTGAACACCCAAAAATTCCAAACACGTACATGGCAGCACTGATTTTTCATCAGCCAACGGTACTCCAAAAAGGTCACAAATAAATCGGAATTGATTAAATAGATTCAGGCAATCAGAACTATTCGCACTCCCTACAAACAAAAAATCATCAAGGTAATGCAAGCAATTACTAGAATGAGAGGTGAAACGAAGGACCCATTCTAAAAAAGAAGAAAAAAGTTCAAAGTAAAAACAAGAAATTGAACAGCCCATAGGCAAACATTTATCAAAAAAGAACAAATCATCAAACACAAATCCAAGAGAATTAAAGGCAGCAGGACGAATAGGCAGAAGCCTAAAAGCTGACTTTATATCAGCTTTTGCCAACAAAGCTGATTGACCAACACCTCTGATCAATATCAAAGCATCATCAAAAGAAGAATAAGATACCGCACACAATTCAGGGTCAATATCATCATTTAACGACATACCTTCCGGGTAAGATAAATGATGAATAAGTCGGAAAGTACCTTTTTCTTTTTTAGGAATAATTCCCAACGGAGAAATCCTAAAATTAATAAACGGAGGCTTAAAAAACGGACCAGAAACCCTCCCAGCCTCAATTTCTTTATAAATCTTATTCCGAACAATCTCTGCATGAGTAGAAACAGATGCTAAATTCCTATGAACAGTACAACCTTCCCCAGAAAAAACAGGCAAAAGGAAGCCCAAACTAAAACCATCAAGCAAAATGTCCGCCTTCTTGCGATCTGGATACTGAAGCAGCCACGGAAGCATTTTTTCCAAAATCACCGGCGTTACCGCTTTTAAGAAAGGAATCCTTCACATTGGAAGGCGCATTATGAACTTGTTTCTTGAAACAACGGACCGCAGGGTGTAAACCAGCACAATGAGCACATTCATGCTTGTATTTACAATTTTGGAGCCATTTACAATGACCCTCATTAAACTGAAAACATAAACCTTTACGAAATGGACCAATTACAGGTATCAAAGGTTTAGCCGCAGGTTTTTGGGGTAACAAAAGATTAAGCCAAAGACCCACATCCTTCATACCCCATTTCAAAGAGGTATGAATAGAAAGTTTTTGTCTAAATGCTTCGTCATAAAAAAACCAAGACAAACCTGGAAAATTCTTATAGGCCTCTAAAATAATGTCAACGTGCTGGAACATACCGCAGCATAAATCTGAGCGTCTTTCACCCATTACACTCGCATATACACAAAAGGCTTGCAACCAATTTTGAAAATTGCGAGGGCTCGACCGATGTCTCTCAATATCCAATCTGTCAAAGTCCTTTTTTTCAGAACGATGCTCTTTAAAAGACGGCAAAAGTGTCATTAAATCAACATATTCACATCTCCATATTTTTTCTTTGAGAGCCATAGGTAAATGAAAACCCAGCGGTGACAGCTCACAAGAAAGCACTTCTTTTAAATACGGTTCAGGAACCGGACATACAGGAACATTGGAAGGAGACACAGACAAATCAACAGACGACAAATTGACATTATGTAATACATTAGCATCTTTAACCGTATGCACATTATCCTTCCACACCATCGCCAATTGAGACTGATCGTCAGATGCAGAAGGAGCTGGGTCATTTAAAACTCTTTTAAATAAAGCTGACATATTACAAACAAATTCACGTAGAACAGAGGCATCCAAAGACTCACCTCTCGATACAGTAGCAGGGGCATGATCTACAGCAGTGTCAACATCACGGACAACATCCAAAGGGACAGCCAGTTCAGCAGATGTAGCCGAGTGATTTGGAATAGTAGCCATAGCAACCTCCTTAACAACATCAACTGCAGTAGCCCTAACAGTATTTTGAGCCCTCACAGAGTTGTTAGGCCCTGAATTACCTTTGTCCAGCATATTGCTAGTTAAATGTTTTGTTTTCCTCTTCTTCTTCAAAGCATTCGCATTGGTATCTGCATCCGAACGAATCTGTACGACAGAAGATTCAAATCTTCGCGGCAGTCTTCTTGTCCTTTTTTTTGTAATAGCCGGATCCACTGCGCATGCGCCGTCTTCCGAGATCGGAGAATACGCCGATTCAGCGCGGAAATCTCCGAACGACGAACCTGGCATCACGGGGTCAATAGGAGGAGCCCATCGGGAGGAAAAGGAGGTCACAGGTGGCGGAACATCCGGAGACACTACGGAAGGAGCTGCAGCGAACACCGGAGGATCGTCCGAAACGATGGTCAGTTCTGGACGAAGGCAGGAAATCGGGGAATCATTTCCAGGTATAGCCAAACAAGACCGCAACCACTGCTCGCCATCCTCAGTGCCAGCCCGCTCAATAACTTGCCGCAACAACGACTCCATAACGCTATTACCGGAGAGCAACGTCTTCTTCTCTTCTTGTCCCGGTAACTGCTGCTTGTGACGCAATTTTTTTGTTTTTATAGGTAGCAACTCGTGCCAGGACCGTTGCTGTTTGATACCACCAATCATAGGTAAGTATTTTAACTGTTTAACGACAATTGGTCTGCCAGCATCGCATACATGGTGGGTGGGGACAATTCTTGCCCCTCCCACCATTTTCATTATGTAACATAGACAGGAAGAAAACCTACTCCAGGGTCTAAGGCCCCATACACACTATTAGATTTTCTGCAGATTTTCAGATTTACCAAAACCATATAATATGAGATCAAACCTTTAGGCTACTTTCACACTGGGGCGGGCGGCGGTGGTAAATCGGCACTATTCGGCTGCTAGCGGGGCAGTCTTTAACCCCCCACTAGCAGCCGAAAAAGGGTTAAAACTGCCGGCATAGCACTGCTGCAGCAGATCTGCCCCATCTGCAGGACTTTTTTGACCATCCTGCAAGCTCACCGCTCCTCGGACTTTCACACTGGAGACAGAGGGGAGGCACTTTACAGATGCTATTTTTAGCGATGTAGTGCCTGTAAAGCGCCTCCGTGTGAAAGTAGCCTAAGAGTATCAGTTTTTATGCAATCAGAAAGGCCCTTGCACTACATGGTTTTGGTAAATCTGAAAATCACAAAAATCTGCAGAAAATCGAATAGAGCGTATGGGGCCTAACCTGCCTATGTTGCGTGAGAGGCCTACATCCTGGGGAACAGATGCAGCACAGGAGGACGTATAAGTAAATGAGAAGGGCTAACAGCTGTGTATGGATATCAGGTAGGAGATGAAGCTAGAATTTAGGAGTTAGGCTAGACCACATCTATGTTATGTAGTAGTGATGCCAATGCCAAAAAGTTTGAGGCTGGGTTTACACTATTGCAAATTGGATGTGGGTTCCCCGCATTCAATTTGCAATAGCATAAGATTTTTACCTGCTCTCTATGGAGCCGGCTCACATATCTCTGCTGTGGCTCTGGTACAAATTTGCACAGGAGCCCTGTGCATCTTTTGGTCGGTTTCAGGTCCGTATCTAGACAAAATTTGGGCTGAAAACGGTGAACGGGGACACACCAGACCATTGCTGTGAGCCGCATGCAAAGATAGTGTGAACCCAACCTCAAAGAAGGGGTTGGTTGCAAGGAAGGCATGTTGAGGTAATTCCTGCAATGGAATGATAGTTATCTCTGTTTTACTCTTAATTTGTTATCTGTCACATGCGCCTATGGTGGAGACTACAAGCGACCATTGTGTATGTGTGGTCTACTGTTCACTCAGGAAGTTGGTTAAGAGCAATAATTTTTGTGTGTGCAAATAGACAAAAAGTTGCTGAAAGAGACTGGAGGAGATCAGCAGCACTGACAGGCAATAAAGCAGTGGTTCTCAACTCCTGTCCTCAGGACCCACTAACAAGCCAGGTTTGCAAGATAACTGAAATACATCACAGGTGATTTGCTGCTCAGTGATTGCAGTATTCTAGTCTGCATCTCCCCAAGGTAATACTTAAAATCTGGTCTGTTAGTGGGTCCTGAGGACAGGAGTTGAGAACAACTGCAATGAAGTTGAAAGATAACGTGTATTTCTTACACACTGCAGTTTAGCAAGCTAAAATCAGTAGAGCGCCCATATCTACTTTAACATCGTTCTGTATAGTAAATATATTCAGTGCAAACAAAGTAGGATGTATTTGGAGCAGTAAAAGATTATTTTTTTGCAATTGCCTATGAAAAAACACATGTATTACAATGTTGCAAAATAGTCATGCATCTCAACTCACAATGGATTATTTCTGCCGAAAATAATAAAGTTGGAGGATCCTAAAACCCAAATGGAGCACTCCTGATACTGGAAGCATACAGTTTTTTATATTCCCTATTAAAGCCTTGTGATGTCTTTAAGTACAAATGTCTTCTGTATTCTGGCATACTGAAATAATGAGATTAGTGTGCTCTGACAGTGCTGGTTTCTGTTAGACTTACCGTTTATACTGTTTAATGATTTGGCACAGGTTCTTGGTATTTTAATATATTGCGGTGTACTTTGTTTTGTTTTTTTCAGCAATTTTATGCTTGCATATTGTTCGCTTTCTGCATACCGTTTCCCCCAAATTCTAAGCATGGATAAAGGGTATTTTAATTCTTTTTTTATATTTAAATATGTATACGTATCTGTAATTTATCAAACAAGTTTGTAAGCAGCTTTGTAAACTGCTACAGGTTGAAACGCTGATTTTTCTGTGCACATGAAATCTGTAAAGACGAAGGAAGAATAATTTATTTTTCTGCACCATTGAGGCAAATTATTACATCTTTACAATTGCACAGAGATCACTTCTCTGTAATATGCCTACATGAATGTATGTTATGATGCATATCCTCCCAGATTAATAAAGAACACTGTGGAAGTCAGACTAGATCAATGGTTCTCTCAGTTTAACTCTGAGAAGGCAATTAGGAGTTCTGAGGATATATGTTTTTGAGACTGTATTTTCTAATTTACAGTTAGTATATTTAATATCACCTTATCATGAATCATTTATATGACTGCCATTGCATGGCTAATCATATTAATCAGTCATCTTAATTCCATGTTTGGCTCAGAGAGCTGAAACAAAAATAGTTTAAATATGCCATAAAATTGGCTGTGCTGTTTTTCATCCCAAAGCAGTGTGTTTACTTATGCTTTGCATTACTGGGTAGTTTAGGCTAAATCTTCTCTTTTCCATATATTTAGAAATCAATTATGCTGGAAAAATGACTTCTGTGGCATTGCAGGTAAGGTCATGTCTAAGTTCAGCAGTAAACAATGTTTATTAAGGATTATTGGTGGTTTGTTAGGCAGCCAACAAAGTTCTTCCCTACAAAAAAACAAACCAGAAAAAACACTACTGTAGAGGCTGCTTTCAAAAAAGTGTGCAGGATTTATGTGGCCGTCTCTTGGATGTTTTATTGTGGGTAGATTGTTGGTCTTGAGATTCTTATCAGCTCATTCTAGACTGTTTCATCAAAGTCTTTCTGCCTGCCTATTTAGTTGGATGCATAGCTTCCTTTACTGTGGCCTCTTTTAGGTCCTCCTATTCTCAAGTTTTTGTTCCTATGCATGTGTGCCTGTCTTCTATTTATAGCTTCAAGCATGTCATGATTGGTCCCTGATCCATTAAAAGGGTAGCATACTTAGGGGTTGATTTTCTAACAGCAAATAGGATGTTCACTTTGCAGGGAACTTTTCACAGAGATTCAGAGAACAAAACCTGACAGTGGTTCTAACCCCTCATCACCAAACCTAAAAAAGGTTTTGCCTTTAGTTATACTTTAATGATTCTACAAAATTCAAACTACTGTGTTATATGTGGGTCAGTTGTCTGGCTTCAAAATTACCCCAATGGCTATTATCTCTCTGGGTATTGGAGGCACATATCTTGGGGGGGGGGGGGGGGTCTGGTGCTTGCCCCCCCTTGTAGGCACTGTACTAGCTCATTATGAAATACTCACCTTAGAACGAGGCCTCGGCATCTGATCCCAGTCCACGCCAAGGGAGCTGATATGTTCCCTCTGGGACATTCCCTCTTCCGGGTTTGCGGCTCCAGCAGGTCCTGGTAGCATCTGCTGGACCTTTAGTCGGGCCTTCACAGTGCATGCGCCGCTGAATATCTCCTAAATTGTACCGTATATTTCCTATAATAAGGCTTACCTCTAGGTAAAAATAAAAAAAAAGGGGTATACAACCGCTTTAAGAAGCTTGATGGTCAGCTTAGAACAATGAATTATCTGGATGCTCCCAAGGACATGGACTCCTCTGCTAGAGTTATCTCCAGTCTGGACTCTTCCCAAATATTCTACACCTGGGCAGGTACCTGGGCAGCCACAGTAAGGTTTAGTGAGGAAAGAGACATTACTGCATGATATACATGTTCTACCAAAAGTTCAGTAAAGTTGTTTCAACTGCTCAAGGCCTGGTCTGAAGTTACTCAGGGGGTGCATGTGCGGTCCTGCAGTCTTTTGCAGGAACCAGGGTTTGAAATAGCACATTAGGGTCTGTGAAAGATCACTGCAAGGCAAGGTTAGCCTGTGAGTCTAAGAAGAGAAGAAGTTCCTGTGGGTAACCACAGGAGGAAACGGCAACCAGCCGTTGGCGTGGTACCTGTTTGGGTGACGGATCCTCCGGTAGTGAGGAAATTCATTGTTCTGACTCCATTCCCAGCTGTCTGTCTGAGAGTGGAATAGCATTTTGGAGATCTATGGTCTGGTCACTATGTACATAAGGCAAGAGTCTAATGAGAGCACGCTAAGTACTCGCTAGGACCCCATCCTGTAACTGGAAGTGGGGTAACAGAGCAATGCTGACTAGTGGAGTGGACACAGGCTCCGCATGCCCCTCCTAATGCAACACATATGCCTGTAGAAGTGTGTAGGCAAGGGACATCTTCTGGATGGGCTTTGCATACAACTATAACAGTTCAATTCGTTTCAGCATAATTTACACAAATAGGAAACATACGGGGAATACAAAGACACTAAATTTCAAAAGAACCAACTTCCAGAAACTACGCTCCTTACTAGAAAATACTAAATGTGATAAAATCCTAGGAACTGTCGTCCAGGTCCTGAAGCTGCAAAGCAGCCCTAGACCATTACTCTACCACCACTATGTCTGACTGTTGGTATGATGTTCTTGTTATACTGTAAAAGGCTGTATTTGTTTTATGCCAGATGTAACGGGACGCACACCTTCCAAAAGGTAAAATTTTTATGTCATCAGTCCACAGAATATTTGCCTAAAAGTCTTGGTGATAATCAAGATGAGCCTTTGTGTTCTTTTTGGTCAGCATTGCCTTTGGCCTTGGCACCCTCCAACGAATTCCATTTTTGCCCAGTCTTTTTTATTGTTGAATCATGAACACTGATCTTACCTGAGGCAAGTGAAGCCTGCAGTTCTATTAGATGTTGTTCTGGGGTATTTTATGACCTCCTGGATGAGTCGTCATCATGCTCTTGGAGTCATTTTTGTAGCCCAGTCACTCCTGGAAGGTTCACATTCCAAGTCATCCCCATTTGTGGATAAGGACTCTCCTCATGGTTCACTGGAGTTCCAAAGCCTTACAAATGGCTTTGAAACCCTTACTAGAACAATACATGTTTGTTTCTAATCCGTTCTTGAATTTTTTTACCCGGAAACTATGCATATAAACCAAACAGTGAATACGATGCAATGTCATATGATAAATGTGACATAAAATAACCAAAAATACAAAAATTACAATCGTGAGTTGCATATATATATATATATATATATATATATATATATATATATATATATATATATATATATATATATATGAGAACCTATATGCAAAAATTGTGATGACACATATGCATAAACAAAAATTGTGATAGAACATATATATGAACAATCAGAAACGTCCTCAATTTAAATATATCCTTATGTGATAGTCCTCAGAATAAATCCATATATGAAGTGAGAAATGCAAAACACCACGTGTTGATTCTAGTGTTTGAGAAGGTTAACCCTCTGCTTCATGTTCCAAGCCGTGAGGCATACCGCAGTGCACCACCACTAAGAATCAAGATTGTCTCCTTACCAGATGTCACTAAATAGTACGCTTTAAGAAATCAGGCCAGGCCATGTGTACTTCTCAATCCTCCAAAACTCCGCCCTCCTCCAGGATCACAGTTCAGAAGGACTCCAGTTTATATACATTAAATGGTCCACCATAAAGGAAGGAAAGAAAGAGCTCCAATAGTGTAAAAACGCTTATTTTAATAAAATCAAATAACTAAAATACACTTACAAGCATACAGTAAGGTTGGGCATGTCAAATGGGAAGCGTCGGCCGAACGCAGTTCTCCACAGATATATCCTATATATATATATATATAGTTTGAGGCAATAAACAGCGTGTCACAATGCCCTGAGATCTATTATCATGCTTCACTTTGTCAGACAGCTTCTATTTATGTGATTTCTTGATTTAACAGGTCTGGCAGTAATCAGGCCTGGGTATGGCAAGTGAACTTTAACTCAGCTTTCCAATAAATTGTGGTTAATCACAGTTCATTCATGATTCAGCATGGAAGGGGGCAATTACTTATTTCACATAGTGCCAGGCAGGTTTGAACATCCTTTCTCCCTTAAATGAAATAATAATATAAAAACTGCATATTGGATTTATTAAGGTTATCTTTGTGTAATATTAAAATGTGTTTGATCTGAATCATGTAAGTGTGAGAAATATGCAAAAAAAAAAAAAATCAGAAAGGGAGCAAATCATTTTTCACAGCACTGTATTGATTGAGGACCACATGGCTGCCCTACAGATTGCAGTGGGTAGCACATGCTGCAAAGTTGCCCAAGACATAGACACACTCCTGATCGAGTGAGCGGTCACTACCTCCAAAGGAGCCAAGCCCTCTGCTCTCTTAGCCTGTCAGAAGGCATAGACAACCCATGCCATAATCGTCCTAGATGAGGCACATTTCCCTTTGTTCTTTTCGGCAAAAAGAAAGAAAAGGCATTCTAAAAGCCTGAAGGAAGCTGTAGCTTTTAGAAATAACTTCACAATATCTGAGAGATTCCTAGAACCAAAGAAAAGGCAATCTTATACATAGTTAATGTGGAAACACTATTGATGTAAATCAACAACCTCATATACACTTTGACACAGGTGTCTATTCTTTTATTTTTTACACTTGCTAAGTCACTCATAGTAGCGCAGAAGTCTGATCACGGTTTTGTAAAAGAAAAGGCACTGCTGAGAAACAAACACAGGATTCCCTGTTTACTAGATAAGGGCCTCAACCAACTAAGCCACAAAGCAATCTCTCCCACGTCTATAGGACGCATGTTAGCACTCTAATGCCACGTACACACGATTGGAATTCCGGCCAGAAAAAGACAGATGAGAGCTTTTCAATGGAAAATGCGACCGTGTGTATGCTCCATCGGAATTTAGCTGTCCGAATTTCCGCCAGCCAAAAATTTATAGCATGATCTCAATTTTCCCGACGGAAAAACTTTCTATCGGTAATTCCGATCGTGTGTATGCAATTCTGACACGCCAAAAATCACGCATGCTCAGATTCAACTACGAGACAGAAGCTACTGGCTATTGAACTTCCTTTTTCTAGTCCCGTCGTACGTGTTGTACGTCACCACGTTATAAACAATCGGAATTTGATGTGACCGTGTGTAGGCAAGACAGCTTGAGCCGAATTCCGTCGGGAAAATCATCAGAGCTTTTTCTGACGAGAATTCCGATCGTGTGTAAGAGGCAAAAGGCTCAGTTCACAATGGAACCAGCTGCGGATCGCACACGAGCACTGTGCATCCCTGTTCCCCATTTCAGGGATGAATCTATGCCTGAATTTGGCTCTGAAACTGAGACAAAGACGCACAGCGTTTCTGTACAGTGTGTTCCGCAGCCGCAATGGAGAAATGTGAACCGGCTCCATAGGGAGTCAGTCACATTCACCAGCTATGCAAATTGGATGCGGGGAAACCTGCTTCTAATTTGGATAGGTGTGAACCCGGCCTAAAGGTTGGCATAACAATTTCTTGGTTCCCATGAAAGACTAACATATCCTTGGGAATTCGAGCATAGGTAATAGTAACTCTGAAAAGAACATTAAAGGATTACTAAACCCTCGTTATTTTTTTAAATACCAAATATATCATACTTACCCACACTGTGCAGTTCGTTTTCCACAGAGTGGCCCCAATCCTCCTCTTTTGGGGTCCCTCAACAGCGCTAGTAGCTCCTCCCCACATTGGGAAACCACCTTGGAGAAGCACTCTCCTTGGGGGTACCTGTGAGTGTGTGCTTCCGAGTCCAGGTTCCATTTGGGAATCCTCTGCTTACTCCGAGGTCTGAGCCTAGTGGCTCCCTTGAACACTTGTCGGACAGACGTATGCTGACCAATAGGGCCAGATATAAGTAATAACACATTTTTTTTTTTACCATAAATATACATCATGTCGCATAGCAATATTGTGCATATAGGTACAAGTTATCAAAAGTTGCAATTCATATATAAATATACATAGATAATTGAATAGCATGGAGTATTAATGAGTATTTATAACTACACATAGATGGATAAGCAGTACAAGGCAGTAACTGGTGTTCATATGCATACATAGGAGGATACACAGCACATCGCAAAAACCAGTGGGCAAATTAATAGTGCTCCATATAGTAAAAATGATAAAATAGTTAATTGCATAATCTAGATGGAACTACAGATATGTATACTAAAGCATTGTGCTCAACGCGTGTTGTGGGCAAAACCATCAGGAGCAAATGTGTCCAAATGCCCATAGAAAAATATAGATATCAATATGAGCTACTAAAAACGACAGTATCAAAAAGGTATAGGTGAGGAAAATTAATATTCCCAGTCCTAAATACTCACATGGGACTATGGTATAGGAGCATATGGTACTATAGTAAAGAGACCGCTGGAAATGCTTATCCTGGGAACTGAGGTATATGAACCCATGTGCGGGTCAGATGTGTCTACGGGGTCCCCAAGTATAATTGACAGTCTCCATGTGGTACTGAGTATTACTAAAAAAGAAGAAAAATAGAAATATGCAAAATGTCTATCATAATAAAATAGTGCTAATGTGGATAAGTAGAGACAGTACCTCATATGAGAAATTTCAGAGTGTAAATAAGGGTGAAGAATGAGGGAAAAATGTAGAAGTAACCAAATAACATGAGAGAGATGAGGGTGTAATGCAGAGTATGCATAGACCATCATAAAATTCAACAATGCAGAATTGCAATGAGTGAGACTGAGTGATAGGGTCAAGATAGAGAGAATTTCAAGATAGTTACCTAATATTGTTAATGAATAGCATGGTCCATGTGTGAGTGCAGTGTGCTCAAATTGTACAGCAAGGGATTGTGGCCAGGGGAAGAGTCTGAAATAGGTCTGACACGAGCACATGACCCAACCAGCATCCCAAATGGGGTGACAAGACCACCATCCACAATTGGCACCAAAACGCTCCCCATTGAATCAGCCAGCAAATGTGATGAAAGAAAGTGTTAGTACAATTTTTACCTAGCTTCTACCTTATGCCTCATACAAAGTCCCAAAACCTTTTCCTTTATCATAGATTTAGGGATGGAAATGCATGACTGCATGTTTTTCATATAAAGTCCCATAGTTTCCCCTTCCCCTTTCCTTTTAATATTATTAGGACCAGATCTAAATCTGACTGAAAGAAGCCCAGAATGTTTTGAACTTCAGGATCATTACATGATCCATCAGCAGCAGACATATATTGCACAAACTTTGACCATATTCTCTCGTAAACTTTGTTTGTGTTCAGTCTCCTAGTATTTATGAAAGGGAAGAGGACTCTGGAGGAGCAGCCGAGGACCCCCAATCTCAAGAACCAGACCAAAGTATAAATTACTGCACACGGCATTCCCCACAACCATGCCTGGAACGCTGCTGCAAGGGCCTAGGGCTTCTCTGGCCTCCTGCTAATAGCTGAGACTTTTGGCCGTACTGCTGCTTTGCCTGCCAATGGCCAGGCTTAAGCTCTTCATGGCACCATATCCATCGTCTGTCTCCTCCCCGCTAATAGCTGGAGACTCCACACATCTTCTGGGCACAACCAGGCCTTGATCGCAAACACTTTATCCAAGGTAAGAATTCAATCATTCTGGTCCTTGGGAGAAAGGCAAAAAAGAAACGTGGCTCCGCAAATATTTATCGTAGTGGGATCCTATAGGAGTGGAGAGGAGGCAGGGTTAACCCATATGTATGCTGTTATGGAGTCTGTCAGGAAAACAGAGTTTACTACCACTTTAAACTCAATTAAAAGAATGTAAAAAAAACACGTATAGTGTTACAAAATATGTGTAGACATTTTCCCTTTATTTTGTTTAGTTTGAGAGATGGAAAAAAATCTGTACCTAATGATTAATATTTATTTGAACTAACCTAAAATTAGGTAATTTGTTACCTTCTTAGAGTTAAAGAATTAACAAAAATCACATCTTGCTTCTCTACACAAAATAATGTATATTTTATAATTCAATAAAATTCATTATTGCTTAACAACTAACACAATGTACAATTGAGAGCATCATATATTTTATTCATGGTTGCATATTATTAGTCAAAAGTAGTTAACAATAAAATCAGTCGTGTTCTAATGTCTCATTGATCATGTGATACTGAGCAAGGCTTAGTAGCAGAACAAATGAGTTCTACTGACAGCCTAACAAATGGGTAGTAACAAATTTGTAAGGCATGACTGTCTCCTGAAACAGCAGAGAAGTAGCATTGCTAGAATAATATCTAACATTAAATAAAACTGACACTTTGGGAACTGTGCTAATGAAAAGAATTTATAGTCAGGAAAGTGAAAGTTCTTCAGCCATAAATCAAAGATAAAGGATCTGATTGGGAAATTAATAGATAATGAATATTGATAGCGTTGAAATGCAGCTCTCTCCTTTTTTTTTTTTTTTTTGCTCTCATTCACTAAAGGCTTTTTTTTTCTTTTTTAAATGTCAGTAATTTGGAAACTTCATGACATATATTTTTATGGCATATGTAAAAAAATATGTAACATGATCTAGGTAGGTAGAAGTGACTCATATATAGCTGATCCAGTCAAGGAATGTCAACTAATTGCTAGTGTCACTTATGGTTACTGAGTGCCTATGGATTGTATCTGCCTCTCAACAATTGCTTCTGCTTCTACTTCATCAGGGACAGCAACCAGCCAAATCTTCTGACTGGAACATTAATTACTGATAAGAATGGTTTTGCAGCTAACCCTATGAACTATAAAATCTGCTTGAGTTTTCCATGATAGTGTTGTGATGAGATGATGATAAGAAATTTGGATTGGTTATTGGGTTACTACATATAGATGGCTAACAACCTTTCACCACAAACTATTTCACCACAAATAAACGATATCATAAACTATATCTTAAACAAATAAACATATTCACATCATATAGGCTGTGAATATGTGCATCTTACATTTCTTTTCTTTCATGTACCTACCTAGGATTACAATGCAAAAGCTTAGCTGATTTTCTGGCAATTTCAAACTTTTTTGTTTCAGTTCTCTGAGCGCAAAATAGAATTAACATAACTGATAAATATTATTAACCATGCAATGCAATATAAATGCTTGGTGATGATGAACAAATACAGTTTTGGGGGGCAGAGATTGGCCGCGATCCAACATGGCCGCTTGATTGGAGCGCTACATTGACACGGGACACAGCAGCGCCTAAGCACTGTTCCAGCCACCCCAAACCGCACTGCCTAGTACCGCTCTGATTTGGGACCCTGCAGCCATGTCCCAAAAGCAGAACAACAAGCATAACCCCACCAGCTGACAAACTTCCTCAACAGCTCCAGGAACTAAGATGGCACTGGAAACAGAGACAGGGAGGACACTCGAGCTTCCCCACCGTGCTCTGCACAGCATGAGTTAATTCACAGGGAGTGCTCCAGCCCGGCAACTACACCAAAAAAGGACAGGAATAAGAGAGCTGCTCCCTCACCATTTGCCTCACCGAGCCATGTAGCCCTGGTAAGAAAAAAACCACTTCAGGGGGAGGGAGATGATGATGATGAGGAGGAGATTGCTGATTTACCTGCAACTGATAATGCAGTGTCTGAGCACACACTAAAGCAGATGACCCTGAAAAAGGAATTCAAAATAATCTTTCCAGATCAATCTCCCACATCCAGTTTCAAGTAGATGATTTAGGAGACCGTACTGACAGAGTGGAGAGACAACTCACAGATTTCACTGATGCTTAAAATGAACTGGTTGATGTCCACCGCAAACAGGCAAATGAGCTCCAACATGTTCAATCTAAGCTGGCAGACCTTGAGGAGCGCTCTCGACAAAATAATCTAAAATTCCGGGGTATCCCTGAGTCGGTCCCCCCTCAGGAGCTAACGCAATATTTGCAAAGCCTTTTTACTATTCTTGTATCCGCACGCTCTGCCCTACTTCTTGACAGGACCCACAGGATCTTTAAACCCCCACATATTGCAGCAGATAAACCAAGGGATGCCCTAACCCACATACATTTTTTTTCCAGACCAAAGAGAAAATATTGAGAGCCTCGCCCATCCAGGAACCCAATAACCACATTGCCATATACTCCAAATTTCAGCAGTCACAAAAAGCCATGCAGAAAAGGCATGAGCTCACCCCAATAACCAAAGTTCTACAACAGCAGAACATCCCATACAAATAGGGGTTTCTAACCAAGCATTACATCACACACCTAGGCAAAACCACTACCATTCTCAATTTGAAACAGGGCTGGAAGCAACTTCACAACTGGGGCCTAGCTTCCCCACCGGCTGAAGGAGCCCCCAACCACAATGCACCTAACCATGTGCAAGCAGACTGACACAACATCACAAACAAATGACTACCTCTATGGTCCACTGCTTAGGCACAATCTATATAGCTACAACTTTATGATTGTTAATCCTGTGTTTGCAGTTCATTCATTGAAATTGTTATTACTAATTCTTCCCTGCCCTACCACTTGCAGTGCTTGTTTGTTTATTCTCCTGGATTTGAGGCGTACTATGTACGTGACTTTTTTTCAGTTTCATACTTTCATACTTATTACCCTTTCACCCTCCTCCTTTTCTTCCCTCTCTACTTCCCTCCCAGGGATAAAACCCAGATGTACGCTTTCTACTCTCTGTTTAGAATATACACCTTTGACCCAACAGAATACAATGCTACAAGCCTTAGAAGGATGTGGCCCCACACGCCTGGTAATGTGTGTCTTAATCTTCCCACTCTATATCCATGACACTTAGAATAGTATTCTTAAATGCTAAAGGACTGACCAGCCCATATAAACGTTCTGTCTTTGGGAAACAAGCTCTCTCCTCTAAACGTGATATCAAGAAACCCACTTTAACAGCGCAAGACCCCCTAAATGTAATCATCCCAAATTTCCCCACATATTTATGGCCAGCACAGACTCCAAAAAAAGAGGTGTCATGATAGCAGTAAAAAACTCTGTGGCTTTCCAGCTCCACTCTGTGGACGCCGACCCCAACAGCCACTTCCTTATACTCTCTGCCACCTACAACAACTCACAACTTACCATAGTTAATGTATATACCCCTAATACTCCTTCACCAAAATTCTACACATTTCTGGCAAGTAGACTCCAACCACACAAATCCCACCCGCTAGTTATTTGTTCAGATTTTAAGACCCTGGATTCTTTACTTGAATAAATGAGTCCTCCCGCAGAAAAGCAGCTGCACTCCAATCCTTCCTAACATCAGAAGACCTATATGACATCTGGCGCTGTACAATGAAAGGGATTACACCTTCTATTCCCCAGCCCATGGGGTGTACTCCAAAATAGATCTCTTTCTATCAGAGAAATATACCTTACAAAAGGTATCGGCATCCTCCATTGGCGTAATCATGTGGTCTGATCTTTATTGATTTGATGCTATCCAAAATGCCCAGCTCCCTATCACCCTGGAGAATAAACCTTTCCATTCTTGCTAATCCAGAATACAAACGGCAACTGCAATAAGACCTAGATTTCTTTTTCCAGACCAACGCCAATCCTGATCCAACTCTTTCATGGAACACTCATGAGGCTTATCTTAGTGGTATTCTCACTAAGCTTTCTTCCCGCGAGAGAAGCGACGCACGCAACAAATTTCTCCCCTTAATGTAATGTGTAGGGTACCTCTGCGCTAACTAGTTAAATAAAGAAATGAAAAAATGCTGCGTGCACTGAAGAGGGTTACTCCTACCCAAAATGACTATCTGTATATGGTAGTGCCGCGCAGTATATAGAGAAAAAAAGGAAAAGGGAGAGAAGTAGATGACAGAAATATAGTAGGGAGTGATATTTCACTAGGATGGAAACAAGAAAAAATGTGATAGGGATGTAGAAATGGACATATACTGTAAGTATGTTATAACGATGGTCACCTCTTGAAACTAGCATATACATAGGATTACACTATAACATGAACATGGTATAAACCAAAATAGTACTAATAACAGTAATCCAAACTGAGTGAAATCTAAATGCTCATGTATAATAAAATACAGTGTCTTGCGAAAGTATTCGCCCCGCTTGAACTTTTCAACCTTTTGCCACATGTCAGGCTTCAAACATAAAAATATAAAATTTTAATTTTTTGTGAAGAATCACCAACAAGTAGGACACAATTGTGAAGTGGAACAAAATCTATTGGATATTTTAAACTTTTTTAGCAAATAAAAAACTGAAAAGTGGTGCGTGCAAAATTATTCGGCCCCTTTACTTTCAGTGCAGCAAACTCACTCCAGACGTTCAGCGAGGATCTCTGAATGATCCAATGTTGTCCTAAATGACTGATGGTGATAAATAGAATCCACCTGTGTGTAATCAAGTCTCTGTATAAATGCACCTGCTCTGTGATAGTCTCAGGGTTCTGTTGAAAGCGCAGAGAGCATCATGAAGACCAAGGAACACACCAGGCAGGTCCGTAATACTGTTGTGGAGAAGTTTAAAGCCGGATTTGGATACAAAAAGATTTCCCAAGCTTTAAACATCCCAAGGAGCACTGTGCAAGCGATCATTTTGAAATGGAAGGAGTATCAGGCCACTGCAAATCTACCAAGACCTGGCCGTCCCTCTAAACTTTCAACTCAGACAAGGAGAAGACTGATCAGAGATGCAGCCAAGAGGCCCATGATCACTTTGGATGAACTGCAGAGAACTACAGCTGAGGTGGGAGAGTCTGTCCATAGGACAACTGCACAAATCTGGCCTTTATGGAAGAGTGGCAAGAAGAAAGCCATTTCTCAAAGATATCCATAAAAAGTCTTGTCTAAAGTTTTCCACAAGCCACCTGGGAGACACACCAAACATGTGGAAGAAGGTGCTCTGGTCAGATGAAACCAAAATCCAACTTTTTGCCCACAATGCAAAACGATATGTTTGGCGTAAAAGCAACACAGCTCATCACCCTCAACACACCATCCCCACTGTCAAACATGGTGGTGGCAGCATCATGGTTTGGGCCTGCTTTTCTTCAGCAGGGACAGGGAAGATGGTTAACATTGAGGGGAAGATGGATGCAGCCAAATACCGGACCATTCTGCATGAAAACCTGTTGGAGTCTGCAAAAGACCTGAAACTGGGACGGAGATTTATCTTCCAACAAGACAATGATCCTAAACATACAGCAAAATCTACAAAGGAATGGTTCACAAATAAACGTATCCAGGTGTTAGAATGGCCAAGTCAAAGTCCAGACCTGAATCCAATCGAGAATCTGTGGAAAGAGCTGAAAACTGCTGTTCACAAACGCTCTCCATCCAACCTCACTGAGCTCGAGCTGTTTTGCAAGGAAGAATGGGCAAGAATTTCAGTCTCTCGATGTGCAAAACTGATAGAGACATACCCCAAGCGACTTGCAGCTGTAATCGCAGCAAAAGGTGGCTCTACAAAGTATTAACGCAAGGAGGCCGAATAATTTTGCACGCCCCACTTTTCATTTTTTTTATTAGTTAAAAAAGTTTCAAAAATCCAATAGATTTCGTTCCACTTCACAATTGTGTCCCACTTGTTGGTGATTCTTCACAAAAAATTAAAAATTGTATATCTTTATGTTTGAAGCCTGAAATGTGGCAAAAGGTTGAAAAGTTCAAGCGGGCCGAATACTTTCGCAAGGCACTGTAAAATTAAATTCATATAAAGAAAGTGGCAAGTGTAAAAACTTATATGTGCAAGAATCGCAAGAAAAACATCTATAAATAATAGCCGATAATATAAAAGTACCAAGTGTCAAACCTTAAATGTGCCAATGAAAAGCCACACAGAGATATATAGCAGCAAATGAACATAGATTAATACTCTGTACAATATATATATTTCATTGTTCAAACACTGCAAGCAGCAAAAAAATCCAAAGATTAATAAATAAAAATTAAATAAAGTGCTGGTGCTTTAAATAATTGGAAGAATCAAACAAGCAGTCCATAAAGCTGAGTGTGCAGATTCTGCCAGTGCAACCTTCAACAATATTGCAAAATCAAGTGTTGGTGCTTCATAAATCATGCAAACACAGGAGTGTGGTGATCCTTTCTTCCCTCCGTCCGGTGGGTGAGATAGGTGTGCCCTTACCTTACAGCTGTAAGGTTACAGCGTAATCACAATAATAATAAGGGTCTCCTTGCGTCCCCAACTGTGTGGTCCCAGGGCAGGTGTACCTCATAGAGCATAGAAATGATACTTCATAGTGTAGTAGTTTTGTATTTTCAATTTATTGAAAACTAGCAACAGGGTAATCACATTTAGGAGCACTTATAGACAGCAATGGATACATAGAACGAGCGGTGCACTTGAGCGTTACTTCCGGTGAGAGAGAGACACAAGTAATTTATTTGTGAGAAAGATTGGTGTGGGGGGGGGGGAGAGGTATATTCTTGATTAGTCGAGTGCTGCAGACGCCATGTATCAGAAAATGTAAGGATGAAATAGCTTGTGCAAGTTGGGTAGGGCTTTGGAGGGTCTGAATTGATCGTGTGATATGAGTGTTGTTTTGTACGATCTACTATGGTAGACATGACGGAGTTGAAGTCTCCCCCGATCAGGTGTCTAGTTTCAGGAGCAGTAAGTACCCACTGGGCCATGCCTTGAAAGAAGGCTACACCGGGCGAGTTGGGGGCATAAATGTTAGTAATAGCAATGGGGTTGGAGTCTATCAGCCTATGGATAGTTGCCTTACGACCTTCTGAATCAGCCCTGACATCTATTACCTCGTGCCGCAGGTTTTTGTAGAGTAAAATGGCTACTCCAGCTTTGCGTTCAATAGCTGGAGAGACAAATACTGTGCCTACCCATAGTTAGCGCAATCGTTGCAGATCGTCAGCTGTCAGGTGTGTCTCCTGCAGTAATGCCACATCTGTTTTCTGCACATCGGCGTTTTAAGTGTCTCAGAATAGCCATACACTTACAAGGTGATCTAAGCCCCTTGACATTCCAAGAGATAATTTTTAGGTGATTCCCACTGTCTGAAGAGGCCATGTCAAAATTGGGAAAGTAATTTTGATTGACGGTTTGGAAAGAGGCCCTCTGTGAGCCAGGGCCTTTGCAACTGGGTAGCTCACTATATTAACCCACTTCCCCGAGGGTATAGAAACGTGGCATAGAAACAATAACTGGTATAAGATCGTATAGACTAAGAAACAAAACAGTAGTGTGTAATGTAGTTCATACAAAAACATATCAACTTGTGTAGACTTCTCTTTTTTCCACATGAGGTTCAACCTGCAATCACAGCAATCAGCCCTGTCCCGCTCCTCCCCTGGTGGCTGAAGTGAGGCCAGAGGGGGAGGTAGAAGTGGATATGTCCACAGGCAGTACCTAGTATGATAGCCAAGGGTGATCTCTTGGACGGGTGAAGAGACAGAAAATTATACCCTCCTTACTAGGAGGGAACCCGGGCTAAGATTTGAGCCCTTTATGGCTGGGGCAATGAAGAGGGTTGGTGATCTAGATTGGAGGCCGTAACCTGCGTGGTATAGTAAAAATAAACTATATGGTAAGTATGCTAGTAAAGAACATTAATAAACAACTAGCCTAGATAACTAAGTGCTGAGCATTTGTGCCCAAGCCAAGGCAACGTGTGCAGTCCCATCTGCGACTCCCTTAGAACCCACATCAGTATATGTGGCACGGTAAGTTCAAGGGAAAGAGAGAGGGAGAATAGAAGAGGAACAATACTACCCATCTCTTGGTCAGTCATCAGAGTGATATTCCGCAGTAGATTGTCAGCGGTGTCCTGAGCGGTCATCTTTTGGAGTGACTCGGATGCGCTTGTATGGAGGTTTTGTGGGGCTACGTTGATGTTTGGGGTGTGTAGCTGTCTGGATCATGGACTGCGGGGATGAGTTTCCCGCAGCATCGGTGTGTTCCATGTCTGTGACCATGGAGTTGACATATTTCTCCGCTTTTTCTGGCATGGTGAAGATTAGATAAGTTGGTCACCTTCATATGTTTGGATTCTGAGTGTGGCCGGATAAGCCAAGGAGAACTTGATCTGGTTGTTGTGCAAAGCTGTACATACCGGAGAGAAGGGCTTGCGCCTGTTCATCACTTCAATGGAGTAGTCTGCGAACAGCAGTAGTTTAGCTCCATCTACTGTCAGGGAGCGTGAGCGGCGAAACTTTTGCATGATGGCGGTTTTATCTGCATAGTTCAAATATCTTACTATAACCTGGCGGGGTTTGGCACGGGATTCAGACGGCTGTCCAATACGATGAGCCCTTTTGATCGTGCATGGTATTCGGAGGCCCAGTTGCTCTGGGATAATCTTAGCACAGATCATGGTGACCGACTCAGGGAGACCGATAATCCGCAGGTTGTTTCTTCTCGAGCGATTTTCCAAATCGTCGAGTTTCTCCCAGATCTTTGTGTGTGGCGGTCACTCATGTAAGCGACAAGGATGTGCCGGCAGCTTTATCCTCCAGAGAGGATATGCGCTCCTCCGTATGGGTCAGTCTCTGCGCCTGGGCCTGTACTTCCAGGTGAAGCTGCTCCAGCCCTCTATGCACTGCTGCGTCTACAGTGGCGGCTAGTGTGGGTCCCAGTAGCAGGACAACTGCATGGGCTATTCCCTCTGGGGAGGCAGGGTCAGCCGGAGCCGTTACTGGGGCAGCAGAAGGTTCCGTTTGCTGGAGTCCATGCTCCGTTGAGGGCGATGTGGCCACCATGTTGGCCGCGTGTGTCTCTACTGCCGGAGGGATGCCTGCCGAGGCTGCCTTGGCGTATGATCGCTTCCTGAAGTGATCCATAGTGGCTCACCCATCTGCCGATGCCGGTGTCAGTCGCGGATAATGCGGGGAGCTGAGTGGGGGCTAGCGGTGATCACCTCCTCCTCATGTGGGGCCGGAACCAGAAGTCCTACATTTACTTTTTTATACCGTAATCCCTACATTCTTTACCTTTTCAAAAACATGTTACAAATATATGTTTAATTCTGTTTAAGAAGATTTTTTTTTATTTTTTTATTTTTTTTAGGTATAACACACAAATGTCTATTTTTTACTGTTTGCCTCTGTAAGCAAAATTGATATCTGGGACAAATATAACAAATTGATGCAGTATGCAGAGCACACAGAATACCCAGATGATAAAATGACAGCAAATGCTCTATGCCTCGGCTGAAAATATATGACACATTATCATTTTTTCTTCTCTCTCAGAAAGAACTTGGGTGATTTGGGATATCATTAACTTCCCAGCATGTGTTAGCTTCTGACAGAATGATGCAGACACTTGTCCAGCTTCAACAATAGTAGCCCATTTGGTTTTAGATAGATACGATGCAATATAAAAACCACAAATGCAGGAACATGAAATATGGAGTTTTATGATTTTTTATGTTCATTAATTAAAAGTCCACATTTAATTAAATAATTTTTGTTGCAGTTTTAAAATTGAAATGTTGTTTTTGTTTCAGTATGTAAATGGTGAAGCTAAAAAGAGACTTGAGTCTTATTTTCAAGCAGTAAGTATACTCTAAATAAAAACTAATAGGCATATTCCTCAACCACTGTATTTTTTTTTTTAAAGTTCAGTTATTTATACCAAAATATCACTTCTCATAATAAAAACTGGAAAATTTTGAATCAAATTAAAAATAATCAAATGTATGACTTTTTTGTGCATTGGAATTAATATTTAATTAACATTTATATTGTAGGTCCAGAAAATTGCTATTGGAGCATCCAAAAATAGCATTGGGATTGATCTATTAAAACTGGAGAGTGCAAAATCTGGTACAGCTCCACATAGGTTTTTTTTTTTTTGTCAAAGCTTAAAGCGGAAGTAAACTCTGCACCTTGATCGCTCCTTATCAATGCAGCCAATATGTTCACGCTTTCTATTACATTTCCAGCTAATAACGCCTTGTGATGTCTCTTACTTGTATTTAGTGCTATTTGTAATTTGTTCCTCCTCGTCCGAAGCCAGTACCATGTTGAGTCCTGCCTTCCATGTCCGCAGCTACTTGGGCTTCCGCCCTTTCTTTTTCTCCCTGTCGTAATCTCACGCATGTGCAGTGTATAGGCAAGCCTCATTTTCGGTATGGTTACTATGGCAACCCAATAGAAGACGTCATCTGTGACGAAACGGTGTAGGGAGGAGCGACGTGCTGACGTCACCGCATACTGCGCTGGACCCGGAAGACACGGGCAGCGTCTAAGAGCCAGCCGGCTTGTTGATTTTAATAGCAGCGCTTATATGAAAGAACATTTGTAAGTGCAATCTTTTATTTTAATAAATATTTTGTGTATGAATTACACTATGGAGGCATTTTTGTTTTCCACATGGGGGAGGAATATTGCCTAGAATACCTTGGTACCATCTGGGATGCAGTTGTGGGGACTACCCTCCTGACTCCTAAAGTGAACCCCTGTCTGTGAAAGAAATTTCAAGCTCTTGTATATCTCCCTAAAAAGAGATCTCAGAATCTGGTAAGTGACAGTGTGAATAGTGGTGGAGGATCTTTTTCTTGGAATCCATCACCATTTTCTGGGTGTTTTTGTTGTGTGATGTCACGATTAATAGACTACTAAGGATTCAAGCATATTTGGAGGATTTTACATTATACAGTGTTTTGGATCAGATCTCTGGGACTCTATTTTATTTATATATTTACTGTTCAAGTAATCACTCGTTCACTTTGAGATTATGTCATTTCACTGATTGTTCAAATTCATGTTTCACTAAATGTATGTGTTTTTGGTGGTAATTTATGTAAAACTTTTTACAGTGCAGCTAATAGGTTTGGAATTACTATGGCAACCCTGTCTGGTATAGCGAAGATCTCAGTTAAGGCCGTGCTCTCGCAGGATTGCAGAGCGATGCCATAGAGAGGCCATGATCGTGGCACAGCATGTTATTGCAGGATCTAACATCATGAGAAGTGTGCCATAAAATGGGGACATTAGGCACATGCGCTGGTGACATCAGAGAAGTAAACAGCAACAGATTACAAGAAAAGTAAGTAGGATAGAAGAGATCCAAAGACAGCGATTTTCACAGTATTGGCTAATTATTTACACAAGGAAAATTGAACTTTGAGAGTTTAAAACCACTTTAATTGAATAAACTGAAGTTTGAAGCTGATTGGCTAACATACAACTTTGCACCATATTTTGCACTCTGTTTTTCCCCTTTTAGTTAATATGACACAGATAACCAATGATTCTTTATCTCCCCTCCCCCACACTATATATAGTTAGACTTGTCTATTTTTCACTGAATGCTGGAGAACACAGTTATTATTTAATCTTGAGCAGGCATATACAGCTCAGATAGAAACAGAGTGCCAGATTTCTTATAAGAAATCTGTTAATAATTTCCTGACCTGGAAATTCTTTTCCCTATATGTAAAGGGGGTAAATTCTCTGAAGAAGCACTTCCTCTTCCTCCATGAGCTGTTCAAACACAAGGCTCAAAGTGCGTTCGTACAAAAGACACATTTTCATACAAACCAACTTCCAAGCGGTATAATCCCAGGTTTCCTGCAAGTTATGCAATGGGTCAGTCAGGCTAAAACTGAAGGAGTGTTCATCCTCTTCTCAAAGCACATACCATTCCAGATTCTTAATTAATGTCCAGATCCTAAAGGGAGGTACCTATTCTTAAAAGGTCCTATTCAAGGTAAACCAATCATGCTTGCAAACATTTGCAGCCCTTACACTGGCCAGGTCCCCTTTCTGTGACAGGGAAGTGAGATCCTACTGGACTTTGCCCAATATATCTTGGTGTTGGGTGGAGTTTTTAATCTCCCCTTGAACTCCTTATTGGATACCTCTACAGGGGCATCTTCTGTGCCCTCTAGAGCTTTACAGGTGATCAAGAAATGCCTCATGGACTTGCATCTTTATGATACGTGGCGTTTGCAGTACCCCTCCACCAAAGATTATACATTTTTGCTCTACCACATAATAAATACACTAAGATAGATGTATTCCTCCTCTCTCAACTAGACTTACTGTACTTGTCGAAAGCAATGACTGAGCCGCTAGTAGGGATGAGCTTCGAGTTCAAGTCGAACTCATGTTCGACTCGAACATTGCCTGTTCGCCTGTTCAGTGAACAATTTCGGCAAATTTGAAAAGCCGGAACACCCTGTACAAGTCTATGGGAGAAATGTAAAGTGCTAATTTTAAAGGCTAATATGCAAGTTACTGTCCTAAAAAGTGTTTGGGGACCTGGGTCCTGCCCCAGGGGACATGGATCAATGCAAAAAAAAGTTTTAAAAACGGTTGTTTTTTCAGGAGCAGTGATTTTAATAATGATTAAAGTGAAACAATAAAAGTGTAATATTCCTTTAACCACTTTCCATTTTGCTGGTAAATGACCAGAGGTCTTTTTACACTTTGGCACTGCGCTGCTTTAACTGGTAATTGCGCGGTCATGCAATGTTGTACCCAAACAAAATTTGCGTCCTTTTCTTCCCACAAATAGAGCTTTCTTTTGATGGTATTTGATTGCCTCTGCGATTTTTATTTTTTGCGATATAAACGTAAAAGGACCGCAAATTTTGAAAAAAATGATATTTTCTACTTTTTGTTATTAGAAAAATCCAATAAACTCAATTTTAGTCATACATTTAGGCCAAAATGTATTCAGCCACATGTCTTTGGTAAAAAAAAAGTCAATAATTGTATATTTATTGGTTTGCGCAAAAGTTGTCACATCTACAAACTAAGGTACGTTTTCTGGAATTTACGCAGCTTTTAGTTTACGACTGCCTATCTCATTTCTTGAGGTGCTAAAATGGCAGGGCAGTACAAAACCCCCCCAAATGACCCCATTTTGGAAAGTAGACCCCCTAAGGAAATTGATAAGAGGCATGTTGAGCCCATTGAATATTTTATTTTTTTGCCTCAAGCGATTGAATAATGACAAAAAAAAAATTTTATTTATTTTTTTTACACAAAGTTGTCACTAAATGATATATTGCTCACACATGCTATGGGCGTATGTGAAATGACACCCCAAAATAAATTCTGCTGCTTCTCCTGAGTACGGGGATACCACATATGTGGGACTTTTTGGGAGCCTAGCCGCGTACGGGGCCCCGAAAACCAAGCACCGCCTTCAGGCTTTCTAAGGGCGTAAATTTTTGAGTTCACTTCTCACTACCTATTACAGTTTTGAAGGCCATAAAATGCCAAGATGGCACAAAACCCCCACAAATGACCCCATTTTAGAAAGTAGACACCCCAAGCTATTTGCTGAGAGGCATGTTGAGTTCATGGAATATTTTATATTTTGCCACAAGTTGCGGGAAAATTACTAACTTTTTTTTTTTTTTTTTTTTTTTTTCACAAAGTTGTCACTAAATGATATATTGCTCACACATGCCATGGGCATATGTGAAATGACACCCCAAAATAAATTCTGCTGCTTCTCCTGAGTACGGGGATACCACATATGTGGGACTTTTTGGGAGCCTAGCCGCGTACGGGGCCCCGAAAACCAAGCACCGCCTTCAGGCTTTCTAAGGGCGTTACAGTTTTGAAGGCCATAAAATGCCAAGATGGCACAAACACCCCCCCAAATGACCCCATTTTGGAAAGTAGACACCCCTAAATTTAGGGGTACACTAGTGAGACTAGGTAATAAATGGCGGGTGCCCTGAAACTATAAAAAAATAACTAACCAACCAGCGTCACCTGTAACAGTTATATGGTGATCACTGGTGAAAGGGTTAACTAGGGGGCAATCAGGGGGCTTTATGCGGTAGTATATGGGGGTCCCTGGCGCTATAAAAAGCTGCGGCGAACCTAAATACCTACCTGCCTAACTAGCGTCACCTGTGACACTAATACAGCGATCAGAAAAACGATCGCTTATTAGGCTGGGTTCACACTGGAGCGATGCGGGAACGCCACGAATGCGCGGCGGGTTCCCGCATCGCATGCCTCCCGGCGGCAGTTCACACTGCCCTATGCGAACTGCTGGGAGTGTCAGTGAAATGTTACTGACACCCCCAGATCAGTTCGCATATCGCAGTGCGATCTGCAAACTCTGATCGCATGGTGTGAACACCCATGCGATCCGATTCTGCTGCGGGCCAAAAAAAGGGTCCCGTGCGAATTTGTGGCGGGTGCGGCGGGTGCGGCGAATGGCTGAACTTGAATCGCACAGAGATCGGATGTGATTTGCACTGCAGTGCGGTGCGAATCACATCCGTTCTCAAACCGCTGCAATGTGAACCCAGCCTTAGTGACACTGGCGACGGGGGGTGATCACGGGGTTAAACCTTTATTGGGGGGGTTAGGGGGGTACCTTAGAACTAAAGGGGGCTAACCCTAACTGCCCTAACAGTTATTAGTCACAAATGACACCCGCCGGGTGATCAGGGGGTTAAACCTTTATTAGGTAATAAATGGCGGGTGCCCTGAAACTATAAAAAAAATAACTAACCAACCAGCGTCACCTGTAACAGTTATATGGTGATCACAGGTGAAAGGGTTAACTAGGGGGCAATCAGGGGGCTTTATGCGGTAGTATATGGGGGTCCCTGGCGCTATAAAAAGCTGCGGCGAACCTAAATACCTACCTGCCTAACTAGCGTCACCTGTGACACTAATACGGCGATCAGAAAAATGATCGCTTATTAGGCTGGGTTCACACTGGAGCGATGCGGAAACGCCGCGAATCCGCGGCGGGTTCCCGCATCGCATGCCTCCCGGCGGCAGTTCACACTGCCCTATGCGAACTGCTGGGAGTGTCAGTGAAATGTTACTGACACCCCCAGATCAGTTCGCATATCGCAGTGCGATCTGCAAACTCGGATCGCATGGTGTGAACACCCATGCGATCCGATTCTGCTGCGGGCCAAAAAAAGGGTCCCGTGCGAATTTGCGGCGGGTGCGGCGGGTGTGGCGGGTGCGGCGGGTGCGGCGAATGGCTGAACTCGAATCGCACAGAGATCGGATGTGATTTGCACTGCAGTGCGGTGCGAATCACATTCGTTCTCATAAACCGCTGCAATGTGAACCCAGCCTTAGTGACACTGGCGACAGCGGGTGATCACGGGGTTAAACCTTTATTGGGGGGGTTAGGGGGGTACATTAGAACTAAAGGGGGCTAACTCTAACTGCCCTAACAGTTATTACAGTCACAAATGACACCAATGCAAAAAAAAAAAAAAAAAAATGACATTGGTGTCACTGTGACTGGGGGGCAGGGGTAATTGGGGGGGTGATCGGGGGGTAAAGGGGGGGTGTGAGTGTGCCTGGCATGTTCTACTGTGTGTGTAGAGTGTTGGTGCAACTCACCGATCCGCTCTCCTCCGTGTCGGAACGAAAAATACCGACACGGAGGAGAGAATACATCACTTCCTCTCCTGTGTTTACATTACAGGAGAGGAAGTGATGTCACGGGGGATTTCCATTCGTCGAGAGCGATCGCGAGGGGGTGGCCATGAATGAATGGCCGCCCCCTCATCCCGGATCGCTCTCGAAGGAATGCCGACCGCCGCAGGCACCGGGGGGGGCCCGATCGGGCCCCCCACCCGCGGGCAGGCAGGGACTTATATATACGCCCATATGCCTGCCCGTGCCATTCTGCCAACGTATATCGTCGTGCGGCGGTCGGCAAGTGGTTAAATTTCATATCTGGGGGGTGTCTATAGTATGCCTGTGAAGGGGCGCATGTTTCCCGTGCTTAGAACTGTCCCTGCACAAAGTGTAATTTCACAAGGAAAAAAAGTCTTTTAAAATCACTTTCAATTGTCGGCTCCTGTAATACAGAGAACACTCAATGAGTGTTCTCTGTATTACGGAGCCGACAATTCATTCATTGATAAAAAAAAAAAAGCGTGGGGTTCCCCTAAATTCAATTGCCAGGCCCTTCAGGTCTGGTATGGATATTAAGGGGAATCCGCATCAAATAAAAAAAAAATTGACGTGGGGTCCCCCTAAAAATCCATACCAGACCCTTTATCCGAGCACGCAACCTGGCAGGCCGCAGGAAAAGAGGGGGGGCGAGAGAGCGCCCCCCTCCTGAACCGTAGCAGGCCACATGCCCTCAACATTGGGAGGATGCTTTGGGGGTCTGTGACCCCTTCAAAGCACCATGTCCCCATGTTGATGGGGACAAGGGCCTCATCCCTGCAACCTTGGCCGGTGGTTGTGGGGGTCTGCGGGCAGGGGGCTTATCAGAATCTGGAAGCCCCCTTTAACAAGGGGACCCCAGATCCCGCCCCCCCCTGTTTGAAATGGAAAGGGGGTACAAAAGTACCCCTACCATTTCACTAAGATAGTGTAAAAAATGGTTAAATAAGACAAACACACTTTTGAAAAATTCCTTTATTAAAAATAAAAAAAAGATTCCAGCGGTGCTAATCCACTCTTGCTATCCAGCGATGGATGATCATCTCTCCGGGGTCCAGCGATGGCTGATCTGATACAGCGTCGGGTGATTTTCAGTCCAGCGCAGTCCATCCATGCATCTGTCTTCTGTCTCCACTGAGGAGACACTGTGGGGATCCCAGCGCTGACGTTTCTTATATTAGGAGGGCGGGGCCACTTGTCACCTGACCCCGCCCCCTCTGATGCTGGCAAGGGAAGCCAGGGGTTCCCTAATGACGTATGGGTGACCCCGCCCCCTCTGATGTAACGGAAACCTGGTACGAAGTTTAAAGGAATATTGCACTTTTATTGTTTCACTTTAATCATTATTAAAATCACTGCTCCTGAAAAACAGCCGTTTTTAAAACTTTTTTTTTACATTGATCCATGTCCCCTGGGGTAGGACCCAGGTCCCCAAACACTTTTTAGGACAGTAACTTGCATATTAGCCTAAAATTAGCACTTTAGATTTTGAACGTTCGAGTTCCATAGACTTTAATAGGGTTCTAAATTTCACACGAAGTTTAGGTCTGTTTGCAGGTTCTGGTGCGAACCGAACAGGGGGGTGTTCGGCTCATCCTTAGCCGCTAGTCTTTTCAGATCATCATTCTATTACAATGACTCTCACATTGCCTCTGACAAAACTATGCTGTTTAGACGCCTCCTTGCTGTGTGACCCAATAGACTCTCTACAGCTGCAGTTGAAGTTTAGAGAATTCCTTACCCTTAATGACACAGCAGATGTCTCTCCAAAGGTTTAATGGAATGCTCACATAAGTGTTATCCAGGGGGAACCTCTGGCTCTGGCAGCTAGCAGGAAGTGGACCCACCAACAGAGTGTTAATGACTTGCTGTCTCTAATGCCGCATACACACGATCAAACAATCCGGTGGAAAAGTCCGGCAAACTCAAGTCCGCTGGACAATCCGCCCATGTGTAGCCTCCGGGGGACTTTTTTTACCCAAAATTCCAGCGGACTTAGAAAGTATTTTTGCACTCCAATCTGTCTGCCGGACTCGCATTTCAGCGGACAATCCGGCCGTGTGTGTGCCAGTCCGCCGTACTTTTGAAATGAACGGACTTTTCCCGCGCAGAGAAAAGTCTGCTCATTTTGAGCATGCCTCCAGGTAGCCGGGGCCAGCGAAGGAGGCGTCGCTGGCCTCGTCACCTGGTATGGATTTAAAAGGGAACCCCTACGCCAAAAAATTTGCGTGGGGGTCCCCCCTAGATCCACATCAGACCCTTGTCCGAGCACGCTACCCAGCCGGCCAGGAAAGGGGGTGGGGACGAGCGAGAGCCCCCCCTCCTGAGCCGTGCCAGGCCGCGTGCCCTCAACATGGAGGGGTGCCTTGGGCTGCGCGGCCCCCCACCCTAAAGCACCTTGTCCCCATATTGATGAGGACAAGGGCCTCTTCCCAACAACCCTAGCCGTTGATTGTCGGGGTCTGCGGGCGAGGGGCTTATCGGAATCCGGGAGCCCCCTTTAATAAGGGGGCCCCCGGATACCAGCCCCCCCACCCTATATGAATGAGTATGGGGTACAATGTACCCCTACCCATTCACCTGTGAAAAAAATAAAACGCAACACACAAGGGTTAAAATAGTTTATTGCACAGCTCCGGGGGTAGCTGTAATCCCTAAGGAGGATAAGGATCTTACCCTCCTTAAGGATCTTACCCTCCTTAGGAGCACATCCAAAAGTGTGGGATTTTAAGCCTCTATTGTGATTTGGTTGGGCTGCAACTCTGAAGATGAATGTTCTACTCGTTTCTTGCACGTTTCTTGTACGTCATGCAGGCGGTACGGTTAACCATGCCCAAATCATATTTTCTGCCTATATATTATACAACTGTTTCAGACGTTCTTGTGGAACAGAGATCAAGAATTAGATTGTCTATCCTGTCCCTTCTGATAGCTAAAGGTGGGATCGGCCTGCTAAATCTTCAGAAATAATACTGGGCAGGACAACTTACCAGGATAGTTGACTGGACTAATCACTATATTTCAAAGCTTGACTGGGCCTAGAATAGACTCTTCTGGATATTCCTTTTAGTAGTGGCTTCCTGGGTGTGAACTGCACCTAGTCAGGCCTTAGCTACTAACCACTCCTTGATTTCAGCAACTCTAAGCTGTTTTGAAGCCAAGTTCCTGACTCAAGTGTCCCTCACTGGACTTACCTACAACTCCATTATTTGAATGGAGTTGGGCGTAGAGAGAGCTTCTGTAGGGACCAAATGCCATTTGAATAGATATGCAACCAGACTGTCCCCCCAAAGACACCTGGTCTCTGATATCTATGCTTTGTTTTATGCTATGAGCCCTCCTTATAGTGGAGGTACATGTAAAGCGTGGAAAAAAGATATACAGTACCTCAAAAAAGTGAGTACACCCCTCACATTTTTGTAAATATTTTATTATATCTTTTCATGTGACAACACTGAAGAAATTACACTTTGCTACAATGTAAAGTAGTGAGTATACAACTTGTATAACAGTGTAAGTTTGCTGTCCCTCAAAATAACTCAACCTTTAATGTCTAAACCGCTGGCAACAAAAGTGAAAACACCCCTAAAGCTGGCCATACACCTATAGATTATCTGCAGATTTTCTATGGTTAGATGGAAAAAGTGGGAGATTCCTCCATCCACACAGTTTAGCAACATAGAGAAATCTATTGCACTTTTTCCATCTAACCATAGAAAATCTGCAGATAATCTATAGGTGTATGGCCAGCTTAAGTGAAAATGTCCAAATTTGGCCCTGTTAGCCATTTTCCCTCCCCGTTGTCATGTGACTCATTAGTGTTACAAGGTCTCAGGTGTGAATGGGGAGCAGGTGTGTTAAATTTGGGGTTATCGCTCTCACTGTCTCATACTGGTCACTGGAAGTTCAACATGGCACCTCATGGCAAAGAACTCTCTGAGAATCTGAAAAAAAAATGTTGCTCTACATGAAGATGGCCTAGGCTATAAAATGTTTTCCAAGACCCTGAAACTGAGCTGCAGCAAGGTGGCCAAGACCATACAATGGTTTAAAAGGACAGGTTCCACTAAGAACAGGCCTTGCCATGGTCGACCAAAGACTGTGAGTGCACATGCTCAGCATCATATCCAGACGTTGTCTTTGGGAAATTATGAGTTACTGCAGAGGTTGAAAGGGTGGGGGGTCAGCCTGTCAGTTCTCAGACCATACGTCACACACTGCATCAAATTGGTCTGCATGGCTGCCATCCCAGAAGGAAGCCTTTTCTAAAGATGATTCACAAGAAAGCCTGCAATTAGTTTGCTGAAGACAAGTAGACTAAGGACATGGATTACTGGAACTATGTCCTGTGGCCAATGAGACCAAGATAAACTTATATGGTTCAGATGGTGTCAAGCGTGCGGCAGCAACCAGATGAGGAGTACAAAGGCAAGTTTCTCTTGTCTACAGTCAAGCATGGTGGTGGGAGTGTCATGGTCTTGGGCTGCATGAGTGCTGCCAGCACTGCGAAGCTACAGTTCATTGAGGGAACCAGGAATGTCAACATGCACTGTGACATACTGAAGCAGATCATGATCCCTCCCTTTGGAGACTGGGCCGCAGGGCAGTATTCCTACATGATAATGACCCCAAACACACTTCCAAGAAGACCACTGCCTTGCTAAAGAAGCTGAGGGTAAAGGTGATCGACTGGCCAAGCATGTCTCTAGACCTAAACCCTATTGAGCATCTGTGGGGCATCCTCAAATGGAAGGTGGAGAAGCGCAAGGTCTCTCTAACATCCACCAGCTCCTTGATGTCGTCATGGAGGAGTGGAAGAGTACTCCAGTGGCAACCTGTAAAGCTATCTTGAACTTCATGCCCAAGAGGGCATGGAGTTCTCTGGTGAAGCTCTGGTGAACTCCATGCCTCAAGGCAGTGCTGGAAAATAATGGTGGCCACACAAAATATTGACGATGTTCGGTTGTGTTTCCTATATATGCTGTGCCTATTATGTGATTCATGCTTTGGAAGGATTGGGTCATTACGGTCTAAACATCTGGAGTACTCGGAGAGAAAGGTCCTGTTTGGTTTCCTGTGACGGTTTGCCGTGACCATTTATACATGCGATTTCGATCTCATTTAAACCTGAGACCTTGCACTCTGGTAAGCGGCCAGAATTACTTATTGGTGGAGGTGCTTCATTTGATTCCTTTCAACACGCATTCCTGTTGGTGTTATTCTTCACTTTACACTGGATTTCATATAAGCCTTGGTCTGCTACATCTTTTGGGACTCGGTTGGACTATTCATTTTTTGCTTATTTTTTGCTTGCACACTGAATATGGACTATGAATTTTTGCAATTTAGTTTATTAATTAATTTCACTTTATTTATATATATTTATTCATTTAATTTATAAAAAATATTTTTTTGTTTATATAATTAATTTATTCACATGTAATATGATATTATATATTCATTTATTGATTTATTTATTTACATTTTGAGTTTGTACACCTGTGGGTGTTAGTTTATAATACTTGCCGTATGTGGCTTGGTTTATGAATTTTTTTACACCAAAAAAAAGTTTTGATTTAGTTCACTTTTTTTTTATTGGGTTCACACTATATGTATGAATTTATTTATTTATTTAATATATTTATTCACTTATTTATTTTGTCCATATAATTAATTCGACATACACTTATTTATTGATTTATTTATTCACTCACACTAACACGTGTGGGTAGTAGTATACAATATTTGTTGTATTTGGTTTGATTTTTGAAGTGTTTGTCAAAAAAAATTCTCTCATTGTATTTAGCGCAGCTCCCCATTTTATAGAATAGGAAGAATGGTGTCTGCATAAAGCAGGCCTTGAGAGGAAAGGAAGTCCTTCTCTTCCTCCCGCTGCTCTGCCTCGAGTGCCCTGTCCATAATGCCATACAGAGTCTGCTCCACCAGCAGCACAACATGGATTGGGTCACTGATGCATGTATTGTCACAGCTCACCATCCTTGTGGCCTCCTCAAATGGTGACAGTATAGTGTATGCATCCTTTATTAGCAGCCATTGGCTTGGGGAAAAAAAGTTGAGCCGACCTGAAAAAGAAAAATGCTGCAACACCAAATTGAGTACATTTACCAGGCATGGCACATGTGTCAACTTTTTTTTTAAGGGCGGACAGGAGGTTTGTGCCATTATCACACACCACCATACCTGGCTTTAGCTGGAGTGGCGTGAACCATCTCTGGACCTGCCCCTGCAGAGCTGCCAGAATCTTTGCTCCGGTATGGCTCCTGTGCCCTAAACAGACCAGCTGAAGCATTGCATGGCACCTTTCAGACTGACTCATTGAATAGCCCCCTTGAACGCTTAGGGGGTACTTGTAGTTCATGGGATAATGCTGTATGGAGGTGTGGCAGCACAACAAGCTGCAGCAATGAATCCTATTCTGCATCCTCCTGAGTTGCAAGTAGAGTTACCCAGTGTGCTGTGAATGAAATATGTCATCCCTGACCATTCTTGCTGGACAACGTGTCAGCAGTAGCGTGAACCTTGCGGCTGACTGCCTTGCCCAACGATGCCACAACATTGCCTTCCATGTGATGGCATTGAGCTGGATTAGCGTAACGCAAACCTGCCATTGTGGTACAGCACATTCTGCAAATTCACGGAAGGGGGCAGAATCCACCAGATGGAAAGGCAAGAGTTGTAAAGCCAGCAGCTTTGACAAGCTTGAATTTAGATGCTGGGCATGTGGATGGCAGTGACTGTATTTTTTTTCTGCTGCAGCCAACAGGTAGTCTACAGCTGGTGGCACGCTGCTGGCAGACATGCTGCAAAGACCTGGGACACCCTGCGCTATACCATCATCCCTGTCAGTGGAGGCTTCTGAGAGGTCATGAGGTAGATTGGAAAGGTGAGGAGGAGCAGAATTGTGTCTCTTTTGTGTGGCTTTCAGGTGCTCTTGCCTAAAGGATGAGTGGTGGGAGGTTAAATGCCTTGTCAAACATGTGGTACCCAAATGGCTGGTTGTTTTTGCCATGTTTGATGTGCTTGAGGCAACGTTTGCAAATTGTAAAAGTGCTGAGCTAAGCTGTGGGAATTGGTCTGGGAGATAACAGCTCCACAATCTGGTGGAATAGGGTGGGTGCTTTCTACTCTTCCATGATGGCTGCCTTTTTGGGGTTGTACCTGACCCTCACTTTCCTCCTCTGCTCTATCCATCACCCAAGTCAGTGACCTCAACATCATCATCATCATCATCATCATCATCATCTCCTCCATTCTCATTATCACTGGCAATACGCTGTGTGTGGCTGGGGGAACATGGCTGCCAATTTGATGTTTACCAGTGTTCTCCCCACTCTATAGGCTCATGTTCCTACCTTCCCCAACCTCAGAACCAAGATCCTAATCAAGTAATGGCTGTGCATCGTCAAGGAGCAAGTCGCTGATGCTGTGTTCAAATAACTCAGCTGACTCCTCCTTGCCTGATGCTGGGTCTATGGCAGGAGTAGCTCTGGACAAGGAGGCAGAATAAGCATCTCTGGCAGCTGCGTTGGACTGTGCACTAGTCTCTGCTTAGATGAGGAGGATGATGATGGTGGCTGGATGGCATGGGCAACATCACTAAACAGAGGAAATGTTGCCCTGCCTGAGAACAGACCATGTCCACATTTGCCTGTGGACACATGCAATGCTGGCCGGCCCCTCACAGTGCCATGGCAACATCTGCCTCTCCTTGTTGGCCTCCCAGATATGATGGTGCTTATTAACAAATTGTAATAAAGATGTGGAATTGTGCACATGGGTTTACTTTAATCAATGGAAAGTGGCATTTAGTGCACTTTAAAGAGGTTGTAAACCCTCATATTTTTCACCTTAATGCATCCTATGCATTAAGGTGAAAAAACACCTGGTAGTGACCGGCCACCCAGTCCCCCATTTTAATTTCCTGAGCCCTGGAATCTCCTATGGCAAAGATGCACTATCCCTCTGCCCGGGGTTCTCAGCACTTAATTGGATAGATTGATTGCTGTCAATCAAATCCAATGACACGGGCGCCGGGGGGGTGGGTGGCGATGAGTCATACATTCGGCGGGTAAGGCAAGCTGAATGATGGACTCGGGAGTGCGCCCACAAGGTAACCCCCTGGGAGAGTGCTTCTCCTAGGGGGTTAATTGATGTGTGGAGGTTCTGCGAGAGCGGCTGAGGGATCCCAGAAGTCGGTATTCGGGGCCACTCTGTGCAAAACGAACTGCACTGTGGAGGTAAGTATGACATGTTTGTTATTTAAAAAAAAAATATTTGAAGCTTTACAATCACTTTAACTTGAGTACTCATGTACAGACACACTCCATGGACACGCTGCAATATGGTGTGGTAAATGTGCACTAACGCACTGACATATACTGCTTTAAAAGCATAGTAACGCACCCAACAGCTGTTCCCGATGATGCTCGTCTGGCCTCCTTATTTAAAGCCTTCCTGCTCACTTTTTCATTTGCCTTCACGTTGGTCACATCACAGGGAACCATCTCCTGCTGTTTGTTTCAAGACTGGCTTGCTGACATCCCACCTGGCTTCTTATCCTGCTTGCGGTTGCTCTCCTTGGATCCCTGACTTCCGGCCTGGCTGATTACCCGATCTAGTTTATGAACTTTGGACTGGCTGACTACCCGATCTGGCTACAGGACTCTGGCTATGCTTGAATACGCTTTTTCTATTTACCTTTTTATTTTTATTAATAAACAAGTATGATTTGATTGTACTTCTGTCTCAGTCTGTTTCATGGTTTCTGACAGCATCCTCCCAATGTTGAGGGTGTGGCCTGGTACAGTTCAGGAGGGGGGCTCTCTCTCGTCCCCCCCTCTTTTCCTGCGTCCTGCCAGGTTGCATGCTCGGATAAAGGGTCTGGTATGGATTTTTAGGGGTAACTCCACACCATTTTTTTTAAATTTGGCGTTGAGTTCCCCTTAAAATCCATACCAGACCTGAAGGGTCTGATATGGATATTTATGGATAACCCCACATACTTTTTTTTTAATTTGACGCGGGGTTCCCCTTAATATCCATACCAGACCTGAAGGACCTGGTAATTGAATTTGGGGGAACCCCACTCTTTTTTTTTTTTTTTTTAATCAATGACTTTCAATGACTTCTCTGTATTACGGGGAGCCGACAATTCATTACAGCCGCAAGTGATTTTAAATGACTTTTTTTTTCCTGCAGAAATGACACTTGCAGGGACAGTTCTAAGCACAGGAAACATGCGCCCCTTTACAGGCATAATATACACACCCCCCAGGTATGAAATTTAAAGGATTACACTTTTATTGTTTCACTTTAAGCATTATTAAAATCACTGCTCCCGAAAAAACTGCCGTTTTTAAAACTTTTTTTTTGCATTGATACATGTCCCCTGGGGCATAACCCAGGTCCCCAAACACTTTTTAGGACAATAACTTGCATATTAGCCTTTAAAATTAGCACTTTAGATTTTGAACGTTCGAGTCCCATAGACTTTAATAGGATTCTAAAGTTCATACGAATTTTGGGGTCTGTTCGCAGGTTCTGGTGCAAACTGAACTGGGGGGTGTTCGGCTTATCCTTAGTACTGATATATACTGCGTGAAGTAACGCATAGTAACGCATAGCTATAAACGTTGTTAAAAGTACAGTAATGCACTGATATATACTGCGTTAAACATGCCGGAACGCCCCAATATATACTGTATTAAATGTGCAGTAACATACAGATATATACTATGTGAAACGTGCACTGATATATACTGCAGGAAACCTGCTCTGACAAATTAAACTGACATTAAAGTAAAAATGAATGGTCATACTACACTAACAAAACCGATACTAAAGTATAAATAAAGGTCACACTAAACTGACACTGAACTATCGCTAGATTCACGCTACACTGATATTTCACTGACAATAGAAGCACAATAGCACACTATAGCATGCTGACTCACTAGTAGCACTGAACAGAGCCCCATTTTATGTATCTCCATGCCTGTAACCAATATTACACTGCAAATAGCCACCCTGAGGAGAATATTTTGATAGTGTGGTGCAGGACTAAGAGCAATGAGCCATGATTGGATAAAGTCATCATTACTTTCTCCACTCACGGCTCTGACAGTGCTCTGTGCTCTGATTGGGCAAAACTTGCATTGCTGCAGCCAATCAGGGCTTCCAATGCACTGTGTGATGATGCAGTGCATTGTGGTCATTCGACGGGCCGAATAAACAGTCAAATGTCCCAATAATTTGACTGTTCGTCAAACTAGCGAACCGTTCACCCAACTCTATTGAGTACCACTTTAGTCCATGGTTCCATGGCAGCTGGCTCTCTGGTCTGTTATCCTGACCCCAAATGTGAGAGGGCACCTGGTCCTGCATTATACATTGATGATGTAAGCAAGAGGACCAGTGACATGACTGAATGTAAAAGCAGCTATTGATATTGCTTCTGGAATTGAGAGACTGAGAAGGCAGCCTGCGTGACCTTTGATTAATGTAAGTATATATTTTAGAAAATATTGGCTTTATATCTGCATATGCTGGATAGACTTAAGGTGAAAGACAGATTATAGGTTTTGGACCAGCCTGACGATGGGATTTAAGTATTTATCAATCAAAGTTATTTGTATATAATATCTACTGTGCTACCATATATTAATGACAAACTGTGACAATTACTGCTTCTTTTAAAGACATGTATTTTAAAGATTTTTTTTTTATTAACTAGCAAGAGGTCAGTAATGGGTAGGGCAGTGTACAGAGTTTAGTAGCTGGTAGAACAGTGTACAGAGGGAAGTAGTAGGGATCAGGAGGGCTGGGAGCCTGGAAGGCATATTAATGGAGAGTCAGGAGCAGGGCTGATGCAAGGATTTTTGAAACCTCATTTTGCCACCCCTTGGCTCCACCCCTGAACCCACATCCCTTTGCCCTGCCCATGTACACCCCACCTTCTTAATGGCAACGTTATAGAAACATATTATAAATTAACACTATGAGACAGGAGAGATATTTTAACATTCTTTTTTTGTTTGTATTATTGTTTTCAGTAAGAAAGTAAAAAAACAAGGTCATACATCAGACAAGTAACATCCAAGATGAAATGCATTTATACAGACAAAGTATCATGAACAATCTGAAGCACAAGGGAATCACAAATAGGGCATATACCAAAAATTCAACTTATAAAAGGGAACCATTTCCCTCCTGTGCCTTTTTTCCTGTGCTAGTAGGCTATGCCTGTGGGTTTTCCAAGCCTCCCATCTGCGGTCAAATAGATGTAATCTATCCTGTAAGGTGTATAAGATCCTTTCCATGATCATCACCATATCAATTCTATTAAGTATGGAAACAAGGGGAACAATGGGTGATTTCCAGTGGAGGGTGATGGCCCATAAGGTGGATATACAAATAGTATGTATCAGACATGCCACTTTGCCAGGGATCCCTGGAATTGTCGCCCCAAGTAGACACATTGGTAACGTGAAATGTAGGGGAGTACCAGCTATAGCTGTGGCTACCGCGGAAACCTTTTCCCAAACTGGGGCTAAAATCGCATAGTCCCAAAATATGTGTCTAAATGAGCCCAGCTGTTGACAGCCTCTGAAACACAGTCCAGATGCTCCTGGAAACATTACCTGGATTCTAGAGGGAGTGCAATACCACCTGGTTAGTACTTTGTAGTGGTATCCCAATCTTCTGGGGTAAACTGTTCTTCACAATCTGTCTCCTATTTTTTTCTATATGGGGGATCTTTTGGAAAATGCACAGCCAGTGCCGCTTTGTAAAGGGTTGAAATGAGGCCCTTACCTCTAGGGGCTTCATGGCAGATACACTCAAAGGGCGTGGGAGGAGTTGTGGGAGTGAGGTTATAATGGGTTATATAAAAGTGCCTAATCTGTAGTTAGTGAAAGTGTTCACGAAGTGGTATTTGTTTTTGTATACGAAGGTCATCGAATGTGGCAAATGTATAATTAATTTGCAGACTTGCTAATGTAAGCAGGGAATTGGAATTGCACCATGCAAAACTTTCAGGGTGCTTAAATGCCATAGTGAATAAGGGATCCCCCATGAGGGATGAGCCCAGGGGGAAGGCGGACTTAGGCTGAGCTTATGTTTATAGTGATGCCAAAGCGTGAGAGAGTGGGAGACTATGGCGTTCAGGGAGGAAAGCTTGTGTGTATAGTTAGAGGGTGACCAGAGCATGGATAGAAGGCAATAGGGTTTGATAGAATTAGCCTCAAATTTGACCCAGGGTCCTGCAGGGTTGGGAATGTTCCATTGCGCTATCTGAGAGAATAGTGCAGCTAGAAAGTAGACCCAAAGATTGGGGAGACCCAGACCTCCGGCATTCTGTGATTTATAGAGGACCTGTTTGGGAATTCTAGGGCGTTTATTGCCCTATATAAATTTATTGATGTCTTGCTGAAGTTTGTCTATACAGGCTTTAGAAATATTGACAGGGAGGGATCGGAATAAATGTAAGAGTTTTGGTAGCAAGGTCATTTTGACAGCTGTGACTCTTCCAAAAAAATATATTCTGTATGCTTTCCAGCTTTTAAGTAGTGTACTTAATTTAGACAAGCATGTTGGGTAGTTAGCCTCAAAAATGGACGAGAAACGTGGTGTAATGTAGATACCGAGGTAGGGGATCTTGTTATTTGACCATTGGAATGGGAATGTACTATGGAGTATATCACACTGGGCAGAGGAACAATTGACTGGCAGCGCCGTCGATTTAGTAATGTTCACTGTAAGGCCAGAGATAGAAGCAAATCTGGCCAGCATTGAACACAAATTGGAAAAGGAGACCTGGGGATGAGTCATGAAAATCATGACGTCATCTGCATACATGCAGAGCTTGAATTGGGACGAATCAATTGAGTATCCAGCATCTGGGTAGTAGCCAATATCTGGTTGTTGTTTGATCACAATTGCGAGGGGTTCCAACGCTAAGGCGAAATAGTAAAGGGGATAGAGGACATCCCTGCCGGGTGCCTCTACCCAGTGTGAAAAAGTCTGAGTTGCATCCTGGCAGCCTGATTCTTGTTTTGGGATGATGGTATAGAGGCCGTATAGCTCGTAAAAACTCATCTTTAAAGCCTAGATGTTGCAGGACTGATAGTAAATATGGCCACAGTACACTATCGAAGGCCTTATTGAGCTCAAGGCTCAGTAGTAGGACCTGTTTTTTGTTTAAGTTAGCATCTTGTAGAACGTTCAGGGCCAGGCGAATATTATCAGTGATGAGTCTGTGGAGGATGAAGCCAGATTGATCAGGGGAAGTCAGGGTTTTTATAACGTTAGCCAATCTATCAGCTAGGGCTCGACCAAAGATTTTTAAGTCATTATTTATGACTGATATCGGCCTATAATTCTGCAGGAGTAAGTGGTCTTTAAAAGGTTTTGGTAATAGGGACATGTTCGCCAATGTTAGTTCATTCGGAAAATTTTCTCCCTTAAGGATTTTATTAAACATGGCAGTTAGATATGGTGTCAACTGTGAGGCATAGTGTTTATAGTACCCAGTCGTGAAACCGTCTGGGCCTGGGGCGACTGATTTCTTAAGGGTTTTAATTACATTAAGGAGTTCATTTTCTGTAAATGATGCATTTAGAGGCTCAATTTGAGTGGATGTTAAAGATGGTAGTGGTAAAGAGGATAGCCATTCCTGTGCTACTTGGGATGCAAAAGGGGGTGGGTTGGAGAGTAGGTTAGAGTAAAAAATTTCAAACACATGCGTGACTTCTTTAGGGTGCGAGACTGTTGCGAAGTTTATAAATGTGAGGGGGATGTAGGGACTGTTTCAAGTTATGGGCAAACATAGAGGAGGCCGAATTACTATGTAGAAGGAATTTGGCTTTAGACCAGCGAAGGGCTTTTCTGTTTTGGGGGACAGAAGAGTATCTAATCTGAGCCGTTTCTGGGGAACTAGTTGGGCATTGGACAATGTTGGGTTGCCTATTTGTGTTTTGCACAAATCGTCTAACTCCATGGTCAAAGTTCCATCGTTCCTAGTTCTTCCTTGCTGCTATGCTAATAAGGTGGCCCCGCAAGACTGCTTTATGAGCCATCCACAATGAGCTGGGAGATATTTCGGGTTATTATTTAGGGTGAAGTAATCTTGTACAAATGTGGAGATTTCCCTTCGTGTAATAGGGTCTGCTAATATGGAATCATTCAAGCACCATGAGTAGGGGGTATCAGCAAGTCCTTTCAGGGTTGTAGTGAAGGTCACCAGATTGTGATCTGACCAAGGGCAGGCGAGGATTTCGGAGGAGGTGGCATTGGCTAAAATGACAGGGGTGCAAAAAATATAATCCAGTCTGGCAAAAGAGTTATGGGGGTGAGAGTAAAATGTGTAATCCCTAGCCCCCGTGTTATGTGAGTGCCATGCATCTGCTAATTGGAATGCTTGAAGGGACTTGGACACAGATTTAGGGAAAGCAGCTGAGGTGGCTGTGCTTCAAATTGAGGTTGTGCTACAAGGTTAAAATCGACACCTACATACATATGAGGGGATTGGTATCGTTCTAGAGTTTTAAAGAAGGTGGTAAAAAAGGTGGCTTGTGCTACATTGGGAGCATACACGTTTGCAATGGTTATCTCCCGCCCCGTCAACACTCCCTTGATTATTAAAAATCGACTATCAGGGTCTCTATAGACATGTTGAACCTCTAATGGGAGTGTATTATGCAGTAATATGGCAATGCCTCTAGATTTTGTATCATACAGGGTAAAAAATCCTTACCTATACGCTCTAGGAAAGAAAGTGGCTCACCTGAGAAAAATTGTAGGAGTCGCTGTTCCTCATCAGAATTCTCCCCCACAAATGGAAAGCCAGGCAGGGGGTACCCTTCATTATACACAGTGTTAGGCATATTGCAGAGCTTATTTTGGACAAGATGCTTCAGTGCTGTAAGAAAAAATAAAATTAAATGGAAAACACATAAACAAAGAAACCACAAAAAAAGCTAACCAGCTTAACTATTCTCATGTAAAACATTATTGGGTCAGGATGCGAAAAGCATAAACCTGAAACAGAGAAAATGGTTAAGTAAGGGGAAAAAGCGCCCCTAACTCCAGAAGTCCCCCCGCGACTTCGAATAGAAGTTGCCAAGTGAGAGGAGTGGGGTAGCATGGGGATAGCGACATCCGCTGAACTAGCCACTAAAGAATGAAACATGGGTGTAATATGTGCATGCTGCCAATGAGAGTAACCAAGGACTGATAGCAGCTAATTACAGTGAGTGTTTGTATCCAGAGCACAAAGGCAGGGCTCCACGTGGAACTTGGAGGTAGATACAATCCCTTCTTGGTATATGTCTTACCAGGAGATATGTATTGTCCACTAGCTGAAAAAAAAAATTTTTTTTAAATGTTCCTGCTGCATCATATAAGGAGTCAATGATCCCAAATATGTCTGAAGAGATCCAAACCATGCTCCGGGTGGATGTGACATAGAGCTGAAATATATTTAGAACGAATCCATCCAGGGTATGCTATAAAGTGGACTCAGTAAAAAACTCCATGCGGTTGCCCATTTTGTCAATTCGATACCCAAACCCATTAGCGTACATGATAATATGTCAATTTATGAGGAAATATGTGACACTGATCCACATGCTCCAGGCATTATCTCCCAATTATACTCCCATTTCTCCTCTCCCCCTGCATCCCTTCCACCTTATACCACTAGTTGGTCCACAGACCTCAACTTAGACCTAGACAGCGACGCATGGACTACGATCTGGACCAACACCAGTAAAGCCTTCCAAAATGTTATCGCCTCTGAAGCTAACTTTAAAGTTCTTATGCGCTGGTATCTGGTTCCAGCCAGAATAGCTAAGTTTGTACCTGGGTACCCCGCTGCATGCTTTAGAGGTTGTAATGAAGCAGGCACACATTTCCATATCTGGTGGATGTGTCCGGTGGCCCAACGTTTTTGGATAGCGACCTTCCTCCCCTAACCAATATATTTTTCGCTATTGGGAGTAACCTACCTCTCCGACCCCGGTGACACCGGAATGTTTGGGTTCCTGATTGTTTAGCTAAACAATTACTCTCCATCCTGATCTATGCGACATGTCCTTCTGTGCTCCTTGTAGCTTCTATATTACGCATAAGTCGCAAGTTTCGTGATCGTTTGTTCTTTATCCATTGTTCTATCTGAATTCTGATTGTAACGTACTGTGTAATTTTTATGTCAATTGATAATAAAAATTTTGAAACAAAAAAAACTCCATGCGGAGGGAATTGCAAAGCAGAACACCAGCTGGTGATCTAGCAAAAGTCTCAGTCAATGAAAGAAAGCAGAAATTAGTGTGAAGAGGGTTTGTTTCTAGATGTAATGTTCAAAAACCACTCGTGCCGTTAATGTAGGTTAGGGCCAACATCTTGGTGGGCACTTCTCCTGTTGCGTCTTGGCGAGGGTGTGTTCCAAATTGGCATTGATCTGGGAGTAGCAGGAGGATGGGGTATGGCCTCTGGATCTAACAGGCCCAGTTTTACTAAAAGTTCTTGTCCCTCCAAAAGTGTAGTGGCCGTATATGTGGTGCCATTATGGGGGACAGAAAGGTTAAGGGGGAAGCCCCATCTGTACCGTATGCGAGCTGCAGGAAGCACCGTAGTCCCCTTCTTCATCTTGCGGCATCTATCCAGGGTTGCCGGAGAGATGTCTGGAAAGATTTGTACAGGGATACCATCCAGGGAGATTGCTTGGGAGTTACGTGCCATCCTGAGGATCTCCTCTTTTATTAAGAAATCCTTGAGACAAAGTACAATGTCTCTGGGTGGTTTGTCAGGAGGAGGTTTTGGGCGTAAGGCGCGGTGAATGCGATCGCAAGTAAATGCCTCCTTCTCATGGTCGGGCAATAGGGATTGAAACAGTTTGCATACTGCGGGGAGCAATTCTGTGTTTGTTTGTTTCAGGGATCCCTCTGATTCTAAGATTATTTCTGCGGTTATGGTTGTCTAGGTCTTCGACTTGTGATTGTAGCTAAGTAACCATTGCTGTGAGGGCTTCATATTCCCTGGAAAGATTGGTATGTGCAATGCTAAGTTTGTCATGTTTTGCTTCTAAATGATCAGTGCGGGCTCCGAGTGCAGCTATTCCCTGAGTCAGGGTGTTTGTACTTTTATGCAGCTCTGTCTGAAATTTGGTGGCTATTTTACTACATATTGTTTCAAGACTTCTATCTAAATCCTCTTTGGTGAGGGGGGCAGAGTACTCACTGTCCTGTAGTTGTGCAGTATCAGCCTGTGCATGCTGTGAGGGAGGAGAGGGAGGGCTGCCAGCGCCATCTTGATACATGCTGGATTCCTCCTGTGCTTTCAGCAGAAAGTTAGTGAGCGATCTATGCGCTATCCCCGCCGCTTTTTTCTTTGGCGGCATGCACGACTTGATCCTGGGGGTGTTGGAGCTAGTTGGTGTCATGATCGCCGTGGTATGGCCCCAGGAAGCTGGCTAGATGGAGTGTGTAGCTCGGAGCTACTCTGACATTCGGCCGATCCCAGGGAAGCCGCACATGTGCCTCAAAATATTTTAAAATATCTCTAACATCTCTCAATAAATTTGGTACAATAAAAATAAAAAAAACTACAAAAGAGCTAATTATAAATTAAATTATAGTGCAAAAAAACTTATAACATTGCAAATCTAAAAACAATAAATAATGAAAGTGCTAATCATTGAATTCTGTGCTGTTCAAGCATCTTTTAACTAAGGCTATTGAGTCTACAAAAAATTGACCTTTCTTGCTTTAGCATTAGCAAACTCCTTCAACAATATTTCAAAGTCATTCTCTTGAGCAATGGCATTCTCACCCACCAGCCTTTCTTGTGACATTGAAGAACGTAGGCAATTTTTTATTATTTTTAATTTTGAGAAGCTTCTTTCACCACTGCGACAAGCTACTGTGATGGGGAGTGTCAACAGTATGTGAAGTGCTATAGCTACATTTGGAGCAAAACCATTCTTGACTGTGTAGCCCAGAACGTCAATTGGTTTCATGCTTGCTGATTCAACAGGAGCCAAGACAATTAGCTCTTCACACAATTGCATTCCATCAATATGTTCATCCTTGGTCTTTACATCAGTTAACCCATCTTGTAACTCCATACAGCTCTTCAAGAGTTGCTCCTTATTCATGTCTTTAACCGATTGCCGCCCGCCGGCCATCATATGATGGTCATGCAGCGCGGCTCTCATTCTGGGAGGGTGTCATATGATGGCCTCCCATTTAAACAGGGAATGCGCGTGATCGTGCACGTGCATCCCTGTTCCTTCTCCTCACAGAGACACCGCTTGTCACCGACGGTGGTAAACAGCCATTGGCCGGTGGCTGTTTACCACATGATCGGCTGTGATGCTTTCACAGCCGATCACTAGATGTAAACAAACCGCAGTAACGAGATGTTACTGGGTTCTCCTCCTCACACACACACACAGAATTGATTCCATCAACTGTTCTCCAGTTGAACTATGAACTGAGATTAATCCAAGAAACCTTTCTTCGATTTTCACTTCAGGGCTTTCTGTTATTGAGTCCCCCTGTATGATTGACACAAACCTAACAATGATGGTCATCTGTTCCACAAAAGCAACATCTGGGGTGTAGTCAAAAATGATGGAATAGTACTTGGCATTTTTTAATAGTAGAATAATCTGTCTGTGTATTTCTTTAGCTATATGGCCAATTAATTCATTTTGTATATCCTTTCCCAGATAGTGACAATGAATTTTCGGAATTTGTTATTTTTTTAAGGTGGTTTTGCATCACTGTATCAAATATGGCCAACATTTCCACAAGTTGCAAATAATTACCATTGTTTGCACTGTAAAATGTGTCATTGCTTCCTCTGAAACTCAAGCACTGCTTACCAAGATACTGGACGATGACTACAAGGCGCTGTAGAACACTTTGCTAGTGCTGAGTTTCGGTTGTTAATAACCTCTGGTAAGCTCGGTCAATCGTGTTTCCTGATCCAAGCCTCATCAATAACTCATTCCACCTTCCCACAGAAGCAAGAGGATATGCAGACTGTTTGTGTACTGTCAAATTATTCAATATATTTTTACAGTCGACGCCTCCAGCAATCGGACTTATTTCTTTGTTTGCAACAAAAACAAAACACTTTGTTTAGCTTGGTAGAGTAGATTAGCCAATGTCTCATCTGCACTTCCCCATTTTCAAGGCGGCGTTTGTAATGGACTGCTGTAAAATGTCTATTAGAGGCATCCCTGTGAAGTGCAAAGCGTTTATTTGGTTTTGATGGGCCTTTCATTACGATGGTATCCCGACATGACATAGTGATGACATTTGGCCAATCCGCTGGATCAGAGATATCCAGTGGTAATGACGTTATCTCTAGTAGTTTTGGTGATATTGGAGAGTTCACTTCTTTAGTATCTGTGTCACTTTTCTCTTCAACAGATTGCTCACTAATAGTTGTCGATGCTGAAGCACCCACCGACATGGTTGCTGAAGGTCCTTCACCGATATCCCTATGCACAGGATTGTCTTCAACTTCACAATCTGGTTCATCATCCTTAACTTGTGTGGATTTCTGCTCCTGGTCAGCACTGAAGATTTTTTTTTAATGATCCAGCCATTTTTTGGGCATCTTCTTCTCAAAGTTTTCTTTTCCTTTTGAAACCCGCACCCGACAACTTCTTACATGGAGGTCCAGTCATTGTATAACGGAATCAATCTGCTGCGGAAATAAACGAATAATTAACCCCTGAATGACAAATTGGGTTTTGGTTTCGGCTCCCATCTAGGACAAGAGCCATTTAGTCAAGTGATCGTTGATTGGTTTTCACAGTGACCACTTGATTTAAAGCCAAAAATATTGGTTGATCCTTTTTGAATAATGGAAGAACCAAGGGAAGAGGGGATTTTTTCGGTGCTTAGGTAATTTGAATAGAGCAACAGAGAAAAAGCAATACATAAAAGCAATTATTTTATTTTCATGTATTAAAATTAACACATAACATGTGTTACGTAGATATCTACATATACAAAAGTTACAAATAATGACTGGTCCACATAACAGACAGATTGAAGTGCTTGTAATCGACTATCCTGACATGTTTGAAATAGCTTCTTCAGAGGTTATACAAGCTAATAACAAATAACAACAAAAACAAAAATTAATTACAGTCAATACAATGATAATAAAATGCAATTATTGCATACAATGTTTGTATAACACATTACTGTGACCTCCACACCTAGAGCTTCAAAAAGGTGCATACTATCCCCCTAAATCCACGGTCTCATGCAGAAGCACCAGTCTTGATGTAATGAAAATTAAAACCTAATGAACGAGCTTTCAGCTTGTGGGTGTAAGTGTCCACTGTTGTAGCGGTACATCGCAATCCAGGTGCATTTAGTTCTTATCAGCATATTGGCTTACTACTACATTCTCAGCCAGACACCATATTCTGCATTAGTAAGTATTGCCATGACAATTGACTTCACCTTGATACCATATGTTTCTTTTATATAAGTTTGTGTGCATACGGTTCACACTATACTGTTTGTAATTTATTTATTCCTAATTCTTGAATATTAACTATACTCAAGTTTATTCATGGAGGCCCCCTGCCCCTTTTCTTATGTTAGAAGATATTCTTAATTAATAATGAAATCCATGCACCCAGCTTGATTAATAAGAGAATAGATTCTGTACTTTGGTAGTGTATCTTGTGTCCTTTTTTTATTATTGTCCAGACTGGCTCCCATCTATGTCCTCCTGAGCCATTTGCCCAGCTGTTGAATGAGTGGTTCTGCACACTTTTCATTACATCAAGACTGGTGCTTCTGCATGAGACGGTGAATTTAGGGGGAGGGTAAGCGCCTTTTTGAAGCTCTAGGTGTGGAGGACACTAATGTGTTATACAAACATTGTATGCAATAATTGCATTTTATTATCATTGTATTGACTGTAATTCATTTTTATTTTTGTTGTTATTTGTTATTAGCTTGTATATCCCCTGAAGAAGCTATTGCGAAACATGTCGGGATAGTCGATTACAAGAACTTCAATCTGTCTGTTATGTGGACCAGTCATCATCTGTAACTTTTGTATATGTAGATATCTACGTAACACATGTTATGTGTTAATTTTAATACATGAGAATAAAATAATTGCTTTTTATGTATTGCTTTTTCTCTGTTGTTCTATTCAAATTAACTAAGCACCGAAAAAATCCCCTCTTCCCTTGGTTCTTCCATTATTCAAAATATTCTAATTGGGATGAGATGCCATTCTTTTTGGGTGTTGATGGAAGCTAGAATCAAATTTTGAAAAAATTGGTTGATCCTAGTCTGTATGGCTTCCTAGACAAATAAATCCCTTCCCCATCCACCCACATGAATTTGTGGGCATATGGCTGAGGATTGGACAAGCCCCTGAGGCTTGTCCAATTCTCTATGCAATATTGGAAAGCCAGATTGAGGGAACCGTATTGGAGGATGGAAGTTAAAGTGGAACTTTAGTCAGAAAATGAAGTCCTGCTCGATCACTTCGGGCTGGCTCCTTTTGCAGGTATAGCTATGTAAAACATTAAAAATATGTGTCTATACTATGTACAATAAAGTAATATACTGTCTCCCCCACTCTGCACATGCTCAGTTGCTCAAAATTTTAGGCACCTTTAGGCACTGCTGCATTTGTAGAGGCCTGCTGACAGCCTTGAAACAGAATTAAACCCTCCTATATTTTACAGCCAAGGAAGCTGCTTCTGTTTAATCTGCAACTGCCATGGTGCTGCACATGTGATCAGTTATGACACCAGCCTTATGAAGCTTTGACAGTTTGGTTGAGAAATTATGTGACCGATAGCAATCCCAACATTCCAGGAATATAGCTTTTTTTTTTTTTTTTTTTTTAAACCATCAAATCAAACCATCATAAATTGGTTTAGTTGCATTTATGATTTACTTCTGCTCAGGGGTTCTGGGCTTCAAGAAATGCTGGATGCAATTTACAGCAAACACTGATTTTGGTAGCATAATTACTAATGTGAAATATATGTTCACTGCTAAAAACATTATTTTTTAACCAGTTTTAATGCTTTAATGTGGAAACAGTATGGGAGGGAGTTAATGAAGGGAGGGAACCGGGGGGAGTTATTGATGAAGGGCAAAAAGTACAAAACATATTACAGCGCACACATTCAAGAATGACATTTCCTGCAGGCTTGTTAAAAACACCTGAACATATTCAAAAAATATGGGGGCTTGGTCACACTATATGGTTATATAGTGCTAAGCCCACTTACTGCATCAAAGTACCCCGAATTAGTGGGTCCTACTCTAGTTATAGAATGAAAGATCCTACATCTCAACCATGGCAGCCAAACTCCTCTATGTGGGAGAACTGAACGGATTCCTCCTATGCACTGGTGGCCACTAAATAAGAGATAAGGAAGAGGGGAAGGGGTGCTCCAGCCCAAAAATCTGGCCTTTGTACATGCCAGGCTGCCTGCTGCTTCTGTTCTGTGTCAGTGCAGTGCCTCTTCCTGTTCCAGCCAACCCAGGCTCCACCTGACCAGAGGTTTTTGTGTGTGTGTAACAGATGCATTGTGTGTTTTCGGTGTCTGTGTGAGACTGTAAGGGATGCCCATCAAATGGCATCTCACCAGTGTATATCAAATGAAGCCTCACCTCTGCTCATCAAATACAGTCTCAGCTCTGCCCATCAAATACAGTCTCACCTGTGCCCATCAAATACAGCCTCACCAGCACCCATCAAGGCCACTTCACCAGTGCCAATCAATGCAGCCTCACCTGTGCACATCAAATGAAGCCTCACCTCTGCCCATCAAATTCCATATCACCTGTGCCTATCAAATACATCCTCACCAGCACCCATCAAATAAAGACTCACCAATGTTCATCAAATACAGACTCACCAGCGCCCATCAATGCCGTTTCACCAATGCCCATCAAATACAGACTCACCAGCGCCCATCAATGCAGCTTCACCGGCACCCATCAAATACAGACTCCCCAGCGCCCATCAAATACAGACTCACCAGCGCCCATCAATGGCGCTTCACCAGCACCCATCAAATACAGACTCACTAGAGCCTATCAAATACAGACTCACCAGTGCCCATCAAATACAGACTCACCAGTGCCCATCAAATACAGACTCACCAGTGCCCATCAATGCAGCTTCACCGTCACCCATCAAATACAGACTCCCCAGCGCCCATCAAATACAGACTCATCAGTGCCCATCAATGCCACTTCACCAGCACCCATCAAATACAGACTCACCAATGCCCATCAAAAACAAACTCACCAGTGAAATTACATGATATTGTGGCAGATAATAGCTGGCGACGCTCTAGATGGCCCCCCGTCACAGCGTGATCCCAGTTGGGGTGACGGGGGAGCCAGATGGAGATCGCGGAAAGTCGTAGTTACACCTTTCACTTAATTGTAACAGTTATATCTTAATCTGCGTCATTGAACTGACATTATATAGATGTGAATACGCAATCAGAGGTAGAATGCTGGATTTACATTTGTATTCGCAATTTTCATTTTTCCCTTTTCTTCTCTCTCCTTTCTTTCCCTTTCCTTTTTTTTTTTTTTCTCTCGCTTTCCTCTTTTTTGGATGTCAAACCACAACATGTAGTTCACCACTACTTGTAATTGTTCTGTTGTGTTGTACTATTTGAAATTTTCAATAAAAAATAATAAAAAAAAAAAAAAAAAAAAAAACTCACCAGCACCCATCAAATACCATCTCACCAGCGTCCATCAAATACAGACTCACCAGCGCCCATCAATGCTGCTTCACCAGCACCCATCAAATACAGACTGACCAGCGCCCATCAATGCCGCTTCACCAGCACCCATCAAATACAGACTCACCTATGCCCATCAAAAACAAACTCACCAGCACCCATCAAATACCATCTCACCAGCGTCCATCAAATACAGACTCACCAGCGCCCATCAATGCCGCTTCACCAGCGCCCATCAAATACAGACTCACCAGCGCCCATCAATGCCGCTTCACCAGCACCCATCAAATACAGACTCACCAGTGCCCATCAATGCCACTTCACCAGCACCCATCAAATACAGACTCACCAGTGCCTATCAAATACAGACTCACCAATGCCCATAAAATACAGACTCACCAGCGCCCATCAATGCAGCTTCACCGGCACCCATCAAATACAGACTCCCCAGAGCCCATCAAATACAGACTCACCAGCGCCCATCAATGCAGCTTCACCGGCACCCATCAAATACAGACTCACCAGCGCCCATCAAATACAGACTCACCAGCGCCCATCAATGCCGCTTCACCAGCACCCATCAAATACAGACTCACCAGCACCCATCAAATACAGACTCACCACCGCCTATCAAATACAGACTCACCAGTGCCCATCAAATACAGACTCACCAGTGCCCATCAAATACAGGCTCACCTATGCCCATCAAAAACAAACTCACCAGCACCCATCAAATACCTTCTCACCAGCGTCCATCAAATACAGACTCACCAGCGCCCATCAATGCCGCTTCACCAGCGCCCATCAAATACAGACTCACCAGCGCCCATCAAATACAGACTCACCAGCACTCATCAATGCTGCTTCACCAGCACCAATCAAATACAGACTCACCTGTGCCCATCAAATACAGACTCGCCAGCTCCCATAAAATACAGACTCGGGTGGGGGGACATTTGGCAGACTAGTCAATATAATACATATACACTCACACACATTTATTACATCACATATACAATCTCATTAACTCATTCTCATTAAGAGAGAAAGCAAAAGTTTTTACTTACCACACCAGTAACACCTGTTTCTCGCTGGCACCAAGTCTCCTGTACTTCCTGTGTACCTGCCAGGTTGCGTGTTCTGTGTCGGTGCGGTGCCTCTTCCTGTTCCAGCCAGCCCAGGCTCCACCTGTCCCCAAGCCCGGAGAGCCGCCACCATGCTGTATCCCATGATGCATGCATCCTCCAGCCATACTCTGCTCCAGGAGAGCGTGGGGGGGGGGGGGGCTGTGCTGCTGGACACAGGACATGGACACACACTGTAGAGTGGAGAGCGGCCTCAGTGGGATATAACATGTCACAGACTGACAGTCGAAAGCGGAGAGGGGAGGGGGGCTGCTGCCTGACACTGACACACAAAGAGTGCCTGGGGGTTGCTGGACTGGACACATATTACACTTTTACTGGCTCGCTGCATGATAGCAGAGCAGAGAGGGTTGGATTACTGTCTGTGTGGACTGGAAACACATCAGCGTAGAGCCAGAGTGGGGGGGGGTGGGTGGTGGGGGTGGCACTGCTTAACATGGCAGGGTAGTTGCAAGGACAGTGCAGGAGTAAAATAGCCAGTGGCCAGGCGCCCTAGGCGGCAGTGCGCCCTAGACGGCCTAGTGGTAGCACCAGTCCGGGTCAGGAGTACATGATACAAGAGGATGAGGAGGGTGCAGTACTGGGGGGTTAGTAGGAGAACATGGAACTGAAGGGTTAGGAGGCATGGTATTGGGGATTAAGAAAACATGGTCCTGGGGGGTCAGGAGGGCACACTACAAGGGTGGTCTGGAGGGCACAGTACAGGAGGGTGTGGAAGGCATGGTATGAGTAGTCTGGAGGGCATGGCACAGGGGCATCTGGAGGGCATGGTACAGGGGGGTCTGGAGGTCATGATACTGGGAGGGTCTGGAAGTTATATATGGAGGGGGGACAGAAGGGCATGGTACTGGGGATCATGAGAACACACGGAGGCATCAGGAGGAAGTTAGCTGCACAGCAACGCAAGGAAGCTTCTGTGGCAGAGCTACCTGTTCTGGTGCTGACCTTGCCAGTTCTCCTCTCTCATCACACAATATCACTGACAAACAAACCCAGTTGAATGAACTGGAGAGGAGGACCAGCGTGGATCAGCATATTGTACTCACGGATAGATGGCCATTAGCAAATCCTAGGCAGCAGAGGCATTTCTGGCACCACAGTTGCACAAGAAAGGGGCATGCCCCAGGGGTGGGGAATGCCCATGCCTAGAACTGTCTTTGACTGTTTTCTGGCTTGAGCGCTCAGAAGACAAGAGATCTGAGTTTATCCCTTATCTCCACTGCTCTTCCAATTGGGGGAACACTTACAGGTCATCAGGGCACTGCCTTGATCTCAAGCTATCTCTCACCTGCCCGGGGTCGACATGTAGGGTGCGATCGATGGGTTGCCAACCCCAGCTCTAAGCTTTATAATCCTCCTTAGCTAATAGCTATACAAATATAAATCCTTGCAGTCAATATATTTAATAGTTGTAGTTGTTTGTACACCTTGTGGTTATAGGTAAAAAATATAATGAACTGTGTAAACCTATACCTACTATCACCTTGAAAAGGAATCTGTATTCAAGTTGCAGACCCTCTAGGAAAAGCTTCTAGTGTAGAGTGTTTATTCTGACCATGCAGCATGCTATTTCTAACAAAGTTGCTTTAATGATAAATGCTGTTCTACAGCATACTGCTGCAGCTGTTGCAATAATAGAATAAAAAACAATGTTTTCTTTATATAAGAAAGGGCCATATGTCTTGCTCTCAGGAGTCTGCCTGCTTGCTTGCCATTGTTTTAGACACACTAAATGAATGTGTTGGTAAAACCCGGAAATTAAAAGTTCACTATTTGCTCACTATTTATAACTGCAATGGTAATACATTTGTCAAAATGGGATGTTGATCCTAGAAGTTTAAGCCAGAGCTTCCTGTAATATGGGGGCAATGCTATTTACTGTATCTACTCCTACAGCTGTGGTAGTATTGACAGCCCATTGTGTGCAATCCTGGTAATATTAATTGAAATTAACTATAAACATGTTCTATGAGTTCCTGGCTTCTGAATGACATCCTTACTGTATAAATACTCCAATGAAATATATCACATCCCTTATATATATTTGCAACAGAAAAAATGAACCAATCAGTGGGACTTTTTTGTACATGAATAATAGCTATTTGAAAAAATCTAATTCAAGATTTCTATTCAGTACAAAGAAAAATGTTTTTGAGTTATAAAACAAACACCCTAAAATAGTCAACTGTGCCTATTTAAACATAAAACAAAGGAATACAAGTAAACCACCTCTAAATAACATCCAACGCTTTTACAAATCCAAACAGTATAGTTCCAATACCGTTATAGTTGCAGTATAGTTATGTGGACCTCTATTGGGCCATGAAAACCTTGACACATTTTGTGGATTATTCACTTCTTCTGGGGGAATATTGAGGGGAAATCCACTCTTTTTTTATAAATTGTATTTTTATTAGATTTTCAGGACAAGTACAATGTAATTAAGCATTGCAAAATTAGTTGAACATAAATGATTGAAAGGTATAACAAAAACTATGACTGTAAGAGCTAGAGGTTAACATCCACATATGCAGGACACAGATGTGAGCTGCATGTTTTAGCATAAGAAGTAAATATCATACAGTTTATAAAAGAAAAAGTAACTTAAAACAGCAGGCCAGAATGCCAGAGTGTGAGGAGGGAGGAGGCAACCTGTACTAGTATAGGGAGGAGATAAATGAGAGAAAAGGAAATACCAAGAGGAGGATGACACGACTCCATTATTGGTTACTGATGATTACCGGGCGGGGGTCCCATATTCCGACCGATCCCAGGGTTCCCAGATTTTATCAAACTGGGGGACGAAATCATGTACAGTGGCTATCAGGTACTCCATTCTCCGTATCTCAGCCATCAGGTGAAGAAACCTGGGCCATGGAGGGGGTGCACCAGATAACCAGCACAGCGGGATAAGCCTCTTAGCAGCTAATAGAATATAGGAAATAAATCTAGGAGATTTAATTTAGCATCAAGTTTAGCATCTAAAATATCCGGGGGTTAGGATCCCCCGTGGGGAGGATGGTCCCATGTCGGGGGCTGGAGAAGCAGCAGCTGGAGGGTTACCAGAATTCTCCATTCCCAGGGATAGGTCCATACTGGAGAAGGGGTCTGCGGGAGAATGTGAGGATGGAAGCTGAGATCTTGTAACAAAGCGGTCCATATTAGGCCCTTTTAGCTGTTCAGGCAGGGGTTTATAGTATTCCTGTTGCTGGCCAATTTTTCCCATGGGGTGGTTTAGTAATGTAATGAACAAGCAAGCTTACCCCCGGAGCTTTTACAGGCTAGTGTAGTGTTGCAGGGGTCTTGGAGAGCAGATAGGACCTTGAGCTCATTTAAGTGTCATGTTTGGTATTGGTAGTGGGGCTCATAGCATGTTTGTAATACTACTGTACTTCTCCTTTGCTCAATTAAGCTGTGGTGGTGATGTATGGGGAGTACTGGGAGTAGCAAGATGGCCGCCAGCCTCCGGGGTAGGCCAAAGCCGGGGCCTATCCTAAAAAACTGCAGCCATGTGGTCCCGGTTCTGTATTCTATATTTTTTTTAAGAGAAGAGAAGAAAAAAAAAAGGGGGGGGGGGAGGGGATAGAGCACTGGTCACAAGAGGAAGCTGTGCTAATGGGGGGTCGTGGACCCAAGGGTAGATTGGTGAGGTAAGATTGCTTCCCAAGCAGGGAGTATATGTCGATTAGATGGACGGTAGAACAAAAAAGGAAAAATACACAACAAAAAATAGGAACCAGCACTAACAGTGCTCAGGGCAGAGACACGACACAACAGTGTCTAGGTGCCCTGGACGGGGGTAAAAGTCTAGTGAAACCGAGCGTGAGCAGGGATCACAACCACAGAGCATAGCCATATAGGTGAACCTCAGCCATTCAAGTAGATGGAGTGTGACCATAATCCCTCTGAGGTAGGGGGTGTGGCGACATGGCTCCCATGTTGCTTTGATCCATAGGCACTATATCATTGTTGGATGGGACAACATTCCAGATCTTCAACATCCGTAAACCTTGCTGTACTGAGGTTACGACATGTTTGGAGCCCGCGTGAGTGATGGAGAGTTTGGCAGGTGCAATCCACTGATATTGGATTTGGTTGTTACGCAGGGTTTTAGTGATGTTGTTAAGTTGCCTGCGTATACTCAGGGTATGCTGGGATAAATCAGCAAAGATCTGAAGTTGAGCATATGGATCGGGGAGTGTTGGTAGCGCTCTCACTTTTTGCATAAACTGTTCTTTAATGTGAAAAAAGTGTACCCTGAGAATAACATCTCTGGGTACGGAGTCCGGTAGAAACGCAGGTTTTGGCAACCTATGTATCCGATCAATAAGCAATTCCATATTTTTCGCTTCAGGCAGCAGTGATTTAAGCAGGCCTTTAGCAAAGGCAGGCAGATCAGCATTTGGAATGGACTCGGGCACCCCTCTGATCTTGAAATTATTGCGCCTGGCTCTGTCCTCTGAATTTGCTAATTTGTCGGTCAGCCATTTAGTTTCCTGTGCCTGTGCCTCATGCGAGTCGATTAAATCATTAATGGTGGCAGTCATGGTATCCATGTTAGTTTCCAAATGAGTGACCCTGGTATCCATTAGGCCCAATTTGCTATCAAATCCTTGCATGAATGAAAGCATATCGGATTGCAGAGAGCTACGGAGTGAAATAAGCATCTCTTTCAGGGTAGTATTAATAACAGTCTGTCCTATGGTGGGGAAGGAGGTAATGGCATCTGGCTGGGGGCCTGGTGCAGGTGTAGGAGAGGGAAGCTCTCTTGAGTTACAGCCATCCCCACCTAACTCTGAGGCATCCAGCCTCATTTTACTTTTGACTGGACTCTGGGTAGTAGGAGTCCCGGGGGGGGAGCGGAGTGGATCGCCATCCTTAGAAGAGCTTACCATAGTAGTAGGCGAGTCGCTGGATTCAGTGCTTCCATGCGGGGAGGATACGGCCGCTGTGTATGCGAGGCTCCCGGACAGAGCGGCGCCATCTTGGCCTCGCCGCGCTGACGGCTGATACATAAAAGCCGTCAGCTTACGGGGCGGTCTGGAGTCCTTTCACTTCAGCGACATCCTCCCGTGGTAGAGCAGGAGGTTAGTCACCGTGTGCTCGGTATGGGCTGAGGTATGCGGGAAGTCGCTCAATGCCGCTGTGGATGTGGAGAGCTCAGATCTCAGGCGGCCATTCCAGTCACGCGCCGGCCACGCCCCCCTGTATTCTATATTTTCAGGACCCTCCCGGGCCAATAGATTGCCCGCCGCCCGGGGATGTAGCACTCCCCCAGTGGGGAGAAATTCCGGGGGAGACCGGAGCACAGCCCCTCAGAGAACTCACTGCGTCCAGGAGGTGTAGTGGGGCCTGGATGGCAGACCGGGAGGTGGCGCTTGATCCTGGAGTTCCTGAATCAGCCAATGGAGTCCCAGAGTGCCCGTCCTCTGCCGCTGTATCCCAGAAGTCTCTGGGGGAGCGGTACCTGTTGTGCAGTGAGGGAGAGGACGAACTGCTCCCAGGCAGGATAGGTGGAGTATGGCAGGCTCCGGAGAATCCCAGGCCTCAAGATGGCGCCCACAACTCTGGCTGAGATGCAGGCCTCAGGCTGACACAAATGGCCAAAATCTAGCAATTTTTAGGCAGGGATGCAGTGGGGAGAGCCTTGGCGCTGGTCAGGTTGGAAATAGCCACGGATGAGCGTGGATTCAGTTTCCCGATCGGAGCTCAGCTCCCATGCGTTGGACGTCCAGACACGCCCCCTCCGGGGGAAATCCACTCTGCAGCATATAGTACCAGCACAATGTGCTCACTAGGTTAATTTAGTCAAAGGATCAAATCAATGCAAGTTGTACCTACCAGGCAGTCCAGAGAAGCATGATTAATAGTATCTCCCTCTCCAATCCATATATTCCTGGGGGCTTTTTTTGGCTTGTGTCTCTCCAAAACTAATTCATTTTGGTTCATTTGGGCTCATGACAAACCCCTTAACTTCTCTCCCATGTGCTCACAATCTCCTTAATCACTTCAGTAAGCTGTCATACTACAAGGTTAACTTTACCAAATCACTGATATTAGGCCTTAGAATTTGCCCTACTATGAAATGTGGTTTATCAGAGCAGCTCCCATATACCTGGAGTGACGCAGGGATACCTTATCTAGGCACCAAGCTTACATCAAGCGCAACCTCACTGGCAGCAGACAATTTTGTGCTTCTGATAGCTAAATTGGACAAACTTTTAGGGGTGGCAGGTTAGCCTCCTTCAATATGACAATGCTCTCACAAATCTTATACATATTTTTCACCCTTCACATTTCAATTAAAGCAAAATATCCTCAAAAAATACATCTGGAAATTTAAAAGGGTTAGATGTTCACATACCCTTCTAATTAAGCACAGAAGTGTTGGAGGTGTAGGATTGGTGGATATTAGAGACTACCTTAATGCAGCACACTTAGACCAATTGAGATGTTGGTTCAGAGGTTCATTTGAAGTACTATGGCTGGAGATTGAGTCCTCATCAACTTTGGTGTCTGATTTGCGAATGCTATTATTAGCTGATATGTAAATTGAGTGCGAAGCAAGGTTACTTCCTCCGATGGTTCAGGAGTCTGTTTGTAGCTCACATAATTGGGAGGTGTAGTTTCCTATATTGGTACTAGAATTATTGATACAGTTGCTTTCTGTCTGACAGTTACGTATTGATCATTTTTACATGGGACCCAACCCAACCACCAAGAGCTTGGAGTACTTGGTGGAAGAGTTTAACCACTTAAGCCCCGGACAAAAGATATATATATAGATGAGGTTATTGGTCAAATGATAAATTAATAAAAAGGTACCACATCCCAGTTAATGAATATTTAAAGATATGGGAAAGAAGCTAGCAGGGGACTGGAGGGTAACCAACCCCCGGGATTTTTAAGACGGTACCAAATTTATAGACAGTAGATAAAAATCAATAACGTTTTATTAAATATACAAAAGCATTTCCAAGAAAGGAAAAAATGTTCATGTAAACACAATATGGCAAATCTAAGTATACAAAAGCTGGTGCAGAATCATACAGAACCCCACATATTACCACATTTGTATATTATTTATGCTGCATTATTTCTTTCTACATGTTTCGCTCTTCTGAGCTTCTTCAGGACACTGCAGCATGCACCGATATATAGAAAAACTGAAAATATACAAAAATAATCAATTAAAAGGGAGAATTTTTTGAGACAATCAATGTGCCCCACAAAATTCAAAGCACACATTCAATTTGTTTGAGATAACGCATCCGCTCTGATCTCACTTGACCAGGACAGCTTCCTACTTTAACAGTTAAATTTATCAGGACAAGGACATAACTATAAGTAGACAACAAAGTGATTGTAAAACATTCAATTTTTGGATAAACTCCAATATTGTAAACATAAACAGGTAGTAACAAGATTCTCCAATTTGGGGATTACAATTAGGTTTTTATAAAGTGGCCGCCTTACCCTTTGGTCTGTGAGTTCATATTTGTTTGTCACAGTATTGAAGTCAGTTATTGATAAGTGAAGAAAATCACAACATATACATGAGGATATAGTAAGAACGCCATTGAGGAGCCTTGACATTCCCCCGGAGTCTGTAGAGGCACGAGAAAAAGAATAAAATACATCTAAATTTCTACGTTTGAAATTGAATAGCAAGTGGTGATCGAATCAAAGGCGTACCTGGAAAGTGTCCAGGAAGTAACTGTATTAGAGCCAATTTGGGGGTATCAAACGACAAGTAATTTTACGATCATCCGTGTGTTGTCAGATATAGTTGAAAAATATGTATTGAGGCAAAAAGCATTTACCTATGCAGATCAAAAACAAGAGAAAAAAAGAAATCTTTCATCAATGAATACCATCATTGGGCTTGGAATCAGGGTGAAGTTACCCAGCTGAGCTTAGAAGAAAATCTTCTAAGTCCCACACAAATTTCAGGCTCATACCTGTTTTCAAAACGATGTTTAAACCAGTTTGGTTACGTTTCAGTCCACTTCCGAGTGTCCGGGGATCCCTCTCCGTCAATTGCCTAGCCGGCACTGACGGGGCTGGCGTTTTATCTCGTGGCTCCAGCCCGGCGGTGTCTGACGTCACCGCCGGGCTGCGGGTGTGTCTTCAAAAATGACTTCCTTGCTGCGTGCACGTGTGGTATTGCGCATGCGCGAAGGACATAGTTTACGTCATTACAGCGCATCGGCCATTTTGGAAAATGGCAAGAGTCAAGGCTTTTCCCACCATTGTCTGTCTGCGCCTGCGCGGATAACGACAGCAGCGTCTTTCAAACGCAGGCGACCATGATGGAAACGGGCAGTATACCTAATCGTATACCAGACAGATAAATAAGCTGCATGAGCACGGGGAAAGGAATGGCAGAGTAATATTGCCAACCTCTGAAAGTTCCCCGGTTCCAAAGGATGGCAAAAAGGAAATTGCAGACAGCGGGCAAATAAATCCTCTCACTTAGAGTAGGGGCAAGCTGGCGAAACCTATAATTGGCTAAATAAGCTGTGAGTCAATCTTGCCCCGGGGGCGCCCGTACAGACTCACTAAGAAGGAAAATATAAAGGCTCCTCATGGCAATTCAAAGTCATAAACAATATTCATTAAACATTAATATACAAAAAAATCATATTGAACACAGATGTGTATTGAAATATACTCACATCCTATGGGGCGGAAGGAAAGGAAAAACAAAAACAAAAACAGGCACAGACACAAACATAAAAAAATAAAAAAAATTCTATATACATCCTGAGTCATGGCTAATTTGCTTGAAATTTAAATTTAGAGAAAAGGTTCATAAGGTTGTAATTAAACTGATGATGTAAACCAAAGTGTCGACTAATTGGAGTCTCCATCTTTTTCCCCCGCACCAGGGACACATGGTTCCTGATGCGGTGGAAAAAGGGACGCTTAGTTTTGCCTATATAAAAAGCATCGCACTGGCAAATCATAATATACACTATACCCACCGATTGGCAGGTCACTGCGAATTTGGGTTTGAACAAATGACCATTAGGCAGTAATATAGACCCAGATACATGTAGGTACCTACAAAAACCACATTTGTGGCAGGGAGCACATCCCTTTCGTTTTTTTCCCACTGTTGGGAGAGGGGTAAAGTGGCTCTGGACTAGGGAATCCTTCAGAGAACGTGATCTTCTGTAGGTGATTCCCGGGTGATCCGGAAGATGTTTAGCTAATACTGGATCCCCCTTCAGAAGATACCAATATCTCTGAAGGATCCCTTTTACTTGCGAGTGTTGTTCATTAAATGTAGTAATGAATCTAACACCAGAGGCCGTTTTAGGTGGTCTGTGACCATGTATTAAGACGGCCCTGTTTTGTTTCCTAGCTTGCGTGTATGCCCTTTTTAGGCTTTTATTGCTGTAGCCCCTTTGGCGTAGGCGCAACCTTAGTTTCCTAGCCTCCAGAGCAAAATCCTCTTGATTACTACAGTTACGTCTTAGACGAAGGTACTGCCCATAGGGAGTGCTCGATATCAGAGGGGACGGGTGTGAACTTGATGCATGTAGTAGCGAATTAGCCGCTGTGGTTTTTCGGTGGAGAGTGGATTGGATCTCACCTCCCAAATCAGCGAAGATTTGTACATCCAAAAAAGTTATTCTGGAGAGGCTTTTTTCCATGGTGAATCTAAGATTGAAGGAATTAACCCCCAATAGATCCACAAAGGTGGCTAAGTCTGTCTCATTGCCTGTCCAAATGAAAAAAATGTCATCAATAAATCTCCGCCACATTGGAATTAAATCAAAAAATCTCTGAAGATTTTCCTGACGAAAAATTTGACGCTCCCATCCCCCCAGGTACAGGTTGGCGTATGAGGGAGCACACTTAGTCCCCATAGCCACCCCCTGCACCTGGAGGTAATGGGAGCGCCCAAACATAAAGATATTGTTGGTGAGGATGAAACGTAGGAGATCCAAAATGAACCTCATATAGTTAGGTGGGATCCCCCCACCCTCCACAATGAAGCTCTCGACAACCCGAACCCGCAAATCATGGGGGATTGAGTTGTACAAAGCCTCCACATCCAAAGTTACTAACCAAGTCCCCTCTGATATCGAGACTCCATCCAAGGCCCGCAATAGGTCGGAGGTATCACGTAAGTAAGATATCAGACCCTCCACATAGGGGCGTAAAAAGTCATCCACCAAAGCACTAGCATTCTCAGTCAAACAGCCTCTCCCCGAAACGATGGGGCAGCCTGGTGGTTTCAGGGGGTGTTTGTGCACCTTTGGTAGAGCATACATCGTTGGCGTTTTAGGATTGGGAACATGTAAATATTCCCAAGTCTTTTTCGTGATTGTTCCTTGTCTGTACCCTGATTCAATAAGCTTGCCAAATTGGGCATTGATATGTACAATGTGGCTTGCTGGAATTTTTCGATACCATTGTTTATTATTTAATAGGTCTAAAACCATTTTTTCATATTGTGTAACATCCATTATTACAAGGTTCCCCCCTTTATCGGCTGGTTTAATCATAATGGCCGTATTGGATTTCAACATAGAGAGAGCCTCCCTTTGTTGTTGGGTTAAATTAGATTGTTTTTGTCCCACCCATCTCGTTTTGATTATTTCTTTTGTAACCTGTTGTACAAATGCCCATATGTTGGGATTATTTTGTAGAATTGGAAATTTCGTCGATTTGGATTTGTATTCTTTGGCTATATATGAAGTATAGGGAATCTCAGATTGAGTGGCCTCTAAAGGCTCTAGATTTTGATCCGAGGACAACAATGATACCTCTTCAAGATCTATTTCATCAATCCTTCCTTCATCCCATAATTCCATTAGTTCCTCAATAGCTTTCACCTCAGAGAGGCTTAATCCCTCCACAGGTATATTAGCCTGTTGTAAATCTTGTCCAGGATTTTGTGGTTTATCAAAAATTACTTTGAACATAAGTTTTCGAGCAAATAAATATGTGTCCTTCACCAATTCAAACGTGTCAATAGGTTGTGCAGGGCAAAAAGAAAGGCCCAAATCTTAATATGGAGATTTGGGCTTCTGTGAGTGAACTAGAGGATAAATTAATTATTTCAAAGGGGTTTTGATCTGCCTCGAGTGGTTCGTGACCTGATCCAACGCTTTGGGAACAGGTTGACTGAAAATAGGGGCCGTGCGAAAACCCGACTCAGTGGCAACCGCGGCCCGCCCCTCATGTAGTTGAGGCGAGACCGCGGGTGCCTGTGAGTCGGGCCCTGCGTTATGATACACAAGTGAGGAAGAAGTGTTTGATTTTACCGAAAAAGCTGCTTTAGCTGCTGATGCTCTAGTGTGAATAAAAGTATTTAATGTGTGAGGAGTTGATTTGGTTTTTGAATTTCCTTCATTGTCATTGGTGCGCTTAGTGTGACGCGTTTTCGTACCCGATATTGTGGTAGCCGTGATCTGTGAAGAGGAAGAGGAAACAGATGAGTTAGAAGACATATCCGAGTCTGATTGCTCTAAAGCATTAGTCCTAATTTTGCCTTGTTTGACCATGAATTTTGTTTTACTATTTCGATTGGATGTCCAATTGTATGCCTGATTATTATCATAGGCCAGCTTGTCTCGCATACATTTCCTCTCTTTGTTTTGTATCAAGTTGGCTACATATTGTTCCAGATTAGTTTTTAAAGTATTTTCCCAATCTGAGAAGGATTCATGCCAGACCGCCTTACCATTTTCCTCGTGGAGTTTTTGAATCTCACTATCAATGATATTAAGCTCACTCGTATAATAAGAGCACAGTATCTGCATCATTGTGGTGGAACATTGTTGAAGATTAGCTTCCCATTGGAGTTTGAAAGTTGGATCTATTTTATAAATCGTGGGAAAGATTTGTATTCTCAAACCCCATGGGGATATCTCATCATCAATGTATTTACAAAAATATTGTTTATTCCAATATATACGTGATTTCTTCTTCAACATTCGTTGGAGTCTTAAGAAAAACCTGTCCAGAGATAATCCTCCTGTTGCTAAGCCTTGGGAGTGATGGAAAGTATCCATGAGCCCGTCAAATTCACTGCCGCAGTATTTAGCCATGACCCTAGAACAACAACAACAAAAAAAAAAAAAAAAATGTATGAAATCACCGCTAATGTCTATGGAGCTTTCAAAGAAACCTTACTACAAAGGACATTCATAAAAGGTTGAGACCAAACATAACCTCATCTAAAATACGGTGACTAGGCGAATAACACCCTTGTTATACTACAGACAAAAGATATATATAAGTATAAAATTAAGGAAAACCGCGCTCAACAACGGTGGGAAGTAGGAAAGGATAGCAATAACAGTGGCTACAGCCAAATACTAGTTATATCATTAGGTTGCTGCCACCCACAAAGAAAGAAACTCCAATAGGTGTTTCCTTCAACAATATGGTAACCGGGGTAATTGGCGCTACCTACAAATAAAACTCCTTACATGTATGTATATAAATATATAATCCCGAATATATCATGTATTCATCCTAGAGACTATATATATAATAAAAAGGGGGTATAACCCCAAAAAAGCTGATATTCTGCGATTTTTAATTTACAAGCTACTCAGATGTCCCAAAAAACAGCAAAATTCCTACTGTAGATTAATTCCTGAGATTGACAAATAGTTCCAGTATACGAAGGGAAAGGAAAGAACCAAAAACCAAACAACAACAAACAAAAAAACAAAAGATTTGTATCTGTATCACTAAAAAGCAATATTCCCTAAAATCGCATTATCGCCAAAATCTGGTTAAATAAGCAAATTCCCAGTAGGAGGCGTGTGTGAATGTGCTAGTGAAATTATAATCCCAAATATACAAACTATAAGTGCAAAACGCTAATATAGACATATATATAAAATAATTTGTTGCCTAAAATCGCATTATCGCCAAGATATGCAAGAATCCCAGTAGGAGGTGTATATAAATGTGCTTAATGAAATTAAAATTCAAAATATACAGCCTATAAATGCAAAATGCTAATATAAGCATATATATGAAAAAACAAAATATTAATAGTATATAAAAATTATATCAAAATTGTATCAAAAAAGTTCAAGTGAAAAAACAAAAAACAAAAAATATAAAAAACAAAAAAATATATAAAAAAGCAAAGAGTCAATTAACCCCCAAATTAAATAAACAATCCATAATAACCAAAAGTGCAAAAATAGTGTCCAAATTTCCAAAAAAATCTTCAATGGTGCAATTACAGAAAGTTCAAATGTGACTATAGTGCTTCTTGTGCAATCTCCAACGTGACTTCTGTGTTCCCCCACAAGGTACCCCACTCACCAGAAGAATACACCCCTGCAGGGGTAATTTGCCTTGAAATCAAAGTCTGCCGATATCCAGCTCTTCATTCGCATCCAGAGAGAGTTTTCTCAATCCCTGCTGCTGTCCAGCTCCTCAATCGCAACCAAGGGGAGATTTCATATATCCTGAGTCCATTATTGATCAATCGTTGTGCATAAGAGCAAGAGCTCTCTCAACTCTCTCTCTCATTGGGCAGGGGTAATGGGCAGCTGCCCAATGAGAGAGAGAGTTGAGAGAGCTTATTTAACCAGATTTTTTAGCCAATTATAGGTTTCGCCAGATTGCCCCTACTCTAAGTGAGAGGATTTATTTGCCCGCTGTCTGCAATTTCCTTTTTGCCATCCTTTGGAACCGGGGAACTTTCAGAGGTTGGCAATATTACTCTGCCATTCCTTTCCCCATGCTCATGCAGCTTATTTATCTGTCTGGTATACGATTAGGTATACTGCCCGTTTCCATCATGGTCGCCCACGTTTGAAAGACGCTGCTGTCGTTATCCGCGCAGGCGCAGACAGACAATGGTGAGCAAAGCCTTGACTCTTGCCATTTTCCAAAATGGCCGATGCGCTGTAATGACGTAAACTACGTCCTTCGCGCATGCGCAATACCATACGTGCACGCAGCAAGGAAGTCATTTTTGAAGACACACCCGCAGCCCAGCGGTGACGTCAGACACCGCCGGGCTGGAGCCACGAGATAAAACGCCAGCCCTGTCAGTGCCGGCTAGGCAATTGACGGAGAGGGATCCCCGGACACTCGGAAGTGGACTGAAACGTAACCAAACTGGTTTAAACATCGTTTTGAAAACAGGTATGAGCCTGAAATTTGTGTGGGACTTAGAAGATTTTCTTCTAAGCTCAGCTGGGTAACTTCACCCTGATTCCAAGCCCAATGATGGTATTCATTGATGAAAGATTTCTTTTTTTCTCTTGTTTTTGATCTGCATAGGTAAATGCTTTTTGCCTCAATACATATTTTTCAACTATATCTGACAACACACGGATGATCTTAAAATTACTTGTCGTTTGATACCCCCAAATTGGCTCTAATACAGTTACTTCCTGGACACTTTCCAGGTACGCCTTTGATTCGATCACCACTTGCTATTCAATTTCAAACGTAGAAATTTAGATGTATTTTATTCTTTTTCTCGTGCCTCTACAGACTCCGGGGGAATGTCAAGGCTCCTCAATGGCGTTCTTACTATATCCTCATGTATATGTTGTGATTTTCTTCACTTATCAACAACTGACTTCAATACTGTGACAAACAAATATTAACTCACAGACTTAAGGGGTAAGGCGGCCACTTTATAAAAACCTAATTGTAATCCCCAATTTGGAGAATCTTGTTACTACCTGTGTATGTTTACAATATTGGAGTTTATCCAAAAATTTTATGTTTTACAATCACTTTGTTGTCTACTTATAGTTATGTCCTTGTCCTGATAAATTTAACTGTTAAAGTACGAAGCTGTCCTGGTCAAGTGAGGTCAGAGCGCATGCGTTATCTCAAACAAATTGAATGTGTGCTTTGAATTTTGTGGGACACATTGATTGTCTCAAAAAATTCTCCCTTTTAATTGATTATTTTTGTATATTTTCAGTTTTTCTATATATCGGTGCATGCTGCAGTGTCCTGAAGAAGCTCAGAAGAGCGAAACATGTAGAAAGAAATAATGCAGCATAAATAATATACAAATGTGGTAATATGTGGAGTTCTGTATGATTCTGCACCAGCTTTTGTATACTTAGATTTGCCACTTAAGCCTCGGACCAATTGTCAGCCTAAGGACCAGAGGTCTTTTTACAATTTCGCACTGCACTGCTTTAACTGGTAATTGCGCGGTCATGCAATGTTGTACCCAAACGAAATTTGCATCCTTTTCTTCCCACAAATAGAGCTTTCTTTTGATGGTATTTGATTGCCTCTTCGATTTTTATTTTTTGCGATATAAATGGAAAAAGACAGAAAATTTGGAGAAAAATATATATTTTCTACTTTTTGTTATAAGAAAAATCGAATAAACTCAATTTTAGTCATACATTTAGGGCAAAATTTATTCAGCCACATGTCTTTAGTAAAAAAAAATGTCAATAAGCGTATATTTATTGGTTTGCGCAAAAGTTATAGTGTCTACAAACTAGAGTACATTTTCTGGAATTTACACAGCTTTGAATTTATGACTGCCTATCTCAATTCTTGAGCTAAAATGGCAGGGCAGTACTAACCCCCCCCCCCATGACCCCATTTTGGAAAGTAGACACCCCAAGGAAATTGCTGAGGGGCATGTTGAGCCCATTGAATATTTTTTTGTCCCAAGTGATTGAATAATGACACAATAAAGAAAAAAAAAAGGTTTACAAAAAGTTGTCACTAAATGATATATTGCTCACACATGCCATAGTTATATGTGGAATTGCATCCCAACATATATTCTGCTGCTTCTTCTGAGTATGGGGATACCACATATGTGGGACTTTTTGGGAGTCTAGCCACGTACGGCACCCCGAAAACCAATCACTGCCTTCAGGATTTCTAATGCCCCGTACACACGAGCGGACTTTTCAACATCCAAAGTCCGACGGACTGATTCCGTCAGACTATTCGATCGTGTGTGGGCTGCAACGGACTTTTGATTCACCAAAGTCTGACGGACTTTAAAATATGGAACATGCTTCAACATGCTTCAAATTTTTCCGATGGAACTCCGCCATTCGAAAAATTTGCTCGTGTGTATGCTATTCCGACGGACTAAAACCGACGCTAGGGCAGCTATTGGCTACTGGCTATGAACTTCCTTATTCGAATCCAGTCGTACGTCATCACGTTCGAATCCGTCGGAGTTTAGTGTGATTGTGTGTGGCCAAGTCCGCTCAGCCGAAAAGTCCGTCAGAACTCTGTCGGAACTTCGGCAGAACTCTGGCAGAACTCCTTCGGAAGTCTGTCGGACATAAATCCTCTCGTGTGTATGGGGCTTAAGGGTGCAAATTTTTGATTTCACTCCTCACTACCTATCACAGTTTCGAAGGCCATAAAATGCCAAAATAGCACAACCCCCCCCCCCCAAATGACCCCATTTTTGGAAAGTAGACACCCCAAGCTATTTACTGAGAGGCATGTTGAGTCCATGAAATATTTTATATTTTGCCACAAGTTGCAGGAATATTATTTTTTATTTTTTTTTGCACAAAGTTGTCACTAAATGATATATTGCTCACACATGCTATGGGCATAAGTGAAATTACACCCCAAAATACATTCTGCTGCTTCTCCCGAGTATGGGGATACCACATGTGGGGGACTTTTTGGGAGCCTAGCCATGTACGGGACCCCGAAAAGCAAGCACCGCCTTCAGGATTTAAATATAAAACGCTACCAAAAAAAACTGTTAGCGATCGCAGGGATCAGGCCTGACTCTGCGAATGCTGCAGTTATGTGTTTAGTGTTTTGTAAGTGACAGTGATCGATCGTTACTGCACTTGGGTGGGCTGGGCGGAGGGGCAAAACGCAGGTGCTAGCAGGTATCTGGGCTGATCCCACTAACAATGCGTTTTTTTGGAACCCTAAACTGCTGGGGACGCTAGTATAGATCTGATCAGATCAAATATTGATCTGTTCAGATACTATACCACTACGGGAGGTGTATGCTTTGTGCGTGGGCGTTAGCGGTACTGGCACTAACCTAGCGCTGCCTGGGGTGACGCAGACCCTGACCCTAAAACCTAATTGATATCACCCGCCGGGTGATCAGGGGGTTAAACCTTTATTGGGTAATAAATGGTGGGTGCCCTGATGCTATAAAAAGCAAACTAACTAACCAGAGTCACCCGTAACACTTATACGGTGATCACTGGTGAAAGGGTTAACTAGGGGCAATCAGGGGGTTAAAATCTTTATTAGGTAGTATATGGGTGTCCCCGACGCTATATAAAAACCTGACGGGGAACCTAAATAACTAACTGGCTAACCAGTGTCACCAGTGACACTTATACGGTGATCGCTGGTGAAAGGGTTAACTCTAGGGGCAATCGGGGTTAAAATCTTTATTAGGTAGTATATGGGGGTACCTAACGCTATAAAAACCTGGCGGTGAACATAAAAAATAACTGGCTACCTAGCAGCATCAGTGACACTAATGCAGCGATCAGAAAAACGATTGCTTAGTGACACTGGCAAAAGGGGGTGAAAGGGTTAACTCTAGGGGCAATCAGGGGGTTAAACCTTTATTAGGGTAGGGGGGGTAGGGGGCTACCCTGGACCTAACACTAACTGCCCTGACAGCTTTTACTGTCACAACTGACACTAAATGCAGTGATCAGTAAATAAATGATCACTGAAATCAGTGACACTGTGACTGGGGGGGGGGGGGGGGGCACGATCGGGGGGTAATTTGTGTGTCTATGTGTACCTACATGTTAGTGTAGTGTTTGGTGCTCTTACTATGTGTTCTCCTCGCAGTCCGGTCAAAAAGACAGCCCCGAGGAGAATGACATCACTTCCTCCCTGCCTGTGTTTACACTACACAAGCGGGGGAAGCTTCTCATTCGCCAGGAGCGATAGAGAGGGGATGGCCAGAAACCAACGGCCATCCCCTCATCCCGGATCGCTTCTGAATGAAACCCCCTGATTGCCCCTAGAGTTAACCCTTTCACCTCCTTTTGCTAGTGTCACTAAGCGATCGTTTTTCTGATCGCTGCATTAGTGTCACTGGTGCTGCTAAGTAGCTAGTTATTTTTTTTAGGTTCACCGCCAGGTTTTTATAGCGCTAGGTACCCCGGTATACTACCCAATAATGGTTTTAACCCCCTGATTGCCCCTAATTAACCCTTTCACCCCCTTTCGCCAGTGTCACTAAGCAATCATTTTTCTGATCGCTGCATTAGTGTCCCTAGGTAGCTAGTTATTTTTTTAGGTTCACCGCCAGGTTTTATAGCGCTAGGTACCCGATATACTACCCAATAATGGTTTTAACCCCCTGATTGCCCCTAGTTAACCCTTTCACCCCCTTTTGCCAGTGTCACTAAGCGATAATTTTTCTGATCGCTGCATTAGTGTCGCTAGTGTCGCTAGGTAGCTAGTTATTTTTTTAATTTCACCGCCAGGTTTTTATAGCGCTAGGTACCCCAATATACTACCCAATAATGGTTTTAACCCCCTGATTGCCCCTAGTTAACCCTTTCACCCCTTTTGCCAGTGTCACTAAGCGATCATTTTTCTGATCGCTGCATTAGTGTCACTAGTGTCGCTAGGTAGCTAGTTATTTTTTTAGGTTCACCGCCAGGTTTTTATAGCGCTATGTACCCCCATATACTACCCAATAACGGTTTTAACCCCCTGATTGCCCCTAGTTAACTCTTTCACCAGCGATCACCGTATAAGTGTCACTGGTGACGCTGGTTAGCCAGTTAGTTATTTAGGTTCCCCGTCAGGTTTTTATATAGTGCCAGGGACCCCCATATACTACCTAATAAAAATTTGAACCCCCTGATTGCCCCTAGTTAACCCTTTCACCAGTGATCACCGTATAAGTGTTACAGGTGACTCTGGTTAGTTAGTTTGCTTTTTATAGCATCAGGGCACCCACCATATATTACCCAATAAAGGTTTAACCCCCTGATCACCCGGCGGGTGATATCAATTAGGTTTTAGGGTCAGGGTCTGAGTCGCCCCAGGCAGCGCTAGGCTAGTGCCAGTACCGCTAACATCCACGGGCAAAGCATACACCTCCCGTAGTGCTATAGAATCTGAACAGATCAATATCTGATCTGATCAGATCTATACTAGCCTCCCCAGCAGTTTAGGGTTCCAAAAAAATGCATTGTTAGCGGGATCAGCTCAGATACCTGGTAGCACCTGCATTTTGCCCCTCCGCCCAGCCCACCCAAGTGCAGTATCGATCGATCGCTGTCACTTACAAAACATTAAACACATAACTGCAGCGTTAGCAGAGTCAGGCCTGATCCCTGCGATCGCTAACAGTTTTTTTTGGTAGCGTTTTATATTTAAATCCAGAAGGCAGTGCTTAGTTTTCGGGGTCCCGTACGTAGCTAGGCTCCCAAAAAGTCCCCCACATGTGGTATCCCCGTACTTGGGAGAAGCAGCAGCATTTATTTTGGGGTGTAATTTCACTTATGCCCATAGCATGTGTGAGCAATATATCATTTAGTGACAACTTTGTGCAAAAAAAAAAAAATTGTAATATTCCTGCAACTTGTGGCAAAATATAAAATATTTCATGGACTCAACATGCCTCTCAGTAAATAGCTTGGGGTGTCTACTTTCCAAAATGGGGTCATTTGGGGGGTTTTGTGTTATTTTGGCATTTTATGGCCTTCGAAACTGTGATAGGTAGTGAGGAGTGAAATCAAAAATTTGCACCCTTAGAAATCCTGAAGGCAGTGATTGGATTTTGGAGTGCCGTACGCGGCTAGACTCCCAAAAAGTCCCACATATGTGGTATCCCCGTACTCAGGAGAAGCAGCAGAATATATTTTGGGGTGCGATTCCACATATAACTATGGCATGTGACAACTTTTTGTAAACTTTTTTTTTTTTTTTTTGTGTCATTATTCAATCACTTGGGACAAAAAAAAAATATTCAATGGGCTCAACATGCCCCTCAGCAATTTCCTTGGGGTGTCTACTTTCCAAAATGGGGTCATTTGGGGGGGTTTGTGTTATTTTGGCATTTTATGGCCTTCGAAACTGTGATAGGTAGTGAGGAGTGAAATCAAAAATTTGCACCCTTAGAAATCCTGAAGGCAGTGATTGGATTTTGGGGTGCCGTACGCGGCTAGACTCCCAAAAAGTCCCACATATGTGGTATCCCCATACTCAGGAGAAGCAGCAGAATATATTTTGGGGTGCAATTCCACATATAACTATGGCATGTGTGAGCAATATATCATTTATTGACAACTTTTTGTAAACTTTTTTTTTTTTTTGTTTCATTATTCAATCACTTGGGACAAAAAAAAAATATTCAGTGAGCTCAACATGCCCCTCAGCAATTTCCTTGGGGTGTCTACTTTCCAAAATGGGGTAATTTGGGGGGGGGGGGTTGTACTATCCTGCCATTTTAGCACCTCAAGAAATGAGATAGGCAGTCATAAATTAAAAGCTGTGTAAATTCCAAAAAATGTACTCTAGTTTGTATTTGTAGACGCTATAACTTTTGCGCAAACCAATAAATATACGCTTATTGACATTTTTTTTACTAAAGACATGTGGCTGAATAAATTTTGCCCTAAATGTATGACTAAAATTGAGTTTATTCGATTTTTCTTATAACAAAAAGTAGAAAATATATATTTTTCTCCAAATTTTCTGTCTTTTTCCATTTATATCGCAAAAAATAAAAATCGAAGAGGCAATCAAATACCATCAAAAGAAAGCTCTATTTGTGGGAAGAAAAGGACGCAAATTTCGTTTGGGTACAATATTGCATGGCCGCACAATTACCAGTTAAAACAGTGCAGTGCAAAATTGTAAAAAGACCTCTGGTCCTTAGGCTGAAAATTGGTCCGGGGCTAAAGTGGTTAAAGGGCGTATCAGGGTTCAATTCTTTTCTACAGGCTTAACCATTTTCACAAAGATGCCTTTTATGCTAAAGTGGGAAACAGACCTTAAAGTAATACTAAAGTCTATGTTTTTTTTTGTTAAAAATAACAAACATGTAATAATTACCTGCTCCGTGTAGTAGTTTTGCACAGAGAAGCCCAGATTCTCCTCTTCGTGGGTCCCTCTTTGGCGCTCCTGGCCACTCCTCCCTGTTGAGTGTCCCCAAAGCAAGAAGCTTGCTATCGGGCCCCCGAGCCGAGCCGCAGCTCCCTGTGTCCATTCAGACACAGGCGTGCTCTCTCTCTCTCTCTCTCTCTGCTCATTGGCTCACTGACTTTGATTGACAGCAGTGGGTGCCACTGGTGCTTCCCTGCTGTCTCAGCCAATGAGAATGGAGAGTCCCGGACAGCCAAGTCTCTCATGCAACATTGTTGGATTGAGATGGGGCTCAGGTAACTATTACGGGGCTGAGGGGGGCTGCTGCACACAGAAGGTTCTTTTTATCTTAATGCATTGAATGCATTAGGATAAAAAAACCTTTAGAACCACTTTAAAGTCACATTCATTCCTTCAAACTGTATAATGGCCATTCATTCCATCCAGAATGCGGCCCACCTTGTGAATCATTGAGAATTAGCCTATAAACTTCTTAGTTACATATATACATACATAGTTACATAGTTAGTAAGGTTGAATAAAGACACCAGTCCATCCAGTTCAACCTGAGTGAGTGTCTACAATTATCCCTATCCCTGTACATTGCACACTCACATTGGTCCCTACCCTCAAGGAGCCCACGATCCAAGGTCCCCATTCATATACTAGGGCCAATTTTGGACATAAGCCAATTAACCTACCTGCATGTCTTTGGAGTGTGGGAGGAAACCGGAGTACCCGGAGGAAACCCACGCAAGCACAGGGAGAACATGCAAACTCCAGGCAGGTAGTGTCATGGTTGGCATTTGAACCAGCGACCCTTCTTACTGCTAGGTGTGAGTGCTACCCACTACACCACTGTGCTGCCCACAAAGATGGTATTATACACTGTACAGGATTGCTAAATTCTCTTCCTCTGGTTCTTCAATGTGCTGGCAAAGTTGTGGTCACACGGGTCATTTGCTACATAAAACTGTGGTCATGTCCTAATCTCACAAGTTTTTGGCGTAAAATTTTCCATAGTATGTCAGAGATAATGGGAATCATAGTTGCCCCTAGCCCAGCCTTGCCAATATTAAACGTAGGGGTTGATAATTTCACCCTTCTACATTGCGCAGTAGTTACACACATTTTGATTGCAGCCCGCACTATTATTACGAGACATTGGAAATCTAACGTGGCCCCTAACCCCTCTGAAGTACTTGCCCTCGTACATCAGAATTACTCATTTGAATACCTGATTTCTTTACGTTGTAATGAACATGCCAAATTTGTTGCCTCATGGAAAATATGGGTTGATTGGTACAACTTGTAATCTGTACTACTTATATTCTGAATTGCTGGTAATCTATGATTGCTGATATTTTTCAATGTACACTACCTTAGAGAATACTGGAAAGAGGCTAACTATTTTTTGTGTTATATACCTTTTTACTTGATTTTTCTTTTCTTTTTTCTTGTAAACTTTAAAAAAAAAATCTATTAAAAATAGTATCTTCCTTAGCTTTCTTTCTTGCTTCATGGTGTCTATGTCCTCTGGATAATTGCGAAGTTGACAACAGATGTTGAGCTTTATAAAACTTGTATGCTCTAAAATAAACAGACATTGATATCCTACACCATTAGCAGTGCATCCTGGAAAAAACACCCAGTGTGTCTCCAATAATTGTGTTCAATCTGATAAAGTCCAATCTGATTAAATCCAAAGGAACGCGATTCTTGGACCAGTGTCAAAAAGAAATCCTCAGGCGCAACACATAATATGGCGGCGCAATTCATAATAGCGAGCGACGTATCATTAACAGTCCATTCACACAGGGGCAACACGACTTCCAGCGGGACTTTGGGAGACAACTTGGACATGACTTGAGTATGAATCACAGCGCAACTTGGGGCGACTTACAACATGACTTTAAGTTGCCCCCAGGCCAGGCGACTTTAATTAAAAAAAAAAAAGGCATGGGTTCCTCCAAGAGCATACCAGGCCCTTCAGGTCTGGTATGGATATTAAGGGGAACCCCGCGCCCAAAAAAAATGGCATGGGGTCCCCCTCAAAATCCATACCAGGCCCTTCAGGTCTGGCATGGATATTAAGGGGAACGCCGCACCAAAAAAAATGGCGTGGCCATTTGATCCGAGCATGCAACCTGGCAGGCTGCAGGAAAAGAGGGGGGTGAGAGAGCGCCCCCCTCCTGTACCAGGCCACATGCCCTCAACATTGAGAGGATGCTTTGGGGTTCCCCCCAAAGCACCTTGTCCCCATGTTGATGAGGACAAGGGCCTCATTCCCATAACCCTGGCCGGTGGTTGTGGGGGTCTGTGGGCGGGGAACAAGGGGACTCCCAGATCCCGGCCTCCCCCCTGTGTGAAATGTTAAGGGGTACCATTTCACCAAAAAAGTGACAAAAGTGTTAAAAATGACAGTCTTTGACAAGTCCTTTATTAAAGTCTTCTTTCATCTTCTTTCTTCTGGTCTTCTTCCTTCTTCCTTTCTTCACCCTTCAGTTTCTTCATCTTCTTCCTCCATCTTCTTCTTCCTCCAATCCGCTTCTTCTTGCTCCGGTAGTCTCGTCCGACATCTTCCTCCACGGCGTCTCTTCTTCGTTCTCGGGCCGATCTGCGCAATGGGAGGCTCCCGCTGTGTGATGCTTCTCTTCTTCTGTCAGTTCTAATATAATGGAGGGCGGGGCCACCTGGTGACCCTGCCCACCTGACGCACGGTTCAATTTTTTTGGCGCAGGGTTCCCCTTAATATCCATGCCAGACCTGAAGGGCCTGGTATGGAATTTCAGGGGACCCCCACGCATTTTTTTTTCTACATTGTTTGTTCTTAATGCTAACATGACCTGTGTGCAAATAGCCTTAAAAAAAACATAGAAGTGAGCCAGCGCAAAAAAAGGCAAGTTGAGAGGTGCGCCTGTTCAACTTATGCAAATTAACCTATGGGGCTTGATATTTACTAAGATTTTGCCGGCGCGGTGAACCAGAGCACTTGAACGGTCGAAAAATGCCGCTTGCGAATGCGCAGTGCATAAAATGATCTCACGCAGTTCCGAGTGTATTTGTTGCAGGTGCAGCAGGCTTGCTCAGAGAGAGTTAATATTCCGTTCAATTTTGGTCATATTTGTTACTTGGACAGTCAAATCTATACTTCCTCACATCACCCCACATCACTCCCATAATATTCACACTTCCAGCTTCTTTTAGTAATTCTGAGTTGAAGATGCCGTGTGCCAGGTCTATAGCAGCGCACAGATCGCGGCCGCCTGTGCGCCGACATGCTCATAGTAAATGGGGACTTGCGCTGTGTTACAGGCGCAAATGCTTTGTGAATGCAAAAACAGCCATTGTGCATTGGCGTGCGCCGCTACTCATAGTGCAAATGCTTTGTAAATCAGCCCCATAGTGTGATAACATCTTACGTTTACAAACAAGGTAATAATAAAGCATGAAACATGATCACATGTCTAGGTGGGAGATCTATAACTTTCTTCACCACATTGTCTCCAAACGATGGGGCTGTTCTATAAATGAATACTGGTTTGTTGAGTAATGATTTGTTCAACATTTTATCCATACTCAATATGGGCCAGTATTTCCTAAATATGGTTTCTACCTCTTTATACTGGGTATGGTACTTACTAATGAAACCGCACCCATGCCTGTTATCAACCTTCCTTACTTTATCGACTAGGCATATATCTTGTGTAGTATGATTCACTTCTTGTATGCCACTATCCAAATATATTGGCTTATACCCCTTTTCCACAAACCCTTTCTTAATTATTTGTGTTTGTGCTAGAAAGTCTACATCACGAGTATAATTCCTCCTAATTCTCATGTATTTGTTAGTTACTCGAGCGGTATTCTAGTTTTATGTTATTGTTGTTTTGATTTCTTCAGTGAAATTTATTAGCGATGATTCATTACCTTCTCAGATAAAGAACAAATCCTCGATAAATCTATAGAAGAGGAGATCTTGTTTAGGTTACCCATACATTTGCCTATCCTCCCATGCACTCATAAAAAGGTTTGCAGTGCTGGGAGCAAACTTAAAGCGGGAATCCGCCGGGAGTCCACATTTTTTTTTAAAGCCAGCAGCTACAAATACTGCAGCTGCTGACTTTTAAAATAGTGACCCTTACCTGTCCAGCGCGCCCGCGATGTCGGCACCCGAAGCCGATCTCTCGATCGTCTCTCGGGTGCTGCCGCCGCCATCTTGGGTATGGGAATCAGGAAGTGGAGCCTTTCGGCTTCATTTCCCGGTTCCCTACTGCGCATGCGCGAGTCGCGCTGTGCAGTAAGGATGGGCCCGCTGCCTCTGGGATCTGTGTGTTTCCCAGCAGGCAGCGGGGGACTTTCGGAAAGGAGCGTAATCTACGCCCCTTTCCGCAGAGAGCTATCCCGGAAGTGGGTGCTGATACCTGTACGGTACAGGTACCTGCACCCCCCCTCCCCCCTGAAAGGTGCCAATTGTGGCGCCGGAGGGGGGGAGGAATCCAATGAGCGGAAGGTCCACTTTAGGGTGGACCTCCGCTTTAACACTTATCGGTATTCCTTTTTGCTGGGTATAAAACTTTCCTCCATACCAAAAATAATTATGGGATAAGCAATATTCTAAAATCATCCCCAAAAACCTTTTTTTGTTTATGTGGGAAATTGTCTCTTTGACTAAATGCCCAAATTAAGGACAAGTAATGCATTCTCTTGCTGTATTATAGTATATAGTTGAGGAAACGTCCACTGTTACCAAAAAGAATCTGTATGATTGGGGATACGTAACTCTTTTAAAAGTTTCAGAAATTTTGTTTGCGTCTTTCAAATAGGTTTTAGTTTGCGTGACAGTTTTTTAAAGAAAATTATCCAAATATTGCCTGAAGGTTACAGAACCTATACTATTAACTATGGGTCTGGCCGGAGGGTTTATCGAATCCTTATGCACTTTAGGAAAGGTATATATTGTTGGTATTCTGCTGAATCTGGGAACCAGGCACCTTTTTTTATTTTTTTATTTAATACCCGCATACAGTAACAATAATCTATTAAGTTATTTAAATCCCTTCCATAAGTTGTAGTGGAATCTAACGCAACATACGTATCACTGTCTGTCAGTATGCCCAATAACTGTGCATCATAAAAAGTATTTTTCATAAACACAACACCCCTTTGTCCACTGGTCGGATTATTACCTCTTCCCTCTTTGCTAGTGATTCTATACCTTCTTTTATATATTTAGGATTAGTGTTTTTCTTTACTGGCATATTCTTCAAGTCCTTCAAAACCAGATTTATTTTTCAGTCCACTATCAATCCCTATTGTTTTTTTGTAAATTTTAACAGTTCCTGGCTTAATCCATAGAAAGCATTTTTTCCTATTCATCCTCCTTATATATCTGTGTACATCTATGTACACACTAAATTTGTTGATAGTTTTTTTAACTGCACATTTTAACCCTTTTGCTGCCAGGTCCATATGGCATACAGACCTCTTTCTCCCTATCTTATAAGCTCATGGACATTTCAATGACCATAAACTTATAGTAGAATTGTTCAGAAGACTCTTGAGCATCTGTGGGGCATCCTCAAATGGAAGGTGGAGGAGCACAAGGTCTCTAACATCCACCAGCTCTGTGATATCATCATGGAGGAGTGGAAGAGGATAGTGACGCTCTGTGAAACTCTGGTGAACTTCATGCCCAAGAGGATTAAGGCAGTGCCCAAAAAAAAATAGTGGCCACACAAAATATTGACACATTGGGCCCAATTTGGACATTTTAACTAAGGGGTGTACTTACTTTTGTTGCCAGCAGTTTAGACATTAATGGCTGTGTGTTGAGTTATTTTGAGTATTTTACACCGTTATGCAAGCTGTACACTCACTACTTTATATCGTAGCAAAGTGTCATTTCTTCAGTGTTGTCAAAAATGTTCAAGAATGTGATGGGTGTACTTACTTTTGTGAGATACCGTGTGTATGTATATGTGTATATATATATATATATATATATATATATATATATACATACATACTCTGCATTTAGAATAGGCTAGGCTATATATTCAGTGTTTAGTCAGTGCAGACAATGTATTTATATATATATATATATATATATATATATATATATATATATATATATATATATATATATATATATATATATATATATATAAATATATATATACAGTGCTGTGAAAAAGTGTTTGCCCCCTTCCTCATTTCCTGTTCCTTTGCATGTTTGTCACACTTAAGTGTTTCGGAACATCAAACCAATTTAAACAATAGTCAAGGACAACACAAGTAAACACAAAAAAACACAAAATGCAATTTGTAAATGAAGGTGTTTATTATTAAAGGTGAAAAAAAATCCAAACCATCATGGCCCTGTGTGAAAAAGTGATTGCCCCCCTTGTTAAAACATACTATAACTGTGGTTGTCCACACCTGAGTTCAATTTCTCTAGCCACACCCAGGCCTGATTATTGCCACACCTGTTCACAATCAAGGCATCACTTAAATAGGAGCTGCTTGACACAGTAAGGTCCACCAGAAGATCCTTAAAAGCTACACATCATGCCGAGACCCAAAGAAATTCAGGAACAATTGAGAAAGAAAGTAATTGAGATCTATCAGTCTGGAAAGGGTTATAAAGCCATTTACAAAGCTTTGGGAATCCAGCGAACCACAGTGAGAGCCATTATCCACAAATGGCGAAGACATGGAACAGTGGTGAACCTTCCCAGGAGTGGCCGGCCGCCCAAAATTACCCCAAGAGCGCAGCGACGACTCATCCAAGAGGTCACAAAAGACCCCACAACAACGTCCAAGGAACTGCAGGCCTCACTTGCCTCAATTAAGGTCAGCGTTCATGCCTCCCCCATCAGGAAAAGACTGGGAAAAAATGGCCTGCATGGCAGAGTTCCAAGGAGAAAACCACTGCTGAGCAAAAAACATCAAAGCTCATCTCAATTTCTCCACAACACATCTTGATGATCCCCAAGACTTTTGGGACAACATTCTGTGGACCGATGAGACAAAAGTGGAACTCTTTGGAAGGTGTGTGTCCAAGTATATCTGGCGTAGAAGGAACACTGCATTTCATAAAAAGAACATTATACCAACAGTAAAATATGGTGGTGGTAGTGTGATGGTCTGGGGCTGTTTTGCTGCTTCAGGACCTGGAAGACTTGCCGTGATAAAAGGAACTATGAATTCTGCTGTCTACCAAGAGATCCTGAAGGAGAATGTCCGACCATCTGTTCGTGTACTCAAGCTGAAACGAACTTGGGTTCTGCAGCAGGACAATGATCCTAAACACACCAGCAAGTCCACCACCGAATGGCTGAAGAAAAACAAAATGAAGACTTTGGAGTGGCCTAGCCAAAGTCCTGACCTGAATCCTATTGAGATGTTGTGGTATGACCTTAAAAAGGCCGTTCATGCTCGAAAACCCTCTAATGTAACTGAATTAGGACAATTCTGCAAAGATGAGTGGGCCAAAATTCCTCCAGGACGCTGTAAAAGCCTCATTGCACGTTATCGCAAACGCTGGGTTGCAGTTGTTGCTGCTAAGGGTGGCCCAACCAGTTATTAGGTTTAGGGGGCAATCACTTTTTCACACAGGGCCATGATGGTTTGGATTTTTTTTCACCTTTAATAATAAACACCTTCATTTACAAATTGCATTTTGTGTTTACTTGTGTTGTCCTTGACTATTGTTTAAATTGGTTTGATGTTCCGAAACACTTAAGTGTGACAAACATGCAAAGGAACAGGAAATGAAGAAGGGGGCAAACACTTTTTCACACCACTGTATATATACATACACACACACACTCTGCATCCAGTGTAGCCTATATCTACAGTGCAGTAGGTGGTGTACTGTTTCTAATACATTTCAGGTGGTACAGACAGTAACTATACAGTGTGTACAGTTTCTACTACACTTCTGGGGGTGTACACAGTATACAATACAGTGCAGCAGTAGTACAGTTTCTACTACTTTTCTTGTGGTTAACACAGTATCTAATACAGTGTGTACAGTTTCTACTACACTTCTTGGGGTTTACACAATACAATGCAGCCATAGTACAGTTTCTACTACTTTCCTGGTGGTGTACACAGTATCTAATACAGTGTGTACAGTTTCTACTACACGTCCGGTGTTGTACACAGTACACAATACAGTGCAGCCGTAGTACAGTTTCTACTACTTTTTTGGTGGTTTACACCAGTGGTCATCAACCCTGTCCTCAGGGCCCACTAACAGACCAGCTTTTATGTATTACCTTGAGATGCAGACTAGAATACTGCAATCACTGAGCACTGAGCAGCAAATTATATCACCTGTGATGTATTTCAGTTATCTTGCAAACCTGGCCTATTAGTGGGTCCTGAGGACAGGGTTGATGACCACTGGTTTACACAGTATCTAATACACTGTATACTCTGCATCCAGTGTAGCCTATATCTACAGTGCAGTAAGTGGTGTACTTTTTCTAATACATTTCAGGTGGTACAGACAGTATCTAATACAGTGTGTACAGTTTCTACTACACTTCTGGGGGTGTACACAGTACACAATACAGTGCAGCAGTAGTACAGTTTCTACTACTTTTCTTGTGGTTAACACAGTATCTAATACAGTGTGTACAGTTTCTACTACACTTCTTGGGGTTTACACAATACAATGCAGCCATAGTACAGTTTCTACTACATTCCTCATGGTGTACACAGTATCTAATACAGTATACAGTTTCTACTACACTTCTGGTGGTGGACACAGTACACAATACAGTGCTGCTATAGTGGAGATGATTTAGGAAAGTTTGAGCCTGAGGAGTACATTATTATCAGAAAACTCTTACAGTACTTCAGAACGTGGTGTGCTTTCAGTCTCTTACCTTCCTCCTTCCTGCAGCTCCACTCAGGCTGAAGAACGGAGCTGCTGATGTCACTTCCTGCTTTTGTCTGTTTCACAAAACTTTGGCATAGGTATATCGACGATGTACTTGTCATCTGGACAAGAACTATGGACAAGCTTTTTGAATTTATGACATTTATTTTGGCTAATCAATTCAATCTTAAATTTACTATGCAGTTAGATATGTACAGTATTCCATTTTTGGACTTCCGATTATTTCTTAATTCTGAAGGCTCCATACATAATAGCCTCTATCGTAAGGCAACTGCTGGAAATACTATTCTACACTGTTCCCGTGCCCACATTCGCTCCCTAGTACACAGTATCCCATATAGCCAGTATCTCAGGCTACGTCAGATCTGTGCCAGGAAGGAGGACTTTTTTTTAACTTTATCTCTTTATTTATTTTCACTTTTAACAATACATACAAAAACTTACAACGTTATCATACAGACTTAGGTAAGAACAATAAAAATTCCACACAACCCTTTTACTCCTTCCCATTCTCTACCTTCATCCATCCTACCCAATCACACCAACATTCTCCTCCCACTATTTCCCTAACCAACCACCCTTCCACTTAGGTATAGATACCATTGTTCATTTTCTCACACCACATCTTCCAGATCTTATTGAACTTTTTTATACCTCCCTGTCTTATATATACTGCCCTTTCCTTAAGGACCACTCCATTCATATTCTGCACCCACTCTTCACTACTGGGGGGTAACAAGGATTGCCATTTCTGAGCTATAAGTTTCGTAGCCTGGAAAAGGCATCTAATTTTTGCTACGTTAATACCTTTGGGATCACATCCTCCGTCTATCCATCCCAGCACACACCCCAAGGGTTCTATATCTATCGCCGTCTCAAATACCTGGGTTATTATTTCCACAACCTCCTTCCAGTAGCGATACAGCTTGGGGCACCTCCAAAACATGTGTATCATATCTCCTTCCATCTTTCCACATCTAGGGCATAAAGAGTTCTGCCTTCGACCAAGCAAAAAGAGTCTCTTGGGAGTATAGTATGCTCTAAACAAAAGGAATAAGTGGGACATTTTTTGTGATGGAGAGAGAGATACCCACGGCGCCAGCTCAAGAACCCTCTCCCATTGGGCCTCCGAGATATTTCCCACATCTATTTCCCATTTCTTCCTATACACTTGCTCCTGTGACATAACCCGAGACATCTTATGTATACTTGCATACGTTTTGGATATTAATCCTTTCCCCGATTTCACTCGCAGTATTTCCTGTATTACTGGTATCTCACACCATTTTATTGCGTCCCACTCAAACTCTTTTTCCAACGCGTGTCTGACCTGCAGATATCTAAAAAAATATTTTTTTGGTATTGCAAACTGATCCCTTAATTCCTGAAAGGATTTAAATTACTATTATGGTAAATCTGGTGGACAAACTTTATACCTCTTCTTTCCCATTCCTTGATTTGTGCTATTTTTTGTAATTCGCCCAACCTATTATTGGCCCATAGGGGAGAATATTTAGTAAATCCCCCCATACCCCAATATTCCTTTGGCTATTTCCCACACCTTTATCATTAGACCAAGTGTAGGAATATCTCGCATAAAAATCCCTGCCTCTAGTGCTTCTACCACCGACTTACCAAGAAATTGTTCAAGGATTGTTCTCTTTCCTTGCCCATTACTCACTATGTCCCCTCCTAGTAGATGTTGTAGCTGGGCTGCTAAAAAGTAATTGAATGGGTGGGGGATTGCCATACCCCCTTCATTACTTGAAGATTGCAAAGTTTTTAAACTAATCCTCGCTTGACCCCCCTTCCAAATAAAATTCTCTGAACATGGAGTCTATCTTGTAAAACCATTTCTTATAGATCCATATTGGGGAATTGTGTAGAATGTACATAAGTTGTGGCAAAAGTATCATTTTAATTAAATTACCTCGACCTGCTGCTGATAGAGGAAGTTTCTTCCAAATATTGATTTTTCCCTTAAATTTAAATAGCAATGGAGCTAAATTATTCGCTATATACTGTTTAGGGTCTTTAGTAATATAAATACACAAATATTTCATTTGGCTGACTATTTGCAGACGAGCAGCCTCACTGGGAAGGGGGCTATCCAGGGGGTCAACTGGTAGTAAACAGGATTTCTCCCAGTTTATCCTTAAACCCGAGAGGTCACCAAAGTTTTTAATTGTATACATTACTTCCCCTATTGAGTTCTGTATACCGTATATACTCGAGTATAAGCCGAGATTTTCAGCCTCTTTTTTGAGGCTGAAAGTGCCCCCCTCGGCTTATACTCGAGTCATCGCCGTCTGACTGCTCGATCAGCGTATCGAGCAGACAGACGGCGGACATACTACAATTCGAAAGCCGCGCCTCCGCCTCCGCCTCCGCCTGTGATAGGCGGAACACTGAATTTCCCAGCAGCCTGTGTTCCGCCTATCACGGACATCGTCTCATCCTCGTCCGTAGTACGAGGATGAGACGATGTCCGTGATAGGCGGAACACAGGCTGCTGGGAAATTCAGTGTTCCGCCTATCACAGGCGGAGGCGGAGGCGGAGGCGCGGCTTTCGAATTGTAGTATGTCCGCCGAGGCGCCGACGAAGAGCGGCGATCCTGGCAAGGCACGGGACGGAGGCAAGGCAAGGCACGGCACGGGACGGGACGGAGGCAAGGCACGACACGGGACGGAGGCAAGGAGGCAAGGCACGGCACGGGACGGAGGCAAGGAGGCAAGGCACGGCACGGGACGGAGGCAAGGAGGCAAGGCACGGGACGGAGGCTCGGGACACAGGCTCGGGACACAGGTAGGCTGGACACACACACACACACACACACACACACACACACACATGGACACACACACACAGAGATGGATGGATGGAGACACACACACACAGGGATGGATGGATGGATGGAGACACACACACACAGGGATGGATGGATGGATGGACACACACACACACAGGGATGGACGGACACACAGGGACGGGCACACACACAGGGATGGACAGGCATGTCTCACCCTCGGCTTATACACGAGTCAATAAGTTTGCCAGTTTTTTTGGGGGTAAATTGGGGGCCTCGGCTTATATTCGGGTCGGCCTATACTCGAGTATATACGGTATGTCCGAGAAGCAGGAGAAGATCGTCTGCAAATAGTATAATTTTCTCTTCCTCCTCCCCTCTCCTATACCCTTTTATCTCTGCGTTTAGTCTGATAGACACGGCCAGGGGTTCAATTGCCATGGCAAATAAAAGAGGGCACCCCTGTCTCGTACCTCTCCTCAGACTAAACCCAGCAGAGCAATCTTTATTTATTTTTACTCTTGCTACCGGGGATCTATACAACATTTTTACCCATTTTAAAAATGTCGGTCCGATCTGAAATTCTTTCAAAACTCTCCACAAATACCTCCATTCTAGGGTGTCGAAGGCCTTGGCGGCATCCAACGATAGAACCACTCTCCGACCGTCTCCATCCACTGGTATCTGAAGATTTAAATACACCCGCCTTATATTTATACTTGTAGATCTACCAGGAATAAACCCCGATTGATCAGGATGGATAAGTTTCTCTATCACTCCGTTTAATCTAGCCGCCAAGACCTTCGCCAAGATCTTTACATCTATATTCAATAAAGAAATGGGCCTATATGAAGAATAGTGATGGACAAACTTCCGATGGGACGTTTCGCGAACGCGGACCGAGAACGCGGCCGATAGTTCGCGAACCGGAACGTTCGCGGCGGGCCCCATTGACTTCAATGGGAGGCGAACTTCCCAAACCTACAGGTCAAATTTGCAGCCACAAAATAATTAATAGCTGTGCAAACATAGTCCCACCACATGGCCAATGACATAACACATATATGAGGTGAATCTGGGATCGACAACTACAAGCATTCTTTTTTTATATGGGAAATTGTTGTGACAATTCAGGACTGTGGAGCGCATGAAGGCAATGGAGGAGAGGGAAGGTCAGGGACCAGGGTAGGCAAAGAAGAGGGTGCAGGAGATGATCACCAGCAGCGTGACATACAGCAATGACACCTGCACCATGATAGAGTCATCTGACAACAGCACCGTAATAGAGAGCACTGACATCAGCAGCGTGACATAAAGCACTAACACCAGCACCGTGATATACAGCACTGACAGCAGCACCGTGATAAAGAGTACTGACATCAGCACCGTGATATACAGCACTGACACCTGCACCGTAAGCAGCCCCAGGAGAAAGTCAGCATAGCACAGGGATGGTGGGAGCCCCTCATAATGAGCATAGCACAGGGATGTTGGGAGCCCCTCATAATGAGCATAGCACAGGGATGGTGGGAGCCCCTCATAATAAGCAGCCCCAGGAGGATGTCAGCATAGCACAGGGATGGTGGGAGCCCCTCATAATAAGCAGCCCCAGGAGGAAGTCAGCACAGCACAGGGATGGTGGGAGCCCCTCATAATGAGCATAGCACAGGGATGGTGGGAGCACCTCAAAATATGCACAGCAGAGGCACAGCCCCAGGAGGAAGTCAGCACAGCACAGGGATGGTGGGAGCCCCTCATAATATGCACAGCAGAGGTACAGCCCCAGGAGGATGTCAGCACAGCACAGGGATGGTGGGAGCCCCTCATAATAAGCAGCCCCAGTAGAAATATGACACCGCTCAACCTCTTCAAACAGGAGGGTACGAGCATATAGTACGGTGTGCTTTTTTTGGACAAGGAAGTGAGCCAAATGAAGAAAGAAGGTCTCTGTGCTTGATTAAAAAAATTGTTTATAGACATATGCATGGTCTACTGGTCACATGTGTTGAATTCCTCCGAGATCCATGCCTCATTCATTTTTAGAAATGTGAGGTAGTTAACACTGTCGTGAGCTAGGCGAGTACGCTTATCGGTCACGACCCCCCCTGCTGCGCTGAACGTCCTTTCGGACAGGACACTGGATGAGGGGCAAGCCAACAATTCGATTGCAAATTGGGCAAGCTCTGGCCAGAGGTCAAGCCTGCCCACCCAGTAGTCCAGGGGTTCATCACTCCTCAGAGCGTCCACATCGGCCGTTAACCCGATGTAGTCGGACACCTGACGGTCTAGGTGTTCCCTGATGCTGGATCCGGATGACACCTGTCAATGGGTCGGCTGAAAGAATGACCTCATATCCAAAGTCACCAACACATCTTCAAACCGGCGCTGTTGGATTAGTACCCGCAACTCCTTCTCTGGGAGTGGGAATTGCTCCTCTGCCAGCGCACGCAAAGGCAGAATGCAGCATTTCTCGAAGCAAGGCCTGGAAGTGCTCCATTCTGCCAGCCCTCTGTGATGGCGGTAACATTTCCGCCATTTTGTGTTTGTACCGGGGGTCTAAGTATGTTGCCACCCAGTACTGGTCCTTGACCCTTATGCTTTTTATACGGGGGTCCCTATTAAAACACTGGAGCATGAAGGCCCCCATTTGCACTAAAGTGTAAGCGGTGTGGTGGCCTGGCTCCTGCTCATCATCCAGGATAATGTCATCCTCTTCATTCTCCTCTCCCCATCCACGCACAACAGGGATCCCAGAAAGGTTTAAAGCATGCTCTTCTTGCTCCTCCTCATTCGCCCCGGCACCATCCTCCTCTGACTCCTCTTCAGACTCCTGTTGCTGACTTGTCTCAGATAAAGTAGCCCCCCCTGGGAATTCATCCAGCATTGCGACTTCCTCATCTTCCCGCTCCTGCTCCTCCACAGCTTGATCAATGACACGACGCAATGCACGCTCCATAAAGAAGGCATAAGGTACCATGTCACTGACGGCGCCATGGCTGCGACTGACCAGTTTGGTGATCTCCTCAAATGGGCGCAGAAGTCTGCATGCGTCGCGCATGAGCAGCCACTGGTGCGGTGAAAAAAAACCCAGCTCCCCAGAACCTGTTCTGCCACAGAGTTCATACAGGTAGACGTTAACTGCACGTTTCTGCTGGAGCAGCCTATCAAGCATATAGAAGGTTGAGTTCCATCGCGTCGGGCAATCGCAAATAAGATGTCTGACCGGCAGATTGTGTCGCCGCTGAATGTCAGCAAGGCGAGCCATGGCCGTGTAAGATCTTCTGAAATGGGCCGAGATTTTCCTTGCCTGCCGCAAGATGTCCTGGACCCCAGGGTATTTGACAAGGAATCGCTGCACGACCAAGTTTAAGACATGTGCCATGCATGGCACGTGCGTGATTTTGCCCTGTTTCAATGCGCTAAGCAGATTGGCACCATTGTCACACACCACTTTACCAACTGTCAAATTGAGCGGTGTTAGCCACTGATCTGCCTGTGAACGCAAAGCTGAAAGGAGTGCTGGGCCAGTGTGGCTCTTGGCTTCCAGGCACAACAGACGCAGCACGACATGGCAACGTCTCACCTGGCATGTCGAATAGGTTCTGGGGAGCTTGGGCGGCGCAGCGGAAGAGACGCTAACAGCGGAAAAGGAGGAGTCAGCCGAGGAGGAGAAGGAGGAGGATGGAGTAGGAGGAGGAGGAGAAGAAGAGTCAGGCCTGCATGCAATCCGTGGCGGTAAAACCAAATCTACACGGGTGTCACGGGTTACATGCTTGACGGCCGTCAGAAGGTTCACCCAGTGGGCAGTAAAAGTGATATACCTTCCCTGCCCGTGTTTGCTAGACCACGTGTCTGTGGTCAGATGTATCTTGGCACCAACACTGTGTGCCAGAGATACATTCACTTGCCACTGAACATGGCCATATAGCTCTGGGATGCCCTTCTCTGAGAAATACTTCCTTCCTGGGACCTTCCATTGTGGTGTTCCAATGGCCACAAATTTGCGAAAGGCCTCCGAGTCCACCAGTTTATATGGCAGTAGTTGGCGGGCTATGAGTTCTGACAAGCCAGCCGTCAACCGTGTGATAACCGGGTTATCCGGCATCATCATTTTTTTACGCTCGAACATTAGGCCCACGGAAGCCTGCCTTTTTGCAGAAAAACGTGAGCTTGGCGTGATGGAAGGTGGAGTGGAGGACAATTGTGAGGAGAGAGGAGAAGGAGAAGTATAAGACGAGGCTGGATGGTGAGAGCCTGCAGTGTGGCTTTGTGTGTTCCGTTGTTCCCACTCGGCTCGGTGATGGCTGCTCATGTGCCTTCTTAAGGCGGTCGTCCCTAGGTGAGTGTTGGGCTTACTGCGACTAATGCATTGACTGCAAAGATTGCAGATGGCAACGCTATTGTCAGCAGCGGACACGTTAAAAAAAACCCACACTGCGGAGCCATGTGCCGGTGTCCTGGGAGCACCAGATGTGACCGTACATGGTCGATGACTCGCTCCTGATACATTTGCAGTCTGCTTTGTCCCTCCTGTGCATGTAAGTTATTCCTGCTTCTCCTCCCTATCTGCTGGTCCATATCTCCCTCTGAACTCCCCTCCTCTTCCTCTCTTGTGGGCACCCACGTGACATCACTAGACACTTCATCATCAACGTCACCTTCCCCACCACTATAAGTAGAGATCTCGGAATAGGCAGCAACACCGGGGACCAACCTCCTCCTTGGGCTGATCTGGGTACTGTCGTCAGACTGCTGAGTAGCGGTTGTTGCTACCTCTTCTTCCTGATCCAATGCCAAGTGTGGCTGCGCATCAGAAATGTCCTCTTGATTACAGGAGTCGCATCTCACACCACAGGACCAACATAGACTTAAACACAGGAAATACCCCCATGTTTTTCAAGCTTCGGTGCCACATAAACATAAAGGTGTTGCTATTGTTATTGGTGCCTCGGTAACATTCACTCTTAAGTCTCTTGTCGCCGATCCAGAAGGCCGTTATGTTATTGTCATTGGAGAATTTAATAGTAAGCTCTATACAATAGTCAGCCTCTATGCCCCTAATTCTCGTCAGTTGAGATTCTTTAAAAGGCTGTTGAAAAAAGTTGCCGCAGTGAAACAAGGTAACCTATTAATTGGGGGCGACTTCAATATCACCTCGGACTACACTATTGACACTACTTCCAAATCCAAAAGGCCTCTACCTACACTGCAGTCCACTCTACATTCAGAAGAACTATATGACATTTGGAGGTGTCAACACCCTGGCGAAAAAGACTTCTCCTTCCGTTCAGCCAGGCATAATACGTATTCGCGTATTGACATGATTATTGGGGATAGAAACTTGTTAAGGGCAACATCCTCCTCCGCTATCCATGATATCTCTTGGTCAGACCACGCTCCGGTTTCAATAGTGGTAGCGGAGAGGGATGCCCCGATGGGTGATTTTGTGTGGAGGGCCGACTCCAGTCTGCTTCGGATACCCAGTCTTGTGACCTCTTTAACAAAAACATTGCAGGAATTTTTCGATATCCACACCAATTCTGTCTCTGACCCTATGACTTTGTGGTGTGCCCACAAGGCATATATGAGAGGTATATTGTTACAACTTAGCTCGAAACTGAAAAAACAAAGATCAGCCAAACTAGACTCTCTGCTTCAAGAAATTAAAAATGTTGAAGCTCAAAACAAGGTCACTCCTGGGGCTCCTCTGGCGGACAGGTTGACGGCTCTCCGTTATGAACTGAGGGGACTACTTATAAGTTTTCACGACAAATATATCAAAGCTTTACGACTTAACCATTATGCATATGGCAATAGAGCCGGGAAATTACTCGCTAACAAATTGAAAGAACATAGGACACGCAGTAGAATCCCCTTTATCAGAAATACCTCTGAGGGTGCCAAAATTTCGGACCCTAAGGGTATAGCAGATGCCTTCGCCACATACTACTCCTCTCTCTACAATATCGACAAAGACCCCAATACAGTTCAACCCCTGGAAGACGATATCCAGACCTTTTTACAAAATCTTAAACTCCCAACCCTATCCCATGCACAGCTGACATCTCTAAACGCCCCTATATCAGTGAAGGAAATTCAAACGGCTATCCATACATTGCCCCTAGGCAAATCTCCAGGACCCGACGGCCTCCCAAACGACTACTATAAAGTTTTCAAGACACTACTATCCCCGACTTTACAAGCTGTTTTCTCCAATGCGATTCTGAACGCTTCCTTCCCTCCAGAGATGCTTAAAGCATATGTGGTTACAATCCCTAAGCCTGGTAAAACTCCAGATGCCCCCTCAAATTTCCGCCCTATTTCTCTCCTAAACACTGACGTCAAACTCTATGCAAAAATTTTAGCCCTGAGACTTTTAGACATTCTCCCTTCCTTAATCAACCCTGACCAATCAGGTTTTACAACAGGCAGACAACCCTCTGACGCTACGCGGAGAGTTATCGACTTGCTCCAACATGCCAAATCCTGTCGGACGCCTTCTCTGCTCCTCTCTTTGGATGCGGAGAAGGCGTTCGACAGGATACATTGGGGGTATATGGTCCATGTCCTTAAGAAATTTGGTTTTGCTGGACCCATATTATCGGCTATTCTAGCCCTTTATTCGTCACCTTCTGCCCAAGTATATACCTCCAACACATTATCCCAGGTTTTTAAAATCACGAATGGCACAAGACAGGGATGCCCTCTCTCGCCTTCCATCTTTAACTTACTTAGAAATGTCCTCTTGATATGGATCGGAAAATAATTCCTGTGACTCAAGCGGAAGGTATGTGGTGGTGGTGGTGGTGGTGTTGGTGGTAGTGTCTTTGGGGGTGCACATAGCAGAGAGTGAAGAAGAGGGTTCAGATCGAGAGGATGAGGAGGGTGCAGAAGAGTAAGGCTGAGCGAGCCACTCAACCAAGTCTGGTGTGTCCTTTAAAGTAATTGAACGCACCTTCTGTCACTTCCCACTTTGGCTCAAGCCTGTTGCTCCTGCCCTACCCCTACCACCCCTGCGGAAGGGCCTACCTCTTCCTCTGCCTGTCATTTTTTAAATGACCCTGTGACAAAACTCTCAGTCCCTATACTGATAAAGGACTGCTGCAGTATAGGGCAGCGGTCAGTCAGCAGTAGCGCACCTCAACCCTATGTATTGTGGACCTATACCAGTCCTTATAGAATGGCAGACTGTGCCTCACTCAACCCTATGTACTGTAGTACCCTATACCTTACCAGTCCTTATAAGGACCTTTGTGAAACAAGTAGGTTGTGTGTGATTGATTAGCAGACTGTACGTCAGTCCCTATACCGATGAAGGACTGCTGCAGTGTAGGGCAGTGGTCAGCAGTAGTTCACCTCAACCCTATGTATTGTGGACCTATACCAGTCCTTATAGAATGGCAGACTGTACTTCACTCAACCCTATGTACTGTAGTACCCTATACCTTACCAGTCCTTATAAGGACCTTTGTGGAACAAGTAGGTTGTGTGTGAGTGATTAGCAGACTGTACGTCAGTCCCTATACCGATGAAGGACTGCTGCAGTATAGGTCAGCGGTCAGCAGTAGTGCACCTAAACCCTATGTATTGTGGACCTATACCAGTCCTTATAGAATGGCAGACTGTACCTCACTCAACCCTATGTACTATAGCACCCTACACCAGGTTATTAACAGTCCTTATAAGGAGCTTTGTGGAACAAGTAGGTTGTGAATGATTAGCAGACTGCAGCAGAAGGGCAGCAGTACAGTAAAATATTCTTTCTATATTTGGAAGAAAGAATATTATACGTGTACAAGCCTATTACCATACCACTGATACCAGTCCTGAAAAGAACCTTTGTGGACCTAATATACTAACAGCTACTGATTAAACTGGCCCTCACTGCCTCATACACTGCTTCCTGCCTGTCCCTATACAAACTGACAAAACAGAGGCTACTGGAACAATAACTGGAATAGCACTTTTGTGGACCTGATAGTAACAGCTAATGACTAAACTGACTGTCCCTGCAGCAGACACAACATCCTGTCCCTTTCTCTAAACTGACAAAAGACACTCAGGCTGCTGCAACAATCAGTAGCACAGCAAACCTATATACACCTAACACCTATACCAGTCCTGAAAAGAACTTTTGTGTACCAAATAGCCAGCGATTTGGGTCACTGCAATCTCTCCCTGCTCCACACAGCAACCTCTCCCTATAGTGACAGAAGAAAGAATGTAAAATGGCCGCCGGATCGGGTCTATTTATAAGTTAGGGGGAATGTCCAAGTGTCCATGTGCTGTAATGTCTCAATTGGCTGTCCTGTACCCCATGATGGATGTGTCATCATAGGTCAAAGTTCTTTTACACAGTAAACACGGAAGTCCGCCGGGCGAACGGCGCCAATAGTACGCCGAACGGGCGGACCGCGAACAGCCGAAATTCGCCGCGAAACGACCGCCGGGCGAACCGTTCGGCCATCACTAATGAAGAAGGGTCGAGAGGGTCTTTATTTTCCTTCGGGATTACTATTATAGTTGATTCCATCTTAGATGGAGGAAGCTCCCCTTTTAATATCGCCCCGTTTAAGGCTTTTAGCAATTCCGGAATGAGTATCTCACCAAAATGTCGATAGACCTCTACCGGTAGGCCGTCAGGGCCTGGGGCCTTTTGTCCCGCCATTTCCTGTACAGTACGCTGGATTTCTTCCAGCGTTATAGGGCTATCGAGAGCGGCACTATCTTCCCTAGAGAGGTGAGGCAATCTCAATGACTCAAAAAATTTACCGATTCCCTCCCCTTCCTCATCCTGCTGGGAATAGTATAGATCCTCATAGTAGGACCTAAACCTTTCCAATATAGCTGTCTTGTCTGTCAATATCCTCCCTTCTACCGAACTAATCCTTGGTACCATAGATGGTGATGAATTTGTTCTCACTAGGTGTGCCAACATCCATCCTACCCTTTCACCTTCCCCAAATGCTATTTGTTTATGAAAAATATATTTGTTTTCTGCTTTCCCTATCGTTATAAGATGATATTCCTGCTGGGCCTCCAGCCATACCCCCAGGTTATCAGATGTTGAGTCCTTAATATACTGGTCCTCTAGATATATCACTCTCTTTGAAGCATTTTCTTCCCTTTCCCTAGATTGTTTTTTGATTTTTGAGATCTGTTGTATCAGGAGACCCCGAAGGTAAGCCTTCAGGGTATCCCACACAATACCTGGCGAGGCCGTGCCCGTGTTCAGATCTAAATATTCTCTTAATGCCATTAGCACTTCCTTTGGTTCTCCCATGAGCTCCAGCCAAGAGGGGCTAATTCTCCACTCCCAGAAGTGATTTTCCTCCCCTAGAACTAGAGAGGCCGTCATTGCTGAGTGATCAGAAAGTCCTCTTGGCAGGTATTTTATCTTATTTACTAATGCCATCGCCTCATCATTCCCCATAATCAGATCTATCCTTGACAAAGTCGAGTGTGTAGTAGAAAAGCACGAGAAAGGTTGAGTTTTTGGGTTCTGAATTCTCCAAAGGTCCTTCAGGCCCATCTCTCTCATAAACTGGGGTAAATGACCCTCTGATGTACCCCACAGGGGAGTGTATCCATCGTTTTATCCATAACCATATTAAAGTCTCCCATCACTATTAATGGGACTCCCGGCTTATCTAACGCAAACTCGACCAATTCATATAGGACATCTGTAGAAAAGGGTGGTGGTATATACAAATTACCCATGATCAGTATCTTCTCTTCTATTTTACCATATATAAAGATATATCTCCCCTGCTCGTCTAACTTGGCCTGGAGACAGTTAAAGGGTGTCCCTGCTTTAATCAAAATACTGACCCCTCTAGAAAAGGATGTATGGACTGAATGATATTGAATGGGATATTCTGCCCACCCCAACTGTCGGCTAGAAGCATTTGTAAAGTGTGTTTCCTGCAGGCAGAGGATCATTGCTCCATGTGACTTAGCCATCAACCTAACCGCAGCCTTTTTCCTCAAGTCTCCCAAACCTCTAACATTCCAAGAAAATAAAGTAAACCCACCCTTCCCTGACATTGTAGGTTCACTCATTGAGACTAATAGTGCTTATGTAAAATATGTGGATCCCATTTTTATTATTCAGTTTAATTTAATTTTTATGAGTGTCTTGAGTGTCTTTTAACCCTTGTTTCACTATGGTTGAATAAATCTTATTTAGTGCTCCAAATCTTTGGGTGTACTTTTTCCATTCTTCCCTATACCTTACATACAAAATAAACCTTCCGTGCATTACCCTTGTCTCCTTCCCCTCATTACCATCACCCATCTCATACATTCCTCGCATTGCCTCTCTAGGCATCACGTGGGGCCTATTCATGTGACCTTCCCATACACACCTCACTCGTGAACCATTCCGCTTTATACTTCTTTTAGAGTTAACCCCCCCACCCTCTCTCCTCCCCTCCCTCCCTCCCCCGAAACAACCACCAATCAAAAACCAACCAACAAACAAAAGAGGAACGCAGAACACTAACTCCTCCATAACTGGCACCATCCAGCCAGAGGTGCCCTGCGGTCCACTTCCCTCTCCCCCTACCTCACCCTCCCCTCACCCCGCCCTCACTCCCCAATAATGAAGACAAAAAAAAACATTAATTTCCCTTCCCCCTCCCGAAAAAAAAGAGGGGGGGAAGAAGGGGAAACAAAGAAAAAAGGTTTTGCAGTTCAATCGTATTACTATCTCTGGGTAAAGATTGTCAACCAGTCCTCAACACCTTTCGGAGTATCGAAGACTATAGCCCCTTCAGGGGAGTTTACCCGTAGTCTTGCTGGATAAAACAATGCATATGTCACATTTAATTGACGAAGTCTCCGCTTCACTTCCCCAAATTTGGCTCTCCTTTTTTGCAAGTCTGGCGAGAAATCCGGGAAGATCGATACCCGGGAACCATTGTACAAAATCTTGCCCATTTCTCTAGCTTTGCGTGTGATAGTCTCTTTGTCTTTATAAAGTAATAATTTGACTAGAAACAGTCTTGAAGGGGCTCCAGCTTGTGGGGGTCTTACAGGGACTCTGTGCGCTCTTTCAATGGCAAAAAATGGTGATAGGGTACCCTGCCCAAATATGTCTACAAACCATTTCTCTAAAAAACCTATTGGGTCTGGGCCCTCACAGTGTTCCGGTAAACCCACTATCCGAACGTTCTTCCTTCTCATCTTTTTCTCCATTTCATCCAGTTTATTTTCCTGTTTGATTATCTGCTCTTGCATGGTCCTAACCTCCCGTATCAGAGGGCCCAAGTCATCCTCCACCCGACCAACCCGGTCCTCTAAATTTGTAGTCCTTTCCTGTATTTTCTGGATATCTTGTCTAATATAGGAGAGTTCCTCCTGAATGGTAATAAGTTGAATGCTCAGTCCCCCTATAGATTCTCTACAGGAGTTGACTGCCAGCAATACCTCCTTTAATGATGGTTCAGGTTCCCCCTCACCTTGGGGCCCCCCCGGCAACCCGGGTGCCCCCGCCGAGGCTACCCCAGTGGGCTGACCCATAAGTCGCTCCCCATCCTCTACTCCTTCCAATACCATCAGGGGGTGACTTAGCCCCTGGCTTTTCCTAACTCCCGCAGCACCTGACAGCCTGTTGGTCTGGGCTTGCTGCCCCTGTTGAGTGCTTTTTGGGGAAGTTTGGTTAGGTACCGGCCCACTGTTGTGCGCATATTTTTCTAATTTTGCAGCGGCTTGGCTTGCTTTAGTCGCACGGTGTGACGGCATAGTAATCTTTTATTTTAGGGAGATAATCACAAAGAGATGGAGACAAATACAAACCGGGAGAGAAAGAGACCAAATAATATACAATAAAGCAAAGTTCTCTGCTTCTTGTCAGTCACACAGTCACGTCTATCTTCTCCCACAGCACGTAAAAAGTGTATTGGGTTCAATTCAAGATATCCACTGATGGCTTTAAACGACTGATTGTTTTATACTAGTTTTAGACAGGCTGTAGTGCATCCCAATTGAGTCTGGATGGATCCAAATTGTAATGGAAGGGTTAGCTCCACAGGCACCAAAGTACAACTTAGGATTTATCCAGTGACCCGTTCCCAGCCTCTCCTCTAGACCCTATTTAAATAATCTATCAGGATTTACTGGAAGGGTATCAAAAAAATCGCTAGAGGAGTATCAAAGAATCAGCAGCAGAGGGTGAACAACTGTAAAACTCAATATTCCTCCACAGCTAGGTGTATACAGTTCACGGTTCAGATAGGTCTAAGTGGGTCCATCTGATAAAGATAGAGTTAATTCCACCCTGCAGCATAGGCACCAGGATATAAAAAAAGTTTAACAAGAAATCAGATCCCAGCCTCTCTTCTAGACCATATTTACACAATTGTCGATTCCAAGGGCTGGAGGGGTGTCAGATAAGCAACACTACAGGGTGGTGGTCTGTAGAGCTCCTTCCACCTCCTAGCATATACAGTTCACAGTCCCGACAGTCATTAATCACTCACCACCCTGTATATGAGATATCTGGGCTGCACTCTTCAGTCTCCTTCTCACACCGCTTTTCTCTGTCTCTTCCGCTGTCTTGTTGTAGTATATGTGTTTGAGCAGAGAGAGCACCAGCTCTTCCCACCGCTTCTCCGGTCTCAGATCTTAAGTCTCTGGTTCACCTCCGCTCTCTAGCGGGACACTCAAGCAGGAGACAGAGAAGGTAGGGGAGCGAGGCTCGTCGTTCAGAGTCCCCCGCGTGGCTGCCAATCGGCTCCAGGCATGCCGTTTAGCGGGCGGGCAGATAGAGGGGGAAGTGAGAGCAGCACTCACAGCTCGCATGGACTTCCCAGCATTGATACGCCGGCCAGGTGTTCTGTGTTGGAGGGAGCCACACTCATCGCAGGGCAGAGAGGGGAGAGCGAGACAGCAGCTCGCTCACACACACACGGCCTCCTCCTCCTCCATCCGGTCACGCCCCCCTCATACCATACCAGGAAGGAGGACTTTGAATCTGAGGCAAAAGTCCTTTTTGGAAGACTTAGACTAAGGGGCTATAACAAGAAAGTACTTAAAAAGGCATATCAAAGGGCCAAATCTCATTCACATGATTCCCTAATCTTTAAAACTGTAACCCTACACATTAATCCTACCACTAGACTAATCACCACTTTCAGTGCACATCAGGATTCTTTCCACAATCTGGTTGCCCAGAATTGCCACTTTTTGGCGGAGGATCCGATAATTTCAAAATATGTGTCTAACAGACTGGAGATAGTCTATCGTAGATCCAGTTCCATTAGGGATAATTTAATCGATAGCCATTTGTCAGTGCCAGACATCTCGGAGGGAGCTACAGGGGCAAAGGAACATACTAATGTGGTAAATGTGCCCAATGTTCATGGATAAAGGAGGGCTCAGGGTGCCCCCTACCCAGAGGGGGCTATCATAGTTCTAAAACCTATGCTGATTGGTAAAACTAAAGGGGTGATATACCTAGCCACTTGTGCTTGTGGCACTTTTTATATAGGAAAGACCAAGTGCACCTTTGCTAGACGCATATAGGATCATTTGAATTATTTGGATGCTGGTCTCCTACTGTATATACGGTACCCCAATTTGTAAACACAGAGAACTCAACCATAGTTTTAATCCAGCTTTTATTTCATTCTTTGTACTGGAAGCTATTTCTGAACCAGAGAGAGCTGGGGATTTTGACAATAAGACCCTCCAACAGGAGGCCAAGTGCATCTTTAATCAAAAAGTCTTATACCCATCAGGTATGAACACAGCTCTCTCTTTCAAATATTTTCTATAGCTGTCTTGTATCTTGAAAATTAGGGTTCCTTCATGTTATCTCTAGGAATTATTTTATCTTACTCCCTTATATCATTGTATTAATAGATATTTACATTTTTGCCACTTACTATTAATTATTATTATTATTTCTCACTTTTTCTTTTCTTTTTTTTTTTCTTTTTCTTTCTTTTATTATTATTTTTTATTTCATATTTGTTTTATCATTATAGTTTTTTCCTTCTATGCTACTTTATTTTGTATTTTAGTACAGGTTTATATCTAATTGTTATTAGTTCTAAATTTGTTGGCTTGGTATGGTAACTGCTTCTGGGACCACTGGGGGCATTGGATCTCCCTGTGGCTATGGTCATTAGTTCTGGACATTCAGGTGGCCCTGGTGGACAAGGAGGTTATTTTCTCCTTGCTACCCTCCCCCATGTTCTGTCTCTGGGGAAGGCAGCGCTGCTGCCTTGTATCTTATGGCGGTTGTCTATGACATGGCCTGCACAGTTATGAGGGGCAACCACACCGGACGTGTTGTCATCGAGCCATTTCCAGCTCATTCATTTCTGTTGGTTACCACGTGTATTTAAGACAGGTACCATCGGCTTGTTAGCCAACAGGTATGCTGCTACAGTGCCAAATCTCGGTGTGGTCACCGGCTTCTCTTGGTATTGATTGATACTATAAGGTAAAGTACTTTATATCCCACATATCTGATTCCACATCTTTTGTACCTTACCCTCTCTATATTTTCCTTTATTCACTGTGTGGGTACTATTGCCATCTTTATTGTGATTGCAGTTATCCTTATCCATTATTTGGCCATGTCAGTGTCCATACTATAGCAGCACCGATTTGTATATATCAGTATTGGCTTTTCAGTGGACTTTACATTACCTTTACCATGTAAGTGATATATATGGTTTTATCCATCTTCATCTTATTAAACTACTTTATAATATTTTCCCCTGTAGATCATTTTTGATCCGACAATTTTTTCCTATCACACGGTCCGATGTCTAACTGTCATGGTTATGCAATAGAGTTCGTCTGCTTACCTGTCTCCATGTGTTCATTTCTAGAGACCAGCCGACCCTCACCTGACTGCTTTTATAATCCATCCTCTGGCATGGCTCCACCCTAGCTCCTATCAGAGAACTCTATATTAACCTGTGCACTGCAGGCCTATCCGGCTGATCAACCTTTGTGTGTTAGCTTCCTGTTACCTACCGTGTGCTCTGCTGTTGTTACGTTACCGACTTTGGCGTGTCCTTGACTATCCCTGTTTGCCTGCGATCCTGACCTTTTGGCGTGTCCCTGACTATTCCTGTCTGCTTGTGGCCCCGACCTTGGCTTGTCCCTCACCATCCCTATCCTCCTGTTGCCTACTGTGGGTGTGAGCTGGGGGACCCTGGGGGTCGTGACCTGGAGCCAGTTGCAGCCAAGTCCATCCTCACCACTAGAGGCTCTGGTGAACACCTGCTGGCTCTTAGACTCCGCACCCCAGGGAATCTTACGCTCTAACCCCGGTGGGATCCATCTTGGTGTTCTGGCGACCCTGCCTTCCTATCACCTTGACCCCCGTCCGCAGCAGTCAGCTGTAGGGTCCACAACCTTGCGGTGCACTCCTGATCCCTACGGGGTGCATCTGTCACCTGGCCTCAAGGTGACCTGACACTAACAGACCTTTTCAGTGTATCTGACTCCACTGTCATTTGCCATAGGTGTTATTCATCTTTGTCACCCTATGTGGTTGCAGTTGCTTAACCTCCCTGGCAGTATGATTATTTCGGATTTTAGGTGCTGAAAGCGGTACAATTATTTTGCATGAAAATTTGGCGTTTTAAATTGTAGTCCTGTAATTATTAGGAATAACTCACTTAAATCTGTCCAAACCAGAGTCTAGCAGACATTCCAGGTATGATAAAGTTTGAAAAATGAAATCATAAATTATAATATAATAAATACCTATAAATAATTGTACCAAATAATAATATAACAATAACAAAAATTATTCAATAATGTAATCAAATCAAAAACACTGAAATTTGCTCAGTTGCAGAATTGTCACTGTCATTACTTTTCGGTATTTGATGACGGATCTCCCCACAAATCATTATCGCTCAATTCTGTGAGTGATTCCAATTTATTATCATTGTTTTCTAGCTGGTCTCAAATCATTTTTTAATGTAAAGGGACAGTTTTGGTTGCTATGGACAATCTCCAGTTTCCAGGCATAAAGAACAGTTTTCATAATATAAAACTGCATGCAGGACACTGGGCAGACCTCTAGGAACTAGGGATCAGCCCGGTGTTCGATTCGAACCCATGTTCGGCCGTTCATCGAAAACAGAACTTTGTGGGCTGTTCGCATCAAATTCGCGTGATACGAACGGCCCACAATGCACTGCGCCAGTTGCAGTGGATTGCTGGCTGATGATTGGCCAAGCATGCACTGTGACCCTGCATGCTTGGCCAATCACAGCGCCGGCAGCGAGGAGAGCCATAATTGGCCACAGGTTGGATGCAAGGGGTCTAGTACACGCCCTACACTATATAAGCCCGCCAGCGCGGGGGCCTTGTGTAGTGTGTTGCGGCGTTCATAGCCAGAAGGATAGGCAGGGACAGTGTCAGCTGTGCTTTACTTCTTTAGATAGCACTGTTACAGTGAGTGTAGTGTTCAGGGAGAGAGTAGGATAGACAAGGACAGTGTCAGCTTTGCTTTGCTTCTTTAGATACCACTGTTACAGTGAGTGTAGTGTTCAGGGAGAGAGCAGGATAGGCAGGGACAGTGTCAGCTGTGCTTTACTTCTTTAGATAGCACTGTTACAGTGAGTGTAGTGTTCAGGGAGAGAGCAGGATAGGCAGGGACAACTTCAGCTTTGCTTTACTTCTTTAGATCACACTGTTACAGTGAGTGTAGTGTTCAGGGAGAGAGCAGGATAGGCAGGGACAGTGTCAGCTTTGCTTTGCTTCCTAACCTAGCGCTGTTACAGTGGGTGTAGTGTGCCTCCTGCACAGCATACACCTGAATCTACCCCCCCTCATTGCTGGTGTTGTGTAGGGATGAGCTTCGTCCGTTCGGCGAAGTCCTAACATTTTGGTCCGTTCGCGCCAAATTCGTGTGGCGCTCACGGCCCACAATGCACTGCGATGGCGCAGTGCATTGCTGGCTCATGATTGGCCAAGCATGCACTGTGACCCCGCATGCTTGGCCAATCGCAGCGCCAGCAGCGAGGAGAGCCAAGATTGGCCACAGGCAGGATGCCTGTGGCCAATCATAGCTCAGGCTGTGTAGTGCACGCCCCACACTATATAAGGCCGCCAACGCGGTGGCCTTGTGTAGTGTGTTGGCGTCTGAAGCAGTGGGTGTTCTGTGTACCTTCAACACAGTACACACAGATAGTTTTCGGCCGATTTTCGATCTTGCTGTTGTGTAGTGGTTATTGTCTGCGTGCCCTGACCGCAGTATACACAGCTATATTCACCTCACCTATATAGCTAGTGATCTATCTTTTATAGTAGAGCTTGCAGTCAGTAGTGCTAGGAGATAGTGCGTACTCTGTACCCAGTACATACCGCTATATCCACCTACATAGCTGTTCTCTATTTGAGCCCACTTGCCATCTGCAGGAGTTATTGGAAGTTGTGTGTGCTTCCAGCATAGCACAGTATACATCTGTATATACCCCTTTATCTCTGGTGTTCTATAATAAAGGCATCTGCAGGAGTTAGTGGGTGTTCTGTGTACCTTCAACACAGTACACACTGATCGTTTTCGGACGATTTTCGATCTTGCTGTTGTATAGTGGTTGTTGTCTGCGTGCCCTGACCGCACCGCTATATCCACCTACATAGCTCTTCTCTATTTGAGACCACTTGCCATCTGCAGGAGTTATTGGAAGTTGTGTGTGCCTACAGCACAGCACAGTATACATCTGTATATACCCCTTTATCTCTGGTGTTCTATAATAAAGGCATCTGCAGGATTTAGTGGGTGTTGTGTGCCTCTAGCACAATATACACTACCCAACTGCTTTTATACCCAACTCCCTTCAGGCCATTACCATGTCTGGAAGGCCAGCAAGGAGAGGCAGACAGGCGCGAGCCGATAAAAGAGGGCAAGCAGGCTCTGTGTCTAGAGACTACAGTGCTGGTCGTGGACGCGGTGCATTGTCATCAGCACGTGGCCATGGGACACGCTTGTCCTTCTTTTCGGCAGCTGGACATGTTGAACCGCAACATGCCAACGACTTGGTAGAGTGGATGACCAAGCCCTCTTCATCCTCCTCATCCTCTCTCACCCAGTCTCAGGGTACTAGCAAAGCAGCTGCCAACGCATCGTCTTCCCTCCTCTCAATGTCATCATCAGTGACTCCTTCCCTAGACCCACCGCGTCCTCCTGAGGAGTCTCCTGAACTCTTTGAGCACAGTGTTGGGTACATGCTCCAGGAGGATGCCCAGTGTTTTGTGGGCTCTGATGATGACACTCAGCTAGAGAAAGGCAGTAGCGTGAGCGCAGAGAGAGGGGATGCTCAAGAAGGACAGCAATCTGGCAGTCATGTTCCACAAGCTGCAGCATACTGCCAGGTTTGCTACAGCGATGAAGAGGGAGGGGATGATGAGGGCACTGACTCCACGTGGGTGCCTGGAAGGAGAGAGGAGGAGGAGGAGGAGGAGGAGGCACATGTCCAACGAGGCAGGATGCCCTCCGGGGGCCAGCTTAGGGGCAGCACACCGACTGAATCACACCGCAGAGCCTGTGCAGAGCGCTGCCTCTGCGCGTTATTCTAAAAGTTCTTTGGTGTGGGCCTTTTTGAGACAAGTGCATCAGATCGCACCGCTGCTATTTGCAACATATGTCTCAAGCGTATCTCACGTGGCCAAAACATCAGCCGCTTGGGCACCACATGCTTGACCAGACATATGTTGACCTGCCATGCAGCTCGTTGGCAAGCGTACCTCAAAGACCCACACCAAAGAACAAAGCGGACCTCTCCTTGCTCCTCATCAGCTGGCATCTCCAACCCCACTAGACCTTCAGTCCTCTCTGAAACCTGCTCTGAGAGGAATGAAGGTGTAGAATTAGGTGTGTCACAGCCAAGTGCTTCCGGGAACTCTGCTAGCGGTACACCCACGTCCGATTATAGCAGGCAAATGTCCCTGCCCCAGCTGCTGGACCGGCGAAAGAAGTTCACTCCCAGCCATCCACATGCCCAGCGGTTGAATGCTAGCTTGGCTAAATTGCTAACACTTCAACTGCTGCCTTTTCAGTTGGTAGACTCGGCCCCCTTCCATGAGTTTGTACAATGTGCGGTTCCTCAGTGGCAGGTCCCCAAACACCACTTTTTCTAACGGAAGGCGATTCCGGCTCTCTACCGGCATGTGGAAGGCAATGTCCTTGCCTCGCTGGACAGGGCGGTCAGCGGTAAGGTGCATATTACCGCTGACTCATGGTCCAGCAGGCATGGACAGGGACGTTACCTGTCTTTCACGGCCCATTGGGTCACTCTTCTGGCAGCTGGGAAGGATGCAGGACAAGGTGCAGTAGTGCTGGAGGTTGTTCCGCCACCACGCCTCCAAAATGCTACTATTGGTTGTGACACACCTCTCTCCTCCACCCCCTCCTCTTCTTCTTCCTCCATGGCCTCTTCCAGTGCTCTGTCCTCAGAACCAGCGGTGCTCCGTAGGCGTTCCAGGGGCTACGCAAGTACGCAGGCAAAACTATGCCATGCCGTGCTTGCGCTGGTTTGTTTGGGGGACAGGAGCCACACTGGGGCGGATGTTTTGTCAGCTCTGCAGGGGCAGGCCGAGAGGTGGTTGACGCCACGCCAGCTTAAGCCAGGAATGGTGGTTTGCGACAATGGCACCAACCTCCTCTCCGCCCTCCGACAGGGACAACTGACCCATGTGCCCTGTGTAGCTCACGTCCTTAACCTGGTGGTGCAGCGGTTCTTGGGTAGGTACCCCGGCTTACAGGATGTCCTGAAGCAGGCCAGGAAAGTCTGTGTGCATTTCCGCCGATCATTTAATGCTTGTGCTCGGCTGGCTGAGCTCCAAAAGGAGTTGAACCTGCCCAAGAACCACCTTATATGTGACATGCCCACCAGATGGAACTCAACATTGGCCATGCTGCAGTGGCTGCACACGCAGCAGAGGGCCATCAATGAGTACCTGTGCGACTACGGCACCAGGACAGGGTCAGGGGAGCTCGGTTTTTTCTCACCACGCCAGTGGGGCATGATCAGGGATGCATGCACTGTCCTGTCACCGTTTGAAGAGGCCACAAGGATGGTGAGCAGTGACAGTGCATGCATCAGTGACACTGTACCTCTTGTCCACCTCTTGGAGCATACGCTGCGTGGAATAATGGACAGGGCACTTGAGGCAGAACAGAGGCAGGAAGAGGAGGACTTCCTTGCCTCTCAAGGCCCCCTTTATCCAGACAGTGTTCCTGCTGTGCCACCCATCACACAGGAAGAGGATGAGGAGGAGGAAGAGGAGGAGGAGGATGATTGTGTCAGCATGGAGGTGGAGGCTGGCACTCAGCATCAGCATCATCAGCAGCAGCAGCAGTCTTGTAGGGATGATTTACAGTCCCAAGAAACACGTGGACTTGTACGTGGCTGGGAGGAGGTAGCTGCGGATCATGTTGTCCTTAGTGACCCAGAGGACTCCGGACCGAATGCCTCAGCTAACCTACGCTGCATGGCCTCCCTGATCCTGCAAAGCCTGCGGAAGGATCCTCGTATTCTTCGGATCAAGGAGAGGGACCATTACTGGCTGGCCACTCTCCTTGATCCACGGTACAAGGGTAAGGTTGCCGACCTTATCTTGCCATCGCAGAGGGAGCAGAGGATGCGACATCTCCGGGAGGCCTTGCAGAAAGGTCTGTGCAACGCGTTCCCAGAGACTGGGAGGTTACAAACTCCTGGTCCTGGACAACGTGTTGCTGAGGCATCAGTCAGAAGGAGCGGTGGAGAAGGTGGCCGTCTGACTGATGCTTTCAGACAATTTTTTAGTCCGCAGCCCCAAGGTATGATCGGTTCCAGCACCCATCGCCAGCGTCTGATTTACATGGTGCAGGAATACCTAGGGGCAAGGTCAGACTTGGACACCTTTCCCACCGAAAATCCTCTGGCTTACTGGGTCTTGAGGATGGATCATTGGCTAGAGCTTGCACAGTATGCAATTGAGCTACTGGCCTGTCCTGCATCCAGCGTTCTTTTGGAACGCACCTTCAGTGCTGCTGGTGGCTTTGTTACCGATCACAGGGTGCGCCTGTCCATCGAATCAGTTGATCGACTGACCTTCATCAAGAATCAGTCTTGGATCACCCACAGCTACCAAGCACCTGAAGCTGATGTAACAGAATAATTTTTTTTGAAATATCACATCCCTTCAAGACTGCCTATGCTGATGCTGAGTGACTGTCCTGTTATGTTGATTGTCTATCCTCTTCCTCCTCCGCTGATATGTTGGAAGAACATTTCTGGTTCTGGTTGATGCCATCAGCCCAATTTTTCTGCCCCTGTTTAACAGGGGCGTTTAAGTACAATTTTTGATGCAATGCTTTGCAGCAGGGCTAATTCCTGCAATCAAACAAGAGTATATGGGAGAGGTTGCAGTGTGGTGGCACCAGCACCAGTGCCTAAGGCCCAATTTTTCTGCCCCTGTTTAACAGGGGCGTTTAATTAAAATTTTTGATGCAATGCTTTGCAGCAGGGCTAATTCCTGCAATCAAACAAGAGTATATGGGAGAGGTTGCAGTGTGGTGGCACCAGCAGCAGGGCCTAAGGCCAAATTTTTCTGCCCCTGTTTAACAGGGACATGTAATTACAATTTTTGATATAATATTTCACAGGAGGGCCCCTTCCTGTGCCCACCCAGAGTAACGGTGAGGACTTATAGTGTTGTGGCACCAGCACCACAACCACCAAAGGTCAATTTTTCTACCACTGTTCAACAATGGCATGTAATTACAATTCTTGATATAATCGTTCACAGCAGGGCGCTCCAGCGCCCACCAAGAGTCACTTTGAGGGCTTACAATGTTGTGGCAAACCAACACCTTGTTCCGCCATTTCTGCAGAGCATATAGGGCAGGCCCCTACTTTCAAACATCCAATTTACAAACATCTCCTACTTGCAAATGGAAGGAGACAACAGCAAGTGAGATGAAAAAAGATGGACGACAAAACAAATTATACAGGGGTGATAACCCTTCCCTATGTTTTCCAAAAAGCTTAAAAATAGTTTTTTGGACTGGACCTCCACTTTAAAAATGTACCAGTTGAAAATTACAAACAGATTCAACTGAACACAACAAACCTACACAGTCCCTGTCTTGTTTGCACCGCCTGTATACTGCTGTTCTGAGTATATAGGGCCTGGGGGCCACACGCATTTCCTTTTTTTAATATGGGTACAGGGTTCCCCTTAATATGCGTACAAGACCCAAATAGGCTGGTAATGGGCAGGGAGGGCTACCCATGCCATTTTTCTCAATGATTTTCAACCATATTGCAGGAACCAGATATAACATTAAAACCGCAAGCAGTTTTAAATGGTGTTATTTCCGTTTAATGTCATTTTGTGCAGGGACTGTTCTAAACACGGGAAACACGTGGCACTTCACAGGCATACTACAGACACCCCCCAGGCACCATATTTAAAGGAATATTTCACTTTTTTTTTCACTTTAATCGTCATTAAAATCAGTGCTCCCGCCAAAACGGCCATTTTTAAAATCATTTTAGGCATTGACCCATGTCCCCTGGGGCAGGAGCCAGGTCCCCAAACCCTTTTTAGGACAGTATCTTGCATATTAGCCGTTAAAATTAGCACTTTTTATTTCAAACGTTCGAGTCCCATAGACTTCAATGGGGTTCTAAAGTTCGTTCGAATTTGGGGTCCGTTCGAAAGTTCTGGTGCGAACTGAACCGGGGGGTGTTCGGCTCATCCCTAGTGTTGTGTAGTTGATTTGTGCAACACAGGCATCTGCCTAATATTCAGTCAGTGTAGTGTCCCTCCTGCACAGCATACACCTTAATCTACCCCCTTGTCGCTGGTGTTGTGTAGTTCATTTGTGCAACACTGGCATCTGCCTAACATTAACATAACATATTTTGGGTGCGGGGTTCCCTTTAATATCCATACAAGACCGAAAGGGACTGGTAATGGGCTGCGGTAGTGGGGTGATGGGGTAGCCATGCCATTTGTGTCAAAGATTTTCCTCCATATTGCCAGGACAAGACATTACTTAATAATTACTTAATTAATGCTTTAATAGCCCCAAGCTGTTTTAAATGGCTTTTTTTCCTTTACAAATGTCATTTTGTGCAAGGACTGTTCTAAACATGGGAAACACATGCCACTTCACAGGCATACTTTAGACACCCCCCAGGTATGATATTTAAAGTAACATTTCACTTTTTTTTCACTTTATGCATCATTAAAATTACTGCTCCAGAAAAAAACATTGGTTTTTAAAACTTCTTTTTGCATTGATACATGTCCCCTGGGGCAGGTCCTGGGTCCCCAAACCCTTTTTAGGACAGTAACATGCACATTGGCCGTTATAATTAGCACTTTAGATTTCAAACGTTCGCGTCCATTGTAATTAATATGGTTCTAACGTTTGTGCGAACTTTCGGTCCGTTCGCAGGTTCTGGTGCGAACCGAATGCGGGGGTGTTTGGCTCATCCCTACTAGGGACAAAGGGGATGTGAAATTATTACATACAGCAATGTAATCTGTAAGATTACATTATACTGTGTGTATACTGTGTGTTTCACTTTTTGAATTTGGCGCCGATCTCTGTCCCCGTGCGTCGCAATGCTCGCAGGGAACGGAGATCGGCTCCGTGATGAATCGAGCGGAGGACGAGCCACTCGTACAGCTGGGAGACCTCGCTGGATCCAAGGGAGAAGGTAAGTAACCTCCTCCTGCATACAGCAATGCTGTCCTGAGTCTGGCTCGGGGTTACCGCTTTTGGTATAAAACTTCCACCCCGAGCCAGACTCGGGAATACCGCCAGGGGGGTATAAAGTTAGCTATATTTTTGCCACTGATCTGTTGGTACTGGATATAATCCACCCCTAATAACCTGCACCACCACTGCGCCAATGAACAAATAAAACCATAATTAAGCTGCAACTTAAGTAAAATTATATGGATTAACCAAAAATTATACCTAAAACCTTATAACAACACAGATAGCTGATAATTTAGTGGCGCTGGTGAAATAAATGAATATAAATCAAAAAATATATATATAATGGGATTAAATCACCCAGTGACGTAGTGACATAGAAAATATTGATAACAGAGTCCACAACTCAATGATAAAAAAAATGAACAAAGTGAAATCCAATCATCTCACAATATTAAATCTTTCACTAGTGATGGACGAACTTCCGACGGGACGTTTTGCGAATGCAGACCGCGAACGCGGCCGATAGGTCGCAAACCGTAATGTTCGCGGCGGGCCCCATTGACTTCAATGGGAGGCAAACTTTGCAAACCTACAGGTCAAATTTGCAGCCACAAAATAATTACTAGCTGTGCAAACATAGTCCCACCACATGGCCAATGACATAACACATGTATGAGGTGAATCTGGGATCGACAACTACAAGCATTCTTTTTTTATATGTGAAATTGTGACAATTCAGGACTGTGGAGCGCTTGAAGGCAATGGGGGAGAGGGAAGTTCAGGGTAGGCAAAGAAGAGGGTGCAGGAGATGATCACCAGCAGCGTGACATACAGCAATGACACCTGCACCGTGATAGAGAGCACTGACATCAGCAGCGTGACATACAGCAATGACACCTGCACCGTGATAGAGTGATCTGACACCAGCACCGTGATAGAGAGCACTGACATCAGCAGCGTGACATACAGCAATGACACCTGCACCGTGATAGAGTGATCTGACACCAGCACCGAGATAGAGAGCACTAACAGCAGCACTGATACCATTAACTTGCTGCTGGGCCCCAAAAATATGACACCGCTCAACCTCTTCAAACAGGAGGGTACGGGCACATAGTACGGTGTGCTTTTTAAGTTGTGATTAGCAGACTGTACCTCACTCAACCCTATATACTGTAGTACGCTATACCTTACCAGTCCTTATAAGGACCTTTGTGGAACTAGTAGGTTGTGATTAGCAGACTGTACCTCAGTCCCTATACTGATAAAGGACTGCTGCAGAATTGGGCAGCAGTCAGCAGTAGTGCACCTCAACCCTATATATTGTGGACCTATACCAGTCCTTAAGGATTAGCAGACTGTACCTCACTCAACCCTATATACTGTAGTACGCTATACCTTACCAGTCCTTATAAGGACCTTTGTGGAACTAGTAGGTTGTGATTAGCAGACTGTACCTCAGTCCCTATACTGATAAAGGACTGCTGCAGAATTGGGCAGCAGTCAGCAGTAGTGCACCTCAACCCTATATATTGTGGACCTATACCAGTCCTTAAGGATTAGCAGACTGTACCTCACTCAACCCTATATACTGTAGTACGCTATACCTTACCAGTCCTTAGAAGGACCTTTGTGGAACTAGTAGGTTGTGATTAGCAGACTGTACCTCAGTCCCTATACTGATAAAAGACTGCTGCAGAATTGGGCAGCAGTCAGCAGTAGTGCACGTCAACCCTATATATTGTGGACCTATACCAGTCCTTAAGGATTAGCAGACTGTACCTCACTCAACCCTATATACTGTAGTACGCTATACCTTACCAGTCCTTATAAGGACCTTTGTGGAACTAGTAGGTTGTGATTAGCAGACTGTACCTCTGTACTGTACCTATACTCATAAAGGACTACTGCAGTAGAAGGGCAGCAGTCAAGTATAATATTCTTTCTATATTTGGAAGAAAGAATATTATACGTGTACAAGCCTATTACCATACCAGTCCTGAAAAGAACCTTTGTGGACCTAATAGTATCAGCTACTGATTAAACTGACTGTCCCTCACTGCCACACACAGCTTCCTGCCTGTCCCTATTTAAACTGACAAAACACAGGCTGCTGGAACAATAACTTGAATAGCACTCAAAACTATATCCTGTACTACTTTACCATACCAGTCCTGAAAAGGACTTTTGTGGACCTAATAGTAACAGCTAATGATTAAACTGACTGTCCCTGCTGCACACAGCATCCTGTCCCTCTCTGCACTGACAAAAGACAGGCTGCTGCAACAATGACTTGAATAGCAGTGCCTCAAACCTATATCCTGAACTACACCTAAACCATACCAGTCCTTAAAATAACTTTTGTGGACCTAATAGCTAGCGATTTGGGTCACTGCAGTCTCTCCCTGCTCCACACAGCAACCTCTCCCTATAGTGACATATGAAAGAATGTAAAATGGCCGCCGGATTGGGTCTATTTATAAGTTAGGGGGAATGTCCAAGTGTCCATGTGCTGTAATGTCTCAATTGGCTGTCCTGTACCACATGATGAATGTGTCATCATAGGTCAAAGTTATTTTACACAGTAAACAGGTAACTCCGCCGGGCGAACAGCGGCAATAGTCCACCGATCGGGCGGACCGGGAACAGCCGAAATTCGCCGCGAACCGACCGTCGGGCGAACAGTTCAGCCATCCCCATCTTCCACCACACAGATGTGCTTGTGACACCTCTCCCTATGAAGAACGCACTAACCAGCATATGTTGCCTTCCACTCTCGTGTTAGGCTAAAAGGTATTCTTAACCACACCTGGGCCAATGAACCGACCATCCATCCAACCCAGTAATTTTCATATGTGAAATATAAAAGTGCTCAACATAGCGTGATAATGTTTTAAACCAATTTATTTAAAATTCACACTCACACTTCAATGTATAAACTCTCATGGTGTATGAAAAAAACACAGCATACAATGTATCACCACAGCAAACTGTAAACACTGGCTTCAGCAGTGCACTGTGGTCACAGTGGACTCGGCTTATGTGCTCTGGCTCTCACCCACTCCAAAGCCTCTCAGTGTCTGGTTCTCAATCAATTGGAAAACCCTGCTCTCGGTGTCAGTGTGTAAATCACAGCAAACGGCGTCTCACGTAAATAAAGTTGATTTCCATGTAGTCAAGCTCCTGACATGTTTAGTCACTCTGACGGGGCCCTGTGGTGACGTCCTATTGATGACGAAATGCATAGGGAGGAGGAACGACGTACTGACGTCACTGCTATACGCATAGTCCCGGAAGCCACGGGCTGTTAACGAGGCCGGCCAGCTCGCTTTTTATGCTGAAGTTTCTTCACATTTTTGTAAGTGTTCATTTGTCTTTCGTGATAAATACATTTAAAGGGTTTTTATGCTATGCAAGATTTTTATTTATTCTATGGGGAATTTGCTGCGTATTTGAGTCTGCAGACTATCCTTATTGAAGTTGAGGAATCCATTGCATGTCATTTAGCCGCGCATTCGAGCTTACCCATCTGTGGACCATCCTTATTGAGGCTGAGGAGTCTCCTGTGTGCCAGAAGTATCCCAGGCTGGGGTTATAGCCATCTGCTTGGTGTGGCCCCCTGTAGTAAGGGACCACCTTGTTCTGGTAAGCGGCAGTGTGTTTTTGTGGTGGCGGTTTCTCACATGTCATTTTGTGTGGAGGATTGGGTGCTACACCATCATTGAAAAAAATTACAGATCTTTATATGGACATTTCTTTTATATGTTTTTTACAATATTGCACATGATCACTATTATGTGCGGACTTTTTTCATAGTTACACGATATAAGTATGCAATATTGTTGTTTTGATACCTGTATTATTAAGTGCATGTATTTCACTATTAAGTTTTGATAATTCACTTTATACTATACTGTTTCTAAAGCACATTTACATTTTTGGTTGAAATAGTGTGCAGTAATACTTTTAGCGCAGCTCCTTTTTTGTATATTTGTGTTGGTGTCGTATAACATCTGGAGCCGCAGCTTGTAATTTCATCAAATAGCGCAGTACATTTTTTTAACACATTTTATATGTTATTTAGTAAAATTAACTTTTAAATTCATGATGTTGTATGGATATTAATTCTAAGCCCTTGTACACATGGTCGGACATTCCGACAACAAAATCCGTTGGATTTTGTCTGACGGATTTTGTCCAAAACTTGTGTTGCATACACACGGTCGAACAAAGTTGTCGGAAAATCCGATCGTACGTAACGTGATGACGTTATTTAGTTACGACGGGACTACGTTCAGGCTAGTAGCCAAAAGCTTTGGTCTAGGAATTTGATCTGAGCATTCGTGCCACTTTGTCCAATCAGAATTCTCTACAGACAATCGGACAAAGTCCGATCGGATCATGTTGTCGGAAAGTTTTATAGCCCAGCTCTAAAACTTTGTCTGTCGGATATTCCGACGGAAACAGTCCGATGGAGCCCACACACAGTCGGATTATTCGACAACACGGTCCGATCGGACTTTTTCCGTCAGAATGTCCGACCGTGTGTACAAGGACTAAGAGGAATTTTCAGCACTTACTGGATAAAGTCCCAATCCTTTTTCTTTTTTATGTCTTTACTTGGGGATTTGGTGCTGACTTTCAACTGAGCTCATGTCAATGTTGACAACTACTGTATGTTAAAAGACATAGCATATGCCAGTAGCATACAAAATAGCAAAAAATGCACTGGTCATGAAGGAGGTAAAACCTTCTGAAAGTCAAATGGTTAAACGGTTATTGCACAAATGAGCTAGGGAACACTGCCTACTTAGAACTGTGTTCATCCCAATGAAAAGTGCTACGATCTTTTTTGTTTGTCTTTATATACATTTTTTTTAGTTTAGTTTTCTTATGAACCTAAAGGATTCTGCTGCTGAACAAGGCATCAAAAGCAGACACAAGAAAATAACTTTTCACATAGTACATTTATTATTGCATTTGTATAGCATTTTTATTTTTAAAGATCTGAACTTAAAGTTGCAAATTTGAACTTGTGTAATAGAAACAGCTTCCAAGGAAATAAACATAAATACATTTAAACTTTATACAGTGTGCTGAGTTGTTGCTAAGATTTAAGTTAATGCTTTTCATCTTAAGTTTAAATCTTCAAATGTGTCTTCCTTTGTCAGGTGCTTAAATAGCAGAACTAGATAATGCACTGATGAATGTTTTCCTGATACAGTTATCTCAAAGGGATAAATATTTGTGTTAGAAAAAACGTAAGGCTTTGTTCAAGTTACATTTGAGGAATAATTACAAATATATTATATCATATAAATATTGCATTAAACATGAATTTGGAAGTTTAAAAAATGCATACATTGTGATTTTTTTAAAAAGGCAACATGAATGTGTGTGTGTATATGTATGTATATATATATATATATATATATATATATATATCCATCCAGCGCCACCCCCGAAGGAGCCACTGGTTAAATTGGGTTTTCTGTTCTGCGCCTAGACTCCATAGACTCCAAGAACAACCTCAGCCCCCCTGGTCCACCTGGTTTAATAAAATTACTGCAAGCACAATTTACAACACAAGTGAGAAATACCTTTCGCCTGGCTGTGGTGGGATATGGTAATAAATACACACACCTGTTTGATAAATACGCTCAATCTATTGACTGACTATTATAGGGTAAGTAACAGTTAAACCAAATTGAACACACCAGGCAGGTTAGCAATAAACAATTCACATAAACTTTAAATGCAACAAGGGTACTTATAAATTCACACTAGGTTTTAAGTGCATTCAAACGAATAGACAGAGGTATAGCACCCCTTTAAAGTGACCAGCAAATAGAGTTCAAGGTAGTTACAATTAGCGGCAGCCCTTAGTCCTGAGTTTCGTTGGCGTGCGTTGCGGCCGTCAGTAAGGCCTGCAGGCAGTATTAGCACTATGGGGTCATAGGTTAAGTAGCTCCTTGTGAATTTATTCCCTAGAAGTGGTAGCAAGTATTGGCCTCAAGGCCCCCTTACCAGTAACACTGATTTAGTGCCCCGCTGATCAGACATCAACTTGTTAGGTTGTTTAAGGTGCCTCTGGCAGGCAGCACAGCAAGGACCACATGCCGGGAGTGGCTCGGTCTCTCCATGATCCATTCCCAGAGATGCTTCCCCACACTGTAGTAGGTTCCAATGGCACCTCGTCCTCTCTCCACTAGGGATGGCTGAACGGTTTGCCCGGCGGTCATTTCGCGGCGAATTTTGGTTGTTCGCCATCCGCACGATCGGCGGACTATTGTCGCCGGTCGCCCGGCGGACTTCTGGGTTTACTGTGTAAAAGAACTTTGACCTATGATGACACATCCATCATGGGGTACAGGACAGCCAATTGAGACATTATAGCACATGGACACTTGGACATTCCCCCTAACTTATAAATACACCCTATCCGGCGGCCATTTTACATTCTTTCGTCTGTCACTATAGGGAGAGGTTGCTGTGTGGAGCAGGGAGAGACTTCAGTGACCCAAATCGCTAGCTATTAGGTCCACAAAAGTTCTTTTAAGGACTGGTATCATGGTATAGGTGTTAGGTGTAGTTCAGGATATAGGTTTGAGGCACTGCTGTGCTAGTGATTGTTGCAGCAGCCTGAGTGTCTTTTGTCAGTGTAGAGAAAGGGACAGGGCGCTGTGTGCAGCAGGGACAGTCAGTTTAATCATTAGCTGTTACTATTATGTCCACAAAAGTCTTTTTCAGGACTGGTATGGTAAAGTAGTACAGGATATAGTTTTGAGTGCTATTCAAGTTATTGTTCCAGCAGCCTGTGTTTTGTCAATTTAAATAGGGACAGGAAGGAAGCTGTGTGTGGCAGTGAGGGACAGTCAGTTTAATCAGTAGCTGATACTATTAGGTCCACAAAGGTTCTTTTCAGGACTGGTATGGTAATAGGCTAGTACACTTATAATATTCTTTCTTCCAAATATAGAAAGAATATTATACTTGACTGCTGCCCTTCTGCTGCAGTAGTCCTTTATGAGTATAGGGACTGAGGTACAGTCTGCTAATCATTCATAACCTACTAGTTCCACAAAGGTCCTTATAAGGATTGGTAAGGTCTAGGGTACTACAGTACATAGGGTTGAGTGAGGTACAGTCTGCTAATCCTTAAGGACTGGTATAGGTCCACAATATATAGGGTTGAGGTGCACTACTGCTGACTGCTGCCCTATACTGCAGCAGTCCTTTATCAGTATAGGGACTGAGGTACAGTCTGCTAATCATTCACAACCTACTAGTTCCACAAAGGTCCTTATAAGGACTGGTAAGGTCTAGGGTACTACAGTACATAGGGGTTGAGTGAGGTACAGTCTGCTATTCCTTAAGGACTGGTATAGGTCCACAATATATGGGGTTGAGGTGCACTACTGCTGAATGCTGCCCTATACTGCAGCAGTCCTTTATGAGTATAGGGACTGAGGTATAGTCTGCTAATCATTCACAACCTACTAGTTCCACAAAGGTCCTTATAAGGACTGGTAAGGTATAGCGTACTACAGTATATAGGGTTGAGTGAGGTACAGTCTGCTAATCCTTAAGGACTGGTATAGGTCCACAATATATAGGGTTGACGTGCACTACTGCTGACTGCTGCCCAATTCTGCAGCAGTCTTTTATCAATATAGGGACTGAGGTACAGTCTGCTAATCACAACCTACTAGTTCCACAAAGGTCCTTCTAAGGACTGGTAAGGTATAGCGTACTACAGTATATAGGGTTGAGTGAGGTACAGTCTGCTAATCCTTAAGGACTGGTATAGGTCCACAATATATAGGGTTGACGTGCACTACTGCTGACTGCTGCCCAATTCTGCAGCAGTCCTTTATCAGTATAGGGACTGAGGTACAGTCTGCTAATCACAACCTACTAGTTCCACAAAGGTCCTTATAAGGACTGGTAAGGTCTAGGGTACTACAGTATATAGGGTTGAGTGAGGTACAGTCTGCTATTTCTTAAGGACTGGTATAGGTCCACAATATATAGGGTTGAGGTGCACTACTGCTGACTGCTGCCCTATTCTGCAGCAGTCCTTTATCAGTATAGGGACTGAGGTACAGTCTGCTAATCACAACCTACTAGTTCCACAAAGGTCCTTATAAGGACTGGTAAGGTATAGCGTACTACAGTATATAGGGTTGAGTGAGGTACAGTCTGCTAATCCTTAAGGACTGGTATAGGTCCACAATATATAGGGTTGACGTGCACTACTGCTGACTGCTGCCCAATTCTGCAGCAGTCTTTTATCAATATAGGGACTGAGGTACAGTCTGCTAATCACAACCTACTAGTTTCACAAAGGTCCTTCTAAGGACTGGTAAGGTATAGCGTACTACAGTATATAGGGTTGAGTGAGGTACAGTCTGCTAATCCTTAAGGACTGGTATAGGTCCACAATATATAGGGTTGACGTGCACTACTGCTGACTGCTGCCCAATTCTGCAGCAGTCCTTTATCAGTATAGGGACTGAGGTACAGTCTGCTAATCACAACCTACTAGTTCCACAAAGGTCCTTCTAAGGACTGGTAAGGTATAGCGTACTACAGTATATAGGGTTGAGTGAGGTACAGTCTGCTAATCCTTAAGGACTGGTATAGGTCCACAATATATAGGGTTGAGGTGCACTACTGCTGACTGCTGCCCAATTCTGCAGCAGTCCTTTATCAGTATAGGGACTGAGGTACAGTCTGCTAATCACAACCTACTAGTTCCACAAAGGTCCTTATAAGGACTGGTAAGGTATAGCGTACTACAGTATATAGGGTTGAGTGAGGTACAGTCTGCTAATCCTTAAGGACTGGTATAGGTCCACAATATATAGGGTTGAGGTGCACTACTGCTGACTGCTGCCCAATTCTGCAGCAGTCCTTTATCAGTATAGGGACTGAGGTACAGTCTGCTAATCACAACCTACTAGTTCCACAAAGGTCCTTCTAAGGACTGGTAAGGTATAGCGTACTACAGTATATAGGGTTGAGTGAGGTACAGTCTGCTAATCCTTAAGGACTGGTATAGGTCCACAATATATAGGGTTGAGGTGCACTACTGCTGACTGCTGCCCAATTCTGCAGCAGTCCTTTATCAGTATAGGGACTGAGGTACAGTCTGCTAATCACAACCTACTAGTTCCACAAAGGTCCTTATAAGGACTGGTAAGGTATAGCGTACTACAGTATATAGGGTTGAGTGAGGTACAGTCTGCTAATCACAACTTAAAAAGCACACCGTACTATGTGCCCCCCCAAAACATGTTATATACGTTCTTCCACATATACTGCACTTCTCTAGAGAGTTTTGTCACAGGGTCATTTAAAAAATGACAAGCAGAGGAAGAGGCAGGCCCTTCCACAGGGGTGGTAGGGGTAGGGCAGGAGCAACAGGCTTGAGCCAAAGTGGGAAGTTGCAGAAGGTGCGTTCAATTACTTTAAAGGACGCACCAGACTTGGTTGAGAGGCTCACTCAGCCTTACTCTTCTGCACCCTCCTCATCCTCTCGATCTGCACCCTCTTCTTCACTCTCTGCTATGTGCACCCCCAAAGACACTACCACAAACAACACCACCACATACCTTCCGCTTGAGTCACAGGAATTATTTTCCGATCCATATCAAGACATTTCTGATGCGCAGACACTCTTGGCATTGGATCAGGAAGAGGAGGTAGCAAGAACCGCCACTCAGCAGTCTGACGACAGTACCCAGATCAGCCCAAGGAGGAGGTTGGTCCCCGGAGTTGCTGCCTACTCCGAGATCTCTACTTATAGCGGTGGGGAAGATGACGTTGATGATGACGTGTCTAGTGATGTCACGTGGGTGCCCACAAGAGAGGAAGAGGAGGGGAGTTCGGAGGGAGATATGGACCAGCAGATAGGGAGGAGAAGCAGGAATAACTTACATTGCACAGGAGGGACAAAGCAGACTGCAAATGTATCAGGAGCGAGTCATCGACCATGTACGGTCACATCTGGCGCTCCCAGGACACCGGCACATGGCTCCGCAGTGTGGGCTTTTTTTAACGTGTCCACTGCTGACAATAGCGTTGCCATCTGCAAGCTTTGCAGTCAATGCATTAGTCGCGGTAAGCCCAACACTCACCTAGGGATGACCGCCTTAAGAAGGCACATGAGCAGCCATCACCGAGCCCAGTGGGAACAATGGAACACACACAGCCACACTGCAGGCTCTCACCGTCCAGCCTCATCTTCTACTTCTCCTTCTCCTCTCTCCTCCCAATTGTCCTCCACTCCACCTTCCATCACGCCAAGCTCACATTTTTCTGCAAAAAGGCAGGCTTCCATGGGCCTAATGTTCGAGCGTAAAAAGATGACGCCAGATAACCCTCTTGCCCAACGGTTGACGGCTGGCTTGACAGAACTCATAGCCCGCCAACTACTGCCATATAAACTGGTGGACTCAGAGGCCTTTTGAAAATTTGTGGCCATTGAAACACCACAATGGAAGGTCCCAGGAAGGAAGTATTTCTCAGAGAAGGGCATCCCAGAGCTATATGGCCATGTTCAGCGGCAAGTGAATGTATCTCTGGCACACAGTGTCGGTGCCAAGATACATCTGACCACAGACACGTGGTCTAGCAAACACGGGCAGGGAAGGTATATCCCTCTCCTCCTCGGCTGACTCCTCCTTTTCCGCTGCTGGTGTCTCTTCCGCTGCGCCGCCCAAGCTCCCCAGAACCTATTCGACATGCCAGGTGAGATGTTGCCATGCCGTGCTGCGTCTGTTGTGCCTGGAAGCCAAGAGCCACACTGGCCCAGCACTCCTTTCAGCTTTGCGTTCACAGGCAGATCAGTGGCTAACACCTCTCAATTTGACAGTTGGTAAAGTGGTGTGTGACAACGGTGCCAATCTGCTTAGCGCATTGAAACAGGGCAAAATTACGCACGTGCCATGCATGGCACACATCTTAAACTTGGTCGTGCAGCGATTCGTTGCCAAATACCCTGGGGTCCAGGACATCTTGCGGCAGGCAAGGAAAATCTCGGGCCATTTCAGAAGATCTTACATGGCCATGGCTCACCTTGCTGACATTCAGCGGCGACACAATCTGCCGGTCAGACGTCTTATTTGCGATTGCCCGACGCAATGGAACTCAACCTTCTATATGCTTGATAGGCTGCTCCAGCAGAAACATGCAGTTAACGTCTACCTGTATGAACTCTTTGGCAGAACAGGTTCTGGGGAGCTGGGGGTTTTTTTGCACCGCGCCAGTGGCTGCTCATGCGTGACGCATGCAGACTTCTGCGGCCATTTGAGGAGATCGCCAAACTGGTCAGTCGCAGCCATGGCACCATCAGTGACATGGTACCTTATGCCTTCTTTATGGAGCGTGCATTGCGTCATGTCATTGATCAAGCTGTGGAGGAGCAGGAGCGGGAAGATGAGGAAGTCGCAATGCTGGATGAATTCCCAGGGGGTGCTACTCTATCTGAGACAAGTCAACAACAGGAGTCTGAAGAGGAGTCAGAGGAGGATGGTGCCGGGGCGGATGAGGAGGAGCAAGAAGAGCATGCTTTAAACCTTTCTGGGATCCCTGTTGTGCGTGGATGGGGAGAGGAGAATGAAGAGGACGACATTATCCTGGATGATGAGCAGGAACCAGGCCACCACACCGCTTCCAGTTTAGTGCAAATGGGGGCCTTCATGCTCCAGTGTTTTAATAGGGACCCCCGTATAAAAAGCATAAGGGTCAAGGACCAGTACTGGGTGGCAACGTACTTAGACCCCCGGTACAAACACAAAATGGCGGAAATGTTACCGCCATCACAAAGGGCTGTCAGAATGGAGCACTTCCAGGCTTTGCTTCGAGAAATGTTGCATTCTGCTTTTGCGTGCGCTGGCAGAGGAGCAATTCCCACTCCCAGAGAAGGAGTTGCGGGTACCAATCAAACAGCGCCTGCAAGAAGAGGCCGGTTTGAAGATGTGTTGGTGACTTCGGATATGAGGTCATTCTTTCAGCCGACCTATCGACAGGTGTTATCCGGATCCAGCATCAGGGAACGCCTAGACCACCAGGTGTCTGACTACATCGGGTTAACGGCCGATGTGGACGCTCTGAGGAGTGATGAACCCCTGGACTACTGGGTGGGCAGACTTGACCTCTGGCCAGAGCTTGCCCAATTTGCAATCGAACTGTTGGCTTGCCCCTCGTCCAGTGTCCTGTCCGAAAGGACGTTCAGCGCAGCAGGGGGGATCGTGACCGATAAGCGTACTCGCCTAGCTCACGACAGTGTTAACTACCTCACATTTCTAAAAATTAATGAGGCATGGATCTCGGAGGAATTCAACACATGTGGCCAGTAGACCATGTATATGTCTATAAACGATTTTTTTAATCGAGCACACAGACCTTCTTTCTTCATTTGGCTCACTTCCTTGTCCAAAAAAAGCACACCGTACTATATGCCCGTACCCTCCTGTTTGAAGAGGTTGAGCGGTGTCATATTTCTACTGGGGCTGCTTATTATGAGGGGCTCCCACCATCCCTGTGCTGTGCTGACTTCTTCCTGGGGCTGCTTATTATGAGGGGCTCCCACCATCCCTGTGCTGTGCTGACTTACTCCTGGGGCTGTACCTCTGCTGTGCATATTATTCGGGGCTCCCACCATCCCTGTGCTATGCTCATTATGAGGGGCTCCCACCATCCCTGTGCTGTGCTGACTTCCTCCTGGGGCTGTACCTCTGCTGTGCATATTATGAGGGGCTCCTACCATCCCTGTGCTATGCTCATTATGAGGGTCTCCCACCATCCCTGTGCTATGCTGACTTCCTCCTGGGGCTGCTTACGGTGCAGGTGTCAGTGCTGTATATCACGGTGCTGGTGTCAGTGCTGTATATCACGGTGCTGGTGTGAGTGCTTTATGTCACGCTGCTGATGTCAGTGCTCTCTATCACGGTGCTGGTGTCAGTGCTGTATATCACGGTGCTGGTGTCAGTGCTTTATGTCACGCTGCTGATGTCAGTGCTCTCTATCACGGTGCTGGTGTCAGATCACTCTATCACGGTGCAGGTGTCATTGCTGTATGTCAGGCTGCTGATGGCAGTGCTCTCTATCACGGTGCTGGTGTCAGATGACTCTATCACGGTGCAGGTGTCATTGCTGTATGTCACGCTGCTGGTGATCATCTCCTGCACCCTCTTCTTTGCCTACCGTGACCTTCCCTCTCCTCCATTGCCTTCATGCGCTCCACAGTCCTGAATTGTCACAACAATTTCACATATAAAAAAAGAATGCTTGTAGTTGTCGATCCCAGATTCACCTCATACATGTGTTATGTCATTGGCCATGTGGTGGGACTATGTTTGCACAGCTAGTAATTATTTTGTGGCTGCAAATTTGACCTGTAGGTTTGCAAAGTTCGCCTCCCATTGAAGTCAATGGGGCCCGTCGCGAACGTTACGGTTCGCAAACTATCAGCCGCGTTCACGGTCCGCGTTCGCGAAACGTCCCTTCGGAAGTTCGTCCATCACTACTCTCCACACTGGCCCCCTGATAAATCTCTGCAGACTTAGGAGATTCCCCAAATGGCTATGTATTTCTGTTAAATCAGGCTCTGTCATTCTCTGGCTGACAATCTTGGGCACAGTTGTTCTCTCCTCACTGTCTCTGCACTGTCATGTCAGACCCTTTTCTTTTCCTGGGCTGCTAGACTCTCTCTCTTCCTCTGAAAACCCCTCGGCATCCTCAGCTCTTCCTGAAACTCCCCTTTTTCCCAGTGTGCTTTCTGTCTGAGTTTTCTGGAAGGACAACTCAGCATCTCCCTATCTCCATCTTGTGGCCAAAAGGAGAAATTGTATGACAATAGTCTTTCATTGGTCCATGAAAACGTGCCTGCTACACACTTCCCCCACCAAAGAACCTTTGGTCACCAAAGGAAGGACAGCGTCCATCAACATATAATGTCCACAACCTGTTACATGCTTTTAAGATACAACGGGAGACAAAAACAGGTTAGTAGATGTAAGAAAACAAGCAATTGCCATGCACATATGAGCCTGGCAAGGGAAGCTCCCACCATTTTTCATAAGAGGTGAGATAGTCTTGCCCACATGCCAGCAATATTGGGATGGCCCACCTAGATGTGCCAGGGGGCGAGTTGGAGTCACCCTCTGCTAAACTTGTAGTGGGAAGGGTCGGCATGTGGTGAGTTCTTTGAGAGGTATAGAAAGCTTCCTCAGAACTTTTGCCTAGAGTAGGGATGAGCCAAACACCCCCCTGTTCGGTTCGCACCAGAACCTGCGAACAGACCTAAACTTCATGTGAACTTTAGAACCCTATTAAAGTCTATGGGACTCAAACGTTCACAATCTAAAGTGCTAATTTTAAAGGCTAATATGCAAGTTACTGTCCTAAAAAATGTTTGGGGACCTGGGTCCTGCCCCAGGGGACATGGATCAATGCAAAAACAAGTTTTAAAAACTGACATTTTTTCAGGAGCAGTGATTTTAATAATGATTAAAGTGAAACAATAAAAGTGTAATATTCCTTTAAATGTGGTACCTGGGGGGTGTCTGTAGTATGCCTGTGAAGGGGCACATGTTTCTGGTGCTTAGAACTGTCCCTGCACAAAGTGTCATTTGTGCAGGAAAAAAAGTCTTTTAAAATCACTTGCGGCTATATTGTCGGCTCCCCGTAATGCAGAGAACACTCAATAAGTGCTCTCTGTATTAGCCGACAATTCATTCATTCATTGATAAAAAAAAAAAAAGCGTGGAGGTTCCCTTAAATTCAATTACCAGGCCCTTCAGGTCTACTATGGATATTAAGGGGAACCCCGTGTCATATTTAAAAAAAAATTGACGTGGGGTCCCCCTAAATATCAATACCAGACCCTTCAGGTCTGGTATGGATATTAAGGGGAACCCCGCTTCAAATTTAAAAAAAAATTGACGTGGGGTCCCCTAAAAATCCATACCAGACCCTTTATCCGAGAACGCAACCTGGCCGGCCGCAGGAAAAGAGGGGGGGACGAGAGAGCGGCCCCCCTCCCTCCTGAACCGTACCAGGCCACATGCCCTCAACATTGGGAGGATGCTTTGGGGGTCTGTGACCCCTCAAAGCACCATGTCCCCATGTTGATGGGGACAAGGGCCTCATCCCCACAACCCTGAGCGGTGGTTGTGGGGGTCTGCGGGCGGGGGGCTTATCAGAATCTGGAAGCCCCCTTTAACAAGGGGACCCCCAGATCCCACCCCTCCGTTTGAAATGGTAAGGGGGTACAAAAGTACCCCTACCATTTCACAAAGAAAGTGTCAAAATGGTTAAATAAGACAAACACACTTTTGAAAAATTCCTTTATTAAAAATAAAAAAAAGATTCCAGCGGTGGTAATCCACTCTTGCTATCCAGCGATGAATGATCATATCCAGCGATGGGGGATCTCTCAGTCCAGCGCTGTCCATACATCCGTCTTCTGTCTCCACTCCGGAGACAGTGCGGGGATCCCAGCGCTGACGTTGCTTATATTAGGAGGGCGGGGCCACCCGTCACCTGACCCGCCCCCTCTGACGCTGGTGAGGGGAGCCAGGGGTTCCCCAGTGACGTATGGGTGACCCGCCCCCTCTGATGTAACGGAAACCTGCGTTACATCAGAGGGGGCGAGGTCACCCATACATCACTGGGGAACCACTGGCTTCCCTCACCAGCGTCAGAGGGGGCGGGGGCGCCGCTAAGTAGCTAGTTATTTTTTTAGGTTCACCGCCAGGTTTTTATAGCGCTAGGTACCCCGATATACTACCTAATAATGGTTTTAACCCCCTGATTGCCCCTAGTTAACCCTTTCACCTCCTTTTGCCAGTGTCACTAAGCAATCGTTTTTCTGATCACTGCATTAGTGTCACTGGTGCCGCTAAATTGTTAGTTATTTTTTTAGGTTCACCGCCAGGTTTTTATAGCGCTAGGTACCCCGATATACTACCCAATGATGGTTTTCCCCCTCCTGATTGCCCCTAGTTAACCCTTTCACCCCCTTTTGCCAGTGTCACTAAGCGATCATTTTTCTGATCGCTGCATTAGTCTCGCTAGGTAGCTAGTTATTTTTTTAGGTTCACCGCCAGGTTTTTATAGCGCTAGATACATCAATATACTACCCAATAATGGTTTTAACCCCCTGATTGCCCCTATTTAACCCTTTCACCCCCTTTTGCCAGTGTCACTAAGCAATCGTTTTTCTGATCGCTGCATTAGTGTCACTGATGCTGCTAGGTAGCTAGTTATTTTTTTAGGTTCACCGCCAGGTTTTTATAGCGCTAGGTACCCCGATATACTACCCAATAATGGTTTTAACCCCTGATTGCCCTAGTTAACCCTTTCACCCCCTTTTGCCAGTGTCACTTAGCGATAATTTTTCTGATCGCTGCATTAGTGTCACTGGTGTCGCTAGGTAGCTAGTTATTTTTTTAGGTTCACCGCCAGGTTTTTATAGCGCTAGGTACCCCCATATACTACCCAATAATGGTGTTAACCCTTTCACCAGCGATCACCGTATAAGTGTCACTGGTGACGCTGGTTAGCCAGTTAGTTATTTAGGTTCCCCGTCAGGTTTTTATATAGCGCCAGGGACCCCCATATACTACCTAATAAAAATTTGAACCCCCTGATTGCCCCTAGTTAACCCTTTCACCAGTCATCACTGTATAAGTGTTACGGGTGACTCTGGTTACTTTGCTTTTTATAGCATCAGGGCACCCACCATTTATTACCCAATAAAGGTTTAACCCCCTGATCACCCGGCGGGTGATATCAATTAGGTTTTAGGGTCAGGGTCTGCGTTGCCCCAGGCAGCGCTAGGTTAGTGCCAGTACCGCTAACACCCACGCGCAAAGCATAAACCTCCCGTAGTGGTATAGAATCTGAACAGATCAATATCTGATCTGATCAGATCTATACTAGCGTCCCCAGCAGTTTAGGGTTCCAAAAAAACGCATTGTTAGCAGGATCAGCCCAGATACCTGCTAGCACCTGCGTTTTGCCCCTCCGCCCAGCCCCCCCAAGTGCAGCATCGATCGATCATTGTCACTTACAAAACACTAAACACATAACTGCAGCGTTCGCAGAGGCAGGCCTGATCCCTTCGATCGCTAACAGTTTTTTTTGGTAGCGTTTTATATTTAAATCCGGAAGGCAGTGCTTGGTTTTCGGGGTCCCGTACGTGGCTAGGCTCCCAAAAAGTCCCCCACATGTGGTATCCCCATACTCGGGAGAAGCAGAAGAATTTATTTTGGGGTGTAATTTGACTTATGCCCATAGCATGTGTGAGCAATATATCATTTAGTGACAACTTTGTGCAAAAAAAAGAAATTGTAATATTCCTGCAACTTGTGGCAAAATATAAAATATTTCATGGACTCAACATGCCTCTCAGTAAATAGCTTGGGGTGTCTACTTTCCAAAATGGGGTCATTTGGGGGGGGTTTGTGCTATTTTGGCATTTTATGGCCTTCAAAACTGTGATAGGTAGTGAGGAGTGAAATCAAAAATTTGCACCCTTAGAAATCCTGAAGGCAGTGATTGGATTTCGGGGTGCCGTACGCGGCTAGACTCCCAAAAAGTCCCACATATGTGGTATCCCCGTACTCAGGAGAAGCAGCAGAATATATTTTGGGGTGAAATTCCACATATAACTATGGCATGTGTGAGTAATATATCATTTAGTGACAACTTTTTGTAAACTTTTTTTTTTTTTGTGTTATTATTCAATCACTTGGGACAAAAAAAAATATTCAATGGGCTCAACATGCCCCTCAGCAATTTCCTTGGGGTGTCTACTTTCCAAAATGGGGTCATTTGGGGGGGTTTGTACTGCCCTGCCATTTTAGCACCTCAAGAAATTAGCAGTTGTAAATTAAAAGCTGTGTAAATTCCAGAAAATGTACTCTAGTTTGTAGACGCTATAACTTTTGCGCAAACCAATAAATATACGCTTATTGACATTTTTTTTTACTAAAGACATGTGGCTGAATAAATTTTGCCCTAAATGTATGACTAAAATTGAGTTTATTCAATTTTTCTTATAACAAAAAGTAGAAAATATATTTTTTTCTCAAAATTTTCGGTCTTTTTCCATTTATATCGCAAAAAATAAAAATCGCAGAGGCAATCAAATACCATCAAAAGAAAGCTCTATTTGTGGGAAGAAAAGGTTAAAAGTTAAAGCAGTGCAGTGCGAAATTGTAAAAAGACCTCTTGTCCTTAGGCTGAAAATTGGTCCGGGGCTGAAGTGGTTAAAAGGGAACTCCACAGTCAACCAGACTATCCAAAGGCTGTGGGCTCACTTCACTAATCAAAACCAGATCCTTTTCCAGAGCATGCAACAGGGCCAGCCAGGAAAGGGTCAAGATGAGTGAGCGCCCAACCCCCTCTTGAACCATACAAGGCCACATGCACTTATCATAGTTGTTTGGCTTTGGGGCAGAGTGGGCTCAGCCCCATACCTACCACAAAGCACCTTGTACACAATAGCTTAAAAGGGCTGCCCACATTCTGCCAAGCCCCCTGTCTTCAGCCCCCCACAACCACAGCCCATGGTTGTATGGAAGAGGCCTTTGTCCCTCTGAACATGGGGACAACATGGGTGACTTTTGGTGGTCAGAGCCCCCCTTCCCCCATGCATTCACCACCCATATTTGGCTATAGTTCTGTGGGGTTCCCCTTCAAACCTTAAGAGACTCAAATGGCCTGGTATGTATTGGGGGGGTCATGCAATTTATTTTTTTTAGTTTCGGGGGTGAGGGGTGTGGGTGCCAGCAATATCTTGCAGCTGCAACATAGATGTTAAAGTTTTCTTAAAACCGTACACCTTTCAAGCAGCATTTTTGATACATGTTACAGATTCACAACTTACAGGCAGACAAAGCCCACCCCCCAACTCACTAGCTTTTAAGCTACTTGGCATTTTTAAAGTCACCTGCACTTGCTCAGTTGTTGGGGTAGTGAAAATTGTGGACATTGATATACCCCATACCCTTTTTACCAACTTCTATACAGGGCATTTTCGCCCCCTTCCTGCCCAGGTCAATTTTCAGCTTTCGGTGCTGTAACATTTTGAATGACAATTGCAAGGTCAATCAACACTGTACTCAAATATAATAAATATCCCAATTTAAAAAAATAATTTTTTTTTTCCCTCAGTTTAGGCCGGTATGTATTCTTCTACATATTTTTGGTAATAAATAAATACATTTAAAAAAATAGTAATAAGCGTATATTGATTGGTTTGCGCAAAAGTTATATCACCTACAAAATAGGGGATCGATTTATGACATTTTTATTATTATTATTATTTTATTAGTAATGGCGGCGATCTGTGATTTTTATTGTGACTGTGACATTTCAGCAGACAAATCGGACACCTTTGACACTATTTTGAGACCAGTGACACACTTAAATATTCACTGATTACGGTATAAATGTCACTGGCAGGGAAGGAGTTAACACTAGGGGGCGATCAAGGGGTTAACTGTGTTACCTATGGAGTGATTCTAACTGTGGGGGCAGCAGGCCGATCAGTGTTCCTATACACTAGAAACACACAATATGTTTCCTCTCCCCTGACAGGACGTGGATCTGTGTGTCATGGGTGCCGCGATGTCCACCGGGCACCAGCGATTGCTGGTGACAGAACAGGAACAGCTCCCGAGTTACACGTGTGCCCCCTATACCGCCAGGAAGCCGAGGACATCATATGACGTCTGCCCAGGATGGAATATCCCACCTGCGGACATCATATGACTATGGGCAGGTAGAGAAGTGGTGAAGGCCAATAACTGCCATATAAACAGGTCAGTTCCATAGATTGCAATGGGGTTTGTTGTATAACGTTTGCCAATGTTTGGCTGTTTGTTTGCTCTCTGAACCAAGGGGGTGTTTGTCCTATGTCTAATTTTGCAGAATGCAGGATGATGTGCTTAATTTTTTGGGGGGGTGGCTTATTTTGTGCTAGCTGCGCTTATATTGTTCTGGGAATGCTCCTGGACATTGCTTTTTGCGCGTGAACAGCACTTGGATTTTTCTAGGCATGCTCAGAGACTGTGTTTTTTTGGGTTAGTAATTCAAGGACATCCTTAACAGGTGTATCCACTTTGGAGTAATGTCTTGACACTGGGTGAACTTGTATTTTGTGTGTTTCATGGACTGTGCATGTGTTTTGAATTGCTTCATTAGCAAACAAACCTAAGTTATATAAAACTTGGAAATAACAGCTTTACTTTCAGGGGGAGGGATATTTTGCCATAAAATATTTCTTATTTTGTCAATGTGTGTTGTAGGTTGTTATTTTCACTTTAAATTAATTGGCTGTGATGCATTATTTTGAAAAATGCTCCTCAAGCTGTTGTGACTAATAGATGATTAAACCCTTAAGGGACTGTTGGCTAGTGGGAGCAGTCCTTTTAACGCCACTGTTAAAGTAGCTGTAAACCCTTACAAACCACTTTGACCTACAGGTAAGCCTAGATTAAGGCTTACCTGTAGGTCCAAGAAATATCTCCTAAACCTATATGGTTTAGGAGATATTTGCTAAAAGACAGGTGCCGCTGTCGATGGCGCATGCACCGCCGAAACAGGGGCGCACAGGCGCTGCACTGGGCGCGCCGCTGTTAACGGCGATATGCCGCGAGTGGTGGCTCCCGTGCGCATGTACGGGAGTGACGTCATCGCGGCTCTGTCAAATGACAGTGCCAGAGCAGCGAGACCCACCAAGAAGATGGAGGCTCCATACACAAGGGGACAGCGGTGACTTCGCAGGCTCCTGTGTCAGGTAAGTGACACATAATGGACTACTATGTGATGCATAATAGTCCATTATGCTTTACCTTTGCAGGGAATCAAAGAGGAAGTAAACCCATCCGCCCTTCACCAGCTCCTACAAGGGACTGCAGTGGACTCTGACCTCACAAACATGGGGACCTCATCCCGCGTAACATCAGGATCCAGATCACAGTCCCCGAGAGAAACAGACGGCCGTGGAACACACAGTATCCCGAAGATGTTTAAGTCTCACAGACAGAACATGGTGGACAATACCTCAGCTTCCTCATGGAGACATGACGGGATCACTCTGTCCCTCCGCCATCCCCTCTCCACGCCTTCAACTGCGACAACCAGCCCAGCAGAACACCAGCAACTGAGCCTTAACAATCTCCGCACTGTGGCGGCGGATATTAAGGACACACTGTTTGCAGCTATATAGGTCCTCCGACATGAGATCCAAGCTATTGCAGGCAGAGTACAAGAAATAGAGAAGACAACATCTCGCCAACAGGCAGTGATAAAGAGGCTTGATCACACGGCAGACTCGCATACCATGTATTTGCGAGACCTCCAAAGGCATGTCGAAGACCTGGACAATAGAGGACGCCGACACAACCTGCGGGTGAAAGGCCTCCCTGAAACCGTTGACAATGACCACTTACTCTCCGCGGTGATGGCCATTTTTAATCCTCTCCTAGACAAACCATGCCAGACTCCCATTGCAATGGATCGTATACATAGAGCCCTCAGGCAACGAGGCAGAAATGCAGATCCACCGAGGGATGTTGTCTGCTGCCTCTCTGACTATAAACTAAAAGAAGGTATCCTCAAAAGCGCGAGAAACAAACGGGAGCTAGACCATGATGGACACCCCATTTACATATACCAAGATCTATCAGCTATCACTCTAAAGAATCATAAAGACCTCTGTCCTTTACTTGATGTCCTTAAGATGAAAGGAATTTCATATCTCTGGAAATTCACCTTTGGGCTATCAGCAACGCATAATTCCCACACTGCACTCTTAAGAGTACCGGAAGAGTTGGGCAATTTCTGTCCCGTCTTAGACATACCTTATGTGAATTTGCCCAACTGGTACGCGGACTTCACCTGGAGAAAATCCCCCTCACGGCTGGAGGATGAAGAAACGATGGAAGCCCAAACTTCTTTTTTCAGGAGGCTTTGCTCACCATCATCTATGAGAGGAAATCATGTGATGGTTCCCCATCGCCAAACTTGCAGTCCTACAACAGCACCACTGCCTCGGAGAACTTGTCGAGATCGTTAAGATGCTATACAGCTATCCACATCTTACTCAAAGATAAGTCTCAAAATGTTCGCCTGATTTTCTGTTTCCATTAGAAGCGCTTTAACTGTTCCTCACTGTTCACTCTATTTACTCAGATTACCTTACAGTTTATTTTTCCTGTTTTACTTTTACTCCTATCTGGAATACATTCTTCGATATCGTACACTCACTTTATGTAGTGAATGCAGCTCTGATTAAACAGCTGCATTTTCCTAGTGTGCTGCAGACGATTAGTTATGTCTAGCTCCCAGGCCAAAGGCGGACACTCAGTTTGCTGTTCCGGGCTGAAGCAGAGACTCCCACAACGGTTCTCAGCTTATGAACAATGGCCGTGGGGAGACGCTCCTTTCATCAAGATGAACATTTTACCGAGGCTTTATACCTATTACAGACTGTCCCAATCAAACTGCCAAATATGTTTTTTTCGACTAACCGCAAAACGTGCACTGATTTTATCTGGGGTAACTCCAGACCTAGACCAAGCTATACGAAGCTCACTACCCCCAAAATTAAAGGTGGCCTAGGAGTACCAGACCTGTGAAAATACCAACAAGTCAGTCATTTAAACTGGATCATTGATTGGAACATACATTCCATAACCAAAGATTGGGTTCAATTGGAAAACTCTATGACATCTATTTCGATTGCCCAAACCCCATGGCTAGCCAGGCCCACATTCTACCAGTTCTTAATAATCACCCATTAATACAGCCAACACTGTGCACTTTCAGTGAAACGTGTAACATACACAAGATTTATTCAACAATGGGACCTATCATTCCACTTAGATTCAACCCAGCTTTTACCCCTGGTATGCATAAAGAGTTCTTAGCTAACATATGGCCACACGCACATGTAAGAGCTGGACAATTCTTTGAGGGAGACCACCTCCTCTCCTACAACTAAATTTCTACCTTATCAAAGACAGGTACATTCCCCTTCTGGACTTATGTACACATGCAACACTTTCTCAACACCTCGACATCGAAGTCGGAATGGTCGAGACGACTCACCCCCTTCAAATCAATCTGCTTGCAGACAGAGCCCCAATGACACCTTATTTCATACACATACACACTACTATTCACGGACCACAATCCCAAAAACGATTGGGCCAAACTTAAATGGGAACAGGATATATCCATGCAACTTACACAATCTGATTAGGATACCATTTACACATTTGTAGACAAGGGTTCCATCAATACTTATGCACAGGAAAACGCCTACAAAATAACTTCTCGATGGTACAGAACCCCTCTAAAAACTACATTGGATATTCCCAAATCTTCCCCCACACTGCTGGAGATGCAACTCAGAAATAGGATCATTCTTACATATTTGGTGGACGTGTCCCAAAATTCAGGCATTCTGTACAGAAGTCCACAGACTAATTAAACACATTACCACATATGATCTCACTTTCACACCAACACAATTTCTACGAAATTTTCCCTCGATTCTGAAAGTCATATTTCCGCTCATTATCTATGCACATGATCAATTCAGCAAAAATGTGTATACCGACCAAATGGCGCTCATCAGATCCACCCACAATAGCGGACTGGTTTCGCTGTATCACCAAAACTGCTGAGATGGAGGACCTGATCCACCAAGCACAAGATAAACCTGCTAAATTTTCTACAACATGGAGGATCATGGCGTAGGTTGCACTCGAGAGCTGTGGCAGACAAGGGGAGATAATAATATACCTAACCCGTTCCCACCCTTCCCCTCCTCACCCTCTGCTTAACCCACCCTCCTTCCCCCCTTTTTAATAACATTGGATTAGGCAACAATACCTAATTGCCAACGACGGCAACCCAAACATTGCTTCTCTTTAAATTACCCTGTATCATACTGCGATGTCCGCATTTCCCCCCATGACTTATGTCATCCAATGCTCCTAGACAATCATTACCATTTACACAACAGAGATCTAAATAGGTGCATCTTAACTCATCCAATTGATACATCCTAAACTACTCCTTTATTATCTCAATTTACCATTCCCTTCTAAAAACCCTAGATAGGTTATTCTAATCTGATATACTCCATTGAACTCTATTTATATTTTCAGATGCAATAGGAGCAAAAAATTTGATTCTCTGTTCGAAATAGCGGCTGCGCCCGCTTCCACCTTACATCTCTGGTTTTTGTACTTCTGTTTGTGATTCCAGGTTTTACTGTACTTTGTCTGATTCTCTTTTTGTACACTGTAAAATTTCAATAAAAACCTATTGGAAAAAAAAAAAATTTAAAATAATTTTTGTGTTTTGGTTTTGTTTATTTTGCACATGCTCAATCCAACTATTGCAGTTTACTCTCCCTCCCAAAGAATTTTATAGGAACAGATCTCCCAGCTGTAAGTTAAATAGGCATATTGGCAAGGGAAAACAAAGTGTGTTTTTTCTTTAAATCTACTCTAAAGCACTGAGCTAATTAAAATCTAGCTCAAGACAATCTTATTATTATTTGAAAATTATTATTACTTTAAACACTTCATTCACATTTTATGAAATCAAACACTGGGGGTTCACACCTATGCAAATTTGCATAGCAGGAGAATGTGGTCGGCTCTCTATGGAGCTGGTTCACATGTCTCGAGGCAGCTGCGGAACGCACTACACAGAAACACTATGCTTCTTTGCCTCCGTTTCAGGGCTGAATTCAAGCAAAGATTCTGCCATGATTTGTCCCTGAAATGGAGACCAGGGATGGACAGTGTTGCTGTGTGATCTGTGGCCGGTTTAGGTGTGAAACTTAAAGTGGTTGTAAACCCTTACAACACACTTTGACCTACAGGTAAGCCTAGATTAAGGCTTACCTGTAGGTCCAAGAAATATCTCCTGAACCTGTACGGTTTAGGAGATATTTTCCGAAAGACAGGCACCGCTGTCTACGGCGCATGCTCTGTAGACAACGGCGTGCAGGCGCACTGAACGTGGCACCCGTCAACAGCGATATGCTGCGCGTAGCGGCTCCCGTGCACATGCGCGGGAGTGACGTCATTGCGGCTTCGCCGAATGACAGCGGCGGAGGGGCGAGACACACCGAGAAGATGGATGTGCCGGACTACAGGGGACAGCGGTGACTTCGCTGGCTCCTGTGTCAGGTAAGTGACACATAATGGACTACTATGCGATGCATAGTTGTCCATTATACTTTACCTTTGCAGGGAATGAAAGAGGAAGTAAACCCATCAGGGTTTACTTACTCTTTAATTTATGTAAGATATAACTGATTGCACAGTGTATGGTCACCTTTAAAGATCTGAGAACATAAATTTATTGGGTTTACAAACACTTCTATGTAATGTATTGAAGAAATATTTTGGGTAAAAAAAGAAAAAACACATTTCAAATATATATTAGAAGTAACAGGAATGAGATTAGCATCAAAGGGATTAATTAACTGAGAACACCTACTAATAAACAATCGTGTGGTATTATCAATGAGAAAATTGCATTTACCATAGAGCCAGTTGTATTTTAGATATGCGTGCATTTATTATCACGATATGCACCTACGCGTGCGCCAGTTCGCATGCTTAATTAACAATTTCACGGCACACAAATTAATGTATAAACGGTTGCTCCGCTCTCTCCTATGTGAATGACCCTCCCCGTGTTTCACATTTACAGTATTTGCACTGTTAATCACTGCATTAGAGTATATCTAGGAACCAGAATTCGATTTTTTGATATCGATATGATCCACTTATATTTGTGTAGTCACCAATACTACCTGCCAAGGACATTAAGGAGGAAGGTTTCAGACTTTGTTTGCGCTTGGTAATATTATGGACTCACTTATGAATTGCATATACATGTTGCACTTTTAATGACTTTTTCAGTTTATGTGATTATATTGCGGTACAGGGAGTCCCCAAGTTACGAACATCCGACTTGCGAACAACTCCTACTTATGAACAGCAGTCAGCGTCAGCGGGCACATCGGAAAACAGTGGAAAACATCGGAAAATGACGTCAGAAAACAGTGGAAAACATCGGAAACGCTGTTCTGTGCATGCACGTCCAGATTACGAACAAATCCAACTTCAAAGCAAACATGCAGTCCCTAACCTGTTTGTAACTCGGGGACTACCTGTATTGTGATTTTGCAATTACGCCATTCAGTTGGGATTTTTTTTCACCAGTACACATTGGGGTTGATTTACTAAAGGCAAATCCACTCTGCACTACAAGTGCACTTGAAAGTGCAGTCGCTGTAGATCTGAACTGGGGGGAAGCTCTGCTGATTTTATCATCCAGTCACATGCAAGCTAAAATGCTGTTTTTTATTTTCATTGCATGTCCCCCTCAGATCTACAGTGACTACAATTCCAAGTGCATTTTCAGTCTGGGCAGAGCCCTCCCTCCTTTTATTATCAGCACATGGAGCAGGGCAGAGCTCAGTAGAAAGTTCAGAAAACAGGTTAGAGCTTTCCCTCCCGGCTGGGGCAGCAGCTATCTCACTAACCAGCATTTCAACCTGCTTAAAAACTGTTTTGTTTCTCATGGGCACTTAGTTTTATAAAGAGGCCTTATGCCTTATGTGCATTCCATATAACTGCATGGTCACTTACAGTACCAGATTACAAGTGGAAAAAAGACTGGATCTGACCTGTTGTTGTATGCAGGAATGCCAAGAAGGTTGGAGTTACGTCTCCATATTGTAGATGATGAGCTAGGTGGACAATTGGAGAGGAGTTCATTAGAGACAGGGGCATGATTAGAACATGTAATTGAGCTGACCTTAGCCTCAATGATTGATTGAAGAGTGTATTTATCTACAAGGAAGAGGCCTATTCTTGAATAGGTCCACTGGGAATTTGATTAAAAGGAATAATCTCTTTCAGAGTCATAAAGGGAAATGCTAAACATCAAACAGGTCCTCAGAAAACAGGAAAGAGGAGAGGGCAGTGGAGCATGTCCTGCTGTTGGTAGAATCTATGGAAGGGTCTACTACTTCATTAAAGTTTCCACAAAGAATTAAGGGCTTAATGTCATGTTGTTTTGTTTACTGCAGTAGAAGAGTAGAGTAGAAGTCTTTTTGGCATTGGTTAGGAGCATAAAGGTTGACTAATGACTATTGTGAGTTTCTGATTGTCTATAAGTACGGTAAGTATGTTATATCTTCCATTTGCATCTGTAGCTAACTGGATTACCTGAAAGGGAGCATATTGGATATGGCTGTCATCACACTTATTTGCCAACTCTACTAAAGAAAAAAAATTGGGAGAAGTGGCGATTGTGACATTGTGGCAGTTTTAAGTCATGAAAATGTTTTCTTGTACACAGAGCAAGGGAATGTCACCAGCACACCAAGGATCTCCAGAGTGGATCCAAAGCTGTAATCGTCGATCACATCGTTGCAGCAGATTGCAACGTTTCAGAGTCACGCAGGACCCCTTCATCAGGCATGTGGCAAAGTACGATACAGAGCAAAAAATATTTATAGAACCATCCATAAATGAGTAAGCAAGAAACCACCCCAGCCACGCCCCCTGATGTCGTAATGAAGTCCCTTTGTTTTGGATACCCCTTTTTTTATTTACTTTTATTTTTTCTATTTTTTCACTTTTCTTTTCTGTTTTTTCTTTATCCTCTTCTTCAGCCCATCTGTGATTAGCTCTGACCAATCACAGCTAATCACAACAAAAGAAACTGAATAAATCGATTTCATTCAGTAAAATGCTTGCATATAGCAATGTAATGCACTGCTATATGCAAACATAATGTGTAATAAAATGTATAGTAACACAATATTGTTCTGGTCAAAGCGTGTTCAAAAAAGTAAAAAAATAAATAAAAATATAATAAAAAATAACAAATTGAAAAAAAATAACAAAAAAAAAAAAAAAATTTGAAAAAAATAATTGTACTGTTCCCAGTCAGTGTTCCTGATCACCGCCATGCCTATTACATGATGACACTGTACTGCGCTGGTGACAGTATGCAAAAAAATAATAACAATTTCATCATTTTCCAAAAACTTATGACAAAAAAATGACAACTTCAAAGAACCCGCCATGCCTCTTACTAAATAGTCTGGACTGTCTACTTTCCAAAAAGGGGTAATTTGAGAGGTATTTCTACAGTCCTGACATTTTTGGGCCTCAAGAAATGAGATTATCTAACAGTACATCAGGAGTGATCAATTTTCAGATATATACCATAGTTTGTGGACTCTATAACTCTCATACAAACTAAACGATATACACAGATTTGGGTTATTTCCACTATGCATTTTGGCCTAAATTCATTAAACGTGTAGTAACGCGCTAAAATATAGAGCATTAAATGTACAGAAACGCACCAAAATATTTTGTGTTAAACTTTATGTAATGCACTGAAATATACTGCAGAAAACCTGCCCTGACAAAATAAACTGACACTAAAGCAGTGGCGACTGGTGCTCAGATTTTTTTGGGGGGGCGCAAACAGCCACTGTCCCCATCAATTGCAGCCATTGTGCCCATAAAATGCAACCACTTGTGCCCATCATATGCAGCCACTGTGCCCATCAATTGCTCCCACTGTGCCCATCTTAAATGCTGTCAGTGTACCCCCCTGCTGGCCTCCTGTCTGCACTTACTTGTCTAGGTGGGACAGCTCCTCAATGTCTTCTCCCACCCTTTCTTTCCGTCCTCTGCTATGATTGGATGCCTGGCGTCCACTCACAGCACCTGTAGTATCAGGCAGGTGACGGGTAACAGATCCAAGCACCTGATTGGTGGAGAAGTGGTTTAGTGTTAGAATAGCAAATGAATATTCGCTTTCCTAACACAGCGAGTGACCTGTGAATGCTCAGCATGTCGCTCGCAGGTCACCTTTTTTAATGCCTATTAGAACCTATAGCTCTAATCAGGTGCTTCAGAAACACCCCCCCCCCCCGCCGTGGTAATTCAGGTGCCCTGTGCCCAAAAAGGGTCCGAATGCATGAATCTATCTATTAGTGCTAGGTGGGTTGGCTGAAGAGAGATTCACACTAAACTGATATTTTACACTAATAGAATCACAATAGCACACTAACTCGCTAGAATGGATGACCCTGATGTTCGAACATCGGGTATTTATTTGCCTGTTCACTGAATAGCAAACAATATGCTGTGTTAGCGACAAATTCCAAATCTGCTGGAACACCGTTAAAATCTATGGAACACTGGAGAATGGACGTGCGGTACCGGAGCTCCAGGAGGACGACTGCTATCCACCGCCATCCGGAGCCGCAACAGCACGGCCGAACACCCATCCTACACGGGGCTGCTACCACAGTCACCGGGCAGCACCTCGCGGGGCCATTTGAGCACCAGGAGCGGTATTAGTGCTGTGGGCCGCCGCGAGGTAGCAAGGACGGACGGGCCCATCCACACAGGACAGTGAGCCGAATCTTGCGGACAGGTCCCGAGCGGTCGTAAATCGCTGCCGATGACCCCCTCTTTGCACCCGAGATGGAGCTGGTGAAACAGGCCGCCATGAGGCAGTGTGAGCAGACAGGCACCATCTTGGGGCCTACAGCCAGGATGCTCTAAACTGCACTCCACAGCCAGACGCAAGGCCTCCAGGCAGCCCCTCACACAGGGCGGAACCCGACCACCCGGCGTCTGCTGCCGGTGAGACCCAAACTGCGGACAGGAACAGCGGGAGAGCAAGCTGCAACTCGGGCCTACATCCTGTGCACACAGTGAGTACCACAGAGCCCACCCCACCCACCCCATAGCTGACGTTACCTGGCACCTGGTCCCTCCCAGAGACTTATACATTGGAGAGTACCCCCTGCCACCCCACCGCGCAAGCCCTGGGACTTTTAGGGGTCAGGAGCTGACTGTGGGACAACAAGAGCCAGCAGGCCTACAGATAAGACACCAGCGGCCATCTTGCTACACCCAGCTTGGTTATCCCACCTCTAAATCTAACCGAAATAGCTTGATCCGGCTGTTCAGACCGCAAAAGGATTCCAACAAAGACTGTACATAGGGTACACCCCACTCAGTCACTAGACTGCCATATACTCTTAGTAGGGGCAGTGGCCTGGTGCATAGCCTATATGTTGATGCTGTAAACAAACGCTGGTGACCTGGGGACCTGAGAAGTGAAAACGGATCATTTTGACTATGTCAACACACTCACGGAGAAGTACATATAACCATACCCTGCGCTCTCTGGGGACCCCACAGAGCAAAACATCATCTGCAAACCTAAGCAAATTTAAATACTCAGGCAGCTGTAAAAATACCAAAAAAGCGCCCCCACAGAGCAACAGTATCATAGAAGACATGGAGGATGATGAGGTCTCCCTACCGGCCTCTGAAGACTCAACTACTGGCGCTAATAAGACTGACCACCTGCTTACCTATGCGGCCATGACTGACATTGTGACCGACATTAAAAGATCCTTTACAGCAGCAATTACTGACATTAAAATGGAAATTCTGCGCCTAACGGAACAACTGGCAATAACGGACCGTGCAGGGAAAAGAAGGGACAGAGCCCTGATACGGCTGGATGACATTGCAGCCACGCATTCCCAACACCTAATAGATATGAACCTGCAAATCGAAGATTTAGACAATCGAGGACGCAGGAATAACTTCAGAATTAGAGGAGTGCCTGAGACTGTACCCCAAGAACAAATTAGGCCGGCTCTCACAGCCATATTTAATACCCTCATAGAAAGGCCAGAACAATCCCCTATTCATTTTGACAGGGCGCACAGGGCCCTCAGGCCTAGAGCACAAGACGGAAACCCCCCGAGGGACATCATTTGCTGTCTACCCAACTATTGCCTGAAGGAAGACATTCTTCAAAAGGCCAGGGCCAGAGAACGGATTGTGCATGAAGACGCTGTAATCCAACTCTTCCAGGACCTGTCGCCCATTACGCTCAAAAACAGGAGGGCCCTGAAGCCACTCCTGGAAGTGCTACGGCACAAAGGCATAAGTTACAGATGGAAGTTCCCCTTCGCGCTTCAAGCAAATTTCTTGGGGAAACATTCTGTAACGACCTTCAGATTGACACCGTGGACCTCCCAGAATGGTACGCAGAATTCCGCCCGCCCAGAAATGAACAACCCACAATTCTCACCGGGACCGTCCCATGCACAGCCGCCTTACCAACCCAGTAAACACCGCAGGAACCCAGACAGGAACAGTTTTGAGCCTCCGTACCCCTCCAGAAATGGCAGAAACCCAAGAGGGAGAGACACGAGGGACTACTGACTTGACGAAGCCGCGCACAGGTTTTGACCCTGCAAACTGAACTCCCGCCACCCATTGAACACTATGATCGTTTGATTGCCTAAGGTTAACGTGCACCATGTTAACGCGAGCGCTACACCCGAGTGCAAATTATGACCGCCACGCGTCCTAAGCTGGACTACCACGTCCGCCTACCCCATCGCCACACCGGCCTCGGGGTGGTTCAGCTACTCCCCCCCCCCTTTTTTTTTCCCCCTTCCCCCTTTTTGAAAACCAGCCAGCCCCACTTACAGACCAAAGCAAAGTCTATCCCCGGTCAGAGTAACCTGCGATCAAGCTTGCACTTCCACTTCCAACTGAACTGTGAGTACCAATAATCACACCCTCTGTTGCCTTCCAGGAAAAGCCTGGTACAGTACGCACCTGGCTGAGGCAAACGTCTCAACGGGTACCACCTACGATATCCTGAAACCTGTGCAGGAAACTTTAATCCTACCATAGCGGAGACCTTTGGTACACACACAGGACTGTAGCTGAGCTGATTTAAGTATATACCTTGGGCCTATATTTCTTGCTAACAGGTTCAATGGGCACGTTAAAATGTAGAGTTATTTACTGTTTGCTCTCACATACCAGGTTATGGAGTGTTACACTCCCACTTTTGGTTAGCTGTTTGAAATGTTTCAACTATCTATGATCTGAAATGTTATTACCTAGGTTTGTTACTCTTTTTGAGTGCCTTTTCTTTGACAATTTTGTAAGTACTTCATTGTTATGCACTGTTGACAGAGTTTAAGACGCTAACAGATAAATTGGGCATAGCCCAAACGCAGTGCCACTACCCCACTCGACACCCTACGCTGCTAAACCTTCTTACAAGGTTAGCTTTACACCTGATCCCAGACATCCTAACCTCAAGGGGGGAACCCCCCCGGGCCTGAAGTCTTGAGCCCCCAGGTCCCACCCGACCTTCCTATAGGGTTACCTACTAGCAGAAACACACCGCGCTGCTACATAGCGCAACACGTAACACTACCTGGCTATCACATCTCCCACTATCCCCCGCAGGGGAAGTACCACCATACCTTGGAACGAGTCAGACACCGGACTGACTCATCCCCCCAAAGGGGGCAGATTGATCTATCCATTTCAATAACCCTACACGTCCCCCCTCCCCCTACCCACATTTACTCCCTACCCACACAGCCGCTTCCGCGCTGCTATACTACCCCTGCTCGCCTACACCCCACGATTGCAGCAGGTCCAGATCACACTGTTAGATTACTCCGTATCTCCAAACACTCCCCTCTCGAAGTCCCCCCTTCACCATGGAATACACTTTCCTAGGGAAAACACCTACCATCCTCTCCCATAATGTGAATGGTCTAAATGTACCCAAAAGAGGTCTAAACTATTGAGGGAACTTAAAAAAGCCCGACCCTTAGTTGTATTCCTACAAGAAACTCACTTTAAAAGCGGTAATACCCCTAGACTCACTGGCAACACCTTTACCACAGTGTACCACGCCACCAACCCCCTGGCCAAAACTAAAGGAGTATACATTTTCCTCCACAAGGATGCTCCCTTTGGGCTGAAGCAACAACTGGCAGACCCTGAGGGACGATTCATACTCCTCAAAGGCTCATGGGAAGGGTCATCTGTAACTTTCGCCAATGTATACTTCCCGAATGTCTCCCATATATCTTTTTGCAACAAAATCATAGAGGAACTTAAATGTTTGCAGAAGGATGTATCCTTCTTGGAGGAGACTTTAACGTTCCCCTCGCACCCCTTAAAGACACTTCGACAGGACACACACAAGTACCGTATAGAACGCTCAAAAGAATAAAAGCTCTCCTGCAGTCACTGACACTGGTAGATACATGGAGATCCATGCACCCCACAAGCAGGGACTACTCCTTTTTCTCTGCACCACACAAAAAATACTCAAGAATAGATATGATATTCATATTGCAAAGGGACCTTGGCAACCTGCTTTCAGCGGAGATAGGCATTATAGCCCTCCCCGACCATGCACCTACAGCGGTCAGATTACATCTAAAAACACCACACAAGTCAGTTTTTAATTGGAGACTGAACTCCAACCTCCTCACCGACCCAATTGTAAAAGATGACATCCTACATGCCATCAACACTTATTTTGCTCACAACATTGATACTGACACAACCCCACTGAATAATTGGGAGGCACGCAAATCTGTGATTAGAGGCAAACTTATTAAATGGGGAGCCCCGAAAAAGAGGGAAAGGGAAAATGAAATTAATAAACTCTCCCAGCAAATAGCAAACCTTGAATTGCAACACAAACAATCCCAATCACTCAAAATAGAACATCAATTAACGCAACATAGGACCGCCCTAAGGCTTCTGTTAGACATGAAAATTAAACGCTCCCTGTTTTTTAAGAAAAGCATTTTTTACGAATACGGAGACAAGAGTGGCAAACAACTGGCCAAAGCCCTAAAAGATGCCATGCTATCGAACCATATCCACGCTCTAAAAGACAAGGAGGGTACTTTAAAACACAACTCGGAAGAAATAGCAGATATGTTCCATACCTACTATTCTAAACTGTACAAACTTCCGGCCCAACACAAACCACCCCACCTAACACACACAAAACGGGATAACATACATGATTTCCTAAAGAATAGCGGACTTCCCTCCCTGACAGCAGAAGATACAAATGCACTTGAGGACCCCATAACTACCACTGAAATCTCGAACGCGATTGCCGACTTGAAAGCAGGGAAGAGCCCCGGACCCGATGGCTTCACATCACAATACTATAAAACTTACACTACCGCTCTTATAAAGCCCCTCCGCTCAGCCTTTAATTTCTTAGCAAAGAACCAACACGACTCCCAATCCTTCATCATGGCGCATATAGCAGTAATTCCCAAGCCCAACAAAGAACACACGGACTGCGCAAACTTTCGGCCCATCTCACTAACATAGACCTTAAACTCCTAGCCAAAATCCTAGCGAATAGACTAAAACCCCTTTTAACGAAAATAATCGGCCCTGAACAAGTGGGATTCATGCCGGGGAGGGAGGCCCATGACAACACCATTAAGGCCTTGAACTTAATACATTTTGCACGCAAATCTACCACCAAGGGCATGCTGCTCTCTACCGATGCCGAGAAGGCTTTCGATAGGGTCTCCTGGGAATACATGGTGGCTGCATGCACACATATTGGCCTTGGAGGAAACATGTTGTCATGGATCTCGGCTCTCTATCAGAATCTCCAAGCCAAAATCAAAATTAACAATATTTTCTCAGAACCTATATCCATCCATAACGGTACCCGCCAAGGCTGCCCCTTGTCGCCCCTCCTCTTTATCCTAACCCTAGAGCCTCTAATTAGAACAATTAATCTAAACGCTGACATCCAGGGCTTTACGTTATAGGATAGAGAATACAAAATTGCTGCTTATGCTGATGACCTCCTGTTCTATCTCACCAATCCCCACATCTCGATAACTAACCTACACAAAGTATTTCAAACCTTTGGGTATATATCCAACTTTAAAATAAACCAGTCAAAATCAGAGGCCCTGAACCTCACCCTACTGCAAAATCTCCTCGAAAATCTACAAAACAATCACCCCTACAAATGGGAACGAGGCGCCCTTAAGTATTTGGGCATAAATTTATCTAATGACATTGAAAACTATATGACGCAAACTATAAACCCCTATTTGCCACGATCAAAAGGGACCTTCTCAAGTGGAAGGTAAAAATGTTTTCTTGGTTTGGAAGGGCCTCGATATTAAAGATGACGGTGCTCCCTAAACTTCTGTACGTATTTAACGCCCTACCAATTAAAATCCCAGAACTCTTCTTTAAAACACTAAGCCAAATCCAGAGACGATTTCTGTGGGCAGATAAGAAACCTAGAATCCAATTCCGACGTTTAACACTGGCTAAGCGAGATGGGGGTATAGGACTGCCGGACTTCAAAAAGTACCACCAGGCTACCCACATCACGAGAGTGATAGACTGGCATTGCCATGGACTAAATAAGGACTGGGTCCAGCTAGAAAGCAATCTGGCAAAGCGCAGCACCCTCTACCTTCCATGGTCGCTTCATTCCAGAAAGCCCAAACTCATAGACCACCCATTAATCGAAACTACAATACAGATTTGGCAAACGCCGGTAAAGTCGCAAAAAAACGCAACAAACCCAGGTCCCCTGACACTACTCGTGAATAACCCTGAATTCATTCCAGGCCTACACCACAACATGCCACAAGACTTTTTAGTACACACTTGCATGTCAGGTACACAAGTTAAGACATTCGAAACACTGACCGCAGAGGTGGGGGAGCTGTTTCCTGGAAGTTGGTTTTACATCCAGCTAAAGGACTTCCTGGTCAACAACAAAAACAAAAATCAATTTTGCCTCCCATTAACTCAGATTGAGAATATATGTCTACAGAGATCACCAATAACGAACACCACATCTCTTGCATACTCGATGCTAACTCAAGCATCTCAGGCTGACAAAAATAAATTCAAAACAAAGTGGGAACGTGATCTCAAGACAAGCATATCTGAGGAGCAATGGAATAAGGCATGCGTTTTGGCACACAAGTGCTCCTTAAGCTCCAAATATCAGGAAATATCCTATAAAATTCTAGCTCAATGGTATATTACGCCACAAAAAAACAGAAGATGGTCTCCCTCTGCCTCAGACACATGCTGGAGATGTAAAACATACACAGGTACCTTTATGCACATATGGTGGGAATGCCTGCTAATACGAACCTATTGAAAAGCAATCAGATCCTGGGTAAAACACATAACAGAAACTCGCCTGGAATTGAATGCGGCCGCATGCTTGATCAATCTGGTACCCATCAATTTAAGCCGTTACAAAAAATCGTTGACCAGACACCTACTCACAGCCGCTAAAACCCTAATACCAAAGCCCTGGGCATTTCAGACTGGCTTGATAGAGTACAATATATCTACAAGATGGAGGAGATCGTGGCAATCAAACATGAAAATAGCACAAATTTTAACAAAACATGGCAACCGTGGCTGACCTTCACACTCTCCCCTGAATTTCGTACACTCAAAGATTAAACTTTTCAGTATCTTTTGACCCTGAACATGGTGGGAGCAAGGCTTAGACCGGCATAGAGCATCTATAACAAACGGAGTTATACACAATAGCAAAGGGCTGATCGCACCCCACACTCCCCTACCCTTACCCCCTACCACCCTCCCCCATACCCTCCACACCATACTCACATGTCTCCAAATAGTGTACGCTACTTACCGTCGTCAATTGTGTACTCACCTCAACTTAGTCACTGACCAAAACAGAACACAATGGAGATGTATTTATATGTTTTTACTGTTTACAGACTGACTGCAATGATACGTGTATTTAAACTTTGACTGTAAACCTGATCTTATTCTCAATAAAACCTTTGATTGAGAAAAAAAAATAAAAAATCTATGGAACACTAACATGAAAAATCAAAAGTGCTAATTTTAAAGACTTGTATGCAAGTTATTGTCATAAAAAAGTGTTTGGGGACCCGGGTTCTGCCCTAGGGAACATGTATCAATGCAATTATTTTCTTTTATAAAGGAAGTTTTTTCAGGAGCAGGGATTTTTTTTAATGCTTAAAGTGAAACAATAAATATGAAATATTTATTTAAATATTGTGCCTGGGGGGTGTCTACAGTATGCCTGCAAAGTGTCACATTTTACCCATATTTAGAACAGTACCACAGAAAAATGAAATTTATAAAGGAAAAATTGTCATTTAAAATTGATTGTGGCTGTAATGAATTGTCGGGTCTCAGCAATATAGATAAAACTCATTGAAAAAAAAGAGCATGGAATCCCCCCCCCCCCCCCCCCCAGTCCATTACCAGGCCCTTTGGGTCTGGTATAAATATTAAGGGAACCAATTTTTTTTTTTTTAATTTGCAAGGGGTCCTACTTAAATCTATATCAGGCTCTTCGGGTCTAATATGAAAACTAAGGGGAACCCTGCGCCAAATAAAAAAAAATGGTATATGGGCTCCTGCCAAAATCCATGCCAGACCCTTATTTGAGCACGCAACCTGGCAGGCCGCAGGAAAAGCGGGTGGGGGGGTGAGAGTGCGCCACCTCTTCGTGAACCATACCAGGCCACATTGTACAGGGACCCTAAAAAAGGGACACAAGTCCCCCCGGTACAGTGGGACTTTAAAGGTGAACAAAAGAAACCTATATCATGAAAATATTATTTATTGGGAAAATATTTAAAAAGCATGTATAAAAGCATGATATATTATACATGCTTTTTAAATATTTTCCCAATAAATAATATTTTTATGATATAGGTTTCTTTTGTTCGCCTTTAAAGTCCCACTGTACCGGGGAGTACTTGTGTCCCTTTTTTAGAGTCCCTATGTAATTAATATTGGGATGTTGGCAACATTCGCAAATTTAACATTTCTCTTTGTGGTTCACCATTGTGTATCTGTACCAGGCCACATGCCCTCAACATGGGGAGGGTGCTTTGGAGTAGTTAACCACTTAAGGACCAGACCTCTTTTTCAGATTTGGTGTTTACATGTTTAAAACATTTTTTTTTGCTTGAAAATTACTTAGAACCCCCAAACATTATATTTTAGAGAATAAAATGGCGGTCATTGCAATACTTTTTTTTCCCACCGTATTTGCACAGCGGTCTTACAAGCGCACTTTTTTTGGGAAAAAATTCACTTTTTGGAATAAAAAAAATAAGACAACAGTAAAATTAGCCTATTTTTTTTATATTGTGAAAGATAATGTTACGCCGAGTAAATTGATAGCCAACATGTCATGCTTCAAAATGGCGTCAAACTTTTACCCTTAAAAATCTCCATAAGCGGCATATAAAAAATTCTACAGGTTGCATGTTTTCCGTTACCGATACCTCACATGTGTGTTTTGACGTTTTCATTTTTTTTTTTTTCCCATAAAAGTTTTTATTTTTTCATAAAGGAAAAAAAATACAGATTGCATTTCAGAGTATGCCAGAGTTACAGTCAGGTAAATAACAGACAAATATCCCATACATTGAAAGCTGTGTAGCAAACATGTTTCTAGGTTTGTGGTCTATTGATCAATCAGTACACTTCGACTGGAAAAAATCCCCTCACCCCAAGAGCTCTGTCTAAAAATGGGAATATAAACTTTGGAGGGGAGAGAGGGGACAAGAAGAGTCCTAGATGTTGGCCTTTGCACTATAACGAAGACTATCCAAAATAAGGAGAAAGGAAAAAAAGCACAGTGGCGCTTGGCGTGATCGGGGTCTGATTGGTCATTCCTGTGCGACAGGGTGGTCTCTCCTGGGCATCGCGTGTGCAGAGTGGCCTCGGATTTTCCTGGTAGCTAGAACGGTCACTGCGATCTTCTGTGTATGGGCAAGGAGGGTATGCGTCTGGCGTCAAGTCATAAAGCATGTGGGTACAGTCAGGGGGTCTGGAATGAAAGGGGAAGGGGATAGGGGGGAAGGGGGGCACATAAGGGAGAACAGAGAGAGGGAAGGAGGAGAAGGGATAAGGACCTTTCATGATCTGCTCTCTGACTCCCACCGAGACAAGTCGTTCATAAGGGTCAGGTATGGTAGCCCCAGTTCCGGGTGTGGGAAGCCCTTTTAGTTTTGGGGCTGGTATGAGAGTGATATGAGAGGCCCTGTCCAGTCCCAGGTGCACCACCATGTCAGGGGTCCATGGGATCAGTTTCGCTCAGAAGTTTGAGTGTTCCTTGAATCATGTGTGATTGGGCTTGTAGAGGCCCCAATACCAGCAGAGGAACGGAATTGGGTCCATCGTTCCTAGGTACGAGCGTATTTGTGGGGAGAGTCTCGGGCAATATGGATAAGCTCCTCCATTTCCGCTATCTTCCCCACCCTGTTCAGCCATTCAGAGATGGTCGGGATCTCTGTAGATCCCCAATATACCGGTATGCATAGCTTGGCTGCGTTCAGCATGTGCAGGACCAGGGACTTTCTGTAAGAAGAAGTAGAGTTGGAGGAGTGGTGGAGAAGGAGCCTAGCTGGTGCAAATTCAATTTGCTGGTTCGTGACTTGAGAGGTAATTGTGTGGACCTGTGTCCAGAAGGTCTGGATTTTGGGGCATGACCACCAGATATGAATGAATGACCCCGGTTCCATCTGGCATCTCCAGCAGGTTTCCGGTACTGCTGCGTTAAATTTGTGTAGGCGAGTCGGTGTACGATACCACCTGGAGAGAATTTTGTAGTTATTTTCTTGTGTATGTACATTTAGAGATCCCTTGTGTGTGGTGATTAAAATGCTTTCCCAGTCGGCTTCTGAAAATTCCATTTGCAACTCTCTCTCCCAAGCCGGACAGGCCCATCCATCTTTCGGGGAGTTCAGCCAGAAAAACATAGCGTGTATACTCGATATCAAATGTTGTTGTGGAGTGGCTTGGGAACAAAGAGTTTCAAACGGGGTAAATTTCCGTGATAGAGCTTCCTCTCGGTTAGACGTTCTAAGAAAGTGGCGTATCTGGAAGTACGACCAAAATGGGAGAGGCTCTCTGTCGGGCCTAGCAGGGAGGGCGTTATGATCTAGAAGCTTTCCACCCTGGTAAAAGTGGTGAGCTTGTATATCTTCATGGGGCCATTCAGACTTTAAAAAGCATTTGGTCATGCCAGGATAAAATGCAGGATTCATGGGAATCGGCGTAAGTGGTCCTGGGTTTGATGATAGTTGGAATTGTTTGCAGGCTGACCTGAAGCTATTCAGGGTAGCTCCTATTAGGGGATGTTCTTTCGCTAGCTTAGGTACGTGGGGAGGGAGAATCCACGGCAAAGTCTTAATAGGTAGGTTGGAGAACAAGCTCTCAAGATGAACCCAACCCTTGGATTTCTCATGGGTAGCCCAATCTATGATTCTACCAAAGTGGCAAGCAAAAGAGTAGTTCCGTAGATTTGGAAGGCCGATGCCACCCAAGTGTTTGGGCTTTGTGAGTTGGGAGAAGCTTATCCTTGGCTGTTTATTCTTCCAGAGGAATTGTTGGGATATGCGTTTGATGCGTTGGAAGAACGAGTTGGGGATCGTAACAGGGATTGTCTGTAGCAGGTAGAGAAAGCGCGGGAGAACGTTCATTTTTAAAATGGCCGCACGGCCAAACCACGAAAATTGGGGCTTGTCCCACCTGCGTAAGTCTTCTGCTATTGTGTGAGCTAGTGGGAGATAATTTTTTGAGAATAGGTCAGATAAGTGGGTGGGGAGCTGGATACCTAGATATGTAATTGAGTCAGTCTTCCAGGAAAACGGGAAGTTCTCCTGGCATTGTATGACTATGTCTGGAGGGAGGGAGATATTCAGGGCGTTGGATTTGGAAAAATGTATTTTTAGATTAGAAAGGCAGTTGAACAATTCAAAGTCTTTCAGTAAGTTGGGGATAGAGGTTAGTGGTTCACTAAAGAATAGCAGAATATCATCAGCAAATGCCGCTAGTTTAAGGGTGTGTCCAGCTACGTGTATTCCTTTAATATTGTCGTTTGCCTGGAGGCATCGTAATAGTGGTTCAAGTGTCAGGATGAAAAGGATTGGGGAGAGAGGGCATCCCTGTCTCGTTGCGTTTTGGATAGGGAAGGCGTCTGACAGGTGGCCATTGACCCTGATTCTTGCCGTTGGGGTGGTGTATAAAGACATAATCATATTGTATAACCTGCCTGGTAAGCCCAGGTAGCATAGTACCGCCCCTAAATAGTCGCCTTCTCCGCATCCAGAGACAGGAAGAATCCCTTTTGTTTATTGGATGTTAACCAATGATGAAGGTTGATCGCTTTTATGGTGTTGTCCCTAGCTTCACGGCCAGGGACGAAGCCCATTTAATGGTTGCCAGTTAGTGTGGGGAGAAAAGGAAGGAGGCGGTTCGCCAGGATCTTTGCAAATAGCTTAAGGTCTACGTCTAATAATTAAATTGGTCTGTAGTTAGTGACAGCTGTGGCGTCTTTGCCGCTTTTCGGGATCACCGTAATGTGAGCCTCTAAAAGCCTGTGAAAGGGCAGTGTTGTCGCGTTTAGTGAGTTGAATGCTCTAAGGAAAGGCTTTGTTAAAATATTGGAGAAGGTTTTGTAATAGGGAGCTGTAAGGCTGTCTGGACCAGGGCTTTTGCCTGGTTTAAGTTGTTTAATAGCCGATTTAAATTCTTCCTCAGTAAGTGGATGGTCCATGTCTTGAGCAATCTCTCTAGGCAACTTGGTAGGGCTATATTTGTGTAAGAATTGTGTGATGAGTGTCTCTCTTTGTTTGCGTTCCTTGTCATTTGTGTGTGTAGGGGGAAGATTGTAGAGCCCTTTGTATTATCGCTCAAACTGGGTCGCTATGTCCTTAGGGGAGTTGTATGCAATACCTTGGGAGTCTTTAATGGTGTGTATGTTTGTGCTGGCTTTTTTGGCTTGAATTGCTCTCGCTAGTAGTCTCCCACATTTGTTGCCTTGTTCGTAGAATAGTTTGTGAGTAAGGGTGATTTTACAAAGTGCTTTGCAAACAAGTATTTCTAAAAGTTGCTTTCTGGTTTCTATCAGGTCTTGAAGGGTATTCTGCGCTTGAGTATGTTTGTGGGAAGATTCCAATCCCCTAATTTTAGTGATTAATGTGGTCATACACTCTTGATGTGCTTTTTTTCTAATGGCTGCGAGTTCGATGAACTTCCCGCGAATGGTACATTTGTGAGCTTCCCATATCGTCAGGGGTGCAATATCTGGGGTGTCGTTCTCCTGAAAGTAATTGGTTAGACTGCTATGGATCGAATTGATGTCAGTCTCTGAAGTGAGAAGTGAGGTATCAAGTCTCCAGGTTTTAGTGGACCAGTTTTTCTCAGTAAGTGTGAGGAGGAGAGTAACCGGGTGGTGGTCTGCTATGAGCAGGGGCTCGATCGTGGCTGCCTTCAATAAGGGAAGATCTTTTTGGGAAAGGAACAGATAATCGAGCCTGGAGTATCGATTATGTGGTGCTGAAAAGAACGTGTAATCCTTATCGTGTGGGTGCAAAGTGCGCCAGGAATCATGTAAGGCTAGATTATGAAGGAGCATTTTGATCTGTCTCAAGGTTTTATAGGGGAGAGAGGAGGAGCTTGAAGAGGAATCCAGGAGGGGCTGAAGCGCCACGTTGAAGTCACCTCCCAGGATAGTGATACTAGATTGGAAGTTTGTCAGGTGTTCGGTAACCGAGCGAAAAAAGCTGATTTGGGCCGTGTTAGGACTGTAAATGTTTGCCAGAGTGACGGGCCAGTTGTGGATGGTACCCTTAAGGAATAGATACCGACCTTCTGGGTCTATGAAAGAGTCGAGCAGTTGCCATGGGGTAGACTTGGATATTAGAATTGAGACCACCTTAGTTTTCGCTAGCGGATTGGTGGCGTGGAAAGCTGTGGGGTATCTATGGTTCGTCAATTTGGGGACGTTTTTTGAGCAGAAGTGGGTCTCCTGTAGGAATATCACGTCTGCCTTTAGGGCATGCATCATATTTAGGATCTGACTGCGTTTTTCGGGTATATTTAACCCTTTTACGTTTTGCGATACCACTTTAAGGGTGGTTGATTGGACCTGTGGGTGTGCCGGGGCCATGACGTTCAGGTTGGATATGAGTATATGCTTGACGATGTCAGAAATCTGGGTTATAGTGTCTTGATGCACCCGGGAGCAGAGGGGGCCATGAGTGAGTGGGCAATGTAGGGGAGTGTCCTGATAGGAGGCCCAAAATGTCTCGGCGGGAGTCAGAGGTGCCAGGCCCAGGTATTGGGGGAAGTGGAAAAGGAGGAGGGGTAGGAGTGAGGGGGAGGGTGTGAAGGGTGGAGTCAAGGGTAGGGTTTGAGAGGAGAGGAACAGTCAGTAAGGGGAGTGAAGAATAACCGGAGGGGTGTGTAGCACTGCTACCTTACCCTAAGTCAAGATGATAAGTCCGGGGTATGTCAGCGGTCGGGTCGGTTCTCCCGCTGTGTGGAGGTGTGGAAGGTAGTCCGGGATGAATAGGTGTGATGTCCGGTCCTACAGGAGTCCTCATAGTTCTCAGTTAGATAAAGGGAAAGAGCCTGCTAGTACAGAAAACACATCATCATGTGGGGAAGCCATTATTCCAGTCGAACAGAAATCTCAAAGAGGGGGGGGGGGGGGCAGGCAGTCCTAGATGTCTGAAGTGGATCTTGTGCTGTGCAGATTGGGTCTCTTACAGATAGAGGTGATGAGCAGATCCTCGAGGGATAAAGCTTCTCAGGGGTCCAGCAATGGTCGTGATGAGACTTGCGCTGTACAGGATCGGGTCCTCAGGGGTGACGCTATCAACGTTCCTAAGGGGTTCGGTGTTTCCCTGCAAGGTCCGTTGATAAGCTGTGACTGATTACAGGGGGAGTTGCTGGGTCTTCAGTCCGTTGGAGGGTGATGCCTCGTGTGGCGAGAGTCTGGAAAAAGTTGCCAGCCGCCATGGTGCTTCCGGAGTGTCTGGAGCAGTTGTAGATCACCTGGAGGGGTTCGCACGGTATGTTGAGCTATACTTCCCGCATCCTCCTCCTTAGTTCTTTAAAGAATGCTTGTTCAAGAGTCGTTGGGCCTGGCCCTTCTGCAGGGGAGGCCGTGGGACTTGGGCACACTCTGTCTCCATGACCTCTCTGTGTGAGTGGTCTCGGTGAGGAGGATCTGCGCCTCCTGATGTGGAAGTCATCCCTTTCCGGAATGGTGTCCATCGAGGTGGTTCTTTGAAGGTGAGCTGTACGGAACGCTTTGTACCAGTCTGGGAGCTCCACAGGTGGTATTTGAAGCATAGTGCAGAATCCCCTGAGGTCCTCCGGGACCCTCGGGTTCGCGGTGCGGCCTCCCACAGACAAATGGAATACTATCTTTCTAAAAAAGGAAGGGAAAAAAAAGGAAGACCTAGGCCTCTTCCTTAGGAAAATGTAACAATGCAGGTGGAGGACAGTCAGCAGCAAAAAGTTAAGAGTTGAACCCTGCGATCAAGGGACACCCGCCCTTCCCCAAATCTTCCTTTTTTAGAGGCAGTGTTGAAAGGCTCTGGGGAACTTGTTTTTTTTTTTTTTCTGCCCTCCAGGGATAAATTGTGTATTAGGTAGAGACCAAAATACCATGTTCCTAAAACATGATCCACTTTTTAAAAAAAAGGTAAGTCTTGCAGGTATATATATAAAAAAAGGCCGATTGCTTACTATGCAAAGTTGCACCAGATTATACACTCTCCAGTTTTGGTAAATAACACTTTCTTGCTATCTGCACATTGGAGAGGATGTGAACACCTAAATAGGGCCAAGGCACAGAGTGTAAGCATACATACACAATATTTATAAAAGGTGTACCGAGTCTCAGCCCTCAGACATCTGTACAGATGGCAGCTGACCAGAAATGAAAGGCAGAAGGTCAGTGTGGGTGGCAAACAATCACATAATGTAAAGATTTAAAAGAATCACATATGATGCACAGTACATTATTCTTTTTTTTTTTTTTCTTGACTCCCTACAAAGACTATTGATATGTTTGCACTAGCCTGTTTGTCACATTTCACAGGTAATAGGTTACAGTCATTGTGTTTTGTAGATAGTCCAATATCAGAGCTGGCACTGAAAGGGCTTCAAGAAATCCATGGAATTCCATTATATAACAAATACAAAAATTAAGTAATACTAAACAAACAGACACTTCACTAACCCCTCCACGTACAGTATCTCACAAAACTGAGTACACCCCTCACATTTTTGTAAATATTTTATTATACATTTTCATGTGACAACACTGAAGAAATGACACTTTGCTACAAAGTAAAGTAGTGAGTGTGCATCACGTACTGTATAATATAACACGTACCGGTATCACCCAACTCACAGACCCTCCACAAGTATTCACTTTTGGCCCACTCTTCTCAGTACAGTGGTCAAAATTATCTTGATTGGCTCTTTCTGTAGCACACAAGAAAACTGGGACCAAACAATATAGTGAGATTTATTTACAGTGAACAATAACCACACACCAACAGCAATAAACATGAGAAAGGGTGTTCCCTCACCTTCTTCACAATTTACTTCAAGCCAAAAGGGCAAGAACATTACCTAAACTATGTTTAGGGAACAGCCATATGATCCCTGTATGGTCCAAAGTTGGAACAGCCTGCTGGTATGATCAGAAGAGCATTTACCTATTTTAATGATTTTTTTAAATACGTTCTACATATCACATTTTAAAATCATTTCAAATGATTGAAGGATTTAAACAATGTATTGTCATTTTACAAATACAGATCATACAATGAAATTCAAATATAGCTCTACACAGAACATAACACTCATGTATGAAAAACAATAAACACTTAAAAATAAATCACATTACCTTATCCCAACTATTTAACTTACTGAGTATAAAAGCTGCACTGCCCAAGGAAAAAACATAACAAAAAATGTTTTAATCTATTTGTAGGAGCCTCAATGCTCCTAGAACCCTTCCCTGCAAATTACCAAGAATTAGTAAGAAAGACATTTGCCTTTCATTTACCTCTATTGCACATCATTTTTTTTTTTTTTTTGGCTTTTTGAAGTATAAGTAAAAGAAGTCCATATTATTATCAGGATACCGAGGGTCCACATTACTCCTTAACATTTGTATGAAAGAATGTATGGTATAAGCAACCTATATCACGTCATGTTTATTTTTATATAGATATGCCTCACATTTTTTTTTTATATGCATATTATTTTAAAGATATGGACACATTTGAAGTATTTTTTTTAAATAAATAAGAATGAATTATTGTTCCAATAACTTTTCAAAGATGACAGATAAATTAATTAATCATTGCTCCTTAAATGTGTGTTTTTGTTGCATTGTACTAGCTTTGGCCTTCTATCGTTAGTACTATATGTTACAAAGGATATATAATGGTGTTGTACTGCAGGTATCAATTGTGTGCTTTATGTTGGTACAGCTGTGCAAAAAGGTATTGTACATAGACAAAATGCCAAGTGCCATTTTATTTCTGAAAGCTTCCTTCTACAGTCTTTGCCATCGTTTGACATTCACAAGTTGCAAGGAAATTGGGTATAATTAATACCTGGATTTTCTTTTGGCCTCAGTTTGTAATTCTTAAATGAGCTGCTTCTTTAGTGTTACACATGATTAGCAAATGCTACTGGGAATTTAATATGCACATGCTCCAAGATTTTTATACCTAAACCTTTAAGGATCATGTAAATGAGGAAAGTTCTAATTAGGCTTATGACTGGCATAATTAAACAGAAAAAGTGTGATACATAAAGTCCTACTGAAACACTGTAAAAGTTTCTGTAGAACATAACAGCTACTTTAAAAAAATGTACAGTATATAATTATCACAGAATTTAAACATTTGAATGACTAACTAAAGAATATTCTTTTGCCTTTAAATTCTAATTTATTTTATGTTTTTGGAATCCTAAATGCATGGTAAAATATTTCTTAGACTGTTGATCTCTTATTGACCAGAATAGCTTTATTTTTTGGCTATATGCATTTTTGTTTCCTGGGTTGTCCTTCTAAAGAGTTTCTGTACTGGTATATTGATTAGGGGTGGATCAAATAGCCATCACTGCATCCATGATCACAGTCACATAAAAGCTTGTTCCAGTTGGCCACCACCAAGCTTTATAGGTTACAACTTGCCATTAAGAACTTTGAATATGAAAGATAAAACATAATATTTATGGGGGCATGGCTTGGCACATGGCTGAGGTGGCTGCTTATTAGAGGCGGACCTGCAGCCTTAAGCCAGTCATCCTGCACTTCAGCCCACAATAATGAGCAAACAGAACAACCGGACACTGCACACCCAATTCCACTGCTCGGCGACAACTTCACAGGGCATAAATATATACAAAATCTTCAGGAATCAGTCACTGTCCCAGGGCAACGTGGTCGGAGCCAAGATGGCACCAAAACACACAGAAGAGGATTTCAGTGAGGATACTCAGTCCGTGGCGGAGGATAGCGGTAAGGGACTTTCACACCTTAATCACCCCTTCACATATGCAGACATGTCCATATTTGCAGCAGACATCAAATCTACTTTATCAGCAGCAATAACTGACCTTAAATCTAATTTGCTGGTGCTTACTGAGAAAATGGCCGCTGCGGAGGCGGTTGGAAAGCACAGAGAGAAGGCTATCTGCAGACTTGAAAAAGTCACTTCCTCACACTCTAATCATTTCATAGAAATTAACAGGCACTTAGAGGACCTTAATAACAGAGGGAGAATGAGGAATATAAGGGTCAAAGGAGTCCCTGAAACAGTAGACAATGATCAAATTATCCCAGCTCTTCAGAGGGTTTTTAATAGCCAATTGGAAAAACCTGAGCATACTGTAATTTAATTTGTGAGAGTGCATAGAGCCCTGAGAGCACAAGGCCCAGACAATATGCCCCCACGTGATATTATATTTTGCCTGCAGAACTTTACATTGAAGGAAGATATTATGCAAAAGGCACGACCAAATTGTATTCACTGGAGAAGTGATTCGGGGCACCCTGCCCCCAGATAAACAGGATAGAATTTGAACCAGAGTAAATTCGCCCACCTTTAGCAAAGCTGACTAATCCTGCTCAAACATCTACAGCTACAAAGCACACATTACAGGACTTTTCTAAGCCTACCATGTACTATACAACCTTTGAATTATCTCCACATTGAACACTTATGTCCACTGACTGATGTGCTTTGTCTATGTCCTTTTTTCTTCAACAGCAAAATGCATACCCAGATGCTTATGGCTGGGTAACTTTTACATGACAGGCTGTAGCATGAAGAAGTCAAGCTGACACTGCAGGAGCCTGTGTCTATTGAGTAACTGACTGCAGTAAACTCTTAACCTACCCCATTAGGGGTGGATGTTAGCTCACTGATCAAAGGGCTATGCTTAACACTTACTCTAATTTACAGCTTCATCAGCTCAGGCTCTTAACATACAGTTAATGCTTGTTTTAAATTTATTAGCTACATTGGTTCAAGACTGTTCTTTATTTATTTTTTTCTTCACATGGGTCATGATTAACCATTAAGTTATAATAAGATATGTTGTTTCAATGGGGTTTGCACCCTACCTATGCGGTTGAGTTCTAGAAAACCAAATAACTGATGGCGTTAGGAGACAGGAATAAGGCATCTTTTATTATTAGTGCTGCTTCTCGAACATTGTTCAATATATTGAATATGGTTGTTCTTATGATATATACACCACAGTGCAGAATGACTTCATTGAAACCTGATTATTAGCTACCTGATAAAGTTGCAGGCATCGTATCTCCATTACTATAGTTTAACACTCCCACAAGGTAACAGGCTATTTTGCTTTTCACTGTCCGTATCGGGTGGTGCCTCCCACTCCCCCACAAAGTGCCTTCCGCTGTGACTTCGGTCACCCATAAGTGCGCTACATAAGACCTTAAAGATAGTATATTTATTTTAAACGTAAAATACCTACGATTCCTTTTCTTCTTGTTGCTGTTCTCTGTTTCTCGACACTTTTCTCTCTTAAGAGTAGCTGTTTATATTCATACAAACATTTACCGAAGGTGTACATACCTGTACTCACATTTTATTCGATCAGTGTTATTTGCAGGATACAGCTCCCCGGAGAGATCAGCCATCACAGGATACCAAGAGTGGATTACCACCGCTGGAATGTTTTTTTTTTTTTAATAAAGGACTTATCCCAACGGTGTCTGTGTCTTTTTTGAACAATTTTTTACACTTTCTTTGTGAAATGGTAGGGGTACAATGTACCGTTACCATTTCAAACAGAGAGGGGGTCGGGATCTGGGGGTTCCCTTGTTAAAGGGGGCTTCCATATTCTGATAAGCCCCCCACTCGCAGACCCCCACAACCCCCAGCCAGGGTTGTGGGGATGAGGCCTTTGTCCCCATCAACATGGGGACATGGTGCTTTTTAAAATTTGCCATGGAGTTCCCCTTAAAATCCATACCAGACCTGAAGGGTCTGGTATGGATATTTGGGGGGAACCCCCGGTAAATTTTTTTTTAATGTGACGCGGGGTTCCCCTTAATACCCATACCAGAACTGAAGGGCCTTGCAATTGAATTTGGGGGAACCCCATGCATTTTTTTTATCAATGACTTTCAATGACTGTTCTCTGTATTACGGGGAGCCGACAATACATTTTAGCTTTTAAATGACTTTTTTTTTCCTGAAGTAACGACACTTTGTGCAGGGACAGTTCTAAGCACAGGAAACATGCGCCCCTTTACAGGCATACTATACACACCCCCAGGTACAAAATTTTAAGGACTATTACACTTTTATTGTTTCACTTCAAGCATTATTAACCACTTGGGATCCGCGCTATTGCAAAATGACGGCAATAGCGCGGACCCACATTTTCGGGACTACGTCTATTGACGTAGTCCCGGTTACGAGCGGCCTGCGCGCCCCCTGAGGGGCGCGCGCGGCGCGCTCTGTGATCGGCGAGTCCGTGAGACTCGCCTGATCACCGATCCGTGTAAGGGGTCGATCCCGACCCCTTATCACGTGATCAGCTGTCAGCCAATGACAGCTGATCATGTGATAAAACGGAGCCGGTAATCGGCTAGTATTCCTCCTCGCGCTGACAGCGCGAGGAGAAAAAAAAAAAGCCGATCGCCGGCGGCCGTGTTCGGGACATCAGTCCCGATCACGGCCAGCAATTTAAAAGGACACCTGCCCCCTGCCAGTGCCCACCTGCCACCCGCAGTGCCATCCTGAAATAAAGTAAGTGCCCCCCTGTCAGTGCCACCCAGCAGTGCCCATAGTGCCCACAGTGCCACCCAGCAGTGCCCACAGTGCCACCCAGCAGTGCCCACAGTGCCACCCACAGTGCCACCCAGCAGTGCCACCCACAGTGCCACCCAAAATCTGCCTCAGGTGCTGCACCCCAGTGCCGCCCATCAGTGCCCAGCAGTGCCGCCCATCAGTGCCCAGCAGTGCCGCCCATCAGTGCCCAGCAGTGCCACCTATCAGAGCCACCTATCAGTGCCACCTATCAGTGCCCATCAGTCCCATCTATCTGTGGTACCTATCAGTGCCCATCCGTGCCACCCATCCGTGCCACTTATCCGTGCCACCCATCCGTGCCATCTTATCTGTGCCCATCTTTGCCCATCAGTGCCGCCTTATCTGTGCCCATCGGTGCCGCCTTATCTGTGCCTATTAGTGCCGCCTTAACTATGCCTATCAGTGCCCACCAGTGCAGCCTATCAGTGCCCACCAATGCAGCCCATCAGTGCCCACCAATGCAGCCCATCAGTGCCCACCAATGCAGCCTATCAGTGCCGCCTAATCAGCGCACTTCAATGAAGGAGAAAAATGACCCGTTTGCAAAATTTTATAACAAACTATTAAAACATGATTTTTTTTTTTTTGCATCTTTTTTTGTTTGTTTAGCAAAAAATAAAACTCCGAGCTGTAACTAAATACCACCAAAAGAAAGCTCTATTTGTGGGAAAAAAATGATAAAAAATTCATTTGGGTACAGTGTTGTATGGCCGCGCAATTGTCACTCAAAGTGCATCAGCGCTGAAAGCTGAAAATTGGTCTGGGACTGAGGGGGGTTTAAGTGCCCAGTAAGCAAGTGGTTAAAATCACTGATCCCGAAAAAACTGCCTTTTTTTTGCATTGATACATGTCCCCTGGGGCAGGAGCCGGGTCCTCAAACCCTTTTTAGGACAATAACTTGCATTTAAAATTAGCACTTTTGATTTTGAACCTTCAAGTCCTATAGACTTTAATAGGGTTCTAAAGTTCACACAAATTTTAGGTTTGTTCCCAGGTTCTGGTGCAAACCAGACTGACAAATAAAATTTTGAACTTAGAATTTCAACACAAACAATCTTTGACAACACAGAACGCTACCGAATTACTTGAAACCAGGAAAATTTTGCAGCTAACAATTGACGCCTCCACTAAACGTTTCCTAAATATACTATGAATATGGAGACAAAACAGGCTAATTTTTAGCTAGAGCCCTGAGAGGCCCCTGATACCACGACAAAATTTTAGGTATGCAAACATTTCCATGATTGCTATTCTAATCTCTATAATCTGCCAACTCCACATAAACCTGCAGATGTACAGAGAAATAGGACACAAGTACTACAAGATTATTTACAATCCTTTAAACTAACAGAAGCAGACATTGAAGCTCTAGAACAACCCATTGACAATGCTGAGATACAACTAGCAATAAAAGACCTAAAAACAGGAAAGACCGCTGGCCCAGACGACTTCTCGCCCATCTACTATAAAACCTTTATAGACATTCTGACTAACCCCCTGATGAAGGCATTGAACTCCTTTTCAACACCCAGAGAAGTCCCCCAGACATTTATTTTGGCACACATAACCGTCATACCCAAACCAAATAAGGACCCAGCACATTGCCACAGTTATAAATCAATCTCCCTACTGAATCTGGACATGAAACTACTGACCAAAATAATAGCTAACAGACTTAAATCCCTACTTCACACTTTAATCGGACCTGAACAGGCGGGATTTATGCCAGAGAGAGAGGCAAAGGACAATGTCACGAAATCACTAAATTTAATTTACGCGGCCAAACTGCAAAAGATTGAAGGCCTTTGATCGAGTAGCATTGGACTTTATGTTAGCGATCTGCCAATTTGTAGGATTGGGCATACACATGATGGCATGGATATCAGCACTATACAAGAACCCCTCAGCTAAATTACGAATTAATGGATCCTTATCTGACACGGTAACCATTACAAATGGTACCAGGCAAGGGTGCCCACTCTCACCAGTCCTCTTCATTCTCTTACTTGAACCCTTCATTAGGAGGGTAATAGCTGCACAAGACATCCAGGAATTGAAAGTAGCAAACACAGAATCTAAAATAGCGGCTTGCCCTGATGATTTATTATTTTTCCTGACGAAGCCACTCACATCAATCCCCACACTGATGAAGGAATTCTCAATCTATGGATACATTTCCTACCAAAAAATGAACTACACGAAATTAGAGGGGACGAATATCACCCTACCCGAGAAAATACTTAAGAATATACAATCTAACAGCCCTTTTAAATGGGAGACATTGGCCCCCAAATATTTGGGTGTATGGCTGACTCCCGAACTTTTTGAAAGAAACTTCATACCCCTACATAAAACTATAGGAAAGGACCTGCTATCCCAGCATGCAAAAAACTTCTCCTGGTTTGGTAGGGCAGCCATTTGTAAAATGTCCATTTTGCCCAGAATTCTATACCTTTTCAGAACTTTACCCATAAAGATCACGCAAAGTTTTTTTTAAGAAGCTACAATTGATCCAACTTGAATTTGTTTGGGCACACATACGCCCAAGGACTGAATTTGATCTCATAACTAGATCCAAAGAAAGTGGGGGTATGGGCCTACCTGACTACAGAAAGTACTACTACGCCTCACACATCACCAGGATGACTGGCATTGTACCCCTTGCTAAACGCCACCCTATCGATCTTTCATATATTAACAAAACAATCTGAATTTTCTACACCTTTAAGCCCACTCATTCGACTTAAAAATAATACCGACTGGGGTACGTGGCCTGACGCGAGTTCTGGATGGTCGCATAATCTATCAGCAGCCTCATCCGAGGCACCCACTCACCCAGAACAGCAGCGGACCGGCACACATATTTATGGCAAGGGAAAAAAGCTAGGTGCGCATTTAAAAAATAGATTAAATCTAGAAGAGCTGGGGGGTTAGGACACGTATTATTAAAATATTACTACCTAGCCACTATTCTAGCCCATACAAAACAGTGGTTCCTAAACAACCAAGCACCAAGGTGGTTAGAATTGGAAAATTGGAGAATGTACCAGTGGGAACACATATGATTTGCTTATATCAAGTACATTTAATCCCACGAAAGCAGGCATTATGTCTCCCACTATGAAAGCCACTCTTAAAGCATGGAACATACGCTTAAGCTCCTCTATGTCCAACCATACTATCAAATCTATACCTTTACCTATCTCAAGCTTACAGCTAATAATTCCTGATCTAAATATAAGGAATTGGATAGCGAAGGGTATTACTAATGTCGAAGATATCACGGTAGGCCCAACTATCAAATCATTTAGAGCAATCCAAATAGAATATGGCCTAGACTCAAAAGATATATATGCTTACAACCAAATAACTCATCTTCTATCAGCCATTTGTACACCCTATGTATCTATACCAACTAGAATTTTTCTCTATTGTACTAATCCTAACACCTCAATTAAAAGCATATCCCTTTTTTATAACTTTTTGAACCAAAAATCCTAATTTTCTAAATCACCTTCCATGAAAACCTGGGAATTTGATTTAATGTTCTCATACTCCATAGAACAATGGCAAAACTCAATAAAAATGATTTCTGTAGCCACAAAATGTGTGAACTTATGGGAACTTTCTAACAAAATCCTTTTAAGGTGATATTTAACTCCTATAAGAATAGCTGAATTCCATTCCCAAACATCACCATTATGTTGGAGACATAATGGTAACAGAGGCTCACTCATACATATATTATGGGATTGTCCACTTCTTAAAACTATTTGGTCTCAGACTTTTGATCTAATTATAAAAGTCACCAGCATCCTCCTTTCCAAAAACCCAGAACTAGCTATTCTATCACTGGGAATAGAAAGGGTCCCAACAATGTATAGAAACATAGTCTTTCATATTCTAGTGAGTGCTAGATTGGGAATAATAAAGAGATGGAAATCTACTGAAGCTCTGACGCTACTGGAAATAATAAGGACTGTTGATCTTCATATAAATTATGAGCTGATGTTCGCTGCTTCCCAGGGTAATTTATCAATCTAAGTATAATATTTGGAGTCCGTGGCTAGAATGGTATAAAAACAACAAGGATCACTAGAAAAGTTAGATTAATATTGACCTACATAGGGCAGAAGCATCCTTTTTCTTGTTTTCTCATTTTCCTCTATAATTTGTGTAATTGTGACAAGCTGTAACAAAAGGGTGACCTGGCCACCCCGGGCGTGGGGCACAGTGAGTTGCTATTGGGGCGCTCGGGGGCCCGGGTCGAACCGGTCAAGGACACGCTTGATAGTTAATATGATTTTAATTGCAGTAAGAGTATATAGATGTAAAAAGTTATGGTCTTACCCGTATCTCATTTTACAGTTAAAAACCTAACAGAAGTTGTTTTTTTTTTTTTTTTGAGTAACTAGCGTAAGCAAAGCTACTCACATACCCAATGTATTACCACCAGACACGGATATACCCTTACTCACTAAACTGCTTTACAAATGACCTGATCAAAGACTACGACGCACAGAAAATGTATAACCATATATAGGATCTACCGCTGTGGATATACTTTCAGATATGTAGCTATGTCAACAATACTCACCGCAAGATACACTTCACTAGACAACTGACAGATCTGGAATCAGTGTGCCTGTAGGGAGCTTAAATACAAAAAGCTACCTCACTAGCCTATTTATGGATACAGGACTCAAAGCGACGGGCCCTGGAAAGATTCAGGGAGAGCTGGTCCAAAGAGCTCAATGTAGAGCTAACTGATAGACAATGGCAAAGGGTGTGCGTATTTGCACACAAATGTTCCCTGAGCACCAGAAAACAGCACACAAACTGCTCACGCAGTGGTACGCCACGTCTGCCAAACTATATAAATGGTACCCTCAAGCTTTGGAACTCTGCTGGCAATGTAAGCTGAATGCACTCTTTTTCACATTTGGTGGCAATACCCCATGATAACGCCATTCTGGTCAGAGGTGACAAAATTAATTCGCTATATTACAGAAACTTCAATGAAGCTGGATGTGGAGTGTTGTTTACTCCATGTCACTAGCTTTCCATTCCAAAAATACAAAAGGTCTCTATCTAAACACCTGTTAAATGCAGCCAAATCTCTGGTACCATTGTACTGGAAATCTGCCAATGTGCCCTCATTAAGGAGTAGCTACACAGGATTACAGATATTCGTGACATGGAGGAGACAATTGCACAGTCAAATGATGCGGCTGAGAGGTACCAACAGACATGGTCTCCTTGGTTCACTTTTAGATACTCACAGGAATATGAGAAACTTAGATCACCCGAGATAGACTTAAGGTGCTCATTCCAACCCCCTAGGGGGTATCGGTCTTTGACCCACACTTTGTATAGAACTAAACGTAGCCTTGGACACTAAGGCCTAACAAAATGGGGAAAATGGCTTGAAGCGTCTACTCACATAGAATCTTTCTCCATATTAGAAGACAAATATTACACATACTCAGTCAATTATGAACAATAAGATCAATAAATAACACTGCTGAATTTGGGGACTTGATATGCTCTTGGTAAAATACACACGCTACTCCTTCTCACTCCTCTACTCTCAACCTTCCTCGTCCCCCACCCCACCCCCTCTTTTATCTCTCACTGCCATTTCCCCCCCTCTACACCTATAGCTAGGCTTTAATTCTATACTTCTTTCCTTTATACCCACTTATACAGGGGTCAAGTCCTGGGGAAAAAAGTGTGGGAACTCCCACCCAAGATCCACTCCCCCCACCAAAAACAAAAAAAATTATACGCTCATATGCACAAAAGCTTCAAAAGTGGTATTTTCCATCCAATTTTCGTATTGTGTGTATGAAGCTTAACTGTTAGTACATAAAAAAAAAAAAACAATTCTCAATAAACATAAATACGGTACTTCTCTGAATAATCAGCATTCAATTGTGCTTCCATGCAAATGTGACCATCGTGTTCTGATCTTTATTGGGGAATTTTATTTTGTATATACAGTGTTTATGTGGTGAGTTTACACTTTTCATTGAACAGAGTTTGGATAACATGGGGTTAAATGGAAAGGTCATAAATTAACTACGCATTATTTGGATAGAATGCTTAGGGAGATAGTGATGTGTTCCTGCTTAGGAGATGTATGTTAGCTTGGGGGGCTGCAAACTCTGCAGGGCTCCAACACACACTCGCTGCTATTCCAACCTAAGCTATTTCCACATAAACTTCCCTCCTGGCATTAAACTTTGCCAGGTATTGTGCTCAGCTTACCACCCCAAACTGATGTTCCTCCCTCAGCTCACCTCTCTCCCTGCATGTCCTGTGAGCAGAATAGCTGTGCTCCTCCTCTGGGTTCTCTCATCATATGGCACTGAAGATAGAGGAGGGGGAGATTCAGCGGGACACACAGAGCAAGTATGCAGGACAAGGGGGGGAGGATGAGGAGACAGAAAATCAGCAGGGACCTGATCTACCCATCAGCTAGCTGTGATTGACAGGTAGATCGAAGCGGAAGTGAACGAAATCCAAGTGGATTTACATGTTGTTTAGTTTATAAAATGGTAGAGAAAAACACTTCTCCTTTTTTTTGCTTCTACACTTCCTTAGATAATATATACAGCATTGAATTTATATTAATTCACCTATATTCTTGTTAACAGTGATTATTTGTACCATATGTTACCTTCAATAAACTTTTGAATGAAAAAGAAAACATAATATTTATTTCACATACAATAAAAGCCACAATTTGACCATTAATTTAAGAAGATTCTCAGAAATTGGGGATTATTCAACACATTTAGAGGTCATGCAGAGTGATCTCCGTCCATTGGCCACCAGCCTTTTCACCAAGATATGTTAAAAAAAAAAAAAAAAAAACACCATAAGATATATGAATATCCTAATACTGACAAACCTGTGGGGTGTATGGCATGGGAGTAGGGATGCACTGATGCCACTTTTTTGACACTGAGTACAAGTACCGATACTTGACATCATGTACTCACCAATATCAATTACAGATACCTGGTTTTGGTCATGTGACCATTTTTTAAAAAAATTATGAAAAATTACACATTTTCCCCACAATATGAGGATATCAGGGTTTCTCCCACACGGAACGGAAGGGTGCGCGTACGCGATCGTGACGTTCGCGTGCACGCATATGGCGCGTGGTTTGCGCGTGCGTGGTGTGCGCGTGTGTGTGCGCGTTAGCACGGTTTGGCGCCAGTGGGCCTATTTAAAGGAGGCTGCTGCATCTACTCGGTGCTGTTTGTCTGCAGCTCTGTACCCAAACTACCTGCTATCTGCCTGCTGTTGTGATATCTGACCCGGCTACCGTCTGACCTCGCTGACCTCTCCTGCTCTGACCCTGGCCTGCCTGACCTTGCTTTGGACTGTACCTCTGTTGCCAAACCTCTGCCTGCCTGCACTTCTCTTCTGCCTGCTGTACTTACCTGTCTGCTTATCCATTGTGACCCGGCCCACCTGACTATTCTTCTGATATTCAAGTGTGCTGCACCCGGTCCTTGCTGCCGCTGCATTGCCTGCTGATCGCTGCCTGCCTGTCCACCATCTTCTCTGCAGTTCCAGCATCCAGAAGTAACCAGCCGCTGCTTCCAGTCAGACACTCCTACCCCGCTGCGCTCACGGGGCCACTGTCTCCATTCCAGTGGTCCCTGAACCAGAGCTGTAAGAGAAGTCTTCTTCCATCAAGTCGGGCTCATCACCAGGTACCTAACAGTACAAACAGCCATGACTGAGCCTGCAGGAGAAGCTTTTGCCATGAAGGAGATCTGCACCTACTTAGCGGCCCTTACACAGGCTGTGAAGTCGCTCCAAGAGGGATATACCAGACTGGAAGAGCAAATTCAACACCTTTCCGGTACCAGTCCTTCCACCTCAGCATCACCTCCTCTTCCTACTCAGCCTGCTACCCAGCCTGCAGTGGTGATGCTCCCTCCTGAACCGAGAGTACCTGTTCCAGAAAGGTTCTCGGGAGACCGATCCAAGTTCCGGGCCTTTCGTAATGCCTGTCAGCTATACTTCGCCCTCCAACCCAGGACTTTTTCACTTAAAGCTACCAAGGTGGGGTTTGTGATATCGCTACTACAGGGAGAACCCCAGACGTGGGCCTACCGTTTCCTGGAGGGTGACAGTGCTATTACCCATTCCCTTTCTTCATTCTTTGAGGCTATGGCACAGCTTTATGAAGATCCTCAGCGAACTGCCACAGCCGAATCCGCTCTGTCTGCGCTCCAGCAGGGCCACCGTGCGGCCGAGGACTATGTTACTGACTTTCGGCGCTGGAGCGCAGACACCCAATGGAATGACTCTGCTCTAAGACATCAGTTCCGCATGGGCCTCTCTAAGGGACTGAAAGATGAACTGGCCCGTGTCGGTATCCCGGACTCTTTGGAGGAGTTGATCACCTTGGCCATACAAATTGACCGTCGACTTCGGGAACGGCGGGCCGAGCGCTCAACTCAGCCCCATCGCTCGAATTGGATGACTGCAAGGGTTCCTATTCCCGCCTTCTGTCCTCAGCCTGCTCCGCAAAGGGACCCTGCCAGTCCTGCTCCTGACACTCCTGAGCCAATGCAGCTGGGATTGATGCTTCCCACCTTGTCTCATGAGGAACGTGTCCGTCGTCGCCAGCTGAACTGTATCTTTACTGCGGGGGGTCCAGACATTATGTTAACAACTGCCCTGTTAAGACACGTAAGTGCCTTTCCTCTGTGTCTCCAGTTCCTGTTTCCCTGCCAGCCAGCACAACCCACCTTGCTCTCCCTCTCTCATTTCAGTTCCAGGGAAGGATGGTCTCCACCAGCGCCATCATTGATTCTGGGGCTTGCAGTTGTTTTGTCGATGCCACCTTTGCCAGTCTGCAAGCCTTGCCCCTTCAGAAGAAAACCCACAGACTGTCTGTGTTCTTGGCTGATGGGTCCCGCATCAAATCGGGACAAGTAACCCAAAAGACGCTACCCCTGATGGCTTGTACCCCTTCCCAGCACAAGGAGCTCCTCACCCTTGATGTGATTTCTTCCCCTCTATTTCCTGTGATCCTGGGCATCCCCTGGCTTCAGGCCCATAATCCCTGCATCAACTGGGCTACAGGGGAGATCAAGTTCCAGTCCAGCTACTGCCAAGAGCACTGTCTTCGTCTGAATTCTGTTGTGCCCTCTACTCTTCTTTGCCTTGATTCTGATCAGGACTTATGCCAGATGGTGCCTGAACCATACCATGCATTTTTAGATGTTTTCAGCAAGCGAGGAGCAGACACACTTCCACCTCACCGCCCCTATGACTGCCCCATTGAACTTCTTCCAGGAGCTGAGATCCCGTTTGGGCGTATCTTCCCCCTGTCTGAAAAGGAGTAGGAGGCCTTAAAGGTTTATATTACAGAAAACTTGGAGAAGGGGTTCATTCATCATTCCACCTCCCCAGCAGGTGCTGGAATATTTTTTGTGACCAAGAAAGACCAGACGCTCCGGCCCTGCGTGGACTATCATGAGCTTAACAAGATCACGGTCAAGAACCGTTACCCTCTTCCTCTGATGCCGGAGCTCTTTCAGAAACCGAGATCAGCCACGATTTTCTTCAAGTTGGACTTAAGGGAGGCTTACAACCTGGTTCGCATTCGAGCTGGGGACGAGTGGAAGACAGCATTCAGGACCCGTTTCGGGCATTACGAATTCCTGGTCATGCCCTTTGGCCTTTGTAATGCTCCTGCCACTTTCCAGCATCTCATTAATGACGTGTTCAAGGACTTCCTGGACATTTTTGTGATCGTCTACTTGGACAACATTTCGATTTTTTCGGGGTCTCTCAAACAGCATCGGGGTCACGTGGGCAGGGTGTTACTCCGGCTCCGTCAGCATGGACTGTATGCTAAGGCTGAGAAGTGTAGCTTTGAGCAACGGAACATTCAATTCCTCGGGCTTGAGATCTCCCCGGCTGGCATCAAGATGGATCCTCAGAAGGTTTCCGCTGTTCTGGACTGGCCTGCACCTACGGATAAAAAGGGGTACAACGTATTGTGGGCTTTGCAAATTTTTACAGAAAATTTATTAAGGGATTTTCCGCCATAATTGCCCCCATTACTCAGTTGACAAAACAGTGTGTACGCTTCCACTGGGGGTCGGAAGCCCAGGAGGCCTTTGAGAGACTCAAAAGACTGTTCACCTCTGCCCCCATCCTCAGCCACCCAGATCCTTCCCTACCATATATTCTTGAAGTGGACGCTTCCGAAGTAGCTGTGGGGGCAGTTGTGTCCCAGAGGCAAGGCGGCAATGATTTGATGCATCCCATAGGGTTCTTCTCCCGAAAACTTTCCCCTGCCGAGAAGAACTATGATGTCGGTGACCGTGAATTACTCGCTATCAAATCTGCCTTGGAGGAATGGAGGTACTTGTTGGAAGGTGCAGTTCATCCAGTGCTGATCTACACCAACCACAAGAACCTCAAATACCTGAGGACTGCCAAGCGTCTGAAGCCCCAACAGGCCCGTTGGGCCCTGTTTTTCTCACGTTTCTGTTTCTACATTACTTACCGTCCTGGATCTAAAAATGTGAAACCAGACGCGCTCTCGTGTATGTACGATTGCCCCAAAGACCTTGCTGCTCCGGACACTATACTACCTGCGAGTACCTTTCTACTTGTGCAACCAGACTTGCTGGCGCAGATCAGGGAGGCATCCACTAATTCACCTGCACCACCAGAGGTCACACTGATTTCCAGAGGGGGTCTTCTATGAAAGGAGAGCCAAGTTTTTGTGCCTGAAAGCATCTGGATTAAAGTTCTAGCCCTCCTCCATTATCACCCGTTAGCAGGACACTTTGGGCTCCGTAAGACCTTGGAATTGGTACAGCGTACCTTCTGGTGGCCCAGCCTAAAGGAATTCTGCAAGAAGTATGTGGACTCCTGTCCTGTGTGCATCCAGAGCAAGGCAACAAGGAATCGGGCCTTAGGACTTCTGAAGCCTCTTCCAGCACCTGATCGCCCTTGGAGGATGATCACGATGGACTTTATTGTCGAGCTTCCCTGCTCTGAAGGTTGCACGGCCATTTTTGTGGTTGTAGATAGACTGACTAAGATGGCCCATTTCTTTCCCTTGAAAGGGACTCCATCTGCTCCAGAGACAGCCCGTGTCTTCATTAAGGAGATAATCAGACTGCATGGAGTACCTGCTAACATCATGTCTGACAAGGGGGTCCAGTTCACCTCCCGGTTCTGGAGGGCCCTGTGTGAGTGTTTGAAGATCGAGCTGGCTCTGTCGTCTGCCTACCACCCCCAGACCAATGGACAGACTGAGCGTACCAACCAGACCCTGGAGCAGTACATTAGATGTTTCACGTCCTTTGTCCAAGATGATTGGGTATCTCTGCTGCCCCTTGCGGAGTTTGCCTACAACAACACTAGTCACTCAGCCACAGGGCAGTCCCCGTTTTTTGCTAACTACGGGTTTCACTTAACCTTTCTGCCTGACTTTCCAGTTCTCCAGTTCCAGCAGTCCAGGACACTGTGACCTTCCTCAGTCATAACAATCGGGTGTTACAAGAGGCGGTATCCAAAGCTCAAGCAGACACCAAGAAGACCTTTGATCGTAAGAGAAGAGGGGAATTGAACCTGCAGGTCGGAGATCGGGTATGGCTTTCCACGAACAATCCTAAATTAGCCTGTCCTTCTAAGAAACTTGCGCCCAAATTTTTGGGACCCTTTCCTGTAAAGAGAAGGATTAATGAGGTGTCATATGAGTTGGTCTTGCCTGATTCAATGAAAATCCACCCGGTCTTTCATGTGTCCTTGCTGAAGCCCTTAGTGCCCGATCCCTTCCCGGGTAGAAGTTCCAGACCACCTCAACCCATTTTTATCGATGGTAGCGAAGAGTATGAGGTGGAGGCTATCCTCGATTGTAGAAGGAGACAAGGTCAGAGACAGTTTTTGGTTAAGTGGAAAGGGTACGGTCCAGAAAGTAATTCGTGGGAACCCGATGGTAATTTGCATGCCAACAGACTGGTCCGTGCCTTTTTCTCTGCTCATCCGGAAAAGAGGCTGTTTCTCCCGCACGGAACGGGCGGATGCGCGGGTGCACGTACGCGATCGCGACGTTCGTGATCACGACGTTCGCACGCACGTGCGTGGTGCGCGGTTTGCGCGTGCGCGGCGTGCGCATGCGTGTGCGCGTTAGCGCGGTTTGGCGCCAGTGGGCCTATTTAAAGGAGGCTGCTGCATCTACTCGGTGCTGTTTGTCTGCAGCTCTGTACCCGAACTACCTGCTATCTGCCTGCTGTTGTGATATCTGACCCGGCTACCGTCTGACCTTGCTTTGGACTGTACCTCTGTTGCCGAACCTCTGCCTGCCTGCACTTCTCTTCTGCCTGCTGTACTTACCTGTCTGCTTATCCATTGTGACCCGGCCCGGCTGACTATTCTTCTGCTATTCAAGTGTGCTGCACCCGGTCCTTGCTGCCGCTGCATTGCCTGCTGATCGCTGCCTGCCTGTCTACCATCTTCTCTGCAGTTCCAGCATCCAGAAGTAACCAGCCGCTGCTTCCAGTCAGACACTCCTACTCCGCTGCGCTCACGGGGCCACTGTCTCCATTCCAGTGGTCCCTAAACAAGAGCTGTAAGAGAAGTCTTTTTCCATCAAGTCGGGCTCATCACCAGGTACCTAACAGAGGAATTGAAACACAGTCAAAACACATTATGAAAAAAAAACATGTTTATTTGCTGGTCACAACGCTGTTAAAGCGCAAATTGCACAGAACATGTTATATAAAAAATAATGTCAATGTCATCAATTGCATGTCATGTACATTGCAAGTTCACAATGTTTAGGCATGAGGAGAAGCAACAGTACAGTACCTCAGTCAACTCACAACAGAAGACATTATAAAATAAAAAACAAAACAAAAAAACAACAACGTGTTTGTTTCCATTTCAACGTCTTACACATGTGTAAGAGAAACACATGTCACAGACAGAACATTCCAGGATGACAGGGATGTGTGTTAGGTTGGTATGTAGGCTGCAGTAAGGCCTCATGCACAGATAAAAGCAGCTGCTTCTCCAGGTGTTTTAGCTCTTTTGAGCTTTTTTTTTCTCTATTGTTACCTTTTCCCCTCTATGTTAGCCTATGTGTTAAAGAGGAAGTAAACCCTGATGGGTTTACTTCCTCTTTGATTCCCTGCAAAGGTAAAGCATAATGGACTACTATGCATCGCATAGTAGTCCATTATGTGTCACTTACCTGACACAGGAGCCAGCAAAGTCACCACTGTCCCCTGTAGTCCGGAGCATCCATCTTCTCGGCGGGTCTCCATCGGTCTCGCTGCTCCGGCGCTGTGATTCGCATGCGCTTAGGAGCCGACACTCGCGGCATATCGCGGTGGCTGTCTTCAGATAAATATCTCCTAAACCGTAAAGGTTTAGGAAATATTTCTTGGACCTACAGGTAAGCCTTAATCTAGGCTTACCTGTAGGTCAAAGTGGTTTGTAAGGGTTTCCAACCACTTTAATTCATGGCCATTGGCCAAGGAACACTATGCAGTTTCAGAAGTTTAGTGGCAGGGCAGCTTACAGGCAGCAGGCAGAAAAAACAAATCCAAAGAAATATGGAAATATTTGGATTTATTTTGTTTGCCTGTAAGGAAGTCACGTGATTGGTGACGATACGCGTCGGAACTAGGATACCGGAAGTGACGTCCATATTACGAGTGGAACGCTCGTCTGTTTGTTTCTAAACCTGTTTCTATCTCCCGTTTTGTGATTACCTGTTTAATATTTTTGTGTTAATAAATTTCCATACATACTTCACTATTGGAGCATACTTCTCTCTTTCCTATAAGATATTTGTGGAATAACATTGAGCAATGAGACCTATGTGGAAGCTATAGAGATACAAAACATCAGCCGTGGGGGCCAGCACTAACCTGCCAGGAATGAGGATATAATCCCTGGATCTTTCTATTTGGTTGTCCTGCTGTTTACCTTACAGCAGTAAGGTAAGGGGCCACTCCACCTGATGTGCCATGAAAACACTGGAAATAAGGACTAGAGACACGGTTTTTGGCACCTACTTGGAGAAGCACTGAATCAATCACTGGTCACTTTATTCACCCCAAGTTCACATATAGACTTTATTTATGAGCTGTTTTGTTTTTGTTCTCTTCTTTGTTCTGTTGAGCTTGCACGGTGTGTGCCACGTTTGGAATTTTACACAGCCCTTTTGATTGAATTATTTTAGAGCTATTTTTATGCACAAGACACCTTGATATTTATTGCTGCTACTTTACTTAAGCACTGCACACTTTATTTTCACTTATTTGATTATTCACGACTGTATTTGTTTGAGGCACTTTATATATTTTAAACTACTTTGTATACACTGTGCAATATATAACTGTTTAGTTTAGGGTATGCTACACCTACCTAATAGGTAGAAACTGTATCTCTGCTAGTTTATCATTTAGCACAACTGTTTTGCATAAGAGACTATAGTATAGTTTAATCTCGTGAGGTAGCGCAACACCATTTATTTGATTTTGTAAACTTTCCTGCCACTAAACTCCTAAAACTAGTGTGCAATGGGCTGACATGGAGGGGAGGCATTAATAGGCAGGAAAAAGCTCAAACTCCCTGAGGAGCAGATGCTTTTAGCTGCATTGTTCAGGCATCATGCCTTGAAAATTAACTGCTAAAATGACACACAGAACATGAAATATCATCATTGTTGATGACGCCACATATAAAACAAACATCACAAGTTCACGTCATGACATCAACCAGTGCAATGCAGTTAAATAATGTTAGGCCTGAGGAGGAGCAACTGAACAGTACCTCAAAACAAACATTATTTTGTAAACAGTTTTTAAATAAAAAAAAGTGCTAGCTTCTAGTTCAACTTCTTATGAAACTCGTGAAAAAACATTTTTCACAGACCAAAATTAGGTTCATTCCAGGATGGCAAGGCAAAGGAGCCAAGGACTTAGCAGCAGTAAGGCCACATGCACAATAAAGCTCGAAGTAGTTGCTCCTACACTTAAGGAAAAAAGTTTGTGGCATGGCAAAATTATTATTTTTTTTTTTAAAGGCCAACATGGAGGGGAGTTAACAGGCAGAGGAAACACTAAAAAAATACTCAAATGCCAGGTGGAGCAGTTGTTTTGAGCTGCAGCGTGCAACTGTGCATGTGCATGATGCTTTACAGTTGGACAGTAACAGGCAGTAGATTACTTTTCAAATTCAAACGCAAGTGGAAAGTTTTTTTTTAAGAAACAGAAGAATCTCTGCATGTTCAGTTAGAAGTCGGTTTCTGGTGTCAGTCAGAATGTGTGACGCTGCACTGAACAATCTCTCACTTTCCACACTACTGCAAGGAGCTGAAAGACATTTTTATGCCATTTGGGCTAGAGTGGGAAATCACAGTTTATTGATTGCATAGTCGCCTCTCCAAGATATGCTTCTAGTTGTATGGTAGCAGCTGTGGGAGCACTGTTCTCAATTGTAGATGAATAAGCAATTTCTTGAAAAACACTGACCACAGTCACACTGGTGCCTGGCTGTTGCTCAGTGCAAAGCTTTTTGGTAGCTGGTTTCTCAAGCACCTCAGGTGTAGCTGCCTGTGCCTGTAGTACCTGTACAGAAGATATTTGTTGCATTTCCAGCATGAACATCTCTTTGGCCTGCCTTCCAGCATCTGCATTTGAGAAGATTAGACAATGTCGTGCAAGCAAAGCAACAACCATGGAAGCTTGCTGTGGGGGCACTGTTAGAAGGAAGGTGATGGCGGGGGACACGGCAAAAACAGTTATCTGGCCTGCTCTGTGCAAAATCTTTACACAGAGGCAGAGCAGGTAAGTGTGTTTGTTATTATCATTTTTTATTGCAAGTGATAAGTCACTGAAAAATATCACCTTCATCCAAAAAACAAAATCATATCATCAATATTCAAATAACAACAATCCAAAATAGCAGCCAGCAATAAATAATTGATTACCTTGGATCGACTAAGGTAACGATGCAGTAAAGTGGATTTTGCTCCATGTCAGAGAACCGTTTCTGCAAAGCACCAAGCAATGTGTTCTTCATCGTTTTAACACCGTGGTCCTCATCCACTTCTTTAGATAATAATCACTGCAGCACAGTCACTGCAGGAATTACATCCGAGGCAAAAGAATCTGAACAACTCACAGTCAACTCTTCAAAGGGAGCCTAGATGTTGATCATCTTCTCCATGAGATTCCACTGATTTGCTGTATCAGAGACTGCAGCATGTAAAAAGTGCTGTTCCAGTGAGTCTGAACATCTTGTTGAAGTCTTTTAATGGGTTGACCAAGCTGGATCTGAATATCTTGCAGCCGAGAATATGCCAGGTTTGAATGGTTAAAGTGCCCAACTATTTTGCTTCCAACTCCCACAGCCTCCGTAATGCTGCGCTGTGATAAAAGCCCCTCTGAGACAGCCAGCTGCAGTGTCACACATGAAAGACTCCGAAGACCAACATCTTGTACACCTTTTATCATATTTCTGCCATTATCACGGACTATCACATGGACAGAACTTTTGGGAATCGCCCAAGTGTCAAGCATTAGAGATGGCCTTGTGGTTCGTCTGGCGGTCGGTTCGCGGTGAACTTTGCTCGTTCGCAATTCGCCAAATCAGCGGACCTCTGGCGATGTTTGCGGTGGACATATTCGTTTACATTGTGAAGAACTTTGACCCATGACACATCCATCATGGGGTACAGGACAGCCAATTGAGACATTTCAGCAAATGGACATACCCCCTACCTTTTAAATAGACTTGATCTGGCGGCCATTTTACATTCTGTCTTTTATCAGTGTAGGGAAAGGACGCTGTGTGTAGCAGGGACAGTTGTTCTAATCCCTAGCTATTATTATTAGGTCCACAAAAGTCCTTTTAAGGACTGGTATAGGTGTACTATTTGGTGTGCAGTATATAGGGGTGTAATGCACGTATAAAATACTTTCAGATATAGAAAGCATAGTATAGTGCATTTCCACTGTGCAGCATTGTGACTGCTGAGCGCTTCTGCAGCTATACTACAAAGAGTGACAAACACAATTAGAAAAAAGTATTATAACTGGTGTGATAGACCAGTGCCCCCCCCCCCCAAAACATGTTATATACCTTCTTCCACATATACTGCACTTCTCTAGAGACTTTTGTCAAAGGGTCATTTAAAAAAATGACAGTCAGAGGAAGAGGCAGGCCCTTTCCGCAGGGGTGGTAGGGGTAGGGCAGGAGCAACAGGCTTGAGCCAAAGTGGCAGATTGCAGAAGGTACATTTGATTACGTCAAAGGATGCACCAGACTTGGTTGAGTGGCTCACTCAGCCTTACTCTTCTGCACCCTCCTCATCCTCTCGATCTGCACCCTCGTCACTCTCTGCTGTGTGCACCCCCAAAGACACTACCACCAACACCACTGCCACCATATACCCTCCGCTTGAGTCAAAGGAATTATTTTCCGATCCATCACAAGACATTGCCAAGAGAGGAAGAGGAGGGGAGTTCAGAGGAAGATATGGACCAGCAGATAGGGAGGAGAAGCAGGCGGAACTTACATTGCACAGGAGGGACAAACCAGACTGCTAATGTATCAGGAGCAAGGCATCAACCATGTACTGTCACATCTGGCGCTCCCAGGACGCCAGCACATGGCTCCGCAGTGTGGGCTTTTTTTAACGTATCCACTGCTGACAATAGTGTTACCATCTGCAGCCTTTGCAGTCAACGCATAACTCTCGGTAAGTCCAACACTCACCTAGGGACGACCGCCTTAAGAAGGCACATGAGCTTCCATCACTGAGCCCAGTGGGAGCAACGGAACCCACAAAGCCACACTCCGGTTCTCACCGTCCAGCCTCGTCTTCTACTTCTCCTTCTCCTCTCTCCTCACAATTGTCCTCCACTCCCCCTTTCATCATGCTGTCCTCACGTTTTTCTGCAAAAAGGCAGGCTTCCATGGGCCAAATGTTTGAGTGTAAAAAAAATTATGGTGCCGGATAACCCTCTTGCCCAACAGTTGACCGCTGGCTTGTCAGAACTGTTAGCCCTTCAACTACTGCCATATATACTGGTGGACTCGGAGGCCTTTCGAAAATTTGTGGCCATTGGAACACCACAATGGAAGGTCCCAGGAAGGAGGTATTTCTCACAGAAGGGCATCCCAGAGCTATATGGCAATGTTCAGTGGCAAGTGAATGTATCTCTGGCACACAGTGTCGGTGCTAAGATACATCTGACCACAGACACGTGGTCTAGCAAACACGGGCAGGGAAAGTATATAACTTTTTCTGCTCACTGGGTGAATCTTATGACGGCCGAAAAGCATGTAACCTGTGGCACCCATGTAGATTTGGTTTTACCACCACGGATTGCATGCAGGCCTGGCTCTTCTTCTCCTCCTCCTACTCCATCCTCCCTCTCCTCCTATGTTGACTCCTACTTTTCCGCTGCTAGCGTCTCTTCCACTGCGCCGCCCAAGATCCCCAGAACCTATTCGACATGCCAGGTGAGACGTTGCCATGCTGTGCTGCATCTGTTGTGCCTGGAAGCCAAGAGCCACACTGGCCCGGCACTCCTTTCAGCTTTGCGTTCACAGGCAGATCAGTGGCTAACACCACTCAATTTGACAGTTGGTAAAGTGGTGTGTGACAATGGTGCCAATCTGCTTAGCGCATTGAAACAGGGCAAAATTACACACGTGCCATGCATGGCACATGTCTTAAACTTGGTCATGCAGCGATTCGTTGTCACATACCCTGGGTTCCAGGACATCTTGTGGCAGGCAAGGAAAATCTCAGCCCATTTCAGAAGATCCTACACAGCCATGGCTCGCCTTGCTGACATTCACAACACAATCTGCTGGTCAGACGTCTTATTTGCGATTGCCCGACGCGATGGAACTCAACCTTCTATATGCTTGATAGGCTGCTCCAGCAGAAACGTGCAGTTAACGACTACCTGTACGAACTCTGCGGCAGAACAGGATCTGGGGAGCTTGTTTTTTTTTCACTGCGCCAGTGGCTGCTCATGCGCGACGCATGTAGACTTCTGCGGCCATTTGATGAGATCACCAAACTGGTCAGTCGCAGCCATGGCGCCATCAGTAACATCGTACCTTATGCCTTCTTTATGGATTGTGCATTACGTTGTGTCATTGATCAAGCTGTGGAGGAGCAGGAGCGGGAAGATGAGGAAGTCGCAATGCTGGATGAATTCCCAGGGGGGGCTACTCTATCTGAGACAAGTCAACAAAAGGAGTCTGAAGAGGAATCAGAGGAGGAAGGTGCCGGGGCGGATGAGGAGGAGCAAGAAGAGCATGCTTTAAACCTTTCTGGGATCCCTGTTGTTGTCCGTGGATCGGGGGAGGAGAACGAGGAGGACGACATTATCCTGGATGATGAGCAGGAGTCAGGCGACCACACCACTTCCAGTTTAGTGCAAATAGGGGCCTTCATGCTCCAGTGTTTTAACAGAGACCCCCATATAAAAAGCATAAAGGTCAAGGACCAGTACTGGGTGGCAACGTACTTAGACCCCAGTACAAACACAAAATGGCGGAAATGTTACCACCATCACAGAGGGCTGTCAGAATGGAGCACTTACAGGCCTTGCTTAGAGAAATGCTGCATTCTGATTTTGCGGGTGCTGGCAGAGGAATTCCCACTCCCAGAGAAAGAGTTGCGGGTACCAATCCAATTGAAGATGTGTTGGTGACTTCTGATATGAGATCATTCTTTCAGCCGACCCATTGACAGGTGTCATCCGGATCCAGCATCAGGGAACGCCTAGACCGTCAGGTGTCCGACTACATCGGGTTAACGACTGATGTGGACACTCTGAGAAGTGATGAACCCCTGGACTACTGGGTCGGCAGGCTTGACCTCTGGCCAGAGCTTGCCCAATTTGCAAAGGAATTGTTGGCTTGCCCCTCGCCCAGTGTGTCCGAAAAGACGTTCAGCGCAGCAGGGGGGATCGTGACTGATAAGCGTACTCGCCTAGCTCACGACAGTGTTGACTACCTCACATTTATAAAAATTAATGAGGCATGGATCTCGGAGGAATTCAACACATATGGCCGCAGACCATGTATATGCATAGCTCTATAAACGAGTTAAATAATCTAGCACACGGACCTTTTTTCTAAACTTCCGTGTACAAAAAAGCACACCGTACTATATGCCCGTACCCTCCTGTTTGAAGAGGTTGAGCGTGTCATATTTTTGGGTCCCGCAGCGAGTTGCTGGTATCAGTGCTGGTGTCAGTGCTTTCTATCACGGTGCTGGTGTGCTGTCAGTGCTCTCTATCTCGGTGCTGGTGTGGTATCAGTGCTCTCTATCACGGTGCTGGTGTGTTTTCAGTGCTCTCTATCTCGGTGTGGTGTCAGTGCTCTCTATCTTGGTGCTGGTGTCAGTGCTCTCTATCACGGTGCTGGTGTGGTGTCAGTGCTCTCTATCTCGGTGTTGGTGTGGTTTCAGTGCTCTCTATCTCAGTGCTGGTGTCAGTGCTCTCTATCATGGTGCTGGTGTCAGTGCTATCTATCACGGTGCTGGTGTCAGTGCTCTCTATCATGGTGCTGGTGTGGTGTCAGCGCTCTCTATCACGGTGCTGGTGTGGTTCAGCGCTCTCTATCACGGTGCTGGTGTGGTGTCAGTGCTCGCTATCACAGTGCTGGTGTCAGTGCTCTCTATCTCGGTGCTGGTGTGGTGTCAGTGCTCTCTATCTCAGTGCTGGTATCAGTGCCCTCTATCATGGTGCTGGTGTGGTGTCAGTGCTCTCTATCTCGTGCTGGTGTCAGTGCTCTCTCTCTATCTTGTGCTGGTGTCAGTGCTCTCTCTCTATCTTGGTGCTGGTGTCAGTGCGCTCTCTCTATCTCTGTGCTGGTGTGGTGTCAGTGCTCTCTATCTCGGTGCTGGTGTTTTCTCAGTGCTCTCTATCATGGTGCTGGTGTCAGTGCTCAGTCTATATTGCGGTGCTGGTTTCAGACAGTGAGGGAGATAGCAGCAGAGAAGCAAATCAGCAGGCAGTGTCAGCACCATGGCTGAGGATCAGCACTGGTCTGGCACCTCCGGACCACCGCAGTGGAGCCCTGCATAGGTGGGGGTAAGGGCCGGGCAGAGGGTTGGGCTCAAGCACAGGTTGGCACACTGGGACACTGGCACAGGACTGTGCTGCCCTGACTGTGGCACTGATCATCTCCTGCACCCCCTTCATAGCCTGGCCTGACCTTGCCTCTCCTCCATGGCCTTCATGCGCTCCTGAATTGTCAAAATTTCACAGATAAAAAAAGAATGCTTGTCGTTGTCGATTCCAGATTCACTTCATACTTCTGTTATGTCAGTGTCCATGTTGTGGGACTATGTGTGTACAGCTAGTAAGTATTTTGTGGCTGAACATATGACCTGGAGGTTTTTAAGGTTCGCATGCCATTAAAGTGAATGGGGTCCGCCATTTGGGCAAGTTTATGGATCACGTTTACGAAACGTCCCGTCGGAAGTTTGTCCATCACTATCAAGCATTTCTTCTAGTATGCTTCTTATAGCTTGGCCTGTGTGAGAGCCTTGAAATTTCTTTGCATGCAGCATGACTTGGTGTAGAGTGAAATTGACATCAATCCACTGTGCAGTTAAGCTAATTACAGACACAGGATTCACACTTCTGCTCCAAATGTCCGTGGTGAAACTGATAGCCTTTATGTCCTCCTGTAGCATGTTGGTAATGTGTTTTTTCACTGTGTTGTGTAATTGTGGCTAGATAACATATGTCACATGATGGCGGCTGGGAATTTCGTACTTTGGCTCCAAAAGATTCATAAGTCACCGAAAACCCACATTGTCAACTATTGATAGTGGCTAATGAATTGGGTAACTACTTCAGAATTTTTTTTAGCCCTTGCGTTATCCATGAAAAATTCTTCATGACTGGCAAGGGTTTGCTGCAGTGTCAGCTGCTGATTGCAAGAGCTAATGACAGCTGTAAATTCGCCATGCTCAGTCTTGTGTTTCATTTTGAGTTGTTTTATGAGATTACTGGTATTATAAGAACTAACTTTTGAACCTCCTCTGAATATTTTGGCAGAACAGAGTTTGCAGTCTGGAAGTTTTTTTTAAAATTGATGAAACCAACAAACACATTTCAGACAGCTGACATTTTGCTGGCAGTGGCATCTGTTTGCATTGTACTTAAAGCCAGAAATAAGTACGTCTCTCCACCTTAAAGGGGGAAAAATTAGTAAAACGTGGAAAAGATTTTGAGCCTAAATATTTTGTTTTCTGATTTTTTCCACACATGATGACACCTACTATTTTTTTGAATAATGAAGGTGCTCTCACCAGTGCTTGTTGTTTGTTCCTGCTGCATCCAGCATCTTGGTATGGCCAAGTAAACCAGCAGGGATGATGAAATCCATCTGTCGACTACAATACAAAAAGCAGAAAATGGTCTCAGAAAGGCACATGTAGGAAAATGTTAGGCAAGAGACAATGATGATTTATGTAACAGCAGCAGTCATTTGCTGTCATGATGGACATGTTAGGCAACAGAGACAATGTGGGACAATAAGTTATGTAACACAAACACAGGCCGGCCACCATGCTAGACAGTGGACATTATGTTAGGCAAGAGAGAGACACAATGTGGGACAAACTAAGTATAACACAGGCCGGCCGCCATGTTAGGCAAGTGAGACAGAGACAATGTGGGACAAACTAAACTATAACACAGGCCGGCCGCCATGTTAGGCAGTTGATGTAAGCTAATAGTACTGTACAGCAATCACCGGCCGTGGGACACATAAGTAGAAAGCAAACAAGCAACAGTTAGAAATAGAGAAGAGCACTCACTGGCCGCCATGAGGGGACATGGTGTAAGGAGGACGCTTGCCATGTGGGGCAGCCATGTAGCAGACGCAGCAGTAGCAGCAAAACACGTCATGAGGAAAACAGCACTCACTGCCATGTGGAGAGGCCGCAACCTTATCAGATTCTCGAGCTCCGCCCAAGCTGATGTCACTTCCAGTATCAGTTTATGGTATAGGTGCTTTTTTACGAGTACCGACATCCCCGAAAATGGTAAATATCTGCACCGATATCGGTATTGGTGCATCCCTATATGGGATGGGATGCATGTATGGCAGGGCATTGAAATGCTCACCAATAGTTGGGCAGGAGGTGGAGAGATACAAGTATTAGCCAATAATATAGCAAGGGCTTGATAAAGGAATAAGTAGTACTGGCCGATAGCCAATAAGAGTCCCCCGGATGGGAGCCACACAACAATTTGATTTATATAAAGAGCTGCACCAAATGTTGCAGAAGATAAACCAGCTGATCTGAGGGGGTTACTTTTCACAGATGGTGCAGGAATGCAGGTGAATGGGATAAATGTTGAGAGCACAACTCATGAAAGCTTATCATTTTTTGGATCCAGCTCATACAGCGCTGCATATCCGTTCCTTAGCTGTGGATAGATGCACATAGGTAGGAAGAGCACAGATGATACACCCATACAGAGTTTTGATTTATAAAAACAATGCTTAGGCTTGGTTGATTGGTCATAATTATAGCTACAGTGTTGGAAAAAAATAAAGCTCTGAAATGAAAGATTGTCAGAATAAATGTTTCTTACTACTTGTGACAGCACTATTTTTAGTACAAATTAATTTTAAATAAACATTTTTAAAATCATACATATTAAAGAGTCTACATTTGTTGCTTGACTAAAATGTGCACTTGGAAAAAAAGGAAAACAATTTAAAAACGTTTCCGAAGGACAGAAATTACATTTGGTAATTTGATTATTGCTGTGGCTCACAAACACAAAGAAATGCTTAATGCAAAATACTGTACAAAAACAATATACAGTTTACTAGCTGAATATGCCCAGGTTTTAATGAGAGTATAAAACCCATGCCGCTGAACGCATCATGCTCTTATTGCACTGTGAAAGTTTCTGACAGCACAGCACTTGCACATAATACACACGCTGTATGATAATTCCATTTATATTAGTCATTTGTAGTGCTGACATATTTTGCAGTGGTTTACAGAAATCATTATACATTTGTATTAGTTCCTACTTCTCCTAGACTTCACAGTCTAGTTTCCTCACAAATACACATATACTAGGGTCACTTACTCTGGGGGTTAATTAACCTACATGTTTGATTTTGGCAATACCTGGAAGAAATCCATACACACGAAAAGAGATTTTATTTTTTATTTTTCCAAAAGAAATATTATTGAAGAAAAATATAAATCAATCACGATAACAGAATTTTCATACATATGTTCAAGAGTCACAGAATAGACGTACAAGTGAACAATAAACAATAGTAACTTTGGGTGTGATATATATATCTGTCATCTAGGTATAACATAGAATTTCTTAGGTAAACAGTTGAAAGTCCAGGCGGGTATTCTAAATGAACCATATCAAGTTATCCTTGAGGTGAGTATTTCTAGGTATTATTACGTCTTGTTCTATCTTTTGGTACAGATCTTCATGGCAGGCTCCATTTGTATGAGTAGTGAAGTGAGTATCTGATTGACAAATCCACCTATAGGCGTATGAGATTACAACTGGATGCCTTGTTTGGGGCAGCCAAATAGTAGCCGGTGAGTTTGGGTTTTGGTGTATATCAGGAAGCGAGGGGGTGAGGGGTTAGGTTGTTAGGTTTGGGGGGGTAGTGATGGGGTGATGGCAAGGAGGAAATATCTGGGGGATTGGAAGATACCTCCCCGGTCTCGGCTATTCAGTAAACGGTTTTGGTCTATTGTCGCTTTTGTGCAGTGGGGGTTAAGGGTGTGAAAATGCTATTCAGGATTATATACAGGGTATGGTGAGTAACAGCATGTGGTCTTCCATACTCGTCCCTTGGGTAGGGGTGGGAGACCCATGCCATCTGAGGAGGGGGCGTGGAGGAAGAAAGAAGAAGAGAAGAGAAGAAGAAAAAAAGGAGGGGGGAGATGGGGGTGAGTGGTCACGTGGTTTACTCCTTAGGTGTAGGTGGTCATCATATATGTGTATGGCCTGGTTGTGGGTTAGTTAATCAGAGCCAGATACCTATTGGTTGTTTGGAAATGTTTCCAGCAGGCCCATATCCTGGTGAATTTGGCTGGGGAGTCATGAGCAATAGCAATGAGTTCTTCCATTTCAGCTATTCTACTGATTTGTTTGAATCATTCTGGGATGGTTGGGATGTGAGGCGAGCCCCACTGTCTGGGGAATGCACATTTTTGGCTGCATTAAGTACGGGTAGGATCAGGGTCTTACATTATTGGTGAGTTGGCATGTCTGAGAGATGAAATAAGCAGTGGGCTGGAGTGTGGTCTAAGGTATATGTAGATATTGTTTCTGTGAGTTCCCTTGTAACCAGAATGGTTGTATTATTGGACACCATCACATGATGTGTAATAATGTCCCTGGTTCTCCGGCACATCTCCATCATTTGTTAGGATAGGAAGAGTTGTATTTGTTTAGGATTGCTGGGGTTCTGTACCAGCGAGTCAGGGTCTTGTAATTGTTTTCCTGAATGGAAACATTTAGGGATCCCTTGTGGGCGTTTGTAAATATATGTTCCCATTGGTTTTCTGTTAATTCTAATTGTATTTCTCTTTCCCATGACTTGGAGGCTTTCCCATCCTTAGAGGAGATGTCTGCAAATAGCATAGTGTATATGTTAGAGATCAAGTGTTGTTGGGGGCTGGACAGGGAGCACAAATGGGGTCAACTCTCGTGTGATAGCGGAGTCGCAATTTATTTGCTGTAAGAAATGGCGAATCTGGAAGTAAGTCCATTGTGGGATAGGGTTGTTGGTGTGGGTGGGAATCCGTGCGAGGTGGTCTAGTAAAAGGCAGTTATGGAAAAATTAGATTTTCTTTTAAGCCTGCTATCAGTGCATTGAAAGGGACAGTTGCTTCCCAAGAGCACAAGGCATGTGCTGTTGCCCATAGCAACTTTGATTGGATTAGATCAACTGATTTGTGTGCAGAATGCTAACTTATGGTAACTGGGTTAACTTCCTAAAGAACTTTGATTGCAGTGTGAGAGGCATGGCCCAAAGAACATTGGCCAAGGCTCCTGGTGTGCTTCACAGTGGAAGAACTACAAAAGATATATGTGATGATGGGACAAGATGGTAAAAGAGGAACTTCTGCCAACTGAGACACTCTATAATAATTATTATGATCGGATCAGCCAGCATACCCCTAAGGCTGCCCAAAATTTGAAAGCCTTAGATAATTCTACCTTGAAGTGTGCTTATTATTAGAATTATGAATTCCATGGCTAGATGAGGAGGTGGCAGATCTGCCTGCTGCCTCAGATGCCATTTGGGAAAAGCTATCTTCCCTAGCAACAGGTGGATGTGTGTCCCCTGAAGACAAAAGCTACAAAGAGGATGCAGCTCAACAGTCCCATAAAGGTGTGAGCATACCTCAGTCTGAAGGGAGATCTGCATTTAGAATCCTGATCAAACACAGACGCACAAGAGTTGCTTGATATGTATGGACTGGGAATACGATCAAATGAAAGATTCCCTTTCCAAAAATACAGCACAAGTGAACCTGCCTGAGCAAGGGTCTGTAACCCCAGACATTTTGAAGCTCACTCTGAATTCTTTCAGAGAGCCAAAGGCTGATCAGGGGCTAAAATATGTGTGTTTGTCCATAGCAATGGCAGGGAGGTCAGTTCTACTGGCTAAGACCTTAGGTAAGATGGAGTGTGAGAAGTCTAAAACAAGGGTACTCTGAGGAATGAAGAACCTGTGTGTCTGAAAGAGCCATCATGTGATACAGTGGAGTCTCCAAAAGCAACCAAAGAAGGTGTGTTGACTGAGGACCAAAGCTGCCGGAGAGATACCTTGAAGATATGGATGTACATATATATATTTTTTTGTAATTTTTTTTGTTACTTTCTCATGGCTGGGTAAAAAGTCATGGCCTGGTCAGCTCGGTCAACACCTCCCATAGTATGGTTGTAGTCCATCAAGACTTGGGGTTTCATTACGTCTTTTCAACCTTTTGTGTGTACCATAACAGTAGAGGTGTTGTGAATAGTACTCATTAGGTACACATCTTTTTTATCGCACCATCTCAGTGCCATTATTTTCCCTTTCTGCCAGGCAACTATTTCTCCTGCCTTGAGCTTTTTATTGCCAAAGGTTGGTCGCATGTCACGCCAGTTAGCTCTAATGGTCCCATATGCATCCGTCTTATGCTGTAAAAGGAACTTGTAGAGTTCTGGAGAACTGTAAAAATTATCTGTGGTTACACAGTAGCCCTGTTTCAGCAGTGGTTCAATAAAAGGAAGAACGGAAGCGGTTGCCATTCCATAATTACTGAATATTTTGTTGAACTTGGTTCCTTTCCCGGTGTAAAGTATCAAATTCCATATGTAACCAGTGCTGGATTCACAGAGCATGAATGATTTTATGCCAAAACGTGCCCTCTTAGACACAATATACTGTATCCAGCTGAGTCTTCCTTTGTAGGCCATCAGACTTTCGTCGATACTGATGTCTCTATCGGGTACATAGGTCTTCTGGAAATTTTTCTGAATAATTTGATATACCCCCCAAATCTTTTTGAGTTTTGGTGCTGGATGAGAAGTCTCATCAAATTTTTCATTATTCTCAAAGTGCATATATTTCATAATAAGAGAAAATTTTTACTGCGACATGACTGTGTCAAAAAAAGGAGTGGCTAATTTGTTGGTTGTCCAGTACAACTTCTGCAGGGGTTTTCCCACCACTCCCTAAAGAATTCTGAGGCCCAGAAACTTCCAGATGTCCTCTTTGGTTACTGGTTCCCACTTTCTGCTCCTTGCAAACCTCTGATGCAGCCATTCTCAACCAGGGTTCCGTGGAACCCTGGGGTTCCTCCAGAGGTTGCTAGGGGTTCCTTGAGCTGTGGCTGATGAACCACCTTTTTGATGGTGCCTACAGAGTTCAAGGTTCAGCATCACTTAGCAAAGCCAGCAGCATGACACCAAATATTTTTTTAGCCGTCTTTAAGGGTGACATTCTGAGCACCACTTTAAGTGGGGTATTCTTCCTATTGGCCACCAGTATAAGGGGAATTGTTCCTTTTGACCCCTGATAAATTGGTTTTAGTAAGGGTTCCTAGAGACCTGAAAATTATTTTTGGGGTTCCTCTAGAGTTAAAAGGTTGAGAAAGGCTGCTCTGATGTGTAGCAGCTTGTTGTTCCTGGTACCGATTTGTCTCCATAACAATTTTTTCTATAACCTCGGTCAAAAAGAGTTGGAGGTATGCCAATGGGTTGTCATCTTCCACATCCACTTTGATACCAGGTGTTCCGTTGAAACCAGGTGTTCCAGTAAATGGAAATCTTGGGGGCGCTGCGTGCTCCGCACCGCAGTCAATCAAGCACCAAGTCCGCACATCACTGGGCAAAGTCGCAGGATCATCGCTAAAATTGCTTTCCATGCCTGATGATGAACTTACCCATGAATCGCTATCACTCACTTCTGCAAGTGATTCTGTATCGCTGTCGCTGTTTTCCAACAGGTCATATGCTGCTTTTGATGTAGAGGCGCACTTTTTTGATGCCATGGTCACTCTGCAGTTTCCAGACAAAAAGTACAATAAAACTGCAGGCAAGGGCACTGGATAAAGCACTGGGGGCAAACTAAGGCCAATTTTATTTAATTTAGTAATGTAATCCAATAGGATTACAAAGTATCAGCGTGTTTGTGTTTTATACATTTTGAATTTGCCGCTGGTTCCACCTCCCTGCGTCGCTACGCTCGCAGGGAACGGAAGCCAGGGCACACAGTGCATGGGGTGGAAGATGTGGAAGATCCGGCCACCGTACACAGCGGGAATGCATCACAGGATCCCGGGGACAAGGTAAGTAACGTCTTCCAAGATCCAGCGATGCAATCCTGAGTGTGGCTCGGGGTTACTGCTAATGGTACTAAAATCTCACTCCAAGTCACACTTGGAAATACCGCCAGGGGGGTTAATTTTGCCATTGTCGCGGTCTGGGGTCAGGCTTAGAGACCAGTAGCTATAGAAGTAGTCCCATTGACCAGCAGAATTGGTAAACAAGCAGGTAACTCTGGTAAATAAGACAGGCTCACTGAGGTGCGGAATCTAAGTACTAACCTATGTTCACCAGAGCTCCTGATGGTGGAGATGGGTTAAGCTACTTGTTAGTAGGGATGAGCCGAACACACCCCCGGTTCGGGTCGCAGCAGAACATGCGAACAGGCAACAAATTTGTGCGAACACGTGAACACTGTTAAAGTCTATGGGACGTGAACGCGACATATCAAAAGTGCTCATTGCCATACAAAGTGTTTGGGGACCCGGGTCCTGCCCCAGGGGACATGTATCAATGCAAAACAAAACATTTAAAAAAATGGTCTAATTTCAGGAGCAGTGATTTTAATAATGCTTAAAGTGAAACAATAAAAATGAAATATTCCTTTAAAGATCATGCCTGGGGGTCTCCTTAGTCTGGCTGTAAAGTAGCACATCTTTCCCATGTTTATAACAGTACCACAGCAAAATTAAATTTCTAAAGGAAAACATTTCATTTAAAACTGCTCACGGCTATAATGTATTGTCGGATCCCATATTTATATATAGGGCTGGTATGAATATTTGGATCTGGTATGAATATTAAGGGGAACCCCATGCCAAAGTACCCCAAAAAATGGCACTATATACTCTCATCAGTAGTATATATACTATACGGCCTGCCCTATATACTCTGCATAAAAATTGGCGCAGGAACGTGCCCTGCTATGAAATATTTTAGCAAAAATTGTAATTACATGCCCCATGTTAAACAGGGGTAGAAAAATTGGGCCTTGGGTGGTGGTTCCACAACACTGTAACCCCTCATAGATACTCTTGTTGGATGCAGGAAGGGGCCCTGTTGTGAAATATTAGATCAAAAATTGTAATTACATGCCCCTGTTAACCACCTCAATACAGTGCACTTACACACCCTTCTTGCACAGACCAATTTTCAGCTTTCAGCACTCTTACAGTTTGAATGACAATTACTCAGTCATTCAATACTGTACCCATATGAAACATGCATCCTTTTTTTACACAAATAGAGCTTTCTTTTGGTGGTATTTAATCACTAGTGGGTTTTTTATTTTTTGTGCTATAAATAAAAAAAAAAATTTTTCTTTGTTTCTGTCATAAAATTTTTCTAATTACTAATTTTTCTTCCTAAATTTTGGCCAAAATTTATACTGCTACATATCTTTGGTAAAAAATACCCCAAATTAGTGCATATCATTTGGTCTTTGTCAAAGTTATAAGTAATAGAGTCTACAAACTATGGTGCCAATCACCGAAAATTGATCATATCTGATCAGGCCTTCAGTACATCAGGTGTATCTCATTTCTTGAGACACTAACAAGTCAGGAAAGGCCATAGAGGAAGAAGAAGTGAAGGGGTGAAGGAGAGAGCTGTGGCAGAATCACCACTAGCATTTTGGAGGCGTGGTGGCAGAACAAGCTCCAACAACACTGAACCCTATCCTCCATCCTTCCCAGCTGCCAGGAGAGTTACCCAGTATGCTGTGAAGGAAAGGTACCATCCCTGCCCATGCATGCTGGACCATGAGTCAGCAGAAATATGAACCTTACTGCTGACCGCTCTGTCCAACTTGGCCAAAACATTGCCTTCCACATGCCAGTAGAGAGCTGGAATGGCCTCCCATGAAAACAAAATGGTGTTTCGAAACCTGCCCCTGAGGTACAGCACATTCCACAAATCCACAAAAGGGGGCAGAGTCTACCAGCTGAAAAGGCAGCAGTTGCAGTGCTAGCAATTTGGCCAAGCTAGCATTTAGACGCTGAGTATGTGGATGGCTGGGACCGAGTGGCCCAATGGCTGGGACCAAATTTGACCGCCAGTTTTTCTTTGGCATCCCCTCTCTCTAGGCTCATGTTACTTTCTTCTAGACATGTGCATTCGTTTTAGTTCGAATGCATTTTCATCCAAATTTCGGGTATTTTCGTTATCGTTTTAACAAATGATAACGAACATGCAGAATCCGAAAACCGAAAGATCCAACATAAATGCTTTATTTTCATTTTCTTTGCGACAACTGTTCGATTTAGATAGGAGATTCAAAATGAGGCTGACAATAGCAATCTGTGTTCATCAAACCTGTGGTCGAATGTGCCTAACCTTAGCTCTATTAGTCCAGATTATTCTACATAGAGAGAAAAGATTCAACATTGAAGATTCAACTAAGCATTCGCCACGAGTGGGCATTAATGGTCAATTTCCGCCCATATGCTATAGAAGAATTCTAATGTTGGTTGACTAGTAATAATAATTAATAAATATAATTATTACTAGTGTCATACAACATTAGAATTCTACTATAGCTTGCAGGCGGAACATTTGACTAGAAATGTACGATTGCCGCGTCGGACAGTTTACCTGCTCCGTTGAATCTCCTTAGAACAATCGACAGACACCATAAGCCTTCAATGACAGATTTGACCTTAATTATTTCGGATTTTCTGACAAATGCATTTTTTAACGAAACAAAAATAAAAACAAATTTTGGGAGTAACTAAATGTACTTTTTGGATGAAAACAAAATTCAGAAAAAAAAATATTTCAACGTGCACATGTCTACTCTCTTCCTCAACCTGTGAACCAACATTGGAGCATTCAAATTGCTGCGCATTCTCCAGCACCATGTGACCGTCACTGTGGTTGGTCAAATAATTCTGGGGACTCCTCCATGCATGATGATGGGGCTATGGATGGAGTGACTGTGGACAAGGAGCCGGTGGAATAGGTCGCTTTGGCAGCTGTGTTGTAAGGCAAACTACTTTGAGCCTGGGTGACAGAGGATGAGGAGGATGAGGATGGCTTCGTTATTCACTCCATCAAATCTTCTGCATGTTCTGGCTCAATACACGGCCAGCAGCAGAAAAAAAGGACAAGCATGCCCCACGGCCACCTGCAGAGGATGCACCATGTCCATGATCACCACTTTTGACTGTAGACAGAGAGACTGCTTGCCCTCTTTTTTTTTTTTTTTTTTATATATTCTTTATTTTTCTTTTTGACAATTTATACATACACGTTTATACAATTAATGAAGGGAGCCAATTATACAATTTATTACATAGTGTCCTTACACCCCTCCTCTTACAAAGTACAATATAAACCTTAACCTCCCTCCCCCCCGGGGCTAAAACACACAAAAGAAAAAAGAAAAGGGAGGAGATGTGCCCCCCTATCTCCCCCCATGTCCCTTGTCCTCCTCTCTGTCTCCCTCGCCTGCTAATCAAACACGACAGTCCCCATTCTCTAAGAATGTCAGCCATTTTTGCCATTTCCCTTGAATTTCCCCTTCTGTCTCCTGAATTTTGTCGATCGACTCTTCCATCAGCCTGATCTGCTCCACCCTCCTCACCCACTCAAGAATTGTCGGCCCCTGAGGATCTCCCCAATGGTTTGGGATTAAGGCTTTGGCTGCATTCAAAAGATAGGGGACAAGAGTAGCTTTATATTGCCTTACTCCCATGTCTGTGTCGTGAAACAGGCAAGCCCATGGGCATTTCCTAATCCTCCTTCCAGCTATCAAAAGTATATTTTCAATTATTTTGTCCCAGAAAGGCCTTATTTTTGGGCAGTTCCACCACATATGTTTAAAAGAGCCTTGTTCCGGGGGCGTGGCTTGGCGCGCAACGGAAATGGCAGCCTAGAAAGAGAGCTCCGTCGGTCAGTGGCCCCAGCTCGTCTGTTTTCACCGGCGAACGAAACAAAATGAGCAAGCAGAATAGGCATCAGCATCAGACCCGTCCCCGCCGTTCAGCGGCAGCTAATTCTGGACGCGACATCTCGGATATCTTTAAAACGCAGGCCTCAGCACTGAAGGTATCGGAGGAAGGCAAGATGGCGCTGGTCCATGCGGACGAGGACTACAGCGAGGATTCGCAGTCAGCCGCGGAGGACAACGGTAGGCGCAGTGTTCGCACTACTCACCCACTCACCTATGAGGACATGTCAGGCTTTGCGGCTGACATTAAGGCTTCGTTTTCTGCAGCCATTACGGATCTGAAGACCAGTTTCCTGGTTCTGCAGGAGAAAATGGCGGTCGCGAAGACTGCAGGGAAACTGAGGGACAAGTCCATAAGCAGACTAGACGAGGCTGTCACCGCACACTCCCTCCATTTCATTGAAATGAATAGACATTTAGAGGATTTGGACAATAGGGGGAGGCGTAATAATATCAGGGTACGAGGCATACCAGAGTCTGTCGCGGCAGACCAAATCACCCCAGTTCTGCAGAGGGTTTTCAACACCCTTCTTGAACAGCCAGAAGATACCGCTATAGACTTTGTTAGGGCGCATAGGGCGCTCAGAGCCAGAGGTCCTGACACATTACCTCCCCGGAATATAATTTGCTGCTTACAGAGCTTTACTCTTAAAGAGGATATAATGTCCAGGGCACGCAGGAATGATCAGATTGTATTCAATGGGGAGAACATTAAACTTTTTCAGGATCTATCCCAAATTACTTTGAAAAACCGAAGGGCCCTGCCTCCTCTTCTGGACAAACTGAGAGAGAAAGACCTGCGTTACTCATGGCGTTTCCCTTTCGCCCTGTTAGTTACCCACGGTGGTAAGCAACACATTCTACGCAACGCCTGCGGACCTTCCGGAGTTCTGTGCGGCCCTCCAGATGGAGCCGATTACCTTGCCTGATTGGTATCAGGAGTTTTCACTGCCACCTAAGGATAGAAGCCCACCTTTTTCTCCGATGGCTTCGCCAGAGAAACATCTCACCAAGAGGCAGAAACAGGGACGCAATGAAACACCGCCAAGGGGAACACCCCGAAGTCGTCCACACTCTTCTAGGAACCTGATGGAAGCCTAAAGCATATGACGCACCTATACCCGCCTGCAATTTTGGGATCCCCCTTTTTGTTTTTCTTTTTTTTTCCCTTTTTGTCTTTTTTGCTATTTTGCTTTGTTAATCTTTTCACTCGACCATCGCTTACTTACCACGACCACGCTGCTCCACTGCCGTCTGGGGTGGAGTACCTCTACATGTTAGTTCACATACTCACGACATGGAGCCTTATGGAAGCACAGTGTACAAAGACAGCTTTTGGGATTTTGACCATAACTCATTGGAGCTATAGTTCGAGTGTTTTGGCAGTTGTTAATTGTGGGACTAATACTCTGCTGGAGAATTGCTGATTCCCTGAGACCCGACCATATGTGGTTTTGATTGTATGGTCTGGACCGGGGAGAGGCATGGACTCCGAAGTGACCGTGGGATGAGAGTACCCTGTGGGTTATTCTATTATGGTGGTGGGGGTTGCTTATAAGGGGTTGATTTCCTCTGTTTAGATTTTGGCGGGTGGTGTGCCTACTGTCCTAAAAGGTTAAATATGCTCAGATGTTATGCTCGTAATTTGTCAAGCATGCTCATTGCTATTTATTAGTCATTGGTTTGATTTAAACGTTCGTCGTTATAACAGACCGCTTAATACTTTTCATCTGCTTTCTGGGGCCGCGCACGACGGTTCCTACTTGAATAAGTTGAGTACCCACTGTTGATTTAGTGATAGTTCGGTACTGTTTGTTATTTCTTCTCACGGTGCGGGCACCTGGTTAGATAACCTGAGGTGCTTCGCACGGTGAGTGTTGCTGTCTCCGGGGAGGGCCTCCCCGGACCCCACAATAGTGTTCCAGACGGGTTCTTTTAGGACCTGTTCACGCGCACTAAAATTAACCCCCCGGGACGGTCAGTCCGTCTAAAGGGGGTGTAACCTACAACTCCTTCTTTATTTCTTTCTCATTTCTCTCATTCTCTTTGCTGCTCTTTAGCTCTCTCTTTTGCCTTATCACGACGCACGCGTTGGTGAAGATGTATTGTTCTCTATTGATTGCAACTAAAAATCTACCTTTTTGTTTTTGTGTGTATTGCTGGGACTATAATTGCAGGTACTGAACTCCGCACCTCCCTGAGTCTGAACCATGGCATATTCCGATTTGGGTCGTAATCCTACGGTGATCTCCCACAATGTTAAGGGGCTTAACATCCCTGAAAAGAGATCCACCTTAATGAGAGAACTTAAAAAAGGTAGGCCTAGTTTTATATTTCTACAAGAGACACATTTTAAGACAGGCCACGTACCAAGGCTTACTGACTCGTACTTCACTGAGGCACATCACGCTACCAGTCCCGGGACCAAGTCAAAAGGGGTCTCGATACTGGTGGGCAGGGATGCTGCCTTTGAGGTAACCGACAAACTAGTTGACCCAGATGGGAGATTTCTCTTCCTAAAAGGGACATGCAGGGGGCCCCCCCTGACACTAGCTAACGTGTACTTTCCCAATTCAGCCCAGCTTACTTTTTGTCGGAAACAGACCACCGAGCTGCTGTGCTTCAGCGCGGGTAGATTGATTTTAGGCGGGGATTTTAACATCCCCCTCATACCAACTGAAGACACCTCCAATGGTAAGACTACTATCACTTACAAAGTCCTTAAAAGTATTAAGAAGCTCTTACAATCTATGAACTTGGTCGATACCTGGCCACCTGAACCCGGAGGGAAGGGACTATTCCTTCTTCTCTATCCCACACAATCGGCACTCACGAATAGATTATATCTTCATCACACAGAGGGACCTACCACTGCTGAGCGCGGTTCACATCGGTCTGCAAACTATTTCAGATCATGCCCCAATCTCTGTATCATTGGACTTGATGAGCACCCCTACCAAACATAATATGTGGAGATTAAACTCATCTCTACTGACGGATCCCACGTTGCTCCCTGATCTGATTTCCTCCTTGACTGAATTTTTTAAGCTGAATAATACACCCGGGATGAGCCCCCTTGTGATCTGGGAAACCCACAAATGTCATATTAGGGGTGAGCTGATATGCATATGCACCCGTAAAAAAAGGGAGAGAGACAAAATGATTATGGATCTGACCACAAAAATTCGATCATTAGAATCGCTACATAAACGCTCCCTTGCTGTTGACTCAGCGGGGGCGTTACTTGAAGCCAGGAGAACAGAATATTAGATAATACCACCAGGAGATTTTTATTTTTTAAGAAGAAAATATACTACGAGCACGGGGATACAATGGGCAAGATCTTGGTGAGAGCCCTGAAAACCCAGACAACCCACAACCACATCAAGGGCATTACTGCTAAGGGTGGACGTATTGACAGTGAAACTGAGAAGATTGCCCGACATTTCCAAAATTATTACACGGCCCTCTATAACCTCCCTACTATGCACAAACCATCAGATTTACAGGGTGATCGGGCTCAGGCGATACAGGCCTACCTAGATGCAGCAGACCTTCCCAAGCTAGATGAGGGGGACTGTATTCAGCTAGGCAGGCCCTTCGATGATGCGGAAATCAAGACGGCCATTAGGGAGTTGAAAACGGGCAAAAGTCCTGGGCCTGACGGGCTTAGCGCCATCTACTATAAGACATTCATGGACATTTTTCTTACCCCTTTCAAAGACGCTATGAATTTGTTGACAACTCAGGGTTCGACTTCTAATGACTTTTTGTCTGCTTTTATTACTATCCTACCTAAGGAGGGGAAGGATCCGCTCAGCTGCTCCAGGTATAGGCCCATCTCCCTCCTGAATATTGACGTCAAACTTATAGCAAAAGTTCTGGCCAACAGGCTGAGACCCCTACTTCATGACCTGATTGGACCGGTTCAGGCCGGATTCATGCCTGGTAGGGAGGCAAGAGATAACGTGACGAAGTCCCTGAATCTGATCCATTTAGCACACCAGCGAAAGATCAAGGGCTTTCTCCTGTCGACTGACGCGGAGAAGGTCTTCGATCGAGTAGCTTGGGATTACATGTTAGAGACATGCAAACGCACTGGTTTGGGCCCTGGCATGATGGCATGGATTTCGGCATTGTACCAGAATCCTTCGGCCAGGCTTAAGGTAAATGGATCACTTTCAGACATAGTGTTTATTAAAAACGGTACTAGACAGGGGTGTCCTTTGTCGCCCCTACTTTTTATCACCGCCCTAGAACCATTCATAAGACACACCCTCATGGATTCCTCAATCAAGGGTTTCCAATTAAATGGGAAGGTCTTCAAAGTAGCGGCTTATGCCGACGATCTATTTTTCTTTTTGACAGATCCTCATATTTCTTTTCCCTCTCTTTTGAATGAATTCGCCCATTTTGGTTATATATCTAACTTCAAAATAAACTATTCTAAATCGATGGCCATGAATATTTCACTTCCCAATGCCCGGTTGTCAACGGCCCAAGCCAGTAGCCCCTTTAAGTGGACGGCGTCAGCTATTAAATATTTGGGGATCTGGCTGACTCCTAGACTTTCACTGACGTTTGCGCAGAACTTCCCCCCCCCCTCTGGGGCTCGGGGTACTTTTCGTGGTATGGCAGGGCTGCCATCTGTAAAATGGTCATTCTGCCAAAGGTGCTCTACCTGCTACGTACCTTACCTATTAGGATTCCTATGAGCTTTTTTAAATCTCTACATTCCCTCCAGATGAACTTTATCTGGGCTCACAAGCCACCTCGACTGAAGAAGGCCCTACTGACCAAACCTAAGGACAGGGGAGGCTTGGGCGTCCCTGACTACAAATACTACTACTACGCTACACATGTTGCACGTATTATCGACTGGCATTGCCATTCCCAAACTAAAGACTGGGTTTTCCTAGAGGAAGAGGCGAGCACAATCCCCCTCAGGTTTTCGCCCTGGATCCCACAAACTAGATACCCCATATCCATGCTTTCTCACCCTACCACTGGTACTACCCTCAGCGTATTTCATGTTCTAGCCAAAAAGCCCGAATTCTCCACTCCTCTGAGCCCCCTCACCCCTATTCGAAACAACCCTGACTTTCCCCCGGGATTGGGGAACCCCTTCCTCAAACCGCTGAGGCCGAGAAGGCTGCTCCTGGCGGTTGACTGTTTCCTCAACAAACTGATGAAAGATTTTTCGGACCTTAAACTAGACTGTGAATCGCCACATATGCCAAGGTGGACATACTTTCAGCTACAAAGCTATTGCAACGACGCTACGCGTAGATTACACTTTACAAGAGACCTAACGGAATTCGGATCAGTGTGCTTAAAAGGGGAACCCCCCCGAAAACCACTGCGCTTTCATATGCTTGGCTACAAACTCTAGGTCCGCGGGAGGACCATAGACTCAGGGAGCGGTGGACTCAGGCTCTGGGAACACCAATTTCAGATGACCAGTGGGACAGGGCTTGCGTTCTCTCACACAAATGTTCTTTGAGCACGAGAATGCAAGAAACGTCCTACAAATTGTTGTCTCATTGGTACGCTACTCCAGAGAAGATCCACAAATGGTATCCACACTCGTCCGACAGATGTTGGAGATGTGATAAAGAGGAGGGCACTCTGCTCCACATTTGGTGGCAGTATGAGCAACTGCAACCATACTGGTCAGGGGTACGGGATTTGATCGTTCAGATCACGGAGACCAGCCTTAGGATAGATGCCACGTGTTGTCTGCTACATATTTCTAACACCTCATTCAGGAAATACAAGAACTCACTCTCCAGACATATGCTAAATGCAGCCAATTCTCTCATTCCACTTTACTGGAAATCTAAAACAATCCCCACCCTGAAGGAATGGTTGATTAAAGTCGCCTTTATCTACGAGATGGAGGATACGGCGGCCCAATCCAATGAACGAGTGGATAGCTATCATAAGACCTGGTCTCCGTGGTTCGTTTTTAGGTACTCCCAGGCCTTCAGGGATCAGATGAGTCCAGGAGGAATTTAGATCCAGAGATCGGAGGTCGGACCTGGATCTGTATCTTGGATGGGATACCTTAGCTTTTTTAAACATGTCTTAGGGGTTGTGTTCTCTTTCATCTCAGTACCACACTGACAGTTCTTGTGCTACTTTCTTGGATCTATTGGAATAGGCATTCTCTTTACTTTCCTTTTCTTTCTTTACCTATCCCTTGTATCTTGCTTTTTCTATAGACTGCTACTCTTCTCCAATCTGTTTTCTTACCATCTACTGGGAACAAATGGATATACTCAGAATCGGGGTGTTAGACAATGGTTTACCCTCCAGGGCCTTGATGGGCCCATAATGGAGGAAACTGGTTCTTAATATATAACACCTCTGTTGCTGTTTGAAAGATAGTGTTGACACGATTCTGGCCTTGTTAAGATCTGTATTGATTTTGTAGTGTCGATTGTTTACCCATGTAATTTGTATCTTAATTTGAAAATAAACTTCTTCTTGAATGAGAAAAAAAAGAGCCTTGTTCCTTGCATTCCCTCCAACAAGTTGGTTCCTCTCCCCCTCTTAACCTCTGCATTCTTATGGGCGTCATATACCACCTCGCTATTAATTTGTATGCCATTTCATATGTTCGTGAGTCTTTTGGAAGTGCATATGTCATTTTTAATAGTTTCATTCTGTGCTCGTCATTTCTTAGTGTCCCCAGTTCCCCTTCTCATTTCCCTAAGTATGCGGGTAACTCCCCCCTCTCCCTCACCTCTTAATATTTTATATAATTTAGAGACCCTTTTCACTAAACAATGTGCATCCTTAAGTAGTTTCTCTAGTGGCCTTAACAAATTCATTCCTCGTAAGGGCTGTAGGAGCCCTTGTGTGAAGTGTGCTAATTGATTGTGCCTCCATCTATCTAGTGGTCTGTGACCCCACTCTTGAGTGATTTCCCTATACGTAAGTATCCTGTCCCCTTTAATCACCTCTCCTAGTGTTACTTCTGCTCTCTGTGCCCATCTACTATAGTACAACCGCTCCTCCATTCCTGGCAAAAAATGTTTTGTGTCTAATAGTGACATTAATGGAGAATTACATGTCCAATTGTGTAGCTTATTTATTTTGTCCCATATTCTTAGTGTATGTCTTGATATTGTACTGGTGCATGTTCCTAGGTTCCACGCCTGAGCAGGTATCCAAATCATTTTTGCTAATTCCGTCCCGCTTAATCTGGTTTCCAGCTACACCCAACTCTTCTCCTTTAAATTATGTGTCCAGTCTGCTATCCTAGTTAACACTATGGCTTCATAATATTTTTTGAAGTCTGGGAGTGCAACTCCTCCTCTTTCCTTTTCCTTTACAAGAACCTTATACGCAATAAGCGTTTTTTTTTGGGGACCATATAAATGAGAGGACCATAGATTTTAGTTTTCTGAAAAAGCTTCCCAGAAGTGAGATTTGGAATGTGTAGAGTACCGTGGGTAATATAAACATTTTTATTACGTTTATTCTACCCATCCAAGATATTGCTTTGTACTTCATACTTTTAATTTGCAATTTGATTTTATTGAGCAGGGGCATATAATTAGCTTCGTATAAATTAGCCCTTTGTGCCGTAAGTTTTATCCCCAGATAGCTCAATTCCCCTCTACTCCACCCAAAAGGTAAACTAGCGGACAGATCTCTCTGCTCTGATTCGGACAAGTTCAAATTTAGTATTTATGTCTTAGATAAATTGATTTTGAAATTTGAGAGTCGACCGTATTGTTCCATTTCTTTCAGTGCCAACGGGATCGATATTCTGGGGTTTGTAATATATAACAACAGATCATCGGCGAATGCAGAAACCTTATACTCTCTACCTCCCACCCCGACTCCCCGCAAATCCCGGTTGCCTCGAATCACTGCGAGCAGGCAATCACAAAGAGAATCGGGGATAAGGGTCATCCCTGTCTTGTCCCGTTGAACAGTTCAAGGGGGCGAGACAGGGAACCATTCACCTTGATCCTGGCTGTCGGCTTGTTGTACAGCGCTTTTACCCATCTCATCATTCTCTCACCCAGGCCCATGTGTTTTAAGGTCTCATTTATGAACTCCCAGTCTGCTCTATCAAAAGCCTTCTCGGCATCCACAGACAAGAGCAGAGTGGGAGTGTTTCTTCTAATTGCTTCCTGGATCAGCATGATTGACTTCAAGGAATTATCCCTCCCCTCCCGTCCTCGAACGAATCCCACCTGATCAGTATGAACCCAATCGGGGAGGAGTGTTTTCAGTCGCTTGGCCAAGATTTTCGCGTAGATCTTCACGTCCGTATTCAATAGCGATATCGGCCTATAACTCTCCAGTGCTGCAGGGTCCTTACCCTCCTTTAAAATCAATGCAATGTGTGCGAGCAGGGCCACTTCACGAAGGGCCCCCCGTCACCCACCTCATTGAAATATTCGCAGAGTTTTGGTGCCAAGAAGCTTCGGAATTTTTTGTAATATAAGATGGAATAGCCATCTGGGCCGGGATTTCCCCCAAGAGCTGTATCTTTAATTACTCTTTCTACTTCCATTACTGAGATAGGGGTCTCTAATTCCTTCATCTCGTCGCGCTTTCCTTTTGGAAAGTCGAGCTTCTCTAGATATTCCCGAATGGCTCCTTTCCTTTTCCCCCCATCCTCCCTTCTTGTACCTATATTGTATAAGGCGCTATAATATGCATGGAAGTTCTCTGCAATATCAGGGGTTGCGAACTTCATCTCCCCCTCTTTGTCCCTGATCTTCGGTATGTAGGTCCTGTTTTTCTGTTCCTTTACTCTTCTTGCCAACCACTTACTTGACTTATTGCCCCACTGATGTCTCTCCCTATTTATTTTATAAAAAGCTGTTCTCCTCTCTTGCTCTAGGAGTTCTTCCAACTCCCTTTTTTTTTTAAGTAGTTCCTGGGTCTCCTGGAGCCCTCTGGGTCTGGTCGTTTGTTCTAATTCCTCAATCTCTGTATAAAGATGAACCTTCGCCTTCTCCCTTTATTTCTTTTTCCCTGCTCCAATTCCAATCAAGATCCCTCTAATAACAACCTTGTGTGTCTCCCAGATAGTAGCCTTTGAACATTCTCCTATATCATTCACCTCATAAAAATCGCTTAATTCCTGTAAAATTTTTGTGCTTACGTCCTGTTCTTGAATGAGTGAATCATTCAATTTCCAGGCACTTCCTGTCCCCATGTGGCCCTGTATTTCTAGTTGGATTTTTATAGGGGCGTGATCGGACAGGATAATGGGTTTAATTTCTGATTTTTTTAAGTTGGCCACTAATTGTTGTCCTATAAATATATAGTCTAATCTTGTAAAGGTTTTGTGGGCTGAGGAGAAGTGGGTGTAGTCCCGTTCTCTCTGGTGGCTAATCCTCCATGAATCATGTAACTGGGCACTAGTCAATGCTTTGTTTATTTTTCTGTATCTCTGTTCCGCCACCCGTGTACCGCCCCCTGAGGAATCCATCTTAGGGTCCAAACACCAATTTAAATCTCCTGCTAGAATTACCATGCCTGTTCTGAATTCTTCCAGTTTACTTAATACTCTCATTAAAAATTTGTCTGGATTTCTGTTTGGTGCGTACACATTAACAATAGTGCATTGCATATCTCCCAGTTTACCCTTTAAAAATAAATATCTCCCCTCTGGGTCAGTCAATCGTTCCTCGATTTCAAACCTTACTGATTTATCAAAACCGATAGCTACTCCTCTCGAATGAACAGAGGGTGAATCTCCATAGAACCAAACTGGAAATTGGGATGATGTCAGTTTAATTCCTGAGTTATTGGTGATGTATGTTTCTTGAAGGCATATGACATTTCCCCCCATAAATTGGAGTTCTTTGTTAATTTTATATCTTTTTTCTTTTGTGTTTAATCCCCTCACATTATATGTTATCACATTAATAAGTACCATTTACTGCTGTTATATTGGTCTATCGATCAACAAGTGCTGACCCAGAGGGGATTTTCCTTTTCCGGGGGACAAGGAGGACGCGAAGGACCATAACAGAAGAAAAAAAAATAAAAATTTAAACCCCCCAAAATGCTCCCTCCCCCCTCCTCCTTCCACCCTCCCTTCTTCCCAACTCTGCATCTGCAGCCGTTGGTCGGGGTCTTTCCCCGTTTCTTTTTTTTCCCTCCCTTTCTCTTTTGTGGATATTATGAACCCGACTTTTATCTCTCTGATAACGTCTGTTCTTCATATTTACCCTGGGGTTCACACCTGGTGGCGCCTACCCAACGGCGACTCCCTCCTCCCTGCCCCCTCCCCCCTCCTTCTTCCCCGGACCCATCTAACCCTCAACATTACTGCACCCTGTTTCTATTATCTCTTTCCCTGTCATTTATCTCTACACTTCTCCCTCTCAGCCATCTTAACTTCCTTTGGGGAAGACCCATATCGATTTCTTCCTGCCAACCTGGTAATGGAGGGGGGGGGGGGGGGGTAATCTCTAAACTCTCACAAAACCCTCTCAAATCTTCAGGAAAGTGAAGCACCGCGGAGCGGCTGTCTCTTCTCCCCCTCAAGCACGCTGGGAAGCCCCACTGATAGGGGACTCCCGAGGCGTTCATAACTTCCGTTAAGGGTTTTAATAGTCTCCTTCTCCTCAACGTTTCCGGGGCTAGGTCTGAGAACACTCGCAGCTCTGCACCCTCAAAGGAAATCTCCGACAATGCCCTTAGTTTCTCCATTATTTGCCCTTTCTCTTCTGCATAGTGGAACCTGACTATCACATCACGAATGGCTTCCCGACTTACTGCCCCCCGAGCTGCAACCCTATGAACTCTGTCTAACTTTAGGCTTTCAGTGGGCTCCCTTTGTAGTAACGGATTGAAGACCTGCTGCACTATTTTACCCAGCTCTGCGGCACCATACTTTTTGGGGAGACCTTTGATGCGTACGTTCTTCCTCCTGCTCCTATTCTCCTGATCTTCTAATTTGTAAAGGAGGGACCTATTTGCTCTCTGGAGACTCTGTACCTGTTCTGCTATCTCATCTATCCTAAGCTCCTGGTTGTCCATTCTGTCCTCAATCTCCTCTACCCTCTCCAGCACTCGACCAATATCTGCACGTACTCCAGCTATTTCTATCTTTAGGGCCGCCTCCATTTTTGCAAACATTTCCCCCAGCATCTCCTTTATCGGAGAAAATTCCACTTGGGGAACTGGTCGCAAAGTCTCTTCCTCGGACACTGGTTCTCCTATTACTCTCCCCTCCTCCTTATCCTTTTGACCTTTGGCTGAGCTTTGTGTTGTGGGGCTTATCTCTTTAGTCTCTCCCATTTTTGACCCATTTGCTTTCGCTCCTTTACCTTCCTCTCCTATCTTCTATCTACTCGGACCTGACCTCCGTCCTACTCCTTGTTTAGGACTTTCCTGCCCCTCCTCTAGCGCACTGGTGTTAGTGATGTTGCTTGCCATGTATCTCTGAATCCCTCCTGGACTGGATACAGGTGGGGCATTTTTACCTGATTTTGCCTTCCCCCTCATTCTTTCTCCCTACTATTCCTTTGCAAAATTTCTAAATCTGGCCCACCTTTCTGTGAACAAATCGTCACCTCAAAGGCAGACGGATGGACCTCTGGGGCGTAAACCCTTCCTACGATCAGCCAATATACCCCTTATAAATAAATAATAAGTGATGTAAACATAAACAAACAAAAGTGGTTAGTTAGTTCTGGGATATGTAGGGACAGCGGGGTCTTCAGGAGCTCTTCTTTTTCCAGCCGTGCACTCTCCTGTCCCCTTCACATTTCCCTCCTCCTTAGGCTGGAGACTGTTTTTTGCCCCTACCCTTTTCACCTCTGCCTTCGGCTAAATAGGCGGTGTAGAGTCCTCCTATAGTGTGGACGAGACTCCTACACAGGTCTCCGCTTTATTTCTGCTTCTTCTTGGGAGAGACACAGCTACTCTTCTGAAGCATAAATGGGAGAAAAAACACAAACAAAAAAACAGAGAATGCGAGGAAGAGAGACCCTGTGTTCCTCTAGTCCGGGGAAGGCCGAGGAGAAAGCGGGAGCCTAGATTCCTCCACTTTGATGGTCCCAGGGGAATGCTTCCTTAAAGCTGCAACAGTCATTCTTTCCCTCTCCTTTTAAACGTGTACTGTACCCTTACTTTTGGGACCGTGACCAGTCGAGGCAGGATATTAAGACCTCCTAGGTACATAAACAGAAGCAGGTACGTGTCAGGGACGGCATATGTATTAACAAAACTAACCGCACTCCTTGGGTTTACTGCTTTCTGTTTGCTGTGCCTGAACCGCATAGGCTTGAGGAGAATACCAGTGCTAATGCTGCCCTTCCAGTAACCTGTGGGGGTGGGTGGCAGCCTTTTCCTTTCTTACTTGCTTACTTAATTCAACAGTCCACTATTGTCAATCAGAGTTCCCGCAGTGTAGTCTCTGTGCTAGTCATACATTTATTATAGCAGTTTTAAGACAGTTTGTTTGATTGATTTTTCCAGCCACTCACCCCTCCCCCTTCAGGTACCTTTCCTCCAGCGTCTCGTCCTTTGCAGCCTGGGTCGTCTGATTCCTCTCTCAGCTCCGCCGTTCCTCCATCTACTCAGCGGAGCTCCCTCCCACACCTCGGTCCCAGAAGGTACGAACTGCAGTCCAGGCACGGTGCTCACACTGTTCTCAGGGCGGCTGGCTCCTGAGTCCTTCGCCCCTCCGCTGCTCCTTCCTCCGCCCGCCGGGCCGTTCCGATCTCTCCAACACCTCCAGCCCCCCTTCGCCAGGCAGCGGATCTGGATGCGCTGTTGTCAGCTTACGCTCGAGCGGGCTTTCCGTCACAGGGTGCGCTGCTGATGGGTCCTTCCAAGCGTCTCAGCCTCGGCCTGGGCGTCGGGCACGCTCCCCGCGTTCGCCGCCGCTCATCATGAGGCTGCGCTGTTGCGAGGGGATTCCTGGAGGCTAGGGTGGCGGGAGCCATCCACTGCGCATGCCTACTTCATGGTGCTCCACCCCCTGCTTGCCCTCTTTTAGTTGCCTGTGAACGTCTGCCTCTCCTTGGTGGACTTGGTGACAACACTGTATTAGATAATATGTACACCACCTTAAGTGTATTATAAACTATACACCACTGAATGTACTGTATATATAGGGTAAACTGAATGCAGAGTATATATATATATATATATATTGTGATATTTGGGGGTTCTTTAGCTTCTGTGTAGAGCACACCAATGAGCAGAGTCCACGCCAGTCATGCCATTTAAGGTCTTGTTGGCCCACTTTTATTAAATGAAAAAGAAAACAAGTCCAATAACAGAAGGCTTGCCAACACATGGGTATCAGCTTTCCACAGCAAACACTGTAAGTTGAACAGAAAATACCAAGCCATCTGGCTCTCTTTAGCAGCACTTCTGCTCAGGCTTATGCTTCAGCCCTCTCGGCTCTAAAATGGAGCTCCTGTACACTCTGTACTTCAGCACTCTTCCAGCTTCCTTGCTGTTCCAGCCCACAGGCTTAGACCCTCTTTCTGCTCTGACAGACCGAACTGTGCAGACATGCACACTTCTCCCTTACTTGCCTGGACTCCTCGGTAGGGTGGAGCCAAGAACCCTGGTCTTGGCTCTGTTATAAGCCCAGGACCCACCTGTTCAATCAACCAGCCAGACTTCTGGCTGTTCCCAAAACCCGATCACGGGATTGGAGATTCCGTCCCACCGATAACGCTATGGAATCTCCGGGATCCAGGTCCCCAACTGGATTTTTGTAAACAATGAGGAAACTGAAAAGCTAGTTTCCTCCCAAATAAACAACTCCCCAGGAGACCCTCAACCTGTCTGGTTGAGAACCCTGCACCCTTCCGCTGGTGGGGTACTACACTACCACAATATATATATATATATATATATATTAATACACCACCTGAAGTGTATTTGAAACTGCACATGCTGTATTAGATAAAATATACACCGGCTGCACTGTATTGTATACACCAGCAAAAGTGTAATAGAATCTGTACAATGTATTAGATACTGTGTACACCACCTGAAGTGTTTTAGAAAGTATACACCACTGAATGCAATGTATATATAGGCTACACTGAATGCTGTGTATATATATATATATATATATATATATATATATATATATATATATATATACTAACGAGTGCCATCGATAAAAGAACGACTTTGACAATATCAATCTACAAAAGAGACAGAGTAACAATGGTACTTACCCTTGCGGCCACTGTGATATTTGTCAGTATGTTGACCGTAAGTCTAAATTTAAATTGCCAAATGGCAATTGCCAATTGGCATTCCACAAAGTTTAAAATCACTTGCTAGACACCGGGTGTTATTTATTTAGCACAGTGTCTGTGCAGTGGCTTTTATGTTGGAATAACTAAGAGACAGTTCTTCATGAGGATCACATCAAGCCCATAAAAAAGAAAAAAATGGACACTGCAATTAGCTGGCATGTTGGCTTATATCACGCATTTAATCCCAACGTAATTAAGTTTTTGGCATTGGAACATGTTCCCTTGGACCTAAGATAGATGTAGATAGGAAAATGCTCCAACTTGAGGCCTGATGGATCTATGATTTAAGAGCAACTGTTTTTCCTGGATTTAATGAAAGCTTAAGTTTCAAGCCGTTTCTATGAATCTGTCATATTTAGTACTTTTGCCATTTAGTTTGTTTGTTGTCCTGTCATTATATTTGCAATTTTTTGCTATTTTTTTGTTTTTCTTTTTTATGTGTTTGGTTAAATTTAATATAGATCAAATACTAATAGATGGTATCTTTTTATTATTCTGAAATAATGTGATCATTTCTGATTTTGTTTGATATAAATACTTAACATAGTACAAAAAGTCTAAATAAGCTAAAATTGTACAATTTTCCTTTCCTTTTTTCAGAGGTCCATCACCGACTCGACATCTCTGCATATATGTCTCAATGTGGTCGTTATCATGTGTGCTTTTATGAATGAACCCATTCTTCCCCCTTTTATGTGCCTCCCTCACTCATCCACTGCCTTATCCCACCTTTTCCTGTCCCTAGGTGTGTGCATCATTCGGCCGTACAGACACCCAGGGCACTGCATGTTAAGTTATGCAGATGCCTGCTTTAGCGCTGTGCTCTCTGTGTGCTCATGTTGCCCAGTTTCATTTTTTCATTTCCCCCACAGACATTCTATTGCCTGTTGTTTTCTACCACTGCTTGCCCATCCATTGGTCCACGAGTCTATGGGAGTGGCTTCAGGCTCGGCGTTGATGATGTTACATCACCGTTTGTCCCTGGACCCTCCTACCTCCGCAGTGCATTAAGGGTGTTGTATGCTTAGGGCTCCCTGAGCCCTCAGAGCATGCACATTAGCGCTCTCATGTCCGCATCGAGCAGTGACGTCAGACGCCGGCTCCATGGAGGGCATTACAAAGTCCAGCCAAACGGTGTCAGCCCTCGCAGCAATAGCTGGAGGGTATGACTACACTATAAACAGCTACAGTATCTGGTAAGCCTCCATAACTGCTTTTTATTTATATCCATTTTCTGCTGGTACCTTTTGATCTATTCAAATATAAGAAAACCTCTACTCTGACTCGGTTGAATCTTTGATTGATGCTTGTTTTCCTTTAGTCATTTTTTATGTATTTTATTTATTTATTTATTTATTTTTTGGAGCTTTTTTCTCCTCCCATGCCTCTTATTATGAGGCATGATATTTGTTTACATATCAACTTTTTTGTCTCATACTATCTTTGAATCCTATACTTTTTCTGATTGCAGTATCTTATTTCTCAGATTAAAATACTGTTTGGCTATGCCGGACTTTGCACCTTCAGTCATCCTTTCATCCGTGCTTTGCTACTTTGTTTTCTAAGTAAGTATGTTACTACAAGTAATCCAGTATAAATATTGACTCTGATGACATAGTGGTATTATATAGGACTAATAGACATACATTTTTAAGGTTGCAATTTCGGCAACAATATAAATCACAGTTTTTATATTTTTATATTTATAACACTATTCATACTCCCCCTTTTCTTTCTTTCATAGCTGGGTCTTTTCTGCCATCTATGGTTCTTTTTGTGACACCAGACTCTGGGGTCAGTTGGTGGTTGTGTACTATCTAGGCAGTGGTTTGAAGTGGGTGTACATGGTTGGGAGTAAGTGCTGTTCATCATTATATGTGATGTCAATTCTGTTATGTGCTTCTACTATTTTATTTTTTGTGTTGTTTACAAACTTTTTTATTAGGTACAAAAGATGGTACAAAATCTGTAGTACATAAGTATAAGGCTGGGTTCACATTGCAGTGGTGACGAGAACCGGATGTGATTTGAAACGCACTGCAGTGCAAGTCACATCCGATCTCTGTGCGATGCGAGTTCAGCCATACAGATAGTATGGCTGAATTCGCATCGCACCCGACCCAAACTCGCACAGGACCCTTTTTTTGGTCCGCAGCAGAATCGGATCGCATGGGTGTTCACACCATGCAATTCGATTCCTGTCCGAGTTTGCAGATCGCATTGCGAACTGATCTGGGGGTGTCATTAACATTTCACTGACACTCCCAGCAGTTCGCATAGGGCAGTGTGAACTGCCAACGGGAGGTATGCGATGCGGGAACCCGCAGCGGATTTGCGGCGTTCCCGCATAGCTGCAATGTGAACCCAGCCTCAATCAAATCACAGAAAGTCCAAAATACATTTGATCATATAACATACATATGTGGTATAAATAACTTTCATTACATAAAAAAAGGTGAGTTTTTGGAGGTATAATTTTCGTTATAATGGTATGCGGCTAATCTTGAAAACGAATTGTGTATGGGAGCGTTAATCAGAGTTAAAAAAAAACTCAATACTATGTTCAAACCAGGGATCCCATTTTTTATTGTATATATGAGTTGTGTTTTGAACGGAATGAAATATTTTTTCCATTAAGTTAATATTTAGAATCCTTGTTTTGATATGTATTAGTGGAACTGTTGTTGATTTCCAGTGATATGCAATTAACTAGTGGACTGCTACACATATATTATGGATTAATCTCATATTATGGGTGAGGAGACCTATGATGGGAGAGAAGAGAAGGCAGTTGTGTAGGGATAAAACTATATTTTTATTTGAAATTTTGAGGCAAACTTTTCTAATTGTTTCTAGATATGAGTGATCTTATCACAAGACCAAAATCTGTGCAAAAAAGATCCTGTGGAGTAGCACTCTCTAAAGCATGAAGGGGAGGAAGTAGGGAAGATGGTGTGGAGTTTAATTGGGGTGTAGTACCATCTAGTAAATAACTTCAAGGCAGTCTCCTTAACGGCAATAGATTTAGTGCATTTGTGCAAATTGTTTATACAGACACCCCAATTAACCGATGAGTATGTGAAATGTGTCTCTTGTTCCCATTTGACCATGTATGGGAGCTTGTTTATGTCTGTATTATTGGTTAGGTTAAAGTATACTTCAGAGACAAAGCCACGTTTTATAGGTGATTTAAGGCAAAGGTTTTCATAAAAGGATGGAGATTGTATATTCATGGTTTGATAATGTTTAACCTCCCTAGCGGTGATCCCGAGTCTGGCTCGGGTTGGGATTTTAGTTCCACGAGATCGCTTTGCTGGATACAGGGAGGACACAGGGAGAGTTACTTACCTTGTCCCCTGGATCCAGCGATGTCCTCCACGCTGTGTGATCGAGCTGTCCTCCGCTCAATTCACACAGTGCCCGAATGCCGCTGATCTCTGTTCCCTGCGACGTTACGGTGCATGGGAATGGAGATCGGCGCCAAATTCAAAAAAGTAAAAAGACACAAAACATACACAGTACTGTAATCTTACAGATTACAGTACTGTATAAAAAAAAAATACACACCCCCTTTGTCCCTAGTGGTCTGTGCAGTGCCCTGCATGCACTTTTATATTATAAATACTGTTTTTTCTGCCTGAAATTTGGAGATTGCCCATAGCAACCAAAAAGTGTCCCTTTTTCAGTGTTTTAGGATTTTATTACATTATTGAATAATTTTTATTATTATTTATTATATTATAAACGTTATCATACCCGGGATGTCTGCTAGACTCTGGTTTAAACAGATTTAAGAGAGTTATTCCTAAGAATTACAGGACTACAATATAAACGCCAAATTTCCATGCAAAATAATTGTACCGCTTTCAGCACCTAAAACTAGAACTAATCATACCGCCAGGGAGGTTAATGAAAAATTGTTTAATCTAGAGAAATTTGTTGTATTCTGTTTCTGGGACTTGGTGTTTTGCCTTGAGGGAAGAGAAAGAAATTAAATTGGAGCCTTCTATGAAATAAAAAAAGGGACGTAAGGTTATTATTAATCCACCATGTGAGATCAGCAGGGTCTTGTATGTAGTGGTGGAGTTTTGGGTCGCCTATAAAGGATGTGTGTGGTGGGGTTTTGGAGGTAAGATTACATTTTTGGTTATATAATTTCCATAATTGGTATGACTGAGAAACAATTTGATTTAAAGAGTCTATATCTTGGTTGGGAATTTTGTTTCCCCAAAGTAAACTTGAAATGGTGAATGGTAAGATGGAGTTCTTTTCAAATTCAACCCATGGAACTTTAGGATTAGGGATGTGCCACTGTGCAATTTGGGTTATTCTAGCTGATAAGTTATATAACCAAAAATCTGGGAGGCCCAGACCTCCCTGCCTGTGGGATCTATAAAGAATGAATTTTGATAGGCGCGGGTGAGAGTCTGACCAAATTAATTTATTAATATCGGATTGGAATTTCGTAATCGGTGCTTTGTTGAGTCTGATAGGGAGAGCCCTAAATAAATATAGGATCTTGGGGAAAAAGCGTCATTTTAATTGCTGTTATCCTGCCCAGGAATATAATTTTATATGATTTCCACATTTTTAACGTTGCCCTCAGTTTATGTATCAATGGCATGTAATTTTTAGTCGCTAAATCAAGAAATATAGGAGTAAGGTGAATGCCTAAGTAGGGAAGAGAATCTAATGAGTAGGAAAAATTTAACGAGGTGCCTAAGGATTCCAGATTTGAGGTTGGGATATTGATTGGCACACCTAATGATTTAGAAACATTTACTGTTAAACCTGACAGAGGTGAGAAAATATTGAGAGTATGTAAAAGGTTGGGTAATGCAGTATTAGATTGGGAGAGGAAAAGTAACATGTCTTCTGCGTACATGCTTAGTTTATATGTATTATGTTTTTGTGGAGTAACCCTTAATACCATCATGAAGTAGGATAGCAGTAACTAGTGGTTCAATCGCTAGTGCGAATAGTAATGGGGAAAGGGGGCATCCCTGACGTGTACCTCTACTAATTTAGAGAAAAATCTGAGTTGCAGCCTGGTAACCTTATTCTAGTGGAGGGATTATGGTAGAGTGCATGAAAGGCATGCACAAATGCCCCATTGAAGCCATATCTTAGGAGGATTAAATCTAAAAATTTCCATGAGACACTATCAAATGCCTTATTAATATCCAGGCTTAACATTAAAAGGGGTCTAGAGCGTAGGTTTGCATCCTGTATAATATTTGTAACTAATTTAATATTATCAGTGATTTGTCTTCCAGGAATAAAGCCAGATTGAAATGGGGAGATAAGTGTGGGAATGATTGAGGAAAGTCTATTGGCGAGGAGTCTACTGAAAATTTTCAGATCATTGTTTAGAACCAAGATTGGTCTAGTTTTGGGGTAGTGTGTGATCTTTATTAGGTTTTGGGATGAGTGACATATTGGCTAGTAACTTTTCCTCTGGGAATTGCTCTCCTTTTAGGATTTTATTGAATAATTTCATAAGGTGGGGAATTAGAAGTTGTTGATATTGTTTGTTGTATAGAGATGTAAAACCATCTGGGCCTGGAGTTGATTTTTTTTTAAGGGATTTCATAATTTGAACTAGTTCTTCTTCTGAACAAGGTGAGTTTAGGGTTTCCTTCTGGTTTTGATTTAATTGTGGGAAAGGGATATTATTCAACCAGGAGAGTAAGTAGGGGGAAAGTGGGATATTAGGTGATGAAAGAAGGTCAGAGTAAAATTTTTTAAATATTGAGAGTATCTATTGAGGGTGTGTGACCAGCTGGTGTGTGCTATTTTCAAGCTTGTATATGTGGGTAGGTTTTATAGATTGATTAAGTTTACGGGCAAACATTGTAGAGTAAGAGTTACTGGAGAGTAAGAATTTGGCTTTTGACCAACGGAGAGCTTTCTCCGCTTTAAATGTTAGTAGTGTGTCTAATTCGTTGCGTTTAGTTGTGATTCGTTTAAAAATAACAGGGTCATGTGTGTGTTTATGGACTTTATATAGATTATGGAGGTCTTTGATAAGGGAATTACATTGTGCCGCTCTTTTGATAAAATAACCTCTTATGATGGCTTTATGTGCCAACCATATTGTGGAAGGAGAGATATCTGGAGTGACATTAGTTGAGAAGTATTCTTTAATCTCTGACGCCAATTCTTGTTGATGGGCAGGGTCAGATAACAAAGAATCATTCAGTCTCCATGAATAAGGAGTGGGGACAAGGCCTATAAATTTAGTATTTAGGGTGACAATATGATGGTCTGACCAAGAGCAGGGGTGTATTTCAGCATTCAGGGCATTGGCTAGTATTATTGGGGTGAAAAAAAAATGATCTAAACGTGAATATGAGTCATGTGGGTGTGAGTAAAATGTATCCCTTGCACCTATGTTTAACGCTCTCCAAGAATCAATTAATTGTAAGTCATTTATATGGGAGGTGGTGGTTTTAGAGAATGTTCTGTAATATTGATTTTGTTTACTTCTATCTAGGTATGGTTGAGGTACTGAATTAAAGTCTCTACCTAAAATGATATGAGGAGAGTAATATTGCTGTAATATATTAAAAAATGGTGCAAAAAAAGTGGTTTGTGTGTCATTAGGAGCATATACATTTGCGATTGTGATACTTCTTCCAGCCAATGAGCCTTTAATAATAATGAACCTACTCTCTTGGTCTTTATAGACCTGATAGACTTCTAAGAGAAAAGAATAATGAAAGAATATCACTACTCCCCTGGTTTTTGAGTTATAAGTGGTGTAAAAGGATTGGTTGTATGCTTTATGAAAGAAAGTGAGATGTGTGTCCATCATAAAGTGTGTCTCTTGTAACATTACTATTTTCGCATTCAACCTTTTATAATGCAAAAAGGCCTCTTTGCTTTTATCGGGGGAAATTAATCCCTGTACATTATGTGAAATTATTGTAATGGTGGATGGGGGCGTGGCCTAGCCGGGGACAGAGATGGACGCCTGAACCCATTCCTCCGGCAGACAGGGAGCTTCAAATAAGCACACGGGGCATTATTTTCGCCATCCAGCGATGGGAAAGGGGGATCGCACCGCCTCGGGCCACCGGGACACCGCCGAGACAGGTCAGTCTCCACACGCGAGCATCCCCACGATGTTTTGCCCGGCGCAGGGAGAAGGCCTCAAAGCCGCGGCCTTGCCTAAGCCGCCCGCCCCGCTCGGCACCTCCGGAGGTGCGGCGGCCGGCGCGAACGGCCCTCAGGGCCTCAATAGAGATTTTATCCCCACACATCATCAGGCTGTATCCCCCCAAGCCCCCCCCACCCCCACAAGCATTAAGTCTGGCAGACCTACAAGCTGTGGCCCTGGACATTAAGGCTACACTATCAGCAGCCATCACTGACCTAAAGGCAGATATACAGCACATGGCAGTGAGAGTTGGAGCAGCAGAGCAAACTGCAGCACGTCATTCTGATGCCTTGAGACAAATACAGAAATCCTCTGATAACCACCTATGTCATCTAATAGAAATGCAACGCCATATCGAGGACCTCGATAATAGAGGAAGACGCCACAACATCAGAATCCGTGGGGTCCCCGAGACAACAGACCAGACCCCCGTAATACAAACGGCAACTGCCATTTTCAATGATTTGCTGGAGAGACCCCCCGATTCTCCAATTGATTTTGAACGAATTCACCGCGCCCTCAGACCAAGGGGAAGAGACACGGACCCACCGAGAGACATTGTTTGTTGCTTGGTAAACTTTCCCTTGAAAGAAGCCATTCTTAAAAAAGCTAGAGAAAGGAACAGAGTGCTTTTTAATGGTCACGAAATCAAATTGTATCAAGACCTCTCCAACATCACTTTACAGCAACGTAGGGCCCTGCGCCCGCTGCTGGACCAACTCCGGACCAGAGGGATTCCTTACAGATGGAAATTCCCGTTTTGTCTGTCTGCTACATGGAGAGGCCATACCGCTCTACTGCGCACTCCGGACGATTTGCAATCATTCTGTGAATCGCTCAACCTTCCCTTAACAGAAGTGCCTGAGTGGTACAACTCCTTCCAGATCCATGACACCTGGAAAGAAGTGGCAAACAACATGACTCCCAGAACACAGAGAAACAGAGACCGCCGCCGGAGATCTCCGTCTGCACCCCACCATGGAAGGGGTGCTGAACATGGAAGTCCAGGTATCTCCCCACCCAGAAGAAGAGACCGGGTCGACAGGCAAGACTTGATGGACACCTACCGAAACACGCTTCCTCATAGTGTAAACTCAGTGATACTTTCACAGTAATTCATCCTCATAATCCTCTTCTGACTTTTTTCTTCCTCACCCCACCATAGTTTTACCTTATTCACCATCCCCCCACAAGCTGGCCTATTTTTGCCAGCCAAGACCCCTTGATCAACATGTGAACGCACCAAACGCACCAACAACACTCCTGAACTTTATTGGATAAGAAAGTTTGTTCCCAAGAGGTAAGCCCCTTATGGGGTTACATTTGTTCTCTTTCGATACCCAGACTGTAGATATTACTCATAATAGGGCGCTATAAAAGATCTATGGAAGCGCTTGGATCTGCGAATGCGCAGCTTTCTAGGCACCCATACCAAGCATACTCACATGGGAAAGACTGTTCTAGTTATTCCACATCATACGTTTTTATTTTTTTATTTTTATTTTTTCACAGGTGGACTCTAAAACATTAGTCATATATTTCTCTTCACCGCACTTGTGTTCGCTTTGCTGACTGGTTATTAGAGGGTAACGGTTTGAACCCAATATTGTTTTGTAAGATATGTCATGCTATTAACTGATAGGTATAGGACGTGTAGAATGTTTCTATTGGCTAGCAGGCAGGTGAATCAAGTTAATTTCACTAAAGGTTAACTTATGCTAAGCAAACTAGGGAGGGTTTCCACCCCCCACCAGCTTCGTTAAAAATGTCTTCTTGTTCTGGTTTTTTACTTATCTTTCTTTTGACGTTTTCTCTACTGTTGTTGTGTCCTTCCACTATACACAAACTTAATGTTTCTGGTCGGTAATAGTTTATGGTAGCACTTTGGTAAGAGCTGTCCATACGGAGAAAAACACCCTCAGACTGTCTCATGTCGTTAATTAATTGCACATGTTGAGAATCCTGTCGGGGCACACAGCTCTCGGTTCCAAGAAAATCACTACATTCATGTCTTCCAAGACATAAAGAATCAATCTCTTATCTGGGGAGAAGTCCCCTAGACCCTAATATTGGAAACTTTAATAGCTAAAGGCCCACTTTTAGCATTGATTCTTTTGTGGTCTGACAGGATTATCAATGCGCTCCGGTATTTCTCTAGACCTTGCTTAAGTTAAAGGGATTAAGAATGTTCCTCTGCTGATTTTGTCTCCAAACAAATATGACAATCATCTCACCTCAATAGCCAAATCTCTTGAGGGTGTGAGGATATCATCTTTGGGTCACACTAATACACACCTTAGACAAAACGCTCTCAATGTCTCTCTCTCAGTGGTTCAAACTGGGAGAGACACATACCCACATTACACGGGAGGTCACTGTTTTACACATCACGTGCTTACAGCGCTATAAAATGATACCACTAGCCGGCTATACCCATAAGACGATACTCTGATCCTTTTTATTTCCCCCTCTACTGCTTCCTGACATTAAAACCCTGTCCTGTCTGCATGTATAATACCCACAATTGCTCCCAGGATGCCGGATCCAAACACCACATATTTAAAACTTTATATCTTGAAATAACAATTGTTAATTGCTAGTCCCCCACTGGACCTCAAACCCGCACAAGGAGTGAACCCTTGTTTCGCTCCTTGACCCCACCGGCATTTACATATAGGTTGGTTTAGCTGGTCTAATCCATCCTCCGGTTTGAATACCCCTTACCTATCTTAGGTACTACCTATACCCCCCTCAATCCCCTCCCCACCTCTTTCCTCCCCCCCCCCTTTTTTTATTTTTTATTTTATCTGACACTCACTGCAGATTGTCAAAATGCCGTCTCAGGGCCCAAACTCTACAACTCTTTCACTTAAACTTCTATCGATTAACGCTAAAGGTCTTAACATTCCAACCAAAAGATCCAAATTCCTTTCTGATTTTCATAAGCACAAAGCAAACATAGTCTGTATTCAAGAGACTCACTTCAAGTCCAACAATGTTCCAAAATTCTCTGATAAACGTTTCCCCACAGTATTCCACTCCACAAACCCGGAGGGGAAGACGAAAGGGGTTTCTATCCTTATTTCTAAACATACCCCCTTACAGATACATGACACAATGGTTGACCCGGAGGGGAGATACGTTTTCCTGAAGGGCAGATTGGCTTCCTACCCGATCACGATTGCCAATATCTACGCTCCCAACTCGAAACAGGTAACCTTCTTTCGTAAAGTCAAGGACTTACTAACGAACTTCGCTTCAGGTATTCTAATACTAGGAGGCGACTTTAACGTCCCCCTTAACCCCATTGCTGACACCTCAAATGGCTCCTCGAGCCTTCCCTACAGAGCCTTGAAACAAATAAAATTACAACTGCAATCACTGACATTGCACGATACGTGGAGAACTCTCAACCCTCAATCCAAAGATTTCACCTATTTTTCATCAATTCACCAAAAGTATTCTAGAATAGATTACTTTTATATTACACAAACAGATCTGCCACTCCTGACGAACACATCTATAGAGCCTATGACCTTATCTGACCACCATCCAATCACATTAACCCTGACTTTCCCGGAAAAAATTACTACAACTAAAACCTGGAGACTGAATACCACAATACTAAAGGACCCCATAGATATTCTCCACTTTAAGGACATACTCAACGACTATTTTACTCGTAATGACAATACAGACACATCTAGCATCATTCAATGGGAAGCACATAAAAGCGTCATTAGAGGCGAATTCATTAAAAAACTGACTCTAATCAAAAAGGAAAAACAAGCTAGAATTAAATCCCTAATAGATCATATTCACAAACTTGAACTCCAACATAAAAAAAAATGTGGCTGCCTCCACGTTTGAGGAATTGACAAAAGCAAGAGATCTACTCACTGAGGAACTGAACCTTAAAGCTAAAAGACAATATATACTGAGACATAAAGTATATTACGAGCAAGGTAATAAAAGTGGAAAACTTCTAGCTAGAGCGGTTCAAAGCAAGAAAGCCGCCTCCACTATACATCAAATAAAAGACAACCGAGGTGTGTCATATTCCTCGAACGAGGAGATAGCCACCCAGTTTGAATTGTATTATCAATCATTATATAATATTCCTCCTAATCCCCAATATCCCTTTGATTCAGAGGCCAGAGCAAAACTCATCCAAGACTATCTTGAGAACCATAGCCCCCCGAAAATAGCAAAAAATATAGCCCAGGAACTCGAATCCCCCATTAATGGAGAAGAATTTGACAGGGCCTTAAAGGATATGAAAATAGGCAAAGCCCCAGGTCCAGATGGTCTCCCCCTGCAATATTACAAAACCTTTCTCGACATTCTAAAACCCAAATTTTTGAAAACTTTCCAGTCATTACATTCCGAACAAAACCCCCCAAAACAAGTCCTGGAAGCACACATAACTGTTATTCCCAAGGAAGGAAAAGACCCAACCCTTGTCACAAACTATCGCCCAGTTTCTTTAATAAACGTGGATATTAAAATATACGCTAATATCCTGGCCAACAGATTATTACCCTTACTTCCATCTCTAATCTCCTTAGACCAAGTTGGATTCATCCCCGGCAGAGAGGGTCGTGACAATACAACTAAAGCTCTAAACATAAATAATTGGCTAATTTAAAAAAAAAACAAGGTTTCTTCCTTTCTCTTGACGCAGAGAAGGCATTCGACAGAGTGACCTGGAATTACATTGACGCAGTACTTAAAAATATCGGCATAATGTCTCGGATGAGAGCGTACATTGCCGCACTGTATTCAAATCCAACTGCGCGAGTCCGCACAAATGGCCACCTGTCGAGTGCCTTCAACTTAAAAAACGGCACGAGACAGGGGTGTCCCTTGTCCCCGCTGCTATTTGTTCTTACTTTGGAACCACTCCTGAACAAATTTAGATCCAACCCAGATATAAAAGGCATTGAAATACAAGATCACTCTTATAAAGTCGCTGCTTTCGCAGATGATATGCTACTATTTCTATCACAGCCCTACGTATCATTGCCCAATATAATCCGAGAACTTGAAACTTTCCAACTAATTTCCAACTTAAAAATTAACCACTCCAAATCTGTTGCGCTAAATATCTCGTTGCCCCCTAAAGATGTTGACTTATGTAAGCAAAACTTCCCATTTACGTGGTCCACACAACACATTACCTACTTAGGGATAGAAATACCCTCAAATCTAAAGGACCTCTTCAAACTTAATTTTACACCCTTGTTAAAAGAATCACAGGAAGACCTTAAAAGATGGAACTCTCTCAACATTTCATGGTTTGGCAGGGCCTCACTGATAAAGATGACTATCCTGCCCAGATTCCTTTACGCTATGCAAATGATCCCGATCAGACTACCTTCTTCTTTTTTTGCCTCCTTCCGCAAGGCGTCCTAGAATCAAATACGCAAGACTAATCCTCCCTAAAAATAAAGGCGGAATAGCCCTTCCTGACTTAAGAAAGTATCACCAGGCGGCTATATTAACACGTATAGTTGATTGGAATATACACCAGTCAATCAAGGACTGGGTGTCACTAGAACAAGCCCAATTTACCTACCCCATTAACCACCTTCCATGGATAAACCCCAAGTATCACCCAAAAGAGATCAAATCTCACCCCCTTATTGGCCCCACGCTAGCAATATTTCATGACACATTTAGGAAAAGGGACCTCACCCCCTGGATCAGCCCCCTAACGCCTCTCAGAAAAAACCCGGATTTCCCTCCAGGAAACCAACAAAAATCTTTCCTAATTAACTGGCCCCACAAAGCAGTGCTAACTAAACACTTCTTCAGGAATGGGAAATTTCTATCCTTTGAAGAAATAAATAAGGACAACGACCCTGGACTAATATCACACTTTACTTATCTCCAAATCAAACATTATCTCTCCACAGCGGACATGGCAAGTCTAAGGTCCAAAACCCACACGACCCTAGAAATCTTATGCTCAGAATCGAGTCCACAAAGACACAATATTTCAACTCTGTACAACTCCTTATTTGAAGAGGGTTTAGAGTTCTCCACCACATCCTGCCTAGCAAGGGAAAATGATCTCAACCTATCGTTTACCAAAGAAAATTGGGAAACCATTTTCACGTACGCCCATAAAGGCTCACTTAATGTCGCTACTCAGGAGTGCAGGTATAAGATTTTAACAAGATGGTATAGAACACCCAACATCCTACACAAATTTTCCCCCCAGATCTCCAACAGTTGCTGGCGATGTAATGGTGAGGAGGGCTCGTTAATACATATCTGGTGGTCATGCCCGAATATTCAACCTTTTTGGAAAATGGTCCATGAAACCATCTCATCCATCACCCCAGAAAAGTTCAACTTTGACCCAGCCCACTTTCTATTACATCACAACAAAGTCCCTAAAAAAAAATACTTGAAATCCCTAACCATGATCATGATAAATGCCGCAAGACTTTGCATCCTCCGCCATTGGCGGTCTACCTCACTCCCAACGAAAAAAGAATGGTCTATTGAAACCATTGAGGAACTTATAAGCATCTCACAGGAAAGAATGTAAAATTTTACCTCAACCTGGCTTAAATGGATAGAATACAAAGATACTCAGGAATACAAATCTTCCATTGTGTAACAATTATTTTCGAATTTTTGTCAGATAACTTTTCTATTGATCCTTAGATATTTAAAGAGCGCAGGCCCGCTATACAAATACCTCCTTGCCTACTCTTCCCATTTGTTAACATGTTTAACCAATTCTCTGCCTTCTCCCCTCACAACAGGGGTGTGTTTTTTTTTTTGTTTTTTTTTTTCTCTCTTTCTCTCTCTCCTTTCCTTCCCTCTCCCACCTCCTCCCCCTTTATTGATGGAAGCAACCTGGTCTTAGCCTTATATTTGCTCAGATCCTTTAAATGTCCTTTTTTGGATAATTCTGATTATATACTTGTCATTAGGAAACTACATGTTGTATCTATATATAATCTATCAGTTGTTGTAACATTCTCTGTACTCCTTCTTTAACATGTGAAAATATGTTCAACTGAAACCGACTTTGTACAATGCATTGTTGATTATAATACTATGTTCTCTTTCAATAAAAACTTTTGTGAAATAAAAAAAAAATAATTGGGATAGCGACAGGGTAAGTGATAAATGAAAGCTTTTAAGGTATGGAAGGAAAAATAATACATATGCTATAAGCCTTTTTAAAGAATATAAAAGGTAAAAACCTTTCTGCGAGACTGATTTAGTTTCTGTTGTGTCCGAATTGTCGATTAACAAAAAAATTGTACCATATTTAAATGATCTGAAAATGAAAAGAACCGTTGGGGTTGGAAAGAATTTTTTTTTCCAACCAACAGTGAAAATATAAAAGACCATCCAGTCCAAAACTCAGTTTTGTCAACTTAATAATGCAATACAGAATCATCTGGAATAGTGATATAATTAAATATATGAAAAAGTTTGAGATGCTTGAGCATTTTGATCAGGCAGCAGGGATTGAAAACGCTTGTTAGCATATACTGTTAAATCAGTGATGGATTCTGGGACTCCTCTATTCCTGAGATTAGACCTTCTATTTCTGTTGTCCAAATCTTCTACATGCTCTTGTAGCTGTGAGAAGGCAGATGTAAGTGACTCATGTTCTCTGGAAAAGTCATTGAAAGCAATGGACAGTTCATTATGCTTATTTTCTAGCAGGTCAGTTCTTGTGCCAAGTGCTGCAATCTCCTGTGATAATGTGCTGGTGGACTTCTGAATCTCTGTTTGAAACTTATTCAGAAGTTTAGAGCACATGGCTTCAAGACTGACATCTAAGTCTGTTTTTTTACAGAGGAGAGTACTCACTGTTCTCTGTAGAGAATGATTCTTGCGATGGCAGAGGTTGTGGCTGAGCAGGGAACGAAGGTGGAGAGGAGGGCAGCGCACCAGCGCCATTTTTAGACATCCTGTTGTGCTCTTGGGATCTCATGCAATAAAGAGTAAGATTTCCTTGTTTTTGGCTGCTCCTCCTTCCCTTCTTCTTAGCGTTCGGCATGCACAGGTGTTTAATTTACTGGGGGGGAGGTAAATTTAGCGGTTTGCAGGTGATATTTGCCCCGTTTTTGTGGCTTTTAGCTCCCTGTGAGCAGGAGCTCTTGTCAAAAGCTGCTGCTCCGTCCCATGTCGCGCATGCGCCCCCTACTATTTAATATTGATTGATTAATGTTTTATTTTGGTGTGTTTTTTCTATATATTTATAGTGTCTTTTGTTTGATAAATTGCATATCCCCTGAAGAAGCATATCCGCAAAACACGGCGGGCTAATGTGCAATTAATATCTTCATTCAACCTACATCTTACATCATAAAGATCACCTATGTATACCACTGTTATGTTTTATGTATACACATTTTTAACTTTGACTTTAATAAAATTTATATCAAATATATATTTTTCCTTTTTTTATATACTTTTTGTAGGCATTATTATTTTCTAGCACCGTGAAAATCCCTATTTTGCTCTATAATTCCTCCATATTTAAAATTTCTGGGACGTGGTGCCTATTTAAATGGGTGCTTCTCCCTAGTCGTACCAAATTTACTATTTAGGTTCAGACTGTAGTTCCCTGAATGGTCTGGTATGGATATTTGGGGGGAACCCCACATATTTTTTTTTTTTTAATTGAAGCAGGGTTCCCCTTAATATCCATATCAGACCTAAAGGGCCTGGTAATTGAATTTGGGGGGACCCTCATGCATTTTCTTTTATCAATGACTGTTCTCTGTATTACTGGGAGCCGACAATTACATATAGCCGCAAGTGCTTTTAAATTATTTTTTTTCCTTTAGAAATGTCATTTTGTGCAGGGACTATTCTAAACACGGGAAAAATGCACCACTTTACAGGCATACTATACACACCCCCTAGGTATGAAATTTTAATGAATATTTCACTTTTATTGTTTCACTTTAAGCATTATTAAAATCACTGCTCCCGAGAAAACGGACATTTTAAAAACATTTTTTTTGCACTTTTTATGACAATAACTTAGCATATACGCCTTTAAAGTTAACACTTTAGATTTTTCATGTTCGTGTCCCATAGACTTTAATGGTGTTTGGATGTTCGAACAAATTTATTGCCTGTTTGCATGTTCTGATGGGGGGTGTTCGGCTCATCCCTGGTTACCAGCTCCGTGCTAGATTTGGGTGCTGTCAATGTCCTTGCTTCTTTCTGAAACATGTCAACACAGGGTCACATGTCTTCCTCAAGGGGGTTTATATTGGATGAGCTGGAGTGATTGCTTTATATCTATTGGAGATGACAGCATTTTTCTGTAGTCAAGAATTCTACATTTTGTTATAGTTCATGCGGTTATATATTCCCTTTGCCTATTAACACACTGTTGAATCAATAAAGCTCACATAATACTTAATAGCCATTTAAGTGCCCCTTAGGGAATAATTCCCTGATAATAATAAGGACCATGACTTGCATGGTTAAAATACCTAAAATTGCAAACCTAAAAAACAGCGATAAAATTCAGTAAGTTAATACATACTAAGGTGAATCCACCCTGATGTTATGTACAGTACACTCACAATGGGTCAACTACAATTCACCAGTACTAGGGTGCTAAGGGGTACCTAAATAACTATTAAGTATTAGGATGAGTTTTATTAATCCAGAATTTTGTTTACGTATATTCAACACTGGGTAAATAGGCAAAGGGAATATACCCTGTATAACCAAATGAACTATAACAAAATGGAGAATCTTGGGGTCTACAGAAAAATGGGGTCGACAACCAGTGATCCTGTGGCTAAGTGAGTAAATGACCCCTGAAGATAAGTGACATTGTGTAGCTCTTAAATACCTGAGGGAGTACAAGTCAACATTAGAAATCCTGGGGGACCTTAAGTGTGTGCCGTGCAGCCAGAAACTTTATGCAGCGGTGCAGCCAAAAATGAGGCCATTCAGTATTGTTTAGTGAAGCCAGAAATTGAGGAGTCCTTCCATTGTTCAGTTCCAGTTTATTGGAGTATTCCATGCTCCTTATCCCTATCCAAGTTCATTGTTCCAATAAAAACCCTAGAAGAAGCCCTAGATTGTTTTTGAGCCAGTGGAAGAATGCTAAAAATGCTGTGAGCCTGGATGCATGTGCTCTAAAGAGAGAAATAGGACCAAATTCACCAGCCACTCTTTAAGGGATGTGCTACATAAACATAAAATCATGCAGACTAGGGATGAGCTTCATGTTCGAGTCGAACATGCGTTCGACTCGAACATCGGCTGTTCGCCCGTTTTCGGCGAATTCCAAACGTTATGGGCCGTTTGCGCCAAATTCGTGTGGCGCTCACAGCCCACAATGCACTGCGTCATCGCAGTGCATTGCTGGCTCATGATTGGCCAAGCATGCACTGTGACCCCGCATGCTTGGCCAATCACAGCGCCAGCAGCGAGAAAAGCCATGATTGGCCACAGGCATCCAATCATAGCTCAGGCTGTGTAGTACACGCCCCACACTATATAAGGCCGCCAGCGCGGCGGCCTAGCGTAGTGTGTTGGCGTCTGAAGCAGTTAGTGGGTGTTCTGTGTACCTTCAACACAGTACACACCGATCGTTTTCGGCCGATTTTCGATCTTGCTGTTGTGTAGTGGTTGTTGTCTGTGTGCCCTGACCGCAGTATACACCGCTATATTCACCTCACCTATATAGCTAGTGATCTATCTTTTATAATAGAGCTTGCAGTCAGTAGTGTTAGGAGCTTGTGCGTGCTGTCTGCGTGCTCTGTACCCAGTACACACCGCTATATCCACCTACATAGCTCTTATCTATTTGAGCCCACTTGCCATCTGCAGGAGTTATTGGAAGTTGTGTGTGCCTCCAGCACAGCACAGTATACATCTGTATATACCCCTTTATCTCTGGTGTTCTATAAAAAAGGCATCTGCAGGAGTTAGTGGGTTTTTTGTGCCTCCAGCACAATATACACCTGTATCTACCCTTTATTGCTGTTCTCTAATAGAGCCATCTGCAGGGCTTAGTGGGTGTTGTGTGACTCAATTACAGTATACCCCTTTATCTCTGGTATTCTATAATAAAGGCATCTGCAGGAGTTAGTGGGTGTTGTGTGACTCCAGCACAATATACACCTGTATCTACCATTTATTGCTGTTCTCTAATAGAGCCATCTGCAGGGCTTAGTGGGTGTTGTGTGACTCCATTACACTGCTGTTTTACCCAACTCCCTTCAGGCCATTACCATGTCTGGAAGGCCAGCAAGGAGAGGCAGACAGGCGTGAGCCGATAAAAGAGGGCAAGCAGGCTCTGTGTCTAGAGACAACAGTGCTGGTCGTGGACGCGGTGCATTGTCATCAGCATGTGGCCATGGGACACGCTTGTCCTTCTTTTCGGCAACTGGACATGTTGAACCGCAACATGCCAACGACTTGGTAGAGTGGATGACCAAGCCCTCTTCATCCTCCTCATCCTCTCTCACCCAGTCTCAGGGTACTAGCAAAGCAGCTGCCAACGCATCGTCTTCCCTCGTCTCAATGTCATCATCAGTGACTCCTTCCCTAGACCCACCACGTCCTCCTGAGGAGTCTCCTGAACTCTTTGAGCACAGTGTTGGGTACATGCTCCAGGAGGATGCCCAGTGTTTTGTGGGCTCTGATGATGACACTCAGCTAGAGGAAGGCAGTAGCGTGAGCGCAGAGAGAGGGGATGCTCAAGAAGGACAGCAATCTGGCAGTCATGTTCCACAAGCTGCAGCATACTGCCAGGTTTGCTACAGCGATGAAGAGGGAGGGGATGATGAGGGCACTGACTCCATGTGGGTGCCTGGAAGGAGAGAGGAGGAGGAGGAGGAGGCACATGTCCAACGAGGCAGGATGCCCTCCAGGGGCCAGCTTAGGGGCAGCACACCGACTGAATCACACCGCAGAGCTCCGCCTGTGCAGGGCGCTGCCTCTGCGCGTTATTCTAAAAGTTCTTTGGTGTGGGCCTTTTTTGAGACGAGTGCATCAGATCGCACCGCTGCTATTTGCAACATATGTCTCAAGCGTATCTCGCGTGGCCAAAACATCAGCCGCTTGGGCACCACATGCTTGACCAGACATATGTTGACCTGCCATGCAGCTCGTTGGCAAGCGTACCTCAAAGACCCACACCAAAGAACAAAGCGGATCTCTCCTTGCTCCTCATCAGCTGGCATCTCCAACCCCACTAGACCTTCAGTCCTCTCTGAAACCTGCTCTGAGAGGAATGAAGGTGTAGAATTAGGTGTGTCACAGCCAAGTGCTTCCGGGAACTCTGCTAGCGGTACACCCACGTCCGATTATAGCAGGCAAATGTCCCTGCCCCAGCTGCTGGACCGGCGAAAGAAGTTCACTCCCAGCCATCCACATGCCCAGCTGTTGAATGCCAGCTTGGCTAAATTGCTAGCACTTCAACTGCTGCCTTTTCAGTTGGTAGACTCGGCCCCCTTCTGTGAGTTTGTACAATGTGCGGTTCCTCAGTGGCAGGTCCCCAAACGCCACTTTTTCTCACGGAAGGCGATTCCGTCTCTCTACCAGCATGTGGAAGGCAATGTCCTTGCCTCGCTGGACAGGGCGGTCAGCGGTAAGGTGCATATTACTGCTGACTCATGGTCCAGCAGGCATGGACAGGGACGTTACCTGTCTTTCACGGCCCATTGGGTCACTCTTCTGGCAGCTGGGAAGGATGCAGGACAAGGTGTGTTGGAGGTTGTTCCGCCACCACGCCTCCAAAATGCTACTATTGGTTGTGACACACCTCTCTCCTCCACCCCCTCCTCTTCTTCTTCCTCCATGGCCTCTTCCAGTGCTCTGTCCTCAGAACCAGCGGTGCTTCGTAGGCGTTCCAGGGGCTACGCAAGTACGCAGGCAAAACGATGCCATGCCGTGCTTGCGCTGGTTTGTTTGGGGGACAGGAGCCACACTGGGGCAGATGTTTTGTCAGCTCTGCAGGGGCAGGCCGAGAGGTGGTTGACGCCACGCCAGCTTAAGCCAGGAATGGTGGTTTGTGACAATGGCACCAACCTCCTCTCCGCCCTCCGACAGGGACAACTGACCCATGTGCCCTGTGTAGCTCACGTCCTTAACCTGGTGGTGCAGCGGTTCTTGGGCAGGTACCCCGGCTTACAGGATGTTCTGAAGCAGGCCAGGAAAGTCTGTGTGCATTTCCGCCGATCATTTAATGCCTGTGCTCGGCTGGCTGAGCTCCAAAAGGAGTTGAACCTGCCCAAGAACCGCCTTATATGTGACATGCCCACCAGGTGGAACTCAACGTTGGCCATGCTGCAGCGGCTGCACACGCAGCAGAGGGCCATCAATGAGTACCTGTGCAACTACGGCACCAGGACAGGGTCAGAGGAGCTCGGTTTTTTCTCACCACGCCAGTGGGGCATGATCAGGGATGCATGCACTGTCCTGTCACCGTTTGAGGAGGCCACAAGGATGGTGAGCAGTGACAGTGCATGCATCAGTGACACTGTACCTCTTGTCCACCTCTTGGAGCATACGCTGCGTGGAATAATGGACAGGGCACTTGAGGCAGAACAGAGGCAGGAAGAGGAGGACTTCCTTGCCTCTCAAGACCCCCTTTATCCAGACAGTGTTCCTGATGTGCCACCCATCACACAGGAAGAGGATGAGGAGGAGGAAGAGGAGGAGGAGGATGATTGTGTCAGCATGGAGGTGGAGGCTGGCACTCAGCATCAGCAGCAGCAGCAGTCTTGTAGGGATGATTTACAGTCCCAAGAAACACGTGGATTTGTACGTGGCTGGGAGGAGGTAGCTGCGGATCATGTTGTCCTTAGTGACCCAGAGGACTCCGGACCGAATGCCTCAGCTATCCTACGCTGCATGGCCTCCCTGATCCTGCAAAGCCTGCGGAAGGATCCTTGTATTCTTCGGATCAAGGAGAGGGACCATTACTGGCTGGCCACTCTCCTTGATCCACGGTACAAGGGTAAGGTTGCCGACCTTATCTTGCCATCGCAGAGGGAGCAGAGGATGAGACATCTCCGGGAGGCCTTGCAGAAAGGTCTGTGCAACGCGTTCCCAGAGACTGGGAGGTTACAAACTCCTGGTCCTGGACAACATGTTGCTGAGGCATCGGTCAGAAGGAGCGGTGGAGAAGGTGGCCGTCTGACTGATGCTTTCAGACAATTTTTTAGTCCGCAGCCCCAAGGTATGATCGGTTCCAGCACCCATCGCCAGCGTCTGATTTACATGGTGCAGGAATACCTAGGGGCAAGGTCAGACTTGGACACCTTTCCCACCGAAAATCCTCTGGCTTACTGGGTCTTGAGGATGGATCACTGGCCAGAGCTTGTACAGTATGCAATTGAGCTACTGGCCTGTCCTGCATCCAGCGTTCTTTCGGAACGCACCTTCAGTGCTGCTGGTGGCTTTGTTACCGATCACAGGGTGCGCCTGTCCACCGAGTCAGTTGATCAACTGACCTTCATCAAGATGAATCAGTCTTGGATCACCCACAGCTACCAAGCACCTGAAGCTGATGTAACCGAAAAAATTTTTTGGAAATATCACATCCCTTCAAGACTGCCTATGCTGATGCTGAGTGACTGTCCTGTTATGTTGATTGTCTATCCTCTTCCTCCTCCGCTGATATGTTGGAAGAACATTTCTGGTTCTGGGTGATGCCTAAGGCCCAATTTTTCTGCCCCTGTTTAACAGGGGCGTTTAAGTACAATTTTTGATGCAATGCTTTGCAGCAGGGCTAATTCCTGCAATCAAACAAGAGTATATGGGAGAGGTTGCAGTGTGGTGGCACCAGCACCAGTGCCTAAGGCCCAATTTTTCTGCCCCTGTTTAACAGGGGCGTTTAATTACAATTTTTGATGCAATGCTTTGCAGCAGGGCTAATTCCTGCAATAAAACAAGAGTATATGGCAGAGGTTGCAGTGTGGTGGCACCAGCACCAGTGCCTAAGGCCCAATTTTTCTGCCCCTGTTTAACAGGGGCGTTTAAGTACAATTTTTGATGCAATGCTTTGCAGCAGGGCTAATTCCTGCAATAAAACTAGAGTATATGGAAGAGGTTGCAGTGTGGTGGCACCAGCACCAGTGCCTAAGGCCCAATTTTTATGCCCCTGTTTAACAGGGGCGTTTAAGTACAATTTTTGATGCAATGCTTTGTAGCAGGGCTAATTCCTGCAATAAAACTAGAGTATATGGCAGAGGTTGCAGTGTGGTGGCACCAGCACCAGTGCCTAAGGCCCAATTTTTCTGCCCCTGTTTAACAGGGCGTTTAATTACAATTTTTGATGCAATGCTTTGCAGCAGGGCTAATTCCTGCAATAAAACTAGAGTATATGGGAGAGGTTGCAGTGTGGTGGCACCAGCAGCAGTGCCTAAGGCCAAATTTTTCTGCCCCTGTTTAAAAGGGACATGTAATTACAATTCTTGATATAATATTTCACAGGAGGGCCCCTTCCTGTGCCCACCCAGAGTAACAGTGAGGACTTATAGTGTTGTGGCACCAGCACCACAACCACCAAAGGTCAATTTTTCTACCACTGTTCAACAATGGCATGTAATTACAATTCTTGATATACTTGTTCACAGCAGGGCGCTCCAGCGCCCACCAAGAGTCACTTTCAGGGCTTACAATGTTGTGGCAAAACCAACACCTTGTTCCGCCATTTCTGCAGAGCATATAGGGCAGGCCCCTACTTTCAAACATCCAATTTACAAACATCTCCTACTTGCAAACGGAAGGAGACAACAGCAAGTGAGATGAAAAAATATGGACGACAAAACAAATTATACAGGGGTGATAACCCTTCCCCATGTTTTCCAAAAAGCTTAAAAATAGTTTTTTTGACTGGAGCTACACTTTAAAAATGTACCAGTTGAAAATTACAAACAGATTCAACTTAACACAACAAACCTACACAGTCCCTGTCTTGTTTGCACCGCCTGTATACTGCTGTTCTGAGTATATAGGGCCTGGGGGCCACACGCATTTCCTTTTTTTTAATATGGGTACAGGGTTCCCCTTAACCGCTTCCCACCCGCCCTATAGCCGAATGACGGCCTTAGAGCGGGCGGCTTCCTTCACCTGGCCGTCCCTGGACGGCCTGGTGTTTACTTCCGCAATGCGCGCCGCCGCGGCGCGCATCGCGGAAGTTCTGTGTTTGCCGTGTCCCCCGGGGACAGGCAAACACAGATCGCTGTGAACGGCCAATCACAGCGGCCGTTTACAGCGTGATCGGCGTGTCCAATGGAAGATGATCTCATATGTAAACATATGAGATCATCTCTCAGCGCCGCTCTCCCTCCTCACACAGACAGCGTGTGAGAGGGGAGAGAAGAACGGCTGCAGCAGCCGTCAGTGTACAGAAGCAAAAAAGAAAAAAAAGTGTAAAAAAAAGTTTAAAAAAAGTGCTATCCCCCCCCAGAGCCATCCTCCCCCAGTGCCATCCCCCCCAGTGCCATGCCCCCCCCAGTGCCATCCTGCCCCAGTGCCATCCTGCCCCAGTGCCATCCGCCCCAGTGCCATCCTCCCCAGTGCCATCCTGCCCCAGTGCCATCCTGCCCCAGTGCCATCCGCCCCAGTACCATCCACCCCAGTGCAATCCACCCCACCCCAGTGCCACCTGCCCGCAGTGCTATCTGTCCCCAGTGCCATCTGTCATCAGTGCCACGTATAAGTGGCATCTGTCATCAGTGCCACGTGTTATTAGTGCCACATAGTGCCATCTGTCATCAGTGCCATGTATTAGTGCCATCTGTCATCAGTGCCACGTATCAGTGCCATTTGTCATCAGTGCCACCTGTCAGTGTCACGTGCCATCTGTTGTCAGTGTCACGTGTCATCAATGCCACTTATCAGTGCCATCTGTCATCAGTGTCACGCGTCATTGGTGCCACGTATTAGTGCCATCTGTCACCGGTGGCACGTATTAGTGCCACGTATTAGTGCCACGTGTCATCAGTGCCACATATTAGTGCCACGTGTCATCAGTGCCACGTATTAGTGCCACGTGTCATCAGTGCCACGTATTAGTGCCACGTGTCATCAGTGCCACATATTAGTGTCATCTGTCATCAGTGCCACATATTAGTGCCATCTGTCATCAGTGCCACGTGTCATCAGTGCCACGTATAAGTGTCATCATTGCCACGTATCAGTGCCATCTGTCATCAGTGTCACGTGTCATTGTCCTGGTATTTCAAAAGTGTAATAAGTAGTCAACAAGTTAGATGTGTAATTTATGCTTCTAGAACACGTGATGGCACTCCCTGCATGTTGGGCCTCTCTATGTGGCCAGGCTGTGAAAAAGTCCCACACATGTGGCATTGTAATACTCAGGAGGAGTAGCAGAATTTTTTGGGGGGTGTCATTTGTGGTATACACATGCCACGTGAGAGAAATAACCTATTACAATGACAATTTTGTGGAGAAAAATAAAAAAAAGAAAAATCTTAAATTTGCAAAGAATTGTGGGAAAAAAATGACAACATCAAAAAGCTCACTATGCCTCTTACTAAATACCTTGGAATGTCTACTTTCCAAAAAGGGGTCATTTGGGGGGTATTTGTACTTTCCTGACTTGTTCGGGTCACAAGAAGCGAGATAGGCCACCAGTACATCAGATGTGATCAATTTTGTGCGATTCGCACCACAGCTTGTAGACTCTATAACTTTCACAAAGACCAAATAATATCCACTAATTTGGGTTATTTTTACCAAAGATATGTAGCAGTATAAATTGTGGCCAAAATTTATGAAGAAAAATTAATAATTTGCATAATTCTGTCACAGAAACAAAGAAATATGCGTTTTTTTTCAAAATTTTCGGTCTTTTTTCATTTATAGCGCAAAAAATAAAAACCCCAGAGGTGATCAAATACCACCAAAAGAAAGCTCTATTTGTGGGAAAAAAAGGACACAAAATTAATTTGGGTACAGTGTTGCATGACTGAGTAATTGTCATTCAAAGTGTGAGAGCACCGAAAGCTGAAAATTGGTCTGGTCAGGAAGGGTGTTTAAGTGCCCAGTAAGCAAGTGGTTAATATGCGTACAAGACCCAAATAGGCTGGTAATGGGCAGGGAGAGCTACCCATGCCATTTTTCTCAATGATTTTCAACCATATTGCAGGAACCAGATATAACATTAAAACCGCAAGCAGTTTTAAATGGTGTTATTTCCGTTTAATGTCATTTTGTGCAGGGACTGTTCTAAACACAGGAAACACGTGACACTTCACAGGCATACTACAGACACCCCCCAGGCACCATATTTAAAGGAATATTTCACTTTTTTTTTTCACTTTAATCGTCATTAAAATCAGTGCTCCCGCCAAAACGGCCGTTTTTAAAAGTTTTTTTTGCAGTGACCCATGTCCCCTGGGGCAGGAGCCAGGTCCCCAAACCCTTTTTAGGACAGTATCTTGCATATTAGCCGTTAAAATTAGCACTTTTAATTTCGAACGTTCGAGTCCCATAGACTTCAATGGGGTTCTAAAGTTCGTTCAAATTTGGGGTCCGTTCGAAAGTTCTGGTGCGAACCGAACCGGGGGGTGTTCAGCTCATCCCTAATGCAGACATATACACTTACTTCGGTCTTACTTCTGTCTGCCCATAGGATCATCCCAATCCTCAGTCAGGCTCTGGCCAATTTAATTTCCGATATTTCATTTAGATATGGGGTCTACATAACTAGGATGGGACTGGTCCCAAATTTGGGGATGTATTTTTATTTTCATGCTGCAGTGTGCAAGTAGCCTAACTCAGCACCTAGGACAGGTGTGTTGTAAATAGTAGTGCTTTTTTAGACATTTATACTGCTATGATAGCTAACTACATTTTGATGGTGTATGTAATGTATTTAGAGTGTTATTAACCACTTAACAACCGGCCCATAGCCGAATGACGGCTACAGGGCGGTTGTTTAACTCTGGGAGGCCGTCATGTGACGTCCTCCCAGAATTCCGCTTTCGCGCGCCCCCTGGGGCACGCACTCGAGAGCATTCGTGGCATCACGGATCACGGTAAACGGCCGCTCATCGCGGTCGTTTACCACGTGATCGCTCCATCAAATGACGGAGTGATCACTTGTAAACAAACCGGCGTCGGTTCCTCCCTCCCCCTCTCTGTACCGATCGGAACAGTGGAGGGGGAAGAGATTGGTGTCAGCAGCGATGTGGGCTGCATCTGCAGTGCCCACATCGCTGCTCACCGAAATTTAACTCCTCAATTCCCTGCCAATACTCTGCATTACTCTGCATTACTCTGCAATACTGTGCATTACTGTGCAATACCCTGCAACACTCTGCAATACCCTGCAACACTCTGCAATGCTCTGCAACACCCGCCAATACCCTGCAACACTCTGCCAAGCTCTGCAACACCCGCCAATACCCTGCAACACTTTGCAACGCTCTGCAACACCCGCCAATACCCTGCAACACTCTGCAACACCCGCCAATACCCTGCAACACTCTGCAACACCCGCCAATACCCTGCAACACTCTGCAACACCCACCAATACCCTGCAACACTCTGTAACACCCGCCAATACCCTGCAACACCCGCCAATACCCTGCAACACCTGCCAATACCCTGCAACACCTGCCAATACCCTGCAACACTCTGCAATGCTCTGCAACACCCGCCAATACCCTGCAACATTCTGCAATGCTCTGCAACACCCGCCAATATCCTGCAATGCTCTGCAACGCAATACTATGCAACGCCATACTCTGAGATACCCAGCCATACCCAGCCATAGTCGGTGATACCCTGAAATACACAGCCATAGATATACCCCCCCTCCCGCCGCCCTCCGGTGCTTCTACCGACTCGCCAATACGATCAAAGCCAGAATCTTTTTTTTTTTTTTTCAGGCTTCCCAGCTTAGAGGTGAGATGTGGGGTCTTATTGATCCTATATCTCACTGTAAAGAGGACATGTCATGCCATATTCCTATTACAAGGGATGTTTACATTCCTTGTAATAGGAATAACAGTGATCAAAAAATTTATTTTTGGGGAAAGAAAAAGTCAAACTAAAATAAATAAAGTAAAATGAACAATAATTTTTTTTTTTTTTAAAGCACCCCTGTCCCCATGTGCTTGCATGCAGAAGCTAACGCATACGTAAGTCCCGCCCACATATGAAAACGGTGTCCAAACCACACATGTGAGGTATTGCTGCGAACGTTAGAGCGAGAGCAATAATTCTAGCCCTAGACCTCCTCTGTAACTCAAAACATATAACCAGTAAAAAAAAAAAAATCGTCGCCTATGGGGATTTTTAAGTAGCGACGTTTGGCGCCATTCCACGAGCGTGTGCAATTTTGAAGAGTGACATGTTAGGTATCTATTTACTCAGCGTAACTTCATCTTTCACATTATGCAAAAATTGAGCTAACTTTACTGTGTTTTTTTTTTTTTTAAGCACAAAACAGTTTTTTTTCCAAAAAAAAGCATTTGAAAAATTGCTGCGCAAATACCGTGCGAGATAAAAAGTTGCAATGACCACCATTGTATTCTCCAGGGTGTTTGATAAAAAAATATATATAATGTTTTGGGATTCTATGTAATTTTCTAGCAAATAAATGATGATTTTTACATGTAGGAGAGAAATGTCAGAATTGTCCTGGGTGCTCCAGAACGCCTGATGGCGCTCCCTGCATGTTAGGCCTCTGTATGTGGCCACACTGTGTAAAAGTCTCACACATGTGGTATCGCCGTACTCAGGAGTAATAGCAGAATGTGTTTTGGGGTGTAATTTGTAGTATGCATATGCTGTGTGTGAGAAATAAACTGATAATATGACAATTTTGTGAAAAAAAAAAAGTAAATAAAATCTTGATTTGCAAAGAATTGTGGGAAAAAATGACAACTTCAAAAAACTCATCATGCCTCTTACTAAATACCTTGTAATGTCTTCTTTCCAAAAAGGGGTCATTTGGGGTGTATTTGTAATTTTATGGCATGTTAGGGTCTCAAGAATTGAAATAGGCCGTCAGTTCTTCAGGTGTGATCAATTTTCAGATATTGGCACCATAGCTTGTGGACTCTATAACTTTCACAAAGACCAAATAATATCCACCAATTTGTACTTATTTTTACCAAAGATATGTAGTAGTATAAATTTTGGCCAACATTTATGAAGAAAAAATTACTAATCTGCTACATTTTATAACAGAAACAAAGAAAAATTCATTTTTTTTACAGAATTTTCTGGATTTTTTTCTTTTATAGCACAAAAAATAAAAAAACGAGCGGTGATTAAATACCACCAAAAGAAAGCTCCATTTGTGTGAAAAAAAGGACAAAAATTTCATATAGGTCCAGTGTTGCATGACTGAGTAATTGTCATTCAAAATGTGAGAGCACCAAAAGCTGAAAATTGGTCTGGTTATTAAGGGTGTTTAAGTGCCCAGTGGTCAAGTGGTTAAACACAGGACCCTGCATTCACTAATTATTTCTCATTTAAAATAATAATTTGTTAATTATAAACAATATGTATTTTTTCCAACTTTTCCTTTACAGTACATACTGCCACACCATTCAGCCACTGAAAAGGTAAAAATATTAGAGAATTCTAGGTATGGAATTAGTATTAATTATATAATCGCAGAGCTTAACAGAAAATTAATTTGAAAAAAAAAAAAAGGCTTGGCTGTAATTGTATCCATTTATTGATGACAACTGTACACTATGAGGTTATAGAACAAATGTCAGGTGGACAGATTACACTGAGTGATTTTCAAAGATAATACAACTTTGAAATTGATACTCTCAATGACGCTGACAGACTTGCTGAAGAGTCTGGTTCAGATCACTGAGTTTTTATGTGAACTTGAACAAACTATTTCATTATTTCTTACAACACCAACATGGCACAGCAAGGTAACTTTGTGAACATATAAAGGATCATTTTAAATGTTTTTATTATAAGGAATGAGTGAAGTATCATTAGGGGTGAGTAAAGTAACCAATTGAGATCAGAAATCATGGTGGATGTTCACAGGAAAATTAGTAAACAGCTTTTTTGCAGATGTGAGTTTAAGGGCCAGTTCACACTGCTGCGATGCAGGAACCCTGCAAATCCACTGCACTCCCGTATCACATGTCTCCCTGTGGCAGTTCACACTGCCCTATGCGAACTGCTGGGAGTGTCAATTAAAAGTTAATGACGGGGGGCGTGTCCGGCAGCCGACCTGGAAGGACGCACATTCTGAGTGCTCTCCTCCAGCCCGCCGCTACAAGGCACTAAATCGGGGATTCACCTGCGCCTTATGGGGAGATCGCGGGCCACTCGTTCCTCCTCACTCCGGGGAACGCCTCAGCCTCCACCGGGACCCTCCGCGGCCTTTAAAAACTACTTCCAGCCGCCCGAGGCCTTGCCGGGCGGCGGAAGCAAGATGGCGCCGGACGGCGCGGACCCTCACGGACGGGCTCCTCCGGCCCCCTCTGCACTCCGGACGGATGCCGCATATCAGCCCCCGCTCCCCCCGGAGCCCGCGGGGGAGCGGGAAGCCTTCTGTCACCCCTCGGACCCTGCTCTGGACTGCCGGGAGGCCCCGGAGGGGCCGGCCAGGGATCCACTCCTCGCGCTAGGCCGCAGTGACAAGATGGCGCGGATCGGGCGCCCGACGTCCTCCCAGGTACGCCAGCCCTCTCCCCTGCCTGCAACCGCACAGCCCCTGTCCCAGCCTGCCTTCTCCCAGGACGTTTTGCAGGGCAGGCAATGTTCAGGAGAGGCCACCCAGGGCTCCCCATCCCCCACTCCCCCCTCTGTGCTCTGGGGGGAGCGGGCCGCGGATCCACCACCCTCCCTGCTGGATACCCAGTGCTCAGAGGCCTTCCCCCGCCTTCTACGCTCAGCTCCTCTCCCGAGCACGGCCCTCAGCTCATCCCTGTCCCCCCCATCCCTGGTCACTTTGGAGGACTCTCGGGAGTGCTCGGACTGTCTCCCTAGTGGGGACGCTGGAACACCCCTGGCGGCTGTGGGGGGGGCCCCGGTGACATGGCCGCGGCCTGCCTCTCCTAAGGCGCAGAGGCCCCCCCGTTCTCGGGACTCTAGCGAAGTCAGGGTCCGCTCAGATGTCACCCCCTCCTATGCCCAGGTGGCCCGGGCCCCTGGCCACCTCCGAGGAACTGCCCAACTGGACCCCTCACCCTGCCCCCCCCATGCTACCTCCTGGGCTGATCCCAGGGGACCTCTGCCATCGTGGCCCCCCTCTCCCACCCGGGAACTGCAGCGGGGTGAGCCGCCCCTCCACTCCCAGCCCTCCTTGTCTTCATCCCGATGCCATGAGGCCGTCCGCCCTGACTGGCAGCTATACCTGCAATCTATGCCAACGAAAGAGGACTTTAAACAGCTTATTACGGAGGTACAGGCCACTTGCCGCGCTGAGATTCAGTCCCTGCACACTGGCCTCAAACATCTATCTGACCGTGTGGAGATGGTGGAAGAGGAGGTCCAGGAGACCAAGCTGGCAGTCCACCGTGCTCAGGTGGAGACCTCGGACCACCGCCTCCTGCTTCGGGATATGCAACGCCACGTAGAAGACCTCGACAATAGAGGCCGCAGAAACAACATCCGCATTCGCGGCCTGCCTGAGTCGGAGGGCGCTGAGGAACTTCAGTCTTCACTGCAAACGCTATTCAACGAGATGTTGGGGGAAGACCCGGATAAGCACATTGAAATGGATAGAGCCCATCGGGCCCTGAGACCCAAAGGCCCGGCCTCCAAACCCAGGGACGTTATCTGCAGAATTCACTCCTTCCCGCTCAAGGAAGACATTATGCGCAAGTCCCGCACCATCCGAAATCTGGCCTTCGATAACTCACCGATTCAGCTTTATCCGGACCTCTCCTGGATCACACTCCAAAAACGGAGGCTGTTGCAGCCTCTTCTCAGAGCCCTGCAGGATAAGCACGTTTTATACAGATGGGGCTTCCCCTTCAGCCTGACCGCAAGACACCAAGGAAAATCGGCAACTCTCCGCTACCCGGAAGATCTTGTCCCCTTTTGTGACACTCTTGACATCCCTGTCCCCCATCTGCCTGATTGGGATCTGGTCGCCTCTCCCCCTCCGATGCCGGTGATCTGGCAGAAAGTCCCTTCAGCCAAACGGCGCAAAGGCCCGGATCCCCACCGCGGGTCACCCAAGCGTGACTGAAGTACTGGCCCTGTCCGACGGACGTCTCCCCTCTACGGTTTTTTCTTTCCCCCTGTTTTTGGGGTTTTGCTACTTTTTTCCCCCCGATTGCCGGAGCTACATGATTTTCCAGTTTTTTTTTTCTCGGGCTGGCCTAGGTTGAGTCTCGAACCGGATCGACTCCCGGGTTACTGCCCCCCCCTGTGGTTTTCCACTTGTTGGTTCCTTTGGTGGAGTGGACTGTTGGTGCCTCCCTAACCCGACTTTTATTTTATTTTTGGGTTGGGGAGTCGATAAGGAACCGAGCGGATCCGGTGTCCCTATAGGACCTCCGGACCTGTTACTTGACAATGTTTTCTTTTATCTTGTACTGTGTTTCTGTCTCTCTTTTTTCCTCTCTCTCTAGGCTCTTTCCTCTTCTTGTTTTCTCAGGAGTGCCATGCCAGTGGTCCTCTCGGTCGCCGTCTCTCCTCCGGTGGTCGCCGCTCCTCCCGAGGCACCTGGGCCTCCAACGGACCGAGCTAAGTATGCCCTGTGCTCTACCCCTACTTGACCATGGCTAAGATCCTGTCCCTTAACGTTCATGGCCTCAACTCCAACAAAAAGCGGCATCTGGCACTTAGGGAGTTTCGACAGGCGGGAGCGGACATAGTAATGGTCCAGGAGACGCATTTCAACCGGGGAGACTCCTTTGCGTTTGTCTCCAGGCATTTCCCTCAGGTTTACCAGGCATTCAACCCGCGGAAGAGGGCAGGAGTAGCCATTCTTTTCCGGCAGGGAGTCCCCTTTACTTGTACCTCTGTGCACCTAGATCCACGGGGCCACTACATTATACTCCGTGGTCTGTTCTCTACGCCCCCAATGTCCATCAACATAATTTCTTATCTAAGGTGTTTTCCCGTTTGTTTAAGACGCCCCCCGGGCTCCTGGTGATAGGGGGGGATTTTAACCTTACTCAGTCCGCACTCCATGATCGCCTGGTGGTGGGCCTCCGGACGCCTCAGGCTAGGACCTTGAGAGACTCCAGGCTCTTCCGCCAAATTACCAGACGGCGGGGTCTTTTTGACGCCTGGCGAGCTTTGCACCCGCAAGACCGCCAGTACACCTTCTTCTCCGCTCCCCACGGCACGCACTCGCGCATTGATCACTTTTTTGTTAATAACACGACACTGCGGGCGGTCCAATCTGCAAATATACTCCCCATCTCCTGGTCAGATCACGCCCCCATAACTCTGACTCTAGCGCTGGACTCCCCCCTTTATAAGCCCTGCACCTGGAGGCTGAATAACTATCTTCTACAGCATGCTCCGGCAAAGGCAGAGCTGGAGTCTTCGCTCCGGCACTACTTTGTCGAGAACGACACCCCAGACATTTCCCTTACTACCCTTTGGGCCGCGCCCATAAGGCTGTCATCCGGGGGCGCTGTATAGCTCTGTCTTCAGCCTTGAAGCGGGACGCACGGACCGCCAGGTTGCTGGCGGAAAAGCGACTTAAGACCCTTGAGGCCCGTCTCTTGGTCTCCCCCTCTGTCCCCACCCTTAAGCGAATCGTCCAGACTAGGCAGACACTTCGGGACCTGGCGTTGGGATCGGTTGAGAAAGCTTTGGTCCGCTTACGACAACTGTACTATGACAAGGGGAACAAGGCACAGTCGCTACTGGCCCGGAAACTGACGGACCGTACGGTGACCTCTGCCCCGGCCCAAATTAAAAACAAGGGGGGGACCTTTTGACTCACCCCCAGGCGATAGTGGATGCGTTCGCGGACTATTATACTGACTTGTACAACAGACCGGACATCCCCCACAATCCCCCGACCTCGGACCAGTCCGCCCGCATTACCCAGTACTTGGACACTATAGTCCTACCCCGACTGCAAGCCGCAGACCTCCGAGAACTGAATGCCTCTGTTACTGAAGAGGAGCTCTTGGAGACTGTGAAGACCCTCCCTGCCCACAAGTCCTCGGGATCGGACGGGCTCCCCTATGAATACTACAAGGCGTTTATACCCCTCTTAAGCCCATACATGACCAAGCTTTTTAACTCCTTTCTCCAGCAGACCCCGGTCCCGACCGACATGCTAGGCTCGTTTATCTCCCTTATTCCCAAGCCAGACAAAGACCCGACGGTTTGCGCTAGTTACCGACCTATAGCCCTGCTGAACGCTGATTTGAAAATCTTTACGAAGCTTCTAGCGAATCGCCTTAACACAATCCTCCCTTCCCTAATACACAAGGACCAAGTGGGATTTGTCCCCTTGAGACAGGCAGGGGATAACACTAGAAAGATCATTGATCTTATTGACGTGGCGAATAGGGATAACCTAGGATCTTTGGTTCTCAGTTTGGACGCCGAGAAGGCGTTTGACCGCCTCACCTGGCCTTTCATGGAGGCCACGCTACACCGCATGGGCTTCCGGGGCCCGTATCTGCGAGCGGTGCGGCACCTCTACACCACCCCCTCCTCGCAGGTTAAAACCCCCTTCGCCACGTCCTCCACTTTTACTATCACTAATGACACCCGCCAGGGCTGTCCGCTCTCTCCTCTCCTTTTTGCTCTATGTGTGGAGCCTCTGGCGGCTGCCGTTCGAAGCAACCCCGATATTCGGGGGATCCCGGTCAGAGGCAAGGAATTCAAGATTTCGCTCTTCGCAGATGACGTTATCCTTACCTTGGCTCAGCCCGGGATCTCACTCCCCAACCTCCACTCCGAGCTGGACCGCTATGGGGAACTCTCCGGCTACAAAATTAACCCGTCTAAATCGGTGGCCCTCCCCCTAAACATGGGGGCGTCCGAGACGACCCGCCTACGCTCCGCTTTCCCGTACAAATGGGAAAGCTCTTCCCTTAAATATCTGGGGGTCCTCCTTACACCATCATTCCACTCCCTGTATCAGGCTAATTTCCCCCCCCTCTTTCGGGCGATTAGGGATTTACTACGTAAATGGAAGGCCCACCACATATCGCTCATAGGACGGATCACGTCTATTAAAATGGTGATCCTCCCCAAGCTCCTCTATCTGTTCCAGACATTGCCGATCCCAGTCCCGTACGCACAGTTACGCGCGCTCCAGAAGGACCTGTTGAAATTCGTATGGAACTACAGAAAACACCGGGTCCCGAGCTCTGTCCTGACGGCCTCGCGCTCTGACGGCGGTTTGGCGTTCCCTGACCTAGTCCGCTACTACCAGGCCACTCAGCTGCGGGCCATAGCTTCCTGGTTTCCGCAGAAGTCTTATAATAGGTGGTCGGAGATTGAAAAGATCTGGCTAGCTCCTATACATCCGAACAGCTTCTTATGGGGAGCGAGGACTGATATAGATTTGGGTCGACTACTGGGGCCGATGGCCCAGCTTCGTTTCCTCTGGCGGAAGCTCTCCCGCGACCACAGCCTCCACTCGGAGTCCTCCCTACTGACCTCCTTCCTCTATAACCCGACTATACCGACCAGCTTGACCCACCGGATGTCCTGGCCTTGGGCCTCGCGTGACCTGTTCCACTTAGGGCACCTAGTGGACCCCAGAACACGACGGCTGTTGCCCTTCTCGGAGCTCCAGGCTAAGCATGACCTCCCCCATCAGACGTTCTACAGCTACCTACAAATTAGGCATTTTGCACAATCTAGGGCCCCTCACTTACGGTTCTCCCCGCCCTCTCCCTTTGAACAGATAATCCTGGCAGGACGGGATCGCAGAGGGTTGATCTCCGACATATACCGCGTCCTCAACGCATACCACTTTCAAACGAAGGGGAAGCACTCCTACATGAAACGCTGGGAGGGGGAATTGGGTGAGGAGCTCCCCCTTGAGACCTGGCAGGCGGTGTGGCGCCAGGCAGCCAAATCCTCTCTGTGTACATTGTACAAAGAGAATTTCTACAAAATTCTTTTCTTCTGGTACCAGACCCCGGATATTCTCCACAGGATATACCCCTCTGCCTCGGATCGCTGCTGGCGATGTCTGAGGGAGCGGGGCTCCCTGTTCCATATCTACTGGGCCTGTCCCCTGATTGCCCCATACTGGCTTACGACCCGTGAGCTGCTCCAGCGTCTATTCGACGTTCCTGTACCCCACTCCCCCAAATTTTTCTTGATGGGCCTGTCCCAACCCGCTCTGACTAGGCCGGGCCGGAAGCTCCTTCGGCACATCCTGACAGCGGCCCGCTGCTTGATAGCCCTTAACTGGAAGAATCCACTGCCCCCATCTAGGGAGGCCCTTTACTCCAGGATCAAGGACGTCGAGCTCATGGAGAAGATGACTGCCAGGATGAGGGACAGGCTTGAAGAGCATGACCTGGTCTGGGGGAGGTGGCGGCTGCTGGAGGATTGATGGTGTACCGGTGTGGACATGGTGAAGTGGATCGTTGGCACTCTATTTCTTTTTCTCTGTCTTTCCCTCTTTCTTCCCTTCTCTTTCCTCTCTTCTCCTCCACTCTTCTCGTTCGCACTAATGATGGTCCTTATTTTGTTTTAAGTTTGGCATGTAAGTTACGCAGCAGACCCCGGGTGGCCTTTCGGATTCCAGCACGGATAACTGACTTTTGGTGTCTTCCGTCCTGCTGTGCATCCTGGGTCGGTTGGTCTGATCCCGCTGTATTTCCCGGTACTGTACTTTTCTGCACTCCCCACTTACGTTGGGCCTCCTGTGTTCTGGAAGCCATGTTACTATTGCTGTATGCCTGCACTACTACTTTTGTTATGCGACCACGAAAACTTAATAAATTGTTATTTGAAAAAAAAAGTTAATGACACCCCCAAATCAGTTTGCATATCGCAGTGCAATCTGCAAATTTGGGCAGAAATCGGATCGAATGGGTGTAAATACCCATGCGATCCGATTCTGCTGCGGACCAAAATAAGGGTCCTGTTCAAGTTTGGTCTGAATGCGATGCAAATTCAGCCATACTATCTTTATGGCTGAAATCGCATCGCACAGAGATCGCATGTGATTTGTACTGCAGTGCGGTGCAAATCACATCTCAGCAGTGTGAACTGTGTCTAATATTGATATTTGCCTTATTTGAAAGTTTACCTGAAATCCCATTGTATAGAAACCAAACAGCAAAGTTAAAGTGCAAAAGAGATTGGATACTCCCCCTATAAGTTTCTCTGCACACAGGGCTGGCTCTTTTTCCTAGTTTGTGGACTGTGTAGAATGGGTGAATGAAAGTAATGGCTGCTTTAGGGAGGCAATTTAGCATCAATGTATGAAAAGGACTCCTTTGTTACTGTACTATTTGGATCCTCTGGGTGCCATTTTTATTTTTAAAAATGGCTTATGGCTTTTGGCATCTAAAAATTTAGACCAGCCTTTTTCAACCAGGGTGCCTTGAGGTTTCTTCAGGGATGCCTTGGCAAAATGCCTAAAAATTGCCCAAAAATGTATACAAGCCAGCAGGTGGATCAAGTCTGCCTTTTAGTTACACAGACCAAAAGGTTTTTATTGTGCACCATTTTGACCTTCCAGCACCGGCATCCTAACAACCAAATATGCCATCAGTGTTGATAAAATGGGTGTTGATCGCCTGCACAGCATCCCTTCCCTGCCCCTCTGCATCAACACTGGGGTCACATTAGCTGAGCGATGGAGAGAGGTTAAAACTGGAATATTAATCAGTACTAGTTGCAAAGTGCATTGGCTTTGGAAGAATAAATCACCTCTAAGGTTAGGTGTCCTATGTGTGCCAATGCTGTCATATTATATAAAACTATTATAATAATTTTTAACATTGTAGTATGGGGTGCCTTGAAACTGTCCATAATTTTAAAGGGTGCCTTGAGATTGTCCAAAATATTAAAGGGTGCCCCTTTACCTGTGCATTTACAAAACAAATTTCACAGCAGGTAACCAGGCTGTGTTTGCACTGGTATTGGTACCATGAATAGAAATAACAGTTTATGGAATAATATTAAAATTTGGCACTCTTATCAAAGGGCTTGTATATAATATTTTGCACCTTTTTGTGTGCCCCGGCAAAGAAAAAAAAATGGCAAACGGTATTGCTTAGAGATCCCACACCACTTAAAACAAATTAAATATACCCTGTCACCAGACCATAAATGTTAACAACAAACTTACCTTATGATTATATGCACATTTAATGATTTTTTATGCATGTCTTTACATGTACCCCCCACCCCTCCTCTTTTTTGTAGACATCCAAAAGCTCTACGACCACTGCTGGGAGCTGCTGCCTTGGATTTGATGTCAGCATCTCAGGCAGAACTAATGCTGTGACTCATGACACATGTGTATTTTCCTTAGCTTTTTCCTTGGATGCTAAATAAAAGGTTACATAGAAAGGACAGGGGATGGGTGGAGTTCTTTGCCAGCACAGACCATAATCAGAAGGTTGCAGAAGAGAGTGCTATAATGTGTAAAGAAAGAGGGGGGTTATGCCAAGAAATAGACTCTTCTGAAAAAGTGATAAAAAAATAAAATAAAGAGACAATGTCAAAAGAAAAAGTTAAATAAATAAGAAAAAAAAAAGTGCCCCCATCCCTCAGTGTTTGTCCCTTTGGTCTGGGATTCACTTGAGCACAAATAAGACAAGATTTAATTACAGTTTCTTCCATTCATGATCATATTTTGGGAACTCTCCCTGTAAATGTTTTGGTATTACAGGACGCAGAAGCCCATTTAAATCATGACACAATATCCGTTTTCACAAAGGGAGATTTTAAATCAACCTAATAAGCAGATAAGGAATGATCCTTTTTCTGTTCTTCTGCAAAAGAGGGGATCTGTGTGTCTGTCTTTCTGACTACATTCACTGAAACTGGTTCAGATGGAATCTCTGACTGCTCATTGACATCTGCTTATTTTGCTAATGTGTCAGCCTCCCTGTTACCAATGCTTAATTCATTATTCTCTTTCTTATGAGCTGGTACCTTCACAATTGCATAGACACAAGGGTTTTTCTCTGCTAATGTAAAACTTGATTCTAGTATTTCTCTATCTGCCAAATCTTTGTTTGAATTGTCTAAAAAACCTCTTCTTTTCCAAATTGGCAAATTGTCAGTAAGAGAGCGCACAACATACGAACTGTCACTATAAATTGCTAGTGGACCTTGGTTTTCTTCATTGTCTACTGTCAGCGCTGTTTCTATAGCTAAAAGTTCTGCTTTTTGTGCTGAAAAATGTCCTGAAAGTCTGTGTTCTATTTTATAATCTCTTTTAGGAAACTAGATTGCACAGCCCGAAAAATACTCCCCTGAAATACAGTAATGTGAACCATCCACAAACACTGGTTCATCAGTATTCTCTGCTTCTCTTTGCAACAGAGGCAAATAGGCATCCTGGACTTCACATGAACACTCATGTTCTAGTCCATTATATTCCATCAATTGAGGGAGTCCGTATCTGGCATTAAGTTCAACGTGGATCTCTTTAGGTGATAACGCCAACAACCATTGTGAATATCTTTGATTAGAAACACCCTGAATATTTTTCTCAAGGGAAACTTCAGGATGGAATGCAGTGTTTTAAATATTTGGTTAAATCCTACAATGTGATGAGTTGCCTTCACTGCATAGTGAACTCCTACCAATTGTTTTACGCGTGTGTCAAAACTTCTCTCAACTGGAGTTAAAATCCTCCTTGTAATTGTAAACACTGAAGAAATAGCATTTTCAGATGTATGCACCTGCAAAGCAAATGGTGCTTGCCTTTCTACTGTAGCTAGGGCCGGTGCTATTTGCAAGTCTTTTTTCAAAGATTCAAAGGCCATTTGCTGTACTTCTGTTCAAAGGCCAAAACTATTTTCCTCATTGGTTTTTAGAAGATCGTACAAACAGTTTTTCATTCAGCAAATGACTCAATGAACTCTCTGGAAAAATTCAGTAATCCTAGCAATTGTCTTAGTGCTTTAAATGTTGTTGGTACAGGAAGTACTGCAATAGCACCAACCCTTTCTTGCAGAGTTTGACTTTTGCCCGGACTGATCTGAATACTGAGAAACTTGACCTCGCTTTTCATGAGCTGAACTTTCCGAGTACTTGAGACCTGCATCTTGCAGCAAATCAAACAATTCTACTAAAAGGATCAAATGTTCTTCCTCACTTTCCGATAACAACAAGATATCATCCACATACTGCAAATTTGCAGTCTAGCTTAGAAAATGTTGATAAAACTTTCACTAAGGACTTGATAAAATATGCTAGGACTTAGATGCAGGCATTGCGGAAAATGATTGAAGGTATATTATTCATTCATGAATGAAACTGTGAATTTATATTGACAACTTTTGGTCAAAGAAATCGAAAAAAATCCGTTAGCAACATCAAGCACAGAGAACATGTTAGCTTTAGCGTCAATTCGAGACATTATGTTAGGTGTTTCTGCAACTATCGGGGCACAATTTGGGGTATATTTATTCAGCATTCTGAGGTCTACCAGAAGCTTGAAAGAACCAGGGTTGTCTCGTTTAGGTACCACCTATAACGGATTGTTTGTCACTAAATTTGTTTTCCTAATAATACCCTGTTACAAAAGTTATTTTATGACAATAGATACTGGTTCAATAGACTCTGGTGGCAATTTGTATTGCTTCTGAGCTGGTGGATCCCACCCTTGCACATCTAATTCTAATGTCTTTGAATAAACCCGACTTGTTTTTACCTTGGCTCCATAGATTTGTGTATTATTTGGCCAATTGTTTCAGATTTCGATTGTCAACAATATCTGGCCATTTATGGTCTTCAACGATCCCTTCTGTAAAACAGATGCTGCCGACTTCACAATAATCTCCTGGGTCAATTTCCACAGGTTTACGATTAATGGAACCTTTCCAGATAACACCGTTACCTGGATCAATTATCCAATCTCTTTGTTGAATGATATCTATTCCAATAATATTCTTGGCACCTGGAGAATACCAAATATCGATTTCAGTATCCAAATAATCAGGAATTTCAAATGAAACTTTTTTACACTTTGACGTTTTTGAGTTACGTCATCCGTTAAATCCAACAACTGTGCAAATTGCTGAATTTGTCAAAAGATGCAATTTTACACCTGTAATCGATATTTTGCCACATGTATCGATTAGAAAGCTGAGTTTTTGACCATTCAATTTTGCTTTGATACAAGGGCATCCACATTTATCTAGACTTATTGGTGTAACATATTCTAGACAATGAGACTTTATTTCCCTTTTATTATTTTGTAGTCATGGGGTAGGCAGTAATGCATTTGAATCACCAGTGGCTGATTGCAAGTTATTTTCATTCATGCCAGTGCTGACTGATAATTCTCTGATTTGTTTTATCAGAGGAGCATAAGGAGAAGAAGATTGAGTTACATTTGTACGAGGAGGACAAGATGGTTCAAGTGGTATAAGTTAATTTTCTTTACCATATTTCTTGAATCTTTCATCTGCATATTCCTTAAGAATATTTTTACATGGATAGCGTAAATGGCCTGGTTTCTGGCAATAATAAGTGATGGGCTCTCTCTGTCTCACTTGCTTGAACCTGTCACAGTTACCAGGAGCTGTCCATCCTGTCTTCGCTGTTGCCTGACTATTCTGTTTAAAAGTGTAATTTTGAACCAGAGCTATCCTGGACTTAAAACTGCCCTGTTTCATTTGTCTTCTAACTTTATCAATGAGACTTGATGCTTCTGATAAACAATCTTTTCTTTATCAGGACACCTTCGCCCATTGTACATAATAACAATTGTAATCTGAATCGTCACTGTGTATCTCCTGTCCATTGTCATCAACGATAGGTGACTTTGTTAGTCGTCTAGCATAATGTGCAGGTAACCAAAGATAAAATATATGATTATGCTGTTCGTCCTTGTGCCCAAAGATGACTGTCATTTGGATAAAAAAGACACATCTTTAAACTCTAGCTTACTTTCTTTAGTTAATTCATCAATAAATTCCATGACTTTTACTCACCGTATTTAGAATTTCTTGTCTTTAGCCGGCTCAGTTTCTTGGACCTTTCATCCTCGTCTGATGGAACACTAACGCCTCTTTCTAGGTTCTTTTATCGTTTTTTGAGACGTGATCAATCAGGAAAATGTGTTAGTCTACCCTCTTTGACAAGGAGTAGGAAAAGAAACTGGCTGGCTTTAGCCAATGTAGAATGCATGAGAAAACTTCTCACAGACACATGTAATGTCAATAGTGTATTTTGTAGGCGTTTTCAATAGCCAGGCTGCCTTAAAACAAAGTGTGAGTTTATTTGATCACACTTGGCATCAACTTGAAAAAAAATAGAGTTAAAACTTTATAAAGCTTGTTTGTAGAAAAGCAAAAGATATTATGAACAAAAACTGGGTTCTTGCTTTCTCAGAGAGGTTTCTTGTTAGAACAGCTGTTAGGAGTTAGGCTGTATATAGGCCTAAAATAAGAAAGAAGTCTGCTTCAGTGTAAAATGTAAGTGTCTCCTCTGTGTGTGTGTGTGAAGAAGTGTGTTCTTAGTAGGGATGAGCCGAACACCCCCCTGTTCAGTTTGCACCAGAACCTGCGAACAGACCTAAACTTCGTGTGAACTTTAGAACCCTATTAAAGTCTATGGGACTCGAACGTTCACAATCTAAAGTGCTCATTTTAAAGGGTAATATGCAAGCTACTGTCCTAAAAAGTGTTTGGGGACCTGGGTCCTGCCCCAGGGGACATGGATCAATGCAAAAAAAAGTTTTAAAAAGGGCCGTTTTTTCAGGAGCAGTGATTTTAATAATGATTAAAGTGAAACAATAAAAGTGTAATATTCCTTTAAATTTCGTAGCTGGGGGGTATCTATAGTATGCCTGTGAAGGGGCGCATGTTTCTGGTGCTTAGAACTGTCCCTGCACAAAGTGCCATTTGTGCAGGAAAAAAAGTCTTTTAAAATCACTTGCGGCTATATTGTTGGGGTCATTCATTCATTGATAAAAAAAAAAAAAAAAGAGCGTGGGGTTTCCCCTAAATTCAATTACCAGGCCCTTCAGGTCTGACATGGATATTAAGGGGAACCCCGTGTCAAATTTAAAAAAATTGACGTGGGGGTCCCCCTAAATATCCATACCAGACCCTTCAGGTCTGATATGGATATTAAGGGGAACCCCGCATCAAATTAAAAATAAAATTGACGTGGGGGTCCCCCTAAAAATCCATATCAGACTCTTTATCCGAGCACGCAACCTGGCAGGCCGCAGGAAAAGAGGGGGGACGAGAGAGCGCCCCCCCTCCCTCCTGAACCATACCAGGCCACATACCCTCAACATTGGGAGGATCCTTTGGGGGTCTGTGACCCCTCAAAGCACCTTGTCCCCATGTTGATGAGGACAAGGGCCTCATCCTCACAACCCTGGCCGGTGGTTGTGAGGGTCTGCGGACGGGGGGCTTATCAGAATCTGGAAGCCCCCTTTAACAAGGGGACCCCCAGATCCCGGCCCCCCCTGTTTGAAATGGTAAGGGTGTACCCCTACCATTTCACAAAGAAAGTATAAAAATGGTTAAATAAGACAAACACACTTTTGAAAAATTCCTTTATTAAAAAAAGATTCCAGCGGTGCTAATCCACTCTTGCTATCCAGCGACGAATACTGCTCCTGAAAAAACGTCAGTTTTTAAAACTTTTTTTGCATTGATCCATGTCCCCTGGGGCAGGACCCGGGTCCCCAAACACTTTTTAGGACAGTAACCTGCATATTACCTTTTAAAATTAGCACTTTAGATTTCTCCCATAGACTTGTACAGGGTGTTCCGGCTTTTCAAATTTGCTGCGAACAGCCCAAATTGTTCACTGTTCGCTGAACAGGCGAACAGGCAATGTTCGAGTCGAACTCGAAGCTCATCCCTAGTTCTTAGTCTTGTGTTACACTGTTCTTTATACCATTTCAAATCTACAAGTCAGTAAAGTGCAGCTATTGCCATATATAGCTTGGAATAAAGATGAAATGATTGTAGTAATGATTATTCTAAATATTCACTTTGCTAATAGCTGACATGTCTTTTAGGCTTCTTTGATTGACAGAAACACATAACAGTATTATATAAAAAAAAAACCTAAGGTGCTGACCTTCTGCTAGATGACCACTTCTTGTAATGGATACATTCTTTAAGTAACAGAAATTCAGTTCTGTATCAAAACTTACAAATGCAAAAAAAACTATAATTGAATATATATATATATATATATATATATATATAATTTCACACACATTCTAACTAGCTGACTAATTAAAGAGGAAGTAAACCCCACCAAAAAAAATCGTAATTTTCAATTGTTTCTATTCTACTAAACATCAGCATTCATGCGATCTATATATTTCCGCAAAACGAGCGTTATAAATACCTTTTTTCTAATTTTTAAAAATCTGTGCCTTCCGGGTATCGCCCGCGCCATTGCTACGTCTGGTTTTCCTCTCCTTTGCGGACATCATTTCCGCCCTTAGTTTGATTCCCCTCAAGAAATCTCTCGCATGCACCGTAGCGTCATAACAATCCTAACCAAGCCTCGATCTCGGTTGCCGTTACTAAGGCAACAAAGCATTTCATGTATGAAATGCAGATCAACGCTGTGCCCAATATAGTAAACAGTCTAGCTGTTTTACTATATATACACATAGACGTGCATTGTCATTACAGCGCTCTTCTATAATAAAATATAATAAAATAAAATAAAAATCTCATAACCATTTAAAAAATATTCCAAATAAAGAAATAAAAAAAATATGTTTATTTTCCTCTTATTTTCCTTTTATATACAGCCACACAGTACAATAATAAAAAAAAAAAATATATATATATATATATATGTATAATGTGTGTCTATATTTAATTTATATTTTTTGTGTGATTGTTTATATATATATATATATATATAATTTATATGGAGAGATCAAATTTAAATAAATATAACATATTTTTTTTTAAGTTGAGGTATATTAAGTGTATGAACTAATTAAATAAAATTGAATTTTGAAAATTCATGTTTATTGTATTATTAATTTAGAATATTTAAATTTTTTTTACTTATATATTTAAGTTATTTAGATAGCGCCATCAATTTACATATACATTGTACATTCACATGAGTCACTAGCCTCAAGGAGTTTGCAATCTAAGGTCCCAAACTCACTTTCTTAAATACGAGGGACTATTTAGAGAGGATACAATTACCCAACCAGCGTGTCTTGGGAGAATAATAATTTTAATCAACCTTAATAAAAAAAAGGTACATATATTATTAATAATGCAAATGTAAATGTTCTAATTGACAAACATATACATCTAAAAATTATTGTTTATATCAATAGAATATATTAATTCTTTGTTATGTAGTCTATAATATGATCAAATAAAATATAATTTAATTTTGTTTAAATTTCTTTTTAATTTTTGGTTTTCTATATACAACATTTAATAATGCTTCTATTATTCTTTAATTAAATTTAAAAAACACTATTTTCACTTAGATTAAGGAGCAGTAGATTGTACATTCATCTTTTGCACTTGTTAACAATTTTTCTTTATGATGTAAATGAGGCTCATTGTTTAAGTGTGCATACAAAATTAGGTGTCTAGTAGACAAAGCGACTCCAGCATAGGTATTACAATTTTTTTTTTCTGTTTTTGAGCCAATCAGTGGTAGCTCTTATCCAAGTAGCCAATAGTAATCGTTTACAACCATTTCACTTTAAGTAAGACAAGCCTTGGACATTTGTTGAGGTACACTGTGGTAGACGAACGGCCCTTTGGAAAGTGGAAATAGAAACACATTTTCCATCAAAATTTTAGAGTACCGTGGAAGACTAACAACCCACCGTAGAATCCTTCTTTCATAGGTAAGAAATATTTCCTTTTTTTAAATTATTTATTTATTTTATTCATCAAATTGTTAAAATACATGTAGTTAAACAATTTTATGGTTAACGACTCTACTCACATGCCCTTTTTTTAAAAAAATGTAGGATTCATGTTCTATTTTAATTTGATTAACCATGAAAAGAAAAAAATATTTTTTTATTTTTAGCTTACTAAAAATTTAGAAACAATTTATTGTATATGATTTTATTTTAGTCAGTTATTTCTATGTATTTTTTTTTTTTTTTATATTTAACACAATTAATAATACTTAAATCGATTCAACATTTATATAGATTTTTTATGATATATAATTTAAACTAATATCTACTATTTTCATTAACTATTTAAGTAACGTCAAAGTTATATCTTTACATTTTGAATAATAATTGTTTTAATTTTTTTATCATAGATTTTCATTCATCAACAATTTTAAATAGTACATCAAACTCAAAGAAAACCAATGGTAAGTGTGTGTCAGCTGTTTGTACACAGTAATTATGCAATACATGTCTATTAACTTTAATTTTTTTTTTTTTTTAAAACACTACTAACTTAATATCTGATATTTTATCAACAAAGTTGATATAAAATCAACGTTTTAAGTTTTTTTTTTTTTTTTTAATACTTTGATTTTTTTTTTCTATTCAAAAAAGGAACCAACATCGAGCATTACAATGATGATGAAAGCAGCTCACGAGTATACGATGAAAGAGTAAGTACTAACAAATATTCTATCTTAATATAAATATTATAAAATTAACATTGATTGTAAACTATTTTTTAAATATTTTAAAATTAGAAGATTACTTATAATATTTTTTTATTATTATTTTTTTTTAATTTAAATTATTTTTTTCATATTATTATATCAAATAATAACAATTTCTTTGCTTCCTAATATTGTATTAATTATCTAATTTTTTTGAAATGTAAAAAATATATATATTGATTTTTGTTAAAAAAAATCAGTTATAATTGAAATACATTTTTTTAATAATTCTTAACAGAGAAATTCTCTTCTTCAAAAAATGTGGTCTCGTTTCCCAACACTTGAGGAAGATCCTTGTTTTCCATATAATCCACCAGCTCCAACGAGAACGGTTTTAGAAATTGAAGAAGAGAAAAGACAGCAAGTGAGAATTGGAAACATTGATTGCTGCCGATGTGGCAAATGTATGCTAATGACAATGGCGGAAGAATCTATATGTTGTCAAGAACTGGAAAACACAAGAGCCAATATACCAGAAGATTTTTTGTGCATTACTAATTCGGAAGTTTTCAATTGTATGGTAGTTAACCCTAACAATAATACCATTATTCACAACCTGATACACCTTTCTGATAGAGAACCTCCCAATCCCAACGGCAACAGGTAAGTGTATTTAAATTAATATAAAATTTGTCTACATAAAGAATTTATTTTATTAAAGTCAATTGACAAGACACTGAAAGTGATCTGAAGGAAAGTATATGGTGAGAGTGATAGTATTACAATCATATCTCCATTATCTTGTTAGTTTATTTTTTTAAATTTTTTTTTTTTTTTAAGAAACTTGAGGAAAGTTGCATACCGAACTTTTACGGCCTGGATTCATGGATATTTGGGGAAGGGGAATCGACGTTCAATACCGTCATGCGCAGTAAATAGTGTACGTACCGCTTTTCCTGATCCAGATGGACAATATGTGGGATTTAAATATTCTGATGATTATAACGCTGGGGACATGGCCTTAGAATGGTAGTTTTTACATAAAAAGTGAAAAGTTGAAATTGATTTTTGTTAGTTAATTTTTAACTATTTTGTAAGTTTTAACTATATTTATAGTTATATTATTTTGAATAAGAAATTGTTTGACAGTGTAAATTGTATATAAACTGAGAATGTAAATATGTAAATAAAATATTTATAATTAAATTCATTTCCACTCTATTACATTATTTCTCTTTACATGTCCATATATTTATATTTTAATCGTTCCTCATGCTATTAATTTAGAGTGAAAGTTCAATATAAATATTAAACTTGTGTGGCAGCACGCAGGTAAAGTCACTTGGTTGTATCCAGGATGGGAAATATGTGTGCCCTAGATTCAGGCTTTATGCAGACCTTTACAATTAGAGGGGAAGAGTTAATGAGCCCAGCTGAAGTAAGTGGGCTCATTAAGACCTTTACAAAAAACCCCAGCATGCTTAGGGAGAGGCTCCATCCTGGAACCAGTTTTGTGTTGTATAGACTGGGGAGTGTGATATCTGTTCTGTGCGGTGAGTTAACGCCTGTGTGGCAAACCTCTACAACAGAGACAGGGACTGGTCCAGCACAAGGCTTCACTCAGTTGTTAGACAGGGAATCTAAGTGTGTAGTTAGAGGTCAAGCTGACGAGGATTTATTTTCATGTTTTGATTTTTTGTTTGGCTGTTATATGTATCACTGCATGTAGCATAAATAAACTGCATCTTTTGTTTTTTTGCACCTACAACGCTGTCTGCTGTGCCTGATTTTGTGTTGTGAACCCATCCAGGGGGTCACACACACCCGCTGCCGAGCTAACCCCTCACACTTGATTGACTTTATGAAGAAGAAATCCACAATAAAGTTGATCATGGACTGGGGACATGGTACATGAGATCAATGCTGCCTCACCAGTGCCCGTCACAGATGCAGTCAGCCACTGTGCCCATTGCAGCCAGTGTCCCCACTGCGGCATGTCTGTTATGGCTAAGAGAGGAGAGCTATCGCCGCCGCAGACTTTTTGGTTTGAGCACTGTAGAAATCACAGCTTGGATTTCAAAAGCTGTGTGTTCAACCACGTCCATTGTCACAGACGGACCCTCCTCTTTGGTGAGTTTGATAGATAAATCACCCATCCAATTCTGTGATGGGTGATCGGTCTATCAAAGTTACTTGTACAAGTATGAGAGGCTGTATCTGACAATGGACACCGCTGAGCAAACAGCTATGGAAACCAAAGCTGGGATGTTCTCGCTGCTCTAATCAACCAGTTGCCGGTTTTGTGACATATACAGTACGGCCATCGTAAAGTGTCCACTCTGAACTGCGCAGGCTCAGCGCTTGCGCAGTACAGAGCAGAATGAGATTCCAACATATCAGAACCTGAACGGCGCCTGCGCCGTGAGTTCAGGTGCAAGCCCCAGTATCCTAGTGTACAGAGGGCTGCACATATTAAAGGGCCTGTCACAAGCTTTTTTTTTATTCTAACTCTATGGCCACTTTGATGGTGGGGCTATAACCTGGACTCAAGGCGCATGCGCCGTTCATTTTAAAGTTCTTTTTTCTGAATCTCCTTTTCCAGTGTACTGCACATGCACAGTACAAAGCGTACACGATGCAACAAAAGTACACTATCCGTCAGGACACCGTTGGCTCACCTCTCTTTCTGCGCTATAGACCAACCACAGAGCATAGCCACGCAATCGCTAGGCTATGCCCACTTTTGGAGTACAATATGGGACGTTTATTTATTCAAAAGACCAAAATATATATATATATATATATATATATATATATATATATATATAGATAGATAGATAGATAGATAGATAGGGATATATATATATTTATGGCCGAAGCCCTATGACCGATACGTATCTGAACAATACAAGCTTATCATAAGATACCCTATATGAAATAGACCTGAAAGTGTGCCCTGGTCTAATGGACGGTATACCAAAATAAGGGGGCATACCCAGTGATTTAGAAATGAATGTGTTTGAAGAGAAATGTTTTGAGAAATGCCCTAAAAAAGGGGATGGGAGGGTGGGTATTGCACACAGGAAACTGACAAAGACCACAGGCGAGTGGGTTGGTTAAATACCCCCCGGGCTCCTCCCATAAATTCAGGCCACCATACTGGCCTTCTTACTTATGGCCGGAAGCCCTATGACCGATACGTATCTGAGCAATACAAGCTTATCATAAGATACCCTATATGAAATGGACCTGAAAGTGTGCCCTGGTCTAATGGACGGTATACCAAAATAAGGGGGCAAAAACACTTAGGTAGGGGTAAGAGAGTTTTATTGTTTCCAGCTTTATCTTTATTGAGCCAGTTGGGTGAATGCCTGAGACATTTCTGCCTGCGGGTTAGGGATTTATCGAGCGAAGCAGGCCGATTTCCACCTGCCTAATCTTTTGATGATGTGGTCCGGGACAACGTGCCGGGATGCGGATGAAGCTGCTCCGATGCGGAAGGAAAGGCCGGAGTACTCACCGGGATTGAGGAGCAAGTTGCGGAGGAGAATCCTTACATGTTTAATGAACTGGCAGTTCATTAATGGTTTGACCGGGAAGGGCAAAAGAGGACTAGAGTCCGGGAGCTCGGGTAGTAGAGAGAGTAACTGCGTAAGCACAGCGACCGGGCACCAGGCGTTGTTGGTTTTGTAGAGATGGATATCTACACCAGTGCCTGCCTGCTGGGTCTTGGTTACCGAGAGGTGGAGGATGAAGTGGTTCTGGTGACGGAGCAGATGACGTCTGGGAAGGACTGGACTGTGTGAGCTGTTATGGGTGAACTCGTAGAAAGCCATAGTAGGCCAGATAGATGGCCGCCTGTATGACCAGACTGGGGAGAACACCGAAGGGGTAGCTGGTAAGCATGGTGGACATGTCCCTGAAGATGGAACTGGTGATGGGGAGCCGTTTGACTTTAACTGGCGGTTGCTGCTTCTGGATGCCGCGCAGGATGGCTCGGATCGCATGGGACGAGAAGATGGATGGTTTGGTAGGGTCCTGTAGTGAGAGGAAGTGCTGTATGCCAGCTAAGTATAACCGGATGATGTTGAAGGACAAGGCCAGTTGACTATGGCAGTATGAGGTGAAGGCTAGTATATGCCTGGCGTCTGTGGGGGTGCCTACTGTGGAGGCAACCAGGAATGTATTGAACGCTTTCCAGGCTACCCGGTAGGCTCTCAGAGTGTTGTCTGAGAGAGATGAGTTGATGAGCTGAGTGGCTCCATGTAGATGCGGCTCTAGTCCAGGGTCAGCTGAGACCAATGCGGGATAGGAGCTGAGACCAATGCGGGATAGGAGCTGACACCGTATCTGCTCCGGGAACCTGCCGAAAGAAGGACAGGAGATTAAAGCGAGACAGTGCGTCAGCTGCCAGGTTGTACTTTCCTGGGACGAACGTGCAGTATACATTAAACTGATGCTGCAGAGACAGCTGCACCAGCCTGCGAAGGAAGGACATCACGGAGAGAGACTTAGACCTGCCTTTGTTGACAATTTCGGCTGTGGCCTGGTTATCGGTGGTAAAACCTACAGTTTGTCCTGTCCAGGTATGACGCCAGAGCTGGGCGGCTGCTACAATGGGGTAGAGCTTGAAAAGGGATGAAGACTGACTAAACCCAGGGATCAAGAGTATTTGAGAAGGCCAGGGTCCGGCAAACCAATGGTGGCCAAAAATAGCCGCAAATCCTGTGGAGGCTGCGGCATCTGTTACTACCTGTGGCGAGAGAGGTGAGATGGACGGGATGAACAGGGAGATACCGTTCCAGGTAGACAGGAACTCATCCCACATTGACAGGTCTGCTATGGCTGCGGTATCCAGGCTGAGGACTTGATCCGGGTCTTGTTCCTGAGAAAGGTAGACCAACAGGCGCGAGACAAAGGAGCGACCTTATGGAATTATTCGCACGGCAAAGTTGAGCATGCCCAATAGTGACTGTAGCTGCCTCCTTGTACATCCCCTGGTGCGGGTGAATTCGCGAAGAACTGCCCTGATGCGGGTCAGTTTGTCGAGGGGCAGGCTGGCCTGCATGGAGCTGGTGTCGAGATTGACTCAGAGGAAGGTGATAGATTATGCGGGCCCGTCAACCTTATGTTCGGCGATGGGGACGTTGAGGTTCCCAAAGACGGTCCTTAATTTGTTGAGGTCCCTTGGAGGTATGCCTGGCTGTTCAATCAATAGGAAGTCATCCAGGTAATGGATAACTTGCTGACAACAAGCCTTGTGCAGGAGGATCCATGCAAGAGACTGAGCGAATGTGTCGAACAGCCAGGGGCTGCTTTTGGAGCCAAACGTTAATTTAGTGGCGAAATAATATTGGTCTCTCCATTTAATGCCGTGCCAGCACCAGAGGGACGGGTGGATAGGCAACAGCTTAAAGGCATCGGATATGTCGGCTTTGGACAGCCACGCACCTGTGCCTACTTTAAGGATGGCCTGAATCGCCATGTCCACAGAGGCGTATTTTAATGAAAATTCTTCGGAAAGGAATCAAGGAATTTAGGCTGGGAATGTGGGAAGAATGAGGCGCAGACAGGTCGTACACCAAACGGTTTTTATTCGAAAATTTGCCCTTGACAAGCCCAATAGGGCTAACTCTCCACGTATTGAAGGGGGGCTTTGTGAAGGGACATATGAGGAAGCCTCGTTCCACCTCGGTTTGCAGCAGTTGGTCAATGGCCTGCTCGTCGGAGGCTGCTGAGCGGAGGTTTCTGCGCTCGTAGGTTGTGTGGGGCAGTGAGATGAGGCCGGTGTGAAAGCCTGTTGTGAAGCCACCGATGAGGAAGGTGGCTAGTGAAGGAGTGGGGTGCGTGGTGAGGTAGAAGCCCAACCATAGGACGTCAATGCGGCTCAGTCATGAGCCTTTGTGAGCTTTAACCTCGCACAAAGTTCTGGGGTGCGCTCTGTGACATATGACACAGACGTGCAGTAGGCGGCACTGGCTAACATTACATGAGCCGTAGTTGTAATTGTTGCAGATGGCCGCTCCCCCTATGGTTCGAACCAAACGTCCAAACTTGTCCACTTGAGTCTTTGGCGCAGGGCCTGACGGGCCTTGGGCTGCACCGGAGGTAGAGGGGAACTCTACCGGGCGGCTAACCGATATGTTGGCGCACCAGGAGGAGGTGTGGGTGGAGGACTGGCAGATGGCACACAGTGGTGAACGAAGGCCGGCAAAATGCCAGCAGAACAATTCGGTGTCCATAAGGCTCCAGTCCGTGGGTGACTAGAACTGTGCCAGTTTTGCGGCTGCTTTGGCTGAGAAGGACCGATGATAATCGTAGAAGGAGAAGCCTCCGTATTTGTACCCTAGGTCCACCACCGTGTGGAGGTACAAATCCAGCTCTTCCCTCCTGGCGGGGGATGCTGAGCAAATGACGTCTGTTAGCATCCCAAAGGCTAGGGCAAACTCTGGGATGGAAAGTTTGTGATTCAGCCTGGGGTCCTTGGCCTTGAGGACTACGGAGACATCTCCCCAGGTGTAAGCCTTGTTTTCTGCGAGGTCGTGGACCGAAATAAGCAGGGAGGCAAGGTTGACATCCTTGCCGTCCAAGATGTCCTTCCTTATGCCGGCCGGCACCAGATGTGCTGGGCAGACAACGGGACATGTCCCTGCGTTACCTGTCAGCAGTGGTGATGGGACTGAAACTGGAACAGGGGTGGTTGTGGCTGGGTGAGCCTCTAGGAGCGTCACTCTGGCCTGGACATCCGTGACCGTGTTGGTTAAGGATAGGGATGAGCCGAACACCCCCCCCCTTCGGTTCGCACCAGAACTTGCGAACGACCCCCGCGTTCGGTACGAACGTTAGAACCCCATTGAAGTCTATGGGACTCGAACGTTCGAATTGGAAAGTGCAAATTTTAACGGCTAATATGCAAGATAGTGTCCTAAAAAGGGTTTGGGGACCTGCCTCCTGCCTCAGGGGACATGGATCACTGCAAAAAAAAGTTTTAAAAACTGCCGTTTTGGCGGGAGCACTGATTTTAATGACGATTAAAGTGAAAAAAAAAAGTGAAATATTCCTTTAAATATGGTGCCTGGGGGGTGTCTGTAGTATGCCTGTGAAGTGCCACGTGTTTCCCGTGTTTAGAACAGTCCCTGCACAAAATGACATTAAACGGAAATAACACCATTTAAAACTGCTTGCGGTTTTAATGTTATATCTGGTTCCTGCAATATGGTTGAAAATCATTGAGAAACATGGCATGGGTAGCCCTCCCTGCCCATTACCAGCCTATTTGGGTCTTGTACGCATATTAAGGGGAACCCCGTACCCATATTAAAAAAAGGAAATGCGTGTGGCCCCCAGGCCCTATATACTCAGAACAGCAGTATACAGGCGGTGCAAACAAGACAGGGACTGTGTAGGTTTGTTGTGTTAAGTTGAATCTGTTTGTCATTTTCAACCGGTACATTTTTAAAGTGTAGCTCCAGTCAAAAAAACTATCTTTAAGCTTTTTGGAAAACATAGGGAAGGGTTATCACCCCTGTATAATTTGTTTTGTCGTCCATCTTTTTTCATCTCACTTGCTGCTGTCTCCTTGCGTTTGCAAGTAGGAGATGTTTGTAAGTTGGATGTTTGAAAGTAGGGGCCTGCCCTATATTATAGCGGTATGTACTGGGTACAGAGCACGCAGACAGCACACACATCTCCTAACACTACTGACTGCAAGCTCTATTATTAACCACTTGTTAGCCCAATGTTTGCATAAAGTGAAAGATGAAGTTATGCTGAGTAAATAGATATCAAACATGTCACTCTTCAAAATTGCACATGCCCGTGGAATGGCCCCAAACGTCGCTACTTAAAAAATCCCCATAGGCGACGCTTTAATTTTTTTTTTACTGGTTACATGTTTTGAGTTGCAGAGGAGGTCTAGGACTAGAATTATTACTCTCGCTCTAACATTCTCGGCGATACCTCACATGTGTGGCACATGCGAGCACATGGGGACATGGGCGCTTTAATTTTTATTTTATTTTTTTATTGTTCATTTTACTTTATTTATGTTAGTTTGACATTTTTTTCCCCAAAAATATATTTTTGATCACTTTTATTCCTATTACAAGAAATGTAAACATCCCTTGTAATAGGAATATGGGGTGACAGGTCCTCTTTACAGTGAAATCTGGGGGGTCAATATGACCCCACATCTCACCTCTAGGCTGGGAAGCCTGAAATAAAAAATAAAAAAAAAGATTCTGGCTTTGATCGTACTGGCGAGTTGGTAGAAGCACCAGAGGGCGGTGAGGGGTGGGGGGCGTCTATGGCTGGGTATTTCAGGGTATCACCGAGTATGGCTGGGTATCTCTGAGTATGGCTGGGTATGGCAATTTATGGCAGGGTATTACAGAGTATTGGTGGGGTATTGGCGGGGTACTACAGAGTAATAGCAGGGTACTGCAGAGTATTGGGGGTACTACAAAGTAATGGCAGGGTACTGCAGAGTATTGGGGGTACTGCAGAGTAATGGCGGGTACTGCAGAGTAATGGCGGGTACTGCAGAGTATCGGGGGGTACTGCAGAGTAATGGGGGTTACTGCAGAGTAATGGGGGGTACTGCAGAGTAATGGCAGGGTACTGCACTGCAGAGTAATGGCAGGGTACTGCAGAGTATTGGGGGTACTGCAGAGTAATGGCGGGTACTGCAGAGTAATGGCGGGTACTGCAGAGTATTGGGGGGTACTGCAGAGTAATGGGGGTTACTGCAGAGTAATGGGGGGTACTGCAGAGTAATGGCAGGGTACTGCACTGCAGAGTAATGGCAGGGTACTGCAGAGTATTGGGGGTACTGCAGAGTAATGGCGGGTACTGCAGAGTAATGGCGGGTACTGCAGAGTATTGGGGGGTACTGCAGAGTAATGGGGGTTACTGCAGAGTAATGGGGGGTACTGCAGAGTAATGGCAGGGTACTGCACTGCAGAGTAATGGCAGGGTACTGCACTGCAGAGTAATGGCGGGGTACTGCAGAGTAATGGCAGGGTACTGCAGAGTATGCACTGGTATTGCAGAGTATTGGCAGGGAATTGAGGGGTTAAATTCGGTGAGCAGCGATGTGGGCACTGCAGATGCAGCCCACCTCGCTGCTGACACCGATCTCTTTCCCCTCCGCTGTACCGATCGGTACAGAGAGGGGAGGGAGGAACAGGCGTCATAACATGACGCCGGTTTGTTTCCAAGTGATCACTCCGTCATTTGCCGTGATCCGTGATGCGACCCTGCGGTCACGGATGCTCTCGAGTGCGCACACCTCGGGGCACGCGAGAGCAGAATTCTGGGAGGCCATTAATTAACGGCCTCTCAGAGTTAAACAACCCCCCTGAAGCCGTTAATCGGCAATGGGCAGTTGTTAAGTGGTTAAAGCTAGATCACTAGCTATATAGGTGAGGTGAATATAGTGGTGTATACTGCAGTCAGGGCACAGACAACAACCACTACACAGCAGCAAGATAGGAAATCAGCCAAAAACGATTGGTGTGTACTGTGTTGAAGGTACACAGAACACCCACTGCTTCAGATGCTAAGTAACACACTACACGAAGCCGCCTCAAAGGCGGCCTTATATAGTGTGGAGCGTGCACTACACAGCCTGAGCTATGATTGGCCACAGGCAGGATGCCTGTGGCCAATCATGGCTCTCCTCGCTGCCGGCGCTGCGATTGGCCAAGCATGCGGGGTCACAGTGCATGCTTGGCCAATCATGGGGCAGCAATGCACTGCGCCACCGCAGTGCATTGTGGTCCGCGCGCGCGTCACTCGAATTTTGACGCGAACGGTCCAAACGTTCGGAATTCGCCGAACGGCCGAACAGCCAATGTTCGAGTCGAACGTACGTTCGACTCGAACACGAAGCTCATCCCTAGTTAAGGACGACACCATTGAATGCAGTTGGGCTATAGCCGCTGAGATGGACTGGAGAGAAGCCTGAGGCGGGGTACTGGGCCCGGCCGTAGCTGGCGGGGTAGAGAGGAGCCTGAAAAGCTTTGCCTTCCTAGCCGTAGCGGGGAAGGGAATGCCCCTGCGTCTCAGCTCTGCTGTCAGCCTGGGGATAGTCCAACCCCTGAAGGACTGTACGCTGTCGCTCACTGAAGGTGGGCGGGGAGACAAGGAGGCGGTAAGGTCTTCGCTGCCGACTTGGGACATGGCTCCAGGTGAATCGTGCCCTAGGAGTGATGTCCTAACCTTTGGGGTCGAAGGATGGACGACCGGAACCTATAGAGGGTGACATAAGCCAAGACTGTTTCTCTATTTTACCAAGCGAATCCGCCTGTTGCTGAGTACTAAGGCGGGAGCGAACGTGTAAACATATATATATATATCGTCACGTGCCTTCATATATATATATATATATGTATGTGTATATATATATATATATATATATATATATATATATGTATGCCAGCATGGTTGCTGTCGCATTTTGCCCACACCTTCCCCTCTCTCCTTTTTTTTTTTTTTGTTTTACCTGGGAAAGATCACGTCCAAGCTGGTGCAGGGTGGACCTACTGAACTTGGCTGACCTGGAGAGAGAAACAACAGATGACAACTGGTGAGGAACCTAACAAGTAAACTGAAGAGTGACGTAAAACGGCTGGCTAATATGACCGAGGTGCGCCGGTGAGTAGACAGTTTTCGTCATAATTCTTTCATTATCACCATCCTTATTCATTTTTTTTTTTTTTGTGTGTATTCTGTGTAATCCGACGTATCATTTGCGTAAAGGACGAAGTGTGGGATGATCCGTGTCCAGTGCGGGAGCACGAATAAATGCTGTCACTGTGATCGTAAAATAAGACAACCTGTGGAAAAAGTGAAACGTGGCCGATCCATCTGGGGCACGCCGAACCGAATCGATGCATCACGGATGCTTCTGGATTCGAGTCGGAGCGCGGTAAGTGACAGTAAAATGAAGTACGATTGCCATGACAGAGGCACGAAATGGTCGTGTCGCCAGTGCGACTGACAACAAACCAGACTCTGGAGCATGTACTGAAATGTGGGAAATAAACTTGAGGCGAACCAGAACGAATCGGTGCGTGTTTAGGTGCCACTGGATTCGAACCGGAACGCGGAGCGTGACAGTGAAATGAAATGAACAACTTCTGTCATGACAGAGGCCTAGATCGGCCGGCCGCGAATTGAGACTGGAAACTGAACTGGTCTCTGGAGCATGCACTGAAATGAGGCTGAAAAACAATACCTGGGGGGGGGGGCGTCCAGACGAATCGGCGCACAGGGATGCAACCGGATTCGACTGAACACACTACGTGATAATGAAATGATACCCATGACAGAGATGCGAATTGGAGAGGACGCAGCCTGCGACCATCAACGAGCGGGCTCTAGAGCATGTACTGAAATGAGGCCAACGCAACTGGGACATGTCGATCGAACCTGTGCGTTGAAAAATGCGTCTGGTTTCGATTTAGGACGTAATAGGTGACAGTGAAATGATTCCCATGACAGAGACCCAGGTCGATTTGCAACGAGTGGGCTCTGGAGCATGTACCGAAATGAGGCCAAGTAACTAGGGGCACACCGGGACGAATCGGCGCATTTAGCGAATCGGAGCGCAGTGTGTGACAGAAATGAGTGAAATGATGAAATGACCTACGTGAGCCAGCCGTGGGAGAGGCACGAATCGTTGTGCTGTGTGATGCGACTGGCAACGATTTGTCTGTGGAACACGGTGATGAGGCAGACAATATAACAAGCTACGAAAATAGTGCAACATTTTTAGTTCAAGCAATTTCTATTGAAATTAGGCCCGTAAAATGAAGGGCGCAGCGATAATGGTGCGTTTTGAGTGACTAACGACCCGGTTTCACAACGAATGACTCGAGAGTTCAGGGTTTAACGACACTCAAATAGAAATGTTTTTAGTAAAGGAAGGTCAATCGAGACCCTTACCTGCGGCAGTCGAGTCAGAGATGTTGTACAAAAAACACGAACGGGAACGAAAACCACGAGACTTCTAGTAGAGAGAAGTTATCCGAATGACAACGAAACTCGAGCAGTCGGCCTAGTGACGTAATATTGCGCACAGGAAACAGACAAAGACCACAGGCGAGTGGGCTGGTTAACTACCCCCCGGGTTCCTCCCATAAATTCAGGCCACCATACTGGCCTTCTTACACACACACACATATATATATATATATATATATATATATATATATATATATATATATACATAAAAAAAACATACATATCTCTATAAATACATTTTGGTTATATTAGTTGGGCTTGTTGCTAGCACTACACCGCTGGTTCACACCAGAATTACAATTTTAGTTTTTTAATAATACGAGATCAATTTTACATCGATTATTTGTAATAATCAATTAAAAAATATATATATAGATGTGACTATTAACAAGTCTAGAGTTTAAATTATAGGCCTGCAAGGTCTGGTGTTTTGTGTGTGTTATGTTTGTCCACATAAAGGGTAAATATTGACCAATTAAACGTATAAAAAAAAAAAACACATTTCACTAAAAAAAATATGTAGAATGCCATTTTATTTTAAAAAAAATGCATGTTAGAAATTTTAGATTTTAGTATATTTCAAATATTTATAAAATCTCTGGAAATTCTAGTCTTTTCAATAGCTAAAGCTTTAATACTAATAATTGAAATAAACAAAATTACACTTCTATTAATTGTACATATAGATGATATGAAGCGTTTTCATAGTAAAAAAATTTTCTTTTTTCGGACCACCTGAGGAATATGCTGGTTTTGAATATAATCCTCCAGGGCCATTGAGAAGTTAATCTGAAACTGAAGAAGAGAAAGTCAGGATTTAATGTTTGAGAATAATTTTTTGTGTTGATTTAAAAAAAGTATGCACATGTCTAACGGCTTAATAATCAGTATGTTGCAGTGAACTCGAAAAATCAAAAACAAATATAGCATAATGATTATTAAGCATCACCGCAGCATAAAAATTACAGTGGTTGTAAACCCATACAAACCACTTTGCCCTACATGTAAGCCTAGATTAAGGCTTACCTGTAGGTCCAATAAATATCTCCTAAACCTATACTGTTTAGTAGATATTTACCTGAATACAGCAACGTCTGTCTAGGCCGTATGCGCATTGGCCTTGCCACAGATCATGGCGATATGGCACGAGTGTCAGGTCCCGTGCACATGCGCGGGACTGACGACATCGCTGCTCCCGTGAACAACGCCAGAGCAGGGAGACACAACAAGATGATGGATGCTCGGAACTACAGGGGACAGCATTGAGTTTGGTGGCTCCTGTGTCTGGTCAGTGTCACATGATGGACTAATATGCATCGCATAGTAGTCCATTATGCTTTGTCTTTGCAGCTAATCTACGAGGAAGTAAACCCGTCAGTGTTTACTACCTCTTTAAATCACATGATAATTAAATATAAATCCAATGGGAATGACAATAGGTCGGTGTAAATAACAATTTGATGCATGTGCACATCCATTAGACTCTAATTACAACGATACATTTTTCTCAAGAAATATATTGATATGATTTAACTAATAAAAATATATAATGTACTGACATGTGTCGGTATGTGTGACTCAAAATATTGTCACCCAAATAATATGTACACACTCACACAACTAAAAGTTAAAAGAACTATGCATACTTAGGTAGGACAATGAGATGTGTGTAGAAGACAGGGGCGGACTGACAACTGATGGCGCCGCTGGGCAATAGAAGATCATGGGGCCCCCTGCATCCCAAGCCACACCTGCACTGGGGAAGGTAGAAACACACAGGGGGACACTGTGGGGGAACACACAGGGGAACACTGTGGGGGGACACACAGGGGAACACTGTGGGGGGACACACAGGGGAACACTGTGGGGGTGCACACAGGGGAACACTGTGGGGGTGCACACAGGGGAACACTGTGGGGGTGCACACAGGGGAACACACAGGCAGGGGAACACTGGGGGGGACACACACTGGGAGGGACACACAGGGGAACACTGGGGGAGAGCATACAGGGGGGTAGTGTGGGGAGGGGGGAGAGCACACCAAACCTTGCCCCTTGCCCCATTGCAGTGCCCGCTCCCTCCGATGGCGGCCCTCCAGTAAAAAAAATTAAGTTTCACTAACCCTGGTCACCCGATGCCTGTAAGAATACCGCTAACGGCTCGCTGCTCCCCGCCGGCCCCTCCTCTCTTCTGGTCCGTCCTAGGTGATGTAGTGTACAGTGCAAGCACTGGCGACGGACGGGAGGGAAGGAGGGGCCGACGGGGAGCAGCACGCTGTTAGTGGTATTATTACAGCCGCTTTAAGGGGCCTCTCGTTGGCCGGCCACGGGCCCCTAATGGGTCCGGGCCCTCGGATGGCGACCGAATGACCGATTGGTCAGTCCGCCCCTGGTAGAGCACAAGAGCGGAATAATACAGGAAGCATCTCTGCACTTGTGGAGCATACATTTCAATCCAAAATTACTTGCTAATATGATTTATAAAATACTAACCTCTTATTTTTGAAAACTATATTTGTTTTTCTGGTATTTTTGGTCTTTAATTTCTTCAATATTGGAGTTTCTTGTTAATAAAACATGTAACATATAAACCTAAAAACAAACTATAATGAACAAAAAAAATGAAATTAGAAAAATTTATTAAAGTGTAATCTATATTAAAAATGTATTAACATTTTACTAACCTTAAACCGAAATTAACGAAACCAACTGTATTCCTTCCTTCCTTTTAACATTTATTCCAACATACCTATTAAAATATAATTATATATTATATAACTTCTAAACATTTACAATAACAATTGTTGTTGCAATATCAACTTAGCAAATCTTTATACAAGTAATTTTTTTTGGAAATACTTCACCTCTCAATTAAAAATTGAATCATGACCGGTATCTGGCGACCGCCTCTTCTTTGGCTGGTCTTTCCGTGGGTGCAATATTTCTTGGGATGTTGACCTCTTTATTGATCCACGTGGAATCTAAGAGTCTTCTGGCAATTCTGAGAATGGTTTCCATAATGTCATACACGTGACTTGATGTTACAGGATTGTAGATCGTATGCACAATCCATCTTTTCTGGGATCTCGGGTGTTCCAACCGAGTGCGTGGTTGTCCAACATCTTTACTTCTGGTCGTTTTACGTTTCACGATCGCTTGTTGCCGTCCTACATTGTTGTTATGTGCAAGAATTGCAACTGTTGTTCTCGCTTCCATCGAATTCATTCGGTAATGAAGTCTCTTAGTACGATATTTGAGCACATTGCTATGAAAAATCTCAATTGCCCCAGTACGGCAGTACAGCACAAGAAAAGGAATGTCATTTTTGAGTTGTTTGGAGGCTATGATATCTTGAAGTGCCTTATATGGTGGACTCGGTTTTAGTAACCATCGAGCATTTTTTTCGAAAATGGATAGTTCTCCATGTAAGCAAGTAAACAATCAAAAACAGCGCATCAAAGAAACTCGTAGTATGATGTGAAAAAAACATTAAAATGTCATTTATTAAATGTAAAAAATGAACAAAGACATCTGATCCCGATCAGATGTCTTTGTTCATTTTTTACATTTAATAAATGACATTTTAATGTTTTTTTCACATCATACTACGAGTTTCTTTGATGCGCTGTTTTTGATTGTTTATTTGCTGCATCCATTTTTTAGCCAGGTCCATAATGGGTTAACAGCTGCACATGGAGACCAACTATAGGACACTCATTTAAATAACGAATATCCCACAAGATAGATAAGCGTTTTTTAAAGGGACCATTCATTTGTGCGCCAACTATCTTTTGGTTTGATGCTCCATGTAAGCAAGCACTGTTTTGACCATCTTCCTCCCACTGATGAATATTGCGGACATGGAAGAGCAGAGATGTCCTCAACATCTCCTCGACATGTCCTGCTGCACCAGTTGAAATGAGTAACTATTGGTGCAATCCATTCTTGTAAATCATGACAATTTGGCTTACGACAGGCTTCAATTAACTTCTTTTTTTAAGGATTTACTGTAGTGCCATAAATCAAACTGATGATCTATGGTGTCATATTCTTCCCTTAGCATTTTTCTTGTTCCTGGATGTCTATCTGTCCCAAGGACTTTAACATCATAACTATTTTCCAAAATTCTGTCAAGACAATTTTTAAATGCAAATTTTTCCATGGCCACAGAGGATGTTGTCTGTGACACTTGCACTATTTCAAAGTCTATGATATATTCAGATGTCATGTCCATCATAGTGTAAATACAATATTTAGCACAGTAACCAGGACTGTCACACTGGCCATCTCCTACTAAATAAACAGATTCATCTTGCAGATGAGCTTTTAGATTTTCTTTTTCCATCTCCCAAACGAAATGGATTCCTGGAAAAATAAATCTATGCAAATATTTGTGGAAAGCGGTCTTTTAAAAACACTGAATATTTACAATGTCTAACAATTCTTTGACTTTATTAAAAGAAGATCCACTGCACAGTATGGCCGACGACTATAGCACATTTCCTGCACCCAAATTTCCTATAGTTGGTTGACTTTGCCAAATTATTTGGTGATGCTGGTCTGGGCATGTACCATATATTTTCAAAAGGCTGCCAATGATGACCTTTTCAAAATTTTCTATAAGTTCAAAACAGTCTTTGTTGGGGCAAAGAAATTTTCTAAGAAGTTTATCCAATTCTGACTCAAAAACAATAAATTTGCGATCATTAATGATTCTCTGTTGGTCTTGGTTAGTTTCACAGCATTTTTCTACGATAGTATCTGATGTCTGTGAGATGTCACTTTCTGTAATAGCAGAATTTTCTGTAATGTAGTTTTCGTCTAAGGTGCTATTTGCATCAATTGTACTGTCCAATGTTAAATTCAAGTCATTATTACCTTCAGATGAACCTTTAGTCAAATCCGGTTCAAAAACATCTCCCCGAATGGACTCTGACTCTAACACAATGTGACTAGTTGCATCAGATTGTGGAGATGGGTTGACGGACATTGATTGTTCAGTAGCCTCGGATTGAATTGAGCCACAGATGCCTTGTACGGTATTAATGTCATTATTCAATTCTGCATTGTTAGACTTTATTGGCGTAAAGTGTATTTGATGTCGGTTCTGACTCAGACTAAATTTTTCAGGTGTTGAATACAATGTTGGTGGAACCACAAGGTTTGAATACAACGCATAGTCATGGTCCTTGGAAATGTCGTTATAATTAGCACCAACCACATAAGATTTTTCTTATAAGATTGAAAACAAGAAATCTTCATCAGACTTTTGAGTCACAGAGTCACATTTCTGTGGAATTAGGGCAGAGGTAGAATCGTGGCATGAACAACAGCATTAAGATTGTTCTATAGGGCATGTAGTTGAAGATGTGCTTGGTGTTGGTATGACATTTTCTGAACCAATGACATTTGAAGTTTGAGTGTCAGCCTTTTTAGTCTTTAATTTTTTTGTTTGTTAACGACATTGATCGATCCTCCGGAAAAACAGTAGGTACAGCATTTTTTTTAATACCAACGCTGTTTTTTTCAAGTAATAACTGTCCTCTGTAAAATGCTCTGAGCACATGCGAAAACGGCCAGCCCTTTTATCACGTAAAATTGCTTGTGCGGATTCCCTCAATATATCCTCTGTCAAATCTCCACAAGAGAGCCATGCTTTGATATTTTCAATATCTTTTGGAAAGGGATGTAATGTGATATTGGGAAATATTTCTTTTTTCCCAGTTGTGTGTGGGCATTTTTTAAAAATACATTTTGGCATTTTTCTGAAAAATATAAATGTAAATAAAAGAATTTAACAAATAATTAAACACATTCAAATGAGATGAAAAAGTCAACAGTTAGTATTCAGATATTGGTACAGTGGTTGAAAATAGTTTTGAATCTCTGAATGTAAAAAAAAAAATTTGATATAAAATAGAACTTCGTAAATAGAATCTATAAAAATAGATTTACAATATACTTTTTATGCATTGCATACAAGCTATTTTTAAGTGGTTGTAAACAGTTACAACCAACTTTGACCTACAGATAAGCCTCGATTACAGCTTACCGGTAGGTACTAATAATTTCAACAAAACCTACACGCTTTAGAATATATTGGACGAAAAGCAGACATCTCTTTATGCATCGCGTGAGCGGTAGACAGCGGCGCCAAGGCGCACTGAGCATGCCGCAGTTAAGGGTGATTTGACGATGCGAATGGCGACTCTCGTGCACATGCGTGTTAGTGACGTCATTGAGGCTTCAATGAATGACATCGCCAGAGAAGCGAGACCCACCGAGAAGACGGAGGCGCTGGACTACAGGGGACAGGGTTGACTTCGCTGGCTCCTGTTTCAGCAAATGGACACATAATGGACTACTGTGCAATGCATAGTTGTTCATTATGCTTTACCTTTTCAGTGAATTAAAAAGTAAGGAAACCCATCTGGGTTTACTTTCTCTTTAAATTGCCTCCTACAGAACAATAATCCTCATTGGCAAAGACAGACATAATGTTTTTTAATAAATTTTCTTTTTATCATTTTTTATCTTTTTGTTTTTTCAAATGACCCACGCTGTACTTTTACAGAGCTACTATGTATAACACAAATGGCATAACAGTTTTCCATAATTCACCGAGGATTATGTGAGCATGCAACAATGACATTTCTGTTGACGTATATAATAACTTCAATCTTATGTTTTTTTTTATTAGTAAAATAATAGACCCGGTTATATTTGTCCCAGTGAGATTTGAATTAACGACCCCTGGTCGAGAAGACCAGTGCTCTTCCAGCTGAGCTATGGAGCTTTAGATAAGACCTTCTAAATTATCCATTTTTTTTTAAAAGTCTAACAGAGAGATAAAGAGAGAAATATAGATATATATATATACATATATATATATATATATATATATATATATATATATATATATATATAGAGAGAGAGAGAGAGAGAGAGAGAGAGAGAGAGAGAGAGAGAGAGAGAGAGAGAGAGAGAGAGAGAGAGAGAGAGTGTAAAAGTCATGGAGCCGGGTGTCTAAAAGAGGGTGCAGAGAAAAAAAAGATAGGATGTAGATAGAGGGGGTGGATAGAGAGAGAGGATATAGAGGGGGGGGGTGGATAGATAGAGAGAGGATATAGAGAGAGAGGGGGTGGATAGAGAGAGGATATAGAGAGAAAGGGTGGTTGATAGAGAGAAAGAGAAAGAGAGGGGTGGATGGAGAAAGAGGATATAGAGAGAGAGGGGGGTGGAGAGACAGGATATAGTGAGAGAGGCTATAGAGAGAGAGGGGGGTGGAGAGAGGGAGAGAGAGAGAATATATAGAGAGAGGATATAGATAGAGAAAAGGGGGTGGACAGAGGGAGAGGATATAGAGAGAGAGAGAGAGAGGTGTGAACAGAGGGAGAGAGAGAGGATATAGAGAGGGGGTGCAGGTAGAAAGAGGTAGGATATAGAGTGGAGTGGAGAGAGTGTGGATATAGAGAGAGAGGGGTGGGGTATATATATATATATATATATATATATCGCTATAACTAGATATAGAGAGATATATCTATCCATCTCTATGTATATGTATATATATATATATATATATATATTTATATATATATATATATATATATATATATATATATATATATATATATATATATATATATATATATACAAATACACATGCATAGCTCTATATACCTTTCTATATATTTCGAGATAGATATATCTCTCTCTTTCTATATTTATAACAACATACATTATATATATATATATATATATATATATATATATATATATATATATATATATATTCTTTTTTTTTTTTTCAGAAAATTTCTTTTATTTATACAAACAGTTAATACAAAAGACAACAGATGCGAAAAAGTGACACGAGTACATAGACCAAAAGTTTTGTTCAGCCTTATATAAGTACAATTAATAAAACAGTGCACAAACTGATCAATAAGCCCACCTCCTGTTACTGGAGCGTGTGGACTCGAGAATCAAATGGTCTCTCATATTGTGGATAATCATGGTATAGAGCCTCGAGTGTGCGTTCTGCAAAGCTAGTTGGGGAGGTAAAATGTTTTGTTGTAAGTGGAGATGGCTACGTTGAAGGCTCGTGTGACAAGCTCTACATGTGAGATGGTGTGTAAGTAATTTGGTAAGGTGTATAGGGGGGGGAGAGTGGTAAGTAAACAGATCAATTGGAATGGAAGGGGGAGGGGTGGGAAGAGGGGAAAGGGGGGAGGGTGGAAGAAAAAAAAATGTAAGGGGAAAAGGGGACCAGGGGGGAAGATGGGGGTGTTTGTCTCTGACTCTCTCGCAAGTGTTCTGAGCTGATAAATTATTTTAAAAATAAAGTGAAAAATCAACCAGCGCTAAGAAACACAACAAATACAGTGAAAAGAAATATAAAAATGCAGCTAGAATACTGTAGGTCAAATTACCAAATCCCACATTTCAAAATTCAAAAAATATATCAGTACAGCGCAAATACAAAATAATACAGTAAATATCATAAAGTGAAAAAAATATATAAGTAAAAAGTCCATATAGTGAAAGAGATATTCAGAAAGAGTCCACTTGTGTAATGTATCTTCAATCAATAAATCAAGTGACGATGTGATCCCTTCACCATTGAGCAAGTTGAACTCTCACCTCAACAAGTGGACCTCTGATAAATCAGATAGGTCAAAAACGCATGTTCCCATCAAGGGTAGATCATAAGATTACAGCAGACCAAGCGGAAGCATTTCCAGGTAAGGTTCTCCTCCGTGTCATCAGATCAATGTGATATCATATAAAAAAGAACAGGCAAATCTAGTGCTCTCCGTTGATGTAAATTTATTAAACAAATAAATAAAAACAAATACCACTCACATTTAAAGGCACTGATCTCCAGTGCTGAGTGCTCAGATAAAAAGTACCATGCATGGATCAGTGTGTCAGCTGGCGGATGACGTCACGACGCAGGTCACGTGGTCCGTACGCGTTGCGTCCCAGAAAGTAGGCGGGACTTCATCAGCGGTGACGGAATGACGTCGGACGGCCGCTTTTATACCAACACACCATTAGAGAACCAATAGTAAGCGGAGTTGTGCGCAAGACAGATACCGTAGACAGCACATATCAAACGTGACACCGGAACATACATCTGCGTTCACTCCAAACACAGGAAGGAGAGAGAGAGCATCAAAACATATAAATATGCTATGGAGACATGAAAACAAAACCAGAGGGAAGCAAAATAATAGTCTGCTAATTGGCAACAGGATACCATCCTTTAAATATTCTCACATAAACTATGTGAGGACCAAAAAAAGGATATTGCCTAAAGAAACAGTACAATATAATCCCCTGGTAAGTCAAAAATAGAAATCTAGTGAATAAGCCCGCAATGCCGCTGACGTCATCAGAAAGCTACACTGATCCACACATGGATTGATAACAATATATACCAAAATATAAATCAGAGCTAAAAATGGGAGCAAATAAAATAAATAATAAATATAAAAATATATAATTAAAATAAGAATAAAATACAAATACACATATAAAAGGAAAAAATTCTAAAGCAATGAAAACAATTCAATTATCTGTCCGAAATGAAACAATTTAAATCAAAATCCACGTTTAGACCTCTAGGGGCAAGAACCCTTGTCTCATGGATCCAATAAGATTCGCGTTTGCTTAGTTGGCGTATGAAGTTACCTCCACGCCAATGTTTGGTCACCTTCTCAATCCCCCAGAAACTCAAACCTCTGGGATTCTGAGAGTGCACCAATTTAAAATGGCGAGACACATTGTGGGTTTTTAAACCTTTTTTGATATTATTTACGTGTTCACCCAACCTCACGTGTAGGGGTCTGGAGGTTCTGCCAATATATTGGAGACCACATTCACATTGTAACATATATACCACCCCTATAGTGGAGCAGGTAATAAGTTTATCGATCTTATATTCCTTATTGTTACTTGTAGCTATAAAAGATTTTCTCCTTTTTACATTGCATCTCGAGTGTCTGCATGCCGTACACCTACCGCACGCATAGAAGCCGGATAAGAAAGAGAAAAGTCTGCTTTCAGTTTGTACAGGGGGATCGATAACACTTGGTGCTATTTGGTCACGTATTGATGGAGCCTTCTTATATATGAAAGAGGGCCGTGCAGGCAACAGAGGGCCCAACACTCGATCCTGTTTCAATATAAACCAATTTTTGGCAACAACCTTTTCAAATTTCTTATACTGTACGTTATAATCAAGAACCATTCTAAAGTTAACCCCTTCCACTCCTGATTCTTTTATCTTATCTCTAACCAAAAGGGATCTATCCATCTGTTGGACCAAAGAGATTTCATGTTCAAGAACAGAACGATCATATCCCTTTTCTTGGAATTTAGAGGATAGGGTATGGGCTTGATGCACGAAATCATCCATGCTGGAGCAGTTCCGCCTTAATCTTACATACTGTCCCCTGGGGATATTGCATAACCAAGACTTATGGTGGCAGCTCCCCAGGGGAATGTACGAATTCCGATCGGTTGGCTTAAAATGATTTTTTAATACTAGCCCATCATTCGCTTTAGCGATCTCAAGATCAAGAAACACCATCCGTTCTTGGCTGATGTTCCATGATAACTTGATGTTTTTTTCATTGCCATTCATGGTGCCGATAAAATCATCCAGACCAAGCCGGTCACCATCCCATATAAGGATAAGATCATCTATAAATCTATTGTAGCAAATTAACTCCTTGGGGCAGTTCCGAAACACAACGTCCTCCTCCCAGTGGGCCATAAAAAGATTGGCCACACTGGGAGCAAACTTAGCCCCCATGGCAACCCCCCTTACTTGTAAAAAGAACTGATGATTAAACCAAAAATAGTTCCTCGATAAACAAAAATCTAAACATTTGAGAATATATTTTCTGTGGCACTCAGATAAATTAGAATAAGTGGACATAGCCCACTGAACTGAAGCTCGTGCATCTTTGTGTCCTATAATAGTGTACAATGAACCAACGTCGGCAGTCACAAAAAAACAAGAGGCCGTGATCTCTAATGATTCAAGAATTTGTATGATGTGTTTAGTATCTTTGAGGAATGCTCTGGTTTTAAACACCAGGGGTTGTAAAAAGGTGTCAATGTATTGACCCACTCTAGAAGAGATAGAGTCAATACCATTGACAATAGGTCTGCCAGGCGGGTTGACACAATCCTTGTGGATTTTTGGTAGGCTATATATAATCGGGGTTCTGCAAAATAATGGATCAAGATAAGATCCCTCCTTTTTATTAAGAATATTTTTCTTTTTTCCTTCTTCTATTAACCAATGTAGTTCATCCTTATACTGCAACATAGGGTCTTTGTTCAGAATATGGTATGTGTCAGTATCACCGACAAGTTTATTCATTTCGGACATATAATTGATCCTATTTAAAATAACCAATCCTCCCCCTTTATCTGCGGGGCGTATGATAATATCATCCCTGCTCCTAAGGGATTCCATTCCCAATTTGATATACTGGGGGTCCTTTACTTTGCGTACTCTAAGATTGTCTAAATCATTTATGACAACATTCTTAAACACCTCCAGAAACTTATTATCAGCATTTAAAGGGTTAAACGTGGATTTGTTACGGAGATTAGAGTGTTGACTTTCAAATGCTTTCACTTGTCTGACCGGATTAGATAAGAAATATTTTTTCATGTTTAAATTCCTGACGAACTTCTGAATGTTAACATAAGTGTGGAATTTATTCAAATTCCTAACCGGAGCGAATTTTAAACCCCTATCCAAAACTTTTAACTCGTTATCACTTAATGGGCATCCACTTAAGTTATATATACCTGCTCCTATTGGGGTTTTTGTTTTTTGAATTCTCCTGCCCCCTCTCCTTCCTCTCTCTCTTTTCTTTTTCGAACCTGATTGCCCGACCGGGGGGTTCCATACGGTTGTTGTCTCCACCACTCCTGATGGATAGGTGGAGGTGCAAATGGTGGATTGGTAGGTAGGTGGACAGGGGGTTGCACGTAAGGACCCCTTCCGGGTCCGCTCTGTGCACCCGAAAAATCCCCTCCCTCTCCAGCTCCTCCATACTGTAATGGTGTATACCTATTAGACACAGGCAAGGAATATCTCGGTTGGCCACCATAGAAAGCCATGTTAGAGATTCCATGTTGGAATGGGAAAGTTTTTTTCTCAATAAAGGTTTAGAATTAATGGAATTTCTGTTGAAACGTAAACAAAGAAAAATGACCATTTTAGAAAGTCAGATCAATGAGATAAAAAATTCCATTGAATCATTTAAGGATACCCCTGACTTCATCAGACTCTCTGTTGAATTAAAGGATAAGATGGCAAAGTGGGACTTTGAGATCCAAAATAAGAAAAAGAAAAAATTCATAAGAGATTCTGATGATTTCAATGGGGGGAATATCTTTAAATGGCAAAAAATGAATCAAACTGAGGGAGATATTCATCACAATACTCCTATTGAGGTTGATGTCATGGCCCCTGTACCCCCACCTGGCTCATTAGGCACCCCTGTTTTGGAACATCTGGTATCTGAGTCCAGCAACACTAGGAGTGGTGCTCCCAGGGGTGGTACATTTAATAAGGGACCCCGTAATAATAACGGAAGAAAAAGAGGTAGAGGTAATGGTAATCATGACAGGAATTTTGATTCTAGGGAAGTCCCTGTTAATGAATCTCAGTACTATTATGATTATCATTCCCCTAATAGACAGGGTGGGTACCAGTCTGATTATGGTTCCCACCAAAGGGCTTTCTATGGTGGCCAACCGAGATATTCCTTGCCTGTGTCTAATAGGTATACACCATTACAGTATGGAGGAGCTGGAGAGGGAGGGGATTTTTCGGGTGCACAGAGCGGACCCGGAAGGGGTCCTTACGTGCAACCCCCTGTCCACCTACCTACCAATCCACCATTTGCACCTCCACCTATCCATCAGGAGTGGTGGAGACAACAACCGTATGGAACCCCCCGGTCGGGCAATCAGGTTCGAAAAAGAAAAGAGAGAGAGGAAGGAGAGGGGGCAGGAGAATTCAAAAAACAAAAACCCCAATAGGAGCAGGTATATATAACTTAAGTGGATGCCCATTAAGTGATAACGAGTTAAAAGTTTTGGATAGGGGTTTAAAATTCGCTCCGGTTAGGAATTTGAATAAATTCCACACTTATGTTAACATTCAGAAGTTCGTCAGGAATTTAAACATGAAAAAATATTTCTTATCTAATCCGGTCAGACAAGTGAAAGCATTTGAAAGTCAACACTCTAATCTCCGTAACAAATCCACGTTTAACCCTTTAAATGCTGATAATAAGTTTCTGGAGGTGTTTAAGAATGTTGTCATAAATGATTTAGACAATCTTAGAGTACGCAAAGTAAAGGACCCCCAGTATATCAAATTGGGAATGGAATCCCTTAGGAGCAGGGATGATATTATCATACGCCCCGCAGATAAAGGGGGAGGATTGGTTATTTTAAATAGGATCAATTATATGTCCGAAATGAATAAACTTGTCGGTGATACTGACACATACCATATTCTGAACAAAGACCCTATGTTGCAGTATAAGGATGAACTACATTGGTTAATAGAAGAAGGAAAAAAGAAAAATATTCTTAATAAAAAGGAGGGATCTTATCTTGATCCATTATTTTGCAGAACCCCGATTATATATAGCCTACCAAAAATCCACAAGGATTGTGTCAACCCGCCTGGCAGACCTATTGTCAATGGTATTGACTCTATCTCTTCTAGAGTGGGTCAATACATTGACACCTTTTTACAACCCCTGGTGTTTAAAACCAGAGCATTCCTCAAAGATACTAAACACATCATACAAATTCTTGAATCATTAGAGATCACGGCCTCTTGTTTTTTTGTGACTGCCGACGTTGGTTCATTGTACACTATTATAGGACACAAAGATGCACGAGCTTCAGTTCAGTGGGCTATGTCCACTTATTCTAATTTATCTGAGTGCCACAGAAAATATATTCTCAAATGTTTAGATTTTTGTTTATCGAGGAACTATTTTTGGTTTAATCATCAGTTCTTTTTACAAGTAAGGGGGGTTGCCATGGGGGCTAAGTTTGCTCCCAGTGTGGCCAATCTTTTTATGGCCCACTGGGAGGAGGACGTTGTGTTTCGGAACTGCCCCAAGGAGTTAATTTGCTACAATAGATTTATAGATGATCTTATCCTTATATGGGATGGTGACCGGCTTGGTCTGGATGATTTTATCGGCACCATGAATGGCAATGAAAAAAACATCAAGTTATCATGGAACATCAGCCAAGAACGGATGGTGTTTCTTGATCTTGAGATCGCTAAAGCGAATGATGGGCTAGTATTAAAAAATCATTTTAAGCCAACCGATCGGAATTCGTACATTCCCCTGGGGAGCTGCCACCATAAGTCTTGGTTATGCAATATCCCCAGGGGACAGTATGTAAGATTAAGGCGGAACTGCTCCAGCATGGATGATTTCGTGCATCAAGCCCATACCCTATCCTCTAAATTCCAAGAAAAGGGATATGATCGTTCTGTTCTTGAACATGAAATCTCTTTGGTCCAACAGATGGATAGATCCCTTTTGGTTAGAGATAAGATAAAAGAATCAGGAGTGGAAGGGGTTAACTTTAGAATGGTTCTTGATTATAACGTACAGTATAAGAAATTTGAAAAGGTTGTTGCCAAAAATTGGTTTATATTGAAACAGGATCGAGTGTTGGGCCCTCTGTTGCCTGCACGGCCCTCTTTCATATATAAGAAGGCTCCATCAATACGTGACCAAATAGCACCAAGTGTTATCGATCCCCCTGTACAAACTGAAAGCAGACTTTTCTCTTTCTTATCCGGCTTCTATGCGTGCGGTAGGTGTACGGCATGCAGACACTCGAGATGCAATGTAAAAAGGAGAAAATCTTTTATAGCTACAAGTAACAATAAGGAATATAAGATCGATAAACTTATTACCTGCTCCACTATAGGGGTGGTATATATGTTACAATGTGAATGTGGTCTCCAATATATTGGCAGAACCTCCAGACCCCTACACGTGAGGTTGGGTGAACACGTAAATAATATCAAAAAAGGTTTAAAAACCCACAATGTGTCTCGCCATTTTAAATTGGTGCACTCTCAGAATCCCAGAGGTTTGAGTTTCTGGGGGATTGAGAAGGTGACCAAACATTGGCGTGGAGGTAACTTCATACGCCAACTAAGCAAACGCGAATCTTATTGGATCCATGAGACAAGGGTTCTTGCCCCTAGAGGTCTAAACGTGGATTTTGATTTAAATTGTTTCATTTCGGACAGATAATTGAATTGTTTTCATTGCTTTAGAATTTTTTCCTTTTATATGTGTATTTGTATTTTATTCTTATTTTAATTATATATTTTTATATTTATTATTTATTTTATTTGCTCCCATTTTTAGCTCTGATTTATATTTTGGTATATATTGTTATCAATCCATGTGTGGATCAGTGTAGCTTTCTGATGACGTCAGCGGCATTGCGGGCTTATTCACTAGATCTCTATTTTTGACTTACCAGGGGATTATATTGTACTGTTTCTTTAGGCAATATCCTTTTTTTGGTCCTCACATAGTTTATGTGAGAATATTTAAAGGATGGTATCCTGTTGCCAATTAGCAGACTATTATTTTACTTCCCTCTGGTTTTGTTTTCATGTCTCCATAGCATATTTATATGTTTTGATGCTCTCTCTCTCCTTCCTGTGTTTGGAGTGAACGCAGATGTATGTTCCGGTGTCACGTTTGATACGTGCTGTCTACGGTATCTGTCTTGCGCACAACTCCGCTTACTATTGGTTCTCTAATGGTGTGTTGGTATAAAAGCGGCCGTCCGACGTCATTCCGTCACCGCTGATGAAGTCCCGCCTACTTTCTGGGACGCAACGCGTACGGACCACGTGACCTGCGTCGTGACGTCATCCGCCAGCTGACACACTGATCCATGCATGGTACTTTTTATCTGAGCACTCAGCACTGGAGATCAGTGCCTTTAAATGTGAGTGGTATTTGTTTTTATTTATTTGTTTAATAAATTTACATCAACGGAGAGCACTAGATTTGCCTGTTCTTTTTTATATGATATCACATTGATCTGATGACACGGAGGAGAACCTTACCTGGAAATGCTTCCGCTTGGTCTGCTGTAATCTTATGATCTACCCTTGATGGGAACATGCGTTTTTGACCTATCTGATTTATCAGAGGTCCACTTGTTGAGGTGAGAGTTCAACTTGCTCAATGGTGAAGGGATCACATCGTCACTTGATTTATTGATTGAAGATACATTACACAAGTGGACTCTTTCTGAATATCTCTTTCACTATATGGACTTTTTACTTATATATTTTTTTCACTTTATGATATTTACTGTATTATTTTGTATTTGCGCTGTACTGATATATTTTTTGAATTTTGATAAATTATTTTGTTCGGTAAACTTAAGGGAATACAAGTCTGAACCACATGTCTGGAGTTCTATTAAAATGGGGTGGGTAAAGAGAGAAGGATATCAATATATTTTGGTTGTAGCTGATGAAATCAAGTAAACCAGTTTTCGGTGGACTGTCTATTTTATCCTAAGTGGCCTATTAGAGCTAGGTGGTGGGTTACTGAGGGCGTTAAATGCTGTCGTTGCTTGGAAGGATATCCAGCCAGCCCATTGTTTGCTAAATTTGGTAGGGGTATCGTGAGCAGTGTGGATACGTTTTCCATGTCTGCAATTTTCTGAATCCTGGCGAACCATTCTTTGAGTGACGGTGTGGTCGAGGATTTCCAGTGTAGGGGTATACATTGTTTTGCCGCGTTAATTAAATGCATCATTAGGGACTTATGATACTGCTTATGAGGGAGTGTCGAGAGGTGAAGGAGAAATTGTGCAGGTGTGAACGGGGTGTCAAGACAGGTAACGATGGAGATAGTTTGATGAACAGTTTTCCAAAACGTCTGGAGGGCTGGGCACTCCCACCATATGTGAAGCAGGGTGCCTTTTGACTGATGGCAATGCCAGCAAGCATCAGAAACCGTTGGGTTAAATTTGTTAAGGATAAACGGTGTGCGATACCATCTGGATTGGATTTTATATCCATTTTCCTGTGCATACACATTTCTCGAGCCTTTGTGGATGTTCAGGAAAATCTTCTCCCAGTTCTCTTCTGAGATCTGGATCGCTAGATCATTTTCCCATTGCTTGCAGGCCTTGCCGTCATTAGCTTTTAAGTTTTCATATAAGAGATTGTGGGTGAAAGAGATAAGATGAGCTTGGGGTGTTCTCTGCATACATAGTCTTTCGAAAGAAGTCAGTGGCCTTGAGTATTGTGCACCCTTGTCTATGGATTTAAGGTATTGTGTAAGGAGAAGATAGTCCCATGGGGGAATGGGCGGGCGTTCAACCATCAAAGATAGTTGATAAGCTGTAAGGAGTTTGACTCGACGGTACAGTTGATGTGCTCTGGGGCACTTTTCCGGCCAGTGGTTAGTCATATAGCGATTGTGCATGCCCCGAGGAAAGTTGGGGTTTAGTTTTATTGGAGTCATTGGGCCTGGGGTCGAGGATAGGAATGTTTTTCGACATGTTTGGTGGAAATACAGCAAGGTCGGGCCAATCAAGGGGTGTACTAGTATATCTCTTGGGATGCGGTTCAGGGGTATCCAGGGGAGGGCGTTCAAATGTAAGTCAGTAAAAGAGGCCTCCAAGTTGACTCAGTCTTTTTGAGCTGAGTGAAGGTTCCAATCAAGAATCCTCGTGAGATGTACTGCTATGTTATAGTTAGAGAGATTAGGAAGGCCAATGCCTCCGAGATGCTTCGGACGAGTGAGCGTGAGAAATTTTATTCTAGGTGAGCGGCCACCCCAGAGAAATTTGGAGCAGATGCTGTTGTATGTTCGGAAATATGAAGGGGGAATCTTTATAGGGATAGTTTGCAAGATATACAACAATCTAGGTAACGCATTCATTTTAAGAACAGCGGCCCTACCAAACCAAGAGATTGTGGACTTATTCCATAATTTAAAGTCAGATTCCAATTTGGATAGGAGGGGGAGGTGATTTTTGGCATATAAGTCTGAGAGTTGCGCGGGAAGTTGAATCCCTAAATAGGTGATTGCTTCCTTTTTCCATAGGAAGGGGAAATTGGTCTTGCATTGTTCTACAATGTGTTGTGGGAGGGATATGTTAAGGGCAAAGGACTTCGAAAAGTTAATTTTGAGATTGGATAGATCTTGGAATTTTTGGAACGTTTGTAAAAGGACAGGGAGGGAGATGATTGGGTTCGTTAGGAAAAGTAAAATGTCATCTGCGAAAGCAGCGTATTTGTATTCCCTGGTGGGTGTCTGGATGCCCTGGATGTCAGTATTGAGTGTTAGTTGTCTGAGAAGGGGCTCAAGTGTGAGGATAAAAAGAATGGGGGATAGTGGGCAACCTTGTCTCGTTCCGTTACCGATGTGGAAGGCATTCGACAGGGTACGGTTGACTCTTACCTTAGCTGTTGGGTTCGTGTACAGGGAAAGAATCATTTCTGTCATACGTGGTCCAAGACCTATCGCTGCTAGCACTGCTGCCATATAGTCCCATGCTACCCTGTCGAATGCCTTCTCTGCATCCAGCGAAAGGAATAAGCTTTTCTGTTTGGCTCGAGAAATAAGTTGGTGTAGGTTAATGGCTTTAAGGGTATTATCCCTGGCCTCTCTACCAGGGACAAAGCCTACTTGGTCATGTGATATTAGAGAGGGAAGATAGGGCAGCAATCTGTTGGCTAATATTTTGGAGAATATTTTTAAATCTACATTCAAAAGCGAAATCGGGGGGGAGTTACAAGGGAGGGTGGGGTCTTTGTCTTCTTTAGGGATAACAACAACGTGGGCTTCTAGCATACCTTGCGTGAAAGGGCTAGAGGAGGAGATGGAGTTGAATGCTCGTAAAAATGGGTTTCTTAAAATTTCTGAGAAGGTTTTATAATAAGTGGTAGGGAGGCCATCTGGGCCTGGGCTCTTGCCTGCTTTCGATTGTTTTAGGGCGTCATTCCATTCTTGTTCCGTGATCGGCGAATCAAGAATGGTGGCCGCCTCAGCAGAGAGTTTGTCCGGGGCAAAGAGTTCTAGGAACGATTCTACAGCGGAAGCTCGTTGAGAATTTGGATGCTTGTTGGGCTCAGAACAGTTTAGGTTATACAGCGAGGAGTAATATCTTTCAAATTCTGTAGCTATGTCTTTATTATGGGTCAATTGGATACCTGTAGGGGATTGTAGATGGTGAATTGTGTTATTGACTCTTTTTTTGCGTAGTGCTTGTGCGAGGAGATGGCTGCTTTTATTGCCAAACTCATAAAATCATTTTTGAGAGAGTGCATAGTTTTTCTTAATGGAACTGTTCAATTCTTCGCGTATGAGTAGGCGTGTTTCGGTCAACTCTAGAAGGGTTGTTTGAGCTAGGGAACGCTTATGGGAGGATTCAAGTTTGGCTAATTTTTTGAATAAGGCCGCTAGTTTGGCTTTTTTTTCTTTTTTGAGGGAGGCAGATAGGGAGATCATTTTGCCTCTAATCACACATTTGTGGGCTTCCCATTGGGTAAGTTTGGACGTGTCAGGAGTGTCATTTTCTGTGAAGTAATTCGTGAGGCAGTCCCGAATCTCTTGTTCAAACGCGGGATTTGTGAGAATAGTTGGGTCGAGTCTCCAGATGTATGAATGCTCTAGTTTTTCAGGGAATGTGAGTGTCATAGTAACGGGATGATGGTCAGAAAAGGTCATCGGATCGATGGTAGCTGTCGACAAAGATGGTAAGTCTTGTTGGGTGACGAAAAGGTAGTCTAGCCGTGAATATTTGTTGTGGGGAATAGAAAAGTAGGTATAGTCCTTTACAGTAGGGTTAATGGTTCGCCAGGAGTCATGTAGCAGTAATTCCCATAGGCATTTCTTAATTTGTTTGAGTGCCCTGTAAGGTAAGTGGGAGCTGCCAGAAGATGTGTCTAGCAAAGGGTCAAGAGGGACGTTCAGGTCTCCACCAAAAATCAGGATTCCTTCTTGAAAGGAAATCAATTTACTTGAGACATCACGAAAGAAAGGAACTTGGCCAGAATTTGGGCTGTATACATTTGCTAACGTAATTGGTTTATTTCCAATATGGCCTTTAAGGAAGAGGAACCTGCCTTGCTCATCAATCAGTGTATCAGAAATCTGCACCGGAATTCGTTTGGAAATGAGGATTGAAACTCCTTTAGATTTAGAAATGGGAGAGGTTGCATGAAAACCGTGAGGGTAAAGATTGTTAGTTAAATTAGGAATTTTTCTGGAGCTGAAGTGGGTTTCTTGTAGGAAAACCACGTCAGCTTTTTTACAGCGTAAAAGTGAAAACAACTGTGAGCGTTTTTCAGGCGTATTCAGCCCATTGGCGTTAAGTGTTAGTACTTTCAGAGATTGGTTTAGAGTCTTATTCGCCTGAGGCTTCATGCTTGCGGAGAGGGTAGCAAGTTGTTAGTAGGGAGTGGAGCTGGAGAGAGTCAGAGACAAACACAACACAAAAAAAAAAAAAAAAAAGGGGGGGGAGAGGATTAGGTGGATTAGTAGAGTAAGAGAGGTAAAAGGTGTACAGGGATAGTGGTAAGGAGTCCTTTCCAGGTACGGGAAGCACGGGAGAAAACGGAAGTGAGGGTTAGCCTGCAACCCCACTATATATTACCGGGGTACCGATGAGGGCAGCGGTTCCCACAGAAACCGCTTCGTGGGAGAGTGGTAGGATACGCCCTACAAGACGGGTGAGTTCCATGCTCCTGTGAGGTCAAGGTGTTTATGGAATGGGATGATATACTGGACTGGTTAGTAGCCAGCCGAGAGTTGCGCCCAAGGCTAGCTTTTTAAGAAGTATGTTTCGAGGGTGCAGTCATGGTGAGAAATTAAGTGGACAAGGTGGGGGTGTGAGGGGAATAAAGAGAGGATATATATTACAGGGTGGAGGCATCAGTTTAGGAGAACGCGTATGGTCATAGGATGGTAGTGTAAATCTCAATTCAACCTTATGGATCTATCAGGATCCTGTTTGAGGGAGTCAAATAGCTCTTATGGGATCTCGAATAAGGATATCCGTGACAGCTAGGAACTGTTGAAGTCATATAATAAAAAATAAGAGTATGTCACAAACCAGTAAGGGCAATGGTATAGCGTGCACATTCATGAGACCATGTAAATACCTGTAAACTAGGGTACATGACAGAATAGGTCAGGCATATAAGTGGTGAAACAATAATTATAACATTTTAGGTTACAACTGAAGGGTGTGCGAACCTGTGGAGAGATATGTCAAATATGACAACAGAAACTTTAGGCGGTCAGCCTCATTGACGGCAGAATCGGGAGGTGGGAGGTCTCTGCGGGATAGAGTAGAGAGGTTCACTTCATAATGAAGAGGACCTGTCTATGCAAAAGGGCAGATATTACTGCCTTAGAAAATCACCTCCCAGCAACCGAGTCTAGACTGAGAAAACAACAGAAGAAAAACAAGAACAAACTGTAATAGTACATCCTGGGTTTTGTTACCTCTATTAATGTGGCAGCATATACAAATGAAGCTCAAAGACTTGGGGTGCCTAGAAATATCTTGCTTAAGGTAACGTTATCAAACTTACAAGAAGGAAGAGCAGAAGGGTTTGAGTGTAGAAAGCAAGTGGGAATCAGGAGAGAAAGAGCAAAGGTAGTGGAAGAAAAAAGATGAGATAGAGCAGAGATGATGGAAGAACCCAGTTAGCAAAAGCGACGTTACTGGCAGGGGAATCTGGTCAGGAGAGGACCAGAGACCACACAGTTATGCGGTTTGAATGGTATACATCTGATGGGCTAAGTAATTACCAGTGGCTCAATCATCTTAGGCCGCGTACACACTGCCGAAACTAAGTTCGTCAAACAGTCCGCTCAAACTTTTGAATGAACGAACTTGCCCACACACGGCACTTTTTGAGCGGACTAAGTGCGCGCAACTTTTGAAATGAACGGACTCGCCCACACACAAGGACAGTCCGCTCATTTCGAGCGCGTGTTAAGGTAGGCGGGGCCCTCGATGGAGACATTGCGGGCTCCGCCGCCTGGTATGGACTTAAAGGGGAACTCCAACGCCGAAAAAAATCGGCGTGGGGGTCCCCCCCAAAGTCCACAACAGACCCTTGTCCGAGCACGCTACCCGGCTGGCCAGGAAAGGGGGGCGAGCGAGCGCGCCTCCCTCCTGAGCCGTACCAGGCCGCGTGCCCTCAACATGGGGGGTGCCTTGGGGAAGGGGGGGCCGCGCGGCCCCCCCACCCCAAAGCACCTTGTCCCCATGTTGATGAGGACAAGGGCCTCTTCCCGACAACCCTGGCCGTTGGTTGTCGGGGTCTGCGGGCGGGGGGCTTATCGGAATCCGGGAGCCCCCTTTAATAAGGGGGCCCCCGGATACCGGCCCCCCACCCTATGTGAATGAGTATGGGGTACAATGTACCCCTACCCATTCACCTGTAAAATAAAAGTACCCAAAAAAAAACACAACACACGAGATAAAATATTTTATTGCACAGCTCCGGGGGTCTTCCGTCTTCGGGGGTCTTCTCGCCGGACTCCTCCGCTATCTTCTTGTAGCTCTTTTGCTAGCGGAGGAGTCCGGCTTTCTTCCTCCCCGCCGCCAGCCTCTTCTCCCGACTTCGGGGGTCTTGTCCCCCCTCTTCGGTTCTTCTGCCGGGCCACCGCGCCTTCTTATAGCTCTTTTGCAGGCGGTGGCCCGGTCTTCTGTCGCCGCTGTCGCCGTCGCCTTCCGTTCTTCTTCTTCTTCTTCTTCTTCTTCTTCTTCTTCTTCTTCTTCTCCAGGAGATGTTGACACGTCGCTCTCTCCGGCCGGAATGCCAGAGCCGCGCTGCGCGGCCACTTATACCATGTGACACCGCCCCATTGTCACTATATATGTCACATGGGTTGGTCACATGGTGACCCCGCCCCCTTACCATGTCATAGTCCCCATGTGACATCAACCCATGTGACCAACCCATGTGACATATACCATGTGACACCGCCCCATTGTCACTATATAAGTGGCCGCGCAGCGCGGCTCTGGCATTTCGGCCGGAGAGAGCGACGTGTCAACATCTCCTGGAGAAGAAGAAGAAGAAGAAGAAGAACGGAAGGCGACGGCGACATCGGCGACAGAAGACCGGGCCACCGCCTGCAAAAGAGCTATAAGAAGGCGCGGTGGCCCGGCAGAAGAACCGAAGAGGGGGGACAAGACCCCCGAAGTCAGGAGAAGAGGCCGGCGGCGGGGAGGAAGAAAGCCGGACTCCTCCGCTAGCAAAAGAGCTACAAGAAGATAGCGGAGGAGTCCGGCGAGAAGACCCCCGAAGACGGAAGAACCCTGGAGCTGTGCAATAAAATATTTTATCTCGTGTGTTGTGTTTTTTTTTGGGTACTTTAATTTTACAGGTGAATGGGTAGGGGTACATTGTACCCCATACTCATTCACATAGGGTGGGGGGCCGGTATCCTGGGGCCCCCTTATTAGAGGTTGCTCTTCTGGGTATAGGTAGGCGAAAATCGCTATACCAGTCTGGTAGTTCAACCGGTGGTATGCCCATTAGCTCGCAAAAGTGGTCAATGTCTTCTGGTACCTTCAGGTTCGCTGTGCGGCCTTGATGAGTTGCGGACAAGCAGAAGGGGAATTTCCAACGATAGACAATAGATCTGGCCCGTAGAACTTCCAGGAGAGGTTTCAGTCCTCGTCTGCGCTGCAAAGTAATGCTGGAGAGATCCTGGTAGATTTTAATGGAGGCCCCTTGAAAGGATATCTGGTTGCGGCTTCTTGCTTTACGGAGTATTTCCTCCTTGAGGTGGTAATCTATGAGGCAACAAACTGCATCTCTAGGCGGGTCAGTGTCTCTGCCACGCGGGCGCAAGGCTCTGTGGAGACGCTCAAATGAGATTGGCGTTTCAAGGGGTCTTTCCAGCAGCTCATTAAATATGGCAGTGACTGACTGTGATAGGTGAGTGGGATCAATGGTTTCTGGGATGCCTCTTACCCTCAGATTATGTCTTCTCCCACGGTTGTCAAGATCCTCCATGTGGCGATTGATCTCTCTCAGATGGATGGAATGAGATTCAGTCAATTGTTGTACCTGACACAGCGCGGTATCATGGCGGTATTGTGCGTCTTCCACCTCCTCTACTCTGATGGCTATGGCTTGCATATCAGCTCTCATGTCTGTGATAGCTGCCATCAGGGTGGACTTAATGTCTGCCGCTACGCTGCGGAGATCTTCTATGCTAAGAGGGGGGGGATTTGGAGCTTCCATCTCTGCTCCTAGGGATCTACAAGCGCCTGAGCGGGATGGGCTGCGGCGGGAGCGCGTGTGCCCTGAGGTGGATCTGACTGAGAGGCCTGTGGTAGAGAGGCTGGCGCGCTGTCTCTGGGCCGCGGTCCGAAGAGCGCGGGGATGCGGCGGCCTTGAGCGGATTCGGGACCCAGCGGGGATCGGGAACGGGTGGCGGAGATATTACGGGCGGTTCTCACCATAACTGACCCTCGGAACTACTGTATACCAGTAAGTCCGGACCTCGTGGAGCGGGAGCTCGGTTCTTATGCGTCCATCGTGGAACGGCTCCAGGCCACGCCCCCCTATATATATATATTCTATCTCTATCTAACTGTCCTTATAAATATATAAATATATAAAGAGAGAGATCTAGCTATCTTGAAATATATAGAAAGGTAGATAGAGCTATGTATGTGTATTTGTGTGTGTGTGTGTGTGTATATATATATATATATATATATATATATATATATATATATATATATATATATATATATATACACATAGCTCTATCTACCTTTCTATATATTTCAAGATAGCTAGATCTCTCTTTATATATTTATATATTTATAAGGACAGTTAGATAGAGATAGAATATATATATATATATATATATATATATATATATATATATATATATATATATATATATATATATATATTCTATGTCGTTATAAATATAGAAGGATAGAGATATATCTATCTCGAAATATATAGAAAGGTATATAAAGCTATGTATGTGTATTTGTGTGTGTGTATGTATATATGTATATATATATATATATATATATATATATATATATATACACATACACCACACACACACACACATACATAGCTCTATCTTCCTTTCTATATATTTCTAGATAGCTAGATCTCTCTCTTTATATATTTATAAGGACAGTGTGTGTGTGTGTGTGTGTGTGTGTATATATATATATATATATATATATATATATTTTTTTTTTTTTATTATTTAGATAGAAATTGAAAGATTATATCATTAAATTTAGACTCAAAATGAGTTTACGTCAGCAGATTAGGTAGCGATTGTGATTGGTTGATAGAGGTTACAGCACATCATTTCCGCTTGCTGATTGGTTGCTAGAGGTTACAAAACATTACTGCTCATTAATTAGTTGCTAGAGGTTACTGCACATCATAATCTCTGCATCAAATTGCGGGTGTGGCTAAACTACACTAGCATTGAGGGGTGCACTATGTACAGAGTGCATAGTTGAAAGGTGTGCTACATACACACAGGGTTGATGGGTGCACTATGTACAGAATGCAGCATTCAGGAGTATGCTAGGTACAGAGTGCAGGGATGCGCTATTTACAGAGTGCAGGGTTGGGGGGATGCTAGGTGCAAAGTGCAAGGTTGAGGGGTGCGCTATGTGCAGACTTCTGCGTTGAGGGGTACGCTACTTTCAGAGTGCAGGGTTGAGGGGAACACTATGTGCAGAGTGCAAGGTTCATGGGTGAGCTACATACAGAGTGCAGGGACAGGGGTGAGCTATGTACAGAGTGCAGGGTTAAGGGGTGCACTAGGTGCAGGGGGTGAGGTGGGTGCAGAGTGCAGGGGGTGAGGTGGGTGCAGAGTTCATGGGGTGAGGTGGGTGCAGAGGGTGAGGTGGGTGCAGGGTGCAGAGGGTGAGGTGGGTGCAGAGTGCAGGGGGTGAGGGGTGGGTGCAGAGTGCAGGGAGGGGGTGAGGTGGGTGCAGAGTGCAGGTGGTGAGGTGGGTGCAGGGTGCAGAGGGTGAGGTGGGTGCAGAGTGCAGGGAGGGGGTGAGGGGTGGGTGCAGAGTGCAGGGAGGGGGTGATGTGGGTGCAGAGTGCAGGGGGTGAGGTGGGTGCAGGGTGCAGAGGGTGAGGTGGGTGGGTGCAGAATGCAGGGAGGGGGGCGAGGTGGTTGCAGAGTGCAGGGGGTGAGGGGTGGGTGCAGAGTGCAGGGAGGGGGTGAGGGGTGGGTGCAGAGTGCAGGGGGGTGAGGGGCGGGTGCAGAGTGCAGGGAAGGGGTGAGTGCAGAGTGCAGGGAGGGGGTGAGGTGGGTGCAGAGTGCAGGGAGGGGGCGAGGTGGGTGCAGAGTGCAGGGAGGGGGCGAGGGGTGGGTGCAGAGTGCAGGGAGGGGGTGAGGGGTGGGTGCAGGGGGGTGAGGGGCGGGTGCAGAGTGCAGGGAAGGGGTGAGTGCAGAGTGCAGGGAGGGGGTGAGGGGTGGGTGCAGAGTGCAGGGAGGGGGTGAGGGGTGGGTGCTGAGTGCAGGGAGAGGGTAAGGGGTGGGTGCAGAGTGCAGGTGGTGAGGGGTGGGTGCAGAGTGCAGGGGGTGAGGGGTGGGTGCAGAGTGCAGGTGGTGAGGGGGGGGGGGGTGCAGAGTGCAGGGAGGGGGTGAGGGGTGGGTGCTGAGTGCAGGGAGAGGGTGAGGGGTGGGTGCAGAGTGCAAGTGGTGAGGGGTGGGTGCAGAGTGCAGGGGGTGAGGGGTGGGTGCAGAGTGCAGGGAGGGGGTGAGGGGTGGGTGCAGAGGGCAGGTGGTGAGGGGTGGGTGCAGAGTGCAGGGAGGGGGTGAGAGGTGGGTGCAGAGTGCAGGTGGTGAGGGGTGGGTGCAGAGTGCAGGGGGTGAGGGGTGGGTGCAGAGTGCAGGGGGTGAGGGGTGGGTGCAGAGTGCAGGGAGGGGGTGAGGGGTGGGTGCAGAGTGCAGGGAGGGGGTGAGGGGTGGGTGCAGAGTGCAGGGGGTGAGGGGTGGGTGCAGAGTGCAGGGAGGGGGTGAGGGGTGGGTGCAGAGTGCAGGGAGGGGGTGAGGGGTGGGTGCAGAGTGCAGGTGGTGAGGGGTGGGTGCAGAGTGCAGGTGGTGAGGGGTGGGTGCAGAGTGCAGGGGGTGAGGGGTGGGTGCAGAGTGCAGGGGGTGAGGGGTGGGTGCAGAGTGCAGGGAGGGGGTGAGGGGTGGGTGCAGAGTGCAGGTGGTGAGGGGTGGGTGCAGAGTGCAGGTGGTGAGGGGTGGGTGCAGAGTGCAGGGGGTAAGGGGTGGGTGCAGAGAGCAGGGAGGGGGTGAGGGGTGGGTGCAGAGTGCAGGGGGTGAGGGGTGGGTGCAGGGATGGGGTGAAGGGTGGGTGCAGAGTGCAGGTGGTGAGGGGTGGGTGCAGTGTGCAGGGAGTGAGGGGTGGGTGCAGAGTGCAGGGAGGGGGTGAAGGGTGGGGGCAGAGTGCAGGTGGTGAGGGGTGAGGGGTGGGTGCAGAGTGCAGGTGGTGCAGGGAGGGGGTGAAGGGTGGGGGCAGAGTGCCGGTGGTGAGGTGGGTGCAGAGTGTAGGGATGCATTGCCCTCCACCCCTCCAGATTCCAGTACAGAGCTCCACACTCCACTCTCCCCCCAAGTACAAGGTAAAACTTTCCTCCCTCAAAGCCCTCCCCCTGCCATTCCAGTAGAGAGTTTTCCTCTGTCCCAAAAGCTACTCACAGCATGTTGTCCAGTCCCCCGATGTCCGTGCAGCGTGCCAGTGTGAGGTAGCTTCCCCTATGCAGATTCCCCGCCCCCTTCCTCCTCTGCTCTTACAGAGCGTGTGTGTATCAGACACTCCCCAGAGCGGCCACCGGGAGAGGAGCACTGTCACTTGGAAATACAGAAGCAGCGCTTCTGTTTTTCCAAGGGACATTAGCAAGTAGCCGGCTGGCAGTGCAGGGCTCAAAAGGTGGGCAGCGCAGGGCCCCCAACAATGACAGGGCCCTGGGCAGCTGCCCCTTTTGCCCTGCGTTAAATACGGCCCTGACCAGACAAACAAAAGATAGCCTAGCCCTAGGTTATAAATCTTGTTTACCAAGACAAGAGCTGAACAGATAAAGATGCTGAATTAAAAAACTCTTTGCCATTGATAATATCTGTTTATATGTATGGATTAGGGGTAAATTGTACTTTAAAAAAATATATAAAAAATTTAATTACTATAATAAAAGTGTATTCTGCATATATAAATTTCAATTTATTTGAGTTATCTTGACTACAGATAGTGACTTTTATGAGTTGTGAAAAAAAAAAAAAAAAGGTGAAAAGTACATGAAGGTTGCTATCCTGGAGATAACAGTAGATTATAATGAAATGGTAAACACTTGGTGCTTGGCCAGCCAGACCACATCTGCTAGTTGTAGAAAAATGTAACCATAAAATCTACAATCAATTGTTCATTTATTGCCACCAAAAAAAAAATTGTTGTAGGTTTCCATAATGTATTCTTATTCTTGTCACATAACGGAATATTATATGGCAATAAATTACAAATTAAATTTAAAGCAAAGTGGAGAAAAAATACAAGAAAAAAAAAATATTGAATAAAAAATAAAAAATAAACAATTTTATATATATATATATATATATATATATATATATATATATATATATATATATATATATATTCCATAGATATTTTATTTTCGAGATTTATTTTAAAGACATACCGTATATACTCGAGTATAGGCCGACCCGAATATAAGCCGAGGCCCCCAATTTACCCCCAAAAAACTGGAAAACTTATTGACTCGTGTATAAGCCGAGGGTGAGACATGGCTGTCCATCCCTGTGTGTCCGTCCATCCCTGTGTGTGTGTCCGTCCATCCATCCCTGTGTGTGTGTCCATCCATCCATCCATCCATCCATCCCTGTGTGTGTGTCCGTCCATCCATCCCTGTGTGTGTATCCATCCATCCATCCATCCCTGTGTGTGTGTGTGTGTGTGTGTGTGTGTGTGTGTGTGTATTCATCCATCCATCCATCCCTGTGTGTGTGTGTGTGTGTGTGTGTATCCATCCATCCATCCATCCATCCCTGTGTGTGTGTGTGTGTGTGTGTGTGTATCCATCCATCCATGTGTGTGTGTGTGTGTGTGTGTGTGTGTGTGTGTGTGTGTGTGTGTGTGTGTGTGTGTCCGTGCAGCCTTGTGTGTGTGTCCAGCCTACCTGTGTCCCAAGCCTCCGTCCCGAGCCGCCGTCGTCCCGTGCCTCCTCTGTCCCGTGCCTCCTCTGTCCCGTGCCTCCTCTGTCCCGTGCCTCCTCTGTCCCGTGCCTCCTCCGTCCCGTGCCTCCTCCGTCCCGTGTCGTGCCGATGGATCGCCGCTCCAGGATCGCCGCTCTTCTCGGCGGCCATTCTACAATTCAAAAGCCGCGCCTCCGTCCTCCGCCTGTGATAGGCGGAACACTCAATTTCCCAGCAGCCTGTGTTCCGCCTATCACGGACATCCTCTCATACTCGTCCGTAGTATGAGAATGAACGGATGTCCGTGATAGGCGGAACACTGACTGCTGGGAAATTCAGTGTTCCGCCTATCACAGGCGGAGGCGGAGAAGGAGGCGCGGCTTTTGAATTTTAATGTCCGCCGTCTGTCTGCTCGATACGCTGATTGAGCAGTCAGACAGCGGTGACTCGAGTATAAGCCGAGGGGGCACTTTCAGCCTCAAAAAAGAGGCTGAAAATCTCGGCTTATACTCGAGTATATACGGTAATTATATACAATTAATGTAGAATATTAGTGATAAATAGTTTTTTTTTCGGAAAAGGTTCTAGTAAGTATTATTTATTATTGCTAAATATTTGAAAAAATTAGAAATAAAAAAGAAAATTTGTAAATATTATAAAGTGCTTTGAAAAATAATTTACTTTAACAATTCACATTATTAATAAAATAAAGACAATGCACTGAATGTATTCATTAATTAAATATTTATTATTTTATTATTACACTCTCTATATATTTTTGAATATTTTTAAAGATTATTATTTTTGTCCCAATAATAAAGAATTAAAAATAACATAGAACTCTGAAAAAAAAATTTCTTACATCTTTATTCTATTATTTTTTAACTGTACTTACATTGTTAGATTGGTTTTCACAGATGATTTTCACTCTACACTGTATACTTCTTGTCTGTCTGTGTGTTTCTCTCTCTCTGGCTCTGCTCTGCTCTGCTATGATTCATTCCCCTGCGTGACGTCTTGTTCAGTCACAAGGGGGAGTATCAGGAAGAGCAGGGATATGTGTACATCGCGAGACTTCTCCTCTGCCGCTCTGAGGAGAATGTCACGTATTAACAAAGGCAGAGAAGAAGGAAGGACACAGGCGGCAATACAATATATGCCGCGTTCGCAAGTCCATACTGCGCAAGCGCGCATGACGTCATGGACATCAAAACTGCGTTTTTTACGAAAATGACACAAGTAAGTGCACTTTCTCAGGCAGCGATCAGCTGCCTGAGAAAAGTATTATCTACCTAGCTAAACATGTTTAGGAGGGTTTACAACCACTTTAAGTAACTATGACAAATAACAAACTATATTATGGATAATCTATTTACTTTTTAAAAGATCTCTTCAAACATATATGCTCAATTCTATGACACATACTCTGTGTGTATTCTTATCTGTGAAACCACTGACCCTAAGTAATAAACTCTGGACGTAGAGAACAACCAGTACAAAACTTATGTCCACACAACTATTTCAAGATCTGTCTTAGACTGAACTGAGTGTGCTTTTTCAAAGTCAAAGCTTTAAAGGGGACTCAAACAACATAAATACAGATCTTGGTATAAAGCCAAATTAATATAATTATTCTACAATGTTCATACTCAGTCAGGGGTCTATGGATTTGAGAGGTGGTAAAGCAATCAATACAAAAAAAGAAGATAGATGAAGGGCAGTAAGCCAATTTCACTGGCCTGCAGGGACAACAGGTTTGCCCGAACTAGGGTAAATGAAGTACGTGCCACCAGCCAGAAAGAGTGCATGGGCTCACCATGGAGGAACCCTCCCTTTGAGGCAATGTAGAGTTATCAAACAATGTGGTAAGGGGAGATGGATCCAAAGAGAAGAGGGAACACAATCCTCTTTTGTAACACAGATGTATAACAGCAGTGGTTAGAGGAGATAGAGAGGAGAGCATCTGTAGACCCTGCTTGTGACCCCAGAGAAGGGCCGTAAATCAAGCAAAGAAAGGTCCTACTCGACCATAGTGGATGCTTTGGTAAAGGGGCCAGGGAACCATTCTAACACCCATGTCATCAAAGCTGCTCTATGGTAGAGTTCAAAACCTGGTAGCCTGACACCCCCTTGAAGTTTTGGGTAGGTGGGTAATTTGTGACACAAATCGAATAGATCCTGGTGCCAAACAAAGCATATAGAGAGAGAACGCAGAGAAACAAAGAAATGTCTATAGACAGTTATGGGGACGTCTGAATGAGATAAAGCAGTTTAAGGAGAGTGTCCATTTTAATTGTATCTATATGGCCAAACCAGGGGAGGGAGAATGAGTTCCAGGTATCTAGAACCTTTCAATTGTGAGCTAATAAGCAAACATACAAAGGAATTTGTATCCCTAGATATGAGATAACTTTGGCTCTCCATTGGAAAGAAAAGTTACAACGTAGTTGAGTGAGGGTGACCGCTGGTAATGATATATTAAGGGCTTCTGTCTTTGACATGTTCAGTTTAAAGTTACTGAATTCACCGAACCTATGGAATTCCTGTAGTAGGGAAAGCAGGGATGTGTGAGGTTGTTAAACACATACAAGAAGATTATCCGCATAGAAGGAGAGTTTATGATGCAAGGAGGGAGTCTGGATGCCACCAATGGAGACGTTTTGTTGCATGTCACAGGCTAGGTGTTGTATTACTAAAACAAATAATAAGGGTGACAAGGGACAGCTCCGTCGCATTCCGTTATTATAAATATAAAATGGTTCGGAATAAGAACCATTAACTATAAGAGATGCAGAGTGTCGATAATATAATGACATAACCTTAGAAGACAAAGGCACCCCCGAGACCTATCTGTTCCAGAGGGAGACATAGAAACTGCCAGTTTACATTGTCTAACTCCTTCTCAGCATTGAATGAGAGGAGGCATGCCTTTAATTTATGTCTCTGTATGTAAGAAATGAGGTAGATGGTTTTTGTAATATTTAATCTGGCCTCCCGTCAAGGGACAAAACCCACCTGGCCTTTGTGTATGACTGCAGGTAGAAGAGGGGATAGTCTGTTGAGCAGCACTTTTGCAAACAGTTTTATGTCTAAGTTAAAGAGGTATATAAGACTATAGCTTTTACATTGAAAGGGATTCATGCCTGGTTTAGAGAGAATAGAAATGTTAGTGGACAAAAGCTATTTAGAAGGGAAATGAGAATTGTCTATGGAGTTGAACTTCGCCATCAATGATGAGGCAAGAAGTGGAGAAAAAGATTTACAGAACCTAGGTGAAAAACCATCTGGGTGGGCACAATTCAAACCTTTTATGGCCCCAAGAAACTCTGGTTCCGATAAAGGTTTGTCTAAGTCTGATGCTTATTGGGCATCCACTGTTGACAAAGCGTTCTCTGATATGTAAGCCACCACAGCAGGAGGTGGGGACCCCATCGACTCAACCTCTGATCGTAAGAGCAAGTTATGTAGTTGAGAGTGGTATTGCTGCAAGGCCTTCAAGATACACTGGGTGTTGCAGATCCACTGTTTGTCAGTGGTGTGGATAATTTGTATGGACAACGTGGTGGGCCCAGGTGTAGGACCTTCGCTAAGTGTTGTCCACATTTATGAGCTATGGAATATTGGTAGTTATGGGCCTTCTCCCTGGCAATAAGTGAATGAGAGTCGAGTAACCAAGTAAATCACGTCTAGCATTAGAGAGGTCAACATAAGTATTTGGATCCAAGTCCTGCTTATTGGTAGTTTCAAGAATGGCTATAGTAGAGAGAAGTCAGGTAATGTCAATGGACCTAGTTTTCTTCAATCGAGAGCAATGCTGAATAAGGACCCCACAGATCACACACTTCAATGCTTCCCACCGAACCAGGGACTGGTGTCGTCAGACCTGTGATCCATGGCAAAGTCATGGAATTCCTGTTTCACCACGGTTACACAAGGCACGTCCTTGAGTAAGTTACCATTCAAGTGCCAAGAAAAGCCTGTACAGGCCTTTGGCATATAGGCCAAGCTCAAATATACAGGAGCATGGTTTGACCACAGGATATTGCCCATACACAACCGAATAGGAAGGTCTAATAAAGATTGCGAGACAAAAAAATTGTCAATGTGACTATAAAATTTATGGGTGACTGAATAATAGCTATAATCTCTCTCATAGAAAAACAGGGGTACAGAAAGGCATAACTGTGCAAATGTGTTGTGCCCCATCCTATAACAATTGCAGAAAAGAGGAAATCCCTATAGGTGGACTTTAAAGGCACATACTACTTATACGATGAAATACAAAACTATATTTGTATTAATACAAAATCGATATATACATAATCACAAAAAGTAGACAAAAAGTAGTACAAAACAATTAAAAATAAGAAAACAATGTTAATATTGCAGAGTTGAGCACCCATACACAAAGAGTTTCACCCCAATACGTGTTACCCTATGCGTTTCGGAGGGAATATACACTCCTTCATCAGGGGTAAGTATAAGTTTTGTGGAACGGGGTTCTAGTGAAAGACACAAATGACAGGGTATTAGGGAAAAAAAGGCAAACAAGCAAGTGATCCAGGTCAATAAAGACAAAGCGGCAGTAGCAATATGGTTCCCATTACTTACATAACAAAATCTGCGTAACCAAGTCTGCAAATATAGGCATATGATATCTTATGGATTTAAAAGCAGTAAGCTCGAACAGTCAGATGGTGTAACTCTCCAGTGTATTGGATCTCACAAATATAACTCAGTAGCTAATTACGATAATTGAAAAGATGTCAACATAATTGAAGGGCCCTGTGGAGTATACCCTCCAAAAATAGGAGAATGGCACTGTGGGAGATACACTGAAGTGAAAAAAAAGCAGGAAAACCTAGAAAATGAGAAGAAAAGGGAAGAAACAGAATGGAGGGAATTAGAGATGGAAAAAAAATGAAAAAATATTTTTGGAATAGACATGGATGAATATAAGTGTCATAATGACATATCTCATATATATATCAAATGAAAAACAAAGACTATGGGAATGTTCAAATAAAAAATATATATAAAAAATATATTTATAATAAAATCTTTTATATGTAAAAAAATGTATTGTATATAATGTCTTAGTATCAGTGGAATGTGTAGATCCGAGGAGCAGCAAAGGCATGGAAACTAAGAATAGAGCACAGTGAGAGTTTACCTCAAGGTGAAGGCAGAGCGAAGCACCCAGCATGTCTATTCGGTATCCCACAGCTGACAGCTGTAGAATGCCGGCGGACCATACGATGGGGGCTTAAGAGTAAGTGTCTCTCCAATCAGCTGGCGCACAGCTGATTGTGGCAGCTGATGGAGAGAGGAGAGGGGGCGGGTTACACGTCAGCATGCCCCCTGAGCGGTGGGAGCGTGGTCCCGTCCATGGCATGAATGCGAACCCACGTGCATCGGAGAAGGGTCCGCCCACTCCACCCACCGGCACAACAAGCTTCCCCAGCGGACAGCACATGTCCGCTGGAGTCGCAAGATGGAGTGTGACCAGCACACAATACACAATACATCGGCCACTAACTCTATAAATGCCGCCACGGGAGGAAGAACCTCCCTGGTGGCTTTGTGTGCCAGGTGCTCTCACTCCCCCAACCACGGCCAGAGGAGGGGGAAACACACAGGGTACCCTAAAAAGAAGGCCAGATCACAAAAGGAATGGGGGAGGCCCAAGAAAATGGAGAATCATCGAGGAACAAGGAAAGATTACAAAATAAAATACAATACAAAAATAATATTATACCTAATTAAATTATAATATACGATTATTACAAAACATACAAAAATATAAGATGAAATGAAATATAATATAAAAATAATATTGTACATAATTAAGTGTTAATACAAAACTATCATACAACATTGAAGGAAAAAAAAAAAAAAAAAAACATTGAAGGAACAACATTGAAGGAAAAAAAAAATATATATATATTTTTTATTTAAGGGAAAAGTAATTTGTATCCTTTTTTCCATAGTTCTTGTGGAGTAGCCTTCGAGAAGTGATTTGAACCAAATACTCTCATTAAGGCCAGGTGGTTGAGTAGCTTTTAATTTAAATATCCACTGGGACTCTAGTTGGAGGAGGAACTTGTTCCAGTTACCTCCCCTAGGATTTGGGTGGATACGATCTAAAATTAAGAATTTGATTTTAGGGAACTTGCCGTTATGTACTAAAGCTGTATGTCGACCTAGAGGAAGATCATGGTCACACGACATCATACTAGAAATATGTCGGTAGGCTCTTCTCCAAAATTCAATTTTTGTTTTTCCGACATAAAAACACTGACATTCATAGAGTAGCAGATAAATTACACCAGGAGTGCAACAATTGGCAAAATGCCTTGGGTAAAAAACTTGACCATTAGGTAAAATGGGATTCTTCTGTACTAACATAAAATTACAATAATGGCACTGTGTACTAGTTTATCGCCAATTGACGTGGCTCGTTTAAAAGTAAAATTGGGTATCGGAGTGACAAATCTCCCTAGTGTCGGGTCACAAACTAAAAGATGCCAGTATTTGTCAATGATTTTTCTTATGTTGGCGTGTTGGTTATTGTATTTAGTGATTATTCTCGTAATGTTGGTATCTTGTGTAGGTTTCACGGAGTAAAGAAGAGATTCTCTAGTCCGTGTGCAAGCCTGCTTGAATGACCATTTAAGGGAGACATGCGAGTAACCCCGCAGCAGAAGTCTGACACGGAGCTTGTTAGCTTCCTTCCTAAAAACCAGCTCGTCCGAGCAGTTGCGTCGTATTCTCAGGTATTGGCTATAGGGGATGGAGTTTAGAAGGGGTTGTGGATGGAAGCGAGAGGCATTGAGAATCGAATTACCTGCAGTGGATTTCCTGTATAGTTTACTTAAAACAGAGCCATTGTCTCCTCGATACACCTCGACATCCAAAAATGTCACGTGTTGTAAATGATAAGACATGGTGAATCTCAAATTGAAATCATTTTTGTTGATTCTTAGTAACCATTGTTCCAGTAAATCCGGAGGGCTGTCCCAGACGATGAAGACGTCATCGATGTATTATATATTGATATGAGGTGTTGTCAAAAATGACAATATTGCCTCTCTTATCAGCAGATTTGATAGTTATCTGGGTATTCTTGGACAATTGTTTTAGAGCATCAAGTTCTCTTTCATTTAGATTGTATGTATGTAAAATGTAAAATAAAATAATAAAATAGAAAAAAACTATAGAATAGAATGGAATAGAAAGAATATAAACATCTTACAACATTTTAATTTCAAATAAAATAGAATAAATTCAAATTCAAATGCAATTGAAACAGAATTTGATTTTGAATCAATTCAAATTTGAATAAACAAAACAAATTCCGAAAATGAATTAAACAAATTAAACTACTTTAACTAAACTAATTTATGTAAATAACAAATTGAAATTAATCAGGTTCAAGTCTATAATTGTTTCAAGACAAACCCCACCCATTTGTGGATCATGGAGATGTCGAACAAATACATGATTTTGCAGCAATAGCAACCAATTAATCATAATGCAGTTCCTAGTCTTTGAACTTGTGTCAGATTACTTAGAAGGGGGTTTGAATTAGCCAGCCCCCTCACTATAAAATGGTGGTTTGCCAGCTGCCATCAGTGGGTATAGGGAGAGTTGGTTGCTGCTATGCAGTGCTATACAGTGGTGTACTGTACTAGAGTGTGCTAAATTATTGTGGATTGCCTTGTGTTGGGAATTGTTGTTTTTATTATATACTGTATATTCACTTTATTGCAGTAGCTCCAAATAAATAGTAATAGTAAGTAGTAGTAATAATAGTAAACCAGGAAGGGAGGGAGTTAGGGAGCTGAAAAGGAGAGGCAGAGATGTTCTGCATGTGGGGATAGTGGGATAGCAGAAGGTTCTGCAGGACACGGTGGTGGTCAGGCTGCACCATCTAGAGACAGACAGGCTCATTAATGTGAGAGGGGCCATGCTATTCAGACACAGCATGTGGATGAAGTAGTTGAGTGGCTGACAAAATCTTTCCCTTTTTCTTCCTCCTAGGTACAAAGCAGCCATTTGTCTCCAATTGTTGTGAATGCTACCCCCCTCCCCTTTAGCTAATCCTGCCATAGCTCTGTAAGCTGGCAATGAGGAGTTGGCAGAGTTATTTCATCACATCAGTCACTTGCTGCAAGAGGATGATCTTGGCCATGAACATTCAAGATGAGGAAGATGGCGGGGAGGGGTGGGGGTGGGGGCCTTATTAGGAAGAGGAAGGAATGTTCTATCAGCTGTAGCTTACTGCCAATTGGGCTCCCATGTTGGAAACTTCCTAGGGTTGGGCAGAACAGCAAAGGGCAAGGATTTTGTCTAAAATCAGAGGGAAATTGCAGAGCACTAGAAAGAAGCAGCCATCATTGATCTGGCTGCCCAACCCCACAGGTACAAGCAACTGCTATCCACAGGTCAGGCGAACTGAGCTGTTTAGTATGGGCCTTTTCTAAACATATACTGTTGAAAGCTCCTTTGTGGTCTGTAGGCTCTGCCTGCAACATATCAGCTGTGGTAAAAGCACCAGCCATTTGGGTACCACATGCATGAGGAGACATATAACTCTGCAACAGAAAGCTCAGTGGAAGCAGCATCTCAATGAGCTAATTCATTAAGAAAAGACCTGCACTTCTCCTTTTTCATCCTCCCTCTTTGATCCTTGTTCCTCCTTACGCCTCACTTTCTGCCTTTCCCATAGCACAAGACCCTCCTGCCTCTGGCTTTTCTCACAGGGAAGGAAGTCTCACATGGAGTTTCAAAACTTCAGAATATAGCAGACAGAATGATAAAGGGCCATGCTGAGTAGGGTCAAGAAAGGGCTTGGAACACTTCAGAGATATACTACATCATAGTTACATAGTCAGGTTGAAAAAAGACACCTTAAAAACAAAAGAGAAAGAAACCTTAAAAACAAATAAATAAATAAAAAAAAAATCGTACAATCCAAATACCCAATTTTATGCCCACAATTGATCCAGAGGAAGGCGAAAAAAACCCCCAGCAGAGCATGCTCCAATTTGCTACAGCAGGGGAAAAAAATCCTTCCTGGTCCCCCAAGAGGCAATTGGATTTTCCCTGGATCAACTTTACCTATGTTAGTACCCAGTTATATTATGTACATTCAGGAAAGTATCCAGGCCTTTCTTAAAGCAGTCTACTGAGCTGGCCAGAACCACGTCTGGCTGGAGTCTATTCCAAATTTTCACAGCTCTAACTGTGAAGAAACCTTTCCATACTTGAAGATGAAATCTCTTTTCCTCTAGATGTAAAGAGCGCCCCCGTGTCCTCTGGGTTGACCGTACAGAGAACAACTCAACACCAAGTTCACTATATGGACCCCTAATATATTTGAACATGTTGATCATATCCTCCCTTATTCTCCTCTTCTCAAGAGTGAATAAATTTAATTCCTCTAATCTCTCCTCATAGCTGAGCTCCTCCATGACTCTTATCAGTTTGGTTGCCCTCCTCTGCACTTTCTCCAGTTCCCCGATATCCTTTTTGAGAACTGGTGCCCAAAACTGAACTGCATATTCCAGGTGAGGTCTTACTAATCATTTGAACAGGGGCAAAATTATATCTCTCTCTCTGGAGTCCATACCTCTCCTAATACAAGAAAGGACTTTGCTTGCTTTGGAAACAGCAGCTTGGCATTGCATGTTGTTATAATCTACCAAAACCCCCAGATCCTTCTCCACTATGGATTCTCCCAGTTGTACTCCCCCTAGCATGTATGATGCATGCATATTCTTAGCCCCCAAGTGCATAACTTTACATTTATCAACATTAAACCTCATCTGCCACATAGTCGCCCAATTAGACAGTGTATTGAGGTCGGCTTGTAAATTGGAGACATCCTGTAAGGACGTTATTCCACTGCATATCTTGGTGTCATCTGCAAAGACAGAACTTTTACTTTTGATCCCAGACCCAATATCATTTATAAAGATGTTAAAAAGTAAGGGTCCCAGCACTGAACCTTGGGGTACACCACTGATAACCTTAGACCATTCAGAGTAAGAATCATTAATCACTACTCTCTGAATTATGACTTTTAGCCAATTTTCTATCCATTTACAAACTGATATTTCCAAACCTGTAGACTTTACCTTACACATGAGCCGTGTGTATCCACTCTGCCTTTTTTAAACATCTTAATTCCAGCTTGGCAAAACTAGCTTTTTATCTGCTCCCACCCAGTCTCAGGTAAATAGCCAAGAAGGCTATATCTGCCCTCCTGCGATGCAGGACAGACGCTGCTGAGAAGAGCTCCATCTGACCAGGACAGCCAGGCAGGATTCCCAGGGCTATTACTCACAGAAATGCTGATCTTCTCCATAACCCCCATGGGACATTCCTGTGCATGCCATCAAGCAAAAAGGAGCGCAAATGCTTCCAGCATTAACTTGCAAACCACCTCCTAAACCTGGAGAAAATCCTTTACATCCACGAAGATGACCCAAAATGGCTCCGGCCACCATGTAGCCTACAGCAGCTCCACACAGATTCCTTCTGTGCCTCCTAAAGACAGTGAGTACCCTCAGCCTCTCACTAAAGCTGATTTAGACATTAGCTTGTCGGCTATCTATGAGAAGCTGGTTGACAAACTACAGAATGAGCTGCACAAATCTCCTAATGCACTAACACAGGAGATAGTCAGCATTGGGGGCCACACAGATATACTTGAAACTAAGCATGACGAACTAGCTCTTGCACACAATGACCTCAGAAAGGATTATCAAACTCTGGCAGATAGCTTTTCTTTCATGCAGGCACACATAGAAGATTTAGACAATAGGAACAGACGGAACAATATAGGAGTGCGTGGTATCCCCAAATCCATCACGGATCTTCACCAAGCCATCACCAAATTGTTCCATAACCTTGTACCAGACAAACCATTATCTGCCTTTGCCTGTGATTGAATGCATAGAGCACTGCGGCCCAAACCAACTCCTGACAAACCTCCCATAGATGTTATAATGTGCATGAGAGCCTCCAGAAACTTCCCAAGAATTGAGCTTGATGGAGTAAGGCTACAGATATACCCCGATATTTCCCCTGCGACTCTAGACTGAAGACGCAGAATGAAAGAAGACAATAGTTTCCTCCAATCTGCTAGAATTAAGTATAGGTGGGGCTTCCCTTTTAGACTCTCTATAATGCACAATGGCTCTACCCACATGGTATATAATGTTATAGAAGGGAAAGATCTCTTAATCAAGCTGGGCCTATTGGAACAAGAACCATCGCATCGCCCTCCTGTCACTCCCAGATCATCTCCTATATGGTCTACACCCTCATCCAGGCGCACTCAAAGGGATCAGAGAAGATGGCAGTACTCTATTCAAAACCAGGCTGACTAATTAGCCTAATCAGTTACTGCTGCACAGGTTATTTTTTGTTCCTCAAGTCAGTTAAATGGTATGGCTTGTGTTTCTATACCCATCTGGGATTCAGGGAGTGAGGACATAAGAAGAAAGAAGATAGGGGGAATGACGTTTTTTAGCTTTTTTTTTCATTCGTTTTTTTAACCACTAGAGATCCGCGCTATAGCCGAATGACGGCTACAGCGCAGACCTGCTTTGCCGGGACTACGTCTATTGACGTCGTCCCGTGCACGAGCGGCCTCTGTGATCGGCGAGTCTATGAAACTTGCCTGATCACGGATCCGAGCAAGGGGTAGATCCTGACCCCTTACCACGTGATCAGCTGTCAGCCAATGACAGCTGATCATGTGACAAAACAGAGCCGGTAATCAGCTATTTTTCCTCCTCGCGCTGACAGCGTGAGGAGAGAAAAAAAAAGCCGATCACGGACATCAGTCCAAATCACGGCCAACTTATCAGTGCCTACCTGCCCCCTGCCAGTACCAGCCAGTTATTAATAAAAGTGCTACCCAGCAGTGCCACCCATCAGTGCCCATAGTGCCATACATCAGTGCCATAAACCAGTGCCCACAGTGCCATACATCAGTACCCACAGTGCCACCTATCATTGCCCACAATCTGCCTCAACAACAGTGCTGCACCTCAGTGCCACATATCCGTGCCCATCAGTGTCATCTACCAGTGCCCATCAGTGCCGCCCATCAGTGCCCAGCAGTGCCACCTATCAGAGCCACCTATCAGTGCCACCTATCAGTGCCCATCAGTCTCATCTATCAGTGGTACCTATCAGTGCCCCTTAGTGCCACCCATCCGTGCCACCTATCAGTGCCATCTTATCTGTGCCCATCTTTGCCGATCAGTGCCGCCTTATCTGTGCCCATCAGTACTGCCTTATCTGTGCCTATTAGTGTCGTCTTAACTGTGCCTATCAGTGCCCACCAGTGCAGCCTATCAGTGCCCACCAGTGCCGCCTATCAGTGCCGCTTCATCAGTGCATTTCAATGAAGGAGAAAAATTACCTGTTTGCAAAATTTTATAATAAACTATTAAACATGATTTTTTTTTTTTTTTTTGCATCTTTTTTTGTTTGTTTAGCAAATAATAAAACTCCCAGCTGTAATTAAATACCACCAAAAGAAAGCTCTATTTGTGGGAAAAAAAATGATAAAAACTTCATTTGGGTACAGTGTTGAATGGCCGCGCAATTGTCATTCAAAGTGCATCAGCGCTGAAAGCTGAAAATTGGTCTGGGCAGGAGGGGGGGTTAAGTGCCCAGTAAGCAAGTGGTTAAGCTACCCTGGTTTTCATTCCCCTATTCTCCTCAAAGTGCACTGATGTGACTCCTCCCTCCCACTGCAACATCCCAGATGAAAGCCTCTTTAAGCTCCTGTTTTATAGTTAATTGGCTTAAAGATTTAAACTATATGCATCATATCTCCTTCTAAGGCATGATCACTCTATTCAACCATTTCTTCAAGACTGTCGGTTTTCAGCAGCACGGTTGGTCTCAACAGTTGTGGTCATGCCACATACTCCACTACACCAAGACTCAGGATATTATCCCCCCCCCCCTTTTTTTATTTATTTTTTATATATATATATATATATATATATATATATATATATATATATATATATATATATATATATACAGTATATATATATATATATATATATATCTTACAAGATTTTTCCTTGATCCTTTAGCCCCTCCTCCCTCCCCCCCCCCCCTTTTTTTTCTCTCTTCAACACAGGCTGTTCACTAACACTGAGGGGCAACTGATTCAAGACCAGCAATCCTATGGTGGACACCACAGATATGAGATAGATAGAGAACAACCTTGCCCGTCCCCCACTGCCCACCCCCTACCCCCCTTTTTTTTCCCCTTTCAATGTTCAGCCCACTGGTGTTTGATTGGTGATAATTGCATATACTTGCCTTTACCATATTTACCATAATACTTGCTTGTTTTTGAGTTTATTACAACCAAGCACAGTTGTGTTGTTTTGTTTCTTGAATTAAATTTTTGCCTGGCTAATCCGCCGTCGTTGGTTTGCCCCCAGTTCTGCTTGCAGTACCTGCTGCCCCACCCCAACTGTGGGGGGGGGGGGGGAGCGGCGTGCCCCGCTGGTGGAATTAGGACAGATTTGTCCTTAGGTAGTTATTGCTAGGCCACTGGTCTCCATCTATTTCTAACTTTTTGTTGTTACTGTTTTGCCATTTTGGCAACGAAGTTGTGTATAACATATGCTGGAAGACTCTCCCCCTATAATATTTCAAACTATCCCAAACTGGGTTTCACCACACTAGCCCCCCTTACAACTAGATCACATTCACACCCAAATGGTCTGCAGTGATTTAGACGCTGGAAAGAAGAACATAATATTCTGTACAATCACTATAGTCACACAATTTACCATTGCTATTAATACACTAATTGATCTCCTATCTCCTATACACTACCTAGAGTTTCCTTCCCCAGGTATCAATGGGTCTTAAAATTTTCTCCCACAATGTAGAAGGTTTCAACTCCCCGCACAAGCGTAAGAAAGCCTTTAGATATTACAAGAAATTGGGAGCTGATATTATCGTAATGTAGGAAACACACTTCTCTACCGCCAATCACCCATAATATTTTGATAAATCATACAACCAAATACACTATACCACCTTCTCTAATAAGTCTAGAGGGTTTGCAATTTTCGTCAAGAACTCTATCGTCTTTGAGCTTCAAAACATTTGAAGATGATGATAGCAGATATATCATCTTGAAGGGCAATATAAACAGACACAACATTACTTTAGTATCAATTTATGCCCCTAATGAATCACAGGCATCCTTCTTCATGAAGTTTTTTGATACTCTAGACAAATACAACTCCCCACATATGATCGTTGGATGAGATTTCAACCTAGCAGCCCACCCGGCCCTAGATAGAAGCAGAGTGGTTCCCACCTCTAAGACCTTCACTGAGCATTTTAATTTGATCACTAAACCCTTGAAGAGCACGCAATATTGGTATTAAAGCCTACACTCATTACTTCCACCCACACGACTATTATGCCAGGCTAGACTACATCTTCTGCACACCTATAGTACTAGCTAACTCCCCCAAGGCCCCAATCTTCCCGTGCCCATGGTCAGACCACAATATAGTAGCCTTTGAGACCTCACACATTGGTTTAGCCCCTACCCCCTTTAATTGGCGCCTTAATGACTCACTTTTATCACACCCCTCCATTCATCAGCAAATTAGATCTCACCTAGAAGAATATTTTAAAAATAATACTTCAGAAGAAGTTCTTCCCACCTCCGTCTGGGCTGCACATAAGGCTGTTCTAAGAGGACACATTATCAACATTGCCGCAGCCAAGAACAAAGCTAAACTTGCAGACCTAAAATGCCTTACCAAGGAGCTCGAGGACCTATATAACAAACTGAATCACTCAACCTCTCCAGAATTGACCAAACTTATACAATCCAAACGCCAAGCACTAAACACTATTCTTTCAGAAGACACAGAAAAATCACTGAGATTCTCAAGGGCTAGATTTCTGCTGCAGGGTAATTCAGCCTCAACAATGTTCGCTAGAAAGTTAAACCATGACTCCAAACCCCCCCCACGTATATAAATTAGGGATCCAAAAGGAAACTTAATGACACACCCTAAAGATGTACTCCAGATTTTTACCTCTTTTTATAAAAATCTTCTATCAGGCCCCCAAACCCACCCTCAACCATCTGCATTGGATTGGCTAAATGCCATTCAGCTCCCAACACTTAATGATCATCAAATTGCTACACTAAATGAACCCTGTACAGATGTTGATATCTCTAACATAATTAATTCTCTCAAAACTTCAACAACCCCTGGCCCAGATGGATTTTCATCTACCTACTACAAAAAAATTGCCCCCCTGCTGACCCCTAGCCTCACCAAGATGTTTAATTATATTCTGCTGGGCGGGTAATTCCCAGAAGAGATGCCCCTGGCAAATCTATCCCTTATTCCCAAACCACAAAAAGACCATACTCTACCACAAAATTTCCACCCCATTTCAGTCCTCAATAACGATCTTAAATTATTTGGTAGATTATTAGCTAATAGACTGGCTTCTGTTATAACCTCATTGATCCACACTGACCAAACCGGATTTATCCCAGGTGAACAAATTGTAGACAATATCAGGTTGGTCACCAATATAATTCAGGATTCAAACCTCCACTCCCACCCTCTCTGTCTACTTAGTCTCGACATACATAAGGCCTTCGATAGTGTCAACTGGTCTTATCTAAATCATCTGCTACCAAAATTTGGCATTTCTGAAAAATTCATCCATGGGTTTAATGCCCTATATCACCTTCCCCAAACCAGAATAAGAATACCGGGAAACAGCTCTGACTTCTTCCCCCTGAGTAGGGGGACAAGGCAAGGATGCCCACTCTCTCCCCTTCATTTCACATTAGCTATTGAACCTCTTGCACTCGCCATAAGAAATAAAATTAACATTGAAGGATACCATAAAGACCCTTTCCACTTTAAAGTGAGTTTATATGCAGATGATGCCCTCTTATTTGTTACTGACCCACTTATTTCAATACCTAACCTACTCTCTGAACTCCATGCTTTCCACAGGCTATCTGGTCTCTATATTAACTTAAACAAATGTTCTGCTCTTCCCATAAATTGCCCTCCAAACCTTATAACCTCACTCAAGAAAGACTTCAACTTCACATGGTGCCCCCTCTCTTTTAAATATCTTGGTATCCATATCACAGCCTCCCATGACCTTCTATATAAAACCAACTATCTCCCCCTCTATTCTCACATAAGTTCCCTTTTGAAATCTTGGTTATCTCACCACATTTCATTCCTTGGTATAATTTGTGCCTTCAAGATGACCATCCTTCCAAAACTATTGTATTACGTTAGAGCACTTCCCATCAATGACCCCAAAACAAGACTATAAGCACTCCAACGTGAGATCAACAAATTTATATGGAACAATAACAAAAAAAACAGATGCAGCTATTCTCTCATGCATAGGACACAACATCTTGGTGGTCTTGGCCTCCCACACCTCTGGTATTATTTTCTGGCTGCTAGACTAACTCATTTAGCACAATGGTTTTCCCCTAACACCAACATTCCCTGGTTGAACTTTGAGACCTCCTCCATAGCTCCACTTAACTTAAAAGGAATCCTTTGGCCCACTTCCAAAACCAACTACACCCTCCTCAAAAATAGCACAATAGTAGCCAATTTTGTGCACTTATGGTATAGAATCAAAGACAACTTCAGACTCTCCGCACGAATACCTCCGCTAGCCTTGTACCTTGGCGATCTCAGGTTACCTACTGCTTTTCAAGATCCCAGCATTTTTCTGGCCTGGACTCAAAAGGACTTACCACACTAAAATCACTGGTTTTCAATTCAAAATGTCTCCCTTTTGGTGAGCTACAAACTTAATTCAATCTACCCCCTCAGAAATTTCACATTACACATTAATTCGGGATTTTTACTCAACCCATTACGCACTTCACATTATCCCCCCAGCACAGTGTCTGAACACATTTGTATATCGTCCTCTAGAGATAAAGGTTTAATCTCAATTATATGGTTACCTCAATAATATCGTTCAACCTGAAAAGTCTGGCCCAATGTTGCGATGGGAAACTGAATTAGGCTGCACCTTCTCCTTAGATACATGGTCACATATGATTGAGAACCTCCGTAAAAGCAATCATGCAGCTGCCTTTAGAGAATCCCCACTTAAATTACTCACTAGATGGTATATGACCCCTTCTAAAATTCACTAATTTTACCCCACAACTTCCCTGGACTGTTTCAGAGGGTGTCCTGAGGAAGGTAACTATCTACATATATTATGGAGCTGCAAACATCTGGAGCCTATATGGTTTACAGTGGTCAACAGACTTGAGAAATCCCTTAAAAAGAAGATCACCCTCACTCCACAGATTTGTCTCCTATATGCCACAGTTCTGGATATCCCTCCTCCCTGCAACAGATTAATCCACTCACTGGTTAGCACTAGTCAATGGATGATCGCATTTAATTGGAAATCACAAAACCTACCATGGCCTCAGATAGAATCCAGAATAGAAATATTTCAATTATCAGAAGGAATCCACCATACACTATATGACAATATGCATACCTTCAATAATAAATGGATTTACTGGACTTCACCCACAGACTGTACCTCATAATGTTATTAGTTGACCCAGATGACAACACCTCACACTACACAAACCACTCCTCCTGCTCAATATGTACTATTATTTTATTACATCCCTTTTCTCCTATCTGATATATTAATGCTCCCTCTGCTATGTCTGTGTCTAATATACGGTATGATACCGCACCTTACAATGTTTATCGTGTACTATGTCTATAAACATTTCTTGCACTGTAACCCATACTTGCATATACCCTATACTGTTTAAAAATTGTACAAATTCCTGTCTTCCAAATAAAACGTGTTGTAAACAAAAAAAAAGAAATCCAGTTCAGGTTTGAGTAAATCTGCACCTGTCCTTCCCAGGCCAACAGAGCACCATCCCCATGCCTCCAAGCCAGAATGTGCAGCAGCTCCTCCTTTGTTCCAAGCCTCATTTTGGCTTGGAGCATCCACTGAAAGCAGCCATTGTAGAGCTGTGAGGCACACTGCTTCTGTATTCAGCTACACACACACACACTCACGCACACACACCCATTAACATATAAACACATTTCAATATGTGTGAGTGACTGTGTGCTTGTAAAATCCACAGAAACACACATTACTAGAGGTGGAGTCGGTGCAGTACTGTTTAAAAAAGAAAATATAGTCTCCCACAGCTTCTTATTGTCACAAAAATCACACCAATGAACAGCAGGTTTGCAGCATTTCCCAGCACAGTCTATTCCACTAGCATCAATGTCAAAGCCTGCTAGCTAGCTGTCAATTTCAGAAATGATGTAACTAATCAGCTGGTGACATGCCCAGCAGTTGCAAGGATCTGAATGAAATAAATTAACGTGATGGGCGGATTTTGATTTAAAATTAAAACTACATGCAATGAAAAGTAAGATTGCCCCCTCTATCATCAACCCCCCTGTAAAACCTATGTTCTTTCACAATTGGACATGTTACTATCCATGCAAAAGGTGTACGGTTTGTCATCATAATAGCAGTGGACGCGGCAGTACTAAGGAATTTAAATCTACCGTAACGGGCCGCACTTATAAGATCAAACAGTTCTGCACCTGTGCCACAATAAACGTAGTGTATCTACTGACTTGTTCTTGTGGCAAACAGTATGTAGGTAGAACTATAAGATCATTCACCACTCGTGTGTCTGAACACATTAACTTAATAAAACTCGGGAGCGTGAAACATACTGTTCCGCGTCACTATCGACAACACCATGCTCGAAATCCTATGGGAACTCAGTATCTGGTCATAGACAGATATATTGCACCATGGAGGGGCGGAGCTAACACCAGGGGTGTTTCAAGACTTGAAACATTCTGGATCTATGAGCTACAGACTTATCATCCTATTGGAATGAATGTGGAGCTAGATATAATTTCATTTATTAATCAAGCATAAGGACAAAATAACAACTTTTTCATTTTTTTTATAATATATTTTTAGTTATTCATTGGCCCTCCCCTGATTGATCTACATTTGCATTAAAATCGATTGTTATTCAGTCGAACTATGTATATTTAATTTGTAGTGATTGCATGATGTACTCACTACAATGGTTTATTGATACAATACAAATGGTAATTGGTGGGAATACTATTTGATTGGTGGCCAATTGTTAGTTTTAATTTGTTTTAGTAGCGTGATTTTTTGGAGAAATGAATGATCCCCTATTGAGGTGGAGTAAATGTTTTATCTCCCCTTTTCTCCTCCTTTTTTTCCCTTATGGTGAATATGTTCATGTGAATATCTGTGTATATATATATATATACTTTGTATATCTACTAAATATGTGTAAAGTTTATATTGATGCCCCCCCTTAAGACCATGACTCCGGCAGATGCTGTATGTGATATGTATGGCACCACCATGTTGCTATGGAGTTGCTTGACGCCCCCTATGGGGAGGTTATGTGGGGTGGGTTCATATACACACAAGTGGGCAGTATGCGGCTTGATAATGATTGTTGCAGCCAGTCCGTGGGTTGGGCCTCGTTCTGAGAGCGAGGCTTGGTCCTGGGAAGTGTTTGCTGGCTAAACCGCAGCTGTGACAGTCTGACCTCGCTTTCAGAGTGAGGCTTGACTACGTTGTATGCCGGAGTTTTGATGGCCTGGCCTCATAATCAGAGCGAGGCTTGGTTTTCAGAACGAGGCTTGAATATGCTGCATGCTGGGGTTTGGATGGCCAGGCCTCGTGATCAGGACGAGGCTTGGTTACGACACAGGATGGATGCTAGTATGAGGCCTGGCCTCATAATCAGAGCGAGGCTTGGTTTTCAGAATGAGGCTTGAATATGTTGCATGCTGGTGTTTGGATGGCCAGGCCTCGTGATCAGAACGAGGCTTGGTTACGACACAGGATGGATGCTAATATGAGGCCTGGCCTCATAATCAGAGCGAGGCTTGACTATGCTGCATGCTGATGTTTGGATGGCCAGGCCTCGTGATCAGAACGAGGCTTGGTTTTGACACAGGACGGATGCTAATTTATGCCCAAGATGTGGAAAATCTTTCATTTCCAAATATTCACAGTCTCGTTTATATTTTGGATATTTGGCGGACATCTCTGATGGGGATGATGCTATATGTAAGGATAATAAATATATATGGAGGAGTTTTTAATATACCGTATACACTTCCGGAACATGTGGCCGGAAGTGCCAAGTGCTTCCGGGGTCATTGGTTATTTTGGGGTCATTTTGTACTTATAAGCGATGCTGTTTGGGGGGGCCCACACCCCAGAGGACGACTGTTTAGTTGAAATGCATCGGGTGGACCCCCTTACAGACATCACTACTTTCTGACTATGTTATTACGATTGCACCAAATGTGAGTGTAATTTTATTATTATTTTTTAATAAATTGGATGTTAAAACGGTATCACGCTATGCTAGTTTTCTACTTCCATGGTCTTTGATACCTGAGCCCCCTATTTTCGTGGGATGAGCACTATAGAAGGATCGCTACGGATGATTTCATGACCTGAAGACTTGCGGGAGATTACATACTAGATGTATGATTATCTGGTTTGCTAACCTACAGGCCCATATGACTCGAGAGGCGTAAGCCTTCCTCTAAATCCATGTAATTTGGTAAGCCTCCTCTCCCCTTCTTTATCACGGTAGTGGTGGTGGTATTCTACACATCAGAAGTTGAATTTCACCTTTTTTCACGTCACCTCAAGTTTGGAATTGTGATTGATATTACACATTTCAAGGACTGTTAGATGTTCACTTGATGGACTGTATATGTTAAATTAATTTTATTTACTTTAACTTTTTGTGTGCATGAGGTTCATGCACTCTTCCACCTGGGAGTAAGATCTCTTGATATACAATGAAATTTACACATATTTTCTTTTTTTGAAGTGTATGTAATTTTCTTTGCTTGAATTATTGTTTTACTGGTTCATGTGGTTTGTTGCCACCTAAGCGCTACACTTTTTTGTTTTAATTTTGTGTAGTCTTCAGTAGTGTTGGCAGCTGGGTACAACACATTTTTTCACAGCGCGGTATTTTTTTACACCTTTATAGGATTTTAATAAAAAAAAAAAGGTATTGATTTTTAACATTTTAAAATCCCTTTTAATACTATGGTGAATTAGGCTTGAGTACTGGTTATTTATGGTGAAGCATTTCCTTCCACTTTAAATATCCCCCTTGGCAGTGTCCAGTTTCCTGTAACTTTTTGACAATAACTTGTCAAAGATTCACCCTCCCCTCTTTAGACTTTAATGAGATTTGATGCTAAGTTCCGGTCTTGTAGATCCCTCTACAGGGGTGGACTGACAACTCATGGGACCCCCGGGCAATAGGAGAAGATTATGGGGCCCCTGGGCAATAGGAGATATGGGTGCCCCCAGGCAATAGATTATGGGGCCACACAGTATACACAAACACACATACAGTATACACACACAGTATACACACACTGAATACACATACACACACTGAAAAGGTACTGAAGAGGCGGGGAAGGTATAATCTTGGGATTTAAAAAAAAAAAAACATTTTTATATACTGTCCCTGGTTTTATTGAGGCTAGCAACCCTGATGGGGCCCCTTAGTGGCATGGGGCCCTCAGGCAGTGCCTGAGTGCCAAAATGGTCAGTCCACACTTGACCATCTATAAATCAAACCCAGGCAGTTTCACTCATCCCTATCCAGGATAAAAAGGAAGAGTACACATAGAACAAATGGAAATAAGTAATGAGCAAATATCCACAACTCATGTTCATGTCATATGTACTTTCATAATTACAAAATATATACAGTTACATTTTGATAGGATTAACCACTTAGATCCCAGCTGCCATTTTAAAATTTCTCTAGCATAGAAGCTTTTTATACCTGTGCTGTGCTGCATGCAGTCTCATCCCGCGTACATATAAATGGAATTTTGGTCGGAAAAAACTCTGAGCCAAATCCCATCGGAATTCCGTTGAGAAAACCATCAAACTGTCTTGCATACACATGGTCACATCAAATTCCGACGTCAAGAACGTGGTGACGTACAACAGGACTAGAAAAAGAAAGTTCAATACCCAGTAGCCAATAGCTTCCATCTTGTGGTTGAATCTGAGCATGCGTGAGTTTTTGTGTGTCGGAATTGCATGCACATGATTGGAATTTCCGATACAAACTTTCTCCATCTGGAAAATTAAGAACATGCTCTCAAATTGGCGGGATTTCAGCCAGCTAAATTCCGATGGAGCATACACACGGTCGCATTTTCCGATGAAAAGCTCTCATTGGTCTTTTGCTGGCCGAAATTTCAATCGTGTGGACGCAGCATTAGAGGCTCCTGCAGTGGAGAAAACCATTACTGTATAGTATTTACATCAAGAGTATTGTGACATCAGGAGTGATATCACCCCACTTTATGTAAATACAAAAGCTCAGGCAGAGCAGTTACATTTTTATCCAACCTCTCTCTGTAGCAGTAGGTCACTGCTATAGTGATATAATGCTGGTTGACTGCATCTAGCAGTGGATCGCTTTGAGAATTGATCTCTTGCTGTAAAGCTTTAGAGTGAGTATGAATCAGCGCTAGATCTCTTCTGAAAAAGTAAAATAAAAAATATGTAAGTGAAAAAATTTCTAAAACATGCAACAATGATATTGGATGATCTGGATGACATTTGTGTTCACTATGCAACCATGAAGTGCCCACGCAATAAAAACAATGTTACTTAGAATATAAGCAATTACAAAAATCAGCAATGTGCTAATTTTGCCTGGCAACCCTACCTAATCTCATCTTATTATTAGGCTTACAATTTATGCAAACATTTTTCCCCCCTGCATGCATTTCAGTGTAGTGTTGAAAGGGAAATCCCTTAAAATAAGTATATGTTCACAATGTTCTAATCTTTTAATGTTTATTCCCAATAAAAACCAAGGGATTAAACGTTTGTATCTAGATTCTTCTACCAAATTAATTCCGTATCTGTCCCCAAAAAAGGTATAATATTTTAGGGTAAACTACAAAACTTAAAAGATATAGGGGATTATTTACGGAAGGCAAATCCACTTTGCACTCCAAGTGCAAAGTGCACTTGAAATTGCACCTAAAATGCACTTGGAAATGTAGTCTGAGGGGGGCATGCAAGGAAAATAAAAAACAGAATTTTAGCTTGCATATGATTGGATGATAAAATCAGCAAAGCTTCCCCTCTTTTCAGATCTACCCCTTATGCCGCGTACACATGATCAAACTATCCGGCGGACTTCCGCCCGTGTGTGGGCTCCGGTGGACTTTTTTCCCCCAAAAGTCCGGCGGACTTAGAAAGTAGTTTTGACTCAAAAATTGTCCGCCGGACTGTGAGTCTGGCAGACAATCCGGCCGTCTGTGTGCTAGCCCGCCAGACTTTTGAAATGAACGGACTTTCCCGCACACTGAGAAAAGTCCGTTCATTTTGAACGCGGCTCCGGGTAGATGGGACTAGTGCAGGAGGTCAATGTTGCCGCCTTCGGCGGCGAGATTGACACATCACTGGCCCGTCACCTGGTATGGACTTAAAGGGGAGGCCCTACGCCGAAAAACAGCGTAGGGGTCCCCCAAGGTGTCATATAAGACCCTTATCTGAGCATGCAGTCCGGCCAGTCAGGAAAGGGGGTGGGGACGAGCGAGCGCCCCCCCCCCCCCCCCGAGCCATACCAGGCTGCGTGCCCTCAACATGGGGGGGTGCTTTGGGGAAGGGGCCATATGTTGATGAGGACAAGGACCTCTTCCCAACAACCCTGGGTGTTGGTTGTTGGGGTCTGCGGGTGGGGGGGCTTATCGGAATCCGGGAGTACAATGTACCCCTACCCATTCACCTGTGAAAAAAATATAAATAAAACACAACACAAGGTTTCAAAATCATTTATTGCACAGCTCTGGGGGTCTTCTTCCATTGATTTATATAGGGACAATGGGCAGGGTCACCGGGTGATGTCCCCGCCCATTATGATGTCACAGTCCCAGCATCCTCTGGGACTGTGACATCATAATGGGCGGGGACATCACCCGGTGACCCTGCCCATTGTCCCTTTATAAGTCGCTGCGCAACACGTCCCTGTCTTTGTGGCCAGAGACAGCGTCGAGTCAACATCTCAAGGAAGAAGAAGAGAAGGCGGTGACATTGGCGACAGAAGACTGGGCCACTGCCAGTAAAAGAGCTGGGGTGGGGGGCCGGTATCTGGGGGTCCCCTTATTAAAGGGGGCTCCCGGATTCTGATAAGTCCCCTGCCCACAGACCCCGACAACGAACGACCAGGGTTGTCAGGAAGAGGCCCTTGTCCTCATCAACATGGGGACAAGGTGCTTTGGGGTGGGGGGTGCACAGCCCCCCTTCCCCAAAGCACCCCCCCATGTTGATGGCACGTGGCCTGGTATGGCTCAGGAGGGGGGGTACTTGCTTGTCCCCACCCCCATTCCTGACAGGCTGGGCTGCGTGCTTGGATAAGGGTCTTATATGGACCTTGGAGGGACCCAAAATGAACGGACTTTCCTCCGTGTGTGGGTAAGTCCGTTCATTTTCAAAAATACGGCGGACTCCCGGACTAGGTTCGCCGGAAAAGTCCGGTTGTGTGTGGGCAGGTCTGCTCGTTCGGAAAGTCCGGTGGACCTCCGCTTCAAAGTCCAGTGGTTTGTCTGCTGGGCTAAGTCCGCCTGATCGTGTGTACACGGCATTAGATTTACAGCGACTGTACTTTCAAGTGCACTTTGCACTTGTAGTGCAAAGTGGATTTTCCTTTCATAAATAACCCCCATAGTGTGTGAAACAGAGACATTGCCAAAAAAAGCCTTGATCACATATATTATATAATATACAGTATTTCACAAAAGTGAGTACACCCCTCACATTTGTGTAAATACTGTATTATATCTTTTCATGTGACAACACTGAAGAAATTACACTTTTCTACAATGTAAAGCAGTGGGTGTACAGCTTGTATACCAGTGTACATTTTCTGTCCTCTCAAAATAACTCAACACACAACCATTAATGTCTAAACCACCTTAACAAAAGTGAGTACACCTCTAAGTGAAAATGTCAAAATTGGGCCCAATTAGTGATTTCCCTCCCCATGTGACTCTTTAATGTTACAAAGTCTCAGGTGTAAATGGGGAGCAGGTGTGTTAAATTTGGTGTTATCACTCTCACTCTCTCATACTGATCACTGGAAGTACAACATGGCACCTCATGGCAAGAACTCCCTGAGGATCTGAAAAAATTTATTGTTGCTCTACATAAAGATAGCCTAGGCTATAAAGAGATTGCCAAGACCCTGAAACTGAGCTGCAGCATGGTGGCCAAGACCATACAGCAGTTTAACAGGACAGGCTCCATTCAGAACAGGCCTCGCCATGGTCAACCAAAGAAGTTGAGTGCACACGCTCAGCGTCATATCCAGGGGTTTTCTTTGAGAGATAGACATATGAGTGCTGCCAGCATTGCTGCAGAGATTGAGGGGGTGGGGGGTCAGCCTGTCAGTGCTCAGACCATACTCTGCGCACAGCATCCAATTGGTCTGCATGGCTGTCATCCCAGAAGGAAGCCTCTAAAGACGATGCACAAGAAAACCCACAAATAGTTTGCTGAAGACAAGGAGACCAAGGACATGGATTACTGGAACCATGTCCTGTGGTCTGAGGAGCTCAAGATAAACTTATTTGGTTCAGATGGTGTCAAGCGTGTATGGCAACTGGGTGATGAGTAAAAAGACAAGTGTCTTACTTGCAATCAAGCATGGTGGTGGCAGTGTCATGATCTGGGACTGCATGAGTGCCGCCGGCACTGGAGAGCTACAGTTTACTGAGGGAACCATGAATGCCAACATGTACTGTGACATACTGAAGCAGAGCATGGTCCCCTCCCTTCAGAGACTGGGCCACAGAGCAGTATCCCAACATAATGACCCCAAACACATCTGCAAGATGACCACTGCCTTGCTAAAGAAGCTGAGGGTAAAGGTGATGGACTAGCCAAGTATGTCTCCAGACCTAAACCCTATTGAGCATCTGTGGGGCATTCTCAAATGGAAGGTGGAGGAGCGCAAGATCTCCAACGTCCACCAGCTCTGTGATGTTGTCATGGAGGTGTGGAAGAGGACTCCAGTGACAACCTGTTGTGAAGCTCTGGTGAACTCAATGCCCAAGAGGGTTAAGGCAGTGCTGGAATATAATGGTGGCCACACAAAATATTGACACTTTGGGCCCAGTTTGGACATTTTCCCTTAGGGGTGTACTCACTTTTGTTGCCAGAGGTTTAGACATTAATGGATGTGTGTTGAGTTATATTGAGGGGGCGGCAAATGCACACTGTTATTCAAGCTGTATGCTCACTACTTTATATTGTTGCAAAGTGTCATTTCTTATCCCATGAAAAGATATTATAAAATATTTATAAAAATGTGAGGGATGTACTTACTTTTGTGAGATACTGTGTATATATATATATATATGTATTTATGCAATATACATTTTAAAAAATAGCAAATGTTTTTAATTGTAAGCAAGTTATGCATGGTGGATTCGAACACTACATATACAGAACCTCTGGCATGTAGAAACATATTGCAATCTGCTAATGACATTTTCTTTTTGCTAAACTCACTGGTGCTGCCATCTACGACAGCAGAATTTTTAATGTTCTTTTGGCTCATTTCATTTTCCTTTGCAGGTGGTGGGAAGTGTTTGTTGTTTCACGAGTGAGATGAAAGTTCTTGATTTAGTTTTTTATTGATTTGCTAGTTCATTTTTGCCAACTCTTTCACATTGCTGAAAAATAAAAAGCAATTGATTTCTGAGATTCCTCTTTTCCATTCCAGCACTTTAGTGGAGAAAAATGACCAGTATTTGCAATATGGCAGAAATATTATAAAGTACTAGAAATAGAAGGGAAATAAACCATTATTTCCTTTCCTTTTTGCTCTCTCACCCACTGCTGCAATAAAGGTTACATTTCTATGTATGTTTGTTATATGTTTTATATATATATATATATATATATATATATATATATACACACACACACACACACAGTATCTTACAAAAGCGAGTACACCCCTTACATTTTTATAAATATTTTATTATACCTTTTAATGTGACGACACTGAAGAAATGACACTTTGCTACAATGTAAAGTAGTGAGTGTACCGCTTGTATAACAGTGTACATTTTCTGCCCCCTCAAAATAACACAACACACAGCCATTAATGTCTAAACTGCTGACAACAAAAGTGAGTATACCCCTAAGTGAAAATGTCCAAATTGGGCCCAACGTGTCAATATTTTGTGTGGGCACCATTTTTTTCCAGCACTGCCCTACCCTTCTTGGGCATGGAGTTCACCAGAGCTTGACGGGTTGCAATTGGATTCCTCCTCCACTCCTCCATGACGACTTCATGCTTGGCCAGTCTATCACTTTTACCCTCAGCTTCTTTAGCAAGGCAGTGGTTGTCTTGGAAGTATGTTTGGGGCCGTTATCATGTTGGAATGCTGCCCTGTGGCACAGTCTCCAAAGGGAAGGGATTATGCTCTGCTTCAGTATGTCACAGTACATGTTGGCATTCATGGTTCTCTCAATGAACTGTAGCTCCCCAGTGCTGGCAGCACTAATGTAGCCCCAGACCATGACACTCCCACCACCATGCTTGACTGTAAGACACACTGCAAGACACACTTGTCATGGTACTCCTTACCTGGTTACCGTCAAACACGCTTGACACCATCTAAGCCAAATACGTTTATCTTGGTCTCATCAGACCACAGGGCATGGTTCCAGTAATCTATATCCTTAGTCTGCTTGTCTTCAGCAAAGTGTTTGTGGGCTTTCTTGTGCATAATCTTTAGAAGAGGCTTCCTTCTGGGATACCAAACATGTATACCAATTTGATGCAGTGTGTAGTGTATGGTCTGATCCCTGACTGGCTGACCTCTCACCCCTTCAACCTCTGCAGCAATGCTGGCAGCACTCATACGTCTATTTCCCAAAGACAACCTCTGGATAAGACGCGGAGCACATGCACTCATCTTTTTTGGTCAACCATGGCGAGGCCTGTTCTGAGTAGGGAACTGTCCTGTTAAACCGCTGTATGGTTTTGACCACCATGCTGCAGCTCAGTTTCAGGGTCTTGGCAATCTTCTTATAGCCTAGGCCATCCGGAAGGGAAAATAGATAATTGGGCCCAATTTGGAAATTTTTGATCACCATTGGATTTTTATTTTTATTATATAAATGAAAAAAAGTCTGAATATGTTTAACTTGATGCTGACCGCTGGCTGTCAAATGACAGCCAGGCGGCGCACCTATTGCGGTGGGAGGCCGTCATATGACGGCCTCCCGTTTAAACAGGGAATGCGTGCGATCGTGCGCGCGCATCCCTTTCTTCGGTGGCGGCGTGTCACGGAGACACCGCTCGCCACTGAAGGGGGTGAACAGCCATTGGTTATGGCTGTTTACCACGTGATCGGCCGTGATGAAGTCACGGCCGATCACAGATGGTCACACCCCCACTGTGCACGGCGCATGTGCGCGATCGTGAGCGCGCTGCGCGTGCACGTCGGTGGCGACGTGTTCCCCGGGAACACTGCTCGTCACCGACGCTGGTAAACAGCCATTGGCTGGCTGTTTACCCACGTGATCGGCTGTGATCCTTTCACAGCCGATCACTAAAATGTGAACAAACTGCGGTAACGAGATGTTACCGGGTTCTTCTCCTCACACACCGATCGTGTGTGAGGAGGAGATTGCGGTAACATCTCGTTACCGCCTACAGTGTACACCAACACACACTGATTGCCCCCCCCCCAATAAAGAGGACCCGTCACCACCCCTCATAGTACCTGTCAATCACAGTCCATCAGAGTACCTGTCCCAGCCCATCAGAGTACCCGAGTACCTGTCCCAGCCCATTAGAGTACCCGAGTACCTGTCCCAGCCCATCAGAGTACCCGAGTACCTGTCCCAGCCCATCAGAGTACCCGAGTACCTGTCCCAGCCCATCAGAGTACCCGAGTACCTGTCCCAGCCCATCAGAGTACCCGAGTACCTGTCCCAGCCCATTAGAGTACCCGAGTACCTGTCCCAGCCCATTAGAGTACCCGAGTACCTGTCCCAGCCCATCAGAGTACCCGAGTACCTGTCCCAGCCCATCAGAGTACCCGAGTACCTGTCCCAGCCCATCAGAGTACCCGAGTACCTGTCCCAGCCCATCAGAGTACCCGAGTACCTGTCCCAGCCCATCAGAGTACCCGAGTACCTGTCCCAGTTCATCTGAGTACCCGAGTACCTGTCACAGTCCATATGAGTACCTGTCACCGCCCTTCAGAGTACCCAAATACCTGTCACCAAGCCATCAGAGTACCTGTCACCAGGCCATCAGAGTACCTGAGTACCTGTCACCAGGCCATCAGAGTACTCGAGTACCTGTCACCAGGCCATCAGAGTACCTGAGTACCTGTCACCAGGCCATCAGAGTACCAGAGTACCTATTTGCATAGGTGTCTCATAGAATACCTATTTGTCCCATGTCTCATAGAATACACGTTGGGGTGTTTGCTTTCCAAAATGGGGTCATTTTGTGGGTAATTTCACTGTACTGGTGGTCCAGGACCTTCAAAAGTGTGATGGGTAGGACTGAAATGAGATGTGTAATTTATGCTCCTAGAACACCTGAACATACTACTTCAATGTTCGGCCTCTCTATGTGACCAGGCTGTGTAAAAGTTCTACATATGTGGTATCGCCATACTCGGGAGGAGTAGCAGAATGTATTTTGGGGTGTAATTTTTGCTATATACATGCTATGTGTTAGAAATATCTTATAAATTAAAAATTTTGTGTAAAAGAAAAATGCGTTTACATTTTTTTCCACATATTCTAAAAACTTCTGGAAAAAAATTAACCATTCAAAAGACTCATTATGCCTCACAGATTATACGTTGGGGTGTTTGCTTTCCAAAATGGGGTCATTTTATGGGAAATTCCATTTTTCTGGTACTCCAGGGCCTTCAAAAGTGTAATAGGTGGTTGAGAAATGAGATGCGTCATTTTTGCTCGTAGAACGTCTGATGGTACTACATCAATGTTGGTGCTCTGTATGTGGCCAGGCTGTGTAAAAGTCTCACACATGTGGTATCGCCGTACTCGGGAAGAGTAGCAGAATGTATTTTGGGGTGTAATTTGTTGTATGCATATGCTGTGTGTGAGAAATAACCTGATAATATGACAATTTTGTAAAAAAAAAAAATAATAATAAAAAAAATCTCTAGAGATCGTTTTAATTTCCCATTCCTAACGGAACTAAAGGACATCATTTTAGATGAGTGGAGCAAGGTCGCAATCTCCCTTCTGAGCAAGATGGCCAAGCTCTATCCATTCAGGAATAAGGATGTGAAGCATCTAAAGCCTCTTTAGTTGTTGAGGCCTTGCTGAGGCAATCAAGCATGTTGCTCTTCCTGTGAAGATGCAGTGAATGGCCTGAAAGTCATCCTGGGCTCTTTTGCCCATGTTTAAAGCGATGAAAATGTGGAAGGAGAATGCGCACGCAGTATTCAAGAGCATTTTCAGAAATTTGGTAGTTCAGTAGCTGTAACTGGTGTCAGTTTACATAGTGAGGCTCCAATTGACATCATCCGCATAGTGCCGTGAGTTATGCTCTCATCAGTTACGGAAAAGTGATTGCTTTGACTGGAGCCTGGGCTTGCTCATCCCGCCTCTAGCAGGTGTAGTGTAGGATCCCTTTGAGGGAGCTTAATTTTTTGGCAAGCTGGATAGCACTGTAACCCGGGCCACAGTTGGCAACTCAGGGTTTTGCCTCAGGACCAGCACCTGCTAGGCCAGGAGATGACAGTGTAGAAGACTAAATTCAGAGCATGCGAGGGTCGCACATTTTTACACATCAAGTTGGGATTTTAGGAAGAGCTGGTGAAGAGGCCAGTTATCCCCTCAGAAGTCTGCTAAAAGTTTGACCTTGGGTATCCAAGAAGCTATTGAGTTTGGGCATCAGACTATTGGAACATCAAAGCGATCTTTTCAGGACACACATGGCCCATCTGAAGTCCTCCTCATCATGGATTTTGCTTCACTCTGCGGTAAAAGAAACATTTACTCTTGTATTACATAAAGTTACTGGTGTCGCAAAGTGCTGCTGTTTCAGTCCCAGATTGCAAGAGATTTCAGGGCATGTACTCGCCGCTCTTTATGATCATGAAGAGAAACAGCTTGTGGAGACTGGTTTTAGACCTCACGCACCTAAAACAATTTTCATCAAAAGTTCAAGATGGAGACAGTGTCTCTGATTCATAGAAAGTCCAGCCAGTTGACTGGCTCATTTCCAATAGACCTAAAGATGCTTACTTTCATGTGCCCATTGTAGAAGACTTCTGCAAGTTCATTTGGTTCACTGTAATTCAAAACCATCTCCAGCTCACTTGTCTACCATTCGGGCTTTCAACATCACCCTGTGTGTTTTCAGGTTCGTATTGGTTGTTATAGTTTTTATTAAAATAAGGAGCATACGCCTGCATCATTACTTGGATGTCCTTCTCCTACTGTCCCAAGACAGAGGGCAGCTGCTGAAGTCCAGAGCTCAGATCTTTTCAATGCACCTCAAGTTCAGTTGGTGGCTGAATCTGGTAAAGGGACACCGGGAACTCACTCAATCTCTTGTGTGCTTCGGGCTCAGTTCAATATACTCAAGAGGACCGCTGCTTTGTCTCTTGATCCCAATGTTCTGGAACAGAATACTCCTGGCCCTGTCTTCTTCCCACCTACGTGCCTTTCAGTGTCTAAATTGATCGGCACTATAATGTCTACGGATCCAATGGTCAAGTGGACACTCTGGAGGAGGCAGCCCTTCCGGAAAGGGTTTCCCCAGCAGTGAGAGACAAGAAGCAGAATTCCGCTCATCTACATAACCTCAGTCATGAGAGTGAGTCCCCTGGTGTCTGCAACGGAGAACCTAGCTCATTTGCCATTTCATTGGCCCATTTCCTGGTTCACAATCACATCCAATGCCATCAATATGGAATGGGGGCCTACAGTCTGTTGTGGGTAGCTCAAGGCAGGCAGGGCTGTCAATTTCAATTAAACCTTTTTCTTTTGTTCACCAATTGCCCACACAGCTGTGAGTTATTTCCCATAAGTATGCTGCCATGGAGTTTGTTAGGAAAATAGAAAAATTATTACTGTAATTTTCCTTTCCTGATAAACTCCATGGCAGCAGGAGTTCCCTCCCAGTGTCTTGAGTAGGCTAGTTATGAAACATGGCCTCCGGCACAGAGCAAGGATTTATGGTAGTGGGGTTCTATTGCGGAGGAGAGGAGGCAAGGTTAACCCATCCCATACATATGCTGCCATGGAGTTCACCAGGAAAGGAAAGTTACAGTACGTATTCAATAAGACCTTTTTTTTAAAGCTAAATATACCCATTGTTAAATATTGTCGCACACACATTCAAAAACATAATCCATGTACATTTTTTTCAGAATTATTTTTTTTCTGAAATATTCTTTCCTTTCATTTGTGACTAATAAGGTTAACATGGTATAAAGGATAGGTTCAATTTTGGGAACATGTTACACGTATCACCCGGTTTTAGGATGTAACATGTTCCCAATACTGCAACTGCCACCTGATTCCCCCCCCCGTAGCAGCAGTGAAAAGAAGTAGGAGAAACCCACACAGCTGCATCATTCATACACAGAGCTCTGTGTATGAATGAACTACAAGTCTGAGCATCCTTTACGGATGTCGGCTTACAGTTTTCAATGGACTACCATGGCACTGTGGAGCGCAATGATAGTTCATTGATTCTTTATGTCAATGTATCTGCTTGTCCGTATGGGATGTATGGGCACACAGATCCACTGACAGATCTGCAGGAGACCTGCATTTCACCAGTGCAATGCTTTACAGGCTCAAAATAAATAAATAAATATTTTTTTTAATTCTCAAAAATATGCGCATTTGTTATTTTTTTTTTCAATAAATTTTATTAAAGGGAATTGCAGTACAGGATATCACAATAATGGTATTATAATTTTCCCAAACAGTTTGAATAACCAAGTTTTATAGGCAGTTGCGTACATGGGTAGGGTTTTACAACAGGAGTAAGATACAACCGAAAACTCAAGGTAACTACCATGCCGAGATAACTGGATGGATCAGCTTGGATGGTCCCTAGAGGGCTACAGGTTGTAACAAAAGGGGGGTAGGGGAGGTTGGGATGGTGAGAAAAGAAAGGGTGACAGGAATGCTCTCAAAGGGGGAATCAACAACGTGATATGATCAATTTATAAGGTAAACTTTATTGAAAAAAATGCACAGAAATTTAGAAAGGAATCCCACATATGCTGCACAGGTGGGACTGGTTCCACCACGATACCAAATTATGAAGGTAAAACATTCAAACTGTAGAAAAGAGTAAAAAACAAAGTTGTATCATTAAAAACAGATGCTGACAATAAAGACCCCCAACCCTTTCCAAGCCAAAAACTTCCTTAGAATAGTAGAAACCAGGAGCGTGATGTAAGGGAGTTAAAGAGGAAGTAAACTCTCCCACTCTTATGCTTCTCTTCATTTAGTCCATTATAATAAGTAATTATCGGACTATAGCCACTGTAATCCAGCTCAAATCGCATATTACTTACTGTTTAAAGAAACTTTAAAAAACTTGTTTCCAGGGGTAAGGCAGCACCATCTTAACTATTGTTTTCTGAGTCCACAGTGGAGTGTATTTCCGCCCTTACATTGAGCACTTGCTGTACTGTTAACCAAGCCTCCTTCTCAATCCAACGTTTCTATGGCAACCCTGCTTCCCTGTTCATAGCTGACTTGTTTTATTTCATAGTATTCACTTGTGCCTATGTCTAATGTTTCCCTTTGTCAGTCTTATCAGCTTCAGCTGATAAGACTGCAGTAATGGCCACGTTTACACTGCATGTCATGTCACATGGTCACGTGGTGTGTAGGAGGAAGCTCTGAATGATTCTGAAGTCTCCTGGGAGTTCAGTGTTGTGCTGTAGGAAGTCCTGATAACAGATAGATAAGCACATAGAGAGTGTGCCCTAAATTAGGGGAGATCTGGGCATGCTCAGTGACTTCATTCTAAAGAACAAAAAGGATTACAACAATACTAAGCAAGTAAGGAGCTATCTACAAGCAGTGTTCATTGGGGTTTTTTATGCTGATTTACATGGGACAAAGTTGTGGGGGGAGGGTTTACAACCACTTTAAAGTCTCTGGGAAAAACCCAGTGACAAGGGGGGCAATGTGGTACTAATGTCTGTTGATATGTATGAAACAGAGGTATGCCGTTCGCTATCTGATGTGTCAACACAAAAGACTGGATCACAATCCATTTAGACCCCTTGTAGCGCTCATCAATGACCATTTGGCGTGGGATCTGGAGACCACACTCATAACCAGAAAAAGAACATGATTTTTTGAGGGTTGAAGATTTCAATTCCCCAGTGTTTTACATTATACCTAAAATCTACAAACATATGGATAGTCCCCCTGGAAGGCCGATTGTATCGGCCATTAGAGATCCTTTGGGAAATTGGTGGTGCTCCTGCCCTCATATGTCCGGGACACAAGGTACTGAATAAAATTATTATTATTTTTTAATTGTCATTTTTATTGAAATTAAAAGGGTAACAGTAATACATAGACAAAGGTATGCAGTTGAACATTGAGGTTTGCATACAATAAAAAATGTACGGTAAATGGAAAGAAAAAAAAAAGCAGGAGAAAAAAGGAAAATTAATCAGTACAGTCATTGCACTACCAATACAGCAAATATTTGAATCATAATTCATATTTCGCTATGAAAACACATGCCAAAAGAAATAGCCAATTAGGACAGTGATATCATGTAAAGGAATATCTGGCAAATATGCATACAGTTTCAGGTACATAATATTTCAGTAGAGGATATGGAGTAGGAACCAGGATTAAGGTCTGAATGGTCCCATAGATCCCAGATTTTAGAAAACTGTGGGAGGGTATAATGGACTATGGCAGTGAGAAGCTCCATTCAACAAATTTGTTTCAGCCCCTGTAGGACTTGAGAAAGGGAGGGTGGTGTAGGAGAAAGCCACCTCAAGGGGATGGCCCTTTTGGCCACAAGTAAAATAAAAGTAGCAAGTTTTTGGGCATGCTTGGAGAGTCCAGGGATCGGCAGGCTTAATAAAAAATGCATAGGGTCCAATGGGAGGGAGATGTTGAACAGATCTTGGATGAAGGTCTGAATCGTTAATCAAAATTAGTGTATCAAGGGGCATTCCCAGAAAATGTGGAAATGGGAGCCTATGTCTCCCTGGCATCTTCAGCACACCCTAGGTGTCTTAGGGTCATATTTGTGTATAATTTTATAAAGTTTTATACCAGAAGAGTAATATCCGTCTCTTTGTTCCACACATTGCAATGACCTAGGGATAGCCTCCCAGATCTTCTGCCATTGTAAAAGTAGGATGGGATGTTTTATCGTCTGGGACCATTTCCGCATATAAGAGTGAGATGTGTCGGTAATGGGCGTAGAATCGTGCAGGAATCTATAGATGGCGGTGATCAGATGAGTCTGGTATGGTCCCTGAGTACATAAAAATTCAAATGGGGTAGGGTTGTCGAGACTCAGAGTGGGGGATTTAGGTTTGCTGAACATTTAAAAAGCATCAGATTAAAGTAAGAGACCCCAATAGCACAACACTTCTTTGAATTTCACCAGGGAAGTGCATCAGGACTTAGTGTAACAGGCTTTTTGTGCCCTCAATCTCTCTGATCGTAGGGGTGATTATGACACTGTACTCATGAGACGAGAAAAACTTTGGATATTCAGGCTCCAGACCCTCCGGCTAAAGGGCTCCAATGTTCAGCTAAGCCTGAAGGTTCTTCTGGAAGCATAAGAGGGGGAACTCCCCTCTCCCCCTCCACCCCTCTGGTTCAGTTAGATTTGTATACCTGACATGTAGCATTCAGGCCCCCCTGGGCCACTGTATTGTTACATGTTCGGATTATCACACTGCCCACATGATGAGCCCTGTTTTCTCCAGTCTGCCTGAGAACAAACGTTTTTAAGTGTGATTTACATTACAGCAAATCTCTATGTTTTCTATTTTTTGCTGAATTATGACCAGATGATTGCCCTTAAATTCCCAGGTTCTTTCTGAATGGAAAATTCCAAGCATTATATTCTGTCTGTGTTACCTTCTTGCTTGGTTAACCAGTAAGCCTCACCTGTTTCATTTTTACTTGCCAAACTGTAGTTCTAGTTGTAAACCACAAGATGGCAATATATAATTGAATGTGCGATTTAGATTGTGATTGGCCAGGTTCCCTTATTTAAGTAAAGTGATGAGACAGGCACATTGTCCAGATGAAGTGCTTGGTTAACGCATGAAACGCATCAACCTAGCGATGCCATAGATGCTGGTAGCTCCCCCGTGTTCCTGAGTAACTCCATATTTGATTGCCGTATGATTTTTTGCACGGTAACACCAATGACAATATGGTGGATATGGATTTACTACAGAGTGCCCTCTGCTGGTTGAACATATGTGATTGATCTGCACAGTGAACCTGATGAACCGGATGTATTCAGACCCACTGCTTTCCATGCAGACTAGTGATCACTCTGCCGGACATACGGAACTCATCCCGCTTGTAGCCTGTCTCTGTCCTTTGGATTTACTTACAATGGATGTGTGAATGATACCTTAAGGCTAAGCAGCTATAGTAAAGTGGAGGACAGATCCCCATGCGGACCGATATGTTGCCTTTACATTAGCTCCCATGTAAATTTTCATGCCATAGACTTATGGCTGATATGTGCACTGTTTTAACATGAGACGGCTCGTGGGTTTCTATTACTGGCAGTAGACTGCTATATTGTCCTGCATCTTTTGAATTCAACATTGTTTGTCAAGGAATGGTCTGCTTCATGTTTGCATTCAGTAGAAATCTTTTGGTCTGATGAACATGTTCCTCTTATACTCACGCTAACAGGATCTTCACTACCACCCTCACATTGTTTTCTCCTCATGAGTACAGAGATATTGGGTTATTTGGAATGTCCCCAATTGGAACTTTTTCGACAGCTTAGTCCGACCGTGTGTATGCAACAGTTTCGGACACAATCCGTCGGACTAAATCCGACGGACAAAATCCGACGGATTTGGTTGGCAGAATCTCCGACCGTGTGTACAGGGGCTTAGAGCCAACAGGTGTTCACCAGAGCCTCGAGTGGTGAGGATGGACTTGGCTGCAACTGGCTCCAGGTCACGACCCCCAGGGTCCCCCCAGCTCACACCCACAGTAGGCAACAGGAGGATAGGGATGGTGAGGGACAAAGCCAAGGTCGGGGCCACAAGCAGACAAGAATAGTGGGGACACGCCAAAAGGTCAGGATCACAGGCAAACAGGTATAGTCAAAGACACGCCAAAGTCGGTAACGGAAATCAGTAGAAGCACACACGGCAGGTAACAGGAAGCTAAACACACAAAGGAATACACAATGGTTGATCAGCACTGCAGTGCACAGGTTAATATAGGGCTCCCTGATAGGGCCTGGGGTGGAGCCATGCTTAGAGGAGAGGTTATAAAACCCACCAGGTGGAAGTGGCTGGCCTCTTAGTCTGAACACATGAGGGGAGGTAAGCAAACACAGGAAGATCACTGCATAACCATGACAGTATTCAACTGACAGTTTTCAACAGTCCATTGTTTCTACAGCTACAGTAAACAGGTATGTTTTCTGTTGTTTGGTAACTATGGTAAACAGCCTGACACATAAAAGGGGGATTCAGACATAAGCTAGGACATCATCATCATCCTGATGTAACATCAGAACACACATCATGCTTTGAAGATTAGAAGCCACTCATAATACAAGATTTGTGCCTGGTGTCCAAGAAGCATTGTTGCCAATGGAGATCACAAACATACAGTAACAGAAGATAAGTAACCTTTAAATGTATTTGTAGTTATAGACCAGTGATGGCGAACCTTGGCACCCCAGATGTTTTGGAACTACATTTCCCATGATGCTCCACTACACTGCAGAGTGCCAGAGCATCATGGGAAATGTAGTTCCAAAACATCTGGGGTGCCAAGGTTCGCCATCACTGTTATAGACCATAGGCTGTTCTTTTTTCTAGGCATTTTGCTTGATATAGATATCTGTCAGTCTTGTATTTTATTCGTAAGATTGTAATAGTTTTGTATGTACAGCATCTTTGTATAGTAAAAGCATATTTACACACTGCAGAAGTCTCAGCTTCCTTGTTATACCACAGAGTAACTTTGCCAGATAGATGGAAGCAAAACACTTTATAAATTGATTATATCACGTTGTTGATTCCCCCTTTGAGAGCATTCCTGGGACCGCTGTGGTCTCTCCCTTTCTATTCTCACATAGTTAATTTTGCTATGTGGGAGATAGCCCATTGCATTGATGAACCTTCTAATCTTTATTATTTTTTGGTAATATACACAAGTGGATTCAAGTGTGCTTTTATTTTTAATCTGGGATGGTGGTGGGGGCAGACACCAATTTGCTGAACAAAAGAAGAAGAGATAGAGACACTTGGGTTAGGCTATAGTGATGAGTTTTGTGCCCTTGGGCAAGGTGTTGATAGTTATAGTAAATGGTGAGGTAAGAGAATGATCAAGTTGGAAGACGTCTAGTTCATTGGATCCCATTGGTGTGGGCATGTTGTCGGGAATGTCCTCTTCCCCTGGAGCTGTAGGGAGAGCCCCATAGTAAGAGAGAGATCATTTTTCAAAATTGTTTAATTCCTCATTTGAGAAAGTCGATTGCATGAAAGCCCGCCACCTGGAATAGAAACATGCATTGGAAGTTTCTTGCTTGAAATCAGTGTTGAGTTTGTCTTTGTGCAGCAAATGTAGAAGTTCCGTTTGACTTGCGATATCATTGGACAGCGGGGAGAAGTCCAATTTTTCAAGATTGATCTCCTGGTGTAAGAGACATATCAAAGTCCAGTACCCGAAGATGAGGAGCAAAGGGTCTTTAGGTAGTTTTTTAGCAGGATTATATCAAATATGTAGAAGATGACTTGATTCCAGAAAGTGGAAATAGAGGGGCATTCCCAGAAGCGGTGGGTAAGAGATGGTTTTGACTGGTGGCACATGGGGCAGTTGGCCGTGCCTTGGGTATTCTTGTCTGAAATGAAGGGCATATAAGCACGCTGTAGGATCTTTAGTTGAGTTTCTCTCCAAGACTCGTTGGGGAACAGTCAATGGATTTTGTTGCACCCTTGAAGAAATGTATCCACGATTTCTGTGTCAGGAAAATCTCTACCCCAGTTTGCTGCTAAAGAGGATGCGATAGTGGGAGTGGTTTTTAGCAAGGGTTTGTAGATATCAGAAATTGTAAAAGAGTTATTTTGAAGCAGCAGGTCTGTGATGGTCTCTTTGAATCTCTTGCGTTCCTCTCTGCATGATTCTGGTATAAAAATGATGCATTGCCCATAATGGAAAGCACGGGATTGGGGAAGGGAGAATTTTTCAACAATGATGGAGACGTTGTGGGGACACTCTGTTTACATATCACAGAGGGTGGAGAATCTTGTAAGGCCTCTTTGTTGCCAGATAGAAAAAGGTTTATATCCCAAACCCAGTGAGAAGCTTGGGTTTCCCTGGAGAGGGAGATGTCTGGACATAAAGGGTGATAGCTTTAGGGCTTTCCTTACTTCCCTCCAGGCTATGGGCGTGTCTCTGAGAAGAAGATTATGTTGTAGTGGTAGGGGGATAGAATTCCACCTGCAGTGAAGAAGGGCCACCAAGGAGTAGGGGTGGGTCATTGAAGATTCCGTGAAGTAGTTTGAATATCTGGAGGATTGCAATACCCAGTCTAGCCCTATCCTGAGTAAACAAGCTAGGCTATAAGCTCTGACATTTGGAAGACTAATACCTCCTTTGAGCCTGGGAAGATATCCTTTTGTAAAAGCTATGCATGGTCTATTGTTTTACCATATACATTTAGAGATGGCTTTGTTTAAGGTTGTGATGTTCTTGTGTTGCAGAAGCAGTGGAATTGTTTGGAGTGGATATAGTAAGTGAGCAAAACTGACCATTTTCACTAGGTGGCATCTTCCCAGGAGCAAAAGGGGCAGATCCATCCAGTTTCCGTATTCTTGAGCTTTTTTTTTTACCAGGGGAGCGTAGTTGAGGTGGTATATAGAAGGGGATAGTTTTCCTATTTATATGCCTAAATATGTTATGTATGATTTGGCTACTGAGAAGGGTGAGTGGAGGGCCCAACGTGGGCCAGATAGGGTGCCTATGGGGAGGATTTCGCTATAGTTTATGCGAAGACCCAAGCAGAGTCTAAATTTGTTAAAAACTGATATGATGGTGGACATGTCAGAGGGGGAATCAGCTGTGAATATAAAAACATCGCCCACGAAGAGGGATGTGCACAGTTCTTGATTGCCTATATTGATTCCGTGTATTGGGGCCTTTTTGGTTAGGTATCGAGAAAAGGGTTCTAGTGTAATATTGAAAAGGAGTGGGGATAGGGGGCAGCCTTGTCTTGTGCCCTTGTAAAGGTGGAATTCATCCAAGAGGAAGCCAGTCACCACCAGCCTGACCAAGGGGGAAGCGTACATGACATTTATGAAATGTTTCAAGGGGCCCGTGAAGCCCATTTTAGACAAGACCATTAATAACCATTCAAAACTAACACTGTCAAAGGCTTTGTCTGCATCCAGTGCAAGTGATGATGGCGTTGTGCCCCCCCGGATTATTTTTGGCATATTCTAGGACCATCATTTCCTTTTAGGTGTTTAAAGTGGTCATTCTCCCTTTCACAAGGCCTGATTGTGCTGGGTTTATCAGATGATGGTGGCTAGTCTGGTGGCTAGAATTTTTGAGAGAATTTTAATGTCCAGATTTAGGAGTTATATGGGTCGGTATGAGCCTGGTTCTTGGGGGTCTTTGCCTTTTTTGAGAGCAGTTTGGTGGCCTGATTTCTGGTGGGTAAGTATGGGCCACCAGTCCATATACCTTTGTAGACTTCGAGAAGAGTGGGTTCATTTTATAATATGAAGGGTTCTATAGAATTCCCCAGTAAACCCATCTGGACCCAGGGCTTTAGAGGGAGCTAGATTGCGGGTAGTACTAGATATTTTGGTTAGGGAAATGGGTGTGTTTGGAGCCTCAAGTTAGAATGGAGTAACTGTGGGTATAGATAGTCTGTCTAAGAAGGATTGGGCATAGGTTTTATCTATGGGGTCGGGGGCACATAGCACTGATTAGTACTGTAGCATAACTTTGTTGATGTCCTGCTGTGAGGATCTGATGTTGCCCGCGGTGTCCCGTATGGAAGTGAAGTGTGTTGGGCTAAAAGGACCTTTCCAAAGCCAGCTTTGTTGCCAAATTTGTGGAGGGTAGCATCCATATGAGCCCCTTTTGTCCACTCAAGGGTATCTGCCCAGGTGTCAAAAGCATTTTTAGCTGCCTGCCATTCTGTTTTCAGGGAATTTCCTTGTATAAAGAGAGTGTTGCGCCAAGCGGAGTTTGGCACTAGCTGTCCTGTAGTTTGCTAGGGTGTTGATTTTGAAAGAAACAGCATATGAGATGATTCGGTCTCTGAGGAACGCCTTACCAGCTTCCCAAAAGAGGTTTGGGTTGTCAGTGTGGGGGGAGTTGGCTGAAGATAATTCAGACCATGCTTTGACCATGTATTGTTGGAAATCAGAGTTATTTTGTAGATATGATGGGAATCTCCAAATCGTGGGATTGGGATGTAGGTCAGGGTTTTCTAGTGTTATCGAGATGGGTGTGTTGTCTGATATGACAATGTCATGGATATCTTCCCCTGAAACCATTGGAACAAGGCCATCAGTGCATAAGAGATAGTTGATTCTGGTGAAAACGTTGTGTGGATTGGAATAAAAAGTGAATTCCCTTTCTGCAGGATGAAGAGATGAAGAGATTCCATAGTGGATGCAAAGTGTGTAAGATTGGAGGTTTTGGGTGGTGATCGCAAACGCTTGGAGGAAGATCTATCAGGTGAAGGGTAGGGTTGAAATCTCCCCCAACTATATGTGGGAGATGTGGGAAGCTAGTAGCCAGGAGGATGTCTCACTAAAGAACTGTTTACCAGGATTGTTTGGGGCATATATATTGAAGACCACTAGGTCTCTGTTCTCTATTTTAATATGTATGGAGATGAAGCAGCCCTGGCTGTTGGTGTCTATGGACAGAACCTTGCAGGGGTGGTTCTTGTGGATTAATATGAGAACCCCTGCTTTACAATCAAGTGCATTTGAGCCCAGAAAAGTACCCACCCAGAGTTTTTTTCATGCGGTGGAAATCAGGGGGTGTTAGGTGGGTTTCCTGGAGTAGAGCAATGTTGGTTTTCAGTCTCTTAAGATGATGAAGAATTTTAAGTCACTTAATGGGGGACCTAAGCCCTTTCACATTCCAAGAAGTCATTTTCATAGGGTTACTTTCAAAAGGGTGATTTGGGTCGGTATAAGGGTGTTAACAGGATTAGGCCTGAAGGGGTGGGCTGCCATGTGATTGCGTAGTGAGATACAATGTCTATGAAAAGTATGTGCTGCCTGAGTGTCTGTTTGACAGGTGTCATATGGAAGAGGAATTAGAGGTGGGGAGGAACTGGGGAGGGTTGGAGCAAGAAACAAAAATACTACAAAGTATTGGAGGAACTTCCCTTTTTTCTGCATAGAGTCACTGTATAGACCACCTATTTATGACCCTTCCCCATTGACAACGTCAGGTATGACGAAACGCGTCTGGGAAGGCACGCAGTGACGCCACCACGTTGTAGGAGAGGAGGACGGGCTCCTGTTTGCCGGCCGGCTTTTTACGTTTTTTATACATGCTGTATACATTCGACTTACATGTAAGTGCGCTACTTTTTATCTACAATAAATTCTCAACATTATTACGCTATGTTGGTTCCTTCTTTTCCCTGGGGGCCACTGAGTACCATTTTTGGGACCATGGAATAGAATATTCTCTTGGGAGTGCTGTTGTGATGCGGAGAGCGGACCCATCATAAGGAGGATTATTTTGGTGTGATCTACCATCTAATTATAACGCTCCAACCTATATACCCTCTGGTAAGCGCACTCACTATACGGTGACGGGCACTTGTGCGCATTCTGAGTGTGTTGAATCACTGTGGTGTCTCCATTTAAGAAAACAATTGCTGATCATATGGACACATTTATGAACTTTCTATGAACGGATTTTTTTTTTTTGCATTGTCATTTTTTATGCAATTTCTGATTTATATGCACTTGAGGTGTTTTGATTGCATCAATTATTTATATATCAATTACTTATATTTTATTTACATATAATTTTATTTCTTTTTCTTATATATTGGTTAGAGGGTTGGCGCAGCTTTTTATATTTTTGTATTTATGACCCTAGTGCTGTAGCGGAGGAGTGGCCATATTGTTTTGGTACTATTCGCAGCAGGAATGAGTTGTGCATGAGAGCGGTATGTGGCCTTAGACAGTGAGGCTATAGGGGGTGGTTCAGAGCAGAAGGGAAGAAGTAAGATTAACCACAGCAAAAACAGTGCAACAAAAATATAAAATAAAAATGAAGGTCTGTCGGTTATTATATAGCCAAACCTAAGAACAATGTCATTGTCTGTATAGACCAACCTGAAGTAGCTCAGAAGTGAGCCTTGCATGTGGCCACAGGATTCCTTCCTTGGGCTTCGTTGGCCCAGAGGGCGGTTGCTTGGAGAGGATCAGTGCATGGAGTTAGAGTGTGAATCAGCGCAGGAATGCTTCCACTTCAGGGGTATCTTGAAAGGAGAGCTGATCACCGTTGGGGGCTTTGAGATGGAGAGTTGCGGGGAAGGCTAGAGTGAATTTCATCTGTTGCTGGTGTAGTTCAGTGCAGATGTGTTGAAAGGCTTTCCTCTTTTTAGAGATCTCTATGGAGTAGTCAGCGAGATCAGAATTTTGATTCCATCAATTTGAAGGGATCTGGTTTGCCTGATCTTTTGCAGGATGAGGGCCTTGTCTGTGTAGTTAAGGTACTTAGCGATGATCGGGCGGGGGGGGTTTTGATCGGAAGAGAAGGAACCCATGCGATGAGCCTGTTCTACTGCACAGGGGCCAGGAAGACCCAAAGCCTCCGGGATGTATCTAGCGCAGAAATCGGTGATGGTAGATTGCAGTGTTTCTGGTACGCCTACAAATTGAAAATTACTCCTTCTGGATCTGTTCTCCAAATTGTCTAGTTTTTGGAGTATATATTGACTTGTTTTGTCCTGTGTTTGTTCGGTAGCCTGTTCTTCGTATATTTCTTCCTCCACACTTGTGAGATGTTCCACCTCATTGAGTCTAGTGGCATATTCCCCCAGTTGTTTCTTAAATTGCCTCATCCCAGCATATACTGCCTTTTCCATTGAGGCAGTTATCATGGGGGCTAGGAGAGCTGCTATGGCCTGAGCTATATGTTCAGTGTTCCTGTCACGCTTGTGTGGAGAGGGAGAGGCATGATGTGAGGAGAGAGAGGCCTGATGGGAAACATAATGCTACACATTGCCACAATAATTTGGGCTTTAAAAAAGGGCACAGATCATAACTGTTGAAGTGTATTTGTTTTTTGGCATGCATATATATATATATACACACACACACACACACACACACACTATATATATATATATATATATATATATATATATATATATACATACATACATACATACATACATACATACATACATACTAGCAATCACGTAAAAATGCACAGGCAGATCTTGTGTTATGCTTCTTCGTGTAATGCAAATTAAATATCTAGATACTGTGTGCTGTGATATTTAAATTGCACAGCCTAGCTCAAAATAGCATAAATCATACAGACACATTAGAGAGAGTAGGAGCCTTGTAAGATTTTTTTTTTTTTTTAAAAGCTATGCGTGCCTCTGATGATGCCACACAAAGTACTGTACTGTAAATAGTCCGCAGTACAGATCTTTACAGGCACCACCTGCATACCATTGTCTCTCTAATTGTTTAGCTATAACAGTTAATTTGATAACACTTAGAATAAAGCTTTCCATTTTCATCAGACCTTGTTAACCATTATATTTTGTTGTATATTTTTTATTTAAAAAAAAAATCTGTAATTGCATTTTCACAAAGGTAGGTACATGTGCCATTCCTTGCTACGCTGTTCACTTTTTCTTGTGCCACACACATATACGTTCTTAAATGAATAGCTGTAAAAACTGCAAAACAAAATTTTTCCTTGCTTTTAATATACTATGGTATTGTCATTTTACTTTAACAAGTATTTCAAAGGAGACCTGCAAGTAAGACATATGGGCATATACAGTATATGACACAGGTCATCTGGCCTTACCAAAAATCACTGCAGGTGAATCTTCCTGGTGCATTTGCTTTAAATGCCAATGATTGATCCAGCACAAGTAAATGTTTTGGTGAAAATCACATTCGCTACTTGCCCCTTAATGTTTAGTATGAAAGACGCAATGTGAAAATATATTTACCTGTACCCTTTTTTTTTTTTGGAATGCACAATTTTAAAGATAATATTGTGGCTTTCAGAAAGAAATGAAGTCTGTCTTTGACAGTATTTTGCCTCTTTGTGTAGTCATAACAGAGACTGTAATTTGATTATCATTTCTCCTGTTCTACCCACACACTAGAGCAGTTAGGCCTTTTCCACTTTTTTTTTCTTTTGTTAATTAAAATTTAATTGAATTATTATTGATTACAAATAAATAAACAAATAAAGCTATATATGCCTCTAAATGATACCAGGTTGGAACAACTAGCATTAAGGCACAATTGAACCTCCAGTTTAAATCAGGTAAATTAATTCAGTATGCATTAAAAAAAAAAGAAGGTGTTTAATGTCTTACAGTTCCTTTTCTTTGTAAAGCAGCCACAACCTGTGTAGAAGGAGTCTAGATCCAGCTGTATCTGTTTGCGATATGAGAGCAGGCGAACTGCTACTGTGTCCCTGCTGATGTCTGTTTACCTGATACAATAAAAATTTTAGTTATAACACTAAAACTTAAAACATTATAAGGAATTAAATAATTCCCCAAATCATGTACACAAATTAATTAACCTTGAAATTTGATTTTTCTTTAATACAATCCCTTGATGTTGACCTTTAAGACCTAATGATTCAGTTTTTATTTATTTTTTTCTAATATGCAAAAAATAAACAAACTGTACTGCAGCTTTTTAATGTATATGAAATGTTTTAATTGGGAACGTCTAGATTTTACTCTGTTATCAGGAGGATAAAATATATATTCAAATTACCATATAGATAGAAAATGCACAGTAACAAGTAATATATTTATTTCCCAATGAATACAAAATTCACAGGATGTTCTTGAATTGACAGATTATGAGCTGTAAAAAATAAATAATTCAAACTTTTTATAAAACAGATTCAAGAACATTAAGAAAAAAAGAAAAAGAAAAACTTTGTGTGGATCATAATAGCACTAGTAATTGAATCATCATATGCTTTGAAAGGTAAGAAAAAGAATGCTGTTTAATATCCAAATACATAACTGCCAGCAGAGGATGATCGGTATGGAAATATACAGCAATCACTAAACCTTTTATTTTATTTTCAAATTGAGCTTTTATTTGGTGGTAAATGGTAATGGCTATATCCTGATTATTATTATTTTTTTATATCAAAGGAAACCTGGCCCAAAATAGTAAAAAAAACACATACTGACACTAACTGACACTGATACTAATTAAAAAAATGCCCATGTTATGATATGCACAGTTTTACCAACACGTGTCAAATTGCACAATTGGGTTTAGGCATTAACATTTGTTTTTCCCTTAGGCATGAGCATGAAGGGGTTAACATTCCTGTTAATGTTAACATCCCAGGTACATCTCAACTTCTCAACTTATTTTTGACCTAACACAATGGGCACACACTTCTACTCACTCCTATGGTAATACACTAGACGTGGAATTTTCCCATCTCTGCACTTCTTGCGACCTCCTTAACACTCCGTTTCCTCTTTCTGATCACAACCTCATCAGTTTCCTTGTCTTCAACCATCTATCTCTCCAAGCATGAAACAATTACTTCACCACTTTAACCCTTCTATTCTCTATTCTGCTACTGACCACTTCTATGACAACATATCTCCCCTGTCCTGTTCCAACCTAAAAGCAGGGAGACACGGCAGTGCTCAACTGGGTGTAGTATGATTAGTAAAGTTTGTCATTTAATGCAATTAAAAATTGTCAACTCACAAGAAGTAAAATGTGTAAAGGCATGTCACATGCGTTGGCCTCTCTGTATGATCCTCTGGTAGCTGGCGTGTTTGGGCGCTGGTGGAGGCTCGTTCACTCTGGTGTTTTTCAGGGCTCCAATTGAATCTGAGAGTCGCGTCCTCATCACCGGTGACATCTGTGGGCGGGGGTACTAAGGGCCGTTAGGCGTGTGTTCGGAGCATTCATGCTCCTTATTTAGGCTGTGAATATGTCATGCTGGTGTGGGATTGTATTTAGCTCCCATGTGAGCAGTATAGAGACTACATTGCCCAATATTGTGAAAAAGAAAGAGAAAAGGGGACTTTAGATGAAGCAATTGAATAGTGGAGGCAAGTTACAATACAACATATTTTATTTGTTAACATTGATCTCAAGACATTAAATCATTGTTAATATCGTAAATATAAAACTCCAAAATAGATCACCAAAAAAAAGGAAAAGACAAGGGAAAAATGATCTAGACCAAAGGAAAAGCTTACCCTAATGCTGCATCAAAGCACCACCAGCAAACCAACGTAGCTGGTGTGTAATCACCCCAGCAGCAGACTGGTCAAGTGAACAGCTCACTGCAAAGGGGGATATGAATATATGCCGCCAGCACCACGTTGGTGGACCAATGGGGGAGAAAAGACCACACCTGAACCGAGTGGACACTCAGTAACAGGCGCGGAAGCTCCCCCATACAGGAACACAAGATGTTCGGGACAGACGTTGGCGCAATGACGTCAAAATTTACGTTGTACACATGGCGTAACTGTCGTCACACACACAGCATGATGGACGTGGTGCCGATCCGTGGAGGGGCAGCCGCCCAATCCTCCCAAATGCAATGCGTGTAAGGGGAGGAGAGGGAGGGTCCACTGAGCGTATTGCAGCTCCCGTGATGAGGAAAGACCACAGCCACAACCCCGCGCCAACCAATCCCCACACAGCAAATAGCTGACGAGGCAGAGACAGTGTATTGGACATTTAGAAAGAAACAACCCATGCGGGTACATTAAGCCAGTGTAAGGAATGCTGCATGTAGATAATGCCATGCACAGTACTAACAATATAAATGTAGATAAACAATGAAAATACATGTAATATTAATATGTAAATCTTAACAAAAGGTACCCTATAAATGAGGGCAACCTCACACAGGGATGGCAGGGGAACACTGCCAATCCCAAATATTCAATTGCTTCCATCCCAGTATTTAATTGCAATGGAGGAGATTTGGGACTTTAAATGAAGCACCCGAAGGTGCCTCCATCCCAATATTGTGGGGTCACAAACCTATAGGAAGGAATATATATATATATATATATATATATATATATATATATATATATATATATATATATATATATATATATATATATATAATCAAAATAAAAAAAATATATAAAAAAGAAAAATTAAGTTAAAAATATAAATAAAAAATAAAAATAGAAGTGGAAGTTAAAAAAATAAAAATGGAAATAAATATATATATACATTTTTTATATATATATATATATATATATATATATATATATATATATATATATATATATATATATATATATATATATATATAATCTCCTACCCCACCCACACCTAACTGTATTTTCTCCATCAGCTCACCCCCCTCAGTTATTACCTTTTGTTTCAACTTGACCCTTCCTTTTAGATTGTAAGCTCTAACGAGCAGGGCCCTCTGATCCCTCCTGTATTGATTTGTATTGTAAGTGTACTGTCTGCCCTCATATTGTAAAGCGCTGCACAAACTGTTGGCGCTATATAAATCCTGAATAACAATAATAATTATATATAAAGAAAATTGTTTGTAGAAGAAAATAATTTAGATAATAGTTATCTGGGCACCTTTTACTGGCGGAACCTGTTCTAAAGGAAAAAACACGATATATATATAACTCTATATATGTGGGCTGTTTATGACTAATAGTTGTTACTTACTGAGCAGGATCAAATTTAAAATTGGACAATAATGGCCATAAGGGTCCTGTGAAATATAAGTACAAAGGAAATAGTATATATGGTAATAAAAAAAAAATCATAAAAAAATAAGGGTAATATATTATATAATATTATATTATAGGAAACGACAGGAAGGGATTGCTGCACAAAAATGTTTTAATGAAAAATGTAATCAAAACATCCAAAATATATAGGCCATCATCGTAACAGTTTTGGGCTAATACAGATCACGCCCTTCTTCAAACACATGGTGCCTATAAATGATGACATACATGGTACAATTTATATAGAGCAAATACATCTGCATTCTATTAAATAATCAACCAGCCTGCCTGGAATCCATTAATCACTGGATCTGAGACACATTGGGGGTTATTTACGAAAGGCAAATCCACTTTGCACTGCAATTGCACTTGAAAATGCACTTGGAAGTGCAGTCGCTCTAAATCTATGGGGTAGATCTGAAATAAGTGGAAGCTCTGCTGATTCTATCATCCAATCATGTGCAAGCTAAAATGCTGCTTTATATTTTCCTTGCATGCCCCCCTTGGATCTACAGTGACTCTACTTCCAAGTGCACTTTCAGTGCATTTTTGAGTACACTTGCACTGCAAAGTGGATTTTCCTTTAGTAAATAACCCCCATTATAATAAAAGTCCAAAACCTATGATACAAAAATGATCCTGGAACGAAAAAAAACAAACTACAGGTTTCACTGTTTTCTACACTTCACAGAATATATCAATCGATCAAACTCCTAAATAATAAAAATAACAAAAAGAAAATAATAATAATATTATTGATAATAAAAAGAATACTACATGTGTGTATACATATGTGAATGTGCGTGCCTAAAGATGCACGCACATGCACATATGTGATAAAGTGCAATCGATCAAAATTACACACATGATATAAAATAAGAAAAAAGAAAAATATATACAATAAACAAAAAAAAAACAACATTAAAGAAATAAATACAGATTGAAATCTGAATTTAACCCCTTATCAAGCTGATGTATCCAACTGACCTATTTCTTCTTAAGCTCTAATTCTCTGTTACCACCCCATCTTTTTCTCAAAACCTCGTCAATCACCATGATTCTAAGTTGGGAGACTGTATGACCCTTATCTACAAAATGTCTTGATAAAGGCAAATTTTCTAGTTTATCCCTGATGGAGTACTAATGTCTTCCAATGCAATCCTTTATTTTCTGTGTGGTTGCCCCCACATAGAGGAGACCACACAGACATTTAATAATATAGATAACATAGGTGTAGTATTCTCTAATAGATATATCACAGCCATTTTATGGATGAGAAAAACATTTGCCTTCCATCATGCTAGAATATTATATGCACAAGAGGCAAGGAAAAGATCTCTGAATCTTAGGGCTCAGAAAAGTCACACGGGGATAGGAAGTGAATACTGATCTGATTTTACCACTCTGTCATAAATGCTTTTACCTCTGCAATACGATGACGGGGGGGGGGTTGAAAAAACTCCAGCTCAGATGGATAGCTGTTCTTTAAAATAGACCAGTGTTTTTTTTATAATGTTGTTCATTTTGATGGAAAATGGATGGAATTGAGAGATGAAGGGCACTCTCCAACTGGGTCTGATAATTTTAGTGCTATCTTGTAAAGACAAGCGCTCTTTATGAACAACGTCTGCAGGATAACCCCATTGTTGGAGCCTGTCCTCCATCTCTCCTAATCAAATCTCTCGGGTATCAGGATCCCTAGTAATCTTGATTACTCGTTTAAATTGGCTGTGAGAAATTGACTTAAAAACTCCTGGAGGATGAAAACTATAATACTTTAATAACTGATTACGATCAGTAGGTTTCCTGTACAGATCAATAATATGTCCATCTTTGATTGATACTAAAGTATCTAAAAATGGAGTGTATTCCTGGTTTACTGACATATTGATTTTAAGGCCTGGAGCCAATAGATTCATGTACATGTTGAACAATAATAGTTATTCAAAATTGCCCATCCAATTTGCAAAGGTGTCATCAATAATCCCTGTACAGTATGGTACAGGTTCATTAAAGAGAATGCAATTATAAATAAATGCCTGTTCATGTCCATAAATGCATTGACATATGGGGGTGCCACATTTGAACCCACCGTTGCTCCAGCGAATTGCAAATAATAGATATCCTTAAATAGAAAACAATATTAAGTAAATCCATAAGGAATTAAATTTGTGCAGGTATGTATGTTTTCGAACTATATAATAGACATTTACATGCTTATAAACGAAGGGAATGTGGAATGGCCATATATAAATTCACTACGTCCCATGTAACCAGTAGTGAGCCAGGAGGTAATGTGCTATCTTGCATTTTTTTCAAAAAGTCTTGGGTGTCCCGTATATATGAGTGAGTGTGTACAATAAGTGGGGTTAGACAATTTTCTAAATGGCCAATGGAATAGTAACTGAATCAGTACTGGAAACGATGGGACGTCCAGGAGGATTTTTAGGATCCTTATGGATCTTGGGTAACATATAAATGATCGGGGTGACTGGATGCTCCAAAATTAAATATGTCTGTGTGTTAACATCAATAATATTGATGTGCTACAGTGGTTTTTATTCTGCTTAATACACGATATGTGGGATTAGTCTGCAGATGACTGTATACATTGGGACCTGCCATCTGCTTGTAGGTCTCTCTCTCATTCAGTATCCATTACCACTACCGCACCCCCCATATCAGCTAGCTTGATAGTTATTTCCCTGTGAGCAGATTAGGCAGAAAGAGCATTAGCTTCCTCCCGATTAAAATTGTTTGGTATATGGTCCCTTACTGAATGATTTTGTTCAACTAAATCTTTGTCTTCCTCTACCCTGCTAATAAAGAACTCAGCTGCTACATAAGAGATAGGCGGCACAATACTACTTTTGTTTTTAAGCTGTAAGCTAGAGATAGACAGCGAGTTGGTATCATTAATAGCAGGTCTAGAGGAAAAGAAAGATTTAAGACGAATTTGTCTAAAGAAACGATACAAATCCTGTTTCAATACAAATGTGTCCATTTTTGTTTTAGGGCAAAAGTTCAGACTTTTGTTCAAAACTTGCAATTCTATGTCGGATAAAGAGGTAGATGAAATATTGTGTACCACACATGTAGTTAGGTCCTCTGTCTATTCCTGGTCCTGATGGCAATGGATCTTGCTGATGCATTTTTGGTTCCTCTTGCTTCCTCCCCTCCTGTGTTTGGACCAGAGAGCCACAACAGAACCAGCTATTATCTACCTCTAATTCTTCTATCACTTCCACAGGTTCGTCTACTAATCTTTCCAAACGCTTGTTTTTACAAAGGGTCCCTTCGGGTCCAAACACAGGAGGAGAGGTGGCAAGAGGAACGGAAAACGCACATGGCAAGATCCATTGCCACCAGGACCAGGAACAGACAGAGGACCTAACTACATGTGTGGTACATAATATTTCCTCTACCTCTTTATCTGACATAGAATTGCAAGTTTTTAACAAAGGTCTGAACTTTTGTCATAAAACAAAAATGGACACATTTGTATTGAAGCAGGATTTGTATTGTTTCTTTTGACAAATTCATCTTAAATCTTTCTTTTCCTCTAGACCTGCTATTATACCAACTTGCTACCGCTGTCTATTTCTATCTTATAGCTTAAAAACAAAAGTAGTTTTGTGCTGCCTACCTCTTGTGCAGCAGCCGAGTTGTTTATTAGCAGGGTAGAGGAAGACAGATTTATTTCTAAAAAAATCATTCAGTAAGGCACCATATACTCTTTGTGCCTTATTTGCTCGCAGCGGAATAACTGTCAAGCCAGCTGATAAGGGGGGGGGGGGGGGCGCAATAGTGGTAATGGATACTGATCAATATGAGAGGGAGATCTATAGGCAACTGGCAGGTCCCAATGTATACAATTGTCTTCAGACTAATCCCACATATCGTGTACTAAGCAGAATAAAAACCACTGTAGCATAGGCAGTAAAATAGAATATTATTGATGTTAACACACAGACATATTTAATTTTGGAGAATCCAGTCACCCCAATCATTTATATGTTACCCAAGATCCATAAGGATCCTAAAAATCCTCTTGGACCTCCCATCATTTCCAGTACCGATTCAGTTACTATGCCATTGGCCAAATATTTAGATAAGTGTCTAACCCCACTTATTGTGCACACTCACTCGTATATACGGAACACCCAAGACTTTTTGAATACAATTCAAGATATCACATTACTTCCTGGCAAAGTACTGGTTACATGGGACGTATTGAATTTGTATATGGCCATTCCACATTCCCTTGGTTTAGAAGCATGTAAACGTCTATTATATAGATCTAAAACATACACACCTGTTCAAATTTCATTCCTTATGGCTTTACTTAATATTGTTTTGTTAAATAATTTTTTTCTATTTAAGGATACCTATTATTTGCAGCTCGCTTGACAGTAATGGGTTCAAAAATGGCACCCCCATTCGCCAATGCATTTATGGACATGATAGAACTGGCATTTATTTATAATTGGGAAATATAAAGCGCAGCAATTATGGAACACAGACCCTCCCAGGAATCAAAATTTGGGGTAAGTATTCAAATAGTGAATCGAAAAATAATGTGTGAACACTGAAAGTGACAAGAACATGAATATTACCAAATATATTCGTAAATATATGGCACTAGCAAGTATTGAAAATACATGTGATAATAAAACACAAAGTGAGAAATAGTGATATGTCTATGGTAAATAGAGCAAACATCTATAAACTCCTTTGTATAATGACGTGAAGTCTATTGCAAAAGATAGTGGAAAATGTATCTTCTAAAAATGTAATAATGTAACATCTTTTAAGGAAGATGGTTGGAGATGTTTATTCCAATAATAGTAAGTATGAAAAAAGGCAGACTTCTCCGTGCAGGTATCCAAGGTGTGTATCTGGGACAACAGAGAGAATGAATACTCTTACCCCCACAAGTGGACACACATGCCATACAGCGGTGGGTCAAATCAGACCGTCGCTTCAAACTGGCTCTTCAATGAGGACCCTTGTAGTGTAATGGTATGCACCTCCGTCTGTATGGAGCAGGGCCGGATTAAGATCATCATGGGCCTGGTGCTGAGGATTTTGGAGGGCCGTTTTTTATGGTTAATAAATAAAATTAAAACGCAAACAAATTTTTATTAAAACAAATTAGGTATTTTTAACAAACCGCTCGTTCACACTATGTGCAAGAGCACCCGTGCGAATGAGCAAAACATTTCTGTATATTCCTCTTTACAGTTTATTTTATTTTTTTTATTATTTGTTGCAATCTTTAATTGTTTACATTCTTATTTTTTTTATGTCTTTTTTTGTTTTTTTACTTTTTTATTTGTTTTTCAGTGGAGGGTAGTGAATGGTGTAAGTATTGCTGTGGGTGGTGTCAGCAGTTTTTATTTATTTATTTTTTTATTTCGTTTTTTTTATAATTTTATTTTTTACTATTTTTTTTTTTCAAAATGCATTTGGGGGCTGGGTTTTTGGCAGTAGACAGCATCAGTAGGGCAGTGGCCTTGCCCAAATGGTCAGTCCAACCCTGCTGGGCCTATATTAAAGGTAGGGGCTTGGAGCTTCAGCTCCAATAGCCCCTATGTTAATCTGGAGAGAGAGAGAGGGGTGGGGCTGAACCGGGGGGCTCCTTGTCTGAATGGACAGAGGGAGCTGTGACTCGGCTTGGGTGCCCCCATATCAAGCTGCTTGCTGTGGGGGGGGCACTCGACAGGAGGGAGGGGCTAGGAGAGCTGAAGAGGGACCCGAGAAGAGGAGGATTGGGGGCTGCTCTGTGCAAAACCATTACACAGAGCAGGTAAGTATAACATGTTTGCTATTTTTATGGGGAAACAAAATGAGACTTTACAAACACTTTAACGCTCAAAAACGTATGCTTAACCATTTCTTGATCGTACAAAAATCCACTCTCATTTCATTCACAGCAACCTTTGTACTCAGCCTGATGGTGGACACCAGGAATCATTTTCTGATCTGTGAGGCTGGCTGATAGATTTTACCCCCCAGAGCTGGACATTTCCTGGAGTAAATTCCCAAGAGGTGACCAGGTTCGTGAGAACATGACTGAGAACGAGGATGGGACCTTCACCAAGATCTCCATTGTGTCCATCACAGAGGACATACAAGGACACGGCATCTTCTGTACCGTACATCACGTCACACTTAGTAAGACCCTCTACCTACATGGTGAGTGATAGGGGGAGCCGAGGATGAGAAATATCTACAGCAAACTCAATAGGAGACAACAAATCTAAAACAATCTGGTCGTCTACGAACTTTACAGAGGTGTATGATATTCTCTACTAACATTAAGTATAAAAATCCTGAACACTGGGAGGTTTTAGTCTAGGCTTGGGTCCACGGGATCACTAGTTGGGATTTTCACATTCTTTGATATATAGAATAGCTTTGCTATGATATATTGCGTTTTAGTTCCAATATAAATCAATCCTGCCTTGGGATTGCAGATGAGGTCAAACCATGACATCAGAGTTCTTTCCCTGTTAGCCCTTGTAGACATTCCGATGGACAATATCCGATAGGACCGCGTTGTCGGACAATTCGACAGTGTGTGGGCTATAAAAATTTCCGACAACATGATCCGATGGGACTTTGTCCGATCATGTGTAGAGAATTCCGATCGGACAAAGTGCCACGCATGCTCAGATCAAATTCCTAGACCAAAGCTATTGGCTACTAGCGTGAACGTAGTCCCGTCCTAACGAAATAACGTCATCACGTTACGTACGATCGGATTTTCCGACAACTTTGTCCGACCGTGTGTATGCAACAGTATGACAGTGGGCACTATGTATAGGAGAGGAGTATAGAGGGTGTGACAGTGAGTAGTATGTACAGGAGAGGAGTGTGGAGGGTATGACAGTGGGCACTATGTATAGGAGAGAAGTGTTGGAGGTATGACAGTGGGCACTATGTATAGGAGAGGAGTGTGGAGGGTATGACAGTGAATAGTATGTACAGGAGAGGAGTGTGGAGGGTATGACGGTGGGCACTATGTATAGGAGAGGAGTGTGGAAGGTACGACAGTGGGCACTATGTACAGGAGAGAAGTGTATGACAGCGGGTACTATGTACAAGAGAGGAGTGTGTAGGATATGACAGCGGGCGTTATGTATAGGAGAGAAGTGTGGAGAGTATGACAGTGGGCATTATGTATAGGAGAGGAGGATGAAGTAATCTGGGAAGGAAAAATGTAAAGGTTTGTAGAAGGATGTTTAGGGAATGCGTAGTGGTTAAGCGGGCCAGTCATGGATTGACATTACACCAATTAAGCAGAGACCAGCCATAGCCGATCTATGTATGGGCTAGCTGGTTTTACACAAGTCAACGTATCAACCGACTTGAGTACAACCAGCCTGTCAGGTTTTCCCCAAAACAATCAGTGCTGCCAGCTATAGTTAGCAACACTAATCATTGTATTGACTGGCAGAACACAATAACACTGCGGGAGTGATTGCCCCATTCACAGGTCAGCAGGTGGGAGGGTGTGTGGGGACAGGCTGGGGAGAGATACTAGTCAGTCCCTGGGTAGGCACTGGTTAGTATCAGAGCCAGATACACACGCCACCATCATTAGAGCGAGAGCAATAATTCTAGCACTAGACCTCCTCTGTAACTCTAACCATGTATCCTGTAAAAAAATGTAAAGCATCGCTTAGTACACAACAAAAAATCGTCCTAACTTTAGTGTTTTTTTTTAATGAATGAAACAGTTTCTTTCCAAAAAAAAGTTTGAAAAATTGCTACACAAATACCGTGTAACATAAAAAGTTGCAAAGACCACCATTTTATTCCATAGGGTCTCTGCTAAAACAATATATAATGCTTGAGGGTTCTGAGTCATTTTCTAGCATAAAAAAATGATGATTTTTACATGTAGGAGAGAAGTCTCAGAATGGGCCTGAGTGGCGAGGGGTTAATTATCATAAGTAATATACAAATAATTATTATAAGCACTGTGAGGTCATCCTCTCCGTCTGCTGCAGAGTGTTCCGTCTTGTATTTATACTGCCGCTCTGTATGTAGCTTCTGACAGGCTGCGCAAGGAGCCCTGTATCTCCGGAACCATAGATGATAGCAGCCCCACATTTTAACCAGTGCTGGAGTGGGGCTTTAGCTACCTACCCCCCCAAATGCGGGGTCTCTGACTCCTTATCGCCGAGCTACAATCCTCAAAGTCTATCTTTTTTTTTTTTGTGGCAAATGGTCCTATTGGGCCTATCTTGAGAAAGGGGCCTGGAGCTGCAGCTCCAATAGCCCCTATGTTAATCCGGCCCTGGTATGGAGGGGGATCAGGGTGGATGTTTCACACCAGGAAATCCAACTGACAGGAGTTTGTATTCCTCAGAACGACATTAAATTTCCAGGTGTTTACAGTCATCAAACCAACATCAAATCAGCAGCACCAACCATGAAAAAAAGAAGGAAGTAAAAAAAAGGGCCTCTACATAGAGCCTCCACAGACCAGAGTAAAAAAATATATCTAACCCGATGTGTACATGAAAGTGATCACAGAAAATATGAAAAAAATAGCGTGGTATACAAGCACAGCAGGCTATGAACCCAACTTGTTTCGAACAAGAGTTCTTCTACTGGGGCATAAGACCTGTTACTGATTACCACGCTGATATACAGTCTAATTAGCATCTGTTAATAATTTCTAAACTCTGACAGCTGGTGCGTGTTGACACTGAAAACTGTGATATCCAATCACAGGTTCTCACCGTACACCAGCTCCTCCTCTTCGTATCAATTGCTTCTCTACTTCAGACTTTGCAGCCAATCCAGGGCAAGGTGCGCCGTCCTCACATGGTCATGCGATCACGCTGCCACCGTATGACGTCATTGTGCCCTGTTATAGTTGGTATCTGTGCTCCAAGCCTCATATTGACTCCAATACCCAGAAGCCACATTCAGATTGGCTAAGCAGCAGCAGAATAATGACCAAACAGGGTGCTCCAAACCCACAGTAAACATCACCGCACAGTCATCAATAGCCACATCTGGCATGAAAAAGAAGACTTTCAACGGACATGGATTGAAATTATATGTGAGCCCACATAATAACCCGATGGATTCGCTTTTCACAATGAATTATGTACCATAAACGATCTGTGCAATAAAAAACTTACATGAAAAATGATGACAAAATTTCTTTAAAAATAGTTTATAATAGCCTATGATAAAACGATCTGTACAATGAATGCAATGCTAAAAGACAATAACATGAGACCTCATAGAAAATGACAAAGCGAAAGTAGAGGCAAGGGGTAATTGCAGTATGATATAGGGGTCGAGGGAATATATAATTAGAGAAGGGTAACAACATCTCAATCAAATCCCAATCTCAAATGAGTCCAACCCCCATAACAAAATAATGGTGACCCCCTGCTGATGGTATCCCCCCATTAACACCCCAAAACATATACCATTGCATATTATTGACAGAATAAATAACACATATGGAAAGGGTTGTGACATGTATAATGATGCACTTACTCCTCAATCTGTCAAATGTTATAGGAACATGATTATGCCTGGATGATTAGGCCAAAAAGAAAAGAGATTGGCGCTAATTCAGGATGTGTTGGTGAACATGTTAATATCCCACTCAATATTTAACACGTAGGGGGAGTAACACTTGAGCTGGTATATCCAGAAGGTCTCTAACTTGGAGGCCCCCCGATACATGATCCCCCCTCCAATGTGGAATGAATTTGTCGATTATCTGAAATTTAGTCCCAATGGGGTTCTTGTCGGGAAACTGCAGATAATGCCTGGGAACACTATGATTTGTGAGACCCTGTTTGATAGAGGCAATGTGTTTGTTGACCCTGACTGAGAATGATCTGATGGTGCATCCCACATACTGTTTTTTACATGGGCATGTAATCAAGTAAATGATGTAGCGTGTAGCACATGTGGTGAAGTGCTTAATTTAATAAACAGTAGAGGTGGTAGCAGATTTGAAACATTTGGATTTTCTCTGTCCACAAATATTATGTGCACAGACTTTGCATTTCCTGCAAGGACAGTATCCCTTGGAGTCCTGGGGCATTTATCACATTGTGGGCAATCCGGCTCTTTAAAGATGGAGTTCCTCTATAGATAATCCCTGCTTTGTCTGGGAGTACTGAACCCCAAATTGGATCGTTCTTCAATATATTCCAGTGACGATTAAGGATGCTCTTAACTTGTTTATGCTGTACTGAAAATTGTGTAACAAATGACCATTAAAACGTAGTATCTGGAACGCGTTTACGTTGTTCAATAGTGAGCTTATGTTGATCAAGTGAGGAGACCTTATTGATCTCCTCATCAATGATCGAAGGACAGTAGCCTTTCTCGACAAAATGCAGCTTGAGAGACTGTGCTTGTGGTGAGTCGGCTTGAAAAATGTTTTAGTCACAAGCCGATGATCAACCACAGAAATTTCCAGGTCCAGAAAATGAATGGCGGTAAAACTGATGTCATAAGTCAGAACAATCCCCATTTCATTATCATTTAAAGTGGCCATGAAGTCAGGTAATGATTTCTCATCCCCTTTCCATAGGAGGAGGATGTCGTCTATGTACCTGGACCATAAAGTAATCTCAGGTCGCTGTAAGGGGTAGACAACATCCTCCTTCCATAAGGCCATAAAAAGGTTGGCAAGGCTGGGGGCAAACTTGGCCCCCAATGCCACACCCTACTTCTGCAGGAAAAACTGGTTGTCATACCAGAAATAATTGGACTGTGTGGCAAACCGGAGCAATTCCATAATGTAATATTGTTGGACCACTGGAATCTGTTTACTGGTAGACAAAAAATGCTCCACTGCTAGTATCCACAATCTGTGGGATGCAGGTATAGAGTATATAGAGTATACTATAGATAGCGTATATAGAGTATAGAGCGGTAACATCGTCTGTGACCAAAAGAAGGTCATCATGGTAATCAATCCCCTCCAACCAGTGTATTGTGTCGCCCAAGTCCTTAAGATAGGCAGGAATTCCTTGTACAAGTGGCTGCAGGTGGAAATTGATATACCGGCCTATGTGGGATGTCACGGAATCTATCCTGCTAACAATGGGTCTCCTTGGGGGCTGTGTGGCATTCTTATGTACCTTGGGGAGATAGTACATAATGGGGATATGAGGAGCCACTTTTACCAAGTAATCTCTCTCCTTTTTGTCTAGGATCTCTTGCCGGATACCTTTTTCTACCAAGTCTACCAATTTTGCCTTGAAATCCTTAGTGGGATCATTGGGCAATGCCATATACGTAGTGTCATTGCTCAAGATCTGACACATTTCAGTGTGATAATCTTTTTTATCTAATACCACAAGGCCTCCGCCTTTGCTGGTGGGACAGATTACAAGGTCCTTTTGCTCACACAGAGATTTGAGGCCTGTTCCAAAGTTTGGATGATCATATACCTGTTTTTTGGGCAGCGATTCCAAATCCTTTAGAAATAGGTCTCGAAAAACCTTTATAGATGGTGCTGTAGCACTGGGGGGGGGGGTTAAAGAGAGATTTGACTGGCCAGAATGTATGACACCATCATCGATCATCACAGAAACTGAGGACATTATCCCTGAACACGGAGCCTCACTCCGCACTCTCCGCACCCTCCAACTGAAAGTGAAGGCTATGGAGTCTCGAGCGGAGGACCAAGAGAACAGAAACCGGAGGAATAACCTCCGCCTGGTGGGTCTGAGGGCGAGGAAGGCTGAGATCCGGCGGCCTACACAGAACAGCTCCTACGCACAATACTTCCACAGGCCCAGTTCTCCCCTCTATTCATGGTAGAGAGAGCGCATCAGATGCCGTCCGTCAGGGGCCCACCTGGAGCTCCACTGAGAACCTTTATATTTTGGCTACTCAAGAGACTGGGACCTGGTGCTCTGAGAGGCATGGAAACTGGAAGAGCTGCATCATGAAAATGCCAAAATTATGCTATTCCCGGATTATTCCATAGAGACCCAGCGGCAGAGATGAACCTTCGACCACGTGGGATCAAGTTTGAATTGTTCCTCTGCGACTTCTGTGTCTTTATACAGTTACTAAAACAACTGCTGCAACTAAGTTTAAGCCCTTAGATTAATCTAAGTGCAAGGTGCTACTTACCTCCAGCTGATATGCTTCTCCCCCCAGGTTTTTTTTTTCTATGATTTTTCAAATATGCTGCCTCCAGGAAAACAGACAGTGAAGTGCCCTGCTCCCGCCATCAGAACTATGTCCTTGGTGCATTATCTGATATGCACTGCCCCCATAGGAGACCTTCCTAAAGCATAGTTCTATAAGTTTATTGTTGGGTTAGGTTTAGGGTACTCAAACACCCTGTGACATGTGTTTTTTAAGTTTTGTTTTCTTTTTTCGTTCTTTTTGTTTCTACGATTTCAGACAGTCTTTTAACAATGACTATAATGTGCAAAAACTATCACACTATAGTGTGTTGCTATATATACTATGTGGACAGCGGATATGTGCTGCTCTAGGGTTGGCAAATATGCAGGTCCCCCGGGTCCTGACTGAAGGGACCTCCCCAGAATTTGCCTCTCCCCTATTGAACTATGGCTCCATTAAAGGTCATCTCTTGCAACGTGAGGGGTCTGAACAATTACATCAAACATTCCCTAGTATTTGAATACCTAAAGAAATATAACCCCCAAATTTGTATACTCCAAGAAGCCCATCTGGTGGGAGGTAGAACCATGAGCCTTAAACGACCCTGGGTGAGACACCATCATCATGCTACCCACTCAGGTTATGCCCGAGGGGTCAGCATATTGGTACATAAGTCTCTTGCTTTCGAGCCTCTTACAGTGAAACTGGACCCAGAGGGACACTATGTGCTGATACATGCGCTAATAGACACAATAGAAATGGTGATTGTTGGTTTATACCTGCCACCCTCTCCCTCCTTCACTCGATTACCTCCCTGCTGGCACAAATTCCTACAGACATTCTCCTGCTGGGCGATTTTTTTTTTTTTTATTGTTTATTTCTTTATTTGACATATATCAATATAGCAGATCAAGTTATAACAGACCAAGTTACAGCATCAGTATATATTTTACAATTTTGTTTCCTTATACCGCTAGTACGTCCTATCCTCATTTTCCTATTTATTTCGATTGATCCATGCAAAACATCTTTTTATATTTTTCTCTTTTTCTTACTTGCCAGTTGCCACTATCATATATACTTCCTTTTATTTCTGTATTTCTGTTGGGTGCCATATCACATTTATTGCTGCTGCCTGCTTTATATAGAGTTTACTTGTTTTCACGAATTTTTCCCCAGCGCGGTTTATTTTTTTCCATATATACTTCCTAACCATCCTTTAGACACAAGTATTTACAAACATATACACACAGACATACACACACAAAAAAAAAAACACACACATTCACCGGGCGACAAATCCATAGCGTAGTTTCCATAGTCAGTTATATACCACAAGCTGACAAAGGAGAAGATTGTTTCTACCCACATCTTTTATCGTTACAATTTTTTATTTTGTTTTTTTTTCCTGCCCTCTGGTATAACTCTCTACCCCGTTTTCCTTTGAATACCGACTCAACAGAAAAAAAAAACGATACTAACCACTCAATACAGACTCCCCCATTACTAATGAGGGTGGAGCTAACCGTGGATCCGATATCCATCGTTTCCATATTTTAATCCAGTTATGGGATTCTCCCCTATTGCAATCAATTTGTTGTTCTTTCAAGATGTTTTCATTTACCTGAAGACGGCAGTCCTCAAGTAAAGGTGCATTCGAAGATATCCACCTTAGAGCAATTAACTTACGTGCAATAAACAAGAGTCTAGTAACTAATATCACCTCCCTGGGAAAGAAGCCTTCCTCGTCAAAAAATCCCAGTAGACATGTCATAGGGGTCCTGTCGATATGTGTATTACATGTAGCATTGATTGTATTAACCACCTCTCACCAATATCTAGCAAATTTTGGACAATTCCACATCATGTGTATTAACCACTTAACAACCGCCCATTGCCGATTAACAGCATCAGGGCGGTTGTTTAACTCTAAGAGGCCGTTAATTAACGGCCTCCTAGAATTCTGCTCTCGCGCGCCCCCTGGGTCGCGCACACGAGAGCATCCGTGACCGCTGGGTCCAGTGGACCCGGCGCATCACGAATCACGGTAAACGGCCGCTCATCGCGGCCGTTTACCACGTGATCGCTCCGTCAAATGACGGAGTGATCACTTGTAAACAAGCCGGCGTCATGTTATGACGCCGGTTCCTCCCTCCCCCTCTCTGTACCGATCGGTACAGCGGAGGGGGAAGAGATCGGTGTCAGCAGCGATGTGGGCTGCATCTGCAGTGCCCACATCGCTGCTCACCGAAAATTAACCCCTCAAATCCCTGCAAATACTCTGCATTACTCTGCAATTCCCTGCAAATACTCTGCATTACTCTGCAATTCCCTGCAAATACTCTGCATTACTCTGCAATTCCCTGCAAATACTCTGCATTACTCTGCAATTCCCTGCAAATACTCTGCAATTCCCTGCAAATACTCTGCATTACTCTGCAATTCCCTGCAAATACTCTGCATTACTCTGCAATTCCCTGCAAATACTCTGCAATTCCCTGCAAATACTCTGCAATGCCCTGCAACACTCTGCATTGCCCTGCAACACTCTGCATTGCCCTGCAACACTCCGCAATGCCCTGCAACACTCCGCAATGCCCTGCAACACTCCGCAATGCCCTGCAACACTCCGCAATGCCCTGCAACACTCCGCAATGCCCTGCAACACTCCGCAATGCCCTGCAACACTCCGCAACGCTCTGCAATACCCTGCAACACTCTGCAACACCCGCCAATACCCTGCAACACTCTGCAATGCTCTGCAACCCCCGCCGATACCCTGCAACACTCTGCAATGCTCTGCAACCCCCGCCGATACCCTGCAACACTCTGCAATGCTCTGCAACACCCGCCAATACCCTGCAATGCTCTGCAACGCAGTACTCTGCAACACCATGCTCTGAGATACCCAGCCATAGTCGGTGATACCCTGCAATACCCAGCCATAGACATCTCCCGCCGCCCTCCGCCCTCCGGTGCTTCTACCGAATCGCTAATACGATCAAAGCCAGAATCTTTTTTTTTTTCAGGCTTCCCAGCTTAGAGGTGAGATGTGGGTCTTATTGACCCCACATCTCACTGTAAAGAGGACCTGTCATGCCATATTCCTATTACAAGGGATGTTTACATTCCTTGTAATAGGAATAAAAGTGATCAAAAAAATTATTTTTGGGGAAAAAGATGTCAAACTAAAATAAATAAAGTAAAATGAACAATAAAAAAAAAATGTTTTTTTTAAAGCGCCCCTGTCCCCATGTGCTCGCATGCAGAAGCGAACGCATGCGTAAGTCCCGCCCACATATGAAAACGGTGTTCAAACCACACATGTGAGGTATCGCTGCGAACGTTAGAGCGAGAGAAATAATTCTAGCCCTAGACCTCCTCTGTAACTCAAAACATATAACCAGTAAAAAAAATGTAAATCGTCGCCTATGGGGATTTTTAAGTAGCGACGTTTGCCGCCATTCCACGAGCGTGTGCAATTTTGAAGAGTGACATATTAGGTATCTATTTACTCAGCGTAACTTCATCTTTCACATTATGCAAAAATTGGGCTAACTTTACTGTGTTTTTTTTTTTTTTTAAGCACAAAACAGTTTCTTTTCCAAAAAAAAGCATTCGAAAAATTACTGCGCAAATACCGTGCGAGATAAAAAGTTGCAAAGACCACCATTGTATTCTCCAGGGTGTTTGCTAAAAAAACATATATAATGTTTTGGAGTTCTATGTAATTTTCTAGCAAATAAATGATGATTTTTACATGTAGGAGAGAAATGTCAGAATTGTCCTGGGTGCTCCAGAACGCCTGATGGCGCTCCCTGCATGCTGGGCCTCTGTATGTGGCCACGCTGTGTAAAAGTCTCACACATGTGGTATCACCATACTCGGGAGTAATAGCAGAATGTGTTTTGGGGTGTAATTTGTGGTATGCATATGCTGTGTGTGAGAAATAACCTGATAATATGACAATTTTGTGAAAAAAAAAAAAAAAGTAAAAAGAATCTTGATTTTGCAAAGAATTGTGGAAAAAAATGACAACTTCAAAAAACTCATCATGCCTCTTACTAAATACCTTGGAATGTCTTCTTTCCAAAAAGGGGTCATTTGGGGGGTATTTGTACTTTTCTGGCATGTTAGGGTCTCAAGAATTGAAATAGGCCATCAGTCCTTCAGGTGTGATCAATTTTCAGATATTGGCACCATAGCTTGTGGACTCTATAACTTTCACAAAGACCAAATAATATCCACCAATTTGTACTTATTTTTACCAAAGATATGTAGTAGTATAAATTTTGGCCAAAATTTATGAAGAAAAAATTTCTAATCTGCTAAATTTTCTAACAGAAACAAAGAAAAATTCGTTTTTTTACAGAATTTTCGGTATTTTTTCTTTTATAGCACAAAAAAAAAAAACCCCAGCGGTGATTAAATACCACCAAAAGAAAGCTCTATTTGTGTGAAAAAAAGGACAAAAATTTCATATAGGTCCAGTGTTGCATGACTGAGTAATTGTCATTCAAAATGCGAGAGCACCGAAAGCTGAAAATTGGTCTGGTTATTAAGGGTGTTTAAGTGCCCAGTGGTCAAGTGGTTAAATCAGCTGGAGACTTTTGACATCTAGGGCACTCCGGAGAATCGCGTCTGCCCCACTTAAATAATTTAACTGGTGTTCTTTATACCCTATATATTATAAATAGTTGTGTCAAGCATTGAGCCGGTGATAATGATACTAGGGGTACCCTTCTCAAGATAATTTGCCAGTTTTCATCTGAGATGTCCCCTATGTCTCTCTCCCAGCCTGTTCTACCTGGGCTGACAACTTTATCCTGATATAGTCTCATCAGTTGACTATATAAAGACGAGATCAAGAGGACGTCGGACGTGTCTGGGGAGAGCTCCGCCGAGGCCTAGCTCAATCATACCCCATCCTCGTCCACCGCATCCCTGTTCTGCCCGCCGGCCTCTCCATCCCGCCGGTGGGACATCGGAGCTCCGGACGGAGCCGTTATTTCTGTCGGATCCGCCGCCGTTTTCACCCTGCAGCGGCGGGTGGCGAGACAGGCCGGACGCCGCCATCTTGCGGCCTACACGCTTCCCGGAGCCTCCGGACGGCGCATCCTGAGTCCCCCCTCGGCCAGGACCGCAGCAGTCACCTAACGCGGACCCCTCAGGACAGCCTCTCCTGCGCCAGACCACCGCTGATCACCACTCGGATGCCTAAAAGGAATCCCAGACTCCAGCTGGAAAGGTGAACTAGGCGGCCATCTTGCTACACCCGAGGCCTCCAACAGCATACTTGCCCTCTCTCTTCTGTGGCCGGATTGCTGCCCCAGCCAGCGCAGGCATTAATCCCTGCCTCAGTTAAGTTTACCAACCCTCCTGAGTGTCTGCCTGCATACACCGGTCACATCCTCCTACCCTGCACCTACCCTCGGCCTGCTCAGCGGCCATCTTGGTTCACCCATCTCCTTCTCCTGCTGCCTGTGGCCTGCACCTGCTTGCTATTCACCCTGGTTTCTGCCTTAGCTTGTGCCCTCTCCCCTTATTTAACCCAGTGGGGCAGTGGTGTCTGGATCTCCCCCCCCCCTGGCTGTTTGGAACTGCTGCGGCCTGCTCTCCTGCTCCATCCCCCCTCCCCCCACGGTTGGCTTGTGCTTTCTGAACGGCAGCGTACTATCTTGGGGTCTCATCTTGGGTCCCACTTGTTTGACAGACATGTGATCATCTTACATAGGCCTTAGCCGCCTTCCAATGCTCCCGTGCTGCTCACAGTCGCTACTTCTCTATGGGAAACACCGCATGTAACTGAATATACGCCTAGTCCCAACGCCTCATGGTGAAATACGGGCCGAAACACCTTCCTCAGTCTTCGTCCCCGGATATGCGGCCCTCACAGACACAGACTCTGGATCGATTTTTAAGCAGGCCGGCCTCCCCAGCCCCTTCTCCAGGTTCTTTCACGTACGCACAAGTGGCATCCCAAGCACCGGCACAAGACAGTCCACATTCCTTGTCACATAGCCACTCAGACGCGATGTCCGCCCCGGTCACAGTTGATGTACTTGACGATAAACTGCGAGCTCTCCTACAAGACTTGACGAGTAATGTTTCTAAGGAAATGGGTAAACTGGCCCATGAACTGCGGGGGGAGCTTGCCCAGATTGGAGAACGGACTGATGTCCTGGAAACCAAATTTGATGACCTGATACAATATGTCCACGTTTTGGAAGAAGACAACGCCGGTCTGAAACAATCTGTCTCTCAGCTCCAATCCCAACAGGAAGATCTGGAGAATAGGGAACGTCGCCAAAACCTTCGGATCAGAGGCGTCCCGGAGGCCGTTAGTGAGGGGGAGATCAAACCATACCTACTCAGTCTCTTTAATGTTGTTGCCCCTAAAGTCCCGGACATAGACTGGAGAATGGATAGGGCCCACAGATCCCTGGCCCCAAAACCGCCTGCCGGAGCCAACCCTAGAGACATTATCGTACGCTTTCACTACTACGATAGCAAGGAAGCTTTGACCATGGCCACCTGGAACAAATCCCGTTTGGAATTTAAAGGGGCCAAGATACAAATTTTTAGTGACTTATCCCCTATTACTCTTGCCAAACATCGCAGCTTTCGCCCTGTGACTGCCCATCTGCAAAACCATCAGTTCCCATATCGTTGGGGGTTCCCCTTCCGCCTCTCTGCTACTAAAGATGGGATTCAATACTCTATGAGAGATCTTCAGGAGAGTGAAGCTTTCATATGTAACCTGGGCCTACTACCGCTTCCAGACGAGGATCCCATGCCGCTTCCGACGACCCCCAGACCCTCCTCCATTCCTGCTCGGATCTGGACCCCTGCACGCCAGAAGTCGCAGAAATCCTTTTCTACCCCTCAGCGTAACCTGCATCCTAGACTCCCTCCCTGATGGAAGCTTCCTTGTGTAGTGTTTGGCTGATCTCGGCCTCGGCCCCTGTCTCACCATGTTTCCTCTTTAACAAGGGATATTTGCAACTTTAGTTAGAGGTTATATTTTTCACTGCCCCTGTTCTTTTCTGGTTGTTGGGACTACAGTGTTTTGCTCTTATTTCCTGTAACTTTTGCTGGAAGGTGGCGGGGTCTCTCCAGATGAGCTGGAACCCCTGATGTGCCTCCTTTGGTTCCACGGCTACGGCTGTGGACTCCTGGGTGGTTTTTACCCCCCAGGCCTTTTTTCTATTAGTAATGTTTTTTTTTTCTATTTTTGAGGCCTATTTTTCGGCCTTTTTTTTCATTTTTTGTTCAATTTGGATGCACTTTTCTACGCTTTATAATCACATTGTTGTTATTATATGTCTTCATTTGCCTTTCACTTCTAGGACACACCACGAGTCCCTGTATCTTCCTGGTTGGTATGGTTATGTCCGTTTTTTGTATGTATATTACGGGTATCTTAAGCTTTCCCTGTTTTCTATACGATGGCTTTGAGAGTACTTACTTACAATGTCAAGGGCCTGAACTCAATCCATAAGCGCTGGTTGGCTTTGAAGGAGTTCAGGTCCTCCAACGCAGATGTGGTCCTAGTCCAGGAGACTCACTTTCGCCCAGGGGGATCTCTTAAATTTGCAGTCAAACATTTTCCGGTCTCTTTTATGGCCTCTGACCCCTCTGGTAAAGCAGGGGTGGCAATACTGATTAAAAAGACATGCCCGCTACGGGTTAAGTCCTCATTTATTGATCCACAGGGCAGATACATCCTCCTGGACTGTGACTACTTATCTCGTTCTCTTACTATTATCAATGTTTATGCTCCCAACTCAGGCCAGATTCACTTCCTTACTGAGGTCTTGGACAGCCTGGGCACCTATGCCCAGCCATTCATGATCCTTGGCAGGGACTTTAATATGGCCATGTCTGCTAGGAAGGATAGGCAGACCCTGTTTTCAGACAATCCCTCCTTAAAAACAGAACGTCAATCTACTGCGTTTCGCAAGCTCATTAGATCTCATAACTTTTTAGACACCTGGAGGATTAAACACCCTACACATCGGCAATTCTCCTTCTACTCACCCCCACACAAGATGTACTCTAGATTGGACTACATCTTTGTTTCGGCGCCTCTTCTAACGTCGGCAGTGGCCTCGGAGTTAAATCCCATAACGTGGTCTGATCATGCATCGGTCCAGCTCGACCTCGTCCTCACCCTCTCTACACCTAAGACCTGCTACTGGAGATTCAACGAGTTTCTCCTCCGTGATCCGGTTACCGAAACCCATTTATCCCACGGTTTAGCCGAATTTTTTCAAGTTAACGAAGGGTCGGTGCGGGACGTGTCCACCCTTTGGGAGGCCCACAAGGCCGTTTTTAGAGGATTGGGTATCTCGGCTGGCTCCCGCCTTAAGCGAGACTCGGCTGCGCAGAGACTAGACCTCCTTTCGCAATTGCAAAAAGCTGAAGCTCTGCTTGTGTCCTCCCCATCGGTGCCGCGTCTTCGCACAGTGACCTCTCTCCGCGAACGGTTAAAATCCTTAGATATGCACAAGTGTTCTAAAGCTCTGCTTTGGGCTAAACAGAGGTTCTATGAATTTGCCAACAAGCCTCATAGGATGTTGGTGAACAAGCTCAAGCCCCGTCCATTTCACTCCTATCCTGACCTCCTGCTACAGCCGGACGGCACTCCGACTTACTGCCCCTTGACGATGTCTAAAGTATTTGGTACTTTCTACAAAAAATTATATAACTGCCTAGCTTCTGACCCTAACCATGAATTCTCCCAAGATAGCTTTGATGATTTCTGCGCTTCCGTAAAATTACCAGTGTTGTCTTCCCCACAAGTGGACACCCTGAATGCTCCCGTTACACCAGAAGAGCTGGCTGCGGTTGTAAAAGACCTTCCGTCCCATAAATCCCCGGGTTCTGACGGGCTTCCTTATGTTTATTATAAAACTTTTCTCCCGACACTGAGCCCTCATCTTTTTACCTCCCTACAGAAGGGCATTATTCCGCATTCTCAGTTTCTCCACGCACATATCACAGTTATCCCGAAACCGGGTAAATCCCCTACTCTACCAGATAATTACAGACCCATAGCCTTACTTAACTCCGACTATAAAATTTTCACCAAAATCTTAGCTAATAGGCTTTCCTTATTGATTCCCGCCCTGGTTCATAATGACCAGGTGGGATTGGTACTGGGCAGACGGGCTAGGGACAACACCAGGCGTACTATTGACCTCATAGATTTACTCGATAAAATGTCTCGCCCGGCTATTGTTTTAAGTTTAGACGCACAAAAAGCCTTTGACAGGCTGGGATGGCCCTACATGTTTGCTACGCTCCAGCGCTTTGGCCTTTCTGGTTCTTTCCTATCTGCCCTGCAAGCCTTATACTCGTCTCCCACATCCCAAGTCCAACTGGCATCTTACAGATCCCCGCTATTCACACATAGTAATGGTACCAGACAGGGATGCCCCCTATCCCCCTTGTTGTTTATACTATGCTTAGAACCCTTGGCTGCAGCTATACGGGTGCATTCGGACATAAGTGGAATCTCCCTCAGACTGAAAGAATACAAGCTATCTCTTTTTGCAGACGACATACTCCTCACACTGACGAAACCCCTAACCTCCCTTCCCAAACTTCACACTCTTTTAGATTCCTTCGGTAGGCTCTCGGGTTATAAGGTTAATACGACTAAAACCGAAGCGCTCCCTATTCATATTCCCCCCACGCTTCAAGCTTCCTTGGAATCCACGTACCCCTACCGTTGGTGCCCCGTTTCTCTCAAATACCTCGGCATTAACCTGACCGCCAAGTACAGCTCCCTCTATGAAGCTAACTATATATCTTTAATAGCGGAAACGCATAGCCTACTCAGAAGTTGTTCGTCATGCCCCCTATCTCTCCTGGGCAGGATTAACGTATTGAAAATGGCCATACTCCCTAAGTTTTTATATCTTTTTGAAACATTACCAGTTGCTATCTCCATGCCTCAGCTTAGGAATATTCAATGAGCCTTTGCTAAATTTATATGGGGGAATAAGTTGCATAGGATAGCCCAAACAGTGGTTTTTGCTCCACGATCTCATGGAGGACTGGGAGCCCCCGATATCGTGAAGTATTACTATGCATCGCACCTTCTAGCGGCTGTCTCCTGGTCGTCATATTTTGCTACCAGTAGATGGTCAGAGCTAGAAATGAGTGTGGTCACCCCTGTCCATCCATGCTCCATGCTATGGTCTGATCTGACCTCCTCTATGGCTCAGCTTAGGCGCATATGCCTGGGACCGATGCTTTTTACTCTCTCCATATGGAAACAGTGTCACAAACTGTTCTCTCTCTCTTCTCCATGCTCACCCCTGTTGAATGTCATTTTTAATCCAGATGTGCCTGACAGCCTCTCGGTGAAGAATATGTTTCCTTGGTATAGGTCTGGCGTCTTCCAACTCCGCCATCTGGTGCATCCGGTATCTCGCAAATTCCTATCCTTTCCTGAGCTTCAGGATAAATACGACATTCCAGATCGACTCTCTTTTTCTTACATTCAATTTAAACATTATTTTCACTCTAGATCTCCTGACCTGACTCTGGCCAACCCTAACACCTTTGAAACTTTGTGCTCACAAGGCCCATGCCAGAAAGGACTTATATCCTCTATATATAGTGTCCTCCACAATTCAATCTCGCCCACCACAGATACACATCTCTACATGAGAAGATGGGCTACAATTTTACCATCCCCCTTAACCATTTCTCAATGGCAGGACATCTGGACCTCTACTTCTAGAGTCTCCAGATGTGTGGAGCAGAGAGAGACGGCCTATAAAATACTAATGTTTTGGTACAAAACCCCTGAAATGTTACATAAATATGATCATTCCGTGTCTAAGTTGTGTTGGAGATGCCTACGAGATGAGGGCACCCATTACCATATTTTCTGGAGCTGCCCTTTGATTGTACCTTTTTGGTCTATGGTCCAATCCCTACTACAATCTGTTTTGGAGGTAGATATTCCATTAGACCCTAAACACTACTTGTTAGGCCTGCCTATCGCGGCGTTATCTAAACACGCCAAGAAATTGACAGCCTATATTCTCCTAGCTGCCAAGAGAGCGATTCCTACTCTTTGGTTGTCCACCTCCCCTCCGTCCCAACCACACCTAATCTCTGCTATTGCATACATACGCAGGATGGAACGTATGACTGCGTTGGTACAAGATTCTCTACCCAAGTTTTCTAAAATATGGGACAAGTGGGACAATTCCACGTTTAACCCTGAGACAACACCTTAATTTTTTTGGCTATTTACTCTCGGGAATGTTTTTCTCAGGTTTGACCTTAGGATTTATACTCCACGACCCCTCCCACAATGACAAATATATCTCTTGGTCTATCTACGTATCTTTATTGGTAGATTCGTGGTGTGTCCTTTTTCTTCTTACCTTTTGACGTGCTGTATTGAAATGTTAACAGTCTATTTCCTGCCTGCGGCGGTTTTCTTTGATGATGTTACATTATCAATCTTGATTATTTGTATCAATATGTACGAATTCATCTGTTGTACAAAAATCCTTTTTTTTTCAATAAATATTGTGACATTGGGGTGTTTAGCTCAATTGGTAGATGCATTTTTTAGTCCACATCAGTCAGGCGTGTATGGTTAAGGGCCTGGTAGCCCACGTTTATTAGAAGAAAACAAAATATTAGTCCATCCAGTAATCCCACGCAGGGGTCCAAGCTTAAATTAAATACAACAGAATCCAAACGAAAATGCTTAGCCCACCTGGCTACTCTTCAACAGTAGTGCTGCTATAGGTACTTGCCCCTTCCAACAAACTGCTTGGACACACACAGCTTCAAACCCTTCGACACACAGCACACGGCTCCTTGGATGCACACAGCTTCAAGTCCTTCACACAGCTTTGGACATGCACAGCTTCAAGCAGCAAGCTGCTCACACACACACCACCATCCTACACAAATCCCCTCGTTATATGGGCTGTGTGCAGCTGGGCACACACCCTGCTCGCTAGCCTCAAGACCCGGACACAGGGTTGGAGATCCCGTCCCACCCATAACTCTCAGGGATCTCCAAACTACAGAATCCCATCTGGAGCTAGCAAAACCTGGAGAAAACTGACAGAGCAGTTTTCTCCATTTAAACTCTACACTCTGTAGTCCTGCAGTCCGCAGATATGCAAACTCTGTGTCTCCTTTACCTCTAATTTCATAGGGACAGAGCCTCGCTCTGTCACATATCCCCCCCCTTTGTTTCGATCCGGAGGGAGGAACACCAGCACCCATCATGATGGTTGGGACACCTCTGTGCTGGCTGTCAGCCACGTAGGCCCAACCCTTTTTCCGGGTGCGCTTCCAGGAACATTCCCCCCTGGATCTTAACAGGTTCCTATATTGTCCTATACTCAGCCTTCCTCTTCTTTTGGGGTCCCTGGGCATATTCACTTTTCTTGGGGGAACTCTGCCTTCCTTGAGCCCTCCTTTCAACTTACAAATACCCATTTTACCCTTCACCATCGGTATTTCAGGTTCAAAACTGTTTTTCTTGGTACCCACTGCAACCAAATCATTGTTTACAGAACGAACTCTTAACAGATCACAGCTTTCCATATCATCAGTGCTTTCCAATTCAGTGTTTGTTAGAAGAAGACCTGAGGAGGGACTACGTCCGACGGGACCATAGCACAGCTCCACCTCACCCGTTGTCAAACACTCCATGGGTACCTGTTCTAACAAACTACCCTGACCCAAGCATAAACCATTTTTTCCAGGTGTACACATTACATTGTTACGGCAACCAACATTAACACTTTCTCCCATAGTGTCTCCGGGCACCTTAACTTGTACCCCTGGGCCAGTGACAGAAAGCATCTCTGCTACTGCTGAGTCCATTCTGGGCCCTTCCTTCTCATGAGGCCTAGCGGGTAAGGCAGTATCTGCGCCCTCTACTGACCACTGCTCCGCCGCACCTCGGACCACACCAGCAGAGATTTTTCTAGTCACCGCTCCAGACGGAGAGACCTCTGATATCTCAAGCAGTTCTCTCGCGTGCCTTCCATACCAATCAATAACTAGAAGTACGCTCGCAGAGAATCTGGAGATCCTGTGCCAAATGGTTAACCATTGGTCCCACCAATTCCACTGTTGGTCATGGTTTCCCAGCACTGCCTGTACCACCTGGCTCCACCCATTGGTGCTACGCAGCACCACCTGGTCCAACTGCGGCGGAGATACCCCAGTATACAGCAAGTTCATTTTTACCAACTCTAGCATTTCCAGTAAGGTTTCGGTCATCTCTAAACATCCCATGTCTAAACACCAGAACTTTCTAGGGTCTTTTACCCTGTCCAAGACATGGAGGGGCTCAGCGACTGCAGGTTGAGAGGGTGAGACATTTGAAGAGACCTCATCCTCCTTGGAGGTACTCATCATCACGGCCTGTTGCTCCCCTGGAGAGCTGTCAGACACATGTCTCACACTTATCCCTTCTGCACCAGTGTTGGTGAGCCTCTGCAGGTCATTACAAGTCACACTATCACTTTGATACTCAATATCATTTAGCTGTGGAGCTGTGGACAACACATCTGCGATGCCAGTGCCCTGAACTGTTTCTTCAGAGTGGAGGGCAGCAACCTTTGCAGGGACCAAGACGCCCTCAACCACCGGCGGCTCTGCGATCCCCCTGTCTGGCATAGCAGTTGTGTCCACACCCTTGTTACTTAAGCTAGCCTTACCCAGCATGGCTAGCAATTGTTTGGCCCAGCTGTCCCAGTCCATTGTGGTTCCACCATGGGTGTTCCACTGCGTTGCATCACCTGCTGTAGAAAGCCGCACAGAAACTTGGGATTCATTAGCTTTAACTGCACATTCCTCACTTCTATATACATCATTTTGTAACACCACACTTTTATCAACGTTGCATTGGGGTGATGCTTCACCTAAAGCTTGGTGAAGCACACCATTTTGAACACCTTTTTCTGGTGGCACTACAGACACATTCAGCTTTGTACCCTCAACTTTTGCAGGCTGAATTAACCCCTTGCCCACTGGGCTACACGTAGGGTTGTGGGGCTGCGCCCACACTCTCTCACTGTGTGGCTCAGTCATAACATTACAGGAAACACATTTTTCAGCATCATAATCACCAATCACATCACATTGGCCAACACTATTGTCAGCAAGACCATCAACATTCTCATTATGTGTAGACATAACTACTGCTTTTGTGGGTTGTCTATGAGTCACCATAACCTCTGAGCAACTCTTCACAGCACCCGCTCTCTGTAAAGGGGCACTTTTGCCTATTTGGGCAGCTCCATAGCTGACCTGGGAAACTCTCTGCTCCAACACTACAGGCTCCTTGGAAGTTTCCCTGGGCAACCCTGCAGCAGCTGTCACTAGGGAACATGGTACCAGCACTGTTTTGGTCACCCCTAGCTCAATTTTCCCAGCCATCTGCTGGATCATAGCAGGCATATGCAGAGTCCCCATGTCCTTTTCAGTCTTTAGCCCTGCATCTAGTTGGGCTTTACGCTGCACCTCCCCACTGCTCTGGGTAGCACAATGCAGAAAGTCTATGTCCATTTGTACTGCGGATCTCCCCACTGGACATACTCCCACTTCACTGGGTTCAGCATCATAAACTGAAACAGTCTTACCAGTTCCTGCAGCTGATGTCATAGCCTTCACTTGAGTGCGTTGTCTCACTGGTGTGGTGTCTATAGGCTGACTCCCCCATGTGGCCATGGAGCAAAACTGCAGCCTTTCTGAACCCACTGACGCCCCCTGTAGGTAACACAAGATCCTTGTTGATAGGGGTAACTGCAGACTTGCGCTCCAAAGCTGGTTGGCTATAACTCATGCAGGATTCAGGCTGATGTACTCTCCTTTCGGGACTGACCCCTTTGCCTAAGCGGCCATGACAGAAAACTTTACGTTTCTCTGGATTTCCAAATCCTAGGTCTTCCGGCGACACTTCTCCCATCCTGGAGCATTGCTGGCGGCCCGTGATACGATGGAACTCTCCTCTAAGAAGGATTTCCTCTTTAAACTTGCTGTAGTCATCCTGGTCCTCATCCATCAAATGGTAAACCGACCGGAACTCTATCCGCAATAAGGTTTGCAGCAGTTTTGGCCACCGGTCCCTAGGCCATTTTCTCTTTACAGCAACTTTTTCAAATCTTACAAGGAAGTCTCCCACCTCTTCTGTAGGCAGCATGGGTTGCACATAGTCAGAGGCCAAGATCTCAGCCCCTTGCAGTGCGCCCCACTCTTTGCGATTCCGCTTGAACCATTCATTCGCCGTCTCACATGTCACTGGCCCCTTTTTACTGGTCCTACAAGGTGGAGACATCTTCTCAGGCCATGCTGAGCTCACTTCTTGGCATCTCCTCCATGACTGGCTCTCACTCGTTGCCATTGGATACCACTTCTGAGGACACAGCTGATCACAATCATTAGTAGATGAGCTCCAGAATTCATCAACCTCCCATCCAGCTTGGTTATTCCACAAACATTCCTGTGACAAGGGGCAATGGGCAACAGCATGTCCCCACTCACTACAACTAATGCAGCGCAGAGGCCTCCTTGCGTCATGCTGTGGCACCTTTGGGCTCAGGCTGCCAGGAACAACATCCTCTTTCACTTCTCCTTTAACTCGGGGTGACATGATCAATTTACCCCAGATCACAGCGATGTCAGACTCAGACAAATTCTCTGGTGTGGCTGGGGCATGTGGTGAAATACCCTCTAGCCACAATAGCCGCTCCCTGGCTTTAGCAAGGATTGCTTCCTTTTTTTGCTTTGACCGTCCCATCCTTGCAATCACATGCACACAGCAGCTTGTAACAGTTCTCAGCAGAGAAAGAAAAAAAAAATCTGATGTTTGATTCTTCCTTCACAGGTACACAACCCGCATGCAACACAGTCCATCAAATAAACGTATACGCAATGCTGTTCGCCTGGTTGCCACACACAGCTAGCAGTAGTTCCTGATGCGACTCACCATGGAGCAAGGACCCGGATTCCACCGTCTACATGCCCGCATTCGAGCACCACTTGTGACATTGGGGTGTTTAGCTCAATTGGTAGATGCATTTTTTAGTCCACATCAGTCAGGCGTGTATGGTTAAGGGCCTGGTAGCCCACGTTTTTTAGAAGAAAACAAAATATTAGTCCATCCAGTAATCCCACGCAGGGGTCCAAGCTTAAATTAAATACAACAGAATCCAAACAAAAATGCTAGCCCACCTGGCTACTCTTCAACAGTAGTGCTGCTATAGGTACTTGCCCCTTCCAACAAACTGCTTGGACGCACACAGCTTCAAACCCTTCGACACACAGCACACGGCTCCTTGGACGCACACAGCTTCAAGTCCTTCACACAGCTTTGGACATGCACAGCTTCAAGCAGCAAGCTGCTCACACACACCACCATCCTACACAAATCCCCTCGTTATATGGGCTGTGTGCAGCTGGGCACACACCCTGCTCGCTAGCCTCAAGACCCGGACACAGGGTTGGAGATCCCGTCCCACCCATAACTCTCAGGGATCTCCAAACTACAGAATCCCATCTGGAGCTAGCAAAACCTGGAGAAAACTGACAGAGCAGTTTTCTCCATTTAAACTCTACACTCTGTAGTCCTGCAGTCCGCAGATATGCAAACTCTGTGTCTCCTTTACCTCTAATTTCATAGGGACAGAGCCTCGCTCTGTCACAATATACATAAAAAAAAAAAAAAAAAAGACGAGATCAAGCCCTTTTTTTCCTCCCTCCTTGCTAATGATGTTATAAGTGGGGTAGGTTTTATTACTATCTTTTCCCTTCTAAACTGAGTTTGAATCACATGCCGTAATTGTAAATATTTATAGAAGTGACTAGAAGGCAGTTGAAAGGAGCGCAGAACATTATGTGTAAACATCTGTTCTATATATTGGAGCTCCTTAGAGAGCCAGCTTTCGAATCCCTCCAATTTATATAATTCTTTGTATTGCTTATTCCCTCAAAGCGGGGAGTATTTCGAAACTCCTTCAAATTTCATTATACTCCTCATTTCCTTCCAGACTCTATTCATAAGTGTCATTGTTAGACCCCTACAGGTGTTACCCAGGGCCTCCGAATTCCAACTGAGCCACAAGATTATATCGAAAACTGTTATTTAACAATAAAACCTGTATGAGGTCTTCCCAATTCCTTTCTCCCAACCTGCAAAATTCTGAAGCTGGGAGGCTATGAAGTAGAGTCTTGGATGTGGTACCGCTAATCCACCCCAATCCCTTGCCCTGCTGGGAGATTTTAACACCCCCCGGACCCATCTCTTGACAGACTCTCTCCGGACTCTAATAGGGATTTGATTCTGTCTAGATGGGCCCGGATATTTGGACTGGTGGATGTAGGGTGGTGGAAGCATCCCTCAGAAAGCATGTATACATGCCACTCCTTATCTCATAATACTCTATCCCGTATTGATCTCATTTACGCCAGTGCCACCATGCTTACGAGAATGCAGGATATCATGATGCTTCCGCGGGGTATATCCAACCACTCATCCCTACTCTGCTGCATACAAACCAAAATGCCCCCGGAGGACAGAATTCGGCACCCATCCAGGTTCTGGATAGCCAATCCTACTCTGGAGGTTGAAATTGCCAAAATGATTAAACAGTACTGGTTACTGAATGCCGACCACTTCGCCGGGGAACGTTTGGGAGGCCTTTAAGGCATACATCAGAGAATGTGTTACATTTACTCTATAAATCAAGAATGACCAGATTACATTGGAGGAGGTGGAGGAAAAAGCCCTAGCTCTTGAATCCCGTTACGCCCAGACTGCCAATCCCATTACAGGCCAGGACATGAGTGGCATATAGGGAGGTGATGATACTTAGGGTAGCAAAAGTACATAAGTGCCAACTAGTTCAGACACAGCGAATATTTGAACAGGGGGACAAAACGGGCAGAATGTTGGCGTGGATCTCTAAGGAGCAATCCCCAGTTTCCACGATACCTCGGATTCAAAGAGAGGATAGAACCCTGGTGGCTGATCCAGTGGGAGTCAACACCGGTTTTGTGGACTACTACTCCAAACTCTATTCCTCGTGGAGGAGTATTGACCAAGATTCTCACCAGGCACCTAAACAAAGTGATACTCACCTTAATACACAATGATCAGTCAGGCTCTATGCCCGGTAAGAGGACGGACATTAATCTCCGGAGGCTGTATGCAGTCTTGGCCTCTGGGGATGAGGACGGCCAACCTGTGGTGGTGGCCTCCCTAGATGAGGAGAAAGCTTTCGATTCGGTCGAGTGGCAATATCTGTGGGAGGTGCTCCGTAGGTTTGGTTTCGTCCAGTCTTTATCTCCTGGGTCAAGGCTGTGTACAAGTCTCCAACAGCCAGGGCCCGTACTGGTACTGTTCTTTCCTCACCCTTTCCTCTGGGTAGAGGAACGAGGCAGGGGTGCCCCCTTTCAGCAGGACTTTTTTTCGCTGGCAATAGAACCCATGGCAGTCCTCTTGTGATCCAACCACCAAATACAAGGTATCATGGTAAGCCCACTCCACGAAAAGGTATCACTTTATGCCGATGATACACTCCTGTATCAGTAATTGATAGATTCAGGAAATATTCGGGAATATGCATACATTTCTGGAAAATCCATACTGTTCCCACTCCACTCTGACAATAATTCCCGACCCTCAGATTCACAACTCCAGAGGGTTTCCCAGTTCAGGTATCTGGGGGAAGAGATACACAGAGACCTAAACCAATTTATTGCTCTGAATTTAAATCCGGTAGTCTCCCAACTGTCCCAAAGGTGTGCAGCCTGGAAGTCTATATTGATGATCAATCTTATCAAGATGACAGTGCTCCCCAAATTCACCTACCTCTTTAGGCAGACCCCTGTAGTTATACTCGTCTCCTTCTTTAATAGAGTGGACAGCATAATCACTGCCTTAATATGGAAGGGAGTGGTACCCAGAATAGCAAAAACGACATTACCACTACTGCTCACACTGGGCGGCTTGGCTCTTCCAAGCTTCATAAAATATTACTGGGTGGCAGTATTGGCTACCATTAAATAGTGGTTGGCAGAGACCCCGGCCAATATGGCTTCTACACTGGAGGCAGCACTGCTAGGGAACCTAATACACAGGGGGCCTAAATCCAACTCGCAGGTGACCACTCCTAGGACAACACTCACGGTGTGCGACACGGTCAACTTGAGGATTAGGAAACTAAACACATGGCCCCCAACGACTCTGTTATGGGGCAACCCACGTCTGCCCCATTTCCACTCTCTCCCTAACCCGATTATATGGGCTAGACATGAGATAACACAATTGGGAGACATTGTATCAGAGGGACGGATGCTCACCTTTGTTACCCTGAAGAAAGACAAAGACCTATCGAACCCCATGTTTTTTAGATATCTCCAGTTGCGCCATGCATATCACTCTCAATTCCCTCCTGTGATAACAATACAGATGTCGGATCTGGAGAACACTTTGAGATCTCTAGAAGAGGGTAGGACACTTTCTACTATATATAACAAGCTGGCAGTTATGGATACATCTAAAGTCTCTCAACTATTTACGACATGGCAGAAGGATATTCCGACCCTAGCTGATGATGATTGGGAGGAGGGCACCCAGCAGTACTTACTCTTGATTTTTTCAGCCAGAGATAGAGATACTCAATTAAAATTTATACATGCGCTTGGCGAGAATCTATCCCGGTAGATCGACAATATTTCCCAAATGCGGCTCGTACGGTGCAGATTTTTTCCACGTAGTCTGGTCCTGCCCCAAAATAGAAGAGTACTGGAAGGTAATCCTCAAGGATATTGACTCTATAGGGCAAATACAGGTCCCGAACAATCTCATTCCTCTCCTGTTAGGTATCTGGGACTTCCTTGAGGCCCCTCAAAGAAAAAAATTATTTGTCTTCTACACATCTTTCTATGCTAGAAAGGCAAATCTTCTAAGATGGAACCAAACTCAGCCCCCTGATAAGCAACTTTGGATGTCCCTAATAAACATTGCCCTACCTCTCTATAAATTAACTTATTTAGGAAGAAATTGCCTGAAAAAAAATCAATAAAATTTGGGCACCCTGGGTAAGGACGAGGGAACTGACCCTAGAGTAGGGACCAGCAGCCCCTTATCCCCCACATCCAAATCATACCAATTACTGTATTGATTACTGTTGACGTCCCTAAGCTAGATAGGTACTAAAAGATGCGATCGATCCTGCAAGACCCGTCTGTCCTGGTTTAGCAACACTGATATTGTCTGTTCCCACTTCCACAGCTCACCTGTGTTCACACAACCTTTTTCTGACAGTTATAATGGTTTGCCCAATGTTTAGTAAGTTGAATGGGCAAGACAAGCAATAGAGGGCAAATTCCATTAAGCATTTAAAAAAATTCATCCAGAATGTAGGTTTTGCCTTTAGCTGTAAACTCTTTTGGGTCATGCTGGACATATTTGCAAGTTAGGCAGTTCAGTTTGCGACATTGAAACATCCCTTTTATAGACAGGAAGGTGAGGGTTGGGTGTGAGGGGGGTTGTATTTACATTCTACTCGGGGCAGTTTTGCTCTCAATATTGCGGACTCGTCTGTATGAAATCTTAGGCTTGTCTGTAATAGAGGACTTCAGATGGGGGGTCTTCTTGCAGTATACCCCAATGTTTCTGGAAAATATTTTCCATTTTCCTGTATTGTGTGTGGAATTGCGTTGTAAAGCAGACCCATGGCCAAGTTGGCATAACAGGGAGCCAAGTTGTCTCCCATGGCTGTGCCTTGGATCTGCAACTAGAAAATACTGTCAAACTGGAAATAGTTGTGTGTAAGATAGTACTGGGTCACATCAGTGATGAACTGGGCCTGAATTGGGCCTACGACAGTTCCCATCCTGCCCATTTAAAAGACCCATCATTTTTAGCAGTGGCCCCCCCATCTGTCCAAAAAAAATAAAAAATAATAGAAGGGGCAGAAGAGGGCAAATACACAGGAATCCAGAGAAAAGAAAAACTCTGCAGACTATAAAGATCTTCAATTTGTCAACACATGTACTATCCTCTGAATAAACTTCCTTAATAAGCAAAGGGCTCTACTTTGCTCCCACAGCATGCCCTAACCCCTTCACACTATTCATAGAACTTCATAAATTCATTTGAAACTTAACAGTAAAATGTTATTATAACATTAAGGCTTTAAAAGACAGCCTCATCACACAGTGCACTGCCGATATCAATCCAGAGGACACCTTAGAATTGGATTCAAATAATGCAGTCTATCTAACCCATATTGAAGACCTCTAAACAGACCTGGATGAAGATGAATATAATAATAATCTATTGCTAAGCCAATACCCCCCAACCTCACTTCCGGTTCACAGTGATTTTCTCCATAAGTCCATCTTTAAACCGACACATGTCAAGGGACCATACATCATTACCATCACGTAATCTATTTGGATTTACAACAGATGTGTAGTCCTTCACCATCTAACCAAGGTGCTCATTCCAATCTCACCACCCAAGAAACACAAGCTCAACCATCTATACCCCAATACCAAAATTGTAATCAAATCAGCCAACAGGGGTGGCAGAATCATCATGCAAGATAGATTTTCATATTTTAATACCTATAAACAACTCCACCAGGACATGGCTATGATTGGTCAGTGCAGCATGTGACCCAGCCTATATAAAAGCTAGAGGCACATAGCACAGCACTTCACTCTGCTTTAGATAGTGTAGGGAAAGGTTGCTGCTGCTGCTTTGAGGGGGAGAATTAGATAGGAGTCCTGATTCAGAAGTCTAATTACTCAGCGATCTACCTTGATTTTCTTGTGTGGGTGCAGTGCACAATCTTTTTACCCTGCCCTGAGCCCAGTGCAAGAGAAAATATAACTTATCTGTCTGTAGTTAGGTTGGCATTGGCGGGCATTTTATGCAAGCTCAGTGCACCAGCACTGCATATGTTACTGTGAGATACACTGCTTAGATACTGTTGCTCTATTCTGCTATTCTAAAAACACACATTTAGCACAAAAAAATTATATTTTGCAGTGTTTCCTGCATATCTGTACATGTGAAATACACACTTTAGATACTGTTCTTCTATTCTGCTATTCAAAAAACACCAATTTAGGTGCAAGATCCTAAATTTGGGAGGGCACGCAGTGACGCTACCACGCTATACGAGGGGAGGACAGGCTCCCGAAAATTGCCGGCCAACTTTGTTTTTATTCGATTGATACAAGTCTGTAAGTGGAATTCTTTTTTATTTTATTAAAATGTTGAAACAATTTTACACTATGGGAAGTTTTTCTTCTTTTTGAGCTATTGTTGTGAAACATCTTGTGGAGTACATATATAACAATTACAGCAAGGGGTCTGGTTCCAGTGCGTTATAGGCTCCTTCGATATATGCTTCAGGCTGCTGATGTGACAGAGTTGTATTCTACTTTTACTTGGGCATCTGGTAAGAGCAATATCATCTCAGTGGTCAGGCATTTCTTTCACTTCAATTTACATGTGTGGAGTCACTGTGGTGATTTAAGTGAGATTTGGAATTGAACTTTGTTTTTTATTTTTATTATTTTTTGTCTTTTTCTTAATCTGCACAAATGAGAGATTTATCACAGGAAAGCCACCTTCAGCAATTGGAGATCTACTGATGTGGATGTACATGTAAAGACTGAACAGATTAATCATTTAAATCCATTGACAATTTTTTTTTTCAGTTATAATTATATTTATAGTCATATAGTTGTTATTTAATTGGCGCAGCTCTTTCTGTTTCTTTTTCCATTGTTTGTGTGTGTATCCCACCTTGAGCAGCCATGGAACCATGGAATTATGGGAGGAGGGCAACACCGATGACGACGATTCGGCAGCAATGCTTGCCCCGAGTCTGTCAGTCTCAGGTGTTTCCTTCCCCCCTCCTCCATCCTTTAAATGCAAATCTAGAGCATTTCCCCTGCTCAATGCAAACCCAAATATTTGGGCGTTTATACAACAAACAACTACAGAGATTGAGAAGTTGTCCTTTCATTCACCTTTATTTACTAATCTCTCGCTACAACATAAAGCAGCTATCAAATCTTTACAAAAAAATACAAATTTAATTATTAAACCCGCAGACAAGGGCGGAAACCTGGTGATCATGGAAGTCGCACAATACACTTCCATGTGCCTAAATATATTGTCCAATAGAAATTGGTACCGTCCTATCTCTAAAACTGTCATTTTAAATTATCAAAACATCTATTTGAATCTTATCTTTAAGGCATATCAACAAGGGGTCATTGACCTTAACACATGGAAATTCTTAAATACCAAGGACCCAAAGATCCCAACTTTTTACGCATTACCGAAAATTCACAAATCTCAAACAAATCCCCCGTGACGTCCTATTATTTCAGGATGTTCATGTTTAACTGAAAATGCGAGTGCATTGGTTGATACTTATCTAAGTCCACACGTTATTTCCTTATCCTCATACGTAAAAGACACCATTGATTTGTTAAGAATGATTGAGGGAATGTCTCTCCCTCCCAACTCATGGTTGGTTGCCCTGGATATCGAAAGCCTCTACAACACAATTCCCCATGACAAGGGAGTTGAAGTTGTACGCAGGTTTCTTTCTGAAAGAGGCTCCTCTTTCCTACAGTACAGTTCTTTTGTTATGGATCTTCTTGAATACATTCTAAAATACAATGTCTTTGTTTTTGACTCCACCCACTACCTCCAGGTACAGGGGGTTGCGATGGGGACTAAATGTGCCCCATCGTATGCCAACCTGTACCTGGGGGGGTGGGAAAAGGAAACTTTCTCTAGAGAAGATCTGTCACCGTTTTTGGACAAAATCGTTTCATGGTTTCGTTATATCGACGATGTTCTTTTCTTCTGGTCAGGCACGGAAATGGAATTAAATTTTTTTTTTCAATTGATCTCTATTAATAATTTTAATTTGAAATTCACTATGCAATATAGTCAGTCAAAAGTCAATTTTCTAGATTTAACCATTTCTTTGGACAGTGAAGGTAGACTTAACTCTTTTTTTATTCAGGAAACCGTCTGCCGGAAATACGGTTTTACACGCTACTAGCTTTCACCCAACCTCCTTGATCAATAGTATTCCTTATAGCCAATATTTGCGTTTAAAGCGGAATTGTAGTAAAAACTCTGACTTTCAATCAGCAGCTGATGATCTTTACCAAAGATTGAGAAAAAGAGGATACAGCCATAAATGTTTGAAACGAGCCTATAACCGTGTTAAACCTAAAACTAGAACTTCTCTTATTTTCTCTACCCGACGTTCCAACACAAATGATTCGGTTAGGATTATTACTCGCTATTCCAACCAGCATCGCAAGTTTAAGGAAATTCTACATAAGTTTTGGCCACTTCTTCTAGCTGATCCTACCACCAAGAAATATATTAGATTTCCCCGAAGTCACTTTCAAAAGAGTTCCCTCTCTCAAAGACAAACTAGTGCATAGTCACTTTGAACAAACAAAGTCAAATATTAAAAAAGTAATTAATGGCACCTTTCCATGTGGCCATTGTGACGTTTGCTGCTATGTCAACTCACATACCAAATTCAAACTGCCAAATGGTAAATGGCACTCCACTAGACAATCGAGTCACATGTCAAACACAGGGCGTTATATATCTTGCCCGCTGCCTCTGCGGCGGATTTTATGTAGGTAAAACAAAGCGACAATTTTGTATTAGAATCAAGGATCATATCAAACCTATTATTAAAAAGAAAATGGAGACGGCCATCAGTCGGCACGTTGGCCTCTTCCATGCCTTTAATCCCAAATTTATCACTTTCTCCGCACTTGAACACATTCCTCTTGATTTGAGAGGGGGCAGTGTGGACAATATCTTACTTCAGCATGAAGCTGAATGGATTTTTAATTTAAGGGCTACAACTCCACCTGGCTTTAATGAAAACCTAAGCTTTAAACTGTTTTTGTGAAATATACATATATATTTTTCAATTTTTTTCTCTTTTTTCCTGGTCCTTTAGTTCTGTTGACCGCCCCTCTGAGAGGTGAATATATGAGGGCTTCCCCCCCCCCCCCCTTTCCCCCTTTTTTTTTTCCTTTTTTTTTTTTTTTGCATTATTGTTTAATTTGCAATATGTATGTATTGATTTGTTTGTAACTAACTGTGATAATAATTATAGTAATACATTATTGTAATATCTATATGTTATGTGCTCACGGTATTATGATGTGCAGCTTCAGAGAAAAAATCCCTTTCTTTATTATTAATAATTTATTTTTTGTTGTTTTTAATTTATTATTTTTCACCTTCCATCTTAGTTTTTTATTTTAATTATGATTTTTTCCTTTTTTCTTTTCTTTCTTTTTCCTTTTCTCTTCCCACCACAACCGTCCACCTCTTTGGTTTCCCCATTAGTGCTGTTCGCACGGACGCCCGGGGGCATAGGCGCCTTGTGTGCCGCTGCCCCTTTTCAGCGCTGCAACGCTCCCCTCCAATCGGTCGGAACGACTGGCCATTCTTCGGTCACTCCTTTCCGACCTGTTTTTTTTTCCATCGTTTTTGCCTCTCTATGCCCGATTGGACGGTTGGATTGGTGGTCACGTTCGTGTATGCTGTCGCCCCTTATGGAGGGCGGCGATCAAGGCATCGTTCGTTTCCCCCGCCCATCGGCTTGAGGCATTATGGGACTTGTAGGCCTATTCAGTCTCGTCCCACTGGTGAGCATGCGCAATAGCGCTCCTTTTGTCCGCATCAGGCCGACTACGTAAGGTGCCGGCTTGATGGCGGGACTTATAAAAAGCCAGCGTGACACCGTCATTCCTTGCTAGCTGCAGCGAAGGGTGACGCTTGATCTCTCAGACTTCATATTTCTTAGTAAGTTGACTGCTATATTTCTCTACACTTACGACAGCCTATCTTCCCCATTTTTTGAACCTGTTCCCTCTTCTTATTGATTTTCGACCTTCCACACTTGGGCTATTGCCATGTTTTTTTATCATTTCCGCATTGACTCTCTAGCTTAGAACTCTATGCTCTGGGATGCCATTGTTTAACTCCCAGTGTGTGTTCATATGCCTTAATGTCTGTGTTTCTATAACACTTAGATGTCTATGCATGCACCCCCATGTAGATATATCTGTACCTTATCTATCCATTTATTCTAATTTTCGTTTCTGTTTTCCTTTCAATTGGCCGCCCAGTTGGTACTCTCGTGCAGGTGTGTCTCCTTGAGTGCTCAATTTTTAATACGTGCGCCCTTATTCTTACAACTATCTAACTCATGTAAGTAATACATCTGAAATTAAAATACCTTTGTATTAATTTTCTCAATTTTTGTACTTCAGAGGGTATTTACCCCTTTAGGTTGATTTATTTTAGCAACCTCTATACTGAGTCATTTACCAAAGAACTTTTAATTACCCCAAAATCCAAAAAATCTATTTCCATTGTACACTTTCTTGTTATTAGCTATCCTGGGCTGGTTTTTTAGCCCCCTGCGATCCAGCGCTGCTGCGGCTAACCCCTGAGGTGGACAATTCCCCTACTTTACCATCTACGTAGTGGTTGAAGGTGGGTGTGATATGTGTGTTTTTTTTTTTTTTTTCCTCATGTCTGCACTTATGAATTTTGTGATATATTTCATTACTATATTATTTTGTATTTTTGGTTTAGATTTTGTTCAAACATTCACACATCCCCTGAAGAAGCAATCTAATGCGAAACATGTTGGGACTATGTGTGCTTAACAAAAACAACCACTGTATTGTATTATCCTGTACTTTTTAAGCAGAATTTGCTACTGATTTTAACTTCAAACTTAATAAATTTTTGTATTACAAATTTTGTACTTTAATTAATTATATTTGTTAATTAGCACCGCTAAAATCCCTAATTTCCCTTCCTGTCTTTTGATCACTGATATATATAGGCCATGCACAGGAGGAGGGGGAAGAGGCACTTAAAATGCAGGTGCAGAGGATTACAAATCTTAGTTGCAAGAAAAAAAAAAAAGGGTGTCAGCGAGAACATGAAATAAGATATAAATGAATTGGAAATGGAAGATGAATAATAAAAATAATAAAAAATAATATTATCAAAAAAAAAAAGAAATTAAAATAAATAACATAATAAAGATGATGAATGTAAAAATAAAAATTTAAAATCAAATAAATATAACAATGGTACCGCAAACATTCAAGACTTTCAATTGACAGCAATTTGCAAAGGTTTCTCCAGAACCTAGAGGTGAATTGAACACCTCTATTTGACACAATGTTGTCTGGTACACCATGCAATCTGACTATTTCTTTGGTGAAAGTTTTTGCTGTATCCATGGCGGAAGGTGTGCCCATCATTGGCAAAAAGTGTGCCATCTTGGATAGCCGGTCTACTACTACCAAGATGCTTGTGAATTCTTCTGAAGGGGGTAAATCCACTATAAAGTCTAATGAAATGTTCTTCTAAGGCTGTTCCGGAACTGGCAGAGGCCTTAACAGACCCCAGGATTTAGCGTTGGACCCCTTATTCCGCTGGCATGTTTTACATACTCCTTACAATCAGATCTCAGAGTGGGCCACCATAAAGACCGTTGGACCAGTTCGGTCGTTTTTCAGACCCCAAAGTGGCCAGCCAATTGGTGGCCATGAAACGTTTTTAAAACCTGAAGCCTGGCTTGCTGTGGGACAAAAATCTTGTTTTGATGCCAAAGGAGCCCCCCCTGGCTTCTTAGAGAGGAGATTTCTGCCTATGTGCACTGGGTGGATGCCTGTTCAATTGAAATCCTTAAATCAGGCTGGATCAAGAGGAAATTTTGAGGGGACAGAATTGAACTGGGCGTGACCTCTTCTGGGGTATCAGGGAATATTCGGGACAAGGCTTCGGCTTTTCCATTCTTAGACCCTGGACGGTAGGTGATATGGAAGTTAAACCTAGAAAAGAATAGAGCCCATTGAGCCTCAGTCGCTTGGCCGTGCCTTTACAGATCAGGTTCTTATGGTCTGTAAAGATTAATATAGGGTGGGCGGCACCCTCTAGGAGATATCTCCATTCCTCCAGTGCGATCCCCACGTCGTAGTTCTTCTCCGGCTGACTCATCTGCCGTGAAGAGAAGGCCACGGGATGAAGTAGGGCTTTGGGCCCCTGACGTTGGGAAAGAACTTCCCCCGTGGCTACTTCGGAGGCATCAACTTCCAGGACATAGGGTAAGGTAGGATCAGGATGCTGTAAGATAGGTGCGGAGGTAAAGAGGAGCTTCAGCTGATAGAAGGCAGTTTGTGCTGCTACGGACCACTGGAATCTGGTATGTTGGTGGGTTATCTGGGTGATAGGCACTACAATGCTAGAGAAGTTCTTTATAAATCTCCTGTAAAAATTTGCAAAGCCGATGAACCTCTGAACACCCTTCTTATCAGATGGAGCCGGCCACTCAAGGATAGCCTTCACCTTTTGAGGATCCATAGCTACCCCATTAGTGGTAATGATGAGTCAGAGGAATTGGATTGTCGTCTTCTCAAAGTCGCATTTCTCGGCTTTTACATACAATCCATGTGTTCTGAGGATGCCCAGTACCTTTTTTACATGCGTTCTGTGAAGCTCCAGAGTAGCTGAAAATATGAGAATATCGTCGAGGTAGACGATAACGAAGTGGTCTAAGTACTGCCGAAAAATATCATTTATGAAATGTTGGAATGTGGCCGGGGCGTTGCATAGTCCAAACGGCATTACTAAGTATTCAAAGTGCCCGAATCTGGTTCTGAATGCAGTTTTCCACCTATCCCCCTCTCGGATACGGGCAACATTGTAAGCTCCATGTAGGTCTAGTTTGGTAAAAATGTGGGCTGTACAAAACCTCTGGAAGAGTTTGGGGATGAGAGGGAGCGGATAGCGATTTTTCAGAGTAATTTTGTTTGAGTCCCTGTAGTCCACACATGGCCTCAAGGTTTTATCTTTCTTCTCAACAAAGAAAATGCCGACACCGGCGGGAGAGGAGGAAGGGCGGATAAATCCCTTTTCAAGGTTTTCATCAATATAATGCTTCGAAGTTTCAAGTTCCATCTCAGAAAGGGGAAAAATACGGCCAAAAGGAATCTCAGCACCCGGTAGCAAGTCAATGGGGCAATCGTAGGGACGATGCGGGGGTAGAGTATCTGCTTTCTTCTTATCAAAAACATCTTGGAATTCATGGTAGGACGCTGGTATATTGGAATCCATACTGGGTGTGGGTAGGACAGACAGACAACTAGAAAAATCCTTGGATTCAGGAGCAATGTTCAGACAATGTTGCCGGCAGTAGGAAGAAGTGAAGAGAACTTCCCTCTTGGACCAGTCAACCTGAGGATTGTGCGCCTGTAACCATGGAATTCCCAGGATCACAGGGAATATAGGGGAGCTCAGGACATCAAAACGTAGAAATTCCTGATGACTAAAATTGATGGAGGTAAAGATAGGTGCCGTTTCTTGGGTGACATGCCCGGAACTGGGCATTGAGCCATCGGCCAGATGGACGGTCAATCTTTGCCTTTTGCGGTGAAGAGGGATAGCAAGTCTCTTTGCCAAGGTCAGATCCAAGAAACAGCTGCATGCCTGGAATCCAGTATTGCTTGGAGATGAACTTCCTCTCCTGCCACCAGTAATGTGACAGAAAGACTGATATGGGTTGGAGAAGACCTGGATACCTGAAAATGGTCCAGGGTGCGGGGAACTGATTTCCTGGGTCTTACAGGGCAAAAGGTTATGTAATGTTCTGTTCCCCCACAGTAGAAGCAAAGGTTCGCCTTTCGGCGATGAAGTTTCTCCACTGAAGTTAATGTTGGATGGGCCCCGGCCAAGCTTCATGGGGTTGGATGTAGGTGAGACTTCTGGCTGCCGAAAGGTTTGGATACGCTCAGACTGGCGTTCCTGTAAGCGTCTATCAAGTTGAATGGTCAGTAGGATGAGACCTTCTAGTGTTGAGGGGGTCTCAATTCTGGACAGTTCATCCTTGAGGGATTCGGACAGCTCCAGCCGATACTGATAACTTAACGCTGCCTCGTTCCAACCTGTGTCTGAGGACCAGGTACGGAATTCCACCGTGTAGTCTTCCACAGGTCACTGACCCTGCCGTAGCATATGCAGACTAGAGCAGCTTCAGCAGTGGCCACCCGCAGGGGGTCATCTTATAATTGGGCCATGGTTTCAAAGAACTGGTCCACAGAGTTGATGAGAGGACTCGCCTGCGCCAATAAGCCATGAGCCCACACTTGGGGTTCATCAGCCAACAAAGAAATAATGAATCCCACCTTCACTGTTTCAGTGGAAAAAGTCCATGGTTGCAGGGCCAAGTATAAGTAACAGGTGTTCTTAAAGGATCTGAATTTCCTCCGATCACCAGAGAAGCATTCTGGTGTTGGTACTTGTGGTTCCAGTGGGGGCATCACTACAGTAGAAGTAACTACCAGAGGGTTGGCTGCAGACAACCCTTGATCTGTGGCGGTAGGTGTTGCATACCGGTGCTGCAGGTGGTCCTCTAACTGAAGGTATCCTTCTATCCTTCCTGAAGTTTTTGGATGACCCGAGTGAGGGCCGTGATCTGTAGACATGCGGCTTCCAGCGGGGAGACACCTCCGTCAGCATCTGACATGGCTGGTTTGAACTGTCAATAACTTGGTAGGAGGCCGAGATGCTGGGAGGGCTCCCCTTGCAGCTGAGCGCAGCACACCACTGAAGGTGGAACAGCAGGTGTGGTGCCCACAGAAGCACGGGTGCAGGGATGCTGCAGACAGGTGTGCTTGGAAGGTCCAGGAGACAAAGTCCAGTGGAATAACTGAATAGTGAAGCCGGGAGCCAGATCAGGGGTCATTCACAAAGAGACAGTCCAGTACAGGGAGAAGGATAAGCAGAGTCCAATAGCCAGGCCGGGATCAGATGCTGGGAGCAGGCAGGAAGTAGTCACGTGCAAGCCAAAGGGTCAAGCCAGAGGATCGGAAAGAACAGGTCAAAACAAGCCAGGTCGGTACACAGGAGATCAGATCAGCGGATAATACAGGGCACAGGAACACAGGGTGAGCTGAAGACAAACCAGCAACTGCAGACTCTAGCAGACTTCCTTATATAGGCCCATGTGACCTGCTGGTAGAGATGCTGGGTCCTAAAGCCCTTCTCCTGCCAGAGATGCTGGGTCCTAAAGCCCTTCTCCTGCCAGAGATGCTGGGTCCTAAAGTCCTTCTCCTGCTGTTGATTCCCTGACACAAGGGCCACCTAACTATGGATATGTGGACCAGTAAGCACAGTCAGGGAAGTTATATCTCCCTAACAGAACACTGGGTAAATGCAGTGGCGGCTGGGCCTGAGGCGGATAGCAGTTTGGCGCATGTCCTTCCACCACCGAGGATTGCAGGGCACTTCAGTTTGCCTCCTGTTGCTAACTCCTCCTACTCTGTTTCCTCATCCTCTACCGCCTCATCATCAGGCAGCATAAGCCCTTCACCACCAACTTCAGCACAGCCAGGGGTAAACGACAGCAGGCAGTGTTAAAATTTTCCTGTTTGGGGGAAAAACCCCACACCACGCAGGAGTTGTGGAGGGACATGGAACAACAGACCAATGAGTGGTTGGTGGCAGTGAGCCTCAAGCCCAGCCTGGTGGTGTGCCATAATGGACGAAATCTCGTAGCAGCTCTGGGCCTATCCGGATTGACGCACATCCCTTGCCTGGCACATGTGCTGAACTTGGTGGTCCAGAGGTTCCTTAAAAATTACCCCCATATGCCAGAGCTGCTGCAGAAAGTGCGGTCTGTCTGTGCGCACTTTCGGCATTCTCACCCTGCTGCTGCTCGCCTGTCAGTGCTGCAGCCTAACTTCGGCCTTCCCGCTCACCACCTTATATGGGACGTGCCCACAAGGTGGAACTCCACCTTGCACATGCTGGCCAGACTGTGCGAGCAGCAGCAGGTGATAGTGGAGTCTCAGCTGCAGCATGCACGTATGAGCCGCTCTGCGTAACAGCACCACTTCACCACCAATAACTGGGCCTCCATGCAAGACCTGTGTGCCTTGTTGCGCTGTTTTGTGTACTCCACCAACATGGCCAGTGCCGATGACGCCGTTCTCAGTCTTACTATCCCAGTTCTATGCCTCCTTGAAAAAACACTTTGGGCGATGATGGAAAAGGATGTCGTACAGGAGGAGGAGGAAGAGGGATCATTTCCAAGGTTTTCAGGGCAGTCATTCACAAGTGGCTCCGAGGGTGGGTTCCTGCACCAACAAACGCCAGGTACACAATTGTCCAGCAAGGGCACAGTTCTGGAGGATAACGAGGTGGAGGATGAGGAGGAGGAGATGGAGGAGGAGGAACCTTGTTCACAGCAGGGGGGCACCCAGACCAGCTCATGGCCATCACTGGTGCATGGCTGGGGGGATACGGAGGACACAAAAGATACACCTCCCACAGAGGACAGGTTTTCATTGCCCCTGGGCAGCCTGACACACATGAGCGATTACATGCTGCAGTGTCTCCATAACGACCACCAAGTTGCCCACATTCTAACTGGTGCTGATTACTGGATGGCCACGCTGCTGGATCCCCATTACAAGGACAACATACCGTCCTTAATTCATTGGCATTGGTCTGGGGCACCGCCAGCACCTCAAAAGACAGGGTTAGCATGGCCAAAATGTGGAAAAGCTTTGCCAGCATTCTACAAGAACCAGCACCACCAGCTGATATGGAACGTCTTAGCAGGAGGCAGCATTTCACCAACATGGTGGAGCAGTATGTGTGCACACACCTGCACATACTGAATGACTGGTCTGCTCCCTTCAACTTCTGGGTCTCCAAATTGGGCACATGGCCTGAGCTTGCCCTTTACGCCTTGGAGGTGCTGGCTTGCCCTGCAGCCAGTGTATTATCTGAACGTGTATTTAGCACGGCAGGGGGCGTTATCACAGACAAACGCAGCCGCCTGTCAAGAGCCAATGTGGACAAGCTCACATTCATTAAAATGAAAGAGGCATGTATCCCACAGGACCTTGTGCAGAATAGACATGTATACCGGCCTTACCCAGCCATTGTTGTATTTTTGATCTTTCTCACTCTTTTGGGGTGTACCCTATTTAAAAAAAATTTTTTAATTAAAAACAAAAAACAGTATTGGCTCCCTCGTCCTCCTCCACTGCCGCTTCCACCTACACCGCCATCTCAACCTACTTCATATGGACCTCATCCTAGGTCAAGTTTATTATTTTTTATTTTTTTTATTTCAAAGTATTTTATTTTGTATCACAAGAATAATACATTTGAAAGTGACATTCAGAATATCGATTCAGTGAAAACATAGAAAGGTTACAGGCAGCGCAACAAGATGAATCAAGTGTAACACGTCAGAGATATAAAATGTAAAATCATTTTAGACAGACATGGTAGTGTTAGAGTGAAGGGTTGGTATTCCTGTTAATGGTCGGAGGTGTACCTCCTCCCTGGACACCCCCAATAGGAGCTAGCTGTGCCCGAGAGGAGGAACTTAACCACCGACCCCTAGGAGTGAACCGGCCACATTTGTGAACCTGAGAGCCACATTGAACTCCTTGTATGTTGGGGTCCCAGCTTATGGAGATGGCGAGTGTCTTAATTTCTACAGTATTGCAAAGATATAGACAAAATCAATAAAATGGTGTTGCGCTCCCAGCGTGAGGAATACTCAAATAATCAAAATCTCCAAAATTCATGTGATAAAAATCCGAAACATAAAAAGAAAAAATAGATAAACGAGTGATAGCTACAATAAATATCACAGTGACAAAGGTAAAAAACAAACAAAATAAAATGCAGTGATTAAATTTGTGTATATCCCAATACACGGTGAATGGTGTCACTCAAGTGAAATTTCATACACAAAAGTAGGTTAAAAAGTCCTCCAAACAATATAAAGAATGCAAATAAGCATCAACACTCATAAGTGTCAATAAAGTGTCCAGTGCATTCATACACAGTAGTGAATTCCAAAGTCCTCCAAACAATACAAGCAAGTATCAGCACTCATAAGTGTCAACAAAGTGTCCAGTGCATATCCCAGTGTCCACCGACCAGTGAGTGCGCTACATAATTATCTTACAGCTGTAAGGTTAACAGCGTAAACATAGACTCCTGGGAGGAAGGAGGGGGAGAAGGGAAGAGGTCCAATACCATGCTATTCCACTTATCCTGGCACTTGGTGTAGAAGACAACTTTGAGGGAGTATTCAAAAAACAAAACCGGAGCCAACCATGGTGTAGTATTTCCTGGCACTTGGTGTAGGAGACAATTTCAAAAAACAAAACTCCCTCTTATTGTAATAACTGGAATCGCCCACCGTATGAACAACCAAGGGGGTCTTATTATGCCCCACAAAGACCCCAAGTGAGAAACTTTATACCTTACCATGAAAACAACTATAGAGAAAGGGAAAATTGGGGGCCTCCACAGACACATCAGAGGCCTTACGATCAATACTCTATCTCTACCTACAATCATTATGCCCATTTAAGGGATTATCCTGATTAGGGATGAGCCGAACACCCCCCGGTTTGGTTCGCACCAGAACTTTCGAACGGACCCCAAATTCGAATGAACTTTAGAACCCCATTGAAGTCTATGGGACTCGAACGTTCGAAATGAAAAGTGCTAATTTTAACGGCTAATATGCAAGATACTGTCCTAAAAAGGGTTTGGGGACCTGGCTCCTGCCCCAGGGGACATGGGTCAATGCCTAAAATGTTTTTAAAAATGGCCGTTTTGGCGGGAGCACTGATTTTAATGACGATTAAAGTGAAAAAAAAAAGTGAAATGTTCCTTTAAATATGGTGCCTGGGGGGTGTCTGTAGTATGCCTGTGAAGTGCCACGTGTTTCCCCGTGTTTAGAACAGTCCCTGCACAAAATGACATTAAACGGAAATAACACCATTTAAAACTGCTTGCGGTTTTAATGTTATATCTGGTTCCTGCAATATGGTTGAAAATCATTGAGAAAAATGGCATGGGTAGCCCTCCCTGCCCATTACCAGCCTATTTGGGTCTTGTACGCATATTAAGGGGAACCCTGTACCCATATTAAAAAAAGGAAATGCGTGTGGCCCCCAGGCCCTATATACTCAGAACAGCAGTATACAGGCGGTGCAAACAAGACAGGGACTGTGTAGGTTTGTTGTGTTAACTTGAATCTGTTTGTAATTTTCAACTGGTACATTTTTAAAGTGTAGCTCCGGTCAAAAAAACTATTTTTAAGCTTTTTGGAAAACATAGGGAAGGGTTATCACCCCTGTATAATTTGTTTTGTCGTCCATCTTTTTTCATCTCACTTGCTGTTGTCTCCTTCCGTTTGCAAGTAGGAGATGTTTGTAAATTGGATGTTTGAAAGTAGGGGCCTGCCCTATATGCTCTGCAGAAATGGCGGAACAAGGTGTTGGTTTTGCCACAACATTGTAAGCCCTCAAAGTGACTCTTGGTGGGCGCTGGAGCGCCCTGCTGTGAACGATTATATCAAGAATTGTAATTACATGCCATTGTTGAACAGTGGTAGAAAAATTGACCTTTGGTGGTTGTAGTGCTGGTGCCACAACACTATAAGTCCTCACCGTTACTCTGGGTGGGCACAGGAAGGGGCCCTCCTGTGAAATATTATATGAAGAATTGTAATTACATGTCCCTGTTAAACAGGGGCAGAAAAATTTGGCCTTAGGCACTGGTGCTGGTGCCACCACACTGCAACCTCTGCCATATACTCTAGTTTTATTGCAGGAATTAGCCCTGCTGCAAAGCATTGCATCAAAAATTGTACTTAAACGCCCCTGTTAAACAGGGGAAGAAAAATTGGGCCTTAGGCACTGGTGCTGGTGCCACCACACTGCAACCTCTGCCATATACTCTAGTTTTATTGCAGGAATTAGCCCTGCTGCAAAGCATTGCATCAAAAATTGTACTTAAACGCCCCTGTTAAACAGGGGCAGAAAAATTGGGCCTTAGGCACTGGTGCTGGTGCCACCACACTGCAACCTCTGCCATATACTCTAGTTTTATTGCAGGAATTAGCCCTGCTGCAAAGCATTGCATCAAAAATTGTACTTAAACGCCCCTGTTAAACAGGGGCAGAAAAATTGGGCCTTAGGCACTGGTGCTGGTGCCACCACACTGCAACCTCTGCCATATACTCTAGTTTTATTGCAGGAATTAGCCCTGCTGCAAAGCATTGCATCAAAAATTGTACTTAAACGCCCCTGTTAAACAGGGGCAGAAAAATTGGGCTGATGGCATCAACCAGAACCAGAAATGTTCTTCCAACATATCAGCGGAGGAGGAAGAGGATAGACAATCAACATAACAGGACAGTCACTCAGCATCAGCATAGGCAGTCTTGAAGGGATGTGATATTTCAAAAAAAATTATTCTGTTACATCAGCTTCAGGTGCTTGGTAGCTGTGGGTGATCCAAGACTGATTCATCTTGATGAAGGTCAGTCAATCAACTGATTCGGTGGACAGGCGCACCCTGTGATCGGTAACAAAGCCACCAGCAGCACTGAAGGTGCGTTCCGAAAGAACGCTGGATGCAGGACAGGCCAGTAGCTCAATTGCATACTGTGCAAGCTCTGGCCAGTGATCCATCCTCAAGACCCAGTAAGCCAGAGGATTTTCGGTGGGAAAGGTGTCCAAGTCTGACCTTGCCCCTAGGTATTCCTGCACCATGTAAATCAGACGCTGGCGATGGGTGCTGGAACCGATCATACCTTGGGGCTGCGGACTAAAAAATTGTCTGAAAGCATCAGTCAGACGGCCACCTTCTCCACCGCTCCTTCTGACCGATGCCTCAGCAACACGTTGTCCAGGACCAGGAGTTTGTAACCTCCCAGTCTCTGGGAACGCGTTGCACAGACCTTTCTGCAAGGCCTCCCGGAGATGTCTCATCCTCTGCTCCCTCTGCGATGGCAAGATAAGGTCGGCAACCTTACCCTTGTACCGTGGATCAAGGAGAGTGGCCAGCCAGTAATGGTCCCTCTCCTTGATCCGAAGAATACGAGGATCCTTCCGCAGGCTTTGCAGAATCAGGGAGGCCATGCAGCGTAGGTTAGCTGAGGCATTCGGTCCGGAGTCCTCTGGGTCACTAAGGACAACATGATCCGCAGCTACATCCTCCCAGCCACGTACAAGTCCACGTGTTTCTTGGGACTGTAAATCATCCCTACAAGACTGCTGCTGCTGCTGCTGCTGCTGCTGATGCTGAGTGCCAGCCTCCACCTCCATGCTGACACAATCATCCTCCTTCTCCTCTTCCTCCTCCTCATCCTCTTCCTGTGTGATGGGTGGCACAGCAGGAACACTGTCTGGATAAAGGGGGCCTTGAGAGACAAGGAAGTCCTCCTCTTCCTGCCTCTGTTTTGCCTCAAGTGCCCTGTCCATTATTCCACGCAGCGTATGCTCCAAGAGGGGGACAAGAGGTATAGTGTCACTGATGCATGCACTGTCACTGCTCACCATCCTTGTGGCCTCCTCAAACGGTGACAGGACAGTGCATGCATCCCTGATCATGCCCCACTGGCGTGGTGAGAAAAAAACCGAGCTCCCCTGACCCTGTCCTGGTGCCGTAGTCGCACAGGTACTCATTGATGGCCCTCTGCTGCGTGTGCAGCCGCTGCAGCATGGCCAACGTTGAGTTCCATCAGGTGGGCATGTCACATATAAGGCGGTTGTCCCTGTCGGAGGGCGGAGAGGAGGTTGGTGCCATTGTCACAAACCACCATTCCTGGCTTAAGCTGGCGTGGCGTCAACCACCTCTCGGTCTGCCCCTGCAGAGCTGACAAAACATCCGCCCCAGTGTGGCTCCTGTCCCCCAAACAAACCAGCGCAAGCACGGCATGGCATCGTTTTGCCTGCGTACTTGCATAGCCCCTGGAATGCCTACGAAGCACCGCTGGTTCTGAGGACAGAGCACCGGAAGAGGCCATGGAGGAAGAAGAAGAGGAAGGGGTGGAGGAGAGAGGTGTGTCACAACCAATAGTAGCATTTTGGAGGCGTGGTGGCGGAACAACCTCCAACACTACTGCACCTTGTCCTGCATCCTTCCCAGCTGCCAGAAGAGTGACCCAATGGGCCGTGAAAGACAGGTAACGTCCCTGTCCATGCCTGCTGGACCATGAGTCAGCGGTAATGTGCACCTTACCACTGACTGCCCTGTCCAGCGAGGCAAGGACATTGCCTTCCACATGCCGGTAGAGAGCCGGAATCGCCTTCCGTGAGAAAAAGTGGCGTTTGGGGACCTGCCACTGAGGAACCGCACATTGTACAAACTCACGGAAGGGGGCCGAGTCTACCAACTGAAAAGGCAGCAGTTGAAGTGCTAGCAATTTAGCCAAGCTAGCATTCAACCGCTGGGCATGTGGATGGCTGGGAGTGAACTTCTTTCGCCGGTCCAGCAGCTGGGGCAGGGACATTTGCCTGCTATAATCGGACGTGGGTGTACCACTAGCAGAGTTCCCGGAAGCACTTGGCTGTGACACACCTAATTCTACACCTTCATTCCTCTCAGAGCAGGTTTCAGAGAGGACTGAAGGTCTAGTGGGGTTGGAGATGCCAGCTGATGAGGAGCAAGGAGAGGTCCGCTTTGTTCTTTGGTGTGGGTCTTTGAGGTACGCTTGCCAACGAGCTGCATGGCAGGTCAACATATGTCTGGTCAAGCATGTGGTGCCCAAGCGGCTGATGTTTTGGCCACGTGAGATACGCTTGAGACATATGTTGCAAATAGCAGCGGTGCGATCTGATGCACTCGTCTCAAAAAAGGCCCCCACCAAAGAACTTTTAGAATAACGTGCAGAGGCAGCGCTCTGCACAGGCGGAGCTCTGCGGTGTGAATCGCATGAGAATAGACCTTTTTTAGGGAGAGGTCCGGATCAGTACCCTCCAAGGTTACTAGACAAACAAAGAGAAGTGAGAAGAAGCCTGGCAAGAAGAGAGGAAGAAGATCAGGCTAGAGAGAGAAAAAGAGAGAGAGTGAAGGGAGAGGGCATCTTCAACCTGAGTGGCATACCGCTAACAGCGGAAGAGACTGCTGTACTGGATAGAGGTCTGAAGTTTGCCCCAGTAAGAAATTTGGACAAATTTCAGACATACATAAATATCCAGAAATATGTCAGAGGTTTGAATATTAAAAAATACCTTATAAGTAACCCCATAAGGACACAAACATCGAGTATGGATCAAAGTATTGTACATTGTTCCTTGAGGAATAAATCTGTTTAATCCTCAGATTAGCGACAATAAATTTGTGGATGTGTTTAAAAAAGTTATTGTCGAAGATTTAAAATCCCTCAATATTAAGAAAGAAAAAGAACCAAATTTCATGAGATGCGGGATGAAGAGATTGAGTAAGCGGAAAGATATTGTCATTCGCCCGGCCGAAAAAGGGGTGGGGGGGGGGCATTGCAATTTTATCAATATTGTAGTACAATGAGAATATGGAAAAATTATTGAAAGATACGAACACTTATACTAAAGTTACAAAAAATCTTGTCTTTAGAGGTAGAAAAGAACTGGAACTGGTAGTACATTTGGGCCTGAATAAAGAAAAAGCTAAATTTTTGGTTCCGGAATCTTGTCGAACTCCGATAATTTATTATTTACCAAAGCTACACAAAGTTAAGGAGAACCCCCCTCCTAGACCCTTTGTAAATGGGATAGACTCGCTTACGGCAAGAATGGGAGCCTACATAGACAATTTCTTACCACCCGCCGTTAAGAATACGAAGGCTTACTTAAGGGATACAAAGCATATTTTACAGATTTTGGAAGAACTCTCGAGTGAAAGAGGACCACTGATCTTGGCGATGGCGGATGTCTCTTCATTATATACCATAATCCCCCACCATTTAGCCTGTGAGGCTGTGAAATCGGGTTTGAGGAGACATTCCGACCTAGTGTGCTCACAAAGGAAATATTTGATTAAATGTCTAGATTTTTGTTTGAAGAATAATTACTTCTGGTTTGATCGAAACTATTATCACCAAAAAACTGGCGTAGCAATGGGTGCAAAATTTGCACCCAGTGTGGCCGGACTTTTCATGGCAAAATGGGAAGAGGAGGCCATCTTCTCAGAGACACCCACGGAGCTGGTGGTATATAGACGCTACATCGATGGTATCCTGGTGCTTTGGAGAGGGGATATGAATAGCCTAATAGACTTTCAAAGAAAACTTAATCTGAATGACAGAAACATAACACTCACATGGGATACGAATGAACACCACGTGACGTTTCTGGACTTGGAAATAATACAGGAGGATGGGAATTTAGTCACTAAGACACACATTAAGAGTGTTGATAAGAACAGTTACTTAACCATAACAAGTTGTCACCACCATAACTGGCTATTTAACATCCAGAAAGGACAACTTATGAGGTTGCGGAGGAACTGTAGCAAACAGGAAGAATTTCTGAAACAGGCTAAGAAAATAGGCCACAGATTCCGTGAGAAGGGATGCGATATGAAATTGATTGAAGAGAAGATGCTGGAGGTAGAGAAGATGGACCGCCATTAACTGATTAAAGATAAGTCGAGGCTCGCCAATTTAACAGGAGCAAAAGACGGAGCTATTATTCTAGACTATAATGCACAATACAGGAGTGTGGAGAAAATAATTAGAAAACATTGGCATATTTTAGTAAACGACAAACACTTACAGACGATCCTGCCACTTACACGAGATTTGTATATAAACGGGCCCCTACACTTAAGGATAGGTTGGTTAAGAATATCCCAGACCCACCGACCAAAGGGTTCACATTCTTCACAGGTAAAGGGTTTTTTCCCTGCAAAAGGTGCTTTGCATGCACTCAAACAAGTAAACCGAATAAAGTGTTTGAATTCACATCCACGAGCACAGGAAATACTCATGAAATCAGAGATTTCGTGTGCTGTAACTCTCAGGGGACTGTTTACGTTTTGGAATGTAGCTGTGGCCTACAATATGTAGGCCGCATGAAAAGACCCCTGAGGGTGAGAATTAAGGAACATGTACAGAATATTTTAAAAGGGTGCGACAAACATAGCGTTCAAAACACTTTGCTACACACCATCAAAAAGACCCAACACACCTGAAGTTTTGGGGGATTGTACCCTACATTAAACATTGGAGATGGGGACATAAGGTTAGGACCCTTAGTCAAATTGAATCAAAATTGATTTTCATGCTAGATACGTTTGTCCCTAGAGGCCTTAACGTTGAGTTTGACTTAAATTGTTTTATTAGTGATTTTTAATTTTAAGTTTATCCCTCCTTTCTCTCCCAAATTAATTTTTTTTTATTTTTTTTTTGCTCTCATGTCATTATAGTGTATGCAAACTTTATTTCTGGAGTCCGTGGTTTGTTAACCATCAGGCTTCTGCTGATCAGGGTTTTTTTTAGCAATGACTGTCCTTTGGGCAAGTCTGGGTTAAAATAATTTTTATGTATATATATATATTATATGTTTTTACACATATGTATGTATGTATATATATATATATATATATATATATATATATATATATATCTTTTAGGTTTTGAATAACATTTTATATACATATTTTCATAAGGTTGATTTACAGATTGATTTTAGTTTTAAGACAATCTTATCTTTTAATGTCTGTGGATGTAATACATCCATTGCTGACACCTGATTATGTCAGTCTGTATCCGACAAAATGGCCACCACTGTGATACAGACAAGATAATTATTATTTTATTTTTGGTTTTTATTGTACAGAATTTGTCCATCTCGGTACAATATGGGCAAATACATCACAATCAGCGATACGTGGAATTTTCTGCGCAATGAGGTACACTCGCTTGACATTGGCTGTCTGGCTTCAAGAAAATGGCTGTGCCCAGGATATGCATAGGATATTTATCCTATGACCTGTTTTTAAAGTATTTTTAATTCAATTTTTTTTTTTTTTTTTTTTAAAGCCTTTTTAAATTAAGATCTATTTAGATATTAAAAGTATATTTCTTTGCAACAAATTTGCTATTGAATATTGATTAATATGGGCGGCGAGTGAACGACGTCAGCCTATATTAAGCCACTTCCGATACCCTCGGCTGATCCCAGTCGAAGTCACGGGACAGTGACATAACGCGTAGGATAGCAGACGGACACTGGAAGTGAGGTACGCATACGAGTGGACCACACGTGACTGTTTTGAATGTGCAATAATCTTGGAATACCATGTGAGTAGCTTGTATTATAAATAAAATTGCTCTGTTTACATAAAATACTACACTATGGTTGGCTCTGGTTTTGTTTTTTGAATACTCCCTCAAAGTTGTCTCCTACACCAAGTGCCAGGATAAGTGGAATAGAACGGTATTGGACCTCTTCCCTTCTCCCCCTCCTTCCTCCCAGGAGTCTATGTTTACGCTGTTAACCTTACAGCTGTAAGATAATTATGTAGCACACTCACTGGTCGGTGGACACTGGGATATGCACTGGACACTTTGTTGACACTTATGAGTGCTGATACTTATTTGCATTCTTTATATTGTTTGGAGGACTTTTTAACCCACTTTTGTGTATGAAATTTCACTTGAGTGACACCATTCACCGTGTATTGGGATATACACAAATTTGTTTATCTTTAAGTTTGATGGATTATCTTAATTTTATAATTTTTATCTATTTAATCACTGCATTTTATTTATTTATTTTTTTACCTTTGTCACTGTGATATTTATTGTAGCTATCACTCGTTTATCTATTTTTTCTTTTTTTGTTTCGGATTTTTATCACATGAATTTTGGGGATTTTGATTATTTATTTGTTTGAGTATTCCTCAGGCTGGGAGCGCAACAACCTTTTTATTGATTTTGTCCATTTACTTATGAGATTTGTTTGACTCATGCGGTGTATACAGCACTTTTGAGACATGATTCATTCTCTAGCTTTTCTTAATAGCGCAGGAGCCACGTATTGCCATATTGCAAAGATATAGCCTTTGGCTATATGTATTGGTTTGGAGTAGTAGCCTTGAAGCCTAATATAGGCTTTAGGATTTGAATAAAGAACTCGGATCAGACCCATAAACTTGTTGCCAAAGCCCCAACGTTCAAGCATTGTAAAGATGTATGGCCAGGAGACCGAATCGAAGGCCTTTTGAAGGTCCAGTGATAAAAGCATGCCTGATTATTTTGGAACTCCTGGCCAGTTTGTCTGGAGGATGGAAACTATGTCTATGGCTCTTCTGATCTGATCAGGGCCCTGTCTGCCTGGGATGAACCCCACTTGATCCTTATGAACATATCAGTTAATGAAAGAAGCTATACGATTTGCAAGGAGTATGGTAAGGATTTTTAAGTCGCTATTGATGAGGGAGACGGGTCTATAATTACTGACTTCTTCTGGGTTTTTATCCGGTTTTGGTATTACTGCAATGTAGGCTGTGTTTAGGTGAGGATCAAGTGGGGTTCCCTGTGTCTTTGCGTTAAAAAATTGTGTCAAATGTGGAGTCAGGGTGGTGGTAAATGTCTTGTAATAGGGGATAGGGAGACCATCGGGGCCTGGAGTAAAACCTGATTTGAGGTTCTTCTTAATGACTTCCTGTAACTCTTCTTCTGAGAAGGGGGCCTCCAGCATATTATTTTTTATGTTTATGTATTTTATGTTATTTTAAGTTATTTTCCTACCCACATTTGTTTGCAGAACACTTGCCATGCTCGTAACAACATTTTGCTGCCATTTGCAACACTCTAGCCCTTTCCATTACTCTTTTAGAGCCATTTTAGTCCTCAAAAGTTTGGCTCCCCATTGACTTCAATGGGGTTTAGGTTCGGGGTCAAGTTCGGGTCCCGAACTCAAACTTTTTTGCTTAGTTCGGTCCGAACCTGTTGAACCGGAACATCCAGGTGTCCGCTCAACCCTAATCATCACCAAAACAGAAACCATATTTTCCTAGGAGACAGATACACCACACTTTTACCATTTACCAAAAATTCATAAAAGGTCACCCGTTAGTAGCAGCTATGGAAAGCATTACCAATTACTTCTCTATCGACCATTTCCTGCAACCCTTGGTCCAACAATTACCAGCCTTCATTTGAGACAGCATCCACCTTCTGGACACCCTTACCACCTACCCCTGGGAAACTACCTACCTGTGGGTGTCACTTGACGTCGCCTTTTTGTGCACCTTGATTCTGTATTAAGGGTGGGAATCCCCTCACACACAACTATTTCCAATTTGACAGTAAGTTCTACCTGCAGATCCAAGGCGCAGCCATGGGAGCCAACTTTGCTCCAGTTTTATGCCAACGTGGTCATGGGTTTGTGCGAAAACCACTCGGTCTGGTATAAAAACCTCGCGAAATATTGTCTATTATGGATGATATATTGATAATATTGTCATTATTTGGGATCGACCAAGAACAATCATTGAGTCCTTTGTCACACACAGCAATTCCAATAAATTAGGATTATCCTTCACATACATTTGTGATCCAAACAATCTAGCCTTTCTGGATCTGGAACTTTGCCATACGGACGCGGCTATATTTGCTAAAAATTACATCAAACCCACATCGGGCAATTCCTATCTCCACTTCCAAAGCTGTCACCACCTGAGATGGATGGCTAACATACACAAAAAGCCAATTCTGTAGACTCCAACATAACTGTACACAAGAGGAAGACTACATCCTTCAAAGAAATCCTTTGAAACAAAATTTTGAATAAAAGGGATACCCCCTGAACTGATTCAGGAGGCCTTCAAATTCTATCAAATTGTTTCGAATGACCATCCGATGTAAATGAAGTCCAAATCTCACACTACATCCCAACCCCTTCGCTTTACAACACTGTTCCATACACAATTACAGGAGAATGGAAAATATTTGCTGGAAACATTGGAGTATACTGCAAGAAGACTCCCATCTGAAGTCCTCTATCACAGACAAGTCTAAGATCTCGTACAGATGAGCAATATTAAGAGAAAAATTGCCCCAAGTAGAATGAAATCAACAATAATAAACCCCTCATGCCCAACCCTCACCTTCCTGTCTATAAAAGGGATGTTTCAATGTCGAAAACTGAACTGCCTAATTTGCAAACATGTCCAGCATGGCCAAAAAGAGTTTACTACAAAAGGCAAAACCTACACTCTGGATGAATTGTAGAACTGCTCAACAGAGTTTTTCATCTATTGCTTGTCCTGCCCAAGGACCTAGAAGTCCACTCAGTCCTTTAACAATTCAATCCCCAACTCCATACACCATTATTATTCCCTATAAGGTCCCATTCATGACTGTCTGGATACCAATATACCCTCCAAATTCTAAGTTTACATTTTTCATGAAAAATTTTTTATATATTTATTTTTAGCTTAATCATGGTTGCCATAAACGGCATGTTCAAGATTTTTTTTTAGGTATCCATCAGGGCCTTGAATGTATTTGAAAAGATGAAACCCGATTTCTTGATATCTAGATAGCCTGTCGTCTGTCATAGAGTTTTTTTCCATTTCATAAATCACCTCTACCTCACGTATCCAGTCTTGGATTGAGTGCAATTTTGTTGTTTTCCAGTATCTTGGAATTAATATCTTAGTAGCATTTAACCCCTTCAGCCCTGGAAGGATTTACCCCCCCCCCCTTCCCGACCAGAGAATTTTTAGCGATTCGGCACTGCGTCACTTTAACTGAAAATTGTCGTGCGATGTTGCATCAAAACAAAATTGAAATACTTTTTTCCCACAAATAGAGCTTTCTTTTGGTGGTATTTGATCAGCTCTGTGGTTTTTATTTTTTGCGCTATAAACAAAAAAGAGACAATTTTGAAATAAAAGCAATATTTTTAACTTTTTGCTATAATAAATATCCCCCAAAAATATATAATTTTTTCCTCAGTTTAGGCCGATATATATTCTTCTACATATTTTTGTTAAAAAAAATACTTGGTTTAAAAACTAGTTATCCATGGACAATGCCACCAAATATGAAGCATTGCCCCTCTCTTGCCGACATCTCCAATATACATAATTTGTTTGTGGAAACTAAGCAGTAGATCTCTGTCATGTTGCTAGGCAGAACAGGGAAATGCCTCGTTTACATAGGCATCTCTCCATTCTGCTACTCCGTGACCGTGACACGATCGCGGGACACCGGTGGACATCGAGTCCATACGTACCTGTACACCCATTTGCCCACAGCTGCCATTGTGCCAACGTAAATCGTCGTGCGTTGGTGGGCAAGTGGTTAAAAGATGTCTAATCAGGTTCTGTTTGTATTCTTTGAGGGTGTATGAGGAGATGTTATTCCAGCAAGCAGGAATAAGCTTCAGTTTAGTTTTAATGATGGTATAGGTTAAATTGCATACTTGGTTTCAAAAACTAGTTATTCATGGACAAGGTTGCCAAATATGAAGCATTGCCCCTCTCTTGCCGACATCTCCAATATACATATATTTTTTTTTTGCTGAAACTATCTCTTTAGCTTGTCTGGAGTGGCATACCAATGGGTTAATATTTTATAAGAAGTTTCTTGCATTTGACTACTAACGGAGCATTTGTGCATTAGATTGCATGCTTTTTTCCATTGCTCTTAAGTAAATTTAGTTTCAAGTACTTTCTCCCATAGGGATTTGAAGTTATCTGGACTCTGGAGCCTTGAGTATGCTAGAGAGGTGGATTTGTGTATCTTAGAACCCTTAATGCCGCGTACACACGATCAAACAATCGGGTGGAAAAGCCTGGCAAACTCAAGTCCGCCGGACAATCCCCCCGTGTGTAGCCTCCGGCAGACTTTTTTTACCCGAAAGTACGGCGGACTTAAAGTATTTTTTCACTCCAATCTTCCCGCGGGACTTGCATTTCGGCAGACAATCCGGCCGTGCGTATGCCAGTCCGCCGTCCTTTTTTTTTAAATGAACGGACTTTTTCCGCCCGGAGAAAAGTCCGCTCATTTTGAGCACGTCTCCAGATAGGTGGGGCCCGCGAAGGATGCGTCGCTGGCCCCGCCACCTGGTATGGATTTAAAGGGGAACCCCCAACGCCGAAAAAATCAGCGTGGGGGTCCCTCCCAGGTCCACATCAGACCCTTGTCCGAGCACGCTACCCAGCCGGCCAGGAAAGGGGGGGCTAGCGAGCGCCCCCCTCCTGAGCAGTACCAAGCCGCGTGCCCTCAACATGGGGGGGTGCCTTGGGGAAGGGGGGCCGCGAGGCCCCCCCACCCCAAAGCACCTTGTCCCCATGTTGATGAGGACAAAGGCCTCTTCTCGACAACCCTGGCCGTTGGTTGTCGGGGTCTGCGGGCGGGGGGCTTATCAGAATCCGGGAGCCCCCTTAAATAAGGGGGCCCCCGGATACCGGCCCCCCACCCTATGTGAATGAGTATGGGGTACAATGTACCCCTACCCATTCACCTGTAAAAAAAGTAAAAAAAACACAACACACAAGGGTTAAATAGTTTATTAACCAACGGCCAGGGTTGTCAGGAAGAGGCCCTTGTCCTCATCAACATGGGGACAAGGTGCTTTGGGGTGGGGCGGCCGCGCGGCCCCCCTTCCCCAAGGCACCCCCATGTTGAGGGCACGCGGCCTGGTACGGCTCAGGAGGGGGGGCGCTCGCTCATCCCCCCCTTTCCCGGCCGGCCGGGTAGCGTGCTCGGACAAGGGTCTGATGTGGACCTGGGGGGGGACCCACGCCGATTTTTTCGGCGTTGGGGTTCCCCTTTAAGTCCATACCAGGTGGCGGGGCCAGCGACGTCTCCTTCGCTGGCCCCGCCTACCTGGAGACACGCTCAAAATGAGCGGACTTTCCTCCGCGTGTGTGGGCGAGTCCGTTCATTTCAAAAGTATGGCGGATAGTCCGGCGGACTTAGTACGCCGTATTAGTCCGTTGAAAAAGTGCCGTGTGTGGGCAAGTAGACCGTTCAGAAAGTCCGGCGGACAGTCCGGCGGGAAGTCCGCCGGACTAAGTCCGCCGGATAGTCCGCTACGTGTGTACGTGGCATAAGACAGTTTGTTTATAGTTCTTCGAGAGACTTAGAAAATTGGGTCTTCTGTTTCTGATTGGCAGAGATGGGCTGAACACAACCCTATTTGATTTGTAGCAGAACTCCCCAACAGGAGAAAAGTTCAAACTCGAACTGTGAACCTCATTGAAGTCTATGGGAGTCAAACAGGAAAAATCAAAAGTCCCCATTTTGAAGGCTCATATGCAAATAATTGGCCATGAAAGGGTTATGGGGGTCTGGCTACTGCCCTGGGGGAGATGTATCAATAAAAATAATAAAATAAATAAAGTGCAACAATAAAAACAAAACATTTGTTTAAATATAGTGCCTGTGGGCACCACTTTTTTCTTACAAATGGCATGGGTTCCCCCCCAAAATCAATACCAGGCCTTTATTTGAGCATGTAGCCTGGCAGGTCAGGAGAGGGGGGGTGAGTGAGCGCCCCCCCTCCAGAACCATACCAGGCCACATGCACTCAACATGGGGGGGTTGGGTGCCTAGGAGCAGGGGGCTCTGCCCCCTATTCCAAAGCACCTTGTCCTCATGTTAATGGGGACAAGGGTCTCTTGATAACTCTGGGTAACTCTGGGTGTCGGGGTCTGCAGGCAAGGGGGCCCCCAGGTACGACCCCCCCATGTGAATGGGTATCGGATACATAGTACCCCTACCCATTCCCCAAAAAAGTGTCAACAAGTAATAAACACAAGAGATAAGAGTTTTTGACAATTCCTTTATTAAAAAATAATAAAAGTATAGTGTCTCTCGTAAATCCATCATCCAAAATAAAAAACGCTCTTGCCTTCTGGGAGGCATCCCGCTGTAGGCCTCCTCTGCACTTTGACATTTCTTATATAGCTAAGCGACAGGGCCACCTGGCTACATCATCCGCTGGCACCGCCCCTTCTGAAGTCATGGACTGGTGTATGCTGGGCATGTGACGTCACAGGGGGGCTGGTCACCAGGTAATGTAGCCAGGTGGCCCTGCCCCTTACCTATATAAGAAATGTCAAAGTGGAGAGGAGGCATACAGTGAAAGGCCTCCCAGAAGGCAAGAGCATTTTATTTATTTATTTTTTTGAGTCCAGCGGGGAATGTGATTGAAGATTGATTTACATCGAGGAACACTATTTTTATTTTATTTTTTTTAATAAAGGATTTGTCAAAAACTGTCTCTTGTGTTATTACTTTTGTACACTGATTGGTGAATAGGTAGGGGTACTATGTACTCCCCCCCATGTATTCACATGGGGGGGGGGGGGTCAGGAGGAACCTTGTTAAAGGGGATTACAGATTCTGATAAGCCTCCTGCCTGCAGACCCCCACAACCCTGGGCTATGGTTGTGGGGGTCTGCAGGCAGGAGGCTTGTCCCCATCAACATGAGGAGAAAGTGCTTTGGGATGGAGGGGCAGAGCACCCACCCCCCATGCTGAGGGCATGTTGAGGGCATGTGGCTCTCTCACTCCCTATTTCCTGGTCTGCCAGGCTGCATGCCCAGATAAGGGTCTGATGTGGATTTTAGGGGGGACCCACATGTTTTTTTTTTCATTTTGGCACGGGGTTCCTCTCTGAATGTTTGATCTGAGGAGAGACCCACACCCTTTCTTTATTTACTTAACTTTTAACTCTTCCATCACCTCATCCCCCACAGTTATAACCTTTAGTACCACTTGTCCCACCTTATTATACTGTAAACTATTATGAGCAGGTACATCTTAACCTTAGCAATTCCTGCCAACCCACCTAAAGCATGCCAATTAGCTGGCACATTGTCTGCAGCCACCAACTACCTGGAGCTAATAGCAGTTATCTTGGTAATTATCTGCAATGTAAAAAAAGGAGTGTGGATAGTGGATGACATAATTTAGACACATTTAGTCAATGCCATTGCCCTAATATGGCCATGTGCAATAATGGCTACCACTATTTGCACCTTGTTGTTTACATGGGTGTGATTCCATGGAAGCTAATATGGCCATGTGCAATAATGGCTACCACTATTTGCACCTTGTTGTTTACATGGGTGTGATTCCATGGAAGCAAATTAATTGGGGTAGTTGACGTGAACTAAAGATGCAGTGGGTGTTTTCTTATCAACCATTGGCAGAGGAAGAGGGAATCTGTCATATATAGTAGTAGTGGACCAACCACTGCTAAGTATGACTTTCAGCTACTGATGTCCAGGCTAAATGTTTGGCGTTTGGATGACCGCCACAATATATATAGTTTAGTCCAAACCTGGAGTTTATACCTAGCAATTCGTTTACTGTTCAGATCTAATTTGGAGAAGTAAGAGGAAAAGTATTAATATGGCCGAGACCAGAGCAAAACCATGCTTACCTAATTGTTAGGCACTAATTGTTATTTCTGTAGGAAAAAAAAAAAGAATTAGGTGATGGCTAGGCTTGATGATGTCCTGCTGAAAATAAGCAGGAATTCAGATAAGGAGTTTTGACTTTGTTTGTTAAATGCTTTAATTATGGTCAGTGTAAGTGTTAAAGCCAGAGAAAGATAAGGATTTAGGATTTTCAGCAGGACAACATCAGTGGAGACATATGAGGGCTGCCCTAGTTATTAAAATTCTGGTTGTCAGGCTATTTTGTTTGTCCGCTGGCTTAAAGCCCAACTGTAGTTTTGGTACCCCTTCCCACAAGCATATTTTTAAAGTTTTGTATTATATTCCATTTTCCAAGTATCTTTTCTCAGTCAAAGATGAGTTAGGATAAGTGAAGATTGCTTTCCTGTTTTTCACAGAACAGGACTCACATAATCACATGAGCGCACCACGATGCAATAGTGTTTAGTACCTAGACCAGTGTAAAAATGCACCTCTAGGGTATGTCTATGACACCCTGAGGTAACAGGAAATGGGCATCACTCACAGGGCATTATTCAAACCAGAAGTAGATGGGCATGAGGACTAGAGAATGTGGAGGGACAGCACTGGGAATGAGGCAATTATTGCTGTAAAGCTGCATTTTTTTATTTCATCTGTTTCTGGGTTACCTATTTTTATATTTGTAACTGGTGTTAAGCTTTAAACACTTTTTGAATGCCTATTGTTGGACAATTATGCAGCTCAAAAAAGTCCTTATCTACACAGCTTTTCCAGATAACTCATAGTATTTAATTAAAAGCACTAGCCAGTTAAGAATTTTTAGATGAGCTCAGCATCTCATGGTAAGTTATCTTTAATCATTTCAAAACTGGGGCAATTCTGATATTTCTCACATACATCCTAAATGTACTTATAACCCCTTATCATTATATATGTTTTTAAAACAGAGACTCAGAAGAATAAAATGGGAATTGCTGTAATTTTTCACAATAATTGTGCAGCGATTTTTAAAGTTAAAATTTCCAGAAAAAAGTAAACTTTGATGAATTTTAGTGCACACAAACACAATATAATACTAATTTATCTGTAAAATAAAGTAAGATGATGTTGTGCTGAGTAAATAAATACCTAACATACCCCACTTTAAAATTGCTTATGTCCATGGAATTTGCGACAAACTACTTTACCTAAAAATCTTCATAGATGCTTTAACCACTTGCAGACCGGACCATTTTGCTGGTCAAAGACCAGACCACTTTTTGCGATTCGGCACTGCGTCGCTTTAACTGACAATTGCGCGGTCGTGCGACGTGGCTCCCAAACATAATTGAGGTCCTTTTTTTTCCCACAAAATTTTTTTTTTTGGTGGTATTTGATCACCCCTGCGGTTTTTATTTTTTGCGCTATAAACAAAAATAGAGCGACAATTTTGAAAAAAACGCATTATTTTTTACTTTTTGTTATAATAAATATCCCCCAAAAATATATAAAAAAAACATTTTTTTCCCTCAGTTTAGGCCGATACGTATTCTTCTACATATTTTTGGTAAAAAAAAAAATCGCAATAAGCGATTATTGATTGGTTTGCGCAAAAGTTATAGCGTTTACAAAATAGGGATAGTTTTATAGCATTTTTATTAATATTTTTTTATTATTTTTTTTTTTTACTAGTAATGTCGGCAATTTGCGATTTTTATTGTGACTGCGACATTGTGGGGGACCCATCGGACATTTTTGGGACCATTGTCATTTATACAGTAATCACTGCTATATAAATGCAGTGATTCCTGTGTAAATGACACTGGCAGTGAAAGGGTTAACCAGTGGGTGGCAGTGTAGGGGTTAAGTGTTCCTAGGGGTGTGTTACTAACTGTGGGATGGTTGGGCTTTCATTTAGTGTACACTGATCTCTGCTCCAATCACATGGAGCAGAGATCAGCGTCACTAATTGCTAGGCAGAATGGAGAAATGTTGCTTATACAGCATTTCCTCCATTCGGCCACTCCGTGAGACGATCACGGCGATCGAGTCCGCGGGTCCCGCGACCGGACTCACGGGGGTCCCGACCAGCGCGGGAGCACGCCGCCGGCGGCGCGCTCCCGATGGCAGGGCGGCATCGAATATTGGACGTACCTGTACGCCAATATGCCTGCCCGTGCCATTCTGTCGACGTACATCGTCGTGCGCTGGTCGGGAAGTGGTTAAAAGGCTTTACAGGTTACCAGTTTAGAGATACACAGGAGGTCTGGTGCTAGAATGCTCTTGCTCTGATGTTTGTTACCTGACATGCGTGGTGCGATCACTGTTTACATATGCATTCATATTTATGTATGAGCACAGATGGGCGAGTGGGAGGGGGAACCCTTCCATGCCCTGTAGAAGTTATTGAGTGGCTTTAGAGCTGCTCCGATCACTTCTACAATAAAGCCCATTACAAGTTGAAAATCCTAAGGGCATGAAGTGATTAAAATAAAAAGGATTTACGTTTTTGGTCTCTTGCATCAGAAATAAAGGTTTTCTTTAAGACAACAGTTTCTCTAACATGGCTATTCTTTGCATGACATTTAGCATATGTATTTGCAGTATTTGCCTAGTGCTATCTATTTGTATGTTATTGAGTTTGACTGCAGATAAGTGACTCAGAAAATATTGAGTAGGATGAGCATGATTGGTAGTTAGCATGTTTCTAATAAAATTAGCCTACATTTTATCCCTATTAAGACAGTAAACAGTGAGTGCTTTTGAACTGTATTGTGTGATATTTATATATACAACAGATGCATAGAGGACACACACAAACACAACCCAGACACACACAGCTATCATATATGTTTGGCAGGTAGTCAATTATGATATATTTTGTAATACTGTATACTATATGAACATTACAGGTGTTATGGGTGAACTAATTAGCACAATACACAGCTATCTTGGAATTTATTTCCTTTGATGCTACTTTCAGCACTGTTGCTATTAAAAGCATGAAAGGATAAAAGACATATGAACAGAAACATGTCTAGGATCAAAAACGAGACCTTCCATCATCTGTCTTAATCTTAGAAAAAAAATTAGACTTTTCAAAGGCTACGATGCAATCTTTTATGAATAATTTTGATGAATTTTACACTGATAGTTAATGAGTGCCTGTTAAAATGATATTACCCATCCTCTAGTTTTTTAGGAGGAATATATTTCACATACCGGTATTTGTAATTGTATTGCCTTTCAGTAAATAAACTGAAATATGAAGGCCCCAGATTTACAATATCTGGGTTTGGCTATCCAGAAAATGTATAGCAGGACAGGCTATAAAATCATAAAAGCATTGTTTTTGTATCATGCATACAAACATTTTTCTTTTCATCGTTTGCCATCCCAACCTGCTTTATGCAATCTTATGATAGATTGCAATGACACGTCAGGCAACATTGCAAAGTGGGTTTGTGGGTTCAATTGGAGAAGCTAATGGAAGGAATGAAAAGTAAAAGTGTGGGGAGTATTAGGTGCATATCCTCAAGTTCAGGGCCATCTTTAATATTGATTGGACCCTGGGCAAAAAAATTTTTTTGGGCTACCCCCCCATGCAGTTTTGCTCTGCACCTGCTTTGAGACATATAATAAAAAGCAGCAAGACTCAAACTATGTTTACTGAATCAGATCAGACAGCGATTGTGTTTCGTTGCCAGAAGTTACAGTGTATTACCACTCACTGACTGGTTGCTAGAGGTTACAGCACATCATTTCTGCTTGTTGATTGGTTGCTAGAGATTACTGTACATCAATACTGCTCATTAATTGGTTGCTATAGGTTACTGCACATCATTACTGCTTACTGATTGATTGCTAGAGGTTACAGCACACCATCTCCTCACTGCCTGCACACCATTGACTGGGGAGATGAGGGGGACCCATTAATAGACATTAAACACCTGGGGATCCGAGGACTTCTAGGATTTATAGCACATAGAGCAGCCCATTGAAATGAATACCTGCCTCCTCTGTTCATCTTTATACCCAATATTCCCTCTATACATCCCCTCTGTCAGGTCACCTAGAGCCCAGGTGACAGGTGCACACCGTAGGGTTGGGAATGCACCGCAAGGCTGTGGACCCTACGGCTGACGGCTGCAGACGGGGGACAGATCCCACTGGGGTAAGAGCGTAAGATTCCCCGGGGCGCGGAGTCTAAGAGCCAGCTGGTGTTCACCAGAGCTTCGAGTGGTGAAGATGGTCTTGGCTGCAACTGGCTCCAGGTCGCGACCCCCAGGGTCCCCCAGCTCACACCCACAGTAGGTAACAGGAGGATAGGGATGGTGAGGGACAAAGCCAAGGTCGGGGCCACAAGCAGAACAGAATAGTCGGGTACACGCCAATAGGTCAGGGTCACAGGCAAGCAGGGATGGTCAGAACACGCCAAGGTCGGTAACGGAAATCAGAAGCAGAGCACACGACAGGAAACAGGAAGCTAATACACAAAGGTTGATCAGCAGGATAGGCTAGCAGTGCAAAGGTTAATATAGTGTAGTCTGATAGGGGCTAGGGTGGAGCCATTCCAGAGGAAGGAAATAAAAGCAGTCAGGTGAAGCTCGGCTGGTCTCTAGAAATGAACACATGCAGACAGGTAAGGAGAACAACTCTAATGCATAACCATGACAGTACCCCCCCTCTTACGAGGCCTCCCCCTCCCCCGCCTGGGACCAGGTTTAGAGGGGAACTTCAAATGAAACTTCCTCAACAGACGAGGTGCAAAGACCTCGGAAGCCGAAATCCACGACCTCTCCTCAGGACCAAAACCTTTCCAGTGCACGAGGTACTGGAGAATGCCTCTACAGAGTCGGGAATCCAAAATTTGGCTAACCTCGTACTCCTGATCATCCTCAGAGACCGGTGCTATGGTAGGGGAAGGACGAGAGAACTTATTGAGGACTAACGGCTTTAGAAGGGCAACATGGAAGGAGTTAGAGATTTTGAGGCTTTTAGGAATCTGGAGCTTGAAACAAACCGGATTCAGTTTAGAAATTATGGTGTATGGACCAATGAATCTTGGGGCAAATTTGAGGGAAGGAACCCGGAGTTTGATGTTCCTGGTGGAGAGCCAGACTTTGTCTCCTGGCTGAAAAGAGGGTGGCTTACGCCTGCGACGGTCAGCAAAACTCTTGAATTTGTTGGCAGCTTTCTGGAGGGAATCATGAACGTCAGCCCACATGGAATTGAATGATTCCTGAACAGTAGCCAAAGCTGGAATGTCAGAAGAACAAATCATAGGAAGGGGAAGCTGAGGATGTCTTCCATAAACAGTGAGGAAGGGTGTTTTCTGAGAACTGACGTTAACATGATTATTGTGGGAGAACTCAGCCCACGGTAATAGTGATGCCCAATCATCATGATGGGCAGAGACCAAGGTACGGAGAAAGACCTCTAACTCCTGATTAACTCTCTCAGTCTGGCCATTGGATTGGGGATGATAAGAAGAGGTAAAATCCAAGGTAATGTCGAGGGATTTGCAAAAGGCTCCCCAAAAACGAGAAGTAAATTGCACACCCCTGTCCGAGACGACATGCGAAGGAACACCATGAAGGCGGAAAATCTCTCGTACAAAAATGGGAACCAAGGCAGGGGCAGAAGGGAGACCAGGAAGAGGAACAAAATGAGCCATCTTGGAGAACCGATCGATTACTACCCAAATGGCCGTATTATTCTCCGATAGTGGAAGATCAGTGATAAAATCCATGGCGATATGAGACCAGGGCTCCTTAGGAATGGGCAAGGGCATGAGAAGACCAGCAGGGGCTTGAGTGGAAGATTTAGACTGAGCACAGACGTGACAAGCCTTAACATAGTCTTTAACATCCGAGCGGAGATTAGGCCACCAGTAGTGACGACTGATAAGCAGGAAGGATCGGAGGAACCCAGCATGACCTGCCATCTTGGAATCATGTCCCCAACGAAGGATCTTGGTTCTTAGCTCCGTGGGAACAAAGGTCTTACCAGGAGGAATCTTTGATTCCAGGGTGGTAGAATGGGCAACAATGCAAGAGGTAGGAATGATCGGCTCAGGATCAGGGTTGGACTCCTCGTCCAAGGTGTCAAATGACCTAGAGAGCGCATCAGCTCGACCGTTGCAGGAACCAGGTTTGTACGTAATCGTGAATTTAAAACGAGAAAAGAAGAGACTCCACCTGGCCTGTCTGGGGTTCAGACGTTTAGCATTCTGTAGGTACTGTAGATTCTTATGATCAGTAAAGATCGTTATGGAGTGAGGGGAACCTTCCAAGAGATGACGCCACTCCTCCAACGCCAATTTAATTGCGAGAAGTTCCCGATCACCAATGGCATAATTTCTCTCTGCCTGAGAAAATTTTTTGGAGAAGAACGCACATGGTTGACGTTTCTTCTCAAAGTCCTGAAGAAGCACAGCTCCCACCCCCATCGAAGAAGCGTCTACTTCAATAAAAAATGGGTCTTCAGGATTTGGTCTCCTCAAGAGGGGTCCAGAGACAAAGGCCTGTTTCAGATCGTGAAACGCAGAGACAGCCTCGGAAGACCAGTCTTTGGCATTAGCACCCTTCTTGGTCAAAGCGATAATAGGCGCAGCAATGGAAGAGTAATTCCTTATGAACTGCCTATAATAATTTGTGAAGCCAAGGAAGCGCTGTGTGGCCTTGAGGCTAGCAGGAAGGGGCCAGTTGGTAATGGCAGAGACCTTTCCGGGATCCATGCGAAGACCCTCACTAGAAACAAAACATCCCAGAAACAGGACCTCGGAACATTTAAAGGAACATTTCTCCATCTTGGCATAGAGATTGTTCTCTCTAAGGCGCTGAAGTACGGTGCGTACATGGTTTCTGTGAGCAGGCAGATTTTGGGAAAAGATGAGAATGTCATCCAGATAGATGACAACAAACTGGTACAGTAGATCCCTGAATATTTCGTTGACAAAGTTCTGGAACACAGCTGGAGCATTACACAAAACAAAAGGCATAACCAAGTAATCGTAATGCCCGTCCCTAGTGTTAAATGCGGTCTTCCATTCGTCACCTTTTCGTATTCGAATGAGATTGTATGCACCTCTGAGATCCAATTTAGTGAAAATGGAAGCCCCCTTCAACCTGTCAAATAGCTCAGATATTAGAGGTAAGGGGTAACGGTTTTTAATAGTCACAGCGTTTAAACCTCTATAGTCAATGCAGGGCCTGAGGGTGCCATCCTTTTTGGCAACAAAAAAGAACCCTGCTCCTGCAGGCGATGAGGATTTCCGGATGAAACCTCTCTCCAAATTCTCAGCGACATACTCAGACATGGCTTGGGTCTCTGGAATGGATAAAGGGTAGGTACGACCCCTGGGCAGGGTTGCTCCAGGGACAAGGTCAATAGCACAGTCAAAAGATCTGTGAGGAGGAAGTACCTCAGCAGACTTCTTACAGAACACATCCCGGAAATCGCTATAAGCCGCAGGAAGATCGGACGAGACAGATGTGGTAGCAATGGGAAGTTTCCTCTTGGGGGTCACCTTGGAAAGACAAGACGAGAAACACGAAGGACCCCAGGCCAGGATCTGCCCAGATACCCAGTCCACATGTGGCGAGTGGAGCTGCAGCCAAGGAAGACCCAATACAATGGGGGTAGAGGCCTTGGGTAGGATGAGGAAGGAGATCCACTCCTGGTGGAGTATCCCTACCGACATCCTAATAGGTAGCGTCTGGAAACGGATAGGACCCCCTGGGAGCACAGTGCCATCAATTGCCGAGACTACTAGTGGAGTAGCGAGGGGAGAAAGGGTAAGCTTCATAGAAGAGGCAGTTCTCCAGTCCATAAAATTGCCGGCAGCCCCGGAGTCCAGATATGCTAGGACTGATTGGGGAGAAGTGCCTACATGGAGGAACACCGGAAGAAGGAGACGAGAAGGTGATGTTTCTGGGTCCAATACTCCACCTTCCAAATGTATTAGACCCGAGCGTTTCCCGGACGGAGCGAGCAGGAGTCACGAAAATGACCCTTTCCCCCACAATAAAGACACAAGCCCAGAGTTCTGCGTCTAGCACGTTCTTCGGGGGTTAGTCTGGTCTGGCCCAGCTGCATGGGCTCCTCAGCAGATGGAGGATGCTCCACAGGGCGACGGGGAAAAAGCTCAGGCTGACTAGAACCTGGGGGGTGCTGGCGTCTTTTTTCTAAGGACCTCTCCTGGAAGCGAATGTCAATTTGATTACATAAGGAAATGACTTCGTCTAGACCGGCGGGGATAGCTCTTCCTGCTAATTCGTCCTTCACTCGGTCTGAGAGGCCATGTAAAAAGGTTGCGACCAGGGCCTCATTGTTCCAGCTCAATTCCGCTGTAAGGATACGGAACTGAAGTGCATATTGGCCCACTGAACCAGATTCTTGGCGAAGGCGTAAAAGGGCACTAGCCGCAGAAGAAACCCGAGCTGGCTCCTCAAAGATGTTACGAAAGAGCTTCAAGAAGTCGGACAGGCTGGAAACCACTGGATCCTTTTTCTCCCACAGGGGGGCAGCCCAGGCTAAAGCTTCACCGGAGAGGAGGGAAATGATATAGGCTACCTTTGCCCGATCGGATAGAAAGTTTTGAGGCTGGAGCTCAAAATGAATGGTGCATTGGCTGAGGAAGCCCCTGCAGGCCTTGGAGTCCCCAGAGAAACGGGACGGAGCAGGCAGTACTAATGAATGCGTGGATGCGACTGGTGCGATAGGTGCAGTCGCAGACTGTACTTGAGGCTGCGGGTTCGGGGTTCCCAAGGAAGCCTGTAGCTGCTCGAAGCGAGAAGCCAGATTCTGGAGGAATCGCATCACCTGAGTCTGATTAGATTCCTGGGTCTCGAGTCTCCGCACTATGCCCTGCAATGGAATGACTGCAGGGAGCGGCACGTCAGCCGGGTCCATGGCTGATCAAACTGTCAGGTCACCTAGAGCCCAGGTGACAGGTGCACACCGTAGGGTTGGGAATGCACCGCAAGGCTGTGGACCCTACGGCTGACGGCTGCAGACGGGGGACAGATCCCACTGGGGTAAGAGCGTAAGATTCCCCGGGGCGTGGAGTCTAAGAGCCAGCTGGTGTTCACCAGAGCTTCGAGTGGTGAAGATGGTCTTGGCTGCAACTGGCTCCAGGTCGCGACCCCCAGGGTCCCCCAGCTCACACCCACAGTAGGTAACAGAAGGATAGGGATGGTGAGGGACAAAGCCAAGGTCGGGGCCACAAGCAGAACAGAATAGTCGGGTACACGCCAATAGGTCAGGGTCACAGGCAAGCAGGGATGGTCAGAACACGCCAAGGTCGGTAACGGAAATCAGAAGCAGAGCACACGACAGGAAACAGGAAGCTAATACACAAAGGTTGATCAGCAGGATAGGCTAGCAGTGCAAAGGTTAATATAGTGTAGTCTGATAGGGGCTAGGGTGGAGCCATTCCAGAGGAAGGAAATAAAAGCAGTCAGGTGAAGCTCGGCTGGTCTCTAGAAATGAACACATGCAGACAGGTAAGGAGAACAACTCTAATGCATAACCATGACACCCTCCTTGTTCATCTGTGCACCCAAACTTTAATTCCTTCTCTGCCTACTTCTGCCCACCCCACACTACCCCCCACTAATTTGCTTACCTTTGCAGAACAGGCTGATTATAGGCTTAATGACCACAGTTGTATGGAGGACTTTCAAGCATGCCCCTTCACCTCCACAGTGGGCAGCATTCAGGTGATGGTGGATATGACCTCAGGGGGGCATGATATACATAAGAATACCACCTCTATTTACATATGAATACTGCCAGTCTGCCTCTATTTCATATGAATGCCATCACTATTTACATATCAATGTTGGTGTTTACATATAAACACAGGATCTGCAGGTGAGTCATCTGTACACAACAATAGGGCAGAGCTGGGCAGCATTAGTAATAGAACTTCACACTGAGATATCAGGAAACAGTACAGGACTAAAACCTCAAGGAACAAGGGAATTTAAACTGGGATAGCTGCCAAGTATGAGGCAGTAGCTTTGGGCCCCACAACAATGACAGGGCCCAGGGCAGCTTCCCCTTTTGCCCTGCCTTAAAAACGGCCCTGCTCAAGTTCAAAGTTCCAAGCTAAAACTGCACATGGCAGCTCTTGCACTTGATTTTCTACAAACATAGCCATTATAGTAGTCTGTAGGTTTAAGTAGATCAATATTTCTGACCTAGGTATTGACTTGGACCGAGACACCTTTTATGCCTGGTTTACACTATGCATTTTTTTGTGCATTTTCAGTTTGGCAGAAATATACTACAGTCCATTTAACATGGTTTCCTATGAATGTAGTTCACATCTGTGCATTTTATGGAAAGGACCAGGGACTTTTTTCTGTTTTTTGGTTCCGTAGACTTCAATGGATCAAAAGCATGTATTGAAAAATGTAAAAATGCACCTGGGATATGCAAATTGCAACCTGCATATGTGTAAATCAAGCCTTAGCAAGAGAATGTTGAGCACAGGTATCTCTGATCAATGATTTAGGAAGATCCAGTGAGAATCTTATATTACTTATTGATTTAAAAATTACAAATCCTCACCCACTATGACAGAGATAACCTAAGAAGGAAGTACTATACTTTTTTTTTTTGTATTACATTTTTATTAATTTTCAACATATCCAATAAAATAGACTTCATATCACATATATTCATGTTTATCAAAATAGAGGCATCCTTATCCACATTGGCTATCTCCCTCTCAAAAAAAAGAAGAAAAAAAAAAGAGAAATAATAATAACCAAAGAAATTATACATTCCCCTCCCCCTGACTCTCTTATTCCTCCAAATGTTTGTATTCAGTGTGCCTTACACTTCCCCTTCCCCTATGGACTCACTTTATTCATTTCATAATTCCTTTTAGGGATGGCCTTGCGGATTGCCCGGAGGTCAGTTTGCGGCAAATTTGCCAATTGAGACATTTCAGCACATGGACAATTGGACATTCCCCCTACCTTATAAATAGACCTGATCCGGCGGCCATTTTACATTCTGTCTTTTGTCAGTGTAGGGAGAGGTTGCTGTGTGGAGCAGGGACAGACTGTAGTGACACAAATCACTAGCTATTAGGTCCACAAAAGTCATTTTAAGGACTGGTATAGGTGCACGCTAGTATATAGGGTTCTGGTGCACTGCTGCTGACTGCTGTGCTGGTGATTGCTGAGTACACTGCTGACCGATTCTGCAGCTGTCTTTTGTCAGTGTAGGGACAGGACGCTGTGTGGAGCAGGGACAGTCAGTTTAATCACTAGCTATTACTATTAGGTCCACAAAGGTCCTTTTAAGGACTGGTATAGGTGTACAGTATATAGGGTTCTACACGTATAATATACTTTCTTTCAAATATAGAAAGCCTATTATACTTGACCGCTGACCGATTCTGCAGTTGTGTTTTATCAGTGTAGAGACTGAGGGACAGTCTGCAAATCACTAGCTACTAGGTCCACAAAGGTCCTTTTAAGAATTGGTATAGGTGTACTATTTGGTCTGCAGTATATAGGGGTGTAATACACGTATAAAATACTTGCACATATAGAAAGCATAGTATATTGCCTTTCCACTGTGCAGCATTGTGACTGCTGAGTGGTTCTGCAGCGATACTACAAAGAGTGACAAACGCAATAAAAAAAAGTATTATAACTGGTGTGATAGACCAGTGGCCCCCAAAAACGACAGATTGAAGCGGGTGTTATATACCTCCTTCCACATACATACTGCACTTCTCGAGAAACTTTTATCACAGGGTCATTTAAAAAAATGACAGGCAGAGGAAGAAGCAGGCCCTTCTGCAGGGGTGGTAGGGGTAGGGCAGGAGCAACAGACTTGAGCCTAAGTGGCAAATTGCAGAATGTGCATGCGATTACGTCAAAGGACGCACCAGACTTGGTTGAGTGGCTCACTCAGCCTTACTCTTCTGTACCCTCCTCATCCCCTCTTCACTCTCTGCTTTGTGCACCCACAAATACACTACCACCAACACCGCCACCACCATATACCTTCCGCTTGAGTCACAGGAATTATTTTCCGATCTGTCACAAGACATTTCCGTTGTGCAGCCATTCTTGGCATTGGATCAGGAAGAGGAGGTAGCAGCAACCGCCACTCAGCAGTCTGACGACAATACCCAGATCAGCCCAAGGAGGAGGTTGGTCCCCACTGTTGCTTACTCCGAGATCTCTAATTATAGCGGTGGGGAAGGTGACATCAATGATGACGTGTCTAGTGATGTCACGTGGGTACCCACTAGATAGGAAGAGGAAGGGAGTTCCGAGGGAGATATGGACCAGCAGATAGGGATTACCTGAGTGTACCCCTGTTCCTGAAGGTTTCCTTTAAAGGTTTCGGAGCCTACCGTGAAGGGCAAAGATTGGGTTTTTTATCTCTGATAAACCCTGCTGCGAGGAAAGGTAGGGGAGATTTTCTCGGGAATCTCTCCTTTCCATGTATTGTGTTGTCATGTCATGTCTATGTGTCACCACTGCAGGCTGCATTAAGTACTCACCATTCTGACGCTGAAAACAGAAGAAGCTCCACTCTCCTCTCTGTTCAAGCCAGCTCAGACCCTCAGGTATGAAGGGGGGTCTGATCACTTCCTGGACCCCCAGTTTGGCAGTTTTTGATCCTTTGAATGGCAGCCAGCTGCCTCTTTTTTCTTAAATAAAAAAAAAGGTTTTGGACAGGTAGCGGCCACTCGTTAGGCGGAGGATTTACCCCCCCCGCGCCACTGCGGGCTGAAATATTAATCAGCGAAGCACCAGGTGAATACCCTTAGCCAGTCTGTCCCTTCCTGGGGTATGACTATTTAGAATGGATAAGTACATCCAAAAGGGGTAAAGCTCTCTTTACCAGTAAAAGGAGGTTCAGACAGTTCTCCTTTAATCATACAGCCTCTCCTATGCCTTAGGTCCCAGGGGCAGCACCAGGATCTTGGGGGCAGAAAGCCCATGAAGCATAATGCTAAGGCCTTCTCATGAAGGATCACCCCCACTTGTTCTGGTGAGGGGAAAGGACCTGAGATTCTCAAAGTCTGGCAGGAACAATCTTAAGAGCAGAGGGATTTCTGCAATTTTCTTGTCTAGGTTACATCTAGGTCTAGGTTACATCTTGAGTTCCAAGATCCCGGATGGCCCAGTCTGCTTTCCATCTGAGGGTTCGGGTCCTGTTTGGGTGCTGCCTGTGGGGGTCCTTGCGGCTGCTGATGCGGCAGTCTTTATGCAAAAGTGTCCGTCTCCTCAAAGAAAGCTCCTAAGGTTCCAGAGAAAAAAAAGAAAAAAGGAAAGAGAAGTCTCTCTTTCTGGCCTCTGGATCAGCTGTTATCCCAGTCGGTGATATCAGAGATTCCCTTAGTGGAACAGGATTTTTTTTGCGCAAACCTTTTAAGGTCTCAGAGCCAAACAGAAGTAAGACCCATTCTAGATCTCGGAGACCTGAATCGGCACTTGAACATCCTATCCTTTCATAATTCGATCGGCTGTGTCCATCCTGCAAGAAGGGGAGTTGCATAGCTCCATGTGCCAAAGTTTCCAGCTTACCAGAAATTTCTGCAGTTTGAAATATAAAATTATTTTTTCAATCGTGGCACTGCCATTCAGCTTAGCCACAGCACTACGAGAGTTCTGAAAGATTCTGGCAAAGATTCTGGCACCTCCTTTAGCCAGGTTAAGGGCTCAAGGCATAACAGTCCTAGCCTATTAAAAAGGATCTACTTTTAATAGATCATTCAGCTGTAGATATCTGAAATCTCTAGGTTGGATTCTCAGCATAGGAAGATTCTCCTTAAAACCATCAAGGAGGTTACTTGGGGGCTGGTTATAGATACCATACAGAAGAAGGTATTCTTACCCCAGATGTGAATAAGTTCCATTGTAGGACTAATTCAACTTATCAAGATAAAGGAAAATTCCTTCCATTCAGCTGTAGGAGATTTTTAGGGGAAATGGTGGCCTCCTTCAGGGCCGTCCCTTATGCACAGTTTTATTCAAAGACTGCTTCAAGACACCATCCTGTTGGTCTGGAATAAAGAGGATTCAGGCCTTGTTTGTTTTCAATACGCTTGGCTCCCAACATCAGAGCCTAAATTGGGGGGTTGTTATCCAGCAGGAAGAAAAATCTTTATCCTGCAAGGTGTTAACAACAGATGCCTTTTAGGCTGGGGAGCAGCCCTGGAAGAAGATTCTGTCCAGGGGAGATGGTCCAGGTTAGAGGACCTTGTTAGAGGACCTTGCCTATCAACTTTGTTAGAAGTTTCAGGCAGTACATTTGCCCATAGAATCTTGGTGGTCAGATTACGGGACTGTCCTGACAGGATTCAGTCTGACAAGGCCACGGCGGTGGCTTACATCGATCACCAGGGGAGGCACGAGAAGTCGTGCAGCCCAAAAAAGAGGTGACTAAGGTTCTAGCTTTGGCAGAACATAACAATCCTTGCCTATCGGCAATTTAAATATTTCAGGCGTACTACTTGAGACACCAACAATTATTTCCAGGAGAATGATCTCTTCACCCCGACATCTTCCTAGCCATATGTCAGCGGGGGTACTCTGGACATGGACCTATTCGCATCCAGATTCATTAATAAGGTCAACAACTTTATGTCCAACAAGGGGTTCACTGGGGCGTGGCCTGACGTCGGAGCTGCATGGACGTGTGAGCCTAGAGCTCCGGGCAAACGGGGACTATAGCGGCGAACAGCGACACAGCTAAACGGTCCTCCTTACCGCATCGGTGCCCGGACACATCACACTACCCAGAGCCATGACCGGGAGACGCCGGGCACACTGCAAACCACAGCGGTTAATGGATTTTTATCCGCTGAGCGGCAGAGGGGTGGACCAAGATGGCCTGCATGCCACGGAGAACGGCGCCCAAGCACAAGGCGGCTAAAAAAGGTACTCCTCTTAATAAGGACCTAGATGACTTCCGGTTCCAGCGCCGCATGTGCTAGCTGCGCCTTCTCTCAGCTCCCGCTCCGGGCTCCCTAAGTCGGCCTATAAATTCAGTCTGAGTGGCCCCTCAGCCCAGACATCACCACCGGTGATCCCTCTTTATCTCCGGGCACAGATGGACCGATTTGTGGAGAAAACCGGCACCCGTTCGTACGCGGCCGCGGCAGCATCCGCGGACAGGCCGCAAATCGAGCCCCCGGCTTCGGCCTACACCAATGCTGGAACGAACGCGCAGGTGTCTGACATGGAGGTTAGTGGCGCTGCTGCACAGGCTCTCCCTTCCTCACACGCCGCTCCTCCCCAGGGACAGAACCCTTCTCTGGCTCAACACCAGGCCCCATAAGTGGTCACTCTTCCCCACAGTCCCTCCGGGGATGAAGGCCACACGCATCGCATTGCACAGGCCATGGCGGCTCTCCTCACCCCCATGATAGCAGCCTCTGTGGAGAAGGCGGTCAACGCTGGGATGCAACAGATGAAAACACAACTTACTGAACACACCACCAGACTTAACGAACTGGAACACCGTGTATCGGAGGTAGAAGATGAACTCTACCAAGCTCAGGCCACAGAACAATCTCAAGATAAAACCAACCAGTTCATCCTCCAAAAATTAGAAGACCTGGAAAATAGGTCCAGAAGGAGCAACCTGCGTTTTGTTGGCGTCCCTGAGTCGCTCCCTGCAACTGCCCTATCGGAGTTTTGCTCCAAACGCATTCCAGAAGCCATGGGCCTACCAGGCCCTTTCACGGTTGAACGCGCCCAACGCATGGGTTCCTTCAATGCTGAATGAAAGTCCCCTCGTTCCATCATTGCGAAATACCTCAACTATGCTGACAAGTCGCTCATTCTCCAGAAATTCAGACAGTCCCCTGACCTCTACATTGATGGGGTTAGAATACTCCTTTTTGCCGACTACTCTATTGATGTCTCCAAGAGGAGGAAGGCCTTCCAGCCGATTTGTTCTGAATTATTTAAGCGGCAAATAAAGTTTACTCTGGCCTTCCCGGCTACCTTACGGATAAAGTCGCCTAAAGGAGACCAACTCTCTTTTCAGGACCCATCGGAAGCGGAATCCTACCTTAACTCGTTGAGACCGGACTTGCACCCCCACACACCTTCCAAATCTGGAACCAACCTCCGCTCCCTGGATCAACGTAGCCCGCGCAAGGATTCTCCTAAACGCTTCAGGCCTTCAGCTCCTGATCATCGGAACCGCAACACCCTGCGCTGATCTCCACTGGCTTGCTCATTGGACTTCTACCTCTCTACCTCAGGTCGTATGACTTGGTTATTGTTTTTCCAGGTGTTGTCCCCTTTTTTTTCTTTTGCTTCTTCCAGAGCGCCTGATTTATCTTAACCTGACTCTGCTGCCCTCCTGCTGCAGCCGAGATCTGACTTTTAGCTTCCGGCTCCCTGCTGGTCTAAAGGGGTCTATCTAGCCCCGGGCATGGCCCCCCCCTGGGGTCAGTAGCTAACCACACTTGGTAGCCCACCCAGTCGTTATCTCTAATCCATATTACATGGCCCCTTGGCCATCATACCACATTACACTCTATACTCTATTTCATTTGTACTTGTTGTTGGATCCTTCTTGGTTCAAGGGTATCCGTCTTGTTAAGTTATGCCATACAGATGTTGTTATGATCTACGCTAGACTTGTGCCTTGTCTTTTTCCTCAGGAGTCCACTGTGTACCTTATTCCGGCCATCTCCTATCATGAGGACCCGGTCCCAATAGCTCCTATGTCTTCCCAGTGGCTCTCGGGTACTCGGGCTATGTCGACACCATTTTTCTGCACGGGGTCCCGTGTGGGGAGCCGTCTCGCACAGTGTTCTCATGCGGAAAAAAGTGAAGTTTGCACTAATAGATGTTGCACTTTGTATAATGTCCCTTCCTACCCCGACCTCTCTGTCCTTCCTCCCCCTGTCATCCTCCCTACCCTGCCGCCCCCCAGGTGCTCTTTGCCTGTGGGCTGGTTGCCTTTGTACTACATTAGTCCCAACTCTAAATACATCATATGCCTTCCTCTTGCTGATACAATGCTTACACTGCCTTTCTGTTTATTCCCCTCTTCACTGTAATCTCTTAGGGTAGTTTCCTGGAATGTGAAGGGTCTCCGTTCTCCTCATAAGAGGATGAAGATCCTTCGTCACCTTAAACGATTGAAGACTGACATAGCCTTGCTGCAAGAAACCCACCTCCCAGCTTCTGATTTTCATCGTATGCAGAAACTGTGGGTGGGCTCGGTATTGGGCTCAGAGTCGGTTGGACGCAAAGCGGGTGTTCTCCTCTTAATTCACAGGAACCTCCCCTGTTCCGTCTTCTCCACTTACACAGATGACCTAGGGCGGTTCCTTTCGACGCGAGTAAAAATAGGGTCAAAGGAACTCCAGATCTCCAATGTATATGCCCCCAACAGTCCCTCTAAAGCCTTTTATTGTCAGTTATCCACTTGGCTCCTTGATGTCTCACATGTTCCTCATTTAATCGGTGGGGATTTTAACAACCTTATGGATCCGGCAGTTGACAGATCCTCCCCGAAGACCCCTTCCTGTACTCCCTCTCAAGCCACCCTCTCCCCTTTGGCCTCTACTATAGAGTCACTACACCTCACAGACATCTGGCGTCTATCCCATCCAATAGATAGGGAATATACTTTCTACTCCAACCCCCACAAAGTCCTGACCAGGATAGATTATTTTTTTGGCTCCGATAATCTTCTTCCCCTGATCTCTGACTCGGAGGTGGGGGACATATCTATCTCCGATCACGCCCCCATAGCTCTCACTTTGGATCGTCTAGATCTCCCGCCTCATCCCAACATTTGGCGCTTCCCCTCATTCCTGCATGGCAACACTGACTTTAAGGCTTATATGGAGCGTTCCTGGGAGGAATTCTCCCTGGCTAACTCCCCCCATCTGGGCGACCCCAACCTCCTTTGGGATGCTGGGAAAGCATTCCTGAAGGGACGTATCATTTCCTATGCCTCTACTTTTAAACGCCATTCCATGGTCAAGTTTAAATCAGCTAGTACTCGATTGCACAAAGCCCAAATCTCCCTTAACACCTCTACCTCCTCTGCGGACAGAGATGAATGGGCCGCCGCCAAATCCTCCTTTGACGCTTGGGCCTCTACCCTTGAGCTCACTGAAAAAGCATATTTTGATGCCACCCTGCACAAGTTTGGCAACAAGTCTGGAAAGCTCCTCTCCAGACTATGAAAGGGCCCTACCCGCCCGACTCACATTACCTCCCTTCGGGATAAATCGGGGACCATCCACTCTACCCCCCCTGCCATTAACAAGACCATGTTGGAATTCTACTCTGCTCTCTATGGCCCTGATCCGATTGATGTGCCTACCGCCCGGTCTTTCCTTGACAAAGTTCATTTGCCCCACATTTCCCCCGCCCAGCTTGAAACCTTGAACTCCCCTATCACCTTAGCCGAAATAGAACGCACCATCAAAAACCTTCGCCCTTCCAAAGCCCCTGGCCCTGACGGGTTTAACGGTGAGTTCTACAAAACCCTCCTTAATATTACTGCTCCTGTGCTGCATTCCGTCTTCTCAGGCATCTGGTCGGGGGGCCCGTACCTGCCCACGGGTAACCAAGCCATTATCAAACTTCTGGCCAAGAAAGGGAAAGACCCCTTGGAACCAGGTTCCTACAGGCCCATTTCACTGCTTAACCTGGATGTTAAAATCCTATCAAAAATCGTGGCCACTAGGTTGGCGGACAATCCTTCCTGACCTCATACACCCTGCCCAATCCGGTTTTGTTAAAGGGCGAACGCCCACTCTGAATATACGGAAGGTGCTCTTGGCCCTTGAACAAGCTAAGCGGGATCCAAAGGGAGACTATGCCATCATTACCCTGGATGCTGAAAAAGCTTTCGATAATGTCAGCTTTGATTGGCTCTCACTGTCCCTCACCAAAATGGGTTTTTCGGGTCCCTTTTGCCATCTCATTAATTCCATGTATTCGATCCCCTCAGCCAGGGTGGTGGCAGCGGGACTCCTCTCCGAGGAGTTTTGTCTCCACAAGGGCACTAGGCAAGGCTGCCCTCTGTCCCCCTTACTGTTTAATATCGCCCTAGAACCCCTCTCCAGATATCTCTCCCAGGTCGCTCCCTTGAGGGGCATCTCTGTTGGATCTTTTGAGCTCCGGACATCTCTCTTCGCAGACGACATCCTCATTTTCACTTCAAATCCTGCTGTTGACATCTTACATATTAGAAATATCTTTGACACCTTCAGATTATGCTCAGGGCTCCGCATCAACTATGCCAAGAGCGAAATCCTTCCTATTGGTACCCATCCCTCACCCCCTTGGACACATCAATCACTTTTCCAGGTGGCCCCGACATACATCACTTACTTGGGAATAAAGATAGGGAAATTGCCCTTCTCCCTATACCACCTCAACTTCCCCCCTCTTTTCACCAAACTTACTCAGGAGTTGTCTAACTGGATGGATCTCCCCCTTTCGCTCCTGGGAAGGTGCCACTTGGTCAAAATGATTAGCTTCGCCAGACTGTTATACCCTCTGCAAACTATTCCTTTATTGCTTAAACATAAAGATGTTTCGGCCCTTAATTTGAAAATCTCCAAATTCTTATGGCGTGGCAAAAAGCCCCGTATAGCGTTCAAAAAACTGCACCTTCCTAGGAGCGAGGGGGGTATTGGTTTACCTCATATTAGACTGTATAACCTTGCTTGTTTACTTAGGACTAGCCTTGATTGGATTGCCCAACAATCACGTCACTCGAACTTTACTCTGGAATCCGCTATGGCTCACCCCTACTCCTTAGTAGCCCTCCTCCATTGCAGATGGAAAACTGTCCCTCTCCCGCTTCAACACAACCTTTTGCTGCGGGACACGGCACTGGCCTGGAGAGAGGTCAGAAAACTCCCCAAGCTCCCAGCTCTCATCTCGTGCCACTTGCCGATTCAAGGAAATCCTGCCTTTCTACCTGGTCTCCACTACAACTCCTACGAAATATGGGGGCAACATGGACTCTCCAAATTTTCCACACTATGCAACCCCTCATTTGGGAAGCCGCTGCCCTTCTCAACCGTGGCATCTCTATTCTCCTTACCTGTCTCACACGCTTTCTATTACAAACAATGCACCAGTTTCATCTCCAGCACATGTAAAGCCGAATCTCTGAGGTTCAAACATAGCTTCCTGGACCGCCTGCTTCAATCTAGACAGTACTCCATCTCGGATATATACAAACCTCTCCTATTGGGCTTCTCTCCACCGCTCTTGTCTACATCTATTGCCAATTGGCGCAAAGACTTCTCGGATCCGGGATTAGTTGACAAACTCCTGCAAGGCCTCCGGGAGGTCCTCCGCCTCACACCTAATGAAACCTGGAGAGAAACCCAGCTAAAAATAGTTCACCGGGCGTTTGTTCCTTTCCTCTCCTCGAAATCCACGGTTGATGGAACCCTCTGCCCACTATGCTCAGCTTCTAGACCCTCTCTATCCCACCGATTTTGGTCATGTTCCTTCATCTCCTCTTTTTGGGATCAAGTTATAGCCTTTATTTTGGAGATCACCCTACTGAAACTGCCCAAGGACCCCCTCCTACTGATCTTTGGCTACTGGGACCCAGTTTTGCTGCCCTGGTCTCTCTCCTCCAAAGCCTCTGCCCCTACAAGGCCGGCCGTCCTTCCTTCCTCCAGAGATTGGATCCTGATTTGCCTACTCATGGCTAGACGCCTTATCCTCAGGAACTGGCTCTCTCCTCAAAGCCCAACTATCTCTCAGCTCAAGCATGAATCTCTTGCCCTCCTGTACAGAGAACTTCTCCTCACGGACTTTAAAGATGCCAAATCCAGATCCTGTTTTCTCCTCAGATGGCAAACTTTTATTTCTTCAGCCCTTTCTTCAGATGACCAACAAGCTTTTTCTACTCTAGCCTTCTCCTTTGATGAGCCGATCCCTGAAAAATAGCACCCACCCATTTTTCTCTCTGAACATTGCTGTCTCTGGCGGTCGGTTCAACACTCATTCCATATCTTTGGGACTACTCCATCAGGACCTTTCTTCCTTTGGCAACCCCCACCCCCCCCCCCCCCCCGCCCTCCCTGTTTTCCTCAGTTGAAACCTTTTCCATCATGTCAATCATTTCCTGCTTCTCAGTGGTTAGTACACAGATCCATTCAGTTTTCTATGCTCAATCTATTTGCCTAAATACGGTATTTTAGTTTTGATTGTTTTCGTAAGAAGACTACTTTGGTCTCACTAATGGAGCCTTCTTGTGTTACTCATGCTATTTATCCCTCTATGTGTTTAACTTCTTTGGCTTGTACATCAGTCCCGTTAATTGTCCTTACGTGCTCTGCTCTGATGATATCCCTTTGTGCTTTTCTCTGTTTAATTTATTTCACTGCTGTACTACCCGGAAAAAGTCTGATGGTAACCTGTATTAATGTCTTTTGTTAACTTTTTCTCAATAAAAACATGTTTAAAAAAATAAATAAAAAATAAGGACCTAGATGGGGGGAACCCAGCCTCTCCCTCATCCCCATCCTCCCGCAGCCCTGTTAAGGCCAAGCCCAGGCTAGATGGCGAAGGATTAAGCCTGGAGGGGAGCCAAGCATCTGACTCTGGGGAGGATACTAGGGACCTGCCAGAATCTATTGAGACTTTCCCCACACAGAACCAGCCTGTGCTGGACACAGTCTTAAAGTATATGCTGCTTTCCTTACGCAGCACATTACAATCAGATATGGCCATACATATGCGTAGGATTAATACTGATATACAGGACCTAGGCAGCAGAGTTGATAACATTGAAACGAAAATGGAAGAATATGCTGGGACTATAAATGATCTGGTTGACGCTCACGATGAGAGAGAGAGAATGATGTGGATTAAAGCAAAAATGGCAGACATGGAGGATATGTCCAGAAGGACTAACCTTAAGATCAGAGGCATTCCTGAATCAATACAACAGTCAGACCTGGCATTCTATGCCGCCACCATGTTTAAAGCATTGCTCCCAGAGCTTAACGATCTGGATGTTATGATCGATCGGATCCATCGATTGCCAAAACCGGCTCATATATCAGACCAAGTGCCCAGGGATGTCCTTTTAAGGCTGCAATTCTTCCATGTGAAGGAGCAACTGATGGCATTCATGAGGAAACAAGAAGCAATCCCGCCACAATACCATTGACTGCAATTTTTCAGTGACTTATCGCAGTACACTTTGCAAAAGAGGAAAAGCCTTTTTTTTGTGGTTGAACTGGATGGACTTGTGTCTTTTTTCCACCTGACTAACTATGTAACTATGTAACAGTCACAAAGGTTCTACGCAATCATAAGATCATGTACCGGTGGGGGTACCCCACTAAACTTTCTGTCACCAAGGATAACCGATCCTTTATTATTACGTCCTTGGAGAAGGGCATCGACCTGCTCAGGGAATGGGGTATCCTATCAAAGGAGGAGGAAGGAGCATTGGCAACTAGCACCACACATGGAGTGACGCAGGAATGGAGGAGAGTCACCACCAAGAATGCTACATCCCATACCTAAGGAGGGTCATACAGCTTTTCAATCTGAGTCCCTAAAAAGGGCTGACTCTATTCCAGGACCGAACTTATTCCCCCATTGCAAGTTCGGCTTAGTGCTGCTTTTGGGAGGTTAGACCCCCTCCCAACAATGGAGGATTGGGGGCTAAAAGAAGCCCACTGCATCCATCGCTGTTCGAGGACTTTGTGTTTTTTGTTCATCTTTACTGTTTTGTTCTTTTTTATCCTTGTTTTCTTTCTTTCTTCTTTACCGCCTAACGAGGTGGCTCATAACCGCTTTAAGGTTAATGCAGATGCTTGGAGACACTTAGGATCTAACTGTGAGTGGAAGAGTCATACAGGGTTACCACTGCCTATGCCATTTTGGGCCTACTTGTGTGAGTATCAACACAGTGACTGCCACGGTTCTCATGCTTTGATCGTCACTACCTGATACTTCAACATGCCACTCAATATTATTTCAATTAATACTAAGGGGTTGAATCACCCCATTAAGCGGAAATCCTTGTGGAGAGAGGCCTCCTTGGAGAGGGGCATCGACCTGCTCAGGGAATGGGGTATCCTTCCAAAGGAGGAGGGAGGAGCATTGGCAACTAGCACCACACATGGAGTGACGCAGCAGTGGAGGAGAGTCACCACCAAGAATGCTACATCCAATACCTAAGGAGGGTCATACAGCTTTTCAATCGAAGTCCCTGAAAAGGGCTGACTCTATTCCAGGACCGAACTTATTCCCCCATTGCAAGTTCGGCTTAGTGCTGCTTTTGGGAGGTTAGACCCCCTCCCAACGATGGAGGATTGGGGGCTAAAAGAAGCCTACTGCATCCATCGCTGTTCGAGGACTTTGTGTTTTTTGCTCATCCTTACAGTCTGTCCACGGACGGGGGCTGTACGACACTTGGTGCTGCTTGCATGCCAGCAAAAAAGATTATACTTATTTTTCCGCACCGCACGGAGTTTACACCAGGATCAATCTTTTTCTGGTAGACCAATAATTGCTTTTACAAACAGTGGCTGCTGGTGTGAACTCGATAACGTGGTCAGATCAAGCGTCGATAACCCTGTCCGTGGCAGATTCTTTTAACCCGGGAACAAATCCGCTGTGGAGGCTCAACACCTTTTTATTACAACAACCGGCCCTGAGAGAAAAAATTCAAACGCATTTGTCAAACTTTCTGGTTGATAATGAGGGCTCAGTGTCTAATCCCTTTGTTTTGTGGAACGCGCATAAAGCACATATGAGAGGAATATTCATACAGCGGGGAGCTGGGGTTAGGAAGAGGAGGCAGCAGAAACTTAATGAATTGACCAAAGCAATAGCAGACCTAGAGAAAAGGAATAAACACCAATTCTCCCAGTATGATTCTCAAAAATTAACCATGCTTAGATCTGACCTTAGACTACACCTATTAGACAACTTCGAGAGGGCAACAAAGAGACCTAAAATTAATTATTATGCTACGGGCAACAAAGTCAGGAAGCTTCTAGCACAGACCATTAGAGGACATAGGTATAAGATTAAGATACAGTACTTATTCCACTTATTCCACCCTACCACTAATCAGAAGATACATCACCCACAACAAATTGCTGATGCTTTCAGTTTATATTACAATAAATGATACAATCTAAAAGACGACCCGCTCACTGCCCAACCCACACCAGAGATCATTGACCGCTTTCTAGCTAACTTGCCCATACCCAAACTGACACTTGACCAGATTCAATCCCTTAATTCTCCAATTAGCGAGGATGAAGTACGGAAAGCTATTGAATTACTTCCAATAAACAAATCACCTGGCCCGGACGGTTTTAGTGGCAAATATTACAGGGCATTTTAATCTCTATTATCATCTTTATTGCTACAGGTCTTTCAATCAGCTGCTGCTTTGTCTTCCTTTCCAAGGGAGATGCTTTAAGCTTAAATTGTTGCATTGCCAAAACCTGGGAAGGAGCCCACCTCTCCTTCAAACTTCAGACCAATATCGCTGTTAAACACAGACATAAAACTTTACGCTAAAATTATAGCTTTACGCCTTATAGATATACTGCCCACAATTGTACATCCCGACCAAACTGGGTTCACTAAGCATAGACAAACCTCTGACGTCACGTACATTGGCTGTACCTGACAAAAATATTGGAATCTTTTGGCTTTTCAGGACTGCACTGTCGACAATATTAGCTCTGTATTCAGAACTCTCTGCTAAAGTCTATATGTCGGGTATTCTTTCGACTCCATTTAACATAACTAATGGCACAAGGCAGGGGTGCCCCCTGTCACCCTTTTTAACTTGATGATGGAGCCCCTAGCCATTTGTATTAGGTCCCACCCGAATATTGCAGGTTTAACTTTAGGAGATCAAAGGCATTCCATCAGCCTATTCGTGGTCATGATTATGACGGAGGTGGGCTCTTCCCTGGCGGCGACACATGGTACCCTGAAATTATGCAGTCAAGTGTCCTATTATAAAGTGAATGAAAATAAGTCCTTTATCTTGGGCTTAGGCATTGACGATTCTGTTTGTAAGAAACTTAAAACTCAATTTCCCTATATGTGGAGCACAAGTGGTATTAAGTATTTGGGGGTCATTTTAGCAGAAAAGACAGAATGTTTAGTGGAAGCCAACTACACCCCATTCTTAAGTAAGCTCACCTCCAAACTACAGACAATAAGCAAGGTGGAAATGACTTGGTCTGGCCGGTTGGCCGCCTTAAAATGATGGTGCTACTTCAGTTTATTTACTTATTTAGAACCCTACCCATTCCAGTGCCAAGCAGTTTTTTCCGCACAGCACAATCCAGGATGAATGAATTCCTGTGGCAGGGGAAAAAATCTTCCTGTGCTCCCAGAAATTAATTAATTAAAATCAGGTTATCTGGGGGGGGGGGGGGTGGGCCACATAATCCTTAAAGATTACCACACAGCAGCGATTTTAGCTCAATTAAAGTACTGGTTCCCGGGAAATCATAACCCACGCTGGAGAGAGCTGGAGGCCAGTCAATCACCAAACAGCCGACTACAGGACCTGCTACTGGTTAGCAGATCTTTAAAAAGTTTCCCGTCTCACTTACCACCCACTATGGTAGCCGCGTTACAAATGTGGAAACTCTTTATCGGAACGTTAGTACTTTCTACTCCCACTAAGGTCATGCAACATCCCCTTACAAGCCTACAATTAGTGGTTCCAGATTTGCATATTGCACATTGGGAACCTAAAGACATAGCCTTCATTGATGACCTAAAAATTCGGCCATTAAGACTTTCCGGGCACTACAAATAGAATATAACCTACAACCTAGGGACCACTACGCCCACGCTCAAATTTCGCATCTAATAGCGTCTGACGCAGATACTTTCACCACTATACCCTGGCAAATATATGCATACTTTTCCATCCCCCACACATCACTGAGAGGCTTTTCTTTATTTTATGGCTCTCTACATCAGAAGAACGTTTTTACTAAGTCCCCAACAATGAGGACGTGGGAAATAGACTTGCAGACATCCTGGACCACTGAGCAATGGAAATCTGCCATTGCATCGGTATATAGTGCTACCAAAAGTGTCAACCTCTGGGAGTTATATCAAAAAATCCTGCTAAGATGTTACTTAACTCCCACGAGATTGGCCGGGTTTGATCCTAATACATCTCTGTTGTGTTGGAGAAATTGCCGGCAAAGAGGCTCCCTAATGCATATTTTTTGGGCTTGCCCAAAATTAAAGAAGTATTGGCTGGATATTTTTAAGCTATTTTGTCGTACTCTTGGCATACCAGCACCACGTGAGCCGGGCCTAGCGCTATAGTCACAGGGCGTAGAGGGTGTTTCCCCCCATCGTAGACATGTCATGTCCCAAATCTTACTGGGTGCGCGTTTTGGAATTAGTGAGACAATAGAGGGATCCAGAACCCCCCACTCTGGCAAATGTGGTTAGGACAACCAATTTACACATTATCTATGAAAGTATGTTCTTGGCATCCCAAAATCGGTTTAATTCCAGACATCATATCTGGAAACCATGGCTAGACTGGTATAACCATTATGGCATGCAGTTCTAATATGATCCCAGTGGAGGTGTAGGGTAGAACCACACCATCATATCTTCCTCTCCTCCTTTCCTTATTTTCTTCTTAGTCTTTTTTCTGTTTTCTTTCTCTTTCCTTTTATTTCATCTTTCTGCTAAGACACACTGCTGGTTGCGGACTCAGTTGGAGAATAATTTAAGCTCCGAGGTTACAGGCTTCAGTGAAGTGATTGATGTTATTGCTAAACTCTTGAGAAGGGCCTGAGGGGGGGAGGTAATGGAACCTTGGCCTACGGGCGCAGTGAGATCCCTTTGGGGCGCCCGGGGGCGGAGGTACTCTCCTATTTGGGTCTACTAGAAACACACAGCTAATTATGGCAAGATATGTTACGCTTATTGGAACATTATGGAAGATGTAACTCAGCGATGTCTATTTAAGATTTTATGTGTTGAATATATAGTTTTCTACCAGCTTGATGTCTATATGTTTGACTGGAAACAATGTTATTTGTATGCTCAATTAATACTTGATAAAAATTAATGAAACGAAAACAAGGGGTCTGCTAGCAGGCGGAACACACGCATTAGTCTTCCCAGGGGATCAGTTATCACTGATCTATGCATTTCCTCCAGCTCTGCTACTTCTGCACCTTCTCCGCAGGATTAAGCAGGAACAGAGGGAGGTGATTTTGATGGCCCCAGCCGGGTCCCAGAAGATCTTAATTTATCGAGATCATAAAGAGGGCAGTAGAAGTGCTTTAGACTGCCATTATAGCCAGACCTTCTTGCACAAGGTCTGGTATTTCATCATACGGACAAGGAGTTTAACAGGTTTGACTGTTGAATCCCACTCTATAAAAGATCTTGGGTGATCTCCTTCAGTAGTGTCTACTTTGACTAATGCCAGGAAGCCAGCTTCCAGAATCACTTACTATAGAATCTGGAAGGCATAGGTTTCTTGGTATGGATCCAGGGGTTGGCACCCCAGGAAGTAGATCAATAGTCAGGCTTCTTGCATATGGGATCTGAAATTAAGCTGGCCTTGACTTTTATCAAGAGCCAGATCCAGGCCGTGTCAATGTCTTTTCCTATGGCCACTTGCTTCCCACTCTTGGTGCGTAGCTTATTCAGGGGGTAACACGGTTTATCCCTCTATCAAGGCACCTTTAATTTCTTAGGATTTAAAATTGGTCTGTTCAGCTTTGCTGAATCAGCCATTTGAACCTTACGAGAAAGTTATTACTATGTCTCTGTGTCCCCTGATGTACATCAAAGAAAAGGATTTTACAGGTAAGCTGTTTTAAAAATCCTATTTTGAGTTACTCCCCTAAAAAAAAGGGGATTTGAAGCATACGGGTTGGAGGGAAACTGGAGGCCCCCATCACTAAAAAAGTGTTAAGCATTATGGCTCCCCAGGTTCAGCCTCTCCCTCCACACCCCTTCAATAAAGCAAATACCATAAATACATTTGGCCCAATAAAAGGCCCTCCACAACCACATACCCCCATCATGACCATATAAAAATTAAGTTAGTTTCCTCCTTAAAAAAAGGGAGGGAGCCCAGACAAAGAAAGGGGCTTAGAAAAAAAATGACAAAAAATGTAGATCAATTCCTTTCCCTTTATCACCTCTCACTCCTCTATCTTAATCTCCCATCTAAATAGGCCCTATCATGCCCATCATGTTTCTCTGTTCCCACTTGATCGATTTCTACATTGAGTTTTGGTGGGCGCTTGTTGCCATATACCAGGGTGCTGTAGGGTGTTCCCAAAATTATTCCTTCATCAGTTCACAAAATCAGTTGGGAGTAAATCTAGAGTTTCTATAAACAGCTGCAGGTCCTCCTTAGTATGCAGGGTTGCTGTCTTGCCGTTTCGAGAGGCTGTAAGGCTAAACCCCCAGTGGTAGTTGACCTCCATTATGCGTAAAGCCTCTAGCAAAGGCCTAACAGTCCGCCACTGCATTAAAGTACGGCGTGACTGGTCAGGGAACAGAGTAAGGATGAGCCGAACACACCCCGGGTCGGTTCGCACCAGAACCTGCGAACAGGCCTAAACTTCGTGTGAACTTTACAACCCTATTAAAGTCTATGGGACTCAAACATTCAAAATATAAAGTGCTAATTTTAAAGGGTAATATGCAAGTTACTGTCCTAAAAAAGTGTTTGGGGACCTGGGTCCTGCCCCAGGGGACATGTATCAATGCAAAAAAAAAGTTTTAAAAAACAGTTTTTTCGGGAGCAGTGATTTTATTAATGATTAAAGTGAAACAATAAAAGTGTAATATTCCTTTAAATTTCGTACCTGGGGGGTGTGTATAGTATGCCTGTGAATGGGGCGCATGTTTCCCGTGCTTAGAACTGTCCCTGCACAAAGTGTAATTTCTTCAGGAAAAAGTCATTTAAAATCACTTGAGGCTATAATGAATTGTCGGCTCCCCGTAATACAGAGAACACTCATAGAAAGTCATTGATAAAAAACAAAAAAAAAGCTTGGGGTTCCCCCAAATTCAATTACCAGGCCCTTCAGGTCTGGTATGGATATTAAGGGGAACCCCACATCAAATAAAAAAAAATTGAAGTGGGGTTCCCCCTAAAAATCCATACCAGACCCTTTATGAGAGAGCGCCCCCCCCCTCCTTAACTGTACCGTAACAAAATACTTTTGTACTTTACAAAGCATCAGAAAGTAGTGGATCCTTCCTAAAATTCCAGGCTGTGACCCAAACTCCCAATCCAGATGCAGTGAGGCGGCTGCATGAAAGGCATTTTCCGAATGCTTGCCTGGTACCCTGACTCAAAAGTCACACCAAAAAATATGTCATGTCTGTAGCAGACAATAAGAGACACCTGCTTTTTCTGTACCTCCTGTCCTGTCCAACCTGTTCTCTGCCTCAAAGACTGCTTCCATCGCTTTCACACACTAGTGGAGTATTAGTATAGGATATAGGACAGCACGGAAAAGCCTAGGGAATACATTCACACACAAGGGTCTCAAAAGATGTTAGATAGTTAGGAAACTGGCTATCGCATTTTGAGAGACCCTAGCCCGGGAAGTTTACAATTTATAAGTTACAATAAAAGTAAAAAATAAATAAATCTCAATAATAGTTTTCATTTTGTTGAGTTAATGTTTAGTTCTTACTGTGTTTTATTGTTAACCATTGTTTGTTAGCAGGAATGCTATTCAGCTGCAGCACTGATATAGTTATTCTGACAGCAACAGGGTGGCACAGTGGTGTAGTGGTTATCACTCTCACCTAGCAGTAAGAAGGTCACTGGTTCAAATCCCAACCACGACACTACCTGCCTGGAGTTTGCATGTTCTCCCTGTGCCTGCGTGGGTTTCCTCCGGGTACTCCGGTTTCCTCCCACAATCCAAAGACATGCAGGTAGGTTAATTGGCTTCTGGCTTCTGTCCAAAATTGGCCCTAGTATATGAATGGGGACCTTGGATTGTGGGCTCCTTGAGGATAGGGACCGATGTGGGTATAGCAATGTACAGGGAAAAGGGACAATTGTAGACACTCACTCAGGTTGAACTGGATGGACTGGTGTCTTTATTCAACCTAACTAACTATGAAACTATGAAATATATAAACCAGCACTTGCAGCGTTATTGGAGGAGATTTCTGCAGTTAAAAAATACTTTGCATGTATGTCCATCATTGGAAGTGGGTGGATGCAGGGTGGTATATTCTGATGGTGGGCATACCATACACTTTTTCTAGCAGACATGAAATGGAGGAATGTACAAGCAATCTTAGTGGCTAATTAGCTTTTTACAAGCAGTGGGAGGGGACGCTCCCCCACCTCTAGAATGCAAACAGTGGTTCTGCCAGCTCATCATAGAGCTGAAAGGAGACCAGAATGCTACCACATGCATTTCATCACTTTGGTTTTGCTGGATATAAACAGCCCCATTTTTAAATTGGGAAAGCATCTGATCACAGCAATCTAAGCCCTTGTACACACGATCGGAGATTCCGACGGAATGTGTTTTGTCGGATATTCCGACTGTGTGTGGTCTGCATCGGACTGTTTCCGTCGGAATATCCGTCGGACCAACTTTTCCAACTTGCCGGAAATATTTTCCGTCAAAATGCTCCGATCGGACATACTCTGATCATGTGTAGAGAATTCCGATCGGACAAAGTGCCACGCATGCTCAGATCAAATTCCTACATCAAAGCTATTGGCTACTAGCCCGAATGTAGTCCCATCGTAACGAAATTACGTCATTACGTTCTGAAAGATCGGATTTTCCGACAACTTTGTCCGACCGTGTGTATGCAACAGTTTTCGGACAAGATCCGTTGGCCAAAATCCAACGGATTTGGTTGTCGGAATCTCCGACCGTGTGTACAAGGGCTTAGCGTGATCAGATGCTTTAACATTAAAGGAGAGATCTAGAGTATAATACACCCCAGATTTCTCAGAAAAGAGTACATGTTACTGCCAATTGTTATCACAGGGGATGTTTATATTTCCTGTGATAACAATAAAAGTAATAAAAAAAAGCAAATTCAAGCATCAGTCTCGTGTCGGTATGTAAACAGTGATTGCATGAACGTCTGATTGTCGGACAGTAATTCTAGCACTAGACCTCCACTGTAAATCTAAAGAGGTAACCTGTAAAGGCTTTTAAAACGCTGCCTATGGATATTAAAAGTGTACAAAGTTTGTCACCGTTGCACGGGCGGGCACAATTTTACAGCATGTAAAGCTTGGTATCTATTTACTGGGCATAAGATCATCTTTTATATGTTTTCAAACAATTGGCAATATAATGTGTTTCTGTGCATTAATATTCAAAAAAGTGTATTTTTTTTCAAATACTGTGTCACAATAAAAATTGCAACACCCACCATTTTATTCTTTAGGGCCTCTGCTTTAACCACTTGACCTCCTGAAGATTTACTCCCTTTCATGACCAGGCCATTTTTTGCGATATGGCACTGCGTTATTTTACCTGACAATTGTGCAAGTGTGCAACACTGTACCCAAATAAAATGTTTGACCTTTTTTTACCCTACAAATAAAGCTTTTGATGGTATTTGATCGGTTTTTACTTTCTGCCTTAAAACATACCCCAAAAAAATAGTAAAAAATAAAATTTCTTCAATTTCTTCACTAGTGTACTTTTGATTGGACATTTTGGCCTCTAAAATTACTCGTACACTAATGTGACTCACAGGAAAAAAGAGCACCTGACTTTCAGTGACTGCTTCAAATGCTGCCAAAAAAAAACTATCAGCGTTCGCAGGGATCAGGCCTGACTCTGTGTGTCAGAGAAATAGTGTTCCTAGAATAGGCTGTAGAAGCACTGGCAATCTTGCCAGTAGAAGAAATGGGGGCCATAGGCGCATAATGTGATAGATGGTTCCCCCTGCTGGCCTATAAAAGGCTGCCTCTGTCTGACCCAAGTTGCTGGACTGTCCTCAGCTTTTACCTGTTCCTGTATTATAATTTCAAGTGATTCTTGTTGTGACTTTGGCTTGCCTCCTGACCTGCTCTGATCTCCTCTCCAGTGTTTGAACCCCAGCTTGGCTCATGGACTTTGCTATACTTGCACCTGCCTGATTACCAGTGTTTGTTCTCCGGCTTGGCTCACGGACTTGCTATACTTGCATCTGCCTGACTACCAGTGCTTGACCCCTGGCTTGGCTCACAGACTTTGCTATACTTGCACCTGCCTGATTACCAGTGTTTGACCCCCGGCTTGGCTCCCATACTTGCTATACTTGCACCTGCCTGACTACCAGTGTTTGACCCCCGGCTTGGCTTATAACTTACCTGTGATTGACTCTCAGCTGGCCTCACCATGGCCCCCAATCTGCTCTCCTGTGTTCTACCCTCAGCCAGGCTTTTACGAGTGGCCGGATTACTCCTTGTCGCCTTCTCAAGCAAATTCTCCAAGTGATCATCAACTGAACCTTCTCAACCTGCTGGCAACCCATGCTTCTTTGAGCCCCATACCTCCTGTACCACCTTCAGGGGTATATTATGCGCTTAGCCACAAAGGGAGTCTCTCTCAGCATCTTGGCCTCGGAAAAGGTATCGAAGAGGGGGACAAGACCCCCAAAGTCGGAAGAAGACCCCCGGGCGGCGACAAAGAAGAAGGCCGGGCTCCTCCGCTAGTAGAAGATAGCGGAAGAGTCCGGCGAGAAGGCCCCCAAGACAGAAGAAGACCCCCGGAGCTGTGCAATAAATTATTTATAAAACCTTATGTGGTGTGTTTTATTTAAATTTTTTTCACCAGGAGAATGGGTAGGGGTACATTGTACCCCATACTCAGTCACATAGGGTGGAAGGCCGGTATCTGGGGGCCCCCTTATTATGAACGGACTCACCCACACAGGGAGGAAACGGAGAACGGAGGAAAGTCCGCTCATTTTGAGCGTGGCTCCAGGTAGCTGGGACCATCGAAGGAGGCGTCGCTGGCCCCGTCACCTGGTAGGGACTTAAAGGGGAATCCCTACGCCAAAACACTGTGTGGGGGTCCCCCCAAGGTCCATATCAGACCCTTATCCAAGCACGCTACCCGGCCGGCCAGGAAAGGGGGAGGAGACGAGCGAGCACCCCCCTTCTGAGTCGTACCAGGCCGCGTGCCCTCAACATGGGGGGTGCTCCCATGTTGATGAGGACAAGGGCCTCTTCCCGACAACCCTGGCCGTTGGTTTCGGGGTCTGCGGGCAGGGGGCTTATCAGAATCCATGAGCCCCCTTTAATAAGGGGGCCCCCGGATTCTGACCGCCACCCTATGTGAATGAGTATGGGGTACAATGTACCCCTACTCATTCACCTGTGAAAAAAAAAAAAAACACAACAGCTTTCTTCTTCGCCACTGCCGCCCTCTTCTTCTGACTTTGGCGGTCTTGCCCCCTCCTCGGTTCTTCTTGCCGGGCCACCGCGCCTTCTTCTACCTCTTTTGCAAGTGGTGGCCTGGTCTTCTGTCACTGCTGTCTTCTTCTGTTCTTCTGTTCTTCTCTTCTTATTCCGATAAGCCCCCCACCCGCAGACCCCGACAACCAATGGCCAGGGTTGTCGGGAAGAGGCCCTTGTCCTCATCAACATGGGGACAAGGTGCTTTGGGGTAGGGGGGCTACGCGGCGCCCCCTTCCCCAAAGCACCCCCCATGTTGAGGGCACGCGGCCTGGTACGGCTCAGGAGGGGGGGTGCTCGCTCGTCCCCACCCCCTTTCCTGGCCGGCTGGGTAGCATGCTCGGATAAGGGTCTGATATGGACCTTGAGGAGTCCGTTTTTTTGGCATGGGGATTCCCCTTGTGTCTATACCAAGTGACGGGGCCAGCGACGTCTCCGGGCGGGAAAAGTCAGTTCATTTCAAAAGTATGGCGGACTAGCACATACATGGCTGTATTTATGTGCAAAACTACTTTCTTAGTCCGCCGGACTTTTGGGTAAAAAAAAGTCCGCTGGAGCCCACACACGGGCGGATTGTCTGGCGGACTTGAGACTTTTCCACCGGATTGTTTGATCATGTGTACGCGGCTGTCTGAACATTCCTGTGAGGTGAGAGAAACATTCGTTCTAAAAATGGTGTTGAGGGGAGCCCGAATTAAGTTTAAAAATACCCCCAGAGGAGGCACTCGGGCAAAGACTGCAGTGAAAATGGCACCAGTCCTCTCAGCCTTAGGCAAAATCACCTCAGCACACAGGATAAAGACACAGTGGTCACAGCAAGTCTCCTCAGACGACTCTGATACTGAATTATTTCTGTCACAGAAATCTTCACGAGAACTCACTGCATCCCCAAGCCGTATGAAACTATTTGAGAAGATGCTGAACAAAGCATTAAAGAATACCTCAGAACAAATAACCAGTAATCTGACTAAAGAAATCAGAGAATCTGGAAATCGCACAGCAGCGCTGGACATTAAAGTAGAAGAGATAGAAAACTCAACACTTGAATACTTGAATTAAATAGATCTCCTTAAAGAAGAAAACATAACATTACAAAACAAACTGGAAGACTATTAGAACCATGCAAGAAGGTCCAATTTGAAATTCAGAGGCATACCCAAATCTATCACTGACTTATCTGTCACAATAACAGCATTACAACAAGAATTTCAACCAGGAATACCGATTGAAAAGCTGGAAATGGACAGGGTGCACAGAGCTCTCAAGCCTAAAAAAGCAGATGGGGGGCGTGGCTTGCCTTGGATGAAGATGACTGCTTAGCTCCCGAGCTCCGTCTAGCCTGTGGCCTGAACTCCTGCTAACGAGGACTCTGATAGCGTTCTACCGATCAGATCATGGGCACGTCCTCCCGGAGCCGCTCAGCATCCCGCTCCCGCTCTCCGAGAGACTTGGGCGCCCGCACATCACCGACTATCCCGGAACTTTTCAGGAGCCAAGGATCCAACATGGCGGCGAATTCTCCCGCCCGTGGCCATATCGGGATCACGCTCACCCCTACAGATCCACCGCCGATGCCAGGAGTCACTCGTCCCCCACAACATCAACACCCTAGCCTACAAGATCTGAGGGCGGTAGCAACTGACATTAAGGACACGCTTACAGCCGCTATATCGGACCTCCGCCGCGAATTGCAAGTGATATCGGGCCGAGTGCAAGCGGTTGAAACTCAGGCCTCACAACACCAACAGGCGATCCACAGGACCGAGCGTCGAGTGGATACCCACACTATGCAACTCCGCGACCTCCAGCGGCATGTCGAGGACATTGATAATAGAGGCCGCAGGCACAATCTTAGAGTACGCGGCCTGCCTGAATTGATTGACCAGGAACAGTTGCTACCCACAGTAACATCCATTTTTAACCAACTTCTTGAAAGGCCCCAGCCAACTGTCATCGCTATGGAGCGCATACATAGGGCGCTTCGTCCAAAGGGCAAGGAGGCAGACCCACCTAGGGATGTCATATGCCACATCGATGACTTTATGATCAAAGAGGACGTCCTCAAGAAGGCCCGAGACCAACCACGGTTAACATACGAGGAACATCCTATATACATCTACCAAGATTTATCAGCGATTATGCTGAGACACAGAAGGGACCTCCGTCCGTTGTTGGAGATCTTAAAGAACAGGGACATACGCTACTGATGGAGGTTCCCGTTCGCCCTTCAAGCCACTCACCAAGGACGCACTGCCACTTTAAGGGTCCCTGAGGAGCTGGATTCGTTCTGCCGCGCGCTGGACATTCCATACATAGACCTGCCGAACTGGTATGCTGACTTCCAGATCCCGTTCCGTGGCGGTGGCTACCCGGATTATGATCGCATGGAGTTCCAGACCCCGAATTCTCGGAGGCGCAGATCTCCATCCATGGACAAATCAGGAGGGGGATCTCACATTAGACACCCACCCGCGAGCCCGACAGCGGCACCGCTACCAAGGAGAGCACGCAGGGACCGCTAAGCCGGTAAATCCTCTTTCTTTTCTACCATTGTCTAACTTTTACGTTACACCTGTTTTTGACTGACATCGCTCCTTCCTGCATTCACATTGTGACTCCCGGCTACGCACCTCTTCCCGCGCTGAGCGTATACTGACCATTGGACCTTAGTATTATCTCCCGGTTACACTGGCTTGCTTCTGGCAGAAATGACTCCCTGCTATGAGAGACAGGAAGCGTTCCTCTTTGATCCTACCTCTGCCTATCTTGACCGAGAACTTTAACGCTGATAGCGGCACCGTTCGTATTTCAAGCACCCTTTGGACTCTTTATAGGCTACCCAGCATTTGCAATCCCTTCGGACAGCCCTCCCGATACCCTAGCATGAGGACCCAAGCCAGCTTGATGACATACTAATGCGCTGATGGCTTCACCCAGACCTCCTTCCTATATCAAACGGAACGTTGCAGCATTGGCATTAGTCTCTGACCAACATTTCGGCAACCTCGTATCAGCACCATAGCTAATCCCAATCGCCCGGGCTCGGGATCCTAGGAGGCAGAGTGGACCGCGCCCGACGGACTGGACACTATACAGTAACTTTGTTCGCTGAAAAGGCATTATTGAGAATATTGATTCACCTAGGAGGGCTTGTCAGTAGGTATATGGTTAAGTTGTATATGTATATGTATATATATATATATATATATATATATATATATATATATATATGGTACCAACTTGCTCTGACGGGGGTGGCTGCACCGCGGGTTACCCTGGTCGTAGACCCTGGTTTTGCTCTGCCCATCCCCAACCCACTAGGTCGGAGAGGTTAGCGGTCTTTCCTCTCCCTGCGGGATGGACAGAGCAGAACCCCCATGAGACTCTATCTCGCAGACGAGATGGGCCGGAGTAGTGGAGCTGATTTGCACTGCCCCTTGGCACCGCTCGGCTCTCCCATTACGCCGCTTGATAGACACTCCTGGGGGGGTACACTTATTGATATAATAGAAATGTTTTTTTCAATATGTTCTTAAGCGCAACTCTCTACATGCTGTCCTACCTTTTTATTTAGGCCAGGATAACGCATATAAGTCTGGGGGGATTCCAAGACTGATTGATTTCATGGAAGTGATGCCGCAGTTTTTTCTTGTTTTAGTTAGACATTGGTTTTGCTTTGTGTTCTGAGTTTCTAGTTTCTCGTTCATACTACACCAGCTAGCTGGGTATTACACTCACCTGTAAGGCTGCTCATGCAATGACGTTACAGATGGCCTATATCCTCCATGCTAGTAGGGACTAGGGATGAGTCGAACACCCCCCCGGTTCGGTTCGCACCAGAACTTTCGAACGGACCCCACGTTCGTTAAGAACGTTAGAACCCCATTGAAGTCTATGGGACTCGAACGTTCGAAATGGAAAGTGCTAATTTTAATGGCTAATATGCAAGATACTGTCCTAAAAAGGGTTTGGGGACCTGGCTCCTGCCCCAGGGGACATGGGTCAATGCCTAAAATGTTTTTAAAAATGGCCGTTTTGGCGGGAGCACTGATTTTACTGATGATTAAAGTGAAAAAAAAAAGTGAAATATTCCTTTAAATATGGTGCTTGGGGGGTGTCTGTAGTATGCCTGTCAAGTGCCACGTGTTTCCCGTGTTTAGAACAGTCCCTGCACAAAATGACATTAAACGGAAATAACACCATTTAAAACTGCTTGCGGTTTTAATGTTATATCTGGTTCCTGCAATATGGTTGAAAATCATTGAGAAAAATGGCATGGGTAGCCCTCCCTGCCCATTACCAGCCTATTTGGGTCTTGTACGCATATTAAGGGGAACCCTGTACCCATATTAAAAAAAGGAAATGCGTGTGGCCCCCTGGCCCTATATACTCAGAACAGCAGTATACAGGCGGTGCAAACAAGACAGGGACTGTGTAGGTTTGTTGTGTTAAGTTGAATCTGTTTGTAATTTTCAACTGGTACATTTTTAAAGTGTAGCTCCAGTCAAAAAAACTATTTTTAAGCTTTTTGGAAAACATAGGGAAGGGTTATCACCCCTGTATAATTTGTTTTGTCGTCCATCTTTTTTCATCTCACTTGCTGCTGTCTCCTTGCGTTTGCAAGTAGGAGATGTTTGTAAGTTGGATGTTTGAAAGTAGGGGCCTGCCCTATATGCTCTGCAGAAATGGCGGAACAAGGTGTTGGTTTCGCCACAACATTGTAAGCCCTCAAAGTGACTCTTGGTGGGCGCTGGAGCGCCCTGCTGTGAACGATTATATCAAGAATTGTAATTACATGCCATTGTTGAACAGTGGTAGAAAAATTGACCTTTGGTGGTTGTGGTGCTGGTGCCACAACACTATAAGTCCTCACCGTTACTCTGGGTGGGCACAGGAAGGGGCCCTCCTGTGAAATATTATATCAAGAATTGTAATTACATGTCCCTGTTAAACAGGGGCAGAAAAATTTGGCCTTAGGCACTGGTGCTGGTGCCACCACACTGCAACCTCTTCCATATACTCTAGTTTTTTTGCTGGAATTAGCCCTGCTGCAAAGCATTGCATCAAAAATTGTAATTAAACGCCACTGTTAAACAGGGGCAGAAAAATTGGGCTGCTGGCATCACCCAGAACCGAAAATGTTCTTCCAACATATCAGCGGAGGAGGAAGAGGATAGACAATCAACATAACAGGACAGTCACTCAGCATCAGCATAGGCAGTCTTGAAGGGATGTGGTATTTCAAAAAAAATTATTCGGTTACATCAGCTTCAGGTGCTTGGTAGCTGTGGGTGATCCAAGACTGATTCATCTTGATGAAGGTCAGTCGATCAACTGATTCGGTGGACAGGCGCACCCTGTGATCGGTAACAAAGCCACCAGCAGCACTGAAGGTGCGTTCCGAAAGAACGCTGGATGCAGGACAGGCCAGTAGCTCAATTGCATACTGTGCAAGCTCTGGCCAGTGATCCATCCTCAAGACCCAGTAAGCCAGAGGATTTTCGGTGGGAAAGGTGTCCAAGTCTGACCTTGCCCCTAGGTATTCCTGCACCATGTAAATCAGACGCTGGCGATGGGTGCTGGAACCAATCATACCTTAGGGCTGCGGACTAAAAAATTGTCTGAAAGCATCACTCAGACGGCCACCTTCTCCACCGCTCCTTCTGACCGATGCCTCAGCAACATGTTGTCCAGGACCAGGAGTTTGTAACCTCCCAGTCTCTGGGAACGCGTTGCACAGACCTTTCTGCAAGGCCTCCCGGAGATGTCTCATCCTCTGCTCCCTCTGCGATGGCAAGATAAGGTCGGCAACCTTACCCTTGTACCGTGGATCAAGGAGAGTGGCCAGCCAGTAATGGTCCCTCTCCTTGATCCAAAGAATACGAGGATCCTTCCGCAGGCTTTGCAGGATCAGGGAGGCCATGCAGCGTAGGTTAGCTGAGGCATTCGGTCCGGAGTCCTCTGGGTCACTAAGGACAACATGATCCGCAGCTACCTCCTCCCAGCCACGTACAAGTCCACGTGTTTCTTGGGACTGTAAATCATCCCTATAAGACTGCTGCTGCTGCTGCTGATGCTGATGCTGATGCTGAGTGCCAGCCTCCACCTCCATGCTGACACAATCATCCTCCTCCTCCTCTTCCTCCTCCTCATCCTCTTCCTGTGTGATGGGTGGCACAGCAGGAACACTGTCTGGATAAAGGGGGCCTTGAGAGGCAAGGAAGTCCTCCTCTTCCTGCCTCTGTTCTGCCTCAAGTGCCCTGTCCATTATTCCACGCAGCGTATGCTCCAAGAGGTGGACAAGAGGTACAGTGTCACTGATGCATGCACTGTCACTGCTCACCATCCTTGTGGCCTCCTCAAACGGTGACAGGACAGTGCATGCATCCCTGATCATGCCCCACTGGCGTGGTGAGAAAAAACCAAGCTCCCCTGACCCTGTCCTGGTGCCGTAGTCACACAGGTACTCATTGATGGCCCTCTGCTGCGTGTGCAGCCGCTGCAGCATGGCCAATGTTGAGTTCCATCTGGTGGGCATGTCACATATAAGGTGGTTCTTGGGCAGGTTCAACTCCTTTTGGAGCTCAGCCAGCCGAGCACAGGCATTAAATGATCGGCGGAAATGCACACAGACTTTCCTGACCTGCTTCAGGACATCCTGTAAGCCGGGGTACCTGCCCAAGAACCGCTGCACCACCAGGTTAAGGACGTGAGCTACACAGGGCACATGGGTCAGTTGTCCCTGTCAGAGGGCGGAGAGGAGGTTGGTGCCATTGTCGCAAACCACCATTCCTGGCTTAAGCTGGCGTGGCGTCAACCACCTCTCGGCCTGCCCCTGCAGAGCTGACAAAACATCCGCCCCAGTGTGGCTCCTGTCCCCCAAACAAACCAGCGCAAGCACGGCATGGCATCGTTTTGCCTGCGTACTTGCGTAGCCCCTGGAACGCCTACGGAGCACCGCTGGTTCTGAGGACAGAGCACTGGAAGAGGCCATGGAGGAAGAAGAAGAGGAGGGGGTGGAGGAGAGAGGTGTGTCACAACCAATAGTAGCATTTTGGAGGCGTGGTGGCGGAACAACCTCCAACACTACTGCACCTTGTCCTGCATCCTTCCCAGCTGCCAGAAGAGTGACCCAATGGGCCATGAAAGACAGGTAACGTCCCTGTCCATGCCTGCTGGACCATGAGTCAGCGGTAATATGCACCTTACCGCTGACCGCCCTGTCCAGCGAGGCAAGGACATTGCCTTCCACATGCCGGTAGAGAGCCGGAATCGCCTTCCGTGAGAAAAAGTGGCGTTTGGGGACCTGCCACTGAGGAACCGCACATTGTACAAACTCACGGAAGGGGGCCGAGTCTACCAACTGAAAAGGCAGCAGTTGAAGTGCTAGCAATTTAGCCAAGCTAGCATTCAACCGCTGGGCATGTGGATGGCTGGGAGTAAACTTCTTCCGCCGGTCCAGCAGCTGGGGCAGGGACATTTGCCTGCTATAATCGGACGTGGGTGTACCACTAGCAGAGTTCCCGGAAGCACTTGGCTGTGACACACCTAATTCTACACCTTCATTCCTCTCAGAGCAGGTTTCAGAGAGGACTGAAGGTCTAGTGGGGTTGGAGATGCCAGCTGATGAGGAGCAAGGAGAGGTCCGCTTTGTTCTTTGGTGTGGGTCTTTGAGGTACGCTTGCCAACGAGCTGCATGGCAGGTCAACATATGTCTGGTCAAGCATGTGGTGCCCAAGCGGCTGATGTTTTGGCCACGTGAGATACGCTTGAGACATATGTTGCAAATAGCAGCGGTGCGATCTGATGCACTCGTCTCAAAAAAGGCCCACACCAAAGAACTTTTAGAATAACGCACAGAGGCAGCGCTCTGCACAGGCGGAGCTCTGCGGTGTGATTCAGTCGGTGTGCTGCCCCTAAGCTGGCCCCCGGAGGGCATCCTGCCTCGTTGGACATGTGCCTCCTCCTCCTCCTCCTCCTCCTCCTCCTCCCTCCTTCCAGGCACCCACGTGGAGTCAGTGCCCTCATCATCCCCTCCCTCTTCATCGCTGTAGCAAACCTGGCAGTATGCTGCAGCTTGTGGAACATGACTGCCAGATTGCTGTCCTTCTTGAGCATCCCCTCTCTCTGCACTCACGCTACTGCCTTCCTCTAGCTGAGTGTCAACATCAGAGCCCACAAAACACTGGGCATCCTCCTGGAGCATGTACCCAACACTGTGCTCAAAGAGTTCAGGAGACTCCTCAGGAGGACGTGGTGGGTCTAGGGAAGGAGTCACTGATGATGACATTGAGAGGAGGGAAGACGATGCGTTGGCAGCTGCTTTGCTACTACCCTGAGACTGGGTGAGAGAGGATGAGGAGGATGAAGAGGGCTTGGTCATCCACTCTACCAAGTCGTTGGCATGTTGCGGTTCAACATGTCCAGCTGCCGAAAAGAAGGACAAGCATGTCCCATGGCCACGTGCTGATGACAATGCACCGCGTCCACGACCAGCACTGTTGTCTCTAGACACAGAGCCTGCTTGCCCTCTTTTATCGGCTCGCGCCTGTCTGCCTCTCCTTGCTGGCCTTCCAGACATGGTAATGGCCTGAAGGGAGTTGGGTAAAACAGCAGTTGGGTAGTTTATATTGTGCTGGAGGCACACAACACCCACTAACTCCTGCAGATGCCTTTTTTATAGAACACCAGAGATAAAGGAGTATATACAGATGTATACTGTGCTGTGCTGGAGGCACACACAACTTCCAATAACTCCTGTAGATGGCAATTGGGCTCAAATAGAGAACAGCTATGTAGGTGGATTATAGCGGTATGTACTGGGTACAGAGCACGCAGACAGCACGCACTATCTCCTAACACTACTGACTGCAAGCTCTATTATTAAAGATAGATCACTAGCTATATAGGTGAGGTGAATATCGCGGTGTATACTGCGGCCAGGGCACGCAGACAATAACCAGAAAACAGCAGAGATAAAGGGGTATATACAGATGTATACTGTGCTGTGCTGGAGGCACACAAAACTTCCAATAACTCCTGCAGATGGCAATTGGGCTTAAATAGAGAACAGCTATGTAGGTGGATTATAGCGGTATGTACTGGGTACAGAGCACGCAGACAGCACGCACTATCTCCTAACACTACTGACTGCAAGCTCTATTATTAAAGATAGATCACTAGCTATATAGGTGAGGTGAATATAGTGGTGTATACTGCGGTCAGGGCACAGACAATAACCACTACACAACAGCAAGATAGGAAATCAGCCAAAAACGATCGGTGTGTACTGTGTTAAAGGTACACAGAACACCCACTGCTTCAGATGCCAACACACTACACGAGGCCGCCTCAATGGTGGCCTTATATAGTGTGGGGCGTGCACTACACAGCCTGAGCTATGATTGGCCACAGGCATCCTGCCTGTGGCCAATCATGGCTCTCCTCGCTGCTGGCGCTGCGATTGGCCAAGCATGCGGGGTCACAGTGCATGCTTGGCCAATCATGAGCCAGCAATGCACTGCGCCATCGCAGTGCATTGTGGGCCGTGAGCGCCACGCGAATTTTGACGCGAACGGACCAAGTATTCGGATTTCGCCGAACAGACGAACAGCCAATGTTCGAGTCGAACGTACGTTCGACTCGAACACGAAGCTCATCCCTAGTAGGGACGCTTAGTTTTCAGCATGACGATAATAAGTAAATAAAGTAGATGTTGTTTGATTAACCAGTACTACCCTGTTATTCTTCTCTCGTGACCATCACCCCTAATACCCTCAGGCTCGCCTTCTAAGAATAACCGACGCCTAAATGACATCCCCCGAACATAATCGCCATTTTTATAACATTTTTGGTTCTGGCAACAGGCTAGACGGATTGCAATTGGATTTGATACTCCACATAACAAGTTTTAGACCACCGGTTTCCCTTAACAGAAGGCAGCGACCGTTGGCCTAACATTACATTCATATTTGCATTATTTTATCAATTTCACTTGCATATTTGACTTCATCCACAGCTGAGTTAACCCCACCGCAGTGGTACCTTTAGAGCGTGCAATAAGTTATATTTACCAACGCCGCTGACCTTACCTGGCAGCTGTACATAGGTAGTCCCTTTGCCCCTTCAGGGGCTCTAGGGGACTCCACAACGCCAGTTGTACCTTGGTTCGACGTTAGACAGTCGAAATCTTCCCAAACACCAAATCAGCTTTGCTTTATCTGCCTCCTGTTACCCGATATAGACGGAGGCAATCTCCAGAGTTAACGAGCTACGTTACTGTTGTTCACTTATATTTTGATTAAAGACAGTTACGCTCCCCACTGATACTCCTACTTTTCCTAATACTTAGCTTGAAAATGTCTTCTCGCCCGAATCCAACCGCCCCCCTCACGGCAAAAATTATTTCGCTTAATATTAAAGGCTTGAACATCCCGGAGAAACGGTCCAAACTCCTCCTCACAATGCACAGGAATAGAGCAGACATTATTTTCCTCGAAGAAACTCACTTCAAGACGAACTCAGTCCCGAAACTCCGTGATAACCGATACCCCATGGCCTTTCATGCAACATCCCCTTTAACAAAATCGAAAGGCGTATCTATATTGTTTCACAAAAACTGCCCCTTTCAACTCACCGACCAACTGATAGATGCTAACGGCAGATTTATTTTCCTTAAAGGTCAATATGCTGGCACGAAACTTACCCTGGTCAACGTATATGCCCCAAACACTCAGCAGGTTGTTTTTTTTAAGGATATAACGACTTCACTAATTTCCTTTCAGGAAGGGATTGTGATCCTAGGAGGGGATTTTAATGTCCCTCTTGTACCCATCCTTGATACGTCCTCCGGCACGTCCTCTCTCCCATACAGAGCCTTGAAGACTATCAACTCCTCTCTAACTACCGTCCTGCTTCACGATACCTGGCGCACTTTAAACCCCGACTGTAAAGACTATACATATTATTAAGCCCCCCACAATAGATATTCACGCATTGATTTCTTATTCCTGACGCAGAAGGATCTCCCGCTACTGCAAAAGGCCTCTATAGACCCGATGGTCCTTTCGGACCACCACCCAATCTCGATTACGCTACAATTCCCAGTGACCAAATCTTCTACTCCGATATGGAGACTCGACCCCTCACTACTCACCGACCCATCTGTTCTGACGGAACTCACTACCCAGCTGAAACATTTTTTTAACGAAAATAAAGCATCAGACACCTCCCCCTTGAATAATTGGGCATCGCACAAATGTGTCATTAGGGGAATACTAATAGCACTGGCGGCCAAACGCAACCGCGATAGGAAGAAGTTGTATACAGACCTCATAGCCCAAATTAGGAGACTTGAGTCGGCCCACAAGCACTCCCAAGCTATAGCTACACTTCAGGAACTTACGGCAGCTCGCGCGAAACTCCTAGAACTTCTAGATAAACAAACCAAACGTAAATATATCCTTTACAAAAAATCATTTTACGAATATGGCAACAAAACTAGCAAGCTGCTGGCTAGAGCGATTCAAACTAGAAGGGCTTCCAATACTATCCATTCTCTAACTGCCACGAACGGAAAACGAATGCATAAATCTGAAGATATTGCCAATCAATTCGTTCAATATTACACCAAACTCTATAACCTCTCCCCAACGGCCCCGACTGATGACCAATCAGCATTAAGACGAGATAAAATTAAGGAATTCCTACACCAATATAGCCCCACTCCCATCTCAGATGTCACTGCTCAAGACTTAGACTCCCCCTTAACGATGGAAGAAATTGCTGCTGCACTTAAGCAGCTCAAACCGGGTAAGAGCCCAGGCCCTGATGGCCTCACAGTGGCCTATTACAAAACTTTTGCAGACATCCTTTTGCCACACTTTCTTATGGCATTTCGATCGCTCTCTGAACCCACTCCCCCCCCCCCCCCAGCGGAATTTTTGCAAGCACATATTACGGTCCTCCCAAAACCAGGCAAGGACCCCTTAGTAGTGACGAACTACAGACCTATCTCCCTATTAAATGTGGACCTTAAGTGGTACGCCAAAACATTGGCAAATAGACTTTTACCACTCTTACCTCAGCTCATCAGTCTTGACCAGGTCGGGTTCATACCTGGTAGGGAGGCAAGAGACAATACCCTTAAAGCGCTAAATGTCGGCCATTGGCTTTCAGTCTCTAAGACGCCTGGTTTTATGCTGTCACTGGATGCGGAGAAGGTGTTCGACAGAGTGGCCTGGGACTATATGTCTGAAGTACTTACAGCTATACATTTACCCCCCAGATTGTTGAATTCGATACTAGCTCTTTACTCAGTCCCAACTGCAAAGGTTAGGGTGAATGTCCACCTGTCGGACGCCTTCTCCATATCGAATGGTACACGCCAGGGGTGCCCTTTGTCTCCCTTGATTTTTATATTAACGTTAGAACCCCTCTTGAGAAGGCTCAGAGCTAACCCCAACATTAGAGGAATAGACATTAAGGACCGCACGTACAAGGTTGCAGCGTTTGCGGACGATATTCTCCTCTTCCTGTCTGCCCCCCTAACTACTATTCCCAACCTGCTACAAGACTTCACCGACTTTAGGACTCTCAAATTTACAGATAAACTTTGACAAATCCAGTGCCCTAAATATCTCCTTACCCAAACCATTATGCTCTCTATGCCGTACCAACTTCCCTTTCCAGTGGAAAGATAAAGCGATTACATACTTAGGAATTCAACTTCCAGCTTCCTTATCAGACCTGTACACCTTAAACTATGCCCCTTTGCTGAAGAAGATTAGTTCTGATCTACAGAAGTGGTCCCCAGAGCGATTTTCCTGGTTTGGCAGAATTGCCATAATCAAGATGAATATTCTCCTACGTATCCTGTATCTAATGCAGACTATCCCGATAAAACTCCCTCCTAACTTCTTTTCCACATATCGCAAATTATGTACACAATTCATATGGAACAAAAGCCGCCCCCGCCTAAACTTCCCTAAATTAACTATACCAAAACTAAAGGGAGGAACTGGCCTCCCGGATATCCGCAAATACCAGGTTGCTTGCCACCTTACTCGGATAATCGATTGGCATATTCATGCCCCACTTAAAGACTGGGTTCGTCTTGAACAAGCCCTCTCTCCCGATCCATTGACCTCTCTTCCATGGCTCAACTACACATACCAGTCTCGAGCATATAAGACCCACCCTCTGATAGCTCCAACGCTACACTCTTTTCATTGGGCTAGTAATCACCACAATATTTCCTCCGTTAGTGGTCCAATGACTCCTCTTAGAGGAAACCCAGATTTTGCCCCAGGCACACATCCGTCCTTTCCGATGACGGGATGGCCGTATACTACAGTTAGAGCAACACATTTTTTCCGTAATGATACACTCCTCTCCAGGGAGGATTTGGCATCCCTTACATCGCAAGAGACCTTTCCTCTATGGGCATACCTGCAGATCCGTCATTTTCTACTTAACCACAAACTCAGACCACATTGGTCCAGAGCTTTGACTACCTTTGAAGAGCTATGCTCCAAGGAAGAACCCCAGCGCCATTTAATCTCATGCACTTATCCTCTACTATTTCACGATTGTGATAAGCTAAACCTCCAAACGCGACAAAAGTGGTCTAACGACCTCCAAGTGGAAGTTTCTGATACAGGCTGGGATAATATTTACAGGTTTGTCCATAAAGGATCGGTCAACGCTAACACACAAGAGACTGCCTTTAAAATAGCCTCCAGATGGTACCTTATGCCCCATAAACTCCACCTAATTAACCCCTCCAATTCCCAGACGTGCTGGAGATGCAACACGGCAGTAGGAACATTCATTCATATTTGGTGGACATGCCCCATCCTACAAACATACTGGTCGGAAGTGCACAAGACGATAGCAGAGGTCACTACTTACCAATTGGATAAGACTCCGGCCCAATTCTTACTACATCACTCAGATAAGCCCACCCGCTCTTACTATAAGTCTCTGGCCATGCACATGGTTAATGCTGCCAGAACATGCATCCCATGCAAATGGCGCTCACCCGACCCCCCATTACTCCGGGACTGGTTTAACCACATTAACGCAATTATGACAATGGAAGACCTGATCCACCAAGCAAATGATACTCCTTCGAAATTCACGACCACATGGGCTTGTTGGATTCATTTTAAGACCACAGATTCATATAAGCGACTCATGCAGGTTTGACTGCATTGAATAAGGAGCGGGCCCCTTTCACGAGGTTATACCCCTTGAATAGGAGACATTTCTCACCGTAGATTTTTAGCGTTCTCTGGACCATATTCAATAATGATTTTAGCAAGCTCACCTGCATACTCTACAAATATCTGTAACTCTACGATCTCTCCACACCGAGAGATCACCATCTCCATTAGTCGTTAATCCCCTCTGTCTACACTTATAACACATAGCTTGGCAGATACAATTACTACACCCAAAACGAACACTGAGAATCTGTAGACCATCTTTGGTGTCTGGGAAGCGAGATAGCCTGCCATATTATGGTTTATATTGTTTTATCATATCTTATCTTACTGTATTGTGCCTCTTTAGGAGTCACATAGTATCTTTAAGGTTACCAATTGTTTGTTAGCGGCTGCGTCCGCCTGTATCTTATAACAAATGTAACCGAACCAATGGCTAATGACTATGTACTGTTTTGTTCACCTGTTTCGGTATATAAATTTCAATAAAATGTTAAAAAAAAAAAAAAAAAAAAAAAAAAAAGCAGATGGACCCCCACGTGACATCATAGCAAAGTTCCATTTTAATATCAGGAAGGAACAACTCTTAATTGCAGCCAGAGAGAAAGACAACCTAACCTTCCAGGGTCACAATTTTCATTTTTTGCTGATCTCTCTTAAGTAACCATTTCTAAAAGACGTGCCATGAAACCACAATTAATGGAATTACAATGTTACAACATCACATACCAATGGGGTTTGCCATTCTCCATTCGCTTCAATTACAAAAAGGTACCAGACACATCTGTAGATCACCAAACAAACTTCAACAAACTTTACTTGACCTTAAATTGATTGATGGAACATCTGCAGCTACAACCTCACATAGAAGAACAGCATCCACCTCTTCCCTACCTAACTCATCCCATGCAATGGGGAAAAATGGGAATCATCATACACATAAAAGGGGCCGCTATGTTTCCCCTCCACAAGGCCAAGAAGATCCAATGGACTGACAGGCTATTCTTTGAGGAACACAATTATAAGCTAACATCGGAGATACGTTCCTAGAAGAACTATAGCATATTGTACTCATTAAATATGCCAATTTGACCAAATTTTGCAGCCTGTATTTATATCCCAATGGATAGAATACAATATGGGTCAGGGGAAATCCCCTACTAAGGTTACATCTGAATATGCTGAGCACAATCATATGGGAACACCATTCTCATCAATTCTGTATCTATCTCCAAAATAAGAAACAAAGTTTATTTTTCTCTTTACCTAAATAGAATGGATAAAAGTATCTCTCCTCATTTATTACTTGGAACCTTGAGTCTTATAATATTACCATTAAACAAATAAGGAGACTCAGTCATGGCTGAAATTATACAATTTTATCTCTATGGTTGATGTGTTTATATAGGCTTTAGAAACAAAATTTTAGAGAAGTCTATGTTCTTGATAAAAGACATATCTCATTTACATTTTTTAGACTAGTCTTTTCTTGATGACTTTTTTAAGTATTACAGGAATTTATCTGTTTGTCTTCATTTTTAAGTTAAATTTTTCTTGAAAAACCTACTACAGAAAATAGATGATACTTTCATTAAGCCATATGGGCTATAAACATGCATCCTAGCGATGCAAAAAAAAAAAAAAAAATTCTGTTTCTTTTATGTCAATGTGGTTCTCCTATTCAGGGAAATTCTGTGTGCCTCACCTAGTCTTCTTCGAATCCCCTCCCTTAATATGGGGGACTCGACAAGGGTCTCTTGTCCCCTGTTGGGGGGTTTTACCCTTCACCACGGGTACATTTTGAATACCTCCATATTATATTATTAAGCTTAAGTAATGAAAACTTACCTGTCTTTTTCTTCTTTCCTAAACTAGATTACACTGGACCTTTCTTACTTTTTTCCCTTTTCAAGTCCGTGTGGGTTGAGTCGAGAAGTCGTCAAGTCAGAACAATGGGTTAGTGCTGCCTATTGACTCTGCTACCATGGCCCCCTTAAACATTTTATCCCTGAACGTACAGGGGCTCAATGTCCCGTAGAAATGTACTAAAGAGTTTAGGTCATTCCAGGCAAAAAAAGCGCACATTGTATGCCTGCAAGAGACTCATTTTACAGTAAATTCAACGCCTACATTTTTTAGTTCACCCTATCCACAAATATTCACTGCCTTGGCCAATACCAAACAATGTGGAACTCTCGTGGCTGGTCTCCTCCATTCACAATTCATTTGGAAATTAAGGATGCGGAAAGAAGGTATCTAATCCTCACAGGACACATTTTGGACACAGAAGTAACTGTGATTTCTTATTATGCACCAAACAGCCAATTCCATTCTTAGCACATCTATTACAAGTAGTTAATGCACATAGACTTGCAACAATCATAGTATGTGGCGATTCCAACCAGGTTCTCCTACCATTTCTGGACAAAACACCATATACGCCACCCCGTAACCACTCTAAAATGTCACTCTCTCAACTCCTTTCCAAACACAATCTAGTAGATTCATGGAGAGAGAATAATCAAACAAATATCAATTACACCTACTTTTCACACCCTCACCAAACATTCAGTTGTATTGACCAGATTTTCCTAACCACAGGAATGATACCTGAGATTCTCTCCTCAAATATAATCCCCATCCCATGGTCAGACCATAATGTAGCCCTAACCACCATTGTCCTTAACCATACCTAAAGCACAAGATAAAACATGGTATATACCAGAAATGTTACTTAAGCACCCTTTATATTGTCACAAAATTAAACATGCTCTATAAGAGAATTTTACACTCAACAAAAGTCCAGAAATTTCTCCAATAACATTGTGGGAAGCACATACCGTATATACTCGAGTATAGGCCGACCCGAATATAAGCCGAGGCCCCCAATTTACCCCCAAAAAAACTGGCAAACTTATTGACTCGTGTATAAGCCGAGGGTGAGACATGCCTGTCCATCCCTGTGTGTGTGTCCGTCCATCCCTGTGTGTCCGTCCATCCCTGTGTGTCCGTCCATCCATCCCTGTGTGTGTGTGTGTCCATCCATCCATCCATCCCTGTGTGTGTGTGTCTCCATCCATCCCTGTGTGTGTGTGTCTCCATCCATCCATCCCTGTGTGTGTGTGTCTCCATCCATCCATCCATCCCTGTGTGTGTGTGTGTCTCCATCCGTGTGTGTGTGTGTGTGTGTGTGTGTGTGTGTGTGTGTGTGTGTGTGTGTGTGTGTGTGTGTCCAGCCTACCTGTGTCCCGAGCCTTTGTCCCGAGCCTCCGTCCCGTGCCTTGCCTCCTTGCCTCCGTCCCGTGCCGTGCCTTGCCGCCATGCCTTGCCTCCGTCCCGTCCCGTCCCGTCCCGTCCCGTGCCGTGCCTTGCCTTGCCTCCGTCCCGTGCCCTCTTCGTCGGCGCCTCGGCGGCCATTGTAAAATTCAAAAGCTGCGCCGCCGCCTTCGCCTGTGATAGGCGGAACACTGAATTTCCCAGCAGCCTGTGTTCCGCCTATCACGGACATCGTATCATCCTCGTCCGTAGTACGAGGATGATACGATGTCCGTGATAGGCGGAACACAGGCTGCTGGGAAATTCAGTGTTCCGCCTATCACAGGCGAAGGCGGAGCCGGAGGCGCGGCTTTTGAATTATAGAATGGCCGCTGTCTGTCTGCTCGACACGCTGATCGAGCGGGCAGACAGCGATGACTCGAGTATAAGCCGAGGGGGGCACTTTCAGCCTCAAAAAAGAGGCTGAAAATCTCGGCTTATACTCGAGTATATACGGTAAACCGATCCTGAGAGGAACACTATAGCAGAAATCTTGCATGGAAATTAGAAACACAATTTAACTCCTGTTTCTTGGCTTTCCAAAGCAATCCTAATCTAACTACTAAAATAATTTAGAGAAGGCATGCTTGGAATATGATCTTTTTCTTACGGAATCATCTGATAAATTATTGCATTGTTCCAGGCATGTCTTCTTGATGAAATCTAACAAACCAGACACATATCTGGCAAGGGCACTTAGATCAATAAATAATTAATTTAAACCAATTAGGTTAAAACTATCTAAAAACATATATACAAGCAACCCCCTTAAAAATTGTTCACAAATTTTGTTCTCACTTAAATGCACTATACACAGAATCAAATACATTAATTCAAATGAAGCAGATTCCTTCTTCTCACAAATTAACCTATCTGAACTAACTGTTTTGCAAAAAGCACAACTTGAGATGCCTATCACGGCAGAGGAAGTAGCAAAGGTCATCAAAGAGTTGAAAACTAATAAAAGACCAGGACCAGGTGGTTATTCTGCACTATACTACAGCACCTTTTCAGACTATTTCCCCTACATTGGTAGAGACATTCAATGATTTATTCAAAAATAGATCATTTAGACATGAATCCTTAATGACAATCGTATGTATGATTCCCAAACCCCATTCCGATGATACTTCTTATACTAACTACCAACCTATTTCAATGCTAAATCTTGATCAAAATTCTCGCAAAAATCTTAGCATCCTGTCTTAGTAGATTGATTGGCACACTTATAAATTGTGATCAAGTTGGCTTTATGCCAACATGACAAGCAGGAGATAATGTACGCCGAGCAGTCTTTTTAGTGCAAATTGCCAAAGCGCGTCGCATTCCCTCCTGCTTTCTCTCACTTGATGTTCAAAAGGCTTTTGAGTCTATATCCTGGATCTATCTGCAATATACATGGGATTTTGGCCCAAATTTCACAAACTGGATCAGGGCACTATATAATAAACCTAAAGCATTTGTTAAATATGCAGGTAATAAATCTGATATCTTTAATATTGAAAGTGCCACTAGACAGGAGTGTCCACTTTCACCCCTGTTATTTGCACTTCTTATAGAACCACTTGCTCAATGGATGAGATCAGATCCCACCATAACGGGAATTGAAGTTCGGGTATTTCAGCACAAAATTTGTCTATTCGTGGACAATATCCTCCTATTTCTTTCATCGCCACAAGTATCAGGCCCCAACTTATGCCAATACTTGATGACTTTGCTGCCTTCTCTGGCCTTTTCATTAATCTGAAGAAATGTGTAGCACTAAATATATCTTTCAAATTTGGAACTAAGCTGAGCTAAGGTAGGTCTTCCCTTTACTTGGGCAGATAAATCTATTCCATATCTAGGAATACACCTCACTGCATCACTTTTTAATCTTTTTTCAGCTAATTACCCTCCAATGTTAAAAAATATAACAAATATGCTGAAATCTTGGAACCACCTTCCTTTATCATCGTTCGGAAGAATCAAAACATTAACCCAAATTATTATACATATTTAGAGTTTTACCAGTTCCAATTCCTGCCTATTACCTGAGAATTATACAGAAAAAGGCAAATATATTTATATAGGGTTCCTCTAGACCACGTACACAACATCACACACTTTACCTCCCTAAATTGAATAAAGGTCTAGGTTGTCCTAATTTTGCATCTTATTATAGAGCAGCACATATAGCATCATTAACTAAATATCATGCACTACAAGAATCCCCTCTATGGGTATCGATTGAAGCAGCTGAATGTGATCTCTTGTCAATAGAAAATCTGATTTGGCTTTCAGCGAGGGATCATAGAGGGTTATGTAACCCAATTACAAAACATTTTGTTTCCCTATGCGACAGATACAAATTCAGAAATCAGTTGCAATCATTACATAATCCTCTACTATCTTTTTATAAAAACCCTGCATTTTACCCAGCATGGGTCTCTCCTAGATCTTTCAGAGCATGGGCTAGACATGATATGCTAAATATGCACAAATTTGTGAATTCATCGTCCTTTATCCCTTTCCCAACCCTTTGTGATAATTATGGACTACCTCAATCAGAACTATTTAGGTACCTCCAGATCAAAAATATCTTTATGCCTCTTTTAACCACAGACTGTTCACTGACTCAATTAACTAACTTAGGGGCATAATCTTGACCTTATATGTTCAATTGTTAGCCAAACCTGAAACAGAGAAACCAGCTTACGTCCAGAAATGGGAGGTGGACTTAGAACGAACACTGGAAACCACAGAATGGAAACAAGTCTGCTCAACAACCAAAACAGCCTCTCCCAATATATTAGCGGTAGAGGCGAATTATAAAGTACTAATAAGATGGTAGATTTTACTGGCTAGAATGGCAAAAAATGTGTATAACAACTCAGCAGACTGTTACCGTGGATGCGCTGAGTTAGGAACACATTTCCATATTTGGTGGTCATGTCCCAAAGCTCAAATTTATTGGAATGAGATCTTTACTATATCATCTAAAACATTAGGAATATCCATCACCCCAGGTCCTACAATGGCTCTCATCAATCGAAAGCCAGAATTCCTAACACACACCCAATTTACATTAAATTATTCATTTATTCACTGCAGTGAAACATCATTTATTCACTGCAGTGAAACAAACTAGCAAGAGCCCGGAGATCTCCTTCATTGATTGTGGATGAGGTAGTGAATACGATTATCAAATTTGAAAAAGCCTGGCATCCGTGGATAATAAATTATTTATCATCAAATTTTAACAAATAAGTTCTATTACCATGGTAGCTGACCCGGTGGGTAAGTGGATACATTATATGGATTCTGGGGGATATGGTGGCCCTCGACTCGACCCTGCGGACTTCTCTTCTTCCTTTCCTAGTTTCTCCTCTTCCCATCTTTCCTTTCTGCTTCCTATTATGAGTTTGAAACTCTTACTTACTACAGAATATAATTCCTCTAACAAACCATACCATTAGTATGCTCTATTGTTACAGTAGTAAATATATAATTTACATATATATATTATGTACTTAATCTATTGTCAAATACTCTATTGCATGTACAATAAAATCTTTTTGACAAGGAAAGAAATATCCTTTCCCTCTGTCTATTGTTTACAGCATTGCTTTGTCCCAGCTCCCAGCAACTCGGCCAACTATTTGACTGTTCAGTCAATATCAAGTACTCATTAGAATGCCCCCACAGCTTACCAAGAATTTATGGATGTTTTTGATAAGAAAAAAAGCAGACAGACAATCTTCCACCCCATCAAGTTTATGACTGTCCAATCAAACTGTTATCAGGAACTGAGATTCAGTTTTGCCGGATATTCCCTCTATCAAAAATCGAGTTGGAGGCCTTACGAGAATATGCTGTATCAATGAAAACCTTAAAGGGTTCATCCACCCTTTTTCTTCCCCAGCTGGAGCTGGTATATTCTTCATTGAGAAGAAAGATGGTACTCTCAGACCTTGTGTGGAATTTAGAGATCTTAATAAGATAACAATAAACTTCCGGTTCCGGCACCGCATGGAGTAGCTGTCCTCCCTCACAGCTCCCACACACCGGCCTCTGAAATCGGCATTTCCAACTGCGATTTCGTCTGCAAAACCGACCGGCAGCCTCCCCCACCCCACCGGCTCCACGATGGACCGGTTCGCCACAAATCGAGGCCCCGGATTTGGCCTACTCAACTATGGCCTGCGCGGCCCCTCCAGAGGAGACAGCACTCAATATGGAGGTAGGCGAACACACACCAGGCCAGACGGCATTAAGGGACACACCAGCCCCACAGTCTCCTGCCGGTCCATGTCTGGCTGGCTCCGTTTCACCCCTCCACATGCTGCAATCCCTGCTACCTCCACCATTACAGGACTGTAACACAGAACTATTGGCACAGGCTGTGGCTGCTCTCCTCTCCCCTATGATTGCTGCCTCAGTGGAAAAATCCATCAGTACAGGCATGCAGAAATTTCAAGCCCAATTAGGGGAGCACACTTCTAGATTGAATGAAGCTGAAAATCGCATCTCCAATTTAGACGAAGAACTCTATCAGACACAGTCCCTGGAACAGGCCCAGGACAGAACCAATACATATATTCTGGAAAAGCTCGATGACCTCGAAAATAGGTCCAGGAGGAGCAACCTGCGATTTGTAGGAATTCCTGAATCGCTTCCCCAATCTACCTTGTCAGAACTCTGCTCGCGCCGCATTCCTGAGGCTCTCGGTCTCGGGGGGCTCTTTACAGTGGAACGCGCACACCGTGTGGGAGCTTTCAACTCGGAACGCAAATCTCCACGCCCAATAATAGCTAAATACCTCAATTACTCAGACAAAGCCTCCATTCTGCAACAGTACCGACAATCCAGGTCTCTTCAGGTAGATGGGGCCAAAGTCTTAATCTTTGCTGACTACTCGGTGGATGTTTCCAAGAAACGAAAGGCCTTCCAACATATCTGCGCGGAACTCCACCAACGACAACTGAAATTCACTCTGGCATTCCTGGCGGTTCTGCGGATCAAAGCGCCCAACGGCGAACAACTTTCGTTTCACGACCCTGATGAGGCAACCCGCTTCATAAAATCATTACGCTCGGGCCCTCATCTCAGCCCCACACCCAAGGCAGCTCCAGTCAACCGAGCCCTGGACCAAAGAAGCCCACGGAAAGACTCTCCCAAGCGCTTCAGGGCTGCGGGCCCGGCTCAGCACGCTCAAACCTCACGTTGAAGGGCTTTCATACCCTGCAGGCTCTCTCATTTCTCTCCCGGAACTTAGGCCCTACTCGAACCCTTGATGAAGTGACCTGGATGAAGTGACCCGTTCTGAACCGTTCCCCTCCTGGGCCGTTCACACTTCTCAGGTAGTATCGGAAAAGGGTAAAGTAAGGACTCTTTGAGCCATCCCACTCTGTACTTTGTTCTCCTATGCAATGTATAATACTGTTCCTCATCTCAGATGAATGTTTCTTGTTTTTTTTTCTTTTACTGTTCCCATTTACTATTACTTGAATTGTTGTTTACAAGTTTACAACTGCTTTTCCCCTAGGGCAGTGATGGCGAACCTTGGCACCCCAGATGTTTTGGAACTACATTTCCCATGATGCTCCACTACACTGCAGAGTGCTAGAGCATCATGGGAAATGTAGTTCCAAAACATCTGGGGTGCCAAGGTTCGCCATCACTGCCCTAGGGTATCATATGTGCAGATCGTCTTGCGCACCCTGGACCCGGCATGGATTGATGGCATACCCCCATTCCCCTTTTGTAGGGTGGTAGTACCTGCATCAAACATGGGGCTTGGTTATGGGAGCTGATCTGCACAGTGACCCCCATGCGGAAAAAAGTGAAGTTGGTGATTGTTTATGTTAACTTCCTTTATGTATGCACCTGGCATTCACACCCCCCCCCCCCCTTCCTACTCCACCTCCTCCTCCTCCTCCCCCCTAAGCCTGCTCACCAGCAGTCTTCACTCACTGATATCACTCAAAAGGGCATGTCGGCCCTCCATGATTTACCGTCCTCACTTTTACAGCTTTCTAGGCTGAACAGACTAATGATACTAATACGTGCCTGTTATGTCCCCTTTAACGCTCCATTATGCTTCAGATAGTCTCATGGAATGTGAAAGGGCTTCGTTCCCTCTCCAAAAGGTTGAAGGTACTGAGGCACCTTAAAAGGCTTAAAACAGACATAGTGTTGCTACAGCAAACCCATCTCTCTTCAGCCGACTTTGTCCGGATGAAGAAGCTATGGGTGAGTGATGTAGTTGGCTCGGAGGCCGTTGGCCGTAAGGCGGGAGTACTTATCCTCATCAACAAGACTCTTCCCTGTAAGATCTTATCTACAGACTCAGATCAACAGGGCAGACTCCTCTCTATCAGGATCAGAATAGGGTCCAAAGAGCTCGCAATATCTAATGTATACGCTCCTAATAATCCTACAAAGCAATTCTTTAGCACGTTAACTAGCTGGCTCCTGCGTTCCCCCCACCTTCCACAAATAGTAGGGGGCGATTTCAACTCCACTTTCCACCTACACGATGATAGGTCCTCGTCTCCGCACTTAGCCATACCCCCAGCCCCTAACAACCCCATGAGCCTTGCGTCGACCATGGGTTCCCTCCACCTTCATGACATTTGGCGACTACACCACCCAACCGACCGGGAGTTCTCTTTTTACTCCCACCCGCACAATGTCTTCACTAGAATCGACTACTTCTTCTGTACAAACGACCTGATACCCATACTCCCTGGAGCTGACATCCATGACATAGCTATATCGGACCATGCACCCATCTCGGTGACCCTAGAGAACCCAGATGTACACCCCAACCCCAAAATATGGCGTTTTCCGTTCTACCTTCAACACAACACAGATTTCCAATCATATATGGAGAAAGAGTGGGCAATTTACACACAAACTAATGCGATGCACACCGATAACCCAAACTTGTTTTGGGATGCTGGCAAAGCGTTCCTCAGGGGACGCATTATCTCCTATGCATCCTCATTTAAAAAAACACGCCCTCCTTAACTACAAGACTTCCAGTTCCAGATTACACCAAGCCCAACGAGCACTCTACACCAATGACTCTCCCGAAAATTGGACAGCTTGGCATTTAGCCAAACAGTCTTTTGACACATGGGCTGAAACCTCAGAAACCACCAAAAAAACATATTTTGATGCTACTTTACATAAATTTGGCAACAAGGCTGGCAAACTCCTTGCCAGACTTTGCAAAGGTCCCTACCGCCCAACGGTCATTCCATCCATACGCCACTCAGACGGTCATGTTACAACCACCCAGAAGGGCGTAAACGCTGCTATGCTACGCTACTACTGTGCCCTCTACTCAGCAGACCCTATTGACCAGCACACGGCGCGCGACTTCCTCGGTAAAGTAGAGTTGACTCGAATATCCCCCGACCAACTCATTGCTCTAAATGCTCCCATCTCCCCTTCGGAAATATCCTCCATGGTTCGGACTCTAGCCTCTTCCAAAGCCCCCGGCCCTGATGGCCTAACAGGCGAATTTTACAAATCTTTAGGTCCCTTACTGACTCCGACTCTTACTAAAGTCTACCAACACATATGGTCCGGCGGCACCTATATACCTTCAGGCAACCAAGCGATTATCAAACTGCTAGAAAAAAAAAGGGAAGGACCCACAAGAACCTGCCAACCACCTGGCCAACATCATCCCCTCCCTGATTCATTCCGCCCAATCAGGTTTTGTCAAGGGCAGAACAGCAACCATTAATATCAGGAAGGTGATGATAGCACTGGAACACGCTAGATGCAACCCTAATAGCGACCTGGTCATTGTTACCCTTGATGCCCAAAAGGCTTTTGACAACGTTAACTTTGGCTGTCCATGGTTTTGGGCGAGATGGGCTTCTCTGGCCCCTTTCTTCACCTAATCAGCTCTATGTACACCTCCCCAGCAGCTAGGCTAGTTGCCGCAGGCCTCCTCTCTGAGGAATTTCGCCTGCATAAAGGAACCAGACAGGGCTGCCCTCTATCCCCTCTCCTTTTTAACATTGCTCTTGAGCCACTTTCCAGATACTTATCAAGCGTAGCCCCTTTGCATGGGATCAAAATAGATTCGCACGAACTAAGAACGTCTCTCTTTGCAGATGATGTTCTTATTTTCTCTGCCAACCCGACTGCTGACATGCCCACGATCAAAGATACTTTTGACCGATTCAGAAAATGCTCGGGATTACGTATAAATTACTCCAAAAGTGAGAAACTCCCTTTAGGCTTCCGCCCACATCCAACATGGGCACAACACTCCATTTTCACAATAGCAAAATCACATATTACATACCTGGGTATTAAAATTGGGAAACTTCCTTCTTCTCTCTACCACCTGAATTATCCTCCCCTCTTTGCCAAAATTATGCATAAATTTGACAACTGGATGGATCTGCCTCTTTCGCTTCTAGGAAGGTGTCACTTAGTTAAAATGGTCAGTTTCGCACGCCTGCTATACCCTCTTCAGACGGTCCCTCTACTTCTTCGGCACAAGGACATCAAACTCCTGAACGCTGCAATTTCCAAATTTCTATGGCGAAACAAGAGACCATGCATAGCATTTACCAAACTCCACCTTCCTAGAACCGAGGGAGGTATTAGTCTCCCTAATCTAAGAACCTATAACTTAGCATGTCTGTTGAGGGTAGGCATGGACTGGATAACACAAAAGTCACGTTGCTCAAACTATCAACTGGAGGCTGAAGTGACACGTCCCTATTCCCTAACAGCCCTTCTCCACTGTCAGTGGAAAAGTCTCGAGCCGACTCTCCAACACAATCTTTTGCTGAGAGATACAGCTATCGCCTGGAGAGAGGCCAGAAAAGGTCTCAAACTGTCTCCTTTAATGTCAAGACACCTCCCGATACAGGGTCATCCAAACTTTACCCCGGGTCTGGACCACCATCCTTATGACACATGGCGACAAAAGGGCCTTACTAACTTCTCCTCCTTATGCGACTTGGACTCTGGTCGTGCATTATCTTTCCGGTACTTGGCCCAAAAATACTCCTTGCCGGATTCCTCTGCCTTTCACCACGGCCAATGCCTCAGTTTGCTACAGAAATCCTGCAGGGTAGAGCACTCAAGGTTCAAATCTTCTTTCATTGAAACGCTTCTCCATAAAGACTCCTACAAAATCTCTGACATCTACAAACCTTTACTTCTTAAAACAACGCCTCCTCTGATTTCATCCTCAGTCTCCAACTGGGCGAAAGACTTTTCGGAGGACGACATAGTGGAAAAGATTCTGTACGGCCTCAACTCGGTGTATAACCTAATCCCAAATGAATCCTGGAGGGAAACCCAGTTAAAAATTTCCCACCGAGCACACATACCGTTTTTACCATCAGGGACACTACATAAATCTCCTGCTTCATTGTGCCCTCTCTGCCAACACTCAAGACCTCCCCTTGCCCACCCCTACTGGTCCTGCTTGGTCATTTCTTCGTTCTGGGATCAAATATTAGCCTTCATCTTCGAAATCACACTCCTGAAGCTTCCTAAAGATCCTTTACTCCTTATCTTTGGGTACTGGGACCCCCAACTACTCCCATGGTCAACTACTTCCTCACCCCTGGGCAAGAAATGGGCCCTGATTTGCCTGTTACTTGCTAGGAGAGCCATTCTAGCCAATTGGACCTCCACTGCCACACCCTCAGTTTCTCAAGTCAATAGAGACCTTATGCTCCTTCTTTTCGGGGACAAACTTAACACAAATCTACACCAACCTAAAGCCACACAGCGTTTCCATAGAAGATGGGACCTGTACATTGCCTCCAAACTCACTCTTCAGGAACGAACCCACCTTGAAGAACATTCTTTCATTCGCAAGGACCCCCTGCTACCAGCGAACTTTACTACATCCTGAAACCTTAGTTTACAGTTTACAAAACAGCGCACTTTCTTTTCTTCAAACCCCCATCACCGGTCAAGTTCCCCCCTCATGTACGGACTGCTATACCTGACTCAGCGAGTTCCATCCCCCCCCCCCCCTCCCTCTAGTTGTCTGTTTTATCTTTATGCATGCTTCATATTTGACTTTGGCTCCCCTGGAGGATACCAAGGTGCCATATTATTCTCAGATCCATCCAGTTGAGGCCACCCCCTTGCTCCTTCTTTTGAGGGAGAATGGTGTGGCTTCCATTTCCTGCAAAGAGTACTGTGTTCACAATACATTTCATGTCATGCAACTGCTTTTATACGACTTACACTTCCTCTTCAAAAATGTATTTGTCCCTACTACGGTATATTCTTTGTCATGTACCATTCTTTTCAATAAATTTTTTTTGAAAAAAAAAATAAAAAAAATAAGATCACCATTAAAAATCTTTACCCGCTCCCTCTTGTCCCAGGACTCTTCCAGAGATTCCGAACTGCTTGGATCTTTACTAAGCTGGATCTACATGGAGCCTACAATCTTGTTCGAATTCAAGAGTGAGATGAGTGGAAGACGGATTTCAGATCACGGTTTGATCATTTTGAATACCTTGTTATGCCATTTGGAATATGCAATGCACCAGCTACCTTCCAACACCCGGTAAACAATATCTTTATAGAATTACTTGACAACTTTGTCATCCTCTATCTAGTTGACATCTGCCAAGGCAGAAAAATGCAACTTTGAGAAAACAGTCATACAGTTTTTGCCCATTACCCAGTTGATTCACCAGCAGTTCCGGTTTCAGTGGACTCAAGAGGTGCAAATAGCCTTTGCGAAATTGAAAACCTCTGCTCAAATACTACAACACCCAGACCTGGCTTTGCCCTATGTATTGGAGGTAGATGCCTTGGAGATAGGTACAGGAGAAATCTTGTCCCAACACCAAGGACATAAGGCTCTCCTCCAACATGTAACCTTTGCCTCTAGGAAAAGATGACTCCATAGAGGAATTATGACGTGGGCAACCAGGAATTATTGGCCATCAAATTTTCAATGGAGGAATGGAGGTATTTGCTGGAGATTTTCACGGATCATAAGAACCTGGAGTACCTCAGAACAGCGAAATGTCTAAGACCCCGACAAGCTTGATGGGCACTATTTTTTCTCCAGGTTCAACTTTCATATTTCTTACCGACCAGACTCCAAGAATGGGAAAGCTGACGCCCTTTCCTGAATGTTTCCAGATGTCCCTGTGACAACTGAGCCCAGTACCATTTTATCTGCACAAACTTTTTGCTTATCCAACCTGATCTGAAGACAGCAAATCAGACAAGCCTCCAGCCAGTGCACTGAACCTGAAGTCTCCTCCAGGAAGAATCAAGATTTTCAATCCTCAACAAGTGAGACTCCAAGTCTTAAGAACCTTCCATGACCACAAGCTTGCAGGTCATTTCGGGTTATAGAAAACTTCGGGCCTTATATAGCGCTCCTTTTGGTGGTCCAGTTGGAAGCAAGATTGTAAGAATTACAGGGAGTCCCCGAGTTACGATCCTCTGACTTGTGAACAACTCCTACTTATGAATGGCAGATGGCGCTGGCGGGCACATCGGAAAACAACATTGGAAAACAGCGGAAAACATTGAAAAATTTGGTCGAAAACCATCAGAAACACCGTTCTGCGCATGTGCATCCGGATTACGAACAAATCTGACTTCAGAACAAACAGGCAGTCCCTAACCTATTCCTAACTTGAGGACCTGTATGTCAGTTCCTGTACCACGTGGCAACGCAACAAAGGGTCCAATGCCAAGTCCTGGGGTCTTACGGCATTTGCCCATTCCAGAACAGCCCTGGAGGAAGATCTCCATGGACTTTATTGTTGACTTACCTCCTTCCGAGGGATTGACTACCATCCTGGTGGTAGTGGAGCGCAATTTAAAGATAGCACATTTTTTACCAATGGTTGGCACACCCTCTGCCTCAGACACAGCAAATATTTTTTATCAAAGAATTGATTAGATTGCATGGGGTTCCCAACAACATTGTTTTCCGACAGAGGAGTACAATTTACTTCCAGGTTTTGGAGAGATCTTTGCAAATCCTTGGCAATAGAACTATCACTTTTTTTTTTTAAATGTATATTTATTGAGAAAAAGTTTTCATTTGCAGAACAAAAATAATACTGCTTCCAATACATACAAACAAAATTAACATTGCAAATGTAACAGCAAAAACCGCTGCAGGCGGGATATCAAATGTTGGTATCTTGAGATAAAACATTGGGGGGGAAGGAAAAAGGATACACCACAGGTCTGCAAATAAAGATGCATAAGTAAACCAAATGCCGTAAATCATACAGGGGATGCAGGGATAGGATCCCGGGGGAAAGCCTTGGGGAGGTTTTCCTGGGGTTCACATCTATACATTAGGGTGGTGCCTCAGGGTTCAGTATGGAGTTGTCCCATCTATCCCATATTTTAAAAAATTTAGGTAGGGAGTCCTGTGCCAAGGCAGTCATATGTTCCATTCTGCGTATGTTTGCCATCGTGGATATCAACTGTGAGTGAGTGGGTGGGGAGGAGGACAGCCAAAGAGCAGGAATCACTCTCTTGGCAGCTAGAAGGACATATGCTGTCAGCTTCTTAGCGCTTTTAGATAGTGTCGCCACAGGCAAGCCCAATAAATAATGCCTAGGATCCAAAGGGATATCAACCCCCAGCACAGTATGGAGCAGGGATTGGACCATAGACCAAAAGGGTACAATCATAGGGCAACTCCAAAAAATATGATGAGTGCCCTCATGTCGCAGGCATCTCCAACACAGCTTAGATATAGAGGGGTCGTATTTATGCAACATTTCAGGAGTTTTGTACCAGAACATCAGTATCTTATAAGCTGTCTCTCTCTGCTCCACACACCTAGAGACTTTGGAGGTAGACATCCAGATATCCTGCCATTGAGAGATAGTTAAGGGAGTCTGTAAAACAGAGGCCCATCTCCTCATATAGAGGTGAGTTTCCGTGTTGGGGGTGGTTGAGTTATGAAGTATGCTATATATGGAGGATATTAGACCCTTCTGGCAAGGACCCTGGGAGCATAAGGTTTCAAAGGTACTAGGGTTGACCAAAGCCAGATCAGGGGATCTGGAATGAAAATAGTGTTTGAATTGAAGATATGAGAAAAGAAGTTGGTTCGGGATATCATACTTATTCTGAAGCTCTATAAAGGATATGAATTTACGGGATATCGGATGTACCAAGTGGCGAAGTTGGAAGATACCCGAACTAAACCAGGGGAACATATTCTTCAGGGAGAGGCTGTCTGGTAGGTCTGGGTTGAAAATAACATTCAGCAGAGGTGAGCATGGAGAAGAGAGAGAGAACCTCCTGTGACATTTTTTCCATATGGATAAAGAAAATAGCATCGGCCCAAGAAGTATGCGTCTAAGCTGAACTATAGAGGAGGGCAGGACTGACAACGCTCATCTCTAGTTCCGACCATCTACTGGTAGCGAAATACGACGACCAGGAGATAGCCGGCAGAAGGTGAGTCGCATAGAAATACTTCACTATATCAGGAGCTCCTAATCCCCCTTGGGATCGTGGAGCAAAGACCACGGTCTGGGCGATTCTGTGCATTTTATTTCCCCATATAAATTTGGTGAAGGCCCGTTGAATATTCCTAAGCTGGGCATGGGTATAGCAATTGGTAACGTTTCAAAGAGATATAAAAACTTAGGGAGTATGGCCATTTTTAGTACATTAATCCTACCCAGGAGGGATAACGGGCAAGTCGACCAGCTTCGGAGCAAGCTATGCCTTTCCGCAATCAGAGAAACAAAGTTAGCTTTGTATAAGGAATTATATGTAGCGGTTAAATTAATGCCAAGGTACTTGAGGGAGACAGGGCACCAATGGTAGGGGAATTCATTTTTTAAAGAAGCTAGAAGTGGGGGAGGGATGTGAATGGGGAGCGCTTCAGTTTTAGTCGTGTTGACCTTATATCCCGAGAGTCTACTGAATGCATCTAGAAGTGTATGAAGTTTGGGAAGGGAGATGTGGGGTTTCGTCAAGGTGAGGAGGATGTCATCGGCAAAAAGAGACAGCTTATAGTCCTTTAACCTGAGGGAGACGCCGCTTATGTCCGGGTCATCCCTTATAGCTGCGGCCAAGGGCTCAAGGCATAATATAAACAGCAGGGGGGAGAGAGGACATCCCTGTCTAGTACCATTACTATGCGTAAAGAGCGGGGACCTATAAGATGCCAGTTGGACCTGAGACGTGGGTAGCGAGTACAAGGCCTGCAGAGCTGACAGGAAAGAACCAGAAAATCCAAAACGCTGGAGTGTGGCAAACACATACGGCCATCCCAACCTGTCAAAAGCTTTTTGTGCGTCTAAACTTAAAATAATGGCAGGGCGGGATGTCTTGTCGAGCAGGTCTATGAGGTCGATGGTACGTCTAGTGTTGTCACCGGCTCGTCTACCCAGGACAAATCCCACCTGATCATTATGGACCAGGGCGGGAATCATCAAGGAAAGTCTATTAGCTAGAATTTTGGTAAAGATCTTATAATCGGAGTTAAGTAAAGCTATGGGTCTGTAATTGTCCGGTAGGGTAGGGGATTTACCCGGCTTCGGGATAACCGTTATGTGTGCATGTTGAAACTGGGAATGAGGTACTATTCCTTTCTGTAAAGAGGAAAAAAGATTTAGTAAATGAGGGCTAAGAGTCGGGAGGAAAGATTTATAATAGATGTAAGGAAGTCCGTCTGGGCCTGGGGATTTGTGGGATGGGAGTGCCTTTACTACCGCTGCCAATTCCTCTGGCGTGACGGCAGCGTTCAGGGTGTCCACCTGAGAAGAGGACAACATTGGCAATTTCAAAGAGGTACAAAAGTCATTAAAGTGTTCTTGAGAGAACACGTGATTGGGATCGGAGGTCAGGCAGTTATATAATTTTTTATAAAAAGCACCAAAAACTTTAGTCATCGTTAGGGGGCAGTAAGTCGGAGTGCCATCTGACTGCATAAGAAGATCAGGATAAGAGTGAAATGGGCGGGGTTTGAGCTTATTCACCAACATCCTATGAGGCTTATTGGCGAACTCGTAAAATTTCTGTTTTACCCAGAGTAGGGCTTTAGAGCATTTATGCATGTCCAGAGATTTTAACCTTTCGCGTAAGGAGGTCACTGTGCGAAGACGGGACACCGAAGGGGAGGATAAGAGCAGAGCCTCAGCTTTTTGCAATTGTGAAAGGATGTCAAGTCTCTGCGCAGCCGAGTCTCGCTTAAGGCGGGAGCCGGCAGAAATACATATTCCTCTGAAGAAGGCCTTGTGAGCCTCCCATAGGGTGGACACGTCCCGCACAGATCCTACGTTAAGTTGAAAAAAGTCAGTTAAACTTTGGGACAAATGAGCCTCAGTGACTGGGTCACGGAGAAGGAAATCATTAAGTCTCCAGTGGCAAGTCCGGGGTGTAGAAGTGGAGAGGGCGAGGTCAAGCTGAACCGAGGCATGATCCGACCATGTCATGGGGTTCAACTCCGCGGCTACTGCCGACGTCAGTAGAGGTGCCGTTACAAAAATATAATCCAATCTAGAGTACATCTTATGTGGGGGGGAATAGAAAGAAAATTGCCGATGTGTAGGGTGTTTAATCCTCCAAATGTCTAGAAGGTTATGGGACCTAATGAGTTTGCGAAACGCAGTGGATTGGCGTTCAGATTTACAGGAGGGGTTACCTGAAAATAGGGTTTGTCTATCCCTCCTAGCGGACATAGTCATGTTAAAGTCCCCGCCGATGATCATGAACGGCTGGGCATATGCGCCCAGTGTATCCAAGACCCCAGTGAGGAACTGAACCTGACCCGAGTTGGGGGCATAAATATTAATTATAGTAAGAGAGCGAGATAGGTAGTCACAGTCCAGGAGAATATATCTACCCTGCGGGTCAAGGAAAGAAGACTTCACCCGTAACGGACAGGTTTTTTTAATCAGTATCGCGACCCCGGCTTTACCAGAGGGGTCGGAGGCCACAAAAGAAACCGGAAAATGTTTGGCAGCAAATTTAAGAGAACCCCCTGGGCGGAAGTGAGTCTCCTGGACTAGGACCACATCTGCGTTGGAGGACTTGAACTCCTTCAGAGCCAACCAACGCTTATGAACAGAGCTCAAGCCCTTAACATTATAAGTAAGTACCCTCAAAGCCATTGTGCATTAAGTAATTGTAGCTTAAAGTACCCATAATTAACATACAGTAACCAAATATACCTGTACAGACCAAGGAAATACTGGAAATCGTGGTGTATCCTAGGGATGAAAAGCAAGTGAAAACATAAAATATCAACAATGCATCTAATGAGTGAGAAAGAAGGCATCCAAAATAAGCAAAAAATGAAAAAAAGGCCAAAAAAAGGCCTAAAAAATGGAAAAATAAACCATAGGTAGTAGAAAAAAGGCCTGGGGGGTAAAAACCAGGAGTCCGCAGCCGCGGAACAAAAGGAGGCACATCAGGGGTTCCAGCTCATCTGGAGAGACCCCGCCACCTTCCAGCAAAAGTTACAAGCAATAGGAACAATATACCATAGTCCCAGGCAACCAAAAATGGGGAGAAAAGAAAAGTCACAACCTATAACTAAGGGTGCGGACATCCCCTGTCAAGGGAAAAAAAAAAAGAAAAAAAAAAAAAAAAAAGGAAAAACATGGTGAAATAGGGGCCGAAGTCGAGTCCAACCAGACCCGGCATTTGAGATTTCTCTTCAAGGAGGCAATCTGGGATGCAAGTTACGCTGGGGAGTAGAGAAGGGTTTCTGCAATTTCTGGCGAGCTGGTGTCCAAATCCGTGCCGGTATAGACGTGGGTCTGGGCGTCGTTGGAAGCGGCATGGGGTCTTCGTCTGGCAGAGGTGGTAAACCCAGATTGCGTATGAAAGCTTCACTTTCCTGTAGATCCCTCATGGAGTATTGAGTCCCATCTTTAGAGGCCGAGAGACGAAAGGGGAAACCCCAGCGATACGGGAACTGGTGATTTTGCAGATGTGTAGTTACAGGACGAAAGCTGCGACGTTTGGCCAAGGTTATAGGGGATAAGTCGCTGAAAATTTGTATCTTGGCCCCTTTAAATTCCAGACGGGACTTGTTACGGGTGGCCATGGTCAACGCTTCTTTGCTGTCGTAGTAGTGGAAGCGTACAATGATGTCTCTAGGGTTGGCCCCAGCCGGGGGCTTTGGGGCTAGAGATCTGTGGGCCCTATCCAATCTATGTCTGGAATTTTAGGGGCGACAACATTGAAGAGGCTGAGTAGGTATGGTTTAATCTCCCCCTCACTAACCGTCTCAGGGACTCCTCTGATGCGTAGGTTTTGGCGGCGTTCCCTGTTCTCCAGGTCCTCCTGTTGAGATTGGAGCTGCGAGACGGATTGCTTCAAACCGGCGTTGTCTTCTTCCAAGACGTGTACATATTGCAGTAAGTCGTCAAATTTGGTTTCCAGGACGTCAGTCCGTTCCCCAATCTGAGCAAGCTCCCCCCGCAATTCATGGGCGAGTTTACCCATTTCCTTAGAGACATTGCTGGTCAAGTCCTGCAGGAGAGCTCGCAGTTTATCATCAAGTACTTCGACGGTAACAGGGGCGGACATCGTGTCCAAGTGGCTCCTGGACAGAGGACTTGGGTTATCTGGTGCGGACAATTGGGAAGCCACTTGTGCATATGTAGAAGAGCCTGGAGTTGGAACAGGGGAGGCCGGCCTGCTTAGAAAGCGATCTAGAGTCTGTGAGGGCCGCAGATCAGGAGACAGCGACTGAGGGAGGTGTTTCGGTCCATATTTCACCATGAGGCGATGGGACTAGGTATATATTCAATTACACGTGGAGCTCCCCATGTGGAAGTAGCGACTGTAAGCGGTAGGGGAGCATTGGAAGGCGGTTAGGACTTGCAAAAAGTGATCACATGTCTGTCAAGCAGAGGGACCCGGGGTGTGATCCCGAAGTAGAATGTAGCAGGTTAGAGAGCCAGTGGGGGGGGGGAGCCCAAGAAACACTGCCACACTAAGTTACAGGGAGAGTCCAGGTACTAATCAGGCTGTAGATTGGGCAGAAGTAGGCCTTAGTAGGATGGAGAAGGGACCGGGTGCACCAAGATGGCCGCCGGTGGGGCCTAGAGTATACAAAGGACTCAAAGTAATGGTTGATCCGGGCAGGCAGCTATCCAGGGGGGGGACAGGCTGTGCATAAACTGGGGTACCATCCTCGTTGAAGGATTATGCAGGACAGCTGAGAGGAGGAGTGCAGGAAAACTGTAGTAGGCCTCAGGTGTACCAATATGGCCGCCGGGTCTCACCTCTCAGCGCTGGTTCTCCTCCAGGCCCCAACGAATGAACCGCAGCCCCCTGTCCCCAGCGGGGGGGTCCCATGAGCCCAGCGGTGGGTGATGTCCTGGATTTCGGCCCGGGATGCGTCCCGCGAGGCGCCGTTTGGAAGGTCCGCGATGCGGAGTAGGCCGCAAGATGGTGGCGGAGACCGGCCTGTCTCGCCGTCCGCGGCCCTGTTTTCGGTCTCGGCGGTGGATCGGCCGAAAATAATGGCTCCGTCCAGAGCTAGGATGTTCCCCTGGCTGGATGGAGGATCCGGCGGGGCGAAAAAACGTCCGACGAACGAGGATGGACTGGGATGCTGAGAGGCCTCTGCGGAGCTCAGCCTTGGCACGTCCGTCCACTTCGACTTCCAGTCACGCCCCCAGAAGAACTATCACTTGCATGAGCATACCACCCACAGAGCAATGGCCAGACAGAAAGGACAAATCAAACCTTGGAGCAATACCTATGGTGTTTTTGTCAGAAACCAATAAATCAGTGTAATGGTTATGCAGTGATCTTCCTGTGTTTGCTTACCTCCCCTCATGTGTTCAGACTAAGAGGCCAGCCACTTCCACCTGGTGGTTTTTCTAACCTCTCCTCTAAGCATGGCTCCACCCTAGGCCCTATCAGGGAACCCTATATTAACCTGTGCACTGCAAGCCATCGGTGCTGATCAACCATTGTGTATTCATTGTGTGTTTGGCTTCCTGGTTCCTGCTTGCTGTGTGCTCTGTGTTTGACTCTGTTACTGACCTTGGCATGTTCTCAATGATTCCTGTCTGCTTGTGACCTTGACCTTTTGCATGTCCCTGACCATCCCTGTCTGCCTGTGACCCTGAACCTTTGGTGTGTACTCTGTTGTTCCTGTCTGCTAGTTGCCCTGACCTCTACCATATCCCCTTACTATCCTTGTCGTTTCAGCCTGCTGCTTCCTTCTCCTGTAGTCTACTGTGAGCGTGAGCTGTGAGACCCTAGGGGCCGCGACCTGGAGCCAGACTGCAGCGAAGTCCATCCTCACCACTGGGGGCTCTGGCGAACACCCGTTGGCTCTTAGACTCCGCGCCCTGGGGAATCTATGCTCCAGCTCCCATTGGGATCTGTGTTAGTGATCCTGTAGACCTGTGTCCTGAATCTCCCTGGGTACAATCCCCAGCAGTCAGTCCGAAGGTCCACTACCTAGCGGTGCACTTCCGACTCCTACGGAGTGCATCTGTCACCTGGTCTCAGGTGACCTGACAATCAGACCGAGACAGTAGTACAGTTAAATCACACTTGTTTAATAATAAAAGTAAAAAGAACAAATATAATCAAAACATAACCAAAATTTCAGTAACCTGAAAGGATAGTCAGCCAAGCCAGAAGTCAGGGATCAAAGTAGTGGAACAGCAAGCCAGAACCGGAGCCAGAAGTGATGTCACCAAAGCCAGTATTTATACAGGAAAGCAGGAGCTGTTTCTTGTGATGTTGACCAAGGCGAAGGCAGAGCTCCTCTGGACTGAAAGGCTTAAGTAGGCAGGGCTGACGAGCAGGATATCAACAACAGCTGAGTAACTGTGGAGAGAGATGGGAGCTGGCAATTAGCCGACAGCTGAGCGGCCAGCTCAGAGAAGGAAGGGCTGAGCCCAGCCCTGAAAGTACCCCCTCCTCAACGACCCCTCCCCCTCAGAGGATCACCAAGCTTGAGGGGAAAATGTCTATGGAAATCATGGAGGAGGACAGGGACATGTACATCCGAGGATGAGACCCAAGAGTGTTCCTCCGGACCGTATCGTTTACAATGCACCAGGTACTGTATGCGCCTATGGAACCTACAGGAGTCAACAATGGACTGTACTTTATACTCCTCATGGTTCTCAACCTGTACAGGGTGAGGACGTGGCACCGAGGTAGTAAAGCGCTTGCAGACCAAAGGTTTTAATAAGGAGACATGAAATACATTCAAAATATGCGTAAGCCACTGGGTTAATCCTGCAAAGGCCCAATAAACCAAGGTGCTAACTTAAGTGAGGGAAACGAAGTTGGAGATTGCGAGATGACAGCCAGACCCTGCCCCCAACCTGGTAGGAAGGCACAGGCAGGCCTCTGTGGTCAGCATGGAGTCTGTACCTATCATTAGCATGACGCAAAGCCTCCTGGACTTCTGCCCAAGTGGAATGAAGACCGCGGAGATGCTCCTCTAACACAGGAATACTCAGCAGAAAAAACAGGTTAGGTAACATGGAAGGTTGGAAACCATAATTTGACATAAACGGGGAAGCAGAATTCAAGGTACTGTTGTGAGCAAACTCTACCTACGGTACTAGGTCTGACCAGTTGTTATAATGGTCAGAAATATAGCAACATAGGAATTGCTTCAAGGATTGATTGGCTCGTTCTGCTGCCCCATTAGACTGCGGGTGATACGCAGAGGAGAAAGCAAGCTGAATTCCCAACTGTGCGCAAAAGGCTTGCCAGAACCGGGACACAAACTGACTACTCCTGTCCGAGACAATCACCTTGGGTAGCCCATATAAGCGAAAAATCTCCCAAGCAAAAATGGAAGCCAGTTCCTTAGAAGTGGGCAACTTTTTAAGTAGGGATGAGCTGAACACCCCCTGGTTCACAGCAGAACATGCGAACAGACAAAAAATTTGTTCGAACACAGTTAAAGTCTATGGGACACGAAAATGAAAAATCAAGTGATCATTTTAAAGGCTTGTATTGCAAGTTATTGTCATAAAAGTGTTTGGGGACCTGAGTCTTACCCCAGGGGACATAAATCAATGCAAAAATAGTTTTAAAAAGGGCAGTTTTTTCAGGAGCAGTGATTTTAATAATACTTAAAGTGAAATATTTCTTTAAATTTGGCACATGTTTCCCGTGTTTATAACAGTCCCTGCACAAAATGAAATTTCTACAGGAAACAAGTAATTTAAAAGTACTATGAATAATGTATTGTCGGTCCTGGCGATACACATAAAAGTCATTGAAAAAAACGGCATGGGATTCCCCCACAGTCCATCACCAGGCCCTTTGGGTCTGGTATGGATATTAAGGGGAACCCCCACCAACATTTAAAAAAAAATGGAGTGGCGGTCCCCCAAAAAATCCATACCAGACCCTTATCCGAGCATGCAACCCAGCAGTGTGCAGGAAAAGAGGGGGGACGAGAGAGTGGCCCCCACCCCTCCTGAACAGTACCAGGCCGCATGCCCTCAACATGGGGAGGGTGTTTTGGGGTAGCCATCTGCGGGTCCTCTTGCTAAAGGGGACTTCCAGATTCCGATAAGCCCCCCACCCACACAGCCCCCCAACCACTGAGCAAGGATTGTGGGGATGAGGCCCTTGTCCCCATCAACATGGGGACATGGTGCTTTGGCTACCCCACAGCACCCTCCCCATGTTGAGGTCATGTTGCCCGGTACAATTCAGGAGGGGGGCGCTCTCTCTTCCCCCCTCTTTTCCTGTGGCCTGCCAGGTTTCTCAGATAAGGGTCTGGTATGGATATTTGGGGGGCCTCCTGTGCCATTTTCTTTTTCATTTTGGCACAGGGTTCCCCTTAAAATCCATACCAGACCCAAAGGGTCTGGCAATGGACTGTGGGGGAATCCCATGCCATTTTTTTTCAATGACTTTTATGTGTATTGCCGAGATCGGCAATTCATTATAGCGCGAGTACTTTTAAATTACTTTTTTTTCCTGTAGAAATGTAACTTTGTGCAGGGATTGTTGTAAAAACGGGAAGCATGCACCACTTTACAGGCATGCTATAGACACCCCCCAGGTACGAAATTTAAAGGAATATGTTACTTTTATTGTTTCACTTAAAGCATTATTAAAATCACTGCTCCCGAAAAAACTGAAGTTTTTAAAACTTTTTTTTACATTGATACAACATTGATATGTCCCCTGAGGCAGGCATTATAGTTGGCATAAAAAAGATAAATGCTCCAATAATGTAAAAACCAGCTATTCCAGCTAAGATTCCCATCACGAGATTTGGTCCTTATGGGATGATATTAGGAGCGCTGTGTATACCATCTAAGGCTTGGGAAGCATGCAATAAGGAGACCAGTCAAATATATTAGCATATGCCTTCTGTGACCCTCTGTAACGGGGGTTCATATAGTTTCGGTAAGAAGTTAATCTTCACACATTGGTGGTGGATTGAACATGTTTCACAGTTGAAGATTGGATTTGTTTTTCTTCATTGATGGACTCTAATATATCATTTATTGTGTATAGTCTGCACGGGTGTAGGCTTTATGTTTACATTCAAGTATTTTTATTTATTTTTAGGTTTCAATTTTTAGGTATTTTGATATTTATTAATTTGTCCTTTATTATTCATTTTGTGAGGACTCTTAATTATTATTTAATCATTGGTATATGCATGTTATACTAATTAATTATTTATGTTTGATTATTCACCATTAGCACATTCAATTTTACATATCAGAAGCACGTTGCTCCTTTTGAGTTAAGCAGCGTGGTTCTGACTAATGGTAATGTCACAGACACATTTGTGACATTGGTGTGTCTTTGGTGTAGCACCACTTTTTTATTTTATTTTCTATTTTTGCACTATAATTATGTTTTATAGTAAGGTTGCAGCTTTCCATAGGTTTACATAGGGATACATTTTTTCCTTAGCTGTATTTGCAGCGTGAGCATATCTGTATACCATAGCGCAGTTTCTTCTCTATTTTTCCCGCAGATGTAGGATGTTGAGACAGAAAGCCACCAACACCAGTCTCAGAAGCATCAACCTCAAGGATAAATGGTAACGTAGAATCAGGATGTGCCAACACAGGAGCAGAAACAAAGGCAGCCTTGAGACTCTTAAAGGCCTTAATGGACTCCGGAGACCAACTCTGTGAGTTAACGTCCTTTCTGGTCATATCAGTCAGGGGCTTGACCAGAAATGAGAAGTTACAAATAAACTTCCGGTAATAGTTGGCAAAGCCCAGGAAAAGCTGCAGAGGACATAAACCCATAGGTCGGTGCTACTGTAGGACTGCCAAAAGTTTCTCTGGGTCCATCAAAAAACCAGCAGTAGAATTTAACCTGTTCACGATGGAACTCGCACTTCTCCAGTTTACAATAGAGATTGTTCTCTCTTACTTTATGAAGCACACGGCAGACATCTGTGTGGTGGCTCTCCAGGTTATTGGAAAATATGAGGATATCATCAAGATAAACCAGAAGTTTTCTACTTGTCGCCCTCCTTAATCTTCACGCGATTGTATGCCCCTCTCAAATCAACCTTCATGAAAACCGTTGCTCCCTTGAGGCAGTCAAATAACACCGTAGTCAACAGAATCGGAAAGGCATTCTTAATCGTGAAATGATTGCGACCCCTATAATCAATGCAAGGTCCCAGTTCACCACTCTTCTTTTTCACAAAGAAACCAGCACCAGCAGATACAAGGATTTGGGGATGAAACCTTGAGAAAGTGCATCTGCAACATACTCCTTCATGGCCTTATCCTCCAAGATCGACAAAGGGTAAACAAGGCTCGGAGACAAACGTACAGGAGGCTCACTCAAGCGCTCCTTAAAAGAGAGTCTTTCTCTGAGTCTGGAGTCGATGAGGATGGCCAAAGTGATCAACTTCTCCAGCTCAGTGGGTGTATCTCGGGCTGCTATCTCATCCTTGATGGTATCCGAGAGACCATGAGAAAAAGCATCCACAAGGGCCTCATTGTTCCACGCAACCTCTGCTGCCAGGGTATGGAATTCAATGGCGTAGTCGGCAACAGTTCTCATACTCTGTTGGATGGACATGAGGCACTTGGCAGCAGAAGTGAAGCATGTGAGAACGTCAAATACCCTTTTAAATGAAGCCACAAACTCAGGGTAACTCAAGACAACAGGTTTTTGCATCTGCCATACAGGGTTTGCCCAGGCCAAGGCTCTCTCAGGAAGCAAAGATATCACAAAACCTACTTTGCTTCTGTCCGTAGGAAATGCCTGGGCCAGCATCTCAAAGTATATCTCAACTTGGTTGAGAAACCCTCTGCATTGGACTGGATCGCCCCCAAATCACTGGGGAAGCAGAGCAGAACCAGACATACCTCTTATAGAGGTAAAACTTGAGGCAGGTGCCTGCACAGAGACTGGAGCAGCAGCAGGGTGTACCTGCAACATAGGTTGTATTGAGGCGGCCACAGTGGGAGATTCCAGGTGAGTTATGTGACTCAGGAGCATTTGTAATGGCATGACAAACCGATCCATATGGTGATCCTGCTCATCCAATCTGGAAAAAATATCAACAAGTGGATTGACTGCATCTTTTGAATTCATGGCCTTCGCCTACTGTCAGAAACCATTAAATCAGACATAGACAGAAGTACAGTTAAATCACATTTGTTTAATAATAAAAGTAAAACAAAAAAAAAGTAAAACAAACGTTGTGAAAACATTTCAGTGACCGGAAAGGATAGTCAGCCAAGCCAGAAGTCAGGGATCAAAGTATTGGAGCAGCAAGCAGGATCCGGAACCAGAAGGTATGTCAGCAAAGCCAGTCTTTATACAGGAACGCAGGAGATGTTTCTTGTGATGTTGACCAAGGTGAAGGCAGAGCTTCTCTGGACTGGACGGCTTAAGTAGGCAGGACTGACAAGCAGGATAACAACAGCTGAGTAACTGTGGAGAGAAGTGGGAGCTGGCAATTAGCCGACAGCTGAGCGGCCAGCTCAGAGAAGGAAGGGTTGAGCCCAGCTCTGACAGTTTTGTTCTTGTTCGCAAGATGACTGGGTGTCCCTTCTTTCTTGTGCAGAGTTTACCTATTATAATTCCTTGCATACTGCCACCAATCAATCCCACTTTTTGGCAAATTATGGATTCCATCCCTCCTTTTTACCCAATTCCATACCAGAAGCTTCAGTACCTGTGGTCCAGGATCAGATAAACTTCATCCAGACCAATTACTAGCAACTCCAGAAAGTCATGCAACAGGCCCAAGAAAGTTATAAAAAATACCACGGCAAAAAAAGTAGGGACAACCCTGTTTTCAAAGTAGGAGATGAAGCATGGCTGTCTGCTGTAAATCTTAAAATCTCCTGCCCATTACAGAAATTGGACCAAAATTCATTGGGCCTTTCAAGAGAATGATAAATCCTCTTACAAGTGTCACCCAGTTTTTCATGTCTCACTACTAAAACCGGTGGTCCCAAGTCCCTTTCCCAGGAGGGAAGAACTACCACCACCTCCAGTTCTGGTAGAAGGCGAGTTGGAGTTTGAAGTGGAAGCCATTATGGACTGCATAAAAAGAGGGAGGCAAATACAATACCTCATCAAATGGAAGGAGTAGTAGAAGATAATTCCTGGTAGCCCTCTAGGAATATGCATGCTCCAAGTCTTCCACAACAGACACCCAAAAAAGATGGCTGCCCCTTGGCTTGGCTTATCACTTACCTGTGATTTGACCCTCAGCTGGCCTAACCACAGCCTCCAATCTGCTCTATATATATGGCGGGTGCCCTGACATTATAAAAAAATAACTAACTATCCAGAGTCACCCGTGACACTAATACAGTGATCACTGGTAAGAGGGGTAATCAAGGGTTTAAACCTTTATTGGGGGGGGGGGGGGGTTCCTAAACCTATTTGGGCCTATTGGGGACACTAAGTACCCTAACACTGATTATTGTCACATATGACACCAGTACAGTGATCAAAGAAAAATATGAACACTACACTGGGTGACACTGACAGGGAGTAAAGGGGGTTAACTGGGGGGGGGGATCGGGAGGTGACAAGTGTGCCTATGCGTACTGTCAGTGTAGTGCAACTTACTCTGAGATGTCTTCTCTCCTCTCTCTGGAATGAAAAAGAGTTCCACGAGGGGAGATTACCTCACTTCCCCTGCCTGTGTTTACACTTACCAAGGCAGGGGAAGGATTTTATTCGCCAGAACTGATTTCCAGTTCCAGGCTAGAAATCATTGTCTTCTCCAGGAACACCAGGAGGAGGAGTTGTTTTGCCGAGGCATCCTGAGAGATATAATCACAGGCATGTTTGACTCTGTAGTTGGATCAACTTTTGGAGGTGAGCAGGCATTCCAGCTAGAGGTGGTGGTCATTGAAGTTACTGGAAATTTATGAACTGTCACTGAAAGTTGCACACCAGTGGGATTTTGTTATACTTGGACTTGTTTTATTTGTATTTGTTTTTGGTTGCGCTACACTATATTTTGTTTTGTTTGACATATTGAGAGTCACATGTGGATACACACTAAGTGGTGTGGGCAGCAAATACATTAAACCTATTAGTAGGCTAATTACATTATATATTGATTTCACGTTATTATATTGATTATTGCTCTGATTATATATTATTTCACTAAAGAATATATATGTTTGGGCAAAGATGTTTCTGATGATCTATTATGAATATTTGTTGCGTCCTCTACCTTAGGTAGGTAAGTGCTAGAGTAGTGTTTGTGTTTTTCTGCCAGTGCAGGTAAATTTAGGCAGGCTTAGCTGTGAGCTAGGCCTGTTTGTTTTTGATCTAAGAGAAGGGGAGTGGTTTAGTGTAGCAGCAGGTGACTGACAGTGACTCAGCTCTTGGGCACCTCCTCTGTTTCCATTGAGAATGGTCTTGAAAAGAGGCAGGGCAGAGTGCTGGAGTGACATGGGGTGTATTTGGGATCCCTGACCATTCCCCAACTAGGATTGGCAGGGGGCAGGTCTCCTATATCCACCATGGTCAGCCTGTTGTGGGAAGAGTTGTCAGATGGAAGAACTGAATGGTGGAGTGTTAGAATGTCATGGTCTGAGGGAACCCCCCTTTCTGGAGGGGGGGGTGAACGCAGGCCTGGAGCTTGGGAGCTGGGAGGGAGCCTCTCTTTACACAGTCATTGAGAGGTGTCCTGGAACAGGAGCAGGAGAAGGACAGTTGGGAGCACTTCCAGGCAAGTCATTCAGGAGGGATCCATGCCGGTGTCAGTGAGTGAGAAGCACAGTGAGAGACATGCCAGGATTGGATGTGGAGCCAGTGGGAGTGACTGTGGTGTTGAAGTTAAGTCGCTGCAGCCAAGAGGGTTGGCAGGATTTGCATTGGATGTGCTGGGAGCAGTAGTCCACCAAGTATCAGTTGACACAATTATATTTTTCATTTAAAATGGTTGCAACCACAGAAGGGACTGCAGACCCCCGTCTGCAAAAGGCTACTAGGAAAATGTTAGGACTTTAGGCACATGGCTAGGCCTCACTCTGAATAATGGTGAAAGGAATTTAGAATTGGACAGTAAGGAAAGCAAATTATGAATTTTTGAATACAATTACCTTTATTTCAACTAAGAAGTATTTTTATTTGGGCATCCCATGTCCCTTTTCCGCATCCAAGACTAATCCCCTAATAAAAACAACAAAAACAAGCAAGAGACTGTTCATTGACTGGAGAAGTGTGCCTAAAATGGATGTCTGACCAAGCAGGGTGATGTGTGCATGCGGAAACATGCAGCAACCCCACGGGGGCACCGCTACATATGGAAACATGGGAAACATACTCACTCTGTCCACATGCTTACTGAGGTTGCCATGGCAGCTATGAGTACTCCTTGATACTTCATCATTGATATGGGGTTGGAGACTTATGTAAATCTCAGTGATTTAAGCCCATGTGTAGGTGCAAAATAGCCACTGTGCAGAAAAGTGAGTCTAGGCTCTGAATCTGAAAATGGAATCTTGCAGTTGACTCATTACCCTAAAATGTTATACTGTTATTTCACTTTTTACTAAATTACTATTTTCTTTGAGAAACAATAATTACTGTCTAAATCTACTAGTAAAAACAGAATAATTGTTGGCCGCAAGAAACATTCATTCAGAAAATGCTGTGTTCCCACTAAGAATAGCAATCACCAAAAATATTATAATAATCGTAAACATTGGATTACAATAATAAATTTCTGTTGAAAAAATGCCATGCAAGCTACAAGGAAGCCAGACATAAAATAATTGAAATGCATGTACTTTTCAGAGTAGCAAAATAAATCCTAATTTCTGTCTTTGTCACCTGATTCACTCCATATGGCTGCAATTAGATATTGTACTAGTTTATCCATTCAGAGAGTCAGCTGTTTTGTAATTTTCCCCTCCAGAGATAGACAGACATATGGCTAGATAAGAAGAGTGGTTGTAACAACATTGGCTAAGTACTCTGTGCTTTGCTTAGAACTGTAATGCTCAATATTTTACATTTATAGAGGGAAAAAAGCAGCTACCTATGGTTGGTGTGCTATATTTTTATATACCTTTAGAAAACTACAGTTTCATTAAACAAATCATTTTTAAATACTTAGATGATTAATATTTGTTTCTTTTTCTATGCCTTGTCACACTTGTTTGTTTTCCTGCAGTAATATATATATATATATGTGCCATATGTTACTTTCAAATGTGTGTCTTAATACACAAAAACACAAAAAAGTGGTAATTCTATTTATTATTATGTGACTTTTTTATACCCATCCTTTGCGTTGTAGAACATTAAAAAAAAAAATGTATTATTACTCTTTATAATACAACCAAATGCACATATACAGACAATAAAAACACTAAAGATAGAGGATGTATTTTAAAGCTGGAACTTGCAAAATTATCTGGCATTTAATCTCAGGTGATCAGACCATTTTGGTATTTTCCCCTTTTTTCACTTTTACTTTTGTTCATTTCTCTCTTATAGCACTCAGAGTCTGTAAAAGATCCCCCCAAGCCATGTATTTCTGAAAGCACAAGACCAGTTGATTAATAAATGGTACCAGTGATCTTGTAAGCCCATTAATAGTTGGGTAAATAGCACATTACTAGCTCCCCTTAACAGTTTGAGGAAAAAGAACAGGATTTTTCAGCTGCCTGCCAATAGAGCATGGCAATGCACTAAGGGCTCACATGTAAACCTAAACAACATGCCTTTTGCATCCTAGTAGTACTCACCTTTTCCTCTCACTAGAGGATGATTATTGCATTATTTGCAAACACTAGCCAGTTCTCTCCAGTGATTCTGTCTGTCTGGTTCCTTTCAACAACCATGCCTGCTTTCATATAAGGGCTCCAAGAACATATTGTCAAGGCTTGCTTCATTGCCATCTCCTAAGGCAGGGTTTTGAATTATGCAAGGAGGTCCGATCAGAAACATTTTCTGCCAGCAGAGATTTGGATTCAAAGTTTGTGCGATGACTCAAGTTCTTCACATCACAGCCCCCCTTTTCTAATTTTAATACATTTTTATTGGAACAATCGGTTAGCAACAAAATAGTAGAGGACAGTCCATACAATTTTAACATCAGTAAGCATTTAAAAGTCACTGTATATTATATTGAGCAACATCCACAAAAGGAACGAAAAAAAAAAAAACAGATAGAGGACAGTTAGTAACTTGTTCAACCTCTAGAGGGTTGTGAATCCATTAGACAATTTCACTAGGCTATGGAAGAATTCTGTTGACTAAAGTGCAGTGAGATGTATACCATATTTTCCAATTTGACCATTTTACGCTCATCATTTGATATTTACCCTGGGTTGCTGCAAAAAGTGTTTTGTAAGTAGCGTGTGTATTCGTTGTCTGTATGACTTCCTGAAAAGATGGGGAATTTGCCTCCCTCCAATGACGCAGTATAACTAATCTAGTGTTGAGGAGAATATGTGTGGCTATGGTTCTGGTTTGTGGTGCAATCTGTTCAATACCTAGGGATAAGACCACCATTGCTGCATTAGGTGTGATTATCAATACAGTAAGGGTAAGATTAGGTGAAATATTTTAGACCATATCTGAAGTAAAGCAGGGCATTTCCATAGGACGTGGTACAGTGTGCCAGTTCCTCTGCAGTTCCTCCAACAAAGGGGGGAATTCTGAGAGGAATATTTGGAAATTCTATAGGGTGTTAAGTACCAACTCGGCATTAATTTGTGGGTTATTTCCCAAAGGTTAGCACTTTTGGTTGCCTTAAAATTATTTTGTAGGGCCTTAACCCATTAAGCTGCGGGGTACTCTGCACCTAAATCCTGCTCCCATGCCTTGATGTTAGTGGATTTTTCAAAATTTGTCTTAGAGTGCAAAAGGCAGTAGAATAGGGATATACCCCTGATAGTAGTGTGGTGGTTGGTAAGATAAAGAACTGTTTGCCACGGTAAATGTATGGTAAGGTTGGGATTTTTTGTAAGAAAGTGGGTTACTTGCAGGTATCTATAGTAGTCGTTGTCTTCTAGGCTGTACTCCGCCTGTAGTGCAGCAAATGTTTTAGGATGTGGGCCTGCCATTAAGTCAGTTATGTTTTTGATACCCCTGGCCACCCATTTATTCACATTTAGGTCCGAAATTAACAAAGGGATACATGAGATTGGAAATGGTATAGATTTTAAAACCTGCTCTGAGAAATCTAGAGATGAGAACTGCTTCCAAATACTTAAGGTAGCCTCCATGGGGATAGACATATGTGTGTGGGCCTGCGGGAGAAGTTTGTAAGACATAAGTAAATCTACCAGTTCATTCCCAGGAATCTGGGACTTCTCCAACTCCACCCATCTAGGGCCTTGCGAGTGGGAGAACCAGGCCCTGGTTTGTGATAAAATAGCAGCAGAATGGTAATCCTTCAATAAAACATGTCCTATACCTCCTGAATTTTTAGCCTTAATCAGTTTTTTAAAAGCACAACATGCTCTTTTACCTTGCCATAAATATTTGTTTAGCATAGACTGTGCTTTGGTAAAAAAGGAGTTGGGAAGTACGATTGGCAACGCTCGGTAAAGGTACAACAGCTGCGGGAGCACAAGCATCTTAAAGGCTGCCAATCGGCCCGTCCAAGACAATTCTACTTTTGATAATTCCTGCAGTTTGTCACTAAGTATGGCCAGAAAGGGAGAATAATTGGCCGCATAAAGATGAGCTGTGGATGCCGTGAGGGTTATTCCTAAGTATGAGGGTTATTCCTAAGTATTTAATCCCATCCTGTTTCCATGTGTAAGGAAAATCTGTCATAAGTTTCGCTTGGACCAGTGGGTCCACACCAAGGCCCATTATGTAGGATTTACTCTCATTGACCTTATAATAGGATAGTTTATTAAACATATTGAGGGTTGAGTGAACCGAAGCCAGGGAAGTTTCCACGTCTGTTAGAATCATTATAATGTCATCTGCGAATAGACTGATTGTGTGAGTTGAGTTGGGTGTGGGAAAGCCTGTGATACCTGGATGAGACCGGATATGGATAGACAGAGGCTCCATCAAAAGATTAAAGATTATAGGGGATAGAGGACAACCCTGTCTAGTGCCGTTTGTAATATCAAATGGCATAGACAGTACTCCAGATGTATAGACATGGGCCGAGGGCGTAGAATATAGGGCAAAGATAGCATGTAGTATACTGCCAGAGAAACCAAATCTCTGCAACACCTGAGTAAGGTACTGCCAGTGAATGTGATTGAAGGCCTTCAAAGCAAGCAGCAGAGAAGGCCTCCCCTGCAATTTGACCAAATGAATAATATTCGTCAATCTACATGTGGCATCGCATGTCTGACGCCCCTTAGTGAATCCTGTCTGGTCAGGATGAATGAGAGACGGAAGAAGGTCCAGTAAGTGGAAGGTAACAATCTTAGCATAAATCTTAATGTCGATGTTGAGAAGCGATATAGGCCTAAAGTTTGGGGGTGTGTTGGGATCCTTCCCTGGCTTCGGCAATGACACAATGACAGCAGTCAACATCTCAGGAGGGAAGGAGGGAGAGGCAGCAGCAGTATTAAAAATCTGTTCCAAATACAGAGTCAGTAAAAGTGTGAAAGTCTTATAATAGTCCCCAGAAAAAACATCCGGATCTTGTGATTTATTATGTGGAAGGGAATCAATGGCCCTATGCACTTCATTCTCACTGAATGGTCGGTTTAGAAGCAATAATTGTTCCTGTGAAATATTAGGGATATCTAGATTGTCCAGAAACGATTGGATTGCCTCAGTGTTGGGCTGTATAGTATTCGGATCACTTTTTAAATTGTATAAAGAGCTGTAATACTGACTAAAAGCGTCCGCTATCTCCTGGGGGTGGTAAAGCTTGCTGTGGGTGGTGGGATGAATTATATAAGGGATCTTAGATTTTTGTCTCAACCCCTTAACTCTGTTTGATAAATTTTTGCCTGCCTTATTCCCCGTGGCATATTTTACGTTTTCGGGAAGATTTCTCAAAATTTCCCATTAGGAGCATCCTAAGTTCATATCTCAACTGACTAAGTTGGTTGGAGAATTTGCGGGATGGGTTGTGTTTGTTGCATGTTTCTAACCTAGAAATGTTCTCTGTTAAGTCTAGGATTTGTTTACGCTGCTGCCTCTTAACCCTCGCCCCTAATTGGATGAAAATACCTCAAATGAATGCTTTATGCGCATTCCAGAGCACAAATTGATCATGCACAGAAGAAGCATTGAGTTCAAAAAATTCCTTCAACTACAATTCAATACTTTCTTTAAAGTCCTTTTTTTGCAAAATAAATGAATTAAGCCTCCATAGTGGAGGTGGTCCACCCATCATCACCCCAGATAATGTCAATGTGACAGATGCGTGGTCAGACCACGTAATAGTATTAATGGTCATAGATGTTACATCCGCTAAAGTTGCCTGGTCCACCAGAAAGTGATCAATGCGGGAGTACAATCTGTGTGGTGCCGAGAAGAATGTGAAGTCTCTTTCGTCAGCATGGAAGCACCTACAAACATCAAACAACTCTTGCTTGTGAATTGAGGGTAGTAAGGATGGGCTTGTGCGCCTGGCTCCAGAGGTGGAGTCCATATCCGGTCTTGAAGTTGCGTTAAAGTTGCCACAGATAATTAGTTTCCCCCTCAAATGAGCTCTCACCTTCCTCATTAGACTGTGGAAGAAGCTAATTTGGCGCTGGTTAGGAAAATAGACATTCACTATGGTGAAGGTAGCTGAGTCGAGATTACATACTAGTATGAGATAACGACCATTAACATCTTTAATGACCTCGAGTGGCGTAAAGGCTACCGAGTCCTTGAACGCTGTTAAAACTCCTTTAGTTTTATTGGAAGCATTTGCAGTGTATACATGGGGGAAATTTTTGTGTGAGCAATTTGGTGGTGCTGATGCGGCAAAGTGCATCTCCTGGGCGCACAGGATATCAGCCTGGTTGGAAATTGCGTCTGTCCACAGAGATCTCCTTTTAACTGGGTGATTGAGACCCTTCGTATTAATTGAGATAATTTTAATGCCCATGGCTAACTGTTGGTGGAAGCTGTGCTGTAGTTGTGGGCCTTAATTCTATTTGACGGGGCGTCTCTATCCTGATGACGTGTGTGGTATGACAATTGAATAAATGCGAAAACTCTGCCAAAGGTTAACAGATACTCACTATGCAAGGTAGTATGCGTGTCCAGCTTGTTCCGTTCAGCAGATTGTTCAGAGAGGTAGTCCTGTATAATGGTCCATTCCTGCGATTTCCAAATTCCGATTGGTACAACTTTTAAAGGAAAAAAGTAAGAAAAAACATAACAACAAACGAGAAATATGTGAACTGTAGAAACGGGTGACTTATAGTAAAGCCACATCATTTTCCTAACCCAGCAAGGGCAGAAAAAAAACTTCTAGTACCCAAATAAAGCAATACGCTGCTCAGATTTTGAGGGGGGGGGGGGGTTTAGCCTACAGGCAATCCTGAGACATCCTTTGGGGATATCATGGTAAGTATAGTACCCAGCCGGGTTAGATATGTGATTGGGCGTTCCCATGAGTGACAGTTTTCCAATCAGGACTTGGTGTGCATCTTGGGTTAATCGTAGCGTCATCCTCCGCTCGAGCTGGCAGTATCTTCCACTGCTCCAAAAGAGACAGCCCCTTCTCCAAAGAGTCAATGATATGTGTACGGCCATCTTTCATGATTGACAGTTTGGTGGGGTACCCGCATCTGTAAATGATTTTGTGGTTCCTGAGCACCTTTGTTATGGTGTTCAAATTCTTTCTTTTTTGTAGCGTATACTGAGACAAGTCCGCATAGAATTGCAGGTTATGATATTGTGCAGGAATTTGCTCACCTTTGCGCATTATTAGCATCAGTTGTTCCTTCACATGGTAGAAATGGAGATGAACGATTACATCTCTCGGAACATGGTCTGACAGGAAGGATGGTTTTGGCAGGCAATGGATCCTGTCAATAGTTAATTCAAGATCAGAGAAATTAGGGTCAAGTGCTTTAAACATGGAGGTAACATAGGTGCGCAGATCATTTTGTTGGATCTTCTCAGGGATCCCTCTGATTTTCAGGTTGTTCCTCCTGTTCCTGTCGTGAATGTCTGCAAGCTTCGCTTTTATCCATTCAGTGTCCCCATCCCTCTCCTCATGTGAATCCACCAGGTAATTAATCGTGTCAGCAAACTCGCCCATTTTCTGTTCAATATGCTCTACCCGGGTCTCCACTCCCTGCATGTCTGTATGAAACTTATGCATGCATTGCGCCATGTTAGATTAAAGTGAACTTCTCAAAGATAAAAGGATATCTTTCAGCACAGTGTCCATGACAGGCTGGTGCAGGGTTGGGAAAGATTCGATGGAATATGGAAGTTCATGTGTCTCTTCCCCCTGAGTCTGAAGCATGGCCGGCCTGCATCCATCGCCATCCAGTTTAAATTTTGCCTTAGCAGGGCTACCTGATATAGGGGAGGGAGAGCAGGACTGGGAGCTAGCCGGGGAGCTATGATTGTGATGTGCTCTGACAGATTTGGGGAGAGAACAGGCCGCATTGTTTGTCGGTGTGGAAGATGGCCGGTGGCCATTTTGCTTACCGTCCTGTAACTTGTGCGATAAAAATCCGTCAAGCGCTGTGGCTTGCGGAGTTCCTTGCGCTTCCTAGACATGTCGCGGAGGTAGTCCTCGGGTGGCTCGCTGTGTGGGGTGATCAAAGGATCCCTGACGGGTCGGTTTGTGCCGCTGTTTCCCCGATATGTTCAGGAGCTCCGGTCTCAAGCTGACATCCGCCTCGCGCGCAGGCCACGCACCCCCACAGCCCCCCTTTTCTTATATCATGATTTCCTTCTTATGAAGGTGTCCTCTGCCCCTTTACATAATCCCCCACAGTGGTGTCCCCTGCTCTCCTTTACAGCATCCCCTTCCCACAGCAGTGTTCTTTTTACCTCTTCACATCACAGCCCCCTGTGGCTCTGCCCCCTTTTCATATCACAGGCCCCCTGTAGCTCTGTTCTCTCATTTACATAGCAGCCCCTGCAGCTCTGTCCCCCCATTCACATTACAGCCCTTCCAGCTCTGCCCCTTCATTCATATTACAGCCCCTGCAGCTCTGCCTCATGAACATTACAGCCCCTGCAGCTCTGCCCCCCACCATTCACATTACAGTGCCTGCAGCTCTGCCACCCTATTCACATTACAGCCCTTGCAGCCCTGCCTCCCCAATTCACATTACAGCCCTCGCAGCTCTATCCCAATTCCAACTATAGCCCCTGCAACTCTACACCCCCATTCACAATACAGCTCTGCTCCCCATTCACATTACAGCCCCTGCAGCTCTGTCCGTCCCCCCATTTGCATTACAGCCCCTGCAGCTCTGTCCCTCCACCTCATTCACATTACAGCCCTTGCAGATCTGCCCCTCCCATTCACATTATAGCCCCTGCAGCTCTGTCCCTCCACTACATTCACATTACAGCCCTGCAGCTCTGCCCGCCATTCACATTACAACCCCTTCAGCTCTGCCCCCATTCCCATTAACAGCAGTTGCTAAACAGTGCAAGTTTAGGAGATATTCAAAGTACCTACAGGTAAACCTTATTATAGGCTTACCTATAGGGACAAGTTTACAAAAAGGGTTTACTTCCACTTTAAATGATTGGTAAAACTTTTTACAAAAAATGAAAAGTTTAACTAACTCACAACTAGAGATGAACTCGCTTTGTCTGAATCCCCAAACATTTTTTTTTTCTACTGCTATTATATATGACAACTTCTGCTATCAATGGCTGATAAGGAGGCAGTGGGTTTTGGCACCCACCATATCCTTAGTAACCAGTGATGTCACCCAGCCCCATTCATTTTGCTGGCTTGGAATTCCTGGCCGTGTGCATAAAGGGACAGGGATAGTGATGATATCACTGACCCAATCCAGCCACATTAACATGACATTGACCAAATATGGCCATAGCTATATTTGGTTGATGGCATCATTGAGTATACCCTGCTCCTTTGTTTAAATTGCAGTTGACAACTAGGTGAGCTGCCATTTGCTGTAACTAGTCTTTGGGATCAGTTGTGGTGGCTGGTCTGCTGATTATTTATTTTTGAAAGTCAGAGGACATTGTTCATTGTAATTGACATGGATCTGATTCACTGAAAAACATGACTCGTGATGGATTTACTTAGTGAGACTGTGACGGACCACCTGGCACCCAGCATGGGTACAGCTCAAGATACACCTTCCTCCACTCTGAAACCAGGAAGCAGATATAGCTGAATGTTACATGCAAGAACTAAAGAACACTAGCTTAGGTGCAAACTTGAACTGATTTTATTGTAAATTCACACAGAATATATACCACACAAGATCAGGTGAGAGCTTGATCACATTATACTAAACAATGAAAACTGTAAACAGTAATATTATTAGCACATCTAAGGAACAGCCAACATAAACATGCACATTCATCTAATTAGCCAGTATGCTAATTAACAACTAGTCACCTAGACAAACTTAGGTGACTCAGTTCAGTGCCCACCCAGACAGTTTGGCAGTCCAAATCTCATTAACCAGCTTTCTTCTCACCTAAATTTTCTCACTGAGTAACATATTCCTGAATGCTTGTAGCCCATAGTAAGTAGGGAAGAGGCTACCCCGCAAAAGCCCGTGTCCTGATTGAATCTGTCACAGGGACATTTTTTTTAATTTTTAAATAAAAAATAAAAAAAAACTGCTTGTCAAAAGTGCTTTATTTACTATTTCATTTTTTTGTAAATGTGTATGGGTGCTATATACTATATCTCTAGATTCTAATAAGTCCCTAGCCCGCAGACCCCCGTAACCATCAGGCCAGGCCCTTGTCCTCAGCCCCCTGGCAAGGTTCCCCTCATGTTTAGGATATATGACCTTGTTTGGTTTAAGAAACGGTAAACTCACCCCCTCATTTTCTTGCCTGCCAGGCTACATGCATGCTTGGATAAGGCTTTTGGAGGAACCGAAAACTTGCTTTTTTGTGCAGGGCCCCCTTATGCATTCATACCAGATCCACATTCCTGTTTACAAATTGAAGAAAGCAACCACAACTCTTCATTTACTGGCAATTTGAATGGATTTTTTTTTTCTCTGTAAATGTCAGTTTGTTGTTAAAGGTTTTAAAGATCACACAAATGCACCACTTCATAGGCAGGTTAAGTGCATCACTCAGCCATGTTATTTATTTTTCATTTTTCATTTTACCATGACACCCTCTCTAGTTCCCGTACTTCAGTTCTTTGTCTGACCACTATACACTGCTATTCAATGTGCCATGAGTGCTACAAGAAGGAGACTATAAAAGCTATAAAATATCAGAAATCTTCCATTAAAATAGAGATCAAGATAACTTCCGGTTCCGGTGCCGTATGTGAGGGCAGCGGGACACTGTGGCTCTGTGTTAGCCCGGCTATCATCTTGTTACAAAACCAGCAACAGCTACAAAAATCGAGGACAGTAACAGAGATCTTCTTGTCATGTAGCGGTATCTCACCAATGCCTGTTCCAGCTCCCCATCTCCTTCCAGTGCTGGACACATAGTTCCATGGCAGAGGAATCAAAGATGGCTGTGGACCATTCTGCAGAGCCCCAGTGGATATGCTCCCACCAGAGCTGGTGAGTCCTCCTCAGCCTGACACCTATGACAGAATAGCTCAAGCAGTGGCAGCTCTCATTCTACCTACTATCACTACAACGGTAGACACAGTGGTGGTCCCAGGTATAGACCAGAACCGCAAGGAGCTGGGAGAACAGGCATGCAGAATAACAGAGGCAGAGTGTCTCATCTCTGCCATGGAATATGAGATATATCATGGCACCCTTCATCAACACTCCCAAATACATGTCATCATACAGGAGAAGCTGGAAGACCTGGAGAACCGAGCACGCAGGAATGATGTTCGGATTATTGGTCTCCCAGAATCATAAACACACACCCTAATGCATAAATGTGCATTTCTCTTACCAAAGTCACCGGTTCTCAAAAACCAATGTGTGGCTGAGTGTTCACACAGAATAGGTGAGCCTGACTCCAAATGCAAATCAACTAGACCAGTGATTGTTAAATACCTGAACTATGTGGACAAACTAGCTTTTCTCCAGGCCTTCCCCAAATCTTGCTCAGTCCAAATAGATGGTCATAGCCTCCTAATCTTTGCCAATTACTCTGCCGAGGTATCAAGGTGTCAGAAACCATGAAACAGACAGAGACAGAAGTACAATCAAATCCCACTTGTTTATTAATAAAAATAAAAAGGTAAATAGAAAAAGGCGTAGTCAAGCATAGCCAGAGTCCAGTAGCCAGATCAATAGATAATTCGCCATCAATGGAGACAAAGGCAGAATTCAAGGCACTGTTGTGAGCAAACTCTGTCCATGGTAATAGGTCTGACCAGTTGTTATGGTGGTCAGAAATATAGCAACGTGGGAATTGCTCCAAGGACTGATTGGCTCGCTCTGCAGCCCCATTAGACTGCGGGTGATACGCAGAAGAGATCACAAGCTGGATTCCCAATTGTGCACAAAAGGCTCGCCAGAACCACAAGACAAACTGACTGCCCCTGCCTGAGACAATCACCTTGGGTAGCCCATGTAAGCGAAAGATCTCCCGAGCAAAAATGGAAAGCAGTTCCTTAGAGGTAGGCAACTTCTTAAGTGGAATACAATGACACATCTTTGAGAACTGGTCAACCACCATAAGGTTAACAGTGTTGCCTTGGGAGTTGGGCAACTCCACAATGAAATCCATTGACAAGTGAGTCCAGGGCCTCTCATCATTGGGTATGGATTGTAGGAGGTCCACTGGAAGGTGTCGTGGAGTCTTACGCTGAGCACACACAGGGCAGGCAGCTACGAAGGCAGTAACATCAGCCCATAGACTAGGCCACCAGAATTGTTGGGAAATGGCCCAAATGAGTTGATTCTTCCCAGGATGGCCAGCTGCCTTGGGAGAATGGTAAGTCTGGAGCACAGCAGCATGGAGGCTCTCAGGGACAAAGCAGCGGTCACAGGGTTTCTCAGGAGGAGCAAGGCATCAGCCCTTATATTCTTAGTACCGGGTAAGAATGAGACAATGTAATTAAAGCGCAACAAGAATGAGACAATGTAATTAAAGCGCAACTCTCTCCCAGAAGAGCCCTTCTGGGAGAGAGTCGCTTAGCCTCAGTAGTCTGGAGCACAGCAGCATGGAGGCTCTCAGGAACAAAGCAGCGGTCACAGGGTTTCTCAGGAGGAGCAAGGCATCAGCCCTTATATTCTTAGTACCGGGTAAGAATGAGACAATGTAATTAAAGCGCAACAAGAATGAGACAATGTAATTAAAGCGCAACTCTCTCCCAGAAGAGCCCTTCTGGGAGAGAGTCGCTTAGCCTCAGACAAGAATGTAAAATTCTTATGGTCAGTAAGAATAAGAACGGGCACAGTGGTACCTTCAAGGAGATGTCTCCATTCTTTCAGGGCTAAAATGATCGCCAACAGCTCTCTGTCACCAATCTCATAATTGCACTCAGCAGGTGACAATTTCTTGGAAAAGTAGCCACACGGATGCATAGCGCTCTCAGAGTTAGGACGTTGAGACAGAAGGGCGCCAACTCCAGTCTCAGAAGCATCAACTTCTAGGATAAAAGGCAACATAGGATCAGGATGTGCCAACACAGGAGCAGAAACAGAGGCAGCCTGGAGAGTCTCAAAGGCCTTAATGGACTCTGGAGACCAACTCTGTGGGTTACCATCCTTTCTGGTGATATCAGTCTGGGGCTTGACCAGAGACTAGAAGTTAGGAATAAACTTCCGATAGTAGTTGACAAAACCCAGGAAATGCTGCAGAGGACGTAAACCCATGGGTCGAGGCCACTGCAGGACTGCTGAAAGTTTCTCTGGGTCCATCGAAAAACCAGCAGTGGAAATGACATGTTTGGAATGTAACATGTTCATGATGGAACTTGCACTTCTCCAGTTTACAATAGAGATCGTTCTCTCTTAGTTTCAGAAGAACGTGACAGACATCTGTGTGGTGGCTCTCCAGGGACTTGGAAAATATGAGGATATAATCGAGATAAACCACCATACATAACTGCAACAAATGTCGGAGGACATTGTTAATAAATTCCTGGAAAACTGCCGGGGCGTTGCAAAGGCCAAAAGGCATTACCAGGTATTCATAATGGCCTGTTCTGGTATTAAACGCAGTTTTCCATGCATCGCCCTCCTTAATGCGCACAAGATTGTATGCCCCTCTTAAGTCAAGCTTCATGAAAACCGTTGCTCCCTTGAGGTGGTCAAATAACTCTGTAATCAATGGAATCGGGTAGGCCTTAATCATGACACAATTGAGACCCCTATAGTCTATACAAGGTCTCAGTTCACCGCTCTTCTTCACAAAGAAGAAACCAGCACCAGCAGGAGACTAGGATTTGCGGACGAAACCTTGAAAGTGCATCAGCAACATACTCCTCCCTGGCCTTATCCTCAAAGAACAACAAAGGGTAAACCCGGCCATAAGGAGGTATGGCACCAGGTTGAAGGTCAATTGCGCAATCGTAAGACCGGTGTGGAGGCAAACTACCGGCTTGACCTTTATCAAAGACATTACCTCATAAAATTGAGGTACTCCTCCGACAGGGAGGGGAGTGAAGAGGTGCACAGGACTTTGGATACCTTCAGGAAGCATGTCTCACTGCATTGTGGTGACCAGGCGAGAACCTCAGCCCAGAGCCAATCAAAAGAGGGGTTGTGCCACTGTAACCAAGGATAATCAATAACCAGCGGAAACCTGGGTGAGGAAATAACTTGGAATTTGATTATCTCATGGTGAAGAGCCCCTACAGCCATGGACAATGGAACCATCTCATGGGTTACATGGGCAGGCTGCAAAGGTCTCCCCCGTCAAGAGCCTCAATGGCAAGTGGAGTGTCACGCAGCTGCAGTGAAATCGAGTGCTGCAAAACATATGCAGCATCAATGAACAGGCCTGCAGCCCCAGAGTCGATTAGAGCCTGTATCTCAATGGACGACTCAGCCCAAGAAAGGGTGACCGAAACCAGGGGCTTATCCTTCTGGATAACTGAGGATGAAACAACGCCACCTAAGGTCTGTCTATGACAGGACCTCAAGGTTCGGGCGTTCCCTGGATGGGTAGGGCAAGACTTTAACCACTTACGGACCTCCGCATGGCAATGTACATTGGCACAATGGCACAGACAGGCACAAGCACGTACATGTACGTGCTCGCCTTCCAGCGGGTGGGGGGTCGGACCCCCTCCCGCTAGATGCGGCAGTCTGTTTCGCTTCAGGAGCGATCCGGGATGAGCGGATGGCCGTTGGTTTCTGGCCATCCCCTCTCGATCGCTCCTGGCGAATGAGAAGCTTCCCCTGATGTGTATAGTAAACACAGGCAGGGAGGAAGTAATGTCATTCTCCTTGGGGCGGTCTTTTTGACCGGACTGCGAGGAGAACAGAGAAAGTAAGTGTGCACCAACACTACACTGACATGTAGGTACACATAGGCACACAATATAGCATTAGGTACCCCAATATACTACCCAATAATGGCTTTAACTCCCTGAGTGCCCCTAGTTAACCCTTTCACCCCCTTTTGCCAGTGTCACTAAGCGATCGTTTTTCTGATCGCTGCATTAGTGTCACATAAAGGTATTCCGGTGTTTACAGGGGTCTTCCCTAAATTCCCCTGTGAACTCGCTGGTGACCAATTTGTCCCTTAAGGACTTTAATTTCTGAAGCACCTCTGATCACTTTCAGATGTACAATTGATTAAGTGTTGGATCGATTAGGAGTATGTGCCAATGTTTCTTCAAGATGTTCCTAAGGGCCAGATGTTGTTTGCTATATGTCATAACTAGCCTTGTTTGTTCCGATATTGGGTTCACATCTTTGATTGATGTAGATTTCTCAAAAATCAAGCTTTGTTTAGCTGGCATGCATGCCCTATTAAAGTATGGAAGTAGCCTCGTTGCAACAATCGCTGTTGTAATTTTCTTGATTCAACCTCAAACATAGAGTCACTAGTGCAATTCCTTCGAATTCGTAAATACTGGGAATAGGGGATGGATCGCACCAGTGGGGCCAGATGGAAACTGGTTGCATGCAAAATTGTGTTGCCAGCCATTTCCTTGTGATACAAGGAACTCGACAGCGGCCATCCTAATTCTTAAATATTGTGACATCCCAAAAATTCACCTTTGCAAAATCGCACATCATGGTGAATTTCAGGTTGAAATTGTTGTTCCCTATAGCTATCATACATTGATTGAGGGTTTCCAACGTGCAACTCCACACAAGGAATATATCGACGATATATCTGTACCAGAATAATATCTGGTCACGAAATACCCAATCAGACGATAGAAAGGCATTCTCCCATTCCCCCAGATACAGGTTGGCATATGAGGGTGCACAGCAAGTCCCCATAGCCACCTCCTGTATCTGGAGGAAATGGGAGCCATAGAACGCAAAGGCATTATGTAACAAAATTAACTCCAAAGCTCGCAAAATAAATTTGTGTAAAGGTTTGTCATCTTTGGAAGATTGAGACAGAAAATTTTCAATGACCTCTAACCCTTTCTTATGGGGAATGGAACAATATAGTGCCTCTACGTCCACTGTAACAAGACAGGGATACATAGACCCTCCAACTGTTGTAATAGGTGGGTGGTGTCCCTGATTTATGAGGACAGGTTAATGACAAGGGGACGTAGTTCATCAATATATCTACTCAGGTTTTCAGAGATGATTCCCCTTATGGACTTTGGGAAGACTGTAGAAGGTCGAAATTTTGGAGTGCTTGGTACGCAAAAAAATTCCCACGTATGTTGCGTGATAATGTTACCTATCATGGTTTTAGAAATGGGTTGATACTAGGGATGAGCCGAACACCCCCCGGTTCGGTTCGCACCAGAACTTTCGAACGGACCCCAAATTCGAACGAAAGTTAGAACCCCATTGAAGTCCATGGGACTCGAACGTTCGAAATGAAAAGTGCTAATTTTACCGGCTAATATGCAAGATACTGTCCTAAAAAGGGTTTGGGGACCTGGCTCCTGCCCCAGGGGACATGGGTCAATGCCTACATTTTTTTTAAAAATGGCCGTTTTGGTGGGAGCACTGATTTTAATGACAATTAAAGTGAAAAAAAAAAGTGAAATATTCCTTTAAATATGGTGCCTGGGGGGTGTCTGTAGTATGCCTGTGAAGTGCCACGTCTTTCCCGTGTTTAGAACAGTCCCTGCACAAAATGACATTAAACGGAAATAACACCATTTAAAACTGCTTGCGGTTTTAATGTTATATCTGGTTCCTGCAATATGGTTGAAAATCATTGAGAAAAATGGCATGGGTAGCCCTCCCTGTCCATTACCAGCCTATTTGGGTCTTGTACGCATATTAAGGGGAACCCTGTACCCATATTAAAAAAAGGAAATGCGTGTGGCCCCCAGGCCCTATATACTCAGAACAGCAGTATACAGGCGGTGCAAACAAGACAGGGACTGTGTAGGTTTGTTGTGTTAAGTTGAATCTGTTTGTAATTTTCAACTGGTACATTTTTAAAGTGTAGCTCCAGTCACAAAAACTATTTTTAGGCTTTTTGGAAAACATAGGGAAGGGTTATCACCCCTGTATAATTTGTTTTGTCGTCCATCTTTTTTCATCTCACTTGCTGTTGTCTCCTTCTGTTTGCAAGTAGGAGATGTTTGTAAGTTGGATGTTTGAAAGTAGGGGCCTGCCCTATATGCTCTGCAGAAATGGCGGAACAAGGTGTTGGTTTTGCCACAACATTGTAAGCCCTCAAAGTGACTCTTGGTGGGCGCTGGAGCGCCCTGCTGTGAACGATTATATCAAGAATTGTAATTACATGCCATTGTTGAACAGTGGTAGAAAAATTGACCTTTGGTGGTTGTGGTGCTGGTGCCACAACACTATAAGTCCTCACAGTTACTCTGGGTGGGCACAGGAAGGGGCCCTCCTGTGAAATATTATATCAAGAATTGTAATTACATGTCCCTGTTAAACAGGGGCAGAAAAATTTGGCCTTAGACACTGCTGCTGGTGCCACCACACTGCAACCTCTGCCATATACTCTAGTTTTAATGCAGGAATTAGCCCTGCTGCAAAGCATTGCATCAAAAACTGTAATTAAACGGGGCGCATGCGTGGCGCTGAACGAGATGGCAGCCTAGAGTGAGAGCTCCGTGCAGACCGGGACTTCATCAGCGCCCTGGGGGCCGCAAAACCTCTCTATCGCCCTAACATTGACACCCCCCAGGTCCCCTCACCACGGTGCATGCCTGCTAAAAAGAAGAACTCCCGCAAATCGTGCCAGCATACGCTAACCCACTATCTCCTCCGGACGAGGGACAGCCTCCGCGCCGCAGACCTCTTCAGATCTCTTCCCACCGCTGACAAGGGCTGGTGAGTCTAACACCCTCTCCAAGGCTGACCTGGATGCTAGCCTGGAAGCCATATATGACAAGATGGCTGCTAAGTTCCAGACTGAGCTACATAAGACGTCTCACACGTTATCGCAGGAAATAGCTGCTTTGGGCTCCAGAACGGAGAGGCTTGAGAGTAAACATGACGAGCTAGCAATAGCTCACAACGATTTAAGCAGAGAACACGAAAATCTTGCTTCTGCTTTTACCGTGATACAAATGCAAGTCTAGGACCTCGACAACAGGAATAGGCGTAACAATTTGCGCCTCAGAGGAATCACAGAAACAGAAGTGGACCTAATCCCCACAGTGATTCGCCTGTTTAAATCCCTCCTGCCTGAACATGAATCTGCTGCGTTTAAATGCGACCGCATTCACAGGGCCCTCTGACCGAAACCTCCTGCAGACAAACCCCCAAGAGATATCATCCTGTGTCTTAAGGATTTCTTGGTGAAGGAGGAGATCCTACGTGCTGCTAGAAACAAACAACGCATTTTCCTTGACGATTCCCAAATCCAGATCTTCCCAGATGTCTCACCCGCCACCCTTTGAGAGACGTCGGTCCTTTAAAGAAATCACCTCTACACTCCAATCTGCTCGCATTCGTTATAGATGGGGCTTCCCGTTTAGATTGATAGTTCCTCATAATGGCAGCACTTACTCGGTGTCTACGCTTCAAGAGGGCCAGGATTTGCTGGTGAAACTGGGCATCCTAGACGTTGCGGAAGCCCGGAGACCCCCGCTGACCCCGAGACCGGCTCCTATCTGGCAAACACCACCGTCACGGAGGGACAGGAGGCATATTCGTTACGGGACCGGTGAACCTAACGGAGGAAGTCCTCGCTGAAGATCTCTACTCCAATGTGCTTCTTTTTTACATTTCTCCCTCTGTGTTGTTGGTAGCAGGTATGCCCCCCATTTTTCCTCTGCTCCCATTATGACTGCTCCATGCTGGTGTCCTTTGGTGCTGCGACATGCTTCCCCCCCCCAGCAGAATACCTACAAGGTTTGTTGTGTCTACCCTTTTTTTTTTTTTTTCGTCAGATCAAGCTGGGACTGAGACCTTGGTGTCTCGAAGTTACCTTTTTTTTTCCGGTTGTTTGTTCCTTTCAGGTGCTCGGGGACCTGACGGTTCTCTTTTACTGCTGTTGTCGGCTCCCCCGACTACCTGACCCCCCCTGTTATACATTTCCTGACTGGACTCTACGTATTCTGGACTATGGCTTGGCTCAGGGGTTTTGGTTTTTTGAAAAAGTTCTCTTTTCAACTTTTATATGTTTTTCCCCCACTTTCTTTTTTCTTTTTTCTTTTTCTCCTTTTCCCCTATTTTTGGGGGTCCAGCACTTTTTAATCAATCTCTCTATTCGCAACGCTACATACATTGCCACGTTTTATTATGCTTGTTGTGGACTATGTTACGCATATATGTATTTCTTAACGGGATAATGGCTGCACCCCTATTTGCTCTCCCTTATTTTGGTCCCCCCCAATTTATATTTCCCAATTGGCTGATCACTCCCTTTGTTCCTCCTTATGGCGATCACATGTGTGTCCCATAATGTTAAGGGATTTAATTCCCCCACGAAAAGACGTAAGGCGTTTGACTTTTACAAGGGAGTGAATGCCAAAATACTTCTCATTCAAGAAACCCACTTCTCACATAACTCCCATCCTAAATTTTTTCATAGGAACTTTCCTCAAGCGTTCTATTCTCAATACCACTCTAAATCTAGGGGTGCCGCCATTTTCCTACATTCCTCTTTTCCTATGGAGGTGAAACGGGTTTATAAAGATGTTGATAGTAGATATGTTATTATCAAGGGTTTAATACATAACAGGGAATTGACAATTGCAAGTGTGTATGCCCCCAATGATGCCCCAGCTACTTTCTTTAAATCTTTTTTCACGAAATTGGCTTCCTTTCACTCCCCTCACTTAATTATAGGGGGGGATTTTAATTTGGTAGCTAATGCCAACTTAGACCGTTCCTCCCACACCCCCCTCACTAGGGCCTTCCCCAAATCACTTACCCACGGTCTCTTGGAGTGTCAACTCTCGGACACCTGGCATGCGCATAACGTAGGGGTTCGAGAGTTAACTTTCTATTCCCACCCCCATAACAGTTCTGCCAGGCTGGATTACATCTTTGCCTCTCCCATTATCCTAGCCAATTAGACGCAGAGCTGTATTTACCCCTGCGTCTGGTCGGACCATCACGCCACAGCTTTTACTACCACTTTCATTAGGTTGTCCCCCACATTACAATCTTGGAGACTTAATGAATCTCTCCTGACAGATGCAGACACAGTATCCAAAGAAGAAGAGGCAATAGAAGAATACTTTTCAATTAATGCCCTACCGGAGTTATCACCCTCCACAATCTGGGTCGCGCATAAGGCGGTTTTAAGAGGTAAACTGATAGCGATATCGGCTTCCCGTAATAAACTATTAAACGGTAGGATTCTAACCTTGACGAGAGAGCTCGATCACCTGTACAAGAACACGTCCTCATTACACTTAGACTCTACCAGACAGGAGATTGATCGTAAACGCTTAGAACTTGACTCCCTTTTAACAAACAAAACAGAAAAACTCCTCAGATATGCGAAAGCGCGACACATCCTATCGGATGGTGCAGCCTCCTCAAGATTCGCACGCAAGTTACAACACTCCCAGCGACCAACGCATGTCTATAAATTGACCTCTAGCGAGGGCCACCTCACCTCTCACCCCAAAGAAGTTTTAGCTATCTTTGAAAAATTCTATGCTTCCTTGTTGGCTCATGACCCGAATGTCAAAGTCCCGGAGATTAACACTTGGCTGGATGAGGTGCCATTGCCGACCCTATCTGATTCCCAAATAGCACACCTAAACTCCACCATCTCTACGGCAGAAGTCTTAAAAGTTATTAAATCTCTTAAACAAGGCTCTGCCCCAGGCCCTGACGGCTTTGCTACCATCTATTACAAAAAATTTGCTTCGGTCTTAGCTCCCAGACTCACTTACCTCTTTAACTGGGTGATGCAGGGCGGCAGCTTCCCAGAAGAAATGTTATTAGCAAACATGTCCCTGATCCCCAAACCGAACAAGAATCACGTACTCCCCCAAAATTATAGACCAATTTCAGTTATGAATAATGATTTAAAAATTTTCAGTAGAATCCTTGCAGATAGGCTGGCCCTCCATATCCCCTGCCTTATCTCCCCATTCCAATCTGGTTTCATTCCTCACAGACTAATTACTGATAACATTCGATTGGCAACTAATATTCTTCAAGATGCTAATGTACACTCTCGTAGTCTTCTGTTACTTAGCCTCGACATCCAGAAGGCTTTCGATAGTGTCTCCTGGGCCTACCTTACCAATGTCTTACAAAGGCTGGGATTCCGTGGTGAATTCTTACACTCTTTCCACACCCTTTACAAGAACCCTAAGACTAGGATAAAGATCCCAGGTTGCTGCTCAGACTTCTTTAGTGTAGGTAGGGGCTCTAGGCAGGGTTGCCCTTTATCCCCGCTTCTGTTCTCCTTGGCCCTCGAACCCCTGGCTATAACTATCTTGAATAATCCCAACATCTCTGGGTATACAAAAGGAACCTTAACAAGCAAATTCTGCATGTATGCGGACGATGTCCTGATGTTTTTGACCAAACCACTAATCTCCCTCCCCAATTTATATGACGTCTTATCGAAATTTGCTAATGTTTCGGGCCTATCCATCAATTTATCCAAATCCGAAGCTCTTCCCATAGGCATTCCCTTGCTGGAACTCTCACATCTTAAGCAGACTTTTCCCCTTCATTGGTCTTCTACCCACCTCTCCTATTTAGGGATAGCCCTGTCCAACAATTATAAACACCTATTCTCAACTAATTACCCTCCGTTGTTTGCTAAAATTAAGTCCACCCTGAAATCTTGGTCTAATTTACACATTTCCTTTATGGGTCGCATAACGGCCCTTAAGATGGTCATACTCCCCCGCCTATTATATGTTTTCTGGTCTCTCCCAATGAGAATTTCAAAATCATATATTAATAATATCCAATCATATCTCAATAAGTTTATTTGGCAAGATAAACCTCCCAGATTTGCTAGGGATGTCTTGTACCGTTCTGCTTCGAACGGAGGTCTGGGAGTCCCACAAATTTGGCTTTACTACCTGGCAAGTAGATTTTCCCAACAGGCTCAATGGTCCATCAGGAACTCTAGGGTGCCGTGGGTTCAGTTTGAACAAGAATCCATACTTCCCCGAGTCCTGCCAAACATTATGTGGTCCCCATACATACCGAATTTCCCTCATATCCATGCAAATCTTAGTGTCTTAGATGGCCTACGTCTCTGGCATATGTATGGTAATAAGTATGGCTTGGTACCCCAGACACCTATGGGGGCCTCGTACCTAGGTGAGCCTAGATTCACATCGGCCCACAATCCCCAAATTGCATTCCGTACTTGGATTGAACTTGGCTTGGTTGCCTTAAAAGACTTCCTTATTGACTCCCATTTTGCCACATTTCAGGAGTTGCAATCCAGTTTCCAAATCCCAAATACTGAATTTTTCCATTACTTGCAAATTCGCCATTTTTTCTCTCAGCATTACCCTGGCCCTTACACCTTGCCTCCAGGGTTTTTTGAAGATATCTGCCACACTGCTCCTAGACAAAGAGGCCTTATCTCCTGTCTTTATAAGACCTTGGCGTCAGCGGTGGAGGCAGTAGGATTACAATACAGACTTAAATGGGAAGATGAGCTGGAACTGGATTGTGACACTATGGATTGGGACAAGGCCTGGAGAAACATGCGCCAGTGCTCCAAATCTCTCTCACTTAGAGAAACCGCAGTTAAATTGCTCACTAGATGGTACTATACGCCCCATCGGTTGCATCATATGTTTCCCCAGGCTTCCCCCACTTGTTTTAGGGGATGCCCCTGCTCAGGCTCCTTTAAACACATATTTTGGGAATGCGACCGGATTCAGCCAGTCTGGCGTTTACTTTTCGACTTAATCAATAGAGTAGCAGGTTATACTATCAATATCAACATATCTCATGCTTTGTTATTTGTAGCCCCACCTGATACTCCTAATCATTTAAGATGCCTGATTCATTCAATTTGTCTGGCCATGTTGTGGTCTATAGCACTTAACTGGAAATCTCCCTCCTTACCATTCGCTCAGATCCTTTCACGCATAGACCTAATGATGCACATCGAAAAAATTCATCACACATTGCATGACTCTATCCCATTATTTGATGCGAAATGGAAACCGTGGTCTATATTCAGGCTCCTACATTGAATGTGCTGGTCTCTCCCCTTCCCCTGATTTAATAACCTTTTATTTTCTTTTATCTCATTTTAATTTTGAGTTCTCTCTTTACCTTCTCTATATTTTATCGAAAAAATTTTTTTTTCTTTTGAACCATGTGGTATTTTGTATCTCAGATGTTAATACTCACTCTATCTATATAGATCTCACAGTTCATAATTGAATCACATGCATTGCCATGTTCCTTCATTTTTGATTATATGTGATGCTTTCTATGCAACTTGCGTCTCTTGTTCTGTATGGTTGTATATGCTCTACCACGATTATTATTTCCTAATAAAATATTTGAAAACAAAAAAAAAAAAATTGTAATTAAAAGCCCCTGTTAAACAGGGGCAGAAAAATTGGGCCTTAGGCACTGGTGCTGGTGCCACCACACTGCAACCTCTCCCATATACTCTTGTTTGATTGCAGGAATTAGCCCTGCTGCAAAGCATTGCATCAAAAATTGTACTTAAACGCCCCTGTTAAACAGGGGCAGAAAAATTGGGCCTTAGGCACTGGTGCTGGTGCCACCACACTGCAACCTCTCCCATATACTCTTGTTTGATTGCAGGAATTAGCCCTGCTGCAAAGCATTGCATCAAAAATTGTACTTAAACGCCCCTGTTAAACAGGGGCAGAAAAATTGGGCCTTAGGCACTGGTGCTGGTGCCACCACACTGCAACCTCTGCCATATACTCTAGTTTTAATGCAGGAATTAGCCCTGCTGCAAAGCATTGCATCAAAAATTGTAATTAAACGCCCCTGTTAAACAGGGGGAGAAAAACTGGGCCTTAGGCACTGGTGCTGGTGCCACCAGACGGCAACCTCTCCCATATACTCTTGTTTGATTGCAGGAATTAGCCCTGCTGCAAAGCATTGCATCAAAAATTGTACTTAAACGCCCCTGTTAAACAGGGGCAGAAAAAATGGGCTGATGGCATCAACCAGAACCAGAAATGTTCTTCCAACATATCAGCGGAGGAGGAAGAGGATAGACAATCAACATAACAGGACAGTCACTCAGCATCAGCATAGGCAGTCTTGAAGGGATGTGGTATTTAAAAAAAAATTATTCGGTTACATCAGCTTCAGGTGCTTGGTAGCTGTGGGTGATCCAAGACTGATTCATCTTGATGAAGGTCAGTCGATCAACTGATTCGGTGGACAGGCGCACCCTGTGATCGGTAACAAAGCCACCAGCAGCACTGAAGGTGCGTTCCGAAAGAACGCTGGATGCAGGACAGGCCAGTAGCTCAATTGCATACTGTGCAAGCTCTGGCCAGTGATCCATCCTCAAGACCCAGTAAGCCAGAGGATTTTCGGTGGGAAAGGCGTCCAAGTCTGACCTTGCCCCTAGGTATTCCTGCACCATGTTAATCAGACGCTGGCGATGGGTGCTGGAACCGATCATACCTTGGGGCTGCGGACTAAAAAATTGTCTGAAAGCATCAGTCAGACGGCCACCTTCTCCACCGCTCCTTCTGACCGATGCCTCAGCAACACGTTGTCCAGGACCAGGAGTTTGTAACCTCCCAGTCTCTGGGAACGCGTTGCACAGACCTTTCTGCAAGGCCTCCAGGAGATGTCTCATCCTCTGCTCCCTCTGCGATGGCAAGATAAGGTCGGCAACCTTACCCTTGTACCGTGGATCAAGGAGAGTGGCCAGCCAGTAATGGTCCCTCTCCTTGATCCGAAGAATACGAGGATCCTTCCGCAGGCTTTGCAGGATCAGGGAGGCCATGCAGCGTAGGTTAGCTGAGGCATTTGGTCCGGAGTCCTCTGGGTCACTAAGGACAACATGATCCGCAGCTACCTCCTCCCAGCCACGTACAAGTCCACGTGTTTCTTGGGACTGTAAATCATCCCTACAGGACTGCTGCTGCTGCTGCTGATGCTGATGCTGAGTGCCAGCCTCCACCTCCATGCTGACACAATCATCCTCCTCCTCCTCCTCCTCTTCCTCCTCCTCATCCTCTTCCTGTGTGATGGGTGGCACAGCAGGAACACTGTCTGGATAAAGGGGGCCTTGAGAGGCAAGGAAGTCCTCCTCTTCCTGCCTCTGTTCTGCCTCAAGTGCCCTGTCCATTATTCCACGCAGCGTATGCTCCAAGAGGTGGACAAGAGGTACAGTGTCACTGATGCATGCACTGTCACTGCTCACCATCCTTGTGGCCTCCTCAAACGGTGACAGGACAGTGCATGCATCCCTGATCATGCCCCACTGGCGTGGTGAGAAAAAACCGAGCTCCCCTGACCCTGTCCTGGTGCCGTAGTCGCACAGGTACTCATTGATGGCCCTCTGCTGTGTGTGCAGCCGCTGCAGCATGGCCAATGTTGAGTTCCATCTGGTGGGCATGTCACATATAAGGCGGTTCTTGGGCAGGTTCAACTCCTTTTGGAGCTCAGCCAGCCGAGCACAGGCATTAAATGATCGGTGGAAATGCACACAGACTTTCCTGGCCTGCTTCAGGACATCCTGTAAGCCGGGGTACCTGCCCAAGAACCGCTGCACCACCAGGTTAAGGACGTGAGCTACACAGGGCACATGGGTCAGTTGTCCCTGTCGGAGGGCGGAGAGGAGGTTGGTGCCATTGTCGCAAACCACCATTCCTGGCTTAAGCTGGCGTGGCGTCAACTACCTCTCGGCCTGCCCCTGCAGAGCTGACAAAACATCCGCCCCAGTGTGGCTCCTGTCCCCCAAACAAACCAGCGCAAGCACGGCATGTCATTGTTTTGCCTGCGTACTTGCGTAGCCCCTGGAACGCCTACGGAGCACCGCTGGTTCTGAGGACAGAGCACTGGAAGAGGCCATAGAGGAAGAAGAAGAGGAGGGGGTGGAGGAGAGAGGTGTGTCACAACCAATAGTAGCATTTTGGAGGCGTGGTGGCGGAACAACCTCCAACACTACTGCACCTTGTCCTGCATCCTTCCCAGCTGCCAGAAGAGTGACCCAATGGGCCGTGAAAGACAGGTAACGTCCCTGTCCATGCCTGCTGGACCATGAGTCAGCGGTAATATGCACCTTACCGCTGACCGCCCTGTCCAGCGAGGCAAGGACATTGCCTTCCACATGCCGGTAGAGAGCCGGAATCGCCTTCCGTGAGAAAAAGTGGCGTTTGGGGACCTGCCACTGAGGAACCGCACATTGTACAAACTCACGGAAGGGGGCCGAGTCTACCAACTGAAAAGGCAGCAGTTGAAGTGCTAGCAATTTAGCCAAGCTAGCATTCAACCGCTGGGCATGTGGATGGCTGGGAGTGAACTTCTTCCGCCGGTCCAGCAGCTGGGGCAGGGACATTTGCCTGCTAAAATCGGACGTGGGTGTACCGCTAGCAGAGTTCCCGGAAGCACTTGACTGTGACACACCTAATTCTACACCTTCATTCCTCTCAGAGCAGGTTTCAGAGAGGACTGAAGGTCTAGTGGGGTTGGAGATGCCAGCTGATGAGGAGCAAGGAGAGGTCCGCTTTGTTCTTTGGTGTGGGTCTTTGAAGTACGCTTGCCAACGAGCTGCATGGCAGGTCAACATATGTCTGGTCAAGCATGTGGTGCTCAAGTGGCTGATGTTTTGGCCACGTGAGATACGCTTGAGACATATGTAGCAAATAGCAGCGGTGCGATCTGATGCACTCGTCTCAAAAAAGGCCCACGCCAAAGAACTTTTAGAATAACGCGGAGAGGCAGCGCTCTGCACAGGCGGAGCTCTGCGGTGTGATTCAGTCGGTGTGCTGCCCCTAAGCTGGCCCCCGGAGGGCATCCTGCCTCGTTGGACATGTGCCTCCTCCTCCTCCTCCTCCTTCTCCCTCCTTCCAGGCACCCACGTGGAGTCAGTGCCCTCATCATCCCCTCCCTCTTCATCGCTGTAGCAAACCTGGCAGTATGCTGCAGCTTGTGGAACATGACTGCCAGATTGCTGTCCTTCTTGAGCATCCCCTCTCTCTGCGCTCACGCTACTGCCTTCCTCTAGCTGAGTGTCATCATCAGAGCCCACAAAACACTGGGCATCCTCCTGGAGCATGTACCCAACACTGTGCTCAAAGAGTTCAGGAGACTCCTCAGGAGGACGTGGTGGGTCTAGGGAAGGAGTCACTGATGATGACATTGAGAGGAGGGAAGACGATGCGTTGGCAGCTGCTTTGCTACTACCCTGAGACTGGGTGAGAGAGGATGAGGAGGATGAAGAGGGCTTGGTCATTCACTCTACCAAGTCGTTGGCATGTTGCGGTTCAACATGTCCAGCTGCCGAAAAGAAGGACAAGCATGTCCCATGGCCACGTGCTGATGACAATGCACCGCGTCCACAACCAGCACTGTTGTCTCTAGACACAGAGCCTGCTTGCCCTCTTTTATCGGCTCGCGCCTGTCTGCCTCTCCTTGCTGGCCTTCCAGACATGGTAATGGCCTGAAGGGAGTTGGGTAAAACAGCAGTTGGGTAGTGTATATTGTGCTGGAGGCACACAACACCCACTAACTCCTGCAGATGCTTTTATTATAGAACACCAGAGATAAAGGGGTATATACAGATGTATACTGTGCTGTGCTGGAGGCACACACAACTTCCAATAACTCATGCAGATGGCAAGTGGGCTCAAATAGAGAACAGCTATGTAGGTGGATATAGCGGTATGTACTGGGTACAGAGCACGCAGACAGCACGCACTATCTCCTAACACTACTGACTGCAAGTTCTATTATAAAAGATAGATCACTAGCTATATAGGTGAGGTGAATATAGCGGTGTATACTGCGGTCAGGGCACGCAGACAATAACCACTACACAACAGCAAGATAGAAAATCGGCCGAAAACGATCGGTGTGTACTGTGTTGAAGGTACACAGAACACCCACTGCTTCAGACGCCAACACACTACACGAGGCCGCCGCGATGGCGGCCTTATATAGTGTGGGGCGTGCACTACACAGCCTGAGCTATGATTGGCCACAGGCATCCTGCCTGTGGCCAATCATGGCTCTCCTCGCTGCTGGCGCTGCGATTGGCCAAGCATGCGGGGTCACAGTGCATGCTTGGCCAATCATGAGCCAGCAATGCACTGCGCCATCGCAGTGCATTGTGGGCCGTGAGCGCCACACGAATTTGACACGAACGGACCAAAATGTTCGGATTTCGCCGAACGGACGAACAGCCAATGTTCGAGTCGAACGTACGTTCGACTCGAACACTAAGCTCATCCCTAGTTGATACCATTCTCAATTCGACAGAATCCTATTACACATTAGAAGGTACTGGGAATTGTTCATTATTACAATGTTGCCCCCTTTATCGGAGGGTTTGATTGTTAGTTGGTGTTGTCTACTCAGTGTTTCTAATGCTTTTCTCTCTGATGTGGATAGATTGTCTGCGGAGGCGCCCTTGGACAATTTGTTAATATCTTCCGTTACCATCGCTACAAAGGCCTTTAGGTTGGCATTCTGCGTTAAAGATGGAAACGTATTCGACTTTTTCTTTAGATTAGATTTACCCTGAATTCATCCTATTGTGGGAGTGATGTTAGTCATTAAAAGAGTGTCCATGTCGATAGTATAAATTAGCTCCTTTTGTTCCTGTTCTTCCAGCAACGACACCAATTCATCCAATGCTTGTTTCTCCTTGTCCCGTAAAGTTTTAGTCTGTTTAGGTTTAGTGTATTAGCTTTTAAGAATCAATTTCCGTGCGAATAGATGTAAATCTTTGGTAGCTTCAAAAGTGTCGATGTTGGAAGAAGGGCAAAAGGTGAGACTCTTACTTAGTAGAGCTGTCTCATTGACTGATAGCATATAATCAGATAGGTTGATAATATTTAAAGTCTCATCTGAGTCATGTTCCGCTGTTTCCTGTCATTGTGCCCCTGCTATATCATTCCTCACTCCTGTGTTGGGGGGGTCGAGTGTAGACCGTCCCTGTCCAGATGGACCACTATGTGAATTACCTGACCTTAGAGTGCATTCAGTACCCACCACGAGGAAGAAGATTGTGTAGCTGTTGGTGCCCCTGTGATGTATCTTTTGTTGCTTGATGCGGGTTCAGGTGATCACCATTTTTGTTTCTTTGAAGCTTTTTTCGACGTCTGTGAACATGTGGAAGAAAGGGAATTAAGGGATGAATTAGACCCCCTATCACCATCTCTATTGCTATTGATATGTTTTTTGCTCTCCTGTTGACGCCCTTGGGGATTACGGTGTTGCCAACGACGGTACTGATGGGTGGTACTGTGGGCACTGATGGGTGGCACTATGGGCACTGATGGGTGGCACTTTTTTAATATTTAGGTGGCACTGGCAGGGGGCAGGTGGGCACTGATGAGCTGGCCGTGATCTGGACTGAAGTCCCTCTCACGGCCGCCAGTGATCGGCTTTTTTTTTCTCCGTGCGAGGAGGAAAAATAGCCGATTACCGCCTCTGTTGTGTCACATGATCAGCTGTCATTGGCTGACAGCTGATCACGTGGTAAGGGGTCGGGATTGACCCCTTGCTCCGATCTGTGCTCAGGCGAGTCTCATAGACTCGCTGATCACAGAGCGCACCGTGCGCGCCCCTCAGGAGGCGCGCAGGCCGCTCGTGCACGGGACGACGTCAATAGACGGCTACAGCGCAGATCTCCAGTGGTTAAACAGATGTTTACCATGAAGAAAACATTAATCTAACAAGGAACTCTGAATATGTCTGCACCGGAGAAAGCGAATATTATTGAAACAGTGAAAGTCAAATGGCGGGGGGTGGGTATTTACTACCCGATATCTAGACAAAAAAAGGAAGACTTTTACTGTGTCAACAAATGTAGTGTGGTGGTCCCATCCCTATATATAGATCAAAAAATGGACCCCCTTAGTGGGACTAGTATTTGTGTATACTATCTTTATATTATTATACAATTGTTTCACTCTTCATTTCTCTGCCTTGTGTGCTTGTGTAGGCAACCATTAACTCTTTGCACCCTATATAGATATTCACACATGTATACATTCACCCTTACTCTAACCCTCTTAAGTCTCTTAAGTTTCTATAAATGGGCATTCATTTTGATACTTCTTTGAAATGTATACTTACTTTTTCCCACTGGGGGGGTAATTTGGCAGTCAGCTCTCTACATATTCTTTCTTTGCTACAGGGACAGTGGATGCAGATTCTGCATCATTTATTTTGAAGTACTTATGGAGGACTGCGCTGTTATCTACTATCTCAGTTAAAGATCTATTATTGTGGCTAAGTGGTCTTGGCACTTACATGCATTTCCACCTTATATGGAGGAGCGCTTCCGATATGGTATGTAATGTTTAAATACGTTGCCGGCTTTTATATGTGCTGGGGAGGTGTGAAACCCCCCCTTTTTCTTTTTCTCATATCTCTTTTTTCTTCCTACTGTAGAATTACCACAATATTGTTATCTCCTGCTCTCTACCCCGATGAAAGTTTTGTAACAACAGAAACTGGAAACGCGTTGGGTTATGGAATACCCATGAGAGTATTAGTGGTCTTTGTATATATAGTCTATTGTGTACTTTTTGGCTGTTTATTTTATTGGAGAGATAATTTGGTTGTGTGTCTCTTTTATCATTTTTGTATTCAACAAATAAAATTCTATATTTTATTCGTATTTTTGGTGGTGTTGTTGGTCTGTCAAAGTCCCACTAAGGGGGTCCATTTTTTTTATCTCATCTGCTGAGAGATGCGTGAAGCCCAGGTGCATGGGTTCATCATCACTGACTGACTCTGTACCAGGAGGCATGGGAGGTGAGGGAGGCATGGGTGGGACTACAAAACTTGGAGGCAAACGTACAAGAGGCTTCCATAAGCGCTCCTTAAGAGAAAGTCTTTCTCTGAGTCTGGAGTCAATGAGGATGGCAAACGAGATCAAGCTCTCCAGCATCGTGGGTATATCTCGGGCTGCTATCTCATCCTTGATGGAATCCGAGAGACCATGAGAAAAAGCAGCCACGAGGGCCTCATTGTTCCAAGCAACCTCTGCCGCCAGAGTACGGAATTCAATGGCGTAGTCGGCAACAGTTCTTGTACATGAGGCACTTGGCAGCAGAAGCGGAGCGTGCGGGAACGTCAAAAAAACCCTTTTGAAGAAGGTCACAAACTCAGGATAACTCAAGACAACAGGTTTTTGCGTCTCCCATAGAAGGTTAGCCCAGGCCAAGGCTCTCTCAGAAAGCAAAGATATCATGAAACCTACTTTGTTTCTGTCTGTGGAAAACGCCTGGGGCAGCATCTCGAAGTATGTCTCAACATGATTGAGAAACCCTCTGCATTGAACTGGATCGCCCCCAAATCGCTGGGGAAGCGGAGCGGAACCAGACATACTTCTTATAGAGGTAGTACTCGAGGCTGGTGCCTGCACAGATACTGGCGCAGCAGCAGGGACGGCCTGTGACTCAGGTTGTACTGGAGCAGCCACAGTGGGGGATCCCAGGTGAGCCGTGTGACTAAGGAGCATTTGTAACGCCAAGGAAAACTGATCCATGCGGTAATCTTGCTAATCCAATCTGGAAAAAATATTACTAACAAGTGGATTGACTGTATCTTCTGAATTCATGGCCTTCGCCTACTGTCAGAAACCATGAATCAGACTGAGACAGAAGTACAATTAAATCACACTTGTTTGTTAAATAAAAATAAAAAGGTAAATAGAGTCCACTAATCGGATCGAGTAGTCAGCCAGGCCAGAGTTCAATAACCCGATCGGGTAATCAGCCAGGCCAGAAGTCAGGGATCCAAGTAGAGCAACAGCAAGCTGGATAAGGAGCCAGAAGGGATATCAGCAAGCCAGTCTTTAAACAGAACTGCAGGAGATGGTTTCTTGTGATGTGACCAAGGCGAAGGCAGATCTGAAGTGAGCTGAACAGCTTTAAGTAGGCAGGTCAGATGAGCTGGATAAGGAACAGCTGGTAACTGTGGAGAGAGATGAGAGCTGGCAATTAGCCGACAGCTGAGCAGCCAGCCCAGAGAAGGAAGGGCTAAGCTAGCCCTGACAGCAGGGTAAGGTGCCAGAAGGGATGTCAGCAAGCCAGTCTTTAAACAGAACCGCAGGAGATGGGTTCTTGTCATGTAACCAAGGCAAAGGCAGAGATGAAGTGAGCTGGACAGCTTTAAGTAGGCAGGTCAGACAAGCAGGATCAGGAACAGCTGGGTGACTGTGGAGAGAGATGAACACTGGCAATTAGCCGACAGCTGAGCAGCCAGCCCAGAGAAGGAAGGTCTAAGCCAGCCCTTATCCTGCAATTCTGCGTCTACAAGCACCTAATGGGAATTAAGTCACCTTCCATACTCCTGTGGAGGCAAATTCTTACTTTAGCTCACACCAACTACTCGCAGGAAACCAAGCAATGCACACGGAAACATCCCTTATGGAGTCTAGGGAGCCACTCAGCCACAGGTAGGACCCCCCCCCCAAATGCCTGAGAGTGATCCCCCATTCTGGAGCAACTAGAAATAAGTGATACACACAGATTTAAACCTATCTATCTGAACACTTAACTGCCACTGTCAAAGAAATGGGCCACTCAAAGCTTGCACTTGCGCACCTTAAAACATCCAAATACTTCCTTTCTTTCCTACTTTCACACATTTACAGGTGTTTAGTCAACTAGGGTTTCTTACTGGGTCCTGATATTACCATACTCCTTGAACTGACAAAGGGAATCTACTGGGGGTCAGGATATAAGTCTCACCTGACTTACTCTCACAAAGAGAGCCGTTACCCAGCTTCTACCTCTTACTCAGCCCAGGGCTCACTGTATCGCTGTGTGATTTGGGAGATCACATAGCCCTTCTACAGGAAACACACTTGCCCCCTAAAGATTTCTGTTGCTTCCAGAAATTATGGATAGGACAGGTGATTGGCTCATCAACACTAGTGGACAGTGATGACCTCAGATGGATAGTCACGTCACACCTTAAATTTCAGTCCAAGGAGCTATTAATCACCAATATTTATGCCCCCAACTCCCCTCCAGCAACCTTTTTCCAGGAAGCCACTAAATGGATCCCAAAAAAGCCCCACTATCCACACCTTATAGGAGGAAATATCAATATAGTACTGGGAAACCAAGAGGATAGATAACACCATGATCTTTCCTCTCCCCCAGTTCCAACCGACCACCCCTCTCACCAGAAACAATTTACACTAGGAGATAAATTACCGACCCCTGTGCCTTTCCTACCCCACAGACAAAGTATACACTTTTTACTCCCCTCACCACAAATCATTTGCTAGATTAGACGATTTCTTTAGCCCCCCCCCCCCCCCCCCCATTACCACGTGTTAGTGATGCCACTATCCACAAGATGGTGATATAACATCATAGGCCAATGTCAGTACAACTAAAGTCCCATACACACTTTCAGTTTTTCTGCTGAGTTTTTCCTTCAGGTTTACCAAAACCATGATGTAGAAGGGCCTGCATGATTACATACACATTGAAACTCCTAAGGTTTGACCTCATATTATATGGTTTTGGTAAATCGGAAGGAAAAACTCAGCAGAAAAACTGATAGTGTGTATGGGGCTTTAGTTACCTTCTCCCTACCCCCACAGCCAAACTATGGCTTCTTGGCCCAAGATGAACAACTAAAAGAAATTCTCAAGAAAGCGTGGGATGAGTTTGTAGAAACAAATGGTTCTCACCAGCAACATCACAAATTATTTTGGGACACAGGGAAAGCCTTCCTTCGGGGTAAAATCATATCTTACACTTCATACTACAAATCCAAAAATGTAAAATGGCTAGCGACCGCTTACGTACTACTCAAACCCTATTCACCCAGAGCAACTCCCCTGAAAATAGAACAGCTTTGCATGAAGCCAAGTGCTCATTTGACACTTGGACAGAACAGTAAGAGCGCATTCATTTTGCACACATCTCTTCATTTCCATATATATATATATATATATATATATATATATATATATATATATATATATATATATATATATATATATATATATATATATATATATATATATATATATATATGGCAACAATGCTGGGAAACTACTTTCTAGACTGTGTAAAGGCCCAAATAAATCAACACACGTCACAACCTTAAAAAAACAGGAGGGCGGGGGTGCATGCGCGGCGCTGAACGAGATGGCAGCCTGGAGTGAGAGCTCCGTCCAGACCGGGACCTGATTAGCGCCCTGGGGGCTTCAAAACCTTTCTTTCGCCTTAACATTAACATCCCCCAGGTCCCCTCACCACGGTGCATGCCTGCAAAAAAGAACTCCCGCAAATCGAGCCAAAATACGCTAACCCACTATCTTCTCCGGACGAGGGAAAGCAGCGTGATGTCTCAAGATGGCGCAGATCAGAGCAGTTTCGCCGCCGCTCCGGCCTCCACGCCGCAGATCTCTTCGGATCTCTCCCCACCACTAACATGGGCTGGTGAGTCTAACACCCTCTCTAAGGCTGATCTTGATGCAAGCCTGGAGGCCATATATAACAAGATGGCTGCTAAGTTCCAGACCGAACTGCATAAAACGTCTCACACTTTATCTCAGGAAATTGCGGCATTAGGCTCCAGAACAGAGAGACTTGAAAGCAAACATGATGAGCTAGCAATAGCACACAATGATTTAAGCAGAGAACATGAGACTCTTGCTTCTGCTTTCACCATGATACAAATGCAAGTCGAGGACCTCGACAACAGAAATAGGCGTAATAATTTACGTCTCCGAGGAATCCCAGAAACAGAAGTGGACCTAATTCCCACAGTGATCCGTTTATTTAAATCCCTCCTGCCTGACCATGAATCTGCTGCATTTAAATGCGACCGCATTCACAGGGCCCTTCGGCCGAAACCACCAGCAGACAAACCACCAAGAGACATCATCCTATGTCTTAAGGATTTCTTGGTAAAGGAGGAGATCCTGTGTGCAGCCATAAACAAACAACGTATTTTTCTTGATGACACTCAGATCCAGATCTTTCCAGATGTCTCACCCGCCACCCTTGAGAGACGAAGGTCCCTCAAAGAAATTACATCCACGCTCCAATCCGCTCGCATTCGCTATAGATGGGGCTTTCCGTTTAGATTGATAGTCCCTCACAATGGCAGTACATACTCTGTGTCTACGCTTCAAGAGGGCCAGGATCTGTTGGTGAAACTAGGCCTCCTGGATGCTGCGGAAGCTCGTAGACCTCCGCTGACCCCAAGACCGGCACCTATCTGGCAGACACCACCGTCACGGAGAGATAGGAGGAGGATTCGTTACAGGATCGGTGAACCCAACGGAGGAAGCCCTCACTGAAGTCCCCTACTTCATTATGCTTTTCTTTTTGACATTTCGCCCCCCAATTTCGCCCCCCAATTTACCCTGATCCCATTGTGATCGCTCCATGCTGGTGTCCTTTGGTGCTGCGACATGCCTCCCCCCCCCAGCAGAATACCTGAACGGTTTGTTGTGTCTCTTTTTCTTTTCCTTTTTTGCCATATCAAGCTGGGACTGAGATCTTGGTGTCTCGGAGTTACCTTTTTCTTTTGTTGTTTGTTCCTTTTCAGGTGCTCGGGGACTTGACGGTTCTCTTTTTTGTTTGTGTTGTCGGCTCCCCTGACTACCTGATCCCCCAGATATAAAATTCTATCTGGACTCTATGTGTTCTGGACTATGGTTTTGTTCAGGGGTTTTGGTTTTTAGAAAAAGTTTTCTTTTCATTTTTTATATGTTTTCCCCTTTTTTTTTCTCCCCTTCCCCCTTTTTTTGGGGACTAGCACTTTTTGACCAATCTCATTATTCTCAACGCTACAGACATTCCCACATTTTATTAGGCTTGCTTTGGATTATGTTACATATATATGTATTTCTTAACGGGCTACACCCCTATCTGCTTCCCCTTTTTATGGTCCTCCGCAAATTATATGCCCCAATTATTGTTTTATGATTGGGGATTTTTGGCTGATCTCCCCCTCAGTTCACACTTATGGCGATCACATGTGTGTCCCATAATGTTAAGGGATTTAATTCCCCCACGAAAAGACATAAGGTGTTCGATTTTTACAAGAGAACGAATGCCAAAATACTTCTCATTCAAGAAACCCACTTCACACATAATTCCCATCCTAAATTTTTTCATTGAAACTTTCCTCAAGCGTTCTACTCTCAATATCACTCTAAATCTAGGGGTGCCGCCATTTTCCTACATTCCTCTTTTCCCATGGAGGTGAAACGTGTTGTGGCAGCACGCAGGTAAAGTCACCTGGTTGTATCCAGGATGGGAAATATGTGTGCCCTAGATTCAGGCTTTATGCAGACTTTTACAATTAGAGGGGAAGAGTTATTGAGCCCAGCTGAAGTAAGTGGGCTCATTAAGACCTCTACAAAAAACCCCAGCATGCTTAGGGAGATGCTCCATCCTGGAACCAGTTTTGTGTGTATAGACTGGGGAGTGTGATACCTGTTCTGTGCGGTGAGTTAACGCCTGTGTGGCAAACCCCTACAACAGAGACAGGGACTGGGGCAGCACAAGGCTGCACTCAGTTGTTAGACAGGGAGTCTAAGTGTGTAATTAGAGGTCAAGCTGACCAGGATTTATTTTCATGTTTTATTTTTGTTTGGCTGTTATATGTTTCACTGCATGTAGCATAAATAAACTGCATCTTTTGTTTTTTTGCACCTACAACGCTGTCTGCTGTGCCTAATTTTGTGTTGTGAACCCATCCAGGGGGTCACACACACCCGCTGCCGAGCTAACCCCCTCACAGTTGGTGGAGAATTTTGGCAGTTTTTTTTTAAGGCCAGCATGGAAGAGATACTGAGACAGCTGGCTCTAGCAAATGCAAATCAGCAGCAAACAAATGCAGGTTTACAAAAGAGCCTTGCAGCCCAGCAGCAGACAAATGCAACTTTGCAGCAGAGTCTGGAAGCTCAGCGGAAAGCTCACCTGCAGAGTCTGGAAGCTCAGCAACAAGCCCAGCAGCGATCTGAAGCCCGCTTCATAGACCTGTTACAGAAGCAAGAGCAGAGTTTTCAACAGCAAATAGAGACATTAATACAGCAACGTCCGCAGACCAATGAGGCAAGTGGTTACACTAATACCGCATCCTTTGGTGTGAGCCGTTTACTGACAAAAATGACTGGAGAGGATGATCCGGAGGTGTTTTTGACCACATTTGAAAGGACTGCTGAAAGGGAAAAGTGGCCTAAGGAGCAGTGGGCTGGACTGGTGGCCCCTCTGTTAACTGGGGAATCGCAGAAAGCTTATTATGACCTAGAGCCTGACCAAGCAAAAGACTATGTGGTGCTAAAAACAGAAATATTGGCACGGCTGGGTGTCACCCTGGCCGTCCGGGCTCAGCGTGTGCATAATTGGACTTTTCAGGTTGGAAAACCCCCCAGGTCTCAAATGTATGATCTCATTCACCTGAGCAGGAAGTGGCTGCAGATGTTGACCGCACCAAACATTGTGGAACGTGTTGTTATGGATAGTTTCCTGAGAGCTCTTCCTACTGCCATCCAAAAATGGGTAAGCCATGGAGATCCAGGAAATGCAAATAAACTTGTGGATCTGGTTGAGAGGTACTTGGCTACAGAGAACCTGACCACCTCTTCCAGGGACTCACGGACTTTCCACCCTAAGACCAGATCATCCCCAGTGGCGGGTAAGATGACTCCAAGGGGTGAGGGTGGAGAGAGTGAGAGGGTGGGAGTTCTACCTAAGGTCTGGCGGGAGCAGCCCAGGAAGCCCATGCTGCAAGAGGCAGCGAAAAAGATTATTTGCTACCGCTGCCGGCAAGAGGGACATATTGCAGCCAATTGCCCAGTTGTGGATGAGCCTATGCAATGTGACTTTATAAGGGAGAGATGTCAGTCGCTGTTTGCGACAGTTGCATGCACTGCCATTCGGGGACCTGAGAAACATTTATGTAAAATGTGTATTAATGGTAGAAATGTTGATGTGTTGCTGGATTCAGGTAGCCTGGTAACATTGATAAAAGCTGAATTAGTTACTACAGAGGTCTCTGGGAAGAACAAGGTGGCTGTTATTTGTGTGCATGGGGACACCCGAGAGTATCTTGTAAGTTCAGTGTTTTTTGAGACCCCCAAAGGTAACCTCTCTCATCAGGTGGGGTTAGTGTCTCACTTACCACATGATGCTATTGTGGGAAGGGATTTTCCAAAATTCTGGGAACTCTGGGATTGTCCTGAGCCCCCCACTGGTGCCCCTATAAACCAGGAAGATGACCAGAATTTCTCTGGGAGTGGTGAGGACTCTCCTGAATTTCCCTTGTCGGTATTGGCGGGGGAAACTCGAGAAACTGGGGAGGAGCCAACATCCTCAGATGAAAACATGCCGTCTGTGGAGTTTTCGGATCTTGAGGGTTACAGGGAAAATTTTGCCACAGAACAGTTAAAAGACCCCACCCTAATAAAGGCACGGGAAAATGTGGCGAAAATAGATGGCGAGTTAGTGAACCCAGATAAGACTTGCACTTATCCTTACTTCACTATGGAAAGGGACCTGCTGTATCGAGTGGCTCAAAGGGCAGAAGAAACCATTGAGCAACTTGTAGTGCCCAAACCTTACAGGAAGTTGGTGTTAGAATTGGCCCATGGGCACATTCTGGGAGGTCATCTGGGGACAGAGAAAACCATAGAGAGGATATTGCAGAGATTCTATTGGCCTGGGGTCATGAAGGAAACAGAAAATTATTGTTCCTCCTGCCCTGTGTGTCAGAAGTCGGCACCTATGCCACATTTCCGTAATCCGCTGGTACCTCTTCCTATCATTGAGGTCCCCTTTGAGAGGATCGCAATAGATTTGGTAGGTCCGATAATGAAGTCTGCTAGGGGACATCAGTACATTTTGGATATATTGGACTATGCCACCCGTTATCCGGAAGCAATTCCTCTTCGAAATACCTCAGCCAAAACCATAGCCAAAGAGCTATCTCTTGTTTTCAGCCGCGTGGGTATTTGTAAGGAACTGCTTATGGACCAAGGTACACCCTTTATGTCCAGGGTTATGAAAGAACTATGCAAGTTGTACAAAGTGACACAATTGCATACATCTGTGTATCACCCCCAAACAGATGGGTTGGTTGAAAGATTCAACAAAACCCTAAAACAAATGTTAAAGAAGGTGGTGGATAGAGATGGAAAGAATTGGGACTGTCTAATACCCTATCTGATGTTTGCCATTAGGGAGGTACCCCAATCCTCTACGGGTTTCTCACCCTTCGAGTTGCTCTATGGGAGACACCCAAGAGGGCTGCTGGATATCGCCAAGGAAACTTGGGAAAATGAGAGTTCTCCTCACAGGAGCGTGATTGAGCATGTCGCCCTGATGCAAGATAGAATTGCACAGGTAATGCCAATTGTAAAGGAACATTTGACCCAAGCGCAGTTAGCACAGCAGAGAGTGTACAACTGTGGGGCCAAGACCCGTACTTTTTCCCCGGGGGATAGGGTCTTGGTGCTAGTCCCTACGGTTGAAAGCAAATTTCTGGCCAAATGGCAAGGTCCATACGAAGTAATTGAAAAAATTAGTGAGGTGAACTACAGGGTTAGACAGCCAGGAAGGCGAAAGCCGGAGCAGATCTATCACGTCAATCTGCTGAAAGCCTGGAGGGATAGGGAATCCCTAGTCGCAGAGACTTTGTCACAAGCACAGCCTGATTGCTTAGTTCCTGAGGTTGGAATAGCAGACACCTTATCGAAACCCCAACAACAGGAGGTTAAAGAGTTTGTACTTCGTAACAAAGAGATTTTCTCTGAGCTGCCGGGACAAACATCTGGCGTAGAGCATGACATTATCACCCCGCCAGGAGAAAGGGTAAAACTAAAACCTTATAGAATACCAGAGGCCCGACGGGAGGCAGTACGTGGGGAGGTTCAAAGGATGCTGGAATTGGGTGTGATAGAGGAGTCCCAGAGTGACTGGTCCAGTCCTATCGTACTAGTGCCCAAACCTGATGGGAGCTGGCGGTTTTGTAACGATTTTCGACAATTAAATAAAGTTACAAAATTTGACACCTACCCCATGCCACGTATAGATGAGTTGATTGACCGGCTGGGAACAGCCCGATATATGACAACTCTTGATCTCACCAAAGGGTATTGGCAAATTCCCCTGGCCGAGTGGGCCAAGGAGAAAACTGCGTTTGTAACCCCAGATGGGGCATTCCAATATAAGAGAATGCCGTTTGGGTTACAGAATGCACCGGCAACATTCCAGCGGAAAATGGATAAGATTCTGAGGCCCCATCAGAAATATGCTGCAGCTTACCTGGATGATGTGATTATCCATAGCACAGACTGGGTCTCACATTTGCCAAAAGTACAAGCAGTCCTAGACTCTATCCGGGAAGCTGGGTTTACGGCCAATCCAAAGAAGGGTACCAATGGACAGGAGGAGGCCAAATATCTTGGGTACACTATTGGGAGGGGGGTGATAAAACCCCAAGTCAATAAAGTCGAGGCCATACAGAGTTGGCCACGTCCCAACAGCCAGAAACAGGTACGAGCCTTTCTGGGAATCACTGGCTATTATCGACGATTCATTCCCCATTTTGCTTCTCAGGCTGTGCCCCTCACCAACCTGACAAAAGGGAAAGAGTCTGTTATGGTTAAATGGTCCCCAGAGGCTGAAGAAGCATTTCAGTCCTTAAAAACAGCCTTATGTAGCCAGCCAGTGTTGTACTCACCAGACTTCTCTAAGGACTTTGTTGTACAAACTGATGCATCAGACGTTGGGTTAGGAGCAGTGTTATCCCAGGTCTGGAACGGGGAAGAGCACCCAGTCATTTACCTCAGCAGGAAGTTGAAGTCCCATGAGGTAAATTACGCCACGAATGAGAAGGAATGTTTAGCAGTGAAGTGGGCTCTAGATTCCCTTCGGTACTATCTGCTAGGTAGGCACTTTGACCTGGTGACTGATCACGCTCCTTTAAAGTGGATGGCTCAGAACAAGGAGACCAATAGGAGGGTAAATAGGTGGTTCCTGGCCCTACAAGAATTTAACTTTACAGTTAAGCATCGCCCTGGTGTTAAAATGGGGAATGTGGATGCTTTGTCTTGGATACATGCGTGTCTGACTGCTTGTGTTACAACCCCAAGGTTGAAACAAGAGGGGGGGGTATGTGGCAGCACGCAGGTAAAGTCACCTGGTTGTATCCAGGATGGGAAATATGTGTGCCCTAGATTCAGGCTTTATGCAGACTTTTACAATTAGAGGGGAAGAGTTAATGAGCCCAGCTGAAGTAAGTGGGCTCATTAAGAACTCTACAAAAAACCCCAGCATGCTTAGGGAGATGCTCCATCCTGGAACCAGTTTTGTGTGTATAGACTGGGGAGTGTGATACCTGTTCTGTGCGGTGAGTTAACGCCTGTGTGGCAAACCCCTACAACAGAGACAGGGACTGGGGCAGCACAAGGCTGCACTCAGTTGTTAGACAGGGAGTCTAAGTGTGTAATTAGAGGTCAAGCTGACCAGGATTTATTTTCATGTTTTATTTTTGTTGCATGTAGCATAAATAAACTGCATCTTTAGTTTTTTTGCACCTACAACGCTGTCTGCTGTGCCTAATTTTGTGTTGTGAACCCATCCAGGGGGTCACACACACCCGCTGCCGAGCTAACCCCCTCACAGTGTTTATAAAGATGTTGATAGTAGATATGTTATTATCAAGGGAATGATACATAACAGAGAATTGACAATTGCGAGTGTGTATGCCCCTAATGATGCCCCAGCTGCCTTCTTTAAAACTTTTTTTGATAAACTAGCCTCATTTCACTCTCCTCACTTAATTATTGGCGGGGATTTTAATTTGGTGGCTAATGCCAACCTGGACCGTTCTTCCCACTCCCACACCCCCCTCACTAGGGCCTTCCCCAAATCACTTACCCATGGTCTCTTGGAGTGTCAACTCTCTGACACCTGGCGTGCGCATAACGTAGGGGTTCGAGAGTTCACTTTCTATTCCCACCCCCATAACAGTTCTGCCAGGTTAGATTACATCTTTTCCTCTCCCATTATCTTAGCAAATTCGACGCAGAGTAGTATTTACCCCTGCGTTTGGTCAGACCATCACGCCACAGCTTTCACCACCACTTTCATTAAGTTATCCCCCACATTACATTCTTGGAGACTTAATGATTCTCTCCTGACAGATGTGGATACGGTATCCAAGATAGAAGAAGCGATAGAGGAATACTTTTCAATTAATGCCCAACCAGAAATATTACCCTCCGCGGTCTGGGTCGCGCATAAGGCGGTTTTAAGAGGTAAACAGATAGCGATATCAGCTGCCCGTAATAAACTATTGAATGGTAGGATTCTGACCTTGACAAGAGAGATTGATCACCTGTATAAGAACACTGCCTCTTTACACTTAGACTCTACCAGACAAGAGATTGATCGTAAACGCCTGGAACTTGACTCCCTTTTAACAAACAAAACAGAAAAACTCCTCAGATACGCAAAAGCGCGACACATTCTGTCAGATGGCGCAGCCCCCTCCAGGTTTGCGCACAAATTATAACACTCCCAGCGACCAACACATGTATATAAATTAAACACTAGTGAGGGTCACCAAAATAAGTTTTAGCTATCTTTGAAAAATGTTATGCTTCCTTGTTGGCCCATAACCCGAATGTCAAAGTCCCAGAGCTTAACTCCTGGCTGGATGAGGTTCCATTGCCAACCCTATCTGTGTCACAAATAGAACACCTAAATTCCACCATCTCTACGGCAGAAGTCTTAAAGGTCATCAAATCAATTAAACAAGGTTCTGCCCCAGGCCCCGATGGCTTTGCTGCCATTTATTACAAAAAATTTGCATCAGTGTTAGCTCCCAGACTCACCTACCTCTTTAACTGGGTGATGCAGGGCGGCAGCTTTCCAGAAGAAATGTTATTAGCAAATATGTCCCTGATCCCCAAACCAAACAAGAATCATATGCTTCCCCAAAATTATAGGCCGATTTCAGTTATGAATAACGATTTAAAAATTTTCAGTAGAATTCTTGCAGATAGACTTGCCACGCATATCCCCTTCCTTATCTCCCCATTCCAATCTGGTTTCATTCCTCACAGACTAATCACTGATAACATTCGATTGTTAACTAATATTATTCAAGATGCTAACGAACACTCACGTAGTCTTTTGTTACTTAGCCTTGACATTCAGAAGGCTTTCGATAGTGTCTCATGGGCCTACCTTACTAATGTCTTACAAAGACTAGGATTCCGTGATTAATTCTTGCACTCTTTCCATACCCTTTACAGGAACCCTAAAACTAGGATAAAAATCCCCGGCTGCTGTTCAGATTTCTTTAGTGTGGGTAGAGGCACAAGGCAGGGATGCCCTTTATCCCCGCTACTGTTCGCTTTGGCCCTTGAACCCCTTGCTATAACCATCCTGAATAATCCCAATATCTCTGGGTATACAAAAGGTACCTAAATGAACAAATTCTGCATGTATGCGGACGATGTCTTGATGTTTATGTCCAAACCACTTATCTTCCTGCCCAATTTATTTAACGTATTATCGGAATTTGCTAATGTCTCGGGTCTATCTATCAATTTATCCAAATCCCAAGCTCTTCCCATAGGCATTCCCTTGCTGGAACTCTCCCATCTTAAGCAGACTTTTCCCTTTCATTGGTCTTCTACCCACCTCTCCTATTTAGGGATAGTTCTGTCGAACAATTATAAAAAACTATTTTCATCTAATTACCCTCCGTTGTTTGTTAAAATCAAGACCACCCTGAAGTCATGGTCACATCTCCTTTATGGGTCGCATAACGGCTCTCCCCTGCCTGTTATACGTTTTCAGGTCTCTCCCAATAAGAATTTCCAAATCATATCTTAATAATATCCAATCATATCTCAATAGGTTTATATGGCAAGATAAACCTCCCAGATTTGCTAGGGACATCTTGTACCGTTCTGCTACAAATGGGGGACTGGGAATCCCACAAATTTGGCTCTACTACTTGGCAAGTAGATTTTCCCAACAGGCTCAATGGTCCATTAGGAATTCTAGGGTGCCGTGGGTTCAATTTGAACAGGAATCTATACTTCCTCGAGTTCTGCCAAACATTATGTGGTCCCCTTACTTACCGAAATGCCCTCATATTCACGCAAACCTTATTGTTCTAGATGGCCTACGCCTCTGGCATATGTATGGTAATAAATATAGCCTGGTACCCCAGACACCTATGGGGGCCTCATACCTAGGTGACCCTAGATTCACATCAGCCCATAATCCCCAAATTGCATTCCGTACTTGGATTGAGCTCGGCTTGGTCGCCTTAAAGGACTTCCTTATCGACTCCCATTTTGCCACCTTTCAGGAGTTGCAATCCAGATTCCAAATCCCAAATACTGAATTTTTCTGTTACTTACAAATTCGTCATTTTTTTTCTCAACATTATCCTGGCCCTTACACCTTGCCTCCGGGGTACTTTGAAGATATCTGTCACACGGCTCCTAGACAGAGAGGCCTAAAAGACCGGAGAGGTCTTTATAAAACTCTGGCGTCGGCAGTAGGACTGAAATACAGACTCAAATGGGAATGTGAGCTGGAACTGGATTGCGACACTATGGATTGGGACAAAGCCTGGAGGAATATGCGCCAATGCTCAAAAGCTCTTTCACTTAGAGAAACCGCAGTTAAGTTGCTCACTAGATGGTACTATACACCCCATCAGTTGCATAGTATTTTTCCTCAGGTTTCCCCCACTTGTTTTAGGGGTTGCCCCCACCCAGGCTCCTTTAAACACATATTTTGGGAATGCGACCGTATCCAGCCCGTATGGCGGTTACTTTTCGACCTAATTAATAAAGTAGCAGGTTATACTATTAATATTGACATATCTCATGCCCTGTTATTTGTAGCCCCACCTGATACTTCTAAACATTTAAGATGCCTGGTTCATTCAATTTGTTTGGCCATGCTCTGGTCTATAGCACTTAACTGGAAATCTCCCTCCTTACCTTTTGATCAGATCCTTTCACGCATAGACCTAATGATGCATATAGAAAAGATTTATCACACGCTACATGATTCTATCCCATTATTCGATGCTAAATGGAAACCATGGTCTGTATTCAGGCTCTTGCATTAAATGTGCTGGTCTCTTCCCTTCCCCTGGTTTAATAACTTTTTAATTTCTTTTATTACTTCATTTTGATTTTGGATTCTCTCTTTCCTTTCTCTATACTATACCTATTTTTTTTTTTTTTTTTTTAGAGCCTTGTGGTATCTCGTGTCTGAGATGTTAATACTCATTTTATCCATATGGATCTCCCTGTACGTGTATGATTCACATGCATTGACTAGTTCTTTCATCATTGACTGTACGTGATGCTTACTATGCAATATGATATTCTTGTTCTGTATGGTTGTATATGCTCTACCACAAAATATTTTTGTTTCTGCTTATTATTTCTTAATAAAACATTTGAAAACGAAAAAAAAAAAAAAACAGGAGGGCCACATACCGACATCCCCCCCAGAGATAACTAAAATTCTACAAACCTTCTACACATTTCTCAATGCAGCTGACACCATAGTCACAGAACAAGCTAAACACTTTCTACAAATGGCCAAACTACCTCCAATCTCTTTGGAACAACTTTGTACTCTTAATGCGCCTATTTCATGGAAAGAAAGTGAGGAAAACATAAGAACACTTGCTAGCAACAAATCACCAGGACCTGACAGTCTATCAGTCGAATTCTATAAATGATCTTGCACCTTTTTAACCCCAACATTACATGAAGTGTTTAATGAGATCTGGCGGGTAGTGATGGACGAACTTCCGACGGGACGTTTTCGCGAACGCGGCCGATAGTTCGCGAACCGAAACGTTCACGGCGGGGCCCCATTGACTTCAATGGGAGGTGAACTTCGCAAACCTACAGGTCAAATTGGCAGCCACAAAATAATTAATAGCTGTGCAAACATAGTCCCACCACATGGCCAATGACATAACACATGTATGAGGTGAATCTGGGATCGACAACTACAAGCATTCTTTTTTTATATGGGAAATTGTTGTGACAATTCAGGACTGTGGAGCGCATAAGGGGAATGGAGGAGAGGGAAGGTCAGAGACCAGGGTAGGCAAAGAAGAGGGTGCAGGAGATGATCAACAGCAGTGTGACATACAGCAATGACACCTGCACCGTGATAGAGTGATCTGACAACAGCACCGTGATAGAGAGCACTGACATCAGCAGCGTGACATAAAGCACTCACACCAGCACCATAATATACAGCACTGACAGCAGCACTGTGATAGAGAGCACTGACATCAGCAGCGTGACATAAAGCACTCACACCAGCACCGTGATATACAGCACTGACAGCAGCACCATGATAGAGAGCACTGACATCAGCAGCGTGACATAAAGCACTCACACCAGCAACGTGATATACAGCACTGACAGCAGCACCGTGACAGAGAGCAGTGACATCAGCACCGTGATATATAGCACTGACACCTGCACCGTAAGCAGCCCCAGGAGGAAGTTAGCATAGCACAGGGATGGTGGGAGCCCCTCATAATAAGCAGCCCCAGGAGGATGTCAGCATAGCACAGGGATGGTGGGAGCCCCTCATAATAAGCAGCCCCAGGAGGATGTCAGCATAGCACAGGGATGGTGGGAGCCCCTCATAATAAGCAGCCCCAGGAGGATGTCAGCATAGCACAGGGATGGTGAGAGCCCCTCATAATGAGCATAGCACAGGGATGGTGGGAGCACCTCAAAATATGCACAGCAGAGGTACAGCCCCAGGAGGAAGTCAGCACAGGGATAAAAAATAAAAAATAACAAAAGAAAATAAAACCGCGCTGAGACCCCAAAAAAAGGAAAATCTATTTTCTTACTTTATCAAGCAAGAAGAAAAATGTCAAGCAAGAAAAGAATATTTTTCTCAGATAAATATCCAAGAAATTAATCTTAGAAATAAATACTAATAGTCCAAAAAAATTACAAATGAATGTTCCACAGGATATAAGGCTGCTGCTCCACAGTGGGATACACACACATAAACATAGATAAAAAATAAAAAAAGAGCTGCGCCAAATAATATGAATCAAAAAACCATACAATTATAAAGAAAAGTCCATGGAAACTTTATGTTATCCAAAAAAGGAAGACGATCGCACCACAGTGATTCCACACTTCCTTATCACTATAGTGTCCCACCACCGACAAAATAGTGCGCTTACCAGACGGTAAAAGCACAAGGAGCGTTTAGAGTACCAAGCCACCGACAGCTCCTCGCCTTCACCAGACAATCTATCCCTCAGAAACGGACAATCCATACACTGTAGCCGCTCCATATTCTCATAAATAACCCAGTTTCACGTTCATAATGTAAAAAGAAAAGAAGCCTCCCATAGTGTAAAAAACTTCAATGCTCTTTTAATTAGTAGAAATACACTTACATAAAAACGAACGATTTCCGCATGTAAAAACAAGCCGGCCGGCAAAAAACGAGAGCCCGTCCTCCTCTCGTAACACGTGGTGACGTCACAGCGCAGGGATGGTGGGAGCCCCTCATAATATGCACAGCAGAGGTACAGCCCCAGGAGGATGTCAGCACAGCACAGGGATGGTGGGAGCCCCTCATAATAAGCAGCCCCAGTAGAAATATGACACCACTCAACCTCTTCAAAGAGGAGGGTACAGGCATATAGTACGGTGTGCTTTTTTTGGACAAGGAAGTGAGCCAAATGAAGAAAGAAGGTGCTCGATTAAAAAAATTGTTTATAGACATATACATGGTCTACTGGTCACATGTGTTGAACCCCTCCGAGATCCATGCCTCATTCATTTTTAGAAATGTGAGGTAGTTAACACTGTCGTGAGCTAGGCGAGTACGCTTATCGGTCACGATCCCCCCTGCTGCGCTGAACGTCCTTTCGGACAGGACACTGGACGAGGGGCAAGCCAACAGTCGAATTGCAAATTGGGCAAGCTCTGGCCAGAGGTCAAGCCTGCCCACCCAGTAGTCGAGGGGTTCATCACTCCTCACAGCATCCACATCGGCCATTAACCCGATGTAGTCGGACACCTGACAGTCTAGGCGTTCCCTGATGCTGGATCCAGATGACACCTGTCGATGGGTCAGCTGAAAGAATGACCTCATATCCGAAGTCACCAAGACATCTTCAAACCGGCCTCTTCTTGCAGGCGCTGTTGGATTGGTACCCGCAACTCCTTCTCTGGGAGTGGGAATTGCTCCTCTGCCAGCGCACCCAAAAGCAGAATGCAGCATTTCTCGAAGCAAGGCCTGGAAGTGCTGCATTCTGACAGCCCTCTGTGACGGCGGTAACATTTCCGCCATTTTGTGTTTGTACCGGGGGTCTAAGTACGTTGCCACCCAGTACTGGTCCTTGACCCTTAAAAACACTGGAGCATGAAGGCCCCCATTTGCACTAAAGTGGAAGCGGTGTGGTGGCCTGGCTCCTGCTCATCATCCAGGATAATGTTGTCCTCTTCATTCTCCTCTCCCCATCCACGCACAACAGGGATCCCAGAAAGGTTTAAAGCATGCTCTTCTTGCTCCTCCTCATCCGCCCCGGCACCATCCTCCTCTGACTCCTCTTCAGACTCCTGTTGTTCACTTGTCTCAGATAGAGTAGCCCCCCCCCTGGGAATTCATCCAGCATTGCGACTTCCTCATCTTCCCGCTCCTGCTCCTCCACAGCTTGATCAATGACACAACGCAATGCACGCTCCATAAAGAAGGCATAAGATACCATGTCACTGATGGCGCCATGGCTGCGACTGACCAGTTTGGTGATCTCCTCAAATGGGCGCAGAAGTCTGCATGCATCGCACATGAGCAGCCACTGGCGCGGTGAAAAAAAATCCAGCTCCCCAGAACCTGTTCTGCCGCAGAGTTCATACAGGTAGACGTTAACTGCACTTGTCTGCTGGAGCAGCCTATCAAGCATATAGAAGGTTGAGTTCCATCACGTCGGGCAATCGCAAATAAGACGTCTGACCGGCAGATTGTGTCGCTGCTGAATGTCAGCAAGGCGAGCCATGGCCGTGTAAGATCTTCTGAAATGGGCCGAGATTTTCCTTGCCTGCCGCAAGATGTCCTGGACCCCAGGGTATTTGACAAGGAATCGCTGCACGACCAAGTTTAAGACGTGTGCCATGCATGGCATGTGCGTGATTTTACCCTGTTTCAATGCGCTAAGCAGATTGGCACCGTTGTCACACACCACTTTACCAACTGTCAAATTGAGCGGTGTTAGCCACTGATCTGCCTGTGAACGCAAAGCTGAAAGGAGTGCCGGGCCAATGTGGCTCTTGGCTTCCAGGCACAACAGACGCAGCACGGCATGGCAATGTCTCACCTGGCATGTCGAATAGGTTCTGGGAAGCTTGGGCGGCGCAGCGGAAGAGACGCTAGCAGCGGAAAAGGAGGAGTCAGCTGAGGAGGAGAGGGAGGAGGATGGAGTAGGAGGAGGAGGAGAAGAAGAGTCAGGCCTGCATGCAATCCGTGGCGGTAAAACCAAATCTACACGGGTGCCACGGGTTACATGCTTGATGGCCGTCAGAAGGTTCACCCAGTGGGCAGTAAAAGTGATATACCTTCCCTGCCCGTGTTTGCTAGACCCCATGTCTGTGGTCAGATGTATCTTGGCACCGACACTGTGTGCCAGAGATACATTCACTTGCCGCTGAACATGGCCATATAGCTCTGGGATGCCCTTCTCTGAGAAATAGTTCCTTCCTGGGACCTTCCATTGTGGTGTTCCAATGGCCACAAATTTGCGAAAGGCCTCCGAGTTCACCAGTTTATATGGCAGTAGTTGGCGGGCTATGAGTTCTGACAAGCCAGCCGTCAACCGTTGGGCAAGAGGGTTATCCGGTGTCATCATTTTTTTACGCTCGAACATTAGGCCCATGGAAGCCTGCCTTTTTGCAGAAAAACGTGATCTTGGCGTGATGGAAGGTGGAGTGGAGGACAATTGTGAGGAGAGAGGAGAAGGAGAAATAGAAGACGAGGCTGGGCGGTGAGAGCTTGCAGTGTGGCTTTGTGTGTTCCGTTGCTCCCACTCGGCTCGGTGATGGCTGCTCATGTGCCTTCTTAAGGCGGTCGCTCTAGGTGAGTGTTGGGCTTACTGCGACTAATGCGTTGACTGCAAAGATTGCAGATGGCAACGCTATTGTCAGCAGCGGACACGTTAAAAAAAGCCCACACTGCAGAGCCATGTGCCGGTGTGCTGGGAGGCGCCAGATGTGACCGTACATGGTCGATGACTCGCTCCTGATACATTTGCAGTCTGCTTTGTCCCTCCTGTGCAATGTAAGTTATTCCTGCTTCTCCTCCCTATCTGCTGGTCCATATCTCCCTCTGAACTCCCCTCCTCTTCCTCTCTTGTGGGCACCCACGTGACATCACTAGACACGTCATCATCAACGTCACCTTCCCCACCGCTATAAGTAGAGATCTCGGAGTAGGCAGCAACACCGGGGACCAACCTCCTCCTTGGGCTGATCTGGGTACTGTCGTCAGACTGCTGAGTAGCGGTTGTTGCTGCCTCCTCTTCCTGATCCAATGCCAAGAGTGGCTGCGCATCAGAAATGTCTTGATATGGATCGGAAAATAATTCCTGTGACTCAAGCGGAAGGTATGTGGTGGTGGTGGTGTTGTTGGTGGTAGTGTCTTTGGGGGTGCACATAGCAGAGAATGAAGAAGAGGGTGCAGATCGAGAGGATGAGGAGGGTGCAGAAGAGTAAGGCTGAGCGAGCCACTCAACCAAGTCTGGTGCGTCCTTTAAAGTAATTGAACGCACCTTCTGCAACTTCCCACTTTGGCTCAAGCCTGTTGCTCCTGCCCTACCCCTACCACCCCTGCGGAAGGGCCTGCCTCTTCCTCTGCCTGTCATTTTTTAAATGACCCTGTGACAAAACTCTCAGTCCCTATACCGATGAAGGACTGCTGTAGTATAGGGCAGTGGTCAGCAGTAGTGCACCTCAACCCTATGTATTGTGGACCGATACCAGTCCTTATAGAATGGCAGACTGTACCTCACTCAACCCTATGTACTGTAGTACCCTATACCTTACCAGTCCTTATAAGGACCTTTGTGGACCAAGTAGGTTGTGTGTGAGGGATTAGCAGACTGTACGTCAGTCCCTATACCGATGAAGGACTGCTGCAGTATAGGGCAGCGGTCAGCAGTAGTGCACCTCAACCCTATGTACTGTGGATCTATACCAGTCCTTATAGAATTGCAGACTGTACCTCACTCAACCCTATGTACTGTAGCACCCTAGACAGACCAAGTTACCAGTCCTTATAAGGACTTTTGTGGACCAAGTAGGTTGTGTGTGAGTGATTAGCAGACTGTGCGTCAGTCCCTATACCGATGAAGGACTGCTGCAGTATAGGGCAGCGGTCAGCAGTAGTGCACCTCAACCCTATGTATTGTGGACCTATACCAGTCCTTATAGAATGGCAGACTGTACCTCACTCAACCCTATGTACTGTAGCACCCTAGACAGACCAAGTTACCAGTCCTTATAAGGAGCTTTGTGGAACAAGTGGGTTGTGAATGATTAGCAGACTGCAGCAGAAGGGCAGCAGTCAAGTATAATATTCTTTCTATATTTGGAAGAAAGAATATTATACGTGTACAAGCCTATTACCATACCACTGATACCAGTCCTGAAAAGAACCTTTGTGGAACTAATAGTAACAGCTACTGATTAAACTGACCCTCACTGCCTCACACACTGCTTCCTGCCTGTCCCTATATAAACTGACAAAACAGAGGCTACTGGAACAATAATTGAAATAGCACTTTTGTGGACCTGATAGTAACAGCTAATGACTAAACTGGCTGTCCCTGCAGCACACACCGTCCTGTCCCTTTCTCTAAACTGACAAAAGACACTCAGGCTGCTGCAACAATCACTAGCACAGCACTGCCTATCCTGAACTACACCTAACACCTATACCAGTCCTGAAAAGAACTTTTGTGTACCAAATAGCTAGCGATTTGGGTCACTGTAATCTCTCCCTGCTCCACACAGCAACCTCTCCCTATAGTGACAGAAGAAAGAATGTAAAATGGCCGCCGGATCGGGTGTATTTATAAGTTAGGGGGAATGTCCAAGTGTCCATGTGCTGTAATGTCTCAATTGGCTGTCCTGTACCCCATGATGGATGTGTCATCATAGGTCAAAGTTCTTTTACACAGTAAACACGGAAGTCCGCCGGGCGAACGGCACCAATAGTCCGCCGAATGGGTGAACCGCCAACAGCCGAAATTCGCCGTGAAACGACCGCCGGGTGAACCATTCGGCCATCACTACTGGCGGGGGGGGGGGGGGGGGCATACATCTCCTTGGGACAACAGGCCTATATAAAACTTATAGCAAGAAGGGTAAAGACCCAACAGATGCAGGGTCTTACCGCCCCATCTCTTTTACTCAAAGTTGACTCCAAAATACTCTCTAAAATAATAGCCGTCCGATTGGCCACCATCCTCCCTACCATGATTCACCCAGTACAAGCAGGATTTGTCAAGAGCCACTCAGCCTCCTCGAACATCAGAAATGTACAAGCAATCCTAGAATATGCTAAACTTCACCACTTCAAAAGACGCGACTCGCGATTGTCACTTTAGACGTCGAAAAGGCCTTTGACAATGTAAGATTTAAGCAATGTTAGCCTTAAGCAAGCTTTAAGCAATGTAAGCCTTTATCGCTAGTCCTTGAAAAGTGTGGCTTCTCTGGACCATTTGCACACTTTATAGAGTGTCTATACCTGGCCCCCTCAGCCAAGGTAGTAGCAGCAGGCCTTGTCTCTTACATCATCCCCTCTACACAAAGGCACATGACAAGGGTTCCCCTTATCGCCCCTACTTTTTAACTTGATCATAGAGCCCCTGATAGCACCCCTTCACGGTATAAAATGATACAAAGAAGATCTTAGAGTTGCTCTGTTTGTGGACGATATTTTAATATTTACATCTAACCCCTAGGAGGACACCCCACTAATCCAACAAATATTCAGCACCTTCCGTCCATGTTCAGGGTTAAAGATAAATTTCTCAAAAAGCGAGGTATTACCACTCTACAAAGGTAGTAATAGTCCCTGAATGACTACCTCACCCTTTATCATAGCCTACAACCATAATACATATCTAGGAGTGAATATAGGAAGATAACCCTTGTCTATTTATGAATTGAATTACCCTCCCTTGATAGCTAAGATAATTAATAATTTGGAAACCTAGATGGACCTTCCGTTATTGCTCTTCGGAAGATGCAACCTTTACAAGGTGGTCAGCTTCTCACGTCTGCTGTATCCAATGCAAATTATACCAATACTAATTATACAAAAGATTAACAGAGCTCTTGTGGCCTTTCTTTGGCTCTGCAAAAAAAACTTGCATAGGCCTCGCAAAATTAAATCTCCCGAAGAGTGAGGGAGGAGCAGGTCTACCTTTTATTAGGTTATGGATAGACTGGATAGTCCAGGGCTCACTAATTATGGGGTGGAATCTGCTATGGCACGGCCATATGATATAACATGATATAACATCTATTCTCCATAGTAACCTCAATTCATTCCCTTCCAATCTATGCTAAAATCTCCTCATTCAGGACACCGTTATTGCCTGGAGGCAAGTCAAGAAACATATGGGGGTTTCTCTGCACATCTCATCCTACCTACCTTCCATGACAACCCCATGTTCCCACTATTCACCTAAAGCATTTCACACATGGAGACTCACAGGATTAACTATAATTTCCTCCTCCTACAATACAACCAATGGTCATCTTAAACCCTACCAAAATATTGCATCAGAACGCGGATTTCCAGAACATAATCTTTTTCATGTTATGCAACTTTCAACCCATGTCAACAAAATCTACCCAAAACAGCGGGAAAGATTTCAAACTACTTTTATGGACAAGCTGATTGCAACTCGAAACACCTCTACTTCTGATGTCTACAACCCCCTCCTACCCTTTTTCACAATACTGCTTGAAAACATAGCCTCTAAAACCTGGGACAAGGACATCCATCTGGACAAAATACCTCAACTGCTTCTAAAAGGTGTAGACATGTCACTGGAGAAGTGATCGAGGGGGTGTACATCTCACCTAGGTTGCTACACAGTGTGAGATGGTAAATCCAGGATGGTTCAGTTTCTCAGCAGCGATATGCTGCTGAATTGTTATTTAATTTTGCCGGGCCTGGGTTTATATGGAATGGCAGGTAGGTTTGGTAGAGGGACCTGTCATTCCACATCCCCCGATCCAGTTCTGGGTTTGGGATCAGGTGAGCTTTGATCCTAATTAGCCTGGGAAGCTAAAGGCTCTGCAGGGTCTGCAGGTGATTGCTCTCAGCCAGGGAATGAACAATCTGTGTGTTGAAGGAAGCTGCAAGCACAGCCACTGCTGGAGCTAAAACTCACCCTGCGACATCCAGGCGAAAGACGCTGTGTTTGTAAGTGTCAGATAGGTGAGCAGAACCTGTTAGTAAGCGCCCAGCCGGGCTAGGTCTTTTATTTTTGTTGTACTTAGAAAGCACGGTGTTGCTGTATATTTTGTTTGCTGGACTGTTTGTACCACGAATAAACGCCAAGATCTGCTTTATAAATTCCAAGTCTGCTGTGAACTGTGTCCAAACACACCCTACCCCGGGAAGATCCCTTACAATTGGTGGAGGTAGCGGGCAACGCGGTTGCTAGGGGCAACGGTGTGGACAGACTTGGCTACAGCTGCTGATGTCCTGGGTGAAAGCTGCAACTACACTCCAAGAACAGTCCAGCAACATGGAGGAGATGCTGAAGCAGTTTATGCAAGTGAGTTTGCAACAACAGCAACGACATGAACAGTCCATGGCTGCACAACAGCAGATGCATAAGGAAGAGTTGCAAGCTTTGCGCCAAAGCCAACAACAACTTATCGAGCACCTGATAGTAAATCGAGAGGCGCCTGTGGTTGCTAATCCACCCACAATGGAGGGAGCCGCTCCAGAGATTTTTTTTGGGAGAAGGACTGTGCAGAAAGCGCTGCAAAAGATGACTGCTGAGGACGATGTTGAAGCCTATCTAACAGTATTTGAGCGCGTGGCTGAGCGAGAGAAGTTACCAGCCGCTGAGTGGGCAGAGGTAATTGCGCCCTATTTAACAGGTGAACCTCAAAAAGCCTACTATGACCTCAGTGAGCAAGAGGTTAAGGACTATACTCGGCTAAAAGAGGAGATACTTGCCCGACTAGGAGTTACTACTGCAGTCCGTGCCCGGAGGGTACGCAACTGGAGCTACAGTCTGGACAAATCAGCGAGGTCCCAGATGTATGACCTAATCCATTTGGCAAGAAAGTGGTTGGAGCCAGACACTTCTACTCCTGCACAAATCCTAGAGAAGGTTGTGATGGATCGCTACCTCCGAGCGCTTCCTACTGACTTGCAACGCTGGGTGGGACAAGGTGATCCTAAGAATGCAAACGAACTTGTCAACCTTGTGGAGAGGTTCCAGGCGACTGAGGACTACCTCCGTGATGTTCCTGCAGCATCTTCACCTCCCCGGAGCGCCAGATCTGTGCCGTCAGCTGGTAAGAGACTTCCATCTATTGGGGGAGTGTGGAGGGGTGCTGATGGGGGGAAAAGGGCTCAAGTGATGTCTCAGGGACAAAAGACTGGTGATGGTCCCGGGTGGCTAAGGGGCTCTGAAAAGGACTCCTTGCCAAAGAGACCAGGCCCTATCCAGTGTTGGAGATGCCATGAGGCGGGACACGTGTCGGCCCATTGCCCTCTTACCTCTGAACCCATGGAATGTGACGCTAGCCGGCGTCAGTCGCTATTTGCGGAACCATCTTGTGCTGCAGTTCCTGGACTAGAGACTGAACCGCAAATCTGCAACATCACAATCAATGACTTTCCTGTTAAAGCGTTAATGGACTCAGGAAGCCTTGTAACCTTGGTGCATGCTAGCCTGGTGACTGGGGACTTAGAGTCTAAAAAGCATATGAGCGTTGTGTGTATACATGGTGATACAAAAGTGTACCCTATAGTGCTGGCTAAAGTCGGGACTGAACAAGGCACAGTACAATATGAAGTGGGTGTGGTTAAAAACCTCATGCATAATGTAATATTGGGGCGCGATTTTCCTTTATTCTGGGCTCTCTGGGGAAAAAGAAAAATCCCCAAAAGGAGTGAGGATACCTCTAAGGTGGTTGCTTTGTCCACTGTGAATTATAAAAGTGTACAGGATGAAAATGATTGTTTTCCTTTGCAGGTCCTGGCTGGGGAGGAGGAGGCTCCTCCCACTGAGCAAAATATACTAGACTTAGAGGTGTCTAGGGATAATTTTGGGGCTGCACAATTACAGGACCCCACTCTCAAAAATGCGAGAGAGCAGGTTGCTGTTATGAACGGGGTACCTCAGGAACCAGATGCTGAAAAAAGATTTCCACATTTTTCGGTGACTAATGATCTTTTCTATAGAGTCAATAAGGTTAAGGATGAGATTGTGGAACAGCTTCTGGTACCTAAGCCGTACCGGCGTCAGGTGCTTGACATGGCACATAACCATGTTCTTGGGGGTCACTTGGGGACTGACAAAACGCAAGAGAGGGTTCTCCAGAGGTTTTTTTGGCCGGCCATATATGATGACATTAAAAAATACTGTGAGTCGTGCCCCACATGTCAGGTTAGTGCCCCAGTGTCACATTTTCGCAGTCCTTTGGTTTCGCTCCCTATTATAGAGGTGCCTTTTGAGCGTATTGCCATGGATTTAGTAGGTCCCATTGTAAAGTCAGCTAGAGGACACCAGTATATTTTGGTAGTCCTAGATTATGCGACCCGCTATCCTGAGGCTGTACCCTTAAGAAACACTGCATCTAAAACAATTGCACGTGAGTTGTTTTATATGTTCTCTAGGACTGGGATCCCCAAAGAAATCCTAACTGACCAAGGTACGCCATTTATGTCGAAAGTAATGAAGGAATTATGCAGACTATTTAAAATCTCACACATCCGTACCTCTGTGTACCACCCCCAGACGGACGGATTGGTGGAGAGATTTAATAAAACTTTGAAACATATGTTGAAGAAAGTGGTGGCAAAAGATGGTCGTGACTGGGATCATTTATTACCCTACCTCATGTTTGCTATTAGGGAGGTGCCCCAAGCGTCCACAGGGTTCTCACCATTCGAGTTGGTCTATGGTCATCACCCTAGGGGTCTACTGGACATTGCAAAAGAGACATGGGAGAATGAGTCCACCCCATACAAGAGTGTTATTGAGCATGTAGCACAAATGCAGGACCGTATAGCCACTGTAATGCCCCTGGTAAGGGAACACCTCCAGAGGGCTCAAGAGGCCCAAAGTAGAATTTACAACCGGTCCGCAAGAATCAGGACATTCAACCCAGGCGATAGGGTCCTTATACTAGTCCCCACTGTTGAGAGTAAATTCTTGGCGAAGTGGCAAGGTCCCTATGAAATTGTTGAAAAGGTCAGTGAGGTGAACTACAAGGTGCACCAACCAGGTAGAAGGAAGCCTTTCCAAGTTTATCACATAAACTTGATCAAGCCCTGGAAAGACAGGGAATCCTTGGTGGCGACAAATACTGTTAATAATTTGTCACCACCAATCCCTCCAGTCAAGGTAGGTGATACTCTATCAGTGTCACAGAAACAGGAGGCTCAGGAATTTTTACAGAAAAACAAAAACAAGTTCTCTGACCTCCCAGGGCGTACCCACCTCATCCATCATCACATTGAAACTGAGCCTAGAAGCAGAGTAAACCTTAAGCCCTATAGGATACCCGAGGCACGTAGGGAAGCCGTATCTGCCGAGGTAAAACGTATGCTTGCTCTGGGGGTAATTGAGGTGTCACAGAGTGAATGGTCCAGCCCAATTGTGCTAATCCCAAAGCCCAATGGAACTTGGAGGTTCTGTAACGATTTCAGAAAGTTGAATGAGATCTCCAAGTTCGATGCGTATCCTATGCCCAGGGTAGATGAGTTGATTGAGAAGTTGGGTAACGCCAGGTACATAACCACCCTCGATCTCACAAAGGGCTACTGGCAGATTCCACTTTCTGGTGAGGCTAAAGAGAAAACTGCATTCTCCACCCCTGATGGGCTATTCCAGTATGTAGTGATGCCATTCGGGTTACATGGAGCGCCTGCAACTTTCCAGAGGTTGATGGACTTGATTCTGCGACCACATCGGGATTACTCAGCCGCCTACCTCGATGATGTGGTCATTTTTAGCCCTGATTGGGAAAGTCACCTCTGTAAGGTACAGGCCGTGTTGGATGCCATAAGTGATGCGGGGTTGACCATAAATGCAGAGAAGTGTGCTCTAGCCCTAGAAGAGGCCTGTTATGGTCCAGATGTGGAGCCCGACTTGTAGGAGGAGACCTCTCTTACAGCGCTGGTTCAGGAGCCGCTGGAATGGGAACAGCGGTCTCGAGAGCACAGTGGGTAGGAGGGCCTGCTGGATAGGGCCGCTGGAGCTGGTAGAAGAGCGGAGATCCCTCTGAAGGCTGAGTGGACTGCGGTTTGCTGGAAGCAGGCAGTAGCTTCAGAAGCCGAAGATTGGAACTGGCAGCAGGCTGGAGAAGAGTCAGACGGTCCGGGTCAGAAGGTAAGCAGACTGGTGGTAACGTAAGGCAGAAGAGGTGTCGGTAAGCAGGCAGAGGTCGGCAACAGAATCACAAGCAGAAGAGGTTTCGAGGTCAGGCAGGCCGGGTCGGGATTGGAGAAGGCAGAGAAGTCAAGCAAGCCGGGTCGATAACGGTAGCAGGTAATCGGGTTCAGGATCAGGTATTCAAAGGTAACCGGGTTCAGGATCAGATATTCAGACACACGGAAGCTGAGACGAAACAGCGCCGCACAGGCGCACTTGAGGGTCCTTTAAACGCTCAGTGGCGGGAAGGAGCGCACGCACGCCACGCACGACCACGTGAACGAGCGCGCGTACGAATCGCCACTCGCGAACGTGCACACTAACGCGTAAACGAACGCGTACGCGAACGCGCAGAAGACACACGCCGACGCCTGTGTGCACGCAGCTGTACCTGTCTGTTGCTGGTAAGTTCCTGACATTGCCCCCTCCCAAGGGGCAGCCTCCGGATGCCCAACAGGTTCCTCTTTTCTGGATGGGCAGACAAGTATGCGTGAATTAACCGCCTGGCATGGATATTGCTGTTCGGTTCCCAGGAATTGTTCTCTGGCCCAAATCCCTTCCATTTGATCAGAAATTGGATGCGTCCCTGTCTTTTTCTGCAATCGAGGATGGCCTCCACCTCGTACTCCTCATTTCCATCCACTAAGATGGGTTCTGGAGGTCTAGTTCCTCTATCAGGAAAGGGATCAGGGGTGGCAGGTCTCAGCAGTGACACATGGAACACAGGATGAATCCTAAGCGACTCAGGCAGGGTTAGCTCGTAGGAAACTTCATTAATTTTCCTCTTAACCGGAAATGGTCCCATAAATTTAGGTGCAAGTTTCTTGGAGGGACAAGCCATTTTAATGTTATTGGTAGAAAGCCATACCTGGTCGCCAGGTTGTAGGATCAGTTCCCCTCTTCTTCTCCGGTCAAAGGCTCTCTTACTGTCTGCCTGGGCCTTGGCCACTGCTTCCTGCAACACCCGGTTATTGTGGCTGAGGAAATCCACTGTCTTCTGGACCGCTGGAACTGAGGTTTCTGGAAGAAAATCAGGCAAAAAGGTTAAATGAAAGCCATAATTGGCGAAAAAAGGGGACTGACCGGTGGCCGAATGACAAGCATTATTGTAGGCAAATTCTGCCAAAGGCAGCAGGGACACCCAATCATTCTGTACGAATGATGTGAAGCACCTAATGTACTGCTCAAGAGTCTGGTTGGTCCTTTCTGTCTGCCCATTAGTTTGGGGATGATAGGCCGAGGACAGTGCCAGCTCAATTTTCAGGATCTCGCACAGGGCCCTCCAGAAGCGTGAGGTGAACTGCACTCCTCTGTCGGAGACTATATTCGCTGGAATCCCGTGTAGCCTCACAATCTCCTTAATGAACACGTGGGCAGTCTCCACAGCAGATGGGGTGCCTTTTAAGGGTGAGAAGTGGGCCATCTTGGATAGCCGGTCTACAACCACAAAAATAGTTGAACATCCCTCAGAACATGGAAGCTCGACAATAAAGTCCATACTAATCATTCTCCAGGGTCTGTCGGGTACGGGTAGGGGTTTCAGCAGTCCCCAAGCCCGGTTCCTGGGTGTCTTGTTCTGGATACAGACGGGGCAAGAGCTGATGTACTTTTCGCAAAAGTCCTTCAAATTGGGCCACCAGAACGTGCGTTGTACCAGATCAAGGGTCTTGCGGACTCCAAAGTGGCCTGCCAGTGGGTGGTCATGAAGAAGGGACAGCACCTTAACTCGGACATTCTTGGGGACAAAAATTTGACTTCCCCTCCAGAACAAGCCATCTCTGGACATTAAGGTGATTCCGGGGGGTCTAGAGGAGTCAGAGGATGCTTCTCTGATCAGAGAGAGGAGGTCAGGCTGTAAAAGTAAAAAATTCCCGGCAGGTAAGATGGTGTCAGGAACAGATGAGTCCTTGGGATTGTCATACATCCGTGACAGCGCATCCGGTTTCACGTTCTTCGATCCGGGCCGGTACGTGATGTGAAAGGAGAAACGTGAAAAGAACAGGGCCCAGCGGGCTTGTCGGGGTCTCAGTCGCTTGGCAGACTGTAGATATTCTAAGTTCTTGTGGTCTGTGTATATTAGTACCGGGTGAGCAGCGCCCTCCAATAGGTATCTCCACTCCTCCAAGGCGGCCTTAATGGCGAGCAACTCTCGGTCGCCTACGTCGTAATTCTTCTCTGCGGAAGAGAGTTTCCTGGAGAAGAACCCCACGGGATGCATTAGGTCCTTGTTGCCTTGACGTTGGGAGATGACCGCTCCTACGGCCACTTCAGAGGCGTCTACCTCGAGGATGAAGGGTAGAGACGGGTCCGGATGGCTGAGAATTGGGGCGGACGTGAAGAGTTTTTTAAGTCTTTCGAAAGCACTCTGGGCCTCCTGAGTCCAGCAGAAGCGGAAGTTTTGTCTGGTCAGTTGCGTGATGGGCGCAATTATAGCTGAAAAGTCTCTTATGAACTTTCTATAAAAGTTCGCAAAACCGATGAAGCGTTGTACACCCTTCTTATCCAAAGGCGCTGGCCAATCTAGTACAGCAGACACCTTTTGGGGATCCATCCTGATGCCCGTTGGGGAGATCACTAGTCCCAGGAATCGGATGCTCTGTAACTCAAATTCGCATTTCTCAGCCTTTGCGTAGAGTCGGTGCTGGCGAAGGCGGTCTAGGACTTTACGGACGTGTTCTCGATGCTGATCAAGAGAGTTGGAAAATATTAAAATGTCGTCCAGGTAGACAATCACGAACACGTCGAGGAAATCCTTAAACACGTCATTGATTAGGTGTTGAAATGTGGCCGGGGCGTTGCAGAGCCCAAAGGGCATCACTAAATATTCATAATGACCGAATCGGGTCCGGAAGGCTGTTTTCCATTCATGCCCGGCCTGGATGCGAACTAGGTTATACGCTCCCCTTAGATCCAACTTGGTGAATATTTTAGCGGATCTCAGTCTCTGGAAGAGTTCGGGTATCAAGGGTAAGGGGTAGCGGTTCTTAACCGTAATCTTGTTTAAGTCTCTATAGTCCACACATGGACGGAGGGACTGATCTTTTTTAGTGACAAAAAAGATTCCAGCTCCTGCTGGGGAAGTTGAAGGACGGATGAACCCCTTCTCTAGGTTTTCGTCCAAGTAGGTCTTCAGTGCCCCCTGCTCCTTTTCTGATAAAGGGAATATGCGTCCGAAAGGAATCTCGGCCCCAGGGAGTAGCTCGATCGGACAATCATAGGGACGATGGGGAGGCAGAGTGTCTGCTCCCTTTTTACTGAACACATCAATAAAGTCATGGTAGTGCTTGGGCACAGTCTGCAGTAGGTCTTGATCAGAGTCTAAACATAAAAGGGTGGCGGAAGGCTTGGTGGAATCTGTTAGGCAGTGTTTCAAGCAATAGGAAGATGGAAATGTGACTTCTCTGGTAACCCAATTGATGTAGGGGTTGTGGGCTTGGAGCCAGGGTATGCCCAGAATGATCGGGAACATTGGAGAGGAGATGACATCCAACGTCAGAAATTCCTTGTGTTGAGAGGAGATAGTGACAGGTAGAGGGAGAGTCTCTTGAATTACCTTTCCAGAACTGATGCTAGACCCATCGGCCAGAAAAACTGAGAGTTCATGAGCCTTGCCTCGTAACGGGATGCCCTGTCGGCCCGCAAAGGTGGAGTCTATGAAGCAGCGGCATGCCCCGGAGTCAATGATAGCGTTGACTGTCACCGTCCTTCCTTGGAGCTGTAGTGAGAGAGGAACAGCAAGGTGGGTTGAATTGGCAGTCAATGCAGAGAGACTGGTAGAAGCAGAAGGTAGACACTTACTTGTCTTGACAGGGCAATTAAAGACATAGTGACCCGAACCACCGCAGTAGAGGCAGAGATTCTGCTGCCGGCGACGTGCACGCTCTTCTGGAAGCAAAGCGGGGCGCAGTAGTCCTAATTGCATGGGCTCGGAGGTGTCAGGAGCCGTACAGGGCGGAATAGGACTGGACGGAGGTACATAGCGAGAAGCAGGCATTGGGGCTCTCGCTGTCATCCAGACTGGACGGGCTTGCTGAGCGGAGCGCTCTGATCTTCGCTCCCTGAGACGGCGATCAATCTGGATTGTCAAGGAGATCAGGGCCTCCAGGGTTTCTGGTATACCGACTCGAGCCAGTTCATCCTTAAGTCCTTCGGATAACCCCATGCGAAATTGATGCCTTAAAGCCGCATCATTCCATTCCGTGTCTGCGCTCCAGCGTCGAAAGTCCGAGACATAATCCTCAGCCGGTCTGCGGCCCTGCTGGAGCGCAAACAGAGCAGATTCAGCCGTGGCAGTCTTTTGGGGGTCCTCGTAAAGCTGAGCCATGGCCTCAAAGAAGGATTGCAGAGAGAAGGTTGCGACTGAATCTCCTTCAAGTAAACAGTGGGCCCAGGTCTGCGGTTCACCTTGTAGGAGGGAGATTACAAATCCTACCTTCGTGGCTTCCAGGGAGAAAGTCCGTGGTTGTAGGGCAAAATAGAGTTGACAAGCGTTCCGAAAAGCCCGAAATTTGGTTCGATCCCCAGAAAACCTTTCCGGAATGGGTACCCTTGGTTCAGGTGGAAGCATGACAACGGATGGTGAGGCGACGGGCTGTGCTGATAGGGAGGACGGAGCAGGGGCCACGTGACCAGTATCTGTAAGGTCCTGGACCTGTCCTTCAAGCCTGGCGTAGCTATCTTGAAGCGATTTTACCGCTTGGGTAAGGGCCGACAGGTGCGTGCAGATCTCCTTCATGGGAGAGGTCTCTCCTGCGGGCTCAGTCATGGCTGTTTCGTACTGCTATGGTCCAGATGTGGAGCCCGACTTGTAGGAGGAGACCTCTCTTACAGCGCTGGTTCAGGAGCCGCTGGAATGGGAACAGCGGTCTCGAGAGCACAGTGGGTAGGAGGGCCTGCTGGATAGGGCCGCTGGAGCTGGTAGAAGAGCGGAGATCCCTCTGAAGGCTGAGTGGACTGCGGTTTGCTGGAAGCAGGCAGTAGCTTCAGAAGCCGAAGATTGGAACTGGCAGCAGGCTGGAGAAGAGTCAGACGGTCCGGGTCAGAAGGTAAGCAGACTGGTGGTAACGTAAGGCAGAAGAGGTGTCGGTAAGCAGGCAGAGGTCGGCAACAGAATCACAAGCAGAAGAGGTTTCGAGGTCAGGCAGGCCGGGTCGGGATTGGAGAAGGCAGAGAAGTCAAGCAAGCCGGGTCGATAACGGTAGCAGGTAATCGGGTTCAGGATCAGGTATTCAAAGGTAACCGGGTTCAGGATCAGATATTCAGACACACGGAAGCTGAGACGAAACAGCGCCGCACAGGCGCACTTGAGGGTCCTTTAAACGCTCAGTGGCGGGAAGGAGCGCACGCACGCCACGCACGACCACGTGAACGAGCGCGCGTACGAATCGCCACTCGCGAACGTGCACACTAACGCGTAAACGAACGCGTACGCGAACGCGCAGAAGACACACGCCGACGCCTGTGTGCACGCAGCTGTACCTGTCTGTTGCTGGTAAGTTCCTGACAAGGCCAAATATCTAGGCTACATTATTGGGAGAGGGTTGATTAAGCCACAGCTAAATAAAATTGAGGCAATACAGAATTGGCCTAGACCCCTGACAAAGAAACAGGTTAGAGCTTTCCTGGGTATTACGGGGTATTACCGTAGATTTGTGCCGAACTTTGCCTCAGTTGCTGCTCCACTAACTGACTTGACAAAGGGCGGAAAGACAGCAATGGTCACGTGGACCCCAGAGGCCGAGAAGGCTTTCCAAAGCCTTAAGTCTGCCTTGTGCCAACCACCTGTCTTAGTTACCCCCGATTTCAAACGAGAATTTCTGGTCCAGACAGATGCCTCTAACACAGGCTTAGGTGCAGTACTCTCACAAGTAGTGAATGGTGAGGAGCATCCGGTGACGTACTTGAGTAGAAAATTAACCCCGGCCGAGAAAAATTATGCCATTGTGGAGCGAGAGTGTTTGGCAGTAAAGTGGGCCCTAGAATCGTTAAAGTATTACTTGCTAGGCAGGAAATTCAAGTTGGTGACAGACCATGCCCCCCTAACATGGATGAAGTTAAACAAGGAGAGAAATGCAAGAGTGACTAGATGGTTTCTCTCCCTACAAAACTTTAATTTCACTGTGGAACACAGGCCAGGGAAATTACAGGCAAATGCTGACGCATTGTCAAGGGTAAGTTGTCTGTGGGGACAAAAGGCTCAGCCCTCCGGTCTGAAAAAGAGGGGGGGGGATATGTAGACATGTCACTGGAGAAGTGATCGAGGGGGTGTACATCTCACCTAGGTTGCTACACAGTGTGAGATGGTAAATCCAGGATGGTTCAGTTTCTCAGCAGCGATATGCTGCTGAATTGTTATTTAATTTTGCCGGGCCTGGGTTTATATGGAATGGCAGGTAGGTTTGGTAGAGGGACCTGTCATTCCACATCCCCCGATCCAGTTCTGGGTTTGGGATCAGGTGAGCTTTGATCCTAATTAGCCTGGGAAGCTAAAGGCTCTGCAGGGTCTGCAGGTGATTGCTCTCAGCCAGGGAATGAACAATCTGTGTGTTGAAGGAAGCTGCAAGCACAGCCACTGCTGGAGCTAAAACTCACCCTGCGACATCCAGGCGAAAGACGCTGTGTTTGTAAGTGTCAGATAGGTGAGCAGAACCTGTTAGTAAGCGCCCAGCCGGGCTAGGTCTTTTATTTTTGTTGTACTTAGAAAGCACGGTGTTGCTGTATATTTTGTTTGCTGGACTGTTTGTACCACGAATAAACGCCAAGATCTGCTTTATAAATTCCAAGTCTGCTGTGAACTGTGTCCAAACACACCCTACCCCGGGAAGATCCCTTACAATGGCTACAAAGCAACTTTGAAAGTAATAACAAACAAATCCTGGTGGGAAACACAATTCAAAATATTACATAGGACTTATATTCAATACATCACCCCACAGGACTCACCAGGGTTGAAACTTTGCCCTCTTTGCAAGGAGTCACAACCCACACTCTTCCACCAGCTATGGACTTGCCCATTAATTGACTCTTTTTGGAACCAAGTTCAATCCTACATTAAAGGCATAACCAGAATCACAATACCCAAGGACCCCATTGTTATGCTGTTCAGATACCACTGAAACACCCCAGACCCACCGACCCAAGCCTTCTTCCGACCACATCATCTGCCTCAATGGATCTTCATCTGTCTTTTCATATATTCATTTTTTTAGGAGCTGCTCTGCTTGTTAACTTCATTCCTGGGATTATCCGCTACATCTCGGGTATGATATGTTTCACTTTACGGATGTATTCAAGATACCGAATTATCCTTTCTATTTAATGAAGGATGTTTCTTTCTACATCACTGGGAGGGAGGGGATTTTATTTATTCTCTCTGCTCTCCCCGTGAATGGGTGTAAAAAATATACCTTATTTAATTTACTTATTTTTTATTTAGGACCGGTTGCTTTGCCCCAGTGTGTCCTCCGGGTTTGGAGCTTTCAGCTCCAACCGCCCATCAATGCTAGGGGTTTGGTCTATCTCTGTCATCTTGCTGGTTTCTCTGCCCTTTCTGTCGGAGTGATCACATTGGAAGGCTCCAAGGGGGTAAAACAGTCATCGGTAACACCCACCCTGGTTCTCTGTCGTATTTTTAATTACAAATCTAATGGAATGTTTATCCAACACACTGTTCTGAATATGTAAGTGATTATTACAATAGTGAAGTATATGGAATATACTATATATATATATATATGTGTTTTTTTCGAAGATAGGAATTTTTTCTAATGTATATCTCATTTTTTGTTCTAATAGATTACCACCTATAATTGTACATACTCCATGAAGAAGGAGATTCAGTCTCTCTGAAATACGTAGGGAATTTCAAATATCCAATATATACACATTATCAGTGTATTTATGTATTCCGTGTTTTATGTATGTTCTTAATTTTTTCAATAAAAAACTCTTTTGTTTCTCTAAAATCAGATATTTACTGTACGTGCCCACCAGGGGTATTCCAAAATTCTGGTCTATAACTTTGGATGTGGCACACAAAACTGTAAAATTATTACCTCCCACACATATCTTTTTATATATCTCCTCTGCCCTCCTTGAGTTCAATCTTCAGCTCCAATATCCAAGATCTTCAGTTCTCTCACAGCCTAGACCTATACCAGATTTTCTACTCAGTGCACTACCGAGTGAAATAAACTGAAGACTTGGGAGTTTTGATTAGACGTGTGCACACTGAAATATTTGTTTTCAAAATTTCAGTTTCGTCCAAAAAATACATTTATTTAGTTACTCCCTAAATTCATTTTTATTGTATTTAGTTTTGTTTAAAAAAATGCATTAGTCTAAACATATGAATGAATTAAGGTCAAATCTGTCAATTGAAGGCTTATGGTGTCTGTTGGATGTTCTAAGATGTTTTGACGAAGCAGCTAAACTGTGCAACGTCATGATCGTACATTTCCGTTTGAATGCTCCGCCCTCAAGCTATATTAGAATTATAATGCTCTTTGACATGTAATAATTATAATTATTATTACTAGTCAAACAACATTAGAATTCATCTATAGCCTATGGGCGGAGCATTTAACCTTAAATGTCCGCTCACAGCAATCGTATGTTTTTAGCTGCTTCGCCAAATCTTCATCTCTCTATAATGTCAAATCTTTTCTCTCTATGTCAAATAATCTTGGACTAATAGAGTTAGGTTAGACACATTCAACTGCAGGTTTGATAGACAAAGAACACTATTGTCTCCGGCATGTTGAATCTTCTATCTATATCCAACTGTTGTTGCAACAATATGAAAATATAATGGATATGAAAAGAAAGATTTTTTTTTATTTCGGATGGATCTTTCGGATTTTTGATTCTGCTCTTTCGTTATCGTTTGTTAAAACAAACGTGAAAATCCCTGAAATTCGGACGAAAATGCATTCAGATGAAAATTAATGCACATGTCTAGCTTTGATCCATGCTCTCCCAACTAAGGCTGACATAAAAGTTTTCATACACAAAGTGGAAGAAAACCAACAGCTACAACTAACAGAGCGCTATGATAAAGAGGAATCCACCACATCAAGTCCCAGGTTGCAATCTTGGAATAGGCATAATTGAAACACACAACCCCTTAAGTCATAGGCACACATTACAGGACACAGTTATAGCAATCTTCCACAAGGCAAAGGACACTACTCTGCCCATTGAAATCCGCTCCACAGGGCCACAAATCATTATACCCTTGTCCGACAACAGGATGTTATTTGTAATTGTAAAATCAAGTTCTGTGTAATGGTTTTGCACAGAACAGCCCTGATCATCTTCTTCTGGTGTCCCCTGCTGGCCTCTTCTCTTTACTGGGTGCCTAAGGGAAAGCAGCTTTCCCGGGGCACCCGAGTGTGCTTGCTCCTGAGTCCCAATGTGGCATCTATTGACATAGACAGCGCCCCCCCCCCCCACTCCCTGTCATTGGATTTGATTAACATGAGCCAATCCCTCCTATCAATCTGTCCAATGTGGAGAGACAGCGGTGGGAGCTGCTGTACTCATGCCCATTGCTGGATTGGATGGGCTCAGGTAAGGAAAAAGGGGGGTCTGGGGCACAGCTGCAGCACAGAAGGTTTTTCACCTTAAGGCATAGAATGCCTTAAAGTGAAGAACCTTAAGGCTTTAGGACCACTTTAATTGTGGATCTAATTATGTTGTGTACATGATTGTCTTTGCTTCATGTCGCTTGCAATATGTAAGGTGTACTATCCGACTAATGAGAACTCGAGGGCCCAAATATAGGTATATCACCTCCCTCAAAAGTTGCAACCTACATGGATGACTTATTGTTACAATGGAAAAAAGTGTTTATAATTGTAGGTCTTGTAAATGCCATTTCATTGTCCCCTTCTTAGGCTACATTCACATGGATTTTTGCTTTTGACAGTGGCTTAATACCATTAGTTTGCACTTGAAAAGTTTAAATATTTCCTGCAGATACTGTAGTTGTGGTTTGTAAATAAGTTTAGCTGTGTTTAGTTGGGTTTAGATGCATTTAGTTGGGTTTTTGGCATTTTCTTTCTCTTTTCTTGGGGGGATATTATAACCCAGGATCCTGCTCTTCTACTTTGCTGGTAGTGAACAAGGAGTTTCTGAACAAGGAGATAAAGCTTTGTAATTGAAATGGAATTCAGAGAAAAGCTGGTGCATGCCATTGTGTGCTTGAGAGGAGGAGAAGATTGAGGGCTGGCTCACACGCACAGCACTACTTTTAAAAATGCACAATACCAACGTTGCAATCTGCGTTTGGGGTGCTGGTAACAATTAGTTGGCACACTCATGAAGATCGCAAGGGCAGTACCGTCATCTGCAGTGTGGGATACGCTCCTTTGTAACACAGCGTTCTGGTGTGAACTGAGCAGGATTTTTGTCTACTCAGGTGACGGCGCATTTTGCCTCCCCTCCTCCTGCCTCGTCCTCCTACCACCCCCTCCCTCTCCACAACAGCAGTGTGTAATACGGCTAGATTATGACTTTCTCCTCCTCCCCTCACTTGCTATGGGCAGGTGGCAGGTGAGGTAAACTAAAACGTCCATGCTGTGCCCAGTATAAGAGAGGGTGCAGTGTTAGGGAACAGAAGACAGGTATTTTATTTTATTTCTTGAGTCCCAGAGAAATTTTTTACATTTTAGTTTGCATGATTTAAAAATCCTTTTATTTATGTTACATGATATTAGTGCAACGGTTTATAAAATGCAATGTTTAAGTAAAAAATACACTAAAGCAAAATTTTAGGTCACATAAATGCACATTTTAGGTTACATAAATTAAAATTAGTATAAAAAATTAGATTGTACAAAAATGACAATTTACTGTTGAATAAGTGAAAGCAATAATTCTAGCACAAGAACTCCTGCATAACATTAAACTGATGACCTGTAGGGGCTTTGCGTGTATGTACCCATGAACCAGTTAAAAACTTCAGTACCCTATATTTTTTCATAGGCAATCCCCTACGGGTCATCAGTTTAGTGTTATGCAAGAGTTCTGATGCTAGAATTATTGCTCTCACTCCAGCATGTGTGGTGATACATAACATGTGTAAGGCAATCACAGGTGCCAAAGAGTTTGCATTTTTTATGTATGTGTGGGTGTGTATTATTTTATATTTTTATTATTTTTATTTTTACATATCTTAAATGACCAATAACCCCTTATGTGATAGAATATATGAGACCTCCAGACCCTGGATGTCTCCTCTGTACTCATCCATCAGCTGCTTCCCCGAGCACAGCTCCTGTAGAAGGGCAACACTTGTCCAGGACCTGATGTCATACATGGCACTTCCTGGTCTTTGCTCAGAAGGGAGGCTCAGCAGACAAATGTCCATGGAGCCCTGGGCCGTCAAACCTGGTAAACATGGGGAGGAGTGTCACTTTGTGAAAGTGATCAGCAGTTTAACAGCTGATTGTATCACTTCTTCCACATTGAAAGCCAATATTCAGCCTTACCAAAGTACACACACTCCTGGCTGGTATAGTGCCCGGGATTTTTGGAACTGCCTTCATAGCTTTGGAAATCCCTATTCTAAACTGGTTACAAACTGCTAAATCATTCCAACCAGGGACCAGGGCCCATCCCAGAAATGTACAGCAATATTTCCATCAGACAGCCTGCCTTTACATAAAGCACAGACATTGTTCATACCCTGGGCAAAGCTAAAAATATAATTCACAAAAGTCGTGAAGTTATGAAAGCCCTAAAGGTTACAGCTGAAATGACCTGGTAAAGGAATGTTCAGTTCAGGTGTCGCAGAGGCAGCAGGAGCAAGTATTAGGTGCAAGTGAGAAGCCGGGAATGAGATCACTTGGATGGGTCAGCTTGCAGAGTTCATCCTTGATTAAATGAGCCTATGAAGGATCCATCTCCATGGCATATGGCCTGTGATGATGTAAGGTTTGCATCCTGTTCTTCTAAAAAAGTGAGCAGTATTTCACCTATACACAGCCACCTTTCTCTTAAAGCGGTAGTAAACCCGCACATTTTTTATTTATTTTTTTAAACCTGCAAAGCAAAAGGCATAATGAGCTAGTATGCACCGCATACTAGCTCATTATGAAATACTTACCTTAGAACGAGGCCCCGACATCTGGCCCGATCCACGCCGAGGGAGCTGACATGCTCCCTCGGCGTTTCTTCCGGGTATCGCGGCTCCGGCGCTGTGAGTGGCCGGAGCCGCGATATCGTCACTCCCGCGCATGCGCGCGGGAGATTTCAGTCCGGCCGCTCGGCTGCTGCCGGATTTTGACGGCGAGAAACCCCTTGTGCGCATGCGCCGCTGCAGTCAGCGGCGCATACCGAGGGGAATATCTCCTAAACCGTACAGGTTTAGGAGATATTTTTTTTACCTACAGGTAAGCCTTATTATAGGCTTTCCTGTAGGTAAAAGTTAAAAATGTGGGTATACAACCACTTTAAGTACTACTACTACCTACTGTAGTACTGATACTTGGATACTTCTGGGATTTAAGATGCAGTGCTATATTTGCAGAACTGGAATGCTTATAAGGAACCACAGAAAACAGTTCATGTACTGTTTCAGATGGCTTCAGGATGCAGCATGGTTTAAGGTAGGTGTAGTAAGCAGGAGTGACCAGAACTGGTAACTCGATAGACTCCAAGCTCGCAGGGATTAGCACGGAATGAGTCTATACCCAGTTCTTGAATGCCAGCTTGGCCAAATTTCTGGCTTTATAAACCCTTGCCTTTCTAGTTGGTGTATTTTGCCCTCTTTTAGAAATTTGTGGCATGTACTGAACCAAAGTGCCAGCATCCCTGCCACCGTTCCTGCACACATAATGTCATTCCCTTCATCATTACATGGAAGGCACTATTTCCATGTACCCGGACTATGCGGACATGGACAGCAGCAAAGTCCACATGACCATAGACACATGGCCCAGAAATTATGAGCAGGGGTGTTTTATATCATTCATGACCCACTGTGTGACTCTGGCAGCCAGAAAGGATACTTGGAAGCTGGAAAGGACAGTGAACACTGCTGAAGCTTATCTTTACAGTTAGTGGTAACAGTCTCAGAGATGTCCTCTCCACCTTCTCCTACTCTTTAGTGCCCTTTTCTGTATAGTCTTTCTCTGATCCACCAGTCCCCTTAAAGCTTCAAGGGGTTATTCTACGGCTCAGGCTAAAAGATGCCACACAGTGCTACAATTGGTAAGCCTAGGGATCAGGAGCCACGCAGAGCTTATTTTGGAAGAAGATTCTTTCAGCTCTGCAGGGGCAGGCTCAGAGGTGGTTAAGCCTGTGGAATGCTGTTGTACAATAGCAGCACCAACCTATTGTCTGATCTCCATATTCAAAATTAGCACATGTGCCTTGCCTGGCACACATCCTCAATCTAGTGGTGCAACAATTGCTGGATAGGTATCTTGCGAATAACATTTTCTGAGGCAGGCCAGAATAGTTTGTACCCATTTCCAGTTGTTCTACCCAGCCAGTGTTTGGCTAGGTGCATTTCAGCTGGAATTCCATCTGTCCACAAACTTCTGAAATATGCCCGCCAGGTGGAACTTGACTTTGGCCATGCTGCAGCAACTGCACATGGAGCAGAAAAACATCAATGAGTATGGCCATGAGTATGAGTGTGAGGCCAGCACAAATGACAGGCTTGGAGAAGCTGGACTTACCTTTCATTATGGCTGTCGCTGCTGATACACAATACTTGCACTGTATTGTCACTGTTTGAGGAAGTGATACGACTAGTGAGCAATGGCAATGTGTGCATCAGCAATACTGTACCATTTGTGTTCCTGCTGGAGCAAACATTGTATGAAATCATGGACAGGACCCTAGAGGCAGAAAAGCAGGAGGAAGAGGCAGATTTCCTTTAATTTCAAGCTGGGTATACACATGCCATAAATCAGCAGGACCATCCAACTTTCAGTCCTTGTGTACTGCCATCTTTTCAACAGAAACCAGATTAATGGTCAGCTTCTGTCGAACGGGCGTGCTGGAAAACATGCATTCAATCAGTGCATGCAGCCGATGGCTGCATCGCTGATCTGTGTAGTCTGTCGGGGGATGGGCTGTTCCCATTGACAAAATACAATAGCGTGGTGGGGGAGATCCCTGCATCAACATAATTTGTGCTGATGCATTGATCTATCAGGTTTTTTGTTCAACCAAATGTTTGAAGGAAAAAAATAACCTGAAGGTGTATACTCTTCTTTAGGACCAGCTCTTTTCAGACATTGTCCTGTTGAAGCGACAGCAAGCACTGGATGAGAATGAGGATGGCCTGGAGAAGTCCACCATGTGACTCGTTCCCAGAGGCTGGCAGAATGACATCTCATGGACAAGATGTCGATGAAAGGAGGGGCGGTGATGGTGGTTGCTATCTGAACCATGCATTTAAAAAATGTTTCAGTCCTTAGAATCCAAGGCTGTCTTCTGCCAGCACTTATTATCTGAGGAAAAGAGTGTAGCGGAACCCCCATAGGGACTGCTAAGCAGTGTGGCCCACCTGTCACCCTGCCTAGCCCGGCATTCACTTCCCACTTCCAGCCACTTTTGAGACTATGAACTGTCCATGTGATTGTTTTGTGTTTTTATTGAGGGAGTTTAACTTGGATAGGGATAGGAATATACCGGATGCCCAGTAGAACAAGCAATTGGTTTATTGTGTATCTATCAGTTGGGACAACTATATACACTTGACTTACTCCAGTCTCCTCCAGCACATCAATTGCTTGCAGACTGTTAATCTCTCTCTAGCTCATCACTTACTTCAGGCACAGCTAGCACATGTTTAGCCCCAATTCTGACTCAGTCAGGCTTCAGCAACTGCCTTTTGCAGGCAGGTACCACGGGTCTTTTTTAGTGTAGCAAAAATAGAATAGGATGTCTTTACTATGTACTATGTACTATGATGGACTACTGCTCCCAGTAAGCCCTCTTCAGGCCATGCCAGCCCTCCTGGCTGCAGCTGCCTGACTTCCTTGCCTATGGGATTGCAATCCTCACTGGCTCCACAGCCTCTGATTTTCTTTATTTTGGTTCGGGGTTCCCCTGTGGGGAAATCCCCATGCCGTTTTTATTAATGAACTTTTATGTGTATTGCGGACTGACAATTCATTGTAGCCGCGAGTAGGGATGGCCAAACGGTTCGCCCGGCGGTCGTTTTGCTGCAAATTTCGGCTGTTGGCGGTCCGCCCGATCGGCGGACTATTTCCTCTGTTCGCCTGGCGGACTTCCGTGTTTACTGTGTAAAAGAACTTTGACCTATGATGACACATCCATCATGTGGTACAGGACAGCCAATTGAGATATTACAGCACATGGACACTTGGACATTCCCCCTAACTTATAAATAGACCCGATCCGGCGGCCATTTTACATTCTTTCGTATGTCACTATAGGGAGAGGTTGCTGTGTGGAGCAGGGAGAGACTGCAGTGACCCAAATCGCTAGCTATTAGGTCCACAAAAGTTATTTTAAGGACTGGTATGGTATAGGTGTTAGGTGTAGTTCAGGATATAGGTTTGAAGCACTGCTGTGCTAGTGATTGTTGCAGCAGCCTGTCTTTTGTCAGTGTAGATAGAGGGACAGGATGCTGTGTGCAGCAGGGACAGTCAGTTTAATCATTAGCTGTTACTATTAGGTCCACAAAAGTCCTTTTCAGGACTGGTATGGTAAAGTAGTACAGGATATAGTTTTGAGTGCTATTCAAGTTATTGTTCCAGCAGCCTGTGTTTTGTCAGTTTAAATAGGGACAGGCAGGAAGCTGTGTGTGGCAGTGAGGGACAGTCAGTTTAATCAGTAGCTGTTACTATTAGGTCCACAAAGGTTCTTTTCAGGACTGGTATGGTAATAGGCTTGTACACGTATAATATTTGTTCTTCCAAATATAGAAAGAATATTATACTTGACTGCTGCCCTTCTGCTGCAGTAGTCCTTTATGAGTATAGGGACTGAGGTACAGTCTGCTAATCACAACCTACTAGTTCCACAAAGGTCCTTATAAGGACTGGTAAGGTATAGTGTACTACAGTACATAGGGTTGAGTGAGGTACAGTCTGCTATTCCTTAAGGACTGGTATAGGTCCACAATATATAGGGTTGAGGTGCACTACTGCTGACTGCTGCCCTATACTGCAGCAGTCCTTTATCAGTATAGGGACTGAGGTACAGTCTGCTAATCACAACCTACTAGTTCCACAAAGGTCCTTATAAGGACTGGTAAGGTATAGTGTACTACAGTACATAGGGTTGAGTGAGGTACAGTCTGCTATTACTTAAGGACTGGTATAGGTCCACAATATACTGGGTTGAGGTGCACTACTGCTGACTGCTGCCCTATACTGCAGCAGTCCTTTATCAGTATAGGGACTGAGGTAGAGTCTGCTAATCACAACCTACTAGTTCCACAAAGGTCCTTATAAGGACTGGTAAGGTATAGTGTACTACAGTACATAGGGTTGAGTGAGGTACAGTCTGCTATTCCTTAAGGACTGGTATAGGTCCACAATATATAGGGTTGAGGTGCACTACTGCTGACTGCTGCCCTATACTGCAGCAGTCCTTTATCAGTATAGGGACTGAGAGTTTTGTCACAGGGTCATTTAAAAAATGACAGGCAGAGGAAGAGGCAGGCCCTTCCGCAGGGGTGGTAGGGGTAGGGCAGGAGCAACAGGCTTGAGCCAAAGTGGGAAGTGACAGAAGGTGCGTTCAATTACTTTAAAGGACACACCAGACTTGGTTGAGTGGCTCACTCAGCCTTACTCTTCTGCACCCTCCTCATCCTCTCGATCTGCACCCTCTTCTTCACTCTCTGCTATGTGCACCCCCAAAGACACTACCACCAACAACACCACCACCACCACCACCACATACCTTCCGCTTGAGTCACAGGAATTATTTTCCGATCCATATCAAGACATTTCTGATGCGCAGCCACTCTTGGCATTGGATTAGGAAAAGGAGGTAGCAAGAACCGCCACTCAGCAGTCTGACGACAGTACCCAGATCAGCCCCAGAAGGAGGTTGGTCCCCGGTGTTGCTGCCTACTCCGAGATCTCTACTTATAGTGGTGGGGAAGGTGACGTCGATGATGACATGTCTAGTGATGTCACGTGGGTGCCCACAAGAGAGGAAGAGGAGGGAAGTTCAGAGGGAGATATGGACCAGCAGATAGGGAGGAGAAGCAGGAATAACTTACATTGCACAGGAGGGACAAAGCAGACTGCTAATGTATCAGGAGCGAGTCATCGACCATGTACGGTCACATCTGGCACTCCCAGGACACCTGCACATGGCTCCGCAGTGTGGGCTTTTTTTAACGTGTCCGCTGCTGACAATAGTGTTGCCATCTGCAAACTTTGCAGTCAACGCATTAGTCGCGGTAAGCCCAACACTCACCTAGGGACGACCGCCTTAAGAAGGCACATGAGCAGCCATCACCGAGCCGAGTGGGAGCAACGGAACACACAAAGCCACACTCCAGGCTCTCACAGTCCAGCCTCGTCTTCTACTTCTCCTTCTCCTCTCTCCTCACAATTGTCCTCCACTCCACCTTCCATCACGCCAAGCTCACGTTTTTCTGCAAAAAGGCAGGCTTCCGTGGGCCTAATGTTCGAGCGTAAAAAAATGATGACGCCGGATAACCCTCTTGCCCAACGGTTGATGGCTGGCTTGTCAGAACTGATAGCCCGCCAACTACTGCCATATAAACTGGTGGACTTGGAGGCCTTTCGAAAATTTGTGGCCATTGGAACACCACAATGGAAGGTCCCAGGAAGGAAGTATTTCTCAGAGAAGGGCATCCCAGAGCTATATGGCCATGTTCAGCGGCAAGTGAATGTATCTCTGGGACACAGTGTCGGTGCCAAGATACATCTGACCACAGACACGTGGTCTAGCAAACACGGGCAGGAAAGGTATATCACTTTTACTGCCAACTGGGTGAACCTTCTGACGGCCGTCAAGCATGTAACCCGTGGCACCCATGTAGATTTGGTTTTACTGCCATTGATTGCATGCAGGCCTGGCTCTTCTTCTCCTCCTCCCTCTCCTCCACGGCTGACTCCTCCTTTTCCGCTGCTAGCGTCTCTTCCGCTGCGCCGCCCAAGCTCCCCAGAACCTATTCGACATGCCAGGTGAGACGTTGCCATGCCGTGCTGCGTCTGTTGTGCCTGGAAGCCAAGAGCCACACTGGCCCGGCACTCCTTTCAGCTTTGTGTTCACAGGCAGATCAGTGGCTAACACCGCTCAATTTGACAGTTGGTAAAGTGGTGTGTGACAACGGTGCCAATCTGATTAGCGCATTGAAACAGGGCAAAATTACGCACGTGCCATGCATGGCACACGTCTTAAACTTGGTCGTGCAGTGATTCGTTTGTCAAATACCCTGGGGTCCAGGACATCTTGCGGCAGGCAAGGAAAATCTCGGCCCATTTCAGAAGATCTTACACGGCCATGGCTGGCTTTGCTGACATTCAGCGGTGACACAATCTGCCGGTCAGACGTCTTATTTGTGATTGCCCAACGCGATGGAACTCAACCTTCTATATGCTTGATAGGCTGCTCCAGCAGAAAAGTGCAGTTAACGTCTACCTGTATGAACTCTGCGGCAGAACAGGTTCTGGGGAGATGTTTTTTTTTTCACCGCGCCAGTGGCTGCTCATGCGCGATGCATGCAGACTTCTGCGGCCATTTGAGGAGATCACCAAACTGGTCAGTCGCAGCCATGGCTCCATCAGTGACATGGTACCTTATGCCTTCTTTATGGAGTGTGCATTGCGTCGTGTCATTGATCAAGCTGTGGAGGAGCAGGAGCGGGAAGATGAGGAAGTCGCAATGCTGGATGAATTCCCAGGGGGCTACTCTATCTGAGACAAGTCAACAACAGGAGTCTGAAGAGGAGTCAGAGGAGGATGGTGCCGGGGCCGATGAGGAGGAGCAAGAAGAGCATGCTTTAAACCTTTCTGGGATCCCTGTTGTTGTGCGTGGATGGGGAGAGGAGAATGAAGAGGATGACATTATCCTGGATGATGAGCAGGAGCCAGGCCACCACACCGCTTCCAGTTTATTGCAAATGGGGGCCTTCATGCTCCAGTGTTTTAATAGGGACCCCCGTATAAAAAGCATAAGGGTCAAGGACCAGTACTGGGTGGCAACGTACTTAGACCCCCGTTACAAACACATAATGGCGGAAATGTTACCGCCGTCACAGAGGGCTGTCAGAATGGAGCACTTCCAGGCCTTGCTTGGAGAAATGCTGCATTCTGCTTTTGCGTGCCCTGGCAGAGGAGCAATTCCCACTCCCAGAGAAGGAGTTGCGGGTACCAATCCAACAGCGCCTGCAAGAAGAGGCCGGTTTGAAGATGTCTTGGTGACTTCGGATATGAGGTCATTCTTTCAGCCGACCCATCGACAGGTGTCATCCGGATCCAGCATCAGGGAACGCCTAGACCGTCAGGTGTCCGACTACATCGGGTTAACGGCCGATGTGGACGCTCTGAGGAGTGATGAACCCCTGGACTACTGGGTGGGCAGGCTTGACCTCTGGCCAGAGCTTGCCCAATTTGCAATCGAACTGTTGGCTTGCCCCTCGTCCAGTGTCCTGTCCGAAAGGACGTTCAGCGCAGCAGGGGGGATCGTGACCGATAAGCGTACTCGCCTAGCTCACGACAGTGTTAACTACCTCACATTTCTAAAAATGAATGAGGCATGGATCTCGGAGGAATTCAACACATGTGACCAGTAGACCATGTATATGTCCATAAACGATTTTTTTAATCGAGCACACAGACCTTCTTTCTTCATTTGGCTCACTTCCTTGTCCAAAAAAAGCACACCGTACTATATGCCCGTACCCTCCTGTTTGAAGAGATTGAGCGGTGTCATATTTCTACTGGGGCTGCTTATTATGAGGGGCTCCCACCATCCCTGTGCTGTGCTGACTTCCTCCTGGGGCTGTACCTCTGCTGTGCATATTATGAGGGGCTCCCACCATCCCTGTGCTATGCTCATTATGAGGGGCTCCCACCATCCCTGTGCTGTGCTGACTTCCTCCTGGGGCTGCTTATTATGAGGGGCTCCCACCATCCCTGTGCTATGCTGACATCCTCCTGGGGCTGCTTATTATGAGGGGCTCCCACCATCCCTGAGCTGTGCTGACTTCCTCCTGGGGCTGCTTATTATGAGGGGCTCCCACCATCCCTGTGCTATGCTGACATCCTCCTGGGGCTGCTTATTATGAGGGGCTCCCACCATCCCTGTGCTATGCTGACATCCTCCTGTGGCTACTTATTATGAGGGGCTCCCACCATCCCTGAGCTGTGCTGACTTCCTCCTGGGGCTGCTTATTATGAGGGGCTCCCACCATCCTTGTGCTATGCTGACATCCTCCTGGGGCTGCTTATTATGAGGGGCTCCCACCATCCCTGTGCTATGCTGACATCCTCCTGTGGCTACTTATTATGAGGGGCTCCCACCATCCCTGAGCTGTGCGAACTTCCTCCTGGGGCTGCTTATTATGAGGGGCTCCCACCATCCCTGTGCTATGCTGACATCCTCCTGGGGCTGCTTATTATGAGGGGTTCCCACCATCCCTGTGCTGTGCTGACTTCCTCCTGGGGCTGTACCTCTGCTGTGCATATTATGAGGGGCTCCCACCATCCCTGTGCTATGCTCAATATGAGGGGCTCCCAACATCCCTGTGCTATGCTGACTTCCTCCTAGGGCTGCTTACGGTGCAGGTGTCAGTGCTGTATATCACGGTGCAGGTGTCAGTGCTGTATATCACGGTGCTGGTGATCATCTCCTGCACCCTCTTCTTTGCCTACCCTGGCCTTACCTCTCCTCCATTTCCTTCATGCGCTCCACAATCCTGAATTGTCACAATTTCACATATAAAAAAAGAATGCTTGTAGTTGTCGATCCCAGATTCACCTCATACATGTGTTATGTCATTGGCCATGTGGTGGGACTATGTTTGCACAGCTAGTAATTATTTTGCGGCTGCAAATTTGACCTGTAGGTTTGCAAAGTTCGCCTCCCATTGAAGTCAATGGGGCCCGCCGCGAATGTTACGGTTCGCGAACTATCGGCCGCGTTTGCAGTACGTCCCGTCGGAAGTTCGTCCATCATTAGCCACGAGTAGTTTTAAATTACTTTTATTTTTCTTTAGAAATGTCATTTTGCTGTCAGACTGTTCTAAAAACTGGAAACATGCGCCTATTTACAGGCATACTATAGACACCCCCCAGGTACGAAATTTAAAGGAATATTACACTTTTATTGTTTCACTTTAAGCATTATTATAATCACTGCTCCCCAAAAAAACTTCAGTTTTTAAAACATTTTTTGCATTGATACATGTCCCCTGGGGCAGAACCCAGGTCTCCAAACACTTTTTTATGACATTACCATGCATATAAGCCTTTAAAATTAGCACTTTTGATTTCTCCCATAGACCTTTAAAGGGTGTTCCGCGGCTTTCGAAATTTGCAGCGAACACCCAAAATTGTTCGCTGTTCGGTGAACTGGTGAACAGCCAATGTTCGACTCGAGCATGAGTTTGACTCGAACATACAGCTCATCCCTGATTTTATATCTATATATATATATATATATATATATATAATATATATTGCATAGCTATATGTCACATGGATTCACAGTAGCACTTTTAAATTAGTATATTTATTTGATGATTTTATTTGTTGCAATATTGCCAATTTCTATAGTTGGTCAAAACTGTGGTTATCACTGTATTTATTTCAAAAGCCCGACAGCCTACTACTCCACCCTCATGGGTTCCACCAGACTGAGCTGGGCTGACCTGGGTATTTCAAGGTGACCTGCTCCCTGACAATCCTAGTTAGGGATTGGTCAGGGCTCCCTGAGACGCCTGAGACTGCACCTCCCCACTTCCCCTCTTCTTCTAGAATCCTCTAGAAGCAAGAGGGAGGTGACAGTGGAGTGATGCTGTCTGTGAGTCATCAGCTGCTGCCCTAGGCCCCTCTGAGCCCACACAGATCAAAACAAACTGGCCTAGCTTCTAGCTTAAATGTACCTGCTCTCACAAAAGTCCTATCTCTAGCACCTACAAAAGTAGAGGGTGCTACAACAGCAAATGTAAAAAAAAAAAAAAAAAAAAAACTCTGAATGATGGCCCTTTGTACTACTGGGTCATGAGGACTGACCAAAGCTTGCCCTGTATGCAACTGAGCTACTGGGCTGTCCTGCAGTCATTGTTTTCCCTGAACTTTCAGTGCTGCAGGAGGCTTTGTGACAGACAAAAGAGTATGTCTGTTGACTGGCTAGCATTTGTGAAAAGTCTTGGAACAGCAGCGGCTACCAAACCCCTACTGCACATGCTACTGATTAGGTTTGTGGGGGGTCCGGCCACCCTCTATCTTATTAAAAAACATTTTTGGCTGAAGTCAAAGATAGTCTTTTCACTGTTGCAGGCCACAAAAAATATAGCACATACTGCCACCATTGCTATGTCCAGTCTTTACGAGTACACCCAGCCATTAGTGGCACATTCTGCTACCTGCCACTGTTAACATCTCCAGCCACAGAAATTGTATTACAGCACTCAGATTTTTTAAAAGTGGATTCACATTTGCAAATGCTGAAAACTTTATAATCGTCCATCCTGTATCATGAATGATTTTATTTTTAAGCGTGTTTATTAGTGGTTTGCAGTCATTACAATCAGCATGTTCAAGTATACTACTTTTCAAGCTAAAGATAAGAAAACTTGTACATCATAGAATCATTGAAACTTGTACAGAATAAACATCAGAATTATGTAAGCATACTAGATATAAAAAGGTATAAAATCATAATTTCAGTAATCTATGTAATAATCATGTTAACAAAAAAAAGTTATTATGTATGTTACTCTATTCAGTCAAACCATAAGTGAATGGAGGTGCCAAATCCTGAGTACCAGTAGAAGAAGATTGTTAGGCATAGCAAGTAGGAAGTACTGATATTATGAAGCGAGGAGAACTAAAAAAAAAAAAAAAAAAAAAAAAAGATGGAGGGGGGTAAGCGGGAACATTAAGAAGTGGCAAATACACTTGGAAGGTTTCCAGAGACCAGTATTTCCGCGCAACATTTCAGAAATAAAGGAGAACTGTATAAATCTTATATTTTGTACAAAAGGTTAGGGCCTAGACCTATTTATCGGAATGTATACTTGAGGAAGAAAGAAAATTTGTTTATGGGAATTGAGTGTATGAGACTGCCAACATCCTTAAAAACATGAGAAAAAATGCAACAAGTGCAGCAGGAGCCGCCCCCTTGGACTTTTAAGGCAGAAATAGGTGTAAGGGTCCTTTCACACGGGGCGGATCAGTTCTGATCCGCCCCGTGGATATCCGTTTGCTCAGCGGGGATCACTCCGCCGATCCTCGCTGAGCAGGGAGATGACAGGTTCGTCTCTGCATACTGCGCAGGGACGGACCTGTCACAGCGCCGCTCTCCCCTATGGGAGATCGGATGACGACGGACCGCAGTGCCCGTCGTCACCCGATCCGATCCGCAGGCGGATGGAAAAATAGCTTTTTCCTCCGTTACACTTTTTCGGATCGGAGCGAATCGGATGTCAGCGGACATGTCACCGCTGACATCCGACGCTCCATAGAGCTCTATGGAGCACCCGTTCAGGTCCGCCTGAAAAACTGACAGGCGGGCCTGAACGGGACGTCAGTGTGAAAGGGGCCTAAAAGAGTAGATAAAAGGCAACAAAGTGCCACTTTTATTGAGTACACAGATTTACTAAATTTTATAGAAACAGTGACATTTAAATATACATGGTATAACCATGAACCAGTTAATACATAGATACATATATCAAACACAAAGCTAATAATCTGCCAGAGTCAAGCTGAGGTCAGTCCATGAAGATTTGTAGTATACATCCCGATATGTTTCTGAAACGTATTGGTATATTTTTTTCCTTTATCAGGGCAGAATTACATTTGGGTGATTTTATCTTTATCTGCAACATATATACAATTACATAGTATTCATACTGTAATGAATAAAGGGAAAGTAGTTTTACATAATAAACTAAATGGTTTTATAGGCTTAAAGGTACTTACTTACATACAGGGTTCATTGAAGGACATGAGGAAATGGTAAAAACAATAGTGAAAAATCAACGCTGGCTGAAAGACCACACGGACAACATAGGTGGATGGGCATGCAACTCCAGGCCAGCCAATGATTCACATCCACAAGAGACACTCTGATGGCTACACCAGAAGAGAGGTGATACTGTCCGAAGGACCATAAAAGTAAAAGAGAATCAATCAGGGTTTTGAAATTAGAGCATAGACACAACCAGTGTGTATGTGGCAGTAAAGCAAAATGGCATATATTGGCCAAAATTGGCTATAGTTAAATAGTAAATTACTTTTCACTTTTTTAGTGCTGAAAGCACAGACATCAGAGTGGCCGTACTCAGACCGAGACATGCCAGCTGTGTTTGAGTGCTGTTATAAAGTGAAATCACCTGATGAGGGAGACAATCCTCACAAGGGATGGTGCTGGTTGTCCAGCGTAATTAGCTGTATAGGAAACAGCTGATGCCGGACTCAAAGTGTCTCCTTGATGTGGAGGTGCACTGCATGGCCTCGCCCCTCGGGGCATGATGACGTCACCGGCAAAAGGAGGTCTTTGTCTGTGTCATAGGACACAGCGAGGACAGGTAGGAGTTCCCCCTGTACATGTGGCCTGCATGGAGACAGGAAATATCTCTGTCATCCACCAGCCATGTGCAGGTGGAGCTCACCCATCGGGTGGTGTGAAAAAACAAAACAAAGGCAGCCCAGAAAGCACATCATGTGCCACCCAGTGGACCAAATGGAAAATGACAGCCAGCATGTTTACAATACAAAAAACATAATGATCACAAAATAACAAAACCAAAAAATGAATGAATGAATAAATAAATAAAAAAGAATAATAATGAAGGAAATAAGAAATGGGGATACGATTGGAAAAATAAACAGGCATGGTGATTAAATTATCAAATGGGCACAATTAGCAAAGATGATTCATCCATATTGTGAATATGCATATATGAGGACAGCAATACAATTGCAAGATTATGTTGTGAGAGATACATTATAGTATAGGAAAACCATTGTGTCACCGATTATAATATCCCCATAGTATCAAGGGGGGTATTAATATAACTAATAGATCTGTGAAGCCATGGTATAAATGGTATAGCATGGAACAAGAATGTTGGTATAGAGGGGGGAATTATACATTTAATTCACAGCCTCCTGAAACAAAACCCGGAAGAAAAGATTTAAAGTTGAATGCCTCATTTAGGCCAGGTGGTAGAGTGGCCTGTAAATTAAATATCCATCTTAACTCACATTGGAGGAAGGGGCTTTTTTGGCATACACCAAGACTAGGCAGTAAGGTATTCAGCATTTCTGAGCATATTCCATTGGGGTAATTGTTTTAAGGGTATTAACTCTAGCTTCCTGGTCTGGGGTGAAGCCAACTTGATCAAAATGTATCAAGTCTGGAATCAGTGGTGTGAGATAATTGGCTATCAATTTGATGTGCATAAGACTGTCAAGGTTTGTAAGAGAAATAGGGCAGAAACTGCCACAAGAGGTAGGGTCTTTACCCAATTTAGACAACATGGTGATATGCACCTCAAGCGCTTGGGTCAGAAAGAGGGAGTCAGTTGAAATAGCAATAAATGTTTTAGTAAGGATCGGTATAACAGAGTCCCAGAAGATTTGTAAAAGTGGGTGGTATAACCATAATGGCTTGGACTTTTAAGAGTAGAGACCACTATTACAAGCTCCACCTCTGAGAAGGATCATTCAAGGTCTTATACTGTTGGTAGAGGGAAGGTAGGAAGGCTGTTTTGGTAATATAATCAATTAATCAATTAATTTGGAAGTAAGGATCATATTAGAAGGACAGGGAAGCAGGTTATATAATTCATTATAAATTGAACAGAATAATCCATTGATTTCTTTATGGTAGTGGGTAAGCTGACAGTCAGGATGCTTAAGCTGTGTGATAGAGGTAAGACCCATTTTTAGCATGTAAAGCTCTGGCCAGCAATCTACTTGGTCTGTTAGCTTCGACGTGGTGCAACTTGCACAACCTGTTTCTAATAGACATATTGTTTTGATCAAGAAGTTCTAAAAGTCAATGTAAGGCATCAGAAGGTGTGAGCATGGTAGTTGGAGATTGACTATGTTTATGACATTTTTTCAACGTGGAAATTCAAGTCAGTAGGTCTTTTATTTGAGCAAGGTGGTCCTTCTTGAGGCTCGAGATTATCCGTACTATACATTTCAGTGCTTCCCATTTAATGGGAGTGGAGGTATCATCCTTCTGATAATCAGAAAAAAATGGTGTTTCTAATCTCTGTCAAGCATAGCTCATCTTAGAGAAGTGAGTCATTCAACCACCAAGTCCATTCTTGCAGTGACAAGTTGGGTAAGGAAAGAGAAAAATATACTGGAGCATGGTCAGACCATAATATATTACCGATACTACACTAAAGATGAAAGGTCAAAAAAAGTGACTCACAAAAAGAAAATCAATTTTTTTCCCAAAATTCTTGGGTAAATGAGGAAATTTATGTTAGTTACATGTTCTTTTTTTTATAAGTAACCTGGCATTTTGTACAAATAAACTGTGCTTGTGTATTATACAAACTTCAATAATGTGCAAAGAAGCAACTCAACTGTGAGAAATTACTAGACACATTGCAATAAATTGTAAGTTTCAGATCTGCGTTATGAAAACATTTAATAAAATAAATATATCTGATAATCAAATATAAATCCCAAATTTGGTATATAAATAGTGCAACCAAAGAAACATAAAAGTCCATGTAAATAAGCAGAACATTCTTAAAAAGTTCAGTGACTATCCATCACCGATAGGAATGAGCTTTCTGTTCGGATCGAACATGAGTGCAACTCAAACATTGGCTGTTCGTCCGTTCATCCAAAATCGAACATTATGGGCCATTCGCACCAAATTTGAGTGGCGTGTAATGGGCCATAATGCACCATGACCTGCATGATTTGGCCAATCAGAGCGCCCTCAGCTAAGAGAGCCATAATTGGCCAAAGGAAGGGTGTCTTTCACTAATCATGGCTCGGGGGGACTAAGTCCATGCCCCCACACTATATAAGGCTGACTGCACGTCGGCCTCCTGTAGTGTGTCGTTGACTGCATGGACGGAGCGAGTGTCATTTCGATTGAGCAGGCAGGCAGGTCATTCAGTTTAGCTAGATCTCACTGCAGTCTGTTCCTGGTGGTTTACTGTTTCTACTTTACCTCTGGCAGGCAATTTAGTTAGCTGCAGTGTATTTCATATATATATATATATATATATATATATATATATATATATATATATATATATATATATATATATATATATATATATATATATATATATATGTGTGTGTGTATACACAGTCAGTCTAGTATATATCTATATATATATATCCACTGCATACAGTTTAGCTAGATCTCATTGCAGTCCATTCCTGGCGGTGTACTGTTTCTACTATACTTCTGGCAGGCAGGTGATTCAGTTAGCTGCAGTGTATTTCATATTTATACAGTCATTCTAGTATACATATTCACTTCTACATTGTTGGGCCTCTAGACAGACCTTCCTTTTTTTTTCTGTGTTCACTACCACAAGCGCCTCTTAGTTTGGGTCACACTGATTCCTTTCTTTACTCTCAGTATGGGTGGCCTCTTACTCTCCATTTTTTTAATCATATCTTGTGGACTGCTTAAAACAGTTTCACCATTTCCCCTGCACATTTTTCATTCAGTCAGTTTGATCATTATTAGTCTCAAACGACTGTAGCAACACACCATTCTCTTTCTGAAGGACAGACTAGCTGTCTTACCATTCAGATATCTTTGAGTCACGTGACAATTTTACAAACCCAATTCCTAAAAAGTTGTGACACTGTGTAAAATCAACATAAGAACAGAACACAATGATTTGCAAACCTCATAAAACCATATAGTGGTGTTAAGTGATTTTTTTTATTGCCATACACAAGAGCATTATTTTTCTTTTCTACAATTCTTCACCATTTAATAAATTGGAACAATTCTAGGTTTATAAAATGTCATTCATGTAATTATTCATTATTGGAATTTTTAAAAATGGAGAAGGGATAGTTAAATTACAATATCATACTTGTACACAACATATTGCATTTTTTTAGAGTTTTTGTTAGTTAATGCACTAGCATTAGTGCATTAATGCACTAGCTAATATATAGTATAGAAAAGATATGACATATATTTTAGGACTTTCATATCTGTTAAATATATAAACTGTTTATTTTCCAGATTTAACTGCAGCTTAGAAGGTCTCTCTTCAGATTCATGTGCATACTACTATAATTTCACTGAAGCTAGAGGTCTTAAAATTATGGTTTTAAATCAGTATAAATATTGTACCCCAGAGATTTTAAACCACATAACTAATTAGGGTTAAACATAATTATTTAATTTAAAAAAAATGATTGCAATACATTAATGTCTAATTAGGTACCAGAGGAAATATATGTTGTTAATAAGAATTTTTTGTATAATGCCTGATGATTACCCACCATCTAAATATTTCATTATTAGTGCTGTCACAAATTATTAAACCAATTTGAAATTTTGTATTAATCAGGCGAATTATAGTTTATTACAAATTTCCATTTGCTCTGTCCTTTTTAGATAACATTTCTCATTTTCAAAGTAATTTAAATATATCTAATTAATTCAGTGTGCATCTTTACAAAGTTGCATAGGTAAACACTAGGGATGGGCTGAACGACCCCCTGTTGGGTCAACACCAGAACTTTCAAACATTGTGAAAGTTCAGGACTGAATAACGAACCCCATTGAAGTCTATGGGGCCCGAATGTGAAAACGCAAAAGTGCCCCTTTTAAAGGATTATATGCAAGTAATTGGGCATACAATGGTTGTGGGAGTCTGAATACTGCCCTGGGAGACATGTATCAATGAAAAAAAGCTTGTAAAAAAATCATTTTTAAATGAGCAGAGATGTATTAATGTTTAAAGCGAAAGAATAAAAATAAAATATTACTTTCAATATAGTGCCTGCGGGTCCCCTTAGTCTACCTGTAAAGTGGCACATCTGTACTGTGTATAGAAGCTGCTGCAGCAATGATTGACTTTATAAAGCCCAAAAAATGAAATTTTCCCTGCAAACTTTTTTTATTTTGTAAGCAACGTCTTGGGGAGCCAGTCTGTAGGATGAGACCACCATGTACTGCACTGGAAACAATATTAGAGATTTTTTAAATTCATTTTTTTTTTTTAAGTGTTTATTGAGAAATACAAAGCTGAAAATAATAACAGGCACAGTATCAAATGATCATTAATACAGACGGAATAGTTAGAATGAATGAATAACCATGCATTCTACGGGATTTGAACAACTAAATCAGGGTAGATTTAACGAGCAACGTAGATATATATATATATATATATATATATATATATATATATATATATATATATATATATATATTCATTTTACAGCGAGGCAGTGTCAAAAGACTACAAAAGAGTAATTTACTAACTGGATGGATCCTATGGTGGAATGGAATGGAATGGTAATGATAATAATAATCCTAGGTTTATTAGATACAGTAATAGCAGAAAATAAGAGGGGAGGGGGGCTAGTGGATATGAGGGGGGGGGGGGGGGTCAGGTGAGAAGAACTGGTGCTTGTCATGTGGATAAAGGGAGGGGGGGCGCCAAAGCTGACCAAGCTGTCCAGGCGTGGTTGTAGGCAGTAAGTTACTTTTACACTGGTAGTAGAGAAGAGAAGAGAGGTTTTAGATGTGAGAGACAACGAAGAGTAGAGGCCTTGAGAAGGTAATCTTGGGAGATAGGCCATGGAGCACTATAGGTTGCTGGTGGTAGGTTGTTCATTCGAGGAGGCGTCTGGCTCTCCTGGGGTTATGAAGTGGGTTCCATAGTATGAGAACGAGTATTGGCCAATGTTGGCTAGGTCCTCTGGAGGGAGTGCTGAGAGCATGAAGGGTTGCCACAGGGTGTAGAAGCGAGCTTTAGATCTTTCCTCTTTGAAATTTGTGTTGAGGCGGTCCTTGAATAGGAGGGTATGGAGCTCTCTTTTGATTTGGGTGACATTTGGGCAGAGGGATGAAGTCCAGTTCTTTAAGATGGATCTCCTAGCGATAAGCAGACATATCAAAGACCAGTCTGTGTGGGATGGGTGGGTTTTTGAGTTTTCCGTGGTATTGAAACTTGCGTTGCGGGACCATGGTAGCAGTTGAGGGTCCCAATAACCAAAGATGAGAAGTAGGGGGTCCTTTGGTAGTTTCAGTAGGGTTATTTCGAAGATGTAGGATAGGACTTGGTCCCAAAAGGTGGATATGTAGGCGCACAGCCAAAAACGGTGAGCCCAAGGAAGGCCTTTGTTGTTGGCGGGGGGGGGGGGGCACTGTGCTGGTCAGTCTTAGACGGGAGGAAGGGTATGTGGGCATGGTGAACGATCTTTAATTGCGCTTCTCTCCATATTTCATTGGGGGTGAGCCATTTCACCTTGGTGAGGCCCTGCAGTATTTTGTCAACTATGTCCACATCTGGGAAGTCGTTCCCCCAATTGGCTACCGAAGAGGATGATAGAGGGGTGGAGGTCTTCTGAAGCAAAGGCTTATAGAAGTCTGAGATTTTGTAGGATCTGTCTATGAGTAGCTGGTCCATGAAGTTTGGAGTGAAGCAGTGTCCTTTAAGAAACTGATGCATTGCCGGACATGAAAAGCATGAGTTGGAGGGAGTGAGAACTTTTTGGCGATAGTTGGGGAAGGCAAAGGATGTCCTGTTTCCAGATCACAAAGTGCGGAGAATTTTGTGAGGCCCTTTTCTTGCCAGACAGAGAATGGTTTGTGTAACAGAGCAGGAGGGAAGTTTGGGTTCCCTTGTATTGGAAGCTGTCTTGAAATGAAAGGGGAAAGCTTGAGGCTTTTCCTGGGTGCCTCCAAGCAATAGCTGTGTCTCTCAGCAGGAGGTTGTGTTGGTATAGTGGTGGAATTGATTTCCATTTACAGTGAAGGAGGGCAACCAGTGAGAGCGGGAAAACCATTGCAGCCTCCATAGAGTAGTTTGAGTACCTTGAGAATTGTGAAATCCATTCCAGGCTGGTTCTTAATAGGCATGTCAGGTTATAAGGTTTAACATTAGGGAGACTAATACCCCCCTTGCTTCTGGAAAGATATCATTTCTTAAGGGCTATACATGGTCGCTTGCCCTGCCAAAGGAATGTTGAAATGGCTGAATGAATATTTTTAACATCCTTGTGGTGAAGGAGCAAAGGAATAATATGTAGAGGGTATAGTAGTCTGGCAAAACTGACCATTTTCACCAGGTGGCATCTTCCCAGGAGCGAGAGGGGCAGATCCATCCAGTTAACCAATTCCTGCGAGATTTTTGCAATCAGAGGAGGGTAGTTAAGGTGATATAGGGAGGAGGGAAGTTTCCCCATTTTTATTCCGAGATAGGTGATGTGGGAGCTAGCGTCTGAGAAAATGAGTGTTGGGTCCAGGGGTGCTTGGAAAAAGATCCTATGGGGAGAATTTTGCTTTTACCGTAATTTATGCGGAGGCCTGAACAAGACCTGAATTCGTCAAAAACCTTTTTGATGGTGGACATGTCGGATGAGGGGTTCGCCGAGAATATAAGAACATCATCCGCAAAGAGGGAGGTGCGCATGTCATGTTGGCTAGATGTCTGGAAAGGGGTTCTAGAGCAATATTGAAAAAGAGTGGGGATAAGGGGCAGCCCTGGCGGGTACCCTTGTGTAGGCGGAATTCATCCGAGAGCAAACCTGCTTCTACCAATTTAGCTGCCAGAGCCGCGTACGTGGAATCAATAAGGTGGCAGAAGGGGCCCGTGAAGCCCATTTTTGACATGGAGAGCAATTCAAAGCTGACATTATCGAAGGCTTTCTCCGCATCTAATGTAATGATGGCGAAATCACCATCTGGATTATTCTTGGCATGTTCCAATGCCAGCATGACCTTACGGATGTTCAGGGTGGCCATCCTGCCTTTCACAAAGCCTGATTGGGCCATCTGTATCAGGGAAGGGATGATGGCAGCAAGCCTGGTGGCAATAATTTTGGACAAAATTTTTACGTCTAGGTTTAGTAAGGAGATGGGACCCGGGTCTTGGGGATCTTTGCCTTTCCTCGAGAGTAGTTTAATGATGGCCTGGTTCCCTGAAGGCAGGTATGGGCCACCAGACCATATGCCATTGTATACCTTGTGGAGAGTGGGTTCTGTGATGATTTGTAGGGTTTTATACAATTCACTAGTGAATCCGTCTGGACCCAGGGCCTTGGATGGGGTTAAGTTATGTATGGTGCTAGAGATTTCAGAAAGAGAGATGGGACTTTGGGAATGTCTACATTCTCTAGGAAAGAGCGTGCAGATTGTTTACCTATGGGGTCTGGGGCATAAAGTGCTGCGTAGTATTTAAGAATTGTCCTATTAATTGTTTGCGGGGTGGTATTTATGTCGCCACTGGTATCCCTGAGGGAGGTGATGTGTGTCGGGTGGGAGGGTCCTTTACAGAGCCTGGCTAGTAGTTTGCCTGCTTTATTTCCGAACCTGTGCCCTTTTAGTTAACTCAAGTGTGTCCGCCCATATGTCGAATGCCCTCTTGGCTGCCTGCCATTCGGTTCTTGTGTCGGAGGAGTCCATGTTGTAGAGAGATCTTTGCACTTGATGCAGTCATGCGCTGGCTTGTTTGTAATGTGTTAAGGTGTTCCTTTTAAAAGAGGTAGAGTAAGAAATGATTTGGCCCCTGAGGAATGCTTTGCCAGCATCCCAGAAGAGATTCGGGGTATCAGAGTGAGGGGCATTTGCCACGGAGTATTCCTTCCATGTTTCTCCATGAATTGTTGGAAGTCAGTATTATTGTGGAGGTATGACGGGAAACGCCACATCCTAGGGAGGGGAGGTAAATCAAGATTGTCAAGTTGCACTGAAATCGGGGCCTGATCGGATATCGCTATATCAAGTATATCTGCTCCAGATAACATGGGGATTAGGTTGTCGGAGCCAAAAAAATAGTTGATTCTGGTGAAAACTGTGTGGGAGTTGGAGTAGAAAGTGAATTCTCTGTCAGTAGGGTGTGTTAGGCGCCAAAGGTCTTGGAGGTGTAGAGAGTCCATAGTGGAAGCAAAGTGGGTGGAGGTGATGGGGTCGAGGCCTGATCTGCAGCATTTTGGAGAGGATCTTTCGTCGGACTGGTGTAGGATATCATTAAAATCTCCTCCAACTAAGTGAGGGATGTGGGTATTTTGAAGTAGCCATGCAGTCAGATCCCCATAGAAGGTCTTGCAGGGGTTGTTAGGGGCATATACGTTTGTGATCACTATGTCTTTGGATCCCAAGCAGACATGTGCCGAGAGGAACCGTCCCTGGGTGTCTGGTTGTACGGATAACACCGTACAGGGGAGATTCTTGTGCATCAGCAGGAGGACTCCCGCTTTACGCCCAATGGCATCTGAGCCTATGACTGTGCCTACCCATAGCTTCTTCATGCGATGGAAGTCAGAGGTTGATAAGTGAGTTTCCTGAAGCAGGGCGATGTCTGTTTTTAATCTTTTGAGATGTCGGAGGACCTTCATTATCTTGTTAGGGGATTTAAGACCTTTTACATTCCAAGAGATGATTGGAGAACTTCACAATATGCCTCTCCACATTTGTGACTATTGATTTTTGTTTAACCTTTGCTGATACTTGTTACATGCACCTGGTCATCCAATGGCTGGACCAAATAATGGGAGTGGTCGTACTAGTAATTTATTTTCAGATACTGTAAATATGCAACCACTTCTATACTGGCATATGGGGGTTATACCGGGATGATGCCCGCACCTGCAGGCATCATCCCGGTACCGTTTTTTTACAGCGGGTGATTGGCTATCCAGCCATAACAACCGAAGCGGCTAAAAGCCGATTGGCTGTTATGCCGGAGGAGCGGGAGGGGACGGCCCCCCTCCCGCCGCCTCCCGCCGCTGTTACCGGTGCTCCCACTCAGTCGGGAGCACTGATTCAAGCTCCGATGCCTCCGGCTGCTGGAGAGGAACTGGAATGAAGCCGTAATCGGCTTAATTCCAGTATCCTAATAGTAAACACGAAAGCGACGTCATGACGTCACTTCCCGTTTACTTGGCTGCCAATGGTGCCCGTTTAAAAAATATATACAGTATTCAGAATCGCAGTTTTCAGTGATCTGAATACATTGACGTGTAAAGGAGGGATGGGGGTCTTTTAGACCCCCGATCCCTCCATAAAGAGTACCTGTCACCACCTATTACTGTCATAAGGAATGTTTACATTCCTTGTGACAGCAATAAAAGTGATCAAATTATTTTTATTTTTATTATTTATTTAAAAAACTATTTATTCATTTTAAAATAAATAAAAACATTTTTTTTTTAAAGTGCCCGCCGTCCCCGCGAGCTCGCGAAGCAAAGAAAACGCATATGGCCGTCGCATGTACCAAACTTACTGTATGCTCCATCTCCAAAGACCTTCAACAAGAAGGGCTACTTTATGAATGTACTGTTGCAGAGCCTGATCACAGTATGTACCCAAAAGGGCTGACAGGCTTTACCTCCTGATGAGGCCATGTTCTGTTGTAATATAAGTAGCTCATATACAAACTACGTTTTTACATTTGTAATTTTGATAACCGATATGCAAACTATGTATGGATCATGATGTATACAATGCTTCATATGTTACGTGTAAGCTTTATAATTCAATAAAAATCTATAGTTATAAAAAAAGAAAGAGGACGTACCTGTACGGCCATTTGCCCAGCAGTGCCATTGTGCCGACGTATATCGCCGTGCACTAGTCGGCATGTGGTTAATTGTTTTGTACTGCTTTGCAGGAGCCAGATCATATCCCTGAAGAGCCAGCCAGCTCTAAGTCCCTTGTTGTACCTGTCCCCGGTTCCCCAGTAGCTTTCAATCGGAAATACAGCAAAGGGTTGCTCTGGAGTGGGGTCTAGATTATCTATATGATCCTCCCCAGATAATGGACATCATGGAGAACTCCCGGGGAGAGTGGAAGGATGACCTTGTCTGGGATTTCCTGCACGTTCCCAAGCCCCTGCAGGTGCCAGAGAGTTAAGCTTGGACCCGATTTGTGGACATTCGGCAACAATGGAACTGGGATGTGCCATCTACAAGGATCAGTTTCTCATCATGAAGGCAAGTTGGCCTTTTAAGGGCTACTCGGTCTCCACCGGGGTGGAAGAGGGAGTCAGGAAAAGACTACCTGATCCTCACTTTTACGCGTAGGGGGACTGTTGGAGTACAGCCACAACTTAAAGTGTTGCATGGGCTGTGGGGAGGAAGCAGTGTCTACCTTTTTTCTGAGTGCAGGAGCCAACCAGCCTGCCACCCTATGTGCTGTCAGAGAACTGTCTGGAGCAAGGACACTTGGGTAAAGTTGTTCCTGCTTTACCTTTTTGGGAGTCTGTCTGTTCATGGAACGGCCCCTCCCATCAGGAATTCTAAAGAGGACTGTTCACCTGCTGTATATAGGTTTTTTTGATTGTTCTGTTGCTTGGTTATAACCCCCTTCTGACAGCATAAGACAAGGAAAATGTGTGTGCTTTTGTTGCTCAATTGTCTCTGCTGAAAGGATGCTAACCCCCTTTCGGCAGCGGTCATGTACACTGTAAAGTTGGGTGTAAGTTTAGGATGTGTTGTTCTTTTGTCTTCTTTTAGGATCCTCAGGGATGGTAAAGCTCCATCTTTCTGGAAAGACAAGAATTCCGATGAGCAGAGTATCTTTTTCACGGGAAGGATGCTCTGGCTCAAAAATGTGTACATGTTGTTAGCTGCAGTGACCTGTAGTTAGGAGGGCCTTATTCATTTTGTACAGATGTAAAAACTCATCAGACATGTATACAGCTATTTTTGTACATAATTTATTTGTACAGTTACTTGTCCAAGTTGTTTCCCTCTCTCCCTTCCAACTTAATTTATGGGATGCCCTATTTTTGAAAAAAAATTCTCTGCTGAGGGACCAGCATATTTGTGTAGCCCCCTCTACCTTAGGTAGGTGCTAGAGTTAGATTTTTGTACAGTGCAGGTAAATTTAGGCAGGCCTAGCTTTCTAGGCCTGTTTGTTTTGATCTGTGGGGCTGGGAGTGGTATAGAGTAGTTGGTGACACATAGGCAGTGTCACTTCTTGGTTACCTCCCTCTGGCTCTCAGAAGATTCTGGAAGCAGAGGGGGGAGGAAGAGAGAAGGAGCTGTCTGGGGTGTGGTAAGGTGCCCTGACAAATCCCCAACTAGGATTGGCAGGAGGCAGGCCTCCTTAAATACATTAGGTCAACCCAGCTGGGGAGAAGTTGTTAAGGTGGAAGAACTGAGAGATGGAGTGTTAGGCTGTCGGGGCCTTGGAGGGAGCCCCCGGTCTGGGGTTGACCTTGGGCCAGGGCCTTGGAGCTATGAAGGAACCCCACACAAGTCAAGGGGTGTCCTGAACAGGAGCAGGAGAGGACAGCTGGGAACACTTCCGGGCAAGTCTTCAGGATTGATCCACCAGGTGTCGGTGGTTGACAGGTACAGTCGGGACAGTTGGGAGAGGCATGCCAGGAGTGGATGTAGAGCCAGCGGGAGAGACTGGGATCTTACTGACATTGAAGTCAGGCTGCATGAGCCTGGGAGGGCTGGCAGAGTGTGCACACACTGTGTGAATGAATGAATGAATTAATGAAAGAAATATTTGTATAGCGCACAATGCAAACCGAATCGCTTCAAGGTGCTGTGAGGAGATAGGTTGTCTATCCTCTAGAAGAGGAAGGTCTTAAGTTTTTTCCTAAAGGCCAGGTGATTTCCTTCCAGGCAGATGTTGGTTGGTAAAGCGTTCCATAGCTGAGGCCCTTGGACAGCAAATCTCCGATCCCCCTTAGATTTGTAGCAGGATTTGGGCACGAGGAGGAGGTTTTTGTTGGCCGATCGAAGACTGCGGTTTGGTGTGTAATGATTTATTTTCTCAATTAGGTATTGAGGAGCATTTCTATGCACGCATTTGTGGGTGAGGCAGAGGGTTTTGAATGTGATCCGGTTCTTTACGGTTAGCCAATGTAGGTCCCTCAGGGAGGGGAGATGGATTCCCAGGGTTTTTTTCCCGTTAGCCTTGCCGCCGTGTTTTGGATAAGTTGTAATCGTGCAAGTTGATATTGTGGTAATCCGATGTAAAGCGAGTTTGTGTAGTCCAGTCGTGAATTAATGACTGTTCCAACTACCACTGCTTTGTCATTCTTTGGGATAAAAGGGATGAGTCTGCGTAGCAGGCATAGCAGATGGTGAGAACCACGGACTACTGCTCCTATTTGAGCATCCATTGACATTTGTGAGTCCAAAAGGACCCCAAGACTCTTGGCCTTGGTCTTTGGGGGGGTGGTCTGTCCAAAGATAGCGGTGTCCAAGGGGTTTTAGTTGCGGAATTATGGTTGGGGTGTAGGATAAGAAGCTCTGTCTTTGATTCGTTGAGTTTGAGGGAGTTGGTGGTCATCCAGTAGTCAACCTTGATACAGCTAGCACTAAAGACTGCTTTTCTTCTGCTTTTGGTTGCTACACCAAAGGGGGCCCACGGTCCCTGCCAGCAAATGGCAAATTACCAAAGTTTGGCTTAATGCAGAGTTGGGACTAATCATGTGCTAGCTGTGCCAGGAACCAGGTATTGCGCAGGAGAGAAAGTAACAGTCTACAAATAAGCGTTTAAGGAAAAAACAGGAAGAGGGAGGCGCTGACCTGAGTGTAGTATTAAAATGATGACTTTAATATGATAAGATTAAAAACACTTACAAGATGATAGAAGATGCATGCTGGTCAAAGTAAAGTGCAGTCCTGGCATTCCACATGGCTCTGTGGGTCCAACCGCTGTTTCGGATAGCTGGCAAAGATTGAGCAGCTGGCTGGAATGGATCACAGTGTTTTCCCAGGAGCAAAGGAACCAAGCAACTCCACACAGACCAGCATGGACTGTTGACAACAGGAAGTGATGTCTCCAGCGTCTGATTGGACCTAGGCAGGGCTGGAATCTTGTCCTAGTTTATATGTCTTGCAGAGTTCTGGACACACTCTGAAGGATGGCTGCCTTCCTTGTTAACCCTCAAATGTATTGCAGAGTTCTGGACACACTCCGAAGGATGGCTGCCTTCCTTTTTAACCCTTAATACCCCTTTTTATGGATACATCACCATCTAGCTATTACAGCCACAGACTATACCCCTAAGGATTACTCTATCTGGAGCACCAGATAAACGCTGACTATACTCCTACAAATAAGCGTTGTGCTTGAGAAGTCTGGAGGTTTAGAGGATGTAAATAGAGGTTCCAATCAATCATTTAATTGTTTAATACTATTGATTCTGGGTGTTATATACCATGTGGTAGAGTCTGACTTTGTAAAAGGAGACCTCTCTTACAGCCCTGGCTCAGGAGCTACTGGAGTGGGAACAGTAGACTCGAGAGCGCAGTGATGTAGAAGTTCTTGTTTGTGGTGTAACATGGTGTAAAATGGCCTCTACCTCATACTCCTCACTTCCATCAAACAGAACAAGTTCTGGCGGTCTTGATCCTCTGTCAGGAAAGGGATCAGGACAGGTACTTCAGGCTTTAACAAGGATACATGAAAGACAGAATTAACTTTTATTAATCAGGTAAGGATAGTTCCTACGATACCTCGTTAATCTTCTTACTCATTGGAAATGGTCCTATGAACTTGGGTGCCAATTTTCTTAGATTAGCCGTGGAGAGCCATACTTTTGTCTCTCAGCTATAGGTTTAATTCACCTCTTCTCTTCCCGTCTAAAGCCTTCTTGCTGTCCACTTGAGCCTTGGTTACTGCTTCCTGCAACATTCAGTTGTTGCGGCTGAAGAAATTCACCATATCTTTGACTGCTGGAACTGAAGTTTCTGGAAGAAAATCAGGTAAAAATGACAGATGAAAACCATAGTTAGCAAAGAAAGGGGAAGAAAGGGGACTGCCCTGTAGTAGAGTGGCTGGCGTTGTTGTACGCAAATTCTGCTAGGGGCAGTAAGGACACTCAATTATCTTGAACAAAGATGAAACATCTGATGTATTCTTCAACGGTCTGATTAGTCCTCCTTTCTATCTGACCGTTGGATTGGGGGTGGTAGGCTGAGGATAGAGACAATTCAATTTTCAGGGTTTCACACAAGGCCCTCCAGAAGCATGAGGTGAATTGTACCCCTCTATCTGACATGATATTTACAGAAACTCCATGTAATCTGACAATATCCTTGAGATATTTGGGCAGTCTCTATGGCAGACGGGGTACCCTGTAGTGGCATAAAGTGGCCCATTTTGGACAATCGGTCTGGTCTGGTATGGATTTTGGGGGGACCCCTACACCATTTTTTTGATTTGGCACAGGGTTTCCCTTATTTTCCATATCAGACCCGAAGGGCCTGGTATGGATTTTAGGGGGGCCTGGGGGGGGGGTCTCATGCTCTTTTTTTCAATGAGTTTTATCTATATTGCCGAGACCTGATAATTAATTACAGCCGCGATCAGTTTTAAATTACAATTTTTCCTTTAGAAATGTCATTTTGCTGTGGCACTGTTCTAAAAAATGAAAAAATGCGCCACTTTACAAGTATACTATAGACACCCACCAGGCATGATATTTAAAGGACTATTTCATTTTTATGGTTTCACTTTAAGCATTAAAAATATCACTGCTCCCGAAAAAAATTACGTTTTTGAAATTTTTTTTTGCATTGATACATGTCCCCTGGTGCAGGACCCGGTCCCCAAACACTTTTTATGCCAATAACTTGCATATAAGCCTTTAAAATTAGCACTTTTGATTATTCATGTTCATGTCCCATAGACTTTAATGGTTTTCATGTGTTCTGCTGAATTATTTGCCTGTTCGGTATGTTCTGGTTCAAACCGAACCTGGGGGTGTTCGGGTTATCCTTACTTCGAGGATGTAGAGCAGAGTTTGATCCGGAAGGCTGAAAATCAGGGCTGAGGTAAAGAGTTTCTTAAGTGTCTTGAAGGACTCTTGGGCTTCTGGATTCCAGCAGAATCGCAAGTTCTGCTTGGTCAGCTGAGTAATGGGAGAGTTATAGCAGAGAACTCTCTAATGAACTTTCTGTAGAAATTTGCAAAACCTACAAAATGTTACACTCCCTTTTTGTACATGGGTACAGGCCAGTCCAATATGGCGGACACCTTGTGGGGTCAATTTTGATTCCTGTTGTGGCATTTACAAGTCCTAGGAACTGGATGCTTGAGTGCTCAAACTTGCGCACTTCTCTGCCTTTGCATATAGTTTGTGGTGGCAGAGCTGACATAACACCATGCAGACATGCTCCCGATGTTGGTCAAGTGTTATCCTAATTTTCTCCATATTGTCTAAGTAAACAATCACAAAAATGTCCAGGAAGTCTTTGAATTCATTGCACCCCCCAATGAGCCTTTTATTACAAACCATTAATTCCCACATTCACAAGAAAACAAGTTTAATGTAGGTAAAACAGTCAGTGCATAACAACTAAACCCACCTCAGCTTGTGTCCTATCTAAGGTCTATGCAGGCCTATATACTCATGATTGTATAAATAACTACTTACCAGATACATACTTAATTTTACCACCGCGATTGTATAATTAACTACTTACCAGATACTTACTTGATACCCCGCTGTCACCACTGTAATATCAGGAACCTCAGATGGGGCCCAACCAACATTTTTCCACAGTTAGGAAGGGACACCTGTACCTCTGATGGGCCCAACCAACATTTTTCCACAGTTAGGAAGGGACACCTGTACCTCGGATGGGCCCAATCCCCCTGATATCCACCATTAATAAGGGACACCCATACCCCAAACGGACCCCAACGCAATGTTTTCCACAGTTAAGAAGGGACCCCCCATCCTCAGATAGGTCCGACCCCCAGCTATCCACAGTTAGGAAGGGAAACCCATACCTCAGATGGGTCCAAACCACCATATTCCCCAGTTTGGAAGAGGCACACATACCTGAGATGGGCCCAACCCCACTGTTTTCCCCAGTCATGAAGGAACCCCCCCATACCTCAGATGGGCCTCAACCCACCCTTTTTCACAGTTATAAAGGAAACCCCCATACCTCAAATGGGCCCCACTCACTATTTTCCCCAGTTAGGAAGGGACACCCAAACTCAGATGGGCACAACCCACCGTTTTCCGCAGGTAGAGACACCCATACCTCCACTGGGCCCAACCCACTATTTTCCACAGGTAGGACAGGACACCCATACCTCAGATGGGCACAGCCCTCCATTTTTTCCATGTGGCCCCCGCCCTTGTTCCGGGGTAGACGCTCCCTGCCCCCCTTTATTTCCTAATAACAGAAATCAATTTGGGCCCACACCTAGTACAGACACCGGCACTCCACCTACTGTCCTTGTAACCCCACCTCAAGGACGCGTAATGCCCCCTTCTGCTTGTCCCCCTCCGCCCGGCAGTGTCCCTGTAGACTCTTCCGTTTGCCCCACCAACTGCTTCCAGTAACCAAAGAGCGCTGAACAATGTTCAGGGTTCTTTCCCCCCGACTCACCCTCACCATAATAGCTAAAGCCCGTAACTAATCAGGGAAAAAATTTCTCAAGATCCATCTGTACCACCTCATTCCCTCGTCCTCCATTGTGCCCCACACTCGCTTGGCCCCAGCTGTCTTGCAACATGTCCAGGGCCTCAGCAAGAACAGTTCCCCAGCTAAACCAATGGCCACCTGTGCTCTAGCAGCCTCCCCTCCGCCGTCCCAGCCCTGTTCACCCCATCTGTGGAAACCAGACTGCTGACGGGCCCATTTGCATCTTCCCCCCAATCATGAAACCTCTGCACTCCCGTATCGACCCTGGCAGGGGCGTGACTGTGGACCAAAAGAACCGCAAACATGACAGCGTGTCCCTTCCCTCTCACTGTGGCCTAGGCCCACCCCTACTAAACACCTCTGCTAACCTGCAGCCTTACAAGAAATAGAACATTTTCTAATGGATTTACCCGGCTGCCTAGGAAGAGTCCCACCAGCCAGAGGTCCTGCTTCCACTGCTGCCGATTGTCTCTGGGGCTCTTCTTCCTCTTCTGTCACCAACCGTGCGCCCCTTGAACGTTGCTCTGACTTTCCGTCCCCCAGTGAGTGGCAACCCTCCTGGGGAAGCATCCAAGGATGCCTTGGATCCACACAGCTGCTGGCCCTGCCTTCTCATGCTGGATCCGCCCACTGAAACTTTGTTGCTTTGCACAGTCCCATGTGGGGGGCACCTCAGTCCCCCTACCTGTCTCCTTCAGTAGTGTACCCTCTGCGCCTGGTGCATTGGCTGTGGTACTGGAGGATGGTGTCCACAGCTGATTGTTGTTTTACCCCGCCGAGTTCCGCCCCCCGCCGACTCACTGTTGGGGTGAGGGAGCCGACGTGTTACTCTTGCTGCAACGGGAGGGCACAAAACTGCCTCTGTGTCCCCGGAGCACCCGCCTGCTGCTGGTCGTGCGGGAGGCACCTGGGTCCCCCACCACCGTGTAACCCCTGTGTCAGCCTCTGGTGAGTGAAAGGCCGCCGACCATAGCAATGTAGCTCAGCGGCCCCTGCTGGCCATTTCTCCCAACTGAGGCTCCACCCCTGCCATCTCACTGTCAGAGGCGGAGCCCGTGTGCTCCTGAAAGTGCTGCATTGAGGGCCGCAACTCTGCCCCACTGTTCCCAGAGCCCCCGCCTGCCGAGTGCTGTCGGGGGGAAGTATCCCCCATCCGCGAACACTGCGGGTGGTCCCATATGGGCCCGAATGGACCACCCGGCCTGCTGCTGTCCCTGAGGGAGGAATCCTGGGAGAGGGGCTCCTGAGGCACTGGTCTACTAGCCCGTGCGGACTCCTTGCTCCGGGATCTACAGCCCACTCACCCAGCACCGGCCCCCACTCCCTGCATGCATCCATGCTGCTCCCTGTGCTGCGGGTCCCCCCCTGAGCCTGTATTCCTCTGTAGCAAGCTCCAAGCTTGTTCCTGTACGCTGCACTGATGCTAGGTGAGGGGCCAGCTCTACTGTCCCTTCCTCCCAAAGCTTCTCCAATCAGGTAAGACCTCTCACTTCTGTCTGTACCCTGTTAACGCCGTCATGCCGAGCCCTACGCTATTTCTTCATTTTATTTCTTTTTTGCTCTGGGCTTTCCTTATATAGCAGTGTGGTTAGTGGCTCGGATGACCAAGGAGGTTTTGGTAGACAGTGTTCCTGGCAGTAAGAAGATAAGAACTTGATCTCTCCTGATATCCAATTGATTTGAGGGTTATGCGCCTGGAGCCAGTGTAGGCCAAAAATCACAGGAAAGGGTGGGGATGAAATGGCATCCAAGGTCAGTAGCTCCTTATGGTGAGTGAGAGTAGTGACAGGCAGTGGGAGAGTCTCCTGGGTTACTTGTCCTGACTTGATGCAAGAGCAGTCTGCCAAATAAACTGAAACTCTGTGTGTTTTTTGTTGCAGAGGGATGCGTTGCTGAATGGCAAAGGTTGTATCAATAAAACAGCTACATGCTCCAGAGTCAACAATGGCATTGACTGAAATAATTAGCTCCTCCGGGAGCTGGAAAGAGAAAGGGCAAGATGAGTTGCATTGGCAGATAATGTAGATAAGGTAGGCAGGTATAGGAGGTAGGCACTTATGCTTCTTGGCAGGGCGGCTGTGCACATAGTGACCAGCCTCGCCACAGTAGTAGCAAAGGTAATGCTGTCAGCGATGTGCTCGCTCTTCAGGAGACAAGGCAGGTCGCATTAATCCTAGCTGTATGGGTTCAGAAGTGTCTGGTACTGAGCTGGCAGGATTTGAATGGGTTGGAAACAAGTAATGGAAGTCAGGAACTGGAGCTCTCGGAGTCATCCATATTGGATAGCCCTGCTGGGAAGACTGTTCTGAATGACAGTCACGTAATTCGATCTGAATGGCCAGAGTGATCAGTGCTTCAAGGGTATCGGGAGTACCAACTCGGGCAAGCTCATCCTTGAGACTTTTGGAAAGTCCCATGTGGAACTGGTGTCACAGAGCTGTATCGTTCCATTGGGTGTCTGCGCTCCATCGCCTGAAGTCTGTAACATAGTCCTCGGGTGACCAGTGGCCTTGCTGGAGCGCAAACAGAGCAGCCTCTGCCATGGCAGTTTGCTTAGGGTCATCATAAAGCTGAGCCGTGGCGTTAAAGAAGGATGATTAAGCATGCATCTGTACATTATTTTCTTCAAACAGCCAGTGGGCCCAGGTCTTTGGTACTCCCCGGAGTAGAGATATTAAAAATCCGACCTTGGTAGATTCCAATTAAAAAGTCAGAGGTTGCAGAGGAAAATATATAGCTGACATGCGGTTTGGAATGCCCGGAACTTGGTTTGGTCCCCTGCAAACCTCTCAGGAATAGGAACTTTGGCACTCGGGGGGAAGCATCACCACCGAGGCAATAGCAACAGCCTGTATGGGTGCAGCAGAGGGCGCAAGAACTGCATGACCAGAGCCTGATAAGTTCTGAACTTGCTCCTCCAATTTAACATAGACCTTCTGCAGGGATTTGATGGCTTGAATGAGAGCTGTGTGATACTGACAAATCTCCTCTACTGGCGTGGTTCCTTCTGCAGACTCAGTCATGGCTGTTTGATACTGTTATGTACCATGTGGTAGAGTCTGACTTTGTAGAAGGAGACCTCTCTTACAGCCTTGGCTCAGGAGCCACTGGAGTGGGAACAGTAGGCTCGAGAGCGCAATGAGGTAGAAGTGCCTGTTTGTGGTGTAGGCATGGATGGATGGATGATGAGCCACCAGACAGTCCCGGATGCTGATGTCAGTGAAGGCAGGTGCAGGTCAGCGACCTGGAAGCTAGCAGGTACAGACTGGAGCAGAGTGAGACAAGCTGAGTCAAACACAGGTAATCAAATAATATGGATCAGTAGGCAGGAACAAGGTGAGAAAAGTCCGGTCAAACACAGGTAGTCAGGCATGTAGGGTTGTAGCTGAAGCGGAGTCAGATGAACAAGCAGAGGTCGGCAACAGGGTGTCAGCAAGGAAGTCCTTATAGCAGGGTCAAGGCAAGCCAAAGTCGGTGTTAGAGAGATTGGGTAAGTTGAGCAGAGCCGGGTCAATACAGGTGATCCAAAGGCAGGTACGGGCATACAAGAGTCATTAGTTGCAGATCAAACAGCACTGCACTTGTGCAGCTGCTGTCCTTTTAAAGACCTAAACAGCGCCAAACAGTGTCTAATTCATTTATAATTCATTTCTAATTCTAATTCCCATGTTTCTATCATGACTACTGATTTAGACGGTCTCTGTTGTCTATGACTTATAGTGAATTCGGTTTTATGACTACTTTTTCCAGAACGCTACAGTGAATTCCATTTTTGTTTAAATGTGCATGGTTTTAGCCATTTGCAACCATTCATTTGCGCATTTGTCCTACAGTAAATAAACCCCAGTGTATATTTCAGTAGTAAATAGCACAAAGTGCAGAGGTCAAGGGTACCTAGTACAATAATATCCATAAGTAAAAATACAGTGCCTCGAGTACTAAATAAAAAAGCCCAGCACAAATTCCCCATCCATGCCTTCCTGAAATGTACTGACAAACCACAGATACAGCAGTGCTACCCCTCAGCTGTTTCACATAACATGTCAGAACCAAGGAGGTGCCTAGGACTTTCCTCAGCTCTTCTGTGCCATTCTAATCTGATGTATGAGAGGTTGCCAACAGAGTCAAAAGCAGGTGACATGGTGGAGTTATATGGAAAGGAGAAAGCTGCAAGACTTTAAAGGTGTCAAAAAATAGAAAGATTGAATTATTACAAATTAAAAAAAAATAACTTTATTTTTAACAATAAAAAATTCATAAAATTCCTTGTTGTATTGCTTGTTCAATTCATGTACAGATACAGACACTACCACTCTACATGTTTTGCTTTGAATGAGCTTCTGGAGGAGACTCTTGAGTGCTTTATGAATTACAAAGGTACACTTCTCTTTAATTTAATATACTACTTGACAATAAATAGGTATTATTTAATATAGTGTAGATTGAAACAAAGATGGACCTACCAGATACATGTAGCGCTAGTATTTTTGCCTGTTAGTGCTATGTAATCTTAAGCTATGAATAATTCATAAATCTGTATTTGGCACCATCTAGTGGTCAAAGTTTAGAAGGAACTTTGTCTATTTTCTGTGAAGAGGATAAGAAAATATGTTACAGGAAGTGACTCAATTGTTTACATTACAAAAGGACTTACAATGCCAAGTAATCAACCCATAATCACTCAGTACTAAACTGCATGCTGGGTAGGATATAAAAAGCCCTGGGCGGCCATTTCTTGCTCTTCTGGATGCGTGACCTGCCTACAAGGATCTGTGAGGTGGTGTTCCAGAGAGTTGCCTACAGCAACTGCGGAGCAGAACAGACAGTAATCTTGTCTTATACTTGTGTGCTGGAGAGACAGTGTGACTGGATTGGGAAGGATCCAGAGACAGCTGATGGAGCCATTTGATGGTCCCGGTCATCTTGCGGAACTAAGCAGTGTGACAGCGCTGACTGGCAGGAGAACCAGGACAATCGGAACGGAGGTTTCCAGTTTCCAGGCCTGGTGTGGTCAGAGGGCTGTTGCCTACAGTTCATTAACACACTTTACACACTTAGACTCATACCACAGTGTTGCTGGGGCCAGTAGTTCTGCAAAAGGGTCACACTCAATCAGTTTGAATTCAAGCAGGCCTCAATCCTATGCATCACTGAGATACCAACACTGTGAGGTTCAGAGACAAATACACCGGAGGCAGTTTTAAGTGTGTCACACCACCAGAACAGTTTAAATTGTCACTTTATATTGCCTTTCTCTCTCTTGTTAAAACCCCTTGGATTACAATACACTTCAGTATAAAAGCTAGCAGAAGACAGAAGACTAAAGACTGCATCTTTCACTGAGAGGCCTTGTGCATAGTTGCTGTAGTGAGGGACTGCACCATACCTCTAGGGGAAGACATTGAGCAAAGTGTACTGTATTGTATTGTATTTGTTTAATATTGTATTGCTGTGGTTGGTAAGCGTGCTGGAAGTGGGAAGGTGCCCAGTGTCAGAGCATTGTCACTCTGGGCACTAGTCCCAATTGGAGACACACTTGCAGGGGTTAACCAGACAAACTTTCCATATTGAGAAGTTGTGAATATTCATTGCATTGTCACATTACGTTTGCGTGACAGTGTAGTTATTGTAATTACTGGTTTACCAGTTCTAGTAAAATCACGTTCTGGTTAATTGCAATTGGTGTGCAGTGTTGTTCCTTTTTCCTACAGATGGAGCAACAGATACCCAGGTAATGGTAAAGGTACATTATTAATGCATTGTTATTGTGGGATTGTCCTTTGTGGTTAAGCTTCACACCAATACTGTTCAATTCACTGGGGATGGAAAGGCAGAGTACAGGCCCAATCAAATACCAGCAGCTCTTTCGGGGGTCAGTGCTATATACAGATGGACCAGGATAAATTGCAAAAGCAGTGGCATTCTAAATAAAAGAAAGGTGATACTTCGCTAGAGAATAAATAAAACTAAACAAGATTACGCAAAAAAGCAGCAGCATTCAGTGCAATAACACAAACAATCTGGATAGATGCCTGTTATCACAGCATTCCAGATCACCCGTGCCCTTACCTCACTTTAGTCGCTCGGACCTGATCCAAGAGTGGTCAAGACATCGGAAAGCCTCTAGAAAGAGCAAATCTGGGTGCAGACAGAGAAGAAGATCCTCTTCTTCGGATAGGTCTTCATCGCCAGCCCAGGCAGAAGAAGGATCCTGTTGGGCCTGCTCAACTGAGTTCCTCTGAGGTGCATCTTGCTTCAAGGAGGCGGCTCAGGACAATGCTGTGAAAGCATGCCAGGTTAAAACCTACATTAAGCATGCAGTCAAGGAAGGGTTAAAGAGTGTTTCAAGGAATCCTGCTCATCCTGCTGTATCTTCAGCATCTGCAGATTCAGAGTATGTGTTTTCAGTGCATTTTAACTCTGAAGTCGATAGCGATTCGGATCCATCTGAGGCTGAGACGGTCTCAGAATCACATACATTTGATTTTTGCACTGGTTCCCCCCTTGGTGGAGGCTGTTAAGGATTCGATGAAGTGGCAGGAAGAATAGCTGCCTCCAAAAAAACAGCAGAGATACTACCCGCATTTAAAGAAATTGTTACCTTCGTTCCCATTCATTTCTGAAATTAAAGAAGTATTTGACGATGAGAAGTGGGGCCTGAGAAGAAGCTCAATGTGCATAATAAAGTATAATAATAAAGCATAATAAAGTATTGAAGCTCTACCCCTTGGGACACAATACCTAAGGTGGGTGCTTCATTACGTAGATTCGCCCACCACATTCCGCTTCCACTGGAGCATTTGGTCTCCTTTAGGGATCCTCTAGATCACAGAATAAACGCAGACCTAAAAAGGTTGTATAGTTTGGCCGGAGCAGCCTGCAGAATGGCGGTAGTACTCACTTCTGTGGCAGCAGCACTTGGGTTGGATTTGCACCTGTGCGTTTTTGGTGCTTTTTGCAGATTTGCACTACCGTTCATTTACCATGGTCTCCTATGTAGCGCGTTCTGTGCAGAATGCAGGGAGCTCTGGGAGTGCATGGGTGTGAATCCAGCCTTAGACTGTGGGTAGCAGAGCTGGTGGATGGATGTTCAGATGAACTTCTGGGAAGTGGCAGTTCTTCTCCTTTGCAGTTTTCAAGACTGCTGTAGAGGTTGTGGCTGAAGAGGCTGTCGACCAGGTCAAGATGATAGTAAAGGTAATGGCTCATTCTGTCACAGCCCACAGAGCCTTAAAGTTGAAGCATTGGTCAACCAATAAGGTTTCTTTTTTTTTTTTTTTTTTTAACTACTTCAGCGAATTTATCAGCGAGGTATCAATCAACTCAACGTTCATTTTAGTTTACCTCGTCTTAACTTCACATCATTGTAGCTCTTCTTTTTCGTAAACCTTTTCAATCAGAAACTTTATTCATTTATACATTAAAAAAAATGAAACAAAAAAGACCAAGAATAGGAAAAAAAAAAAAAAAAAAACCACCAGGTCAACCTGTAGTATCCCTTAAAATTTTTCCCTTCTCGTCCTTCGCCCAGTTTCTTCACTTTATTTACTCCCCTCCCCCCCAATCCCTCTCGTTCTCCTATTCATTATGGGTGGAAAGAGAAGAGGTAAGCAACCCGTATCCTTCGACAATACATCAAGTGTCTACTCTCGTTCGTGCTTCCTCCTCTCTTTGTCCCCCTACACTCTCTTCTATCCCCTCCCTCCCCCTCCCTGTTCCTGGTTTCTTTCCCTCAGGGTTCTACTTTAAACCTCGCTTCCACTATACCTTTCCCGTAGTTAATCCTGCGTTATTTCCTCCACATATCGCCATGATTTTTTAAATTTTTCCCAGAGATCCCATTTCCTATCCCTCTCCTCATTTATGGCTGGTTCCTCAACTCCGCCCTCCCCACTTTCCATCTGTTGTATTTCGGTTACCCGACGAATCCAATCCTGGGTTTTGGGGCTTTCTTTTTCTCGCCATTTTCTCGGGATAAGATTTTTTGCGGTGTCTAATAATATAGGGACTAATGATGCTTTATATTGGTTAATTGACTCCTCTGTCCCGTGGAATAACACCGTCCATGGGTCCTCTCTGATCACTTTTCCCGTTACCACCTTTATTAATTCAATTATCTTCTTCCAATATTCTTTGATTTTGGGGCAATCCCACCATATATGGCCCATACTCCCGATAGACTTACATCCTCGCCAGCACTCCGGCGAGTGATCATTTCTAAACCTGCTAAGTTTGTCAGGGGTGGCATACCATCTTGCTATACATTTGTAGTTTGTTTCTATCAATTTACTCCCTCCCCCCGCAAAGTGAATTAGAGTTAATATTTTCTTTCTAATTTGAGTATTACATTGTGCCCCCAGTTCTTTTTCCCACTTTTTAAAGAATGCCGGTTCCTCCAGTTCCTCCCCCTCTGAGAGTATTTTATATATCGAACCAATATTTTTCCTTTTTTTTTTTGTTGTTTTATCCTGCTGACACAATTGTTCAAAGGGTCTTAGTTCTTCTTTACTCCGTAAGGGATGAGGAAGCTTTAAAACAAATGTTCTTAACTGGAGGTACCGCCATTCATCCATCCTAAATTCTGTGTCTTCTCTTAATAATTGGAATGTGTTTAAGTTATCTTCTACTAATATATCTTTTAATTGTGCATTGTCTTTTAGTATCCAGTTTCCCCCTATTTCTCGTTGTCCTGGTGGGAAATAGTCGTTATCTTTCAAATAGATCAACGGTGAATTATACCCCCATTTTTTTTGCGTGTGTAATTGGTCCCATAATTTGAAAACTAATCGTGTGATCTTGTGGGTATTTGAGCCCAGTGTCCTAAATTGTGGCGGATTCTAAATTATTCTTCCTAAATGTGTTTGTGAAAGCGTGTTTTCAATACCTACCCATCTTTTATCATTTACCTCTTTCGCCCAGTCTACCACCCGTGACAAAACTACTGCAGTATAATATCTCTTTATATCCGGGGCTGCCACCCCCCCTTGATCTTTCCCTCTCCTTAGTACCGCGTACGAGATTCTCGGTTTTTTATTTTGCCATATAAACTTCGATATTATCTTTCTTAATACTAAAAAGTAAGTCGCGGGGAGTACAATAGGCATCATTTGAAATTTATATGTTATCTTCGGGACTAAAATCATTTTTACCACATTTATCCGACCTAACCACGAAAGAGGGCTAGCAGAGATTTTCTTTATTTCGCTCTTAATTTCTTCTAATAAAGGGATATAGTTTTTTAGGTATAGTTTTCTTAAGTTATTTGACAGGAGGACCCCCAGATATTTAATTTCTTTACGCCAAGGAAAGAAGAATCGCGCACATAATCTCTCCTCTTCTTGTTTACAGATATTTATGTTTAAAACTTCTGATTTTCCGAGGTTAATTTTTAGGTTAGAAATCTGTCCGAACTCTTCCATTATCTTTAACAGATTCGGGATCGTAATCCTGGGTTTCGTAATGAAGAAGAGCACGTCGTCCGCATAAGCGGCTAATTTGTGTTCCTCTTGCCCAATTCTAATCCCTGTAATATCTGGGTTATTACGAATTGCGGCCAGCAAGGGTTCAAGGGAAATCACAAACAATAGGGGCGACAATGGACACCCCTGTCTGGTCCCGTTGCTCATTTGCAGCAGGGTAGAAGATTCTCCATTGACCTTGACCGTCGCTTGTGGGTTCTTATATAATGCCTTGATCCAATATAACATCCTCGGGCCCACCCCCATCTCTTCTAGTGTTTCTAGCATGAGTCCCCAGTCTACCCTGTCAAATGCTTTTTCAGCATCAATTGACAGGAATAGACCTGGGGACCCACTGTCTTTTAAAGCTTGGATGAGAAGCAAGGCCCTTATTCCGTTGTCCCTGCCCTCTCTCTCGGGGACAAACCCAACTTGATCTGGATGTATCAGTTTTGTCATATTTCTTTTTAGTCTTGCCGCTATTACTTTAGCGTATAATTTTATGTCTGTATTTAACAGCGCGATAGGCCTATAATTACCACAAAGTGTCTGGTCTTTCTCCTCTTTCGGGATTAAAGTAATCGCGGCCCGCAGTGTTTCCCTCCCCATATCATATTCAGTGCCTAATCCATTGATATATTTGCATAAATGGGGGACTAAAAGTTCCTTAAATTTTTTATAGTACGAAATTACAAACCCATCTGGGCCCGGACTTTTCCCTGAGGCTGTCTCTTTTAAGGCCTTATAGATTTCTTCTTCAATAATGGGACTCTCCATGTCCTCCCTCTCCCCGTCTGTCAGACGAGGCATTTTGGCTTTGCGTAAAAAATCTTTCATTTTCTCCTTTTGCCCTTTTCCCTGTTCCCCTCTCTTTTCCACATTGTACAGGGCTTTGTAATATTGTTTGAATACTTCTGCTATTTCCCCAGAGGTGTATACTATTTTACCATTCTTATCCTTTATTTTGTCAATGAAGTTGACCCCTTTTTTACTTTTCACTTGCCTTGCTAAATTTTTTCCTATTTTATTTTCCCCATAATACCTTTCTCTGGCTCTACCCAAAAAAACCCTTCTAGTTTCTTCCTCATAAATATCTTTAAGTTCCTCTCTCTTATTAATCAGTCGATGAAAGGTCTCTTGTTGTTGACCCCCTTTCTTTTTATGCATCTGTTCAAGACTATGGACCTCTCTCATTAACTTCTCCTTTTCTTCTTTTCTTGCCTTTTTTTTCCTGGTCCCTATAGAAATAAGGATACCCCTGACATAGGCCTTATGGCCCTCCCATAGGGCAGCTCCCGACACCTCCTCTGTACTATTTGTCCTAAAATAAAATTCTATCTCTTTCTGAATGATTTCCGCCGTTTGCTTATCCCAAAGGAGCTCCTCGTTTAACCTCCAAGTAAAGGGGCGTCTCTGTGTCCCAGGTATCTTCAACTTCATTGCCACTGGGGAGTGATCTGAGAAAGTTGCAATTTCTATTTTCGTTTCCGAGACCCACTCCAGTAACCTATGTTCGACCAGGATATAATCCAGCCTGGTATACGTCCCGTGCACTGGGGAAAAGAACGTGTAATCTTTTGTTTTTTCGTGCTGTATCCTCCATGCATCTATCAGTTGACTACGCCTCAACTGAAGTTTTAATTTTTTTATGTTTCTCACATTCTTCCCCCTTGCACCGGACGTACTATCGGCTGCTGGATCCAGACAAAAATTAAGGTCCCCTGCCACTATTACCTCTCCTTTCTTAAACTCCGCTAGTCTCCCCATTATTTGTATCATATATCTCTCTGGGTTTTTGTTTGGGCAGTATATGTTAGCTAAGGTAATCTTTCTATCCCCTATTTTCCCATTCAAAAATAGGTATCGCCCCTCTGGGTCGGTCAACCTATCGTACACCTCATATTTAATGCCCTTCTCAAAACCAATAGCCACTCCCTTAGCCCTTCTAATTGGTGAATCTCCGTAAATCCAGATTGGATAATTCGCGGAGTGTAATTTCACATTTGTGTCTTGTGTTAAGTGCGTCTCTTGTAGAAAAATTATTTCTGCTTTATATTGTTGAAGTTCTCTTAAAAGCTTAAATCTCTTATCTGGCGAGTTCAGGCCCTTAACATTATATGACACAAATTTTATCTCAGCCATCCTATCCTTCTTTGGGAACATTTACTTTGTACCTTTTGGTATACCTTAGTACCCCCCCAGGAACATTTCCCCCCCCTCACTACCCCCCTTCCCCTCCCATCCCCCCCCCCCCTACCCACCCTCCCAGCCCGTTCCGGGCCTCTGCTTTGCATAGTGAGTATTACTCCCTCTGCAAGCCCAATCTCCTAGGGTATGACCTTGACTGCGACCCCTCTCCTCCCCCCTCCCCATAAGCCCCAATCCCCCTCCTTCCCCCCCAACCACCCCCCCCCCCCCCCCACCCCAAGATCGAAAACGTGAAACATCGGGAGAGACGGGAAAAGACTAATAAACCTCTACTAAGTTGCCTACAGTTCCCCCTTCCTGGGCCTCTCAGTCCTTACACCTCCCAGGGGTCTAATGGGATCAGGGGAATTGGAATTCCTATTTTATTACAGAAGTCCTCCATTTCATCTAGGGTTTTGAGCTTAAACGTCCTCCCCTCCTTCTGCACTACAAGTGCTGCCGGGAAACCCCAGCTATATTTTACATTTGCACTTCTCAATTGGTCCAATAAAGGCTTTAGCCTTCTTCTACGAGCTAGGGTTCCCGGTTCCAGGTCCTGGAAGATCTGTAACGTTGCTCCTTCATATTGAATTGGGGCTAGGCCTCTAAGCTTACTCCAAATCTTCGCCTTATCTTCAAATTGTTGAAACTTTATTATTACATCCCTCGGGATTTCTTCCCTCAACCCTTGAGGTTTCCTTATTCTGAGCGCTCGTTCGAACTTTAACTCTGACCCTTCTTCTTTTCCCAATAAGGGATTGAATATCTTTCCAATTTTTGTACCCAGTTCTTCTCCCTGTTGTTCAGGCAATGATCTAATTCTCAGGTTTTGTCTTCTATTTTGATTTTCCTGTTCCTCCATCTTATATCGGGTCTCTCTATGCGCTTCCTGCGATTTCTTTACTTGTATTTTTAATTCCAATATTTCCCTAGCCTGTCTTCCTGTTTGATCCTCCATTTCTTCCACTCGCTTCAGTAAGTGCCCCATGTCCTTCCTTACAGTTAGAATCTCCGCTTTAATTATATTTTCTAATTTTAAGAACATTTCCTGCATTTCCCCCTTTGTGGGTATCTGAGAGGGGATCCCTTCTCGTCTTCGTCCACTCTCCTGATCTACCTCTTCTCCCGAAGAGTCTCCTCTTGCCCCCTCCGATTTTCCAGTTTCCTTCCTCCGCTCTCTCCCCCCTCTCTGGTTTCCTTCTAGACCCGGGCTTTTTTGACTTGTTTCTTTTAGATATTTTTGAATTGAACTGGAGTTCAAACTCTCCCTTGCGTTTTTGGGCTCGTTCGTTCTCGTGTTTTTCCCCTTCATGTTCTCCTTCGTCTTTCTTTTCCCCAGGATTTCCCAGGGAACTCCTTCCCGGGGGTTCTCTTATTGGGGTTTTCTCTTTTACTATTCCCGCGCTACCTCTAGTTTTAAACTTCAAAGATCGTAATTGGGGTAGCTTGCCTAGGTACAGGCACTGTCCTTTTAAATACTTTTCTTCCGCCTTTGCCGTGTAATTAGGCCACCATCTCGGGGGAAAGGATTAAAGAGACCTCAGCCCAGTGCACTTTGAACCCGGGTTCCCGAGTCCAAACCAGGTTTTGCAAGTAAATGACTCCTTCCCTTTTCCAGTTCTAAATATATATGTTTTTTTTTTTTTTTTTTTTTTATTCTAATGCCCCGTACACACGAGCGGACTTTTCGACATCCAAACTCCGACGGACTGAGTCCGTCAGACTATCCGATCGTGTGTGGGCTGCAACGGACTTTAGCTTTGCTAAAGTCTGACGGACTTTAGAAATGAAGCATGCTTCAAATTTTCCCGACGGAACTCCGCCGGACCCGGTCCCCTTCGAAAAATTCGCTCGTGTGTGTGCTACTCCGACGGACTAAAACCGACGCTAGGGCAGCTATTGGCTACTGGCTATGAACTTCCTACGTCGAATCCAGTCGTACGTCATCACGTTCGACTCCGTCGGAGTTTGGTGTGATGGTGTGTGGTCAAGTCCGTTCGGTCGAAAAGTCCGCCAGAACTCCGTCGGAACTCCGGCGGAACTCCTTTGGAGGTCTGTCAGACTTAATCCCTCTCGTGTGTACGGGGCATAACGGTTCCTTCTCTGGGACCTACTCTTGTGATTTTCACTGTTAAGCTTCGGATTTGCAGAGATTGTCTGCCATAGTTATTGTAACTCTCAATTGGAAATGAACTGTATAGTGTGATACCGTCCCTTTAATTCACTTCTGCAAACCATATGAAAAAAAAAGAGGGAGAGAGGGGGGGTATACTGGGGCCATTAAACGCAGTAAGGACAGGCAAACAAAGTGAAGATTTCAGACAGGTATAAACAGGTTGTCACACAGAAGCAAAGAGCCAGATCCTCTTATGTTTACCCCTCCGTTTTCCTGGGAACGGGACCTACGTTACCCGGTTTGCCACTTCTTCCTTTAAAGGCTTCAGCAATATCACTTCTCTTTTACCTTAACACTGTCCATCTGATATTCCATTTATCTATAAACACATTCCATCTCATCTGAGATATAAGCCATAAGGAACGGTCTGACCTTATATTCCCCTCCTCTGTGTCCTCACAGAGGAGACCGGGAATCGTTGAAAGTTCGCTGGAATTCCGGTATGGGCTCCGCTGCCTCCAGGAGAGGGTCCTACTCCTCGTCTGCCTTGGTCCCGTTCCCCGATCTAACCGCTCGTTCCGCTACTCCCCTCCCGCTCTCCCGCCCTGCTCACACCAAAGCGGGAGGTTGTTCGGGCAGAGCAGCCACTGTTCTGTTATTCGCCGTAGTCGATCTCCAGAGGGGTGACGGAGCTGGGAGTCAGTGTGGCTGATCGTTCCTTACGCTGGAGCAGAGCACCCTCTCACTGTGCTCACCTCCGGCTCACTCCTCGGGGCCTCCACCATCTCCCACGAGGACGCCGCAGTCAGGCCCCTCCCCTCACCTCTCTCACATCCGCCCCATCAGCGTGGGGGCCTATGATTTCTAACAGCGACCAATAAGGTTTCTAAGCACAGTCTATGTTCGGTTCCATTTGATGGAAGCTACTCTTTGGGAAGACTTGGAATCAGCAATTCGGCAGGTTTCTGGCGGCAGATCTAGTCTAATCCCATGGAAGAGAAAAAGACAACAGCAGCCCTTTCGGTTTAACAAGAGATCCAAAGAAGGATTCAGAAAGGCCAGTGCTTACAGACAGTTTTTCAGACAGTGGAAAGGAGCAACCTTCCAGAACCCTTCCAAGCCCTGGGCCAATGAGGCTTCAAATAATAGCTCCTAAAGCTTCAAATAAGTCCTTCTGAAGGTGTCTCCACTTAACCCTCTCAAGTAGGAGCAAGACTAGCCCAATTTGGGGGGGGGGGTTTGGGCGGACAAATTACAGGATGCCTGGATTGTAGCCATCATTCGATCACGTTATCGTCTCAAGTTCAGAACAAGGCCCCTCAGACCTTATTTGTAGAAACTGGGCTTCGTACAGATGTTTGAGAGGATATATAGGAGATCTGTTGGCAGCAAGGGCCATCCTTCTGGTTCCAAGGCACGAATTGGGTCAAAGAGTATGTTCCCCTCTGTTTATGGTCCCAGAGGCTTCAGGGGGTTTCAGACCAGTTTTTGACCTCAAAGTCCTGAATTCTTACATGAAGGTTCCACCATTCAAAATGGAGGAGTCATTAGAAACGATCATTTTGGTTGTCAAGTCAGGAGACTAGATGGTTTCCATCGATCTGGCGGATGCGTATCTTCATGTTTCCCTAGACACATCTCACCATCTGTCAGGGACCTACCAGCAGTAGACAGGCGCATATGTGGGCTTTCATGCGCCTGCCCACCTCTCTGTGAACTGAGCAACGGCACCCATCCATTGCTGTGCATCAGCGCATCCCTCAGGCACGCGCACATGCGCGGCGGATGCGCCGGTGCCCACGGAAGTGTGCGCACGCGTGTGTGCACGTTAGCGCTATTTAGCATCACTGGGTGCATAAAGGATCCTTAGCTGCACTGGTGCGGTGCTTTTTCATCTTCAGCTTCTGTGACCTGCTACCTGTATCCAAATGCCTTCCTGCTATACTAACCCGGCTTTGTCTGACCTCTCTGCTCTCTCCGATCCGACCCGGCCTGCCTGACCCTGCTATTGCATCTGCTATTGCATCTGCCTGTGATCCGTTGCCGACCTCTGTCTGTTTTACTGACTCTGCCTTTGCCTGCTGTTTACACCTGCTTGATTTCCTGCAGACCAGGACTGTCTGACCCTGCTCTTGCCTGCTGCCTGTTATGTGTGCTGCTGTACTCCCGGTTCTCCTCAGACAGCTCCAGTGACCACTACCTCTGCACTCATCAGCTCTTCAGGCCACTGCCAGCCTCTGTCCACCATCACTGCAGTCCAGTCATCCCTGAGGGATCTCTATGATCTCTACTCTGCTACCAGTACCAGCGGCTTCTACATCAACAGGCACTCCTACCCACTGTGCTCATGAGACCATTGTTCCCATTCCAGTGGCTCCTGAACCAGCATTGTAAGAGAGGTCTCCTCCTACAAGTCAGGCTCCACTACCACTATCAGGTACCTAACACCATCTCTTTCTCAGGTTTTCCATGGAAGGCTCTCATTTTCAATTTAATGTCTCCCATTCGGTCTCTGCACTTGTCACGTACCTTCTAGTAGCGAGCCCGGATTGCGGAAAGAGGCCTCCCTTACGACTCCCACTACTGGTCTCCTGGCAATGTAACAGGGAACACAGGAGTAAGGAGGGGTACAGGTGCCTGGCAGGATCAACAGATGAGTAGAATGGGTAGGTGAAGTTCAGTGGAGCAGGTAATCACAGCGAATGGAACAGCAGGTAATTTATAGCAGATAACACGGTTCAATGGAACAGGTAACTTGCAGCAGATGAAAAGCAATGCAGGGAAGTGGGCACTTGCAGCAGGTGAACAGTTCAATACAAGCAGGTTACTTGTAGCAGATGACACAGTTCAATATAGGCAGGTACTTGCAGTAGGTAAACAGTTCAATATAAGCAGGCACTTGCAGCAGGTGAACAGTTCAATACAAGCAGGTTACTTGTAGCAGATGACACAGTTCAATATAGGCAGGTACTTGCAGTAGGTAAACAGTTCAATATGAGCAGGCACTTGCAGCAGGTGAACAGTTCAATACAAGCAGGTTATTTGTAGCAGATGACACAGTTCAATATGAGCAGGTTCACCTTAAGCAGACGGATGGTCAAAGCAAGCCGGGTCAGATATCAGACTGGAAGCGAAGTACAAGGGAGCAGGCAGGAGAATCGTCACAACAAGCCAGGGTCGGGTGCAGGCAGATAGCAGATGGGTCACAGGTAAGCCGGGTCAAACAGGAACAAACACTACGGATCAGGTCTCACAGGTATAACGCTGTAGAGCAGACAGCAAAGACTATTGGCAAGAGGCTAGTTTAAATAGGCCTTTTGCCGCCAACACGGACGCACGCACGCGACCGCGCACGTGCCCGCGCACCTGTGTACGAACGTAAGGGCATTCGTACGATCGTGCGTACCCGCGACGATCGTAAATCAGAAGACCTGGAGGACAATCTCTTCATGCGATTTTCATGACATTGCCCCCTCCCAAGGGGCAGCCTCCGGATGCCCTTTCAGGCAAACTTTTCCGGATGGGCCCTTTTAAAGGATTGAATCAAGTTTTTCGCATGAATGTTGTCCTCGGGCTCCCAGGAGTTCTCTTCAGGGCCATATCCTTTCCATTTGATTAAGAACTGGTTCTGGTTTCCTCTTCTTCTGAATTTTAGGATGGCTTCTATTTCAAATTCTTCTTCACCATCAACCAAGATCGGATCAGGAGAAGTGGTTTTTCGGTTAGGAAATGGATTGGGGGTGAAAGGTTTCAATAAGGATACATAGAATACCGGATGAACCTTTAGTGAGTCTGGAAGTTCTAGTTCAAAAGCAACTTCGTTAATCTTCCTTTTGACTGAGAAAGGTCCTAAAAACTTGGGACCTAGTTTCCTTGAAGGACACGCCATCTTCAAGTTTACCGTGGATAGCCACACCAAATCACCAGGTACCAGTACTAACTCCCCTTGTCTCTTCTTGTCAAAGGTTGCCTTGTTGTGCTCTTGAGTTCTAGTCATTGTTTCTTGCAGAAGTTTGTTGTTGGTTGAGAAAAAGTTCATCTTTTCCTGGACCGCTGGTACTGAACATTCAGGAAGGGAGTTGGGTAAAAATGAAGGGTGGAAGCCATAATTGGCAAAAAAGGGTGTCTGTTTGGTGGCGGAATGGAGAGAATTATTATACGCAAATTCAGCTACTGGAAGCAGGGAGATCCAATCATCTTGTGCAAAAGAGGAAAAACAGCGTAAATATTGTTCGAGAGTTTGGTTCGTCCTCTCAGTCTGCCCATTGGACTGAGGATGATAGGCAGATGAGAAAGATAGCTCAATATTCAAGGCCTTGCAGAGGGACTTCCAGAATCGAGAGGTGAACTGTACTCCTCGATCCGAAACTATATTGGCTGGTACCCCATTGAGCCTAATTATTTCCTTGATAAACACTTGTGCAGTTTCAGAGGCTGAAGGGGTACCCTTCATGGGAATAAAATGTGCCATCTTTGACAGACGATCGACCACCACAAAGATAGTGGTATGATCGTCTGCCGGAGGCTATTCAACAATGAAGTCTAGAGACAGCATTTTCCATGGCCTGTCCGGAACAGACAACGGTTTAAGGAGGCCCCAGGCCTTAGTTTTACAGTTCTTACTTCTAATGCACGTAGTGCAGGTGTTCACGTATTTCCTGCAATCCTCCCGTAACTGAGGCCACCAAAAAGTACGCTGTACCAAATCAATGGTTCTAGTGATACCAAAATGTCCGGCGAGTGCGTGGTCATGACACATCTCTAGAACAGATACCCGCAGAGTTTCGGGGATGTAGATCTTGTCTTTATACCACAGTAACCCACCTCTGGTTTGTAGTTTTGGTTCTGAAAAAGGTATTTGTCCCATGGAGGCTTGTCTAAGCCGGGAGAGAAGATCTTCCTGAAGCAGAAGGAAATTCCCAGGAGCGAGAATGGTATCTGGAGGAGAATTTTCCTGGGACTTGTGGAACATCCGTGACAAGGCATCTGGTTTTATATTCTTAGACCCTGGGCAATACATCACATGGAAAGAGAACTGGGAGAAGAAGAGTGCCCACCTGGCTTGTCTTGGTTTTAGTCTTTTTGCAGATCTTAAGTACTCCAGGTTTTTGTGATCGGTAAATATTAGAATTGGATGAGAAGCTCCTTCCAACAAATAACGCCATTCTTCTAATGCAGATTTAATCGCCAACAGCTCCCGGTCTCCAACATCGTAATTTTTCTCGGCTGCTGATAACTTACGTGAAAAGAAAGCCACAGGATGAAGCAGGGCCTTAGTTCCTTGTCTTTGGGATAATATAGCTCCTACGGCGATTTCGAATGCATCCACTTCTAAAACAAATGGCAGGGAGGAATCTGGATGTCTTAAAATAGGAGCGGAGGTGAAAAGTCCCTTGAGAGTCTCGAATGCTTCTTGAGCTTCAGAGGTCCAATGAAAACGGGTTCCTTGTCTAGTTAGTTGTGTGATGGGTGCAACAATAGCTGAGAAACCTTTAATAAATTTGCGATAGAAGTTGGCGAATCCAATAAAACGTTGGACTCCTTTCCTGTCTACAGGAGTCGGCCAGTCCAAAATCGCAGCAATCTTCTGGGGGTCCATTTTTATACCCTTACTAGAAATGATCAGCCCCAAGAATGGTATACTTTCCTGTTCGAATAAACACTTGTCTGCTTTTGCATATAGTCCGTGTTGGCGGAGCCGACCCAACACGCTTTTGACGTGCTTGCGATGGGCTTCAAGGGAGGAAGAAAAAATCTAAATATCATCTAAGTAAACGACAGCGAATAAGTCCAGAAAGTCCCGGAGCACATCATTGATAAAGTATTGGAAGGTGGCGGGGGCATTACACAAACCGAAGGGCATCACCAAATACGCAAAGTGTCCGAATCGGGTACGGAAAGCAGTCTTCCACTCATCTCCGGCCTTGATACGGATCAAGTTGTAAGCCCCGCGGAGATCGAGTTTAGTGAAAACCGTAGCAGTTCCCAGTCTTTGGAATAACTATGGAAATAGAGGGAGAGGGTACCGGTTCTTTATAGTGATGTTGTTTAATTCACGGTAGTCCACGCAGGGTCGGAGAGTGTGGTCCTTTTTCTCGACAAAAAAAATACCTGCACCTGCTGGGGACGTAGACGGGCGAATGAACCCCTTCTTTAAATTTTCTTCGAGGTATTCTTTGAGTTTCTCCTGCTCTACCTCTGTTAAGGGGAAAACCCTTCCAAATGGAATTTTGGCTCCAGGAAGTAACTCAATGGGGCAGTCATAAGCTTGGTGGGGCGGGAGCACCTCTGCCTTTTGTTTACTGAACACGTCCAGGAATTCATGGTAGACTTCGGGAATGGCTTGACGTAAATCGATCTCTGAGTCAATAGATAATAAAGTTGCTGGTCTCAGAAAACCGGATGAACCACATAACTTCTGGCAATAAGGTGAAGAAAAGGTAATTTCTCCTGTAGCCCAATTTATGGTTGGATTGTGGGCCTGTAGCCAAGGCATCCCAAGGATTACAGGAAAAAGAGGGGAGGTGATAATGTCCATCCGGAGAAGTTCTCGATGCGAACCAGAGATAACAGTAGGTAGAGGTGCAGTTTCTCGAGTTACAGGACCAGATTTAATAGCGGAGCCATCGGCCAAATGAATAGAGAGTCCACGGGTCTTAGGTAGGAGAGGAATCTGATGTTGGGCAGCAAAGGATGAATCCATAAAACAGCTGCATGCCCCGGAATCAATAATGGCGGGTGTCTGTAAAGTCTTTCCTGGGAACTGAAAGGAGACAGAAATGATAAGGTGAGATGAAAACTTTATTAAAGAGTCTGGGAGATCAGGAGGCATGGATGGACACTTACGAAGTTTAATAGGACAGTTCCTGACGTAATGTCCAGATTCCCCACAATAGAGACATAAATTGTTATTCCACCGACGTTGACGTTCTTCGGGGGTAAGAGATGGCTGCAAGACTCCAAGTTGCATAGGCTCAGGTGTGTCAGACGTGGGTCGGGCGGCAGGTGCTGGATGTAAATGGCTTGGGGCCTTTGGAAGCATCCAGGTTGGACGAGAGAAACCAGTGGCCCTCTCAGCTCTCCTCTCTCTCAGACGATGATCGATCTGTATCGCCAAGTCAATTAGTGCGTTTAAGGTCTGTGGAACACCGACTCTAGCAAGCTCATCCTTCAAAGAATCAGAGAGTCCCATGCGGAACTGATGATGAAGGGCAGCATCATTCCAGTTCGTATCCGCGCCCCATCACCTGAACTCGGCCACATAATCTTCCACCGCCCTTCGTCCCTGCTGGAGGGTCCGCAAGGCGGTTTCTGCAGTTGCTGAAAGTTGGGGATCTTCGTATAATTGAGCCATTGCATCAAAAAAGCTAGTAAGATTAGCCAACACTGCGTCCTTCTGTTCTAACAGGCGGTGGGCCCAGGTCTGGGGGTCTCCAGAGAGTAAAGATACCACAAAACCCACCTTGGTAGCCTCTAAAGAGAAGGTCCGTGGTTGGAGGGCGAAATATAATCTGCAGGAGTTGCGGAAGGCCCTGAAGCCACTGCGATTCCCAGAAAATCGCTCGGGTGTGGGAACTTTAGGTTCTGGTGGTAACATCACAACTGTAGGTGCTGGACCTGCTACTGCTGAAGAAACTGATGGTTGAGGGGCCCCCAAGGATCCGGAGGGGTTGGAAAGAGCAATTACCCGTTCTTCCAGCCGGGTGTAGCCTTGCTGAAGGCCCTTAACTGCCTCAGAAAGTCCTGCCAGGTGTTGACAAAGTTCTTCCATGACGGAGGCTCCCCGCTCGGGCTCAGACATTGGCTGTCTGCTACTGTCACGTACCTTCTAGTAGCGAGCCCGGATTGCGGAAAGAGGCCTCCCTTACGACTCCCACTACCGGTCCCCTGGCAATGTAACAGGGAACACAGGAGTAAGGAAGGGTACAGGTGCCTGGCAGGATCAACAGATGAGTAGAATGGGTAGGTGAAGTTCAGTGGAGCAGGTAATCACAGCGAATGGAACAGCAGGTAATTTATAGCAGATAACATGGTTCAATGGAACAGGTAACTTGCAGCAGATGAAAAGCAGTGCAGGGAAGTGGGCACTTGCAGCAGGTGAACAGTTCAATACAAGCAGGTTACTTGTAGCAGATGACACAGTTCAATATAGGCAGGTACTTGCAGTAGGTAAACAGTTCAATATGAGCAGGCATTTGCAGCAGGTGAACAGTTCAATACAAGCAGGTTACTTGTAGCAGATGACACAGTTCAATATAGGCAGGTACTTGCAGTAGGTAAACAGTTCAATATGAGCAGGCACTTGCAGCAGGTGAAAAGTTCAATACAAGCAGGTTACTTGTAGCAGATGACACAGTTCAATATAGGCAGGTACTTGCAGTAGGTAAACAGTTCAATGTAAGCAGGCACTTGCAGCAGGTGAACAGTTCAATACAAGCAGGTTACTTGTAGCAGATGACACAGTTCAATATAGGCAGGTACTTGCAGTAGGTAAACAGTTCAATATGAGCAGGCACTTGCAGCAGGTGAACAGTTCAATACAAGCAGGTTATTTGTAGCAGATGACACAGTTCAATATGAGCAGGTTCACCTTAAGCAGACTGATGGTCAAAGCAAGCCGGGTCAGATATCAGACTGGAAGCGAAGTACAAGGGAGCAGGCAGGAGAATCGTCACAACAAGCCAGGGTCGGGTGCAGGCAGATAGCAGATGGGTCACAGGTAAGCCGGGTCAAACAGGAACAAACACTACGGATCAGGTCTCACAGGTATAACGCTGTAGAGCAGACAGCAAAGACTATTGGCAAGAGGCTAGTTTAAATAGGCCGTTTGGCGCCAACACGGACGCACGCACGCGACCGCGCACGTGCCTGCGCACGCGCACCTGTGTACGAACGTAAGGGCATTCATACGATCGTGCGTACTCGCGACGATCGTAAATCAAAAGACCTGGAGGACAATCTCTTCATGCGATTTTCATGACAGCACTACTCTGAGAATGTTCTCAAAGCTACTGTGTACTGTCGTCGTGACACGTAGGGTCAAGGGAGTGCAAATATTCCATTATCTAGACGACATGCTACTTCTGGGTCTGTCAAGTGAGCTCCTTCTACTTCATGGGAATTTCACCTGCAAAACTCTAGCTCATTGCGGTTGGTTGTTCAACTTTTGGAGGAGCCAGATGCATCCGACCCAAATGTTGGAGTACTTAGGAGTACAATTCCACATGGATCGGGGTGGTGTCTCTCTTCCTCAGAGGAAGGTCCAGGAGATCCAGTCTCAGACAAAAGCAGTGATAGCCAGGCCTTCTATTATAGTGAAGGAATGCATGCAGTATCTGGGGGTTCTATCAGCCACAGTTCCAGTAGTCCCATGGGTCAGGTGGCGGAGAAGGAGTTTTCAATGCATCTTTTATCTTCAGTGGGATCGTCACTCCTTGTTACAGAAAATATATATGCCAATTCTGATAATCTGGTCCCTGGTTTGGTGGTCAGTAGCTTGCAATCTTTCCCGCGGAGTTCCGTTGAAGGCCTCAGAACCAATAGTGGTGACGACCAATGCCAGTCTGGCAGGTAGGTTCAAGGCCAATGGAACCTTTGTGGGGTGAAGAGTTTAAATTTCCTGGGATTGGATGCTGTCAGACGTGCTCTCTTAGCATTCCAACCTATGTTGCGAGGTCGAGCTGTCAAGATTTTTTGGACAGCAAAGCTAACGGTGGCGTATGTGTCTCATCAAGGGGGCTTCAATAAATATATCTTATGGCATTGGAGGAGAACTGTCAAATGCCTTGCTTCTTTTCCCAGACCTGGCATCAACAGGTGTTGGCAGGGTGCTCTGTCCAGGTCTTGGAACTTCCCCTTGGTTTATGTGTTCCTGCTGCTTCCATTGACTCTCAAAATCCTGCTGAAGATTCAGCGAGAAAGGGTCACAGCAATAGTAACCTTACCTTACTTCTCCTTGTCAAAATCTTCTTCTGCAGAGTGGGACCTGACACCCAAACTGCAGGAAGATGAAGTTAATGACTTGGAAGTGAGAGGGAGGCTTTAACTGGCTTGGGCCTTGGAGACATTATTACAGGCTCGTAAGAGGTCCACGAATGTAACCTATCACCAGATCTGGAATCTACAGAAAGGGGTTGGAACCTTGGATCTCCTTCAGTATCTAACATTTTGGAGTGTCTTTTGGAGTGTCTGCAGAGTGGTCCCTAAGGGTTAGCTTATAATTCCCTGAAGAGTCAAATCCCCGCTTTGTCGGCTATGTCGTGTAAAAGATATGCTCTACATCCATTGGTGATCTGATTGTTAGGGACAGCCATAGAAATCAGACCTCCATTGAAATAATTTTTTACAAAAGAGGACTTAACACTAGTCTTGGGAACATCGCTGGTTCCTCCGTTTGATCAAGCTTTCTCTTGTTCATTATTTTTTTAACAGTTTTTTTATTTTTATTAGCCGTTGCCTCGGCCAGAAGAATTTCCGAGTTGTGCGCCTTCTCATCTATAGAACCATATTGTTTGGTGCTCCCAGACAAGATAGTCCTTAGGCCAATACCAAGCTTACTACCTAAGGTTGCCACATAATTTCGTATGAACTGAGAGGTCATTCTCCCAGCCTTTCCAGTGGATACAGCTGATGATGAGTGGAGTAGGTTAGACCTGGTCTCTGTGGTTTCAACATACCTGAAATGGAATAAAAGCTTTTGAAAACTAGATCAGCTGTAGATTTTCCCAATGGGGCCTAAAAAAGGTATGCCAGCAACATCCAGAGTTGTGTCTTCCTGGTTTGTCAAGACCATGCATATTTCATACAAAATACTGGGCCTTTCTCCTCCTTCAGAGATCAAAGCACATTCGATGAGGGGTATGGCAGCATCCTGGGCAGCATACGCGAAGGTCGACCCCTGAGGTAGTTTGTAGGGCAGCAAGCTGGAGCACGCTTTTTTTAAAGGCATTACAGCCTTAATTTGGCTTGTCCGTCTGAGGAAACTTTTGGCTCTATAGTTATTACGGCAGCTTTTGCCCATTAAACATTTTAGTAGCATTGAGGGTTTGCCTTATTTTTGTCTTCCCTCCCTTCTTAATATTGCTTGGTACATCCCATAGTAGGCTGGCATGGGAAGGTCCAGGAATAAGGAAAATTGTTATCCATACTTACCGTAATTTTCCATTCCTGAATCCTCCCCATGTCAGCCAGAGGATTCCCACCCAGTTTATTCTGTCGTGAGGTGGGTATTTTTCGAACACCGGTTTGGGCAGACAGCCAACTCTATGGGCTAAGAAAAAGGTGGTCCTGGAGGGGTCCGAGGCTGCGGAGCTGACCCATAGTAGGCTGACATGGGGAGGATCCAGGAAAGGAAAATTACGGTAAGTATGGATAACAATTTTCCTTAATTTAATTATTGTTATAACTATTTAAATGGCCTATTTAGCAATATAAGAGAAAATATTGAAGTATTGGTTACCGCATTCACATTTGTATGGTAGGATCAATTGATTTAATGTCATTTTACAGAGTAGATTAACCCAATGGTAATGATTGAAGTAGAGGCAATGAAGGACGTTGCTGCCAAATGCCTTTAGATGGCGGAATCAAAATCCATCAGGATGTCTCTTCACTTGATGATCCCGATGATTCTCCTCTTTGTAAAGGTGAAGATCAAGATCAATTGGAATGAAGCCTATAAAACAATTTGAGAAATAAAGGTTTCATTAATCCAAAATATATGGTAAATGGATTTAGGCCAAATACTGTTGTTATTTATATATAGGGTAGAAATCCCTAGTAGAACAATATAAAGCTTACCTGTCTTTGAAGTCAAATCGGGAACTAAGGAGGGAGAGGAGAGATGTCTCTCTCACAAAAGCTCTCTGACAGAGAATGGTGCTGTCTATCGCATTCATATCTCCCCCCCCCCCATTCCAGAAGCGTCTGACATCACTTCTGGAATGCAAATTTGGATGCTAGTGCGCATGCACTGAAACCAAAGGGCGGAAGTGGAGTAGCGCTTAGTGCTCAGTGCTCAGTTGCTAGATCTGCCATTTTGGAGACGGTCTGCCCACAAATCAATCACGATAGGGTGAAGAAACACCAAATAGTGTTTGGCTGTGGGACAGACTGCACAATGGATGACAATAATTAAGGAAAACCCTAAAGGATGGTTATAGTCTCAAACCATAAGGGCGCCATTAGCCTTATACCAATAGGGCTCCAGTTGATCTTAGCAATTGATCAACCAGCAGAAATGACAGGTGCTCGGGGCATCCGTGTGGCCACTAGAAATTCAAAAATTTAGATGAAATTGTTTAACCACTTTCAGACCGGACAAATTTGCTGGTCAAAGACCAGACCACTTTTTGCGATTCGGCACTGTGTCGCTTTAACTGACAATTGCGCGGTCGTGCGACGTGGCTCCCAAACAAAATGGACGTCCTTTTTTTACCACAAATAGAGCTTTCTTTTGGTGGTATTTGATCACCCCTGCGGTTTTTATTTTTTGCGCTATAAACAAAAATAGAGTGACAATTTTGAAAAAAACGCATTATTTTTTACTTTTTGTTATAATAAATATCCCCAAAAAATATATAAAAAAACATTTTTTTCCCTCAGTTTAGGCCGATATGTATTCTTCTACATATTTTTGGTAAAAAAAACGCAATAAGCGATTATTGATTGGTTTGCGCAAAAGTTATAGCGTTTACAAAATAGGGATAGTTTTATAGCATTTTTATTAATAATTTTTCTTTTTTTTTCTTTTACTAGTAATGGCGGTGATCAGCGATTTTTATTGTGACTGCGACATTGTGGGGGACCCATCGGACATTTTTGACACATTTTTGGGACCATTGTCATTTATACAGTAATCACTGCTATATAAATGCAGTGATTCCTGTGTAAATGACACTGGCAGTGAAGGGGTTAACCAGTGGGTGGCAGTGTAGGGGTTAAGTGTTCCTAGGGTCGTGTTACTAACTGTGGGGAGGTTGGGCTTTCATTTAGTGAACACTGATCTCTGCTCCAATCACATGGAGCAGAGATCAGCGTCACTAGTTGCTAGGCAGAATGGAGAAATGTTGTTTACAACGGCACTTCTCCATTCGGCCGCTCCGTGAGACGATCGCGGGGATGCCCGCGGCGATCGAGTCCGCGGGTCCCACGACCGGACTCACGGGGGTCCCGACCAGCGCGGGAGTGCGCCGCCGCCGGCGTGCTCCCGATGGCAGGGCGGCAAATTTAAAGGGACGTACATGTACGCCCATTTGCCTGCCCGTGCCATTCTGTCGACGTACATCGTTGTGCGCTGGTCTGCAAGTGGTTAAGTAAATAAAGAACTAAAATAAAGATGTGATGAAAAATATATAAGCAAAAAATTGGTCCTGGTATGAGTCCATCTTTCTGTCTCAATGCAGTACTGTTTAGAACAATCATTGTTATAAGAATTGCATAATCGCATTCAGGCAATACTTCATTGCAACAGATCATATAGAAAATAAAATGTTTACAAGCAGTTGCAGGTTAATGTTTATACATTTTAGCTACAGTAAGAGTGTGGGGAGATTGGCATTGTGATGTTTAACTCGGCTACAAAAATTATTTGTAGCTGAGTGCATCATTTAATCCTGGATGTTTTAAGGCAGACAAACTATGAATCCAGTGAGTTTCTCGCTGCAAAAGTATTTTATCATTGTTTTGCACTCTTTCATTAAATGGAATGTATTCCAAAGCATAGAAATACATTTTGGAGCAATTTAATCCGTGAAACAGACTCATGTGTCAGCTGATTGGTATTTTCATTTTTTTCTTGGACACCAAAGACACATGGAAGGTTATTTATGAAAGGCAAATCCACTTTGCACTACAAGTGCAAACTGACTTGGAAGTGTAGTCTGTAGATCCGAGGGGGACATGCAATGAAAAAAACCCCATAATTTTAGCTTGCGCATGATTGAATGATAAAATCAGCAGAGCTTCCACTCATTTCAGAGATACCCTTCAGATTTACGACTGCACTTCCAAGTGCACTTTCAGTGCAATTTCAAGTGTACTTTGCACTTGTAGTTGGCACTTGTAGTGCAAACTGGATTTTCCTTTCATAAATAACCACCATGGTCGCAGATTCGATGGAAGATGGTGTATACTACTCCTACTGATTGGCAAGTGGCCAAAAATTTAGGTATAAAAAGACATCCATCAGGAAGAGTAATTTGTTCTGCTTTGAGAATATATCTACAAAAGTTAAATTTGTTACACGGGGCAGTTCGTCTTAGGCCGCGTACACACGGGCGGACTGTTCGCCCAACTTTGTCCGCTGAACAGTGTTTCAGTGGACAGTCCGCTCGTGTGTGGGCTTCAGCGGACAGTTTCAGTGGACAGTCTGACGAACAAAGTTTTTCGGAATTTTCGTAAGACTGTCCGCTGAAACTTGGTTTGAGCGGACAGTCCGCTCGTGTGTAGGCTAGTTCGGCAAAATAAGTCTCGCGCATGCTCAGAAAGAATTTACACGGCGAAGGTTGCATTGCAGTGTATCGGACGCCGAATTTCTCGTCCCGTCGTACGTGCCGTTCACGTCATCGTGCAAGTTTTCAGCGGACTGTTCGTTCGTCGTGTGTGGTCAAGTCCGCTCATGCTAATTTTGAACAGACTGTTTGTCAAACTGTTTGACGAACCTAGTTGGGTGGACAGTCCGCCCGTGTGTAGGCGGCCTTAGTTTATTCTGAGTTCCTACTTTGGGATCGTAGTGACCAAGAACAAATTTGTCCTTTAATGATTTTGAGCTCTTGAAAGTGATTTTAGTATAGGTTTTTAAATGTTTGCAGTGCTGTCAGCCATTAAGAGATACCAATACTTTTGCATGATTTGACAAACTTGTTTGTGTTGACAGGAAAAGCGACTGAGCATTCTAGTTCCAACATCACTTTTTGGAATTTTTTGGCTATGAAATAGTAATGCTCCATCTTTAGTTTTTGCTTTGATATAAGCCATTTTAGGCATTTTTTACTGTAGCCTCGTTGTTTGAGGCATAACTGGAGTGCTTTGGTTTCTTTCTCAAATTCTATTTTCACTAATATTTCTTCTCAATCTAAGATATTGTCCAAAAGGGACACTGGCCACCAGAGAGGTTGGATGGGAACTATTGGCATGTAATAGTGAGTTTCCTGCAGATGGCTTGTGGAAAAAGTTGTGCCAAGGCCCCTATCCTGATTGACTAATATCTATTGTATTGGTTACCTTTTCTAATTCTCAAAGAAGTAACTCATCTTCAGTGCCTGTCCAGATGAAAAAGATGTCATCAATATAGCAACGGCATATTAGTATTTTGCAAAGAAACGGTTGCATTTCCTCTCTGAAAAAAGTTCTCCTTCCCACCTCCCGGTACAGGTTAAAGGATGGGGCACACTTGATACCCATGACTACCCACTGCACCTGGAGGTAGTTGGAATGCCCGAATATGAAAATATTGTTGGTCAGAATGAACTTCAGCAGATCTATAATGAATCTGTTATAAGGTTTTGAAGTTCGATCGCATTCAGAGATGAAGCCCTTCACAACAGCCACCCCTCTCTCATGAGGGATGGAGCTGAAGAGGGCTTCAACATCTATAGCCACCAACCATGCTCCCTTTGGGATATGTATCCCATAGAGAGTTATATATATATATAACAATCGTATTTGGCCTAAATCCATTTGCCATATATTTTGTATTAATTAAGCTTTTATTACTCAAATTGTTTTATAGGCTTAATTCCAATTGATCTTGATCTTCACATTTACAAAGGAGGAGAACCATCTGGATTATCAAGTGGAGAGATATCCTGACGGATTTTGATTCCACCATCCAAGGGCCTTTGGCAGTAACATCCTTCCCTGCCCCTCCTCCAATCATTACCATTAATGTTAATGTACTCCGCTGAATGACATTAAATAAATTGATCCTACCATACAAATGTGAACGAGGTAACCAATACTCCAATATAAGAGAAATGCACCTTTGTATACCTATATTATGATAAATGCAATAGTTCTGTCTAAAACTTTATGTAATTATTCCTATTACCGTATATACTCGAGTATAAGCCGAGATTTTCAGCCTCTTTTTTGAGGCTGAAAGTGCCCCCCTCGGCTTATACTCGAGTCATCGCCGTCTGCCTGCCCGATCAGCCTATCGAGCAGACAGACGGCGGCCATTCTACTATTCAAAAGCCGCGCCTCCCTCTCTGTGATAGGCGGAACACTCAATTTCCCAGCAGTCAGTGTTCCGCCTATCACGGACATCCGCTCATTCTCATACTATGGACGAGGATGAGAGGATGTCTGTGATAGGCGGAACACTGACTGCTGGGAAATTGAGTGTTCCGCCTATCACAGAGAGGGAGGCACGGCTTTTGAACAGAGGAATGGCCGCCGTCTGCCAGGAGGAGAGCGTGGCACACAGAGGCTGCAGATTGGCACAGGTAGGCAGGGATGGACGGACAGCACAGCACAGCGGACGGGACACAGGGACACAGCGACGGACGGGACACAGCGACGGACGGGACACAGCGACGGACGGGACACAGCGACGGACGGGACACAGGGACGGACGGGACACAGGGATGGACACAGGGACACAGGGATGGACAGGACACAGGGACGGACGGGACACAGGAATGGACACAGGGATGGACGGGACACAGGGATGTCTCACCCTCGGCTTATACACGAGTCAATAAGTTTCCCAGTTTTTTTGGGGTAAATTGGGGGCCTCGGCTTATACTCGGGTCTGCCTATACTCGAGTATATACGGTATGTTGTTCTTCTTGTTATTTAGCACTCGATTCATACAGCACTCTAGAACACCTGAAGAAGCTAATTCGACTCAAAACATGTAGAGCGGTAATGTCTGTATGTGTATGTGAATTGAACAAGCAATACAACAAGGAATTTTTATGAATTTTTTATTGTTAAAAATAAAGGTAATTCTATATTTTTATAATAATTCAATCTTTCTATTTTTTGACACCTTTCTTCTTTTGATGTATTCTTCATAAAAGTTGGAACGTGTTGTCAACTCTGATCCTGCTGTCTTCACCTTTTTTTTAAAATGGTGGAGTTATAATTTACCTGTCACCTTACGACAATCGGTTGGTAGATTGTGATTGACAGCTTGCCAACCACTGTTGCCAACCTCCCACATCAGTTTTTACTGACAAAACATGGAAAATGTACTGACAGAGCACATATTTTACAACATGAAAAATGGCAGAATGCCTACTAAGTACTTCAGCCCTAGAAGAATTTACCCCCTTCCTGACCAGGCCATGTTTGCGTTATGGCACTGTGTTACTTTAACTGACAATTGCACGGTCATGCGATGTTGATGCAAAATGTATGTCCTTTTTTTCCCACAAATAGAGCTTTCTTTTGGTGGTATTAGATCACCTCTTTTTATTTTTTGCGATATAAACAAAAGAAGAGCAATATTTTTTACATTTTCCTATAATAAATATCCCAATTAAAAAAAAAAAAACTTTCTTCATAAGTTTAGGCCAATATGTATTTGTCTACATGTGTTTGGTAATAAAAATTGCAATAAGTGTATATTGATTGCTTTGCACAAAAGTTATAGTGTCTACAAAATAGAGGATAGATTTATGGCATTTTTTTTTTTTTTACTAGTAATGATGGCAATCAGAGATTTTTATTGGGACTGAGACATTGTGGCGGACAGATTGGACACTTTTGAATTTTTTTTTAAACCATTGACATTTATACAGTGATCAAACCTAAAAATAACCACTGGTTACTGTATAAATGTCCCTGGCAGGGAAGAGGTTAACACTAGAGGCGATCAAGGGGCTAAGTATGTTCCCTAGGTGTGTTTCTAATTGTAAGGGAATGTGATTGACTAGAGGAGGAGCCAGATCATTGTTGCTACTTAATAAGAACAGACAATCTGTTTCTCCTCCTCTGTCAGAACAGGGATTTGTGTGTTTACATGCACAAATCCTCGTGCCTGCTGGCCACACGCATTGGGTCCCCCCGCTGGCCAGTGCACGTGCGCCTGCTATGGCTCTTAAAGGAGAAGCCGTACACAGAGGCGGCTCTAGGCTTTGCGAGGCCTTAGGCAAATCTGAGACATGAGGCCCCATTCACATCCATAATGGGAAATATAATTCAAGCGATAAAAATTTACTGTATAAATTGCATATATTAAAAGTTTTAAATTCTATGAACTATGAATTCACTGTTTATAGAATTTTCTCTAACCAATTCTTCTTTAATCAAATATATATACCGTATTTGCTGGCGTATAAGGCGACTGGGCGTATAAGACGACCCCCTATTTTTCAAGTGAAAACATAGGTTTTAGGCAATACTCGCGGTATAAGACTACCCCCCTTCTGAGGCAACACCATTTAAAAAAACATTAGAACCATTAAAAAACACAAAGCAAGAATGCCAACTACTCATCTCATGAGGGATGGAGCTGAAGAGGGCTTCAACATCTATAGCCACCAACCATGCTCCCTTTGGGATATGTATCCCATAGAGAGTTATATATATATATAACAATCGTATTTGGCCTAAATCCATTTGCCATATATTTTGTATTAATTAAGCTTTTATTACTCAAATTGTTTTATAGGCTTAATTCCAATTGATCTTGATCTTCACATTTACAAAGGAGGAGAACCATCTGGATTATCAAGTGGAGAGATATCCTGACGGATTTTGATTCCACCATCCAAGGGCCTTTGGCAGTAACATCCTTCCCTGCCCCTCCTCCAATCATTACCATTAATGTTAATGTACTCCGCTGAATGACATTAAATAAATTGATCCTACCATACAAATGTGAACGAGGTAACTAATACTCCAATATAAGAGAAATGCACCTTTGTATACCTATATTATGATAAATGCAATAGTTCTGTCTAAAACTTTATGTAATTATTCCTATTACCGTATATACTCGAGTATAAGCCGAGATTTTCAGCCTCTTTTTTGAGGCTGAAAGTGCCCCCCTCGGCTTATACTCGAGTCATCGCCGTCTGCCTGCCCGATCAGCGTATCGAGCAGACAGACGGCGGCCATTCTACTATTCAAAAGCCGCGCCTCCCTCTCTGTGATAGGCGGAACACTCAATTTCCCAGCAGTCAGTGTTCTGCCTATCACGGACATCCACTCATTCTCATACTATGGACGAGGATGAGAGGATGTCCGTGATAGGCGGAACACTGACTGCTGGGAAATTGAGTGTTCCGCCTATCACAGAGAGGGAGGCGCGGCTTTTGAACAGAGGAATGGCCGCCGTCTGCCAGGAGGAGAGCGTGGCACACAGAGGCTGCAGATTGGCACAGGTAGGCAGGGATGGACGGACAGCACAGCACAGCGACGGACGGGACACAGGGACACAGCGACGGACGGGACACAGCGACGGACGGGACACAGGGACGGACGGGACACAGGGATGGACACAGGGACACAGGGATGTCTCACCCTCGGCTTATACACGAGTCAATAAGTTTCCCAGTTTTTTTGGGGTAAATTAGGGGCCTCGGCTTATACTCGGGTCCGCTTATACTCGAGTATATACGGTATGTTGTTCTTCTTGTTATTTAGCACTCGATTCATACAGCACTCTAGAACACCTGAAGAAGCTAATTCGACTCAAAACATGTAGAGCGGTAATGTCTGTATGTGTATGTGAATTGAACAAGCAATACAACAAGGAATTTTTATGAATTTTTTATTGTTAAAAATAAAGGTAATTTTATATTTTTATAATAATTCAATCTTTCTATTTTTTGACACCTTTCTTCTTTTGATGTATTCTTCATAAAAGTTGGAACGTGTTGTCAACTCTGATCCTGCTGTCTTCACCTTTTTTTTAAAATGGTGGAGTTATAATTTACCTGTCACCTTACGACAATCGGTTGGTAGATTGTGATTGACAGCTTGCCAACCACTGTTGCCAACCTCCCACATCAGTTTTTACTGACAAAACATGGAAAATGTACTGACAGAGCACATATTTTACAACATGAAAAATGGCAGAATGCCTACTAAGTACTTCAGCCCTAGAAGAATTTACCCCCTTCCTGACCAGGCCATGTTTGCGTTATGGCACTATGTAGCCTGCTCGGATTGGAAGAGGTTGTTACTCCAATCCAAGCAGGCTCTGTATTCATTAATAGAATACATCGCTCGCCGGGATTGGCTCAACGCCGTATAATGTTTGTAGCTGAAGCCACATACAGTATTAGCAGACATTTGGGGGCTGACAGCCATCGGGCAGCATTGTATACCTGTATACCCGGCGTATAAGACAACCCCCGATTTTTGGGCATTTTTTTTAAGTGTAAAAGGTAGTCTTATACGCCAGAAAATACAGTATTACATATATATATATATATTATATATAACACGCATATTTTTCCTTTGACATGAAGGTCAGGTTAATATAACCCAGCCAGCACAGAGTTCCCCCATATATCAGAGTCTGCAGGATTCCCCCTTGCAGTGCAAGGTAACTCTGATATAAAGGGGAATGCTGCGGATCATGATCTAAGGGGCAACCTGCAGATTTTGGTGTAAAGGGGAACTCTAATGTAAGGGAGGGGGGAGCTCTGGTGACCAAAGATTACCTTTATATCAGAGTCCACTGCATTTCCCTTTACATCACAGAGTTCCAACTTGCATTTAAATTGCAAACTCTAATGTGGAGGGGGCTCTGGAGCTCCTTCCGCAGAGTGAGAGAGTCGCAGACATGATGCAAGAGATGATCAGCGACAGAAGACATGATACAGGAGATGATCAGAGACTGCAGACATAGTACAGGAGATGATCAGAGACTGCAGACATAGTACAGGAGATGGTCAGAGACTGCAGACGTGATACAGGAGATGGTCAGAGGCTTCAGACATGATACAAGAGATCAGTGGCGGCTGGTGCTCACAATTCATGGGGGGGGGGTGCAAACAAGCTGAAAAAAAAAAAAGAAACATCAAATACAGCCACTGTGCCCATCAAATACAGCCACTGTGTCCTCAAATGCAGCCACTGTGTCCTCAAATGCAGCCACTGTGCCCTCATGTGCAGCCACTGTGCCCATCAAGTGCAGCCACTGTGACCATCAAGTGCAGCCACTGTGACCATCAAATGCAGCCACTGTGCCCATCAAATGCAGCCACTGTACCCATCAAATGCAGCCACTGTGCCCATCAAATGCATGCCAATCCCTTTGTGGCAGACAGCATCTGTTTGATTGGGGGGAGGATATGTGCTAGGGGGGCTTTGGGAGGGGAGAAGATATGTGCTGGGGGGGTGTATTTCATATCCAAGCCCCCTTGTAGCACAAGTCCTAAAGTCCCCCCAGCACACAGTGGCGCCACTAGGGTTGGTGTCACCTGGTGTGGTAGAACATGATGTCACCCCCCTGCACTTAGTAGGCTATTGTGCTGATGTGGCTCTCCCTCCTTAACCTGTCACAATGGATGGAGCAGGGATGGGATTGGGGGGGATAGAGCTGGAATGGGATCGGGGGAATGGATGGAGCCAGAATTGGAATGGGGGATGGATAGAGCTAGGATGGGATTGGGGTGGTAGATGGAGCCGGGAGGGGATCAGGGGGATAGAGGGAGCCAGGATGGGATTGGGGGGATGGAGTGAGCCAAGATGGGATCGGGGGGATGGAGGGAGCTGAGATGGGATCGGGGGGATGGAGGGAGCCGAGATGGGATTGGGGGGATGCATGGAGCCGGGATGGGATCAGGGAATGGATGGAGCTGGGATGAGATCGGGGGGAATGGATGGAGCTAGGATGGGGGGTGGGGTGGATGGAGCTGGGATGGGATGGGGGTGGATGGACCTGGGATGAGATGGGGGGATGGGATGGAAATTGGATTGGATCGGGGGGTGGATGGAACCCGGGATGGGATTGGGGTGGGGTGGATGAGCTGGGATATTACGGGGGATGGATGGAGGTGCTACTGGTTTGGGGGGGGATGAATGGAGCCGTGATGGGATGGATGGAGCCGGGTTGGGATTGGGGTGGGGTGGATGGAGCCGGTATGGTATGGGGGATGGATGGAGCCGGGATGGGATTGGGGTGGATGGAGCCGGGATAGTATGGGGGGGATGGATGGAGCCGGGATGGGATTGGGGTGGGATGGATGGAGCCGGGATGGAATCGGGGTGGGTGGATGGAGCAGGGATTGGATCAGGGGGGATGGAGCCAGAATGGGATTGGGGAGGGGTGGAGCTGGGATTGGATCAGGGGGATGGATGGAGCCGGGATTGGGGTGGGGTGGATGGAGCTGGGATGGTATGGGGGGGATGTATGGATATCCTCTCCGCCAAATAGCTCCAAGTTCACTCTGCTTGTCCCCCCTCCCCCTCTCCAAGGCTAATGTTTAGATAATGATTACACAGACCTCAGACCAGCGCGGCTCTCGGTGAATGCTGTGACTTGTTCCCTCCTCCTCCACTGTGTACAGGAAAACATCACAGCACAGGAGGAGGAGGAGGGGCGGGTTAAGTTCACTCCGCTCCTCAGTGCACTGTGTGTCAGGCAGCTGGGGAGATTCTGGCTGCAATGCACAGCGGAGTGGAGTGGGGCTTGCGGTGTCTTGTCGTATAAGGTCCCCCATCAGATAGCATCCGCTGTGTACTGCGCATGCGCAGTACACAGCAACACAGATTCCAAAAATAGCCGAGGATGAACGGCGCCTGCGCACTGAGTCCAGATTCTAGCCCCACCATCCAAGTGGACATAGAGTTAGAATAAATAAGAGCAGAGCGCAGCGAGGCTGAGCCCGAAGCGTGGCGAGCAAAGCTCGCCCGCGAGGGGCTGTCTAATTTTCCGAACCCTATGTCCACTTGGATGGTGGGGCTACCACCTCCACTCATGGCGCAGGCGCCGTTCAGTTTCAGAAATTTTACAAAGCTTCTTCTGCCCCGTACTGCACATGCGCAGTACGGGGCGGATGCTATATGATGGCCGGACTGAATGTGCCAGAACACCGGGACTTCGGGGCAAGAATGCAAGGCGGTCCCGGCGAATCATGGAGCTTGCGGTATGGGCAAATTAGAGAGCTGCCTCTGGCCGTACATATATGGCTATTCATGCAGGAGAACCATCTTGCTGCCATATATGTACGGGAAGTGTTTTTTAAATACGAAGACAACCGATATTTAAACAGTATAAACACCATTTGTCAACATTGACAATACCCAAATGAAAAAAGTTATTTACCTGGTTTGCACTTAAAATGTCAATGCAGCATGACAAATTATCAGCCCCTGATATTTACAGACAGTTATAAAAAATCACAGATTTTTACAAACTGTCCATAACTTGACAGACGGTTGAGAACCCTGTTGTCAACCCAGATGTTAGAGCATTGATCTGTAAAGAAGCTGTGATGACAATGACCCCTGGCTATCTCCTGCAGCATATGTGCAGTCTCTGGCTCTCTAGTACATTATATTCACAGTTTCCTGAAGCATCCACAGTTATTAACTGTCTCATCCAGGATACCTACAGTCGTCTCTATCTATCTCTTTCAACATATCCTAAATCTTGAAAGGATTTGACTGTAATTGGGTTCATTTTCCAAAAAGGCAAACTAAAGGCAAATAGACAATTGCACCTACACTGCAAGGGAATTTTCCCCGGAGTGAAGGTAGTGAAATTTAATTTAGCAAAGAATATCCATTAACATGCAAGAAAAAAAAAACAGCATTTTTGCACATTTCTGGATGATGAAAGTCACTGTCGCCCCATTCAATAAGCTCTGGTAAAAATTCCAAAGTCAACAGCCACCTCCATCTTATACTCCAATACAAAATATGTATTGATATATGGACCAACAGCAGCAGATGACATGGCTTGTGCTTGATTGGCCAGCAAACTCATCTAACCTAAACCCCATTGAGAATATATGGGGTATTGTCAAAAGGAATATGAGAGACACCAGACCCAACAATGCAGACAAGCTGAAGGCTGCTATCAAAGCAACCTGGGCTTCCATAAAAAATCAGCAGTTCCACAGGTTGATCACCTCCATGCCACATGGCATTGATGCAATAGTTCATGCAAAAGGAGCCCCGACTAAGTATTGAGTGCATACACTACTGTACATAGTGTAAGGGATCTTCCCGGGGTAGGGTGTGTTTGGACACAGTTCACAGCAGACTTGGAATTTATAAAGCAGATCTTGGCGTTTATTCGTGGTACAAACAGTCCAGCAAACAAAATATACAGCAACACCGTGCTTTCTAAGTACAACAAAAATAAAAGTCCTAGCCCGGCTGGGCGCTTACTAACAGGTTCTGCTCACCTATCTGACACTTACAAACACAGCGTCTTTCGCCTGGATATCGCAGGGTGAGTTTTAGCTCCAGCAGTGGCTGTGCTTGCAGCTTCCTTCAACACACAGATTGTTCATTCCCTGGCTGAGAGCAACCACCTGCAGACCCTGCAGTGCCTTTAGCTTCCCAGGCTAATTAGGATCAAAGCTCACCTGATCCCAAACCCAGAACTGGATCGGGGGATGTGGAATGACAGGTCCCTCTACCAAACCTACCTGCCATTCCATATAAACCCAGGCCCGGCAAAATTAAATAACAACTCAGCAGCATATCGCTGCTGAGAAACTGATCCATCCTGGATTTACCATCTCACACTGTGTAGCAACCTAGGTGAGATGTACACCCCCTCGATCACTTCTCCAGTGACATGTCTACAATAGACATACTTTTATGCAGGTCAACATTTCTTTATTAAAAATCCTTTTTTTATTGGTAATATTCAAATTTTCTAAAATACTGAATTTGGGATTTTCACTAGCTTTAAGCCATACTTATCAAAATTAAAAGAAATAAATGCTTGAAATATATCACTCTGTGTAATGCATCTACCGTATCTCACAAAAGTGAGTACATCCCTCACACTTTTGTGAATATTTTATTATATCTTTTCGTGAGACAACACTGAAGAAATGACACTTTGCTACAATGTAAAGTAGTGAGTGTACAGCTTGTGTAACAGCGAAAATAACTCAACACACAGCCGTTAATGTCTAAACTGCTGGCAACAAAAGTGAGCACACTCCTAAGGGAAAACATTCAAATTGGGCCCAATTGGCCACTTTCCCTCCCCGGTGTCATGTGACTCATTAGTGTTACAAGTTCTCAGGTGTGAATGGGGAGCAGGTGTGTTAAATTTGTTATTGCTTTCACGCTCTCATACTGATCACTGGAAGTTCAACATGGCACATCATGGCAAAGAACTCTGAATAAATGGAAAAAGGATTGTTGCTTCACATAAAGATGGCCTAGGCTATAAGAAGATTGCCAAGCCTGTGAAACTGAGCTTCAGCAGGGTGGTCAAGACCATACAGCAGTTTAACAGGACAGGTTCCACTCAGAACAGGCCTCGCCATGGTCGACCAAAGAAGTTGAGTGCACATGCTCTGCATCAAATCCAGTGGTTGTCTTTGGGAAATAGACGAATGAGTGCTGCCAGCATTGCTGCAAAGGTTAAAGGGGTGGGGGGTTCAGCCTGTCAGTGCTCAGTGAAATTATGAGTTTCACTTCAATTACTGAAATAAATTAACTTTTTGATGATATTCTAATTTTATGAGATGCAACTGCATGCACAAATGATATATATATATATATATATATACTGTATATGCAACTACGAGTGACATGTTCAATTTTCTAATTTTTTTATGTGAGTTTAAAATGCTTTTTTTTTCTTTTTTTTTTTTTATAAAGTATATAATTTGCAACATTTTAAATCATTTTAAATTATGATTTAGAAGTGTCAGACGCTGACAAACTCTTCACTGAATTGTCATGATGTGCAGAACTCCTGTAAGATAAATGACAAAAGATTACTCTTTTTTAATCTAAGTGGTTTTCATAAAAAATAATAAAATTAAGAAAAAAATGGGACATTATATTTTTATGTTTTTGAACAATGGAATTTATTATGTCTGTCTCACAGTAAAACTAACAAATTTAAAAACACCAGACAATCTACATTTTTATTTGAAAATTGCACAAAAACTTCTCTATGCTATTACCCCCATCTGAGTACCGAAAAAGCCAAACAAGTCAGTGACCATCAATATTGGGCTCTAGTACATTGGGAAGAAGGCTAATTTTTGGAAAGCTTTTTCCAAAATACCCCTTAGTACTGACTGACGTCAGTATGGCAGGGGGCAGAAGGATTACTGCCCCCTTGCATTTTTTTTATTCATTTACCAGTAAAATAAATAAATAAATAAGGTAAAAAATATTGTTTTTTTTTCAGAATTTCTGTCTTTTTTTGTGTTACGTGACAGTGCAATTACCAGTTAATGTAGCGCAGTGCAAAATAGCAAAAAATGGCCTGGTCATGGAGGGGGTAAAACCTTTCAAAGCTCAAGTGGTTAATGTAGACATTTGTTGGGTTAAACATTCACTAACAACACATTTGCTACATTTGTAAAATTACAAATGGAGTTATAGCATGTGCAGGAAATGTTGGCGAATCCAGTGGGTTCCATGTTTTGCAGACACCTTTACAAATATTTCTCATAGGCCAGGGCAATTTATATGCCGTATATATATTTGAATAAGTGCAGCGCTAAACACCAAGAGGCCTGTGTTACATTGTGGGAATTGGCACAAAAAATTGTTCAAAGACAATACCTGACTCACACATATCCTAGCAAAATTCAAGGGGAACTCTTCACCTGATTGCTGGAGAAAATTGTACCCAAATAGGGACACTATTTCATATTATGTGGGACTGCCCATGTTTACATAACTACTGGCAGGCAATATCCCATTTACTTACTTCGGTTACAGGTATTGTCTTTCAACTTTCACGTCAACTTTCACCAGAACTAGCCATTCTGAATATAAATCTGCATACGATTCCCCAAAAATATCGTAAAGTGGTAACACATATACTTTTAGCTGCAAGACTATCCATAACTAGAAAATGGAAAAGTGACTCTCTTCCTACTATGAAAGAAGTTATAGAATTAACCCAACTCCACCACTCCTACAAATTGATAGTCCCTAACGACAAGTCCCTCTATATTAAGGAACAACAACTATGGGAACCATGGAGCATATGGTACACAAATTATACTTCCACAATTTAAACAGTGCTGATTCCTTAATCAAATAGATAAAAGAACCCTTGTGAGCTTTATTATATCTTAGAAAGCTTTAAAAATATTTAATAATAAAAGGGAAAAATATATCACATGTTTTTTTCTTTGAAATTAGTTGTGGAGTAAGAATAGATCTTTACTTTCCTTCATAAACGACAACTACTATGTTTAAATATCCTCTAGGATGTTGGTCTGGGTACCCCAGGACACAGATAGATCCCTGTGAGGGGTGTCTTGGGGGTCCTGAAGTGGCCAGTATCCATATTGATATTTATAATTCTAACACTAATTATCAGACAGACTTTATTACACAAGCTCTAAGAGGCTTACTCCTGTTCAAGTCCCTTTATGACTATGATTATTGGATACTTGTGAATGCTACTTTATTCTTTATTGTGGGCTATTTGTTACTATTTTATATTATGTTGAGAACATCATGTCACTACATTATACTGTGCTATGTTAATTTTGTTACTATATGTTATTTCTTTTGTAACCTTTGTTGTAACTAAATCCACAAAAAATTTCAATAAAAACATTTCAAAGAAAAAAGGCCTCTGAAAGGGAAACAACAATCTGAAGAGTGAGTCCAATAGTAAATAGTATGACTCAAATCCCTCAGAAGGGTGAACCAACACTCTAAAAAATTAGCTCAATAACCATTGTGAATACAAATACAACATTCAATATAAATATGAAAAACCTCTGAAAAGTGAAACGACACTCTGGTAAGCAAGCTCAATAGTGAATTAATAACTACTATCCCTCTGGAGGGTGAAACTAACACTGAAGAGCCAGCCCAATAACCACTATAAATATCAGATCTGTATTCAATAACACAAAAGGTCCACTGAAGAGTGAGCCCCATGCAAAACAATAGTCCTACCCCTGAGGATGTAATTTTTGCCAAAACATGTTGGGTGAAGCTTGAGGCTGTGACGCTACTAAACAGCAATGTACATTGCTGAGGATTTTGGGATATGTGATCTTATATGCTAACATTTAAGCCATTCATTTGTAAGTGTTTCTACTGATTTTAATAAATGTATTAATCAGATTTACACTATGGGAGGTGTTATTTGCATTTCATTACATGTATGATGCTGATGTATTGCTGCCGAATATTGAGGGAGTGATTTGGAGATGAGTGATTGCCTCACGTGTCACATTGTGGAGGAACAATCTGCTTAATACAAATGCTGTCTATGACTTCTTGTGTGGAGGTCGCATATGATCTGGTAAGCCTCAGAGTTCTATGTCTTGGTAGAATAAATAATAAACTGAAATGTGTCGGCTGAAGGACAATACTGAGGGTTATGCTTGGATTATGGTGTGTATGGACACAGATTTGTATACATTCCATGTTTCTGTTTATGTGAAAATGTTTTTCACATAAACCTATTTTTCTAAATAAATACCGTTTGTTACTAAATATAACATTTTCTATATACCTCTCTTAAATACATAAGTGCCTATAAATTCCACTTAGAGGTATTAATTTTGTTTCTGTCTCAGTAGAGGACACGTGGTGAGAGTGGATTTCCACATAGTCTATTAAATTCACTACTATTTCATGTGGGGTCTCCTATTGCCTCTATTAAATGTATAAATCAGTTCACTATGGGAAGCATTATTTGCATTTTATTACAAGTATGATATTGCTACTGAGCACAGAGTTGGAGATCAAGAGAGGAGCGATTACCCTATGTACCACGGGGCAGAGGAGCATCTTGCTTGACACAAAAGCTATTGGAGATTGCATATGCTCTGGTAAATCTCAGAGAGTTTTGTGTTGGTGGAGAGTGGAATTATCAAGATACCCTGCTTATACAGTTTTGAACTCACTCTTCAGAGGACTATTGTTTTGCATTGGGCTCGTATTTCAGAGGGCCTTTGGTGCTATTGCATACTGATCTTATAGTAGTTACTGAGCTGGCTCTTTAGAGTGTTGGTTTCTCCCTTCAGAGGGATACTAATTATTAATTTGCCACTGAGCTTGCTTTTCAAAGTGTCATTTCACTTTTCTGTTTTTCATAAATACATTGAGTATTGTATTTGTATTCACAATGTTTATTGAGCTACTATAACTCTTTAGAGTGTTGGTTAATCAGTCATACTATTTACTATTGAGCTTACTCTTCAGAGTGTTATTTCAGAGATCTTTTCCTCTCACTTTAGTTTTGGTATTTAGCATGACACGTAATCAAATATCGGTGATATGTATAGTGTATCCTGTACACTGGTACCCTGGTGCTGGCTGCTTTAATTATTTAACATCATTTTTTTTGTGCATTAGATTACATTTTCAATTTATATACGTACACTTCTACATTAAAAAAACTATTAATTTTAGCTGAAAGTCGTATTACTTTTTTATACCTTATACAAAAGGTTTCTCATTCTTAACTAAATGACGACCGCCCCACAGCAGTTTTACTACCAGCTAGGCACAAAGTTAACCCTTTGATTGTCCTAGATGTTAGCCCCTTCCCCCTTAGTACAGTGACAGTGCAAATTATATTTTGTTACAATCAAGTTTATTGAAAGATCAAAGATAATATATATGAAATGAAATACTCAAGTAGATTATATAATATTACAGTACTTACATACAGCTTGCAATAATCAGATGAATAGATATACATACAGTATATTTCTGAGTGTGTACATACATTAGATATGAGTTATGGCAATAGTAGTGATATTGGTAAACCGAGCAAGAGAAAACATATTTTAATAAGCATCAGAAAAGCTTATATTGAATTTCAGGATAAAGTAAGAAGGACGAGTTATCAGCTTTCAGTACATACCGTATTTATCGGCATATAACATGCACAGATGTATAACACGCACATTCATTTTAAGAGGGAAGTTTCAGGAAAAAAAACTTAAATTTTAAATAAGGCAGCTAAAATTTAAGTATTGGCGTATAACACGCACATGCTATTTGAACCCGATTTTCAAAAAGTGAGTGTTATGCGCCAATAAATACAGTAACATGTTTTCGGCTACTATTATCAGCATCTCTCTGTAGTTACATCCAACATGGGTAATAAGTGTCAACGTGGAAAGACAACAGCTATATTAGACAAGATGAGTATGTGGCATCAACAGTGCATATTTTTAGCATTGATCACTGTAACGTCACTGGTCCCCAAAAAAGTGTCAAAAGTGTCAGGTAGTGTCCACCGTAATATTGCAGTCCCACTATAAGTCACTGATTGCTGCCATTACTAGTAGTACAAAAATAAAATAAAAACTCCATAAATATATCCCCCTTGTTTGTAGATGCTAGAACTTTTTCGCAAACCAATCAATATACGCCTATTGGGATTTTTTTTTACCAAAATATGTAGCAGAATACATATTAGCCTACATTGATAAAGAAATTAGATTGTTTACATTTTTTTATTGGATATGTTTTATAGCAGAAAGTAAAAAATATATATATATTTTTTTTTAAACTGTCCTTTTTTTGGTTATAGCGCAAAAAATAAAAACTGCAGAGGGGATCAAATACCCCCAAAATGAAGCTCTATTTGTGGAAAGAAAAGGACATACATTTTATTCAGGCACAACAGCACAATTGTCAGTTAAATTAACGCAGTGCTGTATCTCAAAAAATAGCCTGGTAAGCAGGGAGCTAAATCTTCTGGAGCTGAAGTGGATAAATTACTAATTTGAGATACATCATAATTTAGAATAATTTAACATTAAAAAAGAGATGCAAGTGTGAGAGCAGTAAGAAAATACACCACTTTAACGGGATCAACTACAGGTAATAAAAGGTTTGAGTAACATCTTAGATCATAAAGATATTTGACAATTTCTGGCTTTGTTTGATTAGTTAAATGAAGGATGACTCTTTAACTGTAAAATAATACTCATTAAATGAAGGATGGACCCTTTAGCTGTAAAATAATACTCGTTAAATGAAGGATGACCCTTTAACTGTAAAATAATACTCGTATAAACCTAAAGTTCAAATAAGTAATTAAGAAGTCAGCCTTCAGGTCTCCAATTCAATGTCAATGTACTTTATATTCCCTAGAAAATCATTGCCTAGTGTTGGTTTGTTTTTCATGATTTATGGACATTTTAAGGGCATTTTTACCATCTGAAGGCTATTCAGTATAAAGCCACATTTCTTACACCTTACAGCTCAAAGAATGAATTCGATGTCTGACTGTAAAACATTGTCTTTCAACTAAAAGGAAAATTGCACTGGGAATGTCTTTGTTGTTGCTATTGTTGTTTTATATAAAATGAAACTTCATAAAATAGTAGACAAGCTCTATCTTTCTCTCTGCCAATTTCAACTAGAGTGGGAAAACTGAAGTACTCTGCAGATAATAACTAGTGCAGCAGAAGATACTGAGTAAAAAGTACAGTTATTCCATACTATAGCACTTCATAAAAACTGAAAGTCTTGTATACTTCAGTTATCCTTTAGCAAGACAAATTGCTCCTTCTATGATGTATCTAAACATGTTTTTTAGGGGCATTTCAGTTTAACCATAGCTGAACAGCAGAAGTGTAAAAGGATTTGTATGCCATATACAATTTAGTCTCTTTAATTTTATTTTAAGAGAAGAGGTAAAAATGAGGTATGTGTAATGAACGGCAGTTTCTTTTAACCTCTCACAATCATCTGCCATTCTTTTATACCCCCATCCAATTCTCTTGTTGATGATCTACAACTATGCAACTTGTGACAGTGGGGTCACTTTGGACACAGGGTGAATAAAAGAAACCCCCGATATGGTCTGTGATAGCCATACTCAAGGCTGTATATACATTGTATATAGATTGGATGTATACTGTATATGGGGGTTAAGTATCATTGCTGTGAGGAATTAAGTTGTTTTGCATTTCTATTGTTCATTTAAGTCTGTCCTTGTGTGTACTGTAAAGTGCCAGACAGACTGGCTGCCAACCCTTTGTGAAAAGATGTGTATTGGGTGGGATCGTTTGAAGCCTAGCAGACGTCAGGATGAGGTGTTGAGTCTTGGGATGTGTGGGTGGAGCTGGGCCCTTGTTCATGTTAAAGCATGTGCCTTGAATTGTGTATAAAGTTACAATGTTTCTCAGTAATAAAGATTCCTACTACAGAAGAGACAGAGTGCGTCTCGTCTTTTTGCCAGAGGGGTCGGCTCCTATAGGAAAGGGTCGTTTAGCTGTGGATATTGGTAGCGAGTGGATGTGTGTCTAGGAGAGGGAACATCGTAAACGGTGTTAACCCCCTTTATATTAGGGGTGCCGTTACACAACTATGGCCAGACAAGCTGTTACATTGCATATGCCGGCTAGATTATACAATGCAGCTGGGGAAAGATCAAACATTCCACAGAGTTTACCACATACGTACACCACACTACTTCCCATTCCTTTGTTTACCATTTGTTTCTAACATTCTAGCTATGATCCTGCCAAGTCTTCTTGATTCCATTAATCATTTGACTGTTGGCTGCCCTGGCTTGTGTATCTTTGAAAGAATACTTTTTGCCCTGGCAATAATTTTTTATTAATTAACCACTTCAATACGCAGCACTTTTACCGCCTTCCTGCCCAGGCCAATTTTCAGCTTTCAGCGCTGTTGCACTTTGAATGACAATTTCGTGGTCACGCGACACTGTACCCAAACCAGATTTTTATCATTTTGTTCACACAACTAGAGCTTTCTCTTGATGGTATTTAGTCACCACTGGATTTTTATTTTTTTGCTAAATAAACTAAAAAAGAAGGAACGTTTTGAAATGCAAACACATTTTTTTGTCTCTGTTATACAATTTTGCAAATAAATAATTGCTCTTCATAAATTTAGGAAAAAAAATATTCTGCTACATTTTTTTGATGAAAATAACCCAAATCAGTGTATATTATTTAGTTTGCAGGAAAGCCATACAGTCCACAAACTATGTTACAGCATATATCTGAAAAATTATCAATCCTGATATACTGACATCTGATTTCTTGAGGCCAAAATCAGGAGAGTACAAATATGATCCCTTTTTGGAATGTAGACAGCTCTTGGTGTTTAATATGAGGCATGGCAAGTTTTCTGAAGTTGTAATTTTTGTCATAATATTTTGGAAAATTAAGAAATGATTTTATTTTATTTTTACATACTGTTACCAGTGCAGTGTCATCATACAACTGGTGTGGCAGTGATCAGGGACACTAACTGGTGATAGTACAAAAATAAATAAATAACAATCATTTTATTTTCTATTTTTTCTATTTTTATTATTACTTTTTTCTCTTTTCTATGATTTTTTTTTTTTTTAACATACTTTGACCAGAGCAATATAATGTTACCATAGTAACATTGTACTACTCTGGCGAAGGTATCGTTATTTATTTTTTTACACAATGGGAGTCATTTACTATAGTGCAGCGGTGCTAATGTGTGCAAATTTACGCTAAAACGGTATTCACTATAGCGCTGGTGAAAAAATACTCCAAAAATCTAATTTACTATAGTTCCATGAAACCAAATAGCGCCCAAACCCTTACTCTGCTAAAACCTGGAGAATTGCACATGGAAATAATGTTTAGAGCATGATATAATTGCCTAAGGCCCCTTTCACATGGACAATCCGTTCAGGTCCGCCTGTCAGTTTTTCAGGCGGACCTGAACGGATGCTCCATAGAGGTCTATGGAGCGTCAGATGTCAGCGGTGACAAGTCCGCTGACATCCGACCTGCTCCAATCTGAAAAAGTGTGACGGAGGAAAAAGCAATTTTTCCATCCGTCATCGGATCGGGTGACGACGGACACTGCGTTCAGTCGTCACCCGATCTCCCATAGGGGAGAGAGGCGCTGTGACAGGTCCGTCCCTGCACAGACCTGTCATCTTCCTGCTCAGCAGAGAGCGCTCCGGCGATCCCCACTGAGCAAGCGGATATCCACGGGGCGGATGAACACTGATCCGCCCCGTGTGAAAGGACCATAAATGGGACTGAAATATGCGGTATATTATTTAACCACTTGACCACTGGGCACTTAAACGCCCTTAATAACTAGACCAATTTTCAGCTTTCGGTGCTCTCACATTTTGAATGACAATTACTCAGTCATGCAACACTGTACCCATATGAAATTTTTGTCCTTTTTTCCCACAAATAGAGATTTCTTTTGGTGGTATTTAATCACCGCTGGGTTTTTTATTTTTTGTGCTATAAAAGAAAAAAGACTGAAAATTCTGTAAAAAAAAAATAATTTTTCTTCGTTTCTGTTATAAAATTTAGCAGATTAGTAATTTTTCTTCATAAATTTTGGCCAAAATTTATACTACTACATATCTTTGGTAAAAATAAGTACAAATTGGTGGATATTATTTGGTCTTTGTGAAAGTTATAGAGTCCACAAGCTATGGTGCCAATATTTGAAAATTGATCACACCTGAAGGACTGATGGCCTATTTCAATTCTTGAGACCCTAACATGCCATAAAAGTACAAATACCCCCCAAATGACCCTTTTTTGGAAAGAAGACATTCCAAGGTAATCAGTAGGAGGCATGATGAGTTTTTTGAAGTTGTCATTTTTTCCCACAATTCTTTGCAAAATCAAGATTTTTTTTTACTTTTTTTTTCACAAAATTGTCATATTATCAGGTTATTTCTCACACACAGCATAAGCATACCACAAATTACACCCCAAAACACATTCTGCTATTACTCCCAAGTATGGCGATACCACATGTGTGAGACTTTTGCACAGCGTGGCCACATACAGAGGCCCAACATGCAGGGAGCACCATCAGGCGTTCTGGAGCACCCAGGACAATTCTGACATTTCTCTCTTACATGTAAAAATCATCATTTATTTGCTAGAAAATTACATAGAACCCCAAAACATTATATATGTTTTTTTTTTAGCAAAGACCCTAGAGAATACAATAGTGGTCATTGCAACTTTTTATCTCTCATGGTATTGTGCTAAAAAAAAAAAAAAAATAGTACAGTTAGCCCAATTTTTGCATAATTTGAAAGATGAAGATATGCTGAGTAAATAGATACCTAACATGTTACTCTTCAAAATTGCACACACTCGTGGAATGGCGCCCATTGTCGCTACTTAAAAATCCCCATAGGCAACGCTTGAATTTTTTTTACTGGTTACATGTTTTGAGTTACAGAGGAGTTCTAGGGCTAGAATTATTGCTCTCGCTCTAACGTTCGCATCGATACCTCACATGTGTGGTTTGAACACCGTTTTCATATGTGGACGGACTTACATATGCGTTCGCTTCTGCAGGCGAGCACATGGGGACAGGGGCGCTTTACATTTTTAATTTTTTTTGTTCATTTTACTTTTTAGATTGAAATTTTTCCCCAAAAATAATTTTTTTGATCACTTTTATTCCTATTACAAGGAATGTGAACATCCCTTGTAATAGGAATAGGCATGACAAGTCCTCTTTACAGTGAGATATGGGGTCAATAAGACCCCACATCTCACCTCTAGGTTGGAAGCCTGAAATAAAAAAAAAAGATTCTGACTTTGATTGTATTGGTGAGTTGGTAGAAGCACCGAGGGCGGCGGGAGGGGGCGACGTCTATGGCTGGGTATCTCCGAGTATGGCAATTTATGGCAGAGTATTGGAAGGTATGGCAGGGTATTGGCGGGTATGGCAGAGTATTGGCGGGTATGGCAGAGTATTGGCGGGTATTCGCAGGGTATTGGCGGGTATTGGCAGGGAATTGAGGGGTTAAATTTGGTGAGCAGCGATGTGGGCACTGCAGATGCAGCCCATAGAGCTGCTGACACCGATCTCTTCCCCCTCCACTGTACCGATCGGGAGTTATGACGCCAGTTTGTTTACAAGTGATCGCTCTGTCATTTGACGGAGCAATCAGGTGGTAAACGACCGCGATGAACGGCCGTTTACCGTGATCTGTGATAGACCCGGTGGACACGGATGCTCTCGAGTGCACGTCCCCGGGGGCGTGCAAGAGCGGAATTCTGGGAAGACGTCATATGACGGACTCTCAGAGTTAAGAAACCGCCCTGTAGCCGTCATTCGGCTATGGGGCGGTTGTTAAGTGGTTAAAGATAATCTGCTTTTAAACTGTGTGAAAAAAGTGATTTCTACACTGAAATATCTTTAAAAGTCTGACAAGTGAAAAATTTCCTGTTTCGGACAACTAGGTGCCACCACAACTGAGCATACTCAGACCTGTGAATAGCTCTCATTTTAACTCAAGTGTCTTTTTTCCCCGGCGCTATAGTAAATACCGAAATGAGAACTAATTAGAGAGCATTTTTTGGGAGTGAAAATCTGCTCTATTATAGTCCAATGCAAGTTTTAGCCATTGATTCTAATGGAACAATAACACACAATAAAAAAACTTTTAATGTTGAGATGAACTGTATCTTTCTCTGAAATAAATTTTCCTTTGCAACATTGTTACTACTGCATAAAATATTTTGTTTTTAAGAATATTAGAATGTGAAATGTCTTGATGTTTTGGTGAAATATATTTTTCTCTGTCAGGCTTCATGCACACGAGACGCCGGTGCAAACTCTGCTGGACACATGTTTTTAAAAGCTGAAACTGGCATTTAGAAACACCTGTTTTACAGCATTTTACTGCGTTTGCGTCTAGAAGCATTTAGTTAAGCTAACATCATAGATCCTCCCCAAGCTAAAAAAACTGTATTATTAACTATTTCAGCGATTTTGTGAGACCAGAGTGAGTAGCAGCAGCTGTGAGAGCAGCAGTGTACTTGTATTTAGCGTGTCACTTGCCACGTCACCTGCCACAAGTTGTGGATTGTCCACTTGCCACATGACTTTACACATCACCTGGCACAAGTTGTGGATTGTCCACTTGCCACCTGCCATGTCACTTGCCACAAGTTGTGGATTGTCCACTTGCCACATCACTTGCCACCTGCCATGTCACTTGCCAGAAGTTGGGGATTGTCCACTTGCCACATCACATGCCACCTGCTGTGTCACTTGCCACAAGTTGTGGATTGTCTACTTGCAATTGTTTAAAATATTTTTTTAATCGTTTTTCATCATTTGCCATCGTTTTTGAGATTTTTAATGTCAAAAAAATAGGTCACCTTTAAAAACGCTTATAAACGAAAACGCGGAACAACGCGGTACCGGCATTTTGCGTCTGAAACTTGGAAAACGTTTGCGTCTGAACCCATTTTTTTGCTTCTGAAAAAACGAGGTTAAACGCAACTGCATAAAAATGGCAAAACACGAGACTGTGTACATGGACACATAGGATACCATTGAATGAGTTCAGGGGCAGTTGAAAAAGTGTCCAACTGCCTCTGAACACGTGTTTAACAGCGTCTCATGTGCATGAGGCCTCACTGTCACTTGTTACTCTCCATCTCACAACAATCTTTACCCAAAACTCACACAGGTGTCTTTACAAAGCACAAACAATACCATTGATGATACAAATGTAAAATGAGTCACAATTTTGCCAAAAATGTGAGGGGAATAGTCTACTCTCGCCCACAAAAATCCACCAAATATCACAGAATAAATCAAGAATAGTAACTCCTGAGTAATGTAATTCCATCACCTGTCCAAAGAAATGCAGTATTTATGTGTATTTATAAGTACTTATGTGTAGGAGGTTACCATGTATGGCACCTCTGTGGTTTAGAAGTTAGAACTTCTGCTTAGTATCCTTGAGTGTCTGAGTTCAAATCCCCAATATGCCACTTCATGTAGAGTAGTTTTCTCATCTCCCAGGTCCTACAACTATGTCTAAATGTAGTATTTATGTGTAGGAGGGTTCCACGACCATTGTAAATCTTGACAGATACACTGTCTAGCCAAAAGTATGGGGATGCCTGCCTTTACACACCCATGAACTTTAATGGCATCCCAGTTTTAGTCCATAGGGTTAAAATGGGATTTGGCCCAACATTTGCAGCTGGAACAGCTTTTGGGAAGGCTGTCCACAAGGTTTAGTGTCTATAGAAATGTTAGATCATTCTTCCAGAAGTGCATTTGTGAGGCCAGGCACTGATGTTAGATGAGAAGGCATGGCTCACAGTCTCTGCTCTAATTCAGCCAAAGGGTGTTCTTTCGGGTTGAGGTCAGGACTCTGTGCAGGCCAGTCAAATTTCTCCACCCCAAACTTGCTCATCCATGTCTTTATGGACCTTGCTTTGTGCACTGGTGTGCAGTCATGTTAGAACAGGAAGGTGCCATCCACAAAGTTGGGAGCATGAAATTGTCCAAAATGTCTTGCTATGATGCTGCCTTAAGAGTTCCCTTCACTGGAACTAAGGGGCCAAGCCCAACCCTTGAAAAGCAGCCCCACACCATAATCCCCCCTCCACCAAATGATTTGGACCAGTGTACATCGCAAGGTCCATAAAGATATGGATGAGCGAGTTTGAGGTGGAGGAACTTGACTTGCCTGTACAGAGTCCTGATCTCAACATAACAGAACACCTTGGGGATGAATTAGAGCAGAGACCATAAGCCAGGCCTTCTAATCCACCATCAGTGCCTGACCTCACAAATGCACTTGGAAGAATGGTCAAACATTGCCATAGACACACTCCTAAACCTTGTGGATGGCCTTCCCAGAAGAGTTGAAGCTGTTGTAGCTGCAAAGGATGGGCCAACTCAATATTGAACACTAAAACTGATACGCCATTACAGTTCATGTGCATTTGAAGGCAGGCGTCCCACTACTTATGCCAATATATTGTATATTGCTTGTGACACTGAGCATGGCTATGGACTGAGGATTGATTCACACCTATGCATTTTTAGTGCTTTTTGCATTTTGAAGATTTGCTCTACAGATCGTGTTCCATAGGAAACCTTGTTAAATGGACTGTAGTGCAAATCTGCAAAATGCAAAAAGCACTAAAAATGCATAGGTGTGAATCAAGCCTTAGGGCTGTTTCACACCACAGAGATGCAGAGAACATGTGTGAGGCTGCCTGCTGGCTTAGTGGATATCAATTCTGTCTAGCAGCACTGGGGTTGCTGGTTTAATTCCCCAACATGCTAATGCTTGTGTTGAAGTTTATATGTTCTCCCTGTGTGGGTTTCTCACCACAATCCAAAGACATGCTGGCATTTTATTTGGCTCCTGTCAGAAATAGTCTCTAATGTAAGAAAGTTAATTTTGGACTTTGGATTGGAAGCTCATTGCAGCCAGGGGGTAATGTTAATGGGGCTTTTAATGAAAGGAAAATCCACTGTGCGCTACAAGTGCACTTGAACTTGTACTGAAAGTGCAGTCGCTCTAAATCTAAGGGGTAGATCTGAAATGAGGGGAACTCTGCTGATTTTATCATCCAATCATGTGCAAGCTAAAATTATGCTTTTTATTTTCCTTGCATGACCCCCTCGGATCTACAGTGACTGCATTTCCAAGTGCACTTTGCACTTGTAGTGCAAAGTGGATTTGCATTTCGTAAATAACCTCCAATGTTTGTTAGCACTAATCATGTCCAGGGACTTGGACATTTAAAATTGTAGGGTTTACACTGCACAGGTACATATGCTTAGAAAACTGTTGCTTTGTGGATGCAAATACACTTCAATCTTTGGCCTGTATTTGGAGATTTGGTGCACATAGCCAAGGGCTAACACAGGTGCAAATAGTATTATGTGTTCTTGCCCATCAGGTGCAATCACTTTAGACATACATGAAGAGACAGATTGAAAGATACTGGTGGGTGTGTACTTCTATTGGGCGTGTGTCAGTGTGCTAACAATACAACCTCTCTTATATAAAGGGCTGCAGTAGGGGGGTTCGTTTGGCCATGAGAAGGTCAGGTTTTTTGCTGTGAAGGGTGGTGTGGGAAAGAGATTGGGCGGTTGTCAATCTGCACAAGTAGGGTTGTTTGCTGAAATTCTTGTGCATTTTCTTCCATCAAACGTGGGTTTATGTGGCCATGCTGTCAATGTTGTGCGTGTATTGTTCCTGTCTGACTATGCAAACATGGTTTGGGAGTATGTGCTGACCTTCTACTCTTTGATCTCATTGCTTAATCATATACACAGAAATGCAGCTTCCAGCAGAACGTGGTCACCAATGTATGTATGGATTGTGGGGTGGTGGTGGTGGGTGTTATGTTTTGAATAAGTGGCTTTTTTTTAACATTCTGTTGGAATGCTTTGTAAGAATAATGACTGTTAAGTATGTTTCTATAATGTTGCAGATGAAAATGTGATGTGTTGCCTGTTATGCACTGAAAGTAAAGCTGTGTTCACTCTAAGGTTTAGACACATTTTAGATTTTAAGCTCCTATGAGCAGGGACCTTAAAAATCCAATTGCTAAATGTTTTGCTAAATGTGGCACCATATAATCTTGTAGAATTTAATTTTTATTTTTTTGCTAGTAAATGTACATAATTTTTGATTCTGTAGGCAAAATAAAAGTACATTTATTGAGCTTGTTGGTATGTGTTTCATTCTTTCATTCTTTATTTGTGCAGTGGGAAAAACTAGTCTCCTCGCCCTGGTTCACATTGATGCTACTTTGAAATCGGGCTACTTCAAGCATAGCCCTATTTCAAAGTAGCAAGGTCAGCATGATTTCAGGTGCTACTTGATAGACATCTGTGTGGCTTCATACAGACTTCTATTGAAGTCACACCTGAAATCAGCAAAAGTAGTGCAGGAACTACTTTAGCAAATCGGTGAGGTGCCACAAAATCTGTGGTGCATCGATTGGAACAGTGCCATTGTCGCTAATAGGCTGTGACTTGTCATGCAATTTGATGTCTCAAATCGCATGACAAATCACTCCAATGTAAACCTAGGCTTCAGCACACCTGCAGGTGGAATCTTTACATATAACAGCTGTGGAGAATTGCAGGTAATGAATTCACTTTCAAAATTTTATTGGTTTTAGACAAACATGAGAATCAAGACAGAACATTACAAAACAAGTGAACGTACAAACTCGTTATAGGTAACAGACATTGCTATAACATGCTTCAGGGGTAGCCTAGTATACTAACATGAAGATAAAGCATAAACACACTCCATAGAAGATGTTTTCTTGCTTGCTTAAGACCAAACGGGGTCTAATCTGGATATCACCAGCTAGCCCTCCCCCGCACCCCGACTGGGAGCACACTGTGCGGTGGAGGGGACTCCTGGTAACCGACGTTATCTACCAGAGGTGAGGAGACCTCCCGAACCCAGGTGGAGAGGTATTATTTTAGTGGGGTGAGTGCATTGCCCGCACATCGTCTCTACAGTAGAATATAACACTTAAGGCACAAAAGAGGGGAGCCGTGCAGGTCGTGGGGATTGAGGCCGCCCACTGAAACCCAACTTAACAAAATACAACAGGCTTCTGTATCTGTGGACAGGGGGTGAGAGGGGTGAGGAAGAGGGTAGAGGGGGGGGGGAGGGAGCGTGTCCGCAGTTGAGCGTCCCTCATAATCGAGGGTAATCCAGGGAACTAGGGTGGGACACCCGGAATGAGTGAAATGCCTACATGTTGAGCCCAAGGCTCCCACGTTGCTTCAAACTGAGCCGTGGTATCTAGTAAAGTGCCGGAAAGTTTCTCTTGCACCATAATCCAAGAGATTTTTTTGACGGCGGCTGCAAAGGAAACTTTAGGGAGTTTCCATGCTTTGGCTATTGTCATTTTGGCTCCAAGGAATATAAAGTGAATTAGTTTACGGGTGTATTTCGGAATCCCTGGGAGATTAGCATTGAGTAGTGCAATGGCAGGGCTTCTCGGGAGAACATGGTTAGTGACATTCTTTATTAAGGTTAGGACTTTGTTCCAAAAAGGCCTAATTCTGGGACATTCCCACCAGATGTGGGCCATGGTCCCCGTCAGTTGGCACCCCCGGAAGCAGCAGGGGTCAGCTGAGGGAAACATCAAGGAGAGTCTTGCAGGGGTTAGATACCACCTGGTGAGGACCTTGACATCGGCCTCAATTAGTGAGACATTTCTAATACCTTTAAAAGCTCTGGAGAAGGAGGTCTGCCACTGCTCTACCGTCATGCCAAATGCCAGTTCAGTCTCCCAAGCCGTCATGTAAGAGGATCTATTTGGTTGATGGGCAAGGGCCTTGTATACCACTGAAACTGCCCCTCTCTGTTCCGAGGCTTGTCCGCACCATGATTCGTATGGAGTGCAGCCTGGGGAGGCTTGCTTACCCGTCCAAAGCTGTAGAAGGAAATGACGGATTTGGCAGAACCTAAAGCGTTCTGAAGGAGGAATCTCTAGTTGGCTCACACAATGTCCAAGGGTAATAGGGCCCCGAGCGTCCAGAAAGTGACCTATGCGATATAGACCCTTATCCCTCCACCATTTAAAAGCAGTGGGGTCCAGGCCCGGGGGGAAGTCCGGGTTGTTGAAAATGTGAGCTAGTGGTTTTAGATGAGAGATGAGGTGGGGGGATTTTTTCAACCTGTCCCACAGGAGGAGCGATTGTGAGAGGATCGGGGAAAGAATAGGGGGCCGAAGCCTTGGGGGGGACCAGAGTAGCGACTCAAAGGTGTAATCTGGGGTAGCTTGATTTTCCAGGGCTACCCAGTCAGGTTTTTCAGAGCTATTATAAATTATTGAGAGCTGAGCTATTCTGGCTGCCTGAAAATACCAGAGCAATCTCGGCAACCCCAGGCCACCTTGTGATTTGAGGACGTACAAAGTTTGCTGGGGGATCCTATAGCCTCTACCTCCCCAAATGAATTTGTTCAATTTAGCTTGGAATGACCTTAGATGGTCCAATTTGATATTGATGGGTATAGCCCTGAAGAGGTATAACAATCTTGGAAGCAAAGTCATTTTAATTGAGTGTATTCTACCCAACCATGATAACCCTCCCTTCTCCCATTGTCTCAGATCTTCCTCGAGTTTTCGATAAATAGGGGGGAAGTTTGCGTCGTACAACCGTTCCACCCTGGCCGTTAGGTTGATGCCCAGGTATTCTATAGAGGAGTCGTTCCATTTAAAATTGAACGAGCTCTGTAGAGCTAATCTAGTTTCGTGTCTAAGAGAGATATTCAGGGCATGTGATTTAGTGTAATTTACCTTGAGACCCGAGACGTCTGAGAAATCCTGGAGGAGTTTACATAGATTGGGTAGGGAGACTGTCGGTGAAGTAAGGAAGAGAAGTAAGTCATCTGCAAAGAGACCGCATTTGTGAACCTTTGTCCCGTCTGAGACTCCTTGAATATCTGGATTTGAGCGGATTGCAATAGCTAAGGTCTCGATCGCCATAGCGAAAATTAGGGGGGAGAGCGGACAGCCCTGCCGAGTGCCCCTCGCTATTTTTAGTGGTTCTGAGTGCTGACCCTGTATACGAATCAGGGCTGTAGGAGTTGAGTACAACGAGCCTAGGATTCCTTTGAAGCGGGGACCAAATCCCCATTTGTCTAGAAGCAGGAAAATATATGTCCAGTCTATTGCGTCAAAGGCCTTGTGTAGATCTAGGGATAGAATCATCCCTTCCTGAGCTTGTTTACCGTTCCAGCCGGATTGGAGTAGGGAGACAATGTCAACTGCTCTTCTAATTTGGTCCGGTCCCTGTCTGCCCGGTATGAAGCCTACCTGGTCTTTGTGGATGTAATATTTAATAAAAGAAGAGAGGCGATTGGCTAAAATTTTGGTTAGAATTTTGAGGTCATTATTAATAAGGGAGATAGGGCGATAATTTTCAACTTCTTCGTGATTTTTCAAGGTTTCAAGGCCTTAATGACTGCCAAGACTTCTTCCTCCGAGAAGGAATCTTCCATAATGTCTTTATGTGCTGAAGACAAGGACGGCAGGCTAATGCCTTGAAAGAAGGCAGACATAGTTGGGGCCTTCCCTGTGGTGTTTTGGCTATATAGTTTGGCGTAGTAATCTTGAAATGCCTTCAAGATCTTAGTTGGGTTAGAAGTAGGGGGTTGGCCGTTCACTCTGAGTTTGGGGAACGCAAGCGATTTGAATTTAGGGGTGAGTTTACGTGCAAGCATGGTTCCTATTTTGTCTTTATGCATGTAGTATTTGGCCCCACTCCATCTAATATGTTTCTCTGCTGACGCGGTTAATTTTAAGTTAAGTTCTAATCTAACTTTATCTAGTTGGTCCGCCGAGGCCTTAGAGGGGTGTTGCTTATGTGCCCTTTTTAGGTTCGCAAATTTGGATTCTAGAGGATTTCTACAACTCGTTCTTTCTTGAGACGGGAGGAAAGTTTAATCAGTTCACCTCTGATAGTGACTTTATGGGCCGCCCAAATAATTTCTGGGGAGATGCCATCCGTTGCGTTGGTGGAAAAGTATTCCTTGATGGAATCGGCTATGCATTTGGCGTGAATAGGGTTACTGAGGATAGACTCGTTTAGGCGCCAATGTGTACCTCCTTTATTGGAGAAGACATTGCGGATGGACAGAAAGACCAGCGAATGGTCCGACCATGAGGAATCAATAATGGATGCTTTCAGGGCCAAAGGAACTAGCGTCGGGGGGATCAAAATATGATCGATCCTGGCATAGGACTGATGCGGGGGAGAATAATGTGTGTAGTCCTTACTCTTAGGGTTTAATTCCCTCCAGATATCCACTAGGCTTTTAGAGTGGAGGAATTTTGAAATTTTACTGCTCATTTTTGAGGGTCTGATCGCTTGATCTTTAATGGGTTTAGTCTTGTCAAGACCTTGGTCGAATGCTACGTTGGAGTCCCCACCCATAATGATTTTGCCTTCCAGCATTGGCCCCAAGGTTGAATAGAGAGAATTGAAAAATTTGGCTTGACCCTTATTGGGCGCATAGTATGAGACTATGGAGTATAGTATTCCTTCAAACGTACCCTTCACTAGAATGAATCTGCCTTCTGGGTCCCTATATTCTGAAATGTGTGTATAGTTGCAGTGTCTAGAAAAGAGGATCGCAACCCCCTTGGTTTTTGTAGGGGCATTCGCCAGGAAAAACGTGGGGTAGGAAGAGTGAATAAAGTTAGGTCTATATCGCGTAGGAAAGTGCGTTTCCTGTAGCAGTACGACATTAATTTTAAGGGCTCTATACCGATCGAATGCTATTCTCCTCTTCTTGGGGGAATTAAGCCCCTGGACATTGTGTGAGACCAGTCTCAGATCCCTGTTAAGATTGGGAGTATCAGCCATGAGAGCAGAGAGGGGAGATGATCAACCAAATACATCCACTAACCTTTTGGGTGGTGACCCTCCGAGTTGAAGTCCCCAGATCGATTCCGAAAACACGGATGACCCCAACGCTAATCACTCTATTCGTCTGCGGACACGCTTGGGGGAAGAGAAGGAGAGAACATGAGGGTGGGGAGGGAAGGGAGACAAAAAACACAGAGACATGTCTTCTACGAAGACTGGTGTAGGGTCGGTGCGATAGAACCCACCGACCCCCAACAAAAATGCTTTGGGCGATCCCAAGGGTCGTCCAAAGGCCCATGTCAGAGAGGAGAAAACTACCTCTATGAGATGGGTGAGAGCACATTGGGCCCACCCCGGACCCTAACATACAACAATATAAAACATTAGAAAACATGGCGATTGAACGCTATAAAATTAAGAGCATCAATATCCTGCTAGCCGTTGGGCCCAGGCTGTTTCTGGAGAGCAACTGTCGAGGGAGGAGAAAATCCGACCTGGTCCCGCTAGGTCCAAGCCCAAGGTGCAGAGATCTAGGGCTGTGGCGAGGAGACATTCAAATGATGGGACAGGCTATTGCCCATCCCCGAGCCATTGGTCCTATTAAACCATATCCACCTCCCGCCCCCAAACTTATAAACTAGGGAGCAACTGGATACCGAGTAGGGGGAGGGGGAGCCTGGGGATTTGTGGACTCATCAACCCACACATACCAGGTAGACTTATGAGCCACAAAGGCCTAAAAATACAAGGAGGGTCAGCTCTGCCCTAGAGGGACATGACCAGGATCGGCCTGGGCCCCCAGGCGGGCAGATGGACCCCTCCCAAAAGACCCGGCAGGCACCAGTAAGGTGTACCTAGAGCCCATCTGCGACCATACCGTTGTGGGGTTATAGGGGGATAAGCCCGCTTAATCGCCCGGAGGCCAACCCTGTAAGAAAAGGTATACGTGTAAAGAACAATATATAAACAAAACCAGAACTAAGAGCCATAAAAGATCAATCGGGAACAAGGATGAAGAGGTCAATTCAACCGTGAGGTTGGAGGTTATCCCTCCGGCCATCGAGTGGGCTAATGCCCGAGGAAGTCCACTCGAGGTTGGGAAAAAAAAACGAAAAGGTCAGCTTCGCAATAGACATCCATCAGGGGGGACCTCCATCCTTGCTCTTCTTGTTGCGACCGTTAACCCAGAGTGGGGAAACCGGGCTGGATGGGGGGGTCTCTTGGCTGACCCGGCTGAGGAAGAAGAGAAGTCCATGGGGAGCTCCTGAGAAATCAGCTTCAATTGTAGAAAGAGTTTTTCACCATCCGTCAGATTGGAGAAAGAGAAAGATTTACCGTTGAAGGAAAACTTCGCTGCAAACGGGAAAGTCCATCGGTATTTAATATCGTGCTGGTTAAGCACCACCAAGAGTGGTTTAAGTGCCCTTCTCTTTTGTATGGTGGAGGGATCCAGGTCAGCGAAAATCTGTAGACGATGGCCTTGAAATTGGAAGTCTGACTGCAATCTAGATTGACGCATCACTTCTTCTTTAGTGGTATAGTAGTGTGGTTTCACAATAATATCCCTTGGGGAGCCATCTTTCCTGGGGGGCCCCAAGGAACGGTGCGCCCTGTCTAGGTCCAGACGTTGTGGAGGGATTTGTGGGGCCAATTGGGAAATGATGTCCCGAACTGTAAGGGGGATGTCAGCAAAGGACTCAGGAAGGCCACGGATTCGGAAGTTATACCTCCTTGACCTGTTTTCAAGGTCATCGATTCTTGCAATGGCAAGGTCAAGTTGGTCCTGGATAGTATTAATATGTGCTTCGTTTTGGTTGGTCCTGGCGACCGTAGTGTCCATTTTGTTTTCTATGGCCTCAATTCTGGAGCCCAGATTGGCAAAGTCAGATTTAATGTTGTTTGTAATCTGCGTAGCAGTATTAGCAAGCCCCCTGTCCAAGAGCTCAGAGAATTTGGAGAACAGATCAGCTTGGAGAGTGGAAATGTCCGTCAAGGAGAAGTGCTGAGGTGCAGGGCCCAGTGGCTGCGGAGTGCCTGGGCTTTCTGGAGAAGGGGGGAAGTCCTCCATGTGGTGGCCTATGAGGGATTCGGTGGAAGCAGGTGACGGTACCTGAGGGGAGCAGGGATCCTCAGGCGGGTTATGCCTGCGTTGGGAGCCACTCCGTGCCACCTGAGAGTAGGACAGTGTGGCCGGGGTTAACACTTGCCTGGATTCTGGCGGTTTGTCCATGTAGGCCGCAAGAGACTGTGTGGCTGAGGCGCCGGCGGCCATCTTGGTACACCCTTTTCCCGCTGTACGGTTGAATTGAGATCTCGTTGTGCGGGGGGACCCGGCATCCGTTGTTGTGCTCCGTTCTTTCCTACGTTCGGGGGAGTATCTGGGGCGAGGATCCGTGCGCTGAGAGCGGCGTAAGGCTGATCGGCGGTTCGGGGTGGTGCGGAGCTCGTGGCTTAAGCGGCCATGTCGGAGCTCTCGCGCATGCGCACTCCAGGTAATGAATTCATTTTGTGGATAGGCAGTGTTTGAATGTGCCAGCTCTGGTTCACATTGGTGCGATTTGACATGTCAAAATCGGTGACAACTGCACTGTTCTAATTTGTGTGACTTTGGGGTGCGATTTGTATTTGTCTAGTTCAGAAACCTGCACAGATGTCTGATATTCTACCCCCCACAGTCGGGACTGTCATGCGGGAATGAAATTGTGAGTTCAGCTGAACGATTTCCTCCCACTGTCATTGTGAACCAGGGCTCAAACTGGTCCTTTGTCTTTGTAATTCACCTGCTGCTATCCCAGGGACACCATTTCTTATCAAACTCCCTTAAGTTTACCTTCAAATATCATATGTAGAAATACAGATTTACATATCTGCAAATAAATGAAAATAAAAAATGCTAATCTTGGTTGCGATCAAATATTCGCACCTGCAAACAAGAGCGTGGTTTCACCTTCTGACCTGGAGATGAGTCATTGTAAACGCCCAGAAGTTCCTGGGCTGGTCAGGATCTCTATCTAGGTGGGCATAACGAGGGGATGCTTGTTTTCCGGGTAAGTGTAGGATATGTGCTTACTCAATGTGTGGGTGGGGTTCATTGATTTGTTTGGTATCACCACACATTTGGTTCTGTCCCATGTGCACACATCACTTCCTGCATTTGTTCTGATGTAAATCAGTAAGGACTATGCAAATATAAATGAGAGCTCCTTTAAAATATGACTTGTTTCACAGTTCGGTGAGTTTTCCAGCATATTTGGACCTCTGAGTTGCATGATAATTTGTACCCCATGATTCTCAATGATAACCATTCATATCTGTGCTACTTTAAGTCGCACCAACTTCAAAGTAGTCCCTATACTACTTTGGTGTGACTTGAGGTACATTGGGTGCAATATTACACAGGCATTACCAGAAGTTGGGGCAAAGTTGCAGTGGCAGCAAAATAGTGTGACTTTCAGGTGGCAGCAATGTAAATGAGATTCAAGGATTAACATCTTTGCATTTGGCCCTATTGTCACTAGTGCATCCTGAATGTGTGGGAAATTCATCCCTGCACTACCTTGGTTTGATTCTGATGCAATTTGAGGTCCATACACCATGATTACACAGACATTGCTTCAAGTCATGGTAAAGCTGTGCAATTTTAAGATTGCACAAGTGCAAATAGGGGCCTTATTCCAAGGTGTTATCAATTAATCTCATTAGGTTACTTTTACACTTGGGTGACTTTTTGTGCAGCTTTGGAACTCAGTCACCTGAAAGTTGTCCCCCATGATTTCCATTCATATTTATTAGAACTGCACGATTAATCATCAAGAATCTTTATTTCCATTTTTTTTTTCCCCTTTGCGATCTTGAAAAAAGCATTTCATGATTCTTGCTATGCAACGAATTCTCTCTGCTCTTCTAAAGCCACAGCTGTCCAAAGAACCAAAGAAAAGAGAAACTGGGCAGTCTGCCAAGAATTAGAACATTCTTTATCAGTGAACTTAACTAGAACATTGTAACAATCTGTCAATGAAATTGTTACACTTATACTTCTGTGTAAGTGAGGAAAGTTTAATCACTTAAACACTAAACCTTTTTCTGACATTTGTTGGCTTCTAGTTAAAATCATTTTCTTTTGCTAGAAAATTACTTAGAACCCCCAAACATTATATATATTTTTTAAGTAGAGACCCTAGAGCAGTGATGGTGAACCTTGGCACCCCAGATGTTTTGGAACTACATTTCCCATGATGCTTCACTACACTGCCGAGTGCCCGATCATCATGGGAAATGTAGTTCCAAAACATCTGGGGTGCCAAGGTTCGCCATCACTGCCCTAGAGAATAAAATGTGGTTGTTGCAATATTTTATGTCTTGCTGTATTTGCGCAGCAGTCTTTCAAATGCAATTTTTTGGGGAAAAAATGACTTTAATTTAAAAAAACTAACCAGTAATGTTAGCCCAATTTTTTGGGGATAATGTAAAAGGTTTTACATTGTGAGAATCATGATTTTTATTCTAAGCAAAAAAGAATCATGCAGCTCTAATATCTATGTAACTTCACCTATGTTCACATAGCTCTGAATTGACATGTGAAATTGCAGGCCAAATCACTGCCTATTGACGGCAATGGAAGTGTCCGAATTGGTGCGACACCGCAACGATTCCCAAAAGTAGTTCCCGCACTATTTTGGGTGACTGCAGGAGGCGATTTCTTACCTCCCAACTTTTTGAGATGGCTATAAAGGACACCTATTGGCAAAAGTAGGTAGACATAGGAAACGCCTCCTTAAAGGATAATTATAAAATATATATATTAATATATATATATAATATTCCTTTAGATTGGCTTTGGAAATTTACAAACAAAGCAATTTAGAAAAGAAGTCGGGCTGAATTACACTTGTGTGACTTTGGACATCAGAGCCGCATGACAAGTTATACCCCATAATTTACAATGTGTACCATTCATATCTGTGTGACTTCAAGTCACACCTACTTCAACGCAGTCCCTGTACTACTTTTGTCAGACTTTGATGCGACTTGAGATCCATAGACCTCAAGTTTACACAGGCATTCCCTGGAATCGCGACAAAATTGCTGATGCAAAATCACGGGAAAGTTGCGCACCTTTCCCTGTGACTCACTGCTGCGCCCGTAGACTTCAAGATTACACAGGCATTGCTTAAAGTCGCATCAAAATCTCGCAATTGTCAGGTCTTACAAGTTTGAGAGGGGCCTAAAGTCACTGTGCTGAGTACTGTGATACCTAGAATATAAAGTAGTCCTACCATCAAACACTAGTAATCGAATGTGCTCAATATAATTGTACTCAAATGGCTAAAAATCACCCAGATGGTATCACCTACTGAAAGCTTGCATTAGACTCAGCAGCATATGCTGAAAAGAGGCGAATGACTATTAGCTAATGCCCCATCAGCATGAGCATGGTTGTTACAATAATATTAATGTTTGAAATGCAAAACATTATTGTATAGAATCAAACATCAGTAAATATATTTTCTCTGTAGATATGTGCTCAGCTCAGTAACGTAGTGGTTTGCCTTGCTGCCCTCAAAGGTTCAGGCTATAAGTTCAAATCCCACTGACAGCATCACCTCCTAAAAGTGTGCATTGTACTCAGCAGCATAGTTAGCCAATGCACATCAGTTTGGTTTATTCCATATTTTACCTCTTCAAATGCATGCAATGGTATGTACTTATTCAATAATATTATGTTATGGAATTCCAAAATTCAAGGGAAAAAAATGTCGTAGGGTCCCCCCGTAGTACATACCAGGCCCTTCAGGTCTGGTATGGACATTAAGGGGAACACCACACCAACATGTAAAATAAAATTGATGTGGGAGCCCCCCAAAATCCATACCAGACCCTTTATCTGAGCATGCAGCCTGGAGGTCAGGATATGGGGGGACAAGCGAGCACACTCCCCTTGTGAACCGTACCAGACCACATGCCCCAAAGCAACTTGTCCCCATGTTGATGGAGACAACGGCCTCTTCCCGAAAACCCTGGTCAGTGGTTGTCGGTCTGTGGGCAGGGGGTTTATCAGAATTTAACAAGGGGGCTCCCCTATGTGAATAGGTATGGGGTACATCGTACCCCTACCCGGTCACCAAAAAAAGCAGTAAAATGTAAAAAAATCAATAGCCGGTTTTTCACAAGTCCTTTATTGTAGAATAGCTCCAGACGTTGTCTCTCCCTCCTCCATCTTCTACCCGAGCTGTATTCTCCCAGAGCCGTCTCTCCTGCCACCGCCGTCTTCTCCATCTGTTGTGTTCTTCCACACAGCTGGTTACCTGCTAATAAAAAAAAGCTGCTCTTATTCTGCGGTGGTCTTCCTCCACTGTGTCACCTGCTGTGTGGCATCTCTTACACAGCCATGGAGCAGTCTCTCCGGGTGACATTATTAGATGGCCACAGAAGAAGAGCAGCTTTTTTTTTTATGAGTGGGTAACCAGCTGCGTGGAAGAACACATCAGCGGGAGAAGACGGTGGTGGCAGGAGAGACAGCTCATCGAGAAGAAACATCAAACACTAGTAAATGTAATTTCTATGTATGATTTTGCTATGTCCAATAGGTTAGTGGTCAGCACTTGTAACTTGAACAACTCAGAAGGACTCATGGGTTCAAATCCCACAGAGAGATACTAAAAAATTGAATTGGAGAAAAAAAAGGCAAATTACTATTAACCAATTAGCCAAAGCAGCATATGATGAAAATAGGCGATTGCCAATTAGCCAATGCACTTTCATTTGGCTGATTGTATTATATTAACTCTTCAAATGCATGCAATGATATGTAAGTATTCAATTCTATTATGCTGTGAAATTCCGAACACCACACACTAGTTAACGGGCAGATTGCATATCTTTGTTTGTTTATTTTAATTTGCTTGTGCACTGAAAAATTAAACACAGCTGGTGGATGGTAGGTTGGCTGGTATTTGAACTAGTATCATGAGTGCTGTGGAGACATCTGAATAGACCACTAAGCCATTGTGCTAAGTACAAGACCTGCATAATAGTGTAGTATGATTAAAGAATGATCATAAATAATTACGGTTTTATAGTCATCCTAAATCAAAAAAATGAAAATAAAATACAACATAGAACAAATAGGTAACCTAAATGTTTAATACATGTAACTTTACAGAATAGTAGACATTACTATGTAATAATCATTCATAACTGCATTTGTTAGCAAAAGAAGGAAAAAATCTAGGAATACTAATTGCAATATACATCAACAGATGCACACAAAGTGGAGCACATCTCACATAAAAATGTTTCTTTCACATACATGGATCATGGTTATAGTGCAGTGCTATATAATAACTTAAAAAAAAAAAATGCATTCGTGTATACGCGGAGGTGCTAATTAGCGCAGATTTTCGAATTTACTAATGCTTGTTCGTGGCTAATAGCGCTCATATTCATGCGCACATTCACCTGTTAAACTTTTACTTGGCTAAAATGCGCGCCATTATTTGCAATGGTGCCCAGTACTTCCTGGAGCTACAATAAATGACCCCCATTATGTTTACGTATAGCATTAAATTTCATTGTTATAAGTAAGCATTTTACTTAAAAATGGGCTATGATTGGCCTAGTCTGTACTGTAATCAGTGTAACCAGTCACAGCTAGCAACACAATTGTGCACAATGGATGGATTGAAACGAAGCCATTCATTGTTTACGGTCACATGGCACCGACAGTGGGCCAGTACAGTGATCAGTCATCGGCTCTGTGTGTGAGACACAGCCAGTAACTGATCACACCAGAGTGCAGCCCTACAGGCACGTGCTAGTTGCGATCCAGGAGGAGTTCATATGATGTCCACCTGGATCAACGAAAGGCCTGCTCAGCCTTCAATTGACTATAAGCTGGGCAGGAAGTGGTTAACCACTTGCTTACTGGGCACTTAAACCCCCCTCAGTCCCAGACCAATTTTCAGCTTTCAGCGCTGATGCACTTTGAATGACAATTGCGCGGGCATACAACACTGTACCCAAATGAAATTTTTATCATTTTTTTCCCACAAATAGAGCTTTCTTTTGGTGGTATTTAGTTACAGCTCGGAGTTTTATTTTTTGCTAAACAAACAAAAAAAGATGCAAAAAAAAAAAAAAAAAAAAATCATGTTTTAATAGTTTGTTATAAAATTTTGCAAACGGGTCATTTTTCTCCTTCATTGAAGTGCGCTGATTAGGCGGCACTGATAGGCTGCATTGGTGGGCACTGATGGGCTGCATTGGTGGGCACTGATGGGCTGCATTGGTGGGCACTGATGGGCTGCACTGGTGGGCACTGATAGGCATAGTTAAGGCGGCACTAATAGGCACAGATAAGGCGGCACCGATGGGCACAGATAAGGCGGCACTGATGGGCAAAGATGGGCACAGATAAGATGGCACGGATGGGTGGCACGGATAAGTGGCACGGATGGGTGGCACGGATGGGCACTGATAGGTACCACAGATAGATGGGACTGATGGGCACTGATAGGTGGCACTGATAGGTGGCTCTGATAGGTGGCACTGCTGGGCACTGATGGGCGGCACTGCTGGGCACTGATGGGCGGCACTGCTGGGCACTGATGGGCGGCACTGGGGTGCAGCACCTTTGAGGCAGATTGGGTGGCACTGTGGGGTGGCACTGTGGGTGGCACTGTGGGTGGCACTGTGGGTGGCACTGTGGGTGGCACTGTGGGCACTATGGGCACTGACAGGGGGCACTGACGGGGGGCACTTACTTTTTCTTTTATTTTTTTTCAGGATGGCACTGCGGGAGGCAGGTGGGCACAGGCAGGTGGCAGGTGGTCCCTTGGATTGATGGCCGTGATCGGGACTGATGTCCCGATCACGGCCGCCGGTGATCGGCTTTTTTTTTCTCTCCTCGCGCTGTCAGCGCGAGGAGGAATAATAGCCGATTACCGGCTCCGTTCTATCACATGATCAGCTGTCATTGGCTGACAGCTGATCACGTGATAAGGGGTCGGGATCGACCCCTTACACGGATCGGTGATCAGGCGAGTCTCACGGACTCGCCGATCACAGAGCGCGCCGCGCGCGCCCCTCAGGGGGCGCGCAGGCCGCTCGTAACCAGGACGACGTCAATAGACGTAGTCCTGAAAATGTAGGTCCGCGCTAATGCCGTCATTTGGCAATAGCGCGGATCTGAAGTGGTTAAACTCCATCTTGGTACTACAACCTCAGAATGTCATGCATAAAAAGCCACATAAAGACTGGATTCTTTAAACTCAGGGATATTATAATAACCCCTACCTTATCTGCTGTTAACTTTTGGGAGACTGGTGGAAATGATAAATGGTTTTAATTTTTTTTTACAAATACTGTAAATATCTGTAAGGTATGGCGTGCATTTGTATTCAGCCCCCTTTACTCGGATACCTCTAACTAAAATCTAGTGGAACCAATTGCCTTCAGAAGTCACCTAATTAGTAAATAGAGTCCACCTGTGTGTCATTTAATCTCAGTATAAATACAGCTGTTCTGTGAAGCCCTCATAGGTTTGTTAAATTACCTTAGTGAACAAACAGTATCATGAAGTCCGAGGAACACACCAGACAAGTCAGGGATAAAGTCGTGGAGAGGTTTAAGCAGGGTTAGGTTATAAATAAAATATCCCAAGCTTTGAACATCTCCAGGAGTACTGTTTAATAAATCATCCGAAAATGTAAAGAGTATGGCACAACTGCAAACCTACCAACACATGGCTGTCCACCTAAACTGACAGGCAAGGGGGGCATTAATCAGGGAAGCAGCCAAGAGGCCCATGGTAACTCTGGAGGAGTTGCAGAGATCCACAGCTCAGGTGGGAGAATCTGTCTAAAGGACAATGATTAGTCATGCACTCCACAAATCTGGCCTTTATGGAAGAGTGGCAGGAAGAAAGCCAGTGTTGAAAGAAAGCCATAAGAATTCTCGTTTGCAGTTTGTGAGAAGATGTGGGGGGGGGGACACAGCAAACAAGTGGAAGAAGGTGCTCTGGTCAGATGCAAAATTGAACTTTTTGGCCTAAAAGCAAAACGCTATGTGTAGCAGAAAATGAACAATGCACATCACCCTGAACGCACCATCCCCACCGTGAAACATGACGGTGGCAGCATCATGTTGTGGAAATACTTTTTCAGAAAGGACAGGGAAGCTGGTCAGAGTTGATGGGGAGATGGATGGAGCCAAATTCATGGCAATCTTGTTATGCCGCGTACACACGAGCGGACTGTATGGCATACTTAGTTCGTCATACAATCCGACGGACAGTCCGTCGTACTTTCCACTGAACGGACTTGACCACACACGGATGCACAAACAGTCCGTCGAAAGCTTGCGCGATAAAGTGTACAGCACGTACGACGGGACTAGAAATAGGAAGTCCAAGACACAGCAAAGCACCCTTCCGCCGTGTAAATCCTTTCTGGGCATGCGCCATTCTTAGTCCGTCGAACTAGCATACTGACGACCGTACTGTCCGCTGAAACCAAAGTACGACGGACAGAATTTCGAAAAAACCGAAATACTTAGTACGCCAGACTGCACGCTGAAAAAGTCCGCTGAAGCCCACACACGAGCGGATTGTCCACTGGAATGTGTTTCGACGGACTAAGTATGCCATACAGTCCGCTCGTGTGTACGCGGCATTAGTTTGCAAAAGACATGAGACTGGGGCAGAGGTTCACTTTCCAGCAGGACAAAGATCCTAAACATACAGCCAGAGCTACAATGGAATGGTTTAGATTAAAGCATATTCATGTGTTAGAATGCCCCACTCAAAGCTCAGACCTAAATCTATTTGATAATATTTGGTAAGACTTAAAAATTGCTGTTAACAGACGCTCTCCATCTGACGGAGGTTGATCTATTTTTCAAAAAAGAACTGGCAAAATTTTTTTCTAGATGTACAAAGCTGGTAGGAACATCCCCAAAAAGACTTGCAGCTGTAATTGCAGCGAAAAGTGGTTCTACAAAGTATTGACAGGGCTGAATACAAATGCTCGCCACACTTTTCACATATTTATTTATAAAAATTTTGAAAACCATTTATCATTTTCCTTCCACTTCACAATTATGTGCAACTTTGTGTTGGTCTATCACATAAAACCCCAATAAAATACATTTAAGTTTTTGGATGTAACATGACAATGTGGAAAATGTCAAGGGGTATGAATACTTTAAGGCACTGTAAATAACTATATGCTCATTAGCTAATTATTGACATGCTTATATCTATATCTGCTATGTGGCAATGTGTTATTTATGTTCTTTAGTATACTTCATTTTGTATCATATGTGCAGTAGCAGGCATTTTATATTTTCCACACAGGCTTTTTGCCTGTTTAATCCAATATACTAATATATATATATATATATATATATATATATATATATATATATATATATATATATATATATATATATATATATGTGTGTGTGTGTGTGTGTGTGTGTGTGTATGTGTTGTAATATTTGGGGGTTATTTTAGCTTAAAGGTAGAGCTTACCAGTGAGCTGGATCCACACCAGATGTCGTTTAAGGGCTCGTAGGCCCACTTTTATTAAAGAAAGAAAAGTCAGATAACAAAATAGTTGCCCACACAGGGGTTTCAGCTTTCCACAGCAGTAATGTATGTAGAACCAAAAATACCAAGCCACCTGGCTCTCTTTAGCAGCACTGCTGCTCAGACTTCTGCTGCAGCCCTCTTGGCTCTTTAACAGAGTTCCCGTACACCCAGTACCTCAGCACTCTTTAACAGCTTCTCTTTCAGCCCACAAGCTTGGACCCTCTGTCTACTCTGACAGACCGGCCTGTGCAGACATGCACACTTCTTCTCCCTTACACGCCTGGACTCCTCGGGAGGGTGGAGCCCAGAACCATGGTGTTGGCTTTGTTTTAAGCCCAAGACCCACCTGTGCAATCATCCAGCCAGACTGCTGGCTGGTCCCAAAACCCGGTCCCAGGATTGGAGATTCCGTACTACCACATATCCCCCCCCCTTTGTTTCGACCCAGAGGGCGGAACACCCAAGTTACTTTTGGCACCTCTGTGCCAGATACCATTTACAGAAGTACCCTCCTGTCCAACCTCGCTTCTCCTAACGGGGAACTCCACCCAATGCCTCCTTTGGTGTCTCCCTCTAAGCCTTACTGTCACTCTGCTATGAGCTTTGATGCGACCTTCCCAACTTTTCTTCCGAGTGCATTTCCACAAACACTTCCTCTCCTGAAATCTTAATGGGTTCCCGTTGGTCTTTCTACCAACCCTTCTGCCTCCAAGCTTCAGGTTCCCAGGTTTCCCCAAAACTCTCTCAGCAGTACTGTTCTGAGACTGTAGGGGGCCTATTTCTATAGTGTTTAGAACAGAACCCCACCTCTTATTTCTGGTACCTGACTCAGCAGTCACTAATTGATTACTAGGTTTACCTGTACCTTTGGACACCACATTATCATGTACCATTAACACATTATTTGGTTCATCATTGACAGACATATTCAAACCAACATTAGACCTCTCAATGTTGCACATGTCACAAATGCCTTTTTTTCCAACATTTGCTAGGGTAGAGTCCACAGAGGGCACACATACTGGAGGGACGCCATGACCCACAGGAACCTCACAGGACGCCACCTCCCCTGGGTTCACCCACTCTGCAGGCAGCTGTCCTACCACTTGACCCGTTCTGATGCTACCTGTATTTTTATCCACCGGAACAGGCAAGCTCTGGTCTGATCCACATACAATTTTTACCAGGCTCCTTGCCCATTCCCCTGTCCCGGGAACCTTATTAGGTTTGTCACCTAAACCAACCATTGGACTGGGGACCCCAGTCTCTTTAACCACCTTTGTTTGAGCCCAGGTCAGGATCTCTGTTGCTTTCAGGTCCACACATGGCCCTTCCACCTCATGTGGTTTTTCTACTGGTGCAGTATACACGCCCTTCACCAACTGACCAGCACCACACTGGACCATAGCAGCAGAAATGCTTCCCATCTGGCTGTTAGGAGGTGTAACCACAGGCAATTTAGGCTTATTTTCAACTTCTCCAAAGTCTGTCTCAAATATTTCTTCTGGAGCTAATCTAGCAGCATACGTAGCGGCAACTTTTAACAAAAGTAGCAAATTTAGGAATAAACCATTCCTGTCCTGTTTTGCTTTGCTCTGTACAGCCTGCCATACAGTGCTCCACCTAGTGGTACTGCGCAGTACCAGCCCATCAGACTGTGGAGGAGACACACTAGTATAGATTGGCTGTACATCCCAAAGTTCAAGCATCTCTTTTAATGCTTCAGTTATAAACCAGGCCCTTGACTCCAGACCTAAGTCCTTCCTGGGGATTTTCATGACACTGGGGATGCAGAGAGACTCACTTGCTGAGACTTGAAAAGTTGCAACGGTTAACGGAACCTCCTCCCGGCTGGAGGTAAACACAGCCTGGTGCTCCACCAGAGCGCTGCCAATTGCTGGACTCATACCCAACTTCTCAGGCTCAGCATCAGTGAACTGCTCCAGAACATTACCAGCGACGTCACATTGACACTCCATGTCAACCTCAGTTTTGTGGGTCACGGACAATGTCTCTGCTGTGCCCTTATTTGGTTCATCCTGCTCACCAGGGTTAACCCCTGCAGCAGCCACTGTGCCCTCAGGTACAGGCTGTTCTGCAGTCCCTCCTACTGGCACAGCAGAAACCGTGTCCACCTTATCTTTGTGCATAAAAGCCTTATCTATCAGGGAGATAAGATTTTTGCTCCAACTATCCCAATCTGTTGTATGTGCGCTCCCTTCTGCGGTATTCCTCAGCACCGATCCATCTGCCCAAGGAGACACATAAGAACAGACTGGCTTAGTTGCAGACTCATTACACCAGTCATTGTAAATCACGTCAGACTGTGGTAGCACAGGTTGCAATACACCATATTCATCACCTTTCTCAGCTTGCATTTCATAAGCCTCACACACCTTTGCATTTTTCATAGGTTGCGTTAATCCACCATTTACCTGCACATTTTTAGTACTAGCAGTTTGCACTAACACATTACTATTACACAGTACAGTTCCATTCTGTCCCACCAGAGTGAAATCGCAGTTGTCCAGGGCAACCTCTGACTCCAACACATGAAGTTCCCTGGAGATTCCTGTGGACAACTGTGCTGTCTTACCACCAGTTGCTACAGGCAACGGCCCATTTTTGATAACCACAGGTTCTTTCAGAGCAAAAGTTTTCCCAACAGCAGCAAACTTTTCATTAACAGTAACACTTATAGCATTTTTCACATTTGTAGGCTGTCCTAGCCCACGGTCAACTTGAGCCTGATAGTCATTAGACACAACACTTTTAGACATCAACACAGGTTCTATTTGGATTTTAACCCTTGCATTCCCACTATATAGGGAAAAGTCATTCTCAAGTGCACATTCAGTGGCCCCACTAACTGGGGTCACTCTCACATCATCATGGACAGTCTCGTAACCAGTCCTTTTATACACGAAATCAGCAGTTCCAGCCATCATTTCATTAAAGACAGTCTTACCCACCGCAGTAGTTGGTGTCACCATCTTCATTTGAGTACGTTGTCTTATGCACCAGTCCTCTGCTGCACTTTTACTGGCCAACTCCTCCTGGTGGCCATGGGATGAAACTACAGCAGGCATCTCCCACTGTTTAGCACCCCCTGCAGGCACAACAGGAAACTTCTTGTTGCTAGGGGTGACTGCAAACATATTTTCACCGGAATCTGGGCCTACAGACAAAACTTTCTCAGCAACATTATCTCCAGCCGTATTCCACAACCTAGGGCAAGAAAACATGCCATGCCCCAGCTGGCCACATTCCCGGCATGTTACTGGACGACTTTTTCCCAAAGCGATTCTCTCCTGGTGATTCCCAGCTGGCCGGAATGCACAGGCCTCTTTGTAGGGACGCTGAACCAAACCTCTACTGCAGCTCCTTTCAGGCATAAATTTCACTCCGGTTGCCATGGGAGACCGCACTCTCCCAGCAGAACTTTGCTGGCTCTCTCCAACATAATAAACTGGCTCCTCCTTAAGCCACTTTCCACGATCCTTATTAGACATAGCCCATGGTACAGAGACAGCCCGACTGGCTTCTTTTGCGTTGCTATGGGCAACCACTCTCATCCTCAGCCTTTGATCAGCCTCTCTCCTTGCATATCGCCTGGGCTTCTCTCTGCTGGATCCCATCTCATGCTGTGACACATTCACATCTTTCACAATAGCTGTTGTTTTAACTGCAGCAGCTTTGCCAGGGGCAACAACAGCCCTCTTCCAGTTATGGACATCCAGCGGCTTTTCCCTTGCACTGAGGGTTGGCTTCCTTTCTTCTGTAGCTTGGTTCAGTGCTGCTAAATGCCGCTTGCACCAATCCACTGCAGATTCAAATGCTGGTGGGCTCTCCATAACAGCAGTCACCTGTGCACTCATTGCACCCGTGTTGCTAGGGACAACCCCAGCCCTTTTTCTCCTTGATAAACTCTGATCAGGTATGTATGGGGTTCGTTCAGGTGGAAACATCCCCTCCAACCACAGAGCTCTGTCTCTTTTAAAGCAAGTTGCTTTTCTCTTTATGCAAGCTTTCCTCACCTGCACATTGCACACACTGATTGTGCTGTCTCATGCACACAAACACAGTTCATGGCAAGAGAGAGAAATTTTTTTTTTTGACTTTTCATTCACAGGTACACCACCTGCAACACGCAATGCCTTTTGCCTGGCTGCACTTCCACACACAGCCAATAGTTCCTGACTTGAACTTACTGTAGAGCAAGGACCCGGATTCCACCGTCTTCTGCCCGCATTCTCCACCACTTGTAATATTTGGGGGTTATTTTAGCTTAAAGGTAGAGCTTACCAGTGAGCTGGATCCACACCAGATGTCGTTTAAGGGCTCGTAGGCCCACTTTTATTAAAGAAAGAAAAGTCAGATAACAAAATAGTTGCCCACACAGGGGTTTCAGCTTTCCACAGCAGTAATGTATGTAGAACCAAAAATACCAAGCCACCTGGCTCTCTTTAGCAGCACTGCTGCTCAGACTTCTGCTGCAGCCCTCTTGGCTCTTTAACAGAGTTCCCGTACACCCAGTACCTCAGCACTCTTTAACAGCTTCTCTTTCAGCCCACAAGCTTGGACCCTCTGTCTACTCTGACAGACCGACCTGTGCAGACATGCACACTTCTTCTCCCTTACACGCCTGGACTCCTCGGGAGGGTGGAGCCCAGAACCATGGTGTTGGCTTTGTTTTAAGCCCAAGACCCACCTGTGCAATCATCCAGCCAGACTGCTGGCTGGTCCCAAAACCCGGTCCCAGGATTGGAGATTCCGTACTACCACATATCCCCCCCCCCCTTTGTTTCGACCCAGAGGGCGGAACACCCAATGTACTTTTGGCACCTCTGTGCCAGATACCATTTACAGAAGTACCCTCCTGTCCAACCTCGCTTCTCCTAACGGGGAACTCCACCCAATGCCTCCTTTGGTGTCTCCCTCTAAGCCTTACTGTCACTCTGCTATGAGCTTTGATGTGACCTTCCCAACTTTTCTTCCGAGTGCATTTCCACAAACACTTCCTCTCCTGAAATCTTAATGGGTTCCCGTTGGTCTTTCTACCAACCCTTCTGCCTCCAAGCTTCAGGTTTCCAGGTTTCCCCAAAACTCTCTCAGCAGTACTGTTCTGAGACTGTAGGGGGCCTATTTCTATAGTGTTTAGAACAGAACCCCACCTCTTATTTCTGGTACCTGACTCAGCAGTCACTAATTGATTACTAGGTTTACCTGTACCTTTGGACACCACATTATCATGTACCATTAACACATTATTTGGTTCATCATTGACAGACATATTCAAACCAACATTAGACCTCTCAATGTTGCACATGTCACAAATGCCTTTTTTTCCCAAAACCCGGTCCCAGGATTGGAGATTCCGTACTACCACAGTGTATATATATATATATATATATATATATATATATATATAGTATTGAAAAACCTTGTGCTAAATATAAGTAAGACTGCTGCACTTTTACTAGTCCTTGAATATGAGGAGGTGAAGATACGGTGCTCAAAATATAAAAGATATGCGCTGTCTCATGTGAATCAATAAAGTGATGTATTGAGAACAAACACAAAAATTACCACCATGTGATTAAAAAAAATAACACAAAATTAAACCAAATTCATCATAAAGTTATTAATCAAAAAATAATTGCAGGCTAATCCATGCCCATCTGCAGCCTTGTCCATAATTGCAGGCTAACTTGTGACCATTTGCAGCCCTGTCCATAATTGCAGGCTAGTCCTTGCCCAGCTGCAGCCTTGTCATTGCTGGAATAGACAGAGCAGGATCTTCTGTGTACTCGGCTTGGCTTGCAGTCATGCCCAGTCCCGCCCCTTGGCTCGGCTCCTATGATGGACATAACCCTGGTCCAATGCTGGGATGTCAATGCTAGGAGCCATCCAGGGGGAGGGACTGGGCGTGACGCCGAGCCAAGTACACAGGAGATCGCGACTCTGTATTTCGGTGGCACTCGTTCCCTCCTTCCCCTCCCCTATATCAGCGTATAACACGCACGCACGATTTTCCCCCTATTTTAAGGGGGAAAAATAGAATTTTTAAAACGGCTTACCTGTAAAATAATTTTCTTTGATGTACATCAGGGGACACAGACCCATCGTAATTACTATGTGGGTTATATCAGACTGAAAGGTGCTGGACACCGGCACGTCCCTAAGGCGTGTACTCCCCTATATAACCCTTACCATTACTGGGAGTTCCCAGTTTTGTAGCCAAGCAATACAAGCGTATACCAAGAAGGGAAGGACCTCTGTGTTCCCTGATGTACATCAAAGAAAAGGATTTTACAGGTAAGCTGTTTTAAAACCCAAATATCCTCATGACCTTTAATATTGATTTGATAAAATCTGATAAACATATAAACCGAAGACCAAGTCGCGGCCTTACAGATCTGAGCCATAGAGGCCTGATGATGCACCACCCAATAGGCACTGATCGCCCTGGATGAGTGTGCTCTAACATGAGAAGGAAGAATTTTCTTCTTTAACCAGTTCCCGACCAGCGCACGGCGATGTACGTCGGCAGAATGGTACGGGCAGGCATATTGGCGTACAGGTACGTCCAATCTTCAATGCCGCCCTGCCATCATGAGCACGCTCGCATGCCGGTCGGGACCCCCGTGAGTCCGGTCGCGGGTCCCGCAGAATTGATCGCTGCGGGCATACCCGCGATCGTCTCACGGGATGGCTGAATGGAGGAAATGCCGTGTAAACAGCATTTCTCCATTCTGCCTAGCAACTAGTGACGCTGATCTCTGCTCCATGTGATTGGAGCAGAGATCAGTGTTCACTAAATTAAAGCCGGAGAAACAGATTTTTTTGTTGCGCAGCTGGGTTATATGTATCCAGGGTGGGGGAAGGCTATTGGGAGGGGCAAGGGGGAGGGGGGGAAACAAACCAAAAAGGGGGGGTGGGGGATGGGGAGATAGGGGGTATATACTGTGACTATGGTATGCAGCAGTATTTGGACTTCCAATGTAGCTTTTTAGAAGACAGGTCCACAAAAATTCTGCAGTTGTTCATAAGCAATGGTAAATAATAGTCAATAATAGATTGTGCAGTTATTAATAGGAATTAGTAAATTGTAGCCACAGGGAAAAGAGGGTTTCTTAGCACAAACAGGGAGGCAGCATGTTCAAGGGTAGAAGACACCTTTAAAAGATATACAAACAGAAGACAGAAACAGCGCCAACCTAAGTGCAGTATTGTAAACTACAAGTATTTATTCACAAAGTAATACACTCACTCTCTGGTGGCGTAAATCAGGCACATCACGTTTACACGGAAGAGAAGTTGTAGGGTACATAACAGGGCTCCCAGGGAGAAGCGGTCCTCTTAGGCTGTGCAGTCTCGTCCGGTGGCGCCGGTGGTTCCCAGCATCTCCGGCTCGGTATTGCAGCACCACGGAGGTCAGCTGATGGATTGTTCAGGGTCGCGCTGTGATGGTGTCATTGCGCACGCGTTCGGAGCATGCGTGCTCCTTCATCAGGCATTCCGACCACCATGTTGGAAGTGGTCAAATAGGGATAAGGAGGTGCTGATTGGCCAGTATAATTAAGGTACCTCCCTGCTGTAGGGCGGGGTTGTTGCGGCCAAAGCTTGGTATTTATTTTAGTAAACTGGGTGTTACAAGCTGGCTGAAATACATTGTTGGGGATATCGTGAGACAGGATATGTGTGTACCTAAGCATAGATGTTGGTTAGAAAAGGTTTTTTATGTGAAGAATAGAGTTTAAAAATTGAATTTTTTAAAAATAAAGCAGTAAAATAAAAATAGATACGGATTTAAATGTCAAAAAGTAGAAAATAAATTAACAAAAAATAATAAATAAAAATATATAAAAAATAAAAAAATGATAAATGGAAAAAATGGATGGAAAAAAATGCAAAACATGTAAAATATATATATATGAAAAAAAAAAAAATTTACAAAAGAATTTTGAAAAAGGAAAATACAAAATAAGAAAAAATATGAAAAAATAATAACATATTAATAATAATAAAAAAAATTATTAAAATTAGAAATTTAAGAAATTTTAATTTTGGTAATTACATTTTTTTTAAATTGATGATAGTAAAAAATTGGAAGATATATACATATATATGAGGAAAAAACACTTTTAGTAGTGGAATGTATGATAAATATTAAGTAGGACAAAGTGATATATACACACATATATATATATGAAACATATGAAAAAAAAAATTATGAAAAAAAGGGGGGGAATATATATATATATCCCCCTTTTTTTCATAATTTTTTTTTCATATGTTCCATATACATATATATATATATATATATATATATATATATATATGTATATATATATATATATATATGTATATATGTGTGTGTGTGTGTGTGTGTGTGTGTGTGTGTGTGTGTGTGTGTGTGTATGTATATATATATATATATATATATATATATATATATATATATACAAAAAAGGAGAAAAAATGTGCAAAACACATGCACGAGACATATGCTGTGTGTATCAGTGTGCTCATACACAAAGGCTTCTGCACATGTACACATGTGCACACATATATAAAATCAAATATGCACAGGAGGTTCTAGAAAGCGGGTCAATCCTAGGTATGTTTTGCCCAATAGATGTGCGACTTTGCATACACATGCAGGGAATACGCATGAGGAGGCGCATATATAAAAAGGAAATGCGTGTAGAGTATGTGTAATTTAAGATTTATGAGAAAATAATTAGGAAATTATTTTGAAGATATGCATGTATACTAACAAAGATTAATATATATAGGGGTACTTAATCAGGCCGTATTTGTTTGTTATACAGAGGGCTTTGATTGTTTTTTTTATTATTATGATGGATGGGCCCTGTGGAGTTGATGGTAGCAGTAAATATTTTTGCAGTATTATAATGTTGGGATGGGAACGGGGGGGGGGGGGGGAGAAGGGAAAGCAAGGAAATGAACTGATAGGGGGGGGGCAGAAGGGGACAAGGGAGGGGACGGGGGATATAATGAGAAGGGATAGTAAACAAAGATTATGTATCTCTCATAGTGGCATCCCTAGTTACACAACTGAGTTCATTTCTATTTCCTCGTTGAGGCCTCCAGGTGTGAGGGTGTCAAGCGTGTATATCCAGAAGGTTTCCCTCTCGCAGAGACGTTTAAAGCGCTCTGCGAGGGGGAAAGATCCAGGTACCTGTTCAATTGCCCACACCTGCATGCCTTCAGTAGAACCTTGATGATGTTCTTTAAAATGTCGTGGGATGGTTAGATTGGAGTCTCCTTCTACCGATCTGCGATGTTCACCTAACCTCTTTCTTAGGGTTCGGATGGTACGTCCAATGTAGAGTAAATTGCAGGGGCAACGGATCGCATATACTATGAATTCCGAAGAACAGTTGTAGAATTCTTTAAGTTGATATGTATTACCTTTTGTGGTGAAGGATTTTTGGTGATGGTGAACAAATCTGCAGGTCAAACACTTACGTTTTTTGCATTGATACATGCCCTTCAGGGCGAGAAACGTCCTGGGTGCTCTGAATTTGTTGTTAGTTGATTTTAGTTTACTCGGGGCAATGAAACTTTTTACATTTCGGGCTCTACGGTATGTGATCTTGGGGGTATTCGTGATAGAGGATTTTAGCAAAGGGTCTTCCAGAAGGATACCCCAATGGTTCTGGAAGATCCTTTCCATTTTTTTATGTTGAGAGTGATATTGGGTGATAAATCTAGTGGTGTGAGTTTGAGAGTGGGCAGTGTGTTTGTTCTGTATGGTTTCACGTTGAAGGGGTAAGTCATGGGGTGTTTCTGACTGGGTGTCCAAGAATTTGACAAAGGCTTCTTCCACTAAGGTGGAAGGATAGCCTTTGTACTCAAATTTTGTTTTGAACAGAATACCTTGTTCTATATAGTCTGAATTGAGGGTGCAATTTCGTTTCAGACGATTGAATTGGCTTTTTGGAATATTGGAAATCCACCTCGGGTGATGACAACTTTGGAAATGCAGATACGAGTTTCCTGCGATGGGTTTGATGTGGTTTCTTGAGAAGATGCTATTGTCAGTGTGGCAAAGTTCATGATCCAGGAAGGGTAAACTATCTGAACTGAATTCGAAGGAGAAAGATAGACCTAGATTATTGGCGTTACAATGGGATACGAAATCATCTATGGGTGGTCCGGTACTGTCCCATATGATGATAATATCGTCTATGTAACGGTCTATATAGATTATGTGTTCTGTGTAGGGGTTGTTGTTCCAGATGTGTAGATGTTCCCAGAGGCCCATTGCCAGATTTGCATAGCTGGGCGCAAAATTGGTGCCCAGAGCTGTCCCTTGAATTTGTAGATAGAATTTTTTATTGAAGGAAAAATAGTTGTGAGTGAGGCAAAAGTTTGTGGAGTCTAAGATGAACTCTGCTTGTGCCTTTTTCAGGGATGGATCTAGGGCTAGAAAGTGTTTTACCGCCCGGAGGCCAACATCATGAGGGATGGATGTATATAAAGAGTTGACATCCAGAGAGACCCACTGGTAAGTGGGCTCCCAGGAGTAGGTTTTTAGAATGTCCAGCAGATGTGTACCATCACGTATGTAGGTTGGTAGGTTTTGTGCCAAAGGTTGCAAGAAATGATCCATATAAATGGAAAAGGAGCGGGTTATGCTCTCCATCGTGGCTCCAATAGGTCTATCCGGGGGATTCTCTGTGTTTTTGTGTATTTTTGGAAAATGGTAGAAGTATGGGGTATTATAGTATGTTCTGGATAAGAAGGAGGCTTCTGCTTTCGTGATAATGTGATCCATAAGGGCTTGCTTTATGAGTGCTTCAGCTTCTAGAGAGAAGAGGGGGAGTGGGTCGCTTTTCAAGGGTTTATATGTATTCTTATCGGACAGTAGTCTGTTGGCTTCGTTTACATAATAATCATGATTTTGGATTACTACACCACCACCTTTGTCTGCTGTTTTAATGACAATGGAGTTGTTTTTTGTTAGCTTATGGAGGGCCTTAGATTCTTGGGGAGTGAGGTTATTTTTACGACGCTGTGAGGAAGAGGTAGATTTACATAGACGTTTTATGTCTGCATATACAACCTGATAAAAACTTTGTATATATGGGCCTTTGGCCTGGCTGGGGTTGAATATGGATTTTGGCCGAAACGGAGTATGTTTCACTGGAGGTGAATCTAACTGATAATGTGTAAAATGGGGAGTGTCTGAGAGCATGGTGGTAGTGGCAACGTCTTCATTCATACTATATAGTTCTTCTAAAATGGCTAGACAAGGATCATCTGGATCTACATTTGTTGTAGGCAGAAGGGAAATATTATCAATGGGTTCTGTAATGTTAGTGGGATTCTCTTTATTGGATTTTATATTGAAGAAGCGTTTTACTGTAAGATTTCGTACAAATTTATTTAGATCCACAAATAAGGTAAAAGGATTGGGATTTGTGGTAGGTGCAAAATTGAGTCCTTTATTTAACAGGGAGATCTCATCTGGAACTAGGGTGGGAGGAATGATTGAAGATTTTTATAGTTTGGCAATCTTTTCTTTGGGTTCTGTTTCTTCTGCCCCCTCTTCTGCCTCTTCTAGTTTTCTTTTTTGTGCAGGTTGAGGGGTTAGGACTAAAAAAGAATGATCATCAGTTGGTGTAGAGAAGTCGAGGGGATGGTTACTTGATAATTGGGAATGGGTAAATGGGTAAATGAAAGCCCAACCCCCCCACAGTTAGTAACACACCCCTAGGAACACTTAACCCCTACACTGCCACCCACTGGTTAACCCCTTCACTGTGTCCGCCACAATGTCGCAGTCACAATAAAAATCGCTGATCGCCGCTATTACTAGTAAAATAAAAAAATAAAAAATATTAATAAAAATGCCATAAAACTATCCCTATTTTGTAAACGCTATAACTTTTGCGCAAACCAATCAATAATCGCTTATTGCTATTTTTTTTACCAAAAATATGTAGAAGAATACGTATCGGCCTAAACTGAGGGAAAAAAAAAAGTTTTTTTATATACTTTTGGGGGATATTTATTATAACAAAAAGTAAAAAATAATGCGTTTTTTTCAAAATTGTCGCTCTATTTTTGTTTATAGCGCAAAAAATAAAAACCGCAAGGGTGATCAAATACCACCAAAAGAAAGCTCTATTTGTGGGGGAAAAAAGGACGTCAATTTTGTTTGGGAGCCACGACGCAGGACTGCGCAATTTTCAGTTAAAGCGACGCAGTGCCGAATCGCAAAAGTAAGTGGTTAAGCTGAAGCTTGAACAATCACTTGAGAAATCCATTTGGAAAATAGTGGATCTTGATGCTGCCTGTCCACATCTTCGAATGCAGAGGCCTTTCGTGACATCATAACATCGCGTCTGGCCTCCAAACGATCATAGAGACTCCGGGGATGATCTGGTCTGCCGGAAATCTCTATGGTAACTTCCGGGGGGCGGCGGATCCTGTGACCGACTCACTGATGGAAGCGGTGAGTCGGTACAAGCACCAGAGGGCGGCGGGAACAGCCGCTATGATTATTCTTATGGTGCAGGGAATTGCCGGCTGAAAACGCTGATATCTGAATGATGTCTGTGGCCTTAGGCATCATTCAGATATAACCACCGAAAGCCCATGACGTCAATAGACGTAGTATGGGCGCCAAGTGGTTAAATAGACTCTGATCGCTCTTACTACATCAAGAGAATGTAGTACCTTCTCTTCCCTAGATTAAGGCTCTGGGGAGAAAGATGGAAGAATAATATCTTGGTTTAAATGAAAACTTGTTCCACTTGGTAGGAATTCAGGATGGGGACATAAAACCACCTTATCCTTATGCATGATGAAATATGGCTCTTACAAGACAGAGCCACTAGTTCCGATACTCTTCTAGCATAAGAAATGGCAACCAGAAAAGATTATCTTTCTTGTCAAAAGAACCAAGCAAATTTCTCGTAACGGTTCAAGTGGCGGATTCAGCAAAGCCGATAAGACCAATTTTAAATCCCAAGGCTTTAGACGTGCCTTGATAGGGGGAATAAACCCTGTTACCCCCTTGAATAAGCTATGCACCAAGAGTGGGAAGAAAGGGGCCATAGGAAAAACGCTGACAAGACCAGGATCTGGCTCTTGATAGAAGTCAAGGCCAGCTTCATTTCGGATCCCATATGCAGGAAATCAGGAATCCTGCCTATGACATACTTCCCGGGGTGCCAACCCCTGGATCCACACCAAGAAACATGTGCCTTCCAGACTCTAATGTAAGTGATTCTGGAAGCCGGCTTCCTGGCATTAATCAAAGTAGACACTACCGAAGGAGATCACCCACGATCCTTTATAGAGTGGGATTCAACACTCAAACCTGTTAAATTTTTCGTCTGTAAGGTAGTATGAAATACCGGACCTTGTGCAAGAAGGTCTGGCTATAATGGCAGTCCGAAGCACTCCTACTGCCATCTTTACGATCTCTGCAAATCAAGATCTTCTGGGGCCACCAGAATCACCTCCTTTTGTTCCTGCTTAATGCTGCGGAGAAGGCGCGGAAGTAGCAGAACTGAAGGAAATGCATAGATCAGTGAAAACTGATCCCATGGGAAGACTAATGCGTCTGTTCCACCTGCTAGCGGATCCCTTGTTCTCAACACAAAGCTGACGACTTTGTTGATGAATCTGGACGCGAATAGGTCCATGTTGGTACCTCAAGTATTACGCCTGAAAAATGAAAATTGCCGATAGGCAAGGAATGTTGTGTTCTGCCCAAGCTAGAACATTATTCACCTCTTTTTGAGCTGCACAACATCTCGTGCCCAATTAGTGATTGATGTAATCCACCGTCGTTGCCTTGTCAGACTGAATCCCGACAGGACAGTCACGTAGTCTGACCGTCCAAGATTCTACGGCCAGACGTACTGCCCAAAACTTCCAAAAAATGTTGATAGGCAAGGTCCTGTAACCTGGACCATCTCCCCTGGACAGAATCTTCTTCCAGGGCTGCTCCCCAGCCTAGAAGGCTGGCATCTGTTGTTAACACCTTCCAGGATAAAGATTTTCCCTTTTGCTGGATAACAACTACCAATTTAGGCTCTGACGTATGTCGGGAGCCAAGCGAATTGGAAACAAAAAAGGCCTGAATCTTTTTTATTCCAGACCGACAGTATCGTGTCTTGAAGCAGTTTTTGAGTAAAACTGCGCATAAGGTTCCGGCTTGAAGGAGGCCACCATTCCCCTAAAAATCTCCTGCACAGCCGAATGAAGGAATTTTCCTTTGTTTTGATAAGTTGAATTAGTCCTACAATGGAACTGATTCTTGTCTGGGTTAAGAATACCTTCTTCTGTATGGTATCTATAACCAGCCCCCAAGTACTGTAAAATCTCCTTGATGGTTTTAAGGAGAATCTTCCTAGGTTGAGTATCCAACCTAGAGATTTCAGATAGTTCAGATTAGACTCTGGTTTTAGACCTGAGACTGAATGATCTATTAAAAGTAGATCTTCTAATAAGCTAGGACTGCTATGTCTTGAGCCCTTAATCTGGCTAAAGGAGGTGCCAGAATCTTTCAGAACACATAGTGCTGTGGCTAAGCCGAATGGCAGGGCCACAACTGAAAAGATAATTTTATATTTCAAAACGCAGAAATTTCTGGTGAGCGGGAAAATTTGGCACATGGAGATATGCAATTCCCCTCCTTGCAGGATGGACACAGCTGATCGAATTATGAAAGGATCGGATTCTTAAGTGCAGATTCAGATCTTTGAGATCTAGAATGGGTCTTATCTCTCTGTTCGGGTCTGGAACCTTAAAACCTTAAAAGGTTTAAGCCAAAACCCCCTGTTCCACTAAAGCCCCATACACACTATCAGTTTTTCTTCTGAGTTTTTCCTTCAGATTTACCAAAACCATGTAGTAGAAGGGCCTGCCTGATTGCATACAAATTGAAACTCTTAAGGTTTAACCTCATATTATATGGTTTTGGTAAATCTGAAGGAAAAACTCAGCAGAGTGTATGGGGCTTTCTGGCCTCTGGATCAGCTGTTATCCCAGTCGGTGATATCAGAGGTTCCCTTAACCCATTCATCCTTTCACAGTCTAAAGGCCAGACGGAAGAACAAAACAGACCTTGGTTTTTTAACTATACTATTCTATTTGCAATCTCCAGGATGACTGGTGTGAACAGTTACCACTTTCAGAGTTTGCAGGTAAAAACTCTTGCCCAAATTCAATGTTCCAAAGTAAATGTAATTAATAATGGTTGACAATAAGCTGAAAAGCACCTCTCAATGCCATGTGGCAGTTGCTAAAGCAAACAAAATACTGGGATATATAAAAAGATACAAAGAAATACAATGCTATTACAATAACAATATTACCATGTATAAATAACTTGAAACTTCACATCTAGAATATGATGTCCAGTTGTGGTACTACATTGTAAAATAAAATAGATTTGGAGATGATGCAGAGTTGGGCAACTAATTTACTAGAAAGGATTCTTAATTACCGTGAAAGATTGCAAGAATGAAAAAAATATAGTTAAAAAAAAAAAAAACATTGCAAAGACAACTCAATGCAACGGTTCAAATGTATCCAAGGCCAATGTAAAGATGAATAATGTACTTTTTATACAATGAATTGTACACAGAAATCAGGTAGATGAAAGAAAAAAACATTTTCCCATCATATTGGGAAAGTTTTTTTTTTTGTTTTGTTTTTTGGCGGTAACAGTAGTTAAGTTATTTAATGTATACCAGCTGAGGTTTTAATGGCAAAAAGAATAATGGAATAAAAAAAAAAAGGCCTTGATTTTTTTTTTGCAATATGTTTAACCCAGAGTTATAAGTTAACCTCCTGCCAACTACTTAACACATATATTCAGCGGTCAGAATAGTAAGCTTTAACATCCAATTTGCTGCAGATATGCATTCATGATGGCATGAGATTGTGTGCTGGAAGTGCCCTCACTGCACATGATTGAGAAGCTTACCACCTCTACGTTAAGGAGTTAAGAGAGAAACTGTGGGGTTGATTTACTAAAGGCAACTAAACTGTACACTTTGCAAAGTGCAGTTGCACTCTGCAAGTGCAGTTGCTCCAGAGTAGGGATGAGCCAAACACCCCCCGGTTCGGTTCGCACCAGAGCTTGCGAACGGACCGAAAATTTGCGTGAACTTTAGAACCCCATTAAAGTCTATGGGACTTGAATGTTCTAAATCAAAAGTGCTAATTTTAAAGGCTAATATGCAAGTTATTGTCCTAAAAAGGGTTTGGGGACCCAGGTCCGGCCCCAGGGGACATGAATCAATGCAAAAAAAGTTATAACCATTTTTCTCCCGCGCTATAGCCAAAAGACGGCTACAGCGCGGACGCTAACTCCCGGGAGGGCGTCCCTGGACATCCTCCTATTTACTTCCCCTATGCGCGCCGCCGTGGGCACGCATCAGGGAAGTTCTGTCCTGGCCGTGTCCCTCTGACACAGCCAGTCACAGATCACTGTAAATGGCCAATCACAGCGGCGGTTTACAGCACGATCGGCGTGCCCAATGAGAGATGATCTCATATGTAAACATATGAGATCATCTCTCATCGCCGGCTCTCCCTCCTCACACAGACAGCGTGTGAGGAGAGAGACATGAGCCGCTGTGAGATGCAGCGGTTAGTGAAAAATAAGAATAAAAAAACAAAATGAAAATAAAGTGCCCAACTGTGCCCACTGCCATCTGCCCCCACTGCCACCTGTCGGTGCCTTCTGCACCCACTACCATCTGTCATCAGGCGCTATAGCCAAAAGACGGCTACAGCGCGGACGCTAACTCCCGGGAGGGCGTCCCTGGACATCCTCCTATTTACTTCCCCTATGCGCGCCGCCGTGGGCACGCATCAGGGAAGTTCTGTCCTGGCCGTGTCCCTCTGACACAGCCAGTCACAGATCACTGTAAATGGCCAATCACAGCGGCGGTTTACAGCACGATCGGCGTGCCCAATGAGAGATGATCTCATATGTAAACATATGAGATCATCTCTCATCGCCGGCTCTCCCTCCTCACACAGACAGCGTGTGAGGAGAGAGACATGAGCCGCTGTGAGATGCAGCGGTTAGTGAAAAATAAGAATAAAAAAACAAAATGAAAATAAAGTGCCCAACTGTGCCCACTGCCATCTGCCCCCACTGCCACCTGTCGGTGCCTTCTGCACCCACTACCATCTGTCATCAGTACCACCTGTCCCCAGTGCCACCTGTCATCAGTGCCATCTGTCCCCAGTGCCACGTATAAGTGCCATCTGTCATCAATGCCACCTGTCATCAGTGCCACATCAGTGCCATGTGTCAGTGCCACAAAGTGCCATCTGTCATCAGTGCCACATCAGTGCCACGTGTCATCAGTGCCACATAATGCCATCTGTCATTAGTGCCATATCAGTGTCACATATCAGTGCCATCTGTCATCAGTGCCACGTATCAGTGCCATTTGTCATCAGTGCCACCTGTCAGTGTCACGTGACATCTGTTATCAATGTCACGTGACATCTGTTATCAGTGTCACGTGTCATCAATGCCAGGTATCAGTGCCCTCTGTCATCGGTGCCACATATTCGTGCCATCTGTCATCAATGTCACATGTCATAAGTGCCACATATTAGTGCCATCTGTCATCAGTGCCACATCAATGCCCCGTATCAATGCCATGTCGGTGTCACGTGTCATTGTCTTGGTGCTCCAGGGCCTTCAAAAGTGTAATAGGTAGTCAACAAGTTTGATGTGTAATTTATGCTCCTAGAACACATGACGGTGCTCCCTTGATGTTGGGCCTCGCTGAGTGGCTAGGCTGTGGAAAAGTCACACACATGGGGTATCGTAATACTCAGGAGGAGTAGCAGAATTTATTTTGGGGGGCCTTTGTGGTATACACATGCCATGTGAGAGAAATAACCTATTACATTGACAATTTTGTGGAAAAAAATTAAAATAAAATAAAAAATATTAATTTTGCAAAGAATTGTGGGAAAAAATTACAACATCAAAAACCTCACCGTGCCTCTTACTAAATACCTTGGGATGTCTACTTTCAAAAAAGGGGTCATTTGGGGGGTATTTGTACTTTCCCGGCTTGCTCTGGTCGCAAGAAATTAGATAGGCCACCAGTACATCAGATGTGATCAATTTTGTATGATTGTGGACTCTAACTTTCACAAGGACCAAATAATATCCACTAATTTGGGTTATTTTTACCAAAGATATGTAACAGTATAAATTGTGGGCAAAATTTATGAAGAAAAAATCATAATTTGCTCAATTTTATCACAGAAACAAAGAAAAATGTGTTGTTTTTTTTCAAAATGTTCGGTCTTTTTTCATTTATAGCGCAAAAAATAAAACAGAGGTGATTAAATACCACCAAAATAAAGCTCTATTTGTGGGAAAAAAAGGACAAAAAATTCATTTGGGTACAGTTTTGCATGACTGAGTAATTGTCATTCAAAGTGTGAGAGGACCGAAAGCTGAAAATTGGTCTGGACAGGAGGGGAGGGGAGGGGGGGGGGGGGGTTAAGTGCCAAGTGGTCAAGTGGTTAAAAACTGCAATTTTTTCGGGAGCACTGATCTTAGTGACTCTTAAAGTGAAAAGAAAAAGTGAAATATTCCTTTAAATATTGTGCCTGGGGGGTGTCTATAGTATGCCTGTGAAGTGGCACGTGTTTCCCCTGTTTTGAACAGTCCCTGCACAAAATTACATTTCTAACGGAAACAAAGTCATTTAAAACTGCTTGCGGTTTTAATGTATTGTCTGGTCCCGGCAATATGGATGAAAATCATTGTGAAAAATGGCATGGGTACCCCCCTGCCCATTACCAGTCCCTTTGAGTCTTGTATGGATATTAAAGAGAACCCTGTACGCAAATTAAAAAAAGGAAAGGCGTGGGGCCCCCAGGCCCTATATACTCAGAACAACAGTATACAGGCGGTGCAAACAAGACAGGGACTGTAGGTTTGTTGTTAAGTAGAATCTGTTTGTAATTTTGAACTGGTAGATTTTTAAGGTGTAACTCCAGTCAAAAAATCTATTTTTAAGCTTTTTGGAAAACATACGGAAGGATTATCACCCCTGTAACATTTTTTTTGTACTGTCTGTGCACCTCTTCAGAAGATTTCATCTCACTTTCTGTCCCAATGACAATTTTTTTTTTGAAAATTTGGGGTTTTTAGTAAAACAAGGATTGTGATAAAGCATCAGTGGAGAGGAGACATGTTTTTCCCATATCAACTCTTACAGGAGAGAATTTCCCTTCCTAGGGGTAGATTTCAACTCACTTCCTCTTGTCTCCTTCCGTTTGCAAGTAGGAGACGTTTGTAAGTTGGATGTTTGACAGGGTGGGCCTGCCCTATATGCTCTGCAGAAATTTGGGCCAAAGGTGTTGATGTTGCCACAACACTGTAAGCCCTCAAAGTGACTCTTGGTGGTCGCTGAATTACCTGCTGTGAACTGTTATATCAAGAATTGTAATTACATGCCATTGTTGAACAGTGGTAGAAAAATTAGTCCTTTGGTGGTGGTGCTGGTGCCATAACATTGTAAGTCCTCACAGTTACTCTTGGTGGGCGCTGGAATGGGCCCTGCTATGAAATATTATATTAAGAATTGTAATTACATGCACCTGTTGAACAGGGGCACAAAAATTGGGCCTTGGGCACTGGTGCCACAACACTGCAACACCTCACAGAGAGCAGGAATGAGCCCTGCTGCAAAGTATTGGATCAAAAATTGTAATTACATGCCCCTGTTAAACAGGGGCTGGAAAACTGGGCCTTAGGCACTGGTGCTGGTGCCAGAACACTGCAACCACTCACAAATATTGTAGTTGAGCACAGCAACAAACCCTTCTGCAAAATATTGCATAAACAATTGTAATTACATGCCCCTGTTAAACAGGGGCTAAAAAATTGGGCCTTAGCCATCCTCCTCTCCCTCTGCGACGCAAGATAAGGTCCAATACCTTAGCCTTGTAATGTGGATCAGGAAGGGTTGCTAGCCAGTAATGATCCTTCTCCTTGATCCAATGAATACAAGGATCCTTCTGCAGGCTTTGCAGGATAAGGGAGGCCATGCAGCGTAGGTTAGCTGTGGCATTCGGGCCGGATTCCTCTGGGTCACTAAGGACGACATGATCTGCAGCCAGTAGTAGCATTTTGGAGGTGTGGTGGCGGAACAACCTCCAACACTACTGTACCTTGTCCTACATCGTTCCCAGCTGCCAGAAGAGTCATCCAATTCTCCGTGAAAGATAGGGCAAGGCAACCCTAGCTTTAGGCACACACTGTGCAGATAACACACACTGACTATAATTACTGCAACTGCCTGCCTGTGGTATATGATCAGAAGAACACTAGCAATTGGGGTAGCTTTAAGTGCACACTGTGCAGATAACACAGTACACCAATTGTAATTACTGCAGCTGCCTGTGGTATAGGATCAGCAGAACACCAGCAATTGGGGTAGCTTTAGGTGCACACTGTGCAGATGGCACAATACACTGACTGTAATTGCTACAGCTGCCTGCGGATAGGATCAGCAGAACACCAGCAATTGGGGTAGCTTTATGTGCACACTGTGCAGATGACACAATACACCGACTCTAATTACTGCAGCTGCCTGCCTGTGGTATAGGATCAGCAGAACACCAGCAATTGGGGTAGCTTTAAGTGCACACTGTGCAGATGACACAGTACATTGACTGTAATTACTGCAGCTGCCTGTGGTATAGGATTAGCAGAACACCAGCAAATGGGGTAGCTTTAACCACTTTCAGACCGGACTATTTTGCTGGTAAATGACCAGAGGTCTTTTTACAATTTGGCACTGCGCTGCTTTAACTGGTAATTGCGCGGTCATGCAATGTTATACCCAAACAAAATTTGCTTCCTTTTCTTCCCACAAATAGAGCTTTCTTTTGATGGTATTTGATTGCCTCTGCGATTTTTATTTTTTGCAATATAAACGTAAAAAGACCGCAAATTTTGAAAAAAAATGATATTTTCTACTTTTTGTTATTAGAAAAATCCAATAAACTCAATTTTAGTCATACATTTAGGCCAAAATGTATTCAGCCACATGTCTTTGGTAAAAAAAAAGTCAATAATTGTATATTTATTGGTTTGCGCAAAAGTTGTCACATCTACAAACTAAGGTACGTTTTCTGGAATTTACGCAGCTTTTAGTTTACGACTGCCTATCTCATTTCTTGAGGTGCTAAAATGGCAGGGCAGTACAAAACCCCCCCAAATGACCCCATTTTGGAAAGTAGACCCCCTAAGGAAATTGATAAGTGGCATGTTGAGCCCATTGAATATTTTATTTTTTTGCCTCAAGCGATTGAATAATGACAAAAAAATATATATATTTTTTTTTTTACACAAAGTTGTCACTAAATGATATATTGCTCACACATGCTATGGGCATATGTGAAATGACACCCCAAAATAAATTCTGCTGCTTCTCCTGAGTACGGGGATACCACATATGTGGGACTTTTTGGGAGCCTAGCCGCGTACGGGGCCCCGAAAACCAAGCACCGCCTTCAGGCTTTCTAAGGGCGTAAATTTTTAATTTCACTTCTCACTACCTATTACAGTTTTGAAGGCCATAAAATGCCAAGATGGCTCAAAACCCCCACAAATGACCCCATTTTAGAAAGTAGACACCCCAAGCTATTTGCTGAGAGGCATTTTGAGTCCATGGAATATTTTATATTTTGCCACAAGTTGCGGGAAAATTACAAACTTTAATTTTTTTTTATTTTTTTTTCACAAAGTTGTCACTTAATGATATATTGCTCACACATGCTATGGGCATATGTGAAATGACACCCCAAAATAAATTCTGCTGCTTCTCCTGAGTACGGGGATACCACATATGTGGGACTTTTTGGGAGTCTAGCTGCGTACGGGGCCCCGAAAACCAAGAACCGCCTTCAGGTTTTCTAAGGCGTAAATATTTGACTTCACTCCTCACTACCTATTACAGTTTTGAAGGCCATAAAATGCCAAGATGGCACAAAACCCCCACAAATGACCCCATTTTAGAAAGTAGACACCCCAAGCTATTTGCTGAGAGGCATGTTGAGTCCATGGAATATTTTATATTTTGCCACAAGTTGCGGGAAAATTACAAACTTTTTTTTTTTTTTTTCACAAAGTTGTCACTAAATGATATATTGCTCACGCATGCCATGGGCATATGTGAAATGACACCCCAAAATAAATTCTGCTGCTTCTCCTGAGTACGGGGATACCACATATGTGGGACTTTTTGGGAACCTAGCCGCGTACGGGGCCCCGAAAACCAAGCACTGCCTTCAGGCTTTCTAAGGGCGTTACAGTTTTGAAGGCCATAAAATGCCAAGATGGCACAAACCCCCCCCCAAATGACCCCATTTTGGAAAGTAGACACCCCTAAATTTAGGGGTACACTAGTGAGACTAGGTAATAAATGGCGGGTGCCCTGAAACTATAAAAAAATAACTAACCAACCAGCGTCACCTGTAACAGTTATATGGTGATCACTGGTGAAAGGGTTAACTAGGGGGCAATCAGGGGGCTTTATGCGGTAGTATATGGGGGTCCCTGGCGCTATAAAAAGCTGCGGCGAACCTAAATACCTACCTGCCTAATTAGCGTCACCTGTGACACTAATACAGCGATCAGAAAAACGATCGCTTATTAGGCTGGGTTCACACTGGAGCGATGCGGGAACGCCACGAATCCGCGGCGGGTTCCCGCATCACATGCCTCCCGGCAGCAGTTCACACTGCCCTATGCGAACTGCTGGGAGTGTCAGTGAAATGTTAATGACACCCCCAGATCAGTTCGCATATCGCAGTGCGATCTGCAAACTCGGATCGCATGGTGTGAACACCCATGCGATCCGATTCTGCTGCGGACCAAAAAAAGGGTCCCGTGAGAGTTTGCGGCGGGTGCGACACGAATTCAGCCACACTATCTGTATGGCTGAACTCGAATCGCACAGAGATCGGATGTGATTTGCACTGCAGTGCGGTGCGAATCACATCCGTTCTCATAAACCGCTGCAATGTGAACCCAGCCTTAGTGACACTGGCGACGGGGGGTGATCACGGGGTTAAACCTTTATTGGGGGGGTTAGGGGGGTACCTTAGAACTAAAGGGGGCTAACCCTAACTGCCCTAACAGTTATTACAGTCACAAATGACACCCGCCGGGTGATCAGGGGGTTAAACCTTTATTAGGTAATAAATGGCGGGTGCCCTGAAACTATAAAAAAATAACTAACCAACCAGCGTCACCTGTAACAGTTATATGGTGATCACTGGTGAAAGGGTTAACTAGGGGGTAATCAGGGGGCTTTATGCGGTAGTATATGGGGGTCCCTGGCGCTATAAAAAGCTGCGGCGAACCTAAATACCTACCTGCCTAACTAGCGTCACCTGTGACACTAATACAGCGATCAGAAAAACGATCGCTTATTAGGCTGGGTTCACACTGGAGCGATGCGGGAACGCCACGAATCCGCGGCGGGTTCCCGCATCGCATGCCTCCCGGCGGCAGTTCACACTGCCCTATGCGAACTGCTGGGAGTGTCAGTGAAATGTTAATGACACCCCCAGATCAGTTCGCATATAGCAGTGCGATCTGCAAACTCGGATCGCATGGTGTGAACACCCATGCGATCCGATTCTGCTGCGGGCCAAAAAAAGGGTCCCGTGCGAATTTGCGGCGGGTGCGGCGGGTGCGATGCGAATTCAGCCATACTATCTGTATGGCTGAACTCGAATCGCACAGAGATCGGATGTGATTTGCACTGCAGTGCGGTGCGAATCACATTCGTTCTCATAAACCGCTGCAATGTGAACCCAGCCTTAGTGACACTGGCGACGGGGGGTGATCACGGGGTTAAACCTTTATTGGGGGGGGTTAGGGGGGTACATTAGAACTAAAGGGGGCTAACCCTAACTGCCCTAACAGTTATTACAGTCACAAATGACACCAATGCAAAAAAAAAAAAAATGACATTGGTGTCACTGTGACTGGGGGGCAGGGGTAATTGGGGGGGTGATCGGGGGGGTGTGAGTGTGCCTGGCATGTTCTACTGTGTAGTGTCGTGTTGGTGCAACTCACCGATCCTCTCTCCTCGGTGTCGGAATGAAAAATACCGACACGGAGGAGAGATTACATCACTTCCTCTCCTGTGTTTACATTACAGGAGAGGAAGTGATGTGACGAAGGATTTCTATTCGTCGGGAGCGATCGCGAGGGGGTGGCCATGAATGAATGGCCGCCCCCTCATCCCGGATCGCTCCCGAACGAATACCGACCGCCGCAGGCACCGGGCGGGGGCCCGATCGGGCCCCCGACCCGTGGGAAGGCAAGGACGTACATGTAAGCCCTTATGCCTGCCAGTGCCATTCTGTCGACGTACATCGTCGTGCGGCGGTCGGGAAGTGGTTAAGTGCACACTGTGCAGATGACACAGTACACCGACTGTAATTACTGCAGCTGCCTGCGGTATAGGATCAGCAGAACACCACCAATTATGGTAGCTTTATGTGCACACTGTGCAGATGACACAATACACCGACTCTAATTACTGCAGCTGCCTGCCTGTGGTATAGGGTCAGCAGGACACCAGCAGTTGGGGTAGCTTTATGTGCACACTGTGCAGATGAAACAATACCCCGACTTTAATTACTGCAGCTGCCTGCCTGTGGTATAGGATCAGAAGAACACCAGCAATTGGGGTAGCTTTAAGTGCACACTGTGCAGATGACAAAGTACACTGACTGTAATTACTGCAGCTGCCTGCGGTATAGGATCAGCAGAACACCAGCAATTGGGGTAACTTTAGGTGCACACTGTGCAGATGACACAATACACTGACTGTAATTGCTACAGCTGCCTGCGGATAGGATCAGCAGAACACCAGCAATTGGGGTAGCTTTATGTGCACACTGTGCAGATGACACAATACACCGACTTTAATTACTCCAGCTGCCTGCCTGTGGTATAGGATCAGAAGAACACCAGCAATTGGTGTAGCTTTAAGTGCACACTGTGTAGATGACACAATACACCGACTGTAATTGCTACAGCTGCCTGTTGATAGGATCAGCAGAACACCAGAAATTGAGGTGACTTTAGGTGTACACTGTGCAGAAGGCACAATACACTGACTGTAATTGCTACAGCTGCCTGCGGATAGGATCAGCAGAACACCAGCAATTGGGGTAGCTTTAGGTGTACACTGTGCATATTGCACAAAACACTGACTGTAATTGCTACAGCTGCCTGCGGATAGGATCAGCAGAATACCAGCAATTTGGTTAGCTTTAGGTATACACTGTGCAGATGGTGATACACTGACTGTATTTGCAACAGCTTCAAATGAAATTAAATCACACTGTCTTTCTGTCTATCTCTCTTCGCTGCCGCAACACACTACACAAGGCTGCCGCACAAGTGGCCTTATATAGTGTGGTGCATGTACTAAACCCCCTGAGCCATAATTGGCCAAAGCCATCCCTACTCCAGAGCTTAGTGAATGTGGTAAATCTTTACTTTGCAAAGAATACCTAATCACATGCAAGGAAATTAAAAAACAGCATTTTTGCTTGCACATGATTGGATGATAGAAGTTAGCAGCACTTTTGCTCATTTACCAAGTTCTGGAGCAACTGCACTTGCCGAGTGCAAAGTAAACAGTCTAGAGTTGTATAGCAGAGGCTGATCTTGATGGCCATCAGTTTTTTTCAACCGTACAGACCATATCACACTATATAGTGGCCTATAACAGTGGTTCCCAAACTCAGCCCTCAAGTACCCCCAATGGGCCATGTTTTCAGTTTTTTCCTTTCTTTGCACAGCTGCTTTAAATCAATATCAATGACATGGTATTGATAAGAGCTATTTTTTCTAAGAGAAGTTCCCAAAACATGGCACATTGCGGGGTACTTGAGGACTGAGGTTGAGAACCACTGGCCGATAAGACTCTCACAGTGCTGTTCCAAAGGCCATGCGAAGGGATGTTAGCTTACGATGTCTTCTTTTTTGCTTTAAAATTTCCCACAGAACTGTTCAGTTCTCACTAGCTTTCTGAAATTTGAAAAAAGTAATTCTGTATTAAATCCATGTTACTTAGTATGTTCAGCATCACTAGGCTACTTTGATAAATAATATTACATTTTTTTAGATAATTTTTTTAACATACACATTCCTTAATCACTTGCCCCCCGCCCATTGTCAAATGGCGGCGGCAAAGTGGTTTCAAAATCCTGACTAGATGTCGTAGACCATCCTCAGGATTTTGAGCCGCTGCGTGCCCCCGGGGGCGCACATCGCAGCGATTGTTGTTGCGGGGTGAACGGCTTTTCCTCACTCGCATCTGTCAGACGTGAGTAGAGGAGAGCTGATCAGCTTCTCCTCTGACAGGGGGGGTCTGTGCTGATCGATTATCAGCACAGCCCCCCCCCGAGGATGCCCACACTGGACCACCAGGGATGCCACATGACCACCAGGGATGCCCAGCACCAGGTATGCCACCATAGACCACCAGGGATGCCAGTCAGTGCCCACAATGGATGCCAATCAGTGTGCACACCATATCATTAACAGTCCATTCACACAGGGGCAACACGACTTCCAGCACGACTTTGTGAGGCAACTTGGACATGACTTGAGTGGGAATCACAGCGCGACTTAGGGCGACTTACAACACGACTTGGGGTGACTTACAACACGGCTTTAAGTCGCCCCCCAGGCCAGGCGACATTAATTTTTAAAAAAAAGTCATGGGTTCCCCTCCAAGAGCATACCAGGCCCTTCAGGTCTGGCATGGACATTAAGGGGAACCCCGTGCCAAAAAAATGGCATGGGGGACCTCCTCAAAATCCATACCAGTCCCTTCTACCTTTCTTCATCCTTCGGTTTCTTCCTCCATCTTCTTCTTCCTCCGATCGTCTTCTTCTTGCTCCGGTGTGATTAAGAAAGGAAGAAGGAAGAAGACCAGAAGAAAGAAGATAAAAGAAGACTTTAATAAAGGAATTGTCAAAAACTGTCTCTTGTCATTTTTAACACTCTTGTCACTTTTTTAGTGAAATGGTAGGAGTACATTTGTACCCCCTAACCATTTCACACAGGGGGAGAGGCTTGGATCTGGGGGTCCCCTTGATAAAGGGGGCTTCCAGATTCCGATAAGCCCCCCACCCGCAGACCTCCACAGCCACCGGCCAGGGTTGTGGGGATGAGGCTCTTGTCCTCATCAACATGGGGACGAGGTGCTTTGGGGGGACCACAAAGCATCCTCCCAATGTTGAGGGCATGTGGCTTGGTATGGTTCAGGAGGGGGCGCTCTCTCGCCCCCCCTCTTTTCCTGCAGCCTGTTAGGTTGCATGCTCGGATAAGGGTCTGGTATGGATTTTGAGGGGGACATGGGGTTCCCCTTAATATCCATACCAGACCTGAAGGGCCTGGAATGGAATTTCCGAGGACCCCCACGCATTTTTTTTCTTCATTTTTTTTTTCTTGATGCTAACATGACCTGTGTGCAAATAGCCTTAAAAAAAAAACCCATAGAAGTGAACCAGCGCACAAAAAAAGTCAAGTTGAGAGGTGCACCTGTTCAACTTATGCAAATTAATCTGCGTGGCTTGACATTTACTAAGATTTTGCCGGTGCAGTGAACCAGAGCACTTGAATGGGCGCAAATGCCGCTTGTGCATACGCAGTGTATAAATTGTCCTAGCACAGTTTCAATTGTATTTGCAGGCGCAGCAAGCTTTCTCAGAGAAAGTTACTTTTCTGTTCTATTTTTGGCATATTTGTTACTTGGACAGTTATATCTATACTTCCTCACATCACCCCACATCACCCCCATAATACTGGCACTTCCAGCTTCTTTTAATTTTGAGTTGAAGATGCCATGCGCCAGGTCTATAGCGGTGCACAGATCATGGCCACCTGTACACCGGCATGCTAATAGTAACTGGGGAATTGTGCTGTGTTACAGGCGCAAATGCTTTGTGGATATGAAAACGGTTGTTGCATGTCGGCATGCGCCGCAACTCATGGTGCAAACCTTTTGTAAATCAGCCCCAATGGATATTCGGGGTCCTGCAGTGACTCACACTAAGGGATTCTTATAGATGGAATAATCTAGAGATCCTCTATGCAACCTTGTATCCTGATAAACGGTTCTAATTGCAATAAAATGTATACATTTCCTCTGTGCAGATGAGCAATGATAAAAATCCTCCCAGGTTGGTGCATATATGATATGGAGAAAGAAAAGGGGGTTACAAATGGTTTTAATAAAATACTTTAGTTTTTACATATTACACTGAGGCCGCATACACACGGGCGGATTGTCTGCCCAACTTAGTCCGCTGAACCGTGTTTCAGCGGACAATCCGCTCGTGTGTGGGCTTCAGCGGATTTTTTCAGCGGACAGTCTGACGGACTAAGTCTTTCGGAATTTCCGTAATTTTGTCCGTCCAAACTTGGTTTTGTCCGTCCAAACTTGGTTTCAGCGGACAGTCCGCTCGTGTGTAGGCAAGTTGGACGGACTAAGTATGGCGCATGCTCAGAAAGGATTTACACGGCCGAAGGTTGCATTGCAGTGTATTGGACGTCGTTTTTCTAGTCCCGTCGTACGTGCTGTACACGTCATCGCGCAAGCTTTCAGCGGACTGTCTGTTCATCGTGTGTGGTCAAGTCCGTTCATTCAAATGTTGGACGGACTGTCTGTCGGATTGTCTGACGAACTTAGTTGGGCAGACAATCCGCCCGTGTGTACGCGGCCTAACTGTGGTACGTGCATTAAAAACAATGTTAAAAGCTATTCCCCAGGAGCGGAGAGCTCGCACACAGACATCACTTCCGGTGCCTGTCTGTTCCGATGCATAGTGTCACTATCACATGACTTCATCAGGGAATGTAGACTGGCACTAGATGTGTCCTTAAAGAGGCTTAGTATTAGATTTGGCAAGCAGACGTTTTCTTGTGGTCCAATGCTTAAACAATGGTGCAAAGGCCATTTTATAGTGGATACTCATAACAGCCTAGTGCCACGGCCATTTTCTTGTATTACACCATCCAAAACCGTAGTGACGGCCACTTTCTAAATGATCTTAAGGCAAATCAGTGAGTTAAAGGTGACGGATAATATATAGTTCAAAACCAAGATTTGGGTCAAGACAGTATAAGATGAAGCTAGTGGTCAACAAACGCAAACCACTGGGATATTATAAATGCCTATACCAAATACCCACAAATTGGATGTTAAAATGGTGCCTCTAGGGATATGAGAAGTAATGGAGAGCAAACAAAGGAGTTATGGGGACACTGGAAATTATGTCAGCAACATAATACATATAATAAATGAATCAGCCATATATTACAGAGAAAGCTATATATTATACTATAGTAAAACAAGGGGTTAATAACAAGGTAGGCGGATAAGGCTATGGGAGTGATAACTCTGATACATTATAAATCATTGATAAAGCAGACAATTACCTGGTGTAAAGAGAGATAAGTAAAAAAAAAAGCCAATGGTGGCATTGCAAAATAGACATCTAGATAATGCGAGGATACTCCCCAGAATCTCAAATGGGTGGGAACTTTATTATGACATATAGCGAAATGTTTGGAATAATTGGGGTTATTTACGAAAAGCAAATCCACTTTGCACTGCAAGTGCACTTGAAAGTGCAGTCACTCTAAATCTAAGGGGTAGATCGGAAATGAGGGGAAACTCTGCTGATTTTACCATCCAATCATGTGCAAGCTAAAATGCTGTTTTTTATTTTCCTTGCATGTCCCCCTCGGATCTACAGCGACTTTACTTCCAAGTGCACTTTCGGTGCACTTTCAAGTGCACTTCCAGTGCAAAGTGGATTTTTCTTCAGTAAATAACCCTCTATGTTTATTAAATCCTTTCAGGATATTCTGTACATGTTCTTTGATGTGTACTTTAGGAGATCATTTGGTGTGTCCAATGTATTGTAGCCCACAACTTCATTCCCAGGCATAAACTGCCCTCTCTGTATTACAACCTATGAAATCTTTCACTTCATAGGTATTCCCTGTACTGGTGGATGTAAAATTGAGTTTCTTTTCGTTCGGGCATTTCATTTTTGTGCATGCAATCCTCTTAACAGTGGATCTAGTATACTTTTAACAATCTTGTCGTGTATCATGGGAGCTCTTTTCTATATTAATTTAGGGTTACCAAGTAGAATCCCTTGAAGATGTCTGTCTGTTAAAAGCACCCTTCCCATGTTGAGGGCATGTGGCCTGGTACGGCTCAGGAGGGGGGGCTCTCTCTCATCCCCCCTCTTTTCCTGTGGCCTGCCAGGTTGCGTGCTCAGATAAGGGTCTGGTATGGATTTTGGGGGATCCCACACCATTTATTTTTAATTTGGCACAGGGTTCCCCTTAATTTCCATATCAGACCCGAAGGGCCTGGTATGGATTTTAGGGGGACCTCCATGCAATTTTTTTTTAATCTTGATTTGGGGTTCCCCAAAGGGCCTGGTAATGGACTAGGGGGATCCCATGCTCTTTTTTTCAATGATTTTTATCTATATTGCCGAGACCCTACAATTCATTACAGCCACAATCAGTTTTAAATGACAATTTTTCCTTTAGTAATGTCATTTTGCTATGGTACTGTTATAAACACGGTAAAAATGGAAACAGAGGCAGAATCAGTTGGTATATTTCCTTGAAAGACTTAACAACAACAACAACATAAACATCAGGCTAAATTGGGATATTAGCAAGAAGACCATATCTTTTCTGGATTTAGAAATGACACAAGAAGATTGTAAGCTAATATCAAACACATTTTAAAAATGTGGATAAGAACAGCTCCCATTGGAGATTTGCCACCATAGAAATTGGCTTTACAATATTCTTAAAGGCCAACTGATGTGCCTTAGATGAAATGGCAGATCTGTGGCTGTAGGAAATACATTTGCATAATTCCCCCCCATTAGCACAGTTAGTTCTGACAGGGAAATCCCTTTCACTGAACAATTGTATTCTGCCGACAAACAGTGAGTATCACTAGCAACCGCCAGCGATAATCATAGGAGAATCCAGTAGGCTGGTTGTACTCAATTTAATTGATCAACTTGGTACATTCAGTCTTTTTATTAATGGTTTAAGGGCCTGTTTACACTAGTGCGCTGCACGAGATCACATGTGATTCACACCGCACTGCAGTGCAAATCACATGCGATGTCCGTACAATGCAATTTCAGCCATACAGATAGTATGGGTGAAATCACATTGCATTCGGACTAAACTCACACAGGACCCTATTTTTGGTCCGCACCAGAATCGGATCATATGGGTGTTCACTCCTATGCGATCCAATTCATGTCCGAACTGACAGTTCACAGTGCAATATGCAAGCTGAAATGGGGGTGGCATTAATGTTTTGACACTCCCCAGCAGTACGCATATGGCAGTGTGAACTGCCGTGCAAGTCGGGTGCGATGTGGGATTTTCAGGGTTCCCATGTTGCACTAGTGTGAACCCAGCCTTAATCTCAGCCAGTTCCTGATGAACTGGTCGAGATTTAAACTATCTATGGCTGATCTTAGCTCTTAGGAAGCCCATACATTGATCACTTTTTTCATTCAACTGTTGAATGAAAAAAAACATGTTCAAATTCCCTTGTCTACACATCCCAGATGGATGGGGGAATCTTCCCATTGTGGACCTGTGGCAGAACTATCAGGGTTATAGTCCTGTCCCAGCTATTGACAGTACTGGTCTCTGTCTCCATGGCAGCAGCACATTAGGACCCAATGCTGATTACTTTATTGGGCTGATGGGCTCTTGCACAGGAGGGCCAGCACAATTGGTTGTTAGAAATGGGCTCGGGTGTGTTTGAAATCCCACATGCCCGAACCTGCCAGGAACCCGGCGCTTCACACCGATAATCACAGGCAGGGAGACATTTCCAGGTTCACAGCTGCACAGATCAGGAAATGCCTCACTGTCTGTGATTAGCAGTGTGCAGTGTCAGCTTCCTGGTGGGAGCAGACATGTGGGATTTCAAACACCCCCAAACCAATCTCTAATGGTTGTAGACAGTTGAGCTCCTTGCAGGTTGCTTAGCAGCAGTGGAGCCTTCTCTAAGCCCTTGTACACACGGTCGGAGATTCCGACGGAATGTGTCCCATCGGACCGTTTTGTCGGATAATCCGACTGTGTGTGGTATGCATCGGACTGTTTCCGTCGGAATATACGTCGGACCCAATTTTCCAACTTGCTGGAAATATTTTCCGACAAACTGGTCCGATCGGACATACTCCGATCATGTGTAGCCTACTCCGACGGACAAGGTGCCACGCATGCTCACATTCAAATTCCGACACGGAAGCGCTCGTTCAGGTAAAACTACTGCTCGTAAGCGATATAGCACATTCGTCACGCTGCAATGTTAAAAATTCATTCATGAAGCGCATTCTCTTGTTCTTTACAATGCTGCAAGAACGAACTTCTTTTGATGCTCATAGTCACACACACTTCTCCCGAACGGATTTCATTACTCTTTTTTCACCATTTCAGCAATACAATTTTATTTTGCGTCACATCTACACAATTTTAGATTTTGTTAAGGCCTCATGCACACGAGACGCAGTTAAACGCGCGTTCAGATGCAGTTGGACAGTTTTTTCAACTGCACCTGAACTCATTCAATGTTATCCTATGTGTCCATGCACACAGTCTCGTTTTTTTCCGTTTATATGCAGTTGCGTTTAATCTCGTTTTTCCAGAAGCAAAAAAATGCGTTCAGAAACAAAAATTTCTGCGTTTCAGACGCAAAACGCGGCTAAACGCGGCTAAACACGGCACCCGCGTTTAGCCGCGTTTGCGTTTATATGCGTTTTTAAAGGTGACCTTTTTTTTTACATTAAAAATCTCAAAAATGATTGCAAATGATGAAAAACCATTAGAAAAATATTTTAAACAATTGCAATTGCAAGTGGACAATCCACAACTTGTGGCAAGTGACGTGGCAAGTGGACAATCCACAACTTGTGGCAAGTGACATGGCAGGTGGCAAGTGATGTGGCAAGTGGACAATCCACAACTTGTGGCAAGTGACGTGGCAGGTGAAGTGGCAAGTGACGTGGAAAGTGGACAATCCACAACTTGTGGCAGGTGACGTGGCAAGTGACCTGGCAGGTGACGCGGCAAGTGACTTGGCAGGTGACGTGGCAAGTGGAAAATCAACAACTTGTGGCAGGTGACTGGCATGTGACGTGGCAAGTGGACAATCCATAACTTGTGGCAGGTGACGTGGCAAGTGACGTGGCAAGTGGACAATCCACTTGTGGCAGGGGACGTGGCAAGTGACGTGGCAAGTGGACAATCCACTTGTGGCAGGTGATGTGGCAAGTGACGTGGCGAGTGGACAATCCACAACTTGTGTCAGGTGACGTGGCAAGTGGACAATCCACAACTTGTGGCAGGTGATGGGGCAAGTGATGTGGCAAGTGGACAATTCACTTGTGGCAGGGGATGTGGCAAGTGACGTGGCAAGTGGACAATCCACAACTTGTGTCAGGTGACGTGGCAAGTGGACAATCCACAACTTGTGGCAGGTGATGTGACAAGTGATGTGGCAAGTGGACAATCCACTTGTGGCAGGTGACGTGGCAGGGGACGTGGCAAGGGACGTGGCAAGTGGACAATCCACAACTTGTGGCAGGTGATGTGGCTGGTGACGTGGCAAGTGGACAATCCACATCTTGTGGCAGGTGACGTGGCAGGTGACGTGGAAAGTGGTGTGGCAAGTGGACAATCCACAACTTGTGGCAGGTGATGTGGCTGGTGACGTGGTAAGTGGACAATCCACAACTTGTGGCAGATGGCATGGCAGGTGACGTGGAAAGTGGACAATCCACATCTTGTGGCAAGTGACGTGGCAGGTGATGTGGCAAGTGACGTGGCAAGTGGACAATCCACAACTTGTGGCAGGTGACGTGGCAGGTGATGTGGCAAGTGATGTGGCAGGTGATGTGACAAGTGGACAATCCACATCTTGTGGCAAGTGACTTGGCAGCTGACGTGGCAAGTGACGTGGCAGGTGACGTGGCAAGTGACATGGCAAGTGGACAATCCACATCTCGTGGCAAGTGAAGTGGCAGGTGATGTGGCAAGTCACGTGGCAAGTGGACAATCCACAACTTGTGGCAGGTGATGTGGCTGGTGACGTGGCAAGTGGACAATCCACAGCTGGTGGCAGGTGGCATGGCAGATGACGTGGAAAGTGGACAATCCACATCTCGTGGCAAGTGACGTGGCAGGTGATGTGGCAAGTGACGTGGCAAGTGGACAATCCATAATTTGTGGCAGGTGACGTGGCAGGTGATGTGGCAAGTGGACAATCCCCAACTTGTGGCAAGTGACGTGGCAAGTGGACAATCCACAACTTGTGGCAGGTGCCGTGGCAAGTGACACGGCAAATGCAAGTGTACAACTGCTCTCTATGCTGCTGCTGCTCACTCTGATCAAAATAGCAGAAATAGTTAAAAAAAATGCTTTGAGAGCTTGGGGAGGGTCTACATGATGTTATCTTTATAAACGCGTTTAAACGCAAACGCGTCTAAACGCGTCTAAACGCGGCATGCAAACGCGGCAAAACGCGCGTTTCTAAACGCGCGTTTCAGCTTTTTTTTAACAGAGGTTTCATCTGCGTCTCGTGTGCATGAGGCCTTATTCTTTTTTGGATGTTTTTTTTTTTTTTTTAACCACTTAAGGACCAGGCCTCTTTTTCAGACTTGGTGTTTTCATGTTTAAAACAGTTTTTTTTGCTAGAAAATTACTTAGAACCCCCAAACATTTTATATTGTTTTTTTTCTAACACCCTATAGAATAAAATGGCGGTCATTGAAATACTTTTTTTTACACCGTATTTGCGCAGCGGTCTTACAAGCGCACTTTTTTTGGAATAAATTCACTTTTTTGAATAAAAAAATAAGACAACAGTAAAATTAGCCCAATTTTTTTTATATTGTGAAAGATAATGGTACGCCAAGTAAATTGATACACAACATGTCACGCTTCAAAATTGCACCCGCTCGTGGAATGGCGTCAAACTTTTAGCCTCAAAAATCTCCATAAGCGACATTTAAAAAATTCTGCAGGTTGCATTTTTTGCGTTACAGAGGAGTTCTAGGGCTAGAATTATTGCTCTCGCTCTACCGATCGCGGCGATACCTCACATGTGTGGTTTGACCACCATTTTCACATGCGGGCGCATACGTGAGTAGCTTCAGTGCGCAAGCTCGTCGTGACGGGGTGTTTTTAAAAAAAAATTTTTTTCTTATTTATTTTAATTGATTTTATTTATTTTTACACTGTTTTTAAAAAAAAAAAATTGATCACTTTTATTCCTATTACAAGGAATGTAAACATCCCTTGTAATAGAAAAAAGCATGACAGGTCCACTTAAATATGAGATCTGGGGTCAAAAAGTCCTCAGATCTCATATTTGGGCTAAAATGCAACAAAAAAAAAAAGAAAATCTGACATTTAAAAAAAATATACCTTTAAGAGGTATGGGCGGAAGTGACGTTTTGACGTCGCTTCCGCCCTCCTATGGTATAGAGACGAGTGGGGGCCATCTTAGCCTCACTTGTCTCTATGCCCAGCTAGGAAGAGGACCCGATCGCCTCCGCCGCTACCGACGGCTCCGGTAAGCGGCGGAAGGTGCGGGAGGGCGGCGGGAGGGGGGGTGTCACCTCTCCCGCCGCCGATAGCGGTGATCTCGCGGCGAATCCGCTGCGGAGACCACCATTATCGTACAGCCAACCGCCGCCTGAAGAGATGGATATCTCGGTTGTGGCAGCAGCTGCTGCCGTTACCGAGATATCCCTCTTCAAAAATAGGACGTACATCGTCGTGCGGCGGTCGGCAAGTGGTTAAATTCCTAAAAATCTCCTTTAACCACTTCAATACAGGGCACTTAAACACCTTCCTGCCCAGACCAATTTTGAGCTTTCAGCGCTGTCGCACTTTGAATGACAATTGCGCGGTCATGCTACACTGTACCCAAATGAAATTTTTATCATTTTTTTCCCACAAATAGAGCTTTCTTTTGGTGGTATTTGATCACCTCTATGTTTTTTATTTTTTGCGCTACAAATAAAAAAATACCGAAAATTTAGAAAAAAAAATATGTTTTTTTTTTGTTTCAGTTTCAAAACTTTGTAAATAAGTACGTTTTCTCCTTCAGTGATGGGCACTGATGGGGCTACACTGATGGGCACTGATAAGGCGGCACTGATGGGCACCAATGAAGTGGCACTGATGAGGTGGCATTGATGGACACTGATAGGCGGCACTGATAGGCGGCACGGATGGGCGACACGGATGGGCGACACGGATGGGCGACACGGATGGGCGACGTGGATGGACACTGATAGGTGGCACAAATTGGCACTGATAGCTGGCACGGATTGGCATGGATGGGCGGCAGAGCTGGGCATGGATAGGCGGCACAGATGGGCATGGATAGGCGGCACAGATGGGCATGGGTGGGCACTGATAGGCGGCACAGGTGGGCACTCATAGGCAGCACAGGTGGGCACTCATAGGCGGCACAGGTGGGCACTCATAGGCGGCATTGGTGTTATACTGTACTAATGGATGCTAATCAGTGCCAAACAATAATGCATGCCAATCAGTGATGCCCATTGTGGGCACTAATTGGCATCCATTATGGGCACTGATTGGCATCCATTGTGCTGACCATTGGCATCCCTGGTGGTCTAGGGAGGATTACCTTTTCCCTGGTGGTCTGGTGGCATCCCTGGTGGTCCAGTGTGGGCATCCTCGGGGGGGCTGTGCTGATAATCGATCAGCACAGACCCCCCCCTGTCAGAGGAGCAGCCGATCGGCTCTCCTCTACTCGCGTCTGACAGACGCGAGTGAGGAAAAGCCGATCACCGGCTCTTCCCATTTACACTGTGATCAGCCGTGATTGGACACGGCTGATCACGTGGTAAAGAGTCTCCGTCGGAGACTCTTTACCGAGATCGTAGTTGCCGGGTGTCAGACTGACACCCCGCAACATCGATCGCCACGATGCGCGCCCCCGGGGGAGCACAGAGGCTCATAATCCTGAGGACGTCATATGACGTCCGGTCAGGATTATCAAACCACTTTGCCGCCATCTTTTTGTAATAGGGCGGGCGGCAAGTGGTTAAAGACAGTTTGCTAATTTCTCCTTTTTTTGGGGTGTTTTTGTGTGTAAACTTACCACAACAACATTATTGTATTTTAGATTTTTTGTTTTTCTTTTTTAATCTACAGGAGGTTGTTTATTGTTGGTACCCCTTGTTATTCATTTCACTTTTTTTTTTTAAATGTACCTGCCTGCTCACAAATAAACTGTACTTTTTGAAGGAAAACACATACACAATTCGAGCATAGACCTCTGGCACTCATTGCAAGCATGCATTCGAGCATAGACCTCTTGCAATCATTGCAAGCACGCATTCGAGCATAGTCCTCTTGCGATCATCGCAAGCACGCATTTGAGCATAGACCTCTTGCACTCATTACAAGCACGCACTCGAGCATAGACCTCTTGCAATCATGGCAAGCACGCATTCGAGCATAGACCTCTTGCAATCGTTGCAAGCAGATGTCCAGGCACAACTTATGGCGATCATTGTTGGCAGGCACTTCTGGCTACTCGATAGATTGCTTTGGGGAAAGCCTGGATACCTTCCTAAAGGTACGTTGTATTACGGGGTACTTATATTTATAGGTATAGTTGATCCAGGGAAAAAATCCGATTGCCTCTCGAGGGGTCAGGAAGGAATTTTTTCCCCTGCTGTAGCAAATTGGGCTATGCTCTGTTGGGGGTTTTTTTTTGCCTTCCTCTGGATCAGCTGTGGGCGTAGAATTGGGTGTGTCAGGTTGTGTGATACCTTATTTATTTTGATTTGTGGTGGGACTGGATGGACTTCTGTCTTTCCGGCCTGGCTACCCATGTGACCTACCATAATTCCTTGCAATCGTTGCAAGCACGAGTCCTGGCATAACTCCTCGCATTAGTTGCAGGCACGCATCCTAGCATAACATCTTGCAATCATAGCAAGCACGCATCCTGGGTAACATCTTGCAATCATCGCAAGCACGCGTCCAAACATACATTCAAGCACAACTCCTGCAGTCTTCGCAGTGCACATGCGGTAACACGAATGGCTCACAGTCACTACGTACACATCTCCAGTGACAAACTCCCGGGCAATTGTCGCAAGCACACGTTTAACACACTTTTGGTCATGCCAAGGCTCGCGACTTAGCATAACTTCTTGCAATCATTCGTTGGCAAGCACGTTCTCAGTGGCACACGAACTGGCTACACGTCATTTTCAGCAGCACTTAATTGGCCACTCGTCTCCTGTGGCTTTTCTTACAAACCACTCACTGTTGTCTGCCTACCCGTCTCTTCCTTAGGACAGTTGAGTTCAACTTCCGTCCCGCACCAGGATCATGTTGACACACGCAACTGGCTTCTTCCTGTAGCACGCCCAGGCTATTTCTAGCCAGCGTTCAGCATTTCTTATCCTTACAGTGCACGGAGAGCCATCTGTCATTCGGCCCATACAGCAAGATCCCCACTACGAGGCATCCAGAGGCATCAGCCCATAGCCAACGGCAAACGCTCGCCCATCACAACTACCATCTTTAGGGGCATATAATATCCTCGCATATTCCCCAGTCTAGTCATCCAAAAGACACCTACAGTCCCTACACGGCATGTCGAGTTTCGCTATGCGCATCATCCCTCAGGGTCGCGCCTTTGTGTCACGCCTATTGGTCTTACTGTCCCTCTCACAGGATCCAGAGCAAGTCCTCAGCCTGGATCCCGCGGCAATAGCAGTCCTTGCTATGCGGGAGGAATTCCTATCGTCTGGGAATGGCGTCTCCCTGTTCATTCCCTCCGTGTCTTCCCTTTCTCCCCAGGTGATGACCGACGCAGCGGCCTCCACGGGCTTGCGGCTGTTTTTGGCCACCTCTGGCTCGCAGCTCCCTGGCCTCCCCAGTTACTGGCAATTCCTGGCTGCGCCAAGGCGTCCTCTCTGTTGATTATGTCCTTCCTACGTCGACTGGTCCAGCTCTTGTTGTTGTTTCAGTTCAACATCCGTTGTTCCTTTATCCCCGGTAAATTCAATCAGGCAGCGGACGCCCTCTCCCGCTTTAACCTTGTCTTGTTTTCCGATCAGGTACCCGGAGCCGGTCCAACATCAGCAGCTATCCCGGACTGGTCTCAACTGACCCTGGATTAGCCCCTCACCTCCTAGCGGCTACCCAACTCATTGATCACTCCCTTTTCCCGCAATACCCTCAAGGCCTATCAATCAGCCTGGAGGGCCTTTAACCGCTTCATCACGTATCACAGCACAGAGACGTCCCGTGTCAAGCGAGTCATAGCCTTCTTTTCCTACTGCCACTCGCAGTTGGCGTTGTCCTTTAATACGATCCAGCTATACCTGACCGGTGTATAACATTTCACCTCCCTCCAGGACCCTACCGTACCCTCCTTATTGTTACCACGCCGTTCAGGCTGTTATGCGCGGTATCCAGAAGCGCCAGCCGATGGCCGGCACCAAACGACTGCCTATCACAGGAGACGTTTTAGAAATATGTCAGATATCCTGGCCACTTCACCTTTTCGGTCTCCACATTAGTGTCATTTACAAGCAGCCATACACCCGGCCTTCTACGGCTTCTTACGGCCAAGCGAGTTTACTTGTAGTAGCCTCACAGCACGCATGCTGTGCAAGCACCACCTGGTCCGATACAAAGACCATTTCGTCTTACACTTAGCAGTCTCCAAGACACAGCAGCTTGGCTCGGGTACGGACATACACTTCTATAAGTCCAACAACCGCTGGTACCCGGTCGCCTTTCTCACCCGCTTGTTGACCCTTTTGGCTGATCAACCAGGAACTAGTCCGCTTCTGCCATTTCACACTAAGCCTCTGAACGCTGCCCGCTTTATGGAACATCTCAGGATACTCCTGGGTATCCTTCACCTCTATCCTACTCACTACTCCGGACATTCATTCCGTATCGGAGCAGCTTCAACAGCATCCCGCCAAGGGGTCCAGGACCACATTATCAAGAAGTTGGGCAGATGGAGGTCCACCTGTTTCGCCCGCTACATACCCAATCCGCTAGTGGAGATGGCCCAGGCCTTTGTCGAGCTCACCCAGTAACAAACTTGGATCAATAAAATGCAACCCCTACCTGAATGTTTTTGCCCCCTTATTTTGGTATACCGTACGTCAGACCAGGGCACACTTTCAGGTCCATTTCAAGTAAGCGAGTTTATGTTAACCTTGTTTGTCATCCTTATCCGTATCGGTCAGAGGGCTCTGGACCATAAATAGAAAGGCCAGTATGGTGGCCTGAAATTATGGGAGGAGCCCGGTGGAGTATATAACCAGCCCGTTCGCCTATCCTCCTCGTCGGTTCCGGTGCGCGATACCCACCCACCCATCCCCTTTTTCAGGGCATTTCTCAAGCATTATACTCCTCATGAGAGTACTCATTTCACTCCATTCATATTCATTTCATTTATCACCCACTTCTCTATCTAAGGTATGCCCCCTTATTTTGGTATACCGTACGTCAGACCAGGGCACACTTTCAGGTCCATTTCAAGTAAGCGAGTTTATGTTAACCTTGTTTGTCATCCTTATCCGTATTGGTCAGAGGGCTCTGGACCATAAATATATATATATATATATATATATATATATATATATATATAGCGGCACCCCCATAGGAGCTGCTAAATTTTGTATACCACCTGTCACCCTGCCCAGCCTGATAGAACTTGGCTGGGGTAAGGGAAGTATGGGATGCCCAGTAGTATTAGTAGAACTTGCTTGGGACAACTATATACACTCCAGTATATACAATTAATTTCTCCTCCTGCAAATCTCTTCCCCTCTAACCTTCATGCCTTGAAGTTTCAGGCACAGCTAGCACAAAGTAGTTAGGCCTGACACTGGCTGAGCCAGACCTTTGCAATTGTCCTTTGCAGGCAGGGACTGAAAGAACAGAAAGTTCCTGGTGGTAGCTGTCCTACATGTGGCTACTGCCCCCAGTAACCCATCTTCAGGCCCTGCCAGCCATCCTGGATGCAGCTGCCCTTCTCCACTGTCCATGTCACCACAGTCCACTCCTCTGGTTCTGCACCCTCCCCAGACTGCATTCTCCCAGTCCTCACAGAGGTGCCTCCCAAGTTCTCTCAGGTCTGTGCATGTCACTCACCAGCCCTCCTGGCTGCGACAAGTTGTTCCTCTCCCTAGAAACTTGCCCGGAAGTGCTCTTTCCTGCTGTCCTCTCTTGCTCCTCCTGTGCCTTCTGTCCTGGACACCTCCACGATTCCTTGGAGGTCCTTGTCTGCACCCAAGCACAGGCCCAAGGTCACCCCCCAGACTCAAAGGCCCCAACAACCTAGCAGTCCATATGCAGCTCTACTACCCGAACAACCATACCCAGCTGGGATGACCTTGGGTATTTAAGGAAGCCAGTCCCATGCCAATCCAAGTTGGAGATTGGTCAGGGCTTCCTAAACCACCTCAGGCAGCTACACCTCTCCTCTCTTTCCAGAACGTTCTAGCAAACTCTAGAAAGAAGAAGGAGATCTCAGTGATGCTGCCTGTGAGTCACCACCTGCTACTGAGCTACTCCCAGCCCAGATCAGATCAAAACAAACAGGCCTGGCTGCTAGCCAGGTCTGCCTAAATTTACCTGTCGCATAAAAATCCTACCTCCTAGCATCTGCCTACCTAGGAGGTGCTACATTATATATATATATATATATATATATATATATATATATATATATATATATATATATATAATCTAAATATTGGTAGGTCGAGCCCATGCCACTGTTTGAATTGATGGTCTGGGCCAGGTTTTCTTACACACAATCGCACATTCCGACAACAAAATCTGTGGGATTTTTTCAGACGGATGTTGGCTCAAACTTGTCTTGCCTACACATGGTCACACAATGTTGTCAGAAATTCCAAACGTCAAGAACGTGGTAACGTATGTCGAGCCGAGAAAATTGAAGTTCAATAGCAAGTGCAGCTCTTCTGCTTGATTCCAAGCATGCGTGTGCGTCGGAATTGTGTACACACGATCAGAATTTCCGACAACGGATTTTGTTGTTGGAAAATTTGAGATCCAGATCTCAAATTTTGTGTGTCGGAAACTCCGATGGAAAATGTCAGATGGAGCCTACACATGGTTGGAATTTTTCGACAAAAAGCTACTATCGAACATTTTCCATTGGAGAATCCAACAGTGTATACTGCTGATTCTTTCCTGAAAAATGGCATGCGGTCTCTGACAGTGATCTTACCACTGCAATTTCGATGGTGAAATCGATAGTTGAGGCTGGAGTACAGTGTTCACAGCAGGTCTCTTGCTATGCAGCTCCTCCATAAAAAAAAAAAAAAAAAAAAAAAAACTTGTATAGGGCCCTCATTGATTGTACAGGAATGTATAAATGTCATGATCTTCCATAGTCCAATCACAGACCACCTTGTGTTCTTTGAAAAGAATACAAGTAGTTTTATAAACATAGGAGCTGTACAATGACTGACCTGCTGTGATCACTATGCTTCATCTGCAACTGTCAGTTTTATCATCAGTTCACTTCAGCGGTAATATCAATGTCAAGGCCTGTATATAAGCACCATTTTTCAGTAAAGAAGCAGCATCCACTAGTGGAGCACACATCAAATGAGGATGAGCTCAATGTTCGGTCTGAACCTAAAGGTGTTTTGTGTGGATGAATGTGACCTTTTCCAGCTGTCAATACAAAGTTTAGGGGACTTCCAACCTCATGCTATGGTTTGCTTAGCTGCCGTCATAACCTGCAATATGGGATGGAACTGTGCTCTGGTACAACCTTGGATATTATGGTTTAGCAAAGCGAGGGAAGGGTCTAAGTCTAGTAAGGTGTTGACCAGGGTGGAAATTATACTGAAAATCTCTTTCAAAGATTGCTACACAACAGGACATGTCCACCACATATGTGCATGCCTGCCTACTTGACCAAAAGCATGGAAGCACACAGCAGAATAGCCAGGTAGAAATTTAGAAATCCTTACCAGGACCAAATGCCACCACATGAGGACTTTATAGTTTATTTCAAGCGCTAAAATATTTTGGGAGGAGAATTTAGTGGTCGCCAAGTATCATCCAGATCAACCTCAAGATCTATACCATTGTGCAGTATAAGATGCCATACTGGATGGTGGGGACATTAGATGGTTGTACATACATGATATAATACTTGGGGCATACGGGTCTAAATTGCATATACCTTTGTAGAGGGATAGACTAGTAAGAGATAAGTGTGTGCATATAATCATCTGAAAGAAAAGAGCAATCTGGAGATAACAAAAATATTCCCTAGGCGGGAGTTGAACCTGTTCCTTTAGGACAGTAAATGTTTTCAAATTATTGAAGATGCCACAGGGATGAAGATGTGATCCATTCTGGAAAAAGATTTGCCCGGGTAATGCCGCGTACACACGATCGGACTTTTCCACAGACTAGGTCCGACGGAATGAATCCATCGGATATTACGATCGTGTATGGGCTCCTGAAGATTTTTTTTCCCTAAAAGTCAGATGGACCTAGAAATAAAACATGTTTGAAATCTTTCCTACGGACCCAAGTCCGGTCGAAAAATATGTTTGTCTGTATGCTAGTCCAATGGAAAAAACCGACGCTAGGGCAGCTACTGGCTATGAACTTCCTTATTCTAGTCCGGTCATACGTCATCACGTTCGAATTCGTCAGACTTTGGTGTGCTTGTGTGTGGCCAAGTCCGTTCGTTCAGAAAGTCCATCGGAACATCGCCGAAAGTCCGTTGGGAAGACCACCGAACCTAGTCCATGAAAGTTCGGTTGTGTGTACGTGGTATTAGAGTAGAAAGTGTAATTCTTTTTCAACTGGTTGTATTCCCTCCAGGTGTCAAGCAGGGAGACTTGCTGGAGCTGCTTATGGAATAGCAAGGAAGATGAATGCGATTTAGGCGCATGTGTAGATTTATCTAGGTGTGGATGAAGTACAAGGTTGGAATCGCCACAAAGGATCAGTGTGCCTTTACAATGTATCTGTACAGCCTGAAGGAGATGGGAGAATTAAGGATTGGGATTATCATTAGGGGCATAGTAGGATACCAGTGTTGTCTCAGCATTTTGCAGTAGACCGACTAGAATGAGATGAGAGTCCCTCAGGGTCTTTGATTTTGGTAAGGAGGGTAAATGATATAGTGTGGTGGAAAGTAGGACCCCCCTGCATTTAGTATGTAGCAGAATTTAATATGCTATCTTAGCTATTTATAACTATCTTGGCACATACAGTATAGATAGAATGTGATGTCCATTCTAGAAGTGCATTTAATGTTTTTATTCATTATTCTGGTGGTCTAATCAAGTACATTTTCTTTACAGTATACACAAAGAAAATCATGACTAGCTGCACAATGTTTGTTGTCATCTACCTAATTATAACATGCACTGTAAAAATGTATAACTGGTTTAGAATCAATATGTATAGATATTCTTCAGTGTAATTACTGCCTATTTTGATAATTTATATCTAAATTTTACCCATTTTTTTTGAGGTTCTGATTAAATCAGTGTTTAGTTTCTTTAAGTCATATAGCTAAACTGTAAATACATATATTACACAAAACATTTTACTAAATCAAATAATAAATTCTAAGCAATCAAAGATACACAAAATAAATCGCTGTCCCACAGAGCTTATTATAGTGTCCATAATGAGAACATGCTCACTTTATATTGCATACATATTCAGATTTGTTGCAACTTTGATTGGGGGGAAATGCTGAAAAAATCTATTTGGAATTTCCATAGATATTCATGAACAAGTTTCAAATTCCTGTGAGGGGAACAACAGGAAAAGTAGATATTGTTTTCTTAATGTAATTAATGTCAATGGGAGCCATACAGTTAGATGCATCAGTATTCAGCAGTGACAACAAGTGATATTTTATTCATTTAATGAACTCCATCTGTGCTCTATTAATGCAATAGAAAAAAAGATGAGGCATGCATACTTGTAGGCAATAGAAATAAGCCCTTGATTAAAAAAAACATTAATACATTTGGAAAAGACTCAACTAAGTGGCCTTTTCCTAATTAATGTTTGTATTTGCTACTTTATCCTCCCTTCAGTGGTATCTTGTTGATTCTTCAATGGAGCTATTACGGTTGTGTATTGATTAATTGCAAACCCTACAGAAAGTAGTGCTACACGAAAACAGGTGGAAGTGTCTGAAGGAAGCAATAACTGGTTTATAGAAGCAAGCTGAGCTGCTCAAAATGATTTCACACAATAAATAATACATTTGAATTAATTTGTAGGTTTGTAAAACCATCCATTTTTGGTATCTTCCAATAAACAGTTTTTAGCCATGTATGTGTATTATTTGCTAAATATACACATGGAATAATATATAAATAATTTTTGTATGGTAGCTTCATTTTAAAAGATACAGAAAAATCAATAACAAGCTAGAGGCATGAAAATTATGATGCAAAATGCACCAGGCAGAAAGAATTATTCTACGAACAGACCTACTATACACTTTGTCAAGCAAATATTTTCAGTCTTTTTATATTATATACATCAGTGTTGCTATGTTGTGGATAAAGTGTGTACATTAATAATAAACACAAAACATTCATATATTTAGCTAGTTGTCTGAACTCCCTCAAAAGCAACATTGAATACACCCCCCCCCCCCCCCCCCCACAATAAAAAAGGTATGTGAAAGAAAGCATGAGTAAAATCTAAATAACAATGCAAAGGTTACTATATATATATATATATATATATATATATATATATATATATATATATATATATTGTGGCAGCACGCAGGTAAAATCACCTGGTTGTATTCAGGATGGGAAATATGTGTGTCCTAGATTCAGGCTTTATACAGACTTTTACAATTAGAGGGGAAGAGTTAATGAGCCCAGCTGTAGTAAGTGGGCTCATTAAGACCTCTACAAAAAAGCCCAGCATGCATAGGGAGATGCTCCATCCTGGAACCAGTTTTGTGTGTATAGACTGGGGAGTCTGAGATCTGTTCTGTGCGGTGAGTTAACGCCTGTGTGGCAAACCCCTACAATAGAGACAGGGACTGGGGCAGCACAAGGCTGCACCCAGTTGTTAGACAGGGAGTCTACGTGTGTAGTTAGAGGTCAAGCTGACCAGGATTTATTTTCTTGTTTTATTTTGTTTGGCTGTTATATGTATCACTGCATGTAGCCTAAATAAACCGTATCTTTTGTTTTTTGCACCTACACCGCTGTCTGCTGTGCCTGACTTTGTGTTGTGAACCCATCCAGGGGGTCACACACACCCGCTACCGAGCGAACCCCCTCACAATATATATATATATATATATATATATATATATATATATATATATATATATATAATATATTTTTAAACTGTAACATTTTTAGAATATAGCTTTCTCAGAGTATTACCACCCAGTTTTTGATATTGAATAAAGTGTGAAAGATTTTCAAAATACGCTTGTCTTTTTACTGCCATCCGGGGCACCACTTGATAGCATACTCTCATCTTGACAGTGCTGGCATCAATAACAGTGATGAAAAATATCCAACAAGAATACCATCCATTTTTTATTTTTATTTTTTAGAGGTAAAACTTCTATCAGCTTTTTGTTGCTGCCTCCTACCTCTACCTCCTTCAAGACAGAAAATTACTCCAATAAGACTTCTTATAATGTTTACAATGCCTTTAAAACTGAACTCTGGCTATCTTTACAAATATGCAGACTTTAGCTTTAACAAGTTAAGGGCTTAGACAGATTAAGGGGCAACTGGTCCCCAACTGGTCCCTCAAGACAAAAAGGGAGTATGGACTATTGCGGTACAGATATAATTGATATAAATTAATGTAAATAAAAATATCAAATTTTATTATTATTGCATACATAAAAAATGCATGATGAATAAGCCCAAGGGCTTTCACACTGGAGCGGTGCACTGGCAGGAAGTCAGGAAAAGTCCTGCCAGCAGCTTCTTTGGAGCGGTGAAGGAGCAGTGTGTTTACCACTCATCCACCGCTGCTCCCCATTGAAATCAATGGGGCAGTGCTGCAATACCGCCAGAAAAACACTGCTATTGCGGCGTATTGCGGGCGGTTTTAACCCTTTTTATTGGCCACTAGGGGGGGGTAAAAGCGCCCCACTAGCAGCTGAAATGCACTGCAAATCCGAAGGTAAAACGCCGCTAAAAATATAAATGTTCTCAAGATGGCTATACTCCCGAAGTTCTTGTATCTTTTTGAAACATTGCCAATTGCGCTCCCAATGTTACAACTTCAAAATATCCAACGGGCCTCCACTAAATTTATTTGGGGTAACAAAGTACACAAGATTGCTAGCACAGTGGTATTCGCTCCCCACTCCCAAGGAGTGTTGGCAGCACTGATATTAGTAAATATTACTATGCTACCCATCTCACAGCGACCACCTCATGGTCATCACGCTTTGCAACAAGTAGATGGTCAGAATTAGAACTGAGTGTTATTAGCCCTGTACATCCTTGTTCAATTCTCTGGGCTGACTTGGCTTCTTCCATATCTCAGCTCAGACATATCTGCCTAGGACCAATGCTATTTACTCTTTCCATCTGGAAAAAATGTAACAAGAGGTTCTCTCTCTCTTCTCCATGCCCCCCTCTCTTAAACATTATTTTTAATATGGACATTCCAGATAGCCTTTCCTACGATAACATGTATCCATGGTCTCGGGCATTTTTCAGCTCCGCCACCTAGTACATCCTGTAACCCGCAAATTACTCTCCTTCCAAGATCTCCAAAACAAATTTGATATCCCAAAAAGCTTTTTTTTTCTTATCTTCAATTTAAATATTACTTCCATTCCATATCACCTGCCATGGCCTTGGAAAAACCCAATGCCTTTGAAGCTTTATGTGCCGAAGGCCCATACCAACCTGGTCTCATATCTTCTATATATAAGATTCTCCATGACTCGAATCTGCCCACATTAGACTTCCATCTATACATGTGGAGATTGGCAAAAGATTTAGACCTCCATATCTAAGGTTTCCCGATGCGTGGAGCAGAGAGAGAGACAGCTTATAAGGTCCTCATGTTCTGGTATAGGACCCCAGAGGTTATCCATAAATATAATCCCACCTTCTATATCCCAAACATGCTGGAGATGTTTTGCGGGATGCGGGAACACATTACCATATCTTCTGGGAATGCCCATTAATTTTGCCATTCTGGTCCTCGGTCCAATCAGTGCTTCAGTCTGTGTTGGAGTTGGACTTCCTAAAAAACCCAGTCAACTACTTGTTAGGCCTCCCAGTTCTGGGAATGTCTAAACATGGCAAAAAGTTGATGTCATATATTCTCTTAGCCGCCAAGAGAGTAATACCTACCCATTGGTTATCTTCCAACCCTCCCACACAATCCCAATTGATCTTGGCTGTATAGCACAGATACGTAGAATGGAACACATGACAGCTGTGATTCAGGGCTCCCTGCCTCAATTCTCAAAGATATGGGATCCTTGGGACAACTCCTCTTTTAATCCTGAATCACTATCCTAAATTGCTATCAAGTGTCCCTTATGTCGCGTACACGCGATCAGACTGTCCGGCTGACTCTGGTCAATCCGCCCATGTGTGGGCTCCGGTGGACTTTTTTTCCCCAGATTCAAGTGAAAAAAGCGGTGAGCAGGAGCAGCAGGAACACTCACACCGGATCAAGAGGAAGGTGTCTTGTAGATCAGGACACTCAGCGGATCTTCAAGCAGACCGAGTTGGACACTGGTAGGCAGGAACACACCAAGGTGGAAGGCAAGGTGTAGTCAAGCCAGGTCAAACACGGGCGGGCAGGTATGGTACCAAGACAGCAGGCAGAAGAATAGTCAGACAAGCCAGGGTCGGTGGCAGGCAGCAAACAGAGAGTAGTCAGAGGCGAGCCGAGTAACAGGAATCAGGTAGCAAACAAGGTAGTAACAGGGGGTCTCTCAGGAACGCTGTAGACCGGACAGCAGGGAGGTAAGGTAACAGGTCTCTTTAAATAACCCCTTTGGCGCCAAGATTTGTCATCCTGCGCGTCCGCGTGCGTTCACGCGCACCCGCGCACGCTTGTGCGCACGCACGCATACTCGTGCGTGTATATATTAACTTTACCACACGCCTGCGTGCGCCCATCAGCATTAGCGTGCACCCGCGTGCGCCCATCAGCGTTAGCGTGCACCCGGGTGCGCTAGTTGGCTCTTGGGGATTCCACAGGTCAGACTTCCAGGAACAGCCGGTGATCAGAACGTCCTTCTTGACAGCACCTAAAGCTTTACCTGAATACAATTGTCGGACCGGTGTTCTCGCACAAATACAGGCAGGGAGCTGCAGTATTTTCTTTTAGTGTCCTTTGCACAGTGTGCACCTAAAGCTTACCTGAGTACAATTGCCGGTGATCTCGTACAAATACAGGCAGGGAGCTGCAGTATTTTGTTTTAGTGTCCTTTGCACTGTGTGCACCTAATGCTTTACCTGAATACAATTGCCAGTGTTCTCATACTAATAATACTACAGGCAGGAAGTTGATTCTGCTAACTGCAGTATAATCAGTATATATATATATGTCCCAGCTTTGAGCAGCTACATCCTCCTGCAAGCTATTAGTATGTCTGTAAAGGCCAACAAAGAGAGGCAGACAGTCACACGCCAACAAAAGAGGGAAAGCAGGCTCTGTGTCTAAAAGCAACAGTGCTGGTCATGGACACAGTGCATCCTCATCAGCACGTGGCTGTGGGACACGCTTGTCCTTTTTTTGGAAGCTGGCTGTGTTGAGCCGCAACATGCCGAAGACTTGGTAGAATGGATGACCAAGACATCCTCATCCTCTCTGACCCAGGCTCAGGGTACTTTGTCTGGCAAAGCAGCTGCCAATGCAGCCTCTTCCCTCGGCTCAATGGCATCAGTCACTCCTTCCTTAGCCCCACCATGTCCTCCTGAGGAGTCCCCCGAACATTGTGACCACAGTGTTGGGTACATGGTCCAGGAGGATGCCCAGCGTTTTAAAGGCTCTGATGATGGTACCCAGCTAGAGGAAGGAAGTAACATGAGCCCAGAGAGAGGGGGTGCCCAAGAAGGACAGCAATCTGGCAGTCATGTTCCCCCATCTGCAGCATACTGCCAGGTTTGCTCCAGTGATGAGGAAGGAGGGGATGACAAGGTCACTGACTCCACGTGGGTGCCTGGTAGGAGAGAGTAGGAGGAGACACATCTCCAATGAGGCAGGACACTGACTGCATCACATCGCAGAGCTCCACATTTGCAGGGCAGTGCTGTCTCTGCACGTTATTTCAAAAGTTCTTTGGTGTGGGCCTTATTTGAGATGAGTGCATCAGATCACACCTCTGCTATTTGCAACATATGTCTCAAGCGTGGCAAAAACATCAGCTGCTTGGGCACCACATGCTTGACAAGACATATGTTGACCTGCCATGCAGTTTGTTGACAAGCGTACCTAAAAGACCAACACCAAAGAACAAATCAGACCTCTCCTTGCTCCACATCAGCTGGGATCTCCAACCCCAGTATACCTTCAGTCCTCTGAAACCTGCACTGAGAGGAATGAAGGTGTAGAATAGGGATGAGCCGAACACCCCCCGATTCGGTTCGTACCAGAACTTGCGAACGACCCCCGCGTTCGGTACGAACGTTAGAACCCCATTGAAGTCTATGGGACTCGAACGTTCGAATTGGAAAGTGCTAATTTTAACGGCTAATATGCAAGATAGTGTCCTAAAAAGGGTTTGGGGACCTGCCTCCTGCCTCAGGGGACATGGGTCACTGCAAAAAAAAGTTTTAAAAACTGCCGTTTTGGCGGGAGCACTGATTTTAATGACGATTAAAGTGAAAAAAAAAAGTGAAATATTCCTTTAAATATGGTGTCTGGGGGGTGTCTGTATTACGCCTGTGAAGTGCCACGTGTTTCCCATGTTTAGAACAGTCCCTGCACAAAATGACATTAAACGGAAATAACACCATTTAAAACTGCTTGCGGTTTTAATGTTATATCTGGTTCCTGCAATATGGTTGAAAATCATTCAGAAAAATGGCACGGGTAGCCCTCCCTGCCCATTACCAGCCTATTTGGGTCTTGTACACATATTAAGGGGAACCCCGTACCCATATTAAAAAAAGGAAATGCGTGTGGCCCCCAGGCCCTATATACTCAGAACAGCAGTATACAGGCGGTGCAAACAAGACAGGGACTGTGTAGGTTTGTTGTGTTAAGTTGAATCTGTTTGTCATTTTCAACCGGTACATTTTTAAAGTGTAGCTCCAGTCAAAAAAAATATTTTTAAGCTTTTTGGAAAACATAGGGAAGGGTTATCACCACTGTATAATTTGTTTTGTCGTCCATCTTTTTTCATCTCACTTGCTGCTGTCTCCTTGCGTTTGCAAGTAGGAGATGTTTGTAAGTTGGATGTTTGAAAGTAGGGGCCTGCCCTATATTATAGCGGTATGTACTGGGTACAGAGCACGCAGACAGCACGCACTATCTCCTAACACTACTGACTGCAAGCTCTATTATTAACCACTTGTTAGCCCAATGTTTGCATAAAGTGAAAGATGAAGTTATGCTGAGTAAATAGATATCAAACATGTCACTCTTCAAAATTGCACATGCCCGTGGAATGGCGCCAAACGTCGCTACTTAAAAAATCCCCATAGGCGACGCTTTAATTTTTTTTTTACTGGTTACATGTTTTGCGTTGCAGAGGAGGTCTAGGACTAGAATTATTGCTCTCGCTCTAACATTCTCGGCGATACCTCACATGTGTGGCACATGCGAGCACATGGGGACATGGGCGCTTTAATTTTTATTTTATTTTTTATTGTTCATTTTACTTTATTTATGTTAGTTTGACATTTTTTTCCCCAAAAATATATTTTTGATCACTTTTATTCCTATTACAAGAAATGTAAACATCCCTTGTAATAGGAATATGGGGTGACAGGTCCTCTTTACAGTGAAATCTGGGGGGTCAATATGACCCCACATCTCACCTCTAGGCTGGGAAGCCTGAAATAAAAAATAAAAAAAAGATTCTGGCTTTGATCGTACTGGCGAGTTGGTAGAAGCACCGGAGGGCGGTGAGGGGTGGGGGGCGTCTATGGCTGGGTATTTCAGGGTATCACCGAGTATGGCTGGGTATCTCTGAGTATGGCTGGGTATGGCAATTTATGGCAGGGTATTACAGAGTATTGGCGGGGTATTGGCGGGGTACTACAGAGTAATAGCAGGGTACTGCAGAGTATTGGGGGGTACTACAGAGTAATGGCAGGGTACTGCAGAGTATTGGGGGTACTGCAGAGTAATGGCAGGGTACTGCACTGCAGAGTAATGGCAGGGTACTGCAGAGTATTGGGGGTACTGCAGAGTAATGGCAGGTACTGCAGAGTAATGGCGGGTACTGCAGAGTATTGGGGGGTACTGCAGAGTAATGGGGGTTACTGCAGAGTAATAGGGGGTACTGCAGAGTAATGGCAGGGTACTGCACTGCAGAGTAATGGCAGGGTACTGCACTGCAGAGTAATGGCGGGGTACTGCAGAGTAATGGCAGGGTACTGCAGAGTATGCACTGGTATTGCAGAGTATTGGCAGGGAATTGAGGGGTTAAATTCGGTGAGCAGCGATGTGGGCACTGCAGATGCAGCCTACATCGCTGCTGACACCGATCTCTTTCCCCTCCGCTGTACCGATCGGTACAGAGAGGGGAGGGAGGAACAGGCGTCATAACATGACGCCGGTTTGTTTCCAAGTGATCACTCCGTCATTTGATGGAGCAATCACGTGGTAAACGGCCACTATGAGCGGCCGTTTACCGTGATCCGTGATGTGACCCGGCGGTCACGGATGCTCTCGAGTGCGCACACCTCGGGGCACGCGAGAGCAGAATTCTGGGAGGCCGTTAATTAACGGCCTCTCAGAGTTAAACAACCCCCCTGAAGCCGTTAATCGGCAATGGGCAGTTGTTAAGTGGTTAAAGCTAGATCACTAGCTATATAGGTGAGGTGAATATAGTGGTGTATACTGCAGTCAGGGCACAGACAACAACCACTACACAGCAGCAAGATAGGAAATCAGCCAAAAATGATTGGTGTGTACTGTGTTGAAGGTACACAGAACACCCACTGCTTCAGATGCTAAGTAACACACTACACGAGGCCGCCTCAAAGGCGGCCTTATATAGTGTGGGGCGTGCACTACACAGCCTGAGCTATGATTGGCCACAGGCAGGATGCCTGTGGCCAATCATGGCTCTCCTCGCTGCCGGCGCTGCGATTGGCCAAGCATGCGGGGTCACAGTGCATGCTTGGCCAATCATGGGGCAGCAATGCACTGCGCCACCGCAGTGCATTGTGGTCCGCGCACGCGTCACTCGAATTTTGACGCGAACGGCCCAAACGTTCGGAATTCGCCGAACGGCCGAACAGCCAATGTTCGAGTCGAACGTACGTTCGACTCGAACACGAAGCTCATCCCTAGTGTAGAATTAGGTGTGTCACAGCCAAGTACTTGCGGGCAATCTGCTATTGGTACACCGATGTCAGATTGTACCAGGCAAATTTCCCTGCCCCAGCTGCTGCACCCCCAAAAGAAGTTCACTCCCAGCCATCCACATGCCCAGTGGTTGAATGCTACCTTGGCTAAATTGCTAGCACTTCTCTACCAGCATGTGGAAGGCAATTTCTTGGCCTCGCTGGACAGGGCGGTCAGTGGTAAGGTGCATATTACCACTGACTCATGGTCCAGCAGGCATGGATAGAGACGTTACCTATCTTTCACGGCACATTGGGTGACTCTGCTGGCAGCTGGGAAGGATGCAGGACAAGGTGTAGTAGTTGGAGGTTGTTCCACCACCACGCCTCCAAAATACTACTACTGGTGATTCTGACACACCTCTCTCCTCCACCCCCTCCTCTTCTTCTTCCTCTATGGCATCTTCCTGTGCTTTGTCTTGGGAACCAGTGGTGCTCCTTAGGCATTCAAGGGGCTATGCAAGTACGCAGGCAAAAAGATGCCATGTGGTGCTTGCGCTGGTGTGCTTGGGGGACAGGAGCCACACTGGGGCAGATTTTTTGTCAGCTCTGCAGGGGTAGGCCGAGAGGTGGTTGACACCATGCTAGCTTAAGCCAGGAATGGTGGTTTGTGACAATGGCACCAACCTCCTCTCTGCCCTCCGACAGGGAAAACTGACCCATGTGCCCTGTGTGGCTCACATCCTTAACCTAGTGGTGCAGCGGTTCTTGGGCAGGTACCCAGGCTTTACAGGATGTCCTGAGGCAGGCCAGGAAAGTCTGTGTGCATTTCCGCTAGTCATATAATGCCAGTGCTCGGCTGGTTGACCTCCAAAAGGAATTTAACCTGCCCAAGAACCCTAATGCCGCATACACACAATCGGAATTCTCAGTGGAGAAAGCTCTGATGGTTTTCCCGACGGAATTCCGGAGGAATTCCACTCAAGTTGTCTTGCCTACACACGGTCACACCAAATTCCGACTGCCAAGAACGTGGTGACATCCACCACATATGACGAGACTAGAAAAAGGAAGTTCAGCACCACATGCGGCACTCTTTGGGCACCTTCTGCTGATCTTGTGTTTATCGCGTGTTAGTAGAAGTTTGGTTAGAGACGATTCACACTTTTCAGACTTGTGCTTCAGATCTTTCCTGCTCTACAGTTTGTGCTTGTCGGCGTGCCTCTGCTCATCAGTGCATGTAGTCAGTTCACATTTGTTTGTCATTGCGGCCTATATATTTATATAATACTCTTTGGTTTTCAGTGCTTATTGTCCACTCATTGCTGATTTGCATTTCATTCTTTCAGGCCTTGCTTTTTATCAGTGCTTTCTGTCAGTCCGTTCTGAGCAGCCGACCGTTTTGAAGCCATGTTGCTTGTACGTACTCGCCGTAGAGTTCATGCTGTGCGGGGGCTTGGTGTTGGGGTTCTTACTTTGACACAAGCTCAGTCCATGAACTGGGCGAGGAGTTCAGGGACCAAGAATTGGTTGCTCCAGCCTGACCAATTCTCTCATATGCCTTTGCTGCGTGAGATCCGTGAGAATAATCCTGATGATTTCAGGAATTATCTCAGGATGACGGACCCATTTTTTCACCATCTGCTGGCTTTGCTGACCTCTTATAGGTCAGCAAGCTATCACTCCGGAGCAGAGGCTAGTTGCCACGTTGTGGTACTTGGCGACAGGGAAAAGCCTCCAGGACATCAAGTTTTTGACAGACATCTCCCCCCAGGCTCTGGGGATCATTATTCCAGAGACCTGTTCTGCCATCATTCAGAACCTGCAGAAGGAATATATTAGGGTAAGTTTTCTCCTCCTTTAACATCACATTATATTTATTTACTGTTTGCTAATGTATGGTATTTCTTTCATCATTCTATAATTAACATAATTGTAATACGTTGGGAATTTCCTCTTTGTCCTCATTGGATTTTTGTATGCTCCTTTTTTGTCCTTCATGAATATTTGCCTTCACTAACCCCCCCAGCATGCTATCCGGGGCCCATATACTCCTAGTCTAGTCACTTAACAATGTATTTTGTCAGATCCATTGTAATGCTTTACCCTAAAGACCCCCTAAAATTTTTACAAATGTTATTGTTGTCCTTAAATTCATGCAGAGTGCCAGAGGCTTTTTTTGGAGGCCAAAAATAATTTGGAACCCTCCTCCGCCCAACCGCTAAATCCGCTGATACCAATCCTCTATCTGCTGACTTTGCCAAACCCATACACACTATACCTACCTGTTTTGTGGTCAGATTTATGGATGAATTTCTTAAAGCATGTAGTGCAAGGGCCTGCCTCAATACTTTCAAATGCTACTGTTTAATTTTTTCTTCTCCTATTATTATCTTGATAGGTAATTGCAGAATCAAAAAATGTGCTTCCATTTATTAATTTGTTTTGATGTCACTTTTTATTACCTGTCCAGTGGGCTGCCAATAGTGTAATTAAGGAGGGGCTGGCCAAAGTAACACACATTACTTTGTTACTCCATTACGTAGTGGAGAGGGTGGTTATCTGTCCAAAATATACCTCCCCCCTAAAATATTTACAAAGGGCCATCAGAGGGGGTGATGAATCTGATAAGTGGACCTTATATTTTAGCCTTTAAATACTCTTTACGAGAAATGTTATACTGATGTTGGCCAACAATGTTTGTGTATAATCTGCTTGTAACGTTTCTTTGCAAAATTACTAATTCGATTTTTCTTGACATTTTGGACAATATAATGTGTGATCTTGCCTTAAGTTTTTCAATGTTGAACTTTGTAAGTTCCAGAGTTGTGTATGTTCTGTTTTGACTCCACAGTTGACTCCACAGCTTCCTTTAACACCACAGGAATGGCAGACTGTGGCCTTCCAATTTGCCCAGCGGTGGGATTTTCCTAACTGCGGTTCCGTCTCGTACTGGATTCTGAGCATGCGTGATTTTTGCCGTGTCGGAATTGCATACACACAATCGGAATTTGCGATAGAACGTTTTTTCGTTGGGAAAATTGAGAACATGCTATCATTTTTTGGCTGGCGGGAATTCGGACAGCTAAATTCCGATGGAGCATACACACGGTCGCATTTTCCGATGAAAAGCTCTCATCTGCCTTTTTCTGGCAGGGATTCCGATCGTGTATACCTAATCTGTGACATGCCCACCAGATGGAACTCAACGTTGGCCATGCTGCAGTGGCTTCACACACAGCAGAGGGCCATCAATGAGTACCTGTGTGACTATGGCACCAGGACAGGGTCAGGGGAGCTTGTTTTTTTTCCCCACGCCAGTGGGCCATGATCAGGGATGCATGCACTCTCCTGTCACCATTTGAGAAGGTCACGAGGATGGTGAGCAGTCACAGTGCATGCATCAGTGACACTGTCCCTTTTGTCCACCTGTTGGAGCACATGTTGCGTGGAACAATAGACAGGGCACTTGAGGCAGAACAGAGGCAGGAAGAGGAGGACTTCCTTACCTTTCAAGGCCCCCTTTATCCAGACAGTGTTCCTGCTGGCCTGCCGATCAGACACAGGAAGAGGACGAGGAGGAGGAGAATTGTGTCAGCATGGAGGTGGAGCCTAGCACTCAGCATCAGCAGCAGTCTTTAAGGGATCATTTACAGTCCCAAGAAAGCCATGGACTTGTGCATGGCTGGAAGGAGGTGGCTGCGGATCATGTCGTCCTTAGTGACCCAGAGGACTCCTGACCGAATGCCTCAGCTAACCTACGCTGCATGGCCTCCCTGATCCTGCAAAGCTTGCGTAAGGATCCTCATATTCGTCGGATCAAGGAGAGGGATCATTACTGGCTGGCAACCCTCCTTGATCCATGTTACAAGGGTAAGGTTGCAGACCTTATCTTGCTGTCGCAGAGGGAGCAGAAGATGAAACATCTTCAGGAGGCCTTGCAGAAAGGTCTGTGCAACACGTTCCCAGAGCCTGGGAGGTACAAATTCCTGGCCCTGGACAACGTGTTGCTGAGGCTTTGGTCAGTCACAGAAGGAGTGGTGGCAGAAGGTGGCCATCTGACCAATGCATTCAGACAATTTTTTAGTCCGCAGCCCCAAGGTATGATCGGTTCCAGCAACCAACGCCAGCGTCTGATTTAAATGGTGCTGGAATACCTAGGGGCAAGATCAGACTTGGACACCTTCCCCACTGAAAATGCTCTGGCTTACTGGGTCTTGAGGATGGATCACTGGCCAGAGCTTGCACAGTATGCAATTGAGCTACTGGACAGTCCTGCATCCAGCATTCATATGGAACACACATTCAGTGCTGCTGGAGGCTTTGTAACCGATCACAGGGTGCGCCTGTCCACTGACTCGGTTGTTCGACTGACCTTCATAAAAATGAATCAGTCTTGGATCACCACCAGCTACCAAGCACCTGATGCTGATGTAATCGAATATTTTTTTTTTAAATGTCAGATTCTTTCAAGACTGTCTATGCTGATGGTGAGTGACTATCCTATTATGCTGAATGACTATCTTCTTCCTCCTCAACGATCATGCTGATAACTTGTAAGAACATTTTTGATTCTGGGTGCCGCCACCAGTGGCTGAGGCCCAATTTTTAAGCCCCTGTTTAACAGGGGCATGTAATTACAATTTTTGATGCAATGTTTTGTAGGAGGGTTCGTTGCTGCACTCAAATACAATATCTGTGAGGGGTTTCAGTGTTCTGGCACCAGCACCAGTGCCTAAGGCCCAATTTTTCTGCCCCTGTTTAACAGGGGCGCATAATTAAAAATGTTAAATCTAATATTTCACAGCAGGACTCATTCCTGTGCTCAACCACAGAATCTGTGAGGGGTCACAGTGTTGTAGCACCAGTGTCTAATGTCCAATTTATTTGCCCTGTTTAACAGGGGTGCATAATTAAAATTTTTAAATCGAATATTTCACAGCAGGGCTCGTTTCTGCACTCAACAAAAGAATCTGTAAGGGGTTACAGTGTTGTGGCACCAGTGCCTAAAGCCCAATTTTTCTGCTCCTGTTTAACAGGGCATGTAATTTACAATTTTTGCTGTAATATTTTGTAGCAGGACTCATTCCTGCACTCAACTAGAGTATCTGTGAGGGGTTGCAGTGTTGTGGCACAAGCACCAGTGCCTAAAGCCCAATTTGTCTGACCCTGTTCAACAGGGGCATGTAATTACAATTGATATAATATTTCACAGCAGGGCCCGTTCCAGCGCCCACCAAGAGTAACTGTGAGGACTTACAGTGTTGTGGCATCAGCACCACCACCACCACCAAAGGCCCAATTTTTCAACCACTATTCAACAATGGCATGTAATTACAATTCTTGATATAATAGTTCACAGCCGGGTATTCCAGTGCCCACCAAGAGTAACTGTGAGGGCTTACAGTGTTGTGGCAACACCAACACCTTAGGCCCAAATTTCTGCAGAGTATATATGGCAGGCCCCTACTTTCAAACATCCAACTTATAAACGACTCCTACTTGCAAATGGAAGGAGACAACAGAAAGTGAGATGAAATCTACCCCTAGGAAGGGAAATTCTCTCCTATAAGAGTTGATATGGGAAAAATGTGTCTCCTCTCCACTGATGTCAAATGACAATTGTCATTGGGACAGAAAGTGAGGTGAAATCTTCTAAAGAGGTGCACAGTCAGCAAAACAAAGGTTACAGGGGTGATAACCCTTCCCTATGTTTTCCAAAAAGATTAAAAATAGATTTTTTGGGCTGGAGCTACAGTTTAAAAATGTACCAGTTCAAAATTGCAAACCGATTCTACTTAACAACAAACCTACAGTCCCTGTCTTCTTTGTATACTGCTGTTTAGAGTATATAGGGCCTGGGGGCCCCCCACCTTTCCTTTTTTTCATTTGGGTGTGGGGTTTCCCTTAATACCCATACAAGACCCAAAGGGCCTTGTAATGGACTGGGTACCCATACCGTTTGTCTCACTGATTTTCATTCATATTGCCAGGACCAGACATTACATTAAAGCCACAAGCAGTTTTAAATTACTTGTATTCCTTTAAAAATGTAATTTTGTGCAGGGACTGTTCTAAGCACAGGACACACACACCAGTTTACAGGCATACTATAGACAGTGTTAAACACCCCCCAGGTATGATATTTAAAGGAAAATTTCATGGATTTTTAGTGGGACCCCACGTAATTTTTTTTTTATTTGATGCGGGGTTCCCCTTAATAGCCATACCAGACCTGAAGGTCCTGGTAATTGAATTTAGGGGAACCCCACGCTTTTTTTTATCAATGACTTTCAATGAGTGTTCTCTGTATTACGGGAGCCGACAATTCATTATAGCCGCAAGTGATTTTAAAAGACTTTTTTTCCTTGCAGAAATGACACTTTGTGCAGGGACAGTTCTAAGCACAGGAAACATGCACCCCTTCACAGGTATACTATAGACACCCCCCAGGTACGAAATTTAAAGGAATAGTACACTTTTATTGTTTCACTTTAATCATTATTAAAATCACTTCTCCCGAAAAAACTGCAGTTTTTAAAACTTTTTTTTGCATTGATTCATGTCCCCTGGGGCAGGACCCAGGTCCCCAAATACTTTTTAGGACAGTAACTTGCATATTAGCCTTTAAAATTATCACTTTAGATTTTGAACGTTCGAGTCCCATAGACTTATTAGGGTTATTAGGGTTCTAAAGTTCACACAAAGTTTAGGTCTGTTGGCAGGTTCTGGTGCAAACCGAACAGGGGGGTGTTCGGCATCCTTACCCCTTAAATATGGGTGCATCATAGTTTAAACGTGAAGTTAGCTTTTAAAGCTTTTATGGTTTTAACGATTGGGTTTAGACATACTGTAGATGGGCAAATCCAGTGAGCTGTTAAGTAAGTTTAGCTTGCATTTGGGTTTAGAGACTTCTGACATTCATTTGACCTGCTTCTGACTAGGGATGAGCCTTGGGTTTGGGTTGATAAAGGGTTCCACCTAAGCTGTAGGCATTTTAATTTTGCAGAATGGGCAGGTGGTCTGCCTACCCAGAACAAAACTCTGGCTTCTACTGCAACCAGAAGACATTCATGTAATGCCGTTATCATTACCACCACTAGAGGAAAAACTTCACAGCCAGCTTGCTGGCTAGTTTCAGATAGTTAACAAGCCAGTGGGTATCCTAGGTGATGTCATTTGGTCAAATATGGTAAGAACTATATTTGGTCAATGACATAAGGCAGCATTCCAGGCCATTAGCTGTCAGTTGCAACTAGAATCCATTGGGAACAGGATCTTTGCTTGCGAATCACCATGTTTTTGGTATCATTCATGAATGATGTTAGATCTACATATCTGGATGATGTAATATAAGATGAATTTACATCATGGAAGTTTTCTTTTTTTTTAATTAAGTACTTTATGTATAGTATGTGTGTTTATTTACCATGTACTTTTTTTAGTGCATGAGTAAAGGAGGGCAGCAATCTGGTGCCACATGTGTCATGGTTATGCAGTGATCTTCCTGTTTGCTTACCTCCCCTCATGTGTTCAGACTAAGAGGCCAGCCACTTCCACCTGGTGGTTTTTATAACCTCTCCTCTAAGCATGGCTCCACCCCATATCAGGGAACCGTTATTAACCTGTGCACTGCAAGCCAACAGTGCTGATCAACCATTGTGTATTCCTTTGTGTGTTAGCTTACTGTTACCTGCTGTGTGCTCTGCTGTTATTCCATTACCGACTTTGGCGTGTCCTTGACCATCTCTGTTTGCCTGTGATCCTGACCTTTAGGTGTGTTCCCGACTATTCCTGTCTGCTTGTGGCCCCGACCTTGGCTTGTCCCTCACCATCTCTATCCTCCTGTTGCCTACTGTGGGTGTGAGCTGGGGGACCCTGGGGGTCGCGACCTGGAGCCAGTTGCAGCCAAGTCCATCCTCACCACTCGAGGCTCTGGTGAACACCTGCTGGCTCTTAGACTCCGCGCCCCAGGGAATCTTACGCTCTATCCCCGGTGGGATCCATCTTGGTGTTCTGGCGGCCCTGCCTTCCTATCACCTTGACCTCCGTCAGCAGCAGTCAGCCGTAGGGTCCACAACCTTGCGGTGCACTCCTAATCCCTACGGTGTGCATCTGTCACCTGGCCTCAAGGTGACCTGACAACATGTTAGAGGGGCTTCCAAATTCTGATAAGTTCTCCCCCTCAGACCCCCACAGCCATCGGGCCAAGACTATGGGGGTCAGAGGTCCTTGTACCATCAATATAGGACAAGGTGACTCTTCAGGAGGCCCTTTCTGGCAAAGTACCCTCCCCTAGTTAAGTGCCTGGGGTCTGCTATGGTTGAGGGTGGAGAACACACTCGCTGCCTCTCTCTTTCCTATCTAGCCAGGCTACATACCGGAATAACTGTCTGGTATGTATTTGAGAGGGGGGGGGGGGGCAGGTTCTTTTTTTTTTCTTTTTGTTTTGTTTTTTGCATGGCATCCCTCTTAAATCTATACCACAACAAAATTTTCATCAAGGATAAGGGCCTAGTATGGACTTTTTTGTTGCATAGAATTCCTCACAAAATACATACAAAACTCTTATCCAGGCTAGAGATGGAAATTTTCCGGACATTCAGAACAGGCGTAAATAATGGAAATTTTGGAAAAATGTAAAAAAATTTAATGTGAAGTAGTTTTACAAATTGAAAGTAAATTTTGTTACACTGGAATACAATGAGGAAGTTTAGCGCAAGGATATCAATACCCAGGGGTGTATGTTAATTCAAAGCAGACAAAAACATCCATAAAATTCTTAAAAAATCGCATTTGCGTGCTCCTTCCTAAGGCCTGTATTTAATTATTGGTAATGTTGATCCAGAAGCATTTATTGCTCTTGCAAGAGCTTGATCAATGTTCTCCTGAGGCAGTGGTTTGTAACACTTCATTACCTGAAGATGCTACCAGTGAAGGAACACTTTGCGATGATCCAGAAGCAGCAGAAAAAGTGTTTTTTGGAATGAGAACTCTGGAGGGAAAAGATCTTTGCACTTTCATTATGGTCCACATTATTTCATTCCTTAACACATTTTCTGTCTTTAGGGCTAATCTGGCATGCAAGGATGTGTTTTGTCATGCTTGTAGTATTTGGAAAAGAAGAATTCTTCTCACAATGTTTGCCAATTGTAGCTTTGCTCTCAGCAGAAATTGCACTCTGGAAATGTTTTCACACTCCAGATAACCTTTAATGGTACTTTTAAGGCACTATATCAAACAACTTATTTAACCACTTCCCACCCGGCCAATGCATATATACGGCCGGGTGGGAGCTGTCTACTCCTGATAGGACATTCAGGAACGTCCTTCAGAAGTAGCGGGATCGCGCGCACACGTGCACGTGCCCGCACAGCGGCGCGATCCCGATGTGCTCGTGTCACCCGGACACAGCACATCTCAGATTGGCAGGAGGGCTCTGTGATTGGCCCTCCTGATCACATGACGGCCGTGCCCAATCACGGCCGTCATGTGATGTAAACAAACAGCCGGTTGCTAACCAATCGGCTCTCCTCTCCTCACACGGAAGTCATCGCTGAGGAGAGGAGAGCAGAACGCTGCAGCCGGCTGATGATCAGTGAGTATGGGCTGCTTTTTACAGCTTTTTACTCACTGATCATCAGTCTAGTGTCAACACACAACACACCACACAGTACAAACACAGTCCCCACATATGTCCCCAAAACACACATGTCCCCAAAACATACATGTCCCCAAATAATAAAAACACATGTCCCTAATAATAAAAACATGTCCCCCACATATGTCCCACTAAAATCACATGTCCCAATGATTATCTGCACACATATGTACGTGATCACCTGCACACATATGTACATGATCATTTGCGTACATATGTCCCTGATCACACAAACCAATTATTATACACTTAACGGAATTTTTTTTTACCAAAAACATGTAGCAGAATACATTTTGGCTTAAATGTATGACAAAATTTGATTTTATTGGATTTCTTTTCAAATAGAAAAAAGAAAATATTGTTTTTTTTCCAAATTTCCGCTTTTTTTGCGCTTATATCGCAAAAAATAAAAAACGGAGTCGTGAATAAATAACACCAAAATAAAGCTCTATTTGTGCGAACAAAATGATAACAATTTCATTTGGGTACAGTGTAGCATGACCGCGCAATTGTCACTGAAAGCGCTAGAGCGATGAAAGCTGAAAATTGGGCTGGGAAGGAAGGGGGTGAAAGTGCCCTGTATTGTAGTGGTTAAAAGACATTTCAACAATTTTATTGTAGTGCAAGTCAAATATTAAAACCATTAGTATGGCTTGCAGAGACAAATATCACAAATTACAAAAAACTGTCATAGATGATGCAAACTTATATGATGTATCTCCATTCAGCCAACATGTTTCCGAGATATACATCTCCTTTTTCAGGGATGTAAAGGCTATCACATATCTATAGGGGTGTAAAGGGTATCACCTCCCTATAATACAATTAGAATAATATTATACCACTTACACATAGATATATATCTACTGTATATACATACAATTATGTTTTTGTATGTGTCTTTTACTCACAATTAGGTAGACAGTTATGATCATAGAAAGAATGCCATAGTAATTAAAAACATGTGTGATTGTCATCACCACACAGCCCAACAGTCAAAAGGAGCCCTAATCCTCAATCCCACCGGGGGGGGGGGGGGGCACAATGATCACTGGGGCCCACAGATGCTAATCCTGATAAAAATAAAGTACAGCCTTTAGACTAATGTTGTGTATATATATATATATATATATATATATATATATATATATATATATATATATATATATATATATATATATATATATATATATATTATTCAAAGTAAGGAAATGCATTGAAGCTAAAAAAAAACAATGATTACAACATCAGTGAAGGTGAAAAACAAGCTTTGATTCAATCAGCTAAAAATGTATCTTTAACCATAAATCCTGCAGATAAAAGAGACAACATTGTCCTCATGAATAATGCACAGTATGTGACAATGTGCAAGAAGATTTTGAAGTAATTTGAAGTAAATTGGAATCACCCCTCTTTATTACAGCCTTTTAAATTGATAAATTGAAAAAAAAAAATATTATGAGCTAATTGATAGTATTGATTTTTTTTTCCCATTCATGCTTACATAGGTGGATGCAGCATGGATCCAATGCTGCATCTGTCCCCCGGTGCCCCTGCACTAAGACCATAGTGATCGGACACCAACAATCACTTATTTTTCAGAGTTACGTGAGCTGTAGACAGTCACAGCTCTCTCCCTTTTCGCTCATTGGAGCGCTGAGCTGTAGAGGAGGTGGCGCTAGATGTCAATCCAGGCACCTGGTGGACCCATACTCTGTAGTTGGTATGACGCGGTGCCTGGACTGATATTGGTGACATCAGCAGAGAGAGTGCACTTCAGCCTGTTCTCTTTCTTAAAATGGGTCACAGCGGTGCAAAACGAATGCAGTGCAAAGAGAATTGCACTCCTGTGATCCATAGAAGTACAGCCAAACAAGTATTGGCTATACTCCTCCTTTAATTAAATAATAATGAAATCTATCTGGGAGTTTATTAGAACTAATTTCCCTACTATCCCTATCTCCTATACCTTCCCAAAAATTCACAAAAAATCTAGTAATCCGCCTGGGAGATCCATTATCTCAGGGAGGGGGGCCCTAACTAAGAATGCGAGTAGACTTGTTCATGAACATCTTAGTCCTGTGACCATATGTCCGAGACACCATACACTTTCTCCAGATCATTTATGGATTACATGTTTCTGAAAATACCTTAATAGTTACTGTGGATGTGGAAGCTATGTACAACTCCATCCTTCATGATAGGGATTTGGCAGCTATAAAGCATACCCTTGCCCAAAGGGGACAGCAGGAATGGGCATATAATGCATTTGTTGTTTCTGTCCTGGATTTTATCTTTCTCTTTAATGTCTTTGCATTCAATGGTTCCCACTACCTACAGGTGCAGGGTGTATGGATGGGGACATTGTGTGCCCCATCCTACACCAATTTTTACTTGGGGGAAAGGCAATGGATGTTTATGTCCAATGAATCATTGTCAATGTACATGGACCACATCTCAATGTGGTATCGGTACCTCAACAACACTTTCATCGTGTGGGACAGCCCACAAGACATGCTTTTAAAATGTATTAACAGGATGAACAGTAATTACTTCAACTTAACATCCACAGTGACATCTTGAAGGGGGGGGGGTAGCGCTCTTTATAGTAATCTGTATTATAAACTCACGGCTGGCAATGTTATTATCCATGTCTCCAGTTTTGACCGTAAAGCCATTATTACTTCTATACTTTATAGCCAATATCTAAGGGTCAGGCGGAATGGCTCTGATGACTTTTCTTTTTCAATTGAGGCAAAAAATTTACAACAGAGACTAATGGAGAAGGTTTATTCATGTATCTCTCTAAAAAAAGCATACAAACAAGCTCTATCCAAAACTAGGAACCAACTTCTGTATAATAAAATATCCAGGGAGGATACAAATCCAGTGAAAATTATCACCAAATTTAACCAAACATCAACATGTCAAGAAAATTGTGTAGAAATACTGGCAAATGCTTACAATGGGTCCTATTATAGGTCAGTTTGTCGCTGAAGTTCCATTATTACTAATGGGGAAGAGCCACCTCAATAAGAGATAGTACAAAGCAAATGCAAAAGGGAATCATGGGGAGACCCTTGTAAATACAAAGGCATTTTCATCTGTGGTTCCTGCAAGCACTGTAGTACTGTAAATATATAGTATGTGTATTGATAAAAAAGTTAAAATACCTAATGGTGAGATCTTTCACCCTGAACATTATGCTGATAGTAGAACATTTGGTGTAGTATGCCTTTTGTTTTGTCACGGTGGCTGTTATTATGTTGGCAAGAAGAAAATGGAATTCTGGAGGCACGTTTACAAACCGTTAAAAGCATGCAATGCTGTAACGCTGAAATACCTTTCGGCCAGCAAGTGATGGCTGTACATGATGGACAATTTCTGAGGATCAAAGTTTTGATCCTGGATCATATACATCCCAGCAGCAGAGGAGGAGACTGGAATAAAACTCCCCTCCAAATGGAACTCAAAGTAATTCATAAACTGAGAGCTACAGTATTTATCCTCCAGGACTTAAAGAAGTGGTCTGCTCCAAATATTTTTTAGAAGGCTTTGTCTCATAAGGGATGGAAAAAATAATGATAAAATTGCCTCTAGGTGGCATATCCTTGTCTTGCCACTAGTGCTTGTACTCTTGAGAATGATAATACCCCTATTAATCTATGTAACTCCTGTGGTATGATTTCAACAATTTCCTGCATAAATATATACTTTTTGTCCATTTGTCTATATTTGATCTTTGGGTGATGATGTTTCCTTTTTCACCTCTGTGGAGAGAATGGTGGTCTCCTAGGCAGCATTATTGGAGTTTCATTGGAGAGGCAGGTCTCCTATTGGATCTTGTTCCTCTGCTGATTTGTCTTTCTATATTGGAAGACATTGTGTGTGTTGGCAGGTTCCAGGCACATGACATCATTCCAAAATGCATACGTGGTGGCAGGGATGATGTCATCCTGCACCCGGTGGCTTTATGCACTGGAAGCTCAGGGGATGCCATCTGACATAATTTGTTGCCCCTCTTGGACTCAGATTTTCCAAATCCGGGTGTTTGTCCACATACAGTATATTTATGTATATGCTGTATGGTGTTATTTTAATTGTATTATAGAGATGTGATATCCTTTACACTCTTGAAGAAGGAGTTATATATCTCTGAAAAGTTCACATGCTAGATGTTCATCTCACCATTATAATGAGAGGAGGAAACAAAAAAACTATTTACTGACCAGACTATTGAGAAACATTATGCTGTGATGGTGGAGAACATTAATTGAAATCATTTAAATGCTATACAGATAAACTGATTTGTCTGAAACATTTACCCTCTTATCTGTAATTAAGGTCTGAGAGTACAGAAACTTTCATCTACTATATCCCAACAATCACTCAACTACAATAGGTACAAAATGGAGCCCCAAGCAAACTAATCTGGAGTCTTTCCCCTGCAGTGCCCCTAGTGGCAGAAATGCATATTTCTTTTGTTTGAGAATTGCTTTGAGAAGTACAGTGTTACTTGAACTGTTTTCCAGGATTTGCTTGCCTTCAGCAGCAAGAATTTGCAATAATTTAGGACTTTACATAAAATCTCAGATATCTTTAATAAAGTCTTAATGTTATATAGTTTGAATACCATTTCATAGCTATAGTATTTATCATTGCAAAATAACATTTGCCTCACTTATTTATTTATTTTTTCGGAAAAAAACAAAAAAAATCACTTTGAAAAAAAAACACAGAAAAAAAGTTTTGTTCCCAATTTTTGCATTTTTATTCCAGTCTTTCCCATATATAATCCAGGTATAGAACCTGAGTGTCCAGGAAAAGGGAAGGCAGCAAGCAAGAACCCTCACTTCTGAACCATGCTTGGCCTCGTGCCCTGAAGAAAAGAAAGAAACAAAACAAAATTACATTACATTTGGAGACCCCTTCAAATCCATAACAGACCCTTATCCAAGGTAGATTGTCACCTGTCATGTCACTACAGGCATGTCTTTAAAAATTTAGCTCCCTGGCTTTCTTGCTTTGTCTAGGAATCTTACTTTTTCAATGCTTGATCTACAGTAGACCTGTACTGCAATAGTATTTAATTCTTTCACATTCACATTTTCAGAAAGCATGTATCTGTACCAGCTGAACAATACTTAAGGATGTATATTCTCATATTATCTGTGTATTCACTGAACCAGGAGCTGCAGTAGATATTTATGTCACAGGGAACAGAAGCCTAAAGACTGGTGATAATGCAACTTCAATTTAATATACAGCATTTTATGTATCTAATGATGGGTGCATGCTCACATTTTTTTTAAAGAAGTCTGCTACTAGAGTGAATGTAGAGTGTGTTATTACTATCATTTTACAACTATTCTGAGAAAAGTAATAACTACTGAGCCATGAACTCTCATTTCCACATTTAACGAAACATGCAAAGCAATTTCCAGCTAGATCATTTTTCACATATTTAGGTAAATTATGTGATTTCAAATGTAAAGAAAAAATACATTTTCTGTGATGTAATTGAATCAGAGTAACATGATTGTTCACAGTTTTTTTGGAAATGCATCTCTATTCCTTTAGACATTGTACTGGGATTTGGATTAGGTGGTATATTAAGCACTATAAAGTACCATAGAGTACAGGAATTCACAGTTAATTTACCCTTTTACTGCCACTGCTGGAACACACAACCCCACCTGCCTCTATCAGCCTCTTTTAGCACATGTCACTGTCAGGGCTGGGCTCAGCTCTTCCTTCTCTGAGCTGGCCATTCAGCTGTTGGCTAATTGCCAGCTCCTATCTCTCCACAGTTACTCAGTTGTTGATGATATCCTGCTCATCAATCCGGCCTACTTAAGCCATCCAGTCCAGAGAATCTCTGCCTTTGCCTTGGTCAACATCACAGAAACTATCTCCTGCGATCCTGTTCAAGACTTGCTTTGCTGACATTCCTTCTGGCTCCAAATCCTGCTTGCTGTTCCAATACATTGATCCCTGACTTCTGGCTTGGCTGACTGTCCGTTATGGTTCCTGAACTTTTGGCTAGGTTTTGACTACGTTTGTACTGTTTTTACTTTTATTATTAAATAAGTGTGATGTAACTGTACTTCTGTCTCGGCCTGATTTCATGGTTTCAGACAGTCACACAATCTCACACAACCTACTTGTACTCATTATATAAATAGCACACCACTCTACCTAAAATAAATACTAAGTGTTGTAAAAAGACACAAAATCATGCAAAAATATAAATAATGCAAAAACACCAACTAGTAACACATTTACTCCTACTTAAGCAAATATTTAAGGCCACTCAGTAATGTAGTCATCCGTAATTCAATCTCTCTGTGTAAAATGTCTTCTACAATATTTCCACTTAAGCCTATTTGCACTTTGCTCTTCCACTATAAATACTCAATATGTGCTCGGAGATGGTACCCTTTGTAAAAAAATTCACCCTTCTGTCTGGACCTATACCAAAAGACATCAGTTAGGTTAGGCATGCTTGTAAGCCCATAAAAAAGAGATACAATTGGTATTTCTGCTTGACTGCCTTCAGTCAGAAACCACATGTAGTATAAAAATGTTTCTAACACTTTGTTTCATTTTTTTTTTAAATGTATTAAATTGCACTTACAGGATAAATTAATTTTTCATAGTGCATGTAGGGAACAGCTTTCGCAGATCCCATTCACCCCAGCCGTGACGGCTGGTCAACCTATCCTATCTGATAGCTTACTACTGGGTGTGGAGTCACCCAGTCCCTGCCTTACGTATTTCATCCACTAGACTTCTTCAGAGGCTGTTTGATATTTTCTTGTTCTATTTATAGTGTTGACAGCTAATTTACTGTCCTCTCCTAAAGGCCGTTCTATAGGTCAAAACCTTAAGAATATATCATAGTCTACATAAGAAGCAAAGTTTGACTTTCACTCTCACAGTAAGCTTGACTCCATTGAAAAGAGGAACTGTCTCACCAGCTATGATACTTTGTGATTACCCCCTTCCTCCCAAGGCCATTTTCGGATTTCAATGCTGTCACACTTTGAATGATGATTACTCAGTCACGCAACACTGTGCCTTTAAGAAAAGAAAAACTGGTGGTTGGTCAGGGAACTCCTAACTAATAAGAGTGTCTATTTGGCTAGTAGTATATTTATATCTAATGATAATTTATCAGAAGTACTACACCCTTCAAGAGACACTTTACCTAATGCCTAGTTGTTATAAAGTAATATAGTTAACAAAAAAGGCAGGTTCCTCTGAATCAATACATTCATACAGAAAATAACAATGAGAAGGGAAGACAGTGGAAAGAGACCAAAAAAGTCTGAAAAAAAAGGATTCATCAATGAAGAACACCCAAGTAGTAGAGAAAATTAACTAGACATCTTTATTTATAAACAATCCCACCCACAGTACAATGCATCAAACATCTCCACCAATAATTTGAAAATAGTAACCAAATAAACACTAAACAGACACACACACCACATACACATGCCTCTTACACTCAGACTCCCTAGGGTAGTCTGAGTGTAAGTCTGAACAAAATTGCTTGTCGATTGAAACGTGTCAGATAGACGCCACTACATTCACAGTACCCACCACAGAACCATCCTCCCCCCCCCCCTCCTCCATATACCTGCCCGGAGTTTCGATGAAATTTCGGGAACACCAATGACCTCTTGGATTCATACCAATTACAGCCATAGGAGCCTTGCATGGATCACTAAAGACTTTTCACATATCCGGTGAGCTGCGCACAGCCTCTGTGAGACAAGCTTCTGTCTTGAGCCTAATTACATGGGCTTCTCTCCCAGTGCTGAATGGCTGAGGTGCCTGGCATGTCTGTGGGAAGCATGTAGAGAGCAGTGTGTGCTGGGCTTGGTGAAGGTCATCCATTGCTCTGGCTGGATCATTGTGCTTGAAAACCTATTATTGTTTTGAAACAACTATTGAAACTATTCTTTGCCTTGGAATTCTCTGGGATGTTCCCCTACAGCTGTTACTTCTACAATTTAACAGTATCCTGAAGCCAGTAGGTGAGGTAAGCCTACATCAATATGTACTGACAGTTTTTTGTACAAATAGGAGGGAGTGTATTAGTCTATTCCCTTGAGACTGTTAAATCTGCTGTTCCAAATACTGGTGCTATTGAGTGCTATCCCCGATCTCCTATATTGCCGCAATTAAGAGAATGTTCAACTTTCTTTCCAGGGACTAATTTTGAATATACTTTCAGCTGTTCCTTTCATCAGTGTATTCCGCTTCTCTTCACTATATACTGGCAGGACAGACACTATTTTTTAATAGAGACTGCTACATAAAGCTGAGGATAAATTCAAAAATTATTTTTGGCACTTTATTTTCTACAGCTGCTAAATAAAGTGGTTGTACCATTAGGTCCAAGAAATATCTCCTAAACCTATAGGAGATATTTACAAAAAGACAGGCATCGATGTCAGTGGCGCGCAGGCGCACTGAGCAGGCCGCAAATCACGGTGATATGTGGTGTCGGCTCCCGTGTCATCACGGCTCCGGCAAGACCCGGAAGTCACTCCGGGATACATGGCAGCGGTGAAGATGAAGAAGGAGGACCGCTTCGGGGGCTTCGTTTTCAGGTAAGTTATTCATAATGAATATTATAGAAAAGTGTAGCGCTTTTTTTTTTTTGAAAATTATGGCATATTTAATGCCAGTATAGCAGGTGCATATATGCAATAAACAATATCAATGTGAACTAATACCCACACAATGCACACTTTGCTATATGCAATTATAAAGCAAAAAACAAATGTCCAAAAAATGAAAGAGTGAAAAATAAAAAGAATGTGGAACAGGTAGAAAAAGTCTCTGAAATTTCCGTGAATGACACGATTAAGTGTAAACGATCCTACACCTCCTCCATAGAAAGACCGTGCAGTCACCACGTGAGGTCCCTCCACCAAACGAAATGGACGCTTACCAGACTTAATGGATCCTACCCAAATTTATATTTGGAGGATCGCATAAGCTTGTGGATATATGTAAACTCCTTCGGTGTTGCACTTTTCTGGAGGGATTTCAGGTATGGCTATCTCGTTCACAAAGATGACATGTCTCCACCCATATGAATCCGCATGGATAATTGAGCATATATAAAGAGAAGCAGGGACCACAATAGTGTAATTCAGTTTTTTTTCGTAAAAATAATATAATAAAAACTTTAAACTCACATGTATACAAAGGATTTAAGCGCTTTTCGATATAAAATCAGGCTGCAGTGAAGTCCCTTATTCAGTTATAAATAGTCCCTTAGTTATTAGTTAACTTAGTTATAGTCCCTTAGTTATTCATAATGAGCTAGTATGCTATGCATACTAGCTCATTATGCCTTTGCCTTGCAGGTTGCATTTTTTTTAAAAGTGCCTTTACTTCCTCTTTAAAGGCCTATCTTATTTTTTAATCTCAACTGGTACCGTATTGAGTCTGAGTGTAAGAGGGGTGTGTATGTGGTGTGTGTCTGTATTGTGTTTACTTTGTTACTATTTTAGAATTATTGGTGGAGGTATTTGATACATTATTTATACTGTGGGTGGAATTGTTTATAAATAAATAATTCTAGTTAAGTTACTCTACTACCTGGCTGTTCCTCGTTGATGAATCCTTTTTTTCCAGACTTTTTTGGTCTCTTTACACTGTCTTCCCTTCTCCTAGTTAATTTCTGTACCTTTAAAAAAAGTTTTAATGGTTTCAAAAAAGTTTGCTTCATTCATTTAGGCAGACAACATTTTGTTTTGGTGGTATTGTAAATGTTTATTTTTCTTTAAATAACAAACACGTTTATACTTACCTGCTCTGCGCAACAGAATTACACAGAGATGCCCTGAGCCTCACTGTTTTTGTCTATATACACGGACAGTGGGATTCAACCCTGCCTATTGCTCCCTCGTCACTGACTTAGATTGACAGCAGCAGGCTTCATTGGCTCCAGCTGCCTCAACAAAACTTGTTATACCAGGAAGTGAGATGAGAGAAGAGCTGCAGATAGGCACAGTGGTGGTTTGGATGAGGGCTCAGGTAAGTAAAAAGGGAGGGGGGAGTGAAGCTGGGAAACTAAAAAAAAACATTTTTTACCTTAATGCAAGGAAGGTATAAAAAAAAGTAGGGTTTATAAATATAATAATTGTTTTTTATATAAAAGAAAAAGAACAGAAAATTTAAAAAAGTTTTCTTTAGATTTTGTTATCTTTCTTCATACATTTGAGCTAACATGTATTTTGCTACATTTCTTTGGTAAATATAACTCAAGCCAGTGTATATTATTTAATCTGTGTGAAAGTTAGTCTGCAAACTATCCAAGTTGCCCTTTTAAAAAGTAATGTCTCACACACAGCAAAGACATGATGAGAATAACATCACATTTACATTAACAAACACATTTTGCTATGCCTCCAAAGTATAGAAATACCACATGTGAGAGACTTTTTTATAACATATATGCATAGAGGGGCCCAAAATTCAAGGAGAACCTTTGGGTTTTTAAGAAACATGAATTATTTATCTAATTTCCTGACCACCTATCATATTTCTTGAGAACTTGATGTGCGAAGACAAGAGACACATCCCCAAAATGACCGCATTTTGGAAAGCAAACACCCCAAGGTATTTTCTGAAAGGTAGAGTCCATAGATAGGCCCAAAATTCAAAGAGCACCTTCAGGTGTTCCCGGGACATATATTACGCATATAATTTCCTAATTACCTATCACATTTATTTAATGCCTTGGATCACCAGGACAGTGGAAACATCCACTTTATAACCACATTTTGGAAAGCAAACACTCCAAGCTTTTTGGAAGATGCAAATTAATATATATATATATATATATATATATATATATATATATATATATATATATATATATATATATATATATATATATAATATATACTTTTTTTTTACACAATGTTGTCAATAATTAAGATGTCTCCTCTAACATATAGCATAAACATACACATTATAGGTATACTTAGAATTACACCCCAAAAAACATTCTGCTACTCCTTTCAAGTGTATCAGTACTGCAATGTTTTGTAATAGTGGTCAGGGGATATAACTTAATGTAGTGTCACCTATAGCGCTCGCCTTTTCTTCTAAGTTAAGGACACCTAGCCTACTGGTATGTAACTGCTCCCAGGAATGCCATGTTCACGTAATAGGAAGTACAGGAGGCTGAAGAAAGGAAAAACAAAAGAGTTCATGTGGTTCCGGGAGTGCAGTTGTTCGAAGGGGATATCTGGAACTGTGTCTCACAGGAATGTAGGCAGACATGCTAGGAATGTAGTTAACTATTTTAATGATCACCATGGGGTGATCCCTCAGCCTTACAAATTCAGGCTATAGAGATAGTGACAAACATGGGGCTGCAGCCATAAAGGTGGGGATTTACTGTATTTAGATGGCTATGCAAGGGTGAGTTTTATTTTGGGGTCTTTTATCTGCAGACCAATATTCTCAATGGTCTAAATTTTGAATGTGATTTGTTAGCTTTGTTGAGTAAGATATATATTTTTAGCAGGCTACTGTTTAGATATTGGTATTAGGGCTGTGTACTATGGACTGTCTATATGGCATACTTTCTAATATATTTAGTGTGTTTTAGGTAGTTAGATCTTTTTCAAGCACTATATATTTTAATGTATATTTATTTTGACAGCCGGAGCATGGGGACATCCCTGTGGCTTTCCCATAGCATCAGAAGGGGGCGGGGCCACTCGGTTACATAACCGAGTGACCCCCCTCTGGCGCTACGGGAAAGCCATAGGGATGTCCCTGTGCATCAGAGGGGGCGGGGTCACCTGGAGATATCATGAGTGAACCCGCCCTCAGTTATAAAATAATTGTCCCCTGAGAGGCCCGTCATTACGACGGGTGCCTCCCATGGAGACAGATCGTAGGTGTCTTGCGGCTATTTTTTTTTTCTTTTTCAGTCTGCTGGAGCATGAGAAGAAGAAGAAGACTCCATGGAACAGTTTTTTTTTATTTGACGTGTTCCAAGGCGTGAAGTGTCTTTTTTTTTACCATTTTCACACATTTTTTGTGAAAAGGTAGGGGTACCCCATTATAATTTCACACGGGGGGCTGGTATCTGGGGATCCCCTTGTTAAAGGGGGTTTCTGGATTCCAATAAGCCCCCGTCTGCCCACAGACCCCCACAACCAACGGCCAGGGTTGTGAGGATGAGGCCCTTGTCCTTATCAACATGGGGACAAGGTGCTTTTGAGAGGCCGCTACCCCAATGCACCCTCCCAATGTTGAGGGCATGTGGCCTGGTACGGTTCATGAGGGGGTGCTTTCTCATTCCCCCCTCATTTCCTGTGGCCTGCCAGGTTGCGTGCTCAGATAAGGGTCTGGTATGTATTTTTTTATTTTGGCGTGGGGGTTCCCCTTAAAATCCATACCAGAGCTGAAGGGCCTAGTATGGAATTTGGGGGGACCCCCATGCATTTACATTTGACTTGAACATCAGGACCATCCCTACTCATTAGACATCTGCTGACATGGGGCAGGGCTGCCCCCTCCTGCACAGCCATTCACTGGGAAGACTAGTGTAATGCTGTTTCTCCTCCCCTAGCTCCCTGAGCTCCTTATGCAGCTGAGAACAGAGGGTATGTGGTCACTTAATAAAATGGAAAGAAAAAAGGTATTTATAATGTATATATTATGTTTTATAATTGTATACACAAATGTGCCTTTCAATTCTATTGTAAATGGACTGGGTTGTTTTACATGGTGAGAATTGGCATATACTTTAATATCCAATTTTCTGGATCTGAACCCTTGACTTATGCAGTGTCTGGCTGTAGCTTTTCCGCCTTGATCCCAACCAGCAACCACTTGTTACTGACCTTTCAGTTGTTTATTGACTATGCTTCTGCTTGATCCCTACCTGCTACATCTGCTGCTAGACCCCAGCTTAGTCACTTCTTTGTGGGGTGATTCTGAGGACCTCGACCTGGCACTAGCCATGTGGTTTTTCTTACACAATTGTCTAAAGTCTGCCATACATGGGTCAAACTCTGAAAGACTTTTCTTACGAAAATTGTAACTAAGATTTTGCACCATTAGAGGGCTGCAGCAAAAGCTGATTTTCGTGCAGCCTTTGAATTTGAGGGATTGGGCATGTTGTAAATGTTTTGAAAAACAAACGATTTTAGAAATCAATGGTGACAACATTGGATCACTAGAGATGAGCCGAATGACCCCCTGTTCGCAGCAGAAGTTTTGAACATCACAAAAGTTCTGAACTGAATAACAAATCTCATTGAAGTCTATGGGACCTGAAATGGAAAAATCAAAAGTGCCCATTTTGAAGGCTTATATGCAAGTAATTGGCCATACAATATATATGGGGTTCCAGGCACTTCCCTTGGGGCACATTTATCAATAAAAAAAAGTTTATAAAAACATCATTTTTAAATGAGCAGTAATATACTGATACCATCAATATGAGAAATAACAATAACAATGAAAAATTCCTTTAACCACTTGAGGACCAAACCTCTTTTTGAGAGGTGATGTTTACATTGTTGGTTAAAAACATTTTTTTTTTGCTAGAAAATTACTTAGATCCCCCAAACATTATACATTTTTTTTCCTAACACCCTGGAGAATAAAATGGCAGCCGCTGCAATACTTTCTGTCACACCGTATTTGCGCAGCAGTCTTACAAGCACCCTTTTTTTGGAATAAATACACTTTTTTGCATTAACAATAAGACAACAGTAGAGTTAGCCGTTTTTTTTTTTTATATATATTGTGAAAAATAATGTTATGCCAAGTAAATTGATACCCAACATATCACGCTTCAAAATTGTGCTCGATCGTGGAATGACAACAAACTTTTACCCTTAAAAATCTCCATAGGCGACGTTTAAAAAATTCTACAGGTTAGATGTTTTTACAGAAGAGGTCTACAGCTAAAATTATTGATCCCGCTCTACCAATTGCGGCGATACCTCACGTGTGGTTTGAACACCATTTTCATATGCGGGCGCTACTCATGTATGCGTTCGCTTCTACATGCAAGCTCGACAGGACAGGGCGCATTCAATTATTCTTTTCTTATTTAGTTTACCTTTTATTTTTTATTTTTTCACAGTTTAAAAAAAAAAAAAACTGTGTCACTTTTATTCCTATTACAAGGAATGTAAACATCCCTTGTAATGGAAGAAAAGCATGACAGGACCTCTTAAATATGAGATCTGTGGTCAAAAAGACGTCAGATCTCATATTTACACTAAAATGCAAAAAATCGTCATTTAAAAAAAATAAAAAAAATTGGCCCTTCAAGAGCTTTGGGCAGGAGTGACGTTTTGAGATCACTTCCACCCTGCAATGTTATATTATCTTCCCCTCACTTGTCTCCATGCCCAGCATGGGTGAAGATTAGATCGCCTCTGTTGATGCCGATGGATCCGATAAGCGGTGGAGGGCACCAGAGAGAGGTGGGAGGGGGGCCCCCCTCTCCCGCTGCCAATAAAAGTGATCTTGCAGCGAATCCGCCACAGAGACCACTCTTATCAGAAAACAGAGTGCTGCCCGTAGAAGAAAATCCTGAGGTTATGGCAGCTAGCTGCTGCCATAACAATGATATTCCTCTTCAAAATAAGGATGTATATCGGTGTGTGGCAGTCTGGAAGTGGTTAAATATAGTGCCTGGGATGTCCCCTTAGTCTGCCTGTAATGTGGCACATTTGTACCGTGTATAGAGCTTGCTACAGCAATAATGACAATTATAAAGCCCAAATTTACAAATAAACAATGGCTTGAGGGGGCCAGTCTGTATGATGAGGCTACAATTTAATGCACTCAGAACAACATTAGAGATGTTTTGGATAAATTCTGGAGTCTCTTTCGCAGAATTTGGATAGAAGTAACAGGTGTGGAAAAATTGGGCTTTGGCTTTTGGTGGTGCCTTCACACCCTAACACTATAGAGGTATTCTTGATGAAAGCAAGAATTGTCCTTGCTCTTAAACATTGCAATTATATGCACCTGCCAAACAGGTGTGGATAAATTGGTCTTTGGGTGCCGCTAGTCCCTTTACACTGTAACCCTATCAAGGTACTCTTGATGAAAGCAAAAATTGTCCTTGCTTCCAAAAATTGCAATTATATGCATCCATCAAACAGGTACAGAAAAATTGGTCTTTGGGTGTCGGTGGTGCCTACAGACCATAATCCTATACAGTTACTCTTGATGAAAGCGAGAATTGGCCTTGCTGTAAAAAATGGCAATGATATGCACCTTTCAAAGAAGTGCAGAAAAATTGGTCTTTGGGTGACGATGGTGCCTTCACACCATAACCCTATCCAGGTACTCTTGATAAAAGCAATTATATGCTGTCAAAAATGCATATAATATGCCCTTGTCAAACGGGTGCAAAAAAAAAAAAATGGTTCTTGGGTGTTAATTGTGCCCATGAAACCTACAAGACAAATTTTCTTCCAGATGAAATCAACATCCACAAATTTAGGTAGCCTAGACATTCTTTCAGAAATTTGAGATCCAGAAAGCACTTAATCAGTGACATTGGCATAATGGGCTTGATAGCTGCTGCTAATCCAGGACTGATTCATTTTGGTAAATGTCAGCCAGACCACAGAGTCTGTAGACAGACATTCTCTCTTATATTTCACAAAACCTCTGGCAGCACTGAATGCCCATTCAGAAAGCATGGTGGATACAGGGCAGCCCAGCAGCTCTATATGCATACTGGGCAAGTTCTGGCCAGTGGTCTATTTTCATGAACCAGTAACCCAGTGGGAGCCAAAGACTAAAATGTTTTTGAAAGGCATCACTGAGGCACCCCCCTTCTCCATGACCACTCTCTTGACCAACAGAAGCCTCAAAAGGATTTTTTCCACCAGACTGTAACTTATAGACAAAAAAACGTTCCCTGTGACACTGCGCTATCCGAAAAAACAGAAAAAAGCTGCTAACACAATCACAAGGATAAAACAGTGAATAATAAACAAATACCAAACCAAAGTGTAGCGCTTAACAAAGTTATGAATAATCTAGTTAGTGCATCATCATACAATTTAACCCAAACACCTTAGGTGTGAAAATTCTTAAAAAAGTACATAGAAATAAAAAAATACACTTCCAAAAAAAATATAAATGAATTAAAAGTCTCTATGTAAAAAGTTGATCCAATCCAAACGTGAAATACGGGTCACCATCCACCTTCTTAAATGAGGCTAGCATGCAGACACCCTGTGATATTCCCGTCACCTTTAGAAGTAAAGGCTTACCAGATAGTATGGATCCAAACGAATATATATTCGAAGGATCATGCAAGCTTATAACATAGAAGGCGAGATTTGCAGGTGTAGATTTTCAGGGAAGTAACAAGTCAGACTCCTCATATAGTTGTCCCAACTAGTTGTTAAATCCACATCGGTACACTCCAGCTCAAAATGTTGAACTCATACAAAGGAAAATAAGGAGCCACAATAGTGTAAATCCGTTTAAGAGAAAAAATTTAATAAAAAAGTAATGAACTCACATGTAACCAAAGAAATCAAGCGCTTATTCCATAAAAACAGTGCTACAGCAGTAGTCCCGACGCGTTTCGTCCTCTACAGATTTCTCTTAAACGGATTTACACTATTGTGGCTCCTTATTTTCCTTTGTATGAGTTCAACATTTTGAGCTGGAGTGTACCGATGTGGATTTAACAACTAGTTGGGACAACTATATGAGGAGTCTGACTTGTTACTTCCCTGAAAATCTACACCTGCAAATCTCGCCTTCTATGTTATAAGCTTGCATGATCCTTCGAATATATATTCGTTTGGATCCATACTATCTGGTAAGCCTTTACTTCTAAAGGTGACGGGAATATCACAGGGTGTCTGCATGCTAGCCTCATTTAAGAAGGTGGATGGTGACCCGTATTTCACGTTTGGATTGGATCAACTTTTTACATAGAGACTTTTAATTCATTTATATTTTTTTTGGAAGTGTATTTTTTTATTTCTATGTACTTTTTTAAGAATTTTCACACCTAAGGTGTTTGGGTTAAATTGTATGATGATGCACTAACTAGATTATTCATAACTTTGTTAAGCGCTACACTTTAGACTGTAACTTACCAGAGAGGTGAAAGGCATTACATAAACTCCTCTTTAAGGTATCCTCTAGAGATTTAATCTTCTGCTTCCTCTGTGGTGACGGAATGAGCTCTGAGACTTTCCCCCGTAACGGTGGTCAATCTGGGTTGCCAATAGTGATCCTTTTCCTTGATGCCACGTTTTCTTGAGTCCTTTCACAGGCTTTGAATAATGAGGGAGCCCATGCACCACAAGTTTGCGAAGGCATGAGAAGCAGACTCCTCAGGGTCACTGAGGAGTAACACTATCTGGAACTGCCTGCTCCCAGCCACGTACTACTCTCAAGGGTCCTGGGGGTAGAAAACCATCTGTTAAAGGTTGACTTGACATATGTCTTGCTCTGCATCAATGCCTCCAAAGCTGCCAGAAAGCTCTTGCTCCTCCCTCACCTCTTGTGTGTTCAGTGGCATAGGAAGAATGGTGTCGGAAAAAAGCGGGCCTTGAGAGGAAAGGAAGTCTTCTTCCTCCTGCTGCTCTGCCTGGAATGCCCTGTCCATAATGCCATGCAGAGTCTGCTACAGCAGGAACACAACAGGGATTGTGTCACTGATGCATGCAGTGTCACAGCTCGCCATCTTGTGGCTTCCTCAGATGGTGGCAGTACAGTGCATGCATCCTTTATCAGCAGCCATTGGTGTGGGGGAAAAAAGCAGAGCTGGCCTAAACCTGTTGTTGTGCCATACTTAAATAGGTACTGGTTGATGGCCCTCTGCTGCATGTGCAGCCACTGCAGCATTGCCAAAGTGGAGTTCCGCCTGGTGGACATGTCACAAATCAGCAGATTTTCTAACCCTGGGTTCCTATTTAAAAAATGCTGCATCACCAAATTAAGGACAGAAATGGCACATGTTTCAACTTTCCCTTTCTAAGGGCGGACAGGAGGTTTGGCCATTATCACACACCACAATTGCTGGCTCCAGCTGGTGTGGCATGAACCACCATTGGGCCTGCCCATGCATGGCTGGCAGAATCTCTGCTCTGGTGTGACTCCTGTGCTCTAGCTAGACCAATTGAAGCTTTGCATTACACCTTATAGCCAGACTCATTGAAAATCCCCTTGAATGCTAAGGGGGTACTTGTAGTTCAAGGGACAATTCAGCAGAGGGGGGCATGGAAGAGGAGGGGTGGAGATGACAAATCCTGCATCGCCATCACTATCTGTATTGAGATGTGGCGGCACAACAAGCTGCAGCACTGAGCCCTGCCCTACATCCTTCCAAGTTGCAAGCATTGTTACTGAGTGTGCTGTGAATTAAATATATATAAAAATATATAAATATCCCTGACTATGTGTGCTAGACCACATGTCAGCAGTAACGTGGACTTTGCAGCTGACTGCCATGCCCAATAATGCCACAACATTGCCTTTAATGTGATGGTAGAGAGCTGGAATAGCCTTACATGAAAAGAAATGTAAACTGGAAACCTGCCATTGTGGAACAATACAATTGCAAGTTATAAAGCCAGTAGCTTTGACAAGCTTGTATTTAGATGCTGGGCATGTGGGTGGAAGTGACTATTTTTTTACTCACTGCAACAGACGGCACAGATAAATTTGCCGGCTTTAGTCTACAGCTGGTGGTGTGCTACTGGTAGATGTGCTGCAAGGACTTGGGACACCCTGCACTATACCATCATCCCTATCAGTGGAGGCTGCTGAGAGGTCACGAGGTATAACTCACAGATATATACTGCGTTAAGCTCACAGTAACACACTGATATATACTGCATTCATTGTGCAGTAATGCACTGTGTGAACGTAGGAGATGCTGTCACTGGAAAATTGGTTGTTTAAAAGACACAGGGTGTGCACATTGTGCAGGACTGCAGAGCATAGATGTGAACTTGAGAAAACTGCAAGGGGCTCTGTAGTTTGGACATTCCATAGTGTCTTGGGTGGGACAGAATCTCCAACCCAGTGTCCAGGTTTTGTGGAAGACCAGCAGGGTGTGTGCTCAGGTGAGCACCTTATAATGAAGGTATGGGAATACATCAGGGCACCCAGTTCGAGACTGCCCCACCCCAAGAGACGGGATGTCTCTAGGAGTCAGAGGCTGCAGGTGGCAGCCAGAGCACATGTGTGTCTATAAGGCTACTTTCACACTGGGGTGTGGCATGCACTGGCGTTAAAGCGTCGCTATATTAAGCCCCCTTGTTTTCAATGGGAAGGGGCGCTCCTACAGTACTCCAAAGATGTGGCTTGCAGGACTTTTTTGACCACCCTGCAAGCGCACCGCTCCAATGTGAAAGCCCTTGGGCTTTCACTCTGGAGACACAGCAGCGGCTGTTTCAGAGCACTTTGCAGGCGCTATTTTTAGCACTTTAGCGACTGCAAAGCACCTCAGTGTGAAAGCAGCCTAAGAGGCAATAAACAGCCTGAGGACTAAGGCCAGAGTGGAGCTATGGGAGTTAAAGTAAAGCCATCCTCACTGAAGAATCCTGTGGTTTATGTGACCATCATAAAGAGCAGAGGTACTGCTAAAGAGAGAGACAGGTGGGCTAGCATTTTCTGTTTATGTGCATATTCTGGAGAAGAACCCCTGCGTGGGAAACCCTATATGTTTTGGACTTTTCATTTGGATCTTTAATAAAAATGGGCTGGGAAAAAAACCATCTACCACTAGAGCTAACGATCCCCCATGTTACAACTGATATATACTGCGTTAAATGTACAGTAACATACTGATATATCCTGCTTTAAACATACAGTAATGCACCAATATTCTGTGCTAAACATACAGTAATGAAATTATATATACTGAGTTAATTGTGCAGTAATGCAGGGATATATATTGTGTTAAACATACAGTAATGCACTGATATATACTGCAGGAAACCTGCCGTGACAAATGAAACTGACACTAAAGTAAAAAGGAAATGTCACACTACACTCACACTGAATAGAAGCACAATAACACACTATAGAACATGAATGCGTTAAATGTACAGTAGTGCACTGAAATATACTGCGCCAAACGTGCAGTAATGCACTGATATATACTGCAGGAAACCTGCCCTGACAAATTAAACTGACAGTTAATTCAAAATTAATAGTCACAGGGGTATGGCTTGTATGGGACCCAAGATGGCCTTTTGAGACTAGAGCTCCTGCGCATTGTGGACTTAAACGCCTTTCTTAGGGATTTTCTGACACCTTCAAGCATGGGTAAACCCAATAGAAGTACCTCAGTACCCTACACTCTGAAAAACACCAGAACACAGCTCGCTAAGGATATACCAAAGCTGTTCCGGAATCAACAATCTGGAAAGCACGAGGCATCACATGCCTCACAGGCCTCAACCCCGGACTCGCCTAGAAGTGGCTCTGATTCACAAATGGATGGCGACGGATCCGCGGATCAACCCCTGAGCCTGCTGGACTAGCAAAAAGCCCTACAAAAAGTTGCTCTGGACATCAAACATACTCTAACAATCGGCTACAGTATATCTGACCTAAAATCGGACATCGACTCACAGATGTGGAGCAGACCTCCCAAATCCATGCGGAGGCAATTGGACAAGTTCAAAGAACATACAACTCCCAACTACCGCATATTTTTGATCTCCATTGCCAGGAGACGCAGACATAATATAAGGGTGAGGGGGGACCCTGAGGGAATCGAAACACCAGCACTACCGCAGGCAATCTACTCCATCTTTAATAACCTGCTAGATCGCCTGGCATATTCCCTCATTGAAATGTAAAGTTTACACTCCGCTTTGATGCCCCATCCCTGGGACTCTGAACCACCAAGGGACGTTGTATGCCACATTGTTAACTGCCCTCTCAAGGAAGAAATACTCTGTAAAGCTAGAAAACGAGGCTGAATTTTAATTTATGGCACAGACATTAAACTGTTATAAGATCTTTCTCAGATAACATTGCAGAACAGACGCACACTGCACCCCTTGCTGGAGGCTCTACACTCTCGCAACATACAATATGGATGGAAGTTCCCATTCTGTCTCTCTGCCTCTGCTAGAGGCTGCACTGCACTCCTCTGGACACCAGAACATCTGCCTGCTTTCTGCGAGCAACTTGATATACTTCAGATTGATCTCTCTGAATGGTATGCCTTTTACTTCCCCACAGAGCTGTGGAAGCCAGTCTCCCACAACCCCTCCCCAAAGGCCCAAAGACAAAGATCCAGATGCCGCAGATTGGACCCCATGTCTCCCGGAGACCGACTTTCATGCCGGAACCTACCCCAATGCATCATGGCAATTTTCTTAATAAACCAATAGTCTACTCAATGGAATATACCTAAGTGCTTATCAAGTGGTTTCATACCAGTGGCCACTGGCTTACTTTGTCTGAGACCCAGGGTTTCTTCCTTTCCCTTGATGCAGAGAAGGCGTTCGACAGAGTGGCTTGGGATTACATGCAAGAAGTACCGAAAGGAGTCGGACTCCAACCTCGCATGTATGCAGATATTAACACATTATATTCCACTCCCTCAATGACCACCTGCCGAACGCCTTTACCAGAAGCAATGGGATGCGGCAAGGATGCTCATACTCCCTAATTTTTGTTTTATCATTAGAACCCTTCTTAGCCCACGTACACACGGTCGGAGATTTTGGCAACCAAATCTGTCGGATTTTGCCCGTCGGATTTAGTCCGACGGATTGTGTCCGAAACTGTTGCATACACACGGTCGGGCCAAGTTGTCTGATTTCGCGGTTGCCAAGAACGCGGTGACGTAAGCCGTGTACGGCGGGACTAGAAAAAGGAAGTTCAGCACCACGTCCGGCACCCTTTGGGCTCCTTCTGCTGATCTCCTGTTTTAGTAGAAGTTTGGTGAAAGACGATTCGCGCTTTTCAGATTAGTGATTCAGATCGCTACTGCTCTTCAGTTTCTGCTTGTCTTTGCGTATCTGATAATCAGCGCGTGCAGTCATTAAGTATTTGCTTCTCATTGTGGACTCTATCTTGGTATAGTACGCTTTGAAAGGCATTTTTTATTGTCTGCTTGCTTCTACTATTCAGGTGGTCCTTTCAGGCCTTGCTGTTTAGCGTTGATTTCTGGTGTCCGTTCTGACCACCCAACCGTTTTCCAAACATGTTTCGTCTATGTACTCATCATACAGTTTGTGCTGTGCAGGGGTTCTTACTTTGACTTTGACACAAGCCAAAGGGCTTGTATCAAAGTCAAAGTAAGAACCCCTGCACAGCACAAACTGTACAATGAGTACGTAGACGAACCTTCAGGACCTCAAGTTCTCTACAGGCATCTCCCCCCCAGGCTCTGGGGATCATTATTCCAGAGACCTGTTCTGCCATCATTCAGCTCCTGCTGAAGGACTATATTATGCTAATTTTTAACCTTAAACATCACATTCTATGTATTTCATTATTGCTAATGTCTTGCATTTCTTTCCTCATTCCCTAATTATCATCTTTTTCAGCAACAGTGCAAACCCAAGTTCAGAGTGAGATGAGGGGACAGTCTCTTCTTCAGCTAATCTTATTATGTTGTGGGTCTGCTACACACACACCTTCTTTTTGTTAACTAATGTGTAGTGCATTACTGATCTAAATCATGCTCATTTTCAGCACCCTGGCAGGAAATTGGCATGATTGTCCAAATTTACACCTCACTGTGGGTGCTTTTTTACTAAAGGCACATCCACTATGCACTACAAGTGCACTGCAAAAGTACACCTGAAACTGCAATTGGAGTGCAAAGTGGAGTTGCCTTTAGTAAATCACACTCCTTCTCAGCACAAACTAAAATTTCACTTCAAATACATTTTAATCCCAATGAAAAAGGAAGCCACACATTTTTGAGAATTAAACTTTTTAATACAAGCACATTCATATGTGCGTTTAGTAAAGGTTTTTACAACAAACCAAGATATTTTGGGTATCCAAAACCCAGTTTAATCATATTTATTTTTTACTTGTTTTTTTGTGTAAACAGGCATGTATCAAACCGTAAAATACAGAACACAGGAATTTACAAAGTTCAACTTGGAAAAGTGAAGACAATATCAGACATGAGTATGTACAAATACAAACTGGGCTGATATTGCCTTCATCACATGGGGTGTCACCCCTGAAAAATACAAATTTGGAAGATGCACACAGTGTGTCAACATGTGCTATCTCCCATCATGGGGGATCAATGTCCATGCTTTGGGGCTGCAACCCCTTCATCTCAGACACTTTCCACAAAACATGTACATTGATCCCCCATGATGTGAGATTTACACACTCTGTGCATCTTCCAAAATTGGAATTATGCAAAATACACCCTTTTTTTTTAAACAAAAATAAAACCCTATCTAGTTTTTTCGATTTCACACTCTCCCCAAAACATAAATGATGTTCTTCATTTTATTTTTAACATCATTGATGTTTTGTTGTACAATTTCCAAATCCCTATTGCACCCCATTATCTCCCCGATCAAGATCTGGGCACTTTCACTGGTAAAACGGGAATCTTCCTCCACATCACCTAGAAAAAAAACAAACAAACACACCATGTAATCCAAATATGGTGATATACATTGATGAGCTTACCAGAAGCTGTGTTCTCCGACACTCACCTGTTGTGGTGACAATTTGGCCAACCTCCACGATCTCTCCTTCTTCCTCCTCCTCCTGCTCCTTCTCCTCTGTTTCTTCTTTTGGAAGTTGCCCTTCTTTGGGAGGGGTGTGGTCCCTGGTGTCCTCATGGTCCCTGGTGTCCTCATACTTGCCGAGTCTTCTCTCCCCTATGAGAATGTAAACAAAGATTAATTAGCACACAGAGGGCATAAATAGGAATATGAAACATTGCTTGGAAGTGTTGTACAATTGTTTTTTTGGGCCGAGTTACAAGGTGAGAACATTATTGGGGCCACTTTGTTAAGCTGGAATATTTCCCTGCAGAACGATGTTTCATACGAACGAACGAAACCATGACCTTGAAAGTGGCCATTTTAAAATGCACAACATGAAATCAAAGCACATGGAGCATGTATGCAAGCAAGAATAATCATATGAACACACGACAACTACTTACTTTTTTTAAGAACACGCTTGATCCTTAGGTACTGCTCGTGCTCCCTCAGTTTCAGGTCTGACCAGCGTTTTCTCAGTTGATCCTTGGATCGGCGTACCCCAAAATTCTTCAGAAGACTCTTCACAACTTTATTCATGATCTTGGCCTTTCTGATATTTGGGTTTGGGTAAGGTCCATACTTCCCATCATAGTCGGTCCTGTTCAATATGTCGACCATCTCCAACATCTCTCCAAAAGACATATTTGAGGCCTTAAATCTTGTCTTCCTGGATCGGGACGTTTCAGGCTCCGGGCTTTCCTCACCCTCCTCCTCGTTAGTGGAACTATTATTGCGCACCTGCGTTCTCTCCGCCATGTGCTCTCCCCACTGCGCGGTAAGCGAAGGGGTGGGGAATAGTCTGGAAAGAACGTCAGGGGCGGGCGGAGTTTCACGCATGCGCACTGTATATAAAACGCCACACGTGTATCGTCTGTACGATCTGGGAGGAGAGTGTGAGTCACAGACGCGGCGAACGTCGAAACGAAGGTAACATTTTTAAATTTGTGCTTCACTAGACTAGACTGCTTGTATCTAGGCCGCTGTTGGGACAAGATTAGGAGGGATTTTAATTGCATTATTAGTATTTGAGGGTTTGTCTTGTGTTGTGTCTTGCAGACAAAATGGACCCATTCAACAATCCCAACTTTATGGGGCTATTCCTCGAGCTCTACATGGAGATGCCCTGCCTGTTTCAGTTCCACAACAAATTTTATTATGACAGATCAAAGAGGAACGCAGCACTGGAGAAACTGCTTGCTTTGGTGCAGATCAGGGTCCCCACGGCAGACATGACATATCTGAATCGCAAAATTGTGGCCATGAAGCTTACATATTTCAGGGAGAGAAAGAAGCACCTGGAGTCCTTGAGAGCAGGAGATCCAGATGCTGTTTACTACCCCAGGATGGTGCACTTTGACAGGCTGCATTTTCTGGTAGACCAGGGGGTACCCAGGCCACCACTCAGGCCACCACTCTCCAGGCTTCCTCCAAGACATCCTTCACCCCCAGCTGAGGCTTCTGATGTACAACCTGGGCCTTCCAGGCTGCACCATGTGGTGGGGTCCAGCTTGAGACAGGTATGGCATTGTTGAACATATTTCTTGTGTTACATTTAATGATGTTAACTAGATGTTCTTATTGATCAGTAAGTTGTGATTTCTCCAAGTGGTTTACATCTCAATAGACAGAAGTGACCAAAAATGATTGGGACGGGAAAGAAAAATGCTGGTGTCAGAATGATAGTCTGTTCTATTTGGTAACAGTCAAATAGCAAAAGGCAGGAGCACAAAATGTTGTGATTGATGATCAAAAAACTAAAACTATGTCCCCTTTTCATACACAGGAAGACCTCAGTCGGGGGGAGGCTGTGGCAAGTGGCAGCCAGGAGGTCCAAAAACGCCCTCCTCCTCCTGCCCCAGCTACAGGAGCCCAGCCACAGCCTGGAAGGATGCCTGGTGGGAAGTCACAAAGGAAGAGAGTGATGGCCTGGGATGAGTCTGGTGTGCCAGAAGATGCAGCCTCTTCAAGATCACCATCCTGGGGACAGAAATTGCATCTGAATTTCCTGCTCTCTAGGACTTCAGGAGCAGACTTCTCTCCCTGAGATATCTACTCCTCAGGCCACCAATTTTTTTATATCTCATTTAGTCATGTCTGCCCTGGGGGCCAAAGGCTGCACCAAAGTTAAGAAGTTTCTCCAGTGCTGCGTTCCTATTTTTATTTTCGAGCAAAAAAAATAAATTTTATTTTTGTTTGATGAAATACTTGTGTAATGTGTTTTCCTTCAAAAAGTAGAGTTTATTTGTGAGCAGGCAGGTACATTTCCAAAATACAAAGTGAAATAAATAACAAGGGGTACCAACACTAAACAACCTCCTGTAGATTAAAAAAGAAAAAGAAAATCTAAAAAATACAATAATGCTGTTGTTGTAAGTTTACACCCAAAAATAAAAAGTAAAAACAAAGGAGAAATGAGCAGTGTCTTTAAAGGAGATTTTTAGGGAATCCCCCCCCCCAAAAAACATCCAAAAAATTAAAAAAACATTGTGTAGATGTGACTTAAACTAAAATTGTATTGCTGAAATGGTTAAAAAAGAGTAATGAAATCCGTTCGGGAGAAGTGTGTGTGACTACGAGCATCAAAAGAAGTTGCTTCTTGCAGCATTCTAAAAAACAAGAGAATGCGCTTGATGAATGATTTTTTAACATTGCAGCGTGACGAATGTGCTATATCGCTTACGAGCAGTAGTTTTACCTGAACGAGCGCTTCCGTGTCGGAATTTGAATGTGAGCATGCGTGGCACTTGCTCCGATGAAAATGCTCTACACATGTTCGGATTAGGTCCGTCCGGCCCAGTTGGTCGGGAAATCTTTCCAACATGTTGGAAAATTGGGTCGGACGGAGATTTGGATGGAATCAGTCCGATGCATACCACACACAGTCGGATTATCTGACGACACGGTCCGATAAGACTCATTCCGACAGATTCACCGACCATGTGTACAAGGGCTTAAACAGACTGAGAGCCAACTCAGACATTAAGAGAATCACCATCATAGCGAACAGAGACTTCAAAGTCACGGCTTTTGCTGATGATATTATCCTCTCTTTAAAATTGCTTTTAAAATTGCTTTGACTATCCTTACCCAACATATTGAAAGACATAAAACATTTAGGTGATCAAATCTCAAAATCAATTATTCCAAATCACATGCTCTGAACATCTCAATCCCCCTACAAGAAGTAACCCACTGTCAGGAATCCTTTCCATTTTTATGGAAGAAGGAGGTCATTACCTACCTTGGTATTCAAATCACCAGGACAATATCTGACCTTTACAACCAAAATGTCCTATCAGCGCTTTCCAAGATTCAAATGGATCTGAAGGAGTGGGCCAACCTTAACGTATCCCTGGTTTGGACACTCAGCCCTAATAGAAAGGATTATTCTCCCTCGCCTACTCTACCTACAGATGGTCACACTCCACCTTCCCCCTTCTTTTTTTGCACTATACAAAAAAGCATTCATGGCTTTCATGTGGCAGAACACTGCCCCACCCATCAAATACACACACGTCTCACATGTGCAAAAAAGGTGTGAGCGGACAACCAAACATCTACAAATATTTTCTTGTATGCCATCTTACTAGGATCATAGACTGGAAAGTCCACAAGTTTGGGAAAGTTTCGGAAAGCTTGGGTTACTTTAGAAAATTCTTTCACACACACTCCAACACACATATTTCACTGGCTGACATCCTCCCTCTGGATTCAGACCCTAAGGAAACACCCCCTCATGTATCCCTCATTAGTAGCTTTCAAAAAGACAATATGCTCTTTCAAACTCTCCTCACACCCAGGTCCATTGACCTCCCTGAGGGGAAATCCAGATTTCCCCCCCGGGGTATCAAACACATTCCTACAAAAGGAGTGGCCCCACAAGGAAGTACTAGTACAATTTTTCCATAAAGGATGCATACGTTCATATGAAGACCTACTGTCTGCCTCATGTACCAACTCATCCCCCTTTTGGTCATACAGACAGCTAAGACACTTCCTTACATTACAGAACCCATCTACCACATGGAATAGGCAATTCACACCATTGGAATCCCTGTGCTCACTTAAATTGCCATAAAGACATCTAATATCATATATCGACACTTTACTCCAAGAAGATCCTTACCCCCACAAAAAATATGCTTCACGTATATCCAGGGACAGGGACCTAAAACTGACACTCACTGATGAAAACTGGGACGACATCTATGAATACGCACACAAGGGTCCACTGACCGTAGCGATTCAGGAAAACTGCTACAAAATTGAAACTAAATTGTATAGAACCCCAGCTCAACTTCACAAATTCTCCCCTACAATTCCAAATGTTTGCTGGAGGTGCAAAAAAAGCAGAAGGCTCCATGGTCCACATCTGGTGGGAGTGTCCTCTTCTCCAACCATTCTGGAGGGAAGTACACGTCCTAACGACACAAGTCACCACATACACTCTGGACTACAACCCTGCACAATATCTTTTACACCACACGACTCTACCTAAGAAGGACTATCACAAATCGTTTGCTATGCACATGGTCAATGTGGCTAGACTCTGTATTCCTGTTCCCTGGTGATCCACGGATATACCATCAATCAGGGAATGGCTTATCAGGATCTCTAAGATAGAGGAGATGGAGAAATTGATCCATATCTCCCAAGAACGTATACAAAAATTCACAAACATCTGGGCCTGCTGGACTAATTTCAAGATTACTTATAGCTCCTACTTTCCTTTACCTGACAAAACTACCAATACTACCTGACAGAAGACTCTGACCATTTATCTCAGATGGGGACACCGGATCGAAGAGTGGTCCCTACCCCCACCCCTTCCCTTTCCTTCCCCTATTCTATTTTCTCTTGCCCCTATCCTATCCCCCTTTTTTTCTTTCTTTTTCTCTTTTCTCTTTATCTATAATTCCAAACAATTTTTACATCCCTCCACAATTAATCTGTAACTATTTTACGAAAAGACAAGTCAAGATTAGTAACATTACCACAACCATTGCTAGACCTGATGATACTGATCTCAATGGTACTACTACGATTATTATAGTTGTTCGACTCAAAAACAATTCTGTTATTCAAAGATTTAATTGTGTTGACTGCTCATGCAATGTTTAAGATCTCTTACTGACTATAAAGGTGAACAGTGTTTCTCTGTTCTCCATACCATGACTCATACTTTACTAACAACCTATGTCATCTTATTATACAAAGATATCACGAATTCCATTTCAATTGATATGCTGATTGTATTGTAAACATAACTTCAATATTTTCAGTACAACTTTTTGTGGGGAAAAAAAATGAATGGTCCCACTACACTACACTCACAAAGCTGACACTAAAGTAAAAATGCATGGTCACACTACACTTACAATGTGAGTGTAGTGTGAATAAAAGCACAAGCAAAGCACACTATAGCACACTAAGCCCCTGTACACACGGTCGGACATTCCGACAGAAAATGTCCGATCGGACCATGTTGTTGGATAATCCGACCGTGTGTGGGCTCCATCGGACTGTTTCCATTTGAATATCTGACCGACAAAGTTTTAGAGCTGGGCTGTAAAATTTTCCGACAACATGATGCGATCGGACTTTGTCCGATCGTTTGTAGAGAATTAAAATCGGACAAAGTGCCATGCATGCTCAAATCAAATTCCTAGACCAAAGCTATTGGCTACTAGCCTGATTGTAGTCCCGTCGTAACAAAATGATGTCATCACGTTCCGAACGATCGGATTTTCCGACAACTTTGTCCAACCGTGTGCCATGTGTATGCAACACCAGTTTCGGACAAAATCCGTTGGACAAAATCCAATGGATTTGGTTGTCGGAATGTCCAACTGTGTGTACAAGGGCTTACACGTTAAACATACAGTAATGCACTTATATTCATTGCAGGAAATTAAACTGACACTAAAGTAAAAATTAATAGTCACACTACACTCACAAAACTGACACTAAAGTAAAAATTTATGGTCACACTACACTCACACTGAACAGAAGCACAATAGCACACATTAACTCAATAGCAGCACTGAACACAGCCCTGTTCTATCTCTCTCCACATCAATATCACACTGCAATTGGCCCCTTTGGGGAGAATATTTTTATAGTGAGGGGCGGGACTAAGAGCAATGAGCCATGATTGGATAGAGTCATAATTTCTTTCTCCAATCATAGCTCTGACAGTGCTCTGTGCCCTGATTGCACAAAGCTTTCATTGCTTTAGCCAATTAGGACTTGCAATGCACTCGTGCATTCGTTGAATGGGCAAACAGCTAATGTTCGGCCCCAACTTATACTTGGGCCGAACCGTTCGCCCAACTCTGCGGATCACAAAAGGCACAAAATTAAAAAAAAAAATTTTATGATTTAAAATATTTTTATTAGAAAAAATGTCAGTCATTACAGAGATAATTGTACATAACAGTGAAAGCGTTGTCATACAACTAATGCCGCGTACACACGAGCGGAATGTCTGACAGAAAATGCCAGATGGGAGATGGGAGCTTTTTATCGTATATTCCGATCGTGTGTATGTCCCATTGCACTTTTTTACGATGAAAATTCTGACGGACCTAGAAATGGAACATGTTCTAAATATTTCCGAAGGAACCAATTCCTATTGGGAAAACTGCTTGTCTGTATGCTCTTCTGACGGACCAAAAATTAAGCATGCTCTGAAGCAAGTACGAGACGGAAGCGATCGGTATGGTAAAACTAGCATTCATAATAGAGCTGGCACATTCCTCACACAGCAAATTCTGTGATCTTTTAACGCAGTGCATTATTTTCTTCTTTTAATGCTAGAAGAATGAAGTTGTTTTGCTGCTCATATTCACACACAGCTCCTTCTTATACATGTACCTCAAGATCCCAATTTTCTTTTCCAAGAACACGATGGTTGCATCGGCGACCCAAGTCTTCCCAAATTACAGAAGTTTCTCCAGCGTTGACCTCCTAGCCTGTTTATTACAATATAAGCCATGTTTCACCTCCCACAAATTCCTCCTCTCCCTGTACTTGTTAATGAAACTGGCCATAAATTCTGGGTCCTTAAAGTGATTCATATTTTCTGTAAGACAATACACAAGACAAAAACACTAATGTCAGCCTAAAATTTCATAATTTTATCACAAAATAGGCCTCAATCTTGAAGAAGTACAGGCCACTGATGTACCATAGTTAAGATTTTACCTTTGTTAGATTGTTGTCCTCCTTCCTCAGCACACCAATCATACGTAAGACACACGCATGCTACTTTATATACACTGTGCATGCGTCGCCTGCCCCTGACATTCTTTCTAGTGTATTCCCCACCTCTTCTCTTCGGCACACGGTAGGAGTAACATGGTGGAAACAGAGCAGGTGTCTGTTAATTGGAGTAATGAGGAGGAGGAAAGCCCGGAGGCCGAATCTGGAGGCGACGATTTAAAGCTACAAATATGTCCTTTCTTGAGATGGTGGAGATGGTGGACATCTTGAGGATGACTGACTATGATGGGAAGAATGGACCTTACCTAAAGCCAAATGTGAGAAAGGCCAAAATTTTGATGAAAGTTGTGAAGGGTCTGCTCACAAATTTTGGGGTATGATGATCAAAGGAGCAAATAAGGAAATTCTGGTCAGACCTGAAACTGAGGGATCTGCATCAGTATAGAAGGATCAAGAGAGTGCTTAGAAAAAGTAAGTAATATTCGTGTGTTCCCATTTTTTATTATTACTTGCATGCTGCGCCATGTGATTTTCTTTACTATAGGACATTTTAAAAGTTTCAGGTTAGTGGGCACAGTAATCAGTCGTAGGAAAAATTGTTCACTCATTTAATATGATGTTTTGGGCAGATACAGGTTAAATACATTTGGTCATGCCTAAATATCTGTGCGCTAAAGTATATCTTTTGTTTCATTCTCATAGGGGACCAAAGACTTGGAGGACACCACTCAACAGAGGACACCAGGAACCCCCCTCCCCCCCACCTGACAAGGAAGGGGAACTCCCAAAAAAAAACACCACACCCCGAGGATCTGGAGGAAGGAGAGGTGGAGGAAGTGGGCGAACTTGTCACCACAACAGGTGAGTGTCTGACACCCCAGCTTCAAGTAATATATGTATGCCTGCATATTTATAATACATGTTTTCCCCAAAATATTTTGGTGATTTGCTGGTTGTGGAAAAGCAAGCTCCAAAATTCACAAGTGCAAGTGCACAGCTCCTAATACAGGACATTAATGAAATCAACATCATAAGAAAAAAAACTACATTTTCTTGAACAACAAATGAAGAACATGATTGATGTCTTGGGGAGAATTTAAAAGTTCTTGAAAATGCAAACATTTTAATTATTGTTCTAAACCAACTTTTTTTTGTAATTAGTAAATGCCAAATTTTGAAGATGCCCACAGTGTGTCAACATGTGCTATCTGCCATCAGGGGATTTCAATGTATCCAATTTGTGGGTGCAACCCCTTCCTCCCAAATGAAGTAGGTGAGAGGAAGTGGTTGCACCCCCAAAACATGTCCATTGATCCACATGTTGACATTAGGCATGGAATCAGGAGGGAAATACCAGTGCATCTTCAAAATGTGGCTTTTACAGGGTGACATCAGCCCATCTGATGAAGGCAATATCCAGACATTTAGGACATACTATAATGTCTGATATTGCCTTATGGTTTTCCACGTTGTTATTAAACATGCCTATTTTGAACAAAAAATAAAAAAAAAGTAAAGAAATAGAAAAACACAAAAACATTTTTTTTTTTTTTTTACACAAAATTTTGAAAATGCACATGTGTGAATGTGCACAGAGAAAAATCTCTGCTCATCAACAATGTGTGGCTTCTTATTTCAATGGCCAATACCATTTTTTTAAAGGAATTTTGTGTTTACAGTGACAATGGGGCTTATTTACCAAAGGAAAACCATCTTGGCAATACAAGTGCACTAGGAGAACCTAGGAGACATCCAAAAAAACAAACACAAGCAATAAAGAAAAATCAAGATTTATTCAGATATTTTTTTTTTATTACATTTTTTTTTAGACATTGTCTGGCATAGCAATGGCCCCCCTACCCATAAAATAATTTACATATTTCTGCCTAACTTCACAGGCACTTTGAGGAGCCAAGCCAGTACGGCCAGTATCCAGATACATGAGGGGATTAATAGGATGTCCGGCCTCAGGCCCAACTGAGGCAATATAATTTTGCGCATTTTTCCTTAAAAAACTGTGCAATATGAAGCAGGATAGGATGATATGGTTGGTTTTGTAGTCCGCAATATGGATTGCTGTCAGAAACAGGCAGAAATGGTATTCTCAACAATTCCTCTCGCTCTGGCCAGCCGGTAGTTAAAAACTGTCCTCTCCAGGATGAGGGTCCTTTGGGGGAATCAGGTGCTTGCCCAGACCAAACGCTTCATTAGCAAGAAAGACGAAGGGGAGTCCTTCCACGTTGTCCGCATCAGGTGGCAATGCCAGCCACCAGTCTGGAGACATTGGTAAAACTCTGTCTGGGCAAAGACTCCTCCATCCGACATCCAGCCATTCTTCCCCAAGTCCCCATAGAGGAACTCATATTGTGCCGACACCACTGCCATTAACACTATACTATTAAACCCCTTATAGTTATAATAGTAAGACACAAAAAGGGGTGGTGGCATGATGTGGACATGCTTCCCATCTATAGCCCCTCCAGAGTTGGGAACAGTCGTCAAAATGGGAAGCCACAGTCTGCCATTCCTGTTTAGCGTTAAAGGGAACTGTGGAGTCAAAACAAAAAAAAAAAAAGATAAGTACTTTTGCACCTAACGTTGCAAGCAGATTAAGCAAAAACATTCTTGTCCAACATCAGTATAATATTTTTTTAAAGAAGTATTTCCAGACAAAAATCTAAGGTCCACTTATCACATCCCCCCTCGCCCCCTCCCCCCGGTCGGCCCATTGTAAAATTTTTAGGGAGGGGGGGTTTGAGGTAACTTTGAGAGCCAAAAGTGCCTGAATTTAAAGACACACATAACATTTGTACACATTTTAGGTGGTGTTTTGGGTAAAGCACTACAATGGAGCTGACAAAATACATTATTAATGGACTAGGGTATAGGTGTATATGGGCCCAGGATAGCATGCTGGTGAGGTTAGTGAAGGCAAATATGCATGTGGGCCAAAAAAGGAGCATTTGAAAAGCTTACAGCATGCATGAGGATAGAAGGGACATTCACAACATATTCCAATTATGGTAATTAGGGAACGATTAAATAAATACAATACATTAGCAAACATTAAATACAGATAATGTGATGTTAAAGGATACAAATTACCTTAATATAGTCCTTCTGCAGGACCTAAATGATGGCAGAACAGGTCTCTCGAATAATGCCGCAAGGTGGCAACGAGCCCCTGCTCCAGAGTGATGGCTTGCCACATGCAGGTGTCCTGCTTCATAATATAAGGGGTGAGCAAAGCCAACAGACGTGAAAAATGGGGTCCATCATCCGGAGAAAGTTACTGAAATCATCAGGATTATTCTCCTGGATCTCACAAAGCAGAGGCATGTGTGAGAATTGTTCATGCTGGAGTAACCAATTCTTGGTCCATGAACAACTCCTTGCCCTGTTCATGGACTGGGCTTGGGTCAAAGTATGAACCCCAACACCAAGCCCCCACACAGCACGAACTGTACGATGAGTATGTACCCGCAACATGGTTTCAAAACGGTTGGCTGCTCAGAACGAACTGAACAGAACACACTGAAGAACAGCAAGGCCTGTGAAGAGCGAGCTGAAAATCAGCAACGAGCGGACAAGAATGCACTGAAAAACAGATACAAACTGACTGCACGCACTGAAAACCAGATATAAACCCACAAGCACAAACTGATCAGCAGTAAAATGATTTGAAAAAACAGGAGTCTGAAAAGCGTGAATCGTCTCTAACCAAACTTCTACTAACACGAGATTAGCAGAAGGAGCCCAAAGGGTGGCGCAGTGGCTATTGAACTTAATTTTTCTATTCCTGTCATTTGTGCTGTACATCAATGCTTTCTGGGTGATCGGACTTTGGTGTGATCGTGTGTACGCAAGACAGTTTCAGCGGAATTCAATCGGAACTCCGTCGGAAAAACCTTCAGAGTTTATTCCGACGGGAAAAGCGGTCGTGTGTACAGGGCATAAGAGTTCCAGGAAATCACTAATAATGCAGATATAGTAAGAAATATATATTAGCAACTACAGAAAGTAGAATAGTTATTGGTTAGCCCAGAGAGTAAGGTCAGAACTGTCTAAAAACCGGGCAACATTTCAGGGGTCTACCGACTCTCTCAAAGGGGCTGGCCTTAACGCCTGCCTCACTGTATTAGGATAGCAGACAAAGTGAAACATAAAATACAACCTGAAGGTGACCACCGGTCCACCCGAGAGGCTCCATACACACCACCCCTATGGGAACTCTATGTGGATATGCACAGAGCCTCCCCAGGACCCACGACCAATCCCTCTCCTGGGCTCGATCCTAGCCTTATGGTAAAGGCTATAAATACGGAACTTGCCAGATCAATAATCAGTGCAAGAGTGGTTGATTGTCAACTGTACACTAGTGACAGCGATCAAACCCTGACAGTCTGACCAAGAACAATTACTAAATCCCCTGCAGGGGTAGCTTCATGTCTAGCTTAAAGTAAAGGGAGGAAGGAACCAGATCATCCCTGAAAGGAAAAAGAAGACATGTGAAAGTAGATGAGAAGTGTGAAGAGATGGATTCAAAGAGGGATAGGAGCATTTGTGGATCCAGGCGGCATTCCAGGAAGCAAAGGTATAATGCAAAACATGGCCCAAGGTTCCCAAATGGCGTTAAACCTTTCTATTTTGTCATTAAGTTTTTCTACTATTTGTTCTTGAGCCATTATCCAAGACACTTTTCTCCTGGACCCCTGGAATGGAACAGAGGATTTCTTCCAGGCCTTAGCTATTGTCACCTTAGCTCCTAATAAAATGAAAAAGGACAGTGCCTGTAAGTGCTTAGTTTGGGATATCATGATTTAGCAGTGCTAAGCTGGGAATATGTGTCACCATTTCTTTTGTTAAGGAGCTAATAGCACCGAAGACTTTCTGCCAGAAGGATCTAATGTGAGGACAGGTCCACCATATGTGGAGCATTGTGCCCTCCAGCTCGCAACCACTACAGCATAGTGGCGAGGTCATTGGGGAAATTATTGCCAGCCTGGAGGGAACATAATACCACCTATTTAATACTTTTAGACTAGCTTCAATGAGGGAAATATTGAGAATACCTTTGTAGGCTCATTTTGTTGTGTGGAACCAATCCGCAGTAGTACATGTGCTGCCCTTGCCCTCCTTCCAGGCATAGGTCAGCTTATCCATATTTGTCACCAGTGCTGTATAGATCAATGAGATACCTCCCCTCTGATATGCAGTGTTCTCAATGAGATACCTTCCCTCTGATCTACAGTGGTCGAGCACCAATGCTCATAAGGGGTTATTGTGGGGGGTTCTGTTTTGTTGGTTCACATGGAGTGTAGGAAATGAGAGATTTTGGAGAATCTAAATAGTTCTTCATTGGGCATTTCTAGTTTATTCCTGCAGTGAGTCAAAGTGAGTGGAACTGCCAGGGAGAGGAAGCAACCATCGGAATGCTTTAATATTTAACCCCGGTGAGAAGTTAGCTTTAGGAAGTTAGTACAGCCCCACCACCTAAAGGCATACTTAACTTAAGGCGTTTGAGTTGCCTATGATGTCTATAATACAGAGCAGCCCCATATGTAAATTAACTTTAATCAAACGATGTCACTGATACTCTTATAAGGCCCCTCCTCCCCCCCAGAGTCCCTGCCCGATGGGCCGGAGAATCGGGGGGGGGCACGCAGACCCTGTTCAGGGTGATTTAAAGCCATTAGCTTTAGCTAACTCCCCGCTCAATGAAAGAAAATTCCTCTGCTCAGCAAGGATTGTTAACTATGCTGACTGTGCAGAGGAATAAGTTAGAGGAACACATGAAAAAGAACCAATACAACAATAATAACCATTTATCATCCATCATGGGATAAAAAATATAGTGCCCAACAAGGGACTTATAGCAAACTAGGGGCCCCAGTTGCTCGGCATAAGCCAGTCCTGCAATAAAGGGAAGTTGTGCATCATCAGAGTTAATGCAGGTGTGATGTCAATTTCATTCTGGGTTTTTGATGTGGGGAGGACAAGGGGACACCCCCAAAAATGTGTGGGAAGTGGAAATGTCACAGATCAGGGCCCTGATCCATTAAAGGGGGACTGTCCATCATAGCAGGAGATTTTCTTTGGATCGCTTGGAATTTTGTTTCAGCCATGTGGGTTGCAGCAGGCTAGCTGGTGGGGGTCTCTTTGTAGAGGAGGGGGTTCCCCTGACAGCTTGTGTGGGGGGTGGACCCTGTATGATCAGACCCAGTTGTAGCAGAAGGCGTTTCCCATCCACAAAAGAGAAGCCAAAACGAAAAGTTCAGGCGGAGGGGGAATGACCATCTATATGTGATTTCCCTTTCAATCAATAGTTGAAGTAACGGTTTGAGCAAACATCTTTTCTGAACCGTATATGGGGATAGGTCAGCAAAAATCGGAATTTTGTGTCCATTCAATGTGAGGTTGTCAGAGATCCTGGACTTCTTCATCACCTCTTCCTTGACTGAATGTGGGGTTTCACAGTGATGTCTCTGGAGAGACCCATCTCTGTGAGGGGGTTGAAGTGCTCTGTGCACCCTATCCAGCTCAAGGCGGTGTTCAGCAATATCTGGGATAAGGCCTTTTATGAGGGATTTTACAGCCGCGTGCACCTCTTTTTCAAATTCAGGGAGCCCCCTAATCCCAACGTTATAGCATCTCGATCTGTTTTCAAGGTCTTCAATCTTTTCAAAAGCTGTTTCTAGTTGATCTTGAACATCTTGCATCCTGGCGGAATTCTGGTTAATTCGTATCACAGATTGATAAGATTTTTTCTCTATTGTGTCCATTCTCATCCCTATTTGCTGCATATCAGCATGGATGTATGAGGTTATCTGTGCTGCATTCAAAGCTAAGCTTTTTGAGAGCATTTGTGCAAAAGATTTGATCATGGAAGGGAAGTCAGTGGGGGTAGGAATTGCTTAGTTCACTTTACTCACAGCCAGAAGCAGGCCTGTGGGAGGGTCCAGCATGGGGGTAGTGGGGAGTCCAGAGCTTATCCCACCAGCAAGGACTCTGTGGAAGGTGCAGATGTAGCCAGGGGCAGGGGAGGGTGGACAGTACCTGGGGAAGGCAGGGGAATCGAGTCCTGGTCCACAATAGAGTCCTCTATGTCCTCAGCAATGTGTGGGCCTCATGGTGCCGCCACCATCTTGGTCTAACTGATCAGTCCGGCTGCTGCTGACATCTGGTGCGATAGATTCCTCCTGGCTTGCACCGCTGTCATCAGAGGGTTCCCGGGGGTTTCCCCCACTCGTAGATCCCAGTGAGAGGTGTGGGGGAGCTCCGGTGGCTTTCAAAGAGCTGTGGTGGAGCGGAGACTGTTTCCTGCCACCCCCCCCTTATAAACTTCAATGGGGTACAGTTTTTAATTTTCAGACTTCAAATGAGTTAAAGTTATACATATATACACAGAAAGGAGACACTGAATAGTAGGTCTGATAGACAGTATCAGACTTTTACTGTAGCACTCCACAATAACGATTTCACCTGTATTTCTGGCTTGCATAGTACTGAATATTTATCCGATTATACAATTATGTCAAAACCATTATATATCAAAAAAAGCATATTTTCAGCTTAGAGGGTTTTTTTTAGGAAGTCGAGGCTTGAGTCAACTGAGGATAATATGAGCTCAGAATAATATGAAATCCATGAGAGGTTGGGCATATTCCTCGTGTAATATCATCAGCTATTAAAAAATAATCTAAATAAACATACAAAGACTAATATCAGCCTAAAATTATTTCAGCAAGAAAATGAAACTACTTGAACTAAAGTTTCCCTAAGTGTAATTAGGTGATCAGAGAAGCAGTGAGGCAGGCAGTTGACCAGTAGCAAAGGATGAACCTATAGGAATAAAGCATTTGGGCAAATGCAGCACGCAAATTAAATAACTCTCTAAGTATATCACTACACTCTCCAGTGCTAATTTTTCCACTTAGGTGATTAATGAAATCTAAATGTGGGAAATAAATATAAACCTGAACATCTGCAGATTGCAAGCTGTCTAAAATAAATTACAAAAGAACAACAGATTTGATCTACGAGGGACAAATACTGTGTTAAAAAAAAAAAAAAAGATGATTACGCGCTTACGTTTGAAGAAGTGACAAATGTGAATTTCTATAAACTATGCAATAATCTGACTATGATATCTATGTTTCAAATATAAGAAGAAAACATTTTACAGCAAAATAATTGCACTGTGTTTTGTTTTTTTCAAAGGCCCAATATATAAAAAATGTATTTTCTTTTTCCAAGGGTATTCTGGATGTTCTGATGACATTCTGGGTCCTTCCTCCCTTTCTTAGTTCTAACACGTGAACACCGTTACATTCTATGGGACACAAACATGAAAATTCAAAAGTGTTCATTTTAAAGGCTTATATACAAGTTATTGTCATAAAAAGTGTTTGGGGACCTAGGTCCTGCCCCAGGGGACATGTATCGATGCAAAAAAAGTTTTAAAAACTGATGTTTTTTCAGGAGCAGTGATTTTAATAATGCTTAAAGTGAAACAATAAAGGTGTAATATTACTTTAAATTTCATACCTGGGAGGTGTCTATAGTATGCCTGTAAAGTGGTGCATTATTCCCCTGTTTAGAACAGTCTGACAGCAAAATGACATTTATAAAGGAAAAAAAGTAATTTAAAAGTACCCGTGGCTATAATGAATTGTCGGCCCCAGCAATACACATAAAAGTCATTGAAAAAAACAGCATGGGATTCCCCCACAGTCCATTACCAGACCCTTTGAATATTAAGGGGAACCCCGAACTAAAATAAAAAAATGACCTGGGAGTCCCCCTCAAAAACTGGGTCTGGTATAGATTTTAAGGGGAACCCCGTGCCAAAATAAAGAAAATGGCATGGGGCCCCCCCAAAAATCCATACCAGACCCTTATCTGAGCACGCAACCTGGCAGGCTGCAGGAAAAAAGGGGGGACGAGAGAGCGCCCCCCCTCCTGAACCATATCAGGCCACATGCCCTCAACATGGGGAGGGTGCTTTGGGGTAGCCAAAACACCATGTCCCCATGTTGATGGGGACAAGAGCCTCATCCCCACAACCCTTGCCCGGTGGTTGTGGGGGTCTGCAGGTGGAAGGCTTATTGGAATCTGGAAGCTCCCTTTAACAAGGGAACCCTCATATCCCGGCCTCCCCCCCGTACCATTTCACAAAAAAAGTGTGAAAATGGTAAAAATTACATGACACGGCTTTGGGACAAGTCCTTTATTAAAAAATTTAAAATAAAACTGTCCCACAAAATCGTCTTCTTCTTCTTTTCTTGCCCTGCCAACAGACCGAAAAAAAATGCGACCGACTCACCTCCATGGGAGGCTCCTAGCCATATGATGCATCTTCGCTTTGACAGTTCTTTTATAACTGGGGGAGGGGCCAGATGGTGACATCGTCAGGTGGCCCCGCACCCTCTGACGCTATGGGAAAGCCATAGGGATTTCCCCGTGGACTGTGAGGGAATCCCATGCCATTTTTTTTCAATTACTTCTATGTGTATTGCTGGGACCGACAACTCATTATAGCTGCGAGTACTTTTAAATGACTGTTTTCCTTTAGAAATGTAATTTTGTGCAGGGACTATTGTAAACACAGGAAACGTGGCATTTTACAGGCATACTATAGATAACCCCCAGGTATGAAATTTAAAGGAATATTTCACTTTTATTGTTTCAGTTTAGGTATTATTAAAATCACTTCTCCCAAAAAAATTTCATTTTTAAAACTTAGTTTTGCATTGATACATGTCCTCTGGGGCAAGAACCAGGTCCCCAAACACTTTATATGACAATCACATGCATGTAAGCCTTTAAAATTAGCACTTTTGATTTCTCCTATAGACTTTTAAAGGGTGTTCCACGGCTTTCAAATTGTTCGCTATTCGGCGAACAGGCAAACACCTGATGTTCAAGTCAAACTTATGTTCGACTCGAACATGGGACTCATCCCTACTCGCATAATGATGTGAAAGTGCCATTCATTACAGTAGTAGTTTGAGCCCAGTGTGCATGATGACATTGCCCAAGGGGATAGATCCATGATAGGCTGGGCACAGAATAAGTGGGTTGTTGGATGCAGGCTGTCATTTCATCATACAAAATGCCTTTTGTACTTTTGAGATCCTGTGATTTACTTTAAGGTATTTTACTGCAAAAAGTCTGTTTTTGTATTATATATTGTAATTTTCTATTTACTAATAACAAAGGCTTTTCTTATGTAAACACTGAAAGGCAACAAAATCCATAAAAGCAAAGAAAAATCTGAAGTGGACAATTCTATTTTGAAGCTGATGTGGTGGCACAAAGTATGGAAATTTGTCAGACGAAGATGTAACAAACAGCTTCATTTGTATCACTAGAAAAATATAGCATGGCATAAAAAAAATGGAAAAATCTTTATTTTTGGCCCATGGATTATCTGATGTTGACATTGAAACTGTCAGGTCACCTGAGGCCAGGTGACAGATGCACTCCATTTAGGAGTGCATCAGTCAAGGTAGCTGACCCTATGGTTGACTGCTGCGGGTGGAACGCTGGGTGGTTCAGAAAAGCTGGTCCACTGGAGCACCAACACGGATCCCACTGGGAGCTATAGCATAAGATTGCCCAGGGTGTGGAGTCTAAGGCCGCGTACACACGGGCGGACTGTTCGCCCAACTTTGTCCGTCCAACAGTTTCGGCAAACAGTCCGCTCAAAATTAGCATGGACGGACATGGCCACACACGACGAACGAACAGTTTGCTGAAACCGTGCGCGATGACGTGAACGGCACGTACGACGGGACGAAAAATACGACGTCCTATACACTGCATTATAGCTTTCGGCGTGAAAATCCTTTCTGAGCATGCGCGCAACTTTGTTTGACGAACAAGCCTACACACGAGCGGGCTGTTCGCTGAAACAAGGTTTCAGCGGACAGTTTTTCGGAATTTCCGAAAAACCTTGTCCGTCCAACTGTCCGCTGAAACTGTCCGCTGAAAGCCCACACACGAGCGGACTGTCCGCCCAAACACTGTTCAGCGGACAAAGTTGGGCGAACAGTCCGCCCGTGTGTACGCGGCCTAAGAGCCAGCAGGTGTTCACCAGAGCCTCTAGTGGTGAGGATTGACTGTCCTATAACTGGCTCCAGGTCTTGGCCGCTGGGGTCTCCCAGCTCACACTCACGGCAGGCTACAGGAAGATAGAGAGGAAGCAGCAGCCCAGGACAACAAGAGATAGTCAGGAGATAAGTCAAAGGTAGGGGCAATTAGCAGACAAGGATAAACAGAGCACACATCAAAGGTCAGGGTAACAAGCAGGTGGGGATAGTCAAAAAACAAGCCAAAAATGGTAACAGAAACAGATGTAGAGCAAACAAAAACAGGAGACAATAAACCAAATACACAATATTGCTCAGGCAAGGTAGGCTTAGACAGCACAGTGTTAAATAGTGTATCCTGTAGAGGCTAGGGTGGAGCCACATTGAGGAAAGATTACTTAACCACGCAGGTGTGAAAGTGGAGGCGATTCATGACAGTACCCCCCTCTTATGAGGCCTCCCCGCTTGGGACCAGGCTTAGAGGGGAACATCAAATGGAACTTCCTCAGAAGACGAGGTGCAAAGATTTCAGATGCAGGAATCCAAGACCTCTCCTCAGAACCAAAACCTTTCCAATCCACAAGATATTGAAGAACACCTTTCAAAAAATTTAACTAACCTCATACTCCTGATCATCCTCAGAGACTGGAGCCAAGATAGGGAGAGTACTTATTGAGAACATAAGGTTTCAGAAGGATACATGAAAAAGCGTTTGAGATCCTGAGGCTTTTCGGGATCTGGAGTTTAAAACAAATAGGATTCCGCTTTGAAATTATATTGTAAGGACCAATGATTCTCGGGGCAAATTTCAGAGAAGAAACCCGGAGTCTGATGTTTCTTGTTGAAAGCCAGACTTTGTCTCCTGGCTGTAGAGGAGACAGCTTAGGCCTGTGACGGTCAGTAAAGCCCTTGAATTTGTTGGCAGCTATCTGGTGGGAATCATAAACGTCAACCCACATGGAATTTAATGATTTCTGAATGGTAGCCAAAGCTGGGATGTTGGAAGAACAGGTCATAGGAAGAGAGAGCTGAAGATGTCTTCCATAAACAGTGACAAAGGGTGCCTTCTGAGAACTGACGTTGACATGATTATTGTGAGAGAACTCTTCCCGAGGGAGTAGTGATGCCCAATCATCGTGATGAGCCAAGACCAAGGTACAGAGAAAGACCTCTAACTCCTGATTAACCCTCTCAGCCTGACCATTGGATTGAGGATGGTAAGAAGAGGAAAAATCTAAGGCCGCGTACACACGCGGGGACTGTTCGCCCAACTTTGTCCGCTGAACAGTGTTTCGGCAAACAGTCCGCTCGTGTGTGGGCTTTCAGCGGACAGTTTCAGCGAACAGTCCGCTGAACAAGGTTTTTCGGAAATTCCGAAAAACTGTCCGCTGAAACAAAGTTTCAGCGAACAGTCCCCTCGTGTGTAGGCTTGTTCGTCAAACTAAGTTCCGCGCATGCTCAGAAAGGATTTACATGCCGAAAGTTATAATGCAGTGTATAGGACGTCGTATTTTTCGTCCCGTCGTACGTGCCGTTCACGTCATCGCGCACGGTTTCAGCAAACTGTTCGTCCGTCGTGTGTGGCCATGTCCGTCCATGCTAATTTTGAGCGGACTGTTTGCCGAAACTGTTTGACGGACAAAGTTGGGCGAACAGTCCCCGCGTGTGTACGCGGCCTAAGGTAATGTTGAAGAACACCCCTGTCCAAAACAACATGGGAAAGGAAATCTCTCAAACAAAAATGGGAACTAGGGCAGAAGCAGAAGGGAGACCAGGAAGAGGAACAAAATGGGCCATCTTGGAGAATTGATCAATTTCCACCCAAATGACCATATTCTTCTCAGAAGGTGGAAGATCAGTGATAAAGTCCATGGCAAGGTAAGACCAAGGCTCCTTAGGAATGGGCAAAAGCACAAGAAGACCAGCAGGAGCTTGTTTGGATGTGTCAGGTACTCACAAGGGGCCGAAGTGCTGAGAGCAGCTTCCCTTGCAACTGGGTGCACAGTACCCCCGAGGGTGGAACAGCGGGTACAGGGCACGAAGGGGCATGGGTTGCAAGCAGGTGACTGGTATGCAGGAAGTCTTCTGAAGGAACAGATGGCCATGCAGATGGCCTTGGGATATACTTGAAGAGAATGCCCGGGATTCTAACACCTGACTTGTGTGAAGGTCTGGAAGAGGGTTCATGCAGGATGGACTGGACCAGAAGGTAAGTAGCAAGCCAGTCTGTAAAACCTGTAAGAAAAGTGCAGAAACAGGCCGAGGGTCAAACACAAGTAACCAGTCCATGAGCCAGCAAGGCTAAGAGCAGGAAGTCCAATAAACAAGCCAGGGGTCAGGTCAGGAGAGAATGAGTGCAGTCTTCAGGCAATCCGGGTCACAACAGGAAGTGAGGAGACAAACCAGCAAAGACACAGAGCAAATGGTTGACTTTTATAGGCCTGCCAGAGTGATCAGGTGATGTGCAAACCCGCCGTATCGTGCACCTGTGTGCGCCTCTGCGCTGGTCTACCCTGCAGGCACACAGGGAAGCACCGACGCGGAAGTCTGTTGATCCTCTGACAGGATGACTTAGACTGTCCACAGACATGACAAGCTTTAATGTAGTCTTTAGGGATGGCCGAACGGTTCGCCCGGTGGTCGGTTTGCGGCGAATTTCGGCTGTTCGCGGTCCGCCCGATCGGCGGACTATTGCCGCTGTTCGCCCGGCGGACTTCCGTGTTTACTGTGTAAAAGAACTTTGACCTATGGTGACACATCCATCATGTGGTACAGGACAGCCAATTGAGACATTACAGCACATGGACACTTGGATATTCCCCCTAACTTATAAATAGACCCGATCCGGCAGCCATTTTACATTCTTTCGTATGTCACTATAGGGAGAGGTTGCTGTGTGGAGCAGGGAGAGACTGCAGTGACCCAAATCGCTAGCTATTAGGTCCACAAAAGTTCTTTTAAGGACTGATATGGTATAGGTGTAGTTCAGGATATAGGTTTGAGGCACTGCTATTCAAGTCATTGTTGCAGCAGCCTGTCCTTTCTCAGTGCTGAGAGAGGGACAGGATGCTGTGTGCAGCAGGGACAGTCAGTTTCATCATTAGCTGTTACTATTATTAGGTCCACAAAAGTCCTTTTCAGGACTGGTATGGTAAAATAGTACAGGATAAAGTTTTGAGTGCTATTCAAGTTATTGTTGCAGCAGCCTGTGTTTTGTCAGTTTAAATAGGGACAGACAGGAAGCTGTGTGGCATTGAGGGACAGTCAGTTTAATCAGTAGCTGTTACTATTAGGTCCACAAAGGTTCTTTTCAGGACTGGTATGGTAATAGGCTTGTACACGTATAATATTCTTTCTTCCAAATGTAGAAAGAATATTATACTTGACTGCTGCCCTTCTGCTGCAGTAGTCCTTTATGAGTATAGGGACTGAGGTACAGTCTGCTAGTCACAACCTACTAGTTGCACAAAGGTCCTTCTAAGGACTGGTAAGGTATAGGGTACTACAGTCTATAGGGTTGAGTGAGGTACAGTCTGCTAATCCTTAAGGACTGGTATAGGTCCACAATATATAGGGTTGAGGTGCACTACTGCTGACTGCTGCCCTATTCTGCAGCAGTCCTTTATCAGTATAGGGCCTAAGAGTTTTGTCACAGGGTCATTTAAAAAATGACAGGCAGAGGAAGAGGCAGGCCCTTCCGCAGGGGTGGTAGGGGTAGGGCAGGAGCAACAGGCTTGAGCCAAAGTGGGAAATTGCAGAAGGTGCGTGCGATTACGTCAAAGGAAGCACCAGAATTGGTTGAGTGGCTCAATCAGCCTTACTCTTCTGCACCCTCCTCATCCTCTCGATCTGCACCCTCTTCTTCACTCTCTGCTATGTGCACCCCCAAAGACACTACCACCAACACCACCACCACCACCACCACCACCACATACCTTCTGCTTGAGTCACAGGAATTATTTTCCGATCCATATCAAGACATTTCTGATGTGCAGCCACTCTTAGCATTGGATCAGGAAGAGGAGGTAGCAACAACCGCCAATCAGCAGTCTGACGACAGTACCCAGATCAGCCCAAGGAGGAGGTTGGTCCCCGGTGTTGCTGCTTACTCCGAGATCTCTACTTATAGCGGTGGGGAAGGTGACATCGATTATGACGTGTCTAGTGATGTCACGTGGGTGCCCACAAGAGAGGAAGAGGAGGGGAGTTCATAGGGAGATATGGACCAGCAGATAGGGAGGAGAAGCAGGAATAACTTACATTGCACAGGAGGGACAAAGCAGACTGCTAATGTATCAGGAGCGAGTCATCGACCATGTACGGTCACATCTGGCGCCCCCATGACGCCGGCACATGGCTCTGCAGTGTGGGCTTTTTCTAACGTGTCCGCTGCTGACAATAGTGTTGCCATCTGCAATCTTTGCAGTCAACGCATTAGTCGCGGTAAGCCCAACACTCACCTAGGGACGACCGCCTTAAGAAGGCACATGAGCTGCCATCACCAAGCCCAGTGGGAACAATGGAACACACAAAGCCACACTGCAGGCTCTCACCATCCAGCCTCGTCTTTTACTTCTCCTACTCCTCTCTCCTCACAATTGTCCTCCACTCCACCTTCCATCACGCCAAGCTCACGTTTTTCTGCAAAAAGGCAGGCTTCCGTGGGCCTAATGTTCGAGCGTAAAAAAATGATGACGCCGGATAACCCTCTTGCCCAATGGTTGACGGCTGGCTTGTCAGAACTGATAGCCCGCCAACTACTGCCATATAAACTGGTGGACTCGGAGGCCTTTCGAAAATTTGTGGCCATTGGAACACCACAATGGAAGGTCACAGGAAGGAAGTATTTCTCAGAGAAGGGCATCCCAGAGCTATATGGCCATGTTCAGCGGCAAGTGAATGTATCCCTGGCAAACAGTGTCGGTGCCAAGATACATCTGACCACAGACATGTGGTCTAGCAAACACAGGCAGGGAAGGTATATCACTTTTACTGCCCACTGGGTGAACCTTCTGACGGCCGTCAAGCATGTAACCCGTGGCACCCGTGTAGATTTGGTTTTACCGCCACGGATTGCATGCAGGCCTGGCTCTTCTTCTCCTCCTCCTCCTACTCCATCCTCCTCCCTCTCCTCCTCGGCTGACTCCTCCTTTTCCACTGCTAGCGTCTCTTCCGCTGCGCCGCCCAAGATCCCCAGAACCTATTCAACATGCCAGGTGAGACGTTGCCATGCCATGCTGCGTCTGTTGTGCCTGGAAGCCAAGAGCCACACTGGCCCGGCACTCCTTTCAGCTTTGCGTTCACAGGCAGATCAGTGGCTAACACCGCTCAATTTGACAGTTGGTAAAGTGGTGTGTGACAACGGTGCCAATCTGCTTAGTGCATTTAAACAGGGCAAAATCACGCACGTGCCATGCATGGCACACGTCTTAAACTTGGTAGTGCAGCGATTCGTTATCAAATACCCTGGGGTCCAGGACATCTTGCGGCAGGCAAGGAAAATCTCGGCCCATTTCAGAAGATCTTACACGGCCATGGCTCGCCTTGCTGACATTCAGCGGCAACACAATCTGCCGGTCAGACGTCTTATTTGCGATTGCCCGACGCGATGGAACTCAACCTTCTATATGCTTGATAGGCTGCTTCAGCAGAAACGTGCAGTTAAAGTCTACCTGTATGAACTCTGCGGCAGAACAGGTTCTGGGGAGCTGGGTTTTTTTTCACCTCACCAGTGGCTGCTCATGTGCGATACATGCAGACTTTTGCGCCCATTTGAGGAGATCACCAAACTGGTCAGTCGCAGCCATGGCGCCATCAGTGACATGGTACCTTATGCCTTCTTTATGGAGCGTGCATTGCGTCGTGTCATTGATCAAGCTGTGGAGGAGCAGGAGCGGGAAGATGAGGAAGTCACAATGCTGGATGAATTGCCAGGGGGGCTACTCTATCTGCGAAAAGTGAACAACAGGAGTCTGAAGAGGAGTCAGAGGAGGATGGTGCCGGGGCGGATGAGGAGGAGCAAGAAGAGCATGCTTTAAACCTTTCTGGGATCCCTGTTGTTGTGCGTGGATGGGGAGAGGAGAATGAAGAGGGCGACATTATCCTGGATGATGAGCAGGAGCCAGGCCACCACATCGCTTCCAGTTTAGTGCAAATAGGGGCCTTCATGCTCCAGTGCTTTAATAGGGACCCCCGTATAAAAAGCATAAGGGTCAAGGACCAGTACTGGGTGGCAACGTACTTAGACCCCCGGTACAAACACAAAATGGCGGAAATGTTACCGCCGTCAAAGAGGGCTGTCAGAATGGAGCACTTCCAGGCCTTGCTTCATTCTGCTTTTGCGTGCGCTGGCAGAGGAGCAATTCCCACTCCCAGAGAAGGAGTTGCGGGTACCAATCCAACAGCGCCTGCAAGAAGGGGCCGGGTTGAAGATGTGTTGGTGACTTCTGATATGAGGTCATTCTTTCAGTCGACCCATCGACAGGTGTCATCTGGATCCAGCATCAGGGAATGCCTAGACCGTCAGGTGTCCGACTACATTGGGTTAACGGCCCATGTGGACGCTCTGAGGAGTGATGAACCCCTGGAATACTGGGTGGGCAGGCTTGACCTCTGGCCAGAGCTTGCCCAGTTTGCAATCGAACTGTTGGCTTGCCCCTCGTCCAGTGTCCTGTCCGAAAGGACGTTCAGCACAGCAGGGGGGATCGTGACCGATAAGCGTACTCGCCTAGCACACGACAGTGTTGACTACCTCACATTTCTAAAAATGAATGAGGCATGGATCTCGGAGGAATTCAATACATGTGACCAGTAGACCATGTATATGTCTAGAAACGATTTTTTTAATCGAGCACACAGACCTTCTTTCTTCATTTGGCTCACTTCCTTGTCCAAAAAAAGCGCACCGTACTATATGCCCATATCCTCCTGTTTGAAGAGGTTGAGTGGTGTCTTATTTTTGGGGCCCAGCAGCAAGTTGCTGGTATCAGTGCTGCTGTTAGTGCTCTCTATCTCGGTGCTGGTGTCAGTGCACTCTATCACGGTGCTGGTGTCAGATCACTCTATCACGGTGCAGGTGTCAGTGCTCTATATCACGGTGCTGGTGCTGGTGATCATCTCCTGCACCCTCTTCTTTGCCTACCCTGACCTTCCCTCGCCTCCATTGTCTCAAGAGTCCTGAATTGTCAGAATTTCACATTTAAAAAAAGAATGCTTGTAGTTGTCGATCCCAGATTCACCTCATACATGTGTTATGTCATTGGCCATGTGGTGGGACTATGTGTGCACAGCTAGTAATTATTTTGTGGCTGCAAATATGACCTGTAGGTTTGTAAAGTTCACCATCCCTGTGCTGTGCTGACTTCCTCCTGGGGCTGTACCTCTGCTGTGCTTATTATGAGGGGCTCCCACCATCCCTGTGCTATGCTGACTTACTCCTGGGGCTGTACCTCTGCTGTGCATATTATGAGGGGCTCCCCCCATCCCTGTGCTATGCTCATTATGAGGGGCTCCCACCATCCCTGTGCTATGCTGACTTCCTCCTGGGGCTGCTTACGGTGCAGGTGTCAGTGCTGTATATCATGGTGCTGGTGTCAGTGCTTTATGTCACGCTGCTGATGTCAGTGCTCTCTATCACGGTGCTGGTGTCAGATCACTCTATCATGGTGCAGGTGTCATTGCTGTATGTCACGCTGCTAATGTCAGTGCTCTCTAGAGGTCGACCGATATGGGTTTTTCTCTGGCCGATGCCGATATTTAGAAATCGTGGCGGCCGATGGCCGATATATGATTTTTTTGGGCCGATATGTTAGGCCAATTTTTTATTTTTTTTTTCCTTTTTTTTCCCCCTTCATCTCATAAAATCTAAGTTGGACACCTTTCACACTGGGGCGTTTTTCAGGTGATTTTGGGCTAAAAATAGCGCCTGTAAATTGCCTTCAAAACGGCTCCCCTGCAGTCTGTGTGAAAGCTCGAGTGCTTTCACAATGAGGAGATGCGCTGGCAGGACGTTAAAAAAAATAAAAATCCTGCAAGCAGCATCTTTGGAGCGGTGTAAACCGCTCCTCCGCCACTCCTGCCCATTGAAATGAATGGTCACCACTGCTGAAGCACATGCAATGCGATTTTGCAGCAGTGCTTCACTGCCCCGCTAGCAGCCGAATAGCGGGGCTAAAATGATGGTAAATCGCTGCTAAACCTTGCAGCGTTTTACCGTCAACGCCTGCCCGATCCAGTGTGAAAGCAGCCTTAATAAGTGATGCAGAAAATTTCTTACACATTTATTAAACAAAACAAACCTCCAATCAGTTCACTTGTATGTATAATTTAGATTAAAAAAAAAAAAATGATTTATTAAATACACAAAAACAGGTACTCAAAACTTTTGGATGAAAAAAAAAAGGGCTAACTTGCGTTTGAAAGACCTCTGCGCAAATACCGCGTCACATAAAATATTGCAACAACCGCTATTTTATTCCCTAGGGTCTCTGCTAAAAGTATATCATTTTTGGGGCTTCTGATTGATTTTCTAGCAGAAAATACTGGATTTTTACTTGTAAGCAACAAGTGTCAGAAAAGATTTAGTCTTTAAATGGTTAAACTGAGAACTTCTACACAGGGAGTTCAGCCCATTGAAGAAGAAACATTGTATCACTTTGATCTTTTCTTGGCAGCCAGCCCAGAGAGGAGGAAAGTCCTTCACTGATGTCTTCAGGCAACTTACATTGACTTCTATTACAGAAGTCTTTTGCAAGTCGCGCTGAACATGTAATCGGCTTTTTTATCAGCACAATCGGCCGATGCCAATTAATAAAAAAATGCCAAATATCGGCAGATATATGCTGGTGTCAGATCACTCTATCACGGTGCAGGTGTCATTGCTGTATGTCACTCTGCTGATGTCAGTGCTCTCTATCACAGTGCGGTTGATCATCTCCTGCACCCTCTTCTTTGCCTACCCTGACCTTCCCTCTCCTCCATTGCCTTCATGCGCTCCACAGTCCTGAATTGTCACAATTTCACATATAAAAAAATAATGCTTGTAGTTGTCGATCCCAGATTCACCTCATACATGTGTTATGTCATTGGCCATGTGGTGGGACTATGTGTGCACAGCTAGTAATTATTTTGTGGCTGCAAATTTGACCTGTAGGTTTGCAAAGTTTGCCTCCCATTGAAGTCAATGGGGCCCGCCGCAAACGTTACGGTTCGCGAACTATCGGCCGCGTTCGCGAAACGTCCCATCGGAATTTTATCCATCACTAGTAGTCTTTAACATCAGTAGTGGCGGCTGATAAGGAAGAAAGATCAGAGGGCCCCAGCATGACCTGCCACCTTGAAATCATGACCTCAATGAAAGATCTTAGTTCTTAACTTGGTTGGAATGAAGGTCTTGCTAGGATGAATTTTTGAGTCCAGGGTAGCATGGACAAGAACAGATTAATTATGAATGATTGACTCAGGTTAGCAGGTGGGTTCCTCATTCTGAATTTCAAAAGACCTGTGAGGAGGAAGTACCTCAGCCAATTTTTTGCAGAATACATCTTGGAACTCACTATAGGCACCAGGAAGAGCAGGAGATATTGATGTAGTTGCCACAGGAATTCTCTCCTTTGGGGTAACTTTGAGTAGGCAGGACGAGAAACAAGATGGACCCCAAGTCAGAATCTGCCCAATAGTCCAAACAATGTGTGAAGAATGGAGCTTTAACCAAGGAAGGCCCAATACAATGGGGTTGAGGCTTTAGGTAGGACAAGAAAGGATATGCACTCCTGGTGGAGTATCCCTATAGACATTAAAAAATATGCTTAAAATCAAAATCAAAACATTAACAGCGCTTATTGAGAAATATTGCTATATATTCAATGGTAAATATTTCATACCAAGAAGTATGTAATTGCTCACACCCTTCCTGCTAGCATGTGCAAAGAATGGGTTGTTAGACACACAGAAATATATATCAAGGAGCAAGAAAAAGCTTGCAAGGAGTGCTATCCCAAAAGACCATTCTTCCAATGAAATAATGAAATGATAAAACGTTCATGCAGTAAAAGTAAGGTGAAGTATTGAGTCTTTAATCCAAATCAATCTTGTGCCAAGAATGTTGAGCCTCTACTCCATCACCGATCACCTTGTGAACGCCCTTTGTGTATATACTCAACAGAGTAAAATACAACTAGAGCTTATAGATTCCTCTCAAAAGGTGAAGCCTCTAGCTCCTCTATGGATGTCCAGACAACCTTCACAGGAATGGTTCAATTTAGTAGCTCACAGCATGTAAAAATACAAGGGGATGCTCTCCATAGTGTAAAACCATTTATTATAAGAACCATTCCCCCCCGAACCATCCCCCCCCGTATAAAAATTATGCTTACTAGAATCTGTGTTAAAATATGTATTTCTGAACACAGCACTGCATCAAACTCACCACCTCCTGGGGATCAAAACAATCGTCTGTGGCGGTCAGTTGCAGGAGGACACTAGCTGTGCCTGTCAGATGAAACGCGACTCACATATTAGAACCACATTTCTTGGACGAAGAGATCAGGAGTCCCAAAAATGACCTTTGCCCCCACAGTAGAAACACAAGCCCAGAGTTCTGCACCTAACACGCTCTTCAGGAGGTAACCTAGTCCAATCCAGCTGCAAAAGTTCCACAGCTGGCGAGGAATGCCCCACACATCGTTAAGAACCAAGGAGTACTGACTCATTTTGTCTAGGGTCCTCTCCTGAAAGAGAATATCGATCTGATTGGAGAGGGAGATTACATTATCCAGACCTGTGGGAATGGTTCTTCTTGCCAACTCACCCTTCACTCTGTCAGAGAGGCCTTGTAAAAAGGTTGCAAATAAGGCCTCATTATTCCAGCTCAGCAGTTAAAATGCGAACGTTAAGGGCATACTGTCCCACCAAAGAAAACAGAGACGTAAAAGGGCACTGGCCATGGAAGAGACATGGCCTGGTTCCTAGAAAATTTTCTGGAAGAGTTTCAGGAAGTTAGACAAGCTGGAGACCACTGGATCATTCCACTAAAGCCTTGTTGGTCAGGAGAGAGATAAAATAGGCTACTGTTGCTCAATCAGAGAAAGGACTAAGGAACTCTTTGCAGGTCTTGGAGTCACCAGAGGAATGAGAAGGAGCTGGTAGATGCAACAAATTTGTGGTAGGGACCATAAACGGAGTAGGTACAACTGCCAGCTGTGATTGAGGCTGTTGAACCTGGGATCCAAAGTAGGCCTGAAGCTGTTCAAAGCGGGAGGCCAAACCTTGCAGGAATTGCATCACTTGGGTCTGATTAGACTCCTGTGTCTTGAGTCTGTGGACTATGCCCTGCAGCTGGTCAACAGCTGGTTGCGGCACATAAGCCGGGTCCATGGCCCGAGCAAACTGTCAGGTCACCTGAGGCCAGGTGACAGATGCACACAGTTGGGGTCAGGACTAGGGATCAGCTTCGTGTTCGAGTTGAACATACGTTCGACTCGAACATCGGCTGTTCGCCCGTTCGGCGAATTCCGAACGTTATGGGCCGTTCGCGCCAAATTCGTGTGGCGCTCACGGCCCACAATGCACTGCATCATCGCAGTGCATTGCTGGCTCATGATTGGCCAAGCATGCACTGTGACCCCGCATGCTTGGCCAATCACAGTGCCAGCAGCGAGGAGAGCCATGATTGGCCACAGGCAGGATGCCTGTGGCCAATCATAGCTCAGGCTGTGTAGTACACGCCCCACATTATATAAGGCCGCCAGCGCGGCGGCCTTGTGTAGTGTGTTGGCGTCTGAAGCAGTTAGTGGGTGTTCTGTGTACCTTCAACACAGTACACACCGATCGTTATCGGCCGATTTTCGATCTTGCTCTTCTGTAGTGGTTGTTGTCTGCTTGCCCTGACCGCAGTATACACCGCTATATTCACCTCACCTATATAGCTAGTGATCTATCTTTTATAATAGAGCTTGCAGTCAGTAGTGTTAGGAGCTTGTGCGTGCTGTCTGCGTGCTCTGTACCCAGTACACACCACTATATCCACCTACATAGCTCTTCTCTATTTGAGCCCACTTGCCATCTGCAGGAGTTATTGGAAGTTGTGTGTGCCTCCAGCACAGCACAGTATACATCTGTATATACCCGTTTATCTCTGGTGTTCTATAATAAAGGCATCTGCAGGAGTTAGTGGGTTTTTTGTGCCTCCAGCACAATATACAGCTGTATCTACCCTTTATTGCTGTTCTCTAATAGAGCCATCTGCAGGGCTTAGTGGGTGTTGTGTGACTCAATTACAGTATACCCCTTTATCTCGGGTGTTCTATAATAAAGGCATCTGCAGGAGTTAGTGGGTGTTGTGTGCCTCCAGCACAATATACACTACCCAACTGCTGTTTTACCCAACTCCCTTCAGGTCATTACCATGTCTGGAAGGCCAGCAAGGAGAGGCAGACAGGCGCGAGCCGATAAAAGAGGGCAAGCAGGCTCTGTGTCTAGAGACAACAGTGCTGGTCGTGGACGCGGTGCATTGTCATCAGCACGTGGCCATGGGACACGCTTGTCCTTCTTTTCGGCAGCTGGACATGTTGAACCGCAACATGCCAACGACTTGGAAGAGTGGATGACCAAGCCCTCTTCAACCTCCTCATCCTCTCTCACCCAGTCTCAGGGTACTAGCAAAGCAGCTGCCAACGCATCGTCTTCCCTCCTCTCAATGTCATCATCAGTGACTCCTTCCCTAGACCCACCACGTCCTCCTGAGGAGTCTCCTGAAATCTTTGAGCACAGTGTTGGGTACATGCTCCAGGAGGATGCCCAGTGTTTTGTAGGCTCTGATGATGACACTCAGCTAGAGGAAGGCAGTAGCATGAGCGCAGAGAGTGGGGATGCTCAAGAAGGACAGCAATCTGCAGCATACTGCCAGGTTTGCTACAGCGATGAAGAGGGAGGGGATGATGAGGGCACTGACTCCACGTGGGTGCCTGGTAGGAGAGAGGAGGAGGAGGAGGAGGAGGCACATGTCCAATGAGGCAGGATGCCCTCCGGGGGCCAGCTTAGGGGCAGCACACCGACTGAATCACACCGCAGAGCTCCACCTGTGCAGGGCGCCGCCTCTGCGCGTTATTCTAAAAGTTCTTTGGTGTGGGCCTTTTTTGAGACGAGTGCATCAGATCGCACCGCTGCTATTTGCAACATATGTCTCAAGCGTATCTCGCGTGGCCAAAACATCAGCCGCTTGGGCACCACATGCTTGACCAGACATATGTTGGCAAGCGTACCTCAAAGACCCACACCAAAGAACAAAGCGGACCTCTCCTTGCTCCTCCTCAGCTAGCATCTCCAACCCCACTAGACCTTCAGTCCTCTCTGAAACCTGCTCTGAGAGGAATGAAGGTGTAGAATTAGGTGTGTCACAGCCAAGTGCTTCCGGGCACTCTGCTAGCAGTACACCCACGTCCGATTATAGCAGGCAAATGTCCCTGCCCTAGCTGCTGGACCGGCGAAAGAAGTTCACTCCCAGCCATCCACATGCCCAGCGGTTGAATGCTAGCTTGGCTAAATTGGTAGCACTTCAACTGCTGCCTTTTCAGTTGGTAGACTCGGCCCCCTTCCGTGAGTTTGTACAATGTGCGGTTCCTCAGTGGCAGGTCCCCAAACGCCACTTTTTCTCACGGAAGGCGATTCCGGCTCTCTAACGGCATGTGGAAGGCAATGTCCTTGCCTCGCTGGACAGGGCAGTCAGTGGTAAGGTGCATATTACCGCTGACTCATGGTCCAGCAGGCATGGACAGGGACGTTACCTGTCTTTCACGGCCCATTGGGTCACTCTTCTGGCAGCTGGGAAGGATGCAGGACAAGGTGCAGTAGTGTTGGAGGTTGTTCCGCCACCACGCCTCCAAAATGCTACTATTGGTTGTGACACACCTCTCTCCTCCACCCCCTCCTCTTCTTCTTCCTCCATGGCCTCTTCCAGTGCTCTGTCCTCAGAACCAGCGGTGCTCCGTAGGCGTTCCAGGGGCTACGCAAGTACGCAGGCAAAACGATGCCATGCCGTGCTTGCGCTGGTTTGTTTGGGGGACAGGAGCCACACTGGGGCGGATGTTTTGTCAGCTCTGCAGGGGCAGGCCGAGAGGTGGTTGACGCCACGCCAGCTTAAGCCAGGAATGGTGGTTTGTGACAATGGCACCAACCTCCTCTCCGCCCTCCGACAGGGACAACTGACCCATGTGCCCTGTGTAGCTCACGTCCTTAACCTGGTGGTGCAGCGGTTCTTGGGCAGGTACCTCGGCTTACAGGATGTCCTGAAGCAGGCCAGGAAAGTCTGTGTGCATTTCCGCTGATCATTTAATGCCTGTGCTCGGCTGGCTGAGCTCCAAAAGGAGTTGAACCTGCCCAAGAACCGCCTTATATGTGACATGCCCACCAGGTGGAACTCAACGTTGGCCATGCTGCAGCGGCTGCACACGCAGCAGAGGGCCATCAATGAGTACCTGTGCGACTACGGAACCAGGACAGGGTCAGGGGAGCTCGGTTTTTTCTCATCACGCCAGTGGGGCATGATCAGGGATGCATGCACTGTCCTGTCACCATTTGAGGAGGCCACAAGGATGGTGAGCAGTGACAGTGCATGCATCAGTGACACTGTACCTCTTTTCCACCTCTTGGAGCATACGCTGCGTGGAATAATGGACAGGGCACTTGAGGCGGAACAGAGGCAGGAAGAGGAGGACTTCCCCCTTTATCCAGACAGTGTTCCTGCTGTGCCACCCATCACACAGGAAGAGGATGAGGAGGAGGAAGAGGAGGAGGAGGATGATTGTGTCAGCATGGAGGTGGAGGCTGACACTCAGCATCAGCAGCAGCAGCAGAAGTCTTGTAGGGATGATTTACAGTCCCAAGAAACACGTGGACTTGTACGTGGCTGGGAGGAGGTAGCTGCGGATCATGTTGTCCTTAGTGACCCAGAGGACTCCGGACCGAATGCCTCAGCTAACCTACGCTGCATGGCCTCCCTGATCCTGCAAAGCCTGCGGAAGGATCCTCGTATTCTTTGGATCAAGGAGAGGGACCATTACTTGCTGGCCACTCTCCTCGATCCACGGTACAAGGGTAAGGTTGCCGACCTTATCTTGCCATCGCAGAGGGAGCAGAGGATGAGACATCTCCGGGAGGCCTTGCAGAAAGGTCTGTGCAACACGTTCCCAGAGACTGGGAGGTTACAAACTCCTGGTCGTGGACAACGTGTTGCTGAGGCATCGGTCAGAAGGAGCGGTGGAGAAGGTGGCCGTCTGACTGATGCTTTCAGACAATTTTTTAGTCCGCAGCCCCAAGGTATGATCGGTTCCAGCAACCATCGCCAGCGTCTGATTTACATGGTGCAGGAATACCTAGGGGCAAGGTCAGACTTGGACACCTTTCCAAGTGAAAATCCTCTGGCTTACTGGGTCTTGAGGATGGATCACTGGCCAGAGCTTGCACAGTATGCAATTGAGCTACTGGCCTGTCCTGCATCCAGCGTTCTTTCGGAACGCACCTTCAGTGCTGCTGGTGGCTTTGTAATTGATGACAGGGTGCGCCTGTCCACCGAATCAGTTGATCGACTGACCTTCATCAAGATGAATCAGTCTTGGATCACTCACAGCTACCAAGCACCTGAAGCTGATGTAACCGAATAATTTTTTTTGAAATATCACATCCCTTCAAGACTGCCTATGCTGATGCTGAGTGACTGTCCTGTTATGTTGATTGTCTATCCTCTTCCTCCTCCGCTGATATGTTGGAAGAACATTTCTGGTTCTGGGTGATGCCATCAGCCCAATTTTTCTGCCCCTGTTTAACAAGGGCGTTTAATTACAATTTTTGATGCAATGCTTTGCAGCAGGGCTAATTCCTGCAATAAAACTAGAGTATATGGGAGAGGTTGCAGTGTGGTGGCACCAGCACCAGTGCCTAAAGCCCAATTTTTCTGCCCCTGTTTAACAGGGGCATTTAATTACAATTTTTGATGCAATGCTTTGCAGCAGGGCTAATTCCTGCAATAAAACTAGAGTATATGGGAGAGGTTGCAGTGTGGTGGCACCAGCACCAGTGCCTAAAGCCCAATTTTTCTGCCCCTGTTTAACAGGGGCATTTAATTACAATTTTTGATGCAATGCTTTGCAGCAGGGCTAATTCCTGCAATAAAACTAGAGTATATGGGAGAGGTTGCAGTGTGGTGGCACCAGCACCAGTGCCTAAAGCCCAATTTTTCTGCCCCTGTTTAACAGGGGCGTTTAATTACAATTTTTGATGCAATGCTTTGCAGCAGGGCTAATTCCTGCAATAAAACTAGAGTATATGGGAGAGGTTGCAGTGTGGTTGCACCAGCACCAGTGCCTAAGGCCCAATTTTTCTGCCCCTGTTTAACAGGGACATGTAATTACAATTCTTGATATAATATTTCACAGGAGGGCCCGTTCCTGTGCCCACCCAGAGTAACTGTGAGGACTTATAGTGTTGTGGCACCAGCACCACAACCACCAAAGGTCAATTTTTCTACCACTGTTCAACAATGGCATGTAATTACAATTCTTGATATAATCGTTCACAGCAGGGCGCTCCAGCGCCCACCAAGAGTCACTTTGAGGGCTTACAATGTTGTGGCAAAACCAACACCTTGTTCCGCCATTTCTGCAGAGCATATAGGGCAGGCCCCTACCTTCAAACATCCAACTTACAAACATCTCCTACTTGCAAACGGAAGGAGACAACAGCAAGTGAGATGAAAAAAGATGGACGACAAAACAAATTATATAGGGGTGATAACCCTTCCCTATGTTTTCCAAAAAGCTTAAAAATAGTTTTTTTGACTGGAGCTACACTTAAAAAATGTACCAGTTGAAAATTACAAACAGATTCAACTTAACACAACAAACCTACACAGTCCCTGTCTTGTTTGCACCGCCTGTATACTGCTGTTCTGAGTATATAGGGCCTGGGGGCCACACGCATTTCCTTTTTTTAATATGGGTACGGGGTTCCCCTTAATATGCGTACAAGACCCAAAGGGGCTGGTAATGGGCAGGGAGGGCTACCCATGCCATTTTTCTCAATGATTTTCAACCATATTGCAGGAACCAGATATAACATTAAAACCGCAAGCAGTTTTAAATGACGTTATTTCCGTTAAATGTCATTTTGTGCAGGGACTGTTCTAAACACGGGAAACACATGGCACTTCACAGGCATACTACAGACACCCCCCAGGCACAATATTTAAAGGAATATTTCACTTTTTTTTTCACTTTAATCGTCATTAAAATCAGTGCTCCCACCAAAACGGCCGTTTTTAAAACTTTTTTTTGCATTGACCCATGTCCCCTGGGGCAGGAGCCAGGTCCCCAAACCCTTTTTAGGACAGTATCTTGCATATTAGCCGTTAAAATTAGCACTTTTAATTTTGAACGTTCGAGTCCCATAGACTTCAATGGGGTTCTAAAGTTCGTACGAATTTAGGGTCCGTTCGAAAGTTCTGGTGCGAACCGAACCGGGGGGTGTTCGGCTCATCCCTAGTCAGGACTCAGGAGTGCACTGCTAAGGTAGAGGACCCTATGGCTGACTGCTGTGGATGGAACCCTTTACTAATATTATTTCTAGAGGTATAAGCCTTTCATTTCTGGTAATGATCGCTAAAATATGCACATGTTTGTGTAGGCAAATTAAGAAATGTGTTGGAAGTCATAAATTTGCATTTTACTGTTTTTTGCTTGTTTTAGGAAGAACTGACACATGATCGCAGAGCAGCTAGAGCAATTGAACACTCCAGACACTCTGCATTGCCGGCTGGCTAGGGGGCAGTGTCTTGCACGACTGAGTGCATTGTTTTTTTTTCTTTTGAACAAGCTTTATTTGAAGTGTACAAAATGTACAATCATGCACAACAGTGTGATGCACTGCATAGAAAAATATTTTTTCCTGTGTGTCCCAGCGGTGACAGACGTTTTACCTTGTGGTAAAAGTTTTTTCATGGCACATAGTGTGTATTGGCCCTTTCACAATTTAATGAGGCTGAAAAAGAAGTAATAAGCACAAGACTTACTGTACCTTTTAAGTACTGTATATACCTGCATGTGTTGCAGCTCAGTTCAAATACACTGTAGTATATTCCTAATTAAAAAAAAAAGCCTTTGGAAAATATATTTGCATTTCTACCACTGGTCTTATGGGCTCTGCATTCGCTGCCAGTTTTACACTCACAATAAAATTACCATGTTGCACTAACAATTATCTTGCTGGCTAGTGATGGGCGAACTTCCGACGGGACGTTTCGCGAACGCGGACCACGAACGCGGCCGATAGTTTGCAAACTGGAACGTTCGCGGCGGGCCCCATTGACTTCAATGGGAGGCGAACTTCGCAAACCTACAGGTCAAATTTGCAGCCACAAAATAATTAATAGCTGTGCAAACATAGTCCCACCACATGGCCAATGACATAACACATGTATGAGGTGAATCTGGGATCGACAACTACAAGCATTCTTTTTTTATATGGGAAAATGTTTCCGACAATTCAGGACTGTGGAGCGCATGAAGGCAATGGAGGAGAGGGAAGGTCAGGGACCAGGGTAGGCAAAGAAGAGGGTGCAGGAGATGATCACCAGCAGCGTGACATACAGCAATGACACCTGCACCGTGATAGAGTCATCTGACACCAGCACCGTGATAGAGAGCACTGACATCAGCAGCGTGACATAAAGCACTAACACCAGCAAAATGATATACAGCACTGACATCAGCACTGTGATAGAGAGCACTGACATCAGCAGCGTGACATAAAGCACTAACACCAGCACCGTGATATACAGCACTGACAGCAGCACCATGATAGAGAGCACTGACATCAGCAGCGTGATATACAGCACTGACACCTGCACCGTAAGCAGCCCCAGGAGGAAGTCAGCATAGCACAGGGATGGTGGGAGCCCCTCATAATGAGCATAGCACAGGGATGGTGGAAGTCCCTCATAATGAGCATAGCACAGGGATGGTGGGAGCCCCTCATAATATGCAGAGCAGAGGTACAGCCCCAGGAGAAAGTCAGCACAGCACAGGGATGGTGGGAGCCCCTCATAATAAGCAGCCCCAGGAGGATGTCAGCATAGCACAGGGATGGTGGGAGCCCCTCATAATAAGCAGCTCCAGGAGGATGTCAGCATAGCACAGGGATGGTGGGAGCCCCTCATAATAAGAAGCCCCAGGAGGAAGTCAGCACAGCACAGGGATGGTGGGAGCCCCTCATAATGAGCATAGCACAGGGTTGGTGGGAGCACCTCAAAATATGCACAGCAGAGGTACATCCCCAGGAAGAAGTCAGCATGGCACAGGGATGGTGGGAGCCCCTCATAATAAGCAGGCCCAGGAGGAAGTCAGCACAGCACAGGGATGGTGGGAGCCCCTCATAATAAGCAGCCCCAGTAGAAATATGACACCGCTCAACCTCTTCAAAGAGGAGGGTACGGGCATATAGTACGGTGTGCTTTTTTTGGACAAGGAAGTGAGCCAAATGAAGAAAGAAGGTCTTTGTGCTGGTTTAAATAAATTGTTTATAGACATATACATGGTCTACTGGTCACATGTGTTGAATTCCTCCGAGATCCATGCCTCATTCATTTTTAGAAATGTGAGGTAGTTAACACTGTCGTGAGCTAGGCGTGTACGCTTATCGGTCACGGTCCCCCCTGCTGCGCTGAACGTCCTTTCAGACAGGACACTGGATGAGGGGCAAGCCACCAGTTCGATTGCAAATTGGGCAAGCCCTGGCCAGAGGTCAAGCCTGCCCACCCAGTAGTCCAGGGGTTCATCACTCCTCAGAGCGTCCACATCGACCATTTACCCGATGTAGTCGGACACCTGGCGGTCTAGGCATTCCCTGATGCTGGATCCGGATGACACCTGTCGATGGGTCGGCTGAAAGAATGACCTCATATCAGAAGTCACCAACACATCTTCAAACCGGCCTCTTCTTGCAGGCGCTGTTGGATTGGTACCCGCAACTCCTTCTCTGGGAGTGGGAATTGCTCCCCTGCCAGCGCACGCAAAGGCAGAATGCAGCATTTCTCGAAGCAAGGCCTGGAAGTGCTCCATTCTGCCAGCCCTCTGTGACGGCGGTAACATTTCCGCCATTTTGTGTTTGTACCGGGGGTCTAAGTACGTTACCACCCAGTACTGGTCCTTGACCCTTATGCTTTTTATACGGGGGTCCCTATTAAAACACTTAGCCCCCATTTGCACTAAACTGGAAGTGATGTGGTGGCCTGGCTCCTGCTCATCATCCAGGATAATGTCGTACTCTTCATTCTTCTCTCCCCATCCACGCACAACAACAGGGGTCCCAGAAAGGTTTAAAGCATGCTCTTCTTGCTCCTCCTCATCCGCCCCGGCACCATCCTCCTCTGACTCCTCTTCAGACTCCTGTTGTTGACTTGTCTCAGATAGAGTAGCCCCCCCGGGAATTTATCCAGCATTGCGACTTCCTCATCTTCCCGCTCCTGCTCCTCCACAGCTTGATCAATGACACGACGCAATGCACGCTCCACAAAGAAGGCATAAGGTACCATGTCACTGATGGCACCATGGCTGCGACTGACCAGTTTGGTAATCTCCTCAAATAGGCACAGAAGTCTGAATGCGTCGCGCATGAGCAGCCACTGACGCGGTGAAAAAAATCCAGCTCCCCAGAACCTGTTCTGACGCAGAGTTCATACAAGTAGACGTTAACTGCACATTTCTGCTGGAGCAGCCTATCAAGCATATAGAAGGTTGAGTTCCATCGCGTCGGGCAATCGCAAATAAGACGTCTGACCGGCAGATTGTGTTGCCGCTGAATGTCAGCAAGGCGAGCCATGGCCGTGTAAGATCTTCTGAAATGGGCCGAGATTTTCCTTGCCTGCCGCAAGATGTCCTGGACCCCAGGGTATTTGACAAGGAATCGCTGCACGACCAAGTTTAAGACGTGTGCCATGCATGGCACGTGCGTGATTTTGCCCTGTTTCAATGCGCTAAGCAGATTGGTACCGTTGTCACACACCACTTTACCAACTGTCAAATTGAGCGGTGTTAGCCACTGATCTGCCTGTGAACGCAAAGCTGAAAGGAGTGCCGGGCCAGTGTGGCTCTTGGCTTCCAGGCACAACAGACGCAGCACGGCATGGCAACGTCTCACCTGGCATGCCAAATAGGTTCTGGGGAGCTTGGGCGGCGCAGTGGAAGAGACGCTAGCAGCGGAAAAGGAGGAGTCAGCCGAGGAGGAGAGGGGGGAGGATGGAGTAGGAGGAGGAGGAGAAGAAGAAGAGTCAGGCCTGCATGCAATCCGTGGCGGTAAAACCAAATCTACACTGGTGCCACGGGTAACATGCTTGACGGCCGTCAGAAGGTTCACCCAGTGGGCAGTAAAAGTGATATACCTTCCCTGCCCGCGTTTGCTAGACCATGTGTCTGTGGTCAGATGTATCTTGGCACCGACACTGTGTGCCAGAGATACATTCACTTGCCGCTGAACATGGCCATATAGCTCTGGGATGCCCTTCTGTGAGAAATACTTCCTTCCTGGGACCTTCCATTGTGGTGTTCCAATGGCCACAAATTTGCGAAAGGCCTCCGAGTCCACCAGTTTATATGGCAGTAGTTGGCGGGCTATGAGTTCTGACAAGCCAGCCGTCAACCGTTGGGCAAGAGGGTTATCCGGCGTCATCATTTTTTTACGCTCGAACATTAGGCCCACGGAAGCCTGCCTTTTTGCAGAAAAACGTGAGCTTGGCGTGATGGAAGGTGGAGTGGAGGACAATTGTGAGGAGAGAGGAGAAGGAGAAGTAGAAGAGGAGGCTGGACGGTGAGAGCCTGGAGTGTGGCTTTGTGTGTTCCGTTGCTCCCACTGGGCTCGGTGATGGCTGCTCATGTGCCTTCTTAAGGCGGTCGTCCCTAGGTGAGTGTTGGGCTTACCGCGACTAATGCGTTGACTGCAAAGATTGCAGATGGCAACGCTATTGTCAGCAGCGGACACGTTAAAAAAAGCCCACACTGCGGAGCCATGTGCCGGTGTCCTGAGCGCGCCAGATGTGACTGTACATGGTCGATGACTCGCTCCTGATACATTTGCAGTTTAATTTGTCCCTCCTGTGCAATGTAAGTTATTCCTGCTTCTCCTCCCTATCTGCTGGTCCATATCTCCCTCTGAACTCCCCTCCTCTTCCTCTCTTGTGGGCACCCACGTGACATCACTAGACACGTCATCATTGACATCACCTTCCCCACCGCTATAAGTAGAGATCTCGGAGTAGGCAGCAACACCGGGCACCAACCTCCTCCTTGGGCTGATCTGGGTACTGTCGTCAGACTGCTGAGTAGCGGTTGTTGCTACCTCCTCTTCCTGATCCAATACCAAGAGTGGCTGCGCATCAGAAATGTCTTGATATGGATCGGAAAATAATTCCTGTGACTCAAGCGGAAGGTATGTGGTGGTATTGTTGGTGGTAGTGTCTTTGGGGGTGCACATAGCAGAGAGTGAAGAAGAGGGTGCAGATCGAGAGGATGAGGAGGGTGCAGAAGAGTAAGGCTGAGTGAGCCACTCAACCAAGTCTGGTGCGTCCTTTAAAGTAATTGAACGCACCTTCTGCAACTTCCCACTTTGGCTCAAGCCTGTTGCTCCTGCCCTACCCCTACCACCCCTGTGGAAGGGCCTGCCTCTTCCTCTGCCTGTCATTTTTTAAATGACCCTGTGACAAAACTCTCAGTCCCTATACCGATGAAGGACTGCTGCAGTATAGGGCAGCGGTCAGCAGTAGTGCACCTCAACCCTATGTATTGTGGACCTATACCAGTCCTTAAAGAATAGCAGACTGTACCTCACTCAACCCTATGTACTATAGCACCCTACACCAGGTTATTACCTTACCAGTCCTTATAAGGACCTTTGTGGAACAAGTAGGTTGTGACTGATTAGCAGACTGTACGTCAGTCCCTATACCGATGAAGGACTGCTGCAGTATAGGGCAGCGGTCAGCAGTAGTGCACCTCAACCCTATGTATTGTGGACCTATACCAGTCCTTATAGAATAGCAGACTGTACCTCACTCAACCCTATGTACTATAGCACCCTACACCAGGTTATTACCTTACCAGTCCTTATAAGGACCTTTGTGGAACAAGTAGGTTGTGACTGATTAGCAGACTGTACGTCAGTCCCTATACCGATGAAGGACTGCTGCAGTATAGGGCAGCGGTCAGCAGTAGTGCACCTCAACCCTATGTATTGTGGACCTATACCAGTCCTTATAGAATAGCAGACTGTACCTCACTCAACCCTATGTACTATAGCACCCTACACCAGTTTATTACCAGTCCTTATAAGAGCCTTTGTGGAACAAGTAGGTTGTGACAGATTAGCAGACTGTACGTCAGTCCCTATACCGATGAAGGACTGCTGCAGTATAGGGCAGTGGTCAGCAGTAGTGCACCTCAACCCTATGTATTGTGGACCTATACCAGTCCTTATAGAATAGCAGACTGTAGCTCACTCAACCCTATGTACTATAGCACCCTACACCAGTTTATTACCAGTCCTTATAAGAGCCTTTGTGGAACAAGTAGGTTGTGACTGATTAGCAGACTATACGTCAGTCCCTATACCAATGAAGGACTGCTGCAGTATAGGGCAGTGGTCAGCAGTAGTGCACCTCAACCCTATGTATTGTGGACCTATATCAGTCCTTATAGAATAGCAGACTGTACCTCACTCAACCCTATGTACTATAGCACCCTACACCAGTTTATTACCAGTCCTTATAAGAGCCTTTGTGGAACAACTAGGTTGTGACTGATTAGCAGACTGTAGGTCAGTCCCTATACCGATGAAGGACTGCTGCAGTATAGGGCAGCGGTCAGCAGTAGTGCACCTCAACCCTATGTATTGTGGACCTATACCAGTCCTTATTGAATAGCAGACTGTACCTCACTCAACCCTATGTACTATAGCACCCTACACCAGGTTATTACCTTACCAGTCCTTATAAGGAGCTTTGTGGAACAAGTAGGTTGTGAATGATTAGCAGACTGCAGCAGAAGGGCAGCAGACAAGTATAATATTCTTTCTATATTTGGAAGAAAGAATATTATACGTGTACAACCTATTACCATACCACTGATACCAGTCCTGAAAAGAACCTTTGTGGACCTAATATAGTAACAGCTACTGATTAAACTGACCCTCACTGCCTCACACACTGCTTCCTGCCTGTCCCTATATAAACTGACAAAACAGAGGCTACTGGAACAATAACTGGAATAGCACTTTTGTGGACCTGATAGTAACAGCTAATGACTAAACTGACTGTACCTACAGCAGACACACCGTCCTGTCCCTTTCTCTAAACTGACAAAAGACACTTAGGCTGCTGCAACAATCAGTAGCACAGCAAACCTATATACACCTAACACCTATACAAGTCCTGAAAAGAACTTTTGTGTACCAAATAGCTAGCGATTTGGGTCACTTCAATCTCTCCCTGCCCCACACAGCAACCTCTCCCTATAGTGACAGAAGAAAGAATGTAAAATGGCCGCCGGATCGGGTGTATTTATAAGTTAGGGGGAATGTCCAAGTGTTCATGTGCTGTAATGTCTCAATTGGCTGTCCTGTACCCCATGATGGATGTGTCATCATAGGTCAAAGTTCTTTTACACAGTAAACACGGAAGTCCGCTGGGCGAACAGCGTCAATAGTCCGCCGAACGGGCGGACCGCGAACAGCCGAAATTTGCCGCGAAACGACCGCCGGGCGAACCTGTTCGGCTATCACTATTGCTGGCAACCCAGTATCGGCTCATTGTCCATTTTGTGTTGCTCCCTTACTCTTTAAACAAACTAATTGTCATTCAGTTGCTGCTTCTTTACTAACAATAGAGATCCTGCAACATTTCTGCCAGTGAAGGAGCAGCAGTTATTAGAGAAAGTGGCAGTTGCATTTCATTAATTCTAAATGTGGCTAGGTGTCTCAAGCAGCATAATCGCCATTGTGACAGGGCTGAAAATAACAAGTTTACGTTGTGAGCCCAGCCTTTACTACTGCTTTATCCCAAGTTAAACAGTTAAACATGATTTTCAATATTCCTAATAAATAGACTCATACTGTGAATTTTTTAGCTTCTATTAGAATATATCTGAAGCCCAAACCTTTTTTTTGTTATAGATTGCTCAATATTAATATTTAGAACCCCATGTCAAGTTTTTTTTTTCACTCTATGTACTTGTGGGGAAATGCCCTTCCTTTTCTGCCACAGAGACACAACATTAGGGATGAGCCGAACACCCCCCGGTTCGGTTCGCACCAGAACTTGCGAACGACCCCCCGCGTTCGGTACGAACGTTAGAACCCCATTGAAGTCTATGGGACTCGAACGTTCGAATTGGAAAGTGCTAATTCTAACGGCTAATATGCAAGATAGTGTCCTAAAAAGGGTTTGGGGACCTGCCTCCTGTCTCAGGGGACATGGGTCACTGCAAAAAAAAGTTTTAAAAACGGCCGTTTTGGCGGGAGCACTGATTTTAATGACGATTAAAGTGAAAAAAAAAAAGTGAAATATTCCTTTAAATATGGTGCCTGGGGGGTGTCTGTAGTATGCCTGTGAAGTGCCACGTGTTTCCCGTGTTTAGAACAATCCCTGCACAAAATGACATTAAACGGAAATAACACCATTTAAAACTGCTTGCGGTTTTAATGTTATATCTGGTTCCTGCAATATGGTTGAAAATCATTGAGAAACATGGCATGGGTAGCCCTCCCTGCCCATTACCAGCCTATTTGGGTCTTGTACGCATATTAAGGGGAACCCCGTACCCATATTAAAAAAAGGAAATGCGTGTGGCCCCCAGGCCCTATATACTCAGAACAGCAGTATACAGGCGGTGCAAACAAGACAGGGACTGTGTAGGTTTGATGTGTTAAGTTGAATCTGTTTGTCATTTTCAACTGGTACATTTTTAAAGTGTAGCTCCAGTCAAAAAAACTATCTTTAAGCTTTTTGGAAAACATAGGGAAGAGTTATCACCCCTGTATAATTTGTTTTGTCGTCCATCTTTTTTCATCTCACTTGCTGCTGTCTCCTTGCGTTTGCAAGTAGGAGATGTTTGTAAGTTGGATGTTTGAAAGTAGGGGCCTGCCCTATATTATAGCGGTATGTACTGGGTACAGAGCACGCAGACAGCACGCACTATCTCCTAACACTACTGACTGCAAGCTCTATTATTAACCACTTGTTAGCCCAATGTTTGCATAAAGTGAAAGATGAAGTTATGCTGAGTAAATAGATATCAAACATGTCACTCTTCAAAATTGCACATGCCCGTGGAATGGCGCCAAACGTCGCTACTTAAAAAATCCCCATAGGCGACGCTTTAATTATTTTTTTACTGGTTACATGTTTTGAGTTGCAGAGGAGGTCTAGGACTAGAATTATTGCTCTTGCTCTAACATTCTCGGCGATACCTCACATGTGTGGCACATGCGAGCACATGGGGACATGGGCGCTTTAATTTTTATTTTATTTTTTTATTGTTCATTTTACTTTATTTATGTTAGTTTGACATTTTTTTCCCCAAAAATATATTTTTGATCACTTTTATTCCTATTACAAGAAATGTAAACATCCCTTGTAATAGGAATATGGGGTGACAGGTCCTCTTTACAGTGAAATCTGGGGGGTCAATATGACCCCACATCTCACCTCTAGGCTGGGAAGCCTGAAATAAAAAATAAAAAAAAGATTCTGGCTTTGATCGTACTGGCGAGTTGGTAGAAGCACCGGAGGGTGGTGAGGGGTGGGGGGCGTCTATGGCTGGGTATTTCAGGGTATCACCGAGTATGGCTGGGTATCTCTGAGTATGGCTGGGTATGGCAATTTATGGCAGGGTATTACAGAGTATTGGCGGGGTACTACAGAGTAATAGCAGGGTACTGCAGAGTATTGGGGGGTACTACAGAGTAATGGCAGGGTACTGCAGATTATTGGGGGTACTGCAGAGTAATGGCGGGTACTGCAGAGTAATGGCGGGTACTGCAGAGTATTGGGGGGTACTGCAGAGTAATGGGGGTTACTGCAGAGTAATGGGGGGTACTGCAGAGTAATGGCAGGGTACTGCAGAGTATTGGGGGTACTCCAGAGTAATGGCGGGTACTGCAGAGTAATGGCGGGTACTGCAGAGTATTGGGGGGTACTGCAGGTTAATGGGGGTTACTGCAGAGTAATGGCGGGTACTGCAGAGTAATGGCGGGTACTGCAGAGTATTGGGGGGTACTGCAGAGTATTGGGGGTACTGCAGAGTAATGGCGGGTACTGCAGAGTAATGGGGGGTACTGCAGAGTAATGGCAGGGTACTGCACTGCAGAGTAATGGCGGGGTACTGCAGAGTAATGGCAGGGTACTGCAGAGTATGCACTGGTATTGCAGAGTATTGGCAGGGAATTGAGGGGTTAAATTCGGTGAGCAGCGATGTGGGCACTGCAGATGCAGCCCACATCGCTGCTGACACCGATCTCTTTCCCCTCCGCTGTACCGATCGGTACAGAGAGGGGAGGGAGGAACAGGCGTCATAACATGAAGCCGGTTTGTTTCCAAGTGATCACTCCGGCATTTGACGGAGCAATCACGTGGTAAACGATCGCTATGAGCGGCCGTTTACCGTGATCCGTGATGCGACCCGGCGGTCACGGATGCTCTCGAGTGCGCACACCTCGGGGCACGCGAGAGCAGAATTCTGGGAGGCCGTTAATTAATGGCCTCTCAGAGTTAAACAACCCCCCTGAAGCCGTTAATCGGCAATGGGCAGTTGTTAAGTGGTTAAAGCTAGATCACTAACTATATAGGTGAGGTGAATATAGTGGTGTATACTGCGGTCAGGGCACAGACAACAACCACTACACAGCAGAAAGATAGGAAATCAGCCAAAAACTATTGGTGTGTACTGTGTTGAAGGTACACAGAACACCCACTGCTTCAGATGCTAAGTAACACACTACACGAAGCCGCCTCAAAGGCGGCCTTATATAGTGTGGGGCGTGCACTACACAGCCTGAGCTATGATTGGCCACAGGCAGGATGCCTGTGGCCAATCATGGCTCTCCTCGCTGCCGGCGCTGCGATTGGCCAAGCATGCGGGGTCACAGTGCATGCTTGGCCAATCATGGGGCAGCAATGCACTGCGCCACCGCAGTGCATTGTGGTCCGCGCGCGCGTCACTGGAATTTTGACGCGAACGGCCCAAACGTTCGGAATTCGCCGAACGCCCGAACAGCCAATGTTCGAGTCGAACGTACGTTCGACTCGAACACGAAGCTCATCCCTACACAACATGATGTAAGAGATAAATCTCTTGAGAAGAAATCTCATCTTATGCAGTTTCCATTAGAACAGATACCCTCTTTGGAAGATGTTTCTCTTAGTTCTGTGATAAAATGCAGCATGTCTGGATTTTATTGCAGCACACTATGGCACAGCACTTGGCTCTATTGCAGTGTGAATGGGATGCATAGGGAATAATTGCTTCCTGTGTGTCCCTGTGGTGACACAAATCACTGATGGCAATTCCGTGACCCAAATCACCAAGACAAATAGAGACACTGTGGGGATCATTTACTAAAGCATGAATATGTGATTGCACGGTGCATATAAATTGCACCAAATTAAGCCAATTAGAAGTTAAAGTGGACAAATGCACAGTTCCCAGAGCGCACTATTAGCAATAAACAAAGATGCCTAAAGTGAAACAATAAAAATGAAACATTCCTTTAACCAGTTCCCGACAGGCGCACGCCGATGTACGTCGGCAGAATGGCACGGGCAGGCATATTGGCATACAAGTACATCCATTTTTAAATGCCGCCATGCCAGTCGGGACCCCCATGAGTCCGGTCATGGGTCCCGCGGAATCGATTGCTGCGGGGATACCCGCGATCATCTCACGGGGCAGCTGAGCGAGGAGATGCCATTGTAAACAGCATCTCCCCATTCTGCCTAGCAACAAGTGACGCTGTTCTCTGCTCCATATGATTGGAGCAGAGATCAGTGTTCACTAACACAAAGCCCAGCCCCCCACAGTTAGTAACATGCCCCAGGAACACTTAACCCCTACACTGCCGCCCTCTGGTTAACCCCTTCACTGCCAGTGTCATTTACACAGGAATCAATGCATTTGTATAGCATTGTTTGCTGTATAAATGACAATGGTCCCAAAAATGTGTCAAAAATGTCCAATGTGTCCGCCACAATGTCGCAGTCACAATAAAAATTGCTGATCGCCGCCATTACTAGTAGAAAAAAATTATTAATAAAAATGCCATAAAACTATCCCCTATTTTGTAAACGCTATAATTTTTGTGAAAACCAATCAATAATCGCTTATTGCATTTTTTTTTACCAAAAATATGTAGAAGAATACATATCGGCCTAAACTGAGGGAAACAAAATGTTTTTTTATATATTTTTGGGGGGTATTTATTATAACAAAAAGTTAAAAATGATGCGTTTTTTTTTCAAAATTGTCGCGCTATTTTTGTTTATAGCGCAAAAAATCAGCGCTTTGAGGCGATCAAATACCACCAAAAGAAAGCTCTATTTGTGGGAAAAAAGGATGTCAATTTTGTTTGGGAGCCACGTCGCACGACCGCGCAATTGTCAGTTAAAGCGACCCAGTGCCGAATCACAAAAAGTGGTCTGGTCTTAAGCCAGCAAAATGGTCCGGTCTGAAAGTGGTTAAATATCCTGCTTGGGGGGGGGGGGGGTCCCCTTAGTCTGCCTGTAAAGTAGCGCAACTGGCCGATGTGTGGAACAGTTCCTCAGGAAAATTACATTTCTAAAGAAAAATAATTACTTTAAAATTGCTTGTGGCTATAATGTATTTCCAGCTCCTGGCAATATAGATGAAAAATCAAGGAAAAAAACGGCATGGGTTTCCCTCAGTCCATACTAGGCCCTTCGGAAACCCCACGCCAAAATTAAAAAAAGACTTATAATTTCCCCCAAAATCCATGCCAGACCCTTATCTGAGCAAGCAGCCTAGAGGACAGGAAGGGGGGGATAGAGAGCAACCCCCCTCCTGAACCATATCAGGCCACATACCCTCAACATGGGGAGGGTGCATTGTTGATGGGGACAAGGGTCTCTTCCTGACAACCCTAGGGTGTGATTGTAGGGGTCTGTGGGTGGGGGGCTTATCAGAATCTGTAAGTCCCCTTTAACAAGGGGGTGCCAGATCCCAGCCCACCTTATGTGAATGAGTATGGGGTACATCATACCCCTACCCAGTCACCCAAAAAAGTAGTGTAATGTGAAAAAAGACAATAGCCAGTTTTTGACAATTCCTTTATTAAAAATACAAATCCAAAATGGCTCCGGTCTCCTCAGAATCAGCACAAATTACCTCAGAGCGCTCCATAAAGACTAAACCTATACAGCATATCTCCTCTGGAGATTCTGATACAGAATTATACGCCTTCCTCACATGAAACTATGACACTTCACAGTATTTTAAAACATTTTGAAAAAATGCTTCACAAAGCACTGAAACAAACCTCAGAGCAGATAACAAATCCCCTCACAAAAGAAATCAGGGAACCTGGTCAGTGAACAGAAGCACTTGAACTAATAGTGGAAGAAATTGAAAACTCTTCTCAGGAATACATGACAGAAATTGATATTCTAAAAGAAGAAAACTTTATTTTACTAAATAAATTAGAGGACTATGAAAATAGAGCAAGAAGATCTAACCTCCGATTCAGAGGTATACCAGAAAATGTTTTAGATATACAATCTTCTATAACTGCACTATGTCAGGAATTACTCCCAGGGATACCTATAGAGCGCCTGGAAGTGGACAGAGTGCACTGTGCTCTTATGCCTAAGAAAACAGACGGATCTCCAAGAGACATTATAGCAAAATTCCACTACTATAAAACTAAAGAACAACTTCTTGTTGCGGCCAGGGGGAAAAATAATTTAAGCTTCCAAGGTCATACTTTCCAATTATTTGCAGACCTTTCCAAAACTACTGTCTCCAAATGAAGAACTATGAAACCCCAGCTCATGGAACTACAACGCCATGATATTAAATATCAATGGGGATTTCCATTCTCTCTACACTTTTCACATCAAGGAACACGATTTGTCTGCAGATCTGTGGCAGATCTTCAGCAGGCCCTTCAAGATCTCAACCTGATAGAGAACTCTCATACCATTAATGCTTCAAGAAGAACAACTTTGAATACATTAGTAAAGAACCCATCCCCAGACTTAGGCTGCGTACACACGGGCGGACTGTCTGTCCAACTTAGTCCGCTGAAACGTGTTTCAGCGGACAATCCGCTCGTGTGTGGGCTTCAGTGGACTTTTTCAGCGGACAGTCTGGCGGACTAAGTCTTTCGAAATTTCCGTAATACAGTCCGTCCAAACTTGGTTTCAGCGGACAGTCCGCTCGTGAGTAGGCAAGTTGGACGGACTAAGTATGGCGCATGCTCAGAAAGGATTTACACGGCCGAAGGTTGCATTGCAGTGTATTGGACGTCGAATTTCTAGTCCCGTCGTACGTGCCGTACACGTCATCGCGCAAGCTTTCAGCGGACTGTCTGTTCGTTGTGTGTGGTCAAGTCCATTCATTCAAAAGTAGGACGGACTGTCTGTCGGATTGTCTGACGAACTTAGTTGGCCAGACAATCCGCCCGTGTGTACGCAGCCTTAGACAAAAATGGAAATCAGCATCTGCCCAAGAGGAGTCGACCTGCATCTCCACCTCAAGAACAAGAAGACACTATGGAATAAAAATACTGAAGACCTAACAGACTTGAATTTCATTTGTGCCTTTCAGAGGTTGATCAATATAGCAGAACCCTTGGTACCTCTATACAAATCTCCTACTCCCTCTTATTATATCTAATGTTTGTATATTTAATATTAAGTGATTTAAAATTAATTTATATTTACATTTAAACCCCATATCATTTGAAATTTTTAGTTTTGGTTATCCTCAAAGTAATTCATTTACTATACATTTTTTTTTTTTTTTTTTTTTTACTTTTTACATTTTTTTTTTTTTTTTTAATGCTGTTCCACTTGGACCCTCAAGATTTATACATTTTAAGATTTATTAATAAATCTCTGGTGCAGTCACTTAATAACAATAGCTCATATCCATCTATGAAATGGTTTATTTATCCCTTTTTACGGTTGTCTTTAACCTTTTTATTATTAGTCAATTGACTCAAATTTGTTGGGTGGATAAGTCTTTATTATCCATTTTTTTATTTTATTTATTTTTTTTTATTTTTTTATTAGTCCTGTTGATGGATACAATTAGATACAATTTTCTCCTTTTGCCTAAATATTTTCCTTTTTAAATAGTAAATATTCATCTAGAAAGTTTACAGTAGATTTAAACACAGATGGTGTTGGAATTTTTTTTAAATAAAAATAAATAAATATTTTAGGGCTTACAATCATACATCTTTAGGATGTTCAAGTTAGAATTTTTTGGGGTGGGTGTTCCTCCCACAAAAACTATGTGTACCCCAATTTACCTTCCTCAGACCCCTACAGTTATGTGGGGATTCAATGAAGGCTCCTTATCCCCTGATGGAGGATTGTATCCTTCATCATGGGTAAACATTGGATCTCTTTATACCTCTACTTTATTCATATGTAATATGATCTTTTATGATTTTTATTTTTTCCCCCATTCTAGATATTCCTGGACCTTTCTCTCTTCTCTCTCTCTCTTTATCCACAGGTGTTTGGTCGAGGAGCCACCACGTTGTAACATGTGGTAAGAAAAGCTTGTTGTAGCAGCTACTATGGCACCATTAAATATAATTTCCCTAAATGTACAGGGGCTTAATGAAATATTGTGTATTTACAAGAAACCCACTTTACAAACAAATCTACTCCCAATTTTTTTAGTTAATCATACCTACAAGTATTCACAGCTTCAACAGATACCAAACAAAGACATCTTAATAGCGTTCCATCGCTCCACTCCTTTCACAATGCAGGCTGCAATAAAAGACCCTGAGGGATGGTATTTAATACTAACTGGATATATTTTGGACACGGCTATAACTGTTATTTCATATTATGCGCCTAACAAAAAACCTGTACCCTTTTTATCACACCTATTTCAGGTAGTACACTCTCATAAAATGGGCTCAGTCACTGTATGTGGAGATTCTAATCAAGTCATCCTCCCATTTCTGGACAGATCCCCATTTATTTCATCCCGACCCAAACTAATCAATCACTTTCTCATCTCTTTTCTAACTATAAATTAGTTGATTCTTGGAGAGAAAACAACCCGACCAAAAGAAACTATACATATTTCTCTCATCCACATCAAACATTCAGTCGAATTGACCACATATTTATGACGGCAGGAATGTTGCTAGAAATAATTGCATCTAATATTATCCCTATCCCATGGTCCGACAATAAGGTAGTCTTCACCTCTATTCCATCTCTTATACCCAAAGCACATGATACCACATGGTATTTACCAAAAATATTATTGAAACACTCCTCTTACCGTATAAACATAGAACAGGCTCTGAAAGATTATTTAAAACATAATACATGCCCAGAAGTCTCCTCATTTACCCTCTGGGAGGCACACAAACCGATTCTGAGAGGGATATTCCAGCAACAAATTGGAATACTCAAGAGGGAACACACAAACCTTGCGCGGAAATTGGAAAATGTATTTAAAATTCTTCTTTTACAGCCTTTCAAACTAATCCCACTCCATCGGCAAAAAATAAACTAGAAAAAGCAAGATTGGAATATGATTTATTTCTCACTGATTCTGCTGAGAAAACATTGCAATGCACCAGACATGCATTTTACATAAAATCTAACAAACCTGGTACTTCTTTAGCGCGAGTACTTAATTCTATCAAAAAAATCTTCTAAACCTATTAAACCGACTAAAAATACATATACGAGTAATCCTCTAAAAATAGTTAAAACAATTCAGCTCTCACCTGAAAAAGCTGTATTCAGAAGCCAACTCTTTGGATTCCACTAAAGCGAATTCCTTCTTCTCAAAAAAAAATCTACCCCAAATATCCCTTTCACATAAAAACAAATTAGAGCAACCTATAGTGTTAGAAGATGTAATAGCAGCTATTAAAGAGTTGAAATTAAACAAAAGACCAGGTTCAGATGGCTTTTCAGCCCTATATTACCTCACATTCACTGATATCATCTCTCCTGTATTGACAAAAACATTCAATAATATCTTAGATAATAACTCTTTGAGACAAGAATCACTATGGCTATTATTTGCATGATTCCAAAACCACACTCAGATGAAACATCATGCACAAATTTCTGCCCCATCTCCATAATAAACATAGATATTAAAATTTTAGCAAAAATTCTAGCTACTCGTCTTAAAGATACAATAGGATCACTAATTCACGTGATCAGGTTGACTTTATGCCAACACGTCAAGCAAGCAATAACATACGTAGAGCGGTACTATTGGCACAGATTGCTACATCACGTCGAATTCCAGCTTGCTTCCTTTCATTAGACCTCAAGAAAGTATTCAACTCCATTTCCTGGCCTTACTTGTATTATACTCTACAAAAATGGGGTTTTGGCCCCAAATTTATAAAATAGATTATGGCCCTTTATAATAACCCAAAAGCATATGTTAAATATGCAGGTTATAAATCTGAATCCTTTAGTATAAATAGAGGTACACGTCAAGGATGTCCACTCTCTCCACTATTATTTGCCCTCCTAATAGAACCACTAGCTCAAATGATTAGAGCGGACCCCATTATAACTAGACATGTACAATCATTTTCGTCCGAATGCATTTTCGTCCGAATTTCAGGTATTTTCGTTTTTGTTTTGACAAACGATAACAAAAGCACAGAATCCGAAAAACGAACTATCCGACATAAATAAATGCTTTATTTTCATTTTCCTTGTTACAACAGTTCGATATAGAATAGGAGATTCGACGTGACTCTGACAATAACAATCTGTGTCTATAGAACCTGTGGTCGAATATACCTAACCTTACCTCTATTAGTCCAAGATTATATAGAGAAAATATTCGACAGAGAAAAAAGATTTGACAGAGAGAAAAGATTCTGAAAAGTTACTGTTCTAAAAAGTGTTTGGGGACCTGGGTCCTGCCCCAGGGGACATCTATCAATGCAAAAAAAAGTTTTACAAACTGCCATTTTTTCGGAAGCAGTGATTTTAATAATGATTAAAGTGAAACAATAAAAGTGTAATATTCCTTTAAATTTTGTAGCTGGGGGGTGTCTATAGAATGCCTGTGAAGGGGCGCATGTTTCTGGTGCTTAGAACTGTCCCTGCACAAAGTGTCATTTATGCAGGAAAAAAAGTCCTTTAAAATCACTCACAGCTATTATGAATTGTCGGCTCCGTAATACAGAGAACACTCATTGAAAGTCATTGATAAAATAAATAAATAAAAAAGCGTGGGGCTCCCCCAAATTAAATTACCAGGTCCTTCAGGTCTGGTATGGATATTAAAGGGAACCCTGCGTCAAATTGAAAAAAAAATTCTGAGTCTGTGACCCCTCAAAGCACCTTGTCCCCATGTTGATGTGGAGAAGGGCCTCATCCCCACAACCCTGGCTGGTGGCTGTGGGGGTCTGACGGCGGGGGGCTTATCAGAATCTGGAAGCCCCCTTTAACAAGGGGACCCCCAGATCCCACCCCCCCCTGTTTGAAATGGTAAGGGGTACAAAAGTACCCCTACCATTTCACAAAGAAAGTGTAAAAAATAGTTAAATAAGACAGACACACTTTTGAAAAATTCCTTTATTAAAAATAAAAAAAATAACAAAAAGATTCCAGCGGTGGTAATCCACTCTTGCTATCCAGCGAAGGATGATATCTCTCCAGCGATGGGTGATCTGATCCAGCGCAGCGAATCCATCCATCTTCTGTCTCCACGGAGGAGACACTGCGGGGATCCCGGTGGCCTGACGTTTCTTATATGCGGAGGGCTGGGCCACCCATCACTTGACCCCGCCCCCTCTAAAGCAAGGGGAAACCCAGGCTTCCCCGTGACGTATGGGTGACCCCGCCCCCTCTTATGTAACAGAAACCTGCCTGTGTTACATCAGAGGGAGGAGGGGTCACCCATACGTCACGGGGGAACCCCGGATTTCCCCTTGCATCAGAGGGGGCGGGGTCAGGTGACAGGTGGCCCCGCCCTCCCCATATAACAAACGTCAGGCCGCCGGGATCCCCGCAGTGTCTCCTCCGTGGAGACAGAAGATGGATGGATTCGCTGCGCTGGATCAGATCAACCATCGCTGGAGAGATATCATCCGTCACTGGATAGCAAGAGTGGATTACCACCGCTGGAACCTTTTTTTTATTTTTAATAAAGGAATTTTTCAAAAGTGTGTTTGTCTTATTTAACCATTTTTTTACACTTTCTTTGTGAAATGGTAGGGGTATTTTTGTACCCCCTTACCATTTCAAACAGGGGGGGCGGGATCTGGGGGTCCCCTTGTTAAAGGGGGCTTCCAGATTCTGATAAGCCCCCTGCCCGCAGACCCCCACAACCACCGGCCAGGGTTGTGGGGATGAAGTCCTTCTCCACATCAACATGGGGACAAGGTGCTTTGAGGGGTCACAGACCCCCAAAGCATCCTCCCAATGTTGAGGGCATGTGGCCTGGTACGGTTCAGGAGGGAGGGGGGCCGCTCTCTCGTCCCCCCCTCTTTTCCTGCGGCCTGCCAGGTTGCGTGCTAGGATAAAGGGTCTGGTATGGATTTTTAGGGGGAACCCCACGTCAATTTTTTTTTACATTTGACGCGGGGTTCCCCTTAATATCCCTACCAGACCTGAAGGGCCTGGTAATTGAATTTGGGGGACCCCCACGCTTTTTTTTAAATGTATTTATTTATTTATTTTATCAATGACTTTCAATGAGTGTTCTCTGTATTACGGAGCCGACAATTCATAATAGCTGCTAGTGTGTGTTTTTAAAGGACTTTTTTTCCTGCATAAATGACACTTTGTGCAGGGACAGTTCTAAGCACCAGAAACATGCTCCCCTTCACAGGCATACTAGTGTATAGTATACAAAATTTAAAGGAATATTACACTTTTATTGTTTCACTTTAATCATTATTAAAATCACTGCTCCTGAAAAAACAGCAGTTTTTAAAACTTATTTTTGCATTGATACATGTCCCCTGGGGCAGGATCCAGGTCCCCAAACACTTTTTAGGACAGTAACTTGCATATTAGCCTTTAAAATTAGCACTTTAGATTTTGAACGTTGGAGTCCCATAGACTTTAATAGGGTTCTAAAGTTCACACGAAGTATGCTATATACTAGCTCTGTCGAATCTTTTTAATACATTCGACAGACACCATAAGCCTTCAAAGACAGATTTGGCCGTAATTCATGTGGATTTTCGGACGAATGCAATTTTTGAACGAAAAACTAAATAAATAAAAACGAATTTCAGGAGTAACTAAATAAATAAAATTTTCGGACGAAAACTAAATTCCGAAACAAAATATTTTACTCTGCACATGTCTAATTATAACTGGAATTGAAATTTGTGGTTACCAACATAAATTATGTCTGTTTGCGGACAATATCCTTCTATTTCTTTCTTCTCCACAAATATCTGGCCCCAACCTAATTCCAATACTAAATTAATTTGCATTATTTTCTGGTCTTCATATTAACCCTAAAAAATGTCAAGCCTTAAACATATCCCTCTCAAATGTAGAACTAAATTCAGCAAAGATAGGTCTCCCTTTTACTTGGGCTGACAGATCGATCCCTTATTTAGGGATTCATTTGTCGGCTTCCTTTACAAATTTATTCTCAGTTAATTATCCATCCATTCTGAAAAATATATCTAATCTATTAAAATCCTGGTCCCACCTCCCGTTATCATGGTTTGCAATAATCAGTGCCATAAAAATGACGATCCTACCAAAAATACTATATTTATTCAGTGTTTTACCAATCCCTGTTTCCTAAGACTTATACAGAAAAGAGTAATGTCGTTCATATGGGTTTCCTCCAAACCGCGAATACAACAGTGTACTTTATTTCTTCTCAAACTTAATGGAGGATTAGGATGTCCTAATTTTGCATGCTATTATAGGGCAGCACACTTAGCTAGTTTAGCTAAATATCATGCACGAAAAAAAATCCCATTGTGGGTGTCTATAGAAGCAGCTGAGTGTGACCCTATTTCCATATCAAACCTTCTTTGGCTCTCTCCTAGAGATCGTAGAAATCTACAAAATCCTATCACTAAACATTTTATATCTCTTTTTGAAATAGGAAATCACTTACAATCTACACACAATCCACTATTATCATTTTATAAAAACGCAGCTTTTTATCCAGCATGGGTCTCTCCTAAATCTTTTAAAGAATGGGTATCACTAAATATCCTGACCATGCATAAGTTTGTAGACTCCTCATCCTTCATCCCCTTCCCCACACTTTGTGACACCTATGGCTTACCCCATAAAGAAATATTTAGATATCTCTAAATTAAAACCTTTTTCTCACCTTTCTTAACTACTTCCCACCCAGCCAATGTACATATACGGCCGGGTGGGAGCCGCCTCCTTCTGACTGGACATTCAGGAACGTCCTTCAGAAGGAGGGGGATCGCGCGCGTACCCGCGCAGCGGCACGATCCTGATGCGCTCGTGTCACCCGAACACAGCGCATCTCAGAACGGCAGGAGGGCTCTGTGATTGGGCCCTCCTGATCACATGACGGCCGTGTCCAATTACAGCCGTCATATGATCAAAGCAAACAGCCGGTTGCTAGGCAATCGGCTCCTCCTTTCCTCACACAGAAGTCGTCGCTGAGGAGAGGAGAGCAGATCGCTGCAGCCGGCTGGTGATCAGTGAGTATGAGCTGTTTTTACAGCTTTTTACTCACTGATCAATAGTCTAGTGTAACCCTACAGTGTACACACACATGTCACCACATATGTCCCCAAATAAAAAAAACACATGTCCCACTAAAATCACATGTCCCACTGATTATCTGCACACATATGTACATGATCACCTGCACACATCTGTACATGATCATTTGTGTACATATGTCCGTGATCACACAAACCAATTATTATACACTTAACTGAATTTTTTTTACCAAAAACATGTAGCAGAATACATTTTGGCTTAAATTTATGACAAAATTTGATTTTATTGGATTTCTTTTAAAATAGAAAAAAGAAAATATTGTTTTTTTTCCAAATTTCCGCTTTTTTTGTGCTTATATCACAAAAAATTTAAAATGGAGTTGTGAATAAATACCACCAAAATAAAGCTCTATTTGTGCGAACAAAATGATAAAAATTTCATTAGGGTACAGTGTAGCATGAAAGTGTTGTCATTGAAATTGCGAGAGCGATGAAAGCTGAAAATTGGGCTGGGAAGGAAGGGGGCGAAAGTGCCCTGTATTGTAGTGGTTAAACACAAACACACCCCTAAACAAACTAACCAATTTTGAAACTATATGTAAGGATGAACCAAATGCCAAATGAATAATATCCCTTCTATACCCTCAAATTTTAACTCAACCCAACTCAGAAAATCCTTCATACATTTAGAAATGGGAGGCTGACCTAGAGAAAACTCTTGAAAATGTAGACTGGAACCTAATTTGGTCAGTAACCAAATCAGCCTCTCCTAATGTAATGGCAATGGAGGCCAACTACAAGATACTAACAAGATGGTACGTTGTACCAGTCAGGGTAGCTAAATATACCCAAAATTATTCGGCTCAATGTTATCGTGGTTGTACAGGTTTGGGTACTTATTTTCTTATTTTCATATTTGGTGTGATTACCCTATTGCCCAAGTCTTCTGGAAAGCAATTTTTAACATTGCATCTAAATGACTCAAAATGAAATTACATCTGGACCCTACGATGGCCCTACTCAATTTAAAACCAGAGTTCTTATCGCATACCCGCTTTAAGACCCCTTTCACACCAGGGCGTTTTGCAGGCGCTATAGCGTTAGAAATAGCGCCTGCAAAACGCCCTAAAGAAGGGCTTTCACACTACAGCGGTGCGCTGGCAGGACGTCAGAAAAAAGTCCTGCCAGCAGCTTCTTTGGAGCAGTGAAGGAGCGGTGTGTTTGAAATCAATGGGGCAGCGCTGTAATGCCGCCGGCAAAACGCCGCTATTGCGGCGTATTGCCGGCGGTTTTAACCCTTTCGCGGCCGCTAGCGGGGGTAAAAGCGCCCCGCTAGCGGCCGAAATGCGCCGCAAATCCGCCGCAGATCCGGCGGTAAAGCGCCGCTAAAAATAGCGGCGTTTTACCGCCGACGCAAGGTGCAGTGTGGTGTGAAAGGGGTCTAAATTGTTGATACAGCTCTTCACAGTGGTGAAACAAAAGCTTGCGAAAGCGTGGAGATCCTCGACTTTGGAAATCAATGAGACTGTGAATAGAATGTATAATACTATGATACAAGTGAAAATGTTAGCTCTTGAAGTGGACCAAATCCCTAAATACGAAAAAATATGGCAACCTTGGATAGAATTTTTTTTTGCCATCAACATTTGAAAATAGAATACTATTACCATGGTAGTCAATTTGATAGGTTTCATTTCAAATATGGTTGTTCAAGGACATTGTGGTGGCTCCCAACCAAACCCTCTCTTTCCTTCTACCCTTCTTATTTTTATTTATATCCATATTTACTTGAATTTGAAAGCTCCCACATATGCTACCTATGATCAGATTTTTTACAGTTATAATTGTAACTGTATAAATTAAGATATTTCATTCAAATACAGATCAACAGTTGCTTATAACTTTATTACTTTTATTTAATAATATATAATAGCAAACTATACTATTCTTTGCATTTATATAACTGAGCTTTATTAATTTGATTGATAACAGATTATATTGTACACGTATATAATTTACCTTTGAATACATAATAAAATATTTTGACAAGGAAACTATAATTAAATATACCTCCACAGGCTGAGATAAATGCAATATATGGCCACAAGCCAATACAAAAATAAAGTGCTATGTGCTGTGCAAAACTTTAAATATGTGCATCTCCACACACTAAAAATGTATACTCAAAAATATGAATGCAGGTTTAGATCAATCCTGATAAATATACAGGGTACAATATATAAGCCTGCAAAATATACAAAACCAATTAACAGATATAAATAAAATCCATCTCAATCCAATATATTAAAATGAACAGTGTGAATAAAAACTCAGTCCATTCCCACAGATGTAGCTCTTGTCCTCAGATGAAATGATATCCACACCCCTATAAATGTTCCTATTCAGTCTTCTTATAGATTTTCACTTATAACATCATAATATACTGTGGTTCTCAATCATTTACATATAAACAGAAAAGAAAAAAAACATCATTGCACAATGATCATTACACTCGGATCATCAAACTTAAGCCGATCCACTCACATGTGAAAAGAAAGTGTCAGTGCCTATGAACAATCAGCTGATCAGAGCGTTCCCAACACAGCCCGCTGTGTTCATGGAGATACCTTAGAATGATGTCACTGGCTCCTCCGGACACATTGCATCACATGTCACGTGACATTATCAAGGGTAGCCATGTGATCGCCTGTGATGCTTATATAGGTCTATTACAGCGTGTCGGTTGCCATAGTGATCTCGGTACCTCATTCAGACATCATGCTGTCCAGCGCTTGACAAACATACAACATTACTTTAATAATCAACAAAAAACAAATATATAGATAAAAATAAAAAATAAAAATATGGGTGAATCTATGTCTGCACCTCTATAAAGCCACATACATTTTACACAGATAAATGGCAAAGTGACTCACTGAATGTCTCCCACTAGTGGTCAGATCCATTAATGCATATGTATACACACAAAAAATATATACATAAAGCGGACCTCCACCCTGAAGTGGAAGTTCCGCTCATCTGATCCCTCCCCCCTCCGGTGCCACAATCAGCACCTTTCAGGGGGGAGTGGGGTGCAGATACCTGGATAATCCAGGTATCTGCACCCACTTCCGGGACAAGCTCACCGCAGCTCGTGGCAGATGCCCCGCCCCCCATTGTGTTCTGGGAAACACACTTCCCAGGACACAGTGGGGACCAGTACAGACGCGCAGAGCGACTCGCGCATGCGTAGTAGGGAACCGGGCAGTGAAGCCGCAATGCTTCACTTCCCGATTCCCTGACAGAGAATGGCGTCGGGGCGGCGGAGAGACGAACGATTGCTCGTCATCTGCCGCCGACATCGCTGGACCCTGGGACAAGTAAGTGTCAATTTATTAAAAGTCAGCCGCTGCAATATTTGTAGCTGCTGGCTTTTAATATTTTTTTTAAAGGTGCAGCTCCTCTTTAACCCAAACATTAGAATCATATAATGGTCCCTATATATTAACCATTTAGACTGTATTGGCACATATAGAGTTAAATATCCAATGTACAAATTAAAACATATAAGGTATATTCATAACAGTATATAAAATAAATTAATATAAATTAATTAATTAATATAAAATTATATAATTATATAAAAAAATTCTAATTTATTTAAAAATTTGGGCGGATGTCATGGCATAATTAATAATCAGAAATAAAACAATTTACGTCAAACTCTATAGTCATTTGAGGGAAAGAGTTGACAATTCAAAAATCCATCTGGACTCACTTCTGCTCAGGTCTTTAACCTTGCTACTCCCTCTCCAGTGAGGCTTATATTTCTCTATTGCCCAAAATTTAAGGTGCGTTGAGTCCTTATTATGGTGAGTTGCAAAATGTCACGAAACGCTATGCTTGGGAAAACCATTTTTTATATTCTCTATGTGTTCCCTTAACTGTTTCCACATAGGCCGTTTCATTCTACCTATATACTGCAGTGAACGCAAACACTGCAGCATATAGACCACTCCTTCAGTCGACACAATATAAAATCTTTAATTGCATACTCACGATTAGTGCTGGTAGATGAAAAATTGGTACATTTTTGACCATTAAATTTTGTGTTTTTACATGCATAACACCTTTTACAGGAATAAAATCCCTTTCCCTGGAAAAAACTCAACTCATTTGATTTACTAGGGGGGTCCACTACATTACGTGCTACTAGATACCTCAGGGTTGGTGCTAGTCTATAAATAAACCCTGATTTATCAGGTACTATAGGTGCCAGTTGTCTATCCGCTTTAAGTAGTGCCCAATGTTTTTTAATGATATGCTCCACTTGTTTATGTTGACTATTATAATTCATTATAAAAATCCAAAAAAGGTTGCGCTCATAAAAATAAAAAAATAAAAATATTACATTAATCTGAAATAAGTCAATTTACACCTAAATAAATCTTAAATCCTGTGAGAGAATTATAGATAACAATTCATACAGATATATAAAATACATGAATATCAAATATGAAAAAAATCCTAAAAAATGTATTTACATGTATAATCATGAAATTCATATAGATGTGTTCATAAGCATCCCAGGAAACTAGAAGCTCCAAAGCAAAAATTCCTAATGAAAAATTCTTATAAAAAAATACACAAACAAATAATCAGAAATAAAAACACATATGTAGCTCAGTCAACAATCCGTGAAAAACTTTGAGTGACGACTGGGATATTTTCCTCAATAAAGTGACTTGTGCTGAAGAAATTTCCACAATATAGTAACTTGTGCTGAGAAAATCCCACCACCAGATGAAATACATGGTTTCCAGCTGTGAAAGGTTCAAGCGCATATGGCCATAACCCATCCGGGGCCTTTCTCCTCCAAGGGGTCTCCACACACAGTCCGATCGTCAGAACGATCCGATTGGTGAGATCCTTCGATAAGGTCACTCAGCTCCACTTAGTCAGCTCTTACTGATACCATTTGATATGGCGAAGAGTAGGTCATCATTTGCTTGAAAGAAGGGAAGGTGGAGCAAACATAGGTAAAACCCGTAGGTCACTTTTATTAAAAATAACGTATCAACAGAAAAAAAACATAGAAAAAACGATTGTATATACAAATAAGAGAAACCTTAAAACTTGCATAGAAATTGCGGCCGGCTGGCTACAGAACACACGCCTTGCTAGTATAAGAACGGACGTATCGCACGGTGACGTCAGCATGTCACTCCATCCGTTGCGTTTGGCCACAGATTTGACGTCATCATGGGGCACAGGCGGCGTGCTGACGCACCGCTATATATACAGAAACCAAGCCTCGATCTGAGTGGCAAAATGGCTACAGATCCTGAAGCCCCATTTTAAATAAGGGAAACAGGATATCCTTACAGGAAGGTACATCCTCCCTCACAAAATCATTTAAATAAAATATCTCTACCTCAAAGAAATAATGATAAAAAATACGCCTATAAAAAAATCCCCCCATAAATAATTAAAGAAAGACCAACAAACCACTGCTAGGGGAAACAAAATATTCATCTTGCAGATTGCACCTCGCAAACAAAGAGCTATAAGCAATACACCGCCACCCCGTGGTGATGCAGATAACTCACATATATCAGGTCAGATGAATAGTACTTGAGGAGCAAAAACTTCAGTAGACAATTTCCCCTTCTCCTAAACTATTTGTTTTTACATACTGCTTAACCGTTAATAAATTTGCATTTTAAACACTCTTTAACAGCCAACGATTCCATTAGCAGAAAAGAAAGCCAGAGACAAGCTGATATTGGTTATCCTAACAACTCTTTTTAATTGCATTAAAAATATTTTTACAAATAAAAAAGGGGGAAATATATGTAAGATATACTAAATATATCCAATATGTAGTATATAATATATTCCACATTGGATATACCCATCTCACCCAGATGGGCGAATACCGCCAAAAAACATCCAGGCAGATGTACTTGCCCATTCCTGGATATATTCCTGATAATATATGCCATACCCTAACTTATATAGTACCAAAAAAAAGTGGACAAATAAACCTGTCACCCTTCATAGGCTCTCCAAATTAGCCACCCACTACCAACAGCCAGCCTAACATCCAGGCCTAATATCTAACATCTCGTGGAAACTTCACTAAAAAATACACTAAAATTACAAATTAATGTAAAAAATATATAGGCCACTTGCAATTCAGATGGAGTTCACATATATGGTACATACATTGGCTGTCAGTCATACTACATCATTAGATCAAGCATTATCTATAAACGCATTCACGTCTACATCTATGTTCAATTCAAAAGGTGTATACATTTTCAGCCTATGTACCCATGCCATTTCGAGTTTAGAAATGCACCTAACTAGACAGCATCCCCTCTAATGGAACTGAAACTTGTCTATACCCAGGAAAAGTGTATTAGAAGGGTCCCTATTATGTGTAGTCAAGTAATGCTTTGACAGCGAATGTTTTGTGAACCCCCTCCTAATGCTATTAATATGTTCATTCACACGTACACTGAGGGGGCGTTTAGTCCTGCCCATATACTGCAGACCACAAGGGCACTGCAGCAGGTAGACCACCCCCTCAGTAGAACATGTAATGAACAGTTCAATCTTATAGCTCCTAAAAATAGCAGTGGAAGTAAAGCTGGTAGTCCTCCTAGTTCTGCAACCATTTAAGGAGCAAACCTGGCACATACGACACTGGTAGAAGCCAGTGAGTTCTCCGAAAAAAATTAATTTATTTTCAGGGGGGTTTATCACATTGGGGGCCAGTTTGTCTCTCAGAGAAGGAACACCCCTGAACGCCACCTGAGGCCTATTGGGTAGAATATCCTTAAGGACTCTATCATTTTCCAAGATGTGCCAATGTTTTTTAATAATATGTTTAATACTATGATGTTGAATGGAAACATTTTTAATAAAAGGTAAACCGCTTCCATCGAATCTCGCCCGAATGGAAAGTCTCTCTTCCAGTAAGGATGCCCTATCCATTAAATCTACCTGGTTCAGAGTATCTTGTAACATATGCTTCTCATATCCTTTCTCCAAAAATTTAGAGATAAGGATTTCTGCCTGTGCCAAAAGTGGTCAAATTGGGTACAATTCCACTTCAACCTCATGTACTGACTTTTTGGCACCGACCGCAGCCAAGAGGCATGGTGCCAACTTTCTATGGGGATATATGAATTTCGATCAGTGGATTTGAAGAATGTAGAGGTATTAAACCCATCTGGTCCCACTGATATTTTTAAATCCAAAAAGCTGATCTCCTCACAGTTTGCCTCATAGGTCAAATGTATCCCCCTATTGTTATCATTTAGGGAGTCCACAAACTCACCCAATGATGTGCGACTACCATGCCATAGGAGGAGGACATTGTCTATGTATCTTGCCCACAGAATGATCTCTGATCGACCTTGGGCATAGATGACATCCTCCTCCAACTGGGCCATGAACAGGTTCAACAGGCTAGGGTCGTACTTGGCCCCCATGGCCACACCCCTATCCTGGCAATAAAACTGTCCATTGAACCAGAAAAAGTTGTGACGAGCTGCAAATTCTAAGAGTTCCATAATATAGTCAAGCTGGTCCTCAATGAGAAGTGAATCTTTCTGTAAAAACTTTTAACTGCACCCAACCCAAGATGGTGAGGAATGATAGTATAGAGCGACCTAACGTCAGCCGTAACCAACCACATTCCATCTTTGGGCTTTATCCCTGTTATTAAATTAATGATATGGCATGTATCCTTAATGAAAGAGGGCATAGCCTGCACTAATAGTTGTAAAAAGAAGTCTATATGCTTGCCCACCCGAGACATCATGGAATCAATCCCACTGACAATAGGATATCCCGGGGGGCAAGTAAGGTTTTTATGTATTTTAGGAAGATAATAAATAACCGGTACTCTTGGTGCTTTAGGAACCAAAAAAAATACTTTTCCTTTTTATTCAGAATACCGGATTCAAAACTTTTCTGAACAATACTCTCTAATTTAATCTTATATCTCACCCCCAGATTAGAGGGTAAAGGAGTATAAGTATCTGTGTCGCTTAAAATCCTACTCACTTCCAACATATAATCCTTCTTATCTAAAACAATAATTCCTCCACCCTTATCTGCAGGGCGTATAACTAATTATTTATTGGCACATAATGATTCTATCCCATCCTCTATAGTTTTTTTAGTTTTAGCCTGTTTGAATTTAAGATTATCAAGATCTCTTAAAACTACATCCCTGAAAACCTTCAGGGAAGGGACAAGAGCCCCTGGTGGATTAAACAGAGAGGCGTTGTCTAGTGGAGACTATACATACACTCAATGAGTCACTTTGCCGTTTATCTGTGTAAAATGTATGTGGCTCTATAGAGGTGCAGACATAGATATACCCATGTTTTTATTTTTTATTTTTATCTATATATTTGTTTTTGTTGATTATTAAAGTAATGTTGTATGCTTGTCAAGTGCTGAACAGCATGATGTCTGAATGAGGTACCGAGATCACTATGGCAACCGACACGCTGTAAAAGACCTATATAAACAGCATAGGCGATCACATGGCTACCCTTGATAAAGTCACGTGACATGTGATGCAAAGCGTTGGGGGTAGCCAGTGACGTCATTCTAAGGAATCTCCGTGAACACAACAGGTTATGTTGGGAACGCTCTAACCAGCTGATTGTTCGTAGGCGTTGACACTTTCTTTTCACATGTGTGTGGATCGGCTTAAATTTGATGATTCGGGTGTAAGGATCATTACACAATGATGGTTTTTTTCTTTTCTGTTTATATGCAAATGATGAGCCTGATTCAAAACCACAGTATTTGATGATATAAGTGAAAATCTATAGGAAGACTGAATAGGAACATCTATAGTGGTGTGGATATCATTTCATCTGAGGACAAGAGATAAATCTGTGGGAATGGACTGAGTTTGTATTCACAGAGTTTTCATTCACACTGTTCATTTTCATATAGTGGATTGAGATGGATTTTATTTATATTTGTTAATTGGTTTTGGATGTTTTGCAGGCTTATATATTGTACCCTATATATTTATCAGGATTGATCTAAACCTGCATCCATATTTTTGAGTATACATCTTTAAATATGTGCACCTCCACACACTAGTTTTGCACAGCACATAGAACTTTATAATTAAATATACCTTCACAGGCTGAGATAAATGCAATATATGTCCACAAGCACACAAAATAGTTTGGTACAGCACTTAGCACTTTATTTTTGCATTTGTCTCTGGCCATATATTGCACTTGCCACTTTCATATACAGCACAGATTAATGTATACCTCTTCTTTATGCACTGTATTCACTTTAATACATTGGTGCACAATGCACAAAATAGGAAATTGATTAGAGCGCACCATTATCAGGTATATTAGGGTTAGGGATGAGCTTCGTGTTCGAGTCGAACGTACGTTCGACTCGAACATTGGTCGTTCGTGCGTTCGGCGAATTCCGAACGTTTTGGCCGTTCGCGTCAAAATTCGAGTGACGCGCGCGCGGACCACAATGCACTGCGTTGGCGCAGTGCATTGCTGTCCGATGATTGGCCAAGCATGCACTGTGACCCCGGGCATCCTGCCTGTAGCCAATCATAGCTCAGACTGTGTAGTGCACGCCCCACACTATATAAGGCCGCCTTTAAGGCGACCTCCTGTAGTGTGTTACTTTGCATCTGAAGCAGTGGGTGTTCTGTGTACCTTCAACACAGTACACACCAATCGTTTTTGGCTGATTTCCTATCTTGCTGCTGTGTAGTGGTTGTTGTCTGTGCCCTGACTGCAGTATACACCACTATATTCACCTCACCTATATAGCTAGTGATCTAGCTTTAACCACTTAACAACTGCCCATTGCCGATTAACGGCTTCAGGGCGGTTGTTTAACTCAGAGAGGCCGTTAATTAACGGGCTCCCAGAATTCTGCTCTCGCGTGCCCCGATGTGTGCGCACTCGAGAGCATCCGTGACCGCCGGGTCCATAGGACCCGGCGCATCATGGTAAACGGCCGCTCATAGCGGCCGTTTACCACGTGATTGCTCCGTCAAATGACGGAGTGATCACTTGGAAACAAACCGGCGTCATGTTATGACGCCTGTTCCTCCCTCCCCTTTCTGTACCGATCGGTACAGCGGAGGGGAAAGAGATCGGTGTCAGCAGCGATGTGGGCTGCATCTGCTGTGCCCACATCGCTCCTCACCGAATTTAACCCCTCAATTCCCTGCCAATACTCTGCAATACCAGTGCATACTCTGCAGTACCCTGCCATTACTCTGCAGTACCCCGCCATTACTCTGCAGTACCCCGCCATTACTCTGCAGTGCAGTACCCCGCCATTACTCTGCAGTGCAGTACCCTGTCATTACTCTGCAGTACCCCGCCATTACTCTGCAGTACCCCGCCATTACTCTGCAGTGCAGTACCCCGCCATTACTCTGCAGTGCAGTACCCCGCCATTACTCTGCAGTGCAGTACCCTGCCATTACTCTGCAGTGCAGTACCCTGCCATTACTCTGCAGTGCAGTACCCTGCCATTACTCTGCAGTACCCTGCCATTACTCTTCAGTACCCCCCATTACTCTGCAGTAACCCCCATTACTCTGCAGTACCCCCCAATACTCTGCAGTACCCTGCCATTACTCTGCAGTACCCCGCCATTACTCTGCATTACCCCCATTACTCTGCAGTAACCCCCATTACTCTGCAGTACCCCCCAATACTCTGCAGTACCCCCCATTACTCTGCAGTACCCCCCAATACTCTGCAGTACCCTGCCATTACTCTGCAGTACCCCGCCATTACTCTGCCGTACCCCCCAATACTCTGCAGTACCCGCCATTACTCTGCAGTACCCCCAATACTCTGCAGTACCCTGCTATTACTCTGTAGTACCCCGCCAATACCCCGCCAATACTCTGTAATACCCTGCCATAAATTGCCATACCCAGCCATACTCAGAGATACCCAGCCATACTCGGTGATACCCTGAAGTACCCAGCCATAGACGCCCCCCACCCCTCACCACCCTCTGGTGCTTCTACCAACTCGCCAGTACGATCAAAGCCAGAATCTTTTTTTTATTTTTTTATTTCAGGCTTCCCAGCCTAGAGGTGAGATGTGGGGTCATATTGACCCCCCAGATTTCACTGTAAAGAGGACCTGTCATCCCATATTCCTATTACAAGGGATGTTTACATTTCTTGTAATAGGAATAAAAGTGATCAAAAATATATTTTTGGGAAAAAAAATGTCAAACTAAAATAAAGTAAAATGAACAATAAAAAAATAAAATAAAAATTAAAGCGCCCATGTCCCCATGTGCTCGCATGTGCCACACATGTGAGGTATCACCGAGAATGTTAGAGCGAGAGCAATAATTCTAGTCCTAGACCTCCTCTGCAACTCAAAACATGTAACCAGTAAAAAAATATTTAAAGCGTCGCCTATGGGGATTTTTTAAGTAGCGACGTTTGGCGCCATTCCACGGGCATGTGCAATTTTGAAGAGTGACATGTTTGATATCTATTTACTCAGCATAACTTCATCTTTCACTTTATGCAAACATTGGGCTAACAAGTGGTTAATAATAGAGCTAGTCTGCGTGCTCTGTACCCAGTACATACCGCTATAATATAGGGCAGGCCCCTACTTTCAAACATCCAACTTACAAACATCTCCTACTTGCAAATGCAAGGAGACAGCAGCAAGTGAGATGAAAAAAGATGGACGACAAAACAAAATTATACAGGGGTGATAACCCTTCCCTATGTTTTCCAAAAAGCTTAAAGATATTTTTTTTGACTGGAGCTACACTTTAAAAATGTACCGGTTGAAAATGACAAACAGATTCAACTTAACACAACAAACCTACACAGTCCCTGTCTTGTTTGCACCGCCTGTATACTGCTGTTCTGAGTATATAGGGCCTGGGGGCCACACGCATTTCCTTTTTTTAATATGGGTACGGGGTTCCCCTTAATATGTGTACAAGACCCAAATAGGCTGGTAATGGGCAGGGAGGGCTACCCATGCCATTTTTCTGAATGATTTTCAACCATATTGCAGGAACCAGATATAACATTAAAACCGCAAGCAGTTTTAAATGGTGTTATTTCCGTTTAATGTCATTTTGTGCAGGGACTGTTCTAAACACGGGAAACACGTGGCACTTCACAGGCATACTATAGACACCCCCCAGGCACCATATTTAAAGGAATATTTCACTTTTTTTTTTTCACTTTAATCGTCATTAAAATCACTGCTCCCGCCAAAACGGTCGTTTTTAAAACTTTTTTTTGCAGTGACCCATGTCCCCTGAGGCAGGAGGCAGGTCGCCAAACCCTTTTTAGCACACTATCTTGCATATTAGCCGTTAAAATTAGCACTTTCCAATTCGAACGTTCGAGTCCCATAGACTTCAATGGGGTTCTAACGTTCGTACCGAACGCGGGGGTCGTTCGCAAGTTCTGGTGCGAACCGAACCGGGGGGTGTTCGGCTCATCCCTAATTAGGGTTATCGGGATGAGGCTCTTGTCCTCATTAACATGGGATAAAGTGCTTTGGGTGGACCCCAAAGGACTCTCCACGTGTTGAGGGCCTGTGGCCTGGTATGGTTCAGGAGGAAGCGGCACTCACCGCCCCCCTTTCCTGACCTTCAGGCTGCATGCTCGGATAAGGGTCTGGTATGGATTTTGGAAGAGGACTTCAAGTCAATTTGTTTTTTAAATGTTGGTGTGGGGTTACCCTTAAAGTCCATTCCAGTCCTGAAGGGCCTGGTATGTACTCGGGGGGACCCTATGCCATTTTATTTCTTGATTTTTGAATAGCCGGATTTTTGAAATTCCACACCATAATATTATTGAATAATTACATACCACTGCATGCATTTGAAGGGTTAAAATTATGGAATAATGTGCGTTGGCTAATAACGGTGCTGAGTAGAATACAAGTTTTCAGGAGGTGATACCATCAGTGGGATTTGAACCCATGGCTTGAACTTTTTAAAGTAGCAGGGCATACCACTACGCTATGGAGCTAAGCACATTCATACCTAGAAATTATAATTACGGGGGTGCGCAAGACGCTCTAACCGAGAGCTCCACACCGTTCCAGCCCCATTCGGCTCTCCCAGCAGCTATATTTAGCGGGACACATCCCAAACGGACCCCCAAGCCTCCCGGACCACCAGGCACCTGTTCGCATGCCGATCGGCCCAAAAAAAAACGGATGTTAGCCGACAGCTGGACTTTAATCAGGAGGCCCCCGGATCAGCTAAGATGGCGGCAACATCTCAGGCACGAGGCAGCACCGAGGAACAGGTCTCCATAGCTGACCCTCCATCCCCAATCCAGCATCGGTCTTCACTGCTGGCAACCCCAGTGAGTACAGCTTCTCCCCCAGGGTTTCTCCCTTGCCTCCACTGAATCCCTGCTTGACAGGACAATAGGGGGTATTCTCCAAACTCCTACATTGCAAACTCCCATAGGCCTGGCAGGCCTGTCAGGCACCCTGCATTCATCCCCCATGCAGCCAGCCCAGTCCCCTGATGTGCAACTACTAATGCACAGCTTCTCTGACATGCTAGCTGAAGGATTAGCCCAAAATGCCAAGCAGATCACAACCACCATTAAGGCAGATTTGCAAAGCCTAGGAGCCCGCTTGGACACAATAGAGCAAGTAGTGGAAAACACAGTGGCCCGTACTACCCCGAACTCTACCTGCATCCAAACGCTCCAAGATCAATTGGATGCTGCCCTGCCCAAAATTGACGACCTTGAGAACAGAAGCAGAAGATACAATTTCCGCATAAGGGGGATACCCAAATCGGTCACAGATGTACCCAGCACCGTCAAACTCTTTATCAAAGAACTCATTCCAGACATCCAGGCATGGCCGTCTTTAATATTGATTGGACCCTGGGCAAAAAAATATTTGGGTCCCCCCCTCGTGCAGTTTCGCTCTCCACCTGCTTTGAGACATAATAAAAAGCAACAAAACTCACAAACAGTTTACTGAATCAGATCAGACAGCAATTGCGTTTGGTTGCCAGAGGTTACAGTGTATCATTACCACTCACTGACTGGTTGCTAGAGGTTACAGCACAAAGTTTCTCCTTGTTGATTGGCTGCTAGAGATTAGTGTAGATCAATAATGCTCATTGATTGGTTGCTATAGGTTACTGAACACCATGGACAGAGGAGATAAGGGGGGCCATTAATAGACATTAAACTCCTAGGGATCCTAGGACTCTCTGGCTTAGTGGCAGTGCAGACTTTCAAGCATGCCCCTTCACCTCCCCAGTGGGCAGCATTTAGTATAGGTGATGGTGGATATGACCTCAGAGGGGCATGATATAGATATGAATACCTCCTCTATTTACATATGAAATAATATGAAAAGAACATTTTACTCCTCTAGGGAGAGGACTTTAACATGGGCAGGTGGCCATACAAAATATACAAAATTAGATTAGAGTGACAATACGTAATTTAATAATATAGAAAAATTAAAATTGACAATATTAAATACAATACAAATAACGTGTTTACAACATAGAATAATAATTGTACATATCCTGTTATACTGTGTACCTCCTCGATCCAACTGTAAAAGAAAACCCTACAGTGGACGGAGGGCAACAAACCCAACGCGTTTCGAGATCTTAAATCAATAAACTCTCTTCATCGGGGGTATACAAAAATTGCATCACACAAAGAACAGGAAATCTAAAAACAGAATAATACAAAATTTAGTATCTATATTGATAAGAAACACAGTTAAGTAAAAATAAATATATATGAAGTTACAGAAAAAGGAAAAGACAGGGAAAAAGATAAAAGGAAGAGGGAGAGAAAAAAAAGGGGTGGGGGAGTCCCTCATACAGAATTATAACCATCCCATTTATTTTGTAGCAAAAAGCATCACTCACCACTTTAATGGCCAAAAGTCAGTAATTTGCACAGTCTGGAAGATGTGCATTAGTAAAGAGGGAAGAAAAACCCTCTATCAGAGCCCTGGAAAATGGATAATGCACCGGTAGAATCCGCAACCGTCACGTGATCTATTTACATATGAATCCTGCTGGTCTGCCTCTATTTACATATGAATGTCGTCACTATTTACATGTCTATGATGGTATTTACATATGAGCAAAGAGTCTGCATCTGTACACAACAATAGAGCAGAGCTGGGCAGCACTAGTAACAGAACTTCACACTGAAATATCAGGACACAGCACTGGACTAAAACCTCAAGGAACAAGGGAATCTATACTGGGATAGTTGCCAAGTATGAGGCAGTAGCTTTGGGCCCCACATCAATGACAGGGCCCAGGGCAGGTGCCCCTTTTGCCCTGCCTTAAAAACGGCCCTGCAGGGTCATAGGCTAGAGCTCAACAGAGCCCATAGAGCACTGCAGCTCCCCCGCCAAGACGGTCTCCCGAGGGACATAGTAGTTAAACCTAATTTTTACGGCGTCAAAGAAGAAAACCAGTAATCTGGACAATCGTTCTTTCCAAGGTCACAAAATCCAAATCTTTGTGGACATTTCCCCTACAACCATTCAACAACGGAGAGCCCTCAAACCCCTGCTTGAAATCCTAACTCAGAATTCCATCAAATACCGCTGGTCATTCCCCTTTCGCCTCCAGTCTCACCTAAGAGATAAATCCTATGGCTTTTCCTGTTTCCAAGACGGCGAGCGCCTTTTACTGCAACTTGGTCTCATAACACAGGAACTTGCTCCTCTGCTTCAGCCAGCCAAGACAAACTCCACCAAGCGACCACCTCCAAGGAGCCCTCTGACCCCACTATGGAACAAACAGCTTCCAAAGAGGCACTGAGACTCGCACCCCCCAAGATGAGTGCACCCTTCGGGATCCCCTTCCGGATCGGAATTTCTCTTCACCTGGGACTGAATGTGGCACCCACTTGAATACATAGTGGGTAGTCCCCCCTGACTCTGACTTTCATCATTCACTCTTTCGGATTCCTCTGCCTCAAGTAGTCGGGCCCCAATAGCCCCCCCATGGCTAGCTGGGATACACGAAACTTGCCATAAAAAATACCACCCCAGCAGGGGTGGTATTACCCCCACAAAGGCTATTCTTGTGCCTCCTCAGGCAGGCTCTAAAATGTAGTTGTGTTTTTATTTTTCTCATTGAACATCCCCGCCTTAGGGTATGTTCTCAATTGCTCCCCCATCCCAAAATCCAGCCTATGGCATCCTCCCCCACCCCCCTTCCCAGAGAGCTTATCACTCTCGAACGAATGTTTGTTCTTGCTATACAATTTTTTTTTGTTTTGTTTTTGTTCTTTATGCTAGAGTGTTGCCAATGTTGGCCCTTATGGCACTTGTTACTTCCCTAGTCCCATAACTTTTGCTATTCCCCACTGGGGGGCCGCGGCCGGTGCGTTCCAACATGCCACCCTTTCTGTTGTGACTCGGACCTCCCTCGGATGACACCAGGAGAACAACCCTTTGTGGTTGTACTTTCTCCGAGGCCTCCCTAACAGGGGGACCCGGACTAGGATTTGGCTCGCCAGTCCTTTTTGCTACCATGAGAGATTTTATTATTTTTATGTTTCATATTTCTCCTGTACTAAACATGTTCTTTTTCACTTTCTTCGCTCCATCCTTTTACTCTTCTTCTCACACTTCCCGCATGCTTAATCTCTGGCTCCTCTCCTACCCCCCCTCTCCCCAGGAACCTTCGCGGAGACCTTCACTCATCTCATCCCCAGGGGACCACTGGGACAGACCTCTAAAGATCATATCCAGTGCTCCAAGGGCAGAGGTAAGCTCCCCTCACACAATCACACTTCTCACCCCTGACTCCCATGGCTGACTTTATTTCCCAAAACTTATCTCTTAAGATCGCCTTGCATAATACGCAAGGGCTTAATTCAACCATCCAAACGCCGGCAGGCATTCCAAAGTGACCATGCCAGAAGCCTTGTCCTCCTCCAGGAGACCCATTTCCCAGCCAGCTACACCCCTTCCTTTCTTCACAGCAGCTTCCCCACTTTTTACCTGGCAAATGCCGACTCCAAAGAAAGGGGTGGGCCATCCTGCTAGCAAAACTAATCCCATTCTTACACTCCCACACAATCAAAGATACCGAAGGCAGATACTTACTCATTAAAGGTCAGATTGCAGGAGTTATGTACTCCATCATCTCTTATTATGCCCCTAACCAGGGACAATCAAGTTTTTTTGCCTCCATGCTATCCACCCTCTCCCCACATTTGGAAGGCAGAATTATCCTAGGGGGGACTCCAACATCACATTTGATCACATGCTTGACAGATCAACCCAAGACAAGCCCAAACTGAAAAGACCCCCTAAACAGAGTCTTAGAATTGCAAGTCTTCTCCACGATAGGGGTCTAATTGATTCCTGGAGAGAATTAAACCACACAGCCATAGACTTCACACACTATTCTGCACAAAATGTACGCCAGAATTAATCACATGTTCTTACCCAACTCGGAGATACACACTGCAACTCACGCTGATATTCACGAAGTTCCTTGGTCTGACCACTCTCTGGTGACTCTGAGAATAACTAGCTCCCTTTCCCCTCCCGGTCCCCCTCAGTGGCGCCTAAGTAAAACCCTTCTTTCCAATCCAGCCACTGCACCATGCTGGAAAGAGACATTCGGGAATTCTTCAGTCTTAATGACACTGGGGATATATCCCCAAACGCTCTATGGGTAGCACACAAAGCGGTCCTGAGGGGGAAAATAATCCAACTTGCGTCCAAACTGAAATGGGAAAGGAAGGTAGATGTAGAAAAACTTGCAGTAAAGCCCACAAAAACAACCCCACCTCCGAAACACTAGCCAATCTGGAAACCGCCCGTGTCGCCCTAAATTTAGCCCTAACGTCCAATGCAAATAAACATTTAAGCGGGTTAACCCCAATTAAGGAGGAGGGTTAGAGGAGGGCGGAGCACCATAACATAGACGTGCTTTGGTCGTCCTCCCGTCCGCCCGACCTCGCGCCACCTCACCTCACGCTACCCTGGCTGTTTGGAGCTACCGCAAGATAGACCCGCCGCCGCTGTGATGCTGACGAGCGGCGGGTGGAACTGACAGTCACGCCACCCAGAAGAATCTGCGGCGAGAGCCCGGCATCTCCTCCCCTCCCTTCGACCAACTCCACTCCCGAACCACAGGCCATGCAGCTAAACAGCTAACAAACATGAATGGTACTGGGTAAGCAGGGAGATGCTCCCAGACAGGAGGAATAAAAGATCTTTGTGCAGGGAGTAGGTGACTGGAGACGGAGCCCATCGATGAGATAGAGAGGCGGCGGCAGGGAAGGATGTAACACACCCGTAACATACACGGTCGCTCCGGCACGGGGCGGACCAGCATGTGGGTTGTCCGTGCAGAGCCACACAGAACCAGGAAAGACATCTACCGTTAGTGTGGAGACAGAGTATCTGCGACGCGCACCAGCTGATCTGAGAGACTACAACCATCAAAACGTTTTCTAAAGGTCATCAAAACGTGAGTTAATGTGTGGTGGGGGAAGAAATATAATAACAGAGGGCTGGGAGCGGTAAATGGAACTGTGGTACTACACTATACTGTAATATGCCGCATCTAGATGAGTAAAGGCACTACAGCGCCTACTGCAAGAACCAAGGTAAATCTTAAGTTGCCTTTAAGATTTTATACGTTGAAAAAAAAGGAGAAGGGAGGGGAAAACCCCTAAGAGTAACAGAGATAGGGTGTAAAGAACTAGACATATACCTCTCCAGGACAGATTCTTATTAACTTCATAACACCCTTGCAGTTTTCCTCTTTACGTGGGGGTTTTGTCTGCAAAAACTGTACCCCGGAAAAATAGCTGAGGGAAGATATTATAAGTGCCCTGCACCGATTACCCGCTTAATACCTTTCCAAGGACCATCTCAGCTAATAAGTACCAACGGTAATATCGCCAAGGGTGGCAATGTTGGAGGAGTAATGCTAAGAGAAGCCATAGAAGGCATGGTGATGGGACTGGATAAATAGTAAACTACACTATTAAAATGGTTCTCTGCATTGCTCTGTAAATCATAAGACAGTCCGCGTGTATCTGGAGTGAGCCCTGAGGGAAGGACGTAGGATTGAATTAAAGAGACCACAGAAGAGAAAGGGGCACTATATGGATAACCGTGAAATCTAAGCCACAGGAGGAAGAAAAAGGACAAATACGTGAAAGGAATTGGTGCATAGATAAAGACACACCAGGACAGTATTTTAGCCTTGTGTATATATAATTAAGGTATAGCGGGGTTGGTCCTACTTATCACTTCCCTTCTATCCGCCATTCTTGCTACCACTGCCCCAAATGGGATGAAGGGAGATTGGGGGACAAGGCGGGAGGGAGAGGAGTAGATGAGAGGGAATAGAATTGGGAGGGTCTAAACAGGAAAAATGAGAGGGAAAGCAAAAACAGGCAAAAATATACCGCCGGCGACCAGCCCAGGAGGTATCCAGCGGTATATGGCAAGTAATTACAGCACAACAGAAGAGGGACAAGGTAGCCCTAAGTCGGGAACTGTACGGAGATCAGGGGCAAATAAGCAGAGGATATTAGAAGAAGGTAAAGGTGGGAGGATCAAAAAATGGTGGCAATCCCCCACAGACTAGCATTAGAGTCCCCCAGGAAAGGGAAGAGGAAAGAGAAGTAGAAGAGGATTTCAGAAGGGAAGGAAGTGTGCAATCTAGAAGTCAAGAAGTAGAAGCCCCGACAATAAAGGAGATGCTGGCGGAGATGTTCGCCTAAATGGAGGAGTCCCTAAAAGTTGAGATAGCAGGAGTAAGGGCAGATATAGGTCTGATTCTGGAGAGAGTAGAGGAGATAGAGGACAGATTAGACAAACAGGATTCAAGGTTGGACGAGATAACAGAACAAGTTTTAACCTTGCAGAGAACGAACAGAAATCTCCAGTATAGATTAGAGGACCAAGAGAACTGGGGCAGGAGGAAAAATGTCAGAATCAAAGGGCTCCCAGAGAAATACAGTAGCGGGGAGTTAGGTAGCATAGTGCAGCAGCTTTTTAATCCGTTGTTAGAATGAGACCCCATTGAAAACCTAAAGGTAGATAGAATACATAGGATTACTAGGCGGATGACAGCAGGGGAGGAGTCTCCAAGAGATGTAATAGTGAGGTTCCGCTATGCAGAAGAAAAAGGGCAAATAATGGGGAAGTTAAGGACACTACCAGGCCTGGCCTTTGAGGGGGTAGAGTTGCAGGTGTTCTCTGACCTAGCATCAGAAACGTTAATGAGAAGGAGATTATTAAAACCCCTAAATCAACGGATGGTTGCAGCAGGAATAGCCTATCAATGGGGCTTCCCTGCTTGTCTGAAAGGAAAAAAAGATGGACGCTCTGCAGTCTTGCGATTTCCAGAGGACTTGAGAGGGTTCTGTGAGAGGCTAGATATATCCCCCCCCCCCCCAGTTACCAGGATGGGAAGAAGAAGTTAAGGAAGTAAGGCCTATGCAAAGGAAGTTAAGATGGATGAGGGGGAGAGGAACGGAGTTCAATGAAGAGGTGGTAGTTAGAAGATAGTACTAGAAAGTAAGAAGGAGAGGAGAGTTGAGGGAGTCAAGGGTGGAGGGGGTGTGTGGGGGGGGTGTGGGGGGGGGGGGTGTGGGGGGGGTGGGGAGGGGGTGGGTGGGAGGGGGCCTTTAGAGGTCTACCGGTGTGAGCCCTCGGGGTAAATATGGGGATGAAAAGACACCAACGAGATAGGTGTCCTGCTCATATGAACAACGAAGTAAGGGGGGTCTCCAAACAACCCTTTTGGGGGCAGCGTTGTGGAGATGGGGATGGGGAGGGGGGAGGAGTGGGAGGGAGTATTGGGGTGCTTTTTTTTTTTCCCTTCTTCTTCTCTGTGCCCCAGCAAAATGCCCTTTGAGTCAGCGCACGCTGCCAGGCGAACCAATGAAAGATGCAGTAAATGGTAGTCATTAATGTGATAACATATAATGTGAGGGGTTTAAATACAAGGGAAAAAAGGTATAAAATTAACAAAGAACTTTAATTTATGGGGGGGAAGGTAATATGCTTGCAAGAGACATATATTACCAACAATTCCGGGATAAAATTGACATCAGCTCAATTTCCACTTTGGTTCTATGGGGACACATCATCTGCTCACTCAAGAGGAGTAGTCATTGGTTTCGACAGACTATCAAGGTTTGAAATTGAGGAATGGCTGGCTGACCCAGAGGGCAGATATTTATTTATAAAAGGAAAATTGGGGGAGATGCAATGTACTATAGTAAATGTGTATGCACCAAATAGAAATCCAGATAAATTCTTAAGGACAGTTTTAAAAAAATAGAGAAGTTTAGAGTAGGTAAAGTGGTTATAGCAGGAGACCTGAATTGGTGCCTGGATCCTAAGATGGATACCTCGGGGGGAGGCGCACGAGTGGCGGAACAGAGATATAGATTGGTAAATAAAGCATTGACTAGCGCTCAGTTACAAGACGCATGGAGGATTAGTCATCAAAAAGAACGTGACTATACTCACTTCTCGGCAGTTCATAAAACCTTTGCAAGACTCGATTATATTTTGATAGAACATCAATTAGTGGCTAACTTGAAAAAAGCGGAAATTAAACCTATCACTCTTTCAGATCATGCCCCTATAATAATCCAATTGGAAATTCAGGGTTACAAGGGGATAGGAAAAACCTGGAGGTTGAATGACTCACTTATTCAAGAATAGGATGTAAGTATCAAAATTGAACAGGAACTAAAGGACTTCTTTGAGCTTAATGACGTGGAGGAAATCTCCAGGGCTACCATATGGGAGACACACAAGGCAGTCATTAGGGGAAGTTTGATCGGGATTGGAGCAGGGAAAAAGAAGGAAAGGGAGAAAAGGAAAGTTCAATTATATAGTGAGATCGAGGAGCTAGAGCATAAAACTAGACCTAGGGGGCTTCAGGAGAGTCAGGAACTACAAAAAAAAAAAAAGGGAACTGGAAGAGTGCCTAGAGCAAGAAAGAAGAACAGCTTTTTACAAAATAAATAAGGAGAGATATCTGTGGAGGAATAGGTCAGGGAAGTGGCTGGCGAGAAGAGTAAAGGAACAGAAAAACAGGACTTTTATTCCAAAAATTAGGGATAAAAGAGGTGAGATGAAGTTCGCCACTCCAGATATTGCAGAGAGCTTCCATACTTATTACAGTGCTCTGTATAATATAGGAGTAAGAGGGGACGAAGAGGGGAAAAAGAAGGTAGCTACACGGGAGTATCTTACGAACCTGGACTTCCCAAAAGGTGCGAGCGAGGAGATGGAGGCCTTAGAGACCCGGATCACAGTAGGGGAAGTAGAGAGAGCAATTAAGGACATAGCCCTGGGTGGAAGTCCGGGTCCGGACGGATACTCCATCCTATATTACAAGAGATTCCAGAGTCTTTTAGCACCAAAACTCTGTGAATATTTCAATGCAGTTGGTGAGGGTCAGGGCTTTTGAGAATAGGCGATTCCTGCCCACATTGCTTTGATTTTGAAGGAGGGTAAAGATCCTGCAGCCCTGGAGAGTTACCGGCCGATATCATTATTAAATACGGATGTAAAAATCTATGCAAAAATAATAGCCGATAGATTGAAGACACTCCTCCCGGGATGGGTTCACACCGAGCAGGTGGGATTTGTGCAGGAACGGGAGGGGAGGGACAACTCTTTGAAGTCTATCATCTTGATCCAGGAGGCAATTAGAAGGAAGACCCCCATGGTCCTTCTATCAGTAGACGCCGAGAAGGCCTTTCATAGAGTAGATTGGCAGTTTATTAAAGAGACGCTAAAACATATGGGGCTGGGTGAGAGAATGATGAGATGGATTAAAGCATTATATACTCAGCCGACCGGCAGGATTAGAGTGAATGGGTCCCTGTCTCGTCCCCTTGACTTGTTCAACGGGACGAGACAGGGATGCCCTTTGTCCCCGATTCTGTTTGTGGTGGTCCTGGAACCCCTTTTAGTAGCGATCTGTAGGAATCAGGATCTTCGGGGAAATTCAGGTGGGAGGGACAGAATATAAGGTAGCTGCTTACGCAGATGACGTGTTGTTATACATAGCAAATCCCAGAACATCGATCCCGTTGGTCCTTAAAGAATTAGAACAATATGGAAGATTATCAAATTTTTTAATAAATTTGACAAAGACAGAAATTCTAAACTTGAATTTATTAGAAAAAGAACAGAGAGCTCTTTCCGCAAGCCTGCCCTTCAAGTGGTGTAGAGGAGAATTGAGTTACCTGGGGATAAAATAAACGGCACAAAGGGCTAATCTGTACGAAGCAAATTATATACCCCTCTTAAACAAAATTAAAGGGCAAATGAAAAGTATGAGTTACAAAGCATTATCATGGATGGGTAAAATAAATGTAATAAAAATGTTCATATTACCAGTCGTAATGTATACATTTCAAATGATACCTGTTCCGGTACCGGCAAGTTTTTTTAGGAAATTAAAATCCATGGTAGTATCATTCATATGGGCCCCGAAAAGGCCACGTATTGCATACAATGTCTTAGTGAAGGAAAAAGAACGGGGGAGAGTGGCATTACCAGATTTTAAAAAATATTATAAGGCAATAGTAATATCAAAAGTAGCGGACTGGTCACATAACCAGAAAGAGAAGAATTGGGTGGAGTTAGAAATTAGATTGAGTGGAGTGGAATTAACAAAAATTATATGGATCCCATCAAAGTGGCGGAATTTAGGAGTAGGCACGAGCACTTTAACAAGATATACACTAAAAATATGGGATAAAATTAATAAGGCACATAACTGGACCCACAATTCCCCATTAATGTCACTGTTGAACACAAATTATTTTTTGCCAGGAAAGGAGGAGCGACTATATTTTAGTAGATGGTCAAAGAAGGAGGAAATAACATTAGGGGAGGTGATTAAAGGGAATAGGTTATACACGTATAAGGAAATTACACAAGAGTGGGGGCACAAACCGTTAGATAGATGGAGACACGCGCAACTATCACACTTTACACAAGGGCTGTCACAGCCTTTACGAGGAATGTCAAGGTTAAGACCATTAGAGAAACTACTTAAGGATGAACAATGTTTAGTGAAAAGGGTATCGAAAATGTATAAAATATTAAGACGGGAGGCAGATTCGGAATTACCGGCATATTTGGGGAAATGGGAAGGGGAATTAGGATCACTTAGGGATGAAGAGCATAGGATAAAAATACTTAAAATGACGCACTCCATCCCAAGAGATTCTCGAACGATTGAAATGTCTTACAAATTAATATCAAGGTGGTACATGACGCCCCAAAGAATGCAGTTTTGGAGGGGAAGAACAAGCAACTTGTTGGAGGGAATGTACAGAACAGGGTTCTCTAAAACACCTATGGTGGGATTGCTCTAAAATATCCCCCTTTTGGGATAAAATAATAGAAATTATATTTTTGGTGTCAGGAACGAGGATTAGAAAATGCTCATGGGTGTGTCTTTTCCATGATACAGAGAAAGGGGTAATGCAATACAAAGGCACGATAGTCCCGCACTTGTTGAATGCAGCCAAAGCGCTGATCCCATGCCATTGGAAAACTACACAGGTTCCAACAATATTGAAGTGGGTGAGGAGGGTGGAGCAAATTAGGTTAATGGAAGAGTCGATATACAAACTACAAGACACAGAAGGGAAATATCATGGGATATGGCAACAATGGCTGACATTCTTGGAGAGGGGGGACTGTCGCGTAACACTTGAGGGATAAGGGGACAGAGAGGGTGGCGAACGAGAGGGGGGAGATAGAGGGGCATACCTCCCCCCACTTTTTTTTTTTTTGCCCCTGGGCTGAGGGAGGGAGGTTAGAGGGGAGGGAGAGGTATATTGAAATGTATTGTATGTGAGGTAAGAAGACCTCTTAATAAATTGTACTAATGTTTTTATAAATTTGATATGTATAAAGACGAAAAATAAAGAATATATTTAAAAAAAAACATTTAAGCTGGTTAAGCGGCCGGTTCTATCTAAAGGCTAACAAAATAGGTCCACAGCTGGCAGCAAGACTCTCCCCTAAAATAAAGACTGACTCTTTACCTAAGATCAAATCCCAGTCAGGAATTCTTACTCAGAACCCCCGTAAAATACTTGAGTCCTTCCAGACCTTTTATTCGAAGCTGTACTCTAATTCCACCCCGAACAATCCTGACTCTATTAACGCTTTTCTAGAGGAGATAGCAGTTCCTAAACTCTCAGACTCTCATTGTGACGTCATGGACTCACCCTTCCAGATTGAGGAAGTCCAGGATGTCATCAAGAGCTTCAAGACAGATTCAGCCCCTGGTCCACATGGGTTCTAACCACGTTACTATAAAGCTTTATCTGAGGTCCTCTCTCCTCGTCTGGTCCGGCTCTTTAACTCCCTCTGGAGCCAGCAGCTAACCTTGTATACATTTCGGTCATTCTTAAACAAGGCAAAGATCCCAGTGAAGTAGGCAACTATAGGCCAATTTCTTTAATTAATAATGACCAACATTTTAGCGAACAGGATGGCCTAGTTTACTGGAAAATGCATAAATAAAGACCAGGTGGGCTTTATCCCCGGGAGACAGGGGCCGGACCAGATTAGAAGAGCGGTTGACTTAATTTCCCTTATGCAATCTTTCTGGGATGGGAATCCCCCCCAATCTCGATATATTCTCTCCATAGACCTCCAAAAGGCCTTTGACACGGTCACTTGGCCATATCTATTTACCACTCTCCAGTAATGGGGCTTTGGCCCAGATTTCCTTACAACCCTGTCATCCCTCTATTCCTCCCCAAAAGCTCAGGTTAAATTGCAAGGTCACCTCTCTGACCAATTCCCAATCATAAAAGGCACCAGACAAGGTTGCCCCCTCTCCCCCATTCTTTTCGCCATAGCAGTAGAAACACTGGCCTTAGCTATTAAACAACATCCAGATATTTATGGAGTACAATGCAGACAAAAAAAACACAAATGTGCCCTTTTTGCAGATGACCTGTTGCTGTTCATCACCGCCCCACTCATCTCAACTCCTAACATTCTCCTACTCCTCCAAAAATTCGGTGCAGTGTCAGGACTTCAGGTAAACATGTCCAAGTCTATCGCCCTTAACATTTCTACCCCCCAAGAACTTGTGGATAGAATTAAAGCTCACTGCCCTTTCTCCTGGTGCTCCTCCTCCCTCCCCTACCTAGGTATTCACCTCACCCCCAAGATCGAACTTTTATACCGTCATATGCACAATGGTCTCTCTATAAAATGTCATGGCTGGGACGTGTAAATGCAATCAAGATGATCCTGCTTCCCAAGATCTTACATCTCTTCCGGTCCCTTCCCATACCCATTACAAAGCACCTCATTGATAAACTTCAGTCAGTGATTATACGATTTATCTGGGGAGGAAAGGGCCATCGCCTCTCTAATGCGGTCCTTTATAGATCAAGGAAAAAAGAGGGCCTGGGACTGCCTAACTTATGGTGATATTTCCAAGCTTTGTCAATACTAGGCCATTTATTCCAAAGGTCCAAAACCGGACTGGGTTGGCATAGAAAGACAGGCAACTCCTAATCACACCCTTGGCTTCCTTACTTGGAGACCACAAAAAGAAAGACCTCCGATACTTTCCCCAACGTTGTCTCATACTCTGGCCGCTCGCGCATGCGCAGTGGGTGCCCGGTTGTGAAGCCACAGCCGGGTGCTCACAGTACGAATGACGGCGGCGCGAGCAGAGCGGGGAACGAGGGGGGTTTCGTTCCCCCGCATCGCTGGACCCTGGGAAAGGTAAGTGTCCGATTATTAAAAGTCAGCAGCTGCATTATTTGTAGCTGCTGACTTTTAATTTTTTTTTAGGGGCACTCCACTTTAAGTAACCAGCAGGACTGTCGAACAGGTGATCATCATCAAGTGAGTCACTGTGGAAAAGATTGGAGCTGGCAATTAACCGACAGCTGAGCGGCCTGCTCTGAGAAGGAAGGGCTGAGCCCAGCCATGACACTGTGTCCCATTATTAAGATTTCCTTTCACTTCCTGTCCCATAGCCAAATAATGTAAGCAAAATTTCCTTAAGCAAAATAAGGGAATTCTTTGAGGACCCCTAGATCATCAGATCTAGTTTCACTTTTGGAAGATATCTCCTCTATTTTCTGAGTACAACCCAAAAAATTGGATTTTCTTTTACATTCACTTTCAATGATAATGGTAAACAGAACTAATAGAGAGGGTGAATCTCCCTAATGGGGGCACAGAAAGCATTCTAAACCCTCTCCACTCTAATCTAAAACAAAAAAACAAAAAATTGCATTTAGTTATAATTTACCATGCAAACAACTGCTGATAATATAGGCCACCGTGCCCATGGTAATTGCAAGCAGCAACAATAGTAAATATGCCCTTTGTAAAAGCACATGCAGTCTGTTATCACTATAGTGCTGTGGGACAGGCTGTAAAAAGTCTGCAAGACATGGGCAGCATTGAGATGTTCCAAAGGATGGGAGGTAAAAACCCTACTCTCCACCTACTCCCCAATGTTCTATTCTATTTTAACCTACCAGTGGCTACAAACCCTAAACTAATTTTTCCTTATGCACTTTATAGAAGCACTTTCTATTCTTTCCCTACCACAGCTAAAGCACATTGTCAGTATGGCTGCTGTGACCTCATACTTATCTAATGATGGGGCTGACTTATCCAACAACCCTTTATCCAATAACCCTGTATTGCTCTTTCTAAACCAGCTGACCTAAGTTCAACGTCTAGACAGTGCATGGGAACTGTAGTGAATTTCAACAATAATTTGCTGAACAAATGAACCTCAAACTTTTTTGGATTTGTCTGAAACCCACAATAGCGGTGAACCTGAATCTAATCCATACCTCTAGTGTACCCTGCATGTATACGTGAGTATGCATAATGAAAGCTATATGGTTGTTAAGCTTCTGCAGTACCAAAAGCAATTTTCATGTTACATAATTCAATAATTTTGAAATTAAAAGGCAGTTAATAATTTAATAGCACTGGGCTTTTTCTGTATACATATCGAAAAAGTTTAACATAATTGAACCAGACTTCAGAGGAATTCCTTAAAGAGTGTTCTCCAGCTCAAATTTTGTCTTTCTTCGGTACTCAAGTAATAATTAACCTTGACATTTAAAAATAAACTTAAAATTCTGTTCTCACATATTGTTAACAGGGAAGCTTAGTTTAATCATCACTGGGACTTTTGCAGCTCAGTGCTTATTTGAAGACTAATAGAAGCTTTTACACTTATTATTCCATTGCTGATTTGATACCAGCATAAATTCCATAATCTTCCTAATGGCAGTAATAAGCCAGATGGAAGGGGCTTAAAATATTTTTTTGTAAAATACAGTTGCTGACATAAGGTCCCATGACGATGTTGTTTACAGCATAAGTTCCCTTTCTTCAACAATACACCACATAACAAAGCCTAAAATATGACCATCAAATTATTTAAATAGACAATAAAATAACTTAAAAAAGTATGAAGCTAGTGATGCAAATTATTTTAATTGTAAATAAAATTTACTTTTTCTTGGGTGTTCAATTTACTAATTAAGTTTAAATATGTTATGACAAATGAAAAGCATTTATTTTCTTAATTTTAAGGTACAATTATGTCCTTCCACATCCCAAGGATAGTCTATGAGTCTTCTGTTTTCCTTCCTTCCTTCCATGAGACCTTTGATATATCCTATTTTAAAAAAGATTCAAAATATAAATAGGGTAGAGAACACAGATGGGTGTTGCTCCAGGTCTGTGAGGCTGATCCTGCCTTCATTACCTAGGTTATTAAGGATTTACAAAAAATAAGCATATTAGTTAGTTAATATACAAATACTTATCTTGGATCAATTTCTGACTAAGTAGTGAAATGATCAGAATGACAGCCCCAAACCATGGGCTTTAACCCCTTCCTGCAGACAGTATGCAAATATGGTCTCATTGAAGTAGGCCTTTATCCATGGGGCCACATATATGTTTACTTATAGTGATGGCCGAATGGTTCGCCCGGCGGTCGTTTCGCAGCGATTTTTGGCTGTTCGCAGTCCGCCCGTTCGACGGACTATTGGCGCCGTTCGCCCGGCGGACTTCCGTGTTTACTGTGTAAAATAACTTTGACCTATGATGACACATCCATCATGGGGTACAGGACAGCCAATTGAGACATTACAGCACATGGACACTTGGACATTCCCCCTAACTTATAAATACACCCGATCCGGCGGCCATTTTACATTCTTTCTTCTGTCACTATAGGGAGAGGTTGCTGTGTGGAGCAGGGAGAGATTACAGTGACCCAAATCGCTAGCTAATTGGTACACAAAAGTTCTTTTCAGGACTGGTATAGGTGTTAGGTGTAGTTCAGGATAGGCAGTGCTGTGCTAGTGATTGTTGCAGCAGCCTGAGTGTCTTTTGTCAGTTTAGAGAAAGGGACAGGATGGTGTGTGCTGCAAGGACAGCCAGTTTAGTCATTAGCTGTTACTATCAGGTCCACAAAAGTGCTATTTCAATTATGGTTCCAGTAGCCTCTGTTTTGTCAGTTTATATAGGGACAGGCAGGAAGCAGTGTGTGAGGCAGTGAGGGTCAGTTTAATCAGTAGCTGTTACTATTAGTTCCACAAAGGTTCTTTTCAGGACTGGTATCAGTGGTATGGTAATAGGCTTGTACACGTATAATATTCTTTCTTCCAAATATAGAAAGAATATTATACTTGACTGCTGCCCTTCTGCTGCAGTCTGCTAATCATTCACAACCCACTTGTTCCACAAAGCTCCTTATAAGGACTGGTAATAACCTGGTGTAGGGTGCTATAGTACATAGGGTTGAGTGAGGTACAGTCTGCCATTCCATAAGGACTGGTATAGGTCCACAGTACATAGGGTTGAGGTGCACTACTGCTGACCGCTGCCCTATACTGCAGATGGCCTTCATCGGTATAGGGACTGACGTACAGTCTTCTAATCACTCACACACAACCTACTTGGTCCACAAAGGTCCTTATAAGGACTGGTAAGGTATGGGGTACTACAGTACATAGGGTTGAGTGAGGTACAGTCTGCCATTCTATAAGGACTGGTATCGGCCCACAATACATAGGGTTAAGGTGCACTACTGCTGACCGCTGCCCTATACTGCAGCAGTCCTTCATCGGTATAGGGACTGAGAGTTTTGTCACAGGGTCATTTAAAAAATGACAGGCAGAGGAAGAGGCAGGCCCTTCCGCAGGGTTGGTAGGGGTAGAGCAGGAGCAACAGGCTTGAGCCAAAGTGGGAAGTTGCAGAAGGTGCGTTCAATTACTTTAAAGGACGCACCAGACTTTGGTTGAATGGCTCGCTCAGCCTTACTCTTCTGCACCCTCCTCATCCTCTCGATCTGCACCCTCTTCTTCACTCTCTGCTATGTGCACCCCCAAAGACACTACCACCAACAACACCACATACCTTCCGCTTGAGTCACAGGAATTATTTTCCGATCCATATGAAGACACTTCTGATGCGCAGCCACTCTTGGTATTGGATCAGGAAGAGGAGGCAGCAACAACCGCTACTCAGCAGTCTGACGACAGTACCCAGATCAGCCCAAGGAGGAGGTTGGTCCCTGGTGTTGCTGCCTACTCCGAGATCTCTACTTATAGTGGTGGGGAAGGTGACATTGATGATGACGTGTCTAGTGATGTCACGTGGGTGCCCACAAGAGAGGAAGAGGAGGGGAGTTCAGAGGGAGATATGGACCAGCAGATAGGGAGGAATAACTTACATTGCACAGGAGGGACAAAGCAGACTGCAAATGTATCAGGAGCGAGTCATCGACCATGTACGGTCACATCTGGCGCTTCCAGGACACCAGCACATGGCTCCGTAGTGTGGGCTTTTTTTAACGTGTCTGCTGCTGACAATAGCGTTGCCATCTGCAATCTTTGCAGTCAAAGCATTAGTAGCGGTAAGCCCAACACTCACCTAGGGACGACCGCCTTAAGAAGGCACATGAGCAGCCATCACTGAGCCCAGTGGGAGCAACGGAACACACAAAGCCACACTGCAGGCTCTCACCGTCCAGCCTTGTCTTCTACTTCTCCTTCTCCTCTCTCCTCACAATTGTCCTCCACTCCACCTTCCATCACGCCAAGCTCATGTTTTTCTGCAAAAAGGCAGGCTTCCGTGGGCCTAATGTTCGAGCGTAAAAAAATGATGACGCCGGATAACCCTCTTGCCCAACGGTTGATGGCTGGCTTGTCAGAACTCATAGCCCGCCAACTACTGCCATATAAACTGGTGGACTCGGAGGCCTTTCGCAAATTTATGGCCATTGGAACACCACAATGGAAGGTCCCAGGAAGGAAGTATTTCTCAGAGAAGGGCATATAGAGAGCTATATGGCCATGTTCAGCGGCAAGTGAATGTATCTCTGGCACACAGTGTCGGTGCCAAGATACATCTGACCACAGACACGTGGTCTAGCAAACACGGGCAGGGAAGGTATATAACTTTTACTGCCCACTGGGTGAACCTTCTGATGGCCGTCAAGCATGTAATCAGTGGCACCCGTGTAGATTTGGTTTTACTGCCACGGATTGCATGCAGGGCTGACTCTTCTTCTCCTCCTCCTCCTACTCCATCCTCCTCCCTCTCCTCCTCAGCTGACTCCTCCTTTTCCGCTGCTAACGTCTCTTCCACTGCGCCGCCCAAGCTCCCCAGAACCTATTCAACATGCCAAGTGATACGTTGCCATGCCGTGCTGCGTCTGTTATTCCTGGAAGCCAAGAGCCACACTGGCCCGGCACTCCTTTCAGCTTTGCGTTCACAGGCAGATCAGTGGCTAACACCGCTCAATTTGACAGTTGGTAAAGTGGTGTGTGACAACGGTGCCAATCTGCTTAGCGCATTGAAACAGGGCAAAATCACGCACGTGCCATGCATGGCACACGTCTTAAACTTGGTCGTGCAGCGATTCCTTGTCAAATACCCTGGGGTCCAGGACATCTTGCGCCAGGCAAGGAAAATCTCGGCCCATTTCAGAAGATCTTACACGGCCATGGCTCGCCTTGCTGACATTCAGCGGCAACACAATCTGTCGGTCAGATGTCTTATTTGCGATTGCCCGACGCGATGGAACTCAACCTTCTATATGATTGATAGGCTACTCCAGCAGAAACGTGCAGTTAACGTCTACCTGTATGAACTCTGCGGCAGAACCAGTTCTGGGGAGCTGGGTTTTTTTTCACTGCGCCAGTGGCTGCTCATGCGCGACGCATGCAGACTTCTGCGCCAATTTGAGGAGATCACCAAACTGGTCAGTCGCAGCCATAGCGCCATCAGTGACATGATACCTTATGCCTTCTTTATGGAGCATGCATTGCATCGTGTCATTGAACAAGCTGTGGAGGAGCAGGAGCAGGAGCGGGAAGATGAGGAAGTCGCAATGCTGGATGAATTCCCGGGGGGGGCTACTCTATCTGAGACAAGTCAACAACAGGAGTCTGAAGAGGAGTCAGAGGAGGATGGTGCCGGGACGGATGAGGAGGAGCAAGAAGAGCATGCTTTAAACCTTTCTGGGATCCCTGTTGTTGTGCGTGAATGGGGAGAGGAGAATGAAGAGGACGACATTATCCTGGATGATGAGCAGGAGCCAGGCCACCACCCCGCTTCCACTTTAGTGCAAATGGGGGCCTTCATGCTCCAGTGTTGTAATAGGGACCCCCGTATAAAAAGCATAAGGGTCAAGGACCAGTACTGGGTGGCAACGTACTTAGACCCCCGGTACAAACACAAAATGGTGGAAATGTTACCGCCGTCACAGAGGGCTGGCAGAATGCAGCACTTCCAGGCCTTGCTTCAAGAAATGCTGCATTCTGCTTCGGGTTAACGGCCGATGTGGACGCTCTGAGGAGTGATGAACCCCTGGACTACTGGGTGGGCAGGCTTGACCTCTGGCCAGAGCTTGCCCAATTTGCAATCGAACTGTTGGCTTGCCCCTCATCCAGTGTCCTGTCCGAAAGGACGTTCAGCGCAGCAGGGGGGATCGTGACCGATAAGCGTACTCGCCTAGCTCACGACAGTGTTAACTACCTCACATTTCTAAAAATGAATGAGGCATGGATCTCGGAGGAATTCAACACATGTGACCAGTAGACCATGTATATGTCTATAAACAATTTTTTTAATCGAGCACAGAGACCTTCTTTCTTCATTTGGCTCACTTCCTTGTCCAAAAAAAGCACACCGTACTATATGCCCTTACCCTCCTCTTTGAAGAGGTTGAGCGGTGTCATATTTCTACTGGGGCTGCTTATTATGAGGGGCTCCCACCATCCCTGTGCTATGCTGACATCCTCCTGGGGCTGCTTATTATGAGGGGCTCCCACTATCCCTGTGCTATGCTCATCATGAGGGGCTCCCACCATCCCTGTGCTGTGCTGACTTACTCCTGGGGCTGCTTATTATGAGGGGCTCCCACCATCCCTGTGCTATGCTGACATCCTCCTGGGGCTGCTTATTATGAGGGGCTCCCACCATCCCTGTGCTATGCTGACATCCTCCTGGGGCTGCTTATTATGAGGGGCTCCCACCATCCCTGTGCTATGCTCATTATGAGGAGCTCCCACCATCCCTGTGCTATGCTGACTTCCTCCTGGGGCTGCTTACGGTGCAGGTGTCAGTGCTGTATATCACGGTGCTGATGTCAGTGCGTTATGTCACGCTGCTGATGTCAGTGCTCTCTGTCACGGTGCTGCTGGCAGTGCTGTATATCACGGTGCTGATGTGAGTGCGTTATGTCACGCTGCTGATGTCAGTGCTCTCTATCACGGTGCTGCTGTCAGTGCTGTATATCACGGTGCTGGTGTGAGTGCTTTATGTCACGCTGCTGATGTCAGTGCTCTCTATCACGGTGCTGCTGTCAGTGCTGTATATCACGGTGCTGCTGTCAGTGCTGTATATCACGGTGCTGGTGTGAGTGCTTTATGTCACGCTGCTGATGTCAGTGCTCTCTATCACAGTGCTGTTGTCAGATCACTCTATCACGGTGCAGGTGTCATTGCTGTATGTCACGCTGCTGGTGATCATCTCCTGCACCCTCTTCTTTGTCTACCCTGACCTTCCCTCTCCTCCATTGCCTTCATGCGCTCCACAGTCCTGAATTGTCGGAAACAATTTCCCATATAAAAAAAGAATGCTTGTAGTTGTCGATCCCAGATTCACCTCATACATGTGTTATGTCATTGGCCATGTGGTGGGACTATGTTTGCACAGCTATTAATTATTTTGTGGCTGCAAATTTGACCTGTAGGTTTGCGAAGTTCGCCTCCCATTAAAGTCAATGGGGCCCGCCGCAAACGTTCCGGTTCGCGAACTATCAGCCGCGTTCGCGAAACGTCCCGTCGGAAGTTCGTCCATCACTATTTACTTATCTTTGTGCTGGGAGAACACTGCACTTACCGGGAGCCCTGGCCCCATACTTACGATCGGACCCAGGACTCCTGATTCCAGATCACCTGATTGCTGTGATAGCCTCTGGTTGGTTTTCATAGTGATTGGTCCCTGTGCAGCCCACCCCTGTTCTTTCTTTCTCTTTGAATGGAGAGAGAGGTACAACAATGTATAGTTTATCTCCTTGCAGAGAGAATAATGTAAATCAACAAAAGTGTTTAGAAAAAAAAAGTAAAATAAAAAAAAAATTAGATAGATCAAGGTTTGATTTAAGTCAGCACCAGGATTAGTGTTTGGGTCAAGGTTAGGCTCAAAGGTCAAAATCAGGATCAAAGGTCAGAGTCAAAGGTCAGGGTTAGTATGTTTTGGGCAGAATTATTTAAAAAAAACATTTCAGTGTCAGTTAGCGCCAGTGTGTTTTAAAATATGCTCTATTGCTTTTAGGCTCTATCATGGGTGCAAACAACAACTAACATACACATATGAGGTTTTCATTGCGAGGGTCAGGGACAGAGCACAAGTGAGGGTTATTGTGTCTCCCTTTTGTTGCCTGGTAACCATTTATTATCTTCTGTGAGGTCATAAGTCCTTCTCTTGTAACAAGGAGGAGTGATTTCACAAGTCTTTGTTACTACTACACAGGAGGAACAGGTTGAGCTGCAGACCATGGAGATGGCTGAAGATAAGGAGCTGTGTACTGTGTGTGGCCCTTATAAAACACATGACTTAAATTACCTTATATGGCACATTACTGTAAACTTTGTGTCTGGACTCTGCGATAAACAGCTGGGAAGGGCAGGTATAGGTGTCTGGATGATCCTGGGTGTCAGTATTGTGTAAATAAATGTTAACTGAGGCTCAGTGTTGGATGTATGGATAACAGGAGGTCAGTGTTGAGTGTAAGGATAACAGGGGGTGATTGATCAGTGTATTGATAAAAGGGGGTCAGTGTTATTTTTATGGATAAAAGGAAAGTATATGATGCATAGATAACAGGGGGGAAGTGCTGAAGGGCTATGATGCAGGCTGGTGAGTGCCTGCTAGATAAGAGGTACTGGGCCTAATGATTTCTAATGGAAAAAAAATGAATGCTGGACGTACAGTGCTGGTGGTTAATATTGTAGCCAATGACACCAATACTAGGGCTTATTTTGGTCCCACACTACAAAGCATACACACAAATGCATCACGCATCTTATTGGTCATTCATCCATGTGTTTATCATATTATCTTCTTGATACCTTCAAGAACCTCCTACCTACCTTCCCTTGTAACTATTTTCGAATGTTAGTAATTGCATGAAATAGTATCTCCGAGCCTTAGAATTGTGCACAATAAAAAAAAAAAAATTGGTTTTAGATTCATTTGTCAAGTAAATAATTTTGTTTTGTCGTATTTGTTATGCTAAAATAATTTGTTTTGCATATTTGAATTTGTTCTTCTGAATTAATTTGTATTTTCCTGCAGTTATTTTGAATTCATTCATTGTTGAAAAAAGAAAACAGCTCCGGAATAGCTGGTTATCAAGGAGCGGGCGGCTGCTGCATCCTTAGCAAATATGACTCATCTGCTGTCAGGGGGTTTCCCCGCTGACATAAAAATGTAAACAGAAGAAATAGAGCAGACTAGCTGGTTGTTAAGTAAATTTAAGTACAGTGCGGTGTCCCCCCAACCCATACCAGGCACTTCAGGTCTGGTATGAATTGTAAGGGTCCCGATGCCATAAAAAATGGTGTGCCCCCAATATCCATACCAGGCCATTAGATCTGGTATGAGTTTTAAGGGGAACTCCATGCCAAAAAAAATGGAGTGGGGCCCCCCCAAAATCCATTCCAGGCCTTATCCAAGCATACAGCCCAGGAAAAGGGAGGGAACGAGCGGCAGCCCCCCTCCTGAACCATACCTGGCTACATGCTGTCAACATGAGGGAGCTTTGGGGAAGATCATGGGGCCTCTTCCCCACAACCCTGGCCTAGGGGCTTTGGGAGTGTGCGGGGGATAGCTTATTGGAGTTTAACAAGGGGGCCCCCAGATTCTGGCCCACCATGTGAATAAGTATAGAGTACATATAACCCCTACTTTTTCACCAAAAAAGTAAATAAAAACACAAAGACAGTTTTTGACAAGTCCCTTATTAGAATAAATAAATAAACCTGTCCCCTGATATAAATCCAGCATCAATCACAATGAGCACTGGCCGCCAACCTGCATGAAAAAACCCTGTTGCCAGCTGAACACAACCAGTCCCATCCAGAGACACTTGCCAAATGACTGCTTCTATCGCCACGGGTAAGTAAACATGCTGGCGGAGTCACCCAGTGATGTCACCGGGGGACTATGTCTCCTATAATGTCACTCAGAGACCCTTGTGCATGATATCATAAGGGGGCGTGTTTACTTACCAGTGGGGGAGAGGCAGCTGTCATTCGGCGAGTGTTTTTGGACTAAATCAGTTATGTTTAGCGGGCAGTGGGATATTTTTTCCCACAGCAGGTTGATGGCCAGCGTTCATTGTGATTGATGCTTGATTTACATCGGGGGATATGTTTATTTTTATTTTTTTTAAATAAAGGGCTTGTCAAAAACTGTCTGTGTTTTTATTTGTTTCACACTTTTTTGGTGAATGAGTAGGGGTACTCTGTATGGGGGAGGTTGGGATTCAGATTCCGATGAGCTGCCTCCCACACCCAGGGCCATCTTTAAAGCAGGGCAAAAGGGGCAGCTGCCCTGGGCCCCATCATTGTTTTGGGGCCCAAAGCAGCTGCCTTATATTCTCATATTTGCCAACTATTCCAGTTTAAATTCCCTTGTTCCTTGAGGTTTTAGTGCTGTGCTGTGTCCAGCTCTGCCCTATTGCTGTGTACAGATGACCCACCTGCAGACCCTGTGTTGTTAACATGTAAATAACCAGCATTGATATGTAAATAGGGGTGGCATTAATATGTAAATAACCGCAGACTAGTGGCATTGATATGTAAATATAGGCAGCATTCATATGTATATCATGACCCCCTGAGGCCATAACCACCATCTACTGAATGCTGCCCACTGGGGAGGTAAAGGGGCATGCTGGAAAGTCCTGCTTACATCTTAATCTACATTAAGCCTAACATTAGCCTTTTCTGCAAAGGTAAGCAAATTGGAGGTGGAACCCTTTTTCAAAATAACATGGGGCTACAGCCCCGTGAATTTTGGTGGATGTGAATATGCACATCTCCACAGATGCATGAGGGTGTCATTAACAATTAATGGCACTGCTGTGTATATGCTAAAGACAGCACATTTTTGTGGTGTCAGGAAAGCGATTTTGCATGCGTTCCTGATGCAAAGAAATGTGAACGCAGGCAAATGTCTCGGTTACATTGTGTCAGAAACCATGAAATCAGGCCAAGACAGAAGTAGCAATTTAATCACACTTGTTTAATAATAAAAGTAAATAGAAAAAATTTAGTCAAAACATAGCCAGAGTTCAGGAACCTGAATGGATAGCCAGACAAGCCAAACGTTAGGGAGCCGGAGATGAGCGTAGTAAAACAGCATGCAGGATCTGGAGCAAGAAAGGATGTCAGCCATGTAAGTCTTTTAACAGGAATGCAAAAGATAGTCTCTGTGATGTTGACTAAGGCAAAGGCATAGATCCTCTGGGCTGGACAGCTTAAGTAGGCAGGACTGATGAGCAGGATATCATCAACAGCTGAGTAACTGTGGAGAGATAGGACCTGGCAATTAGCCGACAGCTGAGCGGCCTGAGCAGGCTGCAAACAGGTACTCGGGTACTCTGATGGGCTGCAGATAGGTACTCGGGTACTCTGATGGCCTGGTGACAGGTACTTGGGTACTCTGATGGCCTGGTGACAGGTACTTGGGTACTCTGATGGCCTGATGACTGGTATTCGGGTACTCTGAAGGGTGGTGAAAAGTACTTGGGTACTCATATGAACTGTGACAGGTACCCAGGTACTCATACGGACTATGACAGGTACTCGGGTACTCAGATGAACTGTGACAGGTACTCAGGTACTCATATGGGTGGCACAGTGGTGTAGTGGTTAGCACTCTCACCTAGCAGTAAGCAGGGTCGCTGGTTCAAATACCAAACACGACACTACCTGCCTGGAGTTTGCATGTTCTCCCTGTGCCTGCGTGGGTTTCCGGTTTCCTCCCACACTCCAAAGACATGCAGGTAGGTTAATTGGCTTCTGTCCAAAATTGTCCCTAGTATATACGTGGGGACCTTGGATTGTAGGCTTCTTGAGGGTAGGAACCAATGTGAGTGTGCAATGTACAGTGATGGGGACAATTGTAGACACTCAGGTTGAACTGGATGGACTGGTGTCTTTATTCAACCTATGTAACTATATGGCCTGTGACAGGTACTCAGGTACTCATATGGACTGTGACGGGTACTCAGGTACTCATATGGACTGTGACAGGTACTCATATGGTACTCTGATGGACTGTGAGTGACAGGTACTATGATGGGTGGTGACAGGTTATTTTTCAGTGTGATTGGTGTGTACTGTAAGTGGTAAGGAGATGTTACTGCAATCTCCTTCTCACACGCGATCGGTGATCCCGAATCTCGTTACCACAGTTTGTTGACATTTAGTGATCGGCTGTGAAAGGATCACAGCCGATCACGTGGGTAAACAGATGGCCAATGGCTGTTTACCAGCATCTGTGACAAGCAGTGTTCCCAGAAACATGCCGCCACCGATGTGCACGGGCAGCGCGCTCACGTGCATGCACAGTGGGGGTGGACCCATCTGTGATTGGCTGCCACTTCATCACTGCTGATCACGTGGTAAACAGCCATATACAATGGCTGTTCACCCCCCTCAGTGGCGAGCCGTGTCTCCATGACACACTGCCACCGAAGGAACAGGGATGGACGCGCACGATTGCGTGCATTACCTGTTTAAATGGGAGGACGTCATATAACGCCCTCCCGCCACACGAGCCGCGCCGCATGGCCATCATTTGACAGCCAGCGGTCGGCAAGCAGTTAAAAAAAGGATGCCATACATGTCCCAAATGTATTTATTGCTTTGAGTTGTTGGCATGAGGATGAAAGAGATTACAGTTATTCCTCTCAGACATCAAATCCCCTGCCCCCCAGGAATAATGGTCCTTTCCACCCACCATCAACCACACTTCCGCAATAGCCTCCCCAATTTAGAAAACAAAAATTACCCCATCATTCAACAAAGATTACCCCTCCTTCTTCCTATGGAGAAAAACTCACAAAACCTCAAAAGTAGAACAGCATTCAGTGGGGAGTGAGCAAAGTCCTCCCAGACTTCCTTCTGCTTTGTTTCATGTGACACATCAGAGGTGAGGAGGAGTCTGCAAGAGCTTCCCTCCATGTTGTGTTGTGCCCATTACTGCTATGCAGTTGTTTAGGCAGAACGGAAGTCAACATAACCCACATAGTTTTAATGTGTAGGGAGAGTTTCACTGACCGATGACACATGCTCTTTGCTCTGAGAAAACCCAAAGTTGGCTATATCCAAGGCCAGGCTCATACTTTTAGCTTCAAAATGAATTTTAGGCAATCCCACTAATTAGAAACACATTAAGGAACATATTCAAAAATGTATTTTGTTCTAATGTTAATTCTATTTCTCAATTTTTATTTCAATATTGGAATTGGAATATACGGCATAACATGATTCTAATTGTCTCTTATGAAAAAAAGAAATATGCTTCAGAGAACTGATAATCCTAGCTTTAAAACTATAATTCTTGAATTACAAGTATTTTTTTTTAAAATCTGATGAAAATGAGCTAAAAGTGTTCAGGCAGCAAGTTCCTGTATAATTCATAGACCAACATGATATGATGTTGAAACGGCTCAAACTAAAAAAAATTCCCACGGACATAAAACCTGTACTTATCTTGTGAGCAATTAGGAACCAAGTAGCAAGGGGAAAATATCTTATCTGAAAGATGGGAATGGTAATGGAATCTCTATTCAGGAAATTGTTATTGAGTGTAACGAATGTTACTCAATCCTTTATAACCTAAGGGGATATAAATACATTTCAAAGCTCCATTGACATTGTCAGAGAATTTCTAGACAAGTTTTTGTCCGGGAACAAGCCAGAGGATAGTTATCAGCAGACCTGCAATGCGCATCAGATCCTGGTGCCCCCAGGCCTTTAAAAGGATGACTGTGGCACATGGGCATTGTTGACTGGTTTTCAGCTTCCTGTTCCTGTGTTTGCTGCTGTCTCTGATCACCTGTTATCGATTCGGCTTGCCCTTGGATGCCTCTTGTCTCGCTCCCAGCTCTGACCTCAGATTGCCAACAGATCTTCTCTTGTCTCCTGTCCTGTGTATGACCCCAGCTTGCCTAACCATGATTCTGATAGCTGATCTACTGAACACTGGCTTCCTGACCTCTGTTAACATCCCTGACTATGCCTTCTACTGTGCCCTGTCTACTGTGATCCACCTTGGTGCCCACTTGCTGTGCCCAGCCTGCAGAACCTATCTACAGTACTCACCTGTTGCTCCTGCCTGCAGTACTTACCTACTGGATCCACGCTGCTGCACTTACCATTGCAACCTGCTTCCTGCTGTGTGCAGTCTGCACCACTTTCAGCTCTCCTGGGTCCTACTGCACATCTCAACTGGTATCCACCTGCAGAGAGATCTCCACACCATTATCTCATCTGTGGCACAGCTGGCAATCCCTGTTTCTTTGGAATTTGTTTCCCCTGTTATCACCTTCAGGGCCACTGAGCACTCTGCCACAAGAAGAGCCTCTCAGCATTTTGGCTTCAGGACCAGGTACATGACAGTCAGTCAGCCATATGGTGTCTAAAGCTCACAGAGGTGTGTCTTCGCTAGAGGCATTGTGCCAACAATTCGCAACTCTTATGCATGCTGTAAAAAACCTACAAGAAGGCTATTTCCAACTGGAAGGTCACCTGCAGAGCATACCCTCTATGTCCCCTCCTGCTGTCCAGAACCCATCACATACGGCCCCTACTCCAGCTTCCACTAACTCTGAACACACCACTGTCACACCCACTGTAGTAGTGCCTCCACCTGAACCAAGGGTCCCCATACCAAAACGTTTCTCCAGGGACTGAAGAAAATTCAGAGCTTTCTAAAATGCCTGCCATTTACATACATAGCTCTGCAGGCACGGACTTTCTCTCTTGAAATCATCAAAGTTGTCTAGAATGAAGCCGTGTTCAAGTAGCAGTTCCGGCTTGGCCTATTCAAAGCACTCAAAGATGAACTAGGCCACGTGGAAACTCCTGCCACCCTTGAATGCCTTATACAGCTGGCCATACAGCTTGACTGCCAATTACTAGAGAGGCAGTCTGAACGGACTCAATCTTACAGACCCACTTGGGTAATGTCCAAAGTACCTGCAGTAACCACCGCTACACCCATCCACCTCAGAATCTTCTAAGGGAGAAAAGCCATGCAGATTGGTCTGGTGCGGTCTACTCTGTCTCCCCGAAGATAGGATGCACCATCGGCAAGTCAACCTATGTCTGCACTGTGGTGGTACTGGAAAGTTTCTTTGAAACTACCCTGTGAGACAAAGTAAGTTCCTGTCCTCTTGTCCCACATATGCCTTTGTCACTGGATCCTCACCTGCTCATATCATTCTGTCTATCTCATTGCAGGTGGCGAAAGGGGAAGTCAAGTTCTGAGCCATAGTTGATTCAGATGCTTGAAGTTGTTTTCTGGATCTCACATTAGCTAAGAATTCACAGATTCCAATGAGACCTAAGAGACTGAGTCTTACCATTCACATAGCAAATGGAACCATTCCTGAGTCGGGCCCCATTACTCAAGAGACTGTACCAATTCTTACCATTACTGGCTGTGGACATCACAGGTTCCTGTGTTTTGATGTCCTGTACTCCCTCATGTTTCCAGTAATACTGGGTATTCCCTGGTTGCAAGCACATAATCCCAAGACTGACTAAAGCCGAAATCATGTTCTCTTCAGTCTACTGCCAGCAGCACTGTTTTGTTCCTGAACACATGGACTCTCCCAGTTGCCTGACCATTCAGCTAGTTTCAGATAGCAGTCAGTATGTATCTACCAGCTATCATGAAATCAGGAAATCGGATTTGTTACTACCTCATCAATCCTATGATTGCCCTATAGAACTACTTCCAGGGGCAGAAATCCCTTTTGGTCAGATTTTCCCATTATCTGAAAAAAGAGTTGGAGGCTCTACGACTCTACATCCTCTTCCTCTGTATTAGCAGAAATTTTATTTGTTGAAAATGACCATTATCTCAAATCCTGTGTAGATTTAAAGGGAGTTAAACGAAATTACCATTAAAAATTGCTAACAGCTCCCTCTCATAACCAAACTTTTTCAAAGATTTCGAGTGGCTCTTCATTAAACTAGATCTTCGGGGTGCCTACAACTTAGTCCAACTTAGAGAGGGAGGGTAGTGGAAAAGGCTTTTTAAACCCGTTTAGGGCATTTTCAATATCCTGTAATGCCTTTCGGACTTTGCAATGCCCCAGCCACTTTCCTACACCTCATGAATGATATCTTTAGAGAATTTCTGGATCACTTTCTTATTGTCTCTCTCGATGATATTCTCATTTTCTCAGAATCTCTCCAATGGCACTGTGTGCATGTAAAGAAAGTTTTGTCTACCCTCAGCAAGCATGGACACTATGTAAAGATGGAGAAATGTGAATTTGAAAAACAAACCATTCGGTTCCTAGGGTTGATTATTTTCACTGATGGTATCACTATGGAGCCACAAAAGGTGTCTTCTATCTTTGAATGGCCTGCTCTAGTGGATAAAAATGGGATCCAAAGATTTGTGGGGTTCGCCAACTTCTACAGAAGATTCATTAAAGGGTTCTCATCCATCATTGCTCCCATTACCCAGCACACATGTCAACACTCCCGATTCCAGTGGTCCCAGGAGGCTCAGGCGGCCTTTGAGCGACTGAAAGCCCTTTTCACCTCTGCTTCAGTACTTTGGCACCTAGACCCCTCTCTGCCTTATGTTTTGGAAGTAGATGCCTCAGAGTTCGCCACTGGGGCAATCTTGTTGCAGCGTATGGGGCCTAAAACCTTGCTTCATCCAATGGCTTTTCCTTCTGTGTCAAACAGAGTGGAATTATGATGTCAGTGATCAAGAGTTATTGGCTATCAAAACCTAGAAGAATGGCAATATCTTTTGGAAGGATAGGCCCATCCTGTGATGATGTTCACTGATCATAAAAATTTAGAATATCTCAGAACTGCTAAACGCCTTGGGGTTCACCAAGCATGATTGGCTTTGTTCTTCTCCTCATTTAACTCTCACATTACCTGCCAGCTGATTCTGATACCTGATCTGCTGACCACTGGCTTCCTGACCTCTGCTAATGTCCCTGACTATGCCTTCTGCTGTGCCCTGTCTGCTGTGATCCACCTTGGTGCCTACCTGCTGTACCCAGCCTGCAGAACCTATCTACAGTACTCACCTGTTGCTCCAGCCTAGTGTACTTACCTACTGTATCCAGGGTGCTACACATCCATTCCAACCTGCTTCCTGCTGTGTGCAGTCTGCACCACTTTCAGCTCTCCTGGGTCCTACTGCACACCTCATCTGGTATCCACCTGCAGAGAGATGGCCTCACCACTATCTGTCATCTGTGGCACATCTCTCATTCATGGCAATCCCTGCTTCTTTGGGCTTTGTGTCCCCTGTTATCACCTTCAAGGGCACTGGGCACCCAGCTGCAAGGAGAGCCCTCTCAGCATTTCGGCTTCAGGATCAGGCAATTTACTTGCGTAGATTATCTACTCAAATACTTTTTGACTTCTCTAGGCTATCTCCTAATGGGATACAAAAGTAAATTTTACATTCATATTTTAGCAATTAATATAGTAAACAGTGGACAAATGTGTTCTCTCTGCAGTTACCTAAAGTATTCAATTTGGCTTCAGAAAGGGGTGCAATAAATTCCAAAACCAATAAAATTTCCTAACTACCCTTACTAATTTGCATGTCATGTTTTTATAAAATTCTTATGGTAAAATATGTTACCGTATTTATCGGTGTATAACACGCACTTTTTTCCCCTTAAAATCAGGGGAAAATCGCAGGTGCGTGCTATACGCCGATCTGCCGCAATTCCCTTGCGATTTGTGGGCTCTGAGCGGCTTTAAGCCGCCTTCGGCCCTTCTCATGGCTTTCGGCCGCCTTCGGCCCCTCTCGGCGGTTTTCGAGAGCGGCCGAAAGCCTCCGAGTACGGCAGAAAGGCTCAGAGTACGGCCAAAAGGGCGAAAAGCGCCGAGAGGCGGCGAGAGCGATCGAAAAGCCTCCGAGTACGGCCGAGGTGGCCGAAAGCCGCTGAATATGGCCGAGGCGGCCGAAAGTTGCCGAGAACTTCTGGGTGCCGCCGAGATACAAAGGACATCTCGGCGGTGCCATTTTTTTTTAAAAAAGCTGAGGGGACAAGGCTGCAATGACGGACAAACTGCATGACGGACAGGCTGCAATGACAAGGCTGCAATGACGGACAGGCTGCAATGACAAGGCTGCAATGATGGACAGGCTGCAGGCTGCAATGATGGACAGGCTGCATGACAAGGCTGCAAATGACACTGACAAGGCTTCAGATGGACACTGATAAGGCTGCATTGATGGGCATTTAAATGTAAGGTTTTTTTCCTTAAATTTCCCTCCTAAAAGTTTTTTTTCTTAAAATTCCCTCCTAAACTTGGGGTGCGTGTTATACGCCAATAAATACGGTAACTTGTTTTTATTAAACCACATTTTTTTTTGTCTCTGTGTCAAATAAATGAACCAAGTAGGATTCATTTAGGGGCATGAGTCACCTGATGACATTCACAGATATCTTGGCATAATTCAGTTTAGAAAATGCACTTATCACTTTTAGCTGCAGTCTAAATTTGATTTATTGGATTCATAAAACCAGGCATTACTACATTTTGTTCTAACCCTGGATTCAAGAGGGCTCATTTACTAAGCCCCCATTCACACCTATGCGAATTAGACTACACCGCATCCAATTTGCAGGACATTTTAAAATACATTCAAATGAATGTATCTTGCTCACATATGTGCGTTGCATTCACACTGCGCATTGCACAAAAAAGTGTGCGTTTTCTGGGCATTGCATTGCGAATTACAAGCACATTATCCTCTATGTGAATGCATTTGATTCGCAGATGCATTGCGTTCTGAACAAGAAATCTTTCCTTCTTCTCACTACACCTCCCCCTCCTCTTCCTGTTTAGCTGATGTGCAGATAAAATGGAGCAGCACTGCTGAACAGCTGCTTTTTCTCTTCACAGAGAAAATGTAGCTGGAATTCACACCGCACTGGTGTGAACCCGGGCTAAAGGGTTTGACAAGGGTAACTCAAAAAATTCTCTGAATATGTACATCAATTATCCAATCATGTGCAGAATAAGTAGGTAAACAAGGGTTTTCCCTGATTGGATAATTTAAGTGAACCTTCACACATGTTATTGCATGAACAATCTCAATTCCTTTTGTGGATCAGCCTCAAGGTATTCTTGTCTGATTGCTCTTTCTAAAGACCTGTTCACATCTAATGTAGCAGGGGTATCATGTTTTTATAGAGCATTTTTTTCCATGTTTTTGGAGTGACATCATTCAATTGAGTGGGATACATTTTTTCCAAAACTGTGCCAAAGTAGCTCCTGTATCTTTTGCGGAGCCAACTGTGACATGTTTTTAGACAGTGGGAATTGCCATGTTTTTGTGAGTTTTTTTCACATGAGAAATGCCCTTTTTTTACACATTTGGTGTGAATGGAACACAACTGCACATTTTGAGTAATTTTAATGTGATCCAGAAACTGATTTGCTCAGATGGGAATGGGACAAAAAGAGCTGACTTCAGATGCAAAACACTGGATACATGTTTGATCACCAATTAATGTCGAGACAAATATATAAAATGTATAAAAAAAAAAAAAAAAAAAAAATCTTCATTATCTGTTAAGTATTAATATTCATATGAGTTATATCTATGGCTCCTCTACTAATACAGTTACAGGGATTGGCTTATTTAGTAATATCTTATAACCATTTTACTAAATTTTTCAGTATAAAGTAATGATAAAAACAGTTCAACACAGTGTTGCATTATCAACATTGATTAACTGCTTATTAATGTTCTAAATAGACAACCCACTGAGAACTGTCACAAGGGATGCTACATATGTAGTATTTTACAATATACTGATTAGCCAAAATATTCTCTAAGCATCCCCAGCAATGCTAAAGATATACAAAGAAATATAAACTGCTATATATTCAGTAAAACAAATATTTAATTGTTAAAAATATTAAATTAAATTATGTCAAATCCAACTATGGCTCTTCTAGGTATGGAAATGTATTTTCTCTTCAGATACTTTGTAATTCAAACTTTGATTACAGCTAACTTATTGATAGACTGCTAAATCAATAAATAGCATGCTATTTAAAACAATCTGAAATTATCATAAAAACATGTTTTTTTTTTAGGCACACATTAGAAGTGAATGCAAATGGCTAAAATCATAGCTGAAAAACAAGTGTAAACTTTGTTGCCTGTCAAAAAATTGTAAGCTAGTTTTTTTAAACAATCATTTCTGATAGCACAGCTAGGACTGACCTGACCTTGAAGTGGATGTAAACCTTCACATATACCCAGTGAAGTGAACATCTTCAGATGATACACAAAGATGAAACAAATCCTCCTACATAAGTTTTACATGTACCGTATATCAAATGTCTTTTTATACATTGTTGAGAAAGTGCACGTCTTGTTAGAATTTTCTCTTCCAGATTCACCTGTGGGTGTGGATTATTGCCATACACTGTGAGACAGTGATTGGAGGAAAGGCCCAAACCCCCCCTCCACAGAGGCAGAAACTTGCAGAGCTGTGCTGTGAATAGACCAGCTCTCTGCTAGTCTATTTATAGCACCCACACTGACACAAAATTCAGGCTGGTTTTATCACAGTTGTTGGAGAACTTGTCAGAAGTTATCATGCTGATAACAGAAGAACGGAGCAGGAGAAAGCAAGGGGACTTAGGGCTTTGAAGAGAGATAAGAAAACACTGCAGATATATGTGCCCAGCTCAAATGATTCATGAATCAGGTTTACATCCACTTGTGGTCTCCTCTCCTGTGCAGTGTAGTTCCTGACTGGCTTGTAGTCCTGCCTTTGCCTTTGCCTATCCCAGCTTTGTTGTTCAAGGAGCCACAAAAGGCAAATATAAAGACAAACCAAAGCACCCTTTAACCGCTCGCCGACCAGTGCACGCTGATGTACATTGGCAGAGTGGCGTAAAAAACAGTGTCTCAGGAGCACTCCCACAGCCAGTGGCATAGGCGCATGCTCACCGCGGTCTCTGTGACAGCGGGTCACGTGGACTCAATGTCTGCTGGGTACCCGCGATCATGTCACGGAGAGGAAGAATGGGGAGATGCTTTTGTAAACAAAGTATTTCCCTGTTCTGCCTAATGACAGGACAGAGATCACAGCTCTCTGTCATCGAGAGCAGTGACCGCTGTCCTGTGTGTTAAAGCCCAGTCCCCTAACAGTTAGAATCACTCCTTAGGACACACTTAACCCCTTCACGGCCCCCTAGTGGTTAACCCCTTTACTTCCAGTGTCATTTACATATTAATCATAATCAATGCATTTTTTTTTTATAATTCTTTATTTCTTTGCAAGAATACGAAACAACATCATTAATCAATGAAGTACAACATAATGCATTCCTGCCCTTTTTATGAACAAAACAAAAACAAGACAGTATCAGTACAATATCCAATACAGTATATAGTATCTATTCCTCATAGTGGTCCAACAAAACAAAATCAATGCATTTTTATAGGATTGATCGTGGTATAAATGACAATGGTCCCAAAAAATTAAAAATAAAAATGCCATAAAACTATCCCCTATTTTGTAGAAGCTATACATTTTGCACAATATACGCTTATTTTTGGTATAAAAAAAATTGCAACATGTAGAAGAATGCATATCGGCCTAAATGGCGCAAAAAAAAATGTTTTTTTTATATATTTTTTTTGGGGGGGGGGGGGGATATTTATTATAGAAAAAAGTAAAAAATATTGTTTTTCAAAATTGTCACTCTTTTTTTAAATTTTTGTTGTTTATAGCACAATTTTGTTTGGGTACAACGTGGCACGACCGCGCAATTGTCAGTTAAAGCGACGCAGTGCCGAATCGCAAAACGTGCTCTGGTCAGGAAGGGGCTAAAGTCCTCCAGGGCTGAAGTGGTTAAAACACCTTAGCATAAGCGTGCCCATCGGCAAGAATGGGCATGATCTGCCTATACTTTTCCATTTCAATTTTTAGTGGATAGACACGATTTTTGGTACCTTTAAAAATATACATTACTGAATAGACAGATTAGAAGCAAGCACTTTCAAGGATCCTGTGAAACTGGAAGGAGCGTCGGAAGGAAAAAGAAAGCATCAGCTGCCAGGGGAGCTGGGCTATGGTGAGTAAAACTGATTATTTTCTGTATAAAACAATCATTCAACCGTTACACTTGCTGTAGGATTCCTTCTGCACTGCAAGTTTGAAAATGCCCTGGTGTTTATCTTTACCTAATGTTTTTCTACAAAAAATGTAAAAAATAATAGAAAAGAAAAGTAGCTGCACAGTCATGTTTTTTTTTTTTAAGTTAATTCTTCCAGGTTAAAAGAGCAAGCAGTGCTGCTTGGGTGAATGGTCTGTCAACTACTTGAGTGGACTGAGCAAAATGGAATTTACAGCAATATTCACTATTACACATATCATACAATGGACATATTTTTACTATTATAAACAGTAATGTGTTTACCATTTCACTTTATATTGCAGACATTTATTTTGTGCTATGTGCAGTATATTTGTTTATTAGACCAATGTTCTTGTAGATGTAAACCTTAAAGCGGAACTACTGTACACTGCATCTGAGCACCACAAACCAAAAATGCTATTTAATTAATGTTTTAATATTCAAAGCAAACTCACCCATCCACCCATGTCTCAGTGCTTGAGAAATCACTTTGAAAAAATACCATCTACAATTTTTGTCCGTGGCTATCTTGAGTAGGGGAAAATCATTCATGTAGCATTTACTTCCTTGATTCCATTTGCTCTTACCTCAGGCAGAAAGGTGTGCATAACTGAGAACCCCCCCCCCCCCCCCCCCCCCGAAGACTCCTGGGAGTTTATTTGTAAGCAATTAAAACATATTGGCACGGTACATGTTATGCATTACAGTATAAGAATACAAATTAAACACAAACAGGTACATTATCCTGAATATCCAGAAGTGAGTGAAGATAGGTTAAGAAAAAGGATATACTTTCCTATCTGAAAATCTTTTTCCTAAAAATAATAAATGAGTAAAACAACACCCTTAGTCAAAATAAATGTCCATAATACCCATTATACAATATAGTAAACTCCAGTGGCTATAAAGTGAAAGTCCACCTCCACATGTGCTCCAAAAACATGCAGTCTTTAAAGTGCTCAAATTAGCATGAGTCTTTGTGATTTCCCACCACCACTAGTCACTAGACACTGACACTCACTGGACTTTAAGACCCAGGGGTTGTGGGTCAGCTTCCATTTAGGTAAACCAAAGATTATATCTAGGGCTCCCCTCCGCTCATCTCTATCTGGGCTCAAAATGGCCAGAAGTATTTTGAAGGGGGAAGCAAATTGACAAACCCCTTATAGTGCAATAAGTATTAATTTTAAAAGGTTAAAAACAATGTTTAAAATCAGAGTTACAGATTTCATTGCCCATGTTGGCATCCAGTGGTAAGAGCATAGTATCACCGGTCACTTCCTCCTGCATGAAGGTTTGGTATGCGTTTCACCCAAGGGATGTTTCGTCACCCAGATAGATGGTCTTTGACATTGCATCTGAAATCACATGTTAATTTAAACACTTTAAGGACTGCATATTTTTAGAGCACATGTGGAGGAGGACTTTCACTTTATACCCACTGGAGTGCACTATATTGTACTATGGTTATTATGGACATGTATTTTAACCACTAGGCGTCCACGCTATAGCCGAAAGACGCTGCAGAGCGGACGCCAATTGCCTGGGGGGTCGTCCCTGGATGTCCTCCTGTTTACTTCCGCATTGCGCACTCTCGCAAGGGCGCATTCGGGAAGTTCTGTGCTGACCGTGTCCCCTGGACACAGCCAGTCACAGATCGATGTAAACGGCTAATCACAGCAGTGCCATCTGTTATCAGTGCCATCTCAGTGCCATCTGCCTTCAGTGCCATCTGTCAGTGCTACCTGCCACATCAGTGCCACCTGTCAGTGTCAACTGCCACATCAGTGTCACTTGTCAGTGTCACCTGCCACATCAGTGCCACATGTCATGAGTGCCACATCAGTGCCACATTAGTGCCACGCATCATCAGTGCCATCTGTCACCAGTGCCATCTGCCAGTGTCACGTGTCACTTATCCGTCCCACCTAACAGTGTCACCTTCCACATCAGTGTCATCTATTAGTGTCACCTGCCACATCAGTGTCACCTGTCAGTGTCACCTGCCACATCAGTGTCACCTGTCACATCAGTGTCACCTGCCACATCAGTGCCATTTGTGAGAATGTCATAAAGATTATTTTCAGCCGAGGAGACATACAATATTCTTGCTGCTGACGAGAGCAATGGGGAGCTCTCCGCTTCAGATTTCATTATTTTCGGATTGTGAGTCTGACGTGGGCTAAGAGCCTATCCTAACCAGTGGAGCACAGACAGCCTCAGAGGAGGAAGACCGCCCGCCAGAAGAAGGTGTACGGGTGAGGAGGCAGTGCCATCCACCAGCACCATCCACCAGCACCGCAATGCCATCCACCAGCACCGCAATGCCATCCACCAGCACTGCAGTACCTTGGCAAAGGCCACGTACCAGTGGGGTGTCAGCTCAGTCCCAAAGGGTTAGGTCCCATGCCAGCTTTCCCTATTCCCTGCAGAACCCCTTATGGCTTCCTCCCAATTTAGGAGAAGCTATCATTCCCCCTTTCACTGCCCAGCCAGGAGTCCAGGTGAACACAGAATATTTTTCACTAATCGATTTTTTCAATCTTATTTTTACTGAGGACATGCTTGCATCAGTTGTGGTCCAGTCCAACCTATATGCCCAACAATTTATTGCAAGCAACCCAATGTCCTATTATGCCCGTCCCTACGAGTGGAGAGCTCTAACAGTGGAGGAGTTTAAATTTTTTTTGGGCCTCACATTCTGTATGGGACTAAGCAAAAAAAAATGTTTAACGTTCATGTTGGTCTACCCTCCCCATCCACCACATGCCCATCTTTTCCTCAGTAATGCCCAGAACCAGATATCTCATAATTATGAGATTCCTACACTACAATGATAATACCCAGTGTCCTCCCTGAAATGACCCAAATTTTGACAAGCTTTATAAAATTCGGCCACTACGCAACTATTTTTCTGATATCTTCTCCCAGTTGTTTACCCCAGACCAACACATTTGCGTGGAAGAGTCCTTTTTCAAATTTTCTGGCAGGCTGGGCATAAAACTATTTATTCCCTCCAAAAGGGCCTGCTATGGGGTGAAGATGTACAAATTGTGCGACCGCACTACAGGGTATACCTATGCCTTCATGCTATACGAAGGGAAGGACACCCAGCTACATCCCCTCAATTGCCCAGAATACATTGGATCGAGTGGGAAAGTTGTTTGGGAACTCATAAATCCACTCCCGGAGAAAGGCTACCATCTCTATGTGGACAGGGCTTTCCTCAAAGCCTCGTCAAGAAGAAGCTAAGAAGAGGGGAGTCGGCGAGCTTACGGAATGAGGAAATTCTGGCTGTGAAGTGGAGGGACAGAAGGGATGTGTACATTCTTTCATCGATCCACAATAATACCTTCCTGGAGATCAACAGGAGGGATGGCGGAGTTCAAAAGCCAACATGTATCCATGAATACAATATGTTCATGGGGGGTGTCAACTTCAACGACCAGATGCTTGAACCCTACCTTGCCACAAGATGAACACACCAGTGGTATAAAAAAGTTTTGATTTATTTATTTAATTTGGCCATATACAACCGTTACGTTATTTATCACAAATCCACTGAAAGACCCAAATCCTTCCTTGCCTACCAAGGGGAAATCACCACTGTCCTTGCATTCCCAAATGGCCCACCAGAAACCATTTGATCTGATGTGATTAGTAGACTCTCCGAATGACACTTTCCCGAAAAAAACCCTCCCAGACCAACAGAACAAAAATTGCAGAAAAAATGCTGGGTGTGCACCAAAGGAGGAGTGAGAAGAGACACCACTTTTTATTGTCCCCAATGTCCTTCCTAACCAGGCCTCTGCGCAGTTGGCTGTTTCCACCATTACCATACTTCACTACATTATTAGTGAAGTATGATAAACATAACCCTCACTTCCTGCCATTTACCTTCATACCCCTTATGCCTCTACTTGCTCTGTAACTGACCCTGGCTTGTTATTCGACCACGCTTCTGCCTACCGATTCTGTTTATACCTCTGCCTGATCTGGAACTGACCCTGGCTTGTTATTCAACCACGTTTCTGCCTACCTATTCTGTTCATACTTCTGCCTGATCTGGAACTGACCCTGGCTTGTTATTCGACCATGCTTCTGTCTACCGATTCTGTACATACCTCTGCCTGATCTGGATCTGACCCTGGACTGTTTGACCAACCTTTTTGCTTGCCTCTTGGACTGATCTTGGACCCTGCCACTGGACTAGTGGGATTCATAACACAGGGGACTCACATATGTTTTTGTTTTCTCATTCATAGATTAGGGTCTGGAGACTAGGAGGCTTCAAAGAGATTTGGGTGGGATAAGCCTCTGCCCCTTTCCCCATTCTGTCCTGAACGAGGTCCTACTTTTGCCTGCTGCCTGTAGGACCTATGTCATCATGCCTCTGCCTGTCGCATGAACTGACCACACCACATGGATGGACCATTGCTGACAATCTCTGCCTGCACTGACCCTGGACTGTATCCCTGCCTGTACCGACTATGGAAAGTGTTCCTGCCTGTTGCCTGGACAATTGCATTTGCTTTTGTTGACCAAGTCCCTGCCTTCTGCCTGGACCAGTGCTATCCTCCTGTGGACAACTGTGCTACTAAAACCACAGGTAATTTTTTTGGGGTGTAATTATCGGTATGTGCATGCTATGTGTCCCTAGAACACCTGACGGTGTTCCTTGTATGTGGCCAGGCTGTGTAAAAGTCTCACACATGTGGTATTGCCATACTTGGGAGGAGTAGCAGAATGTATTTCAGGGTGTAATTTTTGCTATGTACATGCTATGTGTTGGAAATATCTTATAAATGGACAATTTTGTGTAAAAAAAATGTGTTTTCATTTTTTTTCCACATTTTCCAAAAACTTCTGGAAAAAAATGAACCATTCAAAAGACTCATTATGCCTCCTAGATTATACATTGGGGTGTTAGCTTTCCAAAATGGGGTCATTTTGTGGGCGTTTCCATTGTCCTGGTGCTCCAGGGCCTTCAAAAGTGTAATAGGTGGTTGAGAAATGAGATGTGTAATTGATGCTCCTAAAACCCTTGAAAGTGCTATTTCAATGTTGGGCCTCTGTATGTGGCCAGACTGTATAAAAGCCTCATAGATGTGGTATTGCCACACTCAGGAGGAGTAGCAGAATGTATTTTGGGGTGTCATTTTTGCTATGTACATGCTATGTGTTGGAAATATCTTATAATCACCAGGGCCTTCAAAAGATGCTATGTGTTGGAAATATCTTTATAATCTCCAGGGCCTTCAAAAGTGTAATAGGTAGTCAATAAGTTAGATGTGTCATTTATGCTCCTAGAACACCTGATGGTGCTCCCTGCATATTGGGCCTCTCTATGTGGCCAGGCTGTGAAAAAGTCCCACACGTGGTATTGCCATATTTAGGAGGAGTAGCAGAATGTATGTTGGCGCGTCATTTGTGGTATACACATGCCATGTGAGAGAAATAACCTATAATGCCCCGTACACACGAGCGGACTTTTCGACATCCAAACTCCGACGGACTGAGTCCGGCGGACTATCCGATCGTGTGTGGGCTGCAACGGACTTTAGCGAAGCTAAAGTCTGACGGACTTTAGAAATGAAGCATGCTTTAAATTTTCCCGACGGAACTCCGCCGGACCCGGTCCCCTTTGAAAAATCCGCTCGTGTGTGTGCTACTCCGACGGACTAAAACCGACGCTAGGGCAGCTATTGGCTACTGTCTAGGAACTTCCTACGTCGAATCCAGTCGTACGTCATCACGTTCGACTCCGTCGGAGTTTGGTGTGATGGTGTGTGGTCAAGTCCGTTCGGTCGAAAAGTCCGCCAGAACTCCGTCGGAACTCCGGCGGAACTCCGGCGGAACTCCTTTGGAGGTCTGTCAGACTTAATCCCTCTCGTGTGTACGGGGCATTACAATGACAATTTTGTGGGAAAAAAAAATCTTCATTTTGCAAAGAATTGTGGGAAAAAAAATGACAACATCAAACACCTCACCACACATCTTACTAAATACTTTTGAGTGTCTACTTTCAAAAAAGGGGTAATTTGTGGGGTATTTTCTGGCTTGTTTGGGTCGCAAGAAATGAGATAGGCCACCAGTACTTCAGGTGTGATAATTTTTTTATGATTTGCACCACAACTTGCAGACTCTCTAACTTTCACACAGACCAAATAATATCAACTAATTTGGGTTATTTTTACCAAAGATATGTAGTAGTATAAATGCTGGCCAAAATTTATAAAGAAAATAATTAATCCTTTGCAAAATTGTATCACAGAAACTAAGAAAAATGCGATTTTTTTCAAAATTTTCGGTCTTTTTTCATTTATAGCGCAAAAAATAAAAAACCCAGAGGTGATCAAATACCACCAAAAGAAAGCTCCACTTGTATGAAAAAAAGGACAAAAAAATCATTTGGGTACAGTATTGCATGACCGAGTAATTGTCATTCAAAGTGGGAGAGCACTGAAAGCTGAAAATTGGTCTGGTCACGAGGGGGGGGGGGGGGGGGGGGTGTTAAGTGCCCAGTTGGGCAAGTGGTTAAATAAGGATGTTGCTTTGCTCATTTATTATTTTTATTGGGTGGATGTGGCTAACACATCTTTTTACTAAGATGCCTAGTGCTTACTATACATATGTTTTTTTTTTTTTGTTTTTTTTATACTTTCCTATCTATTTACTAATACTAGCATCATAAGGATTAGAAATAGTCAATGTTGATTGAAAAAGTGAATTTCCCCTTTAACTCCATTACATTTAGTTTGATAAAGTGTGTATCCTTACCAGCTGACATTTTTAAAATAAAATACCTGTTTTTACCCTTTTTTACCTCTGTTGCATTTCAGGGCTGCTGAAATTCTTCATGTGATAGGTAGAGCACATTTGGGAAACCGGGACAGGTCTTTTAAATCTATAACCTGAAGTACATGAGCAAGGAACATTATGGCAGAATCACCAGGTATTCTTTTATTAACCACTTGCCGACCGCCGCACGACGATGTACGTCGACAGAATGGCACGGGCAGGCATAAGGGCTTACATGTACGTCCTTGCCTGCCCGCGGGTCGGGGGCCCGATCGGGCCCCCGCCCGGTGCCTGCGGCGGTCCTTATTCGTTCGGGAGCGATCCCGGACGAGGGGACGGCCATTCATTCATGGCCACCCCCTCGCGATCGCTCCCGACGAATGAAAATGTCCGGTGACATCACTTCCTCTCCTGTAATGTAAACACAGGAGAGGAAGTGATGTATTCTCTCCTCCGTGTCGGTATTTTTCGTTCCGGCACCGAGGAGAGAGCATCGGTGAGTTGCACAAGCACTACACTACACAGTAGAACATGCCAGGCACACTCACACCCCCCCTTTACCCCCCGATCACCCCCCAATTACCCCTGCCCCCCCAGTCACAGTGACACCAATTGCTTTTTTTTTTTTTTTTTGCATTGGTGTCATTTGTGACTGTAATAACTGTTAGGGCAGTTAGGGTTAGCCCCCTTTAGTTCTAATGTGCCCCCCTAACCCCCCCAATAAAGGTTTAACCCCGTGATCACCCCCCGTCGCCAGTGTCACTAAGGCTGGGTTCACATTGCAGCGGTTTATGAGAACGAATGTGATTCGCACCGCACTGCAGTGCAAATCACATCCGATCTCTGTGCGATTCGAGTTCAGCCATACAGATAGTATGGCTGAATTCGTGTCGCACCCGCCGCACCCGCCGCAAATTCGCACGGGACCCTTTTTTTGGCCCGCAGCAGAATCGGATCGCATGGGTGTTCACACCATGCGATCCGAGTTTGCAGATCGCACTGCGATATGCGAACTGATCTGGGGGTGTCATTAACATTTCACTGACACTCCCAGCAGTTCGCATAGGGCAGTGTGAACTGCCGCCGGGAGGCATGCGATGCGGGAACCCGCCACGGATTCGTGGCGTTCCCGCATCGCTCCAGTGTGAACCCAGCCTAATAAGCGATAATTTTTCTGATCGCTGTATTAGTGTCACAGGTGACGCTAGTTAGACAGGTAGGTATTTAGGTTCGCCGCAGCTTTTTATAGCGCCAGGGACCCCCATATACTACCGCATAAAGCCCCCTGATTTCCCCCTAGTTAACCCTTTCACCAGTGATCACCATATAACTGTTACAGGTGACGCTGGTTGGTTAGTTATTTTTTTATAGTTTCAGGGCACCCGCCATTTATTACCTAATAAAGGTTTAACCCCCTGATCACCCGGCGGGTGTCATTTGTGACTGTAATAACTGTTAGGGCAGTTAGGGTTAGCCCCCTTTAGTTCTAAGGTACCCCCTAACCCCCCCAATAAAGGTTTAACCCCGTGATCACCCCCCGTCGCCAGTGTCACTAAGGCTGGGTTCACATTGCAGCGGTTTATGAGAACGGATGTGATTCGCACCGCACTGCAGTGCAAATCACATCCGATCTCTGTGCGATTCGAGTTCAGCCATACAGATAGTATGGCTGAATTCGTGTCGCACCCGCCGCACCCGCCGCAAACTCGCACAGGACCCTTTTTTTGGTCCGCAGCAGAATCGGATCGCATGGGTATTCACACCATGCGATCCGAGTTTGCAGATCGCACTGCGATATGCGAACTGATCTGGGGGTGTCATTAACATTTCACTGACACTCCCAGCAGTTCGCATAGGGCAGTGTGAACTGCCGCCGGGAGGCATGTGATGCGGGAACCCGCCGCGCATTCGTGGCGTTCCCACATCGCTCCAGTGTGAACCCAGCCTAATAAGCGATCGTTTTTCTGATCGCTGTATTAGTGTCACAGGTGACGCTAGTTAGGCAGGTAGGTATTTAGGTTCGCCGCAGCTTTTTATAGCGCCAGGGACCCCCATATACTACCGCATAAAGCCCCCTGATTGCCCCCTAGTTAACCCTTTCACCAGTGATCACCATATAACTGTTACAGGTGACGCTGGTTGGTTAGTTATTTTTTTTATAGTTTCAGGGCACCCGCCATTTATTACCTAGTCTCACTAGTGTACCCCTAAATTTAGGGGTGTCTACTTTCCAAAATGGGGTCATTTGGGGGGGGTTTGTGCCATCTTGGCATTTTATGGCCTTCAAAACTGTAACGCCCTTAGAAATCCTGAAGGCAGTGCTTGGTTTTCGGGGCCCCGTACGCGGCTAGGCTCCCAAAAAGTCCCACATATGTGGTATCCCCGTACTCAGGAGAAGCAGCAGAATTTATTTTGGGGTGTCATTTCACATATGCCCATGGCATGCGTGAGCAATATATCATTTAGTGACAACTTTGTGGAAAAAAAAAAAAAAGTTTGTAATTTTCCCGCAACTTGTGGCAAAATATAAAATATTCCATGGACTCAACATGCCTCTCAGCAAATAGCTTGGGGTGTCTACTTTCTAAAATGGGGTCATTTGTGGGGGTTTTGTGCCATCTTGGCATTTTATGGCCTTCAAAACTGTAATAGGTAGTGAGGAGTGAAGTCAAATATTTACGCCCTTAGAAAACCTGAAGGCGGTTCTTGGTTTTCGGGGCCCCGTACGCGGCTAGGCTCCCAAAAAGTCCCACATATGTGGTATTCCCGTACTCAGGAGAAGTAGCAGAATTTATTTTGGGGTGTCATTTCACATATGTCCATAGCATGTGTGAGCAATATATCATTTAGTGACAACTTTGTGTAAAAAAAAAAAAAAATATATTTTTTGTCATTATTCAATCGCTTGAGGCAAAAAAATAAAATATTCAATGGGCTCAACATGCCACTTATCAATTTCCTTAGGGTGTCTACTTTCCAAAATGGGGTCATTTGGGGGGGTTTTGTACTGCCCTGCCATTTTAGCACCTCAAGAAATGAGATAGGCAGTCGTAAACTAAAAGCTGCGTAAATTCCAGAAAACGTACCTTAGTTTGTAGATGTGACAACTTTTGCGCAAACCAATAAATATACAATTATTGACTTTTTTTTTACCAAAGACATGTGGCTGAATACATTTTGGCCTAAATGTATGACTAAAATTGAGTTTATTGGATTTTTCTAATAACAAAAAGTAGAAAATATCATTTTTTTTCAAAATTTGCGGTCTTTTTACGTTTATATCGCAAAAAATAAAAATCGCAGAGGCAATCAAATACCATCAAAAGAAAGCTCTATTTGTGGGAAGAAAAGGACGCAAATTTTGTTTGGGTACAACATTGCATGACCGCGCAATTACCAGTTAAAGCAGCGCAGTGCCAAATTGTAAAAAGACCTCTGGTCATTTACCAGCAAAATGGTCCGGTCTGAAAGTGGTTAAAAGCTGAAAATTAAAAAAATATTTAAAATTGCTTTTTCAATTAAATTGGCACATGAAACAAATAATAGATTTTAGTGATTGAGTTTACATATAATTATATAACTTCTGCTCTGGAGAATCCCATTTACTTAATCATTGAGTTATTGAAATAGCAAGCCTTTCAAACAGCTGGCAGAACTCTTGTGCCATTCCAGTTGCAGATGACATAGCTTTGTGTGTGTATTTAGTATTACAGGCTTACCAGTTATTCTTTTATTGAAAACATTCCATGTACACCTTATTGTTATTCATTTATCACTGCAAGTAAAAAATATTGAAAAGTACTTCAGTGCTGCTGAGCGACTTCCTGTGATAGAGCATATTTGGAGAAAAAAAGGGCCAGAGCATGTACATCTATAATCTGTACATGATCAAGCAACATTATGGCAGGATCAGCAAATATTTATTTATTAAAAGCTGCAAATGAAAAAAATAAATATAAAAAAATACTTTTGAAATGAAATTGACACATAAAAACCAATAATAGCTTTTAGTGATTGAGTTTATATATAATTATATAACTTCTGCTCTTGAGAATCACAATTTACTTAATCATTGAGTTATCAAAATAGCAGCCAAGCCTTCTAAATAGTTGGCAGAACTGTTGTGCAATTTTAGTTGGCGGCACTATAGCTGTTTGTGTGTTCAGTATTGGAATAAGACATAGGGTAGAATAGTAGTAGAGTAGACAGCTAAAATGAAAAAAAAAATGTTTCTTATTTCAGAAGCTCTTCATTTAGGACAAAGTCTAAGTGCAAAAAAAAGCTTGATGGTTACAATGAAATACAGTTTCATTGAAGTACAGCTTTCCAACAGAAACCATATACCCAGGAGAGTGTTTAATGCACAGTACAACTGCTGTCCAGCATTCTGAGCCTTTGTTTTTCATTTTGGTGTCTTCATCACACATGTCATGCGCAAACTCATTTTTCAACATTAAGATTAACATCAATCTCTAAACCTACCAATAGATGGATCAAAATTGCCACTGTAAAAATTCTTCTTGATTAGTGCTGCAGGCTATATCCTGCAGTGCTGATTAGTGTATGTAATGGGGAAAGCCTCTCCATGGGCAGAATACACTGACATGGCAAGAGCATCCTCCATCCACCTCAAATGTGTGGATGGGGGAATTAGGTCAGTTAAAAAACAAAAACAAAAAAAAAAAACTCACTGGCCAGTTTAAGTATAAGATGGTGTCCTTTAGATCACAGCTGTAAATAATCTTAATTTTTTTCATCTCTTTTTATTTATACAATATTATAAAAATCAAAGTACTATAATGCTCTTAGTAATAGTAATTTAATTATTTATTTGAATATTTCTGCACAATGGACATTGCTTATCATATCTTATTATATGGATATTACTTACATTAATTATCATTACTATCTGATGCGTCTCTTGTGCTGCTAGATCCTACAATCATTGAAATAATTTTACCTTCGAGGCTCAGGAGGCGGAGTCTAGCTCAATGGACATGTCTCACTAGAGCTCTGTGAAGAAGGAGAACCGCTAAACAAAGACAGCCCGCCGAATTATTTCTTACAAAAACTCTGTCTGAACATTCCTGTGAGGTGAGAGAATCATTTGGACTAAAAATGGTATTGGAGGAGCCCGGAATAAGTTTAAAAATTCCCCCAGAGGAGGCGCCGCTCATGCAAAGACTGCAGTGAAAATGGCGCCAGTCTCCTCAGCTACAGGCCCAATCACCTGAGCACACAGGATAAAGACACAGCGGTCTCAGCAAGTCTCCTCAGAAGAATCTGACACTGAATTATTTCAGTCCCAGAAATCTTCACATAAATTAACTGCATCCCCAAGTCTTATGAAACAATTTGAGAAGATGCTGAACAAAGTATTAAAGATTACCTCAGAACAAATAACCAGCAATCTGACTAGAGAAATCAGAGAATTGGGAAATCGCACAGCTGCGCTGGAAATTAAAGTTGAAAAAATAGAAAACTCAACACTTAAATACTTGAATGAAATAGATCTTCTTAAAGAAGAAAACATTACACTATAAAATAAACTGGAAGATTATGAGAACCGTGCAAGAAGGTCCAATTTGCGATTCAGAGGCATACCAGAATCGATCACTGACTTATCTGCCACAATAACAGCATTATACCAAGAATTGCAACCAGGAATACAGATTGAAAGGCTGGAAATGGACAGGGTGCACAGAGCTCTCATGCCTAAAAAAGCAGATGGACCCCCACGTGACATCATAGCAAAGTTCCATTTTTATCGCACAAAGGAACAACTCTTAATTGCAGCCAGAGAGAAAGACAACCTAACCTTCCAGGGTCACAATTTGCAGATTTTCGCTGATCTCTCTCAAGTAACCATTTCTAAAAGACAAAACCACATTTAATGGAATTACAACGTCATAACATCACATACCAATGGGGTTTTCCCTTCTCCATACACTTCAGCTACAAAGGTACCAAACACATCTGTAGATCACCGAACGAACTTCAACAAGCCTTACATTACCTTAAATTGATCGATAAAACATCTACAGCTACAACCTCACGTAGAAGACCAGCATCTACCTCTTCCCTACCTAACTCATCCCATGCAACAGGGAAAAATGGGGTTCATCACACACATAAAAGGGGTCGCTATGTTTCTCCCTCACAGGGCCAAGAAGATCCAATGGACTGACAGGCTATTCTTTAAGAAATACAGTTATAAGCTAATATGGGAGATATGTTGCCAGAGGAACTATAACATACTGAACTCATTAACTATGCTCATTTGACCCAAAATTACAGCCTGCACCTGCACCTGTATACTATGAATAGAATACATTATGGGTCAGGGGAAATCCCCTACTAAGGTTAAACCTGAATATGCTGAGCACAATAATATGGGAATGTCATTTTCATCAGCTATCTCCAGTATATGAAACAAAGTTTTTTTTTTTCTCTTTACCTAAATAGAATGGTTAAAAGATCTCTCCTTATTTACTACTTGCAACCTAGAGTTGCATAATGTTATCATTAAACAAATACGGAGACTCATTCATGACTGAAAAGATACAATTTATTTCTAGGGTTGATGTATTTATATAGGCTTTAGAAACAAAGTTTTAGAGAAGTCTAAGTTATTGATAAAATACATATCCCATTTACCTTTTTTAGATTAGATAGACTACTCTTTCAAGTATTTCAGGAATTTAACCCCCCTGACGGTATTCCCGAGTCTGACTCGGGGTGGATTTTTTATACCAAAAGCGGTATCCCTGAGTCAGACTCGGGACTGCGTCGCTGGATCCAGGAGGAGGTTTCCTTACCTTCTCCTTCGAATCCAGCGATGTCTCCCCGCTGTACGAGCGAGCCGTGCCTCGCTCGATCTATCACATCGGCGATCTCCGTGCCCTGCGAGCGTTGCGACGCACGGGCACGGAGATCGGCGCCAAATTCAAAAAGTGAAATAAACAGTATACATACAGTATAATGTAATCTTACAGATTACATTGCTGTATGTAAATATTTCACATCCCCTTTGTCCCTAGTGGTCTGCCCAGTGTCCTGCATGCAGTTTTATATTGTAAAAACTGTTCTTTATGCCTGGAAACTGGAGATTGTCCATAGCAACCAAAACTGTCACTGTACATCAAAAATGATTTTAGACCAGCTAGAAAACAGCGATAATAAATTAGAATGACTCGCAGAATTGAGCGATAGCGATTTGTGGGGAGATCCGTCATCAAATAGTGAAAAGTAATGACAGTGACAATTCTGCAACTCAGCAAATTTCAGTGTTTTTGATTAGATTACATTATTGAATAATTTTTATTATTGTTATATTATTATTTGGTACAATTATTTATAATTATTTATTATATTATAATTTATGATTTAATTTTTCAAACTTTATCATACCTGGGATGTCTGCTAGACTCTGGTTTGGACAGATTTAAGAGAGTTATTCCTAAGAATTGCAGGACTACAATATAAAACGCCAAATTTTCATGCAAAATAATGGTACCGCTTTTAGCACCTAAAATCCGAAATAATGGTACCGCCAGGGAGGTTAATAAACGTAATTATTTTTTTTTCAATTTTTCTTGGAAACCTATTATAGAAAATAGATAATACTTTCATTAAGCCATAAGGGCTATAAATATGCATCCTAGCAATGCAAAAAGTTATTTTTTCTTTATATTTTTTGTTTGTTGTTTAACAAAGCGGTTCTCCTATTAATGGAAGTTCCGTGTGCCTCACCTAGTCTTCCTCGGATCCCCTCCCTTGATATGAGGGGACTCGAAGAGGGCCTCTTGTCCCCTGTTGGGGGGTTTTACCCTTCACCACGGGTACATTTTGAATACCTTCATATTATATTATTAACTTAGGTAATGTAAACTTATATGTCTTTTTCTTCTTTCCTAATCTAGATAACAATGGACTTTTCTTTATTTTTTCCCTTTTCAAGTCCATATGGGTTGAGTCGAGAAATCGTCAGGTTGGAACAACGGGTGAGTGCTGCCTATTGACTCAGCTACCATGACCCCCTTTAAACATTTTATCCCTGAACGTATAGGGACTCAATGTACCACAGAAACGCACTAACGCGTTTAGGTCATTCCAAGCAAAAAATGCACACATTGTGCGCCTGCAAGAGACTCATTTTACAGTAAAATCAACACCTACATTTTTTAGTTCATCCTATCCACAAATATTCACTGCCTCGGCCAATACCAAAAACGTGGATCTGTGGCTTTCCACCAGTCCACTCCATTCACAATTCATTCGGAAATTAAGGTTCCGGAAGGAAGATATCTAATCGTTACAGGACACATTTTGGACACAGAAGTAACTGTGGTTTCTTATTATGCACCTAACAGCCAATTCCATTCTTAACACATATATTACATGTAGTTAATGCACATAGACTGGGAACAATCATTGTATGTGGCAATTTCAACCAGGTTCTCCTACCATTTCTGGGCAAAACACCATATACTCCACCCCGTAACCACTCTAAAATATCTTTTTAAACACAAATTAATTGATTCATGGAGAAAGAATCATCCAACAAAAAGAAATTATAATCCCCATCCCATGGTCTGACCATAATGCAGTCCTAACAACTATTGCATCAACCATACCTAAAGCACAAGATAAAAAATGGTATTTACCAGAGATATTACTTAAAAACCCTTTATATTGTCACAAAATTGAACATGCTCTGAAAGAATATTTAACATTCAATAAAAGCCCAGAAATGTCCCCAATAACATTGTAAGGAAGCACATAAACCGGTCTTGAGGGGGAACACTTCAGCAGCAGTATGGAATACTCAATAGAGAAGAGAAGAGAAATCTTGCACATAAATTAGAAACACAATTTAACTCCTTTTCCTTAGCTTTCCAAAGCAATCCTAATCCAACTACTAAAAATAATTTATAGAAGGCACGCCTGGAATATGATCTTTTTCTTACAGAATCATCTGATAAATTACTGCGTCGTTCCAGACATGCTTTCTTCATGAAATCTAACAAATCGGGGATACATATCTGGCGAGGGCACTCAGATCAACAAATAACTCATTTAAACCAATTAGATTAAAACTATCTAAAAACATATATACAAGCAACCCCCTTAAAATTGTTCACAAATTTCATTCTCATTTAAATATACTATACACAGATTCAAATACATTCAATTCAAATGAAGCAGATTCCTTCTTCCCACAAATTAACCTACCTGAACTAACTGTTTCACAAAAAACACAACTTGAGATACCTATCACGGCAGAGGAAGTAGAAAAGGTCATCAAAGAGTTGAAAATTAATAAAAGACCAGGACCAGATGGTTATTCTGCATTATACTACCGCACCTTTTCAGACTCTATTTCCCCTATATTGGCAGAGGCATTCAATGATTTACTCAGAAATAAATCATTTAGACAAGAATCCATATTGGCGATCATATGTATGATTCCCAAACCCCATTCCGATGATACTTCTTGTACTAACTACCGACCTATATCGATGCTAAATCTTGATAATAAAAATTCTTGCAAAGATCTTAGCATCCCGTCTAAGTAGATTCATTGGCACACTTATAAATCATGATCAAGTTGGCTTTATGCCAACACGACAAGCAGGCAATAATGTACGCCGAGCAGTTCTTTTAGCGCAAATTGCCAAAACACGTTGCATTCCCTCCTGCTTTCTCTCACTTGATATTCAAAAGGATTTTGATTCTATATCCTGGTCCTACCTGCATTACACATTACAGAAGTGGGGTTTTGCCCCAAATTTTACTAACTGGATCAGGGCACTATATAATAAACCTAAAGCATATGTTAAATATGCAGGTTATATACCTGATACCTTTGATATTGAAAGGGCACTAGGCAGGGATGTCCGCTTTCACCCCTGTTATTTGCACTTCTTATAGAACCACTTTCCCAATGGATCAGATCAGATCGCACCATAACGGGTATTGAAGTAGGGGGATTTCAACATAAAATTTGTCTATTCGCGGATGATATCCTCCTATTTCTTTCATTGCCACAAGTATAAGGCCCGGCCTAACCTAATGCCAATACTTGATGACTTTTCTACCTTCTCTGGCCTTTTCATTAATCCCAAGAAATTTGTAGCACTAAATGTATCTCTTTCAAATTCAGAATTAAGTTCAGCTAAGGTAGGTCTCCCCTTTACCTGGACAGATAAATCCATTCCATATCTAGGAATACACCTCACTGCATCACTCTTGGATGTTTTTTTCAGCTAATTACCCTCCAATGTTAAAAAATATAACAAATATGTTGAAATCTTGGAACCACCTTCCTTTATCATGGTCCGGAAGACATTTATATGGGGTTCTTCTAGACCAAGTACACAGCAACACACACTTTACCTCCCTAAATTAAATGGAGGTCTAGGTTGTCCTAATTTTGCATCTTATTACAGAGCAGCACATATAGCATCATTAACTAAATATCATGCACTACAAGAATCCCCTCTATGGGTATCGGTCGAAGCTGCTGAATGTGATCCCCCAATGACGAACCTGATTTGGCTCTCATCAAGAAATCGTAGAGTGTTGCGTAATCCAATTACAAAACATTTTGCTTCCCTATGGGACAGATACAAATTCAGAAATCAGTTGCAATCCTCACATAATCCTCTACTATCTTTTTACAAAAACCCTGCATTCTACCCAGCATGGGTATCTCCTAGATCTTTCAGAGCATGGGCTAGAAGTGATATGCTGCAGATGCACAAATTTTGTGAATTCCTCATCCTTTATCCCTTTCCCAACTCTCTGTGATAATTATGGAATACCACAATCAGAACTATTTAGGTACCTCCTGATCAAATATTTCTTTATGCCTCTTTTAACCACAGACAGTTCACTAACTAATTTAGCTAACTTTGAAAAATATTGTAAAAGCGACCCTCATGCTAGGGGCATAATCTCGAACTTATATGTTCAATTGTTAGCTAAACCTGAAACAGTAAAACTAGCTTATGTCCAGAAATGGGAGGTGGACTTAGAACAAACACTTGAAACAACAGAATGGAATCAAGTCTGGTTAACAACCAAAACAGCCTCTCCCAATATATTAGCGGTAGAGGCTAATTATAAAGTACTAATAAGATGGTATCTTGTACCGGCTAGAATAGCGAAATATGTGCATAACTACTCATCAGATTGTTACCGTGGATGAGCTGAGTTAGGAACACATTTCCACATTTGGTGGTCATGTCCCAAAGCTCAAATGTATTGGAATTAGATATTTACTATAGCATCTAAAATGTTAGGAATATTCATTACCCCAGATCCCTCAATGGCACTCATCGATCGAAAGCCAGACTTTCTAACACACATCCAATTTAAATCAATTGTTAATTTATTCACCGCAGCAAAACAAACACTTGCAAGAGCCTGGAAATCCCCTTCATTGATTGTGGATGAGGTAGTGAATAGGATGAACAACACTATGACGCAAGCCAAAATAGCCAAAATGGCAGCTCTTGAAGCTGACACGTTTATCAAATTTGAAAAAGTATGGCATTCGTGGATAAAAAATTATTTACCATCAAATTTTAACAAAGAAGTTCTATTACCATGGTAGCTGACCCGATGGGTAAGTGATTACAGTATATGGATTCTGAGTGATAAGGCAGGCCCTCGACTCGACCCTGTGGACCTCTCTTCTTCCCTTCCTAGTTTCTTCCTTTCTTCTCTATCTATTCCTATTATGATTTTGAAGCTTGTTCCTACTTCAGAAGCTAATTCCTCTAATAAACCATATCATTAATATGCGTTATTGTTATAGTAGTAATTATAGTTGAATATATCATTTACATTGTATTGAATATATAACTCTAAGCTTCATTACTTCTGTTGTATATTATGTACTTAACCTATAGTCAAATACTCTATTGTATGTTCAATAAAATCTTTTTGACAAGGAAATAATTTTACCTTCAACCTACCCCAGCCTTCTGGTGTGATGTGGTTAAATGAGCCAAGAGACCTGTCATATGCACTGATCAAGAGTGTCAACTATACCCGCCCCCTCCACACCTTTTCCATTCATGTAAGCTGCACTGTTGCTTCTATGATTTAAAAAAATTATCTATAAATGGGAGTTGGGAGGAAGAAAAAAAAATGTCCTCTTTTCGTAGACCCTTTTTCATCCATAGATGCTATAATAATGCTGCGATGAATAGAGGTGGTGGGCAGAAAGAATAGGCATAGTCATTATTCTTGACGAGTGCATAGGACAGGTCCCTCTGCACTATTAAATAAAACCCATATAATACAGCGCTATTTTCAAATTCAAATATTGAAAAAAAGAAATTATTTAAAAATTAAGAAAAATTTGTGACAAAAATAAATAAATATAATAGATGCAAAAAATGCAGCAAATGCAGCAGCAACTTAAATGTGAGATATCCACAATTTCAAATACCAGTTTTTTTAAAAAAAGCTGCGCTATAGTGATTCAATCCAATGTGTTATAAATATAAATTGATCATGCACAAAACATATTAATAAATAAATCCAAAAATCCAGACAAAAAACAAAAGAAATCTAATGTGCAAATATTCAAGATATTAGTCCATTTCCCATTAGGCAATGATTCTGCTTGTCATCTCCACCGTGTTTTGTCACACCACACCAATGAAAAGAGTGTCGCCAAAGTTGCAGAAAAGGACTTTCCACCACCAACAATGCTGACGCTTACCAGCTATACTGATCCCATCTCAGAGATCTAATATCGCCACTGTGAAATCACTCCCTCTGGACATGAACTGCATGGAGGATGTATCCCTTTAAGCACTCTGTTCTAGTAGTTGGTATATTCCTACGGCCACACCGCTCATTGCCCTGCACAGCACACCTGAGTGCAGACACCGAGCTGGAAGAAGCAAGCAGAAATCCTTCCATGCCCTCTGCACTATTAACCCCCACCACAACAGAAGATTGCAGAGGGAGAGGGATATAAGAAAGAAGATGTCAACTAAGCAGGAGCCATCAACACAATGGACACAGTACATTGAAAGTAAGTAATATCCTGTGAGTTGATTTTCTAAATATAGACTTTAAACTTCTAGCTACGGAGATACAATTTTATGTTTTATGCGCAAAGCTGGTAATATCCAATTGTACAAAGTGTGAGGGAGTTACAATTGCATATTTTTGTTCTCCTCCACTTGCCACAACAGAACATTACAGCCGCTGGGGGGAGAGGGGATCCAAGGAGAAAGATTTCAACTAAAGCTAGAGCCATCAGCACAATGGGAACATTACACTTATAGCATGTGCTATCTCTTGATTTGATTTGCTAAACATAGGCTTTCAAGTGGTTGTAACGGCTACATTTTTTTTTTTTTTAATGACAAACATGTTATACTTACCTGCTCTGTGCATTGGTAATACAAAGAGTGCCCCCCCCCCCCCCCCCCGTACTGGAGTCCCCTACCAGAGCTCTAGGCTCCTCTTCTTCTGCATGTGCCACTAAAGCAAGCCTGTTGGGGGAGATACAAATACTGGGACATTTGTCTTGCCTTTACAAACACTTTAAACTTCTAGCTATGGAGATCAAATTTTATATATTTGATGCACAAAGCTGGTAATGTCCTATTGCACAAGGTGTGAGGGGGTTAGGTTTGCATATTTTTCTATTGTTTTTTTAAAAATAGATTTTCAAAAATAGATATGAAAAGTACGTGATGGCAAGCAGCAAAACTTTAATATAGAGAAAGTTCCTCAGTTAAAGCATTTAGCTGGAGAACTCCAGTATGCACTGTAACGCCTTGTACACATGGTCGGACATTCCGACAACAAAATCCGTCAGATTTTTTCCGACGGATTTTGTCCTAAACTGGTGTTGCATACACACGGTCAGACAAAGTTGTCGCAAAATCCAATCGTCCGGAAGGTGATGACGGAACTACATTGAGGCTAGTAGCCAATATCTTTGGTCTCGTAATTTGATCTGAGCATGCGTGGCACTTTGCCCGATCAGATTTCTCTATAAATGATCGGAAAAAGTCCAATCTGATTTTTTTCTCGGAAAATTTGTGATCCTGCTCTCAAATGTCTGATAGAGCCCACACGATTGGATTTTCTGACAATATAATCCGATTGGACCTTTTCTGTCAGAATTTCCGAACATGTGTACAAGGCATAAGGGAAATTTTCTCCCTTTCTATTGCATGTGAACATTATAGTAAATCACACAAATGTTTTCACACTTTCACACTTTTCCATAAAAGGTAGAAAATAAACCATGTCTTTGCTACATTAAGGCTGGGTTCACACTTATGTGAATTGGATGCGGGTTTCCCAGGATCCAATTTGCATGAGAGGAGATTGTGACTGGCTCTAAATGGAGCCAGTTCACACATCTCCAGAGCGGCTATGGAGCAAAATGCACAGGGGTCCTTTGTGTCCTTGGTTCTGCATCAGGTCTGAATTCAGACAAAAATTTGGGCCTGATTTGTGTCTGAAATGGAGAACAGGGACACACCGGACCCTTGCTGCAGCTGGCATAAGTGTGACCCCAGCCTAAAGCTCCCCAATTACTATATGGTAATCCTGGCATGTGAGAATGTAGTTTGTCTGAAATTATTCATGGGCATGAGATAAATTCCAGAGGGTTGCTCAAATGGAGCTCTAGGTATATACAGTGGTGTGAAAAAGTGTTTGCCCCTTTCCTCATTTCCTGTTCCTTTGCATGTTTGTCACACTTAAGTGTTTCGGAACATCAAACCAATTTAAACAATAGTCAAGGACAACACAAGTAAACACAAAATGCAATTTGTAAATGAAGGTGTTTATTATTAAAGGTGAAAAAAAATCCAAACCATCATGGCCCTGTGTGAAAAAGTGATTGCCCCCCTTGTTAAAACATACTATAACTGTGGTTGTCCACACCAGAGTTCAATTTCTCTAGCCACACCCAGGCCTGATTATTGCCACACCTGTTCACAATCAAGGCATCACTTAAATAGGAGCTGCTTGACACAGTAAGGTCCACCAGAAGATCCTTAAAAGCTACACATCATGCCGAGACCCAAAGAAATTCAGGAACAATTGAGAAAGAAAGTAATTGAGATCTATCAGTCTGGAAAGGGTTATAAAGCCATTTCCAAAGCTTTGGGAATCCAGCGAACCACAGTGAGAGCCATTATCCACAAATGGCGAAGACATGGAACAGTGGTGAACCTTCCCAGAAGTGGCCGGCCGCCCAAAATTACCCCAAGAGTGCAGCGAAGACTCATCCAAGAGGTCACAAAAGACCCCACAACAACGTCCAAGGAACTGCAGGCCTCGCTTGCCTCAGTTAAGGTCAGCGTTCATGCCTCCACCATCAGGAAAAGACTGGGCAAAAATGGCCTGCATGGCAGAGTTCCAAGGAGAAAACCACTGCTGAGCAAAAAGAACATCAAAGCTCTTCTCAATTTCTCCACAACACATCTTGATGATCCCCAAGACTTTTGGGACAACATTCTGTGGACCGATGAGACAAAAGTGGAACTCTTTGGAAGGTGTGTGTCCAAGTATATCTGGCGTAGAAGGAACACTGCATTTCATAAAAAGAACATTATACCAACAGTAAAATATGGTGGTGGTAGTGTGATGGTCTGGGGCTGTTTTGCTGCTTCAGGACCTGGAAGACTTGCCGTGATAAAAGGAACTATGAATTCTGCTGTCTACCAAGAGATCCTGAAGGAGAATGTCCGACCATCTGTTTGTGTACTCAAGCTGAAACGAACTTGGGTTCTGCAGCAGGACAATGATCCTAAACACACCAGCAAGTCCACCACCGAATGGCTGAAGAAAAACAAAATGAAGACTTTGGAGTGGCCTAGCCAAAGTCCTGACCTGAATCCTATTGAGATGTTGTGGTATGACCTTAAAAAGGCCGTTCATGCTCGAAAACCCTCTAATGTAACTGAATTAGGACAATTCTGCAAAGATGAGTGGGCCAAAATTCCTCCAGGACGCTGTAAAAGCCTCATTGCACGTTATCGCAAATGCTTGGTTGCAGTTGTTGCTGCTAAGGGTGGCCCAACCAGTTATTAGGTTTAGGAGGCAATCACTTTTTCACACAGGGCCATGATGGTTTGGATTTTTTTTCACCTTTAATAATAAACACCTTCATTTACAAATTGCATTTTGTGTTTACTTGTGTTGTCCTTGACTATTGTTTAAATTGGTTTGATGTTCCGAAACACTTAAGTGTGACAAACATGCAAAGGAACAGGAAATGAGGAAGGGGGCAAACACTTTTTCACACCACTGTAGCTTCTGTGAATAGACAGTTGAAATACATACTGTATATTTTATCAGATGAAGCCAAACAAAGGTTTGTAATATGGTTCGGCCATTAATTCTACTTATTCCTGATTTGGTTTTACTACTTCCTGGTTTTAGATTGATTGTTTCTTAGTTAAAGCAGGAGTCCGCCATTTTATTTTTTTTTTTAAAAGCCAGCAGCTACAAATACTGCAGCTGCTGACATTTAAAATAATGATACTTACCCGGCCAGCGCGCCCGCAATATCGGCACCCGAAGCCGATCTCTCGATCGTCTCTCGGGTGCTGCCGCCGCCATCTTGGGTATGGGAATCAGGAAGTGGAGCCTTGCGGCTTCATTTCCCGGTTCCCTACTGTGCATGCGCGAGTCGCGCTGCGCAATAAGGATGGTCCCCGCTGTCTCTGGGATCCGTGTGTTTCCCAGCAGACAGCGGGGTACCTTCGGAAAGGGGCATACTGTACAGGTACCTGCACCCCCCTCCTCCCTGAAAGGTGCCAATTGTGGCGCCGGAGGGGGGGAGGGTCCCAATGAGCGGAAGCTCCACTTTAGGGTGGAGCTCCGCTTTAACCTCCTTGCTAATTTGACATGTGCAATCCCTGTGCACTGAGCAGTCTGAAGATGGAGAAGTGACATGGGAAGCTGCATTACTTATTCTTAAAGTATGCATGTTACCTGCCTGACTATGCAGAATGACAGAAATGTGTACATCACAAGACTGGCAGAACATAATTACAAATGCTTTGGAAGATAAAATAGTTAAAAGCACAATTTAAATACATACTGTACTGTATATGCAAACTATTTACCAAGAGTTTTGTTTTAGTTATCTTTATTTTTTTTTAAAAGTTACCCTAATGCCGCGTACACACGACCGGACTTTCTGGCAAACTAGGTCCGACGGTCTTCCCGACGGACTTTCGGCACAGTTCCCGATGGACTTTCTGAACGAACGAACTTGGCCACACATGAACAGACTTAGTCCATTCGAAAGTCCATTCATTTTGAACGTGATGACGTAAGACGTGACTAAAAAAGGAAGTTCAATAGCCAGTAGCTGTATTTGGTTTGTCGGACCAGCATACAGGCGAGCGGTTTTCCCAATAGGAATTGAGTCAGTTGGACAGATTTGAAACATGTTCTATTTCTGGGTCCGTCTGATTTTTTTAATGAAAAACTATCGGATTAGTCCACACATGATCAGATTGTCCAACAGACTGATTCCGTCAGACTTAGTCTGCCTGAAAGTCTGGTCGTGTGTACGCGGCATTAGTGTTTTCCATATTTTTTACACATGAATTGGAAAGCTCTTTATTCAGGCTGCATTAATGACCAGCTTCATTGGTACTGCTTACACTTCTATGGACCAACTGTTTGGACTGAGCAACCAAAGCTCTCTAAAGCCCCATACACACTATCAAAAATTCTGCTGATTTTTTTCCTTCAAAATTAGCAAAACCATATAATATGAGGTCAAACCTTAGGAGTTTCAATGTGTATGCAATCAGGCAGGCCCTTCTACTACATGGTTTTGGTAATTTTGAAGACAAAAATCAGCAGAAAATCTGAAAAAGTGTGTATGGGGCTTTAGACTACCACCAGTTGCCGCATTGTTTTAGAATGAGCTTTTGATTGTAGGCTTTGGAAATCCTAAAAAAATCTATGATGTCAAGTGGTGGTAGATATATAGGTGAAAAAAGGGGCTGTTTAAAAACTGATTAATAATTCATAACGGTGTAGGTTACATCTGCTGGTTTTGCTGGACAGACAATGATAGAGTTATGGTAGCCTTGGAACTGTTTAGGATTTATGTTTGTAGCAATGAAACTTTGGACAAGGTGTCTGTCATATATAAATTTTATTTTATTTTTTTTGCCTCTGAACAGTAATGGGATTCTGAGAGTTAATGTAGGTTAACTTTGTACACATGACCAGGCAGAACTCTAACACAACCCAGCCAAACTGATGTCAGTTAGGTGCACATGACAGGCTCAGAACCAGGCCTGGTTGGACGCTTTGGGTATCGGCATTCCCCAGAACCAATCAGTGGGTGGCTGGGCCCCCGCTGAGGAGTCTGGGGAAGGGTACTTAAGATGTTGAAGTCACGTGTTCAGGGTTCGTTCCTGAGGCCATAGCGGCCTGTTCCTGATACTGGAGCATATGTCGCTCCGCAACATGCTTTGGTTGGTTAGCCCCAATAGACCTGCCTGGTCTGGGGCGAGGATCCGTTCCCGAGTCTCGGAACTGGCTGGTCCGAGGCGCAGTAACTGAGGGAGGATTCAAGGCGTCCGGGTGTGCTCTCGGCTTGGAGGGGCACTGCAGCTCATGTAAGTGAACGGGGGAGGACTCTTCGGAGGAGAGCCAAAAAGCTGGCATCCTGAGAAGTGCCTGGTTGCTGAGTTGTGAACAACACTGACAAATTCACGCTTTTTCCAGTACTGCCAAGAAGACAGGGAACGTTCCAGGTACTGAGGAAAAAGGTTCCTGTTCACTTCTGTTACAAGTTACTCAAGGTCCAAGATTTCATAAGTTCTGCATCAAAGCGCTGACTGCCATAATCTCTGGCTAGAGATTTGTTGAGCTTTGAAGCGCCCAGCTGCGAGTGGCTACTCTCTGGGTGGTATTAGAGACTTTCTGATATTAGCAGTTCAAGATGCCTGAGTTCCTTCACCCCTACCCTCTGTTCCCATAGGAGACTGTGTTTATTGGATGTTACCCCTGCAAATAAAAAACCTTTTCTAAAGGACTTTTATGGTGTCAGTGTCCAAAGTTGTTGGGTACTAACCAGTGGCGGCTATTGAAGTTTTTGGATGGGGGGGTGCAAGACCCCGCCCATCATGACCCCGCCAATCATTTTGGCCCCTCCCACTTCTCATAAACCACGCCCCTTATGTAATCCACCTAATCCGTCCCCTGTATTCCACTTCCTTCCACCCATAGTGTCACGAGTATACAGCTCAGATCACAGGACAGAGTATACAGCCCCAGAATCACAGGACAGATTATATATCTGGATAAAATATTGAAAATGTCAATGTTTAAACCAACTGTTAAAGAATGCAATAAAAGTACCACGAATCAGTGATTTTTTTTTTACAACAGAAAACAAACTTTATTGTACAACAAACAACAAAAAGACTCAGAGTAAAGGTGACTGAATACAAATTCACGTTAGCAACAGCCCAACTATTTGAAAATAAATTTTGCTCTCCTTTCTTTCTGGCTTGCAAATTTCTCAATGACCTTCTGGTTGAAGTCAGTCATCTCTGTCACCACTCTCTTTTCCATTGACAGCATGGCTAATGCATTCAGCCTTTCCTGGGTCATGCTATTTCTCAGAAAAGTCTTTATTCTTTTTAAGGTTGAGAAGCACCTCTCAGCTTCTGCTGTGGTCATGGGTGTGGTGATGAGGATCTTTAGCAAAGTCACAGTCTCTCTAAAAACATGAGCAAGATTGTTGTCCACAAACAGCTGGAATAGGTCCAAAGCACCATTACACTTTTTGAACTCTTGTGTGCGGTAGATGAGACCAAGCTCTGTCTTTAACTTATTTTTATTTAGAACTGGATAGGCCTTCAAAGTCTCACTCAGTGCATCCTCGGGAAACTCCACTGCGTACTGTTCAAACCTGTCTGCTTGAAGCAAAGTGGCACTAACAAGGTGTTTTGTGAAGGAGAAACGTCGCATGGTGTGCAATAGTATGGTATCACAGACCTATAGAGTGAAGGATAAAAACAAAAATTAGGCAGTGATGTCAATTAGGGGTGTCAATGTCATCTCTGTTAGCTCCCTGACCATCATAAATGCATGCAACCTGACATATTTACTAAGAATTTCTTGTCCATGTGTATGGAGTCATAACTTAAAACTGGTCATTTTAAAATGTTCACTTTAAAGTTATAAAGGGAGATCAGTTTCAGTGGTTTGGAATCCATAATTTCTCAGCACTCCATACACATGGACATTGGACAACAAGACATTCTTAGTAAATATGTCAAGTTTCATGCATTTCTGATGTTCAGGCAGCTAACACAGATGAAGGTTGTAATACTAATGTTATCCACTAGAGGGAATAACAAATCCTTTTAGATCACATCATTTTTATATGACTATTGTAAGAAAAATATTTTTCTTTCCAATCTTCATATCTATAAGGGAGCTATCAAAAAGACAAATATTGCAACAAATAAACACTCACCTCAGATGCAATGCGTTTATGGTCTCCTGGATTCAGTGAGCCCCGCCTCTTCGGTTGAGAACCACCTTGACTGCTTTCGTCAACCAGGGATGGGATAGAATCTCTGCAAAATGTATGAGCAATAATAATAAAAAAAATAATAATAATAACAACAACAACACATGGAAAAGGAGGATTACGGCTGCTACCTGATCATCTGTATGTCCCGCTGGAACTGCTGGATGCTCCCCTTAATGTGGACTGAATCTACCGTATATACTCAAGTATAAGCCGAGATTTTCAGCCTCTTTTTTGAGGCTGAAAGTGCCCCCTCGGCTTATACTCGAGTCACCGCTGTCTGACTGCTTGATCAGCGTATCGAGCAGACAGACGGCGGACATTAAAATTCAAAAGCCGCGCCTCCTTCTCCGCCTCCGCCTGTGATAGGCGGAACACTGAATTTCCCAGCAGTCAGTGTTCCGCCTATCACGGACATCCGTTCATTCTCATACTACGGACGAGTATGAGAGGATGTCCGTGATAGGCGGAACACAGGCTGCTGGGAAATTGAGTGTTCCGCCTATCACAGGCGGAGGACGGAGGCGCGGCTTTTGAATTGTAGAATGGCCGCCGAGAAGAGCGGCGATCCATCGGCACGACACGGGACGGAGGAGGCACGGAACGGAGGAGGCACGGGACAGAGGAGGCACGGGACAGAGGAGGCACGGGACAGAGGAGGCACGGGACAGAGGAGGCTCGGGACGACGGCGGCTCGGGACGGAGGCTTGGGACACAGGTAGGCTGGACACACACACAAGGCTGCACGGACACACACACACACACACACACACACACACACACACACACACACACACACACAGGGATGGATGGATGGATGGATGGATACACACACACACACACACACACACACACACAGGGATGGATGGATGGATGGATGGATACACACACACACACACACACACAGGGATGGATGGATGGATGAATACACACACACACACACACACACACACACACACACACACAGGGATGGATGGATGGATGGATACACACACAGGGATGGATGGACGGACACACACACAGGGATGGATGGATGGATGGATGGATGGACACACACACAGGGATGGATGGACGGACACACACACAGGGATGGACGGACACACAGGGATGGACAGCCATGTCTCACCCTCGGCTTATACACGAGTCAATACGTTTTCCAGTTTTTTGGGGGTAAATTGGGGGCCTCGGCTTATATTCGGGTCGGCCTATACTCGAGTATATACGGTATGTCCTTCTTCTGGAGTTTGGCATAAAGGAGGTCAACATGCGGCATAATGTTGTGGAAAAGCGCAAGAAAATATTTAAAATCCTGATCCTCCAGCAGCACGGCAAAGCCTGCTGCTTCTCTCATGGTAACAGAGTCAAAATCACCTGAGTCTCTCATGGTTTCAAAACAGCGGATGAGGTCCTCTCTGTGCTCAAACACTGTATTGACGGCACGGCTGTGGAAGTTCCATCTAACACTGCTTGATGTTGGTAGTCTATGGGCAACTACTTTATCAAGTACATCTGTGCGCTTGGGTGATCTGGCAAAAAAGCTGGCAAATCCTCCAAGGTTTGCAAAAAAAAGTCTCACTTTGGGCATTTGAGAAGTGGCCTGTTGCATTATCAGATTGAGCTGATGTGCATAGCAGTGGATGTAATGGGCATTTGGGTAAATATCCTGAATCTTCTTTTGAACCCCTGAAGTGGCACCCCTCATCACGCTGGCTCCATCATATGCTTGGGAGATGAGCTTATGTTTCTGATCCCCTGGAAGGATGACAGCAAGGCGCTCTTGTAGTGCTGTAGCAATGGAATCTGCATTAGCGGAATGTAGAGGAATAAACTCAAAAAACCTTTCTTGTACATTGTTTTTGTCATCTATGTAGCGCAGTACAAGCACAAGTTGGCAATGGGTGGCAATATCAGTGGTCTCATCGGCCTGGATTGAGATGAAATTGCTGCTCTGTGCTTCTTGGATAATGTGCTCCTTCACTACAGACAGCATACAGTCCAACAGCTCGTTCTGCACAGTTTTTGAAGTGCCCTTAAAAACAGTGGCATTCTCAAGGTGCTCTTTCAAAACTCCATCAAGAGAAGCAACAAAATCAACCAAGCCACGGAATATCCCACGATTTTCGGAGCTCTCACTCTCATCATGACCACGCAAAGCCAGCTCAAATGCACCACAAAATTTCACACAGTCTATTATCCTAGACAGGATGTGTCGATTTTTTGTGACCTCTTCATTGTGTCTTCTAATGGAAATTCTGTAGCCTGCATCTAGCTGTTCACCAATGCTACGCTTTCCAAAAAACTCGAGCCTCATAACATTGTCAAGATGGCTTTGGGTAGTTTCATGCCGCTTGCATTTTTCAGTGAGATGCTTTAGGTCGTTAACCCCTGTTGATATCCACAGCGTGTCGGTGCCATGACTTTGGAATAGCAAACATGGAAAACAATAATATGCATGAGTCACATCACATCCAGCTAGCCAACTCCATTTATTATAAGAAGTGGTGGAAAAGCTTTGCATGTAAACTCGACCACGATCACTTGACCTCTGCTGAATTTGCAGTTTGGGTTGATATGGTCCAAGCTCCTTTAACCTCATTTTTTCCTCATCTGTACGCCTTGTGAAGGGAAATAGTTTCAAAGATGGAACCGAATTTTCAGTCATTTTGAAAATAAATTGCACAATGTTCAATACCTATGAGTCAAATGAAAGTATGGGTAAGTTTAAAAGAGAGATTATGGCGCTGCCAAATGCAAGTGTCTATTTCATCAAATGCAGCCTTACCTTGCCCATCAATTGCAGCCTCACTGTGCCCATAATGAGGGGTTCCCACCATGACTGTGCTGAGTTCCCGGGCCTGTACAACTGCTGGCTGCTGTGCCCATTATAAGTGGTTCCCCCCATCCCTGTGCTGAGTTCCCGGGCCTGTACAGCTGCTGGCTGCTGTGCCCATTATAAGGGGTTCCCCCCATCCCTGTGCTAAGTTCCTGGCTGGCTTTTATACAGTGGCAATAGACTTCAGAGGACAAGTGTACAGGGTACATAATGTAGGTTCAATCTGATCACAACATTTTTCCTGCTGTTCTGGATGCATGTTTATTCAATATTGCCATGTGAAAAACACAGCCAGAAATTTGAAGTTTATCTTGGAAAAACAATAGCTATCAGTTATTATTATACACCATACCAGGCTCTACATTATACACAGGACCCTGCACATCATATATAGATTTGTGGGTCCAGCCTTTTGCATCGGAAGTTCATCCTTTTACATAAAAATAAATAAATACATAAATAAATAAAAAAGCTTTAATATTGATTGGACCCTGGGCAAAAATTTGTATTTGGTATGATATACATATGAATGGCCACTCTATTATTTACATATCAATGCCACCAGTCCGCCGCTATTTACATATGAATGCCTGTATTTACATGTAAACACAGGGTCTGCACTCTGCAGGTGAGTTATCTGTACACAACAATAGGGCTGGGCAGCTTTAGTAACAGAACTTCACACTGAGATATTGGGACATAGCACAGGACTAAAACCTCAAGGGACAAGGGAATTTAAACTGGGATAGTTTGCAAGTATGAGTCAGCTGCTTGGGGACATACAACAATGCCAGGGCCCAGGGCAGCTGCCCCTTTTTCCCGGCCTTAAATATGTCCCTGCCCTGGGTTTATGCATCTGACTGAGCAGTGATCTGATTCTTAAACGTTATATACAGCAAATGCCTTCTGAACAACGTAAGGACCAGCCTCGTTTTATAATTTAGGTGTTTACATCTTTAAAACAGTTTTTTTTGCTATAAAATTACTTAGAAACCCCCAAACATTATATATTGGTTTTTTTTTCTAACACCCTAGAGAATAAAATTGCGGTCATTGCAATACTTACTGTCATACTGTATTTGCACAACGGTCTTACAAGCGCACTTTATTATGAAAAAAAATAATTTTTTAAAATAAAAAATAAGATAACAGTAAAGTTACCCCAATTTTTAGATATATTCCGAAAGATAATGTTACGCCGAGTAAATTGATACCCAACATGTCACGCTTCTAAATTGCGCCCGCTCATGGAATGGCGTCAAACTTTTACCCTCAAAAATCTCCATAGGCAACGTTTAAAAAATTCTACAGGTTGCATCTTTTAAGTTATAGAGGAGGTCTAGGCCTAGAATTATTGAGCTCAGTCTAACGATCGCGGCGATACCTCACATGTGTGGTTTGACCGCCGTTTTCATATGCGGGCGGCCGGGCGCAGTACTCACGTATGCGTTCGTTTATGCACGCGAGATCGTCGGGACTAGGTGCTTTAAAAAACATTTTTTTCACAGTTTAAAAAAATAAATGGTGTCACTTTTATTCCTGTTACAAGGAATGTAAACATTCCTTGTAATAGAAAAAAGCATGACAGGTCCCCTCAAATATGAGATCTGGGTCAAAAAGTCCCCAGATCTCACATTTACACTAAAATGCAAAAAAGGTTTTTAAAATGTCTTTGCCAGCAAATTAACTGTGAGTAACAACAAGCAACAGAGCATCAGCAGACCATTACTTTTTGCACTTTGCTGAATAAGAATACCGCATTGAGGCTGGGTTCACACTGGAGCAATGCGGGAACGCCGCGAATCCGCAGCGTTTTCCCGCATCGCATGCCTCCCACCGGCAGTTCACACTGCCCTATGCGGACTGCTGGGAGTGTCAGTGAAATGTTAATGACACCCCCAGATCAGTTCGCATATCGCAGTACGATCTGCAAACTCGGACAGGAATCGGATCGCATGGTCTGAACACCCATGCGATCCGATTCTGCTGCGGAGCAAAAAAAGGGTCTCGTGCGAGTTTGCGGCGGGTGCGATGCAAATTCAGCCATACTATCTGTATGGCTGAACTCGCATCGCACAGAGATCGGATGTGATTTGCACTGCAGTGCGGTGCGAATCACATCCGGTTCTCGCTGCCGCAGCGGTGACAACCCAGCCTCAGAGGGAACTATTAGGGGATTTAGAGCTGGAGGGACCCAATACAGCTAGACTGCTCCCCCTGTGTATGGGATTTCCCATGTCATGCTGCAAAGCAGGAACAGCACTCAGGTCAGGAGAATATAAGGCAAGTTCTTGAGTACTCCTAAATGGGATGCATGTAGCAGGAGAGCTTTAGGTGACATGGGTGACTAGGCCACTAGCAGTATTAGTAAGGACTAGCAAAGGTTAAAATGTATATTTCATGTGATTAGGAGCAGTGGCAAGAAGGGAGGCCAGGAGTCCTGACTGAAGACATTTTTTTTAAAACAGTAAAAACTTTCTTCAGTGGAAAAAAGGTGTCTATAGTATTTTATTATCTTAAATTTCAATGTGGTATACAAAAGATTCTTCAACCTCTGTGCAAAAAATGTTCTAGAAAAGCAGATCATGAGATACCAGTTTTCTAAAGCGATTAATTTCCACCCATGACCTTGGACACACACCATAAGTCTCGATTCTCACAGGGGCGACTGCGATCCGACTTCAGGTCACCCCTAAAAGGGGAACTCCACGCCAAATTTCTGAAAAAAAATGGTGTGGGTTCCCCCTCCGAGAGCATACCAGGCCCTTAGGTCTGGTATGGATTCCAAGGGGAACCCCCTACGCCGAAAAAACGGCGTGGGGGTCCCCCCCAGATCCACACCAGACCCTTATCCGAGCACGCTACCCGGCCGGCCAGGAAAGGGGGTGGGGACGAGCGGGCAGCCCCCCCCCCTCCTGAGCCGTACCAGGCCGCGTGCCCTCAACATGGGGGGGTGCCTTGGGGGAGGGGGGCGTGCGCCCCCCCACCCCAAAGCACCTTGTCCCCATGTCGATGAGGACAAGGGCCTCTTCCCGACAACCCTGGCCGTTGGTTGTCGGGGTCTGCGGGCGGGGGGCTTATCGGAATCCGGGAGCCCCCTTTAATAAGGGGGCCCCCGGATACCGGCCCCCCACCCTATGTGAATGAGTATGGGGTACAATGTACCCCTACCCATTCACCTGTGAAAAAAAGTACAAAAAAAAAACACAACACAGGGTTAAAATATTTTATTGCACAGCTCCGGGGGTCTTCCGTCTTCGGGGGTCTTCTCGCCGGACTCCTCCGCTATCTTCTTGTAGCTCTTTTGCTAGCGGAGGAGTCCGGCTTTCTTCCTCCCCGCCGGCCTCTTCTTCCGACTTCGGGGGTCTTGTCCCCCTCTTCGGTTCTTCTGCCGGGCCACCGCGTCTTCTTATAGCTCTTTTACAGGCGGTGGCCCGGTCTTCTGTCGCCGCCGCCGCCTTCCGTTCTTCTTCTTCTTCTTCTCCTCCAGGAGATGTTGACTCGACGAGCTCTCCGGCCGCAATGCCAGAGCCGCGCTGCGCTGCCACTTATATAGGGACAATGGGGCGGTGTCACATGGGTTGATGTCACATGGGTTGATGTCACATGGACTGTCGCCATGTGACATCAACCCATGTGACCAACCCATGTGACACCGCCCCATTGTCCCTATATAAGTGGCAGCGCAGCACGGCTCTGGCATTGCGGCTGGAGAGCTCGTCGAGTCAACATCTCCTGGAGGAGAAGAAGAAGAAGAAGAAGAAGAAGAAGAAGAAGAAGAAGAAGAAGAAGAACGGAAGGCGGCGGCGGCGGCGACAGAAGACCGGGCCACCGCCTGTAAAAGAGCTATAAGAAGGCGCGGTGGCCCGGCAGAAGAACCTGAAGAGGGGGACAAGACCCCCGAAGTCGGAAGAAGAGGCCGGCGGGGAGGAAGAAAGCCGGACTCCTCTGCTAGCAAAAGAGCTACAAGAAGATAGCGGAGGAGTCCGGCGAGAAGACCCCCGAAGACGGAAGACCCCCGGAGCTGTGCAATAAAATATTTTAACCCTGTGTTGTGTTTTTTTTTTGTACTTTTTTTCACAGGTGAATGGGTAGGGGTACATTATACCCCATACTCATTCACATAGGGTGGGGGGCCGGTATCCGGGGGCCCCCTTATTAAAGGGGGCTCCCGGATTCCGATAAGCCCCCCGCCCGCAGACCCCGACAACCAACGGCCAGGGTTGTCGGGAAGAGGCCCTTGTCCTCATCGACATGGGGACAAGGTGCTTTGGGGTGGGGGGGCCGCACGCCCCCCCTCCCCCAAGGCACCCCCCCATGTTGAGGGCACGCAGCCTGGTACGGCTCAGGAGGGGGGGCCGCCCGCTCGTCCCCACCCCCTTTCCTGGCCGGCCGGGTAGCGTGCTCGGATAAGGGTCTGGTGTGGATCTGGGGGGGACCCCCACGCCGTTTTTTCAGCGTAGGGGGTTCCCCTTGGAATCCATACCAGACCTAAGGGCCTGGTATGCTCTCGGAGGGGGAGCCCACGCCAATTTTTTTTCAGAAATTTGGCGAGGAGTTTCCCCTTCAGAGCTCATTCTCTGATTGGCCACGGCAAAAGTCGCCTGGCCTGGGGAAACCTTTCTGGCTGTGAAGTGTGAAAGCTTTTTTTCCATTCATTCAGCTAAATGCATGAACATTTAACAAAGTAGAAACTATAAGGTCTTTATGCGGTGACTTGACTCACCTCCTGCCTGTCTTGCAGCTCCGCTCGGGCTGAGGAACAGAGCTGCCGACGTCACTTCCGGGTTTCGTAAAGCAGCCGAAAGCCGGAAGTGACGTGCCTGTCTAAGAATGACAATTCTACCGCCCGTAGAATCACAGTGATTTTACGGGCGGAAGCCAGTCGGCGTTTTGCAGTGCGCCACAAGGCGGGTTTTTAACCCGCAAATGAAGCGCCATGGATGCAATCTTGTGATTGCATCGACGTGGCGCTTCTCATAGTGCACCGTGACCGGCGCCACAGTACACTATGTCAAATTGTTAAATGACATTTTTTTTTTTTAAATGTCTTAAAGGGCCCGTTTTTTTTTTTTTTTTTAAACTCTTTTTTTTTACACCTGGGGGAGGGGGGGTGGCGCCCGGGCGCCCCCTATGGGCGGGCCGCCACTGGTACTAACCCTGGGAACCCCTAGACGTGGAAGAACAAGCCGTCAAGGCCACCCTGCCAAGGGTTATGGCCGCTACGTTTAAACATCTAATAAGTGACTGTTGCCCCTAAAAGAAAACAACATGTTACAGTGAATACTTTTCAGCCTAATAGAAGAAATTGAAGAAATGTGGTCTGTACATATGCTGCTTTTCATCCTCACAATAATACTAAAATGGCAGGCCAATTTTCAGCTTTCAGCACAGTCACAGTTTGAATGGCAATTGCGCAGTCATGCTGCACTATGCCCATATACAGTTTTTCTCATTTCACACAAATAGAGCTTTCTTTTGGTGGCATTTAATCACCACTGATAAATAAATGAAAAGAAGTTTCAAAATTTTGAAAAAAAAAAAAGTTTTTATAGTTATAACATTTTGCAAACAGCTTATTTTTTTTTCTTCGCTTATGTGCACTGATAAGGCTGCACTGATGAGGCAGTACTGATGAGGTGGCACTGATGGGCACTAATGGGCTGCACCAATGGGCACTGATGAGGAAGTACTGGTGTTCACTGGTGAGAAGGCACTGATGAGGAGGCACAGATAGGCAGCACTGATATGTGGCACTGATATGTGGCACTGATAGGTGACACTGATGATTAAGCATTGATGGGCACTGATTGGCAGCACTGCTGGGCACTGATAGGCCGCACTGATGGACACTGATAAGCACTGGTGAGGCAGCACTGATGAGGTGGCACTGATGGGGGGCATGGATGGGCACTGGTGAGGCAGCACTGTTGTTCACTAGTGAAGGGGCACTGATGAGGAGGCACTGATAGGTGGCACTGATAAAGAGGCATTGATGGGCACTGATTGGCAACACTGATGGGCACTGAAAGGCAGTACTGGTGGGCACTGTTGGGATTGCACTGATAATCAGGACACTGATAATTAGTGCCTGATTATCAGTGTAGACGTCCCTTTCACAAGAGCCGGTTATTGTCTCTCCTCATGCTGTTAGTGTGAGGAAAGAAACGCTGATAACCGGCTTGTGTTTACATCATGATCAGCTATGATTGGACACAGCTGATCATGTGGTAAAGGACTTTTGTGATTGGCCCTTTATTCTTATCTGTGATCAGCTGTGTCCTAAGAACACATCGTTCACAGAGGGCGCCACCCACGCACTGCAGTGGGCGCTATCACGGGAGGAAATCATATGACGCCCTCCCAAAACTGGAAAGCCATCATTTGGCTATAGCATGGTCGGGAACTGGTTAAGCATTGGGTTTTATTTACAAATGTAAAAGAGGCTGTTCACCTAGCAAAATGAATGTTTGTTTATATGTTCATTTTGAAAAGTTAATTTTTGCAAATAAAGAAAAGCTGGGTTTATTCTCAATACTAATCATGTGTGAGAGAAATAAAAAAAACAAAAAAACAAAAAAAAAACAAATAAAAAAAAAGCAGAAAAAGAACACCTCTATTTCATTTAGTAAATCAACCCCAATGTGTTCCACCCAGTCTTATCTTGCTTTTTACGCCAGGTTGTTTTTACTGTAGCTCCAGTCTATCCATATCTATGGCCTTTGTACCAAAAACAGTCCTGCCCTAAAAAGGACCTACAATTTACTTAAAGTAGAAATATACTAAACAAATGTTAATACCTGAACACAATTTTGCAACTTTGAAACGTATTTCCTGTACATATCATCACAATGACTTGTATCTTTGTGGATTGTAATTGTTTTTTGGGACAAATTGGGCTTCCCTACCCAAAATATACCAATCCTGACCTTTTGAACCAAACTTTTGACCCTGACCTTTGGTCTTTACTAGTGATGGATGAACTTCCGACGGGACGTTTCGCGAACGCGGACCGCAAACGGGGCCGATAGTTCGCGAACCGGAATGTTTGCGGCGGGCCCAATTGACTTCAATGAGAGGCGAACTTCGCAAACCTACAGGTCAAATTTGCAGCCACAAAATAATTAATAGCTCTGCAAACATAGTCCCACCACATGGCCAATGACATAACACATGTATGAGGTGAATCTGGGATCGACAACTACAAGCATTCTTTTTTTATATGGGAAATTGTTGTGACAATTCAGGACTGTGGAGCGCATGAAGGCAATGGAGGAGAGGGAAGGTCAGGGACCAGGGTAGGCAAAGAAGAGGGTGCAGGAGATGATCACCAGCAGCGTGACATACAGCAATGACACCTGCACCGTGATAGAGTCATCTGACAGCAGCACCGTGATAGAGAGCACTGACATCAGCAGCGTGACATAAAGCACTCACACCAGCACCGTAAAATACAGCACTGACAGCAGCACCGTGATAGAGAGCACTGACATCAGCAGCGTGACATACAGCAATGACACCTGCACCGTGATTGAGTGATATGACAACAGCACCGTGATAGAGAGCACTGACATCAGCAGCGTGACATAAAGCACTAACACCGGCACCGTGATATACAGCATTGGCAGCAGCACTGTGATAGAGAGCACTGATATCAGCAGCATGACATAAAGCACTCACACCAGCACCGTGATATACAGCACTGACAGCAGCACCGTGATAGAGAGAACTGACATCAGCAGTGTGACATAAAGCACTAACACCAGCACTGTGATATACAGCACTGACAGCAGCACCGTGATAGAGAGCACTTACATCAGCAGCGTGACATACAGCAATGACACCTGCACCGTGATAGAGGGATCGTACAGCAGCACCTTGATAGAGAGCACTGACATCAGCAGCGTGACATAAAGCACTCACACCAGCACCGTGATATACAGCACTGACAGCAGCACCGTGACAGAGAGCACTGACATCAGCACTGTGATATACAGCACTGACACCTGCACCGTAAGCAGCCCCATGAGGAAGTCAGCATAGCACAGGGATGGTGGGAGCCCCTCATAATGAGCATAGCACAGGGATGGTGGGAGCCCCTCATAATAAGCAACCCCAGGAGTAAGTCAGCACAGCACAGGGATGGTGGGAGCCCCTCATAATGAGCATAGCACAGGGATGGTGGGAGCACCTCATAATATGCACAGCAGAGGTACAGCCCCAGGAGGATGTCAGCACAGCACAGGGATGGTGGGAGCCCCTCATAATATGCACAGCAGAGGTACAGCCCCAGGAGGAAGTCAGCACAGCACAGGGATGGTGGGAGCCCCTCATAATATGCACAGCAGAGGTACAGCCCCAGGAGGAAGTCAGCACAGCACAGGGATGGTGAAAGCCCCTCATAATATGCACAGCAGAGGTACAGCCCCAGGAGGATGTCAGCACAGCACAGGGATGGTGGGAGCCCCTCATAATAAGCAGCCCCAGTAGAAATATGACACAGCTCAACCTCTTCAAAGAGGAGGGTAAGGGCATATAGTACGGTGTGCTTTTTTTGGACAAGGAAGTGAGCCAAATGAAGAAAGAAGGTCTCTGTGCTCGATTAAAAAAATTGTTTATAGACATATACATGGTCTACTGGTCACATGTTTTGAATTCCTCCGAGATCCCTATCTCATTCATTTTTAGAAATGTGAGGTAGTTAGCACTGTCGTTAGCTAGGCGAGTACGCTTATCGGTCACGATCCCCCCTGCTGCGCTGAACGTCCTTTCGGACAGGACACTGGATGAGGGGCAAGCCAACAGTTCGATTGCAAATTGGGCAACCTCTGGGCAGAGGTCAAGCCTGCCCACCCAGTAGTCCAGGGGTTCATCACTCCTCAGAGCGTCCATATCGGCCGTTAACCTGATGTAGTCGGACACCTGATGGTCTAGGCGTTCCCTGATGCTGGATCCGGATGACACCTGTCGATGGGTCGGCTGAAAGAATGACCTCATATGCGAAGTCACCAACACATCTTCAAACCGACCTCTTCTTGCAGGCGCTGTTGGATTGGTACCCGCAACTCCTTCTCTGGGAGTGGGAATTGCTCCTCTGCCAGCGCACGCAAAAGCAGAATGCAGCATTTCTCGAAGCAAGGCCTGGAAGTGCTGCATTCTGACAGCCCTCTGTGACGGCGGCAACATTTCCGCCATTTTGTGTTTGTACCGGGGGTCTAAGTACGTTGCCACCCAGTACTGGTCCTTGACCCTTATGCTTTTTATACGGGGTCCCTATTAAAACACTGGAGCATGAAGGCCCCCATTTGCACTAAACTGGAAGTGGTGTGGTGGCCTGGCTCCTGCTCATCATCCAGGATAATGTCGTCCTCTTCATTCTCCTCTCCCCATCCACGCACAACAGGGATCCCAGAAAGGTTTAAAGCATGCTCTTCTTGCTCCCCCTCATCCGCCCCGGCACCATCCTCCTCTGACTCCTCTTCAGACTCCTGTTGTTCATTTGTCTCAGATAGAGTAGCCCCCCCGGGAATTCATCCAGCATTGCGACTTCCTCATCATCCCGCTCCTGCTCCTTCACAGCTTGATCAATGACACGACGCAATGCACGCTCCATAAAGAAGGCATAAGGTACCATGTCACTGATGGCGCCATGGCTGCGACTGACCAGTTTGGTGATCTCCTCAAATGGGCGCAGAAGTCTGCATGCATCGAGCATGAGCAGCCACTGGCGCGGTGAAAAAAACCCAGCTCCCCAGAATCGGTTCTGCCGCAGAGTTCATACAGGTAGACGTTAACTGCACGTTTCTGCTGGAGCAGCCTATCAAACATATAGAAGGTTGAGTTCCATTGCGTCGGGCAATCGCAAATAAGACGTCTGACCGGCAGATTGTGTTGCCGCTGAATGTCAGCAAGGCGAGCCATGGCCGTGTAAGATCTTCTGAAATGGGCCGAGATTTTCCTTGCCTGCCGCAAGATGTCCTGGACCCCAGGGTATTTGACAAGGAATCGCTGCACGACCAAGTTTAAGACGTGTGCCATGCATGGCACGTGCATGATTTTGCCCTGTTTCAATGCGCTAAGCAGATTGGCACCGTTGTGACACACCACTTTACCAACTGTCAAATTGAGCAGTGTTAGCCACTGATCTGCCTGTGAACGCAAAGCTGAAAGGAGTGCCGGGCCAGTGTGGCTCTTGGCTTCCAGGCACAACAGACGCAGCATGGCAACGTCTCACCTGGCATGTCGAATAGGTTCTGGGGAGCTTGGGCGGCGCAGCGGAAGAGACGCTAGCAGTGGAAAAGCAGGAGTCAGCTGAGGAGGAGAGGGAGGAGGATGGAGTAGGAGGAGGTGGAGAAGAAGAGTCAGGCCTGCATGTAATCCGTGGCGGTAAAACCAAATCTACACGGGTGCCACGGGTTACATGCTTGACGGCCGTCAGAAGGTTCACCCAGGTGGCAGTAAAAGTGATATACCTTCCCTGCCCGTGTTTGCTAGACCACGTGTCTGTGGTCAGATGTATCTTGGCACCGACACTGTGTGCCAGAGATACATTCACTTGCCGCTGAACATGGCCATATAGCTCTGGGATGCCCTTCTCTGAGAAATACTATCTTCATGGGACCTTCCATTGTGGTGTTTCAATGGCCACAAATTTGCGAAGGCCTCTGAGTCCACCAGTTTATATGGCAGTAGTTGGCGGGCTATGAGTTCTGACAAGCCAGCCGTCAACCGTTGGGAAAGAGGGTTATCCGGCGTCATCATTTTTTTACGCTCCAACATTAGGCCCACGGAAGCCTGCCTTTTTGCAGAAAAACGTGAGCTTGGCGTGATGGAAGGTGGAGTGGAGGACAATTGTGAGGAGAGAGGAGAAGGAGAAGTAGAAGACGAGTCTGGACGGTGAGAGCCTGCAGTGTGGCTTTGTGTGTTCCGTTGCTCCCACTCGGCTCGGTGATGGCTGCTCATGTGCCTTCTTAAGGCGGTTGTCCCTAGGTGAGTGTTGGGCTTACCACGACTAATGCGTTGACTGCAAAGATTGCAGATGGCAACGCTATTGTCAGCAGCGGACACGTTAAAAAAAGCCCACACTGCGGAGCCATGTGTCGGTGTCCTGGGAGCGCCAGATGTGACCGTACATGGTCGATGACTCGCTCCTGATACATTTGCAGTCTGATTTGTCCCTCCTGTGCAATGTAAGTTATTCCTGCTTCTCCTCCCTATCTGCTGGTCCATATCTCCCTCTGAGCTCCCCTCCTCTTCCTCTCTTGTGGGCACCCATGTGACATCACTAGACATGTCATCATCAACGTCACCTTCCCCACCGCTATAAGTAGAGATCTCGGAGTAGGCAGCAACACCGGGGACCAACCTCTTCCTTGGGCTGATCTGGGTACTGTCGTCAGACTGCTGAATAGCGGTTGTTGCTGCCTCCTCTTCCTGATCCAATACCAAGAGTGGCTGCGCATCAGAAATGTCTTGATATGGATCGGAAAATAATTCCTGTGACTCAAGCGGAAGGTATGTGGTGGTGGTGGTGGTGGTGGTGTTGTTGGTGGTAGTGTTTTTGAGGGTGCACATAGCAGAGAGTGAAGAAGAGGGTGCGGATCGAGAGGATGAGAAGGGTGCAGAAGAGTAAGGCTGAGCGAGCCACTCAACCAAGTCTGCCAAAAGTAATTGAACGCACCTTCTGCAACTTCCCACTTTGGCTCAAGCCTGTTGCTCCTGCCCTACCCCTACCACCCCTGCGGAAGGGCCTGCCTCTTCCTCTGCCTGTCATTTTTTAAACGACCCTGTGACAAAACGCTCAGTCCCTATACTGATGAAGGACTGCTGCAGTATAGGGCAGCGGTCAGCAGTAGTGCACCTCAACTCTATGTATTGTGGACCGATACCAGTCCTTATAGAGTAGCAGACTGTACCTCACTCAACCCTATGTACTGTAGCACCCTAGACAGACCAAGTTACCAGTCCTTATGAGGAGCTTTGTGGAACAAGTGGGTTGTGAATGATTAGCAGACTGCAGCAGAAGGGCAGCAGTCAAGTAAAATATTCTTTCTATATTTGGAAGAAAGAATATTATACGTGTACAAGCCTATTACCATACCACTGATACCAGTCCTGAAAAGAACCTTTGTGGAACTAATAGTAACAGCTATTGATTAAACTGACCCTCACTGCCTCAACTGACAAAACAGAGGCTACTGGAACAATAATTGAAATAGCACTTTTGTGGACCTGATAGTAACAGCTAATGACTAAACTGGCTGTCCCTGCAGCACACATCGTCCTGTCCCTTTCTCTAAACTGACAAAAGACACTCAGGCTGCTGCAACAATCACTAGCACAGCACTGCCTATCCTGAACTACACCTAACACCTATACCAGTCCTGAAAAGAACTTTTGTGTAACAAATAGCTAGCGATTTGGGTCACTGTAATCTCTCCCTGCACCACACAGCAACCTCTCCCTATAGTGACAGAAGAAAGAATGTAAAATGGCCGCCGGATCGGGTGTATTTATAAGTTAGGGGGAATGTCCAAGTGTCCATGTGCTGTAATGTCTCAATTGGCTGTCCTGTACCCCATGATGGATGTGTCATCATAGGTCAAAGTTGTTTTACACAGTAAACATGGAAGTCCGCCGGGCGAACGGCACTAATAGTCTGCCGAACGGGCGGACCGCGAACAGCTGAAATTCACTGCGAAACGACCGCCGGGCGAACCGTTCGGCCATCACTAGTCTTTACCTTGATCATAACACTAACCCTGACACTGACCTAGATCAAACCGTGATCTAGACTTTTTTTTTTGTTTATTTTTTTTTAAACACTTTTTTTGTTTACACATTTCCCCCTGCAAAGAGAGAAAGATAAAATGTATTTTTCTCTCCATTTGAAGAGAAAGAAAACCCTGGAGAAGACTTTACAGTGACTGATAGGGATGGCCGAACGGTTCGCCCGGCGGTCGGTTCGCGGCGAATATCTGCTGTTCGCGGTTCGCCCGGCGGACTTCCGTGTTTACTGTGTAAAAGAACTTTGACCTATGATGACACATCCATCATATGGTACAGGACAGCCAATTGAGACATTACAGCACATGGACACTTGGACATTCCCCCTAACCTATAAATAGACCCGATCCGGCGGCCATTTTACATTCTTTCGTATGTCACTATAGGGAGAGGTTGCTGTGTGGAGCAGGGAGAGACTGGAGTGACCCAAATCGCTAGCTATTAGGTCCACAAAACTTATTTTAAGGACTGGTATGGTATAGGTGTTAGGTGTAGTTCAGGATATAGGTTTGAGGCACTGCTATTCAATCATTGTTGCAGCAGCCTGTCTTTTGTCAGTGTAGAAAGAGGGACAGGACGTTGTGTGCAGCAGGGACAGTCAGTTCAATCATTAGCTGTTACTATTAGGTCCACAAAAGTCCTTTTCAGGACTGGTATGGTAAAGTAGTACAGGATATAGTTTTGAGTGCTATTCAAGTTATTGTTGCAGCAGCCTGTGTTTTGTCAGTTTAAAGAGGGACAGACAGGAAGCTGTGTGTGGCAGTGAGGGACAGTCAGTTTAATCAGTAGCTGTTACTATTATGTCCACAGAGGTTCTTTTCAGGACTGGTATGGTAATAGGCTTGTACACGTATAATATTCTTTCTTCCAAATATAGAAAGAATATTATACTTGACTGCTGCCCTTCTGCTGCAGTAGTCCTTGAGTATAGGGTACAGTCTGCTAATCACAACCTACTATTTGCACAAAGGTCCTTCTAAGGACTGGTAAGGTATAGCGTACTACAGTATATAGGGTTGAGTGAGGTACAGTCTGCTAATCCTTAAGGACTGGTATAGGTCCACAATATATAGGGTTGAGATGCACTACTGCTGACTGCTGACTGCTGCCCAATTCTGCAGCAGTCCTTTATCAGTATAGGGACTGAGGTACAGTCTGCTAATCACAACCTACTAGTTGCACAAAGGTCCTTATAAGGACTGGTAAGGTATAGCATACTACAGTACATAGGGTTGAGTGAGGTACAGTCTGCTAATCCTTAAGGACTGGTATAGGTCCACAGTATATAGGGTTGAGGTGCACTACTGCTGACTGCTGCCCTATTCTGCAGCAGTCCTTCATCGGTATAGGGACTGACGTACAGTCTGCTAATAACTCACACACAACCTACTTGGTCCACAAAAGTCCTTATAAGGACTGGTAAGGTATAGGATGCTACAGTACATAGGATTGAGTGAGGTACAGTCTGCTACTCTTTAAGGACTGGTATAGGTCCACAATACATAGGGTTGAGGTGCACTACTGCTGACCGCTGCCCTATACTCCAGCAGTCCTTCATCGGTATAGGGACTGACGTACAGTCTGCTAATCACTCACACACAACCTACTTGGTCCACAAAAGTCCTTATAAGGACTGGTAAGGTATAGGGTGCTACAATACATAGAGTTGAGTGAGGTACAGTCTGCTACTCTATAAGGACTGGTATCGGTCCACAATACATAGGGTTGAGGTGCACTACTGCTGACCGCTGCCCTATACTGCAGAAGTCCTTCATCGGTATAGGGACTGAGAGTTTTGTCACAGGGTCATTTAAAAAATGACAGGCAGAGGAAGAGGCAGGCCCTTCCGCAGGGGTGGTAGGGGTAGGGCAGGAGCAACAGGCTTGAACCAAAGTGGGAAATTGCAGAAGGTGCGTGCGATTACATCAAAGGAAGCACCAGAATTGGTTGACTGGCTCACTCAGCCTTACTCTTCTGCACCCTCCTCATCCTCATGATCTGCACCCACTTCTTCACTCTCTGCTATGTGCACCCCCAAAGACACTACCACCACCACATACCTTCCGCTTGAGTCACAGGAATTATTTTCCGATCCATATCAAGACATTTCTGATGCGCAGCCACTCTTGGTATTGGATCAGGAAGAGGAGGTAGCAACAACCGCTACTCAGCAGTTTGACGACAGTACCCAGATCAGCCCAAGGAGGAGGTTGGTGCCCGGTGTTGCTGCCTACTCCGAGATCTCTACTTATAGCGGTGGGGAAGGTGATGTCAATGATGACGTGTCTAGTGATGTCACGTGGGTGCCCACAAGAGAGGAAGAGGAGGGGAGTTCAGAGGGAGATATGGACCAGCAGATAGGGAGGAGAAGCAGGAATAACTTACATTGCACAGGAGGGACAAATCAGACTGCAAATGTATCAGGAGCGAGTCATCGACCATGTACGGTCACATCTGGCGCCTCCCAGGACACCGGCACATGGCTCTGCAGTGTGGGCTTTTTTTAACGTGTCCGCTGCTGACAATAGCGTTGCCATCTGCAATCTTTGCAGTCAATGCATTAGTCGCGGTAAGCCCAACACTCACCTAGGGACGACCGCCTTAAGAAGGCACATGAGCAGCTATCACCGAGCCGAGTGGGAGCAACGGAACACACAAAGCCACACTGCAGGCTCTCACCGTCCAGCCTCGTCTTCTACTTCTCCTTCTCCTCTCTCCTCACAATTGTCCTCCACTCCACCTTCCATCACGCCAAGCTCACGTTTTTCTGCAAAAAGGCAGGCTTCCGTGGGCCTAATGTTCGAGCGTAAAAAAATGATGACGCCGGATAACCCTCTTGCCCAACGGTTGACGGCTGGCTTGTCAGAATTCATAGCCCGCCAACTACTGCCATATAAACTGGTGGACTCGGAGGCCTTTCGCAAATTTGTGGCCATTGGAACACCACAATGGAAGGTCCCAGGAAGGAAGTATGTCTCAGAGAAGGGCATCCCAGAGCTATATGGAAAGGAATAAGGGTGGTAGGTTGCGCTATGGAGCTTATATGTAAATATAAAATAAAATGAGGTAAAATAGGTAGGAGCTGCCTCTATTAGTATCCACCTGGTAGGGTGGGGAATATTAAATTGGGGGTTGCTATGAATAGATCTGGCGCTATACCTATATATGGAAGTATGTCTCCAGGGACTTAATGGTGTAATAATTAGAAGTGTTACTTTAACCTAATATGTAAGTGACAATGTGCAATGTGCTGTTCTAGTATGAAATATATATAAGTAAAAATTGGAAATTGTTTAAATAAGAATATTTGCCACAATAGATATTTGCCAGCGTGCTGGCTGTAAAATAGAAATATGTGCAATGTAAGACATAAATTAGTGATCACTTCTTAATGTCTGAAAGCATATAAGTACCCAAAGCATGTACGGTGCTAGTGCTAGTTCTACTTAGTATTTTAGTGACAAATATGAAATGTAAACACAAAATTAACCAAACTTTAAAGTTTCAAGTGAACAAATGTGACGGTAAAATATATGCATGCAGTAATAAAATACACAGTAAATATGTGATAGATGTCAGTACATCTAGTGGAACGTGCCAAAAATTGGGGGTGATAAAAGGGTAAGAATAAAAATATTCAATATATATCCAAAAATATATAAAAAAGTAAAAGAGATAAAAATATAAAAAAGAGCAAGAAGTCTTTGGTGCAGTGCAATTAATGGGGTTTTTCCGTGGATAAGAGGAGGGGATGTGATGGATCCAAATCTAATCTTCATGCATTGTGGACACTTCTAGGTTGTACTCTCACCAGAAAAATAACCCCATCCGGGGAGGATCAGCTTTCACAGTATGAGCTACTGTGTCGCTCTCTGGCTTGCTTCTGATGGACTGCTGGAGATCCCTCGTTATTTCCAGGTGGAGTGTGCCACAGTGTGTATATGTTAAAAGAGAGGACCATCCATAGTGTGATACCGTATAAATCAATTTATTAAACAAATACTTAAAACTACTCACAATTGTAGATATAGGTAATGGCATAAAAGGTTGCTGTATAAGAAGTAAGGAAGCTGCTGCGAGCGTTCCGTTCGGCTTCCACGCCGTCTGTGTTGAGAGTGTGTGTTCGATAAGCCACGCCCTACACGTTTCGTCACTGGGACGTCATCTGGAGCGGCCATCTTCACACACCTTACGCTCTATATAGAGCACAATACACCTATCGCGCATGCGCGGGCAAACGCCGCCATTTTAACTATGGGAATGCCCTTATATCGAATAAAGCGCTGTGGTGATTGTGTTCCTGCTATTATCCTTTACAGTATTTCACAATTTAGCCCACCGAAGGTTTTTCAAGAGCTACGAAGCATATATGTACATACCCATGCATATGCACGTATTCTCTCTACTAAAATCAGAGTTACAATTACGGACTAATATGAATAAAAATGAATATAAAATTACAGATAAAAATGCAAGTAAAAATGACATTAACAATAGGCAGACCGTACTATGGAAAGTAAGATACAAATATTAATACCTGATCATAAAAACAATAGTGACAATAGAGGCTTGGACGGATAATGTTTAGATTTGGTTATATGATACAGAGGGAACGAAGTATGTGGTAAATGGGGATTGTCCTTCCTTAGCAACATAAAATGTATCTGGGCATAAATTAAAGGCATATGTGTATGATGGAAAAAATGCCTGGAAGTGTGAGGTAGGGAGTAAGGAATAAAGGTAGAATTTGGAAGATTAGATTGGGATGAGATGAATACAATGATTTTAATAAAATTTACTTAATATGAGATGTTTGGACTTTTTGACTACGTGAATTACATAAAACCCTATGTATATATATATATATATATATGTAAAAGAGAGAATATAGAGAGGAGTATTTCAAGGTTAAATTTGCCCCTCCACAGTTATTGTTTTTTGTATTAAAGTAATGGGTTGGAATGTTGATTTATCGAATAGATAACATTCGACCCACAGTACTGCAGGCTTCATTCGTTCCGAAATTCGACCTAAAGACTTATGTATTTTTTCTTTAATAGTGTAAAAATGGTTGCTTGATTTGTTAGGTGGACAGCATTCGGCCTAAGATGCTGTGGCCTGTGTTCGATCAAAAATTCGACACTAAATAATATATTTCCTCTTTGGTAATAATGTGGATAGAGTTACATTCGATCTGGATGAATTATTAAAAAATTAAAATTAAAATTAAAATTAAAATGTTAGAAGGAAGAATGGTTTTTGAATTAAAAATTAGTTAAAAAATTAATTAAAAATTAGTTAGAAAACAATTTAAGTCCAGGTCTATGTTCATTCCTGCTGGGTATAAACTTTCTAAATTAAAAATCCACCTTGTTTCATTCTGTGAAATCTTTTTGGTCATGTCTTCTCCTCTCCAGTGTCCCTTTACTTTATCAATGGCATAAAAAATCATTTGGTTGGGATCTTGGTTGTGGAAATCCCTAAAATGCCGCGAGACACTATGTTTGTCAAATCCTTTCTTAATATTTTTAATATGTTCACTGATTCTTATATGTAGTTCCCGTGTTGTTCTTCCTACATATTGTTTGCGGCACGGACATTCTATAACGTATGTCACATGCGTGCTTTTACAGGAAATCAGTTCTTTTATGAGGAATTCTCTTCCATTGGTGGCTGACATGAATTTGGTGGTTTTTCTTTGGGTTTTTTTGCTTTTGCGACATGGGAGACACTGTCCACATTTGAAGAAACCTTTCAGGTGTTTACTGATTTTTATGTGTCGTGGGGGGTCGATAGTGTTTTTAACCAATTTGTTTCTTAGGTTAGGGGCCTTCTTGTAAATGAAAGCGGGGTTATTGGGTAATATTTTCTTTAGCGTTTCATCTGTTTTTAGAATTGGCCAATGTTTCTTTATAATCTTTTCTATTTGTTTGTGATGTCTATTAAAACCTGTAAAAAAAGCCGTTTCTACATTTTTCTTGTTCCTGAAGGTCGTCTTGTCCTCTATTAATTTTTTTCTCTCCGTTTTAATTATGGTTTCTTTGAGGGCTCTGAGATAGGGTTCTTTATATCCCTTCTGTGTGAATCTCCTAATTAAAACCTCCGCTTGTGCTTCAAAGTCCTCTCTTTTGGTACAGTTTCTATATATTCTTAAGAGCTGTCCTTTGGGTATATTGCCTATCCATCTTGGGTGGTGGCAGCTTGACGTAGGTATGTACCCATTTCTGTCCGTAGCCTTAAAGAAAGTTTTTGTGCCTAATGATCCTTCTGACTTAAAGATATGTAGATCTAGGTAGTCTATACTTTGTGTGTCCCATTTTTCTGTAAATGTGATGTCATAAATGTTTTGATTTATTTCTTCCAGAAAGGACCGTAGTTCCTCTTGGGAGCCACCCCAGACTATTAAAATGTCATCTATATATCTTCTATACATTTTTTAATTCTCTCTGGGGGTTCCATAAATTTGCTCTTCCTCCCAGTGATCCAGAAATAAGTTTGCTACGCTGGGTGCGTATTTGGCCCCCATGGCAACTCCCTTGGTTTGGACATAATATTTGTCTTTGTACCAGAAGTGGTTATGTTTCATCGCCAAGTCTAATCCTTCCAGTATGTAGTCTATTTGTTCTTGTTTTAGATCAGATCTTCTGTGGAGGGCCCATTCTACCGCATTGAGGCCGTCTTTCTGCTTGATGTTAGTGTATAAAGAATTGACATCAATAGTAACTAATAAGTCCTTTTCATCTATCTTAATGTTATCCAGTTCCTTCAATAATTGTCTACTATCTCTTAGGTAAGATTTGCCTTTGGTTACCAGCGGTTGTAAAAAACCATCCACATATGCTCCCAATCTTGAAAAAAGGGAGTCAATTCCACTTACTATGGGTCTCCCTGGGGGTTGCGTTTGGCTCTTGTGGATTTTAGGGACATAGTAAATTACAGGAATTTTTTGGTGCTTTTGGGATTAGGTATTGAGCTTCTTTTTTATTAAGAATCCCCTTATTTAGGCCTTAGGCAGGCGGCATTTGCCCGCGCATGCGCGATAGGTGTATTGTGCTCTATATAGAGCGTAAGGTGTGTGAAGATGGCCGCTCCAGATGACGTGCCAGTGACGAAACGCGTAGGGCGTGGCTTATCGAACACACACTTTCAACACAGACGGCGTGGAAGCCGAACGGAACGCTCGCAGCAGCTTCCTTACTTCTTATACAGCAACCTTTTATGCCATTACCTATATCTACAATTGTGAGTAGTTTTAAGTATTTGTTTAATAAATTGATTTATACGGTATCACACTATGGATGGTCCTCTCTTTTAACATATACACACTGTGGCACACTCCACCTGGAAATAACGAGGGATCTCCAGCAGTCCATCAGAAGCAAGCCAGAGAGCGACACAGTAGCTCATACTGTGAAAGCTGATCCTCCCCGGATGGGGTTATTTTTCTGGTGAGAGTACAACCTAGAAGTGTCCACAATGCATGAAGATTAGATTTGGATCCATCACATCCCCTCCTCTTATCCACGGAAAAACCCCATTAATTGCACTGCACCAAAGACTTCTTGCTCTTTTTTATATTTTTATCTCTTTTACTTTTTTATATATTTTTGGATATATATTGAATATTTTTATTCTTACCCTTTTATCACCCCCAATTTTTGGCACGTTCCACTAGATGTACTGACATCTATCACATATTTACTGTGTATTTTATTACTGCATGCATATATTTTACCGTCACATTTGTTCACTTGAAACTTTAAAGTTTGGTTAATTTTGTGTTTACATTTCATATTTGTCACTAAAATACTAAGTAGAACTAGCACTAGCACCGTACATGCTTTGGGTACTTATATGCTTTCAGACATTAAGAAGTGATCACTAATTTATGTCTTACATTGCACATATTTCTATTTTACAGCCAGCACGCTGGCAAATATCTATTGTGGCAAATATTCTTATTTAAACAATTTCCAATTTTTACTTATATATATTTCATACTAGAACAGCACATTGCACATTGTCACTTACATATTAGGTTAAAGTAACACTTCTAATTATTACACCATTAAGTCCCTGGAGACATACTTCCATATATAGGTATAGCGCCAGATCTATTCATAGCAACCCCCAATTTAATATCCCAGAGCTATATGACCATGTTCAGCGGCAAGTGAATGTATCTCTGGCACACAGTGTCGGTGCCAAGATACATCTGACCACAGACACGTGGTCTAGCAAACACAGGCAGGGAAGGTATATCACTTTTACTGCCCACTGGGTGAACCTTCTGATGGCCGTCAAGCATGTAACCCGTGGCACCCGTGTAGATTTGGTTTTACTGCCACGATTTGCATGCAGGCCTGGCTCTTCTTCTCCTCCTCCTCCTACTCCATCCTCCTCCCTCTCCTCCCCGGCTGACTCCTCCTTTTCTGCTGCTAGCGTCTCTTCTGCTGCACCAGCCAAGCTCCTCAGAACTTATTCGACATGCCAGGTGAGACGTTGCCATGCCGTGCTGCGTCTGTTGTGCCTGGAAGCCAAAAGCCACACTGGCCCGGCACTCCTTTCAGCTTTGCTTTCACAGACAGATCAGTGGCTAGTGGTGTGGGAAAACGGTGCCAATCTGCTTAGTGCATTGAAACAGGGCAAAATCACGCATGTGCTATGCATGGCACACGTCTTAAACTTGGTCGTGCAGCGATTCGTTGTCAAATACCCTGGGGTCCAGGACATCTTGCGACAGGCAAGGACAATCTCTGCCCATTTCAGAAGATCTTACACGGCCATGGCTCGCCTTGCTGACATTTCACGGCGACACAATCTGCCGGTCAGACGTCTTATTTGCAATTGCCCGACGCGATGGAACTCAACCTTCTATATGCTTGATAGGCTGCTCCAGCAGAAACGTGCAGTTAACGTCTACCTGTATGAACTCTGCGGCAGAACAGGTTCTGGGGAGCTGTTTTTTTTTTCACCGCGCCAGTGGCTGCTCATGCGCGACGCATGCAGACTTCTGCGGCCATTTGAGGAGATCACCAAACTGGTCAGTCGCAGCCATGGCGCCATCAGTGACATGGTACCTTATGCCTTCTTTATGGAGCGTGCATTGCGTCGTTTCATTGATCAAGCTGTGGAGGAGCAGGAGCGGGATGATGAGGAAGTCGCAATGCTGGATGAATTCCCAAGGGGGCTACTCTATCTGAGACAAGTGAACAACAGGAGTCTGAAGAGGAGTCAGAGGAGGATGGTGCCGGGGCGGATGAGGAGGAGCAAGAAGAGCATGCTTTAAACCTTTCTGGGATCCCTGTTGCTGTGCAGGGATGGGGAGAGGAGAATGAAGAGGACGACATTATCCTGGATGATGAGCAGGAGCCAGGCCACCACACCGCTTCCAGTTTAGTGCAAATAGGGCCCTTCATGCTCCAGTGTTTTAATAGGGACCCCCATATAAAAAGCATAAGGGTCAAGGACCAGTACTGGGTGGCAACGTACTTAGACCCCCGGTACAAACACAAAATGGCGGAAATGTTACCGCCGTCACAGAGGGCTATCACAATGGAGCACTTCCAGGCCTTGCTTCAAGAAATGCTGCATTCTGCTTTTGCGTGCGCTGGCAGAGGAGCAATTCCCACTCCCAGAGAAGGAGTTGCGGGTACCAATCCAACAGCGCCTGCAAGAAGAGGCCGGTTTGAAGATGTGTTGGTGACTTCTGATATGAGGTCATTCTTTCAGCCGACCCATCGACAGGTGTCATCCGGATCCAGCATCAGGGAACGCCTAGACCGGCAGGTGTCCGACTACATCGGGTTAACAGCCGATGTGGACGCTCTGAGGAGTGATGAACCCCTGGACTACTGGGTGGGCAGGCTTGACCTCTGGCCAGAGCTTGCCCAATTTGCAATCGAACTGTTGGCTTGCCCCTCGTCCAGTGTCCTGTCCGAAAGGACGTTCAGCGCAGCAGGGGGGATCGTGATCGATAAGAGTACTCGCCTAGCTCACGACAGTGATAACTACCTCACATTTTCTTCATTTGGCTCACTTCCTTGTCCAAAAAAAGCACACTGTACTATATGCCCGTACCCTCCTGTTTGAAGAGGTTGAGCGGTGTGATATATCTACTGGGGCTTCTTATTATGAGGGGCTCCCACCATCCCTGTGCTGGTGCTGACTTTCTCCTGGGGCTGCTTATTATGAGGGGCTCCCACCATCCCTGTGCTGTGCTGACTTCCTCCTGGGGCTGTACCTCTGCTGTGCATATTATGAGGGGCTCCCACCATCCCTGTGCTATGCTCATTATGAGGGGCTCCCACCATCCCTGCACTGTGCTAACTTCCTCCTGGTTCTGCTTATTATGAGGGGCTCCCACCATCCCTGTGCTATGCTGACATCCTCCTGGGGCTGCTTATTATGAGGGGCTCCCACCATCCCTGTGTTGTGCTGACTTCCTCCTTGGGCTGTACCTCTGCTGTGCATATTATGAGGGTCTCCCACCATCCCTGTGCTATGCTCATTATGAGGGGCTCCCACCATCCCTGTGCTATGCTCATTATGAGGGGCTCCCACCATCCCTGTGCTGTGCTGACTTCCTCCTGGGGCTGCTTACTATGAGGGGCTCCCACCATCCCTGTGCTATGCTGACATCCTCCTGGGGCTGCTTATTATGAGGGGCTCCCACCATCCCTGTGCTGTGCTGACTTCCTCCTGGGGCTGTACCTCTGCTGTGCATATTATGAGGGGCTCCCACCATCCCTGTGCTATGCTCATTATGAGGGGCTCCCACCATCCCTGTGCTGTGCTGACTTCCTCCTGGGGCTGCTTATTATGAGGGACTCCCACCATCCCTGTGCTATGCTGACATCCTCCTGGGGCTGCTTATTATGAGGGGCCCCCACCATCCCTGTGCTGTGCTGACTTCCTCCTGGGGCTTTACCTCTGCTGTGCATATTATGAGGGGCTCCCACCATTCCTGTGCTATGCTCATTATGAGGGGCTCCCACCATCCCTGTGCTATGCTGACTTCCTCCTGGGGCTGCTAATTACGAGGGGCTCCCACCATCCCTGTGCTATTCTCATTATGAGGGGCTCCCACCATCCCTGTGCTATGCTCATTATGAGGGCTCCCACCATCCCTGTGGTGAGCTGACTTACTCCTGGGGCTGCTTATGGTGCAGGTGTCAGTGCTGTCTATCTAGGTGCTGGTGTCAGTGCTTTATGTCACGCTGCTGATGTCAGTGCTCTCTATCACGGTGCTGGTGTCAGATCACTCTATCACGGTGCAGGTGTCATTGCTGTATGTCACGCTGCTGATGTCAGTGCTCTCTATCACGGTGCGGTTGATCATCTCCTGCACCCTCTTCTTTGCCTACCCTGACCTTCCCTCTCCTCCATTGCCTTCATGCGCTCTACAGTCCTGAATTGGCACAATTTCACATATAAAAAAAGAATGCTTGTAGTTGTCGATCCCAGATTCACCTCATACATGTGTTATGTCATTGGCCATGTGGTGGGACTATGTTTGCACAGCTAGTAATTATTTTGTGGCTGCAAATTTGACCTGTAGGTTTGCAAAGTTCGCCTCCCATTGAAGTCAATGGGGCCCACCGCGAACGTTACGGTTCATGAACTATCGTCCGCGTTCGCAAAACGTCCCATCGGAAGTTCATCCATCACTAGTGACTGATCACTGTGATAGCCTCAATGATCAGGTGCCTGGGAATTGGGAGTCCTGGGTCCTTATCGTTAGTACAAGACTTGGGGCTCTTGGTGAGAGCCCCGTCTATGTGCTGTGAGCAAACTGTGTGGTGCACTCCCATTACAAAGAGAGGTACACAGACATGAGGTTGCATATCTGCATGCGTTCAGTGGGAAGGGGTTAAGCAATCTGTGAATTCACAGATTATGATGTTTGAAAACCATAAACTCTCCATCCTTATTGTATGGTCATCTTCCACACCGCTCTGATGTCACCCCCTTTTCATGACCACCACTTCAGACTAGGCATCATCATCACCAGGCATGGAAGGAGGTGTGACATCAAAAAATTGGATTTTTATATACAGCTTACCTGTAAAATCCTTTTCTTGAGAGTACATCACGGGACACAGGAGCTTCATTACATAGTGGGTTATATAGGCACCTCTGGTGATTGGACACTGGTTAACCCCAATTAAGGAGAATTCCTCCCCTATATAACCCCTCCCATATCGGAGGCACCTCAGTTTTGTAGCAAAGCAATAAGAAACCACGTAAAACCCAAGAGGGGCGGGAGCCCTGTGTCCCATGATGTACTCTCAAGAAAAGGATTTTACAGGTAAGCTGTATATACAAATCCAATTTTCTTGATCATACATCACGGGACACAGGAGCTTCATTACATAGTGGGATTTCCCAAAGCAATGCTCAGATTGAGGGGAGGGAGACACAGATCATAATTATAGACTGCCAGGGACTGGAGGACCTAAACTGCAGCCTGCAGTACACTGCGCCCGAAGGCGATATCCTCTTGCCCTCTGACATCCACCTGATAGAATCTGGTGAATGTGTGGACTGATGACCAAGTTGCAGCCTTACAGATCTTAGCCAGGGAGGCCTGGTGATGCACTGCCCAAGAAGCACTTACAGCCCTAGTAGAGTGCGCTTTCACCCGAAAAGGAGGAATTTTCCCTTTAACACTATAGGCCTGAGAAATAATCTGTCTAATCCACCTTGAGAGAGTGGATTTTGATGCCTCCTGGCCCTTCCTAGGGCCTTCCGGCAAAATAAACAAGCAATCAGTTTTCCTTATTTGAGCAGTTGCTTGAAGATATATACTGATTGCTCTAACCACATCCAAAGTGTGCAAAGATTCTTCTTCTGCGGACTGTGGGTCCGGAAAAAAGGATGGTAGGATTACGTCTTGATTCAAATGGAATCCCGAAACCACCTTAGGTAGAAAGGACATGTTGGGACGCATGACCACCCGGTCCTTATGAATAATTAGATACGGCTACTTGCTGGAAAGAGCTGCTAGCTCTTATACTCTTCTAGCCGTGGATATGGCTACCAAGAAAACCAACTTTTTAGTCAGGAGAACTAATGAAGCCAGATGCAAAGGTTCAAATGGTTGCCCCTGCAAAGCCGAGAGAACCAAATTCAGATCCCATGGGCATACCGGAGGTTTGACTGGCGGTCTTATCCGCATGGTCCCCTGGATGAAAGCCCGCACCAGGGAATGCGATGCAAGTGGCTTCTGAAAAAACACTGACAGGGCCGAAATCTGCACCTTGATAGTGCTTATGGCCAAATTCATTTCTAGGCCTGACTGGAGAAAGGCCAAGATCCTGCTAATGACATACTTTCTAGGATGCCATTTCCTGAGTTCACACCAGGAAACATATGCCCCCCAGATTTTGTAATAAAGAAGCCTGGAGGCCGGCTTTCTGGCATTCACCAGAGTAGAAAGGACTGACCCGGAAAGGCCACGGTCTCTCAGAATGTGGGTCTCAGCAGCCAAACCGTCAAATTCAGACTGTGTAAAGCAGGATTGTAAATTGGACCCTGTGAGAGCAGATCTGGCCGGAGAAGGAGGATCCATGGCCTGCCTACTGCCAACTTCATGATCTCTGCGTACCATGGTCGCCTGGGCCAAGCCGGGGCCACCAAAAGGACCGATTTTGTCTCCCTCTTGACTCTTCCCAGGAACCGCGACAGAAGCGGCTCAGGGGGAAGGCATAGATCAGATTGTACTGATCCCAGGGAACTGTCAGAGCATCTGACCCCTGAGCAAGTGTATCTCTTGTCCTTGACACAAAATTGTCCAGTTTCCTGTTGAACCTGGATGCAAACAGATCTACGTCTGGAGTACCCCACCTGTGACATATGTTCCGAAAACACGTCGGGGTGCAGAGCCCATTCTCCTGAGCACAACTGCTGGCGGCTCAGAAAATCCGCCTGCCAATTTTCCACTCCTGGAATAAAGACTGCAGAAAGACATGGAACATGCTTTTCTGCCCAGACAAGTATGCGATTCCCCTCTTTTTGCGCAACCAGACTCCTCGTACCGCCCTGGTGATTGATATAAGCCACTGCTGTGGCATTGTCGGACTGAACCCGAACAGAGAGACCTCGTAGTCTGTAAGACCACTTTATGAGAGCCATAGAAACTGCCCGGATCTCCAAGACATTTATGGGCAATAGCTTCTCGATCGCAGACCATTTCCCCTGCGAGCACGTCTCCTCCAACACTGCTCCCCAGCCTGTCAGGCTGGCATCTGTCGTGATAATCTTCCATGGAAGAGGAAGAAAAGTTTTGCCCTTCAGCAAATTCTTGGTTTGTAACCACCAGACGAGACTCCTGCATGTCCCTGGGGATAGACGCATAGGAAGATCCAAGGATTGGGGCTTCCTGTACCAAGTCGCAAGGATGCATCTTTGCAGAGGCCTTGATTGGAACTGGGCGAATGGGACGGCCTCGAAGGAGGCAACCATTTTCCCTAACAGCCTCATGCACAATCAAATGGGGGAAGATCTGCCCAGAATTAGGCGCCCCAGATCCCCAATGGCCAAGGCTTTTGGCCTTGGAAGAAACACCTTGCCCTGAGCGGTGTCGATGATCATACCCAGGTATTCCAACCTGGTGGCAGGCTGTAGGGACGACTTTTCTAGGTTTATAATCCAACCTAGGCGTTTCAGGTATTCTAGTGTTCTGGTAACGCTGTGGTTCAGGAACGCTACTGTTTTCTCCATGAGAAGTAAATTGTCTAGATAAGCCATGACTGCTATACCCTGAGCTCTTAGGTTTGCCAAGAGAGGGTCCAGAATCTTTGTGAAGACTCGAGGGGCCGTAGCAAGCCCGAACGGCAAGGCCACAAATTGAAAATGGCGCCGCTCTACCGCGAACCTTAGAAATTTTTGGTGTGCGGGAAAAATTGGCACGTGGAGATATGCATCTTTGATGTCTATTGATGCCATAAACTCTCCCCCTTGCAGGGAGGAGACCACAGTGCGGATTGACTGCATTCGGAAGGATCGGATGCGTAAAAATCGGTTCAGATCCTTCAGATCTAGGATAGGTCTGACACTTCCATTTGGCTTCGGAATGGTGAAGAGATTCGAGTAAAACCCTGAACCCTGTTCTTTTGGGTCCACTTCTACTATCACCCCCTGGGATAGTAAGTGATCTAAGGCCAGAAACAGCGGTTTTTGCTTTACTGGGTCCCTGGGATCCTTGACCTTAGAAAGCGAGAAGGTGGAATCTCCTGAAACTCTAGCTTGTAGCCCAGAGATACCGAAGAGATCACCCACTTGTCCCGGATCTCTTCCCGCCAGGCTTCCGCAAACTGCCGAAGCCTTCCCCCCACTTGGCCGAGCGGGGGCGCCCCTTCACAAGGAAGCTTTTGGGCTCTGCTTGGCAGGCTTTCGCCCCCAAGTCTTTTTCGAAGACGTGATGCTTGTTGGACAGAATCCAAAATCGCATCAATCATGAAACACAGAATATGAGGCATTTCTGCATAATTCTCTACTTCCTCACTGGGAAGGAGCCCAAGCATCTGCTTAACCTGTTCCTTGAGGAACTGACACAACCCCACGGCCCCCCCACTGTAGGTTGCACTACAGCGCTAGTCATGGAAAAGGAGGCTTTTAATAAGGTTTCCATCTTCTTATCAGTTGGATCTTTAAATACCTGAGCATTATCCAAGGGACAAGTCAGGTTTTTATTCACGCAAGAAACAGCCGCATCGACAGATGGGACCCCCCACTTCTTGGTGAAACTTTCCTCCAGAGGATAATGCATAGAAAACCTTTTAGGGGGAGCAAACAGTTTATCGGGATGTCCCCAATCCTCATACAACAATTCATCCATTAAGGGATGAATTGGAAAGGAATAGGCAGTCTGTGGGACCTTCCTGACTCCCAAGGAAGAAACAGAGGACTTAGCGACTTCAGCAGCAGGCATTCTGAATGTGGTACGCACCAATTCAGTATAATACTGCACCTGTTTTCTGAGCGTCTGTGAGGAGGGGACTCTCTCCTCTTCCTCTGATTCATACGACTGCTCATGATCCCTGTCCCAAGATAGGGATCTCTCCTCATTGTCAGAAGAATCATCTGAGAGAGGAATTTCAGCAGAGGGAGGGGATCTACCCCTTTTCCTGCTATCTTTCAGGGAAGCAGAAATAAAATTCATTATTCTCCCTTCAAAACCCTCCAATGTAGCCCTAAGGGAGTCCTCAGTGACATAACCCTGGGCTGGGACATTAGGAGAGGCTGCAAAACCTGACAGGGGCACTGACTCGTCCTGAGAGGCTGGCTCCAGTCTTGCAGGGGGGGGGGTGGTAACTTACAGGCACTTTTAGAACCCCTGGACCTAGGCAGTGATTTACCAGTGCTCTTGTTACCTCCCCCTGAGACCCTCTTACGAGGAGACATAGTCCTAAGCTACAAAGCAGAGGTACTAGTACAAAGTGCAATCACTGTTGTGCTTAAAGTCTCACAATAAATATATATGCTTAAACTGCACAACCTGATGCTGAGTAGGTGTCTAAGGTTTGCCTGGATCCAATCCCCTGGGATGCTTACTGCCCACAGCTCCTGTGTCTCCACTTACAGCCCCCTGACCTTTTTAAAACTGCCGCTTGGCGCCTGCGCAGTACAGCGCCGTGCACACTGACGTGCACGGCTCACAACCACACTCCCTCCTCCTCCATTAGGCCGGGAACGTGCCCGGAGTGCGTGCACGAGGACCGTGGAATACAGGGGGGGAAAGGAAGACTCCATCTGAGCTGCGTGGGACCCCCAGACTACGTGGGACCCCTGTATTACCTCTATTGTGGCAGGGACTGCAGTGGAGACGTGAGACAGCTGGAGAACCAGGCTTCACTGAGAGTGTGTACTGAAAGGCATGTAAGTATGCATCAGGCTGCTCTTACTCCCTCTATTGGTGGAAACCAGGTAAGACATACAACTACTCAAAATGAAGAAATCCATCATATAATTATATATATAGGATTAACTTCCCTTACCTGTCCTCGCCACAGGAATTTCTGAAACAGACAAATTCCAGCCTTCACCCATCACGGCAGGCAGTGTTAGCCAACCTTCAGGTTTATCTGGGGCTCTTTCTCGGAAGAGCCTCCTACCTGGGCCCTGTAAAAGACTCTGCCAGAAACTTTTGTGCGCTCTGTGTAAATAGTACACCGAGTCTGGTTTTCCCAGAGCCCAGTCTTCCAATAGGAGAGGACTTACAGGCCAAACCTTGTTTCTTCGGGTGACGAGGCCCGGGTACCATACCATCTTGGGAGTCAAATATCGGCCTGAGATATGGATCCGGTTTGTTGTAGCCCTTAGGCCCCCGCAGGGACCTGCACAGAGCTAAAGTTTTACGTGACCAACCACCATAGAAACTGGCAAAAAAACTGAGGTGCCTCCCATATGGGAGGGGTTATATAGGGGAGGAATTCTCCTTAATTGGGGTTAACCAGTGTCCAATCACCAGAGGTGCCTATATAACCCACTATGTAATGAAGCTCCTGTGTCCTGTGATGTATGATCAAGAAACAGAGTTTGTTTTACTCCACAGCTCCTTATGCCGCGTACACACCGTCGAACTGTTTGACGTACTTAGTCCGTTGAAACACATTTCAGCGGACAATCCGCTCGTGTGTGGGCTTCAGTGGACTTTTTCAGCGTGCAGTCCGGAGTACTAAGAATTTCAGTTTTTCCAAAAATCTGTCCGTCGTACTTTGGTTTCAGTGGACAATACGGTTGTCAGTATGCTAGTCCGACGGACTAAGAATGGCGCATGCCCAGAAAGGATTTACAGGGCTTTGCTGTGTCTTGGACTTCCTATTTCTAGTCCCGTCGTACGTGCTGTACGTCATCGCGCAAGCTTTCGTCGGACTGTTTGTGTATCCGTGTGTGGTCAAGTCCGTTCAGTGGAAAGTACGCCGGATTGTCCGTCGGATTGTATGACGGACTAAGTACGTCAAACAGTTCGACCGTGTGTACGCGGCATTAGTCATATTCACCTTCACACAAAATGTTGAAGATGGCTAAGTAGTGGAAACAATTGTCTTGTGCTGTTTGCCACTGAACTCCAAAAATAATTTCTTCACCAACCTGAAAATTTGAATTATATATGAAGTAATTATTAGCACTCCTTTGACCAATGTTACCAATGGACTGTTTTTTGAATGCCATTTTGAATCATGAGAGCCAGTATTTTATATATCTTCTTATGTGCGCCAGGTAAAATAAAAATAACAAACTTTTTATGTTTAATTACTACTATCAAACTGTGCAAAAATGCAGTGGTACATTGTCAGACCTTCAGTGAACTACAAATGGAAATCAGCATTATTAGGCTCCCTGAAGGGAATTATTTCAATAGACTTCAAAGATAAAGCAATTGTATGTGTCAAAATGCAGAAATTATTTTTTGGAACACAGGACATAAAGACAATGGTCTTAAACAAGCCTGTCAGCCAAGAAAACATGCCAGTAAATCAAGAAGTCAAAACATTTCTTTGTTTTGTTTTATGGGTTACTATTAATTGAACCTTATTTGGCAGAAATGCTTAATAGCACTTATCTGTGCTGCAAATGGTAGTGATGGACGAACTTCCGACGGGACGTTTCGCGAAAGCGAAATGCGAACGGACCCAAACGTTCGCGAAACCGAACGTTCGCCGCGGGCCCCATTGACTTCAATGGGAGGCGAACTTTGCAAACCTTCATGTCGAATTTGCGGCCACGTGGTAATTATTAGGGGGTAAAACGTAGTCCCACCATCTGGACAATGACATAATACATGTATGAGGTGAATTTGGGATCGATAACTACAAGCATTTTTATTTTATTTGGGAAATTGTTCTAACAATTCAGGACTATGGAGCTAATGAAGGCAATGGAGGAGAGGGAAGGTCAGGGACCAGGGTAGGCAAAGAAGAGGGTGCAGGAGATGATCACCAGCAGCGTGACATACCGGAATGACACATGCACCGTGATAGAGGCATCTGACAGCAGCACCGTAATACAGAGCACTGACAGCAGCACCGTGACATACAGCGCTGACAGCAGCACCGTGACATACAGCGCTGACAGCAGCACCGTGACATACAGCGCTGACAGCAGCACCGTGACATACAGCGCTGACAGCAGCACCGTGACATACAGCGCTGACAGCAGCACCGTGACATACAGCGCTGACAGCAGCACCGTGACATACAGCGCTGACAGCAGCACCGTGACATACAGCGCTGACAGCAGCACCGTGACATACAGCGCTGACAGCAGCACCGTGACATACAGCGCTGACAGCAGCACCGTGACATACAGCGCTGACAGCAGCACCGTGACATACAGCACTGACAGCAGCACCGTAAGCAGCCCCAGGAGGAAGTCAGCACAGCACAGGGATGGTGTGATCCCCTCATAATAAGAACCCCCAGGAGGAAGTCAGCACAGCACAGGGATAGTGTGATCCCTTCATAATAAGAACCCCCAGGAGGAAGTCAGCACAGCACAGGGATATCATAAGCAGCCCCAGTAGAAATATGACACCGCTCAACCTCTTCAAAGAGGAGGGTAGGGGCATATAGTACGGTGTGCTTTTTTGGGTCAAGGAAGTGAGCCAAATGAATTAAGAAGGTCTGTGTGCTTGATTAAAAAAATAGTTTATAGACATATACATGGTCTACTGGTCACATGTGTTGAATTCCTCCGAGATCCATGCCTCATTCATTTTTAGAAATGTGAGGTAGTTAACACTGTGGTGAGCTAGGCGAGTACGCTTATCGGTCACAATCCCCCCTGCTGCGCTGAACGTCCTTTCGGACAGGACACTGGATGAGGGGCAAGCCAACAGTTCGATTGCAAATTGGGCAAGCTCTGGCCAGAGGTCAAGCCTGCCCACCCAGTAGTCTAGGGGTTCATCACTCCTCAGAGCGTCCACATCGGCCGTTAACCCAATGTAGTCGGACACCTGACGGTCTAGGCGTTCCCTGATGCTGGATCCGGATGACACCTGTCGATGGGTCGGCTGAAAGAATGACCTCATATCCGAAGTCACCAACACATCTTCAAACCGGCCTCTTCTTGCAGGCGCTGTTGGATTGGTACCCGCAAATCCTTCTCTGGGAGTGGGAATTGCTCCTCTGCCAGCGCACGCAAAAGCAGAATGCAGCATTTCTCGAAGCAAGGCCTGGAAGTGCTGCATTCTGACAGCCCTCTGCGACGGCGGTAACATTTCCGCCATTTTGTGTTTGTACCGGGGGTCTAAGTACGTTGCCACCCAGTACTGGTCCTTGACCCTCATGCTTTTTATACGGGGGTCCCTATTAAAACACTGGAGCATGAAGGCCCCCATTTGCACTAAAGTGGAAGCGGTGTGGTGGCCTGGCTCCTGCTCATCATCCAGGATAATGTCGTCCTCTTCATTCTCCTCTCCCCATCCTCGCACAACAGGGATCCCAGAAAGGTTTAAAGCATGCTCTTCTTGCTCCTGCTCATCCGCCCCGGCACCATCCTCCTCTGACTCCTCATCAGACTCCTGTTGTTGACTTGTCTCAGATAGAGTAGCCCCCCCTGGGAATTCATCCAGCATTGCGACTTCCTCATCTTCCCGCTCCTGCTCCTCCACAGCCTGATCAATGACACGACGCAATGCACGCTCCAGAAAGAAGGCATAAGGTACCATGTCACTGATGGCGCCATGGCTGCGACTGACCAGTTTGGTGATCTCCTCAAATGGCCGCAGAAGTCTGCATGTGTCGCGCATGAGCAGCCACTGGCGCGGTGAAAAAAAACCCAGCTCCCCAGAACCGTTTCTTTCGCAGAGTTCATACAGGTAGACGTTAACTGCACGTTTCTGCTGGAGCAGCCTATCAAGCATATAGAAGGTTGAGTTCCATCGCGTCGGGCAATCGCAAATAAGACGTCTGACCGGCAGATGGTGTCGCCGCTGAATGTCAGCAAGGCGAGCCATGGCCGTGTAAGATCTTCTGAAATGGGCCGAGATTTTCCTTGCCTGCCGCAAGATGTCCTGGACCCCAGGGTATTTGACAAGGAATCGCTGCACGACCAAGTTTAAGACGTGTGCCATGCACGGCACGTGCGTGATTTTGCCCTGTTTCAATGCGCTAAGCAGATTGGCACCGTTGTCACACACCACTTTACCAACTGTCAAATTGAGCGGTGTTAGCCACTCATCTGCCTGTGAACGCAAAGCTGAAAGGAGTGCCGGGCCAGTGTGGCTCTTTGCTTCCAGGCACAACAGACGCAGCACGGCATGGCAACGTCTCACCTGGCATGTGGAATAGGTTCTGGGGAGCTTGGGCGGTGCAGTGGAAGAGACGCTAGCAGCGGAAAAGGAGGAGGCAGCTGAGGAGGAGAGGGAGGAGGATGGAGTAGGAGGAGGAGAAGAAGAGTCAGGCCTGCATGCAATCCGTGGCGGTAAAACCAAATCTACACGGGTGCCACGGGTTACATGCTTGACGGCCGTCAGAAGGTTCACCCAGTGGGCAGTAAAACTGATATACCTTCCCTGCCCGTGTTTGCTAGACCACGTGTCTGTGGTCAGATGTATCTTGGCACCGACACTGTGTGCCAGAGATACATTCACTTGCCGCTGAACATGGCCATATAGCTCTGGGATGCCCTTCTCTGAGAAATACTTCCTTCCTGGGACCTTCCATTGTGGTGTTCCAATGGCCACAAATTTGCGAAAGGCCTCCGAGTCCACCAGTTTATATGGCAGTAGTTGGCGGGCTATGAGTTCTGACAAGCCAGCCGCCAACCGTTGGGCAAGAGGGTTATCCGGCGTCATCATTTTTTTACGCTCAAACATTAGGCCCACGGAAGCCTGCCTTTTTGCAGAAAAATGTGAGCTTGGCGTGATGGAAGGTGGAGTGGAGGACAATTGTGAGGAGAGAGGAGAAGGAGAAGTAGAAGACGAGGCTGGACGGTGAGAGCCTGCAGTGTGGCTTTGTGTGTTCCGTTGCTCCCACTGGGCTCGGTGATGGCTGCTCATGTGCCTTCTTAAGGCGGTCGTCCCTAGGTGAGTATTGGGCTTACCGCGACTAACGCGTTGACTGCAAAGATTGCAGATGGCAACGCTATTGTCAGCAGCGGACACGTTAAAAAAAGCCCACACTGCGGAGCCATGTGCCGGTGTCCTGGGAGCGCCAGATGTGACCGTACATGGTCGATGACTCGCTCCTGATACATTTGCAGTCTGCTTTGTCCCTGCTGTGCAATGTAAGTCATTGCTGCTTCTCCTCCCTATCTGCTGGTCCATATCTCCCTCTGAACTCCCCTCCTCTTCCTCTCTTGTGGGCACCCACGTGACATCACTAGACACGTCATCATCAACGTCACCTTCCCCACCGCTATAAGTAGAGATCTCGGAGTAGGCAGCAACACCGGGGACCAACCTCCTCCTTGGGCTGATCTGGGTACTGGCGTCAGACTGCTGAGTAGCGCTTGTTGCTACCTCCTCTTCCTGATCCAATACCAAGAGTGGCTGCGCATCAGAAATGTCCTCTTGATATGGATCGGAAAATAATTCCAGTGACTCAAGCGGAAGGTATGTGGTGGTGGTGGTGGTGGTCGTGTTGTTGGTGGTAGTGTCTTTGGGGGTGCACATAGCAGAGAGTGAAGAAGAGGGTGCAGATCGAGAGGATGAGGAGGGTGCAGAAGAGTAAGGCTGAGCGAGCCACTCAACCAAGTCTGGTGCATCCTTTAAAGTAATTGAACGCACCTTCTGCAACTTCCCACTTTGGCTCAAGCCTGTTGCTCCTGCCCTACCCCTACCACCCCTGCGGAAGGGCCTGCCTCTTCCTCTGCCTGTCATTTTTTAAATGACCCTGTGACAAAACTCTTAGTCCCTATACCGATGAAGGACTGCTGCAGTATAGGGCAGCGGTCAGCAGTGGTGCACGTCAACCCTATCTATTGTGGACCGATAGCGGTCCTTACAGAACAGCAGACTGTACCGCACTCAAGCCTATGTACCGTAGCACCCTATACCAAGTTACCAGTCCTTATAAGAACTTTTGTGGACCAAGCAGGTTGTGTATTAGTGTTTAGCAGACTGTACGTCAGTCCCTATACCGCTGAAGGACTGCTGCAGTATAGGGCAGCGGTCAGCAGTGGTGCACGTCAACCCTATCTATTGTGGACCGATAGCGGTCCTTACAGAACAGCAGACTGTACCGCACTCAAGCCTATGTACCGTAGCACCCTATACCAAGTTACCAGTCCTTATAAGAACTTTTGTGGACCAAGCAGGTTGTGTATTAGTGTTTAGCAGACTGTACGTCAGTCCCTATACCGCTGAAGGACTGCTGCAGTATAGGGCAGCGGTCAGCAGTGGTGCACGTCAACCCTATCTATTGTGGACCGATAGCGGTCCTTACAGAACAGCAGACTGTACCGCACTCAAGCCTATGTACCGTAGCACCCTATACCAAGTTACCAGTCCTTATAAGAACTTTTGTGGAACAAGCAGGTTGTGTGTTAGTGATTAGCAGACTGTACGTCAGTCCCTATACCGCTGAAGGACTGCTGCAGTATAGGTGAGCGGTCAGCAGTGGTGCACGTCAACCCTATCTATTGTGGACCTATAGCGGTCCTTACAGAACAGCAGACTGTACCGCACTCAAGCCTATGTACCGTAGCACCCTATACCAAGTTACCAGTCCTTATAAGAACTTTTGTGGACCAAGCAGGTTGTGTATTAGTGTTTAGCAGACTGTACGTCAGTCCCTATACCGCTGAAGGACTGCTGCAGTATAGGTGAGCGGTCAGCAGTGGTGCACGTCAACCCTATCTATTGTGGACCGATAGCGGTCCTTACAGAACAGCAGACTGTACCGCACTCAAGCCTATGTACCGTAGCACCCTATACCAAGTTACCAGTCCTTATAAGAACTTTTGTGGACCAAGCAGGTTGTGTATTAGTGTTTAGCAGACTGTACGTCAGTCCCTATACCGCTGAAGGACTGCTGCAGTATAGGGCAGCGGTCAGCAGTGGTGCACGTCAACCCTATCTATTGTGGACCGATAGCGGTCCTTACAGAACAGCAGACTGTACCGCACTCAAGCCTATGTACCGTAGCACCCTATACCAAGTTACCAGTCCTTATAAGAACTTTTGTGGACCAAGCAGGTTGTGTATTAGTGTTTAGCAGACTGTACGTCAGTCCCTATACCGCTGAAGGACTGCTGCAGTATAGGGCAGCGGTCAGCAGTGGTGCACGTCAACCCTATCTATTGTGGACCGATAGCGGTCCTTACAGAACAGCAGACTGTACCGCACTCAAGCCTATGTACCGTAGCACCCTATACCAAGTTACCAGTCCTTATAAGAACTTTTGTGGACCAAGCAGGTTGTGTATTAGTGTTTAGCAGACTGTACGTCAGTCCCTATACCGCTGAAGGACTGCTGCAGTATAGGGCAGCGGTCAGCAGTGGTGCACGTCAACCCTATCTATTGTGGACCGATAGCGGTCCTTACAGAACAGCAGACTGTACCGCACTCAAGCCTATGTACCGTAGCACCCTATACCAAGTTACCAGTCCTTATAAGAACTTTTGTGGAACAAGCAGGTTGTGTGTTAGTGATTAGCAGACTGTACGTCAGTCCCTATACCGCTGAAGGACTGCTGCAGTATAGGTGAGCGGTCAGCAGTGGTGCACGTCAACCCTATCTATTGTGGACCGATAGCGGTCCTTACAGAACAGCAGACTGTACCGCACTCAAGCCTATGTACCGTAGCACCCTATACCAAGTTACCAGTCCTTATAAGAACTTTTGTGGACCAAGCAGGTTGTGTATTAGTGTTTAGCAGACTGTACGTCAGTCCCTATACCGCTGAAGGACTGCTGCAGTATAGGGCAGCGGTCAGCAGTGGTGCACGTCAACCCTATCTATTGTGGACCGATAGCGGTCCTTACAGAACAGCAGACTGTACCGCACTCAAGCCTATGTACCGTAGCACCCTATACCAAGTTACCAGTCCTTATAAGAACTTTTGTGGAACAAGCAGGTTGTGTGTTAGTGATTAGCAGACTGTACGTCAGTCCCTATACCGCTGAAGGACTGCTGCAGTATAGGTGAGCGGTCAGCAGTGGTGCACGTCAACCCTATCTATTGTGGACCTATAGCGGTCCTTACAGAACAGCAGACTGTACCGCACTCAAGCCTATGTACCGTAGCACCCTATACCAAGTTACCAGTCCTTATAAGAACTTTTGTGGACCAAGCAGGTTGTGTATTAGTGTTTAGCAGACTGTACGTCAGTCCCTATACCGCTGAAGGACTGCTGCAGTATAGGGCAGCGGTCAGCAGTGGTGCACGTCAACCCTATCTATTGTGGACCGATAGCGGTCCTTACAGAACAGCAGACTGTACCGCACTCAAGCCTATGTACCGTAGCACCCTATACCAAGTTACCAGTCCTTATAAGAACTTTTGTGGACCAAGCAGGTTGTGTATTAGTGTTTAGCAGACTGTACGTCAGTCCCTATACCGCTGAAGGACTGCTGCAGTATAGGGCAGCGGTCAGCAGTGGTGCACGTCAACCCTATCTATTGTGGACCGATAGCGGTCCTTACAGAACAGCAGACTGTACCGCACTCAAGCCTATGTACCGTAGCACCCTATACCAAGTTACCAGTCCTTATAAGAACTTTTGTGGAACAAGCAGGTTGTGTGTTAGTGATTAGCAGACTGTACGTCAGTCCCTATACCGCTGAAGGACTGCTGCAGTATAGGTGAGCGGTCAGCAGTGGTGCACGTCAACCCTATCTATTGTGGACCGATAGCGGTCCTTACAGAACAGCAGACTGTACCGCACTCAAGCCTATGTACCGTAGCACCCTATACCAAGTTACCAGTCCTTATAAGAACTTTTGTGGACCAAGCAGGTTGTGTATTAGTGTTTAGCAGACTGTACGTCAGTCCCTATACCGCTGAAGGACTGCTGCAGTATAGGGCAGCGGTCAGCAGTGGTGCACGTCAACCCTATCTATTGTGGACCGATAGCGGTCCTTACAGAACAGCAGACTGTACCGCACTCAAGCCTATGTACCGTAGCACCCTATACCAAGTTACCAGTCCTTATAAGAACTTTTGTGGAACAAGCAGGTTGTGTGTTAGTGATTAGCAGACTGTACGTCAGTCCCTATACCGCTGAAGGACTGCTGCAGTATAGGGCAGCGGTCAGCAGTGGTGCACGTCAACCCTATCTATTGTGGACCGATAGCGGTCCTTACAGAACAGCAGACTGTACCGCACTCAAGCCTATGTACCGTAGCACCCTATACCAAGTTACCAGTCCTTATAAGAACTTTTGTGGAACAAGTGAGTTGTGAATGTTTAGCAGACTGCAGCAGAAGGGCAGCAGTCAAGTATAATATCCTTTCTATATTTGGAAGAAAGAATATTATACATGTACAAGCCTATTACTGTACCACTGATACCAGTCCTGAAAAGAACCTTTGTGGAACTAATAATAACAGCAAGTCTTTAAAATTACCCTCACTGCCTGACAACACTGCTTCCTTCCTGTCCCTATACAAATTGGCAAAAAAAGAGAACGATTAGTGGTTACTGGAACAGCTCTTTTGTGGACCTTGATAGTAACAGCTAATGATGATGATGATGATGATGATGATGAAAGACTAATCTGGCTGTCCCTGTAGCATACACCGTCCTTTCCCTTTCTCTAAACTAACAAAAGACACTCAGGCTGCTGCAAGAATCAGCAGCACAGCAAACCTATCAACACCTAACACCTATACCAGTCCTGAAAAGAACTTTTGTGTACCAAATAGCTAGTGGTTTATCTCTCCCTACTCCACACAGGAACCTGTCCCTATCGTAACAGAAGAAAGAATGTAAAATGGCCACCGGATCGGGTGTATTTATAGGTTAGGGGGAATGTACAAGTGTCCATGTGCTGTCATGTCTCAATTGGCTGTCCTGTATCACATGATAAACGTGTCACCAAAGGTTAAAGTTCTTGTATACATTAAACACGTAAGTCCGCCGCGGCGAACGACGGAAAAAGGCGTTCGAACGTGCGGACCGCGAATGTCGGAAATTCGCCGCGAAACGACCGCCGGGCGAAACGTTCGTCCATCACTAGCAAATGGCATTATCAAAACCGGTAGTACTGTTAGTAGCTTCAATGTTGTGGTATAACAACACAGACGTTTTATAAAAAGTGAAAAACTATAATTGTATAAATTTTTTCAACCTATGAAACCCCTATAAAAGCCTTCGTTACATCAGAGGGGGGTGGGGTCACCCACACATCATTGGGGAAGCCAGTCTTTCCCCCCTACATCAGAGGGGGGCAGGGTCAGGTGACAGGTGGCCCTGCCCTCCTCATATAAGAAATGTCAGGCTGCCGGGATCCCCGCAGTGTCTCCGCCAGTGCAGACAGAGGATGGATGGACTGCGCTGCACTGGACTGGAGGGAAAGATCACCCATCGCTGGATCAGATCAGCCATCGCTGGACCCCGGAGAGATGATCATCCGTCGCTGGATAGCAAGAGTGGATTACCACCGCTGGGATCTTTTTTTAATTTATTTTTTATTTTTAATAAATGACTTTTTCAAAAGTGTGTTTGTCTTTTTTAACATTCTTTTACACTTTCTTTGTGAAATGGTAAGTGTACTTTTGTACTCCCTTACCATTTCAAACGGGGGGGGGGATCTGGGGGTCCCCTTGTTAAAGGGGGCTTCCAGATTCTGACAAGCTCCCTTCCCGCAGACCCCGACAACTACCGGCCAGGGTTGTGGGGATGAGGCCCTTGTCCTCATCAACATGGGGACAAGGTACTTTGAGGGGTCAGTGACCCCCAAAGCATCTTCCCAATGTTGAGGGCATGTGGCCTGGTATGGTTCAGGAGGGGGGGGGGGGCGCTCTTGTCCCTCCTCTTTTCCTGCGGCCTGCCAGGTTGCATGCTCGAATAAAGGGTCTGGTATGGATCTTTAGGGGGAACGCCATGCCATTTTTTTTTTTATTTGGCGTGGAGTTCCCCTTAAAATCCATACCAGACCTGAAGGGCCTGGTAATTGAATTTGGGATAACCCCACTTTTTTTTTTTTTTTTTATCAATGACTTTCAATAACTTCTCTGTATTATGGGGAGCCGACAATTCATTATAGCTGCCAGTGATTTTAAATGACTTTTTTTCCTGCATAAATGACACTTTGTGCAGAAACAGTTCTACGCACAGGAAACATGTGCCCGTTTACAGGCATAATATACACACACCCCAGGTACGAAATATAAAGGAATATTACACTTTTATTGTTTCACTTTAAGCATTATTAAAATCACTGCTCCCGAAAAAATGTCCGTTTTTAAATTTTTTTTTTGCATTGATACATGTCCGTTGGGGCAGGACCCAGGTCCCTAAACACTTTTTAGGACAATAACTTACATATTAGCCTTTACAATTAGCACTTTAGATTTTGAAGGTTTGAGTCACATAGACTTAAATAGGGTTCTAAAGTTCACATGAAGTTTAGGTCTGTTCGCAGGTTCTGGTGCGAACCGAACTGGGGGGGTGTTCAGCTCATCCTTACCTGTAGGTACAAGTGGTGTAACTAGGTTTACAACCGCTTGAAGGCATGTTCAAATTTCCCAACATTCCTCCTCCTGGTTGTTATTAGCAGCCAACCATATACTGTACTTTCTTACCATTTTTACAGACTAGTGATTTGAAAAGATGTACACATTTTTTACCAAGCACATTTTAATTAACTAAGTATTTAAGTTCTCAATAGCAAATTATCTTCAAGGGGAATGAGCCATCAATAGAAGTTTGTCATCTATCAGGCTTGTCATCTATCAGGTCACAAGTGTCATTTCATGGGGCACCATAATGCAAAGAACACAATACATTCAGATATAGACCAGGTATATTCAGATAAATGGACTGCAATAAAATATTGATATACTGTATATATAATATCCTAATAATCTATGGAGGAGTTTTATTCATGAATACTTGATAACTACATCATGATTGATCACCACAATGATCCAATTCTCCTAAAACCAGCATATTGCTCGATATTAGACATGTGCATTCGTTTTCGTCCGAATGCATTTTCGTCTGCATTTCAGGTATTTTTGTTTTCGTTTTGACAAACGATAACAAAAGCACAGAATCCGAAAAACTAAAGATCCAACATAAATAAATGCTTTATTTTCGTTTTCCTTATTACAACAGTTCGATATAGAATAGGAGATTCGACGTGACTCTGACAATAACAATCTGTGTCTATAGAACCTGTGGTCAAATGTGCCTAACCTTACCTCTATTAGTCCAAGATTATATAGAGAAAATATTCGACAGAGAGAAAAGATTCTGGAAGTTACTGTTCTAAAAAGTGTTTGGGGACCTGGGTTTGCCCCAGGGGAAATCTATCAATGCAAAAAAAAGTTTTACAAACTGCCGTTTTTTCGGAAGCAGTGATTTTAATAATGATTAAAGTGAAACAATAAAAGTGTAATATTCCATTAAATTTAGTAGCTGGGAAGTGTCTATAGTATGCCTGTGAAGGGGCGCATGTTTCTGGTGCTTAGAACTGTCCCTGCACAAAGTGTCATTTATGCAGGAAAAAAGTCCTTTAAAATCACTCGCAGCTATTATGAATTGCCGGCTCCATAATACAGAGAACACTCATTGAAAGTCATTGATAAAATAAATAAATAAAAAAAAAGGCGTGGGGGTCCCCCAAATTCAATTACCAGGTCCTTTAGGTCTGGTATGGATATTAAGGGGAACCCTGCGTCAAATTATAAAAAAAATTGACGTGGGGGTCCCCCTAAAAATCTATACCAGACCCTTTATCCAAACACACAACCTGGCAGGCTGCAGGAAAAGAGGGGGGGCGAGTAATCGCCCCCCCTTCCTCCTGAACCGTACCAGGCCACATGCCCTCAACATTGGGAGGATGCTTTGGGGGTCTGTGACCCCTCAAAGCACCTTGTCCCCATGTTGATGTGGAGAAGGGCCTCATCCCCACAACCCTGGCCGATGGTTGGGGGGGTCTGCGGGCGGGGGGCTTTTCAGAATCTGGAAGCCCCCTATAACAAGGGGACCCCCAGATCCCGCCCCCCTGTTTGAAATGGTAAGGGGGTACAAAAGTACCCCTACCATTTCACAAAGAAAGTGTAAAAAAAAATTGTTAAATAAGACAAACACAGTTTTGAAAAATTCCTTTATTAAAAATAAAAAAAAAGATTCCAGCGGTGGTAATCCACTCTTGCTATCCAGCGACGGATGATATCTCTCCAGCGATGGTTGAGCGCAGCGAATCCATCCATCTTCTGTCTCCATGGAGGAGACACTGCAGGGATCCCGGTGGCCTGACGTTTGTTATATGCGGAGGGCGGGGCCACCCGTCACCTGACCCCGCCCCTCTGACGCAAGGGGAAACTCGGGCTTCCCCTTGACGTATCGGTGACCCCGTCCCCCTCTGATGTAACGGAAACCTGCCTGTGTTACATCAGAGGGGGCGGGGGTCACCCATACGTCACAGGGAACCCCGGGTTTCCCCTTGCGTCAGAGGGGGGTGGGGTCAGGTGACGAGTGGCCCCGCCCTCCCCATAGACTGGGTCTGATAGTTTTAGTACTATCTTGTAAAGACAAGAAAGTGCATTTGGAAGTGCAGTCGCTCTAAATCTAAAGGGTAAATCTGTAATGAGTGGAAGCTCTGCTGATTTTATCATCCAATCATGTGCAAGCTAAAATGCTCTTTTTTATTTTCCTTGCGTGTCCCCCTCGGATCTACAGTGACTTTATTTGGCAAAGGAGGGGTTACATAGCAGCTGATGGTAAATCCATCTCACATTCTACTTTGGTTACAGGTCTTTTAGAGGCAATACAGCTTCCAAAATCAATAGCCATCATACATTGCAGAGCACCCACAGGACAGCAGGATGACATTGCTAGGGGAAATACACTGGCAGATAAAATAGCTAAGGAAGTAGCTAACAGGCAGGTAGCCACAATACAGATGCTCTCCCTGGCTCTGGAGATGCCCCTTCTAGACCAAACCTTATCTGGCCTCCAGGTACATGCCACCCCACAGGACATTGAACAATGGAACATATCAGGAGTGCAGAAGAGCCCTAAATCAGGACTCATCTGCCATGAGGGGAAGCCTGTAGCTAGCACACCTTTATTTATCTCACAATATCATGGGGTGAGACACAGAGGCTGGCAGATGACATGTGAATTTTACTAGACAAAGATTTTTTCATTTAAGTACTTCCTTCATTAGTGAAGTAATTTTTTGCATGATGGATGCTTTAGGAACAATCCAAAGAATTCACACAAGTGAAACATGAACACCTCATTTACACATCCACACCATTCACTCATCTTCAAATTGATTTTACACACATGCCCAAACTAGGCAAGAGACAGGAATATATACTCGTGATAGTAGACATGTTCACACAGAGTGGTCAGAATCCTTGCACGAGAGGTAATCCTGTGGTGGGGTTGCTCTCTGCAGAAAAATGTTAGACAATGGCCCTGCCTTCATAGCCAAAGTGTGTCAAGATTTAGTGAAAACACTGAAGATTGACTGGAAGTTTCACATCCCATACCACCCACAGAGTTCAGGCATAGTAGAAAGAATGAATAGGACTCTTAAAGATAAAATCAGGAAGGTCGCAGGAGGAACTTTCAAAAGATGGAAAAAGCTACTGCCTGCAGTCCTTGCAGAGGTAAGAATGACTCCTTGAAGAGCAACAGGTTTATCACCATTTGAAGTCTTGATGGGTAGGCCTTTCCCCTCTCCATGGACCAGTCAGCCCCTGATGTTAGAAAGAAGGGATCTTGATCTCATGCAGGAAGAGTATGTTAAGAAATTGATTGAAACCTTGGACAGAGTTGAAAAACGTGTCGCTCGCGCCTCTCCTTTTTCTTCACAGGAACAAACTTACCCATTCCAGGGGGGAGAAATTGTGATAGTCCAGTCCTTGAATTGTACCAAGAATTAAGAGTACCCATTTGGACCCCCAACCACAGTGATCGCAGTGGCCCGAACAGCCATCTTGGTAGAGGGAAAATAGGCTTGGATCCATGCCAGTCGTGCGAAGAAGGTGAAGCAAACACCTAAGAAGCAAGACAAAGTACAGAGAGGCAAAGCAGGTGATACAAGTCCTCGAATAGTGAGTGAAGCAGGTGATCTAGACTCTGAAAAAGATGATCTTGCTTATTTCACCACAGACTTCTGGGAAGGTCTTGGGCCTCCTGTTAGCATACTGACTTTGATGGTGTTCCTACCAACATAGATCATAACTCATTGTATTTATCATCCTGAAGATCTAGGGGCCATTAAGGTCATATGTGGCCCACCCGATAACAACACTAAACACTAAATTTAAATATGCAACATAGCTATATGTAGTAAACTGCATCCTAGTACAGCCCATATTCCCCTTATGGCTGTACCCCTGAATATCTCCCCCTTTCTAAACAGAACACCCCCATTACTCTCACCAGAGTGCAGATGACACTAGGGAACAGTCCTGTCACCTTCCAAGCCATGGGAAGGAGTAATTTCCCTGATTGGTGTTTTAGATTGGGTAACCCATGAAAAGGTAGGGAAGCAGCTGTCACACTAGAATCAACTTCTCTATGTCCTCAGATCATTCCACTGTTTTTGACACCTCAGATCGTGCCCTAAATCACACCATATATACCTTCATAAATATCCCTGACCTTCATACTGAGATTGCAAAATTACTCTCACAGCTTACCCTTGTAGGATTCTCTGAAGGTACCCAACAAGTCCTTAGCAGACAGCCACTAGCCTTGGGCAATAGCACATACATTTGTTGTAGAAGGACATGCTATACAAGGATTCCTAGTAACCCCAGAGATGGTGTTGCTTAGTCTCATTAGTCCCAATAATGGAAATTCTTAGCCCTTGTACACACGGTCGGAGATCTGTCGGAGATCTGTCAGAATGAGTCTTATCGGACCGTGTCATCAGATAATCCGACTGTGTGTGTTATGCATCTGACTGATTCTGTCCGAATCTCCGTCCGACCCAATTTTCCAACATGTTGGAAATATTTCCCGACCAACTGGGCTGGACGGACCTAATCCGATCATGTGTAGAGCATTTTGATCGGACCAAGTGCCACGCATGCTCAGATCAAATTCCTACATCAAAGCTATTGGCTACTAGCCTGAATGTAGTCCCATCGTAACGAAATTACATCATCACGTTCTGAAAGATCGGATTTTTCGCCAACTTGGCCCGACCGTGTGTATGCGACAGTTTCGGACACAATCCGTCGGACTAAATCCGACAGGCAAAATCCGACGGATTTGGTTGCCAAAATCTCCGACTGTGTGTATGTGGGCTTAGAGACAATGAGGGAAGTGACTTGCTCAAGGCTGGTGTTCATCCCAGATACCCCCTTGAACACTGTTAAGCCAGGTCATTGTTTTGGGGAAAGGACATGGCCTGGGCATGGTTCCCCTCAGGAACCAGATGGGGTATTGACATGATGAAAAGGCTAAATAATTACTCTGGTATTTTGGATGAGATACTACATAAAAATTCTGCTGACATTACCAACCTTAAATTAGAAACTAGAGCAATGAGAAAACAGCTAGAGCTCCATGACTTGGCGATTGAAAGCATGAGAGCAGCCCTCATAGGACTTTTTTTCAGCTTTTTACAAGCGATTTAGAAGCATATTACACAACATTTTACAGCTTCAGGTGTTTTTCCTTAGCCAATAGAGAGCACTAGGGGGAGGATAAGGAGTGGAAATTAGGGGTGGAGAGCTGCTGTTTAACCACTTACAGACTGGAAGATTTTGCTGCTTAATGACTATTGCATGGACGTGCGACACTGGAGCCAAACAAAGTTGACGTCCTTTTTTTCCCATAAATAGAGATTTCTTTTGGTGGTATTTGATTACCTCTGCAGTTTATATTTTTTGCACTATAAACAAAAAAAGAGCAACAATTTAAAAAAAAATATATTGTGGACTTCCGGTTCCGGCGCCGCATGAAGTAGCTGTCCCCTCTCACAGCTCCCGCAGACTGGCCTCTAAATCGGCTACAAATCCGGCGATTTCGCCCACTCCACCGGCCAGCTGACTTCCCCACGCTACCAGCTCCAGGATGGACCGGTTCGTGGAAAAAACCGGGCCGCGTTCGTACGCGGCCGCCACCGCGCGGCAGGCCGCACCGCAAATCGAGGCCCCGGCTTCGGCCTACACCGCTCCGGTCACCGCTCCGGCCTGCGCGGCCTATCCGGAGGAGACAGCGCCAGCCATGGAGGTAGGAGACCCAGCACAAGGCCAGACAACCTCCAAGGCACCCTCTTCCCTACAATCTCCAACCTCCACACATGTACCTGGGCCTGTGGCGCCTGTGGCCATGCTGCATTCTCTGCCATCCCCACCGCTGCAGGATCCACAGACAGAGCTTCTGGCACAAGCTGTTGCTGCTCTCCTCTCCCCTAGGATAGCTGCCTCTGTTGAGAAAGCTGTCACCCAAGGCATGCATAAATTTCAAGCCCAACTCGGGGAACATGCATCCAGACTCAATGAGGCTGAAAATCGCATCTCTACTCTAGAGGAAGAATTATACCAAACGCAGTCCCTGGAACAAGCTCAGGACAGAACTAACAAATATATCTTGGAAAAGCTTGATGACCTCGAGAATAGGTCCAGGAGGAGCAACCTGCGTTTTGTAGGTATCCCCGAGTCGCTTCACCAATCCGCTCTGTCAGACCTGTGTGCAAGCCGCATCCCGGAGCCTCTGGGTCTGGGGGGACCCTTCGTCGTGGAACGAGCACATCGTGTGGGGGCGCCCAACTCGGATCGCAAATCCCCGCGCCCGATAATTGCCAAATACCTGAATTATTCAGACAAAGCCTCCATTCTGCAGCAGTATCGCCAGTCCAGATCACTTCAGATTGACGGGGTCAAAATCCTGATCTTTGCTGACTATTCAGTGGATGTTTCCAAGAAACTGAAGGCCTTTCAACATATCTGCACGGAACTATTCCAACGGCAGATGAAATTTACTCTGGCATTTCCGGCAATCCTACGGATCAAAGCACCCAACGGAGAACAGCTCTCTTTTCTTTTTTTTTTTTTTTTTTTTTTTTCAAAAAGAGCTTTATTGAAACATAATCAAAAAATGTAACAATAGGTCTCCCACGCAGGGGAGTCAAGAAAGGGAAGTTTACACAACAGAGGCACAACAGAACTGACAAAAGCTCTATCTCTTGCATAGTAAGTCAGAGAGTAAGCGGATCAATACCCGTCACCCGGCTCATATCAAATAGTTTCTCAATAATAACACTGAACAAGGCACAACAGTCAGCTTAAAGCAAAAATTGGCCCGGGCCCCCAACACCCCTTCCGGGATCATGCTGTGTCGGGGACGCAGAGCAATCCCAAGATATGATAAATTATATTTAACAAGGGCCCTCTCCGAGCAGGGTCCACATTTTCAACCTCTGTTAGTTGGGACAATGTCAGATGAGGAAAAAAGGAGCAATGGGGAGGAGGGGTTCGGGAAAAAGGAGAAAAAGGAGGGAGGAAGAAGAGGAGGGAGAAGATAGCCAGGAGGAGAGAGGGGAGTAGAGGGGAGGCCTCGGGGAGGACCCGGCCCTTCTGGGGGAATGCTCCCTCCAGAAGGGGACCTAGGGGGGGGGGGAAGAGAACAGGCCTTAACCGAGAGTGATCCCCATATGGCTGGCCCAGGGTTCCCATATTCTCTTGAACCGGTCTACTTTGTCAAGAATCACACTGGAAGTCTGTTCTTGGAACATGATCCAAGTAATCTTTCGTTTAGTAGAGTGGAAGGATACCCTAGGTGATTTCCAGGCCCGGGCAATGGATAATTTCGCTCCTATTAGGATGAATTGGACCAAAATTTGTGAGAATTTCTTCGCAAGAGGGATATCCTGATTGAGAAGAGCAATCTTGGGGTCTTGGGGAATTCCAAGCCCCGTGACTTTGCGGATAAGGCTGAAAACACTATTCCAATATCCTCTGATTCTGGGGCATTCCCAGAAAGTGTGTATTAGGGATCCTAAGTGGCCACATCCCCTGAAGCAAAGAGGGGAAGTTTGGGGGAAAATTGACGCAAGGCATTTCGGGACCAGATACCATCTGGAAATCACCTTGAGGATGGCCTCCATTAAAGAGATGTTGATAATCCCCTTGAACCCTCTCATGAAGCTGCTATGCCAGGTATCCAGGTCCCATTCGAAATCCAGATCCCGCTCCCATTTCAGCATGTATCCTGCCTTTACCTTTGGATCTGCTAGAGCTGCATAGATCAGGGAGATACCGCCTCTCATAACCATGGCTGATGTGCACCATTGTTCATAGGGGGTTACTGTCAGAGGGCCTAAAGTGCGGGAGGAGAGTGAGTTTAGGAAGTGATAGATTTGGCGAAAGCGAAATCTCTCAGTCAGGGGCATCTCTAGTTTCGAAATACACTGTTCTAGCGTGAGGGGACCGTTGGAGTTGACGTAGTTCCCTATTCTAATGAGACCCTTGTTGAGCCACCATTGGAACGCTTTGATGTCTAGTCCAGGTGGAAACTGGGGATTGTTAAAGATGTGGGCTAGGGGACGCCACTGGGAAGTCAGGGAGTTCATTGAGTGTACCGAATCGCAGAGGGCCATTGAGTGAGACAGAGCGGGTGACATAATCGGAGGCCTGGACTTGGAGGGTCGCCAGACAAGAAAGTCTATGGTGAAGTTGGGAATGGCTTGTCTTTCCATGTCCACCCAATCCGGCTTCCCACCGTTAGCGTAGATACAGGAGATCTGGCTCATCTGAGCAGCTTGGTAATACCACCAAAGATTAGGTAATCCAATTCCTCCTTTCCGTCTAGGTCGAAAGAGGACCGATTTGGGTAGTCTATGGGAAGAGCCGCCCCACACAAAGCGGATTATGGAAGAGTGCAAATTGTTGATATGGGATTTGGGAACCGAGATAGGGAGCGAACGGAAAAGATAAAGGATTCGGGGAAGTAGGGTCATTTTAATGGCATTAACTCTACCTAACCAGGAGAGCTTGTACAGGGACCATTGGTCCAGGTCCGTCTTCAATTTATTGTACATAGGGGGGAAATTGTGCTTGTAGAGTAGACCTATGTTTGAGGTGAGGTGAATTCCCAAGTAAGGGATGGACGTAGGGTTCCACGAGAAGGGAAACTGGGTTTGGAGTTTTGCGACCGAGACGGAGTTAACAGAGATGTTAAGGGCTACTGACTTAGACATGTTGACTTGCAGGCCAGAGGCTTGCCCAAACTTGTGAAGCACCCGTAAAATGTTAGGAGTGGAGATGAGAGGCGAGGTAATGAAGAGAAGGACATCGTCCGCGAATAACGCGCATTTATGTGAGGAGGGGCCGCATTTCACGCCGTGGATATCTGGATGTGTCCTGAAAGAGATTACTAGAGTTTCTATGGCTATAGCGAATAAGAGGGGGGATAACGGGCAATCCTGCCTAGTACCCTTGGCAATAGGAAAGGGGTCTGATAGATGGCCTTGAAGTTTGATCCGGGCACTAGGTTGGGAGTAAAGGGCGGAAAGAGTATTAACAAATTTGTGGCCAAAACCCCACCGCTCTAGTGTGCGAAATAAATAGGGCCAGGTAACGGTATCAAAGGCCTTTTGAAGATCAATGGACAGTAGGAAACCCTCCTGGAGAGGACCGCCATCCCAGCCCGACTGGAGGATGGAGATGATGTCTATAGCTCTCCTCACCTGGTCCGGTCCCTGTCTGCCTGGTATGAAGCCGACCTGGTCCTTATGGACATATGAACCTATAAAGGAGCCCAGTCTGTTTGAAAGAATCTTGGTCATTATTTTCAGATCGTTATTAATTAGGGATATAGGTCTATAATTGCTCACTAGGCTTAGGTCTTTATCAGGTTTAGGTATCACCGATATAAAGGCCAGGTTAGCTGTCGGGTCCAGGGGCGACTTAGTGTTGAGGGAGTTAAAAAACCGGGCCAGGTAAGGAGCCAGAACATCGATGAACGTTTTATAGTATTTAGTTGAAAACCCGTCAGGGCCAGGGGCCGAGCCGAGTTTAAGTTCTTTAATGACTTCTCTGACCTCCTCCTCCGTAAAAGAGGATTCCATAAGCTCCCTATGGGAGTCTGAGATTCTAGGGAGTGCGATTCCGTCCAGGAAGGCATCAATCTGTTGAATACTAGTGGGGTCGGTGTCAGAATACAGATTAGAATAACATTTATTAAAGGCCTCAAGTATCTGTTTAGGGTTTTGGGTCAATTTTCCGGAAAGGGACTTTACTTTGGGGAGTGCCTGAATCCTGTGCCGGGGGGAGAGCCTCGCAGCCAGCTGGGGGCCAAATTTATCAGTGTGGAGGTAGAATCTGCCACTGGTCCATTTTAAATGGCACTCCGCGCTGGAAGTCAGGGCCAAATTTAGAGAAATTCTAGCGGTATCCATTTTGGCTAGTGAAGTGGGTGAGGGGTTTTTCTTGTGAGCAGCACTTAGGGCCTGGAAGTCCCGTTCCAGATTGACTATGCCTAGGGTTTTTTCCCTCTTGAGCTGGGAGGTCAACTGAATAATTTTGCCTCTCATGACTGCTTTGTGGGCCCCCCACAACGTGCCCGGGGAGATTTCAGGAGTATCATTAGCCTGAAAGAACTCTTTTAAGTCTCTCTCAAGCTTTGTACAGTGTATTTGGTTAGCGAGGAGGGACTCCTTAAGGCGCCATTGGGGGGGGCCCGCCGGAGCCAGAAAGCCCACCAGCTTGATGTAGATGACGGAATGATCAGACCATGGTACCTCTTTAATGCAAGCCTGAGATAAAAAGTTAATATCTGCTGTATGGACGAAAATGTGGTCTATGCGGGAGAATGTCCTGTGTGGAGCCGAAAAGTGAGTGTAATCCCTAGCGTCAGGGTGAAGCTCCCTCCAAGAGTCTATCATCCCTAGAGAATGTAGAAGTTTAGCAATTTTTAGACTCTGTTTGGGGGGACGTTTCAAGTGGGTTCTGCCATTGGAAGTCTTATCCATAAGGTGGTCAAACGCGATGTTCGAGTCACCTCCCAGGATCACCTTACCCTCCAGGTGGGAGGATAGGGTAGTCAGCATGGATGAGAAGAAAGGAGCTTGGTTTTTGTTGGGCGCATAATAGGAGACAAAGGAGAAAAGGATATCGTTAATAAGACCCTTAACCAGAATATATCTCCCTTCGTTATCTCTGATGGTTTGAATGTGGGTGAATGGGGTGTGTTTGGAAAATAAGATGGCGACCCCCCTCGTCTTGTCATCAGCGTTAGCTAAAAAAAAGGTAGGGAAATTTCGGTGTAAGAATGTGGGGTTATAGTTTTTGGGGAAATGGGTTTCTTGAAGCATAACAATATTAAGGCCCCTAATGTAGTAGCTGTGTAGAGCTTTACGTCTTTTAGAAGGGGAGTTTAGGCCTTGTGTATTATGAGACGCTATCTTGAGCGTCGTCTTATTAATATGTGGATCAGCCATGGTTAACAGAGTGCGGGATCAAAATAGAGAGGAACGATCTTACCCTGGGTAGGAGGACTCGTTTGCTGTTCCGATGTGCAGGATACAGGGGCTGAAATGTGCCGTTGTCGGACAGGCGGAAACTCCCCGAGGACTCCTGTAGGAAGAAAAGAATAGAAAAGGAAAGAGTGAGAGAAGAAGGGAAGGTAGGGGAGGGGAGGGGGAGGGGGGGAAGGGGAAGGACTCGAGAATGGGAAAGCTCGGGTCCTTCTGTGGTAGGTCTGGTATGGCAGAGCCTACCCCGAGCCCCCTGAACCAAGAGGACACGGACTAAGGGCAGTCTAAAATCAGACTGCATTCCTGGTGACCCTAAGGGAGAGAATCTCCACAAGGGGGCAACAGGTAGAGTGGCACACGGCAATAAGCCCCGCTCCGGCTCCAGCGCCTCTATTAACATGCTTATGGAAGTGGGCGCCAGCGGGCAAAAACAACAAACCATAAAAAAAAGGAAGAAAAAAAAACATCAACCATAGAGAACTAATAAACAATCGAGATCCGGAACTGCATAGCAATATAGTGAGACATATAAACAAATGATGTCATTACGACAACAGTGTTGGGAGAAATGTGGCATGGATAGGGGGGGAGAGAAGAGCAGGGATGTCAGGTGAAGAATCAGGGCAGGCATTCACATCCCGCAAAAAAAAAAGAAAAAAAAGAAAAAAAAAAAAGGAGGGGGGGGGTGTGGGGGTGGATAAAAAAAGAAATAAAATTTAGCGAAGGGAAAAATTAAGTCCAGAGGGTCCTTAGAAGGACCGGAGGGAAGCCGGAAAGTCCGTTGGCCCCTCCTGAAAGTCATCAGGATTCAAAAACAAAATAAGTCAGGGGCCTAGAGGCCCTAAGGGCTTGGGAGTCACTTTGGAGGTACAGAATCGCGGTGCCTCTTCGACTTCTGTTTCACCCACAGGGGGGCCAACGGGCTGTTCGGGGGGGGTCTTTTAGACGCGTTCGTCCGGCTCTCCAACTGGTTGGGTTGTAGATCTTGTGAAATGAGCCCAAGTTGCAGGAGGAGGGTTTCCCCGTCTTGAAAGTTGGTGAAGCTATACTGTCTTTCTTTAAACTGGAACTGCAGGCGAAATGGGAAGGCCCATCTATATTTGATCGAATTTTGATTGAGAACTTCCAGAAGGGGTCTGAGAGATCTTCTCTTTTGAATCGTAGCAGGAGAGATGTCTGCGAAAACTTGGATTTTATTGCCCTGGATGGTGAGATTGTCACGATTGCGAGACCGCATCATGATTTCCTCTTTTATCCCATAAAAATGAGGCTTGATCACAATATCACAGGGCAGACCGTCTTGGCGGGGGGCTTGTAACGCTCGATGGGCCCTATCCAGCTCAAGCTTGTGGTCCGGGACGTCCGGGATGATGTCCTTAATGAAGGCCTTGACGGTGCCTTGAATGTCTGTGACAGATTCAGGCACTCCTCTGATGCGGAAGTTATACCTTCTGCTTCTGTTTTCCAAATCATCTAATTTAGAGAGAGCTGAATCCAGTTGCTCCTGCAGGGACTGTATGCATTTAGTGTTCTGGTTGGTGCGTGCTGCTGTATCATCCACTGCCTGTTCTATGACATCTATTCTGGCCCCAAGATTCTGCAGGTCAGCTTTGATGGAGGAAGTTATCTGAGCAGCATTTTGAGCTAAGCCTGCTGCTAGCATTTCAGAGAATCCACTTAAGAGCTGTGCCATATCAGGTGGATGGATAGGCTGTGGGGAGGTCTGCAGGGCCTCTGCCAGGCTGTTTGGGGAGATGATTTGGGGAGAATATGAGTAGCCTGCCAGCGATCTGTTTAAAAGAGATATAGTAGAAGCTGGAGAATTCAGGGGGTCCTGGAGGCTACTCACGACTGCGGAAGAGAGTTGGGGAGGGGGGGGGGGTCCGCGATGCCATCCCGAATGTCTGTGTCTCCGCCTGGGAGAGGAGCGGTCGCCATCTTGGAAGGTTCAGGCTCGGCTAGGCCGTAATGTAACTGGCGGCTGGCGAACGATTTTGCCCGGCCTTTGGGCATATGGGCGAACGCCTGGCTTCTTCCGGAGCTCGGTGGTGGTGGCGGCGGAGGTTCCCGTTGGCTGGGGAGGCTGATGTGTGTGCCGAAGGGCCGGAGCGGTGCGGAGCTCCCGATCAAGGCGTCCGACCGGAAGTCCCGCGCATGCGCACTCTCACAGCTCTCTTTTCAAGACCCAGACGATGCATCGCGTTTTCTGAAATCGCTACGCTCGGGCCCTCCACTCAGCCCGGCTCCCAAAGCGGCCCCAGTCAATAGGGCTCTTGACCAGAGGAGCCCACGGAAGGATTCCCCCAAGCACTTCAGGGCCTCAGGTCCAGCTCCTCACGCTCTGAACCCACGTTGATGAACCCCAGGACCTTGTGACCTTTTTTGTCTTTCCTCCCTTTCAGGGACGAAGCTTTGCCTACCACCCGTTTTCTCATGGTAGAAGTGGCTTCTGCTTGAATTAATCTCCTCCTGGGCCACTTGCGCTTTGCATGCGCTCCTCAGGTAATATTTGATCAGGGCCGTGACTGGCCCCGTGCGCTACATTGACTGAACTTATGTCTTTTACCATGCCCCATACGCCTTCGGCTTCTGGTTGTTCTAGTATTGTTCTATTATAACTGTTTTTCCTCAATGTTTATGTTTTTTTTTTCTCTCAGGTTATGCCCACTTGTTCCCCCTGTGGATTCTTCTGTGCAGACCATCTCACTTCGTTCTGATCCTTGCCTGGGTTGACAGCGTGCCATGCTCCTTCTTTCTAGGGCAGCCATTTCTATGTCAGTTCGGAGGCCTGGTTCTGGGAGCTGGTCTACACAGTGACCCCCATGCGGAAAAAAGTGAAGTTCACAGTGAGTTGTTTTTACTTTCTTTGTTACTATGCCTGGCACATTTGCCGCTCCCTTCCCCACCTCTTCCTCCTACTTATTCCCACAGCTGCACTTTTCCCCAATTTACTCTCCCTTGCTGCTACCTTACCAGGGGCTGCCCTGGCCCTATCTGGAGCAAAGCTCCTGTTGTTACATGTCCCGGGTCCTCCCTACCACATGGTACTATTAATCCCCACTGTTACTGCACTTAACGCTCCACCATGCTACAAGTAGTCTCGTGGAACGTTAAAGGGCTTCGTTCCCCCAACAAACGTCTGAAGATACTGCGACACCTCAAGAGACTCAAAACAGACGTAGCGCTGTTACAAGAAACCCATCTCTCCTCATCGGACTTTGTTCGGATGAGGAAGCTCTGGGTGGGTGAGGTGGTGGGTTCTGAGGCTGTAGGTCGGAAAGCAGGGGTTCTTATTCTTATCAATAAGAATCTTCCTTGTAAGATCCTATCTACGGACACAGATCAACAGGGCAGACTCCTCACGATTAGGGCCCTCATAGGGACCAAGGAACTTGCTATTACAAACGTCTATGCCCCCAATAGCCCCACAAAACCTTTTTTCAGCGCATTGACTAGTTGGCTTCTGCGCTTCCCCCACCTCCCGCATCTGGTGGGGGGCGACTTCAATTCTGTTGCCCACCCGGTAGATGACAAATCCTCATCATTGCGCCCCGTACTTTGTTCGACTGTTACCATTCCCACGAGCCTGGCAATGACTATGGAATCCCTTCACCTGCATGACATTTGGCGACTACACCACCCGACCGACCGAGAATTTTCCTTTTACTCTTATCCCCACAATGTCTTTTCTAGGATTGACTATTTTTTTAGCTCTAATGACTTAATCCCCTTCCTTCCGACAGCGGAAATTCATGACATAGCCATATCAGATCATGCTCCGATCTCAGTGACTCTAGAGACCCCTGACATACACCCTAATCCCAAAATATGGTGTTTCCCCTCCTATTTGCAACACAACGCAGACTTTCAAGCTTACATGACGAAAGAATGGGCATCATATTCACAGACGAACGCAATACATGCTGATAACCCACACTTGTTCTGGGACGCAGGTAAGGCGTTCCTTAGGGGACGCATTATCTCTTATGCCTCCTCGTTCAAGAAACATGCCTTGTCTCAATACAAAGCCTCCAGTTCCAGATTACATCAGGCCCAGCGAGCACTCTATGCCTTAAACTCCCCCGAAAATCGTGAGGCCTGGCATACAGCCAAGCAGTCATTTGACAATTGGGCCGAAACCTTGGAAACCACTAAACAAGCTCACTTCGACGCCACTCTACACAAATTTGGCAATAAGGCTGGCAAGCTTCTTGCCAGACTATGCAAGGGAACCTACCGCCCCACGGTCATATCGTCGCTACGCGACCCCGATGGCACAGTCACGACCACTCAGAAGGGCATCAATGCGGTGATGCTCCGCTTTTATTCCACCCTCTATGCGGCGGACCCTATTGACCGACCCACTGCTCGCGACTTCCTCGACGAAGTACAATTGACCCGAGTATCTCCCTCTCAACTCGATTCATTAAACGCCCCCATTTCCCCCTCGGAGATATCCGATACGATTCGTAAGCTAGCTTCCTCCAAAGCCCCAGGCCCGGATGGCCTATCAGGCGAGTTCTATAAATCTTTAAACACACTTCTAACCCCGACCCTGGCCGATGTCTACCAACATATATGGTCTGGTGGCCCCTATCTCCCGTCCGGTAACCAAGCAATTATTAAGTTGTTAGAAAAAAAGGGGAAAGACCCACAAGAGCCTGGGTCATATAGACCCATCTCGCTTCTAAATCTTGATGTCAAAATTCTTTCCAAAATAATAGCTAATAGGCTGGCTGACATCATCCCCTCCCTGATCCACTCCGCCCAGTCAGGTTTTGTCAAGGGCAGAACGGCAACTATTAATATCAGGAAGGTGATGATGGCACTAGAACATGCCAGATGTCACCCTACCAGCGATCTAGCTATTATTACTCTAGATGCCGAAAAGGCTTTTGACAATGTCAATTTTGAATGGCTTTCCATGGTACTGGGGGATATGGGCTTCACCGGACCATTTCTACACCTGATCAGCTCCATGTACACCTCCCCTGCAGCCAGACTGGTGGCCGCTGGCCTCCTCTTGGATGAGTTCCGGCTACATAAGGGAACCAGACAAGGCTGCCCCCTGTCCCCACTCTTTAATCTGGCCTTGGAGCCGCTTTCCAGATACCTGACATATAAAGCTCCGCTACACGGGATCGAAATCGGGTCGCACGAATTAAGAACCTCCCTCTTTGCTGACGACGTCTTGATATTCTCCGCCAACCCTTCAACAGACATGCCCACGATTAAATCCTTATTTGACCGTTTCAGACAGTGCTCGGGACTGCGTATTAACTACTCCAAGAGCGAAATACTCCCCTTGGGATCCCTTCCACCTCCGACATGGGCAAACCACTCCATTTTCAAAGTAGCTAGAACCCATATCACATACTTGGGCATTAAGATAGGGAGGCTCCCCTCGTCTCTCTACCACCTGAACTAACCCCCCTCTTTGCCAAACTTATACAGGAATTAGACAACTGGATGGATCTGCCTCTTTCGCTCTTGGGAAGGTGTCACCTGGTAAAAATGGTCAGCTTTGCACGCCTCCTGTATCCCCTTCAGACGATACCCTTACTCCTTAGACATAAGGATACAAAACTTTTAAACTCAGCAATCTCTAAATTCCTGTGGCGAGGCAAGAGACCCCGCATAGCCTTCTCAAAACTTCACCTTCCCAGGAGCGAAGAGGGTATTAACCTTCCCAATCTTAGAATGTATAACCTAGCATGTCTTTTGAGGGTAGGTCTAGACTGGATATCCCAAAAATCCCGCTGCTCAAATTACCCACTGGAAGCTGCAATGACCCATCCTTACTCCCTAGCTGCTCTTCTCCACTGCAAATGGAAACAATTAGATCCGTCATTGCAACACAACCTTTTACTGAGAGACACAGCTATTGCCTGGAGAGAAACACGGAAGAGCCTTAAGCTGTCTCCCTTCATTTCTAGACATCTCCCGATACAAGGTAACCCGAGCTTCACCCCGGGGCTGGACCGCCAACCCTATGAAACATGGCGTCAACAGGGCCTCGACACCTTCTTCTCCTTATGTGACCCGGACTCTGGTCGAGCACTTCCCTTCCGCCGGCTAGCTGTCAAGTTCTCCTTGCCGGATTCATCCGCCTTCCACCATGGCCAATGCCTCAGCTTCTTGCAGAAAACTTGCAGAGCGGAACATGCAAGATTCCAATCCTCTTTCATCGAAGTACTTCTCCACAAAGACTCTTATGGCATCTCTGATATTTACAAACCTCTACTACTAAATACTACACCCTCTCTGGAATCTTCCTCGGTCTCTAACTGGGCCAAAGATTTCCCAAGTACCGATATTGTGGATAAGATCCTACACGGACTCCAATCAGTCTATAATTTGGTCCCAAATGAAACTTGGAGGGAAACCCAACTAAAAATTGCACATCGAGCGCACATACCTTTTCTACCTTCCTCACCTTCGTGTCAATCCGCTGCTTCTTTGTGCCCTCTATGCCAGCATCCTAGACCCTCCCTTACTCACCGCTATTGGTCTTGCCTGGTCATCTCCTCATTCTGGGATGGAATTTTGGCTTTTATCTTCAAGATAACACTCCTGAAACTCCCCAAGGACCCGCTACTCCTCATCTTTGGGTATTGGGACCCCAAACTGCTCCCTTGGTCGGCTACTCCCACACCTCTGGGCAAGGAGTGGGCCTTGCTCTGCCTGTTACTCGCTAGGAGAACCATCTTAGCCAACTGGACAACTACGACTAAACCCTCTGTCCCACAAGTAGACAGAGAACTTATGCACCTCCTCTTTCGGGACAAATTGAATACTAGCCTTCTTCACGCTAAAGCCAAACTACGCTTTCACAACAGATGGGGCTTGTATATGGCATCTAGACTCACCCCACAGGAACGAGCCCACCTTGAGGACCACTCCTTCATCCATAAGGGACACGCGCCAACGGCGACAATCGCTGCAACCTGAAATCATACCAAGCGGGTCTCTGTGCTCCTGACTCTCTCTCCCCCCACACGGGGACTCATCACCTTTCATGGACAGCCGGGATCTGTGCAGCACCTCTCCCCCCCCAATATGCAATAAACTGCACCTGCTACTGACCACTCCCCCCCCCCCCTTCCCGCTCTCCCCCCCCCCCCACGGTTATTTTATTTCATATTTATTTTATTTCATATTCATTATATGCTTTATTTTACCCTGTAGTTCGCTTTTATAAAACATACCAGGTTACCTCCTGACCTCCAGATCCATCCAGTTGAAGCTTCCCCTTCTCCCTTCTTTGGGGAGAATGGTAAGTCTTCCCTTAAGCTATGTACACAATGCTTAGTTACTACCAAACCCTAGGTTGAATGACTGTTTTCACTCGATCTTTCTATTTCAATGAGAAAAATTTTCGTCTTTGTATTTTGTACAATTTGTTCTATGCCTTTTTCAATAAAATTTTATTAAAAAAAAAAATATATATATATTTTTTACTTTGTGCTATAATCAATATCCCCAAAAAGTTTTTTTTTTTTTTTTTTAAATCTTCTTCAGTTTAGACAAATATATATTCTTCTACATATTTTTGGTAAAAAAAAAAAAAATCGCAATAAGCATACAGTATATTGATTGGTTTGTGCAAAAGTTATAGTGTCTACAAACTATGGGAAAAATTGATGGCTATTGTATGTCATTTTTAATTTTTCTTTCTTTTAACTATTAACGGTGGTGATCTGCGATTTTTAGCGGAACAGCGACATTATGGAGGACAGAACAGACACTTTTAACACATTTTTGAGACCACTAACATTTATACAGTGATCAGTGCTATAAAAATGCGTTGATATGTCTCCTCTCCCCTTACAGAACAGGGATTTGTGTGTTTACACACACAAATCCCTGTTCCTGCTCTCGCGCATGTGATTGCGGGTGGCTGGCAGCGATCACGCCCGCCATCCATGTGCATCGGGTTCCCCACCGCGCAGCGGGCGCGCACGCTCGCTATCATCCTTAAAGGTACAGACATACCCATTTGCAATAATGAACCACTTTGCCAACGTATATCCGTGAGAGACGGTTGGCAAGTGGTTAAGCAGAAAACAGAAAAGCAAGAAAATGCTTGCAAAACGCTCAAGTCAGGTGTTTCTATTGAAATCTTTGGGGCCAAAAACACTTGTAATCTGCCAAAAAGAAGCTTGTGTGCTTTTTTGAGCTTCTGGCATTTTGCTTCAGGTGACAAAACACTCATATGTGTACATAGAGCCATTGAAATGAATGGAATTTGGCTTGTTGTGTGTTTTGGAGCTACAAGCTTCAAGCAGAAAATCACTCGGGTATGAATGGTGCCTAAAGGAGCTTGTACAACTGAGCAAAACAGAAATTAGGTCTGAAGTTCCCCTTGAACTATAAAAAAAGCAATTATATTCCAAAAGGTGTTTTAAAACCACATATTACATACATATTCATAGGTATACATGCTTAACCACATATTACATACATATTCATAGGTATATATGCTTTTGTATAAGAATTATTTAACATTTTTATACGTTTGAACTTTATAAATTTATAGTATATTTATAGAGCAAATGAGATGTGCATTTTTTACGTATTGTATGGTAATGTGTTTCTTAAGCTCATGATCGAAATTGAATGTATTATCTATAGTTATGTATAGGAGTTTAGCGCTGGGCTTTTTTTAATTCTTATGCCGCATACACACGATCGGACTATCCGGTGGACTTAGTCCGGCGGACAAACCTCCGGACTTTGAAGTGGAGGTCCGCCGGACTTCTGTTTCTGTAATACAGGCACCTGCAGCAGTTAAAGTGGGTGATGTGTGCCTCCAGCACAGTATACACCTGAAGCTACCCTTTATTGTTGGTGTTCTGTTTCGGTTATACAGGCATCTGCAGCAGTTTAAATGGGTGTTGTGTGCCTCCGGCACAGTATACACCTGAAGATACCCTTTATTACTGGTGTTCTTTTTTTTTGTTTGTTTCACAAAGGTTTTTATTTTTTGAACAACAAAAAAGATGGAAATACAACATTACAGTATTTAAAGCAGAGGTCCACTCTAAAGTGGACCTTCCGCTCATTGGAACCCTCCCCCCCTCCGGCGCCACAATTGGCACCTTTCAGGGGGGAGGGGGTGCAGGCACCTGTACAGTACAGGTATCTGCACCCACTTCCGGCGTAGATCCTGCAGAAGGTACGCCCTTTTCCGCAGAATCTACGCCCCTTTCCAAAGGTCCCCCGCTGCCTGCTGGGAAACACACGGATCCCAGAGACAGCGGGGACCATCCTTATTGCGCAGCGCGACTCGCGCAGTAGGGAACTGGGAAATGAAGCCGAAAGGCTCCACTTCCTGATTCCCATACCCAAGATGGCGGCGGCAGCACCCGAGAGACGATCGAGAGATCGGCTTCGGGTGCCGACATCGCGGGCGCGCTGGGCGGGTAAGTGTCATTATTTTAAAAGTCAGCAGCTGCAATATTTGTAGCTGCTGGCTTTTAAAAAAAAGAAACGGCGGACTCCCACTTTAAGTTGCTTATATGCGGTACATAAGATATTTGTATAGGTTTCAAAGTACAATATAGTCTGGTAACGTAATGGAAATATACATTATCGCAGTTATCCAGAAAAGTATATATTCAAATAGAATCTAATTGTTTTCATATGAAACAGACAAGTAATTTCTTCAATGTATTACTGAGGTAAGGGATAACAGGGGGTTGGGGGAGAAGAAAGAGAAAAAAAAGGGGGTGGGGGGTGATGGATTTTTTCTTTCATTCCTTCCTACTCCTCCTGAACCTTCTCATAAGGGTTATAGACCATGAAAGAGTTATCGTGTTACTCTGTGGAAGCTTTATAAGCCTGAGAGCCTTTGTGTTCTATCCAGTTAAACCATGCTGAAGTAAAGTTAGTTATTTTTTCCTGTGAGGTACTTAAGAGTTCTTCTATGGATTCTATAGTGTTGATTCTCCGGAACCATTCTTTTTTTGATGGTGTTTTATTTGAGCGCCAATGGCATGGGATACAGTGTCTTGCAGCATTTATCATAAACATTGCTAATGATTTGAGGTAACATTTTTTGTGGATTGTGTTGTAGTGTAGCAGATATTGTGCTGGTTCAAATTTTAATATTTCTGAAGTTACCAAAGTGGTGGTTTCGTGAACCATCTTCCAAAAGTTATGGATTAGTGGACAAGACCACCAAATGTGTATCATCGAGCCCTCCTCATTGTTGCATCTCCAGCATCTGTTGGAGACCTGGGGGTAGAATTTGTGCAAAAGGTTGGGGGTTCTGTACCATCTGGATATTATTTTAAAGCCACACTCTTGAGTGGCAACATTTAGTGAACCTTTATGTGTGTAGATGAAGATGGTTTCCCAATCATCATCAGAAAGATTTAGATTTAAGTCTTGTTCCCAGGCTTGGCATGATTTCCCAACCATTCATGAAGAGTGAGTTATAGAGTTGATATGTTGTGTCTTTGTGGGCATTTCTTTATACATAGGTCTTCCAATGTTGTAAGGGTTCTGGTCCAAAGTTGGGCTATTTCAGTTCTGGTCAGAAAGTGTCTGATTTGTAGGTAATTCTATTGTGAAATTAAGTTTGGAGCTTTATCTTCATTGATTTCCTCAAAAGATAATAGTTTCCTGTTTTCAAAGAAGTGTTTGGCTAGAACGTCCTTGTGTGGCCAAGAATCTATGAGAAATTGACTCTCATTACCTGGGGGGAAATCTGGGTTTTTTCTTACAGGTGTGAGGGGACTGATCCATGGGGAATGGATGTTTTTTTATGTAGGTATTATGAAATTTTTCTAGAGTAAGGCCTATAAGAGGTTGGGATTTAATGTCTTTTGGATGGTGTGATGGGTTTATCCAAGGTAGATGGTTAATTTGATGCACGAACTGTGTTTGTTCTAAAGTCCTTAATTGGCTGATGGATGTTCCAATCTACTATGTGTGTCAGGAGTGCTGCCTGGTGGTATTTTCCTAGGTCTGGGAGTGCTATTCCCCCTTTGTTTTTGGGTAGGTTTAGTCTTGTATATTTAATTCTGGGAGGTTTACTCCTCCAAATAAAGGTAGAGCATGCTTTGCGTAAAGGAAGCAAACAGATGCTGGAAGTCTGATGGGTATTGTTTGCATAGCATAAATAAATCTAGGTAGGATCATCATCTCTTTATTAGTGAAACTCTGCCAAATCATGAAATGTTAAGAGAGTTCCATCTTTTAAGATCCTCCTGAATTTCAATTTCCGAGATATGTTATATTTTGTTTGGCCCAAAAGAATGGGACATTTTGTTTGCATAAGTCTACCGAACTTGCGGGTAATGAAATATTAAGGGCTATAGATTTTGAGTGGTTGATTTTTAAATTGGATATAAGTTGGAAAAGTTCAAGATCTTGAATGACGTTAGGCAGGGAAATATGGGTCTGTGAGAGGACAAGGAGCATATTATCTGCAAAGGCAGCGACTTTGTACGTATGATTTTGGATTTCTATGCCCTTAATGTCTGGGTTATATCTAATTTTGTTCAGAAGGGGTTCTAATGTGAGGACAAACAATAACGGTGATAGGGGGCATCACTGTCTTGTGCCATTTCGTAAGCTGAAGGCTTCCAACAGGTGGCCATTGACTTGAACACGTGCTGTAGGATTGGAGTAAAGCGCATTGATATATGCTCTCATCTGGGGTAAAATGCCTATATGCTTTAAAACTGCATTGATAAAGTCCCAGGCCACTTTGTCGAATGCCTTCTCTGCATCAAGGGAGGAAACCTTGTTTGTTTTTGGATGTTAACCAATGGTTTATGTTTAGAGCTTTAATTGTATTGTCCCTTCCCTCACTTCTGGGGATAAATCCTACCTGGTCAAGTGAAATGAGTGATGACAACAAGGGTAGGAGTCTGTTGGCTAAGATTTTGGCATAAATCTTGACGTATACATTGATTAAAGAGATTGGTCTGTAGTTCGTGACTAGGGTTGAATCTTTTCCTTCTTTAGTTATATGTGCTTCTAGTAATTGTTTTGGGGGATGTTGTTCAGAGTGAAGTGACTGGAATATTTTCAAAAATCTTGGTTTCAGTATGTTGGTAAACGTTTTGTAGTATTGTAAGGGAAGACCATCGGTTCCTGAGGCTTTGCCTACTTTCATACCTTTTAGAGCCTTATCGAATTTCCCCACCAGAGATGGGGGCTTCGAGTTCTTGGGCTGTATTCTCAGCTATTTCTGATGGGCTATATTTTTCTAGAAAGTCTTGGATATGTTTTGTTCTCTTGTCGGACTCATGGGGGCATTTGGGGTTAGAAGGAATATTGGATAAAGACTGATAATATGTTTCAAACTGCTTGGCGATCTCCCCATTCAAGGAATAGGAAGTGCCTTGTTTATCTCTTATTTGGTGGATAGTTGAGGCGACTCTCTTAATTTGGACAGCTTTTGCTAATAGTCTTCCACTTTTGTTCCCTTGCTCATAATATATTTTGTGTCTTAAGATGTATTGCCTTTTTGTTTTCAAGTTCAATTCCTCTGAGAATAAAGTTCTTGTTTGCGTTAGTTCCTAAAATGTGGAGACCGCAACAGTCCATTTGTGCGTTGTTTCTAATTTGTGGATTTGCTCTATTAAGGATCTAATTTTGTCCTGTTTTTCTTTCTTGATTCTGGTCAACTTATTTATAAATTCAGCTCTGATGAAGCATTTGTGTGTCTCCCACTGTGTCAGGATGGAGATTTCATTATTTTCATTACGAGCAAAATATTCTTTTAGTTTGTCGTTGAAGTAAATTACGTCTGTAGGGTCTTTCAGGATGGTAGTTTTAAGTCTCCATGTCTTAGTTATGGTAGTTTTTTTCTGGGAAGGTCAGAGTCATGGTAATAGGGTGATGGTCAGAGTCATGGCTTCTATTGATGAATGTTTCAGTAGTCCTAAATCAGATTGGGAAATGAAAAAAAACGTCTATTCTAGAATATTTATGATGGACTGTAGAGTAATAGGTAAAATCTTTAGCTTGAGGGTTCAGGGTTCTCCATGTGTCATGCAGCATTAATTCCTGTAATTGAAGTTTAATTTGTTTCAGAGCTCTATAGCGAAGGCTCGATGTACCATTCGAGGTGTCAATGAGGTGGTTGAGAGGAACATTAAAGTCTCACCCTAGGTTGAGAATACCAGAGGCGAAACTTGTTAATAGATCCTTTATCTTTCGGAAGTAAGCAACTTGTTTTGAGTTGGGTGCGTATACGTTGGCAATTGTAATGGGGTGATGACCTATTTTCCCTTTCAAAAATATATATCTCCCCCCAGGGTCTAGCAGTGTATCTTGGATCTGTAGTGAAGTTTGTTTAGAGATGAGGATTGATACACCCTTGGTTTTCCCTTCTGGGTTGGTGGCATGGAATACAGTTGGGAATCTCTTGTTGTATATTTTCGGAACATTATTGGCCTCAAAGTGAGTCTCTTGTATGCATACGATATTCGCTTTTAGTTTGTAAAATTCATCTAGGAATTTGGCTCTCTTTGTGGGTATATTGAGCCCTTTAGCATTTATTGATATTCATTTAATTGATGGTGAAATTAACTGTTGTTTATGGATAGGCATTTTTGGTGAATTTCCCTTACAACAGAGGAGTCAGGGATTTTATGGTGAGGTTCAGATAGAGAGAAGATAAACTGTTGTTACAGAGTCTGTTTCTAGAGCCAGTAGGTTTTTTCGGTGAGGAGAAAAAAAAGGGGGAGAAATAAAAACAAACAAAACAAAAGGGGGGTGAGGGAGACAAGGGGGGTTTACCTTGAAAAGGTAATGGGAAGATGAACCAGAGGTGAGATTAGACCAGATAATCTGCCCTATATGTAGGGGCCGGTAGGTTAAAGAAGAGAGAAGGGGATCCCCTCCTTGTGTGGGTTCAAGGTCCAAGTGAGGACTGATGGGAAACCTAGTTTCTCTCTTTCTAATATTCTCTCAAAATATAAAGGAATATAGTTCCGCTTTTTACTTTTGTTTGGTTTGTAGTTGATTCTGGCACTCAGGGGCAGTCATCAAAAAGAAAATTTTGAACGTACGTTACAGGGTTTGTATGCTGAATAAGAAGTTTGGAAGATATGGGTAGATTTGCTAATTTTTATAAGCTAGCACATAGAGAATGGATTTGGAAGCCATAAGTGCCTATAGGAGGATGTGGAGTAGTGTTGACATTTATCAAGTGTAATAAAGTGCCACATACACTAATGACAAGGAACAAATTCCATTTCCTATTGCAATAATAAATGGCCACTAGGTGGTGCCCTTATGTCGTAAGTTGAAGTTTGAAGGAAAGTTTGAGAATTAACATGTGTGTCCAGTAGAGTGTTATGGTAGAGTGGGAATTGCAATCTTAGTTATATTATTTGTTAAGCTCGAGTAAAACCTTGAACTATTAAAAAGCATTTATACTAGCAGTGTCTTCGGAGGTGACTGATGGAGAAGTGAGGCGTAATGGTGATCCAACTAGATCGTATAATAAGCAGTAATGATAATAGTCCTCAAATAGCTGATATAATTGGTGTTTAAAAGTGTTATGCCACGTACACATGGTCAGACTATCCGGTGGACTTGGTGTGTGGGTTCCGTGCAGAAGATATCCGATAGCCCCCCTTCCCCAAAGCACCCCCCTATGTTGAGGGCACGCGGCCTGGTACGGCTCAGGAGGGGGTGCTCGCTCGTCCCCACCCCCTTTCCTGACCGGCCGGGTTGTGTGCTCGGATAAGGGTCTTACATAGACCTGGGGGGGACCCCCAGGACGTTTTTTCAGCGTAGGACTTCCCCTTTAAGTCCATACCAGGTGACAGGGCCAGCGACGTGTCAATCTCACTGCCGAAGGTGGCGACATTGACTTCCTTTGCTAGTCCTGGCTACCTGGAGCCATGTTCAAAATTAATGGACTTTCCTCCATGTGTGGGCAAGTCCGTTCATTTCAAAACTACGGCGGACTCCCTCCATAGTCCGACGGACCTAGTCCTTCAGAAAAGTCCGGTTGTGTGTGGGCAAGTCCGCTCGACTTTCCGGCGGTTTGTCCACCAGACTAAGTGTCAGGAAAGGTTCCCTCCGCTGGTAATATTGATCATTTGGCGTGCAGTACTGAGATCCACCAGCAGGTGTCTCCTGCTGGAATTATGTAATCTTTGGTCTGCAGTACTGGCGTCCACCAGCAGAGGGATCCCGGAAGTGTGGAGCAGGTATTACCTTTTGCAGTCAGGCGTCACATGACTGACAGCAACCATTGTATAAATACCCGGCAAGTGCACACACACCTTGCCTTGGCATTGTCCTTGTGCCCTGACCTGATACCTGTTGACCGGATCCTGATCCTTGTTTCCTACATCCTGCCTCCTGAACCTGTTGCAACCTGATCCCTTTCTCCTTGTCCCCCCATCTGCTGACCTCCTATTTATGACCCTGGCCTGGCTTGACTACGATTCTGGTACTCCCTTTTGCTAAATATGCTGGTTGTTTGTTTATCTTCACTGTCTGGTCGTTTGGTTTGTTCACTCAGTTTGTATTGGTGGTGTGTTCACATTTATATGCATTTACTCTAATAAACTTACTTTCACCTATTTACGTCTGGTTCACTCTATCGCAGTCACATAGTTCTGGTCACATCTCGTTCATGACAGAATACCAAGGCCATCCCTGACCAGAAGTGGCTGCACAGGGGAACCATTTTGCTTAAGTTTGGTTGCAAACATGAATGCTGATGAGGTAATTTATTTTTCTCTGCTGGCATCTGAGAGTAGTAATTATTGCCGCCAGGCTTTGAAAGGATGTTCTAGTTACCAGTTGTTTGCAGCTATCCATTTGGCTCACTCCCTGGTTGATCAGGGTTATATATTGTTTGAGGAGGTGCAGCCTTTGATCAAGATCTGTACTGAGCTGGCCCTGCCCTGTATCCCAGATGGCCATGATGATTTCACTCCTCTTTTTAATATGAATCAGGTTGTATCTTTAGTATGGCTTTTTGAAGATGATCCTGCTGATTTTTGTGAACACTACTAGCCTGTTTCCCACAGGTGATTGCTGAGTGCATTGTGTCTGCTCAGTTTTTTGTTGGACAGGGAGACTTAAAACTTCAGTTTTTACAACCTATACTTTCAGCATGGTCTGACATGGTGCAATCAGCCCCAGCCAAACAATCCACCTCTGCCATCAGATATGAGCCTACCCAAAGGTATGTTTCCCCATCAGCCATGTCAACCTCAGTTGCAGCCCAGTACATGCTGCTCCCAACCAAATACTCATATCCAGTTTCTGCTCCCTGTACTTATCCTGCATTCAACCCACCTGCCTCCTCTCCGCTGCCTACAAACCCACAAGATCTTCCCCCAGCTACTGTTACCTCTTCTCTGCCTTATCGCAATCCTCCTTTCCAGTCTGCTGCACCCCTTACCTACAATCCTGCAGTCACCTACAGAGCTTCAGTGGCTAAGCCAAAGAAAAAAACTAAAGTTTTTCCCAACCAAAATGATCTTACCATTAACCCAACCTGCCTCCACACCCACCAATCTGTCCCAGCCCGGAGTGCCAGAGCCAGAGTTCCAGCCCGGAGTGCCAGAGCCAGAGTTCCAGCCCGGAGTGCCAGAGCCAGAGTTCCAGCCCGGAGTGCCAGAGCCAGAGTTCCAGCCTGATGCCTTCCAGCCTGATGCCTTCCAGTCTGATGTCCCGGCCTTCCAGCCTGATGCCTTCCAGTCTGATGTCCCGGCCTTCCAGCCTGATGCCTTCCAGTCTGATGTCCCGGCCTTCCAGCCTGATGCCTTCCAGTCTGATGTCCCGGCCTTCCAGCCTGATGCCTTCCAGTCTGATGTCCCGGCCTTCCAGCCTGATGCCTTCCAGTCTGATGTCCCGGCCTTCCAGTCTGATGCCTTCCAGTCTGATGTCCTGGCCTTCCAGTCTGATGCCTTCCAGCCTGATGTCCCGGCCTTCCAGCCTGATGTCCTGGTCGTCCAGTCTGATGTCCCGGCCTTCCAGTCTGATGCCTTCCAGTCTGATGCCTTCCAGTCTGATGTCCCGGCCTTCCAGTCTGATGCCTTCCAGTCTGATGTCCCGGCCTTCCAGTCCAATGTGCTTGCTTTCCAGCCTGACGTGCCGCTGCCTGCCTTCCAGCCTGACGTGCCAGCTTCCCAGTCCAATGTGCTCCTGTCCGCTGCCCAGCTTGAAGTGCCCGCTTCCCAACCTGATGTGCCCGTACCTGCTTCCCAGCTTGATGTGCCTGTTGCCCAGTTCAATGTGCCTTCTACTCAGCTTGAAGTTCCTGTGCCTGCCATCTAGCTTGACATACTTATTACCCAACCTGATGTGACTTTACTCTTGGCCCAGCTTGACGCAATGGACTTTCCCCAGCAACCGCTAGTTGGAGCGTCCGGAGGTCGCTCCTTCGAAGGGGGGTACTGGCAGGAAAGGTTCCCTCCGCTGGTAATATCGATCATTTGGCGTGCAGTACTGAGATCCACCAGCAGGTGTCTCCTGCTGAAATTATGTAATCTTTGGTCCGCAGTACTGGCGTCCACCAGCAGAGGGATCCCGGCAGTGTGGAGCAGGTATTACCTTTTGCAGTCAGGCGTCACATGACTGACAGCAGCCATTGTATTAATACCCGGCAAGTGCACACACACCTTGCCTTGGTATTGTCCTTGTGCCCTGACCTGATACCTGATACCTGTTTACCTGATCCCAATCCTTGTTTCCTACATCCTGCCTCCTGAACCTGTTGCAACCTGATCCCGGCAGTGTGGAGCAGGTATTACCTTTTGCAGTCAGGCGTCACATGACTGACAGCAGCCATTGTATAAATACCCGGCAAGTACACACACACACCTTGCCTTGGTATTGTCCTTGTGCCCTGACCTGATACCTGTTTACCTGATACCTGTTTACCTGATCCCGATCCTTGTTTCCTACATCCTGCCTCCTGAACCTGTTACAACCTGATCCCTTTCTCCTTGTCCCCCCATCTGCTGACCTCCTATTTATGACCCTGGCCTGGCTTGACTACGATTCTGGTACTCCCTTTTGCTACATATGCTGGTTGTTTGTTTATCTTCACTGTCTGGTCGTTTGGTTTGTTCACTCAGTTTGTATTGGTGGCGTGTTCACATTTATATGCATTTACTCTAATAAACTTACTTTCACCTATTTACGTCTGGTTCACTCTGTCGCAGTCACATAGTTCTGGTCACATCTAGTTCATGACACTAAGTCTGCCGGTTAGTCTGATCGTGTGTACACAGCATTAGTTATCTCCTGATAAGATTATCTGGAATCAGGGGCATAACCCTTCACACTTGTAATGCCTAGTGTGCATATGAAGCCAGTAGGCATATTTAGGATCCTCATTACACTCAATTTGGTCAGTCATGAAAAAAGCTACGTTAAAGTTGACAGTATATAATGATTTCTATTAGTCATTACTCTTTACTTACAACCGATGCCTGTGTAATTTATCACGATCAAGCAGATAAACAAATTTCAGTATGGTTATGATTATTATTCTAACGTTAAACCGTAAAATAGTATTTTCTGAAACTTGTAGTCGGCATACTGCCTAGAACCACTATGATAACTCTAAATGCTATAGTAACATTTCTATATAAACGCTTCCCTCCCCTCCGTTACAGTCCTCACTCCTCCCTCCTTTGTCATTTGTTTGTGTAGTGGATGATATTTGGGATCAAATGACATACACATGTAAATTTAGTTTTTGCCTCAGAACAATAAAGGTTCTGAGGGTTAATTGTGTAGGTAGGCCTTAACACCAGTCTGGCCAGGCTGTGTTTGGAAATTCTGCCTGGTCATGTGAACGGTGAGGTGCACATGACAGGCCAGAACCAGGTCTGGTTGGATGTTTAGGTATCTGCCTTCTTGGAGCCAATCAGTGGGAGAGCCGGGGCCCACTGAGGAGTCTGGGAAGGGGTACTTAAGGGGGTATGGGTCACGTGTTCAGGGTTCAGGAGGTGTTCGTGAGACCCGTGTGGTCTTTTCTGGTTCCAGGACCGGGTTAGCCCCGTGAGGGGTCCTGTCACGGGGTGTTCAACACCCCGCAACATGTTCCTGTCAGTGGCCCCTGATAGAGCTGTCTGGTCTAGGGTAGGGATCTGTCTGTTCCAGAGTCTTAGAACCTGCTGGTCTGAGGCGCAGTAACTGAAGGAGGATTCAAAGTGTCCGGGTGTGCTCTCGTGGAAGTGACCGGGGGAGGACTCTTCGGAGGAGGGCCGGCAAGTGGCATCCTGAGAAGTGCCTGGTTACTGAGTTGAGATTACATTGACAAATTAAGATTTTTCCAGTACCATTGAGGAGACGGGAAACGTTCCAGGTATGGAGGAAAAAGGTTCATGTTCACCCTTAGTTGATTGATCAAGGTTGAGTCAACGTGCTGACTGCCATGATCTCTGGCTTGAGATCTGTTCAGCCTTTTAAAAGGGACTTCATCTGTGTCAGTGTACAAGTCGTTTGGGTATCAACCCTGGGAACCCCTAGAAGTGGAAGAGCAGGCCAAGAGAAGGTAACTGGTAAGCCCATCAAGTCAAGGCCACCCTGCAACGGGTTATGGCCGCTACATGAGCTACCTTCTCTATGGAGCTTGAGAAAAACGTTTTGTAAAACATATGAATAGGAGAAAGATTGTTCAAATTGATTCGTTCAATAGTGTAGGTCATCCTGGAAAAACCAGAGAAGCAGGAGATAAGGGAAAGATACACTGGCATGAGTGAACATCTCCTATTAAATACTTGGGTCTGGATTTGTATCACACAAAAATGTTGTACTTACAGTCAGACTTCTAGAGTTCTTACGTAACTTACGTACCCGTGTAATAATGGTTAGTTCCAGTCAAACCAGATGTAATCAGATGTCCTTTCGGTTCAAGGTGGTTCAGTTCTCCAAGTCCAGCATTGCTGTAGAAGGAAACAAGATAGACAAAAAAAAGAAAAAAAAACGCAGGAGGGGAGGGAAATGAACAATGTTGCATATGACCACAGATGTTAGATTTTTTTGTTTTGAGATTGGTCAAGGTGGTTTGTAGGTAGTGTGTTGGATAAGTTACAGGCCAAACTTGTCCTACATCAAATGATTGGGGCTGGAGTTTTTCAAAGCGGCATCCATGACCGTAGTGGATTTTTGAGTTTCAGGTATTCATTTGGTACTGTCTATTGGTATGGTCCCTTCATCTGGGTGGGGAGAATCCTGGACTTCCTTGGTTAGGACCTCTTCTGTATTGTTGAGCTGAAGGTGATCTCCAATGGCGACCTCTGTTTCTCTGGATTCTGGGAGTAATATTGTTTGTTACTTCAATCCAAGTGTCGTTGATCATAAAGGAATTGTACCATTCAGGCACCTCAGTTAGAGGAATATTCAGTGTTTCACAGAATGATTGTAAGTCATCTGGCATGGGAGAGCCGAGAGACAGAAAGAGAACTTCCACCTATAAGGAATTCCTCTGGTACATAGTTGGTCAAGAAGTGGGTGGAGAGCTCTGCATTGCTGTAATGCAGGCATTCCCAACCAGTGGTCCGGGGGCCACATGTGGCCCGCGGAGCCCTCTGATGTGGCCCGCGATCTCCTGCTCTGGGATAGAATAGAAAGAATACTGTTATTAAAGGTTTATTTTATTTATTACTAAAATAAGTGTATATATGGGTATATATTTTCTGCAGTGATTACTGGGCTACTTTCAAACTGATCCGCAGGTGCAGAGCAATTTACCTGCGGGTTACCTGCACTGAGCCATAGACTTCTATTACCTGCGAGATTGGTGAGCTTTCTGAAAGTGCACCAAACCTGTAGAATATAATAGAAGTCTATTGCAAACTGCAGGAAAGCCAAAGGTACACTGCGTTGCACACGTTGGTGCGGGTAAACCACAGCACAAGTGTGAAAGCAGCCTTGGACCCCTTTCACATGGTCAGTCTGACAGTCCCACCAATTGGACCCTCCATTCACCTCTAAGTAGTGGCAGACATAAAACTACTTGTGTTCTACCTCCAATACGATCCGCTAAAAAGTATCGTGGGCTGTGCTACGCTCATTGTTGCCTGCGACCGGTTACCAAGTCGCTTAAGTGGCCCTCGCTCTTCAAAAGGTTGGGCACCCCTGTTGTAATGTAATGTTGGAGAGGTCTTGGTATAATTTTATCTTGTGTCCATTAAAGATTAGCTTGAGGGCTCTGTGAATTCTCTCAAATTCAATTGGGGAATCTGGAGGCCTGTCTAGCAGATCATTAAATATTGCTGTAGCTGTTTTCTCAATTGGGGTTTGGTCTGCTGCTTCAGGGACCCCACGGATTCTAATGTTATGTCATCTTCTTCTGTTATCGAGGTCTTCTAAGTGATGGTGTATTTCAATTATGTGGGATAAATGCATGTCTGAGGATTTTTGTACCTGTTTTAGGGCATCTGCGTGGCGTGCTGCTGTTTGTTCCACAACCCCAATCCTTGCTGCCACATTCTGGATGTCTTACTTGAGGTCCGTTATGGTTGCCGACAGTGTGGTTTTTATATCCATGAACAATGCTTGTAAGTCAGAAAGGCATAGGGCTTGTGGGGCTGGCATGGTTTGTGGGGCTGGTGAGGCTGGAGTGGGCATTGTTGGTAGTGGTGAGGGGCTGCAGCTGTTATTAGCGCCGATTGCGCCATCTGCCGCCCCTCTGGAGCCGCCAAACGGGGTGGGCAGCTTAGACGAGAACACTGGTTTGAGGCCTTCTCCCTGATATGTACAAAACATTGCAGGGAGATGCTGAAGGGGTACTGGCTTGCCTCGGGGGGTTCACGGGAGGTAGAGGAGGTGTGATCGCTTTTCCCCATGGTCGGCATCAGTTTGCTTGGCCCTGGGCTGCTTTTTACCTGCCCCTGAGTGACGGAGAGACGAGACTAGGCTTCCATGCTGGCCTGGAGTTAGGCCACGCCCCCCTGGTGTTCTGTTTCTGTAATACAGGCATCTGCAGTGCACAAGTTAGAGTGGGTGTTGTGTGCCTCCAGCACAGTATACACCTGAAGATACCCTTTATTACTGGTGTTCTGTAATACAGGCATCTGCAGCAGTTAAAGTGGGTGTTGTGTGCCTCCAGCACAGTATACACCTGAAGATACCCTTTATTACTGGTGTTCTGTTTCTGTAATACAGGCATCTGCATCAGTTAGAGTGGGTGTTGTGTGCTACCCCTTATTGCTGGTGTTGTTCTGTTTCTGTAACACAGGCAGGCAGCTGCAGTAAGTGCAGTCGGTGTACTGTCTCATCTGCTTAGTGTGCACCTAAAGCTACCCAATTGCTGTTTTTAAAAAAAAAATTGCCATTGATCCATGTCCCCTGGGGCAGGAGCCAGGTCCCCAAACCCTTTTTTAGGACAATATCTTGCATATTAGCCATTGAAATTAGCACTTTTTATTTCGAACATTCGAGTCCCATAGACTTCAATGGGGTTCTAAAGTTCATACGAATTTTCGGAGCGTTCGAAAGTCCTGGTGCGAACCGAACCAGGGGGTGTTTGGCTCATCCCTACTAACTACGAACATAACTGTCTAATATAAAGTGGACCTTTTCATGCAGAACAAATACTATATTTATAAATCTTAATTTAATAATACCTTATTTGTAAAAATAAAGTAAAAAATTGCTTTCTATACAGTGATGTTATTGCAGAGTTAAAGGCGGAAAAAAATTAGAAGCATTCTACACTTTGGATGTGCCCGATTCTTGTTTTCAAGCTGTCCTTTGCTGCTCTTCTCTCAGCTACATCACTGGTAAATGACAGCTGAGGCTCTGTGCAGAACTGCTCTGGACACAGTCTTAGCATATGCAAACAAACAGTGCTGTGGATGTAGCTGGGGGCTGTTCTTTGGCACACAGCCTCAGGTAATTGGATTCTGTCTGTTCTCAGATGCCCGGGTGGTGTTTTTTTTTTTCTTGACCGGTTATTATTTAATCTTGACTTTTTCTGATAATTGAGTAGGCGTACTATACTCATTCACATATGGTGCTGGGATCTGGTGGCCCCCTTGTTAATGGGGACTTCCAGGTTCTGATTAGTTACCCACGCACCATTACAACCACTAGGCTAGGGTTGTGGGGAAGAGGCCCTTGTCCTTATTACACGGGGACAAGGTGCTTTGGGGGGGAGGTGTTGAAAGCATATGGTCTGGTATGGTTCAGAAGGGGAGAGAACTCTGCCTCTCCTTTCCTGGCCTCCCAGGCAGCATGAATATATATATATATATATATATATATATATATATATATATATATATATATATATATTGTGGTAGTATGGTACCCCACCAGCAGAAGAATGCAGGGTTCTCAACCAGGCAGGTTGAGGGGCTCCAGGAAAGTTCTTTGTTTGTGAGGAAACTGGCTTTTCAGTTTCCTCATTGTTTTCGAGAATCCAGTTTGGGACCTGGAGCCCGGAGATTCCATAGTGTTATGGGTGGGACGGAATCTCCAATCCTGGGCTGGATGATTGCACAGGTGGGCTTATAACAGAGCCAAGACCATGGTTCTGGGCTCCACCCTCCCGAGGAGTCCAGGCGAGTAAGGGAGAAGTGTGCATGTCTGCACAGGTCGGTCTGTCAGAGCAGACAGAGGGTCCAAGCTTGTGGGCTGAAAAAGAAGCTAGTAAAGAGTGCTGAGGAACTGGGTGTACAGGAACTCTGTTACAGAGCCAATAGGGCTGCAGCATAAGTCTGAGCAGCAGTGCTGCTAAAGAGAGCCAGATGGCTTGGTATTTTTGGTTCTACTTACATTATTGCTGTGGAAAGCTGAAACCCCTGTGTTGGCAACTCTTCTGTTATCGGACTTTTCTTTCTTTAATAAAAGTGGGCCTACAAGCCCTTAAAACGGCATATCTGGCGTGGACTCAGCTCACTGGTAAGCTCTACCCTTAAGCTAAAATAACCCCCAAATATAACAATATATATATATATATATATATATATATATATATATATATAATTTGTTTTTTTTTTGTAAACCATAGAATTATCCTGATACGATTTTTTTTTCTTGGGGAGCTCTAATACAGCTGAATTTGTGTTGAATATCTCTATAAATTAGTCCTCTAAAATTAAAATGTACCTAATCTTCACACCAATCTCAATTTATTCTCATTTCCAAAACTGAGAGATCACATCTGGTCATTAGCATGCTGTGGTTATATAAACAAATTAGCTGCCAGTTTATCTTGCAGGAAATTTACTTTTATATTTAATGCTATTCAATTAAAAGCCCTTTATGAGGGATGTAAATTTCACATACTATAACTCAAAAAAAAAAAAAAAAAGACATTATAGACTGGAGCATTCAATATTTCTGGACATAGAAATAAATTAGGAATAGTTCAGTTGAAGTCATGGACAGAAAATGACCAAAATAAAGACATTCATATTTATATTTTAAGCAATTTCTTGAAAATCATTATGTATTTCAAAGCTGAGCTTTTTTTATAATCTGAGTGTTTTATTTTGCTTTTAAAAAAGCAGCCACGGATATATGTAAATCAAAGATGTTTTTATGGCTGCTATCAAATCCTGAAAACTAACTCTGTGGCAGCTACTTAGCCAAGTAAATCTAATTTAAATCAAACCATATTAGATGAGGCATATTTAACATGCCCTATTGCATTTTACAGATAAAAGAAAATAGGAACTTTTTAGGGGATATTTATTTAGATTCTCTGCTACTTGTTTTATATATTTTTTTCGCACAACTTTTCTTGCATTTTATTGGCCACATTACATAATGTTCAAACAACTATATTTACTTTACATGTTACATAACCAATTTCCACTCAAAATCTCTATGTATTAATGTTCCTTAGTATGATGAATATTTTAATATCCATTCTTCCCTGCTGTTGTTTCTCAATCCCAGCTGTCACTGAGCAATCACAGTGGTTCCCATCATGTGATGTTTATGTCAACACTGACCTAATAATCACATACACACTGAGGGCTTCACATGCAAAAATGTCAATCCTGCAGCTTGCAGGTGAACACTGTCACCTTCAAGTAAATACATGGTGCTGAAGATGAACGCTGCCGCTTGAAGGTGACAGTGTTCACCTGCAAGTTGCAGGATTTTAATATTTTGCCTTTGCAGCCCTCAGCCTGTATGTGATTATTATGTTGTCAGAAAAATGTCAGGAAAGAGGAACAGGTTGATATGCATTCTATATACTTCTATTACATTTTTTAGTACATAGGTATGCAAGTAGTTTTTAAATTGCTGTATTAACAAATTAACAATGCATTAACAAATAGAGAAAAAAAAAACTGAAAAGGCTTTTTTTCCCTTACATTTGTTGCACATTGCCAGCCTATAATTAAAACCTTGCATTTATAAAATTGTATATGGATAATTTAGATGAAAATGAGTACATTTTCTTGACCACTTTAGGGAAAAGCTTTGGTAGGTAAAGTGAGATTAAGGTGTTTTTTGGATGTTTTCATTAATGGTGCAAGGGCCTTTCTGATGGTCAAAAAAAACCATTTAAACTATTCTGGAGCTACTCTTGATGAATTATTAATTCTACTACTAAATCATGTCCTTTAAAAAATACAAATATTTTGACAAAGCCTTTAAATCCATGTGCTGTTGAACCCCCTTCATTGCCAAAGCCATTTTTTCATTTTTTCACAAAAATTAACCTTCACATTTTAGGTTTGCAGATCAGTTAAAACCCACAAGTGACAATACATTTTTATCTAGCTAATTTGTATTAGACATGTACAATTATAATTTCAAGAAATTCAAAATAAATTATTACAAAATTAATTATCCGAATTCAAATTTGAAAAATGAATTATCATTTATTTTTATTTTATTTAATGCATAAACGTTTTATTGAAAGTTTTCAGGATACAGAATACAAAAAAATGTATGGGGAAACAAGAATTACATCTTGCATAAGTTTAAGCTACTACAGCTCGTCTTAGTGTAGTCTAAACAAAGTCTCCTATAGGAAAATAGGTATTACACACAAAAAAAACATCGTAAGGCAAACCCTGGTGGATTCTCGTTAGATTATCTTTATAGGGTGTCCTGACATCCCAGGGAGGACACTAAGGATGCTATCTGAATCATGTATTTGCGAGCGTCTAGCTAGTTATAAGAATCTCCCCTTACCCGGAAGGCCTACATTATAGTAGTACTTCTCAGACGTGTTGATAGTTCGCTTCGGACATCTCCCCAGTGGTCAAGACTTAAGGGGACAGGGGAAGAGAGAGAAGAAAAAAAAAGGGGGGGTTGGGAGTGCAGGGGCAAGGGACAAGGAAAGCGTTCACTGGTTGCGCACAAAACCGGCAATTAAGGGGAGGGGATGAGATCATCACCAACTGCCCTCCCCTAAGTTTGGGGGGTAAACTTAATGATGTTTCACTAAATTTGGTCTGTAGGTTAATTTTAGGAGCCCGCAGTGCTTAATCCTGTTTCCTGTATGGCTTCTCTATACTGCTGGGAATTTTTAAAGGTTAGCCAAGGTTCCCAGATAAGCGCAAACTTGTCAGCTCTGTCCGAGCAGATGGGAATTAGTTCCTCCATTTCCGATATACGATTGATCCTCTGTATCCACTCCGATATCGAAGGGGGTCATGTCAACCTCCAATGCATTGGTACACACATCCAATGCACTGTTGCGCACATCCTTGCGACATTAACCATGTGCATTGGATGTTCTCTAGTCGTCTGTCCAGGACAGCACTAGAGAGGATCAATGAGAACTTACCAGATTGGGGGGGGGGGGCTACCGCTTGGAGGACTTTTCTCCCAAACACTTGCTCTGAGATAAGGTCCAATCTGTAGTGCTTCAGGAAAATTGAGTAGTTTGACCATGTTGCTGCTCGACAGATTTGTTCTGGTGTCACTCCAGCTTGCTCCGCCCAAGAAGCCATTAGTGCCCGTGTGGAGTGAGCCATGGGGGAAAAGGGACATTCAGGTTTTCATAATTTTGTAAGATCCCACAATAGCTTGTTTAATCCACCTTGTGATTGTGTTTTTTGAAGCTTGGGACCCGATTTTCTAATGCTTTTCAACCTCTTCAGATACTGTAATGTTGTGCTTTTAAGGACATTTTCCCGCACAATATTTATTAAGTAATTTTTAACGAAGATATTTTTAAGATACAGAATCAGTCTATATGACACAGTCTATATATGTGAAACTTATTCACGGAGACGAGTGATCATACAAAATAGCTGCATTTATTGGTTGACAGAAAACAAATATTTGCATGAAATATTAAAATACAGATTACATTACTTGATCATTTTGACAATTTCTGGGAACACCCTCAAACTGGGCGTAGTAGTACCTTGGACGCAATTACCATTTCTCGGTAGAATCAATAACCTTTTGATAATTGACAATTAAACAGAATGTCTGTATTTCACACGTCCAACCGTTACTATACTGCAGGTAAGTAAGTGGTTAACAATGTGAAATAAATTAGACATTTGTTTGTCAATAAAATTGGCATCTATGCAAAAAGAAATTTATAAAGAAAAATACATTTAGAGAAAAATCTAAAAGGCGGTTATTGATTCGGGAGAAGTATTTCAATAATAGAATATTCAAAAACATCAATATTTAAGAGAACATAAAATAGATGATAAACATATATTTACCCATTTCCAATATGGCTCTTAGTGTGGAGTATTAGTTACCAGGAATTTTAAGATGGCTGCCGTGGCTTCAACATTCCAAGGAGCAGGTATCTTCATGAATGTAAATTGTGTATTCATGCATGTCTTCCAGTGTCCCTTCTCAGGGGGGGTCCCTAAGCTTCCCCCTGACTCTCTCCCCCCAGCTCTCCTCCGAGCTTCTTTCCTCTTCTCATCTTTCTAGTTTCTTAAATATCCTCTTCAACAAAAGGATTATAAAATTATACTAAGTTCTGCCCAGAGGGTATGTGTTCCCCCCTCATTGGCCGACAGACTTAATGGTTAGCTTTCCCGGGAGTCTCGTGATTTTAAGGTAATAGCACCTTCCACCACCAGGTGTCTCACCTATGTTGGGTGTTTTATTTCTTTAAGTGAATATTTTTCTAATTCTGTAATATGTGTTCGTTATTTATATGTTCTAACGAATATATTCGAGTGTTCAAGAATTATGGCATAATGTAGAATACTCTTTAACATAAATTTCAATAATCACTTGCATAAATTGTTGATATATATGTATATCAATGTATATCTGTTAATCTTTAGTCCGTTTAGAAAGGACACAGGTTAGATATATCACAAACAATATCACATACAATTATTATCTATATGGATCCATGTATAATTTTGGTATCCAATCAATATTTGTTTATCTAAACATAGGTTAAATTCTTATACAATTATAATCATGATTATATGTTTTTCATAATACTAATTTGTTGCTAAAACACTTCTACTTATAATCACACTTTCATATATAATTCTTTATGACAAAGTTCTTTAGATCATTAGATACTAAATTTATAATCTCAGTTGTGACCTATGTATAAATTGAATGGCTTAGAAAAATATAGATGATACTGGTAGATGAATCTTACAGCATGTTTTGGGATGAACTCTGAGCTTCCAATAAATGATTAGTGATGGACGAACTTCCGACGGGACGTTTCGCGAACGCGAAACGCGAACGGACACAAACGTTCGCGAAAACGACCGTTCGCCGCGGGCTCCATTGACTTCAATGGGAGGCGAATTTCGCAAACCTTTAGGTCGAATTTGCGGCCACGGGGTAATTATTAGGGGGTAGCACGTAGTCCCACCACCTGGACAATAGCATAATACATGTATGAGGTGAATTTGGGATCGATAACTACAAGCATTTTTTTTTTATTTGGGAAATTGTTCTGACAATTCAGGACTATGGAGCTAATGAAGGCAATGGAGGAGAGGGAAGGTCAGGGACCAGGGTAGGCAAACAAGAGGGTGCAGGAGATACAGAGCACTGACAGCAGCACCGTAATACAGAGCACTGACATCAGCACCGTGACATACAGCGCTGACAGCAGCTCCGTGACATACAGCGCTGACAGCAGCTCCGTGACATACAGCGCTGACAGCAGCTCCGTGACATACAGCGCTGACAGCAGCTCCGTGACATACAGCGCTGACAGCAGCTCCGTGACATACAGCGCTGACAGCAGCACCGTGACATACAGCGCTGACAGCAGCTCCGTGACATACAGCGCTGACAGCAGCTCCGTGACATACAGCGCTGACAGCAGCTCCGTGACATACAGCGCTGACAGCAGCTCCGTGACATACAGCGCTGACAGCAGCTCCGTGACATACAGCGCTGACAGCAGCACCGTGACATACAGCGCTGACAGCAGCTCCGTGACATACAGCGCTGACAGCAGCTCCGTGACATACAGCGCTGACAGCAGCTCCGTGACATACAGCGCTGACAGCAGCTCCGTGACATACAGCGCTGACAGCAGCTCCGTGACATACAGCGCTGACAGCAGCTCCGTGACATACAGCGCTGACAGCAGCTCCGTGACATACAGCGCTGACAGCAGCTCCGTGACATACAGCGCTGACAGCAGCTCCGTGACATACAGCGCTGACAGCAGCTCCGTGACATACAGCGCTGACAGCAGCACCATAAGCAGCCCCAGGAGGAAGTCAGCACAGCACAGGGATGGTGTGATCCCCTCATAATAAGAACCCCCAGGAGGAAGTCAGCACAGCACAGGGATGGTGGGAGCCCCTCATAATAAGAACACCCAGGAGGAAGTCAGCACAGCACAGGGATGGTGGGAACCCCTCATAATAAGCAGCCCCAGTAGAAATATGACACCGCTCAACCTCTTCAAAGAGGAGGGTAGGGGCATATAGTACGGTGTGCTTTTTTGGGTCAGGGAAGTGAGCCAAATGAATTAAGAAGGTCTGTGTGCTTGATTCCAAAAATTGTTTATAGACATATACATGGTCTACTGATCACATGTGTTGAATTCCTCCGAGATCCATGCCTCATTCATTTTTAGAAATGTGAGGTAGTTAACACTGTGGTGAGCTAGGCGAGTACGCTTATCGGTCACAATCCCCCCTGCTGCGCTGAACGTCCTTTCGGACAGGACACTGGATGAGGGGCAAGCCAACAGTTCGATTGCAAATTGGGCAAGCTCTGGCCAGAGGTCAAGCCTGCCCACCCAGTAGTCTAGGGGTTCATCACTCCTCAGAGCGTCCACATCGGCCGTTAACCCAATGTAGTCGGACACCTGACGGTCTAGGCGTTCCCTGATGCTGGATCCGGATGACACCTGTCGATGGGTCGGCTGAAAGAATGACCTCATATCCGAAGTCACCAACACATCTTCAAACCGGCCTCTTCTTGCAGGCGCTGTTGGATTGGTACCCGCAAATCCTTCTCTGGGAGTGGGAATTGCTCCTCTGCCAGCGCACGCAAAAGCAGAATGCAGCATTTCTCGAAGCAAGGCCTGGAAGTGCTGCATTCTGACAGCCCTCTGCGACGGCGGTAACATTTCCGCCATTTTGTGTTTGTACCGGGGGTCTAAGTACGTTGCCACCCAGTACTGGTCCTTGACCCTCATGCTTTTTATACGGGGGTCCCTATTAAAACACTGGAGCATGAAGGCCCCCATTTGCACTAAAGTGGAAGCGGTGTGGTGGCCTGGCTCCTGCTCATCATCCAGGATAATGTCGTCCTCTTCATTCTCCTCTCCCCATCCTCGCACAACAGGGATCCCAGAAAGGTTTAAAGCATGCTCTTCTTGCTCCTGCTCATCCGCCCCGGCACCATCCTCCTCTGACTCCTCATCAGACTCCTGTTGTTGACTTGTCTCAGATAGAGTAGCCCCCCCTGGGAATTCATCCAGCATTGCGACTTCCTCATCTTCCCGCTCCTGCTCCTCCACAGCCTGATCAATGACACGACGCAATGCACGCTCCAGAAAGAAGGCATAAGGTACCATGTCACTGATGGCGCCATGGCTGCGACTGACCAGTTTGGTGATCTCCTCAAATGGCCGCAGAAGTCTGCATGTGTCGCGCATGAGCAGCCACTGGCGCGGTGAAAAAAAACCCAGCTCCCCAGAACCGTTTCTTTCGCAGAGTTCATACAGGTAGACGTTAACTGCACGTTTCTGCTGGAGCAGCCTATCAAGCATATAGAAGGTTGAGTTCCATCGCGTCGGGCAATCGCAAATAAGACGTCTGACCGGCAGATGGTGTCGCCGCTGAATGTCAGCAAGGCGAGCCATGGCCGTGTAAGATCTTCTGAAATGGGCCGAGATTTTCCTTGCCTGCCGCAAGATGTCCTGGACCCCAGGGTATTTGACAAGGAATCGCTGCACGACCAAGTTTAAGACGTGTGCCATGCACGGCACGTGCGTGATTTTGCCCTGTTTCAATGCGCTAAGCAGATTGGCACCGTTGTCACACACCACTTTACCAACTGTCAAATTGAGCGGTGTTAGCCACTCATCTGCCTGTGAACGCAAAGCTGAAAGGAGTGCCGGGCCAGTGTGGCTCTTTGCTTCCAGGCACAACAGACGCAGCACGGCATGGCAACGTCTCACCTGGCATGTGGAATAGGTTCTGGGGAGCTTGGGCGGTGCAGTGGAAGAGACGCTAGCAGCGGAAAAGGAGGAGGCAGCTGAGGAGGAGAGGGAGGAGGATGGAGTAGGAGGAGGAGAAGAAGAGTCAGGCCTGCATGCAATCCGTGGCGGTAAAACCAAATCTACACGGGTGCCACGGGTTACATGCTTGACGGCCGTCAGAAGGTTCACCCAGTGGGCAGTAAAACTGATATACCTTCCCTGCCCGTGTTTGCTAGACCACGTGTCTGTGGTCAGATGTATCTTGGCACCGACACTGTGTGCCAGAGATACATTCACTTGCCGCTGAACATGGCCATATAGCTCTGGGATGCCCTTCTCTGAGAAATACTTCCTTCCTGGGACCTTCCATTGTGGTGTTCCAATGGCCACAAATTTGCGAAAGGCCTCCGAGTCCACCAGTTTATATGGCAGTAGTTGGCGGGCTATGAGTTCTGACAAGCCAGCCGCCAACCGTTGGGCAAGAGGGTTATCCGGCGTCATCATTTTTTTACGCTCAAACATTAGGCCCACGGAAGCCTGCCTTTTTGCAGAAAAATGTGAGCTTGGCGTGATGGAAGGTGGAGTGGAGGACAATTGTGAGGAGAGAGGAGAAGGAGAAGTAGAAGACGAGGCTGGACGGTGAGAGCCTGCAGTGTGGCTTTGTGTGTTCCGTTGCTCCCACTGGGCTCGGTGATGGCTGCTCATGTGCCTTCTTAAGGCGGTCGTCCCTAGGTGAGTATTGGGCTTACCGCGACTAACGCGTTGACTGCAAAGATTGCAGATGGCAACGCTATTGTCAGCAGCGGACACGTTAAAAAAAGCCCACACTGCGGAGCCATGTGCCGGTGTCCTGGGAGCGCCAGATGTGACCGTACATGGTCGATGACTCGCTCCTGATACATTTGCAGTCTGCTTTGTCCCTGCTGTGCAATGTAAGTCATTGCTGCTTCTCCTCCCTATCTGCTGGTCCATATCTCCCTCTGAACTCCCCTCCTCTTCCTCTCTTGTGGGCACCCACGTGACATCACTAGACACGTCATCATCAACGTCACCTTCCCCACCGCTATAAGTAGAGTAGGCAGCAACACCGGGGACCAACCTCCTCCTTGGGCTGATCTGGGTACTGGCGTCAGACTGCTGAGTAGCGCTTGTTGCTACCTCCTCTTCCTGATCCAATACCAAGAGTGGCTGCGCATCAGAAATGTCCTCTTGATATGGATCGGAAAATAATTCCAGTGACTCAAGCGGAAGGTATGTGGTGGTGGTGGTGGTGGTCGTGTTGTTGGTGGTAGTGTCTTTGGGGGTGCACATAGCAGAGAGTGAAGAAGAGGGTGCAGATCGAGAGGATGAGGAGGGTGCAGAAGAGTAAGGCTGAGCGAGCCACTCAACCAAGTCTGGTGCATCCTTTAAAGTAATTGAACGCACCTTCTGCAACTTCCCACTTTGGCTCAAGCCTGTTGCTCCTGCCCTACCCCTACCACCCCTGCGGAAGGGCCTGCCTCTTCCTCTGCATGTCATTTTTTAAATGACCCTGTGACAAAACTCTTAGTCCCTATACCGCTGAAGGACTGCTGCAGTATAGGTGAGCGGTCAGCAGTGGTGCACGTCAACCCTATCTATTGTGGACCTATAGCGGTCCTTACAGAACAGCAGACTGTACCGCACTCAAGCCTATGTACCGTAGCACCCTATACCAAGTTACCAGTCCTTATAAGAACTTTTGTGGACCAAGCAGGTTGTGTATTAGTGTTTAGCAGACTGTACGTCAGTCCCTATACCGCTGAAGGACTGCTGCAGTATAGGGCAGCGGTCAGCAGTGGTGCACGTCAACCCTATCTATTGTGGACCGATAGCGGTCCTTACAGAACAGCAGACTGTACCGCACTCAAGCCTATGTACCGTAGCACCCTATACCAAGTTACCAGTCCTTATAAGAACTTTTGTGGACCAAGCAGGTTGTGTATTAGTGTTTAGCAGACTGTACGTCAGTCCCTATACCGCTGAAGGACTGCTGCAGTATAGGGCAGCGGTCAGCAGTGGTGCACGTCAACCCTATCTATTGTGGACCGATAGCGGTCCTTACAGAACAGCAGACTGTATCGCACTCAAGCCTATGTACCGTAGCACCCTATACCAAGTTACCAGTCCTTATAAGAACTTTTGTGGACCAAGCAGGTTGTGTATTAGTGTTTAGCAGACTGTACGTCAGTCCCTATACCGCTGAAGGACTGCTGCAGTATAGGGCAGCGGTCAGCAGTGGTGCACGTCAACCCTATCTATTGTGGACCGATAGCGGTCCTTACAGAACAGCAGACTGTACCGCACTCAAGCCTATGTACCGTAGCACCCTATACCAAGTTACCAGTCCTTATAAGAACTTTTGTGGACCAAGCAGGTTGTGTATTAGTGTTTAGCAGACTGTACGTCAGTCCCTATACCGCTGAAGGACTGCTGCAGTATAGGGCAGCGGTCAGCAGTGGTGCACGTCAACCCTATCTATTGTGGACCGATAGCGGTCCTTACAGAACAGCAGACTGTACCGCACTCAAGCCTATGTACCGTAGCACCCTATACCAAGTTACCAGTCCTTATAAGAACTTTTGTGGAACAAGCAGGTTGTGTGTTAGTGATTAGCAGACTGTACGTCAGTCCCTATACCGCTGAAGGACTGCTGCAGTATAGGGCAGCGGTCAGCAGTGGTGCACGTCAACCCTATCTATTGTGGACCGATAGCGGTCCTTACAGAACAGCAGACTGTACCGCACTCAAGCCTATGTACCGTAGCACCCTATACCAAGTTACCAGTCCTTATAAGAACTTTTGTGGAACAAGCAGGTTGTGTGTTAGTGATTAGCAGACTGTACGTCAGTCCCTATACCGCTGAAGGACTGCTGCAGTATAGGTGAGCGGTCAGCAGTGGTGCACGTCAACCCTATCTATTGTGGACCGATAGCGGTCCTTACAGAACAGCAGACTGTACCGCACTCAAGCCTATGTACCGTAGCACCCTATACCAAGTTACCAGTCCTTATAAGAACTTTTGTGGACCAAGCAGGTTGTGTATTAGTGTTTAGCAGACTGTACGTCAGTCCCTATACCGCTGAAGGACTGCTGCAGTATAGGGCAGCGGTCAGCAGTGGTGCACGTCAACCCTATCTATTGTGGACCGATAGCGGTCCTTACAGAACAGCAGACTGTACCGCACTCAAGCCTATGTACCGTAGCACCCTATACCAAGTTACCAGTCCTTATAAGAACTTTTGTGGAACAAGCAGGTTGTGTGTTAGTGATTAGCAGACTGTACGTCAGTCCCTATACCGCTGAAGGACTGCTGCAGTATAGGGCAGCGGTCAGCAGTGGTGCACGTCAACCCTATCTATTGTGGACCGATAGCGGTCCTTACAGAACAGCAGACTGTACCGCACTCAAGCCTATGTACCGTAGCACCCTATACCAAGTTACCAGTCCTTATAAGAACTTTTGTGGAACAAGCAGGTTGTGTGTTAGTGATTAGCAGACTGTACGTCAGTCCCTATACCGCTGAAGGACTGCTGCAGTATAGGTGAGCGGTCAGCAGTGGTGCACGTCAACCCTATCTATTGTGGACCGATAGCGGTCCTTACAGAACAGCAGACTGTACCGCACTCAAGCCTATGTACCGTAGCACCCTATACCAAGTTACCAGTCCTTATAAGAACTTTTGTGGACCAAGCAGGTTGTGTATTAGTGTTTAGCAGACTGTACGTCAGTCCCTATACCGCTGAAGGACTGCTGCAGTATAGGGCAGCGGTCAGCAGTGGTGCACGTCAACCCTATCTATTGTGGACCGATAGCGGTCCTTACAGAACAGCAGACTGTACCGCACTCAAGCCTATGTACCGTAGCACCCTATACCAAGTTACCAGTCCTTATAAGAACTTTTGTGGACCAAGCAGGTTGTGTATTAGTGTTTAGCAGACTGTACGTCAGTCCCTATACCGCTGAAGGACTGCTGCAGTATAGGGCAGCGGTCAGCAGTGGTGCACGTCAACCCTATCTATTGTGGACCGATAGCGGTCCTTACAGAACAGCAGACTGTACCGCACTCAAGCCTATGTACCGTAGCACCCTATACCAAGTTACCAGTCCTTATAAGAACTTTTGTGGACCAAGCAGGTTGTGTATTAGTGTTTAGCAGACTGTACGTCAGTCCCTATACCGCTGAAGGACTGCTGCAGTATAGGGCAGCGGTCAGCAGTGGTGCACGTCAACCCTATCTATTGTGGACCGATAGCGGTCCTTACAGAACAGCAGACTGTACCGCACTCAAGCCTATGTACCGTAGCACCCTATACCAAGTTACCAGTCCTTATAAGAACTTTTGTGGAACAAGCAGGTTGTGTGTTAGTGATTAGCAGACTGTACGTCAGTCCCTATACCGCTGAAGGACTGCTGCAGTATAGGGCAGCGGTCAGCAGTGGTGCACGTCAACCCTATCTATTGTGGACCGATAGCGGTCCTTACAGAACAGCAGACTGTACCGCACTCAAGCCTATGTACCGTAGCACCCTATACCAAGTTACCAGTCCTTATAAGAACTTTTGTGGAACAAGTGAGTTGTGAATGTTTAGCAGACTGCAGCAGAAGGGCAGCAGTCAAGTATAATATCCTTTCTATATTTGGAAGAAAGAATATTATACATGTACAAGCCTATTACTGTACCACTGATACCAGTCCTGAAAAGAACCTTTGTGGAACTAATAATAACAGCAAGTCTTTAAAATTACCCTCACTGCCTGACAACACTGCTTCCTTCCTGTCCCTATACAAATTGGCAAAAAAAGAGAACGATTAGTGGTTACTGGAACAGCTCTTTTGTGGACCTTGATAGTAACAGCTAATGATGATGATGATGATGATGATGATGAAAGACTAATCTGGCTGTCCCTGTAGCATACACCGTCCTTTCCCTTTCTCTAAACTAACAAAAGACACTCAGGCTGCTGCAAGAATCAGCAGCACAGCAAACCTATCAACACCTAACACCTATACCAGTCCTGAAAAGAACTTTTGTGTACCAAATAGCTAGTGGTTTATCTCTCCCTACTCCACACAGGAACCTGTCCCTATCGTAACAGAAGAAAGAATGTAAAATGGCCACCGGATCGGGTGTATTTATAGGTTAGGGGGAATGTACAAGTGTCCATGTGCTGTCATGTCTCAATTGGCTGTCCTGTATCACATGATAAACGTGTCACCAAAGGTTAAAGTTCTTGTATACATTAAACACGTAAGTCCGCCGCGGCGAACGACGGAAAAAGGCGTTCGAACGTGCGGACCGCGAATGTCGGAAATTCGCCGCGAAACGACCGCCGGGCGAACCGTTCGGCCATCACTATAAATGATTAAATGGGTTAGCTGTGTCCTTCAATATGTTTTTGGATGAGGCGTCAGCTATTTGCACGGTTGTATATTGTCCAAATAGTCTTTTACTTACGTACAATGGGGTTCTCTAGTTAAGGGTTATTTCCATGTGATAAATACTTATGCAAGTTTGGCCTTCTCACTCTAACCAACAAAATAAGTAAACAGCTTTTTATTTGGTGACAGAAGATACCATTGTTTCAGCGAGTTTCTTTTTTAAACACAGGTTTTGTAAAAGTTTAACAAGAACTAATCCTTTCAACATTTGGAAAAAAAAACCTGCGAGATCTTGTACTTTGCTTTAAAGGTCTCCAAGAGGTCACAGTTCAATAAAATACTGAAATCCCTCATCTCGGCCAGCGAATATTAAATGTATTTCTTCATGAATTCACAACAAAGCCCCCCTTGTGAAGTGTTCAAATGCCGGAAGTCGTTTGAAAGACTTCACCAATGCAACAGTTTGAAGAAATATGGCTTCGCTCGGGCCTTGTAAGTTGAGTTGTGACGATGGATCCGGATTATGGATATATATAATTAAGAGGTATAGACACTTGCAGATGAGTGTAACTCTTTGAAAAACAAAATGGGTTTGTGATCGATGTGTGCATCTCAGGCCCGTCATCTGTTGATTGGCAGGAAATGGACCATTCCGGGCACCTTTAGTCCTGGCCGTCCTGGTGGGTTCCGTCCATGTAGACTGGCCATCAGTGGTATCCCTGGATCCCCCATACGGTTCCTTCTCTGGATGTTCACACATGTTGGACTCTCGGTTCTGTTGACCGGCTCATGGACATCTTAGTCCTGTAAATGAAAATGGATTCCATGAGAAAAGATATATAAGTTTTTTTTAACATGATCTGTGTTTGAGATCTCAGTGTCAAGTTGGTATCCTGGGCTTCCTCAGAGCCCTCCTCTTTCCCATTATGTTATCAGTCCTTTAACTAAACACTCTGGAAATCAAGACAATGTATGACACATTGGCTATGGGAGACCAAGCTCCAGGGCTCATTATCATGAGGCCATTTATTAATATCTGTGGATACCAGACAATTCTGACTGACTTATGTTCTTCAGAACCATTTTTTTTTTAGCTTAATTGTAGCGGTTCTGGAATAATAACAATTAAAAACATTTCAGTTTGACATGTGACACTTACTGTCAGTATCAAAATATTTGACATCATAGTCAACCTTCTACTTGGGAGGAATAAAACAGATAAAATCTTCCCCCTTTGGGGTGTCAATACAACTCATTTGAGGCAATCAAACTACCTTATACGGGTGACTCCTCATCTTTTACCAAAATATCAAACCATTTAGGCCTCCTGATATTTATGTCTTTAGGATTCGGAATTACCGTCTTCGGGACTTCTTGAAATTTGGCTGTTTGGAGCGACCTGTTTATGTCAGAGGAATGAAGTGACCACTGAAAAATAGGAGAATAGTTAATATCTAACAACCACAATCCCTCGGTAGGGATTTCAGGATCCTCATTACTGTAACCTGGGGAAAAACATGGTGTTAGAACCTCTGCTTCCTATATCTTTATTCAGTGCATTCCTCTGATTTATTTTAACATAGGCGCTTAAAAGGCTCTGTGGCCCTTGGGCTGGCCACAGGATTTGTCCCTGGAAGAAGTGTTATTCACGTTCCGTATAGCAATGAAACCGTGTAACATATCCATAATTTTGTCTATTTTGGTTTCCGTATTGCTTACAGGCTGATCAGAATTTGTTCGTGGGACCCGGTTTCTATACTTTCTGGGGACTACTGGCTCAATTTTATCAGACATATCCACATCAGAAACATTGTCTTGATTCTGGGATAGTTGTCTGGGCCTTAGTTGTTCCCTATTGTTCTGGGGATTTTGGGGTGTCTTACCCTGTAATTTCTCCCTATTTACCTGTGTAGGCCCCCGAAGTCCATTACACCGGTAAAGGTGAGGGTGTCTACCCTTAGTTTTAAATCTGACCCTTTGGAGATATACCCTATAGTTTCTCCTAAACCTTGGGTCTGGATCCTTTGGATGAGACTCCTGAGGTGTTCTTTTAACTCCCCCTCTAAAGGGTGGTCTTTGCTCCCCCCTTCTGATGGGTGGGGACATTGGTTTCCCGCTGGGGAAACTCGGTAGCATCTTTCCTCTGACTATATCAGCGTATCTCTTTTTCTTGGTTTTGGACTGTAACGATTGAGGAGATACATAAAATTCATCCACAAATTTCATTATAGGGCTTTCAGGTCTTCCATTGTTTTCACCAGTTTGTTGGATAGAGTACAAATTGTTACTCTCTTTTACCAAAGACTCCAGTGAACACCCCCCTTTGTAGTCTTTCGCCAAATTCACTTTTATGTGGGTAGGCGGGGCCTCGAAGAACATGGGTTCAAACCCAAGTTGATTATAACTTGGCTCCTTTTCTGCTAAGTGGACAGCACCCTTGAGCACAGCCATAACTTCGGTGGGGCTTTGATCACTGGTACATGTGATATTGTGTATATCCACTCTAGCTGCGTTAACATTTTTATGTGGGACAAATCCTAGATGACAAATGTTTTTAATTATTTGCCAGGCAGTACCCCACAGACTTATTACATCTTCGCAGAATGAATGGAGTTTGGGTTCAAATACCCACGGTAAGAAATGAATCTTAGATTGGTCATCATTTAGGCCTAAAACTGATAAAGCATTTTCATAGATTTCAATGTGGTCAATAATGTGCATGGATCCCTCTTCCTTAAACACCGGGACAGCATCTTTTAAAAATTTTATTATTTCTGAGGCGTCCTGTTTAGGGGTGCCTGTATTTTTCTCTGATCCCAAAGAAAACTGATTAGGCATACCTTCATGTGGCGGTTCAATTTTTACCCCCCTTTGCTCTACAGATGGCTTGGGGTAGAATATAGTTTCTTTTTCTAATTCTTTTTCATTATGTAACTCCCAAATTTTAGGTTGAGAGTCAGATTTTGGAGTATTGTCAGACTCTATACTTTCAGGTTTAAGCATCTGAGCATTATCCTGAAGCATAAACTCCCCTTGTTCTTTTAATTCTTCTGGTTGCTTAATTAGGGATTCCTGTCCTGACCTAAGCTGATTTGTTTCTTCTTTTAAATTTCCACTGCATATTACTCGGCAACTTTCTTCAGGAGACTCGTTTTCCTGCAGAAAATTTTCCTTCTCCTCTCTTGTATTGTTTATTATTTCTTTATTTAATTGATAACATTTGTACAGCATTATTATTGTATTATTGTGCATCTGTTCTGCTTTAATTAAGAACCTCTCCTTCTCTTTTGATTGTTTATACTTTTTATTTAATTGGTGAAATTCGTCCAGCATTATTACATCATTTTGTAACTGTTCTGTTTCATATTTCACCATTTTCGCTATAGCCTCATCAAAATAATCTGCCTTGTCTTTAATCTCCTTTAGCTTTTTTGTGAGCTCACATTCCCCTCCTATTAACTGGGACTGGGATTCTAAGATATCACTCTCTAGTTGGGTATATTGACGTTTAAACTCACTATAAAGATACATCAGGTTAGTGCTTGGTTCAAAATGCATGTGATCAGGCCTTTCTATTTCCTTTGTCTCAGATGAGCTGTCTGTGAGTTCAACGCTTTGACCTTCCACGTTCCCTACGTCTTTTATTGATTGACGGGTGTGGTTTATAAGGTCTTCAATGAGTGCTTCTAGACCATTCTCATTAGACAAACTTTTTTCGGCATGATTTATCATGTTACTTTTTGACATTATATCCCACATTTCCTGTTCTTGTATCCATTTTGTCTGAGTACTCATATTACCACTAAGGGCTGACTCTTGATAATCCCCATCAAAATAAAATTCACTTTGACTAGACATTTTTCTTTTGGCAAAAATATTCTTTTTTTTAAAAGTTAATAATTAATCATTTCATGCAAAATATTATTTCTGTCACCACCGTAACTATGACTGATCCTGTACAAAATATCGACGTTATCCCAGCGGTGCCTCCATTTATATATGTTGTGCTTTTAAGGACATTTTCCCGCACAATATTTATTAAGTAATTTTTAACGAAGATATTTTTAAGATACAGAATCAGTCTATATGACACAGTCTATATATGTGAAACTTATTCACGGAGACGAGTGATCATACAAAATAGCTACATTTATTGGTTGACAGAAAACAAATATTTGCATGAAATATTAAAATACAGATTACATTACTTGATCATTTTGACAATTTCTGGGAACACCCTCAAACTGGGCGTAGTAGTACCTTGGACGCAATTACCATTTCTCGGTAGAATCAATAACCTTTTGATAATTGACAATTAAACAGAATGTCTGTATTTCACACGTCCAACCGTTACTATACTGCAGGTAAGTAAGTGGTTAACAATGTGAAATAAATTAGACATTTGTTTGTCAATAAAATTGGCATCTATGCAAAAAGAAATTTATAAAGAAAAATACATTTAGAGAAAAATCTAAAAGGCGGTTATTGATTCGGGAGAAGTATTTCAATAATAGAATATTCAAAAACATCAATATTTAAGAGAACATAAAATAGATGATAAACATATATTTACCCATTTCCAATATGGCTCTTAGTGTGGAGTATTAGTTACCAGGAATTTTAAGATGGCTGCCGTGGCTTCAACATTCCAAGGAGCAGGTATCTTCATGAATGTAAATTGTGTATTCATGCATGTCTTCCAGTGTCCCTTCTCAGGGGGGGTCCCTAAGCTTCCCCCTGACTCTCTCCCCCCAGCTCTCCTCCGAGCTTCTTCCCTCTTCTCATCTTTCTAGTTTCTTAAATATCCTCTTCAACAAAAGGATTATAAAATTATACTAAGTTCTGCCCAGAGGGTATGTGTTCCCCCCTCATTGGCCGACAGACTTAATGGTTAGCTTTCCCGGGAGTCTCGTGATTTTAAGGTAATAGCACCTTCCACCACCAGGTGTCTCACCTATGTTGGGTGTTTTATTTCTTTAAGTGAATATTTTTCTAATTCTGTAATATGTGTTCGTTATTTATATGTTCTAACGAATATATTCGAGTGTTCAAGAATTATGGCATAATGTAGAATACTCTTTAACATAAATTTCAATAATCACTTGCATAAATTGTTGATATATATGTATATCAATGTATATCTGTTAATCTTTAGTCCGTTTAGAAAGGACACAGGTTAGATATATCACAAACAATATCACATACAATTATTATCTATATGGATCCATGTATAATTTGGGTATCCAATCAATATTTGTTTATCTAAACATAGGTTAAATTCTTATACAATTATAATCATGATTATATGTTTTTCATAATACTAATTTGTTGCTAAAACACTTCTACTTATAATCACACTTTCATATATAATTCTTTATGACAAAGTTCTTTAGATCATTAGATACTAAATTTATAATCTCAGTTGTGACCTATGTATAAATTGAATGGCTTAGAAAAATATAGATGATACTGGTAGATGAATCTTACAGCATGTTTTGGGATGAACTCTGAGCTTCCAATAAATGATTAAATGGGTTAGCTGTGTCCTTCAATATGTTTTTGGATGAGGCGTCAGCTATTTGCACGGTTGTATATTGTCCAAATAGTCTTTTACTTACGTACAATGGGGTTCTCTAGTTAAGGGTTATTTCCATGTGATAAATACTTATGCAAGTTTGGCCTTCTCACTCTAACCAACAAAATAAGTAAACAGCTTTTTATTTGGTGACAGAAGATACCATTGTTTCAGCGAGTTTCTTTTTTAAACACAGGTTTTGTAAAAGTTTAACAAGAACTAATCCTTTCAACATTTGGAAAAAAAAACCTGCGAGATCTTGTACTTTGCTTTAAAGGTCTCCAAGAGGTCACAGTTCAATAAAATACTGAAATCCCTCATCTCGGCCAGCGAATATTAAATGTATTTCTTCATGAATTCACAACAGTAAGACACAGGCTCTCACATCCAGTTGGTGGAATTCTATTTCCTTTGGATTGGTAGGGGACCCACAAAATGACAGCAAAACTATTTCCTGAGTTCTATGGAATTTAGTCATTACTTTATGCAAAAACCCTGGGTCTCTGCTTAGCACCAGTCTGTCTTAAAAAACTGGCATAAAAGGCTCTTTAATGGAAAGCGCCTGAAGCTCGCTAATGCGTCTAGCTGTAGATATGGCCACTAAGAACACCATTTTGAGTGTGACCCATTTTAAGGACACCTCTTCCTGTGACCATTTTATCCAACCCTGTAGTACTGTCGACAGGTCCTATTTTGGGAAAAAATCTTGAACGGAACAGGTCTAATTCTGGCTAACCCCTTAAAGAACCTGCTAACTAGCGGATCTAATGCCAGGGGTTGTTCTAAAAAAAAACAGACAAGGCTGTACTTTTAAAGTACTAATGGCCAGTCCTTGATCCGCGCCGTCTTGTAAAAATTCCAAGATGGCCGGAATACCTGCAGACACCTTCTTGGTATCTAACCATGAACAAAAAACTTTCCAAAATTTAACATAAATCGCTTGGGTTACCTTCTTTCTACTAGAAAGAATTGTGTTTACCACCCTGTCCAAGAGCCCTTTAGACTTCAAGAGGCTTTCTTCAGACACCAAGCTGATAATTTTAGAGTCTGTATTTCTGGTAACAGAACTGAGCTCTAGGAATGCAGATCCTTCCTTTCAGAGAGCATGAGGAGAGTCTCCTCTGACAGGCATAACAATGTGGAAAACCATGGCCTCTTCGGCCAATACAGAACTACTAATATCATTGTGGTCCGTTCTTGAAGAAGAGGAATACGTTTGAATGGGGGAAAGGCGTCTATCCTTTTGGCCCCTGCTTCTCATTCTAGTGAGAAGTACACTGGAAACTAGGCATTTGCTCTGTTGGCGAAGAAGTCCACCTCTGGGAGACCCCATTTCTGTAGTATTAGCTGGAAGATCTCACTGTATATTGACCATTCTGACTCGCACACTTGGTGTCAGCTCCACCAGGTGGTTGTCCACACCTCTCAGATGGACAACGACTTCAGATTTCCTTTGGCCCAATACAAGATGATACTTGTTAGTCTGATTAAGGACAGACTTCTTGTTCCCCCTTTCTTGTTTAAATAAGACACTGCTATCACACTATCTGGCAGAACCTGTACATGGGGACCCTTCAGATCTCTGGCAAATGTTTTTAGCGCTTCCCAGATTGCCTGTAACTCCCTCCCTCCTGATCTTTGGGACTGTACTCTTTCCCAGCACCTTTGGGCTATTTGTTACCCCCAATGGGCCCCCCAGCCCCAAGCACTGGCATCCGTGGTGATACAGACGGACACTGGAAGAGACCACACTAGACCTCCTGGTCTTTGAAGATAGGCGGATGGTTTTGTCTAGTGATTCCTGCACTCCATCCCAGCTGTTCAGGATGTTGGCCTGGAGACACCTGAAATGAGCCCTCGCCCATGGTATTGCAGGAATTGTTGCTACCAGAAAACCCAGACCTGAGATAGCTGAGCAGAGGGAAACTGCCTGATTCTTCTTGAACAAGAACTGTCTAAAAATACATTTTGTGCATTAGGGAGAGCGATTTGAAGACATGTCAGATCTGGGAGATGTGTCTTGGTGTATGACATTCATGTTGAGGCACTACCTCATCCTCCCCACCTTTCAACCCTAGTAAGGCTTTCACGATAGGAGCAGGACCAGAGTTGGGTGATGCATATTTTAGCTCAAGCTTTGGGTTGAACAACAAAATCACCTCATAGCCGCTCAGCCTTTGAACTGACATGTGAGCATGTTGATGAGGGGTGCCTAGGGAAGACAAAATATAAGCATATTAAACTTCGGTAGGTGTTTATTGCTAGACATGTCTGAGTATAAGTGTCATGTTACAAACATAAAAAAAAAAATGAATATTTATTTTATTACATCAGGGGACACAGAGCCACAGTAATTACCATGTGGGTTATATATTGGACCGACAGGTGCTGTACACTGGCACGCCTCTAAGGCATGTACTTTCCCCATATAATCCCTCCCATTACTGGGAGTCCTCAGTTTTTTTGCCAGTGTCTAAGATGTTGGGCACAAGTAAAGATGTGCTGTGCTGAGCTCCATGGGCAGTAATCCTTGATGAGAGCCAGCCATGCTGACCGGATCCATTCTGATGTCTTTGTAATGGGCTAAATGAATGGTACCTGGGCCTCATAATCTGAATAAACAAGGTTTTGCTTGTAAACAATTCTCTTTGAGAGCTGGGCCCTGGGATCCAGTACTTTTTGGTAATAAGGCCATAAAGTTTTAATGGCAGGGTGCTGTCGCAGATCCAGGATTGTGGGATAACCTGAGAGTTCCCCTGGTTCCTGAAGGTTTCCTTTAAGGTCTCGGAGCCTACCGTGAAGGATGAAGATTGAGTTTTTATCTCTGATAAAACCCTGCTGCGAGGATCAGGTAAGGGAGATTTTGTCAGGAATTTCTCCTTCTATGTATTGTGTTGTCATGTCTATGTGTCACCACTGGGGGCTGTATTGAGTACTCACCATCCTGATACTGGAAACAGCAGAAGCCTTCACTCTCCTCTCCTTCAGCTGGCACAGACCCTCTGGTAAGAAAAGGGGGTCTGATATCTTCCTGTGCCCCCAGATTGGCAGTTTCTCTCTTCAGTAGAAGCCTTTTAGCCAGACCATCTGCCTTGTTTTTAAAAAACTATTTTTTTAGAGAGCAGACCGCAGCAGCTCGAGAGAGCGGAGGATTTACCCCCCCCCGCCATGCTGAAGGACGCAAAAGGGAAAATCTTTATCCTGGAAGGTGTTAACAACAGATGCCAGCCTTCTAGGCTGGGGAGCAGCTCTTGAAGAAGATTCTGTCCAGGGGAGATGGTCCATGTTAGAGGACCTTGCCTATCAACTTTTTTGGAAGTTTCAGGCAGTACATCTGGCCCTAGAATCTTGGTGGTCAGACTACGGAACTGTCCTGATAGGATTCAGGCTGACAAAGCCACCGTGATAGCTTACATCGATTACCAGGGGAGGCACGAGGAGTCGTGCAGCCCAAAAAGAGGTGAATAATTTTCTAGGTTTGGCAGAACACAACATTCCTTGCCTATCGGCAATTCTAATTTTTCAAGCGTACTACTTGAGACACCAACAATTATTTCCGGGACAATGATCTCTTCACCCCGACATCTTCCTAGCAATATGTCAGATGGGGTATTCCCGACATGGACCTATTTGAGTCCAGATTCATTAGCAAGGTCGACAACTTTATGTCGAACAAGGGGTCCGCTAGCAGATGGAACAGACACATTAGGCTTCCCAGGGGATCAGTTTTCACTGATCTATGCATTTCCTCCAGTTCTGCTACTTCTGCGCCTTCTCCGCAGGATTAAGCAGGAACAAAAGAAGGTGATTCTGGTGGCCCCAGTGGGTGCCAGAAGATCTTAATTTTCACAACATCATAAAGATGGCAGTAGGAGTCCTTTGGACTCTGCCATTATAGCCAGACTTCTTGCACAAGGTCCGGTATTTCATCCTACCTTACGGACAAGGAGTTTAACAGGTTTGACTCTTGAATCCCACTCTATAAAAGATCGTGGGTGATCTCCTTCGATAGTGTCTACTTTGACCAATGCCAGGAAGACGGCCAGAATCACTTACTTTAGAGTCTGGAAGGCATAGGTTTCTTGGTGTTGATCTGGGGGTAGGCACCCCAGGAAGTATGTCAATAGGCAGTCTTCCTGATTTCCTGCATATGGGATCTGAAATGAAGCTGGTCTTGACTTCTATCAAGAGCCAGATCCCAGCCTTGTTGGTGTTTTTTTCCTATGGACTCTTGCTTCCCACTCTTGGTGAGTAGCTCATTCAGGGGGGTAATATGGTTTATTCCCCCTATCAAGGCACCTCTAAATCCTTGAGATTTAAAATTGGTCTTATTGGCTTTGCTGAATCAGCTGTTTGAACCATACGAGAAGTTCCCTTGGTTCTTTTGACAACAAAGATAATCTTTTATGGTTGCCATTTCTTCTACTAGAAGAGTATCGGAACTAGTGTCTTTGTCTTGTAAGAACCATATTTCATAATGTATAAGGATGAGGTGGTTTTATGTCCTCATCCTGATTTCTTACCAAAAGTGGTAACAGGTTTTCATTTATACCGAGATATTATTCTTCCTTCTTTCTCCCCAGAGCCTTAATCTGGGGAAGAGAAGGCACTAAATTCTCTTGATGTAGTAAGAGCGATCAGAGTCTATTTAAAGTTGACCGCTCAGGCCCGCAAAACACAGGTTTTGTTTGTACTGCCAGAAGGTCCAAGATGTGGACAAGCAGAGTCAAGAACGACTCTTTTCCAGATAGATTTGTCAAGTGATAATTTAAGCTTCAGCTTAAAGAAGAAAATTCTTCCTTCTCATATTAAGAGCACTCATCCAGGGCGATAAGTGCCTCTTGAGTGGTGCATCATCAGGCCTCTATGGCTCAGATCTGTAAGGCTGCGACTTGGTTTCCGGTTCATACGTTTATCATATTTTATCAAATCAATATTAAAGGTCATGAGGATATTGCCTTTGGGCACAGCATATACTGTAGGCTGCAGTATGAGTCCTCTGGCCTCCTGTTTTTTGTTCTGTCCCCCCCTTCAGTTGGCATTGCTATAGGACATCCCATAAACTAATTACTGTGGCTCTGTGTCCCCTGATGTAAGAAAAGAGAATAGTATTTTTAAAACAGCTTATCTGTAAAATCCTTTTCTTTGATGTACATCAGGGGACACAGAGGTCCATCCCTTCTTATTATACACTTGTATTGGTTGGCTACAAAACTGAGGACTCCCAGTAATGGGAGGGGTTATATGGGGGAAGTACACACCTTAGGGTACTTCCCTGCTCATGCAGACTGTACCGTATGTCTGGTCCTTGCACTTTATAAACACTGCATGGAACATGCATTTTGTTATATTGGATTGATTGATATCTGTGTTTTTTCCACTTGGCATGTCACATGGGATTGTGCTTATGTGATTATTCTCACTGTACACTTTTAGTCATATATTTTGGACTATCACCTTAAGTTATATACCGTATATACTCGAGTATAGGCCGACCCGAATATAAGCCGAGGCCCCCAATTTACCCCCAAAAAAACTGGCAAACTTATTGACTCGTGTATAAGCCGAGGGTGAGACATGCCTATCCATCCCTGTGTGTGTGTCCGTCCATCCCTGTGTGTCCGTCCATCCCTGTGTGTCCGTCCATCCCTGTGTGTCCGTCCATCCCTGTGTGTCCGTCCATCCATCCCTGTGTGTGTCCATCCATCCATCCATCCCTGTGTGTGTGTGTCTCCATCCATCCATCCATCCATCCCTGTGTGTGTGTGTCTCCATCCATCCATCCATCCATCCCTGTGTGTGTGTGTCTCCATCCATCCATCCATCCATCCCTGTGTGTGTGTGTCTCCATCCATCCATCCATCCATCCCTGTGTGTGTCTCCATCCATGTGTGTGTGTGTGTGTGTGTGTGTGTGTGTGTGTGTGTGTGTGTGTGTGTGTGTCCAGCCTACCTTTGTCCCGAGCCTCCGTCCCGTGCCTTGCCTCCTTGCCTCCGTCCCGTGCCGTGCCTTGCCTCCTTGCATCCGTCCCGTGTCGTGCCTTGCCTTGCCCCCGTCCCGTCCCGTCCCGTGCCGTGCCGTCCCGTGCCCTCTTCGTCGGCGGCCATTGTAAAGTTCAAAAGCTGCGCCGCCGCCTTCGCCTGTGATAGGCGGAGCACTGAATTTCCCAGCAGCCTGTGTTCCGCCTATCACAGACGTCGTATCATCCTCGTCCGTAGTACGAGGATGATACGATGTCCGTGATAGGCGGAACACAGGCTGCTGGGAAATTCAGTGTTCCGCCTATCACAGGCGAAGGCGGAGCCGGAGGCGCGGCTTTTGAATAGAATGGCCGCTGTCTGTCTGCTCGACACGCTGATCGAGCGGGCAGACAGCGATGACTCGAGTATAAGCCGAGGGGGGCACTTTCAGCCTCAAAAAAGAGGCTGAAAATCTCGGCTTATACTCGAGTATATACGGTACTCATTTATTGTCAGCATATTTTATTGCAGTTTTGCACAGCACCCACGATTTATATGTCTATTGTTTCAGGCATTCATCCATTACTGTGAGTTTTTATTTGTATGGCACTCTATCAGAATCTATATTTGATTGCCACTCTCTAACATTTATTTTAGTTTAGCACGTACCGAACAAGGATTTGTGCACACCCAGACACATATAATTTTACACTAGCACTTTTTGACCTTTACCCTTTTATCCTTTACCTGCATACTAATCTGTTCCCCTTCCCCCTCCCTGCCCTTTCTTCCCCTTCCCCCTTTTTCTTTTCTCCTTCCCTCTCTTTCTCCCCCCTTTACCCCCCCCCCTCCCTCTCCCCTCCTTTCTTGTATTCCCCCATTTGCGCAACACTAAAACCACTTAATCTATATTGCTCAGGGAGTAGGTGAAGCTCCCTTCAGTGTTTGCAGCATCCCTCCATTCCCCTTGTCAAGGTGGTTGGCGCAGAGGTACTTTATACACTAAATGTCTGGTCCTTGGTCTCCTTTCCCAGTAGATGCTTTGTAAAGAGAAACGCATCAGATGGAGCCAAGGACCGGACATACGGTACAGTCTGCATGAGCAGCTGAACATATAGAGGTTTATATCAATACACCGCTTTTTTTTACCTTTTTTAAGAAAAAACTTTTTTGTACCGTATGCTGCAGTGTTGCTATGTTTTTTACATACCCCTTTGGTTGTTGGCCACATGCTGGCTTTTTAATAAAGAAGCTTTGATGTGTTAAAACGTATTGCACTATATATGTTTTTTTTTGCCCTATATGGGGGACAGAGGAAGTTTTTTTGGCACACTCACAGCCAGTGGAGCAAGGCGAGTAGTGTGGACGGAAAACAGCTGAGCATGAAGCAGGAGAGTGATCACCTTTGATTGGAGAGCAGATTGTCCTTGCTGTGGAAGAGAGTGGGATATCGCTCGGTGTGGAGGGTTCATTCTGATATATGCCCATTTGATTCCTGGATCTGGTAAGCGGCCATTTGGTCATTTTCATATATCGCTTGCGGGATTACATGTGGAGGCTGTATTAGAAGAAATAGAGCAAAGAAAAACTGTTGCCGTTCAGTTAAAGTTTGTGTATTTTCCACCATTTGGGAAGGAATTCTTTGAAGTTTTTTGCTTTGACCCTGCAGAACATATGGACTTATAACCATAGCCACCATTGATTCATATAATTGTGTGTTCATACGCTGTGGACATTTGTTTAATTTATTCACATAACACTGTTTGTGTACTCTAACACGAGCACTGACTGAATGCTGATACAGGTGATTTAAAGGTGAGCTGGCCAATCACTGTTGTTTCCCAGGCAAAGGCTGCGTCAGGTGAGTTGTGCTGGGTCCTAAAGGGATTCTAGTACTGGCACATATATCATACAAACTTATGTTTGCTGCCTCGCAAGGCTCGTATGCATCCAAAAGCCTGATATTGGAATCATGGACAAATTGATATCAAACCAAGGGGTCACATGAAACTGTACACATCACACCCAACAATCCAGTGGAGAATCATAATTTTAAAACACATACACACCACTAGATGATGCTGTCACATCTCAATTTAATACCTAGTTCTATATACCTAATATACTTACCCCAGAAGTTTTTTTTTTGCTTTTTTCTTATTAAAATTAAATCTGTTTCTACTTCACCTTTCCTTATACTACGAACGATACATGTAAAAGGTACATAACATCAACTCAGTACATACTTATCTAACATATTCAACTCGAAATTGCAATAAGGTAATGAATACAAGATAATACTGATTATAGGTGCACTCACCCACCACGGCACACTATGTTCCCAATGGGGCGCTGAATGGATAGAGCTGCAAGTTTACAAATAAATGGGTAGATCATTCCTGTTTTATTACTATAGTTAAATATATTTAAATGTGATTACGCTTAAGATCTGAACATGGAGAAATCCATATAACTATGGATCAACACAAAAACAGACTACTGGCAGTAACCAGGAGGATAGGAAAGGAAGGAAGGGAGGGGAGGGAGAGAGAGAAGTGGGGGTTTTGGAGAAGAAAAGAGGATGATAGAAAGGGGGGGATCAAACACCAGTAGGTTGTGCACCAATGAAAAGAAAAGGAGTAAGACCATAAATATAGAGATGCCATCTAGGGTTAATGGGACAATAAGTTTTGAATGGCCCCATATGGGGCAGAGGCTGTTGGAGTATCCGGAGATATGCAAGGGTGGACAGGTTGGATGGGAGTTGGGGCCTCTAGATCCATGTTTGTGGAGTCAAGGCTGGACATGTCATCATCCTCAGGGGGTAGTAGTAGTAAAAGTCCCATAGTAGGAGAATGAGAAGCTTTCGGAAGACTGCAGCTCTGTTCAAGTCAGGATTGCTTGCATAAAAGCTTTCCATCTGTAATAGAAACGAGTATGGGAATTTCTTGGTTTGAAGTCGGTAATCATTTTATCCTTATGAAGCAAGTTTAGGAGCTCCTGTTTTAGTTGTAAAATCCGTGGGCTATGCGATGAAGTCTGTTTTTTAAAAATAAGTCTTCTGGCTAGTAAGAGACAGATCAGTGCCGAATCCCTATAGACGGGGTGGGTGGTTGAGGACCACAGTAGTAGTTGATCATCCCAGTATCCAAAGATGAGGATAAAGGGGTCTTTAGGTAGTTTGAGCAGCATTATGTCAAACATGAAGGAGATAACTTGGTCCCAAAAGGTGGAGTTAGTGGGACAAGCCCAGAATTGGTGGGAGAGGATGGTTTTGGCTGGCGACACATGGAGCAGCTGGCTGCGCGTTGGACGTTCTTATCCGATAGGAAGGGTATGTGAGCGCAGTGCATGATCTTGAGATTGGTCTCTCTCCAGACCGCATTGGGGGTCAACTGGTGGGACCTTTTATATCCTTGAAGGATCTTATCAACCAAGTCTGGGTCAGGAAAGTATTTCCCCCCAGTTTGCCACATATTTTTCGTATACTCTGTTTGTATTATTATTCTTCAATAAAAACTTATTGAAAGAAGAATGATTCATCTAATTCATTAGTTTTTTTAAATAATGATTTATATTTACTTTGTTCATTTTTGCAGACGTTTAGGAAGAAAGTTGGCCTCCGATAGTGAGTTTTAAGCACTAATAGTGACACATCTTGTAAACAATTTGCTAAAAGTGAAACTGGCAGCACAGAATGCAATGTACCGCTAGGGCTATTGCCTACAAAAGTTCCAAGAATCAGTGTCAGTGCATACATTTATGATGCAATTCCTAACCTTTACTGGTTTCTATACACCTCTGCAGAGCAATTCACTTAACAGAGATTCATTTTTCAGAATGAAATGATAGAAATTGACAAGAAGCCTTTAGGGCAATCCAGTCTGTTTCAATCTCCTAAGGAAAAACAGTCTCTGCTGCACTTATTTCATTAGAAAACAAGTATTTTGAGACCACGACAATTCCCTAGTACTATGTACATCCAAAATGTGATAGTGACCACCCTTTTTACCTCTTCACCACTTACAATATATACAGCTATGGCCAAAAATTTTGAAAATGACACAAATATAAATTTTCACAAATTCTGCTGCTTCGATTTTTACGATGGCAATTTGCATATACTCCAGAGTGTTATGAAGAGTGATTAGATGAATTGCAATTAATTGCACAGTCCCTCTTTGCCATAAAAATGTACTTAAACCCCATAAAAAACATTTCCACTGCATTTGTGAAGAACAATTCAGGGCACCCAAGAAAGTCCTACAAGTGCCAGGACCGTCACCGTCAGCTGATCCAGCTGCAGGATCAGGGTACTACCAGTGCAGAGCTTACTCAGGAATAGCAGCAGGCAGGTGTGACTGCATCTGCATGCACAGTGAGCTGAATACTTTTGAAGGATTCAAGAAGGGCAGCAAAGAAGCCACTTCTCTCCAGGAAAAACCTCAAGGACAGACTGCTATTCTGCAAAAGGTACAGGGATTGGACTGCTGAGGACTGGGGTAAAGTCATTTTCTCTGATGAATCCCCTTTCTGATTGCTTCGGGCATCTGGAAAAAAAACTTGTCCGGAGAAGAAAAAGGTCCTGAAGAAAAGACCTGAAAGTTCTGGCATGGATTTTGGGGGGAACTCCCATGCCATTTTGTTTTTTTAATTTGGTGCAGGGTTCCCCTTAATTTCCATATCAGACCCGAAGTGCCTGGTATGGATTTTAGGGGGACTCGCACGCAATTTTTTCCCCTTAATATTCATACCAGACCCAAATGGCCTGATAATGGACTGGGGGGTATCCCATGCTCTTTTTTTCAATGAGTTTTATCTATATTGCCAAGACCCGACAACTCATTACAGCCGAAAGCAGTTTTACATGAAAATTTTTCCTTTAGAAGTGTAATTTTGCTGCGGTACTGTTCTAAACACAGGAAACACATGCCAATTTACAGGCATACTATAGACACCCCCCAGGCACGATATTTAACCACTTCAATAAAGGGCATTAATACACCCTTCCTTCCCAGACCAATTTTTAGCTTTCGGCGCTCTCACACTGAATGCCAATTACTCAGTCATGCAACACTGTACCCAAACAAAATTTTTATAATTTTTTTGATACAAATTTCTTTTGGTGGTATTTAATCACTATTATAAATAAAGGGTACTAGTGCGCTTCACCTTGCTAATAAATGTGTAAGGATGTTATAAGTGAAATTAATATAGGTGTGTGAAAGCAGCCTACAAAAAAATAGTGATCTCAGCACTAATAGTGGTACAATAAAAATGAATAGATTGCGGCACTAACAGCAAAAACAACTAAATAAAAAATTATTCTTATCTAAAAAAATATATATAAAGTGCAAAAAGTGTAAATCACCTCACAAAGTGCAAAATGTGCAATATAGAGCAATACAATAAAATATCTACTATAATCATATTAAATGTGCTTGCATAACACAATCATGCAAAGATATATAATCCAAAGAAAATGCTGAGAAAAATGTGCAAAAAATGTAAAAATCAAAAAATAATAATAAATAATGCTCATTAATTCCAGTTCATGCAATTGCTTCGTGAGCACAAATAAAAGTCCATGCACAAAAGTGACTTCCAAAATGTGTGCTAATCCAGTGACTGAATTCAGTGCCAAGCCAGTGCACCACCAGTTTCCCCCAGCCTCTCACCTCAATTGCTTGGTATAAAGACACAATATAAAAGCCAAAGCTAATCCATCCACATTCGTCCAGCAGCTAGTATCCACCTGTATATTTCTTTGCCAGGTTCTTCACATCTCACTCGTTAAGGTGTGCGGTACATATAGTGTGGAACAAAAGGACAGGGGGGCTCTCATGTGTAGTATGAAAATATAACGTTTTAATAACGTAAATAGCAACTTACATTGAAGCAGAAAACAGCGAGTAAATGTAGTACAATCCGAACTTCCGGTCTCGGCCGCGACCGGAAGTGACGAGTGCAACACCACAGCTCCTTCCCTGACGCGTTGCGTCACGATCACATGACTTTTTCACATGACTTTTTTGAAAAAGTCATGTGATCGTGACGCAACGCGTCAGGGAAGGAGCTGTGGTGTTGCACTCGTCACTTCCGGTCGCGGCCGAGACCGGAAGTTCGGATTGTACTACATTTACTCGCTGTTTTCTGCTTCAATGTAAGTTGCTATTTACGTTATTAAAACGTTATATTTTCATACTACACATGAGAGCCCCCCTGTCCTTTTGTTCCACACTATATGTACCGCACACCTTAACGAGTGAGATGTGAAGAACCTGGCAAAGAAATATACAGGTGGATACTAGCTGCTGGACGAATGTGGATGGATTAGCTTTGGCTTTTATATTGTGTCTTTATACCAAGCAATTGAGGTGAGAGGCTGGGGGAAACTGGTGGTGCACTGGCTTGGCACTGAATTCAGTCACTGGATTAGCACACATTTTGGAAGTCACTTTTGTGCATGGACTTTTATTTGTGCTCACGAAGCAATTGCATGAACTGGAATTAATGAGCATTATTTATTATTATTTTTTGATTTTTACATTTTTTGCACATTTTTCTCAGCATTTTCTTTGGATTATATATCTTTGCATGATTATGTTATGCAAGCACATTTAATATGATTATAGTAGATATTTTATTGTATTGCTCTATATTGCACATTTTGCACTTCGTGAGGTGATTTACACTTTTTGCACTTTATATATATTTTTTTAGATAAGAATCATTTTTTATTTAGTTGTTTTTGCTGTTAGCGCCGCAATCTATTCATTTTTATTTAATCACCATTGAGTTTTTTTTTTTTTCTGACATAAGTGGAAAAAAAAGCGAAAATTTTGAAAAAACACTTTTTTATAGTTTCTATAATAACATTTTGCAAAGTCATATTTGATCATACATTTTGGCCAAAATTTAGACTGCTACATCTCTTCGGTAAAAATGACCAAAATTAGTGGATAATATTTAGTCTCTTTGAAAGTTAGAGTCTACAAGCTATGGTGAAAATCATTGAAAATTGTTCACATCTGATCTCACCTGATGCACTGATGGCCTATCTCATTTCTTGAGGCTCTGAAATGTCAGGAAAGTACAAATACCCCCCAAATGACCCCTTTTTGCAAATTAGACATTCCAAGGTATTTAGTAAGTGGCACGGGGAATTTTTTGAAGTTGTAATTTTTTCCCACAATTCTTGGGAAAAAGAAGTATATACACATTTTTTACAAAATTGTCCTAATAGCAAGTTATTTCTCACACACAGCATATGCATACTTCCAGTTACACCCCAAAATACATTCTGTAACTCCTCCTGAGTATGGCGATCCCAGATCTGTAGAACTTTTACACAGCCTGGCCACACAGAGGTCCAACATGCAGGGAGCACCGTCAGGGGTTCTAGGAGCATAAATGACACCTCTAATATCCTAACGACCTATTACATTTGTGAAGGCCCTGGAGCACCAGGACAATGGAATTACCCACGAAATGACCCCATTTTGGAAAACAAACACCCCAAAGTATATTCTATGAAGCATTATGAGTCTTTTGAACGGTTAATTTTTTTACACAAGTCTTCAGAAAACATGGAAAGAAAATTAAAATCTTTTTTTTTTTACATAAAGTTGTCCATTTATAAGATATTTCTAACACATAGCATGTATATAGCAAAAATTACACCCCAAAACACATTCTGCTACTCATCCTGAGTATGGCGATACCCCATGTGTGAGACTTTTACACAGACTGGCCACATACAAAGGCCCAACATTGCAGGGAGCACCGTCAGGTGTACTAGGAGCATAAATTACACCTCTAATTTCATAACGACCTATTACATTCCTATTACTGGAGCACCAGGTCAATGGAAATACCCACACAATGATAAATTTTTGAAAACAAACACCCCAAAGTATATTCTATGAAGCATTATGAGTCTTTTGAATGGTTAATTTTTTTTACACGTCTTCAGAAAACGTGGAAAGAAAATTAAAATCTTTTTTTTTTTTTACACAAAGTTAAGATATTTCTAACACATAGCATGTGTATAGCAAAAATTACTCCCAAAAACACATTCTGCTACTCCTCTTGAGTATGGCGATATGACACGTGTGAGACTTTTACACAGCCTGGCCATATACAGAGGCCCAATATTGAAGTAGTTCCTTCAGGCGTTTTAGGAGCATAAATTACACATCTCATTTCATACTTTTTAGGGTCCTGGAGCACCAAGACAATGGAATTATCCCCAAAATGACCCCATAGGCATAGGCTGCAAATAGGTACTTGGGTACTCTGATGGGCTGGTGACAGGTACTCTGTTACTCCGAACGGCTGGTAACAGGTACTCAGGTACTCCAATGGGCTTGTGACAGGTACTCGGATTCTCCGATGGGCTGGTGACAGGTATTTGGGTACTCAGATGGACTGTGACAGGTACTCGGGTACTCAGATGGGCTGTGACAGGTACTCAGGGACTCAGATGGGCTGTGACAGGTACTTGGGTACTCAGATGGACTGTGACTGGTACTTAGGTACTCAGATGGGCTGTGACAGGTACTCGGGTACTCAGGTGGGCTGGGACAGGTACTCAGGTACTCGGGTACTCAGATGAACTGGGACAGGTACTCAGGTACTCAGACGGACTGTGACAGGTACTCAGGTACTCGGGTATTCAGATGGACTGGGACATGGGTAATGGTGGATGAAAGGTACTTTGATGGCTGGTGACAGGTACTTTGATGGCTGGTGACAGGTCCTCGTTATTAGGGGGGTAATCAGTGTGATTGGTATACACTAAGCGGTAATGAGATGTTACCGCAATCTCCTTCTCACACATGATAGAGCTCAGTTATTAGAGCTAGGTACTCGGTTATTCAGATGGACTGTGACAGGTACGCAGGTATTCGGGTACTTATATGGGCTGTGACAGGTACTCAGGGACTCATATGGGCTGGGATAGGTACTCGCATACTCAGATGGACTGTGACTGGTACTCAGGCTGTGACAGGTACTCAGATGGACTGTGACAGCTACTCAGGTACTCAGATGTGCTGGGACAGGTAATCAGGTACTCGGATACTCAGATGGACTGGGACAGGTACTCAGGTACTCGGGTACTCAGATGGGCTAGGACATGGGTGATGAAAGGTACTTTGATGGCTGGTGACAGGTGATCCTCTTTATTAGGGGGGGTAATCAGTGTGATTGGTGTACACTAAGCGGTAACGCAATGTTACCGCAATCTCCTTCTCACACACAATCGGAGTGTGAGGAGGAGAACCTGGTAACATCTTGTTACCACAGTTTGTTGACATTCTGTAACTGGCTGTGATTAGACACAGCTGGTCATGTGGTAAAGAGCCAATTTAATTGGCTCTTTACTGCAATTGGGGTTGGGCTGTGTCAGGGTGACAAGCCTCATAACTGAACGCCACTCTGCACCTGCCCTAGGGGAGTGCACGAGCGCTGTTCATGTAGACAGTACATGTGACCGGCTGTGATTGGACATGGCCGGTCATGTGTATCGGGTGGATTGGGGATGCCAATCACACAGATCGGGGATGGGCCATGTCCGAGGGACACAGCTTATCCATGATTGCCATGCTGGGGGCCCGCAGGAGTGGCAAAATACTGAGGACGTCATATGACCCCCACCCAGGATGAGAGATCCCATCTGTGGGCGCCATTTGACTATGAAGTGGTTAAAGGAATATTTCATTTTTATGGTTTCACTTTAAGCATTAAAAAAATCACTGCTCCTGAAAAAACAGCCGTGTCCCCAAACACTTTTTATGAAAATAACTTGCATATGAGCCTTTAAAATGAGCACTTTTGATTATTGATGTCCATGTCCCATAGACTGTAATGGTGTTCGTGTATTCTGCCAAATTTTTTGCCTGTTAAGTATAATCTGGTGCGAACCAAACCAGGGGGTGTTCAACCATCCCTATTTGAGATGCGTGTTAACAGCAGAAGGCGTTATGCTGAGATGTGTGCTTTCAATGTTTGCAAGGGAGCTGTCCCTGAAGATGAGCTTATAGTGGCTGCAAGAAGTTGTATTTCTGTGGGTGCCTGCATTCGATTGCAGGATGTTTGTGCTGAAGATGTGCTTGCAGTAATTGCAAGAGTCAGTACTTTTAGAGGTATGTATGCAGTGATTGCAACAAAGATAACCTACTGAAAACAAAGGGAAAGTATAGCAGAAATTCCTATGTGTAGGAATGCAACTGTGACTCTGACTGGTAGCAGCTATGTCTCGTGAGTGTAAGAAATGCCTTTGATATGAATAGTTTTGCCGCTAATGCGACTAGACTAAAATCAGAGTGTGGTAGGTGTGCAATAAACCCGACACAAATCGATAGCAACTTAAGTGATGTGGACCGATAGAAATCGGTGTGAAATGCGAACCGTTGTGCCACGACGTGACTAGGTTTGAGCCGGATTGTGATGCCTATAAAAGAAAATGTGGCACGACTGTGGAAAGTATGCAATGACTCCTATGCAAATCTGAGAAGTATAATAGGCCTGTAACTGGCTGTGGAGTGCAGCGCCATGCATGACACATTTTTTAATACAAATAACTCTGGGGTTGGCATAATAAGGACTGCGTACTGGAGACCTATTCATAAGTTCTGCAGCGGGAACCGAACATACGGAATGTGCTACCTAATGAAACTGAAAAGTGATTGAACATGATACGAAAAGGGGTTATGAATCCTACCTGTTACAGTGAGCAAGACTTTATTGAAAAACTATGAACAGAGCAACTGCAACATACTATATTTGGGAACAACAGACTTGCGAACACGAGTGAGCTGGGAAGAATCGGCCTGGTAACGCAATGTATCGCCGACAAGGAGCATGAATGAGTGGGCTGCTTAAATTCCCCCAGACTCCTCCCATAAATTCAGGCCACCATACTGGCCTTCATATATAGATTTTATATATATATATATATATATATATATATATATATATATCAAAATATAATTATTATTGCGCTACCAAAAAGTCAAAACCAAAATGTAGCAGCTAGCATCAATAATAATACATAAAATTCAAAAAGTTCTTATGCCGCGTACACACGGGCGGACTGTATGGCGTACTTAGTCCGTCGAAACACATTTCAGCGGACAGTCCGCTCGTGTGTGGGCTTCAGCGGACTTTTTCAGCGTGCAGTCTGGCGTACTAAGTATTTCGGATTTTTCGAAATTCTGTCCGTCGTACTTTGGTTTCAGCGGACAATCCGCTCGTCAGTAGGCTAGTTCGACGGACTAAAAATGGCGCATGCCCAGAAAGGATTTACACGGCGGAAGGGTGCTTTGCTGTGTATTGGACTTCCTATTTCTAGTCCCGTCGTACGTGCTGTACACGTCATCGCGCAAGCTTTCGACGGACTGTTTGGGTATCCGTGTGTTGTCAAGTCCGTTCAGTCGAAAGTATGACGGACTGTCCGTCGGATTGTATGACGGACTAAGTACGCCATACAGTCCGCTCGTGTGTACGCGACATTATAATGGAAGAATGAATAATGGCCTGGAACCAGGCCAGAGCCACATAGAAAACAGTGGTCTCTATAAGCATATATAGTCACTTCACAGTGAAAGGTAGCCAGGACTAGTCGCAATATCGCACATCCACTGCCTAGAAGGTGAAGACAGTGAGGACACCAGCAGGTCGATACCACTTAAGGTTTCTTCATACAGGTACCACGGCACATTGAATAAAATTAAGGAAGGTAATGGGTACGCTTACCCGAAGGTGTGGACCCACATACCTTACTGGTGAATCATTCAGGCATCAAATTGCGATAGACCGCAATCATCCCATACAGGTGATGTAAACCTCAGCTGCACCAAGACGCCTTCCGTCCTCTCCGTTTTCAGGATGTCCAATCCGGGATGTCATCGGCTTAAACTCCAAGGAAGTGAGAGAAATTTTTTGCACCTGCTTATTTATACTGATTACATTTGTCTATAATCTGGCCTGGTTTTACCCTGTCACTTATTTGTTTTTTTCACAGTATCACTTTCTATCACAAGGTGTTTTTTTCATTTTAGCGCTGCATTTTTTGTTTAATATATGTATATATATATATATATATATATATATATATATATATATATATATATATACAGTAATGGCCAAAAATATTGGCATCCCTGCATTTCTGTCAGAAAATGCACCACTTTGCCCAGAAGATTGTTGCAATTAAAAATGTTTAGGCATTCTCATGTTTATTGCTTTTGTTTGTATTGGTATGTCACAAAAAAGTTGAGAAACAAAAAGCCAAATCTGACACATTCTATGCAAAAGTCTAATAATAGACTGGAAAAAATTATTGGCACCCTCAATTTAATACTTGGTAGCACACCCCTTGGAAATAAAAACTGAAATCAATGGCTTCCTGTAACCATCAATGAGTTTCTTACACCTCTCTTGGAATTTTGGAGCACTCTTCTTTCTCCAACTGCTCCAGGTCTCCCAGCTTGTAAGGGTTCCTTTTCACAACTGCTGTTTTGAGACCTCTCCACAAGTGCTATATGGGATTTAACATGATCTTAAATTTTAAGACTACAAAATGCCCATCGTTAAACACCTGTTCATAACTAAACAGACCAAACCAAACTATAGAGAATACATTAAATTTCAAATGTGAGCTTAAAAAACACATTACCGTACAATACGCAAATAAATGCACATATCAATTGCTCTATAAATATACTGTTAATTTAGAAAATCCAAACATATCAGGTGTGAAATACTTCTTGCAAAGATATATATGCCAGTGAATATGTATGTAATATGTGATTTTAAAATTGCATTTGCAATATAATTGCTTATTTATGTAGTTTAGGCTGATCTCCAGATCTACCTTCTGTCTTGCACAAGTTCCTGTACTGTGCTGAAAATGCTTTCTCTGATTTCACTGAACACTTTGAGATTCTCAGTGTTGTGATTTTTCAGGAAGCTAAGTAAAGCACCTTACCTGCATTACATATATTAGACCTAGATGTCAGCACTGAGTATTTCTCTAAGGAATGTAAAAGTAAGAGAATAAAAAGGAAGGGGGGGTTTGGTAGGAAATACAAAATATAAGCATTCAACTTCAGTTTTAAGTAGGTAAATTTAATGCTAGGCATATTTGAATTGTAATATTGTGTTACAAAAGTAAAACAGAATATATATATATATATATATATATATATATATATATATATATATATATATATATATATATATATATATATATATATATATATATATATATATATATATATATATATATATATATATATATATATATATATATATACCTGTTTTTTATATCCCAAATTGTTTTTGGATTTTTTCTTAGGTGGTTATGTAGAACTTAGTATAAGTCAGCCTGGTAGTGTGAGTCAAATTAATAAGGAATTATTTGTCTAAATAATTCATTTTGTAATTATATTTATTTGTTTTTGCGTGCCTTTAAGAAAAAAGTCACATAGATTTTACACTGTGGAGGAGGCATATGCTTCAATAGCCTCTGATAGTGAGAAAGCTTTAGGTACGAATAGTGACACATCTTGTAAACAATTTGCCGATAGTGAAACTGAGAGCACAGGATGCAATGTGCCACCAGGGCAAGTGCCTAAAAAAGTTCCAAGAACCAGTGTCAGTGCATAAAATCATGATGCAATCCCAAGTTCTAGCTTCTAAACACCTCTGCAGAAATAGTTCACGTGAAACATAGATTCATTTCTCACTTTCGTCAAATGATAAACCCCTTCTGTAGTGATCCATTGCTGCAGCAGTAGGTTAAACCCTGCCCTATTTAAAAGATGGCTGCCAGACTCCAAAAATACAAATCACGTTTCAATACTTCCCATTTATATTCATTGTAGAAAAGATGCAATGCATTCCAGCCACAGAAACCGGGTGCTGAATTTGAGATAAAGTATCACTAAACCAATACTGTTTTAAAACTGTATTGTGCACTTTCAACAGCATGTCTGTCCATATAATTACTATAACACTTTGTGTGGAGCACCACTATCCAAAATATATAGTTGTTCATAAATCTTGTCTAAATGTGAGCACTTTTTTCTTAGTAACTTTTACCACATGAAAAATGTTAAATAACTGTATCAGGAAAGTTATTAAACTCTGGATTATAGCTTTAAACACTGCAGGCTGTACTGGACATAATATAGGCACTCAAACTTTTTTTTATAAATCTTGATGGGTTTACTTCCTCTTTGATTCCCTGCAAAGGTAAAGCATAATGGACTACTATGCATCGCGTAGTAGTCCATTATGTGTCACTTACCTGACACAGGAGCCAGCGAAGTCACCGCTGTCCCCTGTAGTTCCGAGCGTCCATCTTCTTGGTGGGTCTCCATGGGTCTCGCTGCTCCGGCGCTGTGATTGCGCACGGGAGCCAAAACTTGTGGCATATCGCGGCCGATCTGCGACTTACCCAGTGCGCCTGCACGCCGCTGTCTACGGTGCATGCGCTGTAGACAGCGGTGGCTGTCTTCAGGTAAATATCTCCTAAACTGTATAGGTTTAGGAGATATTTCTTGGACTTACAGATAAGCCTTAATCTAGGCTTACCTGTAGGTCAAAGTGGTTTGTAAGGGTTTACAACCACTTTAAATAGAGTTAGATTTTGGCTTGATGAGAAAGTATTATGAAAAGCTACATGTCAAAAATGTGAGTAGATGCATAACTAAATTGTCAGTGGTAGTTTTATGCAAAAAAAAGATTGGAACGAATTTAAAAAAATCCACTTTGTGATCACAATGAGCCAAAAAAAAACTTAAAGCAGAACTATAGTCATAATTCCTTTACCTTGGATAGAGAAAGGCAGGATTATAACCCCTTTAAGTTTTTTTTTTTTTACCAACTTCCCCTTTTGGGTGAAGCTCTGTTTTAATTTGCAGGGATTAACTGTTTTGGCTATGGGACAGGAACTGAAGGGAAATTTCACTTCAGTTCCTGTACCATAGCCAAAACAGGTAATCGTTGCAAATAAAACAGAGCTTCACCCAAATGGGGAAGTTCATATTTAAGGCCTCCTCCCTCACTTCTCAATAACAGATAGCTGTCACAGCCGGGTGTCCAAAGTTAAGATGCCGCTGCCAGGAACCAAAATGTAATGTAATGTACATGACGCATGGATGTTGCATTTCCTGACTTCTCCATCTGAAAAAATGCTAGATCCTTGGCCGATATGGTAACTTACTTGATTCATTATGCTGAGCTTGATTTAGGGGTAGAGCATGTTCATTTTTCTAATGTCTAAATTCACTGTGCAATGCAAATGTTCATTTAACATAGGGAATGAGTTAATCTGTGTTCACTTCAATATGTTCAATTACAATTGTGTGAAAAAGTATTTGCCCTTTTTCTTTTTTTGCATATTTGTCACTCTTAAATGAATCATCAAACTAATTTTATTATTATACAAAGATAACCCCAGTAAATTCAAAATGCAGTTTTTAAATGATGGTTTCATTTATTAAGGCCTGGCTTGCTTTATATGAAAAAGTAATTGCCCCCTAAACCTAATAACTGGTTTACCACCCTTGGCGAGAACAACTGCAATCAAGTGATTGCGACAACTGGCAATGAGTCTCTTACATTGCTATGGAGCAATTTTGGCCCACTCTTTGCGGAATTGTTTTAATTCAGCTACATTGGAGGGTTTTCCAGCATGAAGGGCCTGTCTGTGTAAGGTCATGATATATCATTTCAATTTAAGTCCAGGCTTTGACTAGGCCACTACAAAACCTAAATTTTGCTTTGTTTGAACCATCTGAAGGTGGACTTGCTGTTGTGTTTTGGATCATTGTCCTGCTGCATAACCCAAGTGCGCTTGAGGTCACAAACATGGCCAGACATTCTTCTTTAGGATTTTCTGGTAGAGCTCAGAATTAATGGTTCCATAAATTATGGCAAGTCATCCAGGTCCTGAAGCTGCAAAGCAGTCCCAGATTACGCTACCACCACCATGTCTGACTGTTGGTATGATGTTTTTGTTATTAAATGCTGTATTCGTTTTATGCCAGATGTAACGGGACTCGCATCTTCCAAAAAGTACAATTTTTGTCTCATCAGTCCACAGAAATTTGCCTAAAAGTCTTGGAGATAATCAAGATGTTTTTTTGGTAAATGTGAGATGAACCTTTGTGTTCTTTTTGGTCAGCAGTGACTTTGATCTTGAAACTCTCCCATGGATGCCATTTTTTTCCAGTCTCTTTCTTTTTGTTGAATCATGAACACCGATCTTACCTGAGGCAAGTGAGGCCTGCATTTCTTTAGATGTTGTTCTGTGTTCTTTTATGACCTCCTGGATGAGTCATCGTTGTGCTCTTGGAGTCATTTTGGTTGGCCGGCCACTCCTGGTAAGGTTCACCACGTTCCAAGTTTTCTCCATTTGTGGATAATGGCTCTTACCATGGTTTGCTGGTATTACAAAGCCCAAAGCCTCATACACATGATCGGATTTTCTACAGACAAAACCTCAGACTTTTGTCCGAAGGCGTGTGCCTGTTTTTTGTCTTGCATACAAATGGCAAGGAATTGACGGCCAACAAACACGAATGTAGTGACGTACTACGTGTTTTTTTAGCTCTTTAGTGCCACCCTTTGGGCTCCTTCTGCTAATTTTGTGTTAGCAGAAGTTTGATGAGTGTTGATTCATGCTTTTCATTTGGCGTTTTTCATTTAGCACTTTTCAGTTTGTTTCTGAATGGCTGTTCATCAATCAGACATGTTGCAGAATTGGAGGAGATAACATATTATTTATTATTGGCCTTGGACTTATTACTTTGACCCAAGTTCAATCCAAGAACAGGAGGAGGAGGATTTATTGGACCAAAAATTGGTTGCATTATTAATTGTGACAAATTATGTCATATGCCTTTGGTGTGGGAGCTCCAGGAGAATAATCCAGAGGATTTTCGGAATTATCTCTGGATGACAGACCAACTCTTGGCATTGTTGACCCCCTATATTAAGAAGGAGGACACATGCATGAGGCTTTTATTTTATTTTTTGGTTGAATATTGATTTGATGTGGTATATTTTCTATATTTTTGGATGCATAGAATGCACTTTTTGGTTAAGTTTTTTTTTTTTTGAATGCACAATAAAAAAATTGTGGAGAATAATACTATGTGTGTTACTTCAAATGACAGTTTGGGAGTAGGCAGCTACATTTTAAAAAATACAATGTAAAATCGACAAGGGACACTGTATCTTTATCTGTATCTTTTGAATCGTTAGTCTTAAAAACTATAATGTTTAATATTAAGATTAGGTTTATTAAATACTTCTACTTGACTGTTGTCCAATAATGTTGAAAGCTATTCGTCTGGAATTTGTCCAGACTTATAAGGCTGCTGTTCTTTTTTCCCTACTGTACTGAAGAATGGTTATGGTCAGAGTAGTTTATTTTCATTAGTTATTTCAATGATTTAGGAAGTTCCACTGCATTTTTTTTCTCATACAGGAAGAGGGTCTTTGTTTCTAGATCCAAGCTAGACCATAGTCCTAGTCACAAAGAGTACCGTAACTATCTACATCAGATATTTTTATTGTGTCGGTAAATAAAAGGAATGTTGACTTTGCTTACACATCGTATAATTGACATACCAGGGCTGATTTACTAAAGAAGAATCTTGGCTCATAAAATTATGTGAATATTTACTTCAATTATCCAATCATGTGAAAAACATCTGCTCATATTTGGGTATTTCAAAGCAAACAGGTTTTGCTTTCACATGATTGTATAATGAAAATGAATAGTTAGTGTTTTTGAGTAAACTCCTTTAGAAAATCAACCCAACTGTATATTTTGTAAAAAAACAAAGGCAAAATGAGAGCACACTTGACAAAAGATACAGTATGTTACACTCTATGCAACCACCAGCTACAAGTAAAAGATTACCAAATAATTTTCATAAAAGCAATGTCATTATACAATATATGCAACAATAATAAAAGATGGTGGCTGATTTCTTAAGGATTAACCATTGCCAACTCACCTGAAAAAGGATTTTGGCCCATAACCACACACAGTATAAGGTTACCTGTGGGTCATATTTAGGGTTGCCACCTGTCCGGGATTTACCCGGATAGTTCGGGTTTTGAATCATGTGTTTGGGTTTCAGGCGGGCTGAAACCCAGACACATTATTCAGACTGGGCTGTGGCTCTCCAAGTAACCAAGATAGTCACACACAAATCTGCTGCCATCCGTGTGCTGCGGGTTTCTGTATGGGGGCAGGTTTGGCATCACTGGGGGGGCAGGGGGATGATGTCAGCAATAGCAATTTGGCCACAAACACTGTTTGCTGCAGCACACTATGCGCACCATATTACTACTCTCCCAAAGGTGTCCCAGGCTGCCAAAATTGTCAGGTTTGGCAGGAAGAAAAGGTGGCAACCCTACTAATATTGCAGTAAAAAAAGGTAATACTTCATTATTTTCTAAATGTGAAAGTATAACAAAATTGAATCCACCAAAATAAATAGCAACATTGTCACTAAAACACTACGTAGCTCCAGACCACTGTTGTAGTAGCTACTAAAGGTGATAACTAGGGATGAGACGAACACCCCCCGGTTCTGTTCGCATCAGAACTTGCGAACAGGCAAAAATGTTGTGTGAACACGCAAACACCATTAAAGTCTATGGGACACAAACAGGAAAAATCTAAAGTGCTCATTTTAATGGCTTATATGCAAATTATTGTCATAAAAAAGTGTTTGGGGACCCAGGTCCTGTCCCAAAAAAAACTTTAAAAAGTGCAGTTTTTTCAGGAGCAGTGATTTTAATAATGCTTAAAGTGAAACAATAAAATAAAATATTTCATTAAATATTGTACCTGGGGGGTGTCCTTAGTATGCCTGTAGAGTAGTGCATCTTTCTCGTGTTTAGAACAGTACCACAACAAAATTTCTATAGGAAAAAAAATGTAATTTCAAAACTGCTTGCGGCTGTAATGAATTACAGGTTCCAGCAATATAGATAAAAATAATTGAAAAAAAAGCATGGGTTCCCCCCAGTCCATTACCAGGCCCTTTGGGTCTTGTATGGATATTAAACACCAAAATTTCATTGGGTCCCCCCAAAAATCCATTATCCAAGGGATATCCACACAACCTGGAAGGTCACAGGAAAAGGAGGGGTGAAAGAGCGCGCCCCCCTCCTGAACTGCACCAGGCTACATGCCCTCAACATGGAGAGGGTGCTTTGGGGTCCCCCAAAGCACCTTGTCCCCATGTTGATGGAGACAAGGGCCTCATTCTGATGACCCTTGCCTGGTGGTTGTGGGGGTCTGCGGGCATGGGGCTTATTGGAATCTGGAAGCCTCCTTTAACAAGGGGACCCCCAGATCATGGCAACACCCCTATTTGAATGGGTATATTGTACACGTACACATTCACCCAAAAAAGTGTCAAAATGGTAAAAATTTGGGACAAATCCTTTAAAAAAAAAAAGTGTCCCGCAATGTCTATTCATCTTCAATTACAGCACCGACGACCCGAGAAGACAAAAATGGAAAAAACTCCACTTCCATGGGAGGCTCCCTCTGACCCTGCCCCCTTCTGACGTCATGTGATGTAACATAAGGTCAGAGGGGGTGGGGTCACTCATATAGCTGAGCACGGGGCCATAAATAACAGCTGTCAATGCAGAAAGCCAGTAGTCAGTGGGAGCCACTCATGGAGGCAAAGTTTTTCCGTTTATTTTTTCTCTGGTCATCGGACGCTGTGATCGAAGATGAATGGACATTGCAGGACACTTTTTTTAAAATAAAAGACTCGTCCCAAACTGTCTCCTCTCATTTTTACCATTTTGACACTTTTTTGGTGAATGTGTAGGGGTACCCGATACCCATTCACATGGGGGGGGGTGGGATCTGGGATCCCCTTTTTAAAGTAGGCTTCCAGATTCTGATAAGGGATAATATAGGGGGGGCCCTACACCATTTTATTTTTTATTTTGGCTCTGGGTTCCCCTTAAAATTTAAGGGCCTTGCATAGATTTTGGGGGGACCCCTACGTCATTTTTTTTTTAATTTTGGTGCAGGGTTCCCCTTAATATCCATACCAGACCTGAAGGGCCTGGTATGGATTTTGGGGGGGACACCCACACATTTTTTTTTACATTTTGGTGCGGGGTTCCCCTTAATATATCCATACCAGACCCAAAGGGCCTGGTAATGGACTGGTGGGAGCCATGCCGATTTTTTCAATGATTTGTATCTATTTTGCCGGCATCCAGCAATACATTACAGCCACGAGGAATTTTAAATTACATTATTCCTTTACAAATGTAATATGTCTGCTCTCATTCATAACACTATGTACGGCTGCCACAATCTCGCAGTGCATTGACAGTCTTGGCGTTCGTTATGACACATTCCGCAGGCACTCGAATTTCCCGTGAATGCCCCATAATGTTTGGTATTCATAGAATGAGCAAACCCCCGATGTTCGAGTTGAACTCATGAACTGCAGGCTCATCCCTAGTGATAACCTAATTCTAAATTAATAGATAGCTATCCCAGTTAATGTTGGTTATGGTTATGGAGTCCGGAAATTTGCTTATTTTTCTTAAAGTTCCTAGCTGTGCAGAGCGGTGCTATGAAAAAGGTATACAGCGGCTTATTTTTAAAAGACCATATACACTGAGGAACATCATTTAATGTAACAGAGTTGATTTTAGAAAGAAGACTCAGTGGCTTAACAACCACTTTAAGTCACAGCAGGCATGTCAGGCACATTTACTGATCTTGTAGCAGCCACCTGTTTCTGCTCTCTGAATACAGTACGTTAGCACTAGCAGCCATGGGAGGGGTTAGAGGTGGAGATGATGGTATGTGCATATTGATACCAGCAGTATAACGTGTCCATATTAAAAATCTCACCTGGCCCTGGCTCCGGCGTTCAGTGTTGGTGTGACTTCCAACCCAGGAGCTCATTCCCGTCAACCCTGGGTATGTCACAGCTGGCCCCAGAGCCATGTGGGAGTGGCTTCCTCTCATCCATGCCCACCCTGGACTCATCACTGCTGGCCCCAGAGCCACGTGGGAGCCGCTACCCTTTTGTCCACGCCCATCCTGGACAAGTCATCCCTGGCCCCAGACAGAGTCTTGTGGGAGATGTAGTTCAATGGGCGGTACGGTGTGGACAAGATACAGCTCATATGGATGGCTGGTCAGTGTGTGTGGTCAGGGTGTGCTCTTCTTCATGGCATGCCCACAGAGAGGGCTCTGCGTGCCAGCTGTGTCATGCGTGCCACGGGTTCACCATCACTGTTCTAGGCTTTCATGTCACTCCATAGTAAACAAGAACCATTGGATATACAGTTAGGTCCATATATTTGGACACAGGGATCATTTTTTTCAGGTATTTACCAAAATATGTTCAAGCTATTGTTATATAATGTATATGGGCTGAAAGTTCACATTCTTAGGTTCAATTTGAGATGTATATTCAAATCGTAGGAAGATTTTGGGAATTACAGCTCTTAAGATTAGCCATCCTGCCTTTTTCAAGAGAGTGACAGGTAGAACATCTACTTTCGGTGAAAGCAATGTATCCAAACGTTCCAGGCCATCTATGGAGTGACATTCAGCTCTAACCCTACCTGCTATTTGGATGAGAGCTCTCTGATTATATCAAGGCTTGTGATATACATACTGCTGGTGAGTTTGAACCCCTAGGGGAGTGTGACGCATGAGGTGTGGATCTTGGTGTATTATTCATTACCACTAGGACCACCAACTGCTTTCTGGACTTTGTACTCACCAACTGTCCTCATATGATTAAAAATATGAATGGCAGTCAGGATAATAAGGACTGATAGGAGCGCTGCTATAGTATTGGATGGTGAACTAATTTGCACTTCTGGACTGGATACTATTAGTTTATGAATTGTTACTTTTTTAGCAGCTGCTTTTTATCAGATTTATTGCCTTTTTTTTTTTTTCCAAAATAAGTTTTATTAGAATTTTCACATAAGAGGAGAACAACAGTATGGGGTTACATAAGTACAAATTGGGTACAAATTGGGTACAAAACAGACGGCAACTGCAGAGTACAGAGAATCTTTCATTAACATCCGCCCCGGTTCATTCTATGAATTCTTAAGTAGGTCGGGGTACCCTCACTCTAAAATCGTGTCTCGATGCTAGGAGAATTTGAAAAGGTCTCCTACCAAGGCTCCAGGAGCACTCATTGATTGTGTAAATGAATCCGTAGGAGGAATATGTCTGATAGTGGGGTATAAATCAACGTGGAAAGCACTGTCATGTTAGGAATTGTCGCATGTGGGTGGTAGATGAGATCGTCGGGAGTAAAATCGGGGGTATAGTTGTACTGTCATATGTCGACGGTTAGTTCTCCAATGGCTTGAAACGTCTGTATCTATAGTGTCATAACTAGTAAGAGGGTACAGCAGAAGAAGGGAGTGTTGAGTGGGAATAGGGGAGTAATAGGAGAGGGGGAGAAAAAGAGAAGGAAGAAGGGGGGACAAGGGACAGAAGAACGGGGTTAGGAGTTGATGTGGTGGGGTGGGGGGTAGGAAGAAAGGGTGGGGGCGGGAGGTATCTCCTCGGTCTACCCCTGGCTCCAGATGCATATAGTAATGAACGAAAAGAGGAAATCTGGCATTTGGATAAATAACATTGGTCTAAATTTCTGTTTCGTTAAATGCAGTGAAGTGAACTGTATTCCGCCCTGGATCATGTAAGAGGATCCGAGTGAAGGAGCGGTGTGGGAAGTTAGGTGGACTCACTATGTGAGTCAGCAGCACTATGATCATTGGGTAGCGGTCTATTAGCTAGGTAGCGCAGCCATTTTTCCCAGGTCTGAGCATATTTGTGTGGGGAGTCTTTTGCTGTGTGTATTAGCTCCTCCATTTCAGCTATCTTCTCTACCCTAAGGAGCCATTCGCGAGTGGATGGGATATCGGAGGAACCCCAGTGGGCTAGGATGCATATCTTGGCAGCGTTCAGTAAATGTAGACTAAGGGATTTTCTGTAGATTATCGCAGGGGTGTGCGTATGGTGGAATAGCATGCGCGCTGGCGAGTAGTCTATGTCAAGGCCCGTAATTGAGGAGGTTATGGCGTGTACTTGGGTCCAGAACTGTTGGATCTTTGGGCAAGACCACCAGATATGTAAGAGTGTCCCCACTTCAGTGAGGCACCTCCAGCAGTGGTTGGGGGTTTCCGGGGAGAATTTATGGATGGTGTCAGGTGTGCGATACCATCTGGAGAGGAGTTTAAAATTACTTTCTTGAATATTAACATTTAGTGAACCCTTATGAGCAATCATTAGAATTCTTTCCCAGTCCTCCTCAAGGAAGTTTAAATGAAGTTCCCTTTCCCAGGCTTGACAAGCTTTTCCTTCTTTTGGTGAGAGGGATGAGAAAAGTAGAGAGTGGGCTGCTGAAATTAAGTGACTTTGAGGTGACGATTGAAAGCACAAATTCTCAAAGGGAGTCAGTTGTCTAGATAGCGAGACATCTCGGTCAGTAGTCCTAAGGAAGTGTCTTAGTTGGAAATAAGTCCATCTAGGGATAGGGGGACTGTCCGGGTTAGTGGGAAGAGAAATGTGGTCGATAAGTTCTCCATTTCTGAAGAACTGGTGGGCTTGAATTTCCTGAGATGGCCATGTTCCTTTAAGAAAGTCTCTGGACATGCCGGGAAGAAAAGCGGGGTTCAGCCTAAGAGGTGTTAGGGGACCTGGGTTGGAGGAGATTTTAAATCTTCTGACCGCGTCTCTGAAGATGTTCAATGTTGCCCCGATCAGAGGGTGATCTCTTAACGTTTTAGGGATGTGAGAGGGTAGGATCCAGGGCGAAGAGTTAAGTGGAATATTTGAGAACGAATCCTCTAGTGTGACCCAATCTTTGTTTGTTGCGTGTGTTGACCAGTCTACTATTCTAACTAAATGGCAAGCTAAATGGTAATTTTTAAGGTCCGGAAGGCCGATTCCTCCTTTGTTTTTAGGTTTCGTAAGCTGGGTATAATTTATTCTGGGACGTTTGTGATTCCAAAGAAATTTAGTGAACGCGCGTTTAAGTGTTAGGAAAAAAGAGGAGGGGATTTGGATTGGGATTGTTTGCAGGAGGTAAAGAACCCGTGGGAGGACATTCATTTTAAGAATGGCTGCCCGACCGAACCAGGAAAAGTGAGGTTTATCCCAGTTGCGTAAGTCTGCAGCTATGGTACGCGATAGGGGCAGAAAGTTAGCTGAGAATAAGTCTTGGAGTTTCGTGGGTAGTTGTATCCCTAAGTAGGTAATGGAATCCCGTTCCCATGTAAACAGGAAGGAATTTTGACATTGCGTGACCAACTCCTGTGGTAAGGATATGTTAAGGGCATTTGATTTAGAGAAATTTATTTTTAAGTTATAAATGCGGCCGAATGATTCAAAATCTTTGAGCAAATTAGGTAAAGAGGTCAAGGGGTCACTTAAAAATAGCAGGATGTCATCCGCAAAGGCCGCTAACTTAAGGTTGTGTCCGGGCATTGGCACCCCCTTAATATCCGTGTTACTTTGGAGCCTCCTCAGGAGAGGTTCAAGCGTCAGGATGAATAAAATGGGGGAAAGGGGGCAGCCTTGTCTAGTCCTATTTCGGATGGGGAAGGCATTTGACAGGTGGCCATTGACTCGTATTCTTGCCGATGGGGTAGTATAAAGGGACATAATGAGATTGAGCATTCTGTTTGGTAAACCTAAGTGGCGAAGAACTTCCTCCAGGTAGTCCCAGGCCAGCCTGTCAAATGCCTTCTCCGCATCCAAGGATAGAAAAAAGCCTTTGCATTTTCGGGATGATAACCAGTGGTGAAGATTAATAGCTTTTATAGTGTTGTCCCTGGCTTCCCTGCCAGGGACAAATCCTACTTGATATTTTCCAATAAGTGAGGGCAGGAGGGGAAGAAGTCGGTTGGCTAGGATTTTAGCAAAAAGCTTTGCATCAAGGTTCAGTAATGAGATCGGCCTGTAACTGGTGACTGAGGACGCGTCCTTCCCAGGCTTAGGAATCACGGAAATGTGTGCTTCCAGGAGTCTGTGGAAAGGAGTAGGTCTATCATTAAGGGAGTAAAAAGCTTTAAGGAAGGGTGTCGATAAGGAATCAGCAAAGATTTTGTAGTAAGGTGCTGAGAAGCCATCTGGACCCGGGCTCTTACCCGGCTTTAGTTTTATGGCCAGTTTGAATTCTGAATCTGTAATAGGGTTGTCCAAGTCTAGGGACATTTCCCTGGGTATCGCTTGGGGACTATACTTTGCAAGAAATTGATTAATCATCGTTTTTCTCCTATTTTGGGACGTAGAGGGTTCTGCAGGACTGGGTAGATTATACAGGTCTGTATAGTATTGCTCAGATTGAGCTGCTATATCTTCCGAGGAGGTGTGGTTTTTACCTGTCACGTCTTTGATCATGTAAACATTCGTGGCATTTCTTTGCGAACGTATGGCTCGAGCAAGTAAACTACCACATTTATTGCTGTGCTCGTAGAAGAGCTTTTGTGTGAGAACGAATTTACGGCGCGTTTTGCGATCCAAGAGCTCTAGAAGTTTCTGTCTCGCTTCCGAAAGTTCCTGCAGGGTGGTCAGGGCTAGTGATCGTTTGTGTATGCGTTCTAGACGTTTGATGGTGAGAATAACCTCTGACATCGCGGTTTGGTTTTCCTTCTTTTTGAGGGCTGCTAGTTGTAGAAGCTGACCCCTAATGGTGCATTTATGAGCCTCCCAGATAGCAATGGGCGAGGCCGATGGGTTGCTGTTTTCTAAAAAGTATTGATGAAGGCTAGATCTAATCGTATTAATGTCAATCTCTGATGTTAGGAGTGAGGCGGATAAACGCCATGTTTTCGATATCTGTTTCTGAGTGGGGAGCGTGAGGAGAATCGAAATCGGGTGGTGGTCAGCAATGAGAAGGGGTTCAATAGAGGCAGATTTAAGAAGGGGGAGGTCTCTCTGGGAAAGGAACAGGTAGTCAAGCCTGGAGTATCTGTTATGTGGGTTGGAAAAAAAGGTGTAATCTTTGGTGTCAGGATGGAGAGTACGCCATGTATCGTGCAATGAAAGGCTTTGTAGATGGGACCTAACCTATTTCAGGGATCTATAGGGAAGGGAGGATGTACCTGATGAGGAATCTAGAAGAGGTTGAAGTGGCATGTTAAAGTCTCCTCCGAGGATGGTCATTCCTACTTGGAAGTTCGTCAAGTGGTCTATAACTGATCTGAAGAAGCTTAACTGAGCAGAATTGGGGCTATATATATTTGCTAGCGTGATCGGGCGATTATGCAGGCGTCCTTTTAGAAAGATAAAGCGTCCTTCCGGATCAATTAGTGAATCTTCTATTTGCCAGGGAATGTTTTTTGAAAATAGGATCGAAACTCCCTTAGTTTTAGCTAGAGGGTTTGTAGCATGATATGCCGTAGGAAATCTGGGATTTGCCAGTTTGGGGATATTGGAAGTACAGAAATGGGTCTCTTGTAAAAAAATTATGTCTGCTTTCATCGTAGACATCAAGTGTAGAACTTGGCTTCGTTTTTCCGGGATATTTAGACCCTTAACATTTTGGGAGACTATTTTAATATTGATCGGCTCTGAGTGTGGGTGTGGAGAGGTCATAGTTACTACTGGTAGTGCCGGAGTTACTACTGACCAATTATGCGTACACTATATCCTTTACGGGATATAGCTGGGATAAGCTGGAGAAGAATAGACGTTTAGCCAGATCAGAAGCGATCTAAGCGTGATGAAATCAATAAGTTACGGGGGGGACCGAGGAGATTACCAGGATGGGGGTAGGAGGAAGCTATAGGCAGATGGGAAAGAAAGGAAAAGGTGTGGGTATAGGGGGGAAGAGGGGTTGAAAGCAAGAGGGAAAGAAAAGGGTGAGCAGAGTGGTAGTAATAGAGATTGAGGAGTTGTGTAACACTGTTACCTTACCCTGAGAGGGGTCGTCAGGTCCGGGGTAGGTCAGCGGTCGAGGGATCAGGGCGATCCTCCGCTGTGTGTGAGCGTGAAAGGAAAGTCGGGTCAGGTCTTCATGGGTGTCTGTCCGTGGGAATCCATGGGTGGCAGTATGTGAACATATGGGAGCCTATTATAAGGGGTAAAACAGAAGAGGGAGATTAGGTGATATCTCATGATAGTCTCAATACATTACATGCAGAGAGAGTTGAGCAAAGGAGAGTATATATTAGTCACTGGCGGATGTGGAGTATAAGGCCAGCCCACCACATGGGGAGTAGAATCACAGATGTTAGTAAGAGCAATCTATCTCTGTCTCCTCCCCCATATGCAGTTAGCCCAGTATACCCATGGTAATTAAGCTGAAACCATAAGATAAAACACTATAGTAAAAGAACTATGAAACTCAGTAAAAACATGAAAAAAAAAGAAAGGGGGGGGGGGGGAAACAAGCATGTAACATTTGGACCCTGGTGGATATATGATCCTCCAGACGTACTAGTGCACTCGAAGAGCGACCATGTAATTCAATTTTAACAGAAATAACGGTTTATAATGACATAGTCAGGTGGCCCAGTGAGAATAGTTCTAGAGCCTTCTAAGGGAAGTACACAAAGTCCCCCACGAGCATTTGAACACTAAGAGGAGGTTAGTAGGGACCGGGATACGGGACAGTTGAGGATGAGAGGGGGGTGAAAGGGGAAGTGAGAAAGTGGAGATAAGAGCACAAGTGTTCATAGAGGCTTACAAAAGAACAGTATAATAAACCAATGCTCGAGGGGGTACTGTGAGGTCAACATGGTATTCTACTAAATAAAAAGTGCGGGGGAAACTGAGATTGGACGTGAATCAGTCCCGTTGAGTCTCAACAATGTGTCCAACAGAATGCAAGACTAAAGGCATCAAGCCCCCCCTGGGGCGTTTCATGTAATAGGGACCAACTGTAACGGCATCTCGACTGAACAAGAACAACACACAAAAAAAAAAAAAAAAAAAAAAGGGGGGGGAGAAAAAAAAGGGGGGGGAGGGTCACTGAGAGAGTAAAGGGGCAGCGTATGCAAGGCTAGCAAACGTGAGTAGCCATAGTGACCGTATCGTGAGCGAAGTCGGGCAGGACCCTGGTTACTGAAGATAAGTTCATGAGCAGTCCGGTCTAGCTCATCTGTGAGCAGGCGAAGCTGTGGGACTAGTGAACGCTCTGTCGCCTGGGCTTCTCTGAGGAGGTGGGTTCGGTGAAGATGATCTACGTCTCCTGATGTGGAATTCATCTCTTTCTGGGATGGTGTCCATGGAGCTGGTTCTCTGTAATGTGGTGGTACGGAATATCTTGTACCAATCCGGGAGGTCCACTAAGGGAATTTGCAGAGTGTCACAAAAATTTCTCAGGTCCTCTGGAACCCTTAGATAGGCTGTGCGGCCAGCTGCAGAGGCTGTGAGGCCAAAGGGGAATCTCCACCTATATTGAATGCCTTTGCGGCGTAAAACTTCAAGCAGAGGGCGCAGATCTCTCCTGTTCTGCAAGATGATAGGTGAGAGGTCTTGGAAAATCTTTATCTCAGCGCCTTGATAGAGCAGGTTGCGACGGTCTCTGGCATTTTGTAGAATGTTTTCCTTCAGTTTGAAATTCACCAGACAACAGATTACATCCCTGGGGGGGTCAGTGTCTCTGCTTCTAGGTTTCAGAGCCCTATGAAGCCTTTCATATTCCACAGGTGAATCTGGCGGTCTGCCTAACAAATCATTAAAGATCTGTACAGTGGCCTGGGCTAAATGAGCTTGATCAACAGTTTCTGGTATACCTCTCACACGAACGTTGTGCCTGCGACCTCTGTTGTCCAGATCTTCCATATATCTATTAACATCTCTCAACTGCGTGTTAAAACGATGAGATGTGTGTTGTAGCTGGTCAATGGCGGTGTCATGGCGGGCAGTAGTTTCTTCCACCTCGGTGACTCGCACATGCATGGCGTGGATGTCTCTCCTGAGCTCCGTTATAACAGCAGTCAAGGAGCTCTTGATGTCTGCCGCAACTGACCTGAGGTCTGACATCGTGAGTGCCCGGGAATCAGGCGGGCTGTCCGTCCTCGGCTGGGTCTCGTGCGCCAGGGTGCTGCGGTCAGGAGAGCGGGCGTCCGTGTAGGCCGCAAGTGAGGCCTCGGCCTCGCGTGAGCGGGGACGGAATATCTCCGGAATACTGCGTCCGTCACGACTCTCGAATCCCCGCGGGGATCGAGAACGGGATTGGGATCCGTGCCCCTTAGATTTTCCCATCTTTGGCTGCTTAGTAGCTCCTCAGTAAGCGATAAAGGGATTCCCGCGGACAGAGCTGTGGAATTAAGCAGCCATTTCGTCCCGGCTCCAGGCCACGCCCCCCGTCTTTTTTTTACACTATGAGTAACCTAGCACTGAGTTTGTATAAGTATGTCTTCTAATACACTGGTCATCAACCCTGTCCTCAGGGCCCACTAACAGGCCAGGTTTTATGTATTACCTTGGGGAGATGTAGACTAGAATACTGCAATCACTGAGAAGAAAATGATATCACCTGTTATGTATTTCAGTTATCTTGCAAACCTGGCCTGTTAGTGAGCCCTGAGGACAATGTTGATGACCACTGTTCTAATACACTCAGATTATTCAATATAATGGCTATGGGCTGAAAGTGCACACTCTCAGGTTTAATTTGAGGGTATGTACAGCCAAATCGGTGGATCAGTGTAAGGGCTGGGCTTAGTCCTTTCTTCTCTGAGCTTGCCACTTAGCTGTCGGCTAATTGCCATCTCCTATCTCTCTCCACAGTTACCCAACTGTTGATGATCCTGCTCGTCAGTCCTGTCTTCTTAAGCCATCCAGTCCAGAGGAGCTCTGCCTTCACCTTGGTTACATCACAAGAAACTATCTCCTGCATTCCTTAAATACTGGTTTTGCTGATATTCATTCTGGCTCCAGATCCTGCTTGCTGTCCCACTGCTTTGATCCCTGACTTCTGCTTGGCTGACTATCCATTCTGGTTAGACTTTGATTATGTGTGTTCTTTTTACTTTTATTATTAAACAAGTGTGATTTAACTGTACTTCTGTCTCGGTCTGATTTCATGGTTTCTGACAGTAGGCGAAGGCCATGAATTCAGAAGATACAGTCAATCCACTTGTTGGTAATATTTTTTCCAGACAGGATGAGATAACAGCCTGAAATATACCCATAGAGCTGGAGAAGTAGGTCACGTTTGCCATCCTCATTGACTCCAGGCTCAGAGAAAATCTCTCTTTTAAGGAGCACTTGCGGAAGCCTCCTGTATATTTGCCTCTGAGCTTTGAAGTCCCAGCCTCCCATGCTTCTTGGTACCAAGTCGGTCAGTGAAGACAAACCCATGAACCTGGGCTTCATGCGTCTCTTTGCGGATGAGAGAACCTTTAGGGAATGTCCGGAGGTCCGGTCACGGGCAGACCTTAGGTGGCGTTGTTTTGTACCCAGTTATCCAGAAGGATAAGCCCCTGTTTTTGGTCACCCTTTCTCGAGGTTTCATTCGCAAATCCTCATCTCTTGCTGGTGCTGGTTACTTCTTTGTGAAAAAGAGAGGTGAACTGAGACCTTGTATTGATTATAGGGGTCTCAATTGTTTCACGATTAAGAATGCCTATCCGATTCCATTGAATACAGAGTTATTTGACTGCCTCAAGAGAGCAACAGTTTTCACAAAACTTGATTTGCGAGGGGCATACAATCTTGTGAGGATTAAGGAGGCCAATTAGTGGAAAACTGCATTTAATACCAGAAGAGGCCATTATGGGTACCTTGTAATGCCTTTTGGCCTTTGTTAATACATTTCTGGAAAACTGCTGGGGCATTACAATGTCCTCTGAGATTTGTTGCAGTTATGTGTGGTGGTCTATCTCAATGATATCCTCATATTTTCCAAATCCATGGAGAGCCACCACACAGATGTCTGTCGTGTGCTTTAGAAAATAGGTTAAATTCCTGGGCTATGTCATTTCCACTGCTGGTTTTTCGATGGACCCAGAGAAACTTTTGGCAGTCCTACAGTGGCCCCGACCTGTGGGTTTATGTCCTCTGCAGTGTTTCCTGGGCTTTGCCAACTATTATCAGAAGTTTATTCGTAACTTCTCGTCTCTGGTGAAGCCCCTGACTGAGTACGGTAACCCACAGAGTTGGTCTCCGGAGTCCATTAAGGCCTTTGAGAGTCTCGAGGCTGTCTTTTGTTTCTGCTCCTGTGTTGGCACATCCTGGTCCTACATTACCTTTTATCCTTGAAGTTGATGCTTCTGAGACAGGTGTTGGCACCCTTCTGTCTCAACGTTCTACCTCTGAGAATGTTATGCATCCTTGTGGCTACTTTTTTAATAAATTGTCACTTGCGGAGAGCAATTACAAGATTGGTGACAGGGAGCTGTTGGTGTTCATTTTATTCCTGAAAGAATGGAGACATCTACTCAAAGGTACCACCCACTGTGCTGGTTCTCATTCTTACTAACCATAAGAATCTCATATTCTTGTCTGAGGCTAAATGCTTCTCTCCCAGAAGGGTGTGATGGGCTATTTTCTTGTCAAGTTTCAATTACATTGTCTCATTCTTACTCGATACTAAGAATGTAAGGGTGTCAGCCTTGTTACGACGTCAGTTCCAGTTCCTGTGATTCCTCCTGATCATATTCTGGCTATGTATAAAGTGAAGGTAGTGCTGCGCTATGAACCTAAATACTGTGCATGATAAAGTGCAAAGGTGCTCAATGAAAGATATGGTTGAAAGAGACAATATATATCCAGTCCTAGGCAGTATAAAAACGTGTCGCATGCCCTGCACTTTCTTCGGCTAAAACAATAAAAGTGTATCAATAAGACAGTAAAAGTATATCAAACACTCAAAAGATTATTTGTAGAACAGTGACAGGAAATATATCCATATGGGGTGCACATGAATTGAAAAAATGGTGGTGCTTAAAAAAAAAGGTGCACTGTTATTACAATAATTCCTGAAGGAATAGGTAAAATCCTAAACGGCATATAAAAGCATACAAAAAAGTTTCCTCCATATAGGTTATATGCTGCAAATTTTCTTATAGGTGAAAGCAAAAAAGATAAGTAGTGTGGCAAGGTAGGTAAGTGGCTGTATATTAGCAGTGTCAGCATACAATTACAAAGTGTTGGTGACAATCCTCTGGCATAAAGTGCTGATGATAGATGACTTCCTGGTTCTTGTGCAGAGTTATGTATAGATGTACCTTTACTTTACCACTGTAGTGTAACAGCATGTGGGTATATCTCAATGTGTTTCTTGGCAGCCTCCCAGTATGGCGTATCCGACTCCACTGGTGTGTGTCTCTAGTCTGGAATCAGAGTCCCTCTATTGTCCCTAGTGTGTCCACATCCAATGAACCTCTCAGTCGGGCATAAGGGGATGTAAAGAGGGATGCACAATAGTGTAGTATTTCCAACAATAAAAGTAAAATCAAGGTACTCACAATAAGGAAACAGTGTTGCTCTTCCTAAATAACTCCCAATAAATCCTTAAATAAGAATAAGTGATTAACTTGCAATATAGCAATATACTAAGTGCACAATTAAATATTCATGTTCCCTGACTGGGAATAGTGAAAAATACACAATAATGAAAAATACGTGTTCCCTCAGTGGGCATAGTGAACAATAAACAATAAAGATAAAGTCCACACACTCAAAAAAATAAATAGAATAAAAATAAGTCCGAATGCACAAAAATAATCCTCAGTCTTCTGCACAAAAAACGCACAACACACCACCAGTGCATCAACATTGAAAATGCAAGTGCTCTCCTCCACCTCAATATTCTAGCCGCTTACCTCACGTTCTGACCCCTGTTTCACCAGAAGGTCAGAAAAAGCAGGTTCCCTCTCTGGGATACAAACGGATCAGCTGGTCATGGAACTCCTATTCCTTCCATGCTGCGTCCGGTTGATTGGATGGTTACCAGCCAGTAAAAATTCCCTCAATGGGGTCCGGTGCACATGGGAATAGAAAAGGCAAATTCTAGTGCTCTCTGTATATCAAAATAGTTTATTTCCTCATTAAAACATTAAAATGTTAGTCACAAATGCAGCACTTAAGCAGTGCGGGCTCAGGATGCATAGAAACAACAAGATGCGTGCGGGATGATGCTGCCACTGCGACTCCTTAACCCTTTACGTGTTACGTCAAATGGGCTTCTACACTCCCGTGACTTCTTCAGTAAGTGCTGGAGTAAATGCTACAAGTCCTGGAAAATATTCCAAAAGAGGAAGGATCGTGGTGGCTAGCTACAGCAGATGTATCATCTCTTTATACAGTTATATTACATCATCAAGCCTGTAAATCCATCAAGTGGGGTCTCAGGAAACACATTGATGATATTTTCATCTTGTGGAAAGGTAACCAAGAACAGCTATCTAATTTTCATCAAGATCTTAACACAAACGATAGGAATATAAAGCTTACTTGGAAAATTAGTGACAAAAAGGTCACCTTTTTAGATCTAGAAATCTTTCAAGAAGACAAAGCACTTTTTTCTAGAACCCGCTTTAAGAATGTGCATAGAAATAGTTACATATAGTTATATAGGTATATTATACATAAATAGTGATGGACGAACTTCCGACGGGACGTTTCGCGAACGCGGCCGATAGTTCGCAAACCGGAACGTTCGCGGCGGGCCCCATTGACTTCAATGGAAGGCGAACTTTGCAAACCTACAGGTCAAATTTGCAGCCACAAAATAATTAATAGCTGTGCAAACATAGTCCCACCACATGGCCAATGACATAACACATGTATGAGGTGAATCTGGGATCGACAACTACAAGCATTCTTTTTTTATATGTGACTGTGGAGCGCATTAAGGCAATGGAGGAGAGGGAAGGTCAGGGTAGGCAAAGAAGAGGGTGCAGGAGATGATCACCAGCAGCGTGACATACAGCAATGACACCTGCACCGTGATAGTCATCTGACACCAGCACCGTGATAGAGAGCACTGACATCAGCAGTGTGACATAAAGCACTAACACCAGCACTGTGATATACAGCACTGACAGCAGCACCGTGATAGAGAGCACTGACATCAGCAGCGTGACATACAGCAATGACACCTGCACCGTGATAGTGGTTTATGTCATGCTGCTGATGTCAGTGCTCTCTATCACGGTGCAGGTGTCATTGCTGTATGTCACGCTGCTGATGTCAGTGCTCTCTATCACGGTGCTGCTGTCAGTGCTGTATATCACGGTGCTGGTGTTAGTGCTTTATGTCATGCTGCTGATGTCAGTGCTCTCTAACACCAGCACCGTGATATACAGCACTGACACCTGCACCGTAAGCAGCCCCAGGAGGAAATCAGCATAGCACAGGGATGGTGGGAGCCCCTCATAATGAGCATAGCACAGGGATGGTGGGAGCCCCTCATAATGAGCATAGCACAGGGATGGTGGGAGCCCCTCATAATATGCACAGCAGAGGTACAGCCCCAGGAGGAAGTCAGCACAGCACAGGGATGGTGGGAGCCCCTCATAATAAGCAGCCCCAGGAGGATGTCAGCATAGCACAGGGATGGTGGGAGCCCCTCATAATAAGCAGCCCCAGGAGGAAGTCAGCACAGCACAGGGATGGTGGGAGCCCCTCATAATAAGCAGCCCCAGGAGGAAGTCAGCACAGCACAGGGATGGTGGGAGCCCCTCATAATAAGCAGCCCCAGTAGAAATATGACACCGCTCAACCTCTTCAAACAGGAGGGTGCTGGCATATAGTACGGTGTGTTTTTGTGTTTGTACCGGGGGTCTAAGTACATTGCCACCCAGTACTGGTCCTTGACCCTTATGCTTTTTATACGGGGGGTCCCTATTAAAACACTGGAGCATGAAGGCCCCCATTTGCACTAAAGTGGAAGCGGTGTGGTGGCCTGGCTCCTGCTCATCATCCAGGATAATGTTGTCCTCTTCATTCTCCTCTCCCCATCCACGCACAACAACAGGGGTCCCAGAAAGGTTTAAAGCATGCTCTTCTTGCTCCTCCTCATCCGCCCCGGCACCATCCTCCTCTGACTCCTCCTCTGACTCCTCTTCAGACTCCTGTTGTTGACTTGTCTCAGATAGAGTAGCCCCCCCTGGGAATTCATCCAGCATTGCGACTTCCTCATCTTCCCGCTCCTGCTCCTCCACAGCCTGATCAATGACACGCCGCAATGCACGCTCCATAAAGAATGCATAAGGTACCATGTCACTGATGGCGCCATGGCTGCGACTGACCAGTTTGGTGATCTCCTCAAATGGCCGCAGAAGTCTGCATGCGTCGCGCATAAGCAGCCACTGGCGCGGTGAAAAAACCCCCAGCTCCCCAGAACCTGTTCTGCCACAGAGTTCATACAGGTAGACGTTAACTGCACGTTTCTGCTGGAGCAACCTATCAAGCATATAGAAGGTTAAGTTCCATCGCGTCGGGCAATCGCAAATAAGACGTCTGACCGGCAGATTGTGTCGCCGCTGAATGTCAGCAAGGCGAGCCATGGCCGTGTAAGATCTTCTGAAATGGGCCGAGATTTTCCTTGCCTGCCACAAGATGTCCTGGACCCCAGGGTATTTGACAAGGAATCGCTGCACGACCAAGTTTAAGACGTGTGCCATGCATGGCACGTGCGTGATTTTGCCCTGCTTCAATGCGCTAAGCAGATTGGCACCGTTGTCACACACCACTTTACCAACTGTCAAATTCAGCGGTGTTAGCCACTGATCTGCCTGTGAACGCAAAGCTGAAAGGAGTGCCGGGCCAGTGTGGCTCTTGGCTTCCAGGCACAACAGACGCAGCACGGCATGGCAACATCTCACCTGGCATGTCGAATAGGTTCTGGGGAGCTTGGGCGGCGCAGCGGAAGAGACGCTAGCAGTGGAAAAGGAGGAGTCAGCCAAGGAGGAGAGGGAGGAGGATGGAGTAGGAGGAGGAGGAGAAGAAGAGCCAGGCCTGCATGCAATCCATGGCGGTAAAACCAAATCTACATGGGTTCCACGGGTTACATGCTTGACGGCCGTCAGAAGGTTCACCCAGTGGGCAGTAAAAGTGATATACCTTCCCTGCCCGTGTTTGATAGACCACGTGTCTGTGGTCAGATGTATCTTGGCACCGACACTGTGTGCCAGAGATACATTCACTTGCCGCTTAACATGGCCATATAGCTCTGGGATGCCCTTCCTTCCTGGGACCTTCCATTGTGGTGTTCCAATGGCCACAAATTTGCGAAAGGCCTCCGAGTCCACCAGTTTATATGGCAGTAGTTGGCGGGCTATGAGTTCTGACAAGCCAGCCGTCAACCGTTGGGCAAGAGGGTTATCCGGCGTCATCATTTTTTTTATGCTCGAACATTAGGCCCACGGAAGCCTGCCTTTTTGCAGAAAAAGGTGAGCTTGACATGATGGAAGGTGGAGTGGAGGACAATTGTGAGGAGAGAGGAGAAGAAGAAGTAGAAGCCGAGGCTGGACGGTGAGAGCCTGCAGTGTGGCTTTGTGTGTTCCGTTGCTCCCACTGGGCTCGGTGATGGCTGCTCATGTGCCTTCTTAAGGCGGTCATCCCTTGTTGAGTGTTGGGCTTACCGCGACGAATGCATTGACTGCAAAGATTGCAGATGGCAACGCTATTGTCAGCAGCGGACACGTTAAAAAAAAGCCCACACTGCGGAGTCATGTGCCGGTGTCCTGGGAGCGCCAGATGTGACCGTACATGGCCGATGACTCGCTCCTGATACATTTGCAGTCTGCTTTGTCCCTCCTGTGCAATGTAAGTTATTCCTGCTTCTCTTCCCTATCTGCTGGTCCATATCTCCCTCTGAACTCCCCTCCTCTTCCTCTCTTGTGGGCACCCATGTGACATCACTAGACACGTCATCATCGACGTCACCTTCCCCACCGCTATAAGTAGAGATCTCGGAGTAGGCAGCAACACCGGGGACCAACCTCCTCCTTGGGCTGATCTGGGTACTGTCGTCAGACTGCTGAGTAGCAGTTGTTGCTACCTCCTCTTCCTGATCCAATACCAAGAGTGGCTGCACATCAGAAATGTCTTGATATGGATCGGAAAATAATTCATGTGACTCAAGCGGAAGGTATGTGGTGGTGGTGGTGTTGGTGGTAGTGTCTTTGGGGGTGCACATATCAGAGAGTGAAGAAGAGGGTGCAGATCAAGAGGATGAGGCGGATGCGGAAGAGTAAGGCTGAGTGAGCCACTCAACCAAGTCTGGTGCGTCCTTTAAAGTAATTGAACGCACCTTCTGCAACTTCCCACTTTGGCTCAAGCCTGTTGCTCCTGCCCTACCCCTACCACCCCTGCGGAAGGGCCTGCCTCTTCCTCTGCCTGTCATTTTTTAAATGACCCTGTGACAAAACTCTCAGTCCCTATACTGATGAAGGACTGCTGCAGTATAGGGCAGCAGTCAGCAGTAGTGCACCTCAACCCTATGTATTGTGGACCTATACCAGTCCTTATAGAATAGCAGACTGTACCTCACTCAACCCTATGTACTGTAGCAACCTATACCAAGTTACCAGTCCTTATAGGGACCTTTGTGGAACAAGTAGGTTGTGTGTGACTGATTAGCAGACTGTACGTCAGTCCCTATACTGATGGACTGCTGCAGTATAGGGCAGTGGTCAGCAGTAGTGCACCTCAACCCTATGTATTGTGGACCTATACCAGTCCTTATAGAATAGCAGACTGTACCTCACTCAACCCTATGTACTGTAGCACCCTAGACCAAGTTACCAGTCCTTATAAGGACCTTTGTGGAACAAGTAGGTTGTGTGTGACTGATTAGCAGACTGTACGTCAGTCCCTATACTGATGGACTGCTGCAGAATAGGGCAGCGGTCAGCAGTAGTGCACCTCCAACCCTATGTATTGTGGACCTATACCAGTCCTTATAGAATAGCAGACTGTACCTCACTCAACCCTATGTACTGTAGCACCCTAGACCAAGTTACCAGTCCTTATAAGGACCTTTGTGGAACAAGTAGGTTGTGTGTGACTGATTAGCAGACTGTACGTCAGTCCCTATACTGATGAAGGACTGCTGCAGTATAGGGCAGCAGTCAGCAGTAGTGCACCTCAACCCTATGTATTGTGGACCTATACCAGTCCTTATAGAATAGCAGACTGTACCTCACTCAACCCTATGTACTGTAGCACTCTAGACCAAGTTACCAGTCCTTATAAGGATCTTTGTGGAACAAGTAGGTTGTGAATGATTAGCAGACTGTACATCAGTCCCTATACTGATGAAGGACTGCTGCAGTATAGGGCAGCGGTCAGCAGTAGTGCACCTCAACCCTATGTATTGTGGACCTATACCAGTCCTTAAGGAATAGCAGACTGTTCCTCACTCAACCCTATGTACTGTAGCACCCTAGACCTTACCAGTCCTTATAAGGACCTTTGTGGAACAAGTAGGTTGTTAATGATTAGCAGACTGCAGCAGAAGGGCAGCAGTCAAGTATAATATTCTTTCTATATTTGGAAGAAAGAATATTATATGTGTACAAGCCTATTACCATACCACTGATACCAGTTCTGAAAATAAACTTTGTGGACCTAATATAGTAACAGCTACTGATTAAACTGACCCTCACTGCCTCACACACAGCTTCCTGCCTGTCCCTATATAAACTGACAAAACAGAGGCTGCTGGAACAATAACTGGAATAGCACTTTTGTGGACCTGATAGTAACAGCTAATGACTAAACTGACTGTCCCTGCAGCACACACCGTCCTGTCCCTTTCTCTAAACTGACAAAAGACACTCAGGCTGCTGCAACAATCAGTAGCACAGCACTGCCTCAAACCTATATCCTGAACTACATTCCACACCTATACCAGTCCTGAAAAGAACTTTTGTGTACCAAATAGCTAGCGATTTGGGTCACTGCAACCTCTTCCTGCTCCACACAGCAACCTCTCCTTATAATGACAGAAGAAAGAATATAAAATGGCCACCGGATCGGGTCTATTTATAAGTTAGGGGGAATGTCCAAGTGTCCATGTGCTGTAATGTCTCAATTGGCTGTCCTGTACCCCATGATGGATGTGTCATCATAGGTCAAAGTTCTTTTACACAGTAAACACGGAAGTCCGTCGGGCGAATGGCGGCAATAGTCCGCCGATCGGGCAGACCGCGAACAGCCGAAATTCGCCGCGAAACGACCGCCGGGCGAACCGTTCGGCCATCACTATACATAAATAGTTACGTATACCAGACCAAAAGGACAACTTATGTGCCTAAGACAAAATTGTACCCATAAAGATACATTTATGATCCGAGCAGAAAATATGGGTCAAAGATTCATAGAGAAAGGCTACAACAATAAATTCATTATCAAGAAAATTGCAGAAGTGGCAGATATGGACCACAATGGCCTTATGACAGACAAACCGAAACACGAAACCAAAAAGACATGATACCTATAATTTTTGACTATAGCACTCAGCATAAGCAAATTGAAAAATCATTAAATGCCATTGGAGCATTTTATTGGCTGACAAACATCTGCAGGATATTCACCCTAATCTCCCAAAATTTGTTTCCAGAAGAGCCCCCACTATTTGTGACAAAATTGTGAAAAAATCCCTGATCCAACCGGAAGAGGCCTTTTTTACTGGAAAAGGTTTTTTCCCCTGCAAACAATGCTATGCGTGCGTCAAAATAAAATGCCCAAATGAAAAAAAAAAAGGAGTTTACATCTAACAGCACAGGAAATACATACGAAAATTAAAGAATTCATCTGCTGTAATACAGAAGGAGCTGTCTACGCTTTGGAATGTAGTTGTAGGCTACAGTTTATAGGTCAGACAAAAAGACCTCTGAAAATTCATATAAGGGAACATGTACAAAATATAATCAAAGGCTTTGACAAACACAGTGTCTCGAAACATTTCGTCACTCACCACAACAAAGACCCCACACAATTGAAATTCTGGGGAATATAACCCTATGTGAAACATTGGCGGGGGCACAAAATTAGAACACTTAGCCAACTAGAATCTAAGTGAATATTCACGTTGAACACTTTTGCACCCTGGGGTCTTAATATAGAGTTTGATCTTAACTGTTTTATTAATGATTTTTAATGACTTTTAGCGTGCATGGTTTCTTATTCCTACTCTCTTACCACATTATTGTTCCTCTCTCCTCCCTATTTATGTGATTTAGATCATGTGCAATTCACTTGTCAATCCATTATATATCTTTTTACCCATATTGTCCTACTGTTTTTTTTAAATGATCATTGTGTGTTTTTACCTCTAGTAACACACTCGGCTGCTTTTATTTAATATTTCTAGTATACATATACCTTTTAATCCATGCCTTTTAACATATCCCATTTTATTCATTTAATATGTTCTTTTCAACCTGCCATTAGTTTTATTCAGCATATATCCCCATCCTATTATTAATATGTGAAGCTCGAAGCTGTGTCCTGTGTATTATAATTTGTTTATTTTTTTGGCCAAATATCTACAAGAAAATGGCCGCCGTAATTTTTTACGGCCATTGAGCCAGTAGATAATGGCAGCCGACATCTATCCTGCCTTTGAGCCAGTTGAAAATGGCTGCCAAATGGATGCTTACATCATGTTTGGTAAATATCTACTTGAAAATGGCTGCGGGCTGACTTCTAGCAACCGGAGCCTCTGGAAAATGGCTGCTGGTTTACTTCCGGAGACCGTTAAATGGCAACTAAAATGCTTGGTTCTGTGTATTATGATCTGTTTACTTTTTTTTGGCCAAATATCTACAAGAGAATGGTTGCCGGCCTTTTTCTGGCCTCTGAGCTAACAGAAAATGTCCACCAACATCTATACAGCCTTTGAGCCACTAGAAAATGGTTGCCAAATGGATTTTTACATCATGTTTGGTAAAGATCTACTTGAAAATGGCCGACAGCTGACTTCTAGAGCCACTGGAAAATGGAAGCTAAATGACAATTAAAACACACATAAAAAGACACTTCCCAATGCCTCTAGTTATGCCCTGATGAAGCCACGTGACAGTGACAAACATGAGGCACAAGTGATGTGGGCGGGCTTGCAGCTAGTTTGTTATATGCCTGCTTGATACTTCTTATTGTGAGTACCTTGATTTTACTTTTACTGTTTTGTGAATAAACATTTGGAAATACTACACTATTGTGCATCCCTCTTTACATCGCCCAATGCTACATTGCAAGGTTCATTGGATGCGTACACACCAGGGACAATAGGGGGACTCTGATTCCAGACTAGAGACACACACCAGTGGAGCCGGATACACCATACTGGGAGGCTGCCAAGAAACACATTGAGATATACCCACATGCTGTTACCTTAGAACGGTAAGGTAAAGGTACATCTATACATAACTCTGCACAGGAACCAGGAAGTCGCCTATAATCAACACTTTATGCCAGCGGATTGTCACCAGCACCAGCCCTTTGTCATTTTTATGTTGACACTGCTAACATACAGCCACTTACCTACCTTGCAACTTATATGGACACTACTTATATTTTTTGCTTTCACCTTTAAGAACATTTGCGGCATATATGAAGGAAACTTTTTATATGCTTTTATATGCCATTTAGGATTTTACCTATTCCTTCAGGATTTATTGCAATAGTAGTGCACATTTTTTTTTGAGCACCTTTTTTCACTTCATGTGCACACAATATGGATATATTTCCTATCACTGTTCTATGAGGAATCTTTTGAATGTTTGATATACTTTTATTGTCTTATTGACACTTGATACACTTTTATTGTTTTATCCAAGAAATCGCAGGGCATGCGACACGTTTTTATACTGCCTAGGACTGGATATATATTGACCTTTGAACATTGCCTCTTTCAGCTGTATCTTTCATTGAACACCTTTGCACTTTATTACGGTACACACAGTATTTAGGTTCATAGCGCAGCACTACCTTCACTTTATATATTTTCTGGGTTCTGATATTTCCTTCAGTGTTGCAGCATATTGTTAAAAAAGGCACACATTTGGTAGCACGGGAATATCATTGTATTATATTCTGGCTACAGTTCGCACCAGTCTCACTTCTCCTTTTGATGACAAAATTGTTGCTGCTCAGGTCCATGCTCTTCCTGAGAAACCTTGTGACCGCTGCTTTGTCCCAGAGAGTGTCCGTACTGCCGTTTTCCAGACTTACCATTCTCACAAGGCAGCTGGCCACCCTGGGAAGAATCAACTCATTTGGGCCATTTCCTAGTCCTACGTCTACGTGTTGATATAACTGCCTTCATAGCTGCCTGTTCTGTGTGTGCTCCACAACACCTTCCAGTGGGCTTCCTACAACCCATACCTAATGGAGAGAGGCCTTGGATCCACCTGTCTATGGATTTACTTGTGGAGTTACCCAACTCCCAAGGCAACACTGTTATCCTTATGGTGGTTGACCAGTTCTCAAAGATGTGTCATTGTATTCCACTTAAGAAGTTGCCCACTTCTAAGGAACTGGCTTCCATTTTTGCTCGGGAGATCTTTCACTTACATGGGCTACCCAAGGTGGTTGTCTCGGACAGGTATAGTTTTTGCCTTGATTCTGGTGAGCCTTTTGTGCACAGCTGGGAATTCAGCTTGATTTCTCCTCTCTGTATCACCCTCACTCTAATGAGGCCGCAGAAGGAGCCAATCAGTTCTTGGAGCAATTCCTACGTTGCTATATTTCTGACCATCATAACAACTGGTCAGACCTATTACCATGGGCAGAGTTTGCTCACAACAGTGCCTTGAATTCGGTATCCCGTTTGTCCCCGTTTATGGCGAATTATGGTTTCTAACCTTCCATGTTGCCTGACTAATTTGTTCCGCAGAGTATTCCAGCATTAGAGGAGCATCTCTGTGATATTCATTCCATTTGGGCACAAGTCCAAGAGGCTTTGCATCATGCTAATAATAGGTACAGACTCCAAGCTGACCGCAGACACATGCCTGCGCCTTCCTACCAGGTTGGGGTCAGGGTCTGGCTGTCATCTCACAAACTTCAACTTTGTGTTCCCTCACCAAAGTTCGCACCTTGGTTTATTGGGCTTTTCCGTATTCTTCGCAGGATTAACCCAGTGGCTTACGCATTACTTCATTCTAATATGCGTATTTCAAATGTTTTTCATGGCTCCTTATTATAACCTTTTGGTCTGCAACTGCTTTACCTCTTCAGTACCATGTCCTCACCCTGTACAGGTTTAGAACCATAAGGGGTATGAAGTACAGTCCATTGTTGACTCCCATAGGTTCCTTAGACAAATACTGTACCTGGTGCATTGGAAAGGATACAGTCCGGAGGAACGCTCTTGGGTCTCATCCTTGGACGTACATACCCCTGTCCTCCTCCGTGATTTCCATAGATGTTTTCCCCTCAAGCCTGGTGGTCCTTCGAGGGGGAGGGGTCATTGAGGAGGGGGTACTGTCAGGGCTGGGCTCAGCCCTTCCTTCTCTGAGCTGGCCACTCAGCTGTCTGCTATTTGACAGCTCCCATCTCTCTCCACAGTTACCCAGCTGTTGATGATCCTGCTCGTCAGTCCTGCCTACTTAAGCTGTCCAGTCTAGAGGAGCTCTGCCTTCACCTTGGATACATCACAAGAATCTATCTCCTGTGTTTCTGTTTAAAGACTGGCTTTGCTGACATCCCTTCTGGCTCCAGATACTGCTTGTTGTTCCACTAATTTGATCACTGACTTCTGCTTGGCTGACTATCCATTCCGGTTACTGAATTTTGGCTATGTTTGTTCTTTTTTACTTTTATTATTAAAAAAGTGTGATTTAACTGTACTTCTGTCTTGGTCTGATTTCATGGTTTCTGACAATCGGTTTAGAAATTACAGCTCTTAAGTATAGTCACCCCCCCTTTTCAAGGGACCAAAAGTAATTGTACAATTGAATCAATAGCTGTTTTATGGTCAAGTGTGGGCTACTCCTTCGTTATTTATTCATCAATTAGGCAGGTAAAAGATCTGGAGTTGATTCTGTGTGCTATTTGCATTTGGAATCTATTGCTGTGAACCTACATCATGCGCTCAAAGGCGCTGTCCATGCAAGTGAAACAGGCCATTGTAAGGCTTCAAAAACAAAAATCCATCAGAGAGATATAAGCAACATTAGGAGTGGCCAAATCAACAGTTTGGTACACTCTGGTGAAAGAAGAATGCATTGATGAGCTCAGCAATATAAAAAGACCTGGATATCCACAGAAGACAGCAGTGGTGGATGATCGCAGGATCCTCCCTATGGTAAATAAAAACCCATTCCCAACATCTAGACAAGTGAAGGACACTCTACAGGAGGTGGGCATATCATTGTTAAAGTTTACAATCAGGAGAAGACTTCACAAGAGCAAATACAGGGGGTTGACCACAAGGAGCAAACCATTCATAAGCCTTTAGAATAGAAAAGCCAGATTAGACTTTGCCAAAAAAATCTAAAACAGCCAGACCAGTTCTGGAAAAGCATTCTTTGAATGGATGAAACTAAGAATAATCTGTACCAGAATGATGGGAAGAAAAAAAGTGTGGAGAAGGCTTGGAACAGCTCATGATCCAAAGCACACAACATCATCTGTAAAACATGGTGGAGGCAGTGTGATGGTATGGGCATGCATGGCTTCAAGTGACACTGGGTCATTCGTGTTTATTGATGATGTGACAGAAGACAGAAGCAGCTGGATGAATTTTGCAGTGTTTAGAGATATACTGTCAACCCAGATTCAGCAAAATGCAGCAAAGTTGATTGGACGCCATTTAATAGCACAGATGGACAATGATCCATAACACACTGCAAAAGTAACCCAGGAGTTTTTGAAGGAAAAGAAGTGGAATATTCTGCAATGGTCGAATCAGTCACCTGATCTCAACACAATTGAGCATGCATTTCACTAGCTGAAGGCAAAACCAAAAGGCAGAAAGACCCACAAACAAAGAACCTCCGAAGACAGCTGCAGTTAGAGCCTGGAAAAACATCAGAAAGGAAGAAACCCAGTCGTTGGTAATGTCCATGGGTTCCAGACTTCAGCAGTTATTGCCAGTAAAGGATTCTCAATGAAATATTAAAAAATAACATTTTATTTATGATTATATTAATTTGCCCAATTACATTTGAGCCCCTGAAAATGGGGGGACTGTGTATATAAATGGTTGCAGTTCCTAAAATTTGTACTTGATATTTATTTTCAACCCCTTGAATTAAAGCTGAAAATCTGCCCTTCAAATTAATCTGGATTGTTTCATTTTAACCCCTGGAAAGCTTTGGCATGTATTTCATCTCTCCCAATCCTCCATTAGCCCTTGTACACACGGTCGGAGATTCGGACAACCAAATTCGTCTAAAATTATTCCGACAGATTAATTCCGGACGAGGTCCGGAAGTGATGCTGCATAAACACAGTCGGACTAAGTTTTCGGAATTTCCGGTTGCCATAAACACGGTGACTTAAGCCGCGTAGGGCGGGCCTAGAAAAGGGTAGTTCAGCACCACGTCCGGCACCCTTTGGGCTCCTTCTGCTGATCTCGTGTGCATCGCGTGTTAGTAGAAATTTGGTGAGAGACAATTTGCGCTTTTCAGATTTGTGATTCAGTTCGCTACTGCTCTTCAGTTTCTGCTTGTCTTTGCGTATCTGATAATCAGTGCGTGTAGTCAGTAAGTATTTGTTTCTCATTGTGGACTATATCTTGGTATAGTACGCTTTGATTTGCATTGCTTATTGTCTGCTTGCTTCTGCTATTCAGGTCGTTCTTTCAGGCATTGCTGTTTAATGGTGCTTTCTGTTGTCCGTTCTGACCAGCCGACCGTTTTCAAATCATGTTTCGTCTACGTACTCGTCGTAGAGTTTGTGCTGTGCAGGGGCTTCGTGTTGGGGTTCTTAATTTCACACAAGCCCGGTCCATGAACAGGGAGGGGAGGCGTTTGTGGACCAAGAATTGGTTGCGCCAGCATGACCAGTTCTCGCACATGCCTTTGCTCTGTGAGATCCGGGAGAATAATCCTGATGATTTCAGGAATTATCTCCGGATGACGGACCCCATTTTTCCCCCTCTGCTGGCTTTGCTGACCCCTTATATCAGCAGGCAGGATACCTGCATGTGGCAAGCCATCACTCCGGAGCAGAGGCTCATCGCCACGTTGCGCTACTTGGCGACGGGGAGAAGCCTTCAGGACCTCAAGTTCTCTACAGGCATCTCCCCCCAGGCTCTGGGGATCATTATTCCAGAGACCTGTTCTGCCATCATTCAGGTCCTGCAGAAGGACTATATGAAGCTAAGTTTTATCCTTAAACATCACATTCTATGTATTTAATGATTGCTAATGTATTGCATTTCTTTCCCCATTCCCTAATTACCATGATTGCAATATGCTCTAATTCATATGCTCTGCCCCTTTGTCCTCATGCATATTTGCCTCACTAACTTCCCCACCATGCTCTTCTTAGCCCATAAAACTATAGTCTAGTCACTTACCAATGTCTTTTTTCAGCTCCATAGTATTGCTTTCCCCTAAACACCCCCTAAAATGTCTACAAATGTTAATTGTGTGCTTCAATTTATGCAGAGTGACTTTTTTTTTTTTGGTTGTGCCAAACTCATTAGGAACCCCCTCCCCCCAACTGCTAGGTCAGCTGCTAGCAACCCTCTGTCTTCTGTCTTTACCAAACCCAATACACACTCTACCTACCTTTTTTATGGTCACATTTATGGACAAATTCACCAAAGCATGTAGTGCAAGGGCCTGCCTCAATACTTTCAAATGCTATCATTTATTTTTGTTTTCCCCTATTATTATCTTGATATGTAATAGCAGAATGTGAAAATGTGCTTCCATTTTATTTTATTTTTGGTATTATGACACTTCTTACCTGTCCGGTGGGCTGCCAATAGTGTAAGGAGGGGCTTCCCAAAGTATCACACATTATTTAGGCATTCAGCTCTCAATCAAGTGGAGAGGGTTACCTGTCCAAAACACCCCCCCTCATTTTTAGCAAGGGCCCATCAGATGGGGGGGGGGGTGATGACTCTGATAAGGGGACCTTATACTTTAGGCTTTAAATACTCTTTTCCCAAAATGTTATACTGATCTTGGCCAAACATGTTGGTGTCTAATCTGCTTGAAATGTTGATTTGCAAAATTACAAATTGTTGGTCTTGTTTCACTCCACAGTGTCCTTCAACGCTACAGGAATGACAGACTGTGGCCTCCCACTTTGCCAGTCATTGGGACTTTCCCAATTGTGGAGGTGCAATTGATGGCAAACACGTCCGAATCGTCCCACCACCCAACTCAGGGTCATACTATTTTAACTACAAGGGGTTTAATAGTATTGTGATGTTGGCGGTGGTGTCTGCGACCTATGACTTGTATGTGGACGTGGCGCAAAATGGCCGGATGTCGGATGGTGGAGTGTTCGCACGGACGGAGTTCTACTGGTGTCTCCAGAGTGACAATCTGGGCTTGCCACCCCCAGAAGAGAATCAGGAAGGACTCCCGTTCGTCTTTGTTGCGGATGAGGCATTTGCCCTGGCAAACCATCTGATGCGGCCTTTCCTGATGAGGACCCCCACCCCGGACCAGAGGATTTTTAATTTCCGGGTGTCCAGAGCCCGAAGAGTGGTGGAGAACACTTTTGGAATACTGGCCAGCCGGTTCCGCCTTTTTTAACGCCTATCCACATGGCGGAATACAAAATAAATCACATTGTGCTGGCCTGCTGTGTTCTTCATAATTTCCTAAAGAGACATTCTGCAAACTATGCGGTCTCAGTTGTCCAAGAAGCAGACTTGCTTGAAAATGACAACCTCACAGGCCTTGAAGCTGCTCGTTCTGGCTTGCCCCCACCCAAAGCGCCCGTGAGGTTAGAAACCAATACATGGAGTACTTTGTGGGTAGGGGGGCCATTGATATGCCAGACAATGTCTGAGCGGCATTTTTGCAATACATTTTTCTTTGAAACTCCAATATTTGTTTTCATTTACTGCTTGGTTTGGTTTTAGGTGTCTCCTAGGTAAATTTATGTTTTTTCTTGTTGTGCCTTTTTCTACAACAGTGCAAACCCAATTTCGAGCGAGATGAGGGGACAGTCTCTTCTTCAGATAATCTTATTATGTTGTGGGTCTGCTACACACACCTTGTTTTTGTTAACTAATGTATGTAGTGCATAACTGACCAAAATCTTGCTATCTTCAGTACCATGACAGAAATATGTGGGCTCAGGAAAATGCATGATTGTGAAAATTAACACATAACTGTGGGTGTTATTTACTAAAGGCACATCCACTATGCACTACAAGTGTACTGCAAAAGTACACTTGAAACTGCACTTGGAGTGCAAAGTGGAGTTGCCTTTAGTAAATAACACCCATTGTCACCGAAAACAAAAATTTTACTACAAATACTGCTTTTGCGCATTGAAAAAGGAAGCCACACATTGTTGATAATTTAACTTTTTAATCCAAGCACATACACATGTGCGTTTAGAAAAGGGTTTTACAACAAACCAACATATTGGGTATATCAAAAACATTATTTCAGGTCCTTTTTTTGTAACTTGGTGTTTTTGTGTAAATACATATGTATCAACGCGTAACATACAGAACACAGGAACTTACAAAGTTCAACTTTGAAAAGTGAAGACAATATCAGACATGAGTATGTACAAACTCGGCTGATATTGCCTTCAGCACATGGGGTGTCACCCCTGGAAAAGCCAAATTTGGAAGATGCACACAGTGTGTCAACATGTGCTATCTCCCATCATGGGGGATCAATGTACATGTTTTGGGGCTGCAACCCCTTCATCTCAGCCACTTTCCACAAAACACGTACATTGGTCCCCCATGATAGGAGATAGCGCATGTTGACACACTCTGTGCATCTTCCAAATTTGGATTTTTATAAAAGACAAAAGTTGTTGTTTAAAAGCCAAAAAATAAAACCCTAGCTAGTTTGGGGTGTTTCACACTCTCCCCAAAACATCAACGATGTTCTTCATTTTATTTTTAACATCATTGATGTTTTGCTGTATGTTTTCTAAATCCCGATTGCACCCCATTATCTCCCCAATCAGGATCTGGGCACTTTCACTGGTAAAATGTGATTCTTCTTCCACATCACCTACAAAACAAAGCAAAAAAAAACACACCATGTATTATGAATATGACGACATACATTGATGAGCTTACCGGAAGCTGTGTTCTCCGACACTCACCTGTTGTGGTGACAATTTGTCCAACTTCAACGATCTCTCCTTCCTCCTCCTCTGCTTCTGGTTTTGGAATTTTGCCTTCTTTGGGAGGGGTGGGGTCCCTGGTGTCCTCATACTTGCCGAGTCTTCTCTCCCCTATGAGAATGTAAAAAAGGAATAATTAGCACACAGAGGGCAGAAATAGGAATCTGAAACATTGCTTGGAAGTGTTGCACAATTGTGTTTTTTGGTCGAGTTCAAAGGTGAGAACATTATTGTGGACACTTTATTAAGCTGGAATACTTACCTGCAGAACGATGTTTCTTACTAACGAATGAAACCATGAACTTGAAAGTGGCCATTTTAAACTGCACAACATGAAATCAAAGCACATGGAGCAGTATGCAAGCAAGAATAATCATATGAACACACGACAACTACTTACTTTTTTGAAGAACACGTTTGATCCTTCTGTACTGATTGTGCTCCCTCAGTTTCAGGTCTGACCAGCGTTTTCTCAGTTGATCCTTGGATTGGCGTACCCCAAAATTCTTCTGAAGACTCTTCACAACTTTAGTCATGATCTTGGCCTTTCTGATATTTGGGTTTGGGTAAGGTCCATACTTCCCATCATAGTCGGTCCTGTTCAATATGTCCACCATCTCCAACATCTCTCCAAAAGACATATTTGAGGCCTTAAATCTTCTCTTCCTGGATCGGGACGTTTCCGGCTCCGGGCTTTCCTCACCCTCCCCCTCCTTAGTGGAACTGTGATTGCGCACCTGCGTTCTCTCCGCCATGTGCTCTCCCCACTGCGCCGAAAGCGAAGGGGCGGGGAATAGTCTAGAAAGAACGTCAGGGGCGGGCGGAGTTTCACGCATGTGCACTGTATTTTAGGGTTTGTCTTGTGTTGGGTCTTGCAGACAAGATGGATCCCTTCAAAAACACCAATTTTATGGGGCTATTCCTTGAAGTGTTCAGGGAGCTGCCCTGCCTGTGGCAGATCAACAACCCCTTTTATCATGACTGAAGAAAGAGGAAGGCAGCGCTGGAGAAACTTCTTTCTTTGGTGCGGATCATGGTCCCCAAGGCAGACATGGCCTATGTGAAGATGAAAATTGATGCCATGAAGATTACATATCTCAGGCAGAGAACAAAGCACCTGGAGTCCTTGAGATCAGGAGATCCAGATGCCATTTATTACCCCAGGATTGTTTACTTCAAGAGGCTGCATTTGCTGGTAGACCAGGGGGAACCCACACCACCACTCGACCATCTTCCTTCAAGGCTTCCTTCACCCCCAGCTGAGGCTTCCAACGTCAAACCTGGGCCTTCCAGGCAGCAACATCTGGTGGGGCCCAGCTTGAGACAGGCATTGCATTGTTGAACATATTTCTTGTCATACATTTAATGATGTTAACTAGATTTTATTATTGATCAGTAAGTTGTGATTTAACAAAGGGGTTTACATCTCAATAGACAGTAGTGAGCAAAAATGATTGGTACAAGAATGAAAAATGCTGGGCTCAGAATGATAGTCTGTTCTATTTGGTAACATTCAATTTGCAACAGTCATGAGCTCAAAATGGTGTGATTGATGAGCAAAAAAACTAAAACTATGTCCCATTTTCATACACAGGAAGACCTCAGCTGGGGGGGAGGCTGTGGCAAGTGGCAGCCAGGAGGTTGACCAATGCCCTCCTTCTCCTACTCCTGCAACAACTACAGGAGCCCAGCCACTGCCAGGAAGGATGCCTGGTGGGAAGTGCCTAAGGAAGACGAGAGAGTGATGGCCTGGGTTCAGTCTGGTCTGACAGAAGATGCAGCCTCTTGAAGAACCACATCCTGGTGACATAGATGGTATCTGCTTTTCCTGATCTCTAGGACTTCTGGACCAGACTTCTCTCCCTGAGATATGTACTCCTCAGGCCACCAATTTTTATTTTTCTAATTAGTTCATGTCTGCCCTGGGGGGCCAAAGGCTTCGCCAAATTGACAAGTTTATCCAGCGCTGCCTTCCTCTTTTTAGTTGTTTGAGACCTAAATAAAGGTTTTTTTTTGTTTGAAGAAATACTTGCGTATGTGTTTTACTTCAAAAAGGCCAGTTTATTTGTGAGCAGGCAGGTACATTTCAAAAATACAAAATGAAATGAATAACAAGGGGCACCAACACTAAACAACCTCCTGTAGCTTAAAAAAGAAAAAGAAAATATAAAAAAGATAATAATGTTGTTGTGGTAAGTTGACACACAAAACACACCCCAAAAATTGCAAAGATGAGCAAACTATCAAAAAAGGATATGTTTATGAAAAAAAACAAACACAAAATTCACCCAAAAAAAATTGTGTAGTAAAAAAGACTCAGGAAATATGTTCGGGAGAAGTGTGTGACTATGAGCATCAAAAGAAGTTCATTCTTGCAGCATTGTAAAGAACAAGAGAATGCGCTTCATGAAAGAATTTTTAACATTGCAGCATGATGAATGTGCTCTATTGATTACGAGCAGTAGTTTTACCTGAGCGAGCGCTTCCGTGTCCGAATTTGATTGTGAGCATGCGTGGCACCTTGTCTGTCGGAGTAGGCTGCACATGATCAGAGCATGTCCGATCGGAGCATTTTGTCGGAAAAATTTTACCGGCAAGTTGGAAAAGTTGGTCCTCCGATATTCCGACGGAAACAGTCCAATGCAGACCACACACAGTCAGAATATCCGACAAAACGCTCCGATCGGAAACATTCCGTCGGGATCTCCGACCGTGTGTACAAGGGCTTAGAGGTGTCAAAATCATGTCAAGCGACAGTGGTGATTTGACTTGCTGTCTGTGTATACAGTGGTTCCCATTTTTGGAAGTAGATCACAAAAGTAAATGGAGGGTGCAATAAAAGTAGCAGTAGGTTACATCAACAAGTTTGACCACGTTTTTGTATTTGCACATTTTGACAATTTTAACAAGTAATACCTTTTACACCACATTCTGGCTCATACTATTATACAATATTATTAGTTAGTTATTACAAAAATGAGTTGTGAGAATCTTTGCACAATAAATTGTGTAAATGTTCACTTCAATTATTAAATCATGTGAGATGAAATAGGCAAAAATATATTTTCTTTCTACATGATTGGATAATTAAAGTGAATAGTCATACAAAATTCTGCTAGATATCTGCAGGAAAATAAAAAATATGTATCTTCTGTTGTCAGTGGGCATCTGTAAAGTTCTTCTGAGTATGCTTGAGTGTCTGTAGGCCATAGCAGGAGGGACAAACCATGAAAAACTGTATAGGCTGTATATCAGTTTAACCTCCCTGTCAGTATTCCGAGTGTGGCTCTGGATTAATTTTCAGTACCAATAGCTGTAACCCAGAGCCACACTCGGGATTGCTTTGCGGTATCTAGGTACAGGTACTTACCTTGTCCCTAGCATCCAATGATGTACACCCACTGTGTCCCCTGGCCCAATTCTCCACCCAATGCATCACTGTTTCAGGGACTGTTCCTTGGGGGCAGAACTGGCAGCAAGTTCAAAAAGTACAAAACACAACACACACACACACAATACAGCGTAATCTGTTAGGATTAAATTACTGTATCAAATTATTTGACATCAGTTTTGTCCCTAGTGCTTTGTCCAGGGCTCTGCCTGCACTTTTATCATTCTATCTGCCTGGAAACGTCCATGGCATCCAAAAAGCATCCCTCAAAAGCAGTTTATGACCAGCTTGAGAACAGCGGTAGTGAATTATAATCACTTGCGGAACTGAGTGATAGTGATTAATTGGGAAATTCATCATCAGGCACTGAAAGTGATGAAAGTGACGATTCTGCAATTGAGGTCAGTGATGCGTGAACTTGGTTTTATTGACTGTGGTATGGATCACGCAGCACCCTCAAGATTCCCATTTACTGAAGCATCTGGTGTAAAAGTAGACATTGAAGACAACAACCCCTTGGCATACTTACAACTATTTCTGACCAATGAGGTTATTGAAAAAATAGTTACTGAGACAAACCGGTACCAAGAGCAACAATTAGCTACTATGCATCAGAAGTTTCCAAGAAGCAGAAAGTGAGAACCAGTGAATAAAGATGACATTTGGAAATGTCTGGGCCTAATAATACTTCAGGGAGTGGTGGGGAAATCCCTGGAGAACTTGGACAATTAACAACTTACTTGCCACTCCATTCTTTGGCATGGTCATGTCAAAGTACAGATTTCCCCTGATTATGAAATATTTACACTTTGAAAACAATGAAGAATTTGATGAAACTACTCATCCTGCACCAAAACTCAACAAAATTTGGGAAGTATCTCAAATGATTCTAAAGAATTTCCAGCGGAGCTATGTGCTGGAAAGAGATATCAGCATACTGTAGATAAAAGCCTACAAGGTAAGGCTCAGCTGGTACAATACATTGCATCAAAGAGAGCACAATTTGGCATAAAATCCTTCATTCTATGTGAATCGTCAAATGGCTAAATTTGAAATTCAGTCCTATACACTGGGAAAGGAACAAAATTCAATCCAAAATACAGCATCTATGGAATGGTAACCGACAACTTTTACATGTCTCCTCAACTTGACTATGAGTTTCTTCTTCTAAACAAAACAAATGCAAATGAACCGTTAGGGCTAACCTGTGTGACATGCCACCAATGTTTGGCAATAAGAAGCTGAAGACTGGAGAAATGGTTGCCTGGCAGGAAGGCAAAATGATGTCACTGCGATGGCGTGACAAGATAGATGTGTACAGTTCATAATACCTCCACAGTTATGGTGCACACTAAAGGTGGGAAAGAAATCATGAAGTCACAAGTAGTGATAGACTACAATAATCACACCAGATAGACTACCCAGCAATGAGGAAACAGCCAAATAAGTACTAAACAAAGATCTTCAGGCATCTTGGTAAGCAATGCTTGGAGAATGCCTACATTCTCCTAAAAAAAAAAGAGTGACAAGCCTGTGATTCATTTTGACTTCATTTGGAAAGTTGCCGAACGGATCTTTGTGAACTATCAAATACCATCGATGGATGTGAATAGAGATGGACTTCATGCTGTTGGCATTGGCACTGTTGGCATTAACTGGTCGTCACTTCATGGATTACATCCCACCAAGTGAGAAAAATTCAGCCCCTACAAGGATGTGCGTGGTTTGGTGCTCGAAGTGAGATGACAGTGGAAAGACAATCTGAAAGGAAACCAGGTTCCATTGTGCTGACTGTGACGTCTACGGATGAGCCCGATGTTCGAGTCAAACGTAAGTTTGACTCAAACATCGAGCGTTCGCCTGTTCGCCAAACAGCGAACAATGTGCAGTGTTCATGGCAAATTTGAAAGCCGCCAAAACACAGTTAAAATCTATGGGACACTAACATGAAAAATCAAAAGTGCTAATTTTAAAGGCTTATATGCAAGTTATTGTCATAAAAAGTGTTCGGGGAGCTGGGTCTTGCCCCAGAGGACATGTATCAATGCAATTTTTTTTTTAAACGCCCGTTTTTTTCGGGAGCAGTGATTTTTTAATGCTTAAAGTGAAACAATTAAAAATGAAATATTCCTTTAAATATCATGCCTGGGGGGTGTCTATAGTATGCCTGCAAAGTGGTGCATTTTGCCCGTGTTTGGAACAGTACCACAGTAAAATTATATTTCTAAAGGAAAAATTGTAATTTAAAACTGATCGCGGCTGTAATGAATTGTCGGGTCTCGGCAATATAGATAAAACTCATTGAAAAAAAGAGCATGGGATCCCCCCTCAGTCCATTACCATGTCCTTTGGGGCTGGTATGAATATTAAGGGGAACTCCGAACCAAAATGTAAAAAAAAATGCATGAAGGTCCCCCTAAAATCCATACCAGGCCCTTCAGGTCTGATATGGAAATTAAGGGGAAACCTGCACCAAATTTAAAAGAAAAATGGTGTAGGGTCCCCCAAAAATCCATTATAGACCCTTATCCAAGCACACAACCTGGCAGGCCACAGGGGAAGAGGGGGGATGAGAGAGCATCCCCCTCCTGAACCGTACTAGGCCACATGCCCTCAACATGGGGAAGGTGCTTTGGGGTCTGACCCCAAAGCATCTTGTCCCCATGTTGATGGGGACAAGGGCTTCATCCACACAACCCTTGCCCGGTGGTTGTGGGGGTATGTGGGTGGGGTCTTATCAGAATATGGAGGCCCCCTTTAACAAGGGAACCCCCAGATCCAGGCCTTCCCCCTGTGTAAATTGGTAATGGGGTACCCAATCTTACCCCTATCATTTCACCAAAAAAAGTGTCAAAATTGTAAAAAAGACTAGAGACAGCTTGGGACAAGTCCTTTATTAAAAAAAAATAAAAATAAAAATGTCCCACGATGTAAGTTCATGCCGCCCGACTGACCAAAAAATAAATTTAAAAAAATCTGCAATCGATCCTGTCAAGTGACAGATAAGGGTATGGTATGGATTTTGGGGGGGACCCTTATGCCATTTTTTTTGGCACAGGGTTCCACTTAAAATCCATACCAGACCTGAAAGGCCTGATATGAATTTTAGGGGGACCCCCATGCAATTTTTTGGAAATTTTGGTTCGGGGGTCCCATGCTCTTTTTTCAATGAGTTTTACCTATATTGCTGAGACCCGACAATTCATTACAGCCGCAATCAATTTTATATGAGAATTTTTCCTTTAGAAATGTATCTGGAACACAGGAAAAATGTGGCACTTTACAGACATACTATAGCCCCCCCCCCCCACCCAGCACGATATTTAAAGGAATATTTCATTTTTATTGTTTCACTTTAAGCATTAAAAAAAAAAAATCACTGCTCCCGAAAAGACGGACATTTTTCAAAATAATTTTTGCATTGATACATGTCCCCTGGGGCAGGACCCAGGTCCCCAAACACTTTTTATGACAATAACTTGCATATAAGCCTTTAAAATTAGCACTTTTGATTTTTCATGTTCCTGTCCCATAGACTTTAACGCTGTTTGTGTATTCTGCCAAATTTTTTGCATGTTCTGCTGTGAAACAATGAGTTTTATCTATATTGCCGAGACCCGACAATTCATTACAGCCGCGATCAGTTTTAAATTACAATTTTCCTTTAGAAATGTAAATTTACTGTGGTACTGTTCCAAACACGAGCAAAATGCACCACTTTGCAGGCATACTATAGACACTCCCCAGGCATGATATTTAAAGGAATATTTCGTTTTTTATTGTTTCACTTTAAGCATTAAAAAATCACTGCTCCCGAAAAAATTGCATTGATACACGTCCTCTGGGGCAGGACTCAGCTCCCCAAACACTTTTTATGACAATAACTTGCATATAAGCCTTTAAAATTTGCACTTTTGATTTTTCATGTTTCTGTCCCATAGACTTTAACGCTGTTCGTGTGTTCTGCCAAATTTTTTGCATGTTCTGCTGTGAACGGAACAGGAGGGTGTTTGGCTCATCTCTAGTGATGTTGGACTTTGTGTATTCCCATGTTAAATGTATGCATGTCAAAATGTATCATACAGGCATACCCCACCTTCAAGTACACAATGGGGTTTATTTACTAAAGCTGGAAAGTGCAAGATCAGGCTCACTTCTGCATAGAAACCAATGAGCCTCTAACCTCTGCTTGTTCAATTAAGCTTTGGTAATAAAACCTGAAAGCTCATTGGTTTCTATGCCGAAGTGAGCCTGCTTTTGATTTGATTACATTATTGAATAAAATGTATTATTATTATTATATTATTATTTGTTATAATTATTTATAGTAATTTATTACATTATAATTTATGATTTTGTGTTTCAAATGTTATCATACCCCGGATGTCTACTAGACTCTTGTTTGGACAGATTTAATTGAGTTATTCCTAAGAATTACAGGCCTAGAATATAAAACAACAAATTTCCATGTAAAACAATGTACCATTTTGACAATCAAAAATCAGACATAATCATACCGACAGGGAGGTTAAATTTGTGTTATTTTGCTTACAACACTTTTACAGAACACACTCAAAATACTGACAGCTGGGATAAATTGATGACTTTTTAAATCAAAAATTTGAGACCTGATTTGTCCTATATCAAGTCTTTAAAACCTAACATGTCTATTACATTTGAAGAGGTTTAAATAGTTTTAGATTCTGCAATGCCACTGTCTTGTTCATTCCATATGTGCCAGTATAATGTGACATGTCTGAAAATACGTAATATAGGAAAGTAGAGCAAACTTGTGCAGTCTTCATTTACTTATATTATATATAATCATACACTGTCAAACATAGCTACCATACAAAATATATTAAAGTGGTTGTAAACCCTTACAAACCACTTTGACCTACAGGTAAGCCTAGATTAAGGCTTACTTGTAGGTCCAAGCAATATCTCCTAAACCTATATGGTTTAGGAGATATTTGCCCGAAAACAGGCACCGCTGTCTACGGCGCATGCGCCATAGACAGCGGCGCGCAGGCGCACTGAGCGCGGCATTCTCAGCGACGGAGCTGCCGCGCGTGTCGGCTCCCGTGCGCATGTGCGGGAGTGACGTCTTCGCCGAATGACAGCGGCGGAGCTGCGAGACCCCACCAACAAGATGGATGCGGCGGACTACAGGGGACAGCGGCGACTTCGCTGGCTCCTGTGTCAGGTAAGTGACACATAATGGGCTACTATGCGATGCATAGTAGTCCATTATGCTTTGCCTTTGCAGGGAATGAAAGAGGAAGTAAACTCATCAGGGTTTACTTCCTCTTTAATGTCTCTTTGATCTAAGTTCCTGTCTCTAAAATGTAGCCATGTCGTAATTATATTATTAATATAATAGTACCATTAAAATCATATAGGATGCAGGAGCTGTACTTTCAGCAGCAAATAACACAAAGTCAAAATAAAAAAAAATTTAATCTTCACAGAGTTTGCTTGTCAAAGGTTGTAAATTTGCCGTACGTGTATCCAGAATTCACCTAAAATTCTTTGGTGATCTATCACCTATATATCAAGCTAGATTCTCCCAAAATTCACCCAGTAAAAATTACATTCCCTGGCATTTGGAAATATATGTTCTTCAAAATAGCTCTTTACTATAGCATTTCCTCTCTATAGGAATGTAGAGTGAATGTTAACCTCCCTTTACATTCACTTGTCTTTCCCTCAATATGTTTTTTCATAAAATTTCTTCTGGTAGAGCTGTTCAATCATTGTATCTTCTATTGAATAAACAATATTTTTCTATGAAGAATGCTAAACTTTTTATGTTTATGAGAGGTGTTTTCCTTTTCAAAGCATGGGAGGCAATGTTTTGGGCATCAGTATATTTGGCAACACCAGTAGGGTGTGCAGGCAAAGGGGACCTTAAGTAAAATTGAACAGTCTTCCCGGATTTCTCTGTGAAATCAATGTTCATATTTTATTAATACCAAAAAGTTTGAGCAAATATGCATTAAGTTTTGAAAAAAGGATATTTATAGCAGAACTTTTGGATGGAGTCAGTAAAAGGTTTTAACCCCTGTTATTTATTTCTAGCATCTGTGTCCCATTCTGTAGATTTCCCTTTAATTCCTGTCCCATAGTAAACAGGAAGCAAAAGAAAATCACCAGAACATGCATCTCGATTGAAAGATCGTCCCTCTATTTCTGTTCTGGGGACAATCCAAAATTTTGTATTTTTTTACTTTCACGTTTGGAGATTATTCTAAATAGGGCAAATAAAAAGGGCCACTTACTGGCACTCAGAAGGAATTCGTTAGAATTCCGGAAACAACCTGTGACCATATTACGAGCAATAAAGCAGAGGAAGAAGCCGTAAATATCCTTGAGGAATTATTAAGGGAGGGGGGAACAGAGATGGAAATGTTTATATCAACACCATATGCTAATGGGATTATTGAATCTACATTCCGCCCGAAGTCGACATTTTATCCACACCATGTGAAAAATGAATTTATCAAAACATTTTGTGCTATGGTGTAGAAAATATGTGAGGCACAACATGGAAAAATGAACATGCATAACTTATCCAAGCAAGAAAGAGATGCATTATTGGCATTCAAAGAAAATGGTAACTTGGTAATCCGTACGGCGGATAAAGGAGGTGGTATTGTCATTCAGGATAGGGTGGAATATCTGAAGGAAGCATATAGACTCCTATCGGATAGTGCCACCTATGAAATACTCCCATATGATCCCCTGTCAGAATATAAAGAGGAACTCACAAAATTGATGAATGAAGCTCATACCCAAGGATTGATACAGAAATCAGAAAAACACTATTTCAAAACGCCATATTTTTATCATACACCAAAGGTCCATAAGGACCCGATATGCCCACCTGGCAGACCTATCGTGCCCAGTATAGATGGCATTACGAGCAGAGTTTCCCAATATGTAGATGCGTTCCTACAACCTCTTGTGATCTCTCTCCAAGCATATATAAAAGACTATGCGCATGTGTTAGAGACCCTACAGCAATGCAAGTGGGAATCAAGATATTTGTGGCTATCTCCAGACGTTAGCTCTCTCTATATGTCAATTCCCCATGAGGGTGGATTAAGGGCGGTAGAACATTTTCTATCTGAAACAGATTATATGAACCCAAACCAGTCCAAGTTCATATGTCAATATATCCAGTTTACTCTGAAAAGAAACAATTTCTGTTTCCAGGACAAATTCTACAGGCAGATAGCGGACACAGCAATGAGTGGACATTTTTCACCCTGCTATGCGAATCTTTTCATGGGATACTGGGAGAAATTTTGTATCTGGCAACACAATCCATTTGCCAAACACTTAGCGTATTACGGGAGGTACATTGATGACATACTTATCATCTGGGATGGGTTACCTGAAACGGTCAATGAATTAGTTTCATATTGTAACAACAACAGCTTCAGTATACATTTTACCCATGTAGTGGAAGCAAATGTCTTAGTGTTTCTGGACCTTAAGCTTAGTAGTGACAAAAATTGTAACATCACATCCAAAACACATTTTAAGGAAACTGCAGGCAACTCTTATTTACATCACAAGAGTTGCCACCATCCTAGATGGAAAGAGAATATACCCCATGGACAGTTTTGTAGATTACGTAGAAACTGCTGTAGTATTAAGGACTATGAGGCTAAGGCGGCTATATTATCCAAGAAATTTTTAGAAAAGGGATATGAAGAAAGCCACATTAAAGAAGCAAAGGATCGTTATAGGAATTGAATCCCCGATACGAATAAGAATGAAACTATATGGGCAAAGGATCAGCAAGATATTCCTTTCATTACGACCTTTAATGACCAACATTGGGCCATTAAAAGAGCTGTTCAAAAGCACTGGCCTATTCTGGGACAGGACAAAACACTGGGAAAAATTCTCCCCAAGAAACCTCAGGTTGTGTTCAGACGAGCAAAAAACTTTGGAGTATCATTGCCCCCAGCCGTCTAAAAAACCAAAAATTATTACCAAAAAATGCGTAATATACCCCAATTCTTTAACATCATAGGTAGCTTTAGATGTAAGAGCAAAAAATGTAAAGCATGTAGATTTATCACTCATGGACTAACAACATTTAATTGTAAGGATGGGCGCAGATCAATCAATTTATATGCTGTAATACACAGTTTGTGGTCTATGGTTTGAGATGCCCATGCGGGTTCCTCTATGTAGGTAGGACGGTACGTGAAATGAGGACCCATTTTGGTGAGCATAGGAGATTTATAGAAAAGAAAATTGAGAAGCACAGTGTACCACGTCACTTTAAACACAAACATGAAGGTAGCACTAAGGGGCTTAAACTTTTTGGCATAGAAGCTATACCAATGTCCATTCCAGAAGGCAAACGTTTTGACAGATTTTGTAAACGAGAATCTTTCTGGATTTTTACGTTAAACAGTATGGTGCCAGAAGGGTTAAATGAAAAGTTGGAAATAGGTGCCCTTATATGACGGAGGTATAGTCTGGTAATGTTTGTTGCAATACAATATATATATATATATATATATATATATATATTTGATTCGTATTTTTATAATTAATCTATTATTAATTAACTGTTAAATAAGGAATTTTATACATAACTATTATATATATTTTTATTTTTCCCCCTCAATATTATAATTATAATTGTGAATGTATTATTTTATTATTATTTGTTATATATATATTTTTATTATTTATTTTTTATATTTTATAATAATTTTTAGTTTGTAATTATCATATATATGTAGTTTTATTTCTGATGAGATCCTGTAGTGTGCATTTATTATTTCACACGTATGGTATATAAATGCAAAAGTTTTAGTATTACCAATTTTAATTAATACATTGTCATTATAATGTATATATATTTCTTTATATCACTTGGACTATAATTGGTAAAATTATGTGTTTGCTACTGTTACCAAATCGCTCCCTCTGTTAGATTTGCTTTCAGGCATGCTCTCTTCCCCCGATCTGAAGCCTCTTACAATTGGCTGCTAGCGAGGAGGGGTGGGAGGGAACTTGCATATTTAAGTCTTCAACAGATCTTAGGGCATACCTGAAGAAGGAGGCCACACCAACGAAACATGTTGTCATGGTAACATTTTGTTCTGCATCCCAGGAGCTAGTATGTACGCAGAGAGATCCTCCCCCTGGCCGCGAGTGACGTCACTCACAGCCGGCTGGTCCGTGCATGTGAGCGAACGGAGAGGGACAGTGTGCTTGTAATGAGCAGGCTAAACTTAGCCCATAAGCGTCTGTTCAGCCCCGCTGTAAGCCACTACAAGGAGCTTGTAAATCGGGAGAAGAGGCAGCCATGGAGGTTCTTGATTCTAATGCCAGAACAACATCTGCAATATGTGAGTGCAATACCTGGTTTTTAATATTGGTTGATTTTAATAAACGTTAATACACTAGGGCTGGTGCGCGCTCTCTCTTGCTTTATACTTCAAATAAAGAGGGCAAATCTCCCTAGCAGGGCCACAGAGCTGAAAAAAAAAAAAAAGCAAAAAAAAAGACAGGTTTTCTAATCCTTCTGCACTCTATCCAAAAAAAAAAAAAACGTTTTCTCTTTAGTTATACTTTAAGTTAAAGTGTTTTGATTATGTTTACTCTTCAAAGGCTGCTGCATTTACCTGGTCCACATTCATGCTGTAAATAGGGTGAATGTGACTGTGGAATACTAGGATGCCTTTGAAGAATATACTGGGAAATTTGCTCAGTAAATCCTTTACTGGCATTTTCCTTAAAGTGGATGTAAACCCTCACATATACTTAGTGAGGTGAACAGCCTCAGATGATATACCGAGATGAAACAAATCTCCCTACTTACATTTTACATGTATGTATATCTGCTGTCTTCAGCTTGCTATATTGTTTAGAAAGTGCAAATCGTGTTAGAGATTTCTTTCTTCCTGTTCAGCACTGGGTGTGGATTCTTGGCATACACTGTTTGACAGCTGATTGGAGGAAAGGCAAACACACCCGCTCTACATAGGCAAAGGAAGTAAGGAATATGCAGAGCTGTGCTGTAAATATAAATTTCAAAATAAACACTGCGCTACTCAATAAAAAAGGAAAAGCTGCAAATACTACAATCAGACAAATTGAGTAGATAATTAAGTGCAGCGCTAATCAATATTGTGTGTGTGTACTGAAAAAATTGTGCAAATATGCAAACAATATATGTAACACCTTGAATGTGCAAATAAAACATCTGAATGATAAAGAGCTAGGTGCAAAAAACAATTAGTGAATATACATAAAATTCATAAAGTGAAAACAGTCCATATATGGAAAATACTTTGTGAATTAGTAGAAAAGACAATAAAACATTCCGAACAAGTGAAACGAGATCACAAATAACTGAATCAAATTCAAAATAAAAAAAAGGCCGCCACATAGTGTAAAATCATAAACAACGGGTTTATTGTAGAAGTAGGACACTTACATCAATGAAGTTATAAACAGGCAAGATACGATATGGGATCAGAGGTATATCCAAAAAGCGTAGTATCATGGAGCTAGTGTGTCAGGTCACCTTGAGGCGAGGTGACAGATGTACACTGTAGGGATCAGGAGTGCACCACAAGGTTGTGGACCCTTAGGCTGACTCCTGTGGATGGGAGACAGATCCCACCGAGGTTAGAGCGTAAGATTCCCTGGGGTGCGGAGTCTAAGAGCCAGCAGGTGTTCACCAGAGCTTCTAGTGGTGAGGATGGACTTGGCTGCAACTGACTCCAGGTCGCGACCCCCAGGGTCCCCCAGCTCGCACCCACAGTAGGCAACAGGAGGATAGGGATAGTGAGGGATAAAGCCAAGGACGGGGCCACAAGCAGACAGGAATAGTCAGGGACACGCCAATAGGTCAGGATCACAGGCAAACAGGGACAGTCAAGGACACGCCAAAGTCAGTAACGGAACAACAGCAGAGCACACGGCAGATAACAGGAAGCTAACACACAAAGGAATACACAATGGTTGATCAGCACTGTTGGCTTGCAGTGCACAGGTTAATATAAGGTTCCGTGATAGGGCCTGGGGTGGAGCCATGCTTAGAGGAGAGGTTATAAAAACCACCAGGTGGAAGTGGCTGGCCTCTTAGTCTGAACACATGAGGGGAGGTAAGCAAACAGGAAGATCACTGCATAACCATGACATAGTGCATGCCCCAGATGATGTTCTATTGAACGAAACTGGTCGGATAGACTGAACTAGCTCCATGATACTGCACTTTTTGGATATACCTTTGATCACATATACTTATCTTGCCTGTTTATATCATCATTGATGTAAGTGTTCTACCTTTACAATAAACCCACTGTTTATGATTTTATACTATGTGTACTTTTTCTTTTATGAATGGTGGAGTCCATGATTGTGTCTGGTGACAAGATGGAATGGAAGCTGACTTTATATGCCATTTCCAGAGAGTGACCATGTTCCCAGTCCCATGCCTGTTTGACTCCGTGCCACTGGCATTGGGTCCACTTAGTCAAGTAAGAGTATCCAATCTTTTTTATCAGTGGTGGATGCACAATCTATGGTGATTTCTTATTGGGTGGTGGTTAATCCTTCAGATGTTGACTATATGTTCAATTTCATCATTGAATTTGATTATGTTATTTGTGATCCCATTTTACTTGTTTGGATTTTTTTTGTTTTTTCACTGACAGCTTATTACTAATTCACAATGTAATTTCCCATATATGAACTATTTAGTGTTTTCACTTTACGAATTGTATGTATATTCATTAATTGTTTTTTGTACCTAGCACTTTATCATTTGGATTTGGATATATATATTGTTTTTTTACATTCAAGAAATATGTTTATTGAAAGGTAATAACAGTACAGAGAAAAAGTACAGACTCGGAGTTGAATAAGGCAGAAACATACAAATTGCGGGTTAATAAGTGCATCAGGTTGTGTCCAGAAAGACAATTATCTACCAGCTCAGATCTGTTCAGGATTGCAAACCAGGTTTGGCAGCACAGCTAATTGGCCGCATAGATTGTAGCTAACAATGAGTAGCGTAAGATATCCGTACTTCGTGAGATCAAGGAGAATAGGAAGAAACAGAAAAAGAGGACAAAAAGGAAAAGGAAAGTAAAGGCAGCAGGAAAAACGGTGGGGGATCTGGTGGACTAAGGACACTGTATACAGCATGTAATAAACATCACATAGTGGTGGGTCATCTAACTAGCCAGCGGTTATTTGTATTGCCACTAAAACACACTCCAGGTCACAGGACCAATGTTTTGAATTCAGGAGAGAGCCGGTACGCGAACCAGGGAGACCAGGTCTTGTGATAGCGTTCAATGTTCTCCTCCGATTGTGCTTTAGTGTCTTCCATTTCACAAATGGAAGAAATTTTGAGTAGCCATTCTTTCACGGAGGGAGAGCGAGTAGTCTTCCAATGCAGAGGAACAAGTGACCGAGCCGCATTAATCAAGTGCCTAGATAAGGAGTTTTTGTACTTCTTCATAGAGAAGTTGGAAATGTTGAGCAGACAACACGCCGCATCTAAAGTAAGCCTGGTCTCCGTGATTCGACGCACCAACCCAATCACGCCACTCCAGTATGGCCTTATCTTTTCACACGTCCACCAAATATGTAATATAGTACCCTTATCTTTGTGACAGCGCCAACATAGGTCACTCGACAAAGGATACCAATTGTGAATCTTGTCGGGTGTAGCATACCAACGGGTAAGTACCTTGTAAGCTGTCTCCTGCATCCTTGTACTGATGGAGCACTTATGAGCCAGTGAGCAAGCCCTCTCCCATTGGACATTAGAGATGTTTACATTCAGGTCCTCCGACCATCTCTCTCTGAACCGGTCGCTCGTTACTGCTTTTAGGTGCTGTAACCACTCGTAGGCTGTAGAGGTTGTTTTTAGAACCCTGTCCCCTTTGAGGCACACCGACTCCAACTCCGTGAGGTCTCTGGTAAAAAGATGTTTACTAGACCGTCGACTAACAAAAGAACGTATTTGGAAATATGTCCACAGGGGCAGGTCGGGTATGTCGTTGTCAGTCTTTAGGTCAGAAAAGTCCTTCATGACTCCCCTGTTAAAGCAATGAAGTGCAAGGAGGGGGAGTTGTTTGTTACTGGGTCGTAACAATTGGTTCCCCAGTCCTGGGGTAAATTCTGGATTGTTTTGCAAGGGCGTGAGGGGACCCAAGGGTGTGGTAAATCTGTCCTGTTTAGATAGTAAATGGAAGATGTCCAGTGTTGTCCCTATCAAGGGATGTTTTTTTAGTTACGAAGGGTACATGGATCTCGAGATCCAGGGGGAGAAAAGCAGAGGTATTGGGGCAGACTCCCTTTCCAACACCACCCACTCCTTTGTATCAGCATGACAGTGCCAATCAATAATACGAGCAATGTGGGAGGCATGGTAGTAACTCCTGAAATTCAGCACCCCTAACCCTCCCAGATGTTTGGGTCTCATTAATAGGGCAAACTTAATACGAGGTGTTTTTTGCGCCCATAAAAATTTCAGCAGTATCACCTGCATGGACCTAAAAAAAATTTGGGGAATTCTGATAGGTAGAGCGCGGATTAGATATAGTACCTTAGGTAGGACATTCATTTTACAAATTGCGGCCCTACCAAACCATGAGAAGAGCTTGGCATGCCAGTGTTGCAAGTCTTTCTCAATTGACCGGAGGAGGGGCACAAAGTTATGGGTGAAAATAGAGTCAACCTTGGGAGTCAACCAAACCCCCAGATATTTAATGGCATGCGTGACCCATCTGAAGGTACTATTGTCCATAATATGTTGCAATTTCAGTGCAGGCAATGACACGTTCATCGCTTCCGACTTAGAGTAATTTATTTTAAGGTTAGAGATGTAACCGTATGTTGTGAATTCCTTTAAGAGGGATGGCACTGTTATGTGTGGTTCAGTGACAAAAAACAGGAGATCGTCGGCGTAGCCGGCCACCTTAAACTCCTTCCCCCCGATCTCGAAACCCCTCACCGACCTGTTGGTCGTGATCTTTCTGATGAAGGGTTCAAGTGTAAGGATGAATAGTAAGGGGGACAGGGGACAACCCTGTCGAGTGCCATTCCTAATGCTTACCCTGTTAGACAACGAGCCGTTAATCTTAAGTCTAGCCGAGGGGTTTTGGTACAGGGACGCTATCAGGTTTAACATACCAGGCCCTAGTCCCACATGTCTGCAAGTCTCAAACATGTAATTCCAGGCTACTCTATCGAAGGCCTTCTCCGCATCGGTTGACAGGAGAAGGCCCTCGATATTTCGCTCATGGGCCGCATGTATCAGGTCCAGGGCCTTAGTGACGTTGTCTCTGGCCTCTTTTCCAGGCATAAAACCCGCCTGACTCGGGCCAATCAGTTTGGGAAGAAAAGGTAACAATCTCGTAGCTACAATCTTCGCTAGTAGCTTGATATCTAAATTTAACAGTGAGATTGGCCTATAACTAGCGCAGTTTACTGGGTCTTTGTCCGGTTTTAAAATAACTGCAATATATGCAGACAGAAAGTCAGGTGGGACCCGTCCTCCCTCCGTCAGAGAATTCAAAGCGGCAAGAAGGTGTGGGGCCAGTATGTCCTGGAATGTCTTGTAGTATATGGCTGTGTATCCATCCGGGCCCGGGCTTTTGCTCGCCTTAAGTTCCTTGATTGCCAACCTGATTTCTGCTTGGCTTATGGGAGCGTCAAGAGCAATAGAGTCTTCCTGTGTAAGTGTAGGGAGTCCCGAGTCATGTAGGTATTCCCGTATCGCTTGTGTTCTATCACTCCGTATGTCTGGGGGTTTATGCTGTGGCGGGAGATTGTAAAGTTTAGTATAAAAATCGTGAAAGTGTTGGGCTATTTTGTCAGTCGTCCTGTCAACATGGCCGTCGTTGTTACGGATACGCGGTATGTTGGTAGTATTTGTAAGGTCCCTCAGGGCTCTTGCGAGCAAGCGTCCTGCCTTGTCCCCCTGTTCATAATACACCTTTTTCCGTAGGAACAGGAGACGTTTGGTTTTTGAGTCAAAGAACGGTTTAAGGGTCATCCGCGCCTCTAGTAGTGTTGTAGCTGAGTGTTCGGACAGAGACTGCTTATGGAGGGTTTCTAAACGACGGATGGTGTGGGTCAGTTGTCAAATTCCGTCCTCCCTTTCCCTCTTCCGCTGAGCCCCCATCGCCATCAGTACCCCCCTAACGGTACATTTATGGGCTTCCCAGAGCAATAAAGGGTCAATATCAGGAGTCACGTTATGCTCAAAAAATTCTTTCATGGCCGCTTCAATTTTTGGGAACAGTGAAGGATCTGTCAGGAGAGAGGAGTTCAGTCTCCACATGGGGGACGTTTTAGTGTTAGACCCCAAGTCAAGACTGAGCGACACCGGGGCATGATCAGAAATAGATTGGATTCCTATATGGGCCGCATGTACCAAATGTAGATCCCTTTGGGAGACAAATAGGTAGTCGATCCGCGAGTGTCTGTCGTGAGGGATAGAATAAAATGAAAAGTCTTTATCAGCTGGGTGTAGATAACGCCATGTGTCAACCAAGTCTAAAGTGTGGAGAAGAGTTTTTATTGTTTTCAGGGTCTGGAAGGAGACAAAAGTTCTCCCGGTAGAAGTGTCGAGTAAGGGGTCGAGCGGGATATTAAAATCCCCTCCTAGGACTAAGCACCCCGACCCAAAGCTCTCAAGTTCCTTCATCATCCTTCTGCAGAAGGCTAGATGGGAGGTATTAGGGAAGTATACATTCGCCAACGTGGCAGGCATCCCTGCCAAGGTCCCCTTTAGGAAGATAAATCTCCCGTCCGGGTCTACTAGCTTGCCAGAGAGCTCAAAGTTAGCCCCCTTACTTAGGAGGATGGAAACTCCTTTCGACTTAGAGACATCATTAGTGGAGTGGTGTGCTTCTGTGAAGTAGGAGTCGGTGAGCCTAGGGACCTGGTTTGTTCTAAAATGAGTCTCCTGTAGGAAGACGATCTTTGGCTTACCTTTTTTCAACTCCCTCAATAGGGTTGAGCGCTTCTCTGGGATGTTTAACCCTTTCACATTGTGGGACACCAGCGTAGGCGCTGTGCCCAGAGACGAGTAAGCCATCGGTCCAGGTCAGAGAGAGATGGTGGGCTGTGTCCAAAATCCCAACCTGTGGAGAGCAGAAAAGACAAACTTATAAATTAACACACCCCCACGGATTCCACAGGAAAGGAGGTCGAGAGAAGCAGATAGGGTACGGGAAAGTGAAACAAAGAAAGGAGAAGGCAAAGGAGAGTCAGAAGTAGAGGGGGAGATAAAGGTAACGATCCACCTGGACTACTAAGTCGTCCAAGTGGGTCAAAAATCCGGAGCCCGGGCGGCAACAGAAGTACCGCCCAGACCCCTAACTGTTTGTGAGGACAAGGGAGGCACCCAAACGGAGCTGCGGTCACAACCCTGTACGCAATGACATAAACAAAATGTTGTAAATGCCAGAACGCAAAGGGTATACCAACAAAGGAAAAAACAATAAACCAGAGGGAGCCAAGCCCTAGCCCTTGTAGCGTACACAACTAGCTAAAAAATCCTCTCTGCCATAAGAGGAGACGTATAAAACATAACTGTTAAACGGGTGAACATACTAAACCAGATCTGGGCAAAAGAACTGAGAATCAAACCTGCGAAACATAGAAGTTAGAATCAGAGGGCGCCACCGGCAGAGGTGCGGGCAGAAAGAACGGGCTAACCACCCCTCCACCACCACACACCCCCCCCGGCCAGCGCCCCCCATTCAGGCACTCTGTGAAATACTCCCATCCCAAGCCAACTTAGGTCCCGTAGCTGCTTAAGCAATATAAATGTTTTCAGGGTATAGCGATGGTAGGGCAATAAACCGCCGCGAACCTAACAGCGCCCTGAAGACCAACAAACCCGGGGGGTCCAATGTCGAACCATCATTTCAGATCAGTCTAATGGAAGGCGTAAGTTGCTGAGGTCCAAGTATGCCTTAGAACATCCACAGTAAAACTGATAGTGCAGGAGTAATAGAAATTGTTTGCCCAGGAAATAGGTGGTGAGGGCAGACCACAAAAACCAGGAACTTGTACACAGGGATCCAACATGGTAACCTCTAGTCTTCAGGCTGGGACCGCGAGGAATGTGCCCTTCTGCGTAGCGTACCCACACCAGGGCTCTCCTGCCAGGTCTGGCGTTGCTTTTTGGAATGGCGCTTGTCGGGCGTCGACACGGGGGAATGGGGCGGACTCCTCTCCCTGGGCGGTAGTGCATACTCCTGGTACCAGTCCGGTAAGTCCACAGGGTCTAGGTGCAGGGCGTTGCAAAATTCTGGGAGATCATTCGGTGTGCGGAGCGTGTATTGCTTGCCATTATGTGACACCAGGAGGGCAAAGGGGAAGCGCCATGTGTAACGGAGGTCCCTGGCCCGCAGTATCTCCAGCAGAGGGCGCAGGGCTCTGCGATTTTTAAGTGTTATTTGCGAGAGATCTTGAAAAAGTTTAATGTTTTCGCCGTTAAACACAATCAGGTCATTTCTACGTGCCTTAAGCATAATTTCCTCCTTCAGGGAAAAGTTCTGTAGGCAGCATATTATGTCACGTGGAGGCAAGGTGTCGGGGCCTCTAGCTCGGAGAGCCCTGTGGGCCCGAACGAATTCAATAGCAGAATCCTCCGGCCTCTCCAATACACTATTAAAGACTCTCTGGAGAGCTGGTACTATCTGCTCGGCGGTCACTGACTCTGGCACCCCCTGACTCTCATATTGTTCCTCCTCCCTCTGTTGTCGAGGTCCTCCATGTGCCTGTTTAACTCAATAAAGTGCTGAGCATGTGTGGAGGTGACATTGTCCAGCCGGAGTATTGCTCTGTCTCTGAGCTTCCCTGCTGTTTCAGCGGTGGCCATCTTTTCAGTGAGCACAAGCAGGTTGGTTTTCAAATCTGTGATGGCCGCTGAAAATGATGCCTTGATGTCAGCAGCAAAACCAGACATGTCTGCATATGTGAGGGGGTGGTCAGGTCGTGCCATTCTCCTACCGTTATCCTCTGTAGCGGATTGAGAGTCCTCGCTGATATCACCGTCTGTGTGGACCGGCGCCATCTTGCCTCTCTCCGGGGCCCGCTGTGCCATCGCCTGTTTCTGGAATATGTCGGAGATATTCCTGCTAGCTGACACCGCGGTGGATCGGCGGGATCGTGAGTGCTGTGATCCGCGAAATTGTTTGTTCATCCTCGCAGGGTGCTTGGCAGAGAGGTGCTTAGGGCTTCAGGCTGCACGGAGCTCCTCTTTCAAGCCGCCATCTCCGTCGCGTGCCAAGCCACGCCCCATATATATATATATATATATATTGTTTACATATTTGCACAATTTTTTCGGTATACACACACAATATTGATTAGCACTGCACTTGAATATTTTTTTATGTGCTGTAAATAGACAAGCTCTCTGCTAATCTATTTATAGCACCCACCCCAACAAAAATTTCCGGCTGGTTTTATCTCGGTTGTCGGAGAACTTAATAATAATAATAAGTTATCATGCTGATAACAGAAGAATGGAGCAGCAGAAATACACAGGACATCATGCTTTGGAGAAAGATAAGAAAACACTGCAGATATATGTGCTTTAGTTTAAATTTCATACATCAAGTTTACATCCACTTTGATGCCAAAAAAAAAAGCTATAGAGTATACTAAAAGTTTTATATATAATTCCTGTAAAAATTATCCAGTAAGAAAGTCGTATTATGGATTTCTATTTAAAATATCTGTAGCCAGCTATAAAACTGTCAAGTCATTCAAATTTTGCTTCTTTGGAGTCATGCCATCATATTTTCTGTTTGTGGGATCGGCTCACTGTTCTGAAAGTCTGCATGATGCTTGAAGTGCTAATCAAGTTATAAGCACGCCTTTTACTTGCCAGTGAGAAATATCTTGAGTGACCTTTTGCAGCATCTTCAGACAGATGCAGGAAAGACTCTGCAAATAAGTTTACTAAAATCTTTAGAATGTATATTCCTGGAGTGGGTAATTAGTTTTTCTAGAGAAAAGCAGATTTGCTCTTTAAATATAGAAAATGTATTTTAAAAGTAGCTATTTTACAATTGCTATCTTCATATTTTGTATACATTTTGCATGTTGCAGTAATATGAAAGTCATGTTACTGAAAGCAGTACAATTCATCTTTCTTTGTATTTCTGGGCTTCATTATAATGGCATGTTTTCAAAGTGAACCATAGTATATAATGTGAATTAGGGATGTTTTTAGAGTTCAATTGCTATTTTTCACAAGTAGTGATAACATAATTGAGATTGTCTTATAATATGCTTTATTATAGAAAATTGAGAGAAAGTAATTTGCGTTGGCCTGTTTTTTTGTGTTTTGTACACATTCCAGAATCTGTTTTAAGGTTAGCAGCTCATTTGGTTTTGTTTACAGTTCATCACTAGAAAATACAATATAAGGTTACTGAATTGGAATTTTGATGAATCCACTGGAGTTGATTTCGCTCCAAGTCATTTGTCTTCTTAGAATAAGTTGATAAAATGCTAGTGCAGCATTTCTATAACTTTATACAACAATTCAGGTTATTTGAGCTCTTCCAATGTATGAGTTAATATACCTAAAAAAAAAAATAGAAAATGATAGAGTATTAACAATTAAATGTTTCTGGATTGTTCATTTTCCAGACTGTTGAATATGTCTGTTTCTATATTGATGTATTCAAGAATTATAACTAGAGATGAGCCCGATGTTCGAGTCGAATGTAAGTTCGACTCGAACATCGGGTGTGCGCCAGTTCGTCGAACAGAGAAGATTATGCAGTGTTTGCGGCAAATTCGAAAGCCACAGAACACCGTTAAAGTCTATGGGACATTAACATGAAAAACCAAAAGTGCTAATTTTAAAGGCTTATATGCAAGTTATTGCCATAAAAAAGTGTTTGGGGACCTGGGTGCTGCACCAGGGGACAATGAGACAAAGAAAGGGAAATTGTAACTTTAAACTAGGTGGATGACTTATGTAGATCAATGCAGGCAGATTTTATTATAGGAGAAAGGATTTATCAATATATAATGATAGTAAATTTCAGATAGGAAAGTCCATGAGTAACTGCTATCATATCTGTACATATACATTATATAGTATCATCAATAGTAATACATTTCATATAAAAAAAGGATTCATATATTAATGTTATCATATCTGTACATAGGTATAAAACTAGTGTTCCTAGTAGGGCACATATCTACATCCATTATAGTCTGAGGCTTTTCTGTGTAGAAACACTTCTTCAGGGGTGGATGTGAAGAGAGTATCTATAAAAAACATATAGCGTAAGAATTCATTCTAATATTTGGGTAGGTACAACAGGATAGGACATGACATTGTCGTCGTCCCTGAGTACTTACGTGCCACTAAATAGCGACGGTATGCAGTATGCACAGAACCGGAGCCATAGGAGTGGTCCACGCCGCTAGCTGAGGTGATCATATGCCCCAAACCCAAAAGGGACGCACAGGCGAAAACCCCCAGAAGGAGACGCAGACCCCTTATGTCAAAAGTGTAGCCAAATGGTGAGCAAAACCCAAAATTTATGATGTGGCCTGTAATGATGAATAAAGTGACCATGGGTTAGTGAAAATGAAGTGGGGTAAAAACATGGGATAAGAAATATATAAAAATATTATAAAGTGAAGTTTGTACAGTGTAAAAACGGTGGCGATATGGACCACCTGAAGTGCACTGTAAAAAGTGGAAGGAAGTCACATTGACCCATATAGTGAGAGGATAGGGAAGAGAGAGCAATGCTAGTAAAGCACTGCCATTGAGTCACATCTGTGTTTACCTTATATACAAGTGTAAAGTGAAAAGGCTTCCTGGAGGTGAGCGTGCCGTGTGTTTAGTGAAGATGGTTTTGGCAGCTAATGCAGATAGAGCCATTCCGGGACTGTTTTTGTCTGACTCCCGGGAGCTGTGATGCGTTGTGCACACTCTGCCTCTCTCAAAGGTGGAGGGAGGGTGTCCACAATGCATCGGTGCCACGCTCAATTAACGTGCCTGCTGTGACATCATGTTGTGGTGCCGCAACGGGGCCACGATTTGTCTTAATCTGGCTGACAGTGGGGAATCCAGTACCCAATCACGAAGCTGCACGTGCTTGGGTCACTTCCCCTTATCTGTCGAGCGCATGACGTTGGTGATGGCCCCTCCTCTTTTGGGCGTTCATAAGGTCACTCAATGAATGCAGTTCCCTCCCTTCTCTTCACTAACATATGGCGTGCTCACCTCCGGGAAGCCTTTTGACTCAACATGGGTGGGTGCTTTGGAGTCACCCCCAAAGCACCTTGTCCCCATGTTGATGGAGACAAGGGCCTCATCCCACAACCTTTCCCCAGGGGTTGTGGGAGTCTGTGGGCCAGGGGCTTATCAGAATTTGGAAGCCCCCTTTATCAAGGGGACCCCCAGATCCCAGCCGCCCATCTGCATTGGTAACTGGTACATTGTACCCCTACCAATTCACAAAAAAGTGTCAAAAATAGTAAAAATGACATGACACTTTGGGACAAGTCTTTTATTTAAAAAAGTCAGATGGACTGAAAAAAAACAACCCAAAACAACAGCTCTGCCTCCATGGAAGGCTCCCTCCAAGTGATGCTTCCTCTCATTGACAGCTGTTATATAGCTGAGGGTGGGGCCACCCAGTGATGTAAATGGGTGATACCCGCCCCCTCTGATGCCACATGACATCAGAGGAAGGCAGGGCCACATGTTTACGTCACCGGGTGCCGGAGATGTGTTTTTTTTTTCAGACCACTGGGCAGCGTAAGATGGATCTACATTGCGGGACTTTTTTTAAATAAAGAACTTGTCCCAAAATGTCTCCTGTAATTTTTACTATTTTTGACACTTTATTTTGTGAATTGGTACCTGTTACCAATTCAGATGGGGGAGGCCAGGATCTGGGGGTCCCCTCGTTAAAGGGGGCTTCAAGATTCGAATAAGCCCCTTGCCTGCAGACCCCAACAACCACCAGGCAAGGGCTGTGGGGGTGAGGCCCTTGTCCCCATGCCCCCCTTGTCCCGCTACATCCCTTTGCCACATACATGGAAATACTCTGTGACTTGTCAATTAATCTATGGGCCGCATTGCCGAGCCCCTGGCTTCAGTCTCTCCTGCGGGCACATTCTCTTTGCAAATCTTGAGCCTATTGAGGCTTTTTGCTTATTTTGAGTAAAACCTTTTGTATATGAGAATTGAGGCACCTACAGATTTGTGCAACCCGTTTTTTCTTTACACAGAAGATTGGGAAGGGTGGACCAAAAGGGAAATAGTCATGGACAAATAGCAGTCTGGGACAAAGCCACACAAACCAATGACCAATGGCATTTGTATGGAATGGTCCCAATACATCTATCTTTGATTTAATATCTCAGAATTATCAACTTACCACCCAACTTTTTGCTCTTCACCCCTGAGGAAAGTTTTCAGCAACTAGAAACGCGTCGGGTATGGGGTCATCAGCTTAGAGTATGATTGATATGTATTGGTTGTTTTGTTTTTTATGTAATTATGTGTTTAAAACATTTTGCTACACCATTGGGACACTGTTTGCTTAGTGGTCCCTCTGGTTTTAATGTATTTATGTGTATCTTTTGTTCTGTATTTGTTAATAAAATATTCATGTTTATGATTTGTGTGTGGTGTTGGTGGTCACTTATAATCCCATTTAAATAGGGGGATTTTTTTGTTAAAAATGTGGGGACAAGGTGCTTTGGAGGCGACTCCAAAGTACCCCCCATGTTAAGGGCATGTGGCCTGGTACAGTTCAGGAAGGGGGCGCTCTCTCATCCCCCCTCTTTTCCTGTGGCCTGTCAGGTTGTGTGTTCAGATACAGCGTAAAACAAAACAATATAAAGTTGGCGCACAAATGACTGGACTCTTTAAGAGCGCTTGGCTATCTCGTGGGATGTTCGTTTATTTAAATAAATGTCCTGTAGATGGTCTCAATGTGCGGCTGTTAACCCATTATGGACTTGGCAAAAAATGGATGCAGCAGAAAAAACGATCAAAAACAGCGCATCAAAGGGACTAGTAGATTGATGTGAAAAAGACTTTAAAATGTCATTTATTAAATGTAAACAATGAACACAGACATCTGATCCCTGCAGGATCTAAAACACATAAAAAACACCAATCATAAAACGGACAGATGTTTGATAATGAAAAGCTCCTCAGATCTCTCAATTAAAACTTTGGAAAGGTGAAAACCAAAGACCAATGTGTACAGCTATCGAATGCCTAATGAATGCAATCAATCATCTAAAAGAACCCAGAGCATTGTATGAAAAGTCAGTGTAAACGAATGGAACAACGTTCCTAGGGACACTCACTTCATAGGTGTTCAATGGGCTGCAGAGCTGATGAATCCAGTCTGATGACCGAGGGGGGGGTGTTTATTTCAGCTCCATCTGAAGCGTTCGGCTTGGAGGCAGAGGTGTAGTGCTGCACACTGGGTGGTAAGGATCAAGCTTAGTCACCAGATGATATCAGCTGTACACATAGGCAGCTTAGAGAATGCTGCACTGCTTGCAGCGCCGCTTGTCCGAACGGCTGTGGATCACATGAGAGGCTTGTCACGTGGAAGGCTGTGAAGGGGAAGGTTGCTATGCCGACTCTCCTGCTTGACAAAGCTCAGGAGCGCAAAACATGTAAGCAGGAGAGTCGGCATAGCAACCTTTGTCCGCTGAACAGTGTTTGGGCGGACAGTCCGCTCGTGTGTGGGCTTTCAGCGGACAGTTTCAGCGGACAGTTGGACGAACAAGGTTTTTCGGAAATTCCGTAAAACTGTCCGCTGAAACCTTGTTTCAGCGAACAGTCCGCTCGTGTGTAGGCTTGTTCGTCAAACAAAGTTGCATGCATGCTCAGAAAGGATTTTCACGCCGAAAGCTATAATGCAGTGTATAGGACGTCGTATTTTTCGTCCCGTCGTACGTGCCGTTCACGTCATCGCGCACGGTTTCAGCAAACTGTTCGTTCGTCGTGTGTGGCCATGTCCGTCCATGCTAAGTTTGAGCGGACTGTTTGCCGAAACTGTTGGACGGACAAAGTTGGGCGAACAGTCCGCGCGTGTGTACGCGGCCTTAAGGTTTTTGTTTGCTATCTGTGTCCTGCTGAGAAGATTTAAAGTGTTTGAAAACATAAAAAAAAAACATGTCCCTGTCTCTATAAGCCTAGATAAACTGTATAGTGATCTTGCTATGTTATTTAGTCCTTTCTATGTTGTACAATACCTGGTTGATACAGCCTGTTCCTGTATTCCTGTCTATAAACTGCCCACGCTAATCATTGCTGCTTGTATCTCCTTCTCTCCCCCTTCCTCCCTGCTATTTCTGTGGTCTGTGTGAAGCCAATAAACGCCTCTCCCCCTCCCCTCTTCCTTCTACTTCTGGCTTATATGACTGAGCTTTCCCTCCTGGCAGCTGCCCATCAGGTCTCTTCTGGTGTATGCTGTTGCAAAAAAAGAGAGCATATTAGGAGTTTCTTGTGGGGGGCTTTACAACTACTTTCTACTACTTTTTAATTCACTTCCTGTTTTAGAGACACAACAGAAACTATGAGGAAATGTCCCCAAAGTGAGAGTGATTCCAGTCCTAAGTTGACCATCCACTGTTATTTTTTATTTTTTTTCATTCAGCAATCAAAAAAACCCCCAAAAAACTAACAGATTTTTCCATGCACGCAAACAAAGTTGATAGAGGAATAACCAGTGTTGGGAAAGTGTGTGCTGACAGCAGTACCTGCTGCTGTCTAAATGCACTCATCAGCAGCTGCAGCTGCTGAACCAAATAAAGTTTTCCAACATGTGACTTCCTTGTCAAAAATATTTTATTAAGTTCAATACAATTAAGTACAATAAAATTAATATTGAGTATTGTACAATTCAGAATACTTATATAATAATCATATGTGGTTACAATTATAGAAAAGTAATTAGTTAATTATTAAATAAACCAATATTGAAGGAAACATTTAAATATCATGTAATACGTAAGATTATGGAAAAAAATGAAATAAAGATTTCCTGAATAATCTTGAGTTAATGAAATATGTTACACTACTAATGATATCTTTGTAACCGAAGGTACAGCTAAATCATAAAGAGAGTAAGACTAGAGTGTAAAGAGAGACAGAGTAGAGAAAGGAAGAATAAGGTAGAGAATGAAGAGTGAAAAAGATAAAATAAAAGAAAAGAGGGGTCCACCATTTCGATCCAGAAGTCACAGTCCAACCAGTATTGTCAGCATGAGTTGAAATCATCTACCATGGCCATAAAAAATTGTCATTGAATGATAATGGCAAGAAATGTTCTAACCAAGGCTGTCATAGTTTACAAAATGTAGGTATTTGGTTTTGTTCAATAGCAGCCATCTTAGCGTGTATCATAAAATTATTCATTCTTTGTTTTGTCTCGACCAGCACCAAAGAGGGGGTTTTCCAAGCTTTCGCCACAGTTTGTTTTGCTGCTGTGATCAAAAATACAAATAGTTTAAATTGAGCATGAGTTAGACACTCTGGTTTTAGGCTTAATAGTGTTTTAGGGTTAGGGTGAAGGGTAATATTGAACATTTTGGAGGCATATGTAAATATTTATTTCCAAAATGCCTGTACTATTGGACAGGACCACCAAATATGCTTATATGTACCTTCTTCTAGACAGCCACGAAAACAGTGATCTGAATATTCAGGGGTAAATTTAGCAATTTTTGCTGGTACTAAGTACCACCAAGTTAATACCTTATAGTTGGTTTCCATGGCTAGTACATTAGAGGATGAAGATTTAATTGTGGACCAAATTTTAATCCACTCTGCCTCATCTAGAGTGTATTGCAGGTCCTCCTCCCATTTTCACACATAAGTAGGTATATCTTTATCAGAGTTTATTAGTAGTTGAGAGTAGAGGGATGAAATTCATCCTCTAGCATGTGGGCCGTTTTTACATGTGGATTTAAAACTGCTTAAGTGGGTTAAAGGTACATCAGAAATGGTATTAGGTGTGAAGAATTTTTTTTATTCATAAATATTGGAACAATTCCGATTGAGGAATACCATGTGCTTCACAGAGAGATGGAAAAGGGATAAAAGATGACGAGTTAACAAAGTTGTGGAAGTTCAGTATACCTAAAGAAGACCATGATTTAAAAAAGAGAAAAGATAAATCCAATCCATACTGGGTAAAAGGATGGTTTTTTGAAGAAGGAGAGGAGGGGGTTGTGTAAAGATTGCAATTTATATTTAAATTTAAGCCTGTCCCAGAGGGATAAGTAATGTTTAGTAATAGGATAACTTAAGCCAAGACAATTTTTGGAATGTATCCATAATATTTTGGAGATCGATAAAGGGTCACAATCATAAGCCTCTATCAATACCCATAAAGGAATTTCCTGAGTGGTGGGATATTTAGTTAAACTAGCTATGTGAGCTGCTTTATAGTAAGTGGCAAAATTTGGTACTACAAGACCACCTACATTTTTAGGTAAATATAATGTTTTCAGAGGGATATGCGGTTTTGAGGATCCCCAAATAAACTTAGATACTCTTTTCTGGATAATACACAAGTACTGAGCAGGCACTGCAATTGGTAATACTCTAAATAACTATATATGTAGTTTGAGTAAAATCAAAATTTTTACGACATTTATTTTCCCCGACCAGGAGATGGGAAGATGGGACCAACTGTTCATTAGTAGGGATGGCCGAACGGTTCGCCCGGCGGCCGTTTCGCGGCAAATTTCGGCTGTTCTCCGTCCGCCCAATCGGCTGACTATTTCCGCCCTTCGCCCGGCAGACTTCCGTGTTTACTGTGTAAAATAACTTTGACCTATGATGACACATCCATCATGGGGTACAGGACAGCCAATTGAGACATTACAGAACATGGACACTTGGACATTCCCCCTAACTTATAAATAGACCCGATCCGGCGGCCATTTTACATTCTTTCTTCTGTCACTATAGGGAGAGGTTGCTGTGTGGAGCCTTCTGTGACCCAAATCGCTATTTATTAGGTCCACAAAAGTTATTTTAAGGACTGGTATCATGGTATAGGTGTTAGGTGTAGTTCAGGATATAGGTTTGAGGCAGTGCTGTGCTAGTGATTGTTGCAGCAGCCTGAGTGTCTTTTGTCAGTTTAGAGAAAGGGACAGGACGGTGTGTGCTGCAGGGACAGTCAGTTTAGTCATTAGCTGTTACTATCACGTCCACAAAAGTGCTATTCCAGTTATTGTTCCAGCAGCCTCTGTTTTGTCAGTTTATATAGGGACAGGCAGGAAGCTGTGTTTGAGGCAGTGAGGGACAGTCAGTTTAATCAGTAGCTGTTACTATTAGGTCCACAAAGGTTCTTTTCAGGACTGGTATGGTAATAGGCTTGTACACGTATAATATTCTTTCTTCCAAATATAGAAAGAATATTATACTTGACTGCTGCCCTTCTGCTGCAGTCTGCTAATCATTCACAACCTACTTGTTCCACAAAGGTCCTTATAAGGACTGGTAAGGTCTAGGGTGCTACAGTACATAGGGTTGAGGTGCACTACTGCTGACCGCTGCCCTATACTGCAGCAGTCCTTTTTCAGTATAGGGACTGAGAGTTTTGTCACAGGGTCATTTAAAAAATGACAGGCAGAGGAAGAGGCAGGCCCTTCCGCAGGGGTGGTAGGGGTAGGGCAGGAGCAACAGGCTTGAGCCAAAGTGGGAAGTTGCAGAAGGTGCGTTCAATTACTTTAAAGGACGCACCAGACTTGGTTGAGTGGCTCACTCAGCCTTACTCTTCTGCACCCTCCTCATCCTCTCGATCTGCACCCTCTTCTTCACGCTCTGCTATGTGCACCCCCAAAGACACTACCACCAACAACACCACCACCACCACATACCTTCCGCTTGAGTCAGAGGAATTATTTTCCGATCCATATCAAGACATTTTTGATGCGCAGCCACTCTTGGTATTGGATCAGGAAGAGGAGGTAGCAACAACCGCCACTCAGCAGTCTGACGACAGTACCCAGATCAGCCCAAGGAGGAGGTTGGTCCCCGTGTTGCTGCCTACTCCAAGATCTCTACTTATAGCGGTGGGGAAGGTGACGTTGATGATGACGTGTCTAGTGATGTCACGTGGGTGCCCACAAGAGAGGAAGAGGAGGGGAGTTCAGAGGGAGATATGGACTGGCAGATAGGGAGGAGAAGCAGGAATAACTTACATTACACAGGAGGGACAAAGCAGACTGCAAATGTATCAGGAGCGAGTCATCGACCATGTACGGTCACATCTGGCACTCCCAGGACACCGGCACATGGCTCCACAGTGTGGGCTTTTTTTTAACCTGTCCGCTGCTGACAATAGCGTTGCCATCTGCAATCTTTGCAGTCAACTCATTAGTCGCGCTAAGCCCAACACTCACCTAGGGACGACTGCCTTATGAAGGCACATGAGCAGCCATCACAGAGCCCAGTGGGAGCAACGGAACACACAAAGCCACACTCCAGGCTCTCACCGTCCAGCCTCGTCTTCTACTTCTCCTTCTCCTCTCTCCTCACAATTGTCCTCCACTCCACCTTCCATCACGCCAAGCTCACATTTTTCTGCAAAAAGGCAGGCTTCCATGGGCCTAATGTTCGAGCGTAAAAAAATGAGGACGCCGGATAACCCTCCTGCCCAACGGTTGACGGCTGGCTTGTCAGAACTCATAGCCCGCCAACTACTGCCATATAAACTGGTGGACTCGGAGGCCTTTCGCAAATTTGTGGCCATTGGAACACCACAATGGAAGGTCCCAGGAAGGAAGTATTTCTCACAGAAGGGCATCCCAGAGCTATATGGCCATGTTCAGCGGCAACCCTGCCCACCCAGTAGTCCAGGGGTTCATCACTCCTCAGAGCATCCACATCGGCCGTTAACCCGATGTAGTCGGATACCTGACGGTCTAGGTGTTCCCTGATGCTGGATCCGGATGACACCTGTCGATGGGTCAGCTGAAAGAATGACCTCATATCAGAAGTCACCAGCACATCTTCAAACAGGCCTCTTCTTGCAGGCGCTGTTGGATTGGTACCAGCAACTCCTTCTCTGGGAGTGGGAATTGCTCCTCTGCAAGCGCACGCAAAAGCAGAATGCAGCATTTCTCAAAGCAAGGCCTGGAAGTGCTGCATTCTGACAGCCCTCTGTGACGGCGGTAACATTTCCGCCATTTTGCGTTTGTACCGGGGGTCTAAGTACGTTGCCACCCAGTACTGGTCCTTGACCATTATGCTTTTTATACGGGGTCCCTATTAAAACACTGGAGCATGAAGGCCCCCATTTGCCCTAAACTGGAAGCGGTGTGGTGGCCTGGCTCCTGCTCATCATCCAGGATAATGTCGTCCTCTTCATTCTCCTCTCCCCATCCATGCACAACAACAGGGATCCCAGAAAGGTTTAAAGCATGCTCTTCTTGCTCCTCCTCATCTGCCCCGACACCATCCTCCTCTGACTCCTCTTCAGACTCCTGTTGACTTGTCTCAGATAGAGTAGCCCCCCCTGGGAATTCATCCAGCATTGCGACTTCCTCATCTTCCCGCTCCTCCACAGCTTGATCAATGACACGACGCAATGCACGCTCCATAAAGAAGGCAAAAGGTACCATGTCACTGATGGCGCCATGGCTGCGACTGACCAGTTTGGTGATCTCCTCAAATGGCCGCAGAAGTCTGCATGCGTCGCGCATGAGCAGCCACTGGCGCAGTGAAAAAAACCCAGCTCCCCAGAACTTGTTCTGCCGCAGAGTTCATACAGGTAGACTATAACTGCACGTTTCTGCTGGAGCAGCCTATCAAGCATATAGAAGGTTGAGTTCAGTTGCGTCGGGCAATCGCAAATAAAATGTCTGACCGGCAGATTGTGATCTTCTGAAATGGGCCGAGATTTTCCTTGCCTGCCGCAAGATGTCCTGGACCCCAGGGTATTTGACAACAAATCGCTGCACGACCAAGTTTAAGATGTGTGCCATCCATGGCACGTGCGTGATTTTGCCCTGTTTCAATGCGCTAAGCAGACTGGCACCGTTGTCACACACGACTTTACCAACTGCCAAATTGAGCGGTGTTAGCCACTGATCTGCCTGTGAACGCAAAGCTGAAAGGAGTGCCGGGCCAGTGTGGCTCTTGGCTTCCAGGCACAACAGATGCAGCACAGCATGGCAACGTCTAACCGGGCATGTCGAATAGGTTCTGGGGAGCTTGGGGGGCGCAGCGGAAGAGACGCTAGCAGCGGAAAAGGAGGAGTCAGCCGAGGAGGAGAGGGATGAGGATGGAGTAGGAGGAGGAGGAGAAGAAGAAGAGCTAGGCCCGCATGCAATCCGTGGCGGTAAAACCAAATCTACACGGGTGCCACGGGTTACATGCTTGACGGCCGTCAGAAGGTTCACCCAGTGGGCAGTAAAAGTGATATACCTTCCCTGCCCGTGTTTGCTAGACCACATGTCTGTGGTCAGATGTATCTTGGCACCGACACTGTGTGCCAGAGATACATTCACTTGCCGCTGAACATGGCCATATAGCTCTGGGATGCCCTTCTGTGAGAAATACTTCCTTCCTGGGACCTTCCATTGTGGTGTTCCAATGGCCAAAAATTTGCGAAATGCCTCCGAGTCCACCAGTTTATATGGCAGTAGTTGGCGGGCTATGAGTTCTGACAAGCCAGCCGTCAACCATTGGGCAAGAGGGTTATCCGACGTCATCATTTTTTTACGCTCGAACATTAGGCCCACGGAAGCCTGCCTTTTTGCAGAAAAACGTGAGCTTGGCGTGATGGAAGGTGGAGTGGAGGACAATTGTGAGGAGAGAGGAGAAGTAGAAGACGAGGCTGGATGGTGAGAGCCTGGAGTGTGGCTTTGTGTGTTCCGTTGCTCCCACTGGGCTCGGTGATGGCTGCTCATGTGCCTTCTTAAGGCGGTCATCCCTAGGTGAGTGTTGGGCTTACCGCGACTAATGCGTTGACTGCAAAGATTGCAGATGGCAATGCTATTGTCAGCAGCAGACAGGTTAAAAAAAGCCCACACTGCGGAGCCATGTGCCGGTGTCCTGGGAGCGCCAGATGTGACCGTACTTGGTCAATGACTCGCTCCTGATACATTTGCAGTCTGCTTTGTCCCTCCTGTGCAATGTAAGTTATTCCTGCTTCTCCTCCCTATCTGCTGGTCCATATCTCCCTCTGAACTCCCCTCCTCTTCCTCTCTTGTGGGCACCCACGTGACATCACTAGACACGTCATCATCAACGTCACCTTCCCCACCGCTATAAGTAGAGATCTTGGAGTAGGCAGCAACACGGGGACCAACCTCCTCCTTGGGCTGATCTGGGTACTGTCGTCAGACTGCTGAGTGGCGGTTGTTGCTACCTCCTCTTCCTGATCCAATACCAAGAGTGGCTGCGCATCAAAAATGTCTTAATATGGATCGGAAAATAATTCCTCTGACTCAAGCGGAAGGTATGTGGTGGTGGTGGTGTTGTTGGTGGTAGTGTCTTTGGGGGTGCACATAGCAGAGCGTGAAGAAGAGGGTGCAGATCGAGAGGATGAGGAGGGTGCAGAAGAGTAAGGCTGAGTGAGCCACTCAACCAAGTCTGGTGCGTCCTTTAAAGTAATTGAACGCACCTTCTGCAACTTCCCACTTTGGCTCAAGCCTGTTGCTCCTGCCCTACCCCTACCACCCCTGCGGAAGGGCCTGCCTCTTCCTCTGCCTGTCATTTTTTAAATGAGCCTGTGACAAAACTTTCAGTCCCTATACTGATAAAGGACTACTGCAGCAGAAGGGCAGCAGTCAGCAGTAGTGCACCTTAACCCTATGTATTGTGGACCTATATCAGTCCTTACGGAATAGCAGACTGTACCTCACTCAACCCTATGTACTGTAGTACCCTATACCTTACCAGTCCTTATAAGGACCTTTGTGGAACAAGTAGGTTGTGAATGATTAGCAGACTGTACCTCAGTCCCTATACTGATAAAGGACTACTGCAGCAGAAGGGCAGCAGTCAGCAGTAGTGCATCTCAACCCTATGTATTGTGGACCTATACCAGTCCTTAAGGAATAGCAGACTGTACCTCACTCAACCCTATGTACTGTAGTACCCTATACCTTACCAGTCCTTATAAGGACCTTTGTGGAACAAGTAGGTTGTGAATGATTAGCAGACTGTACCTCTGTCCCTATACTGATAAAGGACTACTGCAGCAGAAGGGCAGCAGTCAAGTATAATATTATTTCTATATTTGGAAGAAAGAATATTATACGTGTACAAGCCTATTACCATACCAGTCCTGAAAAGAACCTTTGTGGACCTAATAGTAACAGCTACTGATTAAACTGACTGTCCCTCACTGCCTCACACACAGCTTCCTGCCTGTCTCTATTTAAACTGACAAAACACAGGCTGCTGGAACAATAACTTGAATAGCACTTTTGTGGACCTAATAGTAACAGCTAATGATTAAACTGACTGTCCCTGCAGCACACAGTGTCCTGTCCCTCTCTCTACACTGACAAAAAGCAGACTGCTGCAACAATCAGTAGCACAGCAGTGCCTCAAACCTATATCCTGAACTACACCTAACACCTATACCAGTCCTGAAAAGAACTTTTGTCGACCAAATAGTTAGCGATCAGTAGCACAGCAGTGCCTCAAACCTATATCCTGAACTACACCTAACACCTATACCAGTCCTGAAAAGAACTTTTGTGTACCAAATAGCTAGCGATTTGGGTCACTGCAGTCTCTCCCTGCTCCACACAGCAACCTCTCCCTATAGTGACAGAAGAAAGAATGTAAAATGGCTGCCGGATCGGGTCCAAGTGTCCATGTGCTGTAATGTCTCAATTGGCTGTCCTGTACCCCATGATGGATGTGTCATCATAGGTCAAAGTTCTTTTACACAGTAAACACGGGCGAACAAAGGCAATAGTCCGCCGATCGGGCGGGTGGCGAACAGCTGAAATTCACCGGGAAACGACTGCCGGGCGAACCGTTCGACCATCCCTAATGATAGGATCAATAAAATGTAATTGGAAAATAAGCTACGTTTATGATGAATTCCCCCTAGTTCTATTCCAGTGACTGTTGGTTCTAATCTAAGGTATTGAGCTAAAGGTTCTATTAAAAGGGAAAATATTAAGGGGGAAGTGGGCAACCCCATTGAGTGCCTCTTTCTATATTAAATTGTTCCGATTTATATCCTGCGTATTTTATGTAGGCTTGGGGTTTGTTATAAAGAGATGTTATCCAACTAGTGAAGTGGGGGCCAAATCTAGAGAGTAAAAGGTAAATATGGCCAGGTTACCTGAATCAAAGGCTTTTCTTATGTCAAGAGATAGAATTCATGTAGGAATTTGTCTTTTTTTGGCTATGTATGCCAAGAGGGTTGCTTGACGTACATTATCACTTGCTTGCCTTGTTGGCATAAATCCTACTTGGTCATTATGAATGATTTTACCAATTAGCTTGTTATGGCGGGTAGCTAGGATTTTTGCTAAGATTTGAATGTCTTGATTTAAGAGGGAAATAGGACGGAAGTTTGTGCAAGATGTATTGTCTGAGTGGGGTTTGGGGATCATGCAAATAATAGATAATAATGATTGACGTCTAAAGGAATAGCCGTCTATTAGAGTTTTGAATGTTTCTTCTAATATAGGTGAAAGTTTCGGAAAATGTTTTATAATATAAGGCTGACTATCCATCTGGGCCATGCATTTTGTTTATTTTCACTTATTTTATGGTTTTCAACACTTCTGCTGATGTTATGCATTCTTCCATCAAGATTTTTTTTGTGTGTGTAAGTTTGGTAAGATTTATTTTAGAGAAGAAGTTGTCAGCATCAGACTGGTTGAATTCTTTTGATTCTGAATATAATGACGTTAAATATTTATGGAATTTTTGAACAATTTTAAGAGGATTACTTATGTAAGTATTATTTGATAGTTTAAGTCTGATTGTTTGATTTCATATAGAACATGTGTTTTGATCTGCATAGTGTCTTATCTGTGGATTCTGTTAAGAATAAATCATATTTTAATCTGACTTATTCCAATTGTTCTTTTGATTTATAGGAGGGGTTGTTTTGAGATGAAGCAAACGCAGTGTTAAAGTTAGTTTCAATTTTTTTGTGTTAGGCTTATACATTCTCTTTTAATCAGTGCCATTTTTCGTTGGATTAATCCCCGTACCACTGGCTTATGCGCTTCCCATAAGGTAAGCGCAGAAACTTCTGGGTTAATGTTATATTATAGATAGTCCTTAATACTTTGTTCAATTATTTGACAATATAATGGGTTTTTAAATATGATGTCAGGGAGGTACCATGTTGAGTCATAGTCATGGGCTTTAGGGATGGTAGAGGATATTGTGATGTATACTACATTGTGGACTGACCAGGGGATGGGGATTATGTTCATTGTAAGAAGTTCTGGTATCATGGTGTGGTAGCTGTGGTTAGAAAAATGTGGTCTATATACGTGAATATCTTATGTGGGTGTGAATAGTAGGTAAAACTTCTTTTGGATGAATTACATTCTCTCCAGGAGTCTACTAGATTATATAGAGAGAGTCGTTTAGAAAATTATTGCTTGAGATGTGAGATGGCATATAAGATGATTTGTCTAGAAATGGGAGGAGGTGGGACCTGGTTAGAGTCACCGCATATGATGACCGTACCCATTTTATGAGTATTTACTACTTGTAATAAGTGTGGTTGGTTGTCTATTAGGAGCGTAGTATGATACGATTGTTACAGCATTAGCCATAATGTGACCAGTGATAATGAGATAACGCCCCTCAGGGTCTTTAATTTATGATTGCCAACATGTAACTTCAACAGAAGTTGATCAGGCAATCAGCTTCTGTCAAACACATACTGCCATACACTGAATGAAGTTTGTCGAATCCGTGCTGAACCTGTCCACCTTTAGACAGTTGGCACCAGAACATTTGTCTCAATTGGATAACTTTCTCTCAATGCTTGATAACTCTAACATTCAGGATTGCTCTTTACTTTTGTCCCAGTGACAATGGTCACTAGGACAGAGAGAGGTGTATCTCACCAGACAGAGAGGTTGATTTACTAAAGGAAAATAGACTGTGCACTTTGCAGTTGCTCAAGAGCTTAGTAAATGAGCAGAAGCTCTGCTGACTTCCATCATCCAATCATGTGCAAGCAATAATGCTGTTTTCTTTATTTTTCTTGCACATGATTGATTCTTTGCAAAATGAAGGCTTTCCCAGTTTACTAAGCTGTAAAGCAACTGCAATTGCACTGCAATTGCACTTTAACCCTTTCATGACTAAGCCTCATATTGACATTTGGTGTTTACAAGTTAAAATCCATATTTTTTGCTAGAAAATTACTTAGAACCCCCAAATATTATAAAAATTTTTTAGCAGAGAATCTAGAGAATAAAATGGCGATTGTTGCATCATTTTATGTCACATGGTATTTGTGCATCGGTGTTTTAAAAGCAACTTTTGGGGAAAAAGGACACTTTCATGAATTTTAAAAAAACAAAACGGTAAAGTTAGCCCAATTATTTTTTTTATAATGTGAAAGATGATGTTACGCAGAGTAAATAGATACCAAACATGTCACGCTTTATAATTGAATGCACTCGTGGGATAACGACAAACGGTACCTAAAAAATCTCCATAGACGCTTTTATTTTTTTTACAGTTACCAGGTTAGAGTTACAGAGGAGGTCTAGTGTTAGAATTATTGCTCTCACTCTGACAAACGCGGCGATACCTCACATGTGGGATTTGAACACCGTTTACATATGCGGGAGCGACTTTCTATGCATTCTCTTTGCTGCGCGAGCTCACGGTGATGGGGGCGCTTTAAATATTATTATTTTTCTTATTTATTTTAAAATTAATAAATTGTTTTTAAAAAAAATAAAAAAATTGATCACTTTTTTTGCTGTCACAAGGAATGTAAACATCCCTTGTGACAGTAATAGGTGGTGACAGGTACTCTTTATGGAGGGATTGGGAGTCTGAAATGCAAAGGAGGGATCGGGGGTCTTTTAAAGTATTCAGATTGCCATTTTCTGCAATTCTGAATACTGTATATTTTTTTAAAACCGGTGCCATTAGCAGCCAAGTAAATGGGAAGTGATGTCATGACGTCACTTCCATGTTTACAATCAGGACACTGGAATGAAGCCACTTACAGCTTCCTTCCAGTCTGTCCCTAGCCGCCAGAAGCGGTGGTTTGTTGATCGGGGTTCACGATGAAACGGGAGTCGCGGGAGGTGGCGGGAGGGGGGCATCCCCTCCCGCTCCTCCAGCATAAGAGCTGAGCGACTTTTAGCCACATAAGTTGTTATAGCTGGAAAGCAGATCACCCGCTCTAAAAAACGGTACTGGAATGATGCCTGCAGCTGCAGGCATCATCCCGGTATGACCCCCGAAAGCCGAGTATGCACATCTGCATACGCTCGGCGGCAAGGGGTTAAAAAGTACATGGTCTCTTTGTCTTAAGTAAATCAACCCCAGAGTGTTTAAGCCCATACCAATCTATCCAAAACAGAAAAAAAAAGGTTTGCCTTTTTTCATTCCTAATGAATTTGTTTAGGAATTTCAGGCAGGCACAGTTTTGTTTTTTTAACGTTCTCCTGTTTAAAAAGATTGTGATTAAAACCAGTCCATACCTGATAGAATATAAATATATTAACAGTGCCTTGAATAATTTATTCCAAATATACCTTTCTGGTAATCATCCACTTCTACAGGATGAGGGTGCGTTCCAGTACTTCTTGGTAGTAAGGCCAATAAAAGTTTACTGGCAGGGTCTTCTCGCAGGTCCAGAATTGCGGGATTACCTGAGTGTAGCCCTGTTCCTGAAGGTTTCCTTTCAAGGTCTTGGAGCCTACCGTAAAGGGGCAAAAATTGTTTTTCTTTATCCCTGATAAAACCCTGCCACGAGGAAAGGTAGGGGAGAATTTTTCAGGAATCTCTCCTTCCATGTATTGTGTGTTCATGTCATGTCATATCTATGTGTCACCACTGGAGGGTGTATTGAGCACTCACAATTCTGACACTGGAAACAGCAGAAGCTTTCGCTCTCCTCTCCGTTCAAGCCAGCTCAGACCCTCAGGTATGAAGGGGGGTTCTGATCACTTCCTTGGCCCCCAGATTGGTGGTTTTTGACTCCTTGAATGTGAGCCAGCTGCCTCTTTTTTCTTATAAAAAAAAAGAAACAAACATATTTTTTGGGCAAATCGCGGCCATTTTACCCCCCGCCGCTGGCCGCCAGCTCACACACTTCCCTGTTGAAGGAGGAAGGGAGTGCATTTTTGCGCGGGGGCATGGCTAAACGGCATCAGACACCGGCCACACGTGGAGGAAGTAATTTAAGCTACACAGGCAGAGCTGCAGTCTGGCGGTGGAGGGACAGAGCAGAGTGGTTGCTGGTCAGGTTTGGTGACACAGGCATCTCCCTTTTGTTGACAACATTGTACTGTATAGCTAGGACTAATAGCAACTTTGTACTGTACTATAGCCTTGCAAGTGTAACATTCTTTTTCTGGTAGTGCCTCTGCTTTGTACTGTAAGCTATGAGTGGCAAGGGGACCAGGAACTCCTCTAAGGGATGTCACAAATGTGCCGCTGCCCCGGGCGTCCGTGCAGTCAACAATGGCATGAGAAATATGGGGGGAGAAAAAAGGGGAACGCTGAAGAGTGGGGGACACATATAGCCACCAAGCCTCACATGGCAATATATACCACCATATAAACACCATACAGAGGCACTCCCAGGACTGTGCATTTAGACAAGATAGACAAAGCAGTAAAACAAAAATAAAAAAAATAAGAACAAACCAACAAATATTAACAATACAAATGAAAAAAATATACAATCAGAGCATATATATATATATATATATATATATATATATATATATATATATATATATATATATATATATATATATATATATATATATATATATATTATTCAAAACATTGATACATAACCAAATAAATCCTCCCCCCTCTCCCACCCCCCTTTTGCAAACCAACACATAGCCGAATGAAGAGGCCAGGGATGCATAATCTAATTGGAGCAAAATACAGTCTATGCTACCACCTCTAAGATCTAGAGGAACATGTTCCAAGGCCGAAAAAGTAATATATTTAGGATTAAATGCATGAAAAAGACCAACATGTCGGCTAATGGCTGTGTCCATTTTTTTCTTTTTTATAGGTTTTATATGATCTCTAATTCCGACACAAAATTGTCGCTTTGCTTTGCCAACATAGAAGTCACCACAAAGACTACCCCACATGTCTGGCAGGTGACTCTGTTTAATATTATGCCAGTTACCATTAGGTAGTCTGAATTTAGAATGTAAATCCACATAACAGCATATGTCACAATAACCACACGGAAAGGTACCATTGTTAGCCTCTCTGACACTTAGATTCATTTTTTCAAAGTGACTATGTACTAGTTTGTCTTTTAAAGAGGGAACTCTTTTAAAAGTTACTTCAGGAAAATGCTTGATATGTTTACTAGCAATCGGGTCAGCCACTAATAGTGGCCAGAATCTATGCAGAATTTGTTTGAACTCCTGATGTTTGTTCGAGTAACAAGTAATAACTGTCACAGATTCGCATGTATTTGAACGTCCAGTAGAAAAAATGAGACAATCTATTCTTAGACTAAACTCTGTTATAAGCTTGTTTTAAACATTTATGACTATAATCCCATTTCCTTAATCTTGAATATAAATCTCTCGCTGCTAATTGAAAGTCAGAATCCTTACTGCAATTTCGCTTTAGACGTAAGTATTGGCTATAGGGGATGCTGTTGACAAGAGGAGTGGGATGAAAGCTTCCTGCATGTAATATGATGTTCTCTGCAGAGGACTTTCTAAACAGGGAGGAGTTGAGTTTACCATCACTATCCAAAGAAATCGTCAAGTCTAACTTGTAACTGGTATTTGACTGCAATGCACTGTGAATTTCAAATTAAAGTTATTGTTAGAAATTAAACCTAAAAAATGGTTCAACTCCATTTCAGTACTTGACCAAAAGAAAAGAACATCGTCAATATAGCGAAACCAAGAGATGATCTTGTCCAGAAATGCTTTAACCTCCCTGGCGGTAATCCCGAGTCCGGCTCGGGTTGGAAATTTACTAGCAGGAGTGGTAACCCCGAGCCAGACTCGGGATCGCTTCGCCGGATGCGGGGGAGGACACAGTGAGACTTACTTACCTTGTCCTCTGGATCCAGCGTTGTCCGCCGCGCTGTGTGATCGAGCTGTCCTCCGCTCGATTCACAGTGCCGAATGCCGCCGAGCTCCGTTCCCTGCGACGTTACGGCGCACAGGAGCAGAGTACGGCGGCAAATTCAAAGAAGTAAAAAGACACAAAACACACACAGCACTGTAATTTTACAGATTACAGTGCTGTATTAAAAAATTACACACACCCTTTGTCCCTAGTGGTCTGTGCAATGCCCTGCATGCACTTTTATATTTCTATATTTCTGCCTGGAATTTGGAGATTGTCCATAGCAACCAAAAAGTGTCCCTTTTTCAGTGTTTTAGGATTTGATTACATTATTGAATAATTTTTATTATTCTTTATTATATTATAAACTTTATCATACCCGGGATGTCTGCTAGACTCTGGTTTGAAGAGATTTAAGAGCGTTGTTCCTAAGAATTACAGGACTACAAAATAAAACGCCAGATTTCCATGCAAAATAATTGTACCGCTTTCAGCACCTAATTCCAGACTGAATCATACCGCCAGGGAGGTTAAGTAAGTTTTTGTCCCGTACTTGCTTTAAGTAAGTATGTGTTTTGGCTCTGGTCTGCTGTTTGTATTTGGGTTCTTTATTCTTGCACCATGTCTTATTGTATTGTTAATGCTGCGCATGTCTGCACTACTTATTTTTTCATCGCCTCTGTCCAATATATTTAGTGTAAACTTTCTGGCTCACCGCTGAGATATACTTTTTTTATCTTGGGGTGGTTCCACAAGCCCAAAATATCTTTTTCTTTATCATGCTTTTTTTTTTTTTACGCATTTATTAAAATTCTATTCAAAGTTTTGAATTTTTTTTTCTCACTTGTCCCTTATGTTTTTCTTTTAGTATCTGCCTATGGGCCCTTTGGTGCGGAATTTTTCAACTGTATGCGATTAATATCCTCGTGTGATCTTTATATTTTTTTGTTTTTATGTAAGTAATGGATAATTTTATTCTACTTGGGAGGATTGTTATCCCCATTGGTTGAATTATTTAGGCAACCGTTTGTTCCATATATATATATATATTGTACAGGACGCCGTGGCTGGGTCCTGGAAGGACGCTATATTTCCCCTCTGTTTGGGTTGTGGTCTCTTTAAGGGAATAAAAATTGATTAACCCACCTGTTAAGGAAGTGTCTTTAAAAAACAAGACAGGAAGTGGTAGATGGGTGTGGAGGAGTGGAGAAGACATGGTGGATGGTGGATGGTGTTTATTTTGGACTGCAGCAACTGAAGTGGACAGCAGTGTCCTGCTTGGAAGGCTCCTGGCAGGCGAAGCTACCTGCCATCAAGATCAAGCTCTGTTTTGATAAGGACAGCTGTTCTGGACTTTGCAAGTCGGTGAGACTACAAACCTTTTTCCTTTTGTTTTTGGCTGCTGTAAAGCTATTTAAGTTAATAAACCCTTTGTTGTATGAAAAGCCTGTGTCCTGCGATCTACCTGGTCCCCCGAACATTACAATATGTAAGAAGGCCAGTATGGTGGCCTGAATTTATGGGAGGAGCCCGGGGGGTATTTAACCAGCCCGTTCGCCTGTGGTGGTTGTCGGTTTCCGGTGCGCAATACCACGTCACTAGGCCGACAGCTCGTGTTGATCACCATTTGATTACCATTCAGACAAACGTCTCCCTTCTTGGAAGTCTCGTAGTTTTCGTGTTCCGTCCGGTTTTGTACAAATCTCGCCGGCTCGACTGCCGCAGGTAGGGGTCTCGATTGACCTTCATTTCTATTCATTTCTATTTTATTTGAGTGTCGTAAAACCCTAAAAAATGTCACATCGTTCGGGATGATACCGGGTTGTTAGCACTCATGTCGCACATGACCGCACACGCCCTTCATTTCACGGGCGTCGTTCGGTAGGTGGTCTGTGATACCTTGTTAGCTACTGGTTGCATAATCTTGTTCGTCGTGTTCCGCAGTCATGTCGTTGCCAGTCGTATCTTGCGGCACAACGACCCATGCCTCGGCCACAAACTGGCTCACGTAGGCCATTTCTTCATTTCACCTGTCACTTACTACGCTCCGATTCGAATCCAGTTGCATCACCTAAATGCGCCGATTCGTCCCGGGGTGCCCCTAGGTATTCGGCCTCATTTCGGTACATGCTCCAGAGTCCGCTCGTTCAACCGTCCGGGTCTCTGTCATGGGTTCATTTCACGTCACCTACTACGTTCGAATCGATACCAGTCGTTTGCCAAAAAAAAACAAAAAAAAAACGCACAGGTTCGATTAAACGTGTCCCAAATAGCTTGGCCTCATTTCGGTACATGCTCCAGAGCCCGTGCGTTACCATTTCAACCCGGGCCCTGTCATGGGATTCATTTCACGTCACCACTACGTTCGAATCAATACCAGTCGTTTTTAAAAAAAAAAAAAAACGCACAGGTTTGGTCGACGTGTCCCAGTTGTCGTTGGCCTCATTTCAGTACATGCGCTAGAGCCCGTTCGTTGACGGTTGCGAGTCGCGTCCTCTCCGAGTCGCAGCTCTACCATGGGAAAACATTTCATCCTCATCTAGTTCGCCCGGGTCGAATCCGGTCGCATTTCGTTTGCATCGATTCGCCCGGACGGTCCCACATTTTGTAGCTTTTTCGGCCTCATTTCAGTGCATGCTCCAGAAATCCGGGTTGGTTCCAGCCTCAGTTTGGGGCCGGCCATCCCAGGCCTCTGTCATGACAGTAGTCCTTCAATTCATTTCACTGTCACATTCCGCGCTCCGGTTCGAATCCAGTCGCACGATCGGATGCACCGATTCGTTCCGGTTCGCCCCCAGGTTGTTGCCCTCATTTCAGTACGTGCTCCAGAGTCCGTCCTGCTGTCAGTTGTACTAACGACACGACCAGTTTGTGCCTCTGTCACGGCAAATCGTGCTTCATTTCATGGTCACTTATAGCGCTCCGATCCGAATCCAGTAGCATCTATGATGCATCGATACGGTTCGGCGTGCCCCAGAGGGAACAGCCACATTTCATTTATTTTTTCCACAGGTTGTCTGGCGCTGGGCAAAAAAAAAAAAAAAACGGAAATCTCAAAAGGAAAACAGAAACAATGAGGGAATAACGGCGTGATGGTTTAGGAATCATGGCGGAGAAATATCTACTCACCGGTGCACTTCAGTTGTGTTAGCCAACTGCTTACGTCACATGCCAGTTTTCCTTGTTAGGCTCCTTCAAACAAATGTCATCTGTTGTTTCTCTCTCCAGGTCAGTCAAAGCTTAGTAGGTCCACCCTGCACCAGCTTGGACGTCGTCTCCCAGGTAAAAAAAAAAAAAAAAAAAGAAGGGCTAGGAGTGGAAAAGGCGACAGCGAGACGGACCGGTACACATATGTATGTAGGCGAAGGAACGTCAGTATATATGTGTATTCGCGTTCGCTTCCGCCTTAGTACCCAAGCAACAGGTGGGCTCACTTGGAAAATAGAGAAACAGTCTTGACTTTGTCATCCTCTATAGGTTCCGGTCGTCCATCTATCTTCCCCAAAGAGATAGGACATCACTTCCGGGGCTCGATCCATCAGGAACCATGTCCCAGATCAGCAGTGAAGACCTTACTGCCCCCCTGTCACCTCGCCCGCCTTCAGTGGGCGACAGCATTCAGTCTTTCAGGGGCTGGACTATCCCTAGGCTGTCAGCGGAGCTCAGACGCAGGGGCATTCCCTTCCCAGCCACAGCTAGGAAGGCAGAGCTGTTTAGGCTCCTCTCTGCCCCCCCAGCTACCGCCGGGCCTAGTACCCCGCCTCAGGCTACGCTGCAGTCCATCTCTTCGGCCATAGGTCAACTGCATACCATGGTGTCGTCTCTGTCCAGCTCGGTCACGGATATTCAAACCAGAGTGACCCTCTTAGAAACACCTACAGCTACAGCCACCACTGTTCCGGATGCAGTCCCGTCTCCTCTACCAACAGGTACCGAAGGCACATGTCCCGTGGTCTGTCCAGCACATCTTGTGCCGGCCAGCATTAGGAAGGACATCTTGGACGGCAAGGATGTTAACCTTGCCTCCTTGCTCATTTCGGTGCATGACCTGGCAGAGAACAAGGCTTACACCTGGGGGGATGTATCCGTAGTTCTCAAAGCTAAGGACCCCAGGCTAAACCGGAAGCTATCCATCCCCGAGTTTACCCTAGCCTTCGGCATGCTCAGAGATGTCGTTTGCTCAGCCTCTCCTGCCAGGAGGGTTGAACTAGATTTGTATCTCCACACGGTGGTGGACCTGGGGTACAAATATGGTGGCTTTGCATTCTACGACTACCATCGTTCCTTCTCAGCGAAAGCAGCCGCCAAACTGGCACAGTTCCAGTCTCTCACAGACTGGAGCCTGATGGATACGGAACTATTCTGCCGGCATTTTGCCGGCCTTCGTTCACCCCTGTGTGCCGTCTGCCAGTCCTCCACCCATACCGCTCCCTGGTGCGCCAACATACCGGCTACTCGCCAGGTAGAATTCCCCTCCACCTCTGCCGCAGCCCCAGGCCCATCAGGCTCGGCACCAAAAAACCAGGTGGACAAGTTTGGACGCACGGTCCAAACCATTGGGGGTGCGGCCATCTGCAATAACTTTAACTACGGTTCTTGTAATTACAGCCAGTGCCGTCTACTGCATATCTGCGTTATATGCCACAGGGCGCACCCCAGGAATTTGTGCGAGGTCAAAGCGCACAAAGGTTCATGACTGAGCCGTATAGACGTACTTTGCCTGGGCTTCTACCTCAACACGCACCCCACTCCTTCACTAACCACCTTCCTCATAGGCGGCTTCACCGCAGGTTTTCACACCGGCCTCATCTCCCTACCTCACCAAACCCACGAGTGCAGAAACCTCCGCTCAGCAGCCTCTGACGAACAGGCCATCGACCTACTGCTGCAGAACGAGGTGGATCGAGGCTTCGTTATAGGCCCCTTCACTCAGCCCCCCTTCAATATGTGGAGAGTTAGCCCTATTGGGCTTGTCAAGGGCAAGTTTTCCAATAAAAGTCGTTTAGTGTATGACCTGTCTGCGCCTCATTCTTCTCACATCCCTAGCTTAAACTCATTGATCCCTTCTGAAGAATTCTCCTTAAAATATTCCTCAGTGGACATGGCAATCCAGGCCATCCTTAAAGTAGGCACAGGCGCGTGGCTGGCGAAAGCGGACATATCCGACGCCTTTAAACTGTTACCTATCCACCCGTCCCTCTGGTGCTGGCACGGGATTAAGTGGAAGGATCAATACTACTTCGCCACGAAGTTGACGTTCGGCTCCAAAAGCAGCCCGTGGCTGTTCGACATATTTGCCCAATCTCTCGAGTGGATTCTCTTACACAAGGTCGGCTGTCAGCAAGTTATCCACTACTTAGATGATTTTTTGTTGATAGAACGGCCAGGCGCACCTCCCAGAGATCTCGACAAGTTAAGGACCGTTTTCGGGAACCTCAATGTTCCCATCGCTGAACATAAGGTGGACGGACCCGCACATTCAATCACCTTCCTTGGTGTTATTTTAGACGCCGGCTCCATGAAAGCCAGCCTGCCCCTTGACAAACTAACCCGCATCAGGGCGGCACTTCACGAGTTCACTCGGACCAGGGGATGTACTAGGAGACAGCTGCAGTCACTGTTGGGCATGCTCAACTATGCCATGCGCATTATCCCACAAGGCCGTTCCTTTATCTCACGACTGTTGGTCTACCTGTCTCAGGCTCAAGACCCGGATCATATCCTTTGCCTAGACACCGCAGCTTTAGCAGACCTGGCAATGTGGGACGAGTTCCTGTCCAACTGGAATGGCATCTCCCTTTTCATCCCATGCATTTCACCTCTCTCACCACAGGTAGTCACAGACGCCGCGGCCTCTACAGGGTTTGCAGCAATTTTTGGCCACCATTGGTTCGCCGGACCCTGGCCTTCTCAGATACTTAGCATCCCGGGCTTTAGTCAATCCTCTTCACTCTTCGAGCTCTACCCCATGGTTGCAGCCGCCCAGCTCTGGGGCCCTACCTGGTCCGGACAAACGGTAGGCTTCACCACCGACAATCAGGCCACAGCCGAAATTGTCAATAAAGGCAGGTCTAAATCCCCCTCTGTGATGTCCTTCCTACGCAGGCTGGTGCAGCTGTCACTACAGCACCAATTTAACGTCATCTGCATGTTTATCCCAGGGAAATATAACCGGGCAGCTGACGCCCTGTCCCGCTTTAATTTCCGGTCCTTCTTTCTACAGGTTCCCAGTGCAGATGCCGCATCAGCGCCTATCCCGCATTGGTCGCAGTTGACCCTGGACTAGAGCCGCATTTACTAGGAGCCACGCAGCTCATCAACCGTTCGTTATCGGACAATACTCTCAAAGCCTACCAGGTAGCCTGGAGAACCTTCAACGCATTTCTGGTCACCTCCTCAGTAGGCACCCCCACAGATACTAGACACATTCTAGCCTTCATCTCGTACTGCCACAACCAACTGGCCTTGTCTTTTAACACCATTCGCTTATACTTAGCTGGTGTTCAGCACTTCTTTTCAATCCAGGATCCTACCAAACCCTCTGTTTTCTCGTCCCACGCTGTCCGAGCCATACTACGCGGCATCCAAAAGCAACAGCCGCCAGTAAAAGTCAAGCGGCTCCCCATCACCAGTGCCATCTTCAGGGACATGTCCACCATACTCAACAGCTACCCCTTTGGTGTTCTCCCCAGTCTGGTCATACAGGCAGCCATTTACCTAGCCTTCTATGGCTTCCTTCGGCCCGGTGAGTTCACTCACAACAGCCTACACGGCCCAGTCCTCCGCAGACGTCATCTGCTCCGTCACCAGGACCATTTCATCCTCCACCTCCCGGTAACCAAGACCCAGCAGACAGGCACCGGCGTAGACATCCACCTCTACAAAACCAACAATGCCTGGTGCCCGGTCACGATGCTTACACAGTTTCTCGCTCGGCTGCCCGAGCTCCCGGACTCTAGCCCACTTTTGCCCTTCCCGGTGAAACCACTAACTAACCAACAATTTATTAAGCATATCAGGATTCTCCTCCGCAACCTGCTCCTCAATCCTAGTGAGTATTCCGGTCCGCATCCCGGCATGGGGTCCCGGACCACGTCATCAAAAGGTTGGGCAGGTGGAAGTCGGCCTGCTTCACTCGGTACATCCCTAACCCACAGGTGGAGATGTCTCGAGCATTCACTCAACTGGCTCAATAAAAATTAACCAGGAAACAATAAAACTCTCTTATCCCTACCTGACTGTTTTGCCCCCTTATTTTGGTATACCGTCCATTAGACCAGGGCACACTTTCAGGTCCATTTCATAGAAGGTGTCTCATGATAAGCTTGTTTTGTTCAGATACGTATCGGCCATAGGGCTCCAGCCATAAGTAAGAAGGCCAGTATGGTGGCCTGAATTTATGGGAGGAGCCCGGGGGGTATTTAACCAGCCCGTTCGCCTGTGGTGGTTGTCGGTTTCCGGTGCGCAATACCCTCCCTCCCATCCCCTTTTTAGGGCATTTATCAAAAAACATTTCTCTTCAATCATATTCATTCTAATTACTGGGTATGCCCCCTTATTTTGGTATACCGTCCATTAGACCAGGGCACACTTTCAGGTCCATTTCATAGAAGGTGTCTCATGATAAGCTTGTTTTGTTCAGATACGTATCGGCCATAGGGCTCCAGCCATAAATATATATATATATATATATATATATATATATATATATATATATTTTTTTTTTTTTTAAATCTCCTTCGCTCATTAATAATTATTTTTTTATTTTGAATAGCTTTTTTGCTGGTCTTTTAGCCCTCTGTGGTCCACTGTGGCAATGGGCAATCTGTGAGGTGGATTAAGTTACTGTCTAACCATCTGTACAGTGTTTGAAGGTGGGTTCTGTTTTTTGTGGGGTCTACTGTGGTCCACCATTCAATCTTGGTTCTCCTAGGTCTGTGCGTTTTCCCATGTATTTTTTGTATTTTTTGTTTTATTTGTAACTATATATATTTTTCTCTAATTCAGAACCTTTTATACTGGAACAGTCACACATCCCCTGAGGAAGCAAAATTGTTTGTGAAACTTGTCAGGATAATATGTGTCTAAGATAAACACTGTTGTTCAGTATTTTTCATGACCACCAAAGTTTTTACTATTTGTATATTTCATCAAATGCATGGAAATGAATTTTAACCTTGATTTGAATAAATATTTGATATATAAATTACTTTGTGGTTAAAATCTATGTTATAATATTAACAAATGTGCTGCACCGTGAAAATATCTTTGTCTTTGCTCTCTTGTTTGGATCAATACTTACAAAAGATTTCCAATGGCAAACACTCTCTGTTGCCAGTAAAGAAGAAATTTAGACATTTCTCATTTAAGTGGGCCTCTTCCCCTGTATAAGGCACATCAGCCTCTAGGCAGTCTCGATGACCTCAGCCGCCAGTTTCAAGAGGGAAACCCCAGGGATCTTGGGGAAAGAAGCCCACTGTCACGTACCTTAAGGCAGAGTCCGGAGTGCAGGGAGCGGCCTCTCGTAGACCTCTGACTCGGGAGGCCCTGGTATTGATGACAGGGGCTCGGGAGCACAGAGGAGCACAAGTGCCTGACTGGATGGTTGATGTAGGAAGTAGCAGGCCATTGATGGTGGGAGGTGTCCTGTAGTCCAGCAGCGGAGTGCAGGTGATGGTAAGGTACAGCAGACGGCAGGAGGATTCCTGTAGTCCGACAGCAGAGTGCAAGTGGCCGCAGAATACAACGGACAACGGGAGGAGTTCTGTAGTCCAACAGCAGGTGCAGGTGCAAACAGGATATAGCGGGTAGTGGAAGAAGTCCTGTAGTCCGCAGCAAGAGATAAGAGGCAACAGGGCACAGAGGAGACAACAGCCGGGTACGGTGGTGGACTGGGAGGTGTCCTGTAGTCCAGCAGCGGTAAACAGGAAACTGGCAGGTAATGGAGTAGTACAACGGTCCAGGTCAGGCACAGGCGAGCAGATCAGGTACAGAAATGAAATCCAGAAGAGTAGTCGGGTACAAAGCCAAAAGTCGGGGACAAGCAGCAAACAGCGAAGTCAGGAACAAGCCGGGTTCAATACGGATCAGGATACGGATCAGATGAATTCAGATACAGGATACCAGAGTACACGGGAACGCTGTTGATCGGGCAGCAAGGCAGTAAAGCAAGGATCCACTTTAAATAGCGCTATTGGCACCAATTGCGTCAAACGGGCGCACGCGCTCCCGCGTGCGCGCGCACGCGCGCACCGCCGACCGCGATAACGCTCTTCTTACCGCACAGAAGATCTTCTGCGTCTTACGCCGCTTGGATGCCGGTGAGAAGGATCTTCCTGACACCCACCAAGCAGAGTACTAAGGACTCCTTATGAAGGGGCGCCCCCGCTTTCTCGGGTGGGGGGAAGGCTCCTGCAATTTTTAAAGATCTGGCAGGAGCAATGTCAGGACAAATGGGTGGCTTCTGCGGTGTCTCTAGGTTATAAACTAGATTTCTGAGTTTTGCCGTCTCCCCGGTTTCTAAGGTCAGGGGTTCCATCTGCTAGCCAAGGCAGTCATATCAGGGGTTTCCTTGGAGGAACAAGGCATCGGTTTTTATTCAAATCTCTTCACGGTCCCGAAACCAAATGCGGAAGTAAAACCTATTTTAGATCTCGGAGATCTAAATCAGCACTCGAGCACCCGATCCTTCCGCATGGAATCCATTCAGTCGGTAGTAGCATCCTCCAAGGAGGAGAATTTTTGGCTTCAATCGATATCAAGGATGCCTATCTTCATGTGCCAATATTTCCCATTCACCAGAGGTTTCTACGCCTCGAAGTAGAAAACCATCACTTTAAGTTTGTGGCCCTGCCATTAGGTCTAGCCACAGCTCTGAGTATTCTCAAAGATTTTGGCTCCTGCTTTAGCTACATTAAGGGCTCAGGGCATAATGGTCCTAGCCTATTTGGACAACCTACTCTTAGTAGATCATTCAGTTTCTGGGTTAGACCACGGTCTGGTGACAACGGTAAACTACCTGGAATCTCTAGGCTGGGTTCTCAACCTAGAAAAATCCTCCATGAGGCCATCAAGAAGAGTACAGTACCTAGGACTAATCATAGATACCAGGCAGGGAAAGGTATTTATACCTCCAAAGAGAATCAGTTCCATTGTAGAACTAATTAATCTCATCAAGGCAAAGAAAAAGCCTTCCATTCGGTTTTGCATGAGATTATTGGGGAAGATGGTGGCCTTCCCTTATGCACAGTTTCATTCAAGATTGCTACAAAACACAATCCTGTCAGCCTGGAACAAAAAGGCTCAGGCCTTAGATTTTCCGATTCAGCTTGCTCCCGAAGTACGTTAGAGCCTGAATTGGTGGCTGATATCCAGCAACCTTCAAAAAGGAAGGACATTTCTACCTTCCACCTGGAAGGTAGTACCCACGGATGTCAGTCTTTTAGGCTAGGGAGCGGTCCTGGAAGAGGATTATGTCCAGGTTGGAAATTGCCTTGCCTATCAATATTTTGGAAATTCGGGCAAACCGTCTGGCTTCAAGAACCTGGACGGTCAGACTGAAGTGCTGTCCTGTCAGGATTCAGTCCGACAATGCCACGGCTGTGGCTTACTTCAATCACCAGGGGGGCACGAGGAGTCGTGCAGTCCAGAGAGAGGTGAATCACATTTTGTCTTGGGCAGAACACAACGTCCCTTGCCTATTGGCAGTGTTCATTCCTGGGATAGAGAATTGGCAGGCGGACTACTTGAGCCACCAACAACTGTTTCCAGGAGAGTGGTCTCTTCACCCCTATATCTTTCTTGCGATATGTCAGAGGTGGGGTACTCCAGACGTAGACCTGTTCGCAACAAAGTCAACAACTTTCTGTCAAGGACAAGGGATCCATTAGCTTGCGGAACAGACGCATTAGTCTTCCCATGGGATCAGTTTTCACAGATTTATGCATTTTCTCCAGTTCTGCTACTTCCGTGTCTTCGCCGGATCAGGCAGGAACCAAAGGAGGTGATTCTCGTGGCCCCAGCATGGCCCAGAAAGCCTTGGTTCGCCGAGATCATAAGGGTGGCAGTAGGAGTTCCCTGGACTATTATCATTATGGCCGCACCTTCTTTTGCAGGGTCCGGTATTCCATCCTACCTTACAAACGCTAAATTTGATGGTCTGGCTATTGAGACCCACATTCTAAGAGGTCATGGGTTATCTCCTTCAGTCATATCTACCTTGATTAATGCCAGGAAGTCAGCTTCCAAGATCATCTACTATTGAGTTTGGAAGGCATATGTTGCCTGGTGCGGATCCAGGGGTTGGCACCCCAGGGAAATATGTTATAGATAGAATCCTTGAATTCCTACAGATGGGATTAGAGAAGAATCTGGCCTTGAATACCACTAGGGCCAGATCTCAGCCTTGTCCGTGTTCTTTTAACAGCCTTTAGCTTCTCACTCTTTAGTGCGTAGCTTTCTGCAAGGTGTAACACGAATCAGTCCTCTGATCAAGACACCTCTAAATCCTTGGGATTTGAACTTGGTCCTGTCAGCTTTACAAAAGCAGCCTTTTGAACCTTTACAGGAAATTCCCTTGGTTCTGAAAGTCTTTCTGGTTGCCATTTCTTCTGGCAGAAGAGTTTCTGAACTAGTGGTTCTATCTTGTAAGGAGCCATATCTAATTTTGCATAAGGATAAAATGGTTTTATGCCCTCATCCTGAATTCCTGCCAAAGGTAGTGACAGGTTTTCACTTAAACCAAGATATTGTTCTTCCTTCATTCTTCCCAGAGCCCCAATCTAGGGAAGAGAGGTTGTTACATTCCCTTGATATAGTTAGGGCAGTCAGAGTGTATTTAAGGGTGACTGCTCAAGTTCATAAGACAGATATTTTGTTTGTTCTGCTGGATGGTCCAAGGAGAGGACAGGCAGCGTCTAGATCCACTATTGCTAAGTGGATTTGTCAGGTCATTGTGCAGGCTTACGGTTTAAAGAGGAAGGTTCCTCCTTTTCATATTAAGGCACACTCTACCAGGACGATTAGTACCTGCTGGTGGTGCATCATCAGGCCTCTGCGGCCCAGATCTGTAAAGCCGCGACATGGTCTTCATTTCATACATTTACCAGATTTTATCAAATCGATGTTAAGGGTTAGGAGGATTCTGCCTTTTGGGCGCAGCGTACTGCAAGCTGCAGTATAAATTATTTCAGTGTTCACTAGTTCAGGAAGAGTTGATGTGTTGATGGGGAAGGGAGTGAGAGGAGGAAAGATTGCTCCTACCCACCCATTTTTACATTTCCATATCTACTTGATATGTGTTCATTTTTCATTAATTATGTTAAGTTACTTACACTGAGGACATTATTGCAAATTATAGCCACAATGACCTTAATGCTTGTTATATATCTTTGGTGACATACAGTCATTCTGTATAGCAAATATGATAGGTCCATGTTTAGACTGATTACATTACATTTTATGCACAGCACGTACTGCATATATGATACTGTATGTAGCTTTGCATAGGGATCCCATTTATCCATCCATTTTGAATAATCAGCTAATTGGCATATATATACCATCTACTATATCACATTATACCGTATACTTTATTTCATCCCTTGGGGAGTGTAAACATGTATATAATTGACCATTGTACATATATATGTAGTTGCATCTTAAATCTCACTCGGCAGATGTGCAATTTTGCAGGTGCGTTGGTATTATGCATTATATGTTACTACTGTAAGGTGGATGCCGAATCGGTGCTAAAATTTTGTACCATTTACACATACAGTATGTTAATAATGTTTGTGTATTTTAAATACATGGAATATTAAGTAAACACTGTACTGTTGATATACTGTATATGTCATCACTATGAGTTTTTTTTAAGTTTTTAAATGATAGTATAACACTTATGTTGCTTTACATATACAATGTATGAGTCTTTCATACATTATCTGTATATTTTGTACTTTCATGGCATATGGTGGGTTAAGAAACAACTAATAGGTCAACTGTTATGTAATTTTTGCACAGTCCCTCTGCTTAAGCTCCCTGACAGTTTGCTCTGTGTAAAAAGGAGGTAGTGAGACTGCTGCAATGCAAGCGCAATAAGTCTGGTCCAAAAATCTAAAGATTTTAATACTGTTGTGTCACAGAAGAGGGTATGCAGTTTCTAAAACCTTCAATAGTCTCATTGTTGAATTTAGAAAGCTAATATGTAAGGAAAACTTCACAATCTGCATGGCCAAGAAAATATTCTTTATATTCTTATTGAAAGTTAAAAGTCCCAATAAATTATTTTCAAAATTAAAAATGCTTAAATATATGAAAACAAATATTGTACTGACATGTACTGTGCATCTTCTAGAAAATAGTGTTCAGAAGCTGACAAAAGATTTCTGTAAATCAATATACAATACAGTATATCTCTATTTTAAGGTTTTAGCATCCTGTTTTTGTGGCTTTATATTGCTTCCGCAAACATAACATCTCCTGTTATGATACATATGCTTTATTTCTCTAAAGTGCTTTGAAACTGTAAAATTATGATCTTTGTGAATGTGATGTTTGTATTTATTAAACCTGTGAAGCAATCGTCTACTAATCTCTTCAAATAAAGAAAGCTCAACCACACATATCCAAAGTCAAATCTGAATATTTTGTCAGAATTTCAGGTAATATACAATCAGTGGCCTAGTGTGTTTAACCACTTAAAGACCAGCCGCCGCAGTTGTACTGCGGCAGGTTGGCTCTCCTGGGCAAATTGCCGTCATTGTAGTTGGCCGCTTTAAGACCACTAGGGGGCATGCGCGCAACGCCGGAGCCGTTGTGCGTGGCCAGCAGCCAGAATGTCCGCCGGCCACCAGCGATCGATCCTGAGAGAGACAGAACGGGGATCTGTCAATGAAAAAACAAACAGATCCCCATTCTGTCAGGGGAGGATAGACAGATCTGCTGTTCCTAGTGATCAGGAACAGCGATCTGTCTCCTCCTCCAGTCACTACACTGCCCCCACAGTTAGACATACCTCCCTAGGGAACACTTAACCCATTGATCGCTCCCTAGTGTTTACTGTATAAATGACACTGACATGGAAGGGATTAATCAGTGGGAATTATAAGCTCTGATCGCTACATTAATGTCACTGGTCTCAAAAAAGTGTCAAAGGTGTTCGATCTGTCTGGCGCAATGTTGCAATTCCGCTAAAAATCGCTGATCACCGCCATTACTAATACAAAAAAAATAATAATAATAAAAATGCTATAAATCTATCCCCTATTTTGTAAACGCTATAACTTTTGCGCAAACCAATCAATATACACTTATTACAATTTTTTTTAACCAAAAACATGTAGAATACATATTGATCTAAACTGATGAAGAAATTTGTTTTTTTTACATTTTTGTTTGGGGGGGGGGGGGGATATTTATTATAGCAAAAAGTAAACAAAAAAAATTAAATTTTTTTAGTTGTCGGTCTTTTTTTTGTTTATATTGCAAAAAAATAAAAAATGCAGAGGTGATCAAATACCACCAAAAGAAAGCTCTATTTGTTGGAAAAAAAGGACAGACATTTTGTTTCAGTACAGTGTCGCAATTGTCAGTTAAAGCAACGCAGTGCCGTATCGCAAAAAATGGCCTGGTCATTAAGGGTGCAAATCCTTCTGGTCCTTGTGTGGTTAAAAAGAAAGAAATTCACTTCTACTATCACGCTTTCCCCAAAGACTCATTACTTCCCATTCCAATAATGATTTATTCCACCATACAACCCACTTCTTGGGCTCTCTGGGAAGATGTGTCAGGAACATAGTGCCAACTAATGTGTGTGCCTATAGTCATAGGCATGCACATTTCTATGGGCAAAGAAGAAGGACTGCATGTACATCATTGTTCACATGTATGAGCAGTTATGTAAACCTGAACTTTGCACAATGATCTTTAGTCTTGTTCCTATGTTTCAATGGGGCTGCCAATGGGAATGAACCCTTAGGCATGGGGGTATGGTGAATGTAAAGATTTAAAGGATGAAGGGGCAAGAAAACAAATAGCAGGGGAAAGAAAGAAAAAAAAAAAACAGGAATAAGCAAGGAGGGGTGGTAGTCAGAGGGTTGGATAAAAGGTTTTCATGGGGATTCTAGAAAAATCTGTCTGTTTTTCCTCCACAACCTGCCAGGACCACCATAAATGAACCGCATCAAAGGGTTACTCCAGTATGTAAATCACAGTTGATTAGAATCATCCTCAAGGGACAGTCACACAGCTTGGGATATACATGTATTCTGTTTTTCATTTGCAATACGACCAACATGCTCAGGTTTTAGTATGCTCAGTTAGCCTATCTTGAGCTGAATGGATACGATTATTTTCTCTGTTCTGCACAGCCAACATTGATTTTATACTGTAAGGTGGAATTTATGAATGAGGGACAATGTTTTATACCTTTGTGTACAGAGCTGGTAGCTATTTTCTTGGGTGTTAATACTAAGGGAACCCTTGTGAATGGTGACCTTTATGAATTCCTAGTTGTCATCTGATAGGTACACACATACACACAAAATGATATGTTTATTAAAGTTTTCAGGTGGTATCAAAGGTTGCAGTATCATAGCTATAAAATACAACAGAGTCATACTGATATCAACCTCAAAAAAGAACAAAGGATAATAAATCCAAATGAAAATAAAAAACAGAGCCAGGCCATGTACAGCAGTGGTATGAAATACAAGAAAACAAAATAATACTCAGCAAAGAGAGGGGTTAGGGAGAAGGAAGAGGGGGTAGTATGTAGGAGATGTACAAGGGGGAAGAGGGTAGGAGAAGGGCAATTTTCCGGAGAGTGGGGGGTGGCTCAGGTGGGGACAAGGAGACTTGAAAGGAAACTTCAGGGAGTAAGTAAAGGGATATCATGCTCAGACTGATCCCACACTTGCCAGAAGTTATTAAATTGGGGTAACGTGTTATTGACTGAAGCAGGGAGGTACTCCATTCTGTGGATTTCAGTTATAATATTCAAAAGTAGAGAAAATGTGGGTGATTTCTCAGATAACCAACACATTATGATGGCTCTTCCTGCAGCCAGTAAGACACGGGGAATCAGCTGTCTAACCAGCTTTTTAAACCTGGGAAGGGGAGACCCAAGAGTTAATGTAATGTGTCTAATGGTACATTGAACAGAGCTTGAAGAAGGGATATCACAGTAGCTCTGTCAATCAGTCAGACGGCCACCTTCTCCACCGCTCCTTCTGACCGATGCCTCAGCAACACGTTGTCCAGGACCAGGAGTTTGTAACCTCCCAGTCTCTGGGAACGCATTGCACAGACCTTTCTGCAAGGCCTCCCGGAGATGTCTCATCCTCTGCTCCCTCTGCGATGGCAAGATAAGGTCGGCAACCTTACCCTTGTACCGTGGATCAAGGAGAGTGGCCAGCCAGTAATGGTCCCTCTCCTTGATCCGAAGAATACGAGGATCCTTCCGCAGGCTTTGCAGGATCAGGGAGGCCATGCAGCGTAGGTTAGCTGAGGCATTCGGTCCGGAGTCCTCTGGGTCACTAAGGACAACATGATCCGCAGCTACCTCCTCCCAGCCACGTACAAGTCCACGTGTTTCTTGGGACTGTAAATCATCCCTACAAGACTGCTGCTGCTGCTGCTGCTGATGCTGATGCTGAGTGCCAGCATCCACCTCCATGCTGACACAATCATCCTCCTCCTCCTCCTCTTCCTCCTCCTCATCCTCTTCCTGTGTGATGGGTGGCACAGCAGGAACACTGTCTGGATAAAGGGGGCCTTGAGAGGCAAGGAAGTCCTCCTCTTCCTGCCTCTGTTCTGCCTCAAGTGCCCTGTCCATTATTCCACGCAGCTTATGCTCCAAGAGGTGGACAAGAGGTACAGTGTCACTGATGCATGCACTGTCACTGCTCACCATCCTTGTGGCCTCCTCAAATGGTGACAGGACAGTGCATGCATCCCTGATCATGCCCCACTGGCGTGGTGAGAAAAAACCGAGCTCCCCTGACCCTGTCCTGGTGCCGTAGTCGCACAGGTACTCATTGATGGCCCTCTGCTGCGTGTGCAGCCGCTGCAGCATGGCCAATGTTGAGTTCCATCTGGTGGGCATGTCACATATAAGGCGGTTCTTGGGCAGGTTCAACTCCTTTTGGAGCTCAGCCAGCCGAGCACAGGCATTAAATGATTGGCGGAAATGCACACAGACTTTCCTGGCCTGCTTCAGGACAGCCTGTAAGCCGGGGTACCTGCCCAAGAACCACTGCACCACCAGGTTAAGGACGTGAGCTACACAGGGCACATGGGTCAGTTGTCCCTGTCGGAGGGCGGAGAGGAGGTTGGTGCCATTGTCACAAACCACCATTCCTGGCTTAAGCTGGCATGGCGTCAACCACCTCTCGACCTGCCCCTGCAGAGCTGACAAAACATCCGCCCCAGTGTGGCTCCTGTCCCCCAAACAAACCAGCACAAGCACGGCATGGCATCGTTTTGCCTGCGTACTTGCGTAGCCCCTGGAACGCCTACGGAGCACCGCTGGTTCTGAGGACAGAGCACTGGAAGAGGCCATGGAGGAAGAAGAAGAGGAGGGGGTGGAGGAGAGAGGTGTGTCACAACCAATAGTAGCATTTTGGAGGCGTGGTGGCGGAACAACCTCCAACACTACTGCACCTTGTCCTGCATCCTTCCCAGCAGCCAGAAGAGTGACCCAATGGGCCGTGAAAGACAGGTAACGTCCCTGTCCATGCCTGCTGGATCATGAGTCAGCGGTAATATGCACCTTACCGCTGACCGCCCTGTCCAGCGAGGCAAGGACATTGCCTTCCACATGCCGGTAGAGAGCCGGAATCGCCTTCCGTGAGAAAAAGTGGCGTTTGGGGACCTGCCACTGGGGAACCGCACATTGTACAAACTCACGGAAGGGGGCCGAGTCTACCAACTGAAAAGGCAGCAGTTGAAGTGCTAGCAATTTAGCCAAGCTAGCATTCAACCGCTGGGCATGTGGATGGCTGGGAGTAAACTTCTTCCGCTGGTCCAGCAGCTGGGGCAGGGACATTTGCCTGCTATAATCGGACGTGGGTGTACCGCTAGCAGAGTTCCCGGAAGCACTTGGCTGTGACACACCTAATTCTACACCTTCATTCCTCTCAGAGCAGGTTTCAGAGAGGACTGAAGGTCTAGTGGGGTTGGAGAGGCCAGCTGATATGGGGCAAGGAGAGGTCCGCTTTGTTCTTTGGTGTGGGTCTTTGAGGTACGCTTGCCAACGAGCTGCATGGCAGGTCAACATATGTCTGGTCAAGCATGTGGTGCCCAAGCGGCTGATGTTTTGGCCACGTGAGATACGCTTGAGACATATGTTGCAAATAGCAGCGGTGCAATCTGATGCACTCGTCTCAAAAAAGGCCCACACCAAAGAACTTTTAGAATAACGCTCAGAGGCAGCGCTCTGCACAGGCGGAGCTCTGCGGTGTGATTCAGTCGGTGTGCTGCCCCTAAGCTGGCCCCCGGAGGGCATCCTGCCTCGTTGGACATGTGCCTCCTCCTTCTCCTCCTCCTCCTCCCTCCTTCCAGGCACCCACGTGGAGTCAGTGCCCTCATCATCCCCTCCCTCTTCATCGCTGTAGCAAACCTGGCAGTATGCTGCAGCTTGTGGAACATGACTGCCAGATTGCTGTCCTTCTTGAGCATCCCCTCTCTCTGCGCTCACGCTACTGCCTTCCTCTAGCTGAGTGTCATCATCAGAGCCCACAAAACACTGGGCATCCTCCTGGAGCATGTACCCAACACTGTGCTCAAAGAGTTCAGGAGACTCCTCAGGAGGACGTGGTGGGTCTAGGGAAGGAGTCACTGATGATGACATTGAGAGGAGGGAAGACGATGCGTTGTCAGCTGCTTTGCTACTACCCTGAGACTGGGTGAGAGAGGATGAGGAGGATGAAGAGGGCTTGGTCATCCACTCTACCAAGTCGTTGGCATGTTGCGGTTCAACATGTCCAGCTGCCGAAAAGAAGGACAAGCATGTCCCATGGCCACGTGCTGATGACAATGCACCGCGTCCACGACCAGCACTGTTGTCTCTAGACACAGAGCCTGCTTGCCCTCTTTTATCGGCTTGCGCCTGTCTGCCTCTCCTTGCTGGCCTTCCAGACATGGTAATGGCCTGAAGGGAGTTGGGTAAAACAGCAGTTGGGTAGTTTATATTGTGCTGGAGGCACACAACACCCACTAACTCCTGCAGATGCCTTTTTTATAGAACACCAGAGATAAAGGGGTATATACAGATGTATACTGTGCTGTGCTGGAGGCACACACAACTTCCAATAACTCCTGCAGATGGCAAGTGGGCTCAAATAGAGAACAGCTATGTAGGTGGATATAGCGGTATGTACTGGGTACAGAGCACGCAGACAGCACGCACTATCTCCTAACACTACTGACTGCAAGCTCTATTATTAAAGATAGATCACTAGCTATATAGGTGAGGTGAATATAGCGGTGTATACTGCGGTCAGGGCACGCAGACAATAATCAGAAAACAGAAGAGATAAAGGGGTATATACAGATGTATACTGTGCTGTGCTGGAGGCACACACAACTTCCAATAACTCCTGCAGATGGCAATTGGGCTCAAATAGAGAACAGCTATGTAGGTGGATATAGCGGTATGTACTGGGTACAGAGCACGCAGACAGCACGCACTATCTCCTAACACTACTGACTGCAAGCTCTATTATTAAAGATAGATCACTAGCTATATAGGCGAGGTGAATATCGCGGTGTATACTGCGGTCAGGGCACGCAGACAACAACCAGAAAACAGCAGAGATAAAGGGGTATATACAGATGTATACTGTGCTGTGCTGGAGGCACACACAACTTCCAATAACTCCTGCAGATGGCAATTGGGCTCAAATAGAGAACAGCTATGTAGGTGGATATAGCGGTATGTACTGGGTACAGAGCACGCAGACAGCACGCACTATCTCCTAACACTACTGACTGCAAGCTCTATTATTAAAGATAGATCACTAGCTATATAGGTGACGTGAATATAGTGGTGTATACTGCGGTCAGGGCACGCAGACAATAACCACTACACAACAGCAAGATAGAAAATCAGCCGAAAACGATCGGTGTGTACTGTGTTGAAGGTACACAGAACACCCACTGTTTCAGACGCCAACACACTACACGAGGCCGCCGCAATGGCGGCCTTATATAGTGTGGGGCGTGCACTACACAGCCTGAGCTATGATTGGCCACAGGCATCCTGCCTGTGGCCAATTATGGCTCTCCTCGCTGCTGGCGCTGCGATTGGCCAAGCATGCGGGGTCACAGTGTATGCTTGGCCAATCATGAGCCAGCAATGCACTGCGCCATCGCAGTGCATTGTGGGCCGTGAGCGCCACGCGAATTTGACGCGAACGGACCAAAGTGTTTGGATTTCGCCGAACGGACGTCTGAGAACAATCATCGTCTGAGAAGACCAGGTGATGTCAGTCTCAAAGGTTTTAAATGGCCAGACTCATCTGACCTTGCCCCAACAATCAGCACTATGGGTTCTTCTAAGCAGTTGTCTAGAAAACTGAAACTGAAAATAGTTGACGCTCACAAAGCTGGAGAAGGCTATAAGAAGATAGCAAAGCATTTTCAGGTGTCAATATTCTCTGTTCGGAATGTAATTAAGAAATGGCAGTCATCAGGAACAGTGGAAGTTAAAGCAAGATCTGGAAGACCAAGAAAATATCAGATAGAACAGCTCGCAGGATTGTGAGAAAAGCAATTCAAAACCCACGTTTGACTGCACGATCCCTCCAGAAAGATCTGGCAGACACTGGAGTTGTGGTACACTATTCCACTATAAAGAGATACTTGTACAAATACGGTATTCATGGAAGAGTCATCAGAAGAAAACCTCTTCTACATCCTCACCACAAAAATCAGCGTTTGAACTTTGCAAATGAACATATAGACAAGCCTGAGGCATTTTGGAAACAAGTTCTGAGGTTAAAATAGAACTTTTTGGCCGGAATGAGCAAAGGTACGTTTGAAGAAGAAAGGGCACAGAATTTAATGAAAAGAACCTCTGTCCAACTGTTAAGCATGAGGGTGGATCAATCATGCTTTGGGGTTGTATTGCAGCCAGTGGCACAGGGAACATTTCAAGAGTAGAAGGAAAAATGGATTCAATAAAATTTCAGCAAATTTTGGATGGTAACTTGATGCCATCTGTGAAAAAGCTGAAGTTAAAGAGAGGATGGCTTCTACAAATGGATAATGATCCTAAACACACCTCAAAATCCCCGGGGGATTACATCAAGAGGCGTAAACTGATGGTTTTGCCATGGCCTTCACAATCTCCTGACCTCAACATTATTGAAAATCTATGGATAGACATTAAAAGGGCAGTGCGTGACAGACAGCCCAGAAATCTCAAAGAACTGGAACACTTTTGTAAGGAAGAATGGGCAAAGATACCTCAAACAAGAATTGAAAGACTCTTGGCTGGCTACAAAAAGCGTTTACAAGCTGTGATACTTGCCAAAGGGGGCAGTACAAGATATTAACTCTGCAGGGTGCCCAAACTTTTGCAGACTCCATTTTTTTGTTTTCTGTAATTTTAAAAGTGTAAATGATGGAAATAAAATCTAACTTTTTTTGACATATTATAAGAATGTCTAATCTGTAATTTTATGCCATTTGGAGATTTTTCCATCTTTCCTTGGGTTCGTTATGCACATTAATACACGTTTTTACCTGGGGTGCCCAAACTTTCGATCTCCACTGTATCCAAATATTTTTCCTACAAAGGAGGAGTATGGGCCTCTGTAAAATACAATACCATTTTGCATATAGGAATGGAGATCTGCAGTGAGGGAGTGGCTTCCTGTAGTGATTTGTAATTTGTAAATGGAGGAAAATAAATGGAGTTGATAAGAACCCTGGGCACAGATATATTCAAGTTAGGTAGTCCAAGGAGATGGGTTAAAGATGAAAAATAGGGCTTGATTTACTAAAGGCAAATAAAGCAGTTGCTCCAGAGCTTAATAAATGAGATAAAGATTTTACAAAGAATACCCAATCATGTGGAAGGACAATCGAAAAAAAATGTATTTTTGCTTTCACGTGATTGGATGATGGATGTTAGCAGAGCTTCCATTAACTGAGCTCTGGAGGAACTGCTCTTGCAAAGTGCAAATCAACCCCATAGTGTCCAATTTGGAATTAGAAGTACCATATTTATTGGCGTATAACATGCACCTTTTCCCCCCTTAAAATCAGGAGAAAATCGTGGGTGCATGTTATACACCGATCCTCGCCGATCTCCGCGTTGCTGAGGGGAGAGGAGCGAGCGCTGCCGATATGACATAGCCGAATGTACTCGGCTAGGCTCGAATCCGCTCACAGTCACACCAGGGTACACTCGGCTTTGTATATGTCGCCAATGTTCCGTGTAGAGCTCATGATCAGCTGTTGATGTTCGGAGACTTTTGGCGTCTCCTATGTCCTCTGTGCTGTGCAAAGCGCTGCACCTGCACAGTACAGGGCGGACACTATACGATGGGGGACATTGTTCGACAGGACACTGGCGTTCGCTCCTCTCCCCTCAGTGGAGCGGAGATCGGCGGCAATTTTCAATAATCAGCCTGCCTGGGCAAGGCTGCAATGGCAATGACACAAGGCTGCAATGACAAAAGGGTGTAATGGCAATGACACATGGCTGCAATGGCAAAGATGCAAGGCTGAAATGACACAGGGCTGCAATGACACTGGACACGGCTGCAGATGGACACTGATGAGGCTGCATTGATGGGCAATTAAATGTAAGTTTTTTGGGTTACGAGTTATACGCCGGCGCATGTTATATGCCGATAAATATGGTAATGCAGTTGTTTTAGGCATATAATATTTTCATTGCATGACCCCAAAAGAAAGCTGCTTGTGAGATGTAGATATTGCAAAGTGACGTAGATAAAACAAGGTAGCTTGGGCCTAGGAACCCATATGTCCATAGGAGATACTATCCGGGATAAAGGGGTTAAAGAGTATATTAAACGGGGTGGGGGCATAGTGAAGCGAGAGAGTACCTCTTATAAGTAGTTCACCAAACCTGCATAGTAAATAACATAGGTGCTATACAAAAGTGTCTCAAAACAATATCAGTATGGAGAGGTGAAGACTATACCAGAGAACAGGGATGCCTGGGATAGAGAGGGCCCATTTAAATTTCTGACCATCTATTAGGAGCGTATTGACTTGACAAAAAGACAATGATGCATAGATGTGTAGCGTAATAATATTTAATGATATCAAGGGTCCCTAAACACCAAAGTTTGGTGGGATAACACCACAGAGCTAGCAACATGGTGGGCTTTGTTATGCTAAATAAAATTAAGGAACCATCATTGGGACAGGCAAGGTCTCAAAATGGTAAAGTACTTTAGGTACTATAGACATTTTTAAGACGTTTATCCTACCTAGCAATAAGGTATGCATCCCATTATTTTAACATGCTATGGATGTCTTTGGGGGGGGGGGGGGGGGGGTTAGTTGGTAGTAGATAGAAAGGAGTATGTGGGTGTATGTGGGTGTCAGATTGACTCCTAAGTATTTAAGGGACTGAGAGCACCATCTATAATGGTATGTATGTTGTAGGGTAGTTAAAGGGCCTCAGGTTTTGAAGGGTTAACTTTGTAGCCTTAGAGGGAGCCACAGAGGGTCAGTAAGTTATGAAACAATGCACGCCTAGGTCTTTTTTCCCATGCTTTGCAAGCTTTCCCCATGTTGGCAGGAAGGAGTGGAGTCATGTAAGGCCGCGTACACACGCGGGGACTGTTCGCTCAACTTTGTCCGTCAAACAGTTTCAGCGGACAGTCCGCTCAAAATTAGCATGGACGGACTTGGCCACACACGACGAACGAACAGTCCGCTGAAACCGTGCGCGATGACGTGAACGGCACGTACGACGGGACTAGAAAATGACGTCCTATACACTGCAATGCAAACTTCGGCGTGTAAATCCTTTCTGAGCATGCGCGGAACTTAGTTTGACGAACAAGCCTACACACGAGGGGACTGTTCGCTGAAACAAAGTTTCAGCGGACAGTTTTTCGGAATTTCCGAAAAACTTTGTTCAGCAGACTGTCCGCTGAAACTGTCCGCTGAAAGCCCACACACGAGCGGACTGTCCGCCGAAACACTGTTCAGCGGACAAAGTTGAACGAACAGTCCCCGCGTGTGTACGCGGCCTAAGTGTAGGTAGTGGGGATAAGGTGCCGCTGTGGTGTGTCTAAAAGACAAAGATTCAAATGGTGTTGAAAATGTTTATACCTGCCTCAGGGATATTTGGTTCAGAAAATGTCTAATCTAAAGATAAGCTCACATGGGGAATGGTAATGATATATATTTTAAAACTGACAACTTCTGAATTTTAAAAGCTCTGCGTAAGGGTGCCACCCTAAAGCGCTCTCTGAACTCAGCCTTCATTACAGTAATCCTAAAACCAGGGAAGGACCCAGGTGAAGTCAGTAACTACAGCTTCATCTCGCTGATAAATAATGACTTGAAGATATTGATTAAGATTTTAGCTGACCGGTTATCCTCATTCATTAGCCTCTATGTCCATAAGGACCAGGTAGGATTTATACCAGGTAGGCAGGGCCCTGACCAGATTAGAAGGGTAATAGACAAAACTTCACTGTTGCGGTTGGGATGGGATGGAGGACAACCCCAAGAAGGCCTCCTTTTGTCTATAGACTTACAGAAGGTATTGGCCTTATCTCTTGTCCATCTTACAGCGGTGTGTGTTTGGCCAACACTTCACTAACATTTTAAAGTGGTTGTAAACCCTTACAAACCACTTTGACCTACAGGTAATCCTAGATTAAGGCTTACCTGTAGGTCCAAGAAATATCTCCCAAACGTATACGGTTTAGGAGATATTTGCCCGAAGACGGGCACCGCTGTCTACGGTGCATGCGCCGTAGACAGTGGTGCGCAGGCGCACTGAGCGTGGCATCCTCGATAACGAAGATGCCGCGCGTCTCGGCTCCTGTACGCATGCGCAGGAGTGACATCGCGGCTTCGCCGAATGACAACGGCGGAGCTGTGAGACCCACCGAGAAAATGGATGCGGCGGACTACAGGGGACAGCGGTGACTTCACTGGCTTCTGTGTCAGGTAAGTGACACATAATGGACTACTATGCGATGCATAGTAGTCCATTATGCTTTGCCTTTGCAGGGAATGAAATAGGAAGTAAACTCATCGGGGTAGCCTTATACTTGACCCCCAAAGCCCGGGTTCACCTTCAAGGGTGCTATTCATAGCTGTTTCTGATAATTAAAGGTGCAAGACAGGGTTGCCCTCTCTCCCCCCTGATTTTTACAACAGCCATCAGGAACCATCCAGATATCCACGGAGCACGGTGTGGCCTTCAAATGCACAAATGTTCCCTTTTTATTACCTCACCACTTATGTCCCTACCAAATGTTTGTTGTCTTTTAGACGAGTTTGGCAACATCTTTGGCCTTCATGTCAACATGTGTAAATCACAAGCCCTTAACATCATTGTACCAGATTTATTAGTCATTCGGTTGAAGGGCCAATTTGTCTTCTCCTGGAGAAAATCCACTATACCTCTAACTATATTCAGCCAATTTCCCTCTGATTTAAAAAAAAAAAAAAAACAGACCTAGATTGCTGACCTCAACTCAATCGTTCATGGTTGGGAAGGGTACATTCTATTAAGATGACATTACTTCCACAAATCCTCTACCTGTTTCGCTCTCTCTTCCCATACCTATCAATAGGGATCATTTGCGGCACTTCCAGGTGAAAATGATAGCCTTTGTCTGGGGCTTGAAGGGTCACTGATTAGCTAAAGGGATCCTCTTCTGAGCCTGAAACAAAGGGGGCCTGGGATTGCCAAACCTTCTCTGCCCAGTTGGCCAGATTTCAGTCATCTACTCCCACGTTGCCAAACGCCAAACCCTATTGGATGCACATAGGAAGACAGGCATTGCCACACTTTAAACTGGATTATCTGATGTGGTGTCACCCTAAAAAAACATCCATCCTCCAAAGGGGGCAGCCCATCCTTATGATAACATGAACAAGATGATAGCTGCACCTAATGACACACAAACTACATTATATTCACTGTTTTCTCAAGTAGCCCATCTTGTTTCCCCAAAATGTACAGCCCAATACCCCTAACTACACATGCCAAATGTTATTTGCTGTTTTTTTTTGAGTGTTAGCTTGCAAAGAGATTCATATATGTTCAATCGCCCTGAGGGGTGATCTCTCCCCCTCTGCCTCCTTCTATGTATGACCTAGCTGAACAGTTGTTTTGGATGCTTTCCCCATCAAACTATTATGGGATGTGTCCCCACACATCTGGCATGCTACTATGCACTTTGTTATTCTACAGTAGTTACTGTGTTTGTATGTCACTTCCTTTTTGTTGTCTGTACCAATAAAACATTTTGAACAAGAAAAAAAAAAATTCCATTTATCCTAGCTCGAACATTGCCTTGTGGGATGATCTCAAGGACCACTCAGAGTTTGTATGTCATATACGTCCACTTACCCTCCTTTTCTACAATCCCCAATTTCCCCCAGGCATGAACATCAAAGCCCTTCAATGGTGGTTGAACAAAAGCTTGTACAGGATTGGTCACTTTTTAAATTCCACAGGACCGCTCATCCTCAGTAAGACCACTTACATACTTACAGCGGGTTATGTTAGTGCTTTTAACTCCCGCGATCGGCCGAAGAAAGGGTTACTGGTGCCCGAAAAGTGCCACTGCTGAAGTGCTTTGTAGGTGCTTTGGCAGTGCTGACCATTCATTTCAGTGTGCAGGGGCAGTGGAGGAGCGGTGTATACACCGCTCCTCTACTGCCCCAGAGATGCTGGTGGTGAACTTGCAGGACGTTAGAAAAAGTTCTGCAAGTACACCACCCCAGTGTGAAAGCACTCGGGCTCTCACATTGGGGCTGCAGGGGAGGCGCTTTACAGATACTATTTTTAGCTCAAAGCGCCTGAAAAACGCCCCAGTGTGAAAGGGGTCTTACTCTATCAATAAACTTGAAACGCCAATGTCTGAGAAATTTAGATATCTACAAATCTCACACTTCTTACACTCCTTGTGGGTGTCTAAACCCTCTCCACCCAGCATCAAACCATATGAACAATGGTGTGGCCAGGCTAGGCAGCAAAGAGAAGGGATTATGGCCATATATGAGTCACTCTGCACAGTACACTCTAAACCTAGCTACATGACAGCTTGGGAGAAGGATTTCTCACAGGAGTGGGATTTGGATGATTGGCATGGAGCTGTTGCATGTGCATATCGAGGCATCCTAAACACCTCCCTGATTGAGGCAGACCTGAAAGTCCTGACACAGTGATATCTAGTCCCTTCTAGAGTAGCAAAATTATACCCTTTGGCCTTCGGAGGGTGGTTCCATGTTACACATATGGTGGGACTGCCCCAAAATAAAGGGGTTCTGAAACAGGATTTTCTCAATAGTTTGAAATGTTACAGAACTTTTAGTCCCCAAATCTCCTCACATTTCATTATTGAGCTTCCCAGTAGAAAAGGCCTCTAAAAAGTAAGAGGCATCTAATCCATTCAATTTTTCTAGATGTCGCTGACTATAGCGAGAACCTGGAAGCAGCCTTTTGTATCCTGTGCCATGGCTAAAAAGAAAATGTAATGGATCATGGTCCAGGAGAAGATGGTCAGCATACTCCAGGACACAGTAGAAAAATTCAAAGCCACCTGGGAACCGTGGGCTGACTAAATGCACATCTCTCTGATTCCCTTGTAGGGCTTAGCTATGCTATATTGGGCATTTCAGTAGGACATCTACACCTATCTAGCTCTGCTTTTTCTTCTCTATCCTTTTTCTATTCTTTCTCCTTTTCCTAAGCATTTTTTTCTCTTTCTCTGCTTGTTGTGTGTTTTCAGTTAGGGTGCGGGACATCTCCTCTTAAGTGGGTGGGAGATGCACATAAATGGACTCCTAATTCAGGGTCTCAGTTTTCCTAAGCACCCAGTGGGGGGCTCCACTCGGGAGGGGATTGACTCCTATTCCCTGCTCTGGTTCACCTGTCCCGATTGCAGTCTACCCAGAGCTATTGCACCCAGTTTCTTGATATTTGTTATTTCTTTGTTATATTGTATGAGCATTAGTAGGTTTTACTGGAAACAAGCGGCTGCAGAGGGAGCAGAGCAGCCTTTGCAGATGCTTCCTGTATAGCGCTGGCTCCTGCCCAAGCAGAGCAATACCAAATGCATTCTGCCTGGGACAGCAACAGCCAGCAATACCTGAATGAAAGACTGTTATTAAAGATACGTTTATTACTAAAACTGTGTATATATGGGCATATCTGTTCTGCAGTGGTTACTGGGCTGCTTTCAAGCTGATCCACAGGTGCAGTACATTGCCTTCACTGAGTCATAGACTTCTGTTATTATCTGCGGGTTTGGTGTGCTTTCAGAAAGTGCACTACACCTGCAGGATATAATAGACATCAATGGCAAAGTGCAGCTAACCTGCAGGAAATCCACAGGTGCACTGTACTGCAACCGCAGTACAGGTAAACTGCAGCACATCAGTGTGAAAGCAGCCTTAGGCCCCTTTCACATGATCGGTTCAACCCACGCGGATCCTGCATTCACCTCTATGGAGTGACAGATGTAACCTGACTGGTGTCCATTTGCACCCACTTACCTCCAATCCAATCCACTAAAAAACAAACAAATAGTAGGGGATCCGTCTCCTTGCATATACAGAGCGGACACGGATCTGTCTTCTGTCCACTTATTGTGGCCCGTGATCAGTTACCAAGTTGCTTAAGTGGCCCTCGCTCTTCAAAAGGTTGGGCACCCCTGCCTTATGCCATTTATGCCATCCTCAGGTGGAAATGGTTATACCAGGATCATTGGCGCAGGTGCTCTCCAGCCATTAAGGAGATTAACCCTCTCTATATTTGTCCTGTTTACCATTAATAATGAAAGTAAAAGTTTATAAAAAACACAAATTTTGGGTTGTCCCCAGAAAAATAATAGAGGGGAAATATTCCAATGGAACACAAATGGCAAAAAGAAAAAAAAAAATGACAGGGGCTGTAACCCTCCATACTCTATCCAAAATGCAAAACAAATTGTGCATATAGTTCTATTTCGAGGTAAATAGACTGCACAATTGCAGCAATGAACACTAATGCTGCATACACACTATCCATTGTGTGGGCTCCGGTGGACTTTTTCTTCCCAAAAGTCCGGCAGACTTAGAAGTTTGGACTCAAAATTGTCCGCCCGACTGTGTGCTAGTCCGCCAGACTTTTGAAATGAACAGACTTGCGCACACACGGAGAAAAGTCCATTCATTTTGAACATGGCCCCAAGTAGAAGGAACTAGCGAAGGAAGTCAATGTCACCACCTCCATCAGCGAGTTTGACACCTTGCGAGCCCAGTCACCTGGTATGGATTTAAAGGGGAACCCCAAAAGTCCATAGCAGACCCTTATCTGAGCTCGCAGCCCGGCCGGTCAGGAAAGGGGATGGGGACGAGCGAGCGCCCCCCCCCCCCTCCTGTGCTGTACCAGGCCACCTGCCCACAACATGGGGGGTGCTTTGAGGAAGAGGGCCCTACGACCCTCCCACCCCAGAGCACCTTGTCCCCATGTTGATGAGGACAGTGGCCTCTTCCCGACAACCCTGGCCGTTGGTTGTTGGGGTCTGTGGGCGGGGGGTTATCAGAATCTGGGAGCCCCTTTTAATAAGGGGGCCCCCAGATTCTGCCCCCTACCCTATGTGAATGAGTGTGGGGTACGATGTACCCCTACCCATTCACCTGGGGAAAAAGTGTACATAAGAAAAAACACAACACAGGTTTTTAAAATACATTATTAGACAGCTCCGGTATCTTCTAATCTTTTGCTAGCTCTTTTACTAGCGGAGGAGCCCACCTTTCTCCTTCGTCGCCGCCGCCCGGGGGTCTTCTTCCAACTTCGGTGTCTTGTCCCCCTCTTCGGGGGTATTTTACCGCTCTTCGGTTCTTCTTGCTGGGCCTCCATTTTCTTCTTCCAGCTCTTTTACTAGCGTGTGCCCGGTCTACTGTCGCTGTCGCCGTTGCCTTCTGCTCCTTCTGCTTCTTCTTCTCTAGTCCGCCAGAAAAGTCCGGTCATGTGTGGGCGTGTGCGGGCAGGTCCGCTCATTCAGAAAGTCCAGCGGACCTCCGCTACAAAGTCCGGCGGGTTGTCTGCCGGACTAAGTCTACCGGATAGTCTGATCGTGTGTACGTGGCATAAGGCCTTAGTAAAGACCTGGATCTGCCCTTGTTGACAATTTCTGTCGTGGCTTGATGACAGTCATAAAAATATGACCCCCTATACTTCTGACCTAATTCTACCACTGTATAAATATGGACTCACACAGCAAAATAACATTTTTGAACAAACTAAAAGCCAGGACAAACTCTGGGATGAAGAGCTTGAGGCTGAGCCTATGATATGAGTCTCCAAAACCTCAACCTTTGCGCGCAATTCTTGGCAGGAAGTTGCCAGGGGACTCAGGGTAGCGTGAATTTGAGAGAGGGATGAGGCGAAAGCCCTAAGGGTAACTTGCTCCATGATAGAGCCTGAAGCACAGGGGAACAGTAACCTGAACAGCTCAGCCTTGCGCGCTGAAGCCAGGTATGAAATGCCCCTGCACTGCAGTTCAGCCATAAGTCTTTAGGCCCGTGCACACGATCAGACTTTTTGACAATAAACATGCAAAGTAGCTGTTTTGGAGCAACATTCGACTGTGTGTACGCTCCATCGGACAAAATTTTTCGGTTTTCATCGGACTTTGGTTGGCTGTGCAAACGAACAAACTTTCTGGCAACAAAAGTCCGATGGAGCAAAGTCTCATCATGTGTACAGAAAACCATAGGACTTTTGTACAAAGTACAAACATGCATGCTCAGAACCAATGCAAAAGATCAGACAACAATAAAGAAGTTGACCAAAGGTGGCGTTAAAGAGCAGAAAAAACACGTGATTTGGTGAAAGTTGCCTGAAAAAGTCCTGCAATGTGTATGCAATACAAGATCTCGGCCGACGCCCTTTGTACAAAAATCCACAGGAAAGTTTGTACAAAGTCCAATCGTGTGTATGAGGCTTTAGGATGGTCCAGGTTCTTAAGGAGGGTATGTGTTCCGAACCCCTACCCGGAGAAGGAAGGATGGATGCAAAGTCCTCAATGTCTGCTGCCTGTCACATGACCTGCATAAAACCAAGAACAACACTGTCGTAAGCCAAGAAAAGTAAATCAACCGTACCCATCACCTACTTTTGACAAACCGTCTGCCCCCCCTCTTTTTTTTTTCGTGAAATGATAAAGGAACGTTTGTGCAGGACTGAAAACGTGTCAGTTTTTGTGAAATTACCAGGCCGACTTACCTGAGTGTATCAGGCAAATTAATAATGAGAACTCAGGCCTTTGAAACCCGAAAACGTGTCAGGCTACAGATGTGAGTAATGAAATGATCTTAGTGTGAGTCATGTGAGAACAGAGGAGGTGACTTGCCGCCGCCCAAGCCAATTAGAAACGACCATCTCAATCTGTATATAACTGTAAACATGATAGGTAGTGCTGCAGTGGTAACGCCATGACCTAATCATGAAGATGTGATGCTAACATGAATATGATAACAGAAAATAACATGAGAACCAAATGCCGGGAAGTATATGTGTAGAAAAGACTAACTTGTCTGCTTCATGACCCAAATGTGAACTCAAGCCCAAGGAGTCTGAAACTTGCCCAGCCAAATGACATGAGTAGTGAAATGTGTCTGTGTGAGAAAATCAAATGTAAGCAGCATAGAATGGATGAGGAAACCTTGTACAAGCCAATTAAAAATGATAACCTAGGAACTCATAGACGTGAGCGGTGAATGCTACAGTGTATATTCTTTATTTTTCTTTTTTTTTTTTTTGAAGAAGTATGTATTAAATACAGATATCTTTTGTATCGTTAAATCATTGTCACACTTTACAATTGAATTTCACATCCAATTACTTGACCTTACCCCCCTCCCCCTCCCCCCCCAAAAAAAGCCTCCTCTATTACCCTTTTATATTCTGCTTTCCGCACCCATTCTGATATTGTCGGGACCTGTTTGGTTTTCCAGTGAGTTGGGATCAGGGATTTTGCTGCATTCAACAGATCTGGGACCAGTGTGTTTCTATATTGTATGATCCCTTTCTCTGTATCGTGAAACAGACATTTCCATGGAGATTTTTCAATCCTTTCCCCTGTGGCTACAAATATAATTTCTATTATCTTCTCCCAGAAAGGGACTATTTTGGGGCAATCCCACCATATATGCTTAAAAGTCCCTGGTGCATTGCATTCCCTCCAGCAAAAAACCCGGGTGTCTTCTCCAAACCTCTGTACTCTTTGGGGGGTCCAGTACCACCTCGCTAATAATTTGAAGGACATTTCCGCCGTTTGGACGTCTCTTGGAAGTGAGTGGGTCATTTTAATTATTTTTCCCCTGTGCTCATCATTTCTTAATGGGCCAATCTCCTCCTCCCATTTCCCTAGATATGCTGGGAACTCAGAGTCTGCCTCATGCCTTAATATTTTATAAACTTTAGAGACCCTTTTCTCTAAACATTGTGCTTCTTTAAATAATTTTTCTAATGGTCTAAGTAGTGCATTTCCTCTCAACGGCTGTGGAAGCCCTTGGATAAAGTGTGTGATTTGCGTATATCTCCATCTATCCAATGGCTTCTGTCCCCATTCTTGTATAATTTCACTAAACGTGCTTATCCTATTTCCTTTCATCACTTCCGCTATTGTTATTTCCTCTCTCTTTGCCCACCTACTAAAATAAAAACGCTCCTCTTTCCCTGGAAGAAAATAATTTGTGTCTAAAAGTGACATTAAAGGGGAATTATAGTGCCACTTGTGCCTCTTATTAATTTTATCCCAAATTTTTAAAGTGTGTCTTGTTAAAGTGTCGTGCTAAGCCCTAAGTCCCTATATTGGGGGGGTATCCATATCATCTTTACCAACTCCGTGTTACTTAGTGTTCCCTCCAACTCTACCCAACTCTTCTCTTGCTTATTGTGGTTCCAATCAGCTATCCTTGAAATGACTATGGCTTCGTAGTATTTTTCGAAATCTGGCAGTGCTACACCTCCTTTATCTTTCTCCTTCACTAGGACATTATAGGCTATTCGCGGGTTTTTTCGTGCCCATATAAAGGCTGTTATCATAGATTTTAATTTTCTGAAGTAACTTGAGGGCAAGGGGACTGGGATCATTTGAAACGTATAGATTACTAAAGGCAAAATGAATATTTTAATTGCGTTTATCCTCCCCATCCAAGTCAGTCTTTTATATCTCATTTTATTTAAATTATTTTTAATTTTATCCAGCAGGGGTATGTAGTTTGCAGCATATAGATTGGATGCTTGTGCCGTCAATTTTATGCCTTTGTAAGACAGTTCTCCTTTGCACCACTTAAATGGGAGGTGGGTGGCTAGTGCTGTCTGGCTTTCCTCTGATAGATTCAGGTTTAAAATCTCTGACTTGGTCATATTTATTTTAAAGTTGGACAATCGCCCATACTGTTTGAACTCTTTTAGGAGGGTTGGAATTGTTACTCTTGGGTTGACTATATATAGCAGGACGTCATCTGCATATGCAGAGACTTTGTACTCCTTCTTGCCCACTCGAATACCTCTGACATCCTGGTTCCTCCGGATTGCAACCAGGAGAGGTTCTAAGGCAATCACAAATAGAATCGGCGAGAGGGGACACCCCTGCTTCGTCCCATTAAACAATTCCAGGGGGCGAGACAGGGACCCATTCACTCGGACTCTAGCTGTCGGATGTGAATATAACGCTTTGAGCGATCTCATCATCTTCTCTCCTAGTCCCATATATTTTAACGTCTCATATATAAACTCCCAATCAACTCTATCGAAAGCCTTTTCGGCATCTACCGATATCAGTACTGTGGGGGTCTCTCTCCTGATGACTTCCTGGATCAAGGCTATGGACTTCAAAGAGTTATCCCTCCCTTCTCGCCCCTGAACAAACCCTACCTGATCTGGATGGATCCATCTCGGGAGGAGGGTTTTTAATCTATCCGCGATTATTTTCGCGAAGATCTTTATGTCCGTATTCAAAAGGGAGATCGGACGGTAGCTCTCTAGAGCTGCTGGGTCCTTATCCTCTTTTAAAATCAGTGTTATGTGGGCACAGAGGGCCTCCTCCCGAAACTTCTCCTCTACTCCTACTGCATTAAAGTAATCACAAAGTTTCGGCGCTAATTGTCTCTGAAATTTTTTGTAATATAAAAAAGAGTATCCATCGGGGCCCGGGCTTCCTCCGAGGGGGGTATTTTTAATTGTTCTCTCCACTTCCTCTATTGTTATGGGGGCCTCTAAGGCCTCCATTTCCTCTAACTCCCCTCTTGGGAACTCCAAGCCCCGGAGGTACTCCTCTACTCCTCCTTTCCTTTTCCCCTTGTCGCCCCCTTTCCCCCTTATATTATACAACTAACTATAAAAGGCATGGAAGTTCTCTGCGATTTTTGGGGTGGAGAACTGCTTCTCCCCCCCTCTATCTTTAATCATTGGGATGGGGTCCTATTTTTGTATTCTTTCACTCTATTTGAAATCCATTTGCCTGACCTATTTCCCCATTGGTATCTTTCTTTATTTATTTTATGAAATGCTGACTCTCTTTCTTGTTCTAGGGTGTCTTCCAGTTCTTTCTTTTTCTCTATTAACTCCTGTCTATCCCGTACCCCCATTGGTCTAGTTTTCTGCTCTAATTCATTAATCTCTCTATATAGTTTGGCTTTTTGTTTCTCCCTCTCCTTCTTTTTCCCCGATCCAATACTGATCAGGAGCCCTCTTGTGACTACCTTATGTGTTTCCCATAGTGTGGCTCGAGAAATGTCTGGTGTGTCGTTTAACTCGAAGAAGCACAACAATTCCTGTTCAATCTTGCAGATAACGTCCTGGTCCTGAATTAGTGAATCATTTAGTTTCCATGTTCTCTCTGCCCCCCTCTCTCCCTGTACCTTAAGTTGTACTACTACTGGGGCGTGATCTGATAGTGTAATTGGTTTTATTTCTGCTTTTTTGAGGTTCGTCACTAGTTGATGCTCTACTAAAATATAGTCCAATCTTACAAAGGAATTATGGGGTGCTGAAAAATGAGTGTAATCCCTCTCTTTTAAATGGCATATTCTCCATGTATCCATTAACTGCATATTGACCAAAGTTTTCCTCAAAGCTCTATATCTCCGCTCTGGCACCCGGGTACATCCCCCCGAATTATCCAGTTTAGGGTTTAGGGTCCAGTTCAAGTCCCCTGCTATAATCCATTTTCCTGCTCTGAATCCCTCTACCTTCTCTAGTACCTTCTTTAGGAACTTATCCGGGTTTCTATTGGGAGCATATATGTTCACTATTGTATATTTCATACCAAACAGTTTACCCTTTAAAAATAGGTACCTCCCTTCTGGGTCAGCCAAACGCTCCTCTATTTCGAATCTAGTAGATCTATCAAACCCTGTGGCCACCCCTCTTGAGTGGGCTGATGGCGTGTCCCCGTAAAACCAAAGTGGGAATTGCAATGATGTCAATTTTGCCATTGATACGTTAGTGATGTGTGTCTCCTGGAGGCAGACCACATTACCACGCAAGAATTGGAGTTCTTTATTTATTTTATACCTTTTTTTTCTTTCGTGTTTAATCCCCTTACGTTATACGATATTACATTAACTACCACCATCAATCACTGTTACCGGGGATCGGAGCTTCACGTAGGCTGACCCAGAGGCACGCACCTTTGGGGGTTGAGAGGGAGGGAGAGAGCGGCAAGAAAAAAAAAAAAAAAAAAACCCCGGATCCCCCCCACCCTTGTAACCCCAACCCTTCAACCCTTTCCCACCCCCACTCCGCAACAATACCCCTAAAAAGGTTGGTCGGAGTCCTCCCTTATCCTTGTGCTCTTATGGGTTAGACACATATCTCGCTGGTGTCCTCTCATCCCCATAATTACCCGGGGTCTCACACCGGTGGCTCTCCAAGGGTCTCCTCCCTCCCCCCCTCCTCCCTCCCCCTACATCTCCCTTCTCTTTAACAATCCTCTTCCCCATGTCTCTTTCCTTCCTCCTTTCATTTCTCTGGGTCTATCTTTTCGTTATCTTAGGGTATCCCCCTCTGGATTAGACTCTGCTCCTCTCCTTCTCCTCCATCTTAGCTCCCTTTGTGTAGGCCTAGTGTCCTTCTCTTCTTCCTCCCACCCTGGTAACTGGGGGGGTGTTATGTCCAACCTTTCACAGAACCCATTCAAATCCTCGGGGAATCGCAGAATTGCAGAGCAGCCCTCTTTTTTCCCTTTCAGGCAGGCTGGGAAGCCCCACTGGTAGGATGCTCCTTCTGCCAACATCCGTTGTGTGAGGGGTTTTAATAATCTCCTTCTCTTCAACGTTTCTGCTGCAAGGTCGGGGAACACCTGCAATTCTGCACCTTCAAAGGTCACCCCTGCCCTTGTCCTCAGCTTTTCCATTATTAACCCTCTCTCTTCCATGTAGTGGAACCTTACTATCACATCTCTAGGGGATTCCTCCCTCACTACCCTCTGCCTAGTGATTCTGTGGACTCTATCTATCTTTAGGGTGTCAGTAAGCTCTCTCTCCAATAATGGGTTAAATATCTGCTGTACTATACCCCCTAGTTCCCCAGTCCTATATTTCTCTGGGAGGCCTTTAATGCGTACCCCCCCCCGACTAACAGCTCACCCCCAACTTGACTCTGCAGTATTTGAGCCCAGATTTTCACCACCTTGTTTGTGCCTGGAAGGAGGGAAGTAGACCTGGAATAGAGAAGCCAAGAAGGTACAGCGGTAACAGGCGGAGAAGGGTCGCTCTGATAGAAGGAGAAGGGGACAGGACACTCTGGTGGCAGGAGATGGTTAAATGGATAAAGACACTGTAGACAACTAGCAGGCAACTAGTACTTACTGCCATTTCTTACAGCTTTAAGTCGGAATATACATACTTTGTAGATACACCGCTTGTGCCCACTTATATAGACAAAGGGACAAAGACTGGGCGGATAATTACCATCACTCATAGTGGTTTTCCTGATTCTTTTCTGTCCCCTTTTTTTTTTGGTTATTGTTTTATCTGCATATAAATCGTGTATCTGCATTCGAATTTGGACATCTTTGGAAATTGTTCAAAGGGCCTATGTAATTTATTGAAGCAAAGGGGTTCGGGGTTTGGTAGTAGGAAGTGGAGACGTGGATAGTGGAAGTTAGACCTAGGCAGAAACTGATCAGAGTGTCGGTGTCCCCCAAACTTCGGGTATCCACGGCTGTATCCCTACCCTCGCTGGGTAAGAGGGATAGGAAGGAGGGAGATCCGGCTAATAGGTTTACGGGGAAGGGCACTTGGGTCTAGTTGGTTGATTGAAGGGGGCATGTTTATCCTGACCTCACTACCTTTACTCCCGACCTGACACCCCCGGAGACCCCCAGATAGATTAGAGGGGAGAGGGGAAGTAACAAGTGGTAGGCCTTGGTCATAAAGAGAAGATAGATAGGAGGAGACAGAGGGCGAGAAGGGGAGCGGGAGAAGTAGAAAAGAACTGGGTAGAACTAAAGGGAAGAATGAGAGGGAAAAATAAATCAAGTAAAAATATGCCGCCGGCACCCAGCCCAGGGGGTATCCAGAGGTATATGGCAAGTAACTCCAGCATATTAGAGGAAGGCCCGAGCAGCCCCAAGTCAGGAACAGTGCGGAGATCAGGACTCAATAGGCAGAAGATATCAGAAGAAAGTAAAGGGGGTAAGGTAAACGGAGCCAAGATGGGGGGCTTGAAGGAAGTATGTACCCCCAACCATAATAATACCAGACCCCATCAGGAAAGGGAAGAGATAAGTGCAGCAGAAGAGGACAATAGAGGGGAAGGGACGCTGCAACTTATACCCCAGGGGGAGGAGGTACCCTCAATAAAGGTAATGCTAGCGGAGATGTTTGCCAAAATGGAGGAGTCATTAAAAGCAGAAATAGCAGGAGTAAGGACAGACATAGGTCAAGTCCTCGGGACGGTGGAGGAAATAGAGGTAAGACTAGACAATCAGGAGCAAAGGTTGAATGAGATAACAGAACAAATTTCCTCTCTTCAGATCGCGAACAGAAACCTCCAGTATAAATTAGAGGACCAAGAGAACCGAGGCAGAAGGAAGAACGTGAATGCTACAGTGATGTATGGCCATGAGACCCAAGGTGTAAGAAACGGCATGTACCATGAAAAGAGAACAGAAAACCAACCTGGAATGAACTGAACTGGGAAGAAAAACAAAAACAAAATAAACTCTGAGAATCTGTTGAAACGTAGTAACACCACTATGGAAAGAAAAAAAAACACAAAGCTACCACTTCGAAACAATGCGTATGTACCAACGAGTACTTGAGGAATGAAAATAACCACCCCTGAAAATCTGTCATGAGGAAGTAAGGAAACCTATCTGAAAAATGGTTGAAACTGCAAAATATAACACTTTGAGTCCTGTTGATGTGTAGAAACCAACTATGGAAAAGGGACATAAGCATACAAAACTACCACTTAGTATGAATATGTGAGACATGTATGCAATTAATCTAGGACCAGGATTCCTCTATTCTATGTATGCCATGAACATATGCATGCTCATGACCCCTTGACCTGGAAAATTGAGTGCCCTGCTGGCCGTAACCTGGAATGTAATCATGCTGAAAACCATGAACATCTGTGAAAGCAGCAGGAGGAGTGAGACTCAGTGTCAAAGTGGGACCGAACCAATTAAAACATGAGCACCTCTCCCCCAAATATAAAACATACCCCCTGTAATGTGAAACCACCCCTGTGGCAGCAGCAGCAGCAGAGGGCCACCCCCTCCCCCCCAGCGTGTGTACAGCCCTGGCCAAGCTGACTGGCATCTGTGCTCTGAGAAAAAAATCACCCCCAGCAGTGCCACTCACCTGAACAGTTTGCGCCAACCCCCCCCTCAAGTCCCTGTAACAGGGTGCACTTGCTGAAACCCCAGGGAAACAAATGATACCTACCTGAGTGGATAAGCATTGGTATGTGAGCGTATACTTTAAGCAAAGTGCGCTGTGGAAGTAAACATTTTATAATTTATCATAGTACCAGTACCTGAGCAGTGATGTAAAGCAGTGACCAGCCCTTAAGCCTAAGTATAATGGTAGTGGAAGTCTGGTAGTGACACAATAGCAGTAATGATGAAACTGATGGTGTACCAGTAAATGCAGTAGATAGCTGAAGCCATGGTAGAAAAGCATGGGTAGTGAGCAGTAAGTGCTGTGGTACGTATAGCAATAAATAGACTCTGTGAAAGCCAAATTACCTGCAAAACAAAAACCAAGGACTGGAGGGAAGAACATTACCTTCTCCATAATGCACAAAGCCTCTGATCGGACAGTGAGGACACCGCTGTCTTACATAAGAGAGGAGAGGGATATAAGCGACCGCATGATCTCCTTGAAAACCAGAAGTGATATCAAGAAAACGTCACCCAGAAATAACACCCAAACGTGAGCCATCATTGACAGGGAAGGAGGGACAGAGGGCAGGCTTTATGCAGCCTGACTCCTCCTACAAACACGGGCTGACCTGTGGTCAGCCTTGCACTTGTGGCATGTTCCCTTTCCACAATTTTTTTTTATTCATTTACAATGTGCCCTTGACTTGGCTAGCAACTTTGAGTACTCCAGGAAAGGCCAGTTCCCTCTCACCTTGCACATCATAGTCCTTACCTCTCCGAGAAGTGTCTAATCACTTGCTGTGCTGTCCAAGCTCTTCTGCTCCTCCCCTCTTCTCCCGATATAACCTTTATTTGTAGCTGCTGGAGTTGGAATGTAGGGGAATACTGTAGAGTGACAGCTTGAAGTCTCAAGCCTTTGGATGTCTACATGACGAAGGATTTTACAGGCAAATACCACTTATAAAATATGTCTAATGCACACATAATCTCATGGGAAGATTAGTGTTTAAATGAATTGTCTGGTGACATGGTGTCTTTACCCACCTTAATCATGAAAAGTAAAGGTCAGGGAAATGTAATCCATGTTCTAGTGTGGCACAGTGTATGTAACTGTGCTTCTATGCTTTTGAGTTCCAATAGCTTTACACACTAACAGGTGTGGGAAGCACATTTATTAAATACATTGTAAGTATTCTATTGTAGTTAAAGAGATAAAATAAATGACCTAAACCAACATGATAATAAAGTAATAATATATAAAAATAGAACTAAATAATAAAAAGCCACTAGGGTTGATTTACTGAAGGAGTAAAGACTCTTTACTCTAGAGATTCTTTATTTAGCAAAATTAATGCTCACTTTACATGTGCATGTTTACTTTTCAAAGTAAAATAAGGTAAAACTGTGTTCACTTTGACAACCCAAACATGTGTGAGGGGAATAATAAAAAAAAAAGGAAATAATATTTTTGCCAGCGCTCTATTGGTTGCTTGAACAATACAGATTCATCTTATTCACTAACCTCAGTGGTCATTTACTTTGCAAAGTGAACACCTGCTTTGAAAAGTGAACATTCTTTATTCCTTTAGTAAATTAACCCCAATGGTTTTTGAAATACACTGGCTCTTTTTTCATTCATAATGCACTGTGATAAGCTTGTAAAGAGTCCTTAGGACTTAACATGTACTAGTATGGGAACATATTAATGTGTTTTTACCCTGACCCTTTCCGGTCTTAGGTTATATAGGGGCTTCATGGATAGCTATACATTAAGGCGGCATTCACACGATTACGATTTGGATGCGGCTTTCCCCACATACAATTTGCTTAGGAGATTGTGACCCGCTCTCTCTGCCGGTTCACACATATCCACAGTGGCTCCAATGCGAACTGCCTAAAAAGCTTAAATCTTGTAGACAACTTGCAAAGAGAGGAGATATAAAAAAGGGTACAATATTTTATATGATTTTTTATAAATACCAACAGTAAATTTGGAATTGAAAAAACTCAAAGAAGTCCTTATAGTCGTAGTAAATAAGAAATCATACTGTATGTCATTTCTAATCGTTTAGAAATTAATACAGTTTACAATTTAGAAAAACTTTGGGACTTCTCCTGTTAAAATAAATTGTGCTAAACCATTTAAAATCTTTAATGTTTACTAACTAAGAAATAATTTAATTCTTGTAGTTGCGTTTCAAGTTGGCATTAAACTGTTACCTAGCAACAGTGTTTGTTTCTTTTTTGGGCATGTTTTATAAGGCGAAATTGAACTGTAGATTGAAGATATAAAGATGTTAGCCAATTATTTAATTGCTCATGTGTGAGGCTCTAAAAAGTAAGCACACCCCTCACATTTTTGTAAATATTTTATTATATCTTTTTTGATGTGACAATAAGGAATTGGTAGCTGAAATAACCCAGCAAAATGCAATGCCTGGAGATCAGCCAGTTAAAATGAATCTCTATTGGAGGGCAACATAACAGGCAGTCCGGTAATTAAAAGATTCATTGCTTTCTGAAAAGTTCAAATATATTGATGCACACATAACAAACAATATTTGTGGTTTTAAATATGGATTAACACCTTAGTCAACTGGACAGGCAAACCATTCCTTAACATTTCATCACGAGATTAATAGCCATAAAAACATTTCACCATGAAAGTTACCATTAACCAATGTTTATCTACAACCTTTACATTCTAATATTCTTACAGAATTAGATGAGGCATTATAAAAGTTTTTGTATTATTCATTTGTGAGTTTCACCAAAATATTTTTCTTCAGTTCAGATGGTTTAATTCTTTGCAGTTAATTTTCTGCAACAGTAAGGAATGATCACTTAAGTAGGGTATGCACGCTGAGTTTTTTTGTTCAATGGGTTGAAAAAAATATTACAGATGCCCACATCAAAACAAGCAATGTTGTTGTAGGGATCTCTCCTGCTATGTCTTTGTATTCTGAAAGTGGGGGCTCCCTCTACCCATAAGAATACATAGATCAGTGCTGCAGACAATGCCTACAAGCGTGGATCGAATGCTAGTTTTCTAGCATAACATTTTTACTTAAATCATCTTTATTAAACATTTTTTTCTCTTGTTACAATTAACATTTGCATTCCACATCCGAAAAAGGACAAGAAATAAGAAAAAGGATATATAAAAGTAAATCAAACTTATATAAACATCCCTCCTCCAACCTTATAAAAAAAAGAGAACAGTGAAGGAGAAAGAAAGGGAAGAAAGGAAGAAATATTAAGAGATAAAAGGATGCAGTGAAAAGTAAGTGATTTATTTGGTGAATCTTTGTTTGTGAAAGGGAAAAAAAATGGGGACATTGAAAAATAAGAAATTGTAATAAAAAATTAGTGATATATTTAGTGAGATTTTTCAGTGTTCATGACTTAAAGCGGGAGTCCACCGGGACTCCGCGTTTTTTTTTTTTTTTTAAAAGCCAGCAGCTACAAATACTGCAGCTGCTGACTTTTAAATAGTGACACTTACCTGTCCAGCGCGCCCGCGATGTCGGCACCCGAAGCCGATCGCTCGCTCGGCTGCCGGGTCCCGCCGCCATCTTGGGTATGGGAATCAGGAAATGGAGCCTTTCGGCTTCATTTCCCGGTTCCCTACTGCGCATGCGCGAGCCGCGCGGCGCAATCCGGACGGTCCCCGCTGCCTCTGGGAGCTGTGTGTTTCCCAGCAGGCAGCGGGGCACTTGCTGAAGGGGGCGGGCGCTTGCGGAACGTACGCCCCGTTCCGCAGAGAGCTAGCCCGGAAGTGGGTGCAGTTACCTGGATTATCCAGGTAACTGCACCCCCCTCCCCCCTGAAAGGTGCCGATTGTGGCGCCGGAGGGGGGGGGGATTCCGATGAGCGGAGGTCCATTTTAGGGTGGACCTCCGCTTTAAGTATATTATTTACCTAATCAGTAAAAGGGGGGAGAAAGAGGAGAGAAAAAAAAAAAACCTTTTGAGGAGTAAAATGATACATTAAGATTATAATTTCCTCAACCACTTCCCAACCAGCGCACGCCGATGTACATCGGCAGAATGGCACGGGCAGGCATATTGGCGTACAGGTACGTCCAATCTTAAATGCCGCCCTGCAATCACGAGCGCGCCGCCGGCGGCACGCTCGCATGCTGGTCAGGACCCCCGTGAGTCGGGTCGCGGGTCCCGCGGACTCGATCGTCGCGGGCATACCCGCTATTGTCTTACGGGGCAGCTGAACTTGGAGATGCCGTTGTAAACGGCATCTCCCAGTTCTGCCTAGCAACAAGTGACAGTGATCTCTGCTCCATGTGATTGGAGCAGAGATCAGTGTTAACTAAAAGAAAGCCCAGCCCCCAACAGTTAGTAAAACACCCCTAGGAACACTTAACCCCTACACTGCCACCCACTGGTTAACCCCTTCACTGCCAGTGTAATTTACACAGGAATCACTGCATTTGTATAGCAGTGATTGCGGTATAAATGACAATGGTCCCAAAAATGTGTCAAAAAGGTCCAATGTGTCCACCATAATGTCGCAATCACAATAAAAATCGCTGATCTCTGCCATTACTAGTAAAAAAATTTTTTTTAATAAAAATGCCATAAACTATCCCCTATTTTGTAAACGCTATAACTTTTGCGCAAACCAATCAATAATCGTTTATTGCGATTTTTTTTTACCAAAAATATGTTTTTAGAATACGTATCGGCCTAAACTGAGGGAACATTTTTTTTATATATATATTTTTGGGGGATATTTATTATAACAAAAAGTAAAAAATAATGCGTTTTTTTCAAAATTGTTTTTCTATTTTTGTTTATAGCGCAAAAAATAAAAACCGCAGGGGTGATCAAATAGCCCCAAAAGAAAGCTCTATTTGTGGGAAAAAAAGGACATTCATTTTGTTTGGGAACCACGTCGCATGACTGCGCAATTGTCAGTTAAACGATGTCGTGCCGAATCGCAAAAAGTGATCTGGTCTTTGGCCATCAAAATGGTCCGGGACTGAAGTGGTTAAACAAGGTCTTTCAGTGCCAATGTCACATTTTCCTATAGTAGCGAATGCGAGAGATAAGCAACAATGTCACCTCTCTAATGGGACCTGCATGCCTTCAGTGGCATACCAGGCCTTAGGTCTGGTAGGGATTTTAAGGGGAACCCCTACGCCAAAAAAAACGGCGTGGGGTCCCTCCAAAATCCATACCAGACCCCTATCCGAGCTCGCAGCCCGGCCGGTCAGGAAAGGGGGTGGGGACAAGCAAGCGCCCCCCCTCCTGAGCTGTACCAGGCCGCGTGCCCTCAACATGGGGGGTGGGTGCTTTGGGGAAGGAGGGCGACCTGCGGCCCCCCTACCCCAAAGCACCTTGTCCCCATGTTGATGAGGATAAGGACCTCTTCCCAACAACCCTGGCCGTTGGTTGTCAGGGTCTTAAATAAGGGGGCCCCCAGATCCCGGCCCCCACCCTATGTGAATGAGTATGGGGTGCATAGTACCCCTACCCATTCACCTGGGGAAAAAAGTCTACATAAAAAAACACAGCACAAGTTTTTAAAGTACTTTATTAGACAGCTCTGGGGGTCTTCTTCCGTCTTGGGCGGTCTTCTCGCCAGGCTCCTCCACTATCTTCTGCTCTTTTGCTAGCTCTTTTACTAGCCCGGCTTTCTTCTTCATCACCGCCACCGTCCGGGGGTCTTCTTCCTACTTCGGGTTCATGCTTCGGTTCTTCTTGCCGGGACTCCGCTATCTTCTTATAGCTCTTTTACTAGAATTGTCTTTTACGAGCGGTCTTGTCGCTGTCGCCACCGCCTTCTTCTTCTCTTCTTCTTCTTCTTCCTTCCTATGTTGACACAACACTCTCTCTGGCCGCAACGGCAGGGATGTGTTGTGCGGCGACTTACATAGGCATAAGGGGCTAGGTCATCCTCTGGGACTATGACATCATAAGGACCATGTGACATCACCCAGTGACCCTACCCTTTATACCTATATAAGTCGCCGCACAACACGTCCCTGCCATTACGGGCAGAGAGAGCGTTGTGTCAACATCAGAAGGAAGAAGAAGAAGAACAGAAGAAGGAGAAGAAGAAGAAGAAGGTGGCAGCGGCAGCAACAGCGACAAGACTGGGCCAACACTATTAAAAGATCTATAAGAATATAGCGGAGGCCCAGCAAGAAGAACCGAAGAGTGGGACAAGACCCTGGATGGCTGCGATGATGAAGAAGAAAGCCGGGCTCCTCTGCCTGGCGAGAAGACCCCTCAAGATGGAAGAAGACCCCCGGAGCTGTCTAATAAAGCACTTTAAAAACCTGTGTTGTGTTTTTTTTATTAACACTTTTTTCCACTTTTTTTACCCCATACTCATTCACATAGGGTGGTGGGCCGGGATCTGGAAGCCCCCTTATTAAAGCCCCCAGCCCGCAGACCCCGACAACCAACAGCCAGGGCTGTCGGGAAGAGACCCTTGTCCTCATCAACATGAGGGCAAGGTGCTTTGGGGTGGTGGGGCCGCAGGGCGGCCCCCTTTCCCAAAGTACCCACCCCCCATGTTGAGGGCACGCGGCCTGGTATGACTTCGGAGGGGGGCTACTTGCTCGTTCTCACCCCCTTTCCTGACCGGCCGGGCTGCGTGCTCGGATAGGGGTCTGGTATGGATTTTGGGGGGACCCCAACGCATTTTTTTTGGCATAGGGGGTTCCCCTTAAAATCTCTACCAGGCCTAAGGGCCTGGTATGCCTCCGGAGGGGGAACCCATGCCATTTTTATTTAAAATTTGGCGTGGAGTTCTCCCTTAAGATTCATACTAAATACAGTGCCTGATATTGCCGGTAATCCAATTTCGGATCCCCGCTCCAGTATGAACCTGGCCTCAATGTCAGCGATGATTGTCACTTATCGGGAAAGTAAAAGAAACATTTTTCCTTTCCCGATGCAAGCTGGCTTGGTCGCTGGCTCCCGTGTCAAATATTGGCACACTATCGCGGGCACCTACTGTATGTGTTATTATCCTAATAAGTATAATAACGAAAAAGGAGAGAGAGAAAAAAAAACTTTTGATGAGTAAAATGATTCATTAACCTCCTTGGCAGTATTCCCGAGCTTGACTCAGGGTTGATTTTCTAAGCCAGAAGCTGTAACCCTGAGTCACCCAGGCACGTCGTCCGCTGTCCTCCGCTGTGATCAATGGCATCTCACTTCCTGGTTTCGTTGCCTGCGAGCAGCAGCGGCGCATGGAAGCGGAACTGGGCGGAAAATTTTAAAAGTGAAACACAAACATACACATAAAATGAGGTGATACATTGTAATTTGAAAGGATTACACTGTATCATGACTTCTCTACAAAAGCACTTTTGGACCAGTTGAGTGGCAGCGAGAGTGACACGGAATTGCTCGCAGAACTGAGCGATAGCGAGTCGTGGGGAGATTTGTCGTCTGACACTGACACTGATCTGGCAAGTGACAATGGTGATGATCCTGCACCTGAGCTCAGCGATGTGCACACTCGGTGCCCTATTAACTGTGATATGGACCAGGGAGCGCCCCCCAAGATTTCCCTTCACTGGATCACCTGGAATGAAGGTAGATGTTGAGCATAACAACCCTCTTGCGTACCTGCAATTATTCCTCTCTGAGGAGGTAATTAAAAAATTGTCACAGAGACAAATTGCTACCAAGAGCAGCAATCCGCTAGGCTGCATACCATGTTTTCCAGAAGCAGAAAGTGGGAACCGGTGACTAAAGAGGACATCTGGCAGTTTCTGTGACTCATATTTTTTCAGGGGGTGGTGGGGAAACCGCTCCAGAAATGGTACTGGACCACCAATAAGTTACTGGTCACTTAGTTTTTTGGCACCGTGATGTCACCGTGATGTCATCATGAAGTATTTCCACTTCACAAAAAATGAAGAGTTTGATGAGACCACGCATCTGGCACCCAAACTAAAAAAAATCTGGGAGGTATGCCAAATTATTGTGACCAATTTCCAGTGGACCTACGTGCCAGAAAAGGACGTCAGCGTGGATGAAAGTTTGATGGCCTACAAGGGACGCCTACGCTGGATACAGTTTATTGCATACAAAAGAGAGCACGGTTTGGCATCAAATCCTACACGCTCTGCGAGTCATGCACTGGGTACATCTGGAATTCGGTCATTTACACCAGTAAAAGAACGAAGTTCAACTTCAGGTACAGCGGCTATGGGATGGCCACATCATCTGTCCTTACACTGCTGGAGCCATTGCTGAACCAGGGATATTGTGTGACCATGGACAATTTCTACACGTCTCCGGAACTATTTGAGGTTTTGCTACAAAACAAGACTGATATGTATGGTACTGTTAGGCATAACCAACGTGACATGCCATCTATGTTTGCCAAAAAAAAAAAACTAAAAACCAGAGAGAAATGGTTGCCTGGCAGAAGGGTAAGATTATGGTAATGCGATGGTGAGACAAGAAGAATGTGTGTCTCATGAGTACTGTGTACAATTCCTCCACTGCCATGGTCCACACAAATTGTGGGAAAGATGTGCTGAAGCCGCAAGTCTTGATAGACTATAATAACACTATGGGAGGTGTCGACAGAGCTGATCAGGCAATAACATTTTATCCGGCTATGCGGAAACAGCAAAAAAAAATTCTAAAAAGATTTTCAGGCATTTTCTGGAACAATGCCTTTGGAATGCATATATATTCTGTACAGAGCAAAGAGTGACAAGCCTCTTGTTCATTCTGTTTTTATCTGGAAGGTGGCTGAGCAGATTTTTGTCAAACACCAGACGCCATCGGTAGCTGTGAACAGACCTGGACGACATGCTGTTGATTTTGCCAACCCAGAACGCCTAACAGGTCGGCACTTTATGGACTACATAACGCCAACCGCAAAAAAGGCAGCACCTACCAGGATGTGTGTGATTTTCTGTTCAAAGAGGGCTGGCAATGGAAAGAAAGTCCGAAAAGAAAGCAGGTTCCATTGTCCGGATTGTGATGTCAGACTGTGTGCTGTTGTACCTTGTTTCAAACTTAATCTCGCTCAGGATGTTTATTGAATTTTCTTTGTTTAACAAATTTCATTATTTTGTATTACATTATTGAATAAAATTATATTATTTATTAGATTATAATTCATGATTTTGTGTTTCAAACTTTATCACATCTGGGATGTCTATTGAGTCTTGTTTGGTCAGGTTTAGGAAAGTAATTACTAAGAATTGCAGGCCTATAATATATAACACCAAATTTCCATGCAAAAAATTGTACCGCTTTTGGTACAAAATTCCTGACATAATCATACCGCCAAGGAGGTTAAGCGTGAGTAACTTACTTAAACAAGGTCTTTCTTTTTTTTTTTTTTTTCAAAAAGAGCTTTATTGAAACATAATCAAAAAATGTAACAATAGGTCTCCCACGCAGGGGAGTCAAGAAAGTGAAGTTTACACAACAGAGGCACAACAGAACTGACAAAAGCTCTATCTCTTGCATAGTAAGTCAGAGAGTAAGCGGATCAATACCCGTCACCCGGCTCATATCAAATAGTTTCTCAATAATAACACTGAACAGGGCACAACAGTCAGCTTAAAGCAAAAATTGCCCCGGGCCCCCAACACCCCTTCCGGGATCATGCTGTGTCGGGGACGCAGAGCAATCCCAAGATATGATAAATTATATTTAACAAGGGCCCTCTCCTCTGTTAGTTGGGACAATGTCAGATGAGGAAAAAAGGAGCAATGGGGAGGAGGTGTTCGGGAAAAAGGAGAAAAAGGAGGGAGGAAGAAGAGGAGGGAGAAGATAGCCAGGAGGAGAGAGGGGAGTAGAGGGGAGGCCTCGGGGAGGACCCGGCCCCTCTGGGGGAATGCTCCCTCCAGAAGGGGACCTGGGGGGGGGGAAGAGAACAGGCCTTAACCGAGAGTGATCCCCATATGGCTGGCCCAGGGTTCCCATATTCTCTTGAACCGGTCTACTTTGTCAAGAATCACACTGGAAGTCTGTTCTTGGAACATGATCCAAGTAATCTTTCGTTTAGTAGAGTGGAAGGATACCCTAGGTGATTTCCAGGCCCGGGCAATGGATAATTTCGCTCCTATTAGGATGAATTGGACCAAAATTCGTGAGAATTTCTTCGCGTGAGGGATATCCTGATTGAGAAGAGCAATCTTGGGGTCTTGGGGAATCCCAAGCCCCGTGACTTTGCGGATAAGGCTGAAAACACTATTCCAATATCCTCTGATTCTGGGGCATTCCCAGAAAGTGTGTATTAGGGATCCTAAGTGGCCACATCCCCTGAAGCAAAGAGGGGAAGTTTGGGGGAAAATTGACGCAAGGCGTTTCGGGACCAGATACCATCTGGAAATCACCTTGAGGATGGCCTCCATTAAAGAGATGTTGAAATTTCCTTGAAATCTCTCATGAAGCTGCTATGCCAGGTATCCAGGTCCCATTCGAAATCCAGATCCCGCTCCCATTTCAGCATGTATCCTGCCTTTACCTTTGGATCTGCTAGAGCTGCATAGATCAGGGAGATACCGCCTCTCATAACCACGGCTGATGTGCACCATTGTTCATAGGGGGTTACTGTCAGAGGGCCTAAAGTGCGGGAGGAGAGTGAGTTTAGGAAGTGATAGATTTGGCGAAAGCGAAATCTCTCGGTCAGGGGCATCTCTAGTTTCGAAATACACTGTTCTAGCGTGAGGGGACCGTTGGAGTTGACGTAGTTCCCTATTCTAATGAGACCTTTGTTGAGCCACCATTGGAACGCTTTGATGTCTAGTCCAGGTGGAAACTGGGGATTGTTAAAGATGTGGGCTAGGGGACGCCACTGGGAAGTCAGGGAGTTCATTGAGTGTACCGAATCGCAGAGGGCCATTGAGTGAGACAGAGCGGGTGACATAATCGGAGGCCTGGACTTGGAGGGTCGCCAGATAAGAAAGTCTATGGTGAAGTTGGGAATGGCTTGTCTTTCCATGTCCACCCAATCCGGCTTCCCACCGTTAGCGTAGATACAGGAGATCTGGCTCATCTGAGCAGCTTGGTAATACCACCAAAGATTAGGTAATCCAATTCCTCCTTTCCGTCTAGGTCGAAAGAGAACCGATTTGGGTAGTCTATGGGAAGAGCCGCCCCACACAAAGCGGATTATGGAAGAGTGCAAATTGTTGATATGGGATTTGGGAACCGAGATAGGGAGCGAACGGAAAAGATAAAGGATTCGGGGAAGTAGGGTCATTTTAATGGCATTAACTCTACCTAACCAGGAGAGCTTGTACAGGGACCATTGGTCCAGGTCCGCCTTCAATTTATTGTACATAGGGGGGAAATTGTGCTTGTAGAGTAGACCTATGTTTGAGGTGAGGTGAATTCCCAAGTAAGGGATGGACGTAGGGTTCCACGAGAAGGGAAACTGGGTTTGGAGTTTTGCGACCGAGACGGAGTTAACAGAGATGTTAAGGGCTACTGACTTAGACATGTTGACTTGCAGGCCAGAGGCTTGCCCAAACTTGTGAAGCACCCGTAAAATGTTAGGAGTGGAGATGAGAGGCGAGGTAATGAAGAGAAGGACATCGTCCGCGAATAACGCGCATTTATGTGAGGAGGGGCCGCATTTCACGCCGTGGATATCTGGATGTGTCCTGAAAGAGATTGCTAGAGTTTCTATGGCTATAGCGAATAAGAGGGGGGATAACGGGCAACCCTGCCTAGTACCCTTGGCAATAGGAAAGGGGTCTGATAGATGGCCTTGAAGTTTGATCCGGGCACTAGGTTGGGAGTAAAGGGCGGAAAGAGTATTAACAAATTTGTGGCCAAAACCCCACCGCTCTAGTGTGCGAAATAAATAGGGCCAGGTAACGGTATCAAAGGCCTTTTGAAGATCAATGGACAGTAGGAAACCCTCCTGGAGAGGACCGCCATCCCAGCCCGACTGGAGGATGGAGATGATGTCTATAGCTCTCCTCACCTGCTCCGGTCCCTGTCTGCCTGGTATGAAGCCGACCTGGTACCTATGGACATATGAACCTATAAAGGAGCCCAGTCTGTTTGAAAGAATCTTGGTCATTATTTTCAGATCGTTATTAATTAGGGATATAGGTCTATAATTGCTCACTAGGCTTAGGTCTTTATCAGGTTTAGGTATCACCGATATAAAGGCCAGGTTAGCTGTCGGGTCCAGGGGCGACTTAGTGTTGAGGGAGTTAAAAAACCGGGCCAGGTAAGGAGCCAGAACATCGATGAACGTTTTATAGTATTTAGTTGAAAACCCGTCAGGGCCAGGGGCCGAGCCGAGTTTAAGTTCTTTAATGACTTCTCTGACCTCCTCCTCCGTAAAAGAGGATTCCATAAGCTCCCTATGGGAGTCTGAGATTCTAGGGAGTGCGATTCCGTCCAGGAAGGCATCAATCTGTTGAATACTAGCGGGGTCGGTGTCAGAATACAGATTAGCATAAAATTTATTAAAGGCCTCAAGTATCTGTTTAGGGTTTTGGGTCAATTTTCCGGAAAGGGACTTTACTTTGGGGAGTGCCTGAATCCTGTGCCGGGGGGAGAGCCTCGCAGCCAGCTGGGGGCCAAATTTATCAGTGTGGAGGTAGAATCTGCCACTGGTCCATTTTAAATGGCACTCCGCGCTGGAAGTCAGGGCCAAATTTAGAGCAATTCTAGCGGTATCCATTTTGGCTAGTGAAGTGGGTGAGGGGTTTTTCTTGTGAGCAGCACTTAGGGCCTGGAAGTCCCGTTCCAGATTGACTATGCCTAGGGTTTTTTCCCTCTTGAGCTGGGAGGTCAACTGAATAATTTTGCCTCTCATGACTGCTTTGTGGGCCCCCCACAACGTGCCCGGGGAGATTTCAGGAGTATCATTAGCCTGAAAGAACTCTTTTAAGTCTCTCTCAAGCTTTGTACAGTGTATTTGGTTAGCGAGGAGGGACTCCTTAAGGCGCCATGGGGGGGGCCCGCCGGAGCCAGAAAGCCCACCAGCTTGATGTAGATGACGGAATGATCAGACCATGGTACCTCTTTAATGCAAGCCTGAGATAAAAAGTTAATATCTGCTGTATGGACGAAAATGTGGTCTATGCGGGAGAATGTCCTGTGTGGAGCCGAAAAGTGAGTGTAATCCCTAGCGTCAGGGTGAAGCTCCCTCCAAGAGTCTATCATCCCTAGAGAATGTAGAAGTTTAGCAATTTTTAGACTCTGTTTGGGGGGACGTTTCAAGTGGGTTCTGCCATTGAAAGTCTTATCCATAAGGTGGTCAAACGCGATGTTCGAGTCACCTCCCAGGATCACCTTACCCTCCAGGTGGGAGGATAGGGTAGTCAGCATGGATGAGAAGAAAGGAGCTTGGTTTTTGTTGGGCGCATAATAGGAGACAAAGGAGAAAAGGATATCGTTAATAAGACCCTTAACCAGAATATATCTCCCTTCGTTATCTCTGATGGTTTGAATGTGGGTGAATGGGGTGCGTTTGGAAAATAAGATGGCGACCCCCCTCGTCTTGTCATCAGCGTTAGCTAAAAAAAAGGTAGGGAAATTTCGGTGTAAGAATGTGGGGTTATAGTTTTTGGGGAAATGGGTTTCTTGAAGCATAACAATATTAAGGCCCCTAATGTAGTAGCTGTGTAGAGCTTTACGTCTTTTAGAAGGGGAGTTTAGGCCTTGTGTATTATGAGACGCTATCTTGAGCGTCGTCTTATTAATATGTGGATCAGCCATGGTTAACAGAGTGCGGGATCAAAATAGAGAGGAACGATCTTACCCTGGGTAGGAGGACTCGTTTGCTGTTCCGATGTGCAGGATACAGGGGCTGAAATGTGCCGTTGTCGGACAGGCGGAAACTCCCCGAGGACTCCTGTAGGAAGAAAAGAATAGAAAAGGAAAGAGTGAGAGAAGACGGGAAGGTAGGGGAGGGGAGGGGGAGGGGGGGAAGGGGAAGGACTCGAGAATGGGAAAGCTCGGGTCCTTCTGTGGTAGGTCTGGTATGGCAGAGCCTACCCCGAGCCCCCTGAACCAGGAGGACACGGACTAAGGGCAGTCTAAAATCAGACTGCATTCCTGGTGACCCTAAGGGAGAGAATCTCCACAAGGGGGCAACAGGTAGAGTGGCACACGGCAATAAGCCCCGCTCCGGCTCCAGCGCCTCTATTAACATGCTTATGGAAGTGGGCGCCAGCGGGCAAAAGCAACAAACCATAAAAAAAAAGGAAGAAAAAAAAACATCAACCATAGAGAACTAATAAACAATCGAGATCCGGAACTGCATAGCAATATAGTGAGACATATAAACAAATGATGTCATTACGACAACAGTGTTGGGAGAAATGTGGCATGGATAGGGGGGGAGAGAAGAGCAGGGATGTCAGGTGAAGAATCAGGGCAGGCATTCACATCCCGCAAAAAAAAAAAAAGAGGGGGGGGGGTGTGGGGGTGGATAAAAAAGAAATAAAATTTAGCGAAGGGAAAAATTAAGTCCAGAGGGTCCTTAGAAGGACCGGAGGGAAGCCGGAAAGTCCGTTGGCCCCTCCTGAAAGTCATCAGGATTCAAAAACAAAATAAGTCAGGGGCCTAGAGGCCCTAAGGGCTTGGGAGTCACTTTGGAGGTACAGAATCGCGGTGCCTCTTCGACTTCTGTTTCACCCACAGGGGGGCCAACGGGCTGTTCGGGGGGGGTCTTTTAGACGCGTTCGTCCGGCTCTCCAACTGGTTGGGTTGTAGATCTTGTGAAATGAGCCCAAGTTGCAGGAGGAGGGTTTCCCCGTCTTGAAAGTTGGTGAAGCTATACTGTCTTTCTTTAAACTGGAACTGCAGGCGAAATGGGAAGGCCCATCTATATTTGATCGAATTTTGATTGAGAACTTCCAGAAGGGGTCTGAGAGATCTTCTCTTTTGAATCGTAGCAGGAGAGATGTCTGCGAAAACTTGGATTTTATTGCCCTGGATGGTGAGATTGTCACGATTGCGAGACCGCATCATGATTTCCTCTTTTATCCCATAAAAATGAGGCTTGATCACAATATCACAGGGCAGACCGTCTTGGTGGGGGGCTTGTAACGCTCGATGGGCCCTATCCAGCTCAAGCTTGTGGTCCGGGACGTCCGGGATGATGTCCTTAATGAAGGCCTTGACGGTGCCTTGAATGTCTGTGACAGATTCAGGCACTCCTCTGATGCGGAAGTTATACCTTCTGCTTCTGTTTTCCAAATCATCGAATTTAGAGAGAGCTGAATCCAGTTGCTCCTGCAGGGACTGTATGCATTTAGTGTTCTGGTTGGTGCGTGCTGCTGTATCATCTACTGCCTGTTCTATGACATCTATTCTGGCCCCAAGATTCTGCAGGTCAGCTTTGATGGAGGAAGTTATCTGAGCAGCATTTTGAGCTAAGCCTGCTGCTAGCATTTCAGAGAATCCACTTAAGAGCTGTGCCATATCAGGTGGATGGATAGGCTGTGGGGAGGTCTGCAGGGCCTCAGCCAGGCTGTTTGGGGAGATGATTTGGGGAGAATATGAGTAGCCTGCCAGCGATCTGTTTAAAAGACATATAGTAGAAGCTGGAGAATTCAGGGGGTCCTGGAGGCTACTCACGACAGCGGAGGAGAGCTGGGGAGGGGGGGGGGGGGTCCGCGATGCCATCCCGAATGTCTGTGTCTCCGCCTGGGAGAGGAGCGGTCGCCATCTTGGGAGGTTCAGGCTCGGCTAGGCCGTAATGTAACTGGCGGCTGGCAAACGATTTTGCCCGGCCTTTGGGCATATGGGCGAACGCCTGGCTTCTTCCGGAGCTCGGTGGTGGTGGCGGCGGAGGTTCCCGCTGGCTGGGGAGGCTGATGTGTGCGCCGAAGGGCCGGAGCGGTGCGGAGCTCCCGATCAAGGCGTCCGACCGGAAGTCCCGCGCATGCGCACTTCTCAAACAAGGTCTTTCAGTGTCAATGCCCTATATGTGTTATTGTCCTAATGAGTGTAATAACGAAACGAGAGAAAAAAAAAAAAAAGAAGAGGGAAAGGAGAGTAGTGTGGATCATTGAGAAATGAAGAAATACAGTAAGGATTAAGTGATTTACTTAAGTAATATCTTCCAATGTTTGTGCACTCTATGCATTATTAACCTGACGTGTGTTAAAAAAAGGGGGGTTATATATAATGAGGTAGGAAGTGAGTTTTTGCATGAATGCAATCTTTCAGTATTGTGATCTATAAGTGTTGTTGACCTGATAAGTGTAATATGGGAAGAGGGAAAAAAAAGGGGGGGTAACAAAAAGAGAGGGGGGAGAGGTATCAAGGGAGGTGCTGCAGATGGTGCCACCCTCCACACTCTACATATCCCATTAGATCACATAATTAATTTAAACATTTTTATTCTTAAAAATGTTGTGGGTCTTTCCTCGTCCATTTTCCTATCATCAGATTCCCTTTAAGAAGTATTTAAAATGTCATTATCTTCTAGTTCATTTTATCTAATTCCTAAGCATGATTCTTCCCATTTTGTCCATATTTTTTCAAATTTTTCCTGTTGGTTTCTGGTCATATAGACCCACCTTTCTGTCTCCATAATTTTGTCCACTTCCTTTTTACATTCTCCTAGTGTAGAGCATGTTGTTTGTTTCCAGTATCTGAGTATCAACCTTTTTGCTGCATAATAGATGTGGTATTACGCTATTTTTTATAGGATTTTATAGCTCCAGTGGTCCCATGAAATAAGAAGTGTACTGTTGATGGTTCTATATGCTTGTTTGACATTTTCTTTATCCATGGGGTTATCTCTTCCCAGAACAACCTAATTTTAGAACAAGACCACCAAATATGGAGGGATGTCTTTATATCCCCTCCAGCAGCGATTATCTACAGTTGGGTATATCTGTGCTAATTGCGCCGGGGTTCTATACCATCTAGCCAGGAACTTATGACATTTCCTGGATAGATGAGCTTACGGACGTTGAGTGTGTTACTTCTATTAATTTTTTTGTTAGCGATGGGGTAAATGTACAGTTTAGTTATTTTTCCCATTCGTTGATAAAATAAGATGTTGTAATATTTTGTTCACTTACCATTAATTTGTATATTTGGGATAATAGGTGATTGAATTTTGATAGTTTCATACACATTTTCTCAAATACGGTTAAAGAGTTCTGAGACCTTACTTGGGGTTCTATTTTTTTTTTTAAGTTTTGCATATGTTTGCATCTCCACCCTGCCAATCCCATGTTCCCTTGTGATGATACTAATACTACTGGGGGAACGAGGGTACCCAGAGGGGCATACCTTTGTATTCCCATTTGATTCCCATGGGCCTAATGCTCCCTTTTCCTCTCCATGGGGAAATCATGGATAACGTCCCAAAGGGGCCAGTGGGGATGTTCTCGGGCATATTTGCCTTTTTGTATTTATTCTATCCCACACTGCCAGTGTATTTCACGTTAATGGGGATGTCCATTTGGATAATCTCCTTTGGCTGGTATCCATGGTGCTCCTGCTAGATCTCTATCTGCCATATTTTTCTCAATCGTGACCCACGCTTTATTTGCAGAGTCATGGTACCAGTTTAAGATGCATACCAGAGACACTGTAATACAGTGCAATGTCTGGTAACCCTACTTCTCCCTCCCTTTTACTTCTACGTAAGATGTTATATGCTATTCTAGCATTTCCCTCTTTCCATATAAAGGACAGGAATGCTTTACGTATCTTTTTAAAGAATATTTGAGGAAGTGGTATGGGTACTGTATACAAAATATATATTATTCTAGGTATTATATTCATTTTAAGGGTATTGATCCTACCAGATAATGTTAGTGTATGTCCTTTCCATCTATGCAAATCCTCTTTTATTTCCGTGAGCAGGGAGCCGTAATTTTGTTCATATAGGAGTTTTTCCTTTGCAGTTACATGTACTCCTAGATAAAATAACGATTCCCTGTTCCATATAAATGGGTAGTTATTTTGCAAGGAAGTGGATAATGAAATTGCACGTGACTAGGTAATATTACCGATTTCTCTAGATTTATTTTTGAGTTGGATAGTTTGCCATATCTCCTTACTTCCTGCATCAGTACTTTTATGGATTCCTGGGGTTTGGAAAGAAAAAATAATAAATTGTCAGCATATGTTGACACTTTATGCTCTCTGGAGCCAATTCCTACTCCCAATATTCCTTCATTTTCCCTTATTCTGCATAGAAATGGTTCTAATACAAGGGCAAAGAAGATTGGGGACAATGGGCAACCTGTCTTGTGCCATTCCCTATGTCAAAAAAACCCGACAGGGTCCCATTAACCTTAACCTTTGCCCTTGGTCCCGCATATATTGCTGATACCCACCCCATCATCCATTCCCCCAGACCTCTTCCCCTTAGTACTTCCATCATAAAAGCCCAGTTCACTGTATCGAATGCCTTTTCGGCGTCTATCGATAGCACTACTCTTGGTATCTTATTAGGTCCATTCTGTATCCAGTGGAGGACTCGGATGGTATTATCTTTAGTTTCTCGTCCTATCATAAACCCCGTTTTATCAGAATGTACTAGCTGTGCTACTTTATCATGGAGTCTAGTTGCTAATATCTTTGCTAATAGTTTAGTGTCTGAATTTAAAAGGGAAATAGGTCTATAATTTGCGCAGTATGGTGTGTCTTTCCCAGGTTTTGGTATTACTGTCACAAAAGCCAGTAATGCTTCTGGGGGTGGCAGATTGGTAGCTGCAATTTCATTAAAATAATTGCATAATGGTGTAATCAAAATACTGATGAATTTCTTATAGTACGCATTTGTAAGGCTGTCTGGCCTGGGCTTTTTCCTGGGGGTAAATTTTCTATCGCTTTTTTTATTTCCTCTGCAGTAATCTGCCCCTCCAATCTTTCCAGTGGGAGAGATGGTAGTGTGAACTTCTTAATATAGTCTTTTATTTCGTTTATTTGACCCCCTTCTTCTACTCCTGACGAGATTAGTTGGATATTATACAGGCCCTTATAGAAATGTTGAAATTCCATAGCTATAGATTTTGAGTCTATTATCTGTTTATGGTTTACTCTGATATTATGAACATGGAAAATGTCCTGTTGTTTTTTTAGTTGTCTGGCTTATAATTTGCCACATTTATTCCCATGTTAATAAAATCTATGTGCAAAAAATCTATATTTATCTTTGACCCTTCTATCCAAATTAATGGAGAACTTCGTTCTAAGCATTTCCAACTGTTTAGCATCCCCCGGGTTGAGATTACTCAATTACACAACTTATGTTTGATCTCTAAATCATGTATGTTTCGTAGTATGTCCTCTATCTCCTTCCTTTTTTTTTTTTTAACTCAAGACCAGTGAGATATTAATTCCCCCTGATAACTGTCTTATGGGCCTCCCATATCATTTGTTCTGATACTTCTCCTGATGTATTTTCTTCTAAGTATCTTATCATTTTGTGCTGTATGCCCTCCGCTATCTGTTTGTCACCCAGCAGCGACTCGTTTAATCACCATATTGATGCTGTGCATGATCGGAAATCGTTATGGCTTCTATTATAACTGCCCTCACATGTTCTAGATAATACTGGTCCACCATGAATAAGTCCAACCTAGAGTATACTTTATGGGTCTTTGAATAGTAACATTAATCTTTCGCTCCTTCATTTAGGGCTTGCCAACTATCTACCAAATGGAGGGCTTGAAACAGCTTTTTCACTTGTTTAAGTGCTGTAAATGACAATGCTGTTTCCCCTGCTGTTGTGTCTAATTTAGGGTCCAAAATAATATTAAAGTCCCCCCCTCATAATCACACATCCCTCCCTGAATTTGTCCAGCTTTCCTAAAATTTTCACTAGGAAATCTGTACCCATATTTGGGGCATAAATAGAAGCAAACGTATAGCATTGTCCATACAGCATTCCCTTAATGAATAAAAACCTCCCCTCTGGGTCTGTTTGTACTGCCGTACTGCCGTAGAGATCATGAGACATGTTTTCCCAAAAGCTATAGTTACCCCCTTACCCTTGCTATTGGAGATAGCGTATGAAACCATTGGTTATAGGGGGACAACTTTAGCTTAGGTACTGATCCTGACATAAAATGCTTCTCCTGCATGCAGACAATGTCTGTAGCCTGGTGAAGCATTTCCTGCCATAGTTGGCCCCTTTTCTGAGGTGAGTTCAAACCCCTTACATTATATGTCATGATCTTCAGTGAGTTAGCCATCACCTTCCATAAATACAAATAGTCTATACATTCTTAACTTATTGCCGTCTATCTTATTTTCTTCTTCTATTGGGGAATCTATAAGAGAATCTATAAACGTGAATCCACCACAACATAACACTATCCAGCCCCTAATCAGGACCTTCCTAATTGTAATGAGATAGAGACTCCTCCTCAGTGCTTCACAGCATTCACAGCATTTATTTTTTTACTCTCTATTCAAGTTCTTTGTCGACTTCTCTCTGGAACTTGAGACCAAGGTTCAGATCATTGTTTTAGGATTTTTACATTATTTGTTCTCCAGTATGGGAAGTCAGTTGGGGCGAGGTCTAATATTTTCAGAAACATTTATAAGTCCTCTTTTGTGAGGAGTACCACCGTTTTCCCATTTCGTGAGGCTATTAAACAGAAGGGGAATCCCCATCGATATATAATCTCCGCCAACTGAATTTCTTCCAGTAATGGATGCACCATTCTGCGTTGCATTAGAGTTCGGCGTAATATTTCAGGAAATAAAGTAATTTGTGCCCCTTCATATTCAATCGGGGTGTGTCTCGTGCAGTCCTCATTATGGTCTTCTTCACAGAATATTTATGAATTTTACATATCATGTCCCTTGGCCTGTCTTTATGCTGATTTACAATAGGGGTGATGTGATGGACTCTATCTATTTCCACTTGTTCAGGCACTTTTGGCCCCACGATTTGAGAAAAAAGCTTTTGTACCATTACTAACAGATCATTATTATTGTATTTTTCAGGTAAATCTCGTATTCTTATGTTTTGACGGCTCTGCTCTCAATATCATCCAATTGGTCTCTATAAGTGCTCATCATATCTTCCTGTTGTTTAATAATATCTTGGACCTCTCCCACAGCTAATCTCATCTTGACCATCCTTCAGCATTTCCACTCTGTTTCCTACTGCCACTATCTCTTTTCTGAGATCTTCCACTGCTTGTCTGCATGATCTCTCTACTGTGGCTATCAGGTCTTGTATATCTGTTTTTGTGGGTAGTGCTCTTATCAATTCTCTAATATCTCTAATGTCCTGGTAATTACCAATCCTTGCTAGTTCAACCTCTGTATCCTCTCTGCAGAGCATATACTCCTTAGAGACTACTTCCACCAGCTCCGTCAAAGGCACAGGTAGTATTGCTCCTTCTGATGTTTGCTCTGTCTCTGGGGGTCCCTCCACTGTTCTTACATTGCCCTGGTCAGCTCCCATTGGGTCCGCTAGTAAGGTAGTGGTTTAGATTGGGTCACTTAAGTTATCTCTTGGGATCTCTCCCTGTTTGTATACCAGTTGACCTAGTCTATCCTTTGGGATGGCTAATAATTCCATCCCCTGTTCTGTTGGAGTATAACCCAGCTTTGAGAGTCCCTCTTTACCCCTTTTAGGTCCACTCCCCCACCAGTTTTCTTCCATACCTCTGGGGGTCTGCGGACTACCCCTCTGCTCTGGCTCCATATGCCCAGTGCTTCTGCCTCCACTCCGGTCATCTCCTCCAGATATCCGACTGCCTCTCCCGCCCATAGGCGGGCTCCGGGTCTGCGGGCTGTGGACATGGGCAGTGTGGAGTGTAATCGGCGAGCCGCTGCCAACTTTCCCTTGAAGTCCACCGGTTTCCACTTTCTCCTCTCTGCAGGGTCATGTATCTTAATCCGCTGACCATATTCCCACTTCCTCCACCAGCCGATTGGAGAGCTGCACGTCTGCGAGTTGTCATCTCTGTCTCTCCACCTCTCCGCTGTTAAGCTCTGTCTTCACTGTGCACTGCTATTGGCTGTTGGCTATTAGCTTTATAATCAGGTGCAGCCCTCTCTCTGTGCGGTCTGGGTGTATGAAGGAGCTCTCATCTCACACGTCTGCTCTTCCCAACATCGCCCTCTAGCATAACCTTTTAACAGAAGCCAGTTGCTAGACAATGGCTCCTGCTGAACCGGCCTATTTTCAGAACCTGAGTGCTCAGCTTAAAAAATTGTTACCCCAACGCTTCTATGATAAAGTATCTTGTTCTTTTTGTATTGCTTCCTTTATGTGAAATCCCTGGTGTTCCTGCTAGTCCCCTTGCTTTCCTATTAAAAACTGACCACACTAAGCAGGAGCGCACACAGTGGCCAGTTCTCTAGCTATGCTGGGACCTCAGTGTGCCCCCTCCAAAGATTAGACTTTCCCATTCACCGGCAAGCTCAGTGTGCTGGTGCTTCTCCTCCCCCAGCTCTTGTGCAGCTGAAAACAGAGGGAATGTTATCATGTATTTAAAAAAAAGGAAAAAATATAGTTATACTGTTTTTTATATCTATACAAAAATGTTTTACCTTTCATTCTATTTTAAAGTGAATGGGTTGTTTTACAAGGTGATCATTTACAAACTTTATTCATCATATCATATGCATGAAAAAATCCTATTTTTTAAATGTCCTTGCACATGTTATGATAGTCAAAGTGAACACAGCCTCACTTTGTAATTGTGACACAAAATGAATACTATCTACTCATTTAGAAAGCATTATTTAGATTTTATTTTCTATTTATAAAAACACCATCTAGAATTATTTCCATTATTTAGATATTAGTTATTTTAAAATCATATATTTAAGAACTTGTAACTTGGTAACTGTTGACTTTAACATTTCCAATAGACATGTGTGGTTTATTTCTTTCCGAAAAATATTCAGACACATTTTTCATTATTCGGAGATTCAGATATACCGTATATACTCGAGTATAAGCCGAGATTTTCAGCCTCTTTTTTGAGGCTGAAAGTGCCCCCCTCGGCTTATACTCGAGTCATCGCCGTCTGCCTGCCCGATCAGCGCGTCGAGCAGACAGACGGCGGCCATTCTACTATTCAAAAGCCGCGCCTCCCTGTCTGTGATAGGCGGAACACTCAATTTCCCAGCAGTCAGTGTTCCGCCTATCACGGACATCCGCTCATTTTCATACTATGGACGAGGATGAGAGGATGTCCGTGATAGGCGGAACACTGACTGCTGGGAAATTGAGTGTTCCGCCTATCACAGACAGGGAGGCGCGGCTTTTGAACAGAGGAATGGCCGCCGTCTGTCAAACCAGGAGGAGAGCGTGGCACACAGAGGCTGCAGATTGGCACAGGTAGGCAGGGATGGACAGCACAGCACAGCACAGCGACGGACGGGACACAGCGACGGACGGGACACAGGGACGGACACAGGGACGGACGGGACACAGGGACAGACGGGACACAGGGACGGACACAGGGACGGACGGGACACAGGGATGGACGGGACACAGGGATGGACACAGGGATGTCTCACCCTCGGCTTATACACGAGTCAATAAGTTTCCCAGTTTTTTTGTGGTAAATTGGGGGCCTCGGCTTATATTCGGGTCGGCCTATACTCGAGTATATACGGTACCTGAATACCCGAATTACAATATACAGAAAGTTTCCCGAATGCTCTGAATTCATCCGAATTGCTGAAATTCTAATTGAAATTAGAATCAAATTTTACATCAAATTCAATTCGAAATTGAACTGTAAACATATTTCTCGAATTAAAGATGTGTGTGTTATCACCATTAGTTAGTATGTTAGTAGCATTTCAAAATAACACTGTTTTTGTTAAGCCAAAGGTGATTTAACCAGTCATTGTAATCATTTGATGAAGATTTTTCTTTTGTTTGCTCACTTTGCTGCATTCGAATTGAAAAAAAAATCTAAAATTTTCAATCAATTTGAAATGTATAGATTCAAATTAAAATAAAATTGGTAAATTAAAATTTGAAAAAGACATAAAACAAATTCAGAATATGAATTTCCGAATAAGAATTGAATGAATCAACCGAATTTTATGAAACTATATAACTAGATTAAAAAATCTAAATTAAACAAATTATTTCATCATGCACATGTCTAATTTTCAAAGAGCATTTTATCATACAATGCATACAAAATAGTTTACACATTTACACACAAATGATTTTCAAAAATGTATTATATTCATATTGTTACGAACATTTCCAAGTTGTACTGTACTTACCCTCTTATCCACGCTCTAGCATTGTTCCCAGAAGTGTAACTAGAGTCTTCAGGGCCCATGTGCAATAAACCATGAAGGTCCCCCACCAGGGGCGTTGCTAGGTCTACCAAAGATCTGGGACTAGAGCAATAAAGAATGTCATGTGCTTGGGCAGGCATCATACACATGTATATAATAGTGTGTGTGTGTGTGTGTGTGTGTGTATATATATATATATATATATATATAAAAAATTGTTAAATATCTGAGTGCGGATCCCCGCTTACATCAGGGACCCTAGAGAGCCTCCCTACTTACATCAGGGTCCACAGAGAGCCTCCCCTTACATCAGGTTCCCCAGACAGCCGACCACCCCCTTCAAGAGGTTGCCCATGTACCTGTATGGTCTCCGCTGTGTACCTCTAACCCCAGCACATCCCTGGGGGAGGTGGGAGGGGCGATTGGCAGCTCTATGGTGCTCGTGGGTGGTGGGATCTCCCTGGGGCTAGTCGTTCTCTTCCTGAATGTATACAGTGGAAAGGGGAGGGGCCTCTGACCCGGGCATGTATTAGCAAAAGTGTGCTGCGTAAAAGCATGTATTAGCAAAAGGACCACGTAAAAGCTGCAGATGGACACCGGTGGCAAGAAAGCGCCCTGGGGCGATTCGGTTCGCATAGGCAGCGCTATACAAGTCACTCATTCATTCATTCAAAGCGACTCATTTGTACACTGAAGCGGATACTTGCCTAGGTCAGAGGCCCCTCCCCTTTCCACTGTATACCCTCAGGGAGATAATTACTAGCCCCAGGGAGATCCTGCCTCCCGCAGGCACCATAGAGTTGCCAATAGCCCCCCACCTTCCCCCACCACATACTAAACTGAAAACCGGAGGTGCAGGGGGAGATGCTGGGTCTTGGGGGGGCCCCCTACAGCAGCAGAACACCAGGGCCCAGTCGCAAGTGTGACTGCTGCCACCCTGGTAGTTCCACCACTGATTGTTTCGACTCCCTGCTCAGTCCAGCGCCAGAGGTCATATTCTTAGGAGAACTACACCCTGTCTTTTTGCCCATTTCCTATGAACCCAGCCTGCCATGTATTTGCCCCACCCCAGTGGAGCGTGTCATCAGGAAAGCTGAGATAGCAGTACTCCAGGACTGAGTGGTTTTCATGCATAATTATGTCAGTGTTGCTCAGTCCTGGAAAACTGACTGCCCTCCTAACACCAGTAGAGGCACCACAAGTATGTCACAGGACCAGCAAAAAGACCTAAAGAAAACAGGCATTAAAGTTTAAAAAAATACATGTAGGGCTTCAGATCATGAGGAGGGGCAAGTGGCAGGGTGAATGATAAATCTGGTGTTCTGCTTTAGTGGTATCCATGCCAAAATCACAACATTGCATGTAAGTAAAAGATCTACAAAACTAGTGTATTCAAAATGTGCTGCACAAGACTTATTTTTTCTGCAGTCTGAGAGCAGATGTTTTATCTTTCTGGTGGCAGCTAATCATACGATGCTATAACAAATCGTTTCGTGTAGTTATCTCAACACATTTGACTCCCTGGAGTTATTGATCTCATATAGCCTCAAGGAACATGCTTCTTAATTGACTGCTGCAATAAATGTTTCAGGGAAAGTAATTTTTTTGTAGATCTTGTGAAATCGACACATAAAATAATGATCAGCTAGCAACCATTACTCTTTCCATAATAAATTAAATAAAAATGTGCTTCTTTAACAGAAGTCCAGTGGTCATAAAGTGAATTAGTTTGTTGTACAGCAAGGCCTTGGAGAACTCATTACATTCTTAGAGAAGGTATTTTTCACAGTAAAGATTTGCAATCAGAACTTTTTCTGCTTAGATATCCCATGATCTTAAATTTAAGTAATCACTATATGAAATATTAAGAGATTTATATCAGAGCATCAGGGATCACAGTCATCATTATAAATTTATTCACTTATGTTTAGTTTTTAATATGTCTAATCCAGTGCTAGATTATCACTATGCTATTCCTTCCCTTGGGGAATTGCAAGGAAGTGATTTGATTCATCTCCTGTAGAGTGGAAAATTACACAGAGCTATTGATATACACTATTCTTCACAGCTGCCACAATCATAGAAAAAAAAAAGACCAAACATTGATGTAAGAGTGTATAAGCATCTATTTCCTATAATTATGTACATTGTAACTATTTAAATAAATACATGTATGCAATTATTAGACCAGAAGCATTACATTATTAGAACAGACTCAGTTGTAAAGTAATACTCTAACCTAAGCTGTTTTAAAGTGGTTGTACAGGCACAAGCTTTTTTACCTTCATGCATGAAGATTATAAAAACCTTCTGTGTGCAGTAGCCCCCCCCCCCCCCCAACCCCCTAATACTTACCCAACCCTCCTCTCAATCGAGCAATGTCCACAAGAGCCTTTCCTCTCTGAGGACTCGCGCTCCTGATTGGCTATTGGCAGCAGTGGGAGCCATTGGCTCCCACTGCTATCAATCATAGCTAATGAGCCAATCAGGAGATGGAGGGAGCGGGGCCAAACCCCAGCACCATGTGTGAATTAACACACAGAGCAACGGCTCGGCTCGGGTGCCCCATAGAAAGCTGCTTGCTGTGGGGGCACCCAACAGGAGGAAGGTGTCAGGAGTGCCGACGTGGGCAATGAGAAATGGAGGATCCAGACCACTGCACAGAGCAGGTAAATATGACATGTTTATTATTTTAATGAAAAAAAGTTAAAGCTTTACAATCACTTTAAGTGTTGTATTAATATCTATGTGGGGAAATTTTGCCTAATTTCTTGTAAATTCCTTGACATGGCTGTACATTGAAATTCGTTTTCCCTTTACTCTGGTGCATATTTACATATTGTTTTGTAAACTCCACAAGAAGGTGTTGATATTATTCCTGGCTCCTCATGGTTTCTCTATAGGACTACATGCTGTCTGTACTTTTGAGAGGGCAAAAAAGGAGCTCAGATTACAGCAGTACCCTGGGTGTCAGTAGGAAAGATGGAGGCTTTGATCCCTAATGATGTTTAAACCACTGGGCAAAATTGGATTCTTCCAATTTTTATTCTTCTAAATTATGTTCACCTGGATTCGTAGGTTGCATAATTCTCAGCAGCCACCTGTTGTGCATGCGGCCTTTTGCATAATTCCTGTTTGAACACCCATGACATTTGTGACAAGGACCACTAGGGCAATGGAAGGAAGCAGGTGCCAGGAAGCTATGACAGAGGACTTGAACTTGAGAGTGCTGGTGTCAGGTAAGTAGAAGCATCCCAAATTCACCAAGTCAGGTAGAGCAGAGTTGGGTTACAGGCTGAATTTGATAACAGTTGAGCAGGAAGGAGTCAAATAACAAGCAAAATCAAAGTCAGCAGGGAGAAGAGCAGGTGTTGGAAACATGCAGGCAGGGTAGCCATCAGAAATTTTGGGGCCCCTTACACAGTTTTAGGCCTGCCCCCCCCCCAGCCTGATCACCAATATTACCCAGAGTCTAAGACCCCTTTCACACTGGGGCATTTTTCAGGCGTTTTTGGGCTAAAAATAGTGCCTGTAAAGCACCTCCCCTTCACTCCCAGTGTGAGAGCCCGAGTGCTTTCACACTGGGGCGGTGCACTTGCAAGAGGTTAGAAAAAGTCCTGCAAGCAGCATCTTTCGGGCAGTGTGAGAGCACTGTATACACCCCTCCCCCACCGCCCCTGCCATTGAAATCAATGGGCACCACTACCGGTGCACCTGCAGAGCGCTTCAGCAGCGGCGCTTTGTGGGTACTTTTAATCCTTTCCTTGTCTGCTAGCAGGGGTTAAAAATGCCCCAATAAGCACCGCTAATAAAATTAGCGGCGCTTTAGTGCTAGTGCCCCCGCCCCAGTGTGAAAGTAGCCTAAGGCATAGTTCACTGTTACCATAAAACTGCCTATGCAGATAAGGGATGTCTGTAAATAAAAACAAACTGTGCAGCTACGACTAAAGATGAATAATACCTTTGCTATTGGTGTAGTCCATTTACCAGTAAAGGGTGCTACCTTTGAAACGTGCCAGTCAGTTTGGGCCCCCGGTAGGGTCTCCTTGAACTCTGGAGTGCATTGTGTCTGCATGGGGTACACTTTTTTCCCCAGAGTTCTACTTTAAGGGGAACCCATTTACTGGTGCAATCTTTATAATGTATTATACCCATGACAGTGTACAGCAACTGCAGCATTAGCCATTGTGCTGGGTGTACCCCAAGAAATCTTATAAAGATTGCCTCAGTAAATGGGTTCCATTTAACTCCAAATTTTGTTTCCATGGCTGGCCTTGTGATAGGAAAATGTGATGGGATGGGCATTGGCTTGTGATCACAGGCAAACTGATCATTGATTATCCTGATCATATACCTGGCCTCAGAGAAACTTCACCCCCATTGAGGACTGGGAATCTTACTATTGTGAACTCCACACTGCATGGTGCCATGGTCAGATGGTCACCTCACTGACTTAGGCATTTGGAGACAGAGCTGAGGACCAGCACTGTGTGTAAGCTGCTGCCTGCTTGTAATCAGTATCAAAGAGAGACAGGGACTTGGGCTTACCATTGAAGAAGATCTACAAGCCGGCTCCTCGCTCCTCCTGCCTGCATGCCTTTGCAGGCTGCAGGGTATGGATTGCAGGCTCTGTGTCTCCGTCCCCACCCTGGATGCCAGCTGATGATTGGTCCCCAGTCCCCCATGGGGTAGGGATCTCTGCAACTCACCTCTGTTTCCCGCTGTATGGGGGGGGGGGGTGAAAGGATGCTTCTTTCTCTATAGCAGCCAGCCGCCGTGCAGGCTAGTGGCAGCACAGGAGGTGATAGATTCATTTCATGTGCTGCTGTAGGTGGAGCAGGCCCCTGGGGAAGCTCGGGCCCCTTTCTTGAGTAATGCCTGTACCCCCCTGATAGTGGCCCTGCTTGCAGGAAGCAAGGTACAGAATCCATAGGCAAAATCTTGGTCAAGATTCCAGACCAAGGTTGGTAACACAGGTAGGCAGCAAACATAAACAAGCAGGGGTAACCCAGAGGCAGATCATCAGATTAAAGCTGGGTTAACAACAGAATCAAGCAGATTCAAGATCAAGCATAACAGGCATACAAGCTGAAGGGCCATCCAGCAATGATCTCATACAGGACCCAGGTTTAAATAGGCCACTTTGTGCCTATATTTGTGGTATATGTGCCTGTGTGCCTCCATGGACAGTGTGTGCTCCTATGTGCATGCACATTCTTGCACACTTTGTGCACGTGCATGAACATGAGCCTTAGGGCTGGCATGATTTGTCTGATGGCTGACATGGTGTTCCTGACAGGTGTTTTTTCTGCTTGAAAAGTTTGTTTCATGGAGTATATGTCAAGGTATAGAGGGTGAAGTTCAAATATACAATGTCAATGTAGATATACATGGGAAAGCTTATACATGTAAAGGGCTTGCTGGGGTTCGTTTTGAGCCCCCTAATATAAATAAAGCTGAAGTTAAAATGTGTTTTAAGCTATCCAGATATCAACTAGGACACCAAGAAAAAGGTTTCTAGTAAAGGACATCACACATTGAAGTACTGTACATGATACTTTTTTATTTGCCCTAACAGTTTATTTTTCAAGAGAAGCCTTCAGGAGATCTATTCCCTTCCTCCAGTCCAAGCAGTAAAGGGCACAGTTGTTATCCAGAGTAAATCACAATTACCTTACACAAGCTGTGCCTGAACCAAATAGCAATACTTGACAGGAATAGGCAATTTTCCACATTTTCCAAAACCTCTCAATGTATGTCAATGGAAGTGTGTCGTAAGTGCACCTATATCATTGAAGAAGCCATTTGGATGCATTTGGTAGGGTTTTAGTTACGGACTCTGCAGGAACCAAGTATGCTGAAACTCACTGGGAAATGATAGAGCATATGATAGAAGAGTTGCTGCAGCCATTTCCTGTTTGCATGATTGCAGCACACTGTGGCTGCAATTAATGGAGCTGTACTTATTTATGCAATGGAGAAGCACCCTGAGTTCAATAATCTAAGCTACAAAGATACTTACAGAAAAAAAGATTACTTTGAAGGGGTTTTATGATGTGTACATATATTTATGGACAATAGAAAAGCTTTCCTTCCAAAGGGAAGCTTAAACACAGTGAAACTGATTTAAGTGAGATGTGATTCCAAAACAGCCAAGTGTTAAATAGTTACATAGCTAGTCAGGTTGAAAAAAGATACAAGTCCATCTAGTTCAACCATAACAAAAGAAATAATAATAATAAATATATATGTGTTAGAAGGCTGGCTATTGGCTAGCCTGCAGAGAGTGGGGCTTCTTAATCTTCTCCTCTCCCCCTATGCTCGTGTCGGCTGTTATTTCCATGTCGTCGGTGAGCACAGCCCGTCATTTCTGGTTCCGGGTCAAGCTCTGTGCGGCAGTCTGCCAAACAGCGCGGACGTTCGGCGCTGACCTCCTGGGGGTCGGTTTGTGTCTGTAAACGTCCTATCTGCATCGTTCGGTCAGGGGAGGTGCTCACACTCCTATTCTCCCTCATGCAGGCTCGTTTGTGGCGTATAAGCAGCCCAGGGTGTTTTGCGGTCAGGACGCTCCGCTCATCTGGTCTGCGTTGGTGGTTCGGTTCCTGTGTACTGGGATACGTCTGCGGTGGCTTGTTGCTCTGCAAGCAGTGCAGGTAGGTCTGGGGCCAGAGGGAAGGGGGTGAGGGGTTTGGCTGGTAAAAGGGGGGGTCGCCTCTCTCTGCAGGGGTTTCTTCCATGATAGTTGGGCAGGTGGCTGAGGAGGGGGGGAGGGGGAGTTGTCAGTCTGCTGCAGGGGTTTATTGGTGTTTCCACCCCACAGACAGGGTGTTTCTCTTTCTCTGCAGGTGGTTCAGTTGTGGGTCATATGGCTTGGCTTGCGGGGGTTATGAGATCCTTTTGTTGCTCTGGGTCTGGTCCGTGCTGGCAGGGGTTGGGGCCAGTTCTGTCAGGTTTCAGGTTTTTTTTTTTTTCCTTTTTATTCCTTATTCCATTTCCTTCACATTTACAAAACATCATTATACACGTCAACATTTAAAAAAAAAAAAACAATAACATATCACTATTGCAAGACTAGTATCTCATCACAATAATTCTTATCTTCTATACTCTGTGTTTCCTTAATTATCATCGCTTTATCCCTATCCCCTCCCCTCTCTCCCTCCCTTCTCATGCCCCCCCCCTCCCTCATTAACATTGCAATTCTACTGCAATTTTTCTTTTCCTTCTTATAGGGAATTTACTAATGGCTTAGGTTATAGTCTACCTTGTCTTTCTTAGTTTTAAGCTTTTCTCTCTCCTGCTCCTTACTAATCTATAGGGTACCCCATCTCATTTGCCCATGGCCTCCATATTTTTCTAACTCTCTAATATTACCCCTTTTTACATATACTGTCTTCTCCTTCCATATTAGTCCACTAATGACTTGGATCCATTCACTCACCAAGGGGGCCCTCTCCGCCTGCCATCTTTGTGCAATTATTATAAGCGCTTGGGATAGGCAGCGTATAACTGCCACCGTAATACATTTTTGTTCTCCTGGCTCCTTCCTATAGCCCAGCACACAAAGTACCAGGTCCATTTCCAATTCTACCTCAAAGATTTTGTTAATAGTTTCCACCACACCTCTCCAATAACGAAACAGCTTTGGACATCGCCACACCATATGCAAAAGGTCTCCCTGTCTCCAGCATCGGGGGCATCTGTCATCGGCTTTCCTACCAAACAAATATAATGTCTTAGGTGTATAATAAGCCCTGTGTACTAGCATCAAATGTGAGATTTTTTGTGAGGGAGAAACAGATGTCATTGGCCCCAGTTCCATTATTCTCCTCCACTGCACATGTGATATTTCCCCAATATCCTCTTCCCACCTCCTCTTCAGGTTCGGGTGGTCAATTTCCTGGTTGAGATTCATGCATAGCTGATTATATATTACTGATATACACCCACTAGGTCTATCCATTATAAGTAGCTTCCGAAGAAAAGGTGTTTTATCCCACATTGGCATATGTGCCCCAAACTGTGCTGCTAAAGCGTGTCTCAACTGTAGATATCTGAAAAATGATTGTTGTGGTATATCGTATTCCTTTTTTAGGTCCAAGAATGTCTTTAGGACATTACCATCATATAGTTGGATCAGTTTAGTTATACCCTGCCTTTCCCAAATTTTAACCTTCCCTATTGAAAGTAATTCCGGTAAGTTTTTATTATCCCATAGCGGCGTAAATTCTGACAACCCTGTATACCCCATTGTTTTTACCATTTTCCATACTTTACCCACCATCCTAGTTACAGAGTTGTTATACTGGAAGGACTCTGCCTCCAAAACCTCAGCTACGGATTCATGTAGGGCTCCTATTATCATAATCCCTCCTTTTAGGTTTCTTCCAGATCCCGAGTCGCAACCCACCAGATGCTGCAGCTGCGCCGCCAAATAATGGTTCCTGGGGTGTGGGACTGCCAGGCCCCCTCTATCTATTGGTAGCTGCAACGTCTGAAGCCGGATCCTAGCCATACCCTTCTTCCAGGTAAGCTCCCGGAAGAGTGTTTCAAGTTTTTTGAACCATTTTTTGCATATCCATACCGGTGCATTATGTAGGACTTATAGCAATTGAGGCATCCATATCATCTTAATCAAGCTACAATGACCCATCACTGATAAAGGGAGCCGGCTCCGGATGTCACATTTTCGCTTGAATTTATTTAGTAGTGGCATTAAATTTTTATTGATGTACTGGTCAGGGTTTGCTGTCAAGTATATACCCAGATATTTCATAACATCCACCACCTTCACCTGTGGAACCCCCGGCGCAACCGCAGCATCTAGGGGGTCGACCCGGAGCAACTCTGACTTCCCCCAATTTATAGCCAACCTTGTAAACCTTCCAAAGCCTTCTACTAGTCTAACTGCCTGCCCCAATGACGGACCAGTATCCCCCAAAAAGAGGAGGACATCATCCGCATATAAAGCGATCTTTTCCTGTCTCTCCTCCTTCCTTTGGAATCCTTTTATCCCTGGGTTTGACCTAACGGCTATTGCCAATGGCTCCATGGCGAGTGCAAAGAGCAGAAGAGACAATGGGCAACCTTGCCTTGTCCCCCTGCTCATTTCAATCTTTTCAGAATACTTGTTATTGACCCTTACCCTTGCACTAGGGGCATTATACATCATTTTGATCCATCCAATAAAGGAGGGACCAAATCCTATTTTCTCCAGCACACGCCAAAGATACTTCCACTCTAGGCTGTCTTAAGCTTTAGTTACGTCCAAGGACATTATAGCTCTTGCCCCCATGTTCTCTGATGGTGTCTGCATATTTAAAAATGTCCTTCTGATGTTCATGCTGGTAGATCTTCCCAGGATAAATCCAGTTTGATCTGGATGTACTAACTTTTTAATAAATTGATTCAGCCTATTTGATAATACCTTGGCTAAAAAAATTTCATCCGAATTCAATAAAGAGATCGGCCTATATGAGGCCACCTCTAATGGGTCCTTTTCTACTTTGGGGATCACGACGATAGTTGCTTCTGTCATAGAGACGGGCAATTTCCCCTTCTCCACTGCACCTCTTGATGTCTTATACAACTCTGGAAGCAGCGTCTCTCCATAGTATTTATATATCTCTACCGGAAGCCCGTCAGGTCCTGGAGCCTTTTGATTAGCCATCCCGACCACTGCTTGTTGTAGTTCACCAAGGGTTATCGGGGCTTCTAATTCTTCCCTCTCCTCCTGAGTGAGAGTCACCATTTCCAATCCCTCCCAAAAACTATCCATTTCCCCTACCTCCCCCACTCCTTGTGATCGATACAGTTCTCTATAATAATCTCCAAAGGTTTCTACTATCTCCTCACCTCTTAGGGATAGTGCCCCATTCAAGGTTCTAATTCTAGAGATGACAGATGGAGGGGAATTTGTTTTTACCAGCTGAGCCAGCATTCTGCCCACTCCCTCCCCTTCCCCAAAGTAGCGCTGTTTCTGAAATATTCGTTTACTCTCTTCTTTTTTTTAAATTGCTATCTTATACCCTTGTTGTTTATTTAACCACATTTTTTGTTTTTCTGGGGTTGGATCTTTTACATAATTATTTTCAGCCTCTATCAGTTCCTTCCTAATACTCTCCTCCCACAGCCTAGATTTTCGCTTAATTCTTGCTACCTGCTGAATCAGGATGCCCCTAAGGAAAGCCTTTAAAGCATCCCAGGTTACACTAGTTGGGGCAGTACCCGTATTGAAACTTATGAACTCTTGTAATTTTGACGTAACCTCCTCTACATCCTTTATTAGTTTAAACCAAAATGGGCTAATCTTCCAACCCTCTTGAGTTCTTTTCTCCCCCGTGTTTAATACCACCATTAACAATGAGTGGTGTGAGATCCCTCTGGGCATGTATACTATATCCCTTATATTTTGTGCCATTTCTACATTTCCTAGGACCAGATCTATTCCAGAAAGGGTAGCGTAGGATCCTGAAAAGCAAGAATATTGTTTAACTTTCAGATTTCTCTCTTGCCACAGATCCATTAACCCTATTTCCTTCAAAAAGCAACACAACCTAGTTTCACCCATATTCCTGGGCCGCACCCTGGGGGGGGAGCCTGTCGATCTCTTCATCAAGGACTTCATTGAAGTCTCCCAACACTATAACCAGGACGTCTTCTTTGTCCCCAATGAATTCCATTAATTTATACACAACCTCCATTTTAAACGGTGGGGGTATGTATATATTTGCCAAAATACAACATCTACCCTCCAATACAACATACAAAAAAACATATCGGCCCGATTCGTCAATACTGACCTGTCTGCAGGAGAAACTCACCCCATCTTTTATTATCACGCTCACTCCTCTTGAATAAGAGGTATATACTGAATGATACTGCTGTTGATATTTCCTATTTTTTAATTGTGATTTAGACATCTTTGTTAAATGAGTCTCCTGCAGGCAGGCCAGTCCAACATCAAGTCTCTCCAACATAGCAAAAACTGTCACTTTTTTAATCGTACTACCCAGACCCCTCACTTTCCAGGACCCAATGTTAAGTGTTTTAACCTGTGCCATCTGTCATAGCGAAAAAAGAGAACCAGAAAGGCAAAAAGAGAAAAAACAGCACAAGTACATGGAGCAAATATACATAATGCTTATAATATACAGACCCTACAGGTACCACCATATTCAAAAGTGCTCCCATACATATTTCACCTCCCTTTGATTTTTCCGTGCTTTATTTACTTGTGAATTAACTTTATGTATATTTCCTTATCAGAGTGCTTACTATTATTTATCTTATTCTCCTGTTCATTTATCGTGCAGTATTCAATTTTTACCTTCACGTGAAATTTTTTGTACAATTTTCCCTTCCACCCCCCTTAACCGCAAGCTAAGCATTGCTGAAATCGTACTTGCTTTCGGTATTTTCAGGGATGTCATCTGCACTGTCAGTCCCGGCAGGAGGAAGGAGCTGGACCTCTATCTACACAAAGTGGTTGATTTGGCCCACAAGTATGGTGGTTCTGCATTCTATGATTATCACAGGTCTTTCTCTTCCAAAGTGGCGGCTATGTGGACTCATTTCCAGTTGGTCACATGCTGGAGTAACATTGACATTAAGTTATTCTGTAGGCATTTTGATAGTCAGAAATCTCCTACTTGTGCTAACTGTCAATCAGCAGCCCATACCGCCAATTGGTGTCCCAATCTGGACCACCTAGGGGCTTCTGGGGCTAACAGGCCAGGTTTTAGTGGTCCTTCCTCTGGGCCTTTGGGGCAGTTTGACAAACTTGGCAGGCCCATCCATTTGCTGGGCAAGGCTCACCTTTGTAACAACTTCAATTATACTACCTGTAATTACAATCAATGTAGGCTGCTTCATGTGTGTGCCAATTTTTTTAGGGCCCATCCTAAAACCACTTGTCCGATCAAGCAATCCGGTGCATCTTGACTGAGCTGGGGCAATATTCCCAGGTTGGATTTTTGGTTCAGTCACCACCCATCCCCAGGTTTAAGGCGGTTCTTGGTGGATGTGTTTTCGGAGGGGTTCCATACAGGTTTAATCACCCTCCCGTTGCAGTCTCATGAATGTGCCAATTTGGTCTCTGCTGCTGCTAATGCTGGTGTGGTGGACAAGCTATTACAGGATGAGCTGTCTAAGCCCCTGTACACACGGTCGGAGAATCTGTCGGAATGCGTCTTATCGGACCGTATCGTCAGATAATCCAACTGTGTGTGGTATGCATCGGACTGATTCTGTCCGAATCTCCGTCCGACCCAATTTTCCAACATTTTGGAAATATTTCCCGACTAACTGGGCCGGTCGGACCTAATCCGATCATGTGTATAGCATTTTGATCGGACCAAGTGCCACGCATGCTCAGATCAAATTCCTACATCAAATCTATTGGCTACTAGCCTGAATATAGTCCCATCGTAATGAAATTACGTCATCACATTCTGACGGATTTGGTTGGCAAAATCTCCGACCGTGTGTACAGGGGCTAAGGGGTTTGTGATTGGGCCTTTTCTGTCCCCACCTTTCAGTATGTGGAGGGTAAACCCTATTGGTGTTCTGAAAGGGAAATTTTCCTATAAATATCGTTTGATTTACGATCTGTCGGCTCCTCATTCTTCTCATATTCCTAGTTTAAATTCACTTATCCCATCTGAGGAGTTTTCCTTGCAGTACGCATCAGTTGAGGCCATTCAACATATCTTGCAGTCAGGCAGGGGTATATGGTTGTCAAAGGCGGACATCTCAGACGCTTTTAAGCTCCTCCCGATCAAACCATCTCTCTGGCAGTGGCATGGGTTCAAATGGCGGGGTCAGTTTTACTTCACTACCAAGCTTACATTTGGCTCCAAGAGTAGCCCTTGGATTTTCAACACTTTTGCCTCTGCACGCTATTGGGTCTTGTCTACGCAGTTGGGGTGTGGCAAGGTTATTCATTATTTGGATGACTTCTTGCTGCTGGAGTTCCTGGCTCAGCCACCCAAAGATCTCACGGTTCTCACCGAGTTATTCAGGGATCTGAATATCCCTCTTGGCTACCCACAAGATCGATGGGCCGTCCACAGTGATCACTTTTTTGGGGATCACTTTGGACACTGTCCATACGATGGCTAGCTTACCACAGGACAAGCTGGTCAGGTCTCCGGTGTCCTCTAAAAGAGAGTTGCAGTTGCTTTTAGTCATGCTCAATTTTGTCATGAGAATCATTCCTCAGGGCAGGTCTTTTGTGTCTAGACTCCTGGCTCTCCTTCCGCTCTTCCGAGACGCAGACTCGGTGGTGCGGTTTCGGGCTGATGCTAGGGCCGATCTTCTCATGTGGGATCGGTTCTTGTGTGAGTGGAACAGGATTTCTATGTTTATTCATTCTCCCACATCAGATTCCCCCAGGGTATTTTTCGGATGCCGCCGCTTCAGTAGGCTTCTCTGCTATTTTCTGGGGGCCAGTGGCTTACAGGCCCCTGGCCGCCGGAGGTGGCAGACATTCCTAGTTTCTCACGAATGTCCGCCCTGTTTCTCAAGATTTTCCCCATTGTGGCCACTGCCTGCACCTGGGCTCCCTCGTGGTCTGGGCAGACTGTTATTTTCTTCACGGACAACATTGCCACCGCTGAGATTATTAACAAGGGGAGGTCAGAGTCTCTCTTGATTATGGTGTTCATGCGCAGATTGACGTGGTTAGGCCTCAAATTTAATTATCGTTTCTAGGGGGAGTTTATGAGTGGGGTCTTTAACGGGGCTGCTGATGCATTATCCAGGGCTGATTTTCTTTTCGTTTCTTTTCGCAGCATCCGGAGGCAGATCGGAGGGGCATGCCAGTTCCGCCATTTTCCCTGCTGAGGTTGGATTAGACGCTCTCGGGGCTCAAGCGGCCAGCTTAATCAATGCTTCATTATACAGGAACATGCTCAGGGCTTACAGGATTGCATGGAAGTGTTTCAATGGCTTCAGGTCCCTCTTCCCCTCCGACAGGGAGAGTGATGTCAAATACATTTTGGCCTTCATGGCTTATTGCCATGATAAATTGTCATTTTCACCATCAAATTATACCTCGCTGGGGTCCAACATTTCTTTTCCCTGCTCCATCCTGCGTTTCCGTCATTTATGGCAGCTCATCCCATTAGAGCCATGCTTAAAGGTATTCAGAAGATGCAGGGGGGTGCCAGCTGTTACACGTTTGCCTATTTCAGGGCAGATGTTCCGGGAGCTAGTGGATTTACTTTCTCTCTCACCCTTCAGGTTGGGTCCTAGTTTGGTCCTGAAAGCAGTAGTATACCTTTGTTTTTTTGGGTTCCTGAGACCAGGGGAGGTGTCTCGAGCCGGGCACCATGCACCAGTTCTCCTTAAGGATAGTCTCACCAGGTGGCCGGATCATTATTCACCACAGCTCCCCAACAATAAGAACCGCCAAGTGGGGCAGGGTTTTGTTGTTAAATTCTACAGAACTTACTCTGCCTGGTGTCCGGTGGAGGTGTTAGATCAGCTCATGGGCTAATTCACTGCAGCTCCACCTGACAGCCCATTACTTCCCTTTCCTTCACAGGGCCTCTCCTCCAGTCAGTTAATTTCCCATGTTAGGATTTTGGTTGGTATGTTGGGGCTTAACCTGAGGCAGTTCTCAGGACACTCGTTCAGGATTAATGCAGCTTCCGCAGCTTCCAAACAGGGGGTCCCTTCCCATGTTATTAAGTACATGGGGATTTGGCAATCTTCGTGTTATAGTAGGTACATTCCAGATCCACATACTGAGGTCAAATGGGCTTTTACCATGTTGTTGGGTTGATTATTTCTTGTTGGTTTCATTAAAATCACTTACCATACCTAGTTCATGTCTCTTTTTGCCCTCTTTTAAGTATACTCTCACGGGTGGCCATGGCACACCTCAGGTCACCAGGGTTGGGGGGGGTCGCATGTCAATCCAGTATCCAGACTCTGACTACAAGTTAGAAGGTTGGCTATTGGCTAGCCTTCATTTGTAGGAGGAGTGTGGGGCTTCTTAATCTCCTCCTCTCCCCCTATGCTCGCGTCGGCTGTTATTTCCGGGTTCCCTCCCACCAGTTCCCATTTTTCTCATTCATTTACTCTTAGGGTATGCCCTCTTTTAAGTATACTCTCACGGGCGGCCATGGCACACCTCAGGTTGCCAGGGTTGGGGGGTCACATGTCAATCCAGTATCCAGACTCTGACTACAAATTATGTATATATATATATATATATATATATATATATATATATATATATATATAAAATAAAATGTATTTGGGGCATGAAAAGTAAAAATGCACATCTATTCTGAGAATTGTTGAAGACTCTTATGCCAAGTACACACGACCGGACTTTTCGACAGCAAAGGTCCGACAGAGCGAATCCGTCGGACAATTGGGCTGTCCAAAAATCTGACGGACTTTAGAAATAGAACATGTTTCAAATTTTTTCACCGGAACTCCGCCAGACCCAGTTCCTATCAAGAAATACGCTTGTGTGTATGCTAGTCTGATGGATGCAAACCGACGCTAGGGCAGCTATTGGCTACTGGCTATGAACTTCCTTATTCTAGTCCAGTCGTATGTCATCACGTTCGAATCCGTCAGACTTTGGTGTGATTGTGTGTGGCCAAGTCTGTTCATTCAGAAAGTCTGTCAGAACTCCATCGAAAGTTGTCGGAAAGACAGTCGGACCCAGTCCGTCAAAAAGTCCGCTCATGTGTACGCGGCATAAATGACTGATTGAATACTGGGAATGAGGCTTTGAGTGTTTTACTATTTTCTTAGTATTTTTTGTTGTTTATTGCTGTCTGAGTTGCTATCGATTCGTTTTTTTTTTACTTCCTTTTTACTTATGTAGCACTGACCCCCGAAGGAGTGGCTGATTTAATAGGGCTTACCATTACCTTCCTGACCTTGTGTACGTCTAGGGGTTTCCTGAAGTAGATGGCCCAAAGAACTGCAGAAACTGACACTGGATCCACCTTTAGAATATTTATTTGACAACAAGTAGACAGAACAGTATCTCAATGAAGGGTAGAGGGTTAGGTAGGAAGTTCAGGTACTTTTGGAACTGCAAAAGATAGGAAGTATCTCACTCGAGAAATCCAGAGAATGGCCACTCACAACTGGATTCTCACAGCTACCGGATAGACCTCCTCTCGCTAGGCCTAACAGCCGATAGAGTGTTAAATAAAGCAAAGCCTCTGCCACAGACTTGCATGTAGAACACTTGAGCAAAGTCTCTGCCACAGATTTGATGTAGAACACTTGTGAATAAAGTCTCTGCCACAAACTTGATTGTAACTGAAGGACGTAGGTAAATTTAGAAAGCTATCATACGGTACCAGTATCTCGCAGCTGGTCCGACGATACCGTTTGAGTGTAGATTCACTTGGTGTCTTTCAACTGAGCCTCCAGGCTCTTTCTGAGAAGTCAGCATGATGGCTGGCCTTCTCCCAAAGAGTCCTCCCCTGGTTGCTTCTCCAGTTGCTGGGCCTCTCCACAGATGAGATGGCATCGGACCACCTTTGAATCCTCCTTCCAGTTACTTTGCCCCGGACTAGCCAGCCCCAAGATTCAGAATTGGATGGATCCGCACCCCAGTCCATGAGGGCCATGGGGACTGGTCAGGAGGACCAGGACCAAACAGACAGAAAGATCTTCTGGACCGGAACCCAGAAGCATGTGATCTCAGTACCTTAAGTACCCTCCCCCAAGATGACTCTCCCACTGGGCTGGTTCCGAGAAAGAATGGCACTCAATGTGCCTAGCTAAACCGCATTCTCACACTTGCCAGTGGTGACAGCAACACATGTGGCCAAGCAGAACTCAGTGCAAGCCAACTAGACTGGTAGTGAAACCATAATTTGGTATAATTGACCCCAAAACCCAACTGTGGCTTTATGAATTTTAAATAGAAAAAAACACATAGCACGTGCTCTTCAGGAGATGGCGCTACACTTACATCAGGATAGGAAGCAATCAAAAATCTATCCAACATGTATATATCAGTACATTAAAATGTGAGGTATGCATGTCTCCAAAAGAAAAATTAGAAATTAGATGCTGAGGAGGAAAATACTGAGATTATACCTTCTGGTCAGCATTCACCTCTACTTCAAGCATTAGTGAGTTATCCAGGACAAAAGAGGTTGTGAAAAATAATATAAAAAACAGAAATAATAACTGTGTTGGGAGATATGAGATAGCAACTCAGCAAGCCTGCTTACAGAGAGAGGCAGAGAGGGCAACATTACTCTCTAGTGCAAAAAAAATGTGGAGAGCACAAGCACTCTTGACTATTGTGTAAATATTGCTTGGATCCATTTAAATATTCTCCACTTAATGACTATTATACCAAAAGTGCAGTTTACAAATCGCTGAGGTTGTGTCAGACTATAATTTAAAATATTCCTTTGCCTATCCAGACCTTATTTAAGAGAAGGCTTCACTATAGATATCAACAGGCAAAATGCCTCATTGGCCAATTATCACATAAGGAAAGGGATCACCAATTCAAATTAAAGGCCTTGCACTTGGTTATATGTGTCTTTCTATTATCTTCTTTCCAATAGGACATTTTCCAAAAACTTGGAGTCAGATTCCATAAGCACCACATCTACAGAAACAATATATAAATGCAATCAGCTAAGGCCATCAACACAGTGATGAAATATTTATTGTACATTAAAAAACACTATTTGTGGGAATTTAGTTGTGAATGTGCTTGCAGTCCAATGATTTAATTAAGTGGGAGAAGCTTCTGTTCATTTCAAATGCTTTGCTAGTTTCCCTTTACAGTTCATCTGCTGACTCTGGCATCACAGGCTCCAAATTGAATCAAAGGTATCATACACACTGCAGTGTATAATAATTGTGTCCAATAGGAATTGGAAATGTAGTGAGAGGGGAAAATAATGATTTGCCTGTTTCCCTAAATCTGCAAATATATATATATATATATATATATATATATATATATATATATATATATATATATATATATATATATATATATATATATATATATATATATAAAACATTATCAATCTTTTCCCCCTCTCATTATCTCCATAACCTTGCTAAGCCAATGTTGCTGAAATGGCACAGCAGTGTATATGAAAACTTCTAATAAGATGTTAATAAGATATTTTTCTTTGCAATAACACTGGGACAGGAAAGTATGGGCAATGTTAAAACATTTTTTAGAATGTTCAACCCTTTTCTTCTTTACTAAAAATTTTGTTTTTTTCTTCTGTGTCTATTGGTGTCAGGGCTGGGCTCAGCCCTTTCTTCTCTGAGCTGGCCGCTTAGCTGTCGGCTAATTGCCAGCTCCTACCTCTCCACAGTAGAGATGAGCTTCAAGTTCGAGTTGAACTCATGCTCGCTTCGAACATTGCCTGTTTGCCTGTTCACCGAACAGCGAACAATTTGGAGTGTTTGCGGCAAATTCGAAAAGCTGCAGAACACCCTGTATAAGTCTATGGGAGAAATCTAAATTGCAAATTTTAAGGCTTATATGCAAGTTATTGTCATAAAAAGTGTTTGGGGACCAGGGTCTTGCCCCAGGGGACATGTATCAATGCAAAAAAAAGTTATAAAAATGGCCGTTTTCTCGGGAGCAGTGATTTTAATAATGCTTAAAGTGAAACAATAAAAGTGTAATATTCCTTTAAATTTCGTACCTGGGGGGTGTCTATAGTATGCCTGTAAAGGAGCGCAAGTTTCCCGTGCTATTTTGTAGACGCTATAACTTTTGTGCAAACCAATCAATATATTGAATTTTTTTTTTACCAAAAATATGTAGAAGAATACATATCAGTCTAAACTGAGGAAAAAAAATAGACTTTTTATATATTTTTGTGGAATATTTATTTTCGCAAAAAGTAAAAAATAATGCTTTTTTTTCAAAATTGTTGCTCTTTTTTTGTTTATAGCGCAAAAAATAAAAACCGCAGAAGTGATCAAATACCCCCAAAAGAAAGCTCTATTTGTGGGAAAAAAAGTCTTTCAATTCTGTTTGGGTGCAACATCCCGAGACCGTGAAATTGTCAGTTAAAGGGACGCAGTGCCGAATCGCAAAAAGTGCGCTGGTCAGGAAGGGGGTAAAATATTCCGGGCTGAAGTGGTTTAACCAGGTATTGGTACATTTTTCAGTGTGTGCAGGTGCCAAGTCCTGCTGGGAAATGAAATCAGCAGATGACATGTTTTCCCAAATCCTGAACCGTACCAGGCCACATACTCTCAACATGGGGGTGGGTGCTTTGATGAGGACAACCGTGGCCAGTGGTTCTGGGGGTATGCAGGCAGGGTCTTATCAAAATCTGAAAGCCCCCTTTAAAAGGGGACCCCCTGATCTTGCCCCCCCCCATGTGAATGAGTATGGGGTACATAGTACTATCTATTCATCAAAAAAGTGTTAAAAAGTAATGAAAACACAGAGACATTTTTTGACAATTCCTTTATTAAAATCCATTGTCAATCACGCCGCCCACCGCATCCGAAAAAAAATACGCTCCCGCCATTCATGAAGTCTGGCCACCTACTGCCTCCTCTGCCATCTGACAGTTCTTGTATAGGTAAGGGCCTGAGGCACCTGACAATGTCACCTGGTGGCAAAACCCCCGTGTGATGTTGCCAACCCATCATGCACTGGTCTGTGACATCAGAAAGGGGACGGTGCCACAAGGTGACATAGCCAGGTGATCCAGCCCCTTACCTATATAAGAACTGTCAAACAGTAGAGCCTGCAGTAGGTGGCCAGCCTTCATCAATGGCGGGAGCCTTTTTTTTCTGGTTTGGCAGGCAATGTGATTGACATTGGATTTACATAGGGGGGGCACTGATTCCGATAAGTCCCCCCCCCCGCAGACCCCTACAACCACCAGCTAGGGTTGTGGGGAAGAGACCCTTGTACCCATCAACATAGGGATTGGTTGCTTAGGGGTGGGGGGGCAGAGTACCCACCCCCATGTAGAGGGCATGTGGCCTGGTATTGTAAAGTAGGTACTTCCGCGCTAATAACAAAATAAATAGGATAAAAACAAAGGTGCTGCAAATGCCATGAGGGTCAAACACTACCCATAAAAGTAAAATAGATCAGTAATTGGTGTTGCGATCCTAAGTAGATGAAATTGTGTTCACATAAAATAAATTGTCAATAACTTCACAATGCATAAATAAGCAAAGTAAAACCAATAAAGTGCAAATGAGCATAAATAGTACAGTATGGTAATAAAGTGCATAAGTAGTGAAGCAAGAATAATCACGTGCAGGTGTATTGAGCAGGTGACTCAAGTGGATAGTGAAAATATCTAAAAGGGCTTTGAGCTAGCCGTAAGTAGGCAAATAAAATATATCACATACAATGGATAAATAAATAAGTCCATGAAACAAAAGTGAAAATAGTGCTGATGAAACACAAAAGGACACTCTTCTGGGTCAGAGTGCAATGTGGAGGTGTTTTATAGTAACATCAGGTGAAGGCGTTCTATAGTAACATCAGGTAACACTGTGACTTTCAGTGAGGGGTGGATCTTCAGTGTGTGCAACACCCGTAGGTGTACTAAATTATTACTGTAAGGTAAACAGCATTGAGAGCGAGAGAGGGAGTAGATCACTCAAGATGGAGTGGTTCCTGCACGTTCCTCCTTTCCTATGAGTCCCAGTGTGTGCAGAGCTTTAATGGATAACTCCTTTTCATTCCAGTAATAGATAGGAAGGACCACTTCAATGCATAAAAAAACAAACATGGAAAAGGATATAGAGCTTCCAAGCAGGTTCACAATCCAGCAATGGATCCTCACACAGCAGGCCGCTGTGTGTCTCTCTCTCCAAACACACAACTCCTCCTCCATGTCCTTTTTTCACACAAATAGTGATTTTTTTGGTGGTATTTGATCACCTCTGCAATTTTTATTTGTTGTGCTATAAACAGAAAAGCCACAATTTTGAAAAAATATATATATATATATATATTTATTACTTTTTGCTATAAATAAATACAAAAGAAAAACAATTTCTTCATCAGTTAAGGCCAATATGTATTCTGCTACATATTATTGGTAAAAGGGGGTATATTTATTAATTTGCATAAAAGTTATAGCATCTACAAAATAGGGGATATATTTATGGCATTTTTATTATAATTTTTTTTTTTTTACTAGTAATGGCAGTGTTCACTGATTTTTTAAAAGGACTGCGACATTGCAGCGGACAAATTGGATAAGTTTGACAACTTTTTGGGACCATTGACATTTATACAGAGATCAGAGCTAAACCACTGATTACAGGCATACCCCACGTTTAAGTACACAATGGGGTTTATTTACTAAAGCTGGAAAGTGCAAAATCAGGCTCACTTCTGCATAAAAACTAATGTTAAGATTAAGATTTGCCCAATCAAGGGATCATTTATTCCAGTACAGTAATTTTCACACAGTGAGTGATGAACTTTATCAATTTACAAGTAAACATATAAACAAACACAGTAAAGAGACATAGAAAGGTAGACATCGGGACTATCTTAAAATATCTTTAGATAACAAAAGTCACTGTAGAATGAACAAGCCATTTATCTACCTTAAAAAAGAAAAATAAATTTTAGATACAGACAGACAGTGCCAGCCAGGCAGAAAAGATTGCACAAACAACTGCAGGCTTTTCATTCTTCATCCTTTTGTTGGACTGAAAAACTCTCACAGATTTGAATTAATTAGCTGCTAATTCATCTTTTTTCTCTTTTATTTGAGCTTGTTAGAATAACCTATTTTGTAATATATTTCTGGATGTGAATGTATTTGCAGAAATGGAATCAGCTTGGTCAGCTAGTTGGCATATATTTATAGACAGAAAAGCTTAGAGGGGAATATATTGTGTTTTATATAATTATTATCTTGTGGCATTATATATTATAATATATTGGCAATGATAACACACAATTTAGTTTTTTTTTTTTTTTACATTTACTAATTTAGGCATGTTCAAGAGGACTACAGAAGTTGTCTTTATTTATTACAGTAGTTATTACTTGTCTACTAAGACCTCATGGGCTTACCTCCTCTGTTTACCTTATTTTCCTCATCAGAGGCCATTTTACATGAGGCCAAGAATGGAAAAAAAAAATTAGAACTGTTAAAATAAATGGGCTCAGCTTATCTACTGCAGGCTAGTACGGTCAGGGTATTAATGCACTACATTGCTACAAGAGAAGAAAATTTTCACATGGTGGTTCAGGTAAATTAGGCACAGAAACCTTATATGGAGTAAGAAGGTAGAAGAAATTTTAGAGATGATGCACAGCATTTGTACAATACAGGCAGAGTACATAGAAGTGCTGACTAGATGTGCATCACCATGCATACTACCAGGGAAGGACTGGTACATTTTGGCCTGAAAGGCAAACACAAATACTTTCAAGGTAGGTGATGCATTTAAACAATATATAGCGATTTCTACTTAGAAGATGCAGCATGCACTGCAGCACCAACAGCAAAAATGCAGCCTATATGTACTTAGATATTGTGAGGGTTCCGCTCAAGTATAGTGCTTTTCGGGATTGGAGCAGGGAAAAAGAAGGAAAGGGAAAAAAAAAAGCCCAGTTATACAGTGAGATCCATGAGCTGGAGCAAAGAACCAGGCCGTAAAGGGATACCTGAAAGACAAGAGCTAATAGCTAAAAGGAGAGAAATAGAAGAGCTCTTAGGCCGCTTACACACGCGCGGACTGTTTGCCCAACCTTGTTCGTCAAACAGTTTCGGCAAACAGTCCGCTCAAAATTTGCATGAGCGGACTTGCCCACACACGAGCGGACTGTTTCAACGAACTGTTTGCCAAACAGTCCGCTCAACTTTTGAAATGAACGGACTCGCCCACGTAAGGCGGAGGCAAATCCGCCCATTTCGAGCGCGTGTACAGGTAGGCGGGGCCCGCGAAGGAGACGTCGCGGGCTCCGCCGCCTGGAATGGGCTTAAAGGGGAACCCCAACGCCGAAAAAAATCGGCGTGGGGGTTCCCCCAAAGTCCACACCAGACCCTTGTCCGAGCACGCTACCCGGCCGGCCAGGAAAGGGGGGCGAGCGAGCGCGCCCCCCCTCCTGAGCCGTACCAGGCCGCGTGCCCTCAACATGGGGGGGTGCCTTGGGGAAGGGGGGGCCGCGCGGCCCCCCCACCCCAAAGCACCTTGTCCCCATGTTGATGAGGACAAGGGCCTCTTCCCGACAACCCTGGCCGTTGGTTGTCGGGGTCTGCGGGCGGGGGGCTTATCGGAATCCGGGAGCCCCCTTTAAGAAGGGGGCCCCCGGATACCGACCCCCCACCCTATGTGAATGAGTATGGGGTACAATGTACCCCTACCCATTCACCTGTGAAATAAAGTACAAAAAAAAATACAACACAGGGGAAAAAATATTTTATTGCACAGCTCCGGGGGTCTTCAGTCTTCGGGGGTCTTCTCGCCGGACTCCTCCGCTATGTGTGTGTAGCTCTTTTACTAGCGGAGGAGTCCGGCTTTCTTCCTCCCCGCCGCCGGCCTCTTCTCCCGACTTCGGGGGTCTTGTCCCCCTCTTCGGTTCTTCTGCCGGGCCACCGCGCCTTCTTGTAGCTCTTTTACAGGCGGTGGCCCGGTCTTCTGTCGCCGCTGCCTTCCGTTCTTCTGTCGCCGCCTTCGGTTCTTCTGCCGGGCCACCGCGCCTTCTTGTAGCTCTTTTACAGGCGGCGGCCCGGTCTTCTGTCGCCGCTGTCGCCGCTGTCGTCGCCGCTGTCGTCGCCGCCGCCGCCGCCTTCCGTTCTTGTTCTTCTTCTTGTTCTTCTGCTTCTTCTCCTGGAGATGTTGACTCGACGAGCTCTCCGGCCGGAATGCCAGAACCGCGCTGTGCGGTCACTTATATAGTGACAATGGGGCGGTGTCACATGGTATATGTCACATGGGTTGGTCACATGGGTTGATGTCACATGGGGACTATGACATCGTAAGGGGGCGGGGTCACCATGTGACCAACCCATGTGACATATACCATGTGACACCGCCCCATTGTCACTATATAAGTGACCGCACAGCGCGGCTCTGGCATTCCGGCCGGAGAGCTCGTCGAGTCAACATCTCCAGGAGAAGAAGCAGAAGAACAAGAAGAAGAACAAGAACGGAAGGCGGCGGCGGCGGCGGCGACAACAGCGGCGACAGAAGACCGGGCCACCGCCTGTAAAAGAGCTACAAGAAGGCGCGGTGGCCCGGCAGAAGAACCGAAGGCGGCGACAGAAGAACGGAAGGCAGCGGCGACAGAAGACCGGGCCACCGCCTGTAAAAGAGCTACAAGAAGGCGCGGTGGCCCGGCAGAAGAACCGAAGAGGGGGACAAGACCCCCGAAGTCGGGAGAAGAGGCCGGCGGCGGGGAGGAAGAAAGCCGGACTCCTCCGCTAGTAAAAGAGCTACACACACATAGCGGAGGAGTCCGGCGAGAAGACCCCCGAAGACGGAAGACCCCCGGAGCTGTGCAATAAAATATTTTTTCCCCTGTGTTGTGTTTTTTTTTGTAATTTATTTCACAGGTGAATGGGTAGGGGTACATTGTACCCCATACTCATTCACATAGGGTGGGGGGCCGGTATCCGGGGGCCCCCTTCTTAAAGGGGGCTCCCGGATTCCGATAAGCCCCCCGCCCGCAGACCCCGACAACCAACGGCCAGGGTTGTCGGGAAGAGGCCCTTGTCCTCATCAACATGGGGACAAGGTGCTTTGGGGTGGGGGGGCCGCGCGGCCCCCCCTTCCCCAAGGCACCCCCCCATGTTGAGGGCACGCGGCCTGGTACGGCTCAGGAGGGGGGGCGCGCTCGCTCGCCCCCCTTTCCTGGCCGGCCGGGTAGCGTGCTCGGACAAGGGTCTGGTGTGGACTTTGGGGGAACCCCCACGCCGATTTTTTTCGGCGTTGGGGTTCCCCTTTAAGCCCATTCCAGGCGGCGGAGCCCGCGACGTCTCCTTCGCGGGCCCCGCCTACCTGTACACGCGCTCGAAATGGGCGGACTTTCCGAGCGGGAACAGTCCGCTCATTTCGAAAGTACAGCGGACAGGCCCACACACGGGCGGACTGTTCGCTCAAACACAGTTTCAGCGGACAGTTTTTCGGAATTTCCGAAAGACTTTGTCCGTCCAACTGTCCGCTGAAACTGTCCGCTGAAAGCCCACACACGAGCGGACTGTCCGCCCAAACACTGTTCAGCGGACAAGGATGGGCGAACAGTCCGCCCGTGTGTACGCGGCCTTAGCCCTTGTACACACGGTCGGAGATTCCGACAACCAAATCCGTTGGAGTAATTCCGACGGATTAATTCCGGAAGAGGTCCGGAAGTGATGTTGCATACACAAGGTCAGACTAAGTTGTCGGAAAATCCGATTGTACATAAAGTGATGATGTTATTTTGTTACGACGGGACTACATTCAGGCTAGTAGCCAATAGCTTTGGTCTAGGAATTTGATCTGAGCATGCGTGGCACTTTGTCCGTCGGAGTAGGCTACACATGATCGGAGTATATCCGATCGGAGCATTTTGGCGGAAAATTTTACCAGCAAGTTGGAAAAGTTGGTCCGTCGGATATTCCGACGGAAACAGTCCGATGGAGACCACACACAGTCGGAATATCCGACAAAAGGGTCCGATAGGACACATTCCGTCGGAATCTCCGACCGTGTGTACAAGGGCTTAGAACAAGAGATGAAATCTGCATTCCATACCATAATTAAGGAAAGATACCAGTGGGGTAATAGATCAGGTAAATTTATGGCGAGAAGGGTGAATGAAAAAAAGAACAGAACAGGACCTTTTATACCGATGATTAGAGATGAGAGGGGCGAGATGTTATTCTCCTCCGCAGACATCGCCAGAAAATTCCACTCTTATTATAGTGCCCTTTATAATATAAGGCAGAAAGGAGAAGATAGGGGAAAGCAGAGGGAAGCAATAATGGAGTACCCGCGGGATCGGCACTTCCCGAGGTGGGAGAAAGAGGAGATGGAGCTACTGGAAGCCCCCATATTACACAAGGAAGTAGAGAGGGCAGTTAAGAATACCACCCTAGGAGGAATTCCGGGTCCCGATGGATACGCCATTTTATACTATAAAAAGTTTTCTAAGTATTTAGTCCCCATCTATGTGATTATTTTTTTTGTTTCCAATATTTTTATTCAAATTTTCCACAAAGAAAAATACAGTTTCAGTATCTGACATCGTATATACACAGAGGAAAAAGAAAATAATAAAGAACAATTCAAGTAGAAAGAAGAAGAAACAAAAAAAAAACTGGGTGTACATGTGCATAACTTTGAAGGTAATTTAAAGAGTAATTAGATCACCACATACAGATATCTATCATTTGTCTAACTCCATATGAGGGTCAAGTAGCAAGCAACTGGGCACCTGATATCTAACCCTCAATTCCTGCTCCAGTGCTATAGTTAGTGCTAAAGTAATGATAATGGAATAAGCACTGGCACATGTGTGGTCAACAACACTCAGCTAGAGAAGGGAAAGAATAAAAGTAGCTATAGTAGAATGAGATGAAGGAATAGGGAATAGAAGGTAAAGAGAGAGAAAAAGGGATGCACTCCAGCTCCGAGGGAATGCCTTCCAGCACCAGATAAACCCGTTACACTGTTACAAGGTCCCTAATCCATGGATCCCACACTCTGTTGAACCAAGCCATTCTATCTTTTAGTATTGACGATAAGCGTTCATTCACCATTATCCAGGACAATTTTGTTTTAAGTAAGTAAAAGGGAATTGATGGTGACCTCCTCAATTTGGCTATGGAGATCCTTGCTGCCACAAATATGAAAGCTATAGGTTTTCTCATTGGCTTTGATGCCCCCTCCACGGGCGTCCCACCAGCACATGCAGAGGCGACTTACGAAGGTTCACTCGGGTCAGAGAATATATAAAATTGTACGTGCGTATCCAGAACCGTCGCACCTTTGGGCAAGACCACCACATATGATACATGGTGCCGTCTACATTGCAGCCTCTAAAGCACCGCGGGGGGTGACGCCCCCAGAGCAAAGGTGGCCACTCGAGCTGGAACCATATACCACCGCATCAGCACCTTATAATTTGCTTCAATCAAAGATATGTTAATAAAAGATTTAGATGCACATTGTACTATTTTTTTAAGGCAGCTTCTGAGAGGTTGAGAATAAGATGCTGTATATCCTAGATATATGGCCCGTGAGGTTGCCGTATGTCCTACAGGCAGTCTCCATTGGGGTGCATGTGGTGAGATCAGATGCACGACTCTGAGTGTAGCGATAGAATTCTGACCTCGGGAGCTGATGCCTATCTTGAAGGGACATTCGCGACAGAGCCCCTCTGTGGTCACAGAGGTCAGCTTTACGCAGCAAACCTTTGTTGGTCCACCATGAGAAATCTTGAGGGTGTAGACCCAGGGTGAACATGGGATTATTAAGCAAAGGGGCTAGTGGAGCATGCCGGGATCTGAAGGTGTGGGTAGTAGCTAGCCTATCCTACAAATTTAGAGAGTAGGACAAAGTCGGGCACATTACTTTAGGTCTATATTTTGCTTTCATCCACATTAAGTGGCTATTCTCTTTTCCTGGGAATTGAGAAGATTCCAACAGCATCCAGAGCGGTCGTGTGTGAAACTGAATTAGTTGTGAAATTTGTGCCCCCTGGTGGTATTTAAACAAATCCGGCATCCCCAGGCCACTCATTGCTTTAGGTATGTACATTGTTTGTCTGTTCACCCTGGGTCTTCCGTGCTCCCATATATAATCCAACAATTTTGCCTGAAACCTCTGGAGCTCTCGCCTATCTATAGAAATCGGAAGGGTCCTGAATAGGTAAAGCACTTTTGGTAGAACTGTCATCTTAATTGAGCACAACCTGCCAAACCATGACGGGGGACTATTCGACCATCGTTTAAGATCTGCAGATACTTTTTTAAATAGTGGAGGAAAATTGTGTTTATACAACGAGGTGAGAGTAGGGGTCAGTGTAATACCCATGTAAGGTAAGGTCTTGTCTTGCCATTGAAAGGGAAAAGAGCTCCGTAATGCTCGGACTATATGTGGTTGTAGGGACACATTGAGTGCTTGAGATTTGGAGTGGTTTACCTTTAATCCTGTAAATGTCGTGAAATGTTGTAGTACCCCATGTGAATTGGGCAAAGAGGTGACTGGGGAGGAGAGAAGCAGTAAGATATCGTCTGCAAACAATGCGCATTTATGTTCACGTCCGCCGCTTGTGATGCCTAGTATGTCCGGGTGTTTGCGAATCTTAATGGCCAATGGCTCCAAAGCTAATATAAGCAATAGGGAGGACAGGGGGCACCCTTGGCGGGTCCCTCTGTGTATGTGAATGTTTGGTGACTGGCAACCCTTAACTACTAAATTCGCCATTGGGGTATCGTAGATCGTTTCAAGCGTGGTCAAGAAACCAAATCCATATTTTTCTAAAATAAAGAATAAGTAATCCCAGGACAGAGAATCAAATGCTTTATGTAGGTCAAGGGAGACCAGCAGTGCACCCCTCTGTCCCCCACCATCCCAACCTGAGTTCAATGCAGAGATAATATCAATGATACATCTAGTCTGGTCTGGGGCTTGTCTAGTAGGGACAAACCCCGACTGGTCTGGATGAATGTAATTTGTTAAGAACACATTCAATCGTGTGGCCATTATCTTTGTCATTAATTTGAGGTCCACATTGATTAGAGAGATGGGACGGTAATTCGTGCAGTCACCGTGGTCCTTGTTCGGCTTAGGTATGACATGTATGTAAGCCCTATTCTCGTGTGGAGGTAAGGGGGAACCCCTGTGCAGTTCATTGTAAAAAGAGCAGAGATGAGGAGTCAGAATCTCGCTAAATTTGCGGTAATAGTGGCCCGAGAGGCCATCAGGCCCCGGAGATTGTGACAGGTTCAAGGATTTGATGGCCGCCGCTATTTCACTCAGTGTAAACTCTGCCTCCATCATCTCTGCATGGTCTTTAGACAGTGTGGGGAGCGGTAAATTCTGCAAGAATGCTTCCACCTCATGCACATTAAAGTCATTGGGAGAATCATACAATTTGGAATAGAATGCATGGAATTCTTTTGTGATAAGCTGAGGGTTTTGGGAAGTGTGGCCGTTCTGTAAGCTCAATTTGGGAGGTGCTGGATTAAAAGGTCTAGGGTTAAGTTTCCTAGCTAGTAGGGTGTTAGGTTTGTCACTGAGGGAATAGTACCGGTGTCTGTTCCATCTGATGTATTTGTCTGCTTTTGTTGTGAGGCTCAGATTCAGAGCCAATCGCGCCGCGTCAATCTGGCTTCTAAGGTCAATTTGTGGATTGTTTTTTTGTGCCTGGATTAGGTCTAATAGCTCCTTCTCCTGCTGTTGGATCACCTGTTCCCATTCCCATTTGATTCTAGCAGATAATTGTATTAGTTTGCCCCGAACAGTGGCCTTATGGGCCACCCACACTATGGAAGGAGAGGTATCTGAATAGGGGTTGTCCTGGAAGTATTGACGTAAAGTGTTTTCTATTTCATTAGCAATGAGTGCTATGTGATTATTTTAATGCAGTGGGAGAGGGTAAGAATTTCCGTGAGGAGTCACTTCTAGCACATATTGCCTTGATTCCGAAAGATGGTAAAGACCCAGCAGCCCTAGAGAGTTATAGGCCAATTTCATTATTAAATTCAGATATAAGGATCTTTGCAAAAATCATAGCAGAAACATTGAAATTATATTTACCAAAATGTATTCATAATGACCAAGTGGGGTTTGTCCAGGGGAGGGAGGGGAGTGATAACTCATTAACATCTATACTCTTGGTTCAGGAAGTCATTAGGAAGGGTACCCCCACAGTTCTTATGTCAATTGATGCCAAAAAGGCTTTTGGCAGAGTTAAAAGGGGGTTCATGTTTGAGACATTAAGATATCTAGGGCTGGGACGAGAAGATGATGAGATGGATTGAGTCCCTCTACTACCATCCGGTTGCCAGAGTTAGAGTAAATGGCACCCTGTCTTGCCCCCTTGAATTATTCAACGGGACAAGACAGGGTTGCCCTCTCTCGCCACTCCTATTCATAATCACACTGGAACTCCTCTTGGCTGCAATACGCAAAAGGAAAGATATTCAAGGAATTTGGGTGGGAGATAAGGAGTATAAAGTAGCTGCATTTGCGGATGATTTGCTCTATTACATCTCTAAGCCCAGAATTACAAAGCCCATAGTCTTGAAGGAATTAAAACAGTATGGGAAGTTAACGAACTTTAAAATAAATATGGCCAAATCTGAGATCTTAAACTTAACCCTACCAGAAGAAGAGCAGAGAATAATTCAAGCCAAACTACTGCTCACGTGGTGTAAGAAAGGATTGGGGTACTTTGGTATAAAATTGACATCACACTTAGGTGATTTGTTCGAAGCTATCTATATCCCCTTACTTATTCATTTTAATTGAGTTTATCTTTCCAATCCATGAGAGCGCTTTATATTGCATCTTGTTCAGAGGGACTCAATCCATCTCATCAATCCATCTCATCATCTTCCCATGTTAATTTATACGATTCAAATTCCTCTCCCTCAGGCTTACTTCGGAAAAGTAAAATCCATGGTACTGAAATTTATTTGGGCACGCAAACATCCTTGCAGCGTGTATAACACAATAGTTAGAGAAAAAGATAGAGGGGGAGACTAGCAGCGCCAGAGTTAAAAAAAATATTATGAAGCAATTATGATCTCTAGAACAGCAAATTGGTTACACAATAAGAGGGTTACACAATAATAAGGGCTGACTTAGAAATCACATTAAGTAACAACACCGAGATTTAGGACCTAACACAAATATTTTAACAAAAAACACATTAAAGATTTGGGATAGAATAGGTAAGAGGAATAATTGAGACCATAACTCACCCTTAATGTCACTTTTAGACACAATTTTTTTTTTACCAGGGAAGGAGGAACACATATTTTAGTAGGTGGGATAAAAAGGAGGAGATATCACTGCAGGATGTGATGGAAGGGAATAGAATATTCACTTATATGTATATCATGGGGACATAAACCACTAGACAAATGGAGACACACTCAAATACAATATTTGCACAAGCCTTACCACAACCATTATGAGGAAGGAGACAACTGAGACCCCTAGAGAAGCTATTGAAGTCCCCCCTAAGTTTAGTGAGAAGGATATCAAAAATATATAAAATATTGATGCGGGAGACTGACCATGAATATCCTTCCTACCTAGAAAAATGGGAAAGGGAGATAGGCCCCTTAAGAAACGAGGTACACAGGAATAAGATAATCAGGTTGGTCCACTCAGTAGCAAATGATACACAAACTATGGAAATGTCCTATAAGTTGCTCGCCAGGTGGTATGTGACCCCCCAGAGAGTACATGGTTATGGGGGAGATGACCCTCCAACTTGTTGGTGGGAATGTCCCGCACTCTGGACTTTCTGATATCTTTGGTGGGAATGCACCAAAATACAAATTTACTGGAACAGAATAATAGAAGCAATTTTTTATATAACGGGTGAACTGATCAAAAAACAACCATGGGTATGCTTGTTCCAAGACACAGAAAGGGGTGGCCCAATATAGATTTACTCTAGTACCATGTTTGTTGAATGTAGCTAAGGCCTTGTTTCCATGCCTCTGGAAAACACAGGAGGCTCTGACGATGAAAGAGTGGATAATGAGGGTGGATGAGGGTGGAGTGGATAAGAACCATAGAAGAGTCTATACATATGTCAGAAGATACAAGGGAGATATACCAAAAGATATGGCGACAATGGCTTGAATTTAGGAAAACAGAGAGGTACTTGGGCTTGATGGAAGGATGGAAGGATAGTGTTGACAAAGAGGCATGTGAGAGGTGATAGGGAGGGAGTTCTTTTTTTTTTGGGAGGGAGGGAGGGATCGGAAAATGCTTACATATATGATGTTAATAATGATTTAAAAGGTTTTATGTTCAATAGAGGATGTTTGTATAAGTGAATAAAATGTTAAAATAAAGAATATAAAGAAAAAGTGTAGTGCTTTTCATGAACTTCAGTCCAAACAGTGAAGTATTTTTCAGGGCTTTTATTTAAAAGTAAAGGTTTCTTACAGCAGGATACCCACATAGGGTCTCAGTATCATCCAACATTCAAAGTATTTATATAAACTCCTGGCTAGAAAGCATCCCACCCTGTGCCACACTGGCTCTCAGACTAATAGAATGCAGTCTCTTAGTCCAGAACAGCATTCACAAGTTGCTTCTTCAGCATCTGTATCTCCAGGTGTTGGCCTGGTCAGTGCAGACAGAAACACATCCCTAGTTTGCCAATATACCTGCTATTCCCTGGCTGTACAACAATGGTCTTCTTAGGAGGGTCATACTTAAAAGGCAGTGTACACCTGCTGTTTTTTTGGCAGAATGCTGCTTGCTGGCAAACCATGGACCCAGGGCTGGAGACTTCATTCCCCCCAGTACCAAACCTAGGGAAAACAGTTTTCTTGACCTTCACTTAAAAATAAATAGAGTTGGGCGAACGGTTTGGGCCAACCAAAACTTTGGCCCAGACATCGCCTGTTCACCCGTTCGATGAACACCCGACTTTGCAGGGCGTTTGACGGGTGTTTGCCCTGCCGAACAACCTGCAATGCACTGTGCAGGGTGCACTGTGCAATCAGGGCACAGTGAATAACTGGTTGTTAAAGTGGTTGTAAACCCTTACAAACCACTTTGACCTACAGGTAAGCCTAGATTAAGGCTTACCTGTAGGTCCAAGAAATATCTCCTAAACCTATATGGTTTAGGAGATATTTGCCCAAAAACAGGCACCGCTGTCTACGGCGCATGCGCCGCAGACAGCGACGCGCAGGCGCAATGAGCGTGGCATTCTCAACGACGGAGCTGCCGCGCGTGTCGGCACCCGTGCGCATGCGCGGGAGTGACGTCATCGCGGCTTCGCCGAATGACAGCGGCGGAGCTGCGAGACCCCACCAAGAAGATGGATGCTCTGGACTACAGGGGACAGCGGTGACTTCACTGGCTCCTGTGTCAGGTAAGTGACACATAATGGACTACTATGTGATGCATAGTAGTCCATTATGCTTTGCCTTTGCAGGGAATGAAAGAGGAAGTAAACTCATCAGGATTTACTTCCTCTTTAAGGAGTGGGCCAGGAAGCTGGACAAGGGGCTCATTCCTACAACCATGTGCTGTGATTGTGGAGGTCTGCGGACAGGGGACCGCCACAAACAGATGCATGGTGTGGAGCCACCAGGTAACATCCCCAGGTGGCCCCGCCCTTACCTAGTTAATAACTGTCAAATGGCAAGCTAGGCATTCAGCGGTTTGCCTTAGTTGACAGCAGAGCATTTTTTTTTTTGGGTCTGGCGGTGCAGCAGGCATCATGATTGATGATGGATTTACATTGGAGGACACTGTTTTTTTATTTTTTATTTTTTATTTTTTAATAAAGGAATTATCAAAAACTGTCTCTGTGTTTTTGTTACTTTTTGACACTTTTTTGATGAATGGGTAGGGGTACACCATGCTTATTCACATAGAGGGGGCAGGATCTGGGGTCCTTGTCTCCATCAACAATTTTAAAACATTTTTCTATTGCCGACAATGGTATTGTATTGCCGGCAATTTAAATGTAATTTCATGCATTTTTTTTCTTTAGAAATGTCATTTTTGCTGCAGCATGTTTCACACATGCTTCAGATGTGTCAATTTACAGGCAGACTAAGGGACCCCCAGGCACTATATTTAAAGGGATTTTTCATTGTTACACTTTAAACATCATTAAAATCACTGCTTCTGTAAAAGAAAATCCTTAAAAAAAATTGCATTGATACATGTCCCCCAGGGCAATACCCAGACCCCCTATACCCTTTTTATGGCCAATTACTTGCATATAAGCCTTCAAAATTGGGTCTTTTGATTTTTCAAGTTCTGGGTCCCATAGACTGTTTTTGTTTTTCAAAAGTTTGTTTAGCAAAAAATAAAAAAAATAAACAGTGGTGATTAAATATCATGAAAAGAAGGCTCTATTTGTATGATAAAAATTTAATAGGGGTACAGTATAGCATGACTGCACAATTTTCATTCAAACAGTGACAGCATTGAAAGATGAAAGTTGCCCTGGGCAGAAAGGGGGTATATGTGCCCAGTAAGCAAGTGGTTAATAGGGCTCGCCAATCGGGTCAGCACCTTTTCACTGTTCGGGAGTTCTGGTGTGAACCGAAGGGGGGGGGGGGGGGGGGTGTTCGACCATCTCTAAAAAACAAACATCAGAGAGCCCTTGAAACCTGCATGGGTGAGAACCCTGGGTGACATCTAACCCTTCTGACACAGCTCTGTCTGGTCACAAAATGAAATAGGATTTAAATGGTAAGTAAAAGAAAATTTTTGACATTTTAATATTTATTATATTAATAATAAAAATAATAATAATGGCTATTTGAAAAAAACGTTAAAGCACAATTTTAGTTAAAACATTTTATTTTACTTTGAATACAACATGGTTGGTTTGGCGCTTCAGCTTTTTTTTTTTGTGAAAGCTGAGTGTAGTAGGATCCAATGTGATTTTTCCTCCCTTTTCAATGTGAAATAAATAAGGTGAAGCTTTTACAAGGTGCAGCAACTGTATTAAAAGTGATTAAAAAGGAATAGAGTGTCCACACCAATCTATAGTAATCCAAACTGAATTATTGGGTTTGTATTCAACACTAGGAATGGGGTTTGCCACCCTGCAGCATTCATGCAAACTTTCAGTATTTTCAGTTCGGCAGATGGTTGAGTTAAACAGGGTGTTCTTCGTTCATCTGAAGCAAACCTTCAGATGCAACAAGAAGTCATTCATCAAGTGGCCTTATTACTACCTCCCATTGTGAAGGCACAAGCATCATTGGATTCTAGAACACAAACATCTGCCTGCCTTTTAGCAACTAAGGACACTATGCAGGTTGGCTGCCCACATCCTACCAACAAATGACATCAACAGTTGCTGGAATACCAATGGATGGGTTATGACAAAGGTCTTATAGGCTGAAACGCATCAACTGACTTAATCAGCATTTTTTTTACTGTGGCTATTCAATAAAGTGAATAAATTTTAAGAGCAACAACCGGAGTGTGTATCATTTTTTCTACACACCAATGGATGCACAGTTGGCTATTATGATACATATTAACATTCAGTGAAGGTTTTGAAAAAGAAAGTGATGCAGCCTGGCTTATCAAGAAAGGATAGGCAGTGAAAGTACCTTTCAAGTGGGCACCCCCTAGAAAAGAGTCTTGCCCCATGTTGATGAGGTCAGGGGGTGGACCGAACACCCCCCGGTTCGGCTTGCACCAGAACATGCGAACAGGCAAAAAATGTGTCTGGGAGTTCCCTTAGTCTGCCTGTAAAGTGGAGCATCTGTCTGATGTGTTCTACAGTGCCGCTGCAAAATGACTTCTCTAAAGGAAAAAAATGTAATTTAATATTTCCTGCTTGCAGCTGTACTATATTGCTACCTCCTGGCAATCTAGATATAAGTCGGTGAAAAAATCGGTGTGGGTTAATACTGCAGTTACAATTATTACAATTCCAAATCTTATGCTACAAAGACTAAATTATTGAGTTATATGTATGTCTAATTAATTTCCTACAGATAAATATAGATGTATACTTTACCAGAAATCTCAAAATATATTGAATTAGAGATGTCAGTTGTTTGTCCCAATGGACATTTCTTCCTTGATTTGATTTTTTTTCCATCCCCCCTCCCTCAATCTTTCTACAATCTTTATTCCGCCAAAGAAAGTAGGCGTGAATATATCTTCCACTTAATAATACTGTCAAATGACGTATTATTTTCTATGTGACTATGGCACAATTACCTAAAGAGGTCAGTATTGGATTAAAAATAATTTTGGAACTTTCCTTAAAAATACCAAGATATCACTTCAAATAACCTCTGACTTAAGCCTTAAACAAAACCATAAATATAATAGGATAATCTATTTTATGGTGCTATCTGTCAGACTTCCAGACTTGTAGAATATATTTCTTTAAGAATGTCTAACAATGGCAATTACTTTATCCCCAAATTCCTTTGAGAATGAGGTAATTGGTTTTCAAAACACAATGATTATTTCACATGTATTTAATATTCTTTGTAGTATTTCAAACATGCTACCCTCATATTAGTAATATATGGTCTATTGTGGTTTTTACAATGTAGCCCATACCCATTCACATGGGGGGGGGGGGCTTGTTAAAGGGGGCTTCCAGATTCCAATAAGCCCCTCACTCGCAGACCCCACACAACCACCGAGCCAGGGTTGTGGGGACAAGGCCATTGTCCCCATCAACATGGGGACAAGGTACTTTGGGAGGACCCAAAAGCACCCTCCCCATGTTTAGGGCAAGTGGCCTGGTATGGTTCAAGAGGGGAACTGCACTGTATTTATATACAAGACTGCCTGCACTGTATATAAATTCTACACTGAATGCAGAGTATGTTCGACTCGATCCTCTCTATTCCACTAGCTTACACCCATAGTGCCAGGAGTATTTAGCTCAGCATCCCAAGACATAGTATACAGCTCAGCATCAGAGGACAGAGTATGCAGCCCCGGCATCACAGGACAGAATACATACTTCCCAACTTTAGAACTTAAGGCATGCTTCACATCATGACAAAAAGTGGGTGTGGCCAGACTGTTTTCAGTGGAAGGGGCTTAAGGGGCATGGTTAAACAAAACCAATCCCCCCTACCACCATCCCTCTCCCCATCATTATACAGGACCCCTTCCTCAACACTATCCACCATTGTTACACAGGACCCCCTCCCTCATACTAAACACCCCCTCCCTGCCTTTTCACCTTAAACACAGAGATTATTTGTTTAGGGTGAAAAGGCGGGGGGGGGGTGTTTAGGGTGGAGAGGCAGGAAGGGGGTTATTGTTTAGGGTGTAGAGACAAGGAGGGTTTTTTGTTTAGGGTGGAGAGGCAGGGAGGGGGTTATTGTTTAGGGTGGACAGGCTTGGAGGGGTTATTGTTTAGGGTGGGGAGGCAGGCGGTGTTTATGGTGAAGAGGCAGGGAGGGGGGGGTAAAGGATGGAAAGGCAGGGAGGGGGGATATTGTATAGGTTGGAGAAGCAGGGAGGGGGTTATTGTTTAGGGTGGAGAGGCAGGGAGGGGGGTTAGTGCTTAGTTTGGAGAGGTGGGGGCTATTGTTTAGGGTGGAGAAGCAGGGAGGGGGGTTATTGATGAGGGTGGAGAGACAGGGAGGGGGTTATTGATTAGGGTGTTAATGCAGGGAATGGGGTGTTTAGAGTGGAGATGCGGGGAGGGAGGGTGTTTATGGTGGTGATGCAGGGAGGGGGTGTTTAGAGTGGAGAGGCAGGGAGGGTTGTTTAGGGTGGAAAAACTCCACAGCTGCCAGTCACTGCCACACACCACAACACTCAGCAGCCCCACCCTCCCCCCTCCATGAAGTTTTGCAGCAGCTGAGAAACATGATCAGAGGTGGGGGGAGGGGGGCAGGCTCGCAGCAGGAGACAGTACTCACAGGGTGGCGCAGTCACTCGGCAGCCACCTTGCAGAGGAGTCTGAGGAGGGAGAAGCATGATGCAGAGAGAGAGAGAGAGAGACATGTCAACAGCAAATAGAGAAGGTCAGCTGCTGCAATCCTCTCCGATCCCCTCGCTCACCTGGTGCTCTGGTACACTGCTTGCTCTGCATCCATTCGCTGCATCTGTGATCTTCTTCCCAGTCTCACATCACAGGGTCCTAGAAAGTTGCAGTCAAGTCTCTGCACTCCACAACAGTGAGCCATCCGGGAAACTGGAAGTGATCAAAAAAGCACTGAACAATCGCCCTCCGATCACGGACAATACAGGACAGGAGCCAGGGACAAATCAATGGATATTGGGAGTGTTTGCGGGCGCATAGCTTGCACCCCGAACACACCCTGAACAAGGGCAAATCAGCTTCCCAGCTTCCAATCAGCTGTTTGTAAGCTGGTAAGCTTCCCAAAGACATAGCTCTGACACCCAGACATTCTAAAGCCCCATACACACTATCATATTTTCTGCTGATTTTTTCCTTGAGATTTCCCAAAACCATATAATATGGGGTCAAACCTTAGGAGTTTCAATTTGTATGCAATCAGGCAGGCCCTTGCATTGCATGGTTTTAGTAAATCTGAAGACAAAAATCAGCAGAAAATCTGATAGTGTGTATGGGGCTTTAAAGTGACCATTTTTTTGTTAAAAGCTTGGGGAAGCGGCACCTGTGTGTCCCCTATGGATGGGCAGCCACTGCTCAATGATTATGATAACACTATATGCAACTGCCGTGTTACAAGCTTTATATAGTGTGGGGCATGAACTTTGGACAATCATGGCTCTTGCAGCAGAGCGCACTGTGATTGCATGCTTTGGCCAATCATCAGATGACAATGCACTGCAATCTCACAGTGCATTATGGGGCATTCTGTGGTGGTTGAAATTTGCCGCAAACGCTACATAATGTTCAATATTCGGCAAACGGCCGAACAGCGATGTTCAAGTCAAACTTACGTTTGACTCGAGCATCGGGACCATCCCTAGTCAGGGGCACAACTTTGGGCCGGTGGTTGTGGAGGTCCGCTAAAGATGGATGGACATCGCAGGACACAACATGGGGACAAGGTGCTTTGGGGGACCCCAATGCACCCTCCCCATGTTGGGGGCAAGCAGCCTGGTATGGTTCAGGGGGAGGCACTTGTCCCCCCTATCCTGGCCTGCCAGGCTGCTTGCTTCGATAAAAAAAAAAAAAATTTTGGGGGGACCCCATGCTGTTTTTTTTTTTCATTTTGGTGTGGAGTTCCCTTTAAAATGCATTTTTTTTCTTAATTCTGTCATAGGGTTCCCCTTAACCACTTCAATACACTGTATTATATACTGTACTGTACACTGACTGCACTGTATATATAACTGGAGAAAAAGAAAGAAATATTGCGCTAACCTAAAAAGAAAATAAGTATATAAACCAGCAGCTACATAAGAATATAACCAAATTCCTAAATACAACTGACACAATATAATGTAGCGCTAAAGTATACTTGTGAGAAACATATGTGACAAATACAGAAGAAATAAAGTCCAAATATTAAGTGAATAGAAAAAGTCTTTCGAATCCTTATAGGACATAAAATGTGATTTTGCACACAATATGAAGGCTGGAAAGTGATCTTGAAGACTTTCAAAAGCAGTGAATTCTAAATGAAAGCAGACAAGGTGGGTACTCTTACCGGAACCATAAGGTTAAGCATGCATATAGTGGTGAATGGATCTCCACGGAGCTGTCAGCTAATGAAGTCACTGTAAACCCTCTTGATCACAGGAGGAATAATCCGTGACGTCTCCAGGACTCCCACTTCTCCAAGGTCCAAATGGAATGGACGTGAGGAAAACGTAACTCCAGCAAAGACCAAAGATGATGAGTAGATCAGAACCCATATAGAAAATCATATAAAGAACAAAAAAGAAAAACAGCTTCCCATAGTGTAGATGAAAAATAACGAATGGCTTTTTATTGGCATAAAATCAGCAAAATGCAGGATAAAAAAATATCTTCTCAAAATAAAATCATGATCACATAAAAACAAGCAATACAGGGAACATGACTACCACGCCCAAAAAAAAACAGTGGTGATTAAATACCACCAAAAGAAAGCTGTATTTGTATGAAAAAAATGATAAAAAATCTGTTTGGGTACAGTGTTGCATGAGTAATTGGCATTCAAAGTGTGAGAGTGCTGAAAGCTAAAAATTGGTCTGGGAAGGAAGGGTGTATAAATGCCCTGTATTGAAGTGGTTAAAAAACAACAACTATGCAATCAAACCCATAAGGCTTACAATCCATGACAGCAACCATAACCATGACTCCACAGTGTCTTATTTTTTTTTAATTGTTTATTTATAAAAAGTAAAGTATAGTATAAGACAGCATATCGTAAGTTACAAAAGGTATGATATTTTAACTTCGGATGATACAAAGATAATTAGCATAACAAGCTAATAAAACTTGACAATGGTACAAGTATGGGCTATTGTCAGCAGGCTCCATAAATGGATCATCTATGCAAAATTTCAATACAAGGTCCAGTTTTGGTTCCGGTTTAAAAAGAAAAGAAATATGTGTCTGACAGCAATATACATATAAAGAGTGCTCAAAAGGTATATCTAATGGGAGTTAGTTTCAAATCTTTCTTTATTATTTCTTTATAATTATAAAACATACACATGTAGATATCGGATTCAAGAGGGTATATTGAGTCATCCCAAACTTTCCAAGTTTTATCAAACTGAAGTAGGTTACCGTCAATCTGTGCAGTCATGTGTTCCATCCTGCGTATATCTGTAATTATAGAGAGAAAATGGTGGAAAGTAGGGGGAGAGGGAGAGAGCCAATGTCTAGGAATGGCTCGTTTTGCTGCTAGTAGTATGAAGGACCCAAGTTTCTGTAATCGTTTGGAAATGCCTGGGAGAGGGAGGCCCAAAAGGAAATGCATAGGAGTCATTTGAATGGTTGTGGAGAGCAATGATTGTAACAGTTTGTGGACCTCAGACTAGTAAGGACCAATGACAGGACATTCACAGAAAATGTGAAGATGGGTGCGCACAGACTCTCCACATCTCCAGCATAGATTAGAAATGGAAGGGTTTTGAGCATGTAATATATCAGGAGTTCTGTACCAAAAAAAAGTATTTTAATGGCAGTTTCTGTTTGTGTAACACAGCGTGAAATTTTAGAGGATGTGTCCCAAATGTTCCCCCAGTCTAGCAATGAAATTGGGCGATTCAATATCCGGGACCATTTTCTTATGTAGTTATGTGAAGAGTTTGTCAGAAGGGGGGGGGGGGGGGGTCTCATGAAGCATTTTATATATAGATGAAATAAATTTTGGTTCGTATGGGCCATTTGCACATAATATTTCAAAGTCTGTGGGTTTCTCTAAGGATAAGGAGGAGGAATTGGCAAGGAAAATTTTTTTGAATTGTATATACGAATATTCCAGGGAGGCAGGGAGGCTGTGTTTCTTTTTCAGCTCAGTGAAAGTAAGGAGTTTGGGTCCACGGGAGTGTTTGCATATAGGACAATCCGTCCAGAATGTCCTGGTTAAAAAGGACATTTCGAAGCAGAGAGCAGGGAGAGGAAAGGGAGAAATGGTCTGCACACGTCCTACAAATAGATAGGGAGAAAAGCATCAGGGCCAGACAGAGATCTCAATTGGGGCATGAATTTATTTGAGGATGTCCATAACATGTAGCAGAGATGAGGTGTGAGGCATAGTAATATTTAATGGATCTGGGGCTCTTTAGATCTGAGGGTGAAAGCTACTGATTGAGCAATTCTATGGGAGGTATTATTCCAAATAAAGTTAAGACACTTTCTCTGGAGATTTCTCAGCTGCGACATCGGGACCAGAATAGGGAGTGTTTCAAATAGGTACAATAGTTTAGGCAGGATTGACATTTTGAGAATATCAGTTCTGCCAAGAAGAGAGATTGTGATGGGGACCAGAGGTTTAGAAGTCTGGTTATTTCTGCAAACATGGGAGGAAAGTTGGCTTGGTAGAGAGAGGTATAAGAGGGGGTAAGGTGAATGCCTAGGTATTTCAACGAGGATGTGCACCATCTATATTTGAATTTGTTTTGCAAAGAAACAAGTGTGTTAGGTACCGGGTGGTGAGCCTGCCTTGACAGAAGAAGACCTCTCTTACAGCTCTGGTTCAGGGGCCACTGGAATGGAGACAGTGGTCCTGTGAGCGCAGCGGGGTAGGAGGGTCTGACTGGAAGCAGCAGCTGGGTCCTCCAGAGACTGGAACTGCAGGGTAGATGATGGATAAGCAGTCAGTGGTCAGCAGTCACAGGAGCAACAGCAGCAGGACCAAGGTGCAGCACACTTGAACGACAGAGGGATAGTCAGGCAGGCTGGGTCACAACAGATAAAGCAATCGGGTACATTAAGCAGACAGAAGCGAGGTACAGGCAGACAGGGGTTCGGTAACCGAAGTTCAATCCAAAGCAAGGTCAAGCAGGCTGGAGTCAGGGCAGGAGAGGTCAGCAAGGTCAATTGAAAGCCGGGTCAAGAATACAATCAGCAGGCAGATTACAGGAGACTCAGATACAGAGCTGCAGACAAACAGAACTGAGCAAGTGCAGCTGCCCTCCTTAAGTAGGGCCACTGGCACCAAACAGCGCTAACACGCACACGTGTGCACGAGCTGTGCGCGCACACGTGCCCGTCGCGCACAGGCGTGCACGCACACGTGCCCGTCGCGCACAGGCGTGCGCCTGGGATGCGCGCTGGCGCACACACACGTGCCAATGCCTGGCTTGCATTTGCCCATTTCATGCGGGAAAGACCCTGCCATTGCCCCCCCACAAGGGGCAACCTCCGGGTGCCCAAAAAGTGCTTCTTCTCAGGATGAGCGGAGAAAAAGGCACGGATTAGTCTGTCGGCATGCAGGTTGCCATTGGGTTCCCACGAGTTACTTTCTGGACCGTAACCCTTCCATTTAACCAAAAATTGTCTCTGTCCTTGCCTCCTTCTACAATCAAGGACAGTCTCCACCTCGTATCCTTCGCTACCATCAATTAGAACGGGTTCAGGTGGTCTGGAACTTCTACTCAGGAAGGGGTCGGGCACAGAGGGTTTCAGCAGGGAAACATGAAAAACCGGGTGAATTTTCATCGAGTCTGGTAAGACCAACTCATACGAAACCTCATTAATCCTTCTCTTTACAGGGAAGGGTCCCAAAAACTTGGATGCAAGTTTCTTAGAAGGACAGGCTAACTTAAGATTATTTGTAGAAAGCCATACCTGATCTCTGACCTGCAGGTTTAGCTCTCCTCTTCTCTTACGATCGAAGGCTTTTTTACTGTCTGCTTGGGCCTTGGATACCGCCTCTTGTAATACCTGGTTGTTATGACTGAGGAAGGTCACTGTGTCCTGGACTGCTGGAACTGGTGATTCTGGAAGAAAGTCAGGAAGAAAGGTTAAGTGAAACCCGTAATTGGCAAAAAAACAGGGGACTGTCCTGTGGCTGAGTGACTGGCATTGTTGTATGCAAATTCCGCAAGGGGCAGCAGAGACACCCACTCGTCCTGGACAAAGGACGTGAAACATCTGATGTATTGCTCCAGGATCTGATTGGTACGTTCTGTCTGTCCATTGGTCTGGGGGTGATAGGCGGATGAAAGAGCCAGCTCGAACTTCAAACTCTCACACAGAGCCCTCCAGAACCGGGATGTAAATTGGACCCCCCCTGTCAGATACGATGTTAGCAGGCACCCCATGCATCCTGACAATGAAGATACGGGTCGTCTCTGGAGCAGATGGAGTCCCCTTCAAGGGCAAGAAAGGGGCCATTTCAGATAGTCTATCTACAACTACAAAAATGGCAATGCAACCTTCGGAACATGGGAGCTCGACAATGAAGTCCATCGTGATCATTCTCCAAGGCCGATCAGGTGCAGGGAGAGGATTCAGTAGTCCCCAGGCCCGATTGCTTGTTGGCTTGCTCCGGATGCACACAGGACAGGAGTCAACATACTTTTTGCTAAATTCTTTCAGGCCAGGCCACCAGAAGGTAGGCTGTACAAGTTCCAAAGTCTTACGAGGCCCGAAGTGTCCTGCTAAGGGGTGATCATGGAGAAGGACTAGGACTCTGATCCGAATGCTTTCAGGAACAAAAACTTGGCTTTCCTTCCAGAAGACCTCCTCTGGGCATCAGTATAGCCCCTGATGGTGTAAGTGAATTAATCAATGCCTCCCTGATCTGTGCCAGCAGGTCTGGTTGTACAAGCAGAAAGTTACTTGCAGGTAAGATGGTGTCCGGAGCAGCAGAGTCTTTAGGACAATCGTACATACGCGAAAGCGCGTCTGGTTTCACGTTTTTTAATTCAATCTTATTTTATTAAAATATGAGAAAGAACACGTTAGAAAAACAAGAGGAAAAAGAAAGTACATAATAATCCAACATATTTGTTTCACCGTGATACATAACTAGAAAAACAGAAAAGTCAAATTCTGCTACAATGGGGTCAGACCATCTCTATGGCAATAGGAGTTCTTGGGGATCGGTTTGTGTAGTATGATGTAAGAGCCTGTAAGCCCACAGTGTCCATTACAATGTAAAGTAAATATGAGCGCACCACTATCCTCTCACTGAGTGATGCCCACTCATTACAATTAAACTAGGGCTGTTGTTCCCATTCTGTCCACGTCTCTTCTTGGGGGGGGGGAGCACTGTATGTGCCCCCATCCCGGTCTAATGAACTGGAGGTTTTGAATTAATTAATCAGGTGTTGTTGCCCCATGTATAAGGGAGGGAAGAAAGGGGGAAAAGAGTAAAGGAAGAAGGGTCAGGACAATAAAGAGCGCTAGGGTTAAAGAAATAGGTATTCCACCCTGGTCACACAGGTGTATCAGTAGAATCCTCTGTGGCCCATGAAATAAATTCTGAGGAATATCGAAACATAGACCACGAGGTCCAGATCTTGGAAAATTGCTCCTCCCTACCCATTTCCTGCGACAACATGCGTTCCAACCTATTAATTCGGTCCACTTCAAGTGCCCAATCCGCCAGGGAAGGCATGTCCATCGACCGCCAATGTCTGGGCAACACCGTTCTAGCGGCCGCCAAAAAGTGGCGCAGAACGTCCTGTTTGATTGACTTAAATGATCCCGGGAGCAGAGATAGCAGAACTAGCTCAAGAGAGGGTGTAATTGAGGTTGCCATGAGTCTGCAATACAAGTCTAAAATCTTTTGCCAGAACTTCCTCACAGGGGGGCATTCCCACCAAATGTGAAGTAAGGTTCCCCTAGATGACAAGCAACGCCAGCAAGTATCCGGAAGCGCCGAGTTCATCCGGTGCAGGGTCGAAGGGCACCTGTACCAGCGGGTCAACAGTTTAAACCCCTTTTCTTGAGAGTTGGAGGCTAGAGACATTTTATGAGTCAGTATGAAGCACTTCTGCCAGTCTATAGGTGAGATGGAGTGGCCCAGGTCTTCCTTCCATGCCTGTGTGTAAGGGGGAAGGTCAGGGTTGTAAGCCGTATGCAAAAGAGAATACATTTGAGAGACTACATGTGCAGGAGGGGTGTCCTGAATCAGCATGTTCTCCAAGTCCGTTAGGTCAGTGAGTAAATCGGGTAAAGATGGGAAGGTGCGGATAAAGGATATCACCTGTTGCCTCTGCAACCAATGCCTCGAGGTATTAGCAGATGAGTCAGAGGGAATGTCTTGGGTCAGAGAAGGGTCTGAGCGTAGGACTTGAGCAAGTCGCCTATGGTCCTCCTTACACCAAGGTCCAAAATTCCCTCTCCTTAGGGCCGGTGGAAAAGCCGGATTCCCAAACAAAGGAGTCATGGGTCCCTTCAGGGGAGAAAGGGTCTTGGAGGAATTCATTCGGGTCCATATTTGTATGGTTTGTCGGGTGAGGTCGCTCAGGGTTTCCTCTCCTTTCAGGAATTCAGTGGGCGTCCACAGCAATGCACAAAGATCTATTGGGTTAATATGGCTCTCTATCTGCACCCACAATTTGGAGGAGGAATGATGAAACCAGTTAAGTATACGCGTGAGCACAGCTGCTCTATAGTATATGGAGGCGTCCAGAGCTCCTGCTCCGCCACGAGACTTGGAGAGCGATAAAGTCTCATAGCGTATCCGGGGACGAGCCCCTCCCCAGATGAAGGAGGAGAATAGTTGGCGGAGCTTCTTAAAAAACCAGGAGGGTATGGAAATGGGAATTGTTTGGAACAGATAGAGAAGCCGAGGGAGGACGTCCATTTTTAGGGCATTCACTCTTCCTAGCCATGATAGGCATTTTTTTGCGTAATTCAAGAGATCAGTCTTGGTTCTAAGCATGAGGGGTGCATAATTCAGAGAAAATAATTGGGATCTCTCCCTGGGTATTTGGATTCCGAGGTAGCGGATGGAGGTAGCTCCAGTTTTAAATGGATACCTATCGGATACCTGGTGGAGGACCTCCTGGGACAGGGAGATGTTCAGGATTTCTGATTTAGTATGGTTTACTTTAAAATTGCTCAACTTGCCAAACCTTGTGAATTCCTGCATTATATGTGGTAATGATATGTGGGGTTGGGTTACAAACAATAGCAGGTCATCCGCGAAGAGTGCCAGTTTAGAATGAATGGGACCTGTCCATACACCGGAGATGTTGGGGTTATTGCGTAAGGCTATTGCCAGGTGTTCCATGACAAGGACATAGAGAAGGGGGGATAGAGGACATCCCTGTCGTGTCCCATTATGGATGGCAAATGTAGGAGACAGTGAACCATTGACCCGAATTCTGGCGGAGGGTGAGGAGTAAAGGGACATAATTCGGGAAAGCATTTTAGGACCCAGACCTATCTGTTGCAAGGACATCTGAAGGAATTTCCAATTGACCCGGTCAAATGCTTTCTCGGCATCGACCGTCAAAAGGCACAGAGGAATTTCATGGGTGCGGGCATAGTCGGTAAGAAGCAGTGTTTTCAGGGTGTTATCTCTTGCCTCGCGCCCACTAACAAAACCCACCTGGTCTAGATGTATAAGGCGGGGGAGTAGCGGTTGAATTCTAGTAGCTAATATTTTGGCATATATTTTCAGGTCCACTCCAATTAACGATATGGGCCTATAATTTGAACACAAGGTAGGGTCTTTGTCTGGTTTTGGGATAATGGTAATGTGGGCTTCAAGCGTTTGTGGAGGAAATGCTGAGCCTTCCGATAGGGAGTTATACACCTTAGTCATAAAGGGGGTCAGTAGAGGAGCAAATGTCTTGTAGAATTTAGGGGTAAAACCGTCGGGTCCTGGGCTTTTACCGGAAGGGGTGGCCGCTATTGCCCCCACTACCTCGTCTGCTGTGATTACTTGCTCTAGCTCTTCTATAGTATCACCATCTAATCTAGGGAGCTCGGTCTCCTTGATATAGGACTGTCTGTCAGGTGCAGGGGTGCAGGATGGGCTAGAGGCGTCGTTGGATGGTAGGTTGTATAGTGTTTGGTAGAAATCTCTGAATGCTTGCGAGATCATGGAGGGCTCATTAAGCAGTTCTCCAGAAGGGGCCCGAATATGGGGTATAAAAGTGGAAGATGTGTTTGGGTGAAGGGTGCGGGCCAATGGTCTACCGCATTTGTCTCGGAATCGGTACTGTTGTAGGGCCAGTCTGTCCATATAAGTACGAGCTGAGGCCTCATACAGGTCCTTGAGTTGGGACCGGGCCAACGTGACCTCCATCATAGTCACCTGTGTAGGGGCTCTTTTATGTTGGGTCTCAAGGTCCCGAAGCTTTTGTGTTGCTGCGGTTATTGCAGCTGAACGAGTCTTTTTCAAGCGGGTCCCCTCCTGGATGAAGATTCCTCGCAGGACAGCTTTAAGTGCCTCCCATTGTAAAGGTGGTGAGGTGGTGTCCGAGGCATGATCCGATAAGAAATTAGAGATGGTTTCTGAGACCTTGTGGGAACACTCAGGGTTTGCGAGAAGGGAATCATTCAGCCTCCATGTCCATTCCCTCACTGGTGTGGAAGGGATAGACAGTGTCAGATAAATAGGGGAGTGGTCAGACCAGACCATGGAGTCTATTTCACATTCAGGTGACCAATCTAAGCAGCTGTGGTCAAGAAGAAAGTAGTCGATATGACTATAGGAGTGATGGACCTGTGAGAAGTGGGTATAATTACGAGTCGTAGGAAACAGTACCCGCCAGACGTCGATTAAACGGAGGTCGTACATAGCCTGTTTAAAAGCCCTCAACTTAGTAAAGGATATGGATGAGCGACAGGTGGACGAGTCTAGGAGAGGGTCCAGAGGGGCGTTAAAATCCCCACCCATGATTAGTTTACCCTCTGCGAAGTCTTACAAGATCTTCATGTATCGTAGAGCAGTCGAGATTTGGTTAGTGTTTGGTAGGTATAGGTTGGCTATAGTGAATTTGGTGCCCCATAAGGAGATCTTTACAAACATATACCTTCCCTGAGGGTTCGACAGCTGGTCTATCAGGGCAATTGGGAGCGTTTTGTGGAAAGCAATAGAAACGCCTTTAGTTTTCTGAGAGGGGTTCGTACTGTGGAACCATCTGTTAAAGTACCTATTGGAGCAGGAAGGGGTGGAGTCTGTGTTGAAATGTGTTTCCTGTAACAGTAATACGTTGACCTGTTGTTTATGCATGTGGTACAAGATTTGTCCTCTTTTGGATGCAATATTGAGGCCATTTACGTTGTACGAGCAACATTTCAGGCGAGGACGAGATAGTACTGTGTGAGCCATAGTGGAATGAAGATAAGAAACTCAGGGCATAGACTGAGGGGTGGGGGAGGGGGGAGGAGAATGGAAGGGGGGATTGAAAAGGTAGCAGAAAGTAGCTTAGTACAGAATCAAAGAGAAAAGAAAGAGAAAGAGAAAAAAAAAAAAAAACCTAACGAAGGAGGGCACCTAGAGAAAGGAGCCTGGCAAATTTAAAGGGTCCACGAGAGTGGGACACCAAGTGAAAATTCACAAAAACAGGCACTATTCGTGCCCGGCCTATTGAGGGTGAGGGGTCGAAGCGGAGAGTCTGAGCCGTGGGCCCAGTAGCACGACAGGCATGTAAAACTTCACTGAGGCACATCAATAGAACAAAACATTAATACAGAGCACGCAACAGGTCCTCCATGAGGGGGGACACCAGACCGCACGGGCAAATAGCTCCACGTCGGCCCAGCCCCCCCCCCCCCCCACAGAGGAGACATCAGTCCTTGAGACATCCCACGAGAAGGGAGCAATCATTTTTAACATATGGCAACCACTTACCCCAACAGGGGGCCCGGAATCTAATCGAGTAATACTTCTGAGAGCGTGGTAGGGTAAAACAATCCGGTGCATAAGAAACCGCAACTAGATACCTGCGGAAGCCCACGTGGACATTGGCATGAGGCCGTGAACCCAGTCGGTCCATCTGTCGCCTCTCTCTCCATATCCAGGTGGGCCTCGACCGCTAAACATTTGGTAAGTAGCCCTGTACAGTGAAGTACACTAGAAACACAACCTTGACATATCGAAACAAACATTAGCAACCTGCCGTTCTATTGCCTCTCCCGAACCCCAGTCAGATCCAATACACTAACAAAGGGCAGGGAGAAGGTCCATCTCTTCAGTGTACCAGATAATTTGAGGCATTAATGTATGCAACCGACCACCCCATCTCCCATCATGGCATATCTAACAGGTTATATGTAGGGACAAGTAAGATGACGGCAAAAAAAAAAAAAAAAAAAGGAAAACTGTCCCAAAAAGGAAAAATGCGGCCTGTCCAGGAGACAAGGGGTAGGCATGAAATCAAGATGGTGCTAATCACAGTATGGGCACAGGGATAAGTCTAAAAGGTTCCATGGGATTACTTTAGTCTTCCGGAGAGGTAGGATGACGTGGTCCAGAATCGACAAAGTGCGATGCATATCTCGGAAGTCTGCGGCGTTGCGGAAGAGGGTCACGTGCTGGTACCCTAGTGTGGTCGTCTGGCGGGTCAAGCCAGTTAGGTACCTCAGTTGGATCTTGCTCCAAAAAATTGAAAAAGGCTGGAAGTTGATCCGGGTCAGAAAGGACAAACTTATGCTCGGCCCTGGTCACCTTGATACTGAAGGGGTGTCCCCAGGTGTAGGTTGCTCCAGCTTGACGTATCATATCTAGCAGTGGGCAGACCATTCGGCGCATGTGGAGGGTGTTGCGAGAAAGGTCTGGGTATAGATGGATAGCTGAACCGTCAAAGTCCACAGGGCCCAGACGCCATGCTTTGCGCATAATCTCTTCTTTCAGGGTGAAATAGTGAACCCTGCATAGGACGTCGCGTGGGCGGTCACTGTGTTCCCTCCTGGGCCCCCCCACTCTGTGCACCCGGTCTATCTCAATAGGGGACAAGGCTTCTCTGCCCAAGACTAGGTTGAGGATGGCAGTGACAGATGGCTTCAAGTCCGTACCCGCCGTGGCCTCCGGTATGCCTTGTAGTCGTATATTATTCCTGCGGCTCCTATTCTCCCCATCTTCTATGCGCAGTTGATGTTGACGAATACGGTGCAGGTGGTCCTTGGAGGCCCGCTCAAGGGACGTAATGCGGGCTGCATGATCAGATTGAGTATCAGTTAGGGCAGAGATTGCTGTCTGATTAGTGGAGACCTGCTGTTGGATGGCCTGAAGGTCCTTGTGGAGCGAGGACTCCATTTTGACCGCCCAGGACTCAAACTCTGCTCGGAAGGCCGCTAGAAGAGTCGAGGCCTCGGATCTAGGTAAGTCTCCTGTCGTTGGAGGGGCCAAAGCTCCAGGGCCTGCCGCTGAAAGCGGGACAGTAGAAGTGCCAGATCTGGACGCTACTCTGGAAGGGTCCGAGTGCTGGGTCGGGGGGTCATCGGATTCCTCTCCGCTGTCCATCGTCGGCTGAGTAGGAGGAGGAAGTTTGCTCTTCCCTGGGTTTCGTGCAGGTGCCATCTTGTCTCTGGGAGTGCGGGGATCCGACTGAGACGTGCAGAGCAGGTATCGCTGTATTGTGCCCTGTTGTAGGTCTGCTGACTCAGTAGATCGAGAGCTATGCGTGGACATGCTTTTCATGGACGTGCAATGGCTGAGGTATAGCCTGTCTGCTATGGGCGGTCACGGGCTCAGCAGGACATTTCTTAGTTAGACATAATCAATCAGTTTTTCTGCGGAGAGGAATGGGTGGAAACTCCAGATGGGCACTTATCTGTTCGGGCTGCCTCCGTATTTGCGTACCGCCGCCTGGGTGAAGCAAGATGGCCTCCTTTCTCGAGTTCTGGGGCCGCAACAGCAGCTCGTGCATTAACGGGGGGGGGGGGGGGGGGGCAGAACCATGAGGGTATCCCCAGCTATGGTAACAGACCGCTAGGCTAGAAATTTCAGGAGGTGAGGAAGTCCAGGGTGGGGCCCAGAAGAGATGGAGGTGTATCAAGATGGCCGCCTCTCAGAGTCTCAGTAACCAGGGACCCGGCAGCAAATACTGTGCTACACAAGCAATGCCCCCTGAACAGACCCTGGGGGTGTCTCCAGCGATAAGGCCAGGATGTTCTTGAGGGTGGATGGGGGCGGATTGAGCCCCAGGAGGATAAAGAGGTTGCCGGGTGTACCAAGATGGCCGCCGTCACTTACCCGAACCCTCCTGGGTGAACTGCAGGCGGCTCAGCAATATTTACAGGCCCCAGGTGGCGGGCTGGATGTCTCCGGTACTCCGGGGGTGTAACAGCTGACCCTGGGCCCCGAATTCCGCTCGGTCCCCGGGTGGAGCAAGATGGCCGCCGCTCCTCCGTGCAGGCCGAAGCCTCGGACTTTCCCGCTGGGCGGCCGGAGCTCCGCGGATGGTGCGCCCACTCCACCTGTGTGCCCCAGCGTATCTAGGGCCTCCGGTACGGTCCGCTGTGCTCCGGTGGACGTCAGGGCCCCCCGGGTGTGTGCTCTAGTAGCCGGAGCTCACCCCAGGCACGTCCACTCGGGTCTCCGCTCGGCCACGCCCCTCTGGTTTCACGTTTTTTGATCCAGGGCAGTACGTGATATGGAAACAAAACCGCAAGAAAAACAGGGCCTGTCGGGGCTTCAAACGCTTGGCAGTCCTCAGGTATTCGAGGTTCTTGTGGTCGGTGTAGATCAACACTGGACGAACCTTCCAACAAGTACCTCCATTCCTCCAAAGCAGATTTGATGGCAAGCAACTCACGGTTGACAACATCGTAGTTCCTCTCGCCAGGGGAAAGTTTCCGGGAATGGAACCTTACGGGGTGCATCAGATCATTGCTGCCTTGTATTTGAGACACAACTGCCCCCACAGCTACTTCGGAAGCATCAACTTTTAAAATGTATGGCAGAGAAGGATCCAGATGACTGAGGATGGAGCAGAGGTAAAAAGTCTTTTGAGTCTTTCGAAGCCTCCTGGGCTTCTGACCCCCAGTGGAAGCGTACATTCTGTTTCGTCAACTGGGTGATGGGATCGGTTATAGCAGAGAATCCCTTAATAAATTTCCTGTAAAAGTTTCCAAACACTACAAATCGTTGTATTCCTTTTTTATCCACAGGTGCAGGCCAGTCCAGAACAGCAAAAACTTTTTGGGGATCTATCTTGATGCCTGCCGGGGAGATCTCAAGCCTGAGGAATTGGATGTTCCGTTGCTCAAAGCTTCACTTCTCGACCTTAGCATACAATCCATGCTGACGGAGACGGAGTAATACCCTGCCCACATGACCCCAAAGCGTCCCTGCCATTGTGGACAGAGAGAGCGTTGTGTCAACATCGCAAGGAAGAAGAAGAAGGCGGCGGCGGCGACAGAAGACTGGGCCAACGCTAGTAAAAGAGCTATAAGAAGATAGCGGAGGCCTGGAAATAAGAACCAAAGAGCGGGACAAGACCCCCGAAGAGCGGGACAAGACCCCGAAGTCAGAAGAAGACCCCTGGACGGCGGTGGCGATGAAGAAGAAAGCCAGGCTCTTCTGCTAGTAAAAGAGCTAGCAAAAGAGAAGATGGTGGAGGAGTCCAGCGAGATGACCCCCCAAGACGGAAGAAGACCACTGGAGCTGTCTAATAAATTATTTTAAAAACGTGTATTTTTTTTATTTACACTTTTTTCCCCAGGTGAATGGGTAGGGGTACAATGTACCCCATACTCATTCACATAGGGTGGGGGATCGGTATCTGGGGGCCCCTTATTAAAGCGGGCTTCCGGATTCCGATAAGCCCCCCGCCTGAAGACCCCAACAACCAACAGCCAGGGTTGTCGGGAAGAGGCCCTTGTCCTCATCAACATGGGGACAAGGTGCTTTGGGGTGGGGGGGCCACTAGGCCCCCTTCCCCAAAGCACCCCCATGTTGAGGGCATGCGGTCTGGTATGGCTCAGGAGGGGGAGGACGTTCGCTCATCCCCACCCCCTTTCCTGACCGGCCAGGCTGCGTCCTCGAATAAGGGTCTGCTATGGACTTTGGGGGGGACCCCCACGCCATTTTTTTGCCGCAGGGGTTCCCCTTTAAATCCATACCAGGTGATGGGGCTAGCGAGGTGTCAATCTCGCTGATGGAGGCGGTGACATTCACTTCCTTCACTTCCTTCACTAGTCCTGTTTACCTGGAGCCACATTCAAAATTAACTGACTTTTCTCCGTGTGTGGGTAAGTCTGTTCATTTCAAAAGTCCAGTGGACTCCTGCTGGACCTAGCCTAGTGTGTGGGCAGGTCCACTCATTCGGGAAAGTCCAGCAGACTTCAGCTGCAAATAGTCAAATAGTCTGATCGTGTGTACGCGGCATAACTGGTTTTCTTCTAAGATTGCCCTGCATTTGACTCCATCCATCTTTCTATCAACGTTAACCAGCTTCCCTGTCCCTGCTGGAGAAAAGCATCCCCACAACATGATTCTGCCACCATTGTGTTTCATGGTGTTTTCAGAGTGATGAGATGTGCAGTGTTAGTTTTACACCACACATAGCGTTTTGCTTTAAGGCCAAAAAGTTAAATTGTTATCTCATCTGACCAGAGCACCTTCTTCCACATGTTTGATGTGTCCCCCACATGGCTTCTTGCTAACTGCAAACGGGGCCTCTCATGGCTTTCTTTCAATAATGACTTTCTTCTTGCCACTCTTCCATAAAGACCAGATTTGTGGAGTCCACGAATAATAGTTGTCCTGTGGACAGATTCTCTCACCTGAGCTGTGGATCTCTGCAGCTCCTCCGGAGTTACCATGGGCCTCTTGGCTGCATTTCTGATTAATGCTCTTCTTGCCCGGCCTGTCAGTTTAGGTGGGTGGCCATGTCTTGATAGGTTTGCAGTTATGCCATACTCTTTCCATTTTTGGATGATGGATTGAACAGTTTTTCATGCGATGTTCAAAGCTTGGGATAGTTTTTTTATAACCTAACCCTGCTTTAAACTTCTCCAACTTCATCCCTGACCTGGTATGTCTCTTGGCCTTCATGATGCTGTTTGTTAAGCCGCGTACACACGTAGCGGTATGTCCGACGTACTTAGTCTGGTGGACTTCCCGCCAGACTGTCCGTCGGACTTTCCGAACGGGCTACTTGCCCACACACGGCACTTTTTGAGCTGCGCTGCCACTTATATAGGGACAAGGGGCGGTGTCACATGGGTTTATGTCACATGGGTTGGTCACATGGGTTGATGTCACATGGCGACAGTCCCAGCATCCTCCGGGACTGTGACATCGTAAGGGGGCGGGGTCACCATGTGACACCAACCCATGTGACATAAACCCATGTGACACCGACCCTTGTCCCTATATAAGTGGCAGTGCAGCGCGTCCCTGGCATTGCGGCCGGAGAGATCGTCGAGTCAACATCTCCTGGAGAAGAAGAAGAAGAACGGAAGGCGGCGGCGGCGACAGAAGACCGGGCCACACCGCCTGTAAAAGAGCTATAAGAAGGCGCGGTGGCCCGGCAGAAGAACCGAAGAGGGGGACAAGACCCCCAAAGTCGGAAGAAGAGGCCGGCGGCGAGGAAGAAAGCCGGACTCCTCCGCTAGCAAAAGAGCTACAAGAAGATAGCGGAGGAGTCCGGCGAGAAGACCCCCGAAGACGGAAGACCCCCGGAGCTGTGCAATAAAGTATTTTATCTCGTGTGTTGTGTTTTTTTTGTACTTTTATTTTACAGGTGAATGGGTAGGGGTACATTGTACCCCATACTCATTCACATATGGTGGGGGGGCTGGTATCCGGGGGCCCCCTTATTAAAGGGGGCTCCCGGATTCCGATAAGCCCCCCGCCCGCAGACCCCGACAACCAACGGCCAGGGTTGTCGGGAAGATGCCCTTGTCCTCATCAACATGGGGACAAGGTGCTTTGGGGTGGGGGGGCCGCACGGCCCCCCTTCCCCAAGGCACCCCCCATGTTGAGGGCACGCGGCCTGGTACGGCTCAGGGGGGGGGCGCTCGCTCGCCCCCCCTTTCCTGGCCGGCCGGGTAGCGTGCTCAGACAAGGGTCTGTTGTGGACTTGGGGGGGACCCCCACGCCGATTTTTTTCGGCGTTTGGGTTCCCCTTTAAGTCCATACCAGGCGGCGGGGCCAGCGACGTCTCCTTCGCGGGCAACGCCTACCTGGAGACCCGCTCAAAATGAGCGGACTTTTCTCCAGGCGGGAAAAGTCCGCTCATTTCAAAAGTACGGCGGACTGGCATACACAGATTGTCCGCCGAAATGCGAGCCTGGCGTGAAGATTGGAGTGCAACACGGCATTCTAAGTCCGCCGTACTTTCGAGTCAAAAAAGTATGCCGGAGGCTACACACGGGAGGAATTGTTTGGCGGACTTGAGTTTGCCGGACTTTTCCACCGGATTGTTTGATCGTGTGTACGCGGCATTAGAGAACCTTATTGAACAAACTTCTGAGGGTTTAACAGAACAGCTGTTTTTATACTGAGATTAAAATACACACAGGCGGACTCTATTTACTAATTAGGTTACTTTTGAAGGCAATTAGTTCCACTAGAGTAGAGTTAGGGGTATCAGAGTAAAGGGGACTGAATATAAATGCATGCCACACTTTTCAAATATTTATTTGTAAAAAATCTTAAAAACCATGCCTGGAGCAGTTCTTCAAATCTGCAACTTTTAGGCGAAGCATGTGTATGGTCTCAGCTTTATCATCCATAATGTCCACTATGGCGTTATGGGCTTTGGTAGCATCACAGAGGTGCGGCTCAATGTGATCAGTGCGTTCTGCCAGGGAAGTGACTTTGTCATGTAAATAGTTAATAGATACAGTATGTTAAGCCCACATTGGAGATCAGCCTGTAAGGTGAGCAACATAGATTTGAGGGAGTGCTCAGATGCTGGGTTGTCAGTAGTGGGAACTGCAGCCAGTGACTGTATCTGGTGAGCTTGGTGAGATTACAGTTCCCAGTCCCTGATTGCTTCTTCACTGGAGGCTGTTTAGTGGGAGACAGGTCTGGGGAATCATCAGAGCTCTTGCTCTTACCTCTGTCTTCTGGTGAGGAAATTGGCTCTTGGAGGAGAGATGCAGACTCCTCCATATCAACAGAAGAAGGTTCAGTTGTTGCTGGTTGTTCGGGTAGCTGCTCCAAGTCTCCTTGTTTCCAGATGGAGCCATCTTGGCTGGTGTGGTGCGGGAGCCATATGTAGAAATCCAGCAGGTGTCAAGATCCCTTTGGCTGGTATTTCTTTGAGGACATAGTCTGGGGGGCAGCACAGATGTTCTACTCTGGTATGCAGGCTGGGGAAACTGGATGGGAGTCTTGAGGAGCAGAGCTTGGGGATTAAGCGGCCATCTTCTCCTGCGGCCAAGCCACACCCCCAAAAGCTGATCATTTTTTATCACACCTGCCAGTATTAAGTGGCTTGAGCTTGTGAAAAAGAACAGACTTGCTGGCTGGATCACCAGATGAAAACAGAAGATAGAATGCCTAAAAAGCCTAATACAGCCATCAGATCTACTGTTTGCTTTTGGGTTATGATGATATATATATGTTATATGATAGTGAGTCCACATTTTAACCACTTCAGCCCCGGAAGAATTTTCCTCCTTCCTGACCAGAGCACTTTTTACAATTTGGCACTGCGTCGCTTTAACTGACAATTGCGTGGTCGTTCAACACTGTAACCAAACAAAATTTGCATCCTTTTTTTCCCACAAATAGAGAATTATTTTGGTGGTATTTAATTACCTCTGGGGTTTTTGCGCTATAAACAAATAAAGAACGTCAAGTTTGAAAATAAATACAGTATTTTGTACATTTTATTATAATAAATATGCCCAAAATTAAGAAAAAATATATTCATCAGTTTAGGCCACTATATATTCTTCTACATATATTTGTTTAAAAAAAATCACAATAAACGTATATTGATTGGTTTACGCAAAAGTTATAGCATCTGAAAACTATGGGAAAAATGTATGGAATTTTTTATTTTATTTTATTTATTTTTTTACTAGTAATGGCAGTGATCTGTGATTTTTTATCAGTACCGTAACATTGCGACAGACAGATCGGAGACTTTTGACACTTTTTCTGACCATTGGCATTTCTACTGGCAGGGAAGGGGTTAACACTAGGGGCCGATCAAGAGGTTAATTGTGTGTTCCCTCAATGTGTTCTAACTGTATGGGGATGTGAGTGACTAGGAGAGGAGACATATTATTTTTCCTACATTTACACACACAAATCCCTGTGCTGGTGCTCGTGCACGCGATCGCGCATGGCTGGCCATGCACATTGGGTTCCCTGCCATAAAGCAGGAGCATGCACATGCCCTCTGGTGGCCATACGGGATTTTGTCCAGGGGAGCCATTCTGCCACAGTATATCTGCGTGACATGGTCGGGAACCGATTAAGGAACGAGTAAATTGTTTTGTTGGCTATGATCCATTTAAGACCCTGAAACATATAATATATACATCGATTTGTGTTTACTAAAAATGCTTGTTATCATTATCATTTGCATCCATTAGCAAACATGAAGTTTTAATGATATTATGCCAGAGATTCAATTTAAACGCTTTCGAATTTTCAGACTAATTTGTAACCAGAAAGAAATAAAGATGGAAAAAATAGAAAAAGCATTGCTTTACTTGTTGGCTCTGTCTCAGTTTTGAATGCTTAACCACTTTCAGACCGGACCATTTTGCTGGTAAATGACCAGAGGTCTTTTTACACTTTGGCACTGCGCTGCTTTAACTGGTAATTGCGCGGTCATGCAATGTTGTACCCAAACAAAATTTGCGTCCTTTTCTTCCCACAAATAGAGCTTTCTTTTGATGGTATTTGATTGCCTCTGCGATTTTTATTTTTTGCGATATAAACGTAAAAAGACCGCAAATTTTGAAAAAAAATGATATTTTCTACTTTTTGTTATTAGAAAAATCCAATAAACTCAATTTTAGTCATACATTTAGGCCAAAATGTATTCAGCCACATGTCTTTGGTAAAAAAAAAGTCAATAATTGTATATTTATTGGTTTGCGCAAAAGTTGTCACATCTACAAACTAAGGTACGTTTTCTGGAATTTACGCAGCTTTTAGTTTACGACTGCCTATCTCATTTCTTGAGGTGCTAAAATGACAGGGCAGTACAAAACCCCCCCAAATGACCCCATTTTGGAAAGTAGACCCCCTAAGGAAATTGATAAGAGGCATGTTGAGCCCATTGAATATTTTATTTTTTTGCCTCAAGCGATTGAATAATGACAAAAAAAAAATTTTTTTTTTTTTTTTACACAAAGTTGTCACTAAATGATATATTGCTCACACATGCTATGGGCGTATGTGAAATGACACCCCAAAATAAATTCTGCTGCTTCTCCTGAGTACGGGGATACCACATATGTGGGACTTTTTGGGAGCCTAGCCGCGTACAGGGCCCCGAAAACCAAGCACCGCCTTCAGGCTTTCTAAGGGCGTAAATTTTTGATTTCACGCCTCACTACCTATTACAGTTTTGAAGGCCATAAAATGCCAAGATGGCACAAAACCCCCACAAATGACCCCATTTTAGAAAGTAGACACCCCAAGCTATTTGCTGAGAGGCATGTTGAGTCCATGGAATATTTTATATTTTGCCACAAGTTGCGGGAAAATTACAAACTTTTTTTTTTTTTTTTTTTTTTTCACAAAGTTGTCACTAAATGATATATTGCTCATGCATGCCATGGGCATATGTGAAATGACACCCCAAAATAAATTCTGCTGCTTCTCCTGAGTACGGGGATACCACATATGTGGGACTTTTTGGGAGCCTAGCCGCGTACGGGGCCCCGAAAACCAAGCACCGCCTTCAGGCTTTCTAAGGGCGTAATTTTTTGAGTTCACTTCTCACTACCTATTACAGTTTTGAAGGCCATAAAATGCCAAGATGGCACAAAACCCCCACAAATGACCCCATTTTAGAAAGTAGACACCCCAAGCTATTTGCTGAGAGGCATGTTGAGTCCATGGAATATTTTATATTTTGCCACAAGTTGCGGGAAAATTACAAACTTTTTTTTTTTTTCACAAAGTTGTCACTAAATGATATATTGCTCACGCATGCCATGGGCATATGTGAAATGACACCCCAAAATAAATTCTGCTGCTTCTCCTGAGTACGGGGATACCACATATGTGGGACTTTTTGGGAGCCTAGCCGCGTACGGGGCCCCAAAAACCAAGCACCGCCTTCAGGCTTTCTAAGGGCGTTACAGTTTTGAAGGCCATAAAATGCCAAGATGGCACAAACCCCCCCCCCAAATGACCCCATTTTAGAAAGTAGACACCCCTAAATTTAGGGGTACACTAGTGAGACTAGGTAATAAATGGCGGGTGCCCTGAAACTATAAAAAAATAACTAACCAACCAGCGTCACCTGTAACAGTTATATGGTGATCACTGGTGAAAGGGTTAACTAGGGGGCAATCAGGGGGCTTTATGCGGTAGTATATGGGGGTCCCTGGCGCTATAAAAAGCTGCGGCGAACCTAAATACCTACCTGCCTAACTAGCGTCACCTGTGACACTAATACAGCGATCAGAAAAACGATCGCTTATTAGGCTGGGTTCACACTGGAGCGATGCGGGAACGCCACGAATGCGCGGCGGGTTCCCGCATCGCATGCCTCCCGGCGGCAGTTCACACTGCCCTATGCGAACTGCTGGGAGTGTCAGTGAAATGTTAATGACACCCCCAGATCAGTTCGCATATCGCAGTGCGATCTGCAAACTTGGATCGCATGGTGTGAACACCCATGCGATCCGATTCTGCTGCGGACCAAAAAAAGGGTCCCGTGCGAGTTTGCGGCGGGTGCGGCGGGTGCGACACGAATTCAGCCATACTATCTGTATAGCTGAACTCGAATCGCACAGAGATCGGATGTGATTTGCACTGCAGTGCGGTGCGAATCACATCCGTTCTCATAAACCGCTGCAATGTGAACCCAGCCTTAGTGACACTGGCGACGGGGGGTGATCACGGGGTTAAACCTTTATTGGGGGGGTTAGGGGGGTACCTTAGAACTAAAGGGGGCTAACCCTAACTGCCCTAACAGTTATTAGTCACAAATGACACCTGCCGGGTGATCAGGGGGTTAAACCTTTATTAGGTAATAAATGGCGGGTGCCCTGAAACTATAAAAAAATAACTAACCAACCAGCGTCACCTGTAACAGTTATATGGTGATCACTGGTGAAAGGGTTAACTAGGGGGCAATCAGGGGGCTTTATGCGGTAGTATATGGGGGTCCCTAGCGCTATAAAAAGCTGCGGCGAACCTAAATACCTACCTGCCTAACTAGCGTCACCTGTGACACTAATACGGCGATCAGAAAAATGATCGCTTATTAGGCTGGGTTCACACTGGAGCGATGCGGAAACGCCGCGAATCCGCGGCGGGTTCCCGCATCGCATGCCTCCCGGCGGCAGTTCACACTGCCCTATGCGAACTGCTGGGAGTGTCAGTGAAATGTTACTGACACCCCCAGATCAGTTCGCATATCGCAGTGCGATCTGCAAACTCGGATCGCATGGTGTGAACACCCATGCGATCCGATTCTGCTGCGGGCCAAAAAAAGGGTCCCGTGCGAATTTGCGGCGGGTGCGGCGGGTGTGGCGGGTGCGGCGGGTGCGGCGAATGGCTGAACTCGAATCGCACAGAGATCGGATGTGATTTGCACTGCAGTGCGGTGCGAATCACATTCGTTCTCATAAACCGCTGCAATGTGAACCCAGCCTTAGTGACACTGGCGACGGGGGGTGATCACGGGGTTAAACCTTTATTGGGGGGGTTAGGGGGGTACATTAGAACTAAAGGGGGCTAACCCTAACTGCCCTAACAGTTATTACAGTCACAAATGACACCAATGCAAAAAAAAAAAAAAAAAAAAAAAAAAATGACATTGGTGTCACTGTGACTGGGGGGGCAGGGGTAATTGGGGGGGTGATCGGGGGGTAAAGGGGGGGTGTGAGTGTGCCTGGCATGTTCTACTGTGTGTGGGATGTGTTGGTGCAACTCACTGATCCGCTCTCCTCCGTGTCGGAACGAAAAATACCGACACGGAGGAGAGAATACATCACTTCCTCTCCTGTGTTTACATTACAGGAGAGGAAGTGATGTCACCGGGGATTTCCATTCGTCGGGAGCGATCGCGAGGGGGTGGCCATGAATGAATGGCCGTCCCCTCGTCCGGGATCGCTCCCGAACGAAAACCGACCGCCGCAGGCACCGGGCGGGGGCCCGATCGGGCCCCCGACCCGCGGGAGGCAAATCACGTACATGTACGTGCTTATGCCTGCCCGTGCCATTCTGCCGACGTACATCGGCGTGAGGCGGTCGGCAAGTGGTTAATCACTATAATCTGATACCCAACTTCAAGAATCCAGTTACGCAGAGTGACATTCACACTGATTTATCACTATATGCAGATGTTCCTAAGTAGATGAAAGTTTGTCAGCCAGCTGAAGCTATAAGAGGAACTAGATACTAAAAGCACAAATGATAGACATTTAGTATTTCCATACACTCATCTGTTTTTTCCAAGATTTGTCTTTAAGGGGGTTCTCCCACCTAAATTCTTTTTTTTACTTTCAATAAGTTTTTATTGAAATTTTAAACATTAGAACGGATACAAAAATATTTTTTTTCTTTAGAGGTAAGGCACAGATAAGATTTCCATAGTCTTATAGCACAATAGTAATACATAAACGGAGAACAATTTCAGTATACATGGAAGTTTCAGAAGTAAGTAAATAGAAGAACACTTCAGATGGAGCAAAAAAAAAAAAAGTAATATTTCAGTTTGGGTTGTAGAACATTTGTTGCTACCAACTAAGCCCTTGTGACCAATTTACCCTAGCAGAGGCCATACTCCCTTCATAAACAGCAAACATGCGCTCATATGAACCATGAGTGTGCACCAAAGATATAACTTCACTTCTGGGAATGTGATGAGGAATATTCCAATAACAGGCAATAGCTAACCATGCTGCTAGAAGAATATAGCTGGTTATGTAGTGAAGTTGGAAGAGAATATTGTCAATGCCAATGCTCGGTAGAGCAAATTCTGGAGATGGGATTATAGGGATTCCAATGGCTTCATTTAGAAGTTGAAATACATCTTCCCAGAAGGGTGATATCTTATTGCAAGTCTATAAAATGCAATATAGGGACCCTATTCCCCCACAGTTTCTACAGCAGGAAGGTGAAGTGGCTGGGGCAAATGTGTAAAAATGAGATGGGATGATATACCAGCAGGGATTACATTTCAATGTAAGTTCCAACAGGTTAGAGGATAGACATGTGCATTTGTTTTTGTCTGAATGCATTTTCATCCGAATTTCAGGTATTTTCATTATCGTTTTAACAAATGATAACGAACGTGCAGAATCCGAAAACTGAAATATCCGACATAAACAAATGCTTTATTTTTGTTTTCGTTGCAACAGTTCGATATAGATAGGAGATTTGACACGGTGCTGACAATGACGATCTGTGTCCATCGAACCTATGGTCGAATGCGCCTAACCTTAGCTCTATTAGTTCAAGATTATTTTACAAAGAGAGAAAAGATTCGACATTATAGAGACAATAGCAAAAAAGGTTAAATGTGCCTAACCTAACTCTATTAGTCCAAGATTATTCGACATAGAGAAAAAAGATTTGACATGAAGATTCAACGGAACAGTTGCTACAAGTGGACATTTATGGTCAAATGCTCTACCCATAGACTATAGAAGAATTCTAATGTTGATTGACTAGTAATAATATTTAATAAATATAATTATTACTAGTGTCATACAACATTAGAATTCACCACCTCTTCCCGGAACATGAATCAATGCAAAAGCAATTTTTGGCATTTTGTAGTGATGATGTGTGGCCATATGTCTTCCTAGGGGGAGGTAGATATTGCCTATTACCAGGCTATAGACATGTTTGGACGTTCTGCACCAAAATCTCTGCCTGGTTTTACCCATAGAAAATGTGCAGCACTTGCAGGTCATTAAGTAAACTATGGCAGGAGTTTGGCAATTTACAAAATGTTTGGGTTTAAAACCTGGCCATTGGGAAGTGTGAATACTTTTTCCTTTCTTATCCATGGACAGTGGGCACAGTGGCCACATGGGAAAGTCCCATATGTGGAACAATGTTTTTTATTGAATTTCCGATATTCGCTTTTTACCAAATTGTCTTTTAAAGATGCTGTGTGTTTAAAGGTTGATAGAAGGGACCAGGGAGACAAAGTGCTTAACTTTGTCGTCATCTGTGAGGATGGACCAGTGTTTTTCAATGATGTTACGAATTTGTTTGTGTTGTTTTGAATAACATATAATGATACGTGAGGGGTCCACTTCCTTCCTGCTTCTTGTTTCTGGTCTAAATAACAATGTTTTACGGGCCTGTGTAATGGTTTGATTGGACACTTTTAGTAGGCAGCGACGGCTATAGCCCCTATCCAGCAATCGGTTCTGAAGTTTTCCAGCCTCAATTTTGAAAAGTGTCTCATTCGAACAATTCCTCCTTAACCGGAGGTACTGTCCTTATAGGATGGAATTCTTTAGGGGAGTTGGATGGAAACTCTGCGTGTAAAACGGTGTTTCCCACTGTGCTTTTTTTGCATAATGAACTGATCCTCATCACTGAAAAGTGACCGCCCTCACTCCCCCAGGTACAGATTGGCGTAAGATGGGGCACAACATGTCCCCATCACTACACCCTGCACCTGGAGGTAGTGGGAGCCATCAAAACAAAAATAGTTGTTGTTTAGGATGTGGTCTAGTCCACTGAGAATAAAATTATTCAGAGCCTTGTCATACAGTGACCTTTGCTGCAATACTTTTTGAATGGCTTGAAGTCCTTTCCCATGCGGGATTGAACAGTATGAAGCCTTCACATCTATTGTGACTAAGATTGAATTTTCAGAAAGTTTTAGTTCATTTATTATCTGTAAAAAGTGAATAGTGTCTTTTGTGAAGGAAGGTAATGCTACCACAAAGGGTTGAAGATGTGAATCAATCACCCTACTCAGATTTTCTGAGATCCCACCATTGCCCGAGATAATTGGTTGCCCTGTAGGTTGTGTGGAACTTTTATGAATTTTTGGGAGGCTATATAATGTGGGTGTCCTGGGATGACGTTCCTAATGAAATCATACAGCTGTTTATTGATTGTACCATCCCTATATGCATTATCGATTAGGTTATAGAATTGGATTTCACAATGTGTCTAATATGGATGGTTTTGTATCATTCCCTGTGTTTCAGTATGTTACGACACATTGTTCTATACAGTGTGTTATCCATAAGCACAACATTGCCTCCTTTGTCTGATGGTGTCACAATGCATGAATTATTCATGCGTAAGGATTCGAATGCTTTATTTTCCTCAACCGATAAATTTTGTGGGATGCCGGTACTGCGGGATATTTTAGCAACATCCCTCAGTGTCTGTCTAACAAAAGTGGCTACACTCGGGTTTGTTTGCAGTGGCTGGAATTTGGTTGAACTTTTTTTGAAAAGAGTAACTGGATTGAGGGTGGATTTGTTCACCTCTTCAAATAATTTTTCAAGATCCAAATAAGATCCATCTGAGTTACTCTCTTGAAACAATAATGTCAGATCCCGTAGGGCTTTGAATTCTCTCATGGTGTATTTAGACCAGTCTGTGGTGTCTATCTCACTAGGTATGTATTTGTATTGACATTTTAATAGTAATTTTTGAGTGAATAGATGCAGGTCCATAATTAGTTTAGACATATCAAAGTTTTGTTGGGGGCAGAAACTCAGACCCTTCAATATCCGATAAAGATGAATCGGATTCACCTGGAGCTGTATATGAGGATTCTCCTCCTCTTGATGGCATAGGTAAACATAGGTAAAAACACTGTTTTTTGTGGTCCTGTTCTAGAGAACCCCTGTTGTTCCTACACCTCTTTTGGGGTCCTCACCCTTTCTTATTTATGTTCCTATCCTTATTGTACCTTGGCGGGGGGGGGGGGGGTTAAATTTAGTGTGGGTGGCTGATTTGTTAGATTGGGGACGATCTTGTGCTTGTCTTCTCAAGTGTACTTTGTTATTTAGCCATTTATAGGCTTTACCCTCTGAAAAGGATGTCTTGTCCCTCCAGAATGTACACATTCTGGAGGGTATTTGTTTTAAGATGCCAAGTGTTCTTTCAACTGAGTTTGCAACTTGAGGTACAATGCATGGCCTTTAAATTGGGCCAGCTGTACCTTCAAGGTGCTTAGTTCTAAATCAAGTTTAGCTGTCTGTTTTGTATACTATTTCATGAGTATAGTCATCATTACTTGTGAGCAGCTTTGCAAGTTATTTTGCCATTCTTTTTTGCACTCCTCACTAATTGATTCCAGATTTGGAAAAATCTGAATCCGAGTTTTTAGCTAAATGTAATACTAGCTCATATGAAGGTATATCAAACAATTTTCCATCTAAACTCAGTACATATTCAAAGAAAGTACAGTGTACCAAAGCTCATGCTTCAGCTCTTATTTGTAAAAAAAATGGGGAGAAGGTGTTTAACCACCCAAAAAAGAAAAAAAAATATATAGCAAAGGATGACACCTGCAAAGAGTCTGATAAGGCTGCACACCCCAAAACAAATATGTTTTGGCCATGTTTCACAGATGGAGACACCCCAAGTATCCACTGGAGCACCTGTGTGGGTTACCCTAAAAAAATATGCTCTGGTGTCCCACACTAGTGCTCCTGAGTCCAGATGTGTAAACAGCTGCTGAGTGTCCTCTCCATACATTCCACTGAATCAAGTTTGCAATTCATTCAAATTTCAAAGACATCTAGACAATATTGTCCTAAACTTCTTTTAACCACTTGCTTACTGGGCACTTAAACTCCCCTCCTAGCCAGACCAATGTTCAGCTTTCAGCGTTGTCACACTTTGAATGACAATTGCACGGCCATATAACACTGTACCCAAATTCAATTGTTATCATTTTTTCCCCCCAATTTTTTCCCCCCAAATTCCCCCCCCCCCCCGCTTTCTTTTGATGGTATTTGATCACCTGTGTGGTTTTTATTTTATTTTTTTAAATGTAAAAGTCTGAATTTAAAAAAATAATTTTTTTTGTTTTCATTTTTTATAAAAGGTAATTTTTGTCTGTCATTGACACTGATGGGCACCGATACGTGGCACTGATGGGTGGCAGTGATGGGCACTGATCGATTACACTGATAGTCAGCACTTATAGGTGGCACTGATTGGCACCACTGGTGGGCATTGATAGGTGGCACTTGTGGGCATCAATAGGTTGCACTTGTGGGCATAGATAGGTGGCACTTCTGGGCACCGTTGGTCAGTATAAATGAGGCATAATTGCCTCTACCTCTTAGGGACTCCGCTGTCAGCGTGAGGAGAAAAAAAAATGATCACTGAGCTTTTGCTTACATCATGTGATCAGCTGTCATTGGCTGACAGCTGATCACATGGAAAAGGGCCGGAACTGACCCCTTACTCAGATCGGTGATTACCTGAGTCTCGGTGACTCTGTGATCACAGTATGGCATGCGCAGGGAGCGTGCACAGGGGAGGCCGTCATATGATGGCCTCCTGGGAACTCACATCCATGCTGTGGCTGTCATTCGGCCATAGCGCAGGTGTTAGGTAGTTAATAAGACAAATTAGCATGACCAAAATGTAGTTAAAACCCTATATCAGCTAAATACATCATATTTATTTGCAAACTAATGATGTTTCCTATGATCAATGTTTCCTATGAACAATGTTTCCTATGCATGATTACTGTGGCCACGAACAGGAAAGTAGCCTTTTAAAACTGTACAACAGTAAAGATAAGCACAGGGAGCAGCATGCAAGTTAATAATCATAATAGGAACACACGACAAGTACTTACTTTTTTGAAGCACCTTCTTTATTTTGCGATACTGATCCGGAACAGCAATTCCTTAATTGGACTTTGGACTGTCATACCCCAAACTTATGCTCAAGAGTGTTCACAACTGTTGTTATGATTTGGTCCTTTTGCAAATCGTCATGGGTGTACGGACCATGTTTCCCATCATAATCCTCCCTCTGCAAGATCTCCCCCATCTCCACCATTTCATCAAAAGCCATGTTGGTGGCCTTAATTCTCCTCCACCTGGATCCAGACGTTTTGGGCTACGCGCTTTCCTCCTCACTAGACGAGAAATTACCAACCATCTGTGTTTCTGCCATGTAGCTCCTACTGCGTAACTAAGAGAGAAGGGGCAGGGAATATTTGTCAAAAAGAACGTCAGGGGCAGACGACGTGGGTGGAGTTTGACACATGCACAGTGTATATAAAGCTAACACGCATTTGTCGTACATATGATCTGTGTGTGTGGGACGAATGAACGGAAGTGGCGAGCGTGCTAAACGAAGGTAAAATTTGAACTTGGCCCATCACAGTGGCCTATACTGCTTCAAGATTGAGGCCTATATTAGGATAAGATATGACAGTTTAGGCTGACATTAGTGTTTTTGTCTTGTGTATTGTCTTACAGCAAAGATGAATCAGTTTAACCACATGCTGACCGGCTCCTGTAGATATACATCGACAGAATGGCTCGGCTGGGCAAAGTAACGTACCCGTATGTTACTTTGAAATTTCCGCCGTGCTTGCGCATGCCTGCTGCGAGATCCGTGACCGTGCCCGCAGGACCCGCAGACTCTGTGTCCACTGGGATACCCGCGATCGTGTCATGGAGCTGAAGAACAGGGAGATGCCGATGTAAACACAGCATCTCCCCGTTCTGCCTAGTGAAAGGACACAGATCGTCTGCTCCCTGTCATCGGGAGCAGCGATCAGTGTCATGTCACTGCTAGCCCATCCCCCAGACAGTTAGAAACACCCCCCAAGACACACTTAACCCTTCCCAGCCCCCTAGTGGTTAACCCCTTCACTGCCAGTGACATTTTTACAGTAATCAATGCAATTTTATAGCATTGATCACTGTATTAATGGCAATGGTCCCAAAAATTGTTTGATGTGTCCACAATAATGTCTCAGTCATGATAAAAATCGCTGATCGCCGCCATTATTAGTAAAAAAAAAATATTAATAAAAAGGCCATAAATCTATCCCTTATTTTGTAGACGCTATAACTTTTGCGCAAACCAATCAATAAACGCTTATTGCGATTTTTTTTACCAAAAATATGTCAAAGAATACATATTAAACTGAGGGAAAAAAATATTTTTTTTATATATTTTTTGGGGATATTTATTATAGCAAAAAGTAAAAAATAATGAGTTTTTTTTCAAAATTGTCGCTCTTTTTTTGTTTATAGCGCAAAAAATAAAAAACGCAGGGGTGATCAAATACCACTAAAATAAATCTCTATTTGTGGGAAAAAAGGACAATTTTGTTTGGAAGCCACATCACCCGACCGCGCAATTGTCTGTTAAAGCGGCGCAGTGCCGAATCGCTAAAAGTGCTCTGGTCAGGAAGGGGGCTGAAGTGGATATCATAATCATCTTTCTTGACACAATTACACTTAACTCTCATGAATTGGCTTTTGGGAATTGCACTTAACCATCTAGGATGATGACAATTTCCCAGTGGGATGTAGCCATTTCTGTCCACTTCTTTAAAATTAGTTTTAGTGAACAGTTGATGATTATCCTTGAATATTACAAGATCTAAAAAATTTGCATATTGTTAACAAGTTGCTGTGAAGGAAATACCATATCTATTATTCCCAATTTCACTCGGAAATTGCAATAAAGACTCCTGAGTGCCTGCCCAATTAATTATGATATCGTATTTTACACTTGTAAAATTTTAATTGGAGGTAGAGTGTTGTTAAAAGTTAAATTCAAGTCAAAAGCTATGCCTTTCTTCTGTCTGAAGTACTGTTTCTTATGCCAGAAGAAGTTATGGCTCATGGCCAAACCAACACCTGAACCAGAAAATCTTTTTGTTTTTTATTGATATTAGTGGTATTCAGGGCCCAGATGACTGCTTCAATCGCATATTGTTGTTTGATGTTGGTATCACTTTCTATTTCCTTTTCTCTTTCCTACACCCTCTGGATTTTAATTTCTTTGCTCCTCTCCATAAGGTTTGGGGTGTGTCATGGAGTACCAGGGTCTCCGCTTCCCTCCCCTATTATAGTGAGGGTAGTGACCTCTCCCTCTCCCCTGAAGAAAGATGCCCCCTCCCCCTCAAAGGGGGCCCCCATACCCCCTCCTTTGAAAATCCCCTCTGTGGTTATTGTAACCTGAGTGCCCTCTTTGACCTCCAGGATTTTGTGGAAAAAGTAGACAAAGAAACCTAAAAGAAAACAATGAAAAAATACATGAGCGATACCAATGACTATAACAGTAATAAGGTTTATAAATGACAGGATATCCTGGAAGGTGAAGAGGGATGAATTAAACATTTTGGAATTAGGCCTTATGTATGCTCCAGATAGCTGCTTCTATTTTTATAGATTTTCTATAATTCATAAGGAAAATAAATATTAAAAAAACATTTTAACAGATTTAGTTTGCAGTTAGCAACTGTCTTACTATAACCATATCAATTTGAGTAATAATTAGGTCTTTAACCCTAAAAACACTAACAATCATTTCCCAGAAGTCTTTAAAACCCTGGTTGAGCTAGAGGATCTACAAACCAAACCCAGTAGATGCAAAAGAGAGCTATAAAGAGGCCTAAAATCGTTGGAACAAAATAAACAGATTGTTATTAGAGGGGCAGACAAAGGGGGTGGGTTGGTCATCCTTAATAAATCTGATTATTTAGCAGAGCTAAATAGATTAGTGGATGATGTGGAAACATATGAAAAACGAAAGGTTAACCCTACGATCGAGTATAAAGCTAAGTTGAAAAGATTGGTTAAAAAGGCACAAGATATTGTATTGTTACAAAAAAGGAAGCCAAATATTTAGGGACTGATGCTCCTAGGGTTCCTGTCATTTACCAATTGCCCAAGGTGCACAAGAACCCTTCCAACCCTCCTGGTATATAGTTACATAGTTAGTAAGGTTGAATAAAGACACCAGTCCATCCTGAGTGAGTGTCTACAATTGTCCCTATCCCTGTACATTGCACACTCACATCAGTCCCTACCCTCAAGGAGCTCACAATCCAAGGTCCCCATTCATATACTAGTGCCAATTTTTGACAGAAGCCAATTAACCTACCAGTATGTCTTTGGAGTGTGGGAGGAAAGCAGAGTACCCGGAGGAAACCCACGCAGGCACAGCGAGAACATGCAAACTCCAGGCAGGTAGAGTCATGGTTGGGATTTGAACCATCGACCCTTTTTACTGCTAGGTGAGAGTGCTACCCCCTACACCACTGTGCCACCCCTCAGACCTGTTGTGAGTGGGGTTGACTCCTTGTTTGCCAGAATGGGGGGAATATTTGGATTGGTTCTTGCAACCGTTGGCACAGAAATGTCCAGCTTATCTTGGAGACAGCAGGAATCAAATAGAATTACTGAAGGAAGTTGAGGTAAATGATGATCATCTATTGGTAAATAGGGATGAGCCCGATGTTTCAATCGAATGTAAGTTTGACTTGAACATCGGGTGTTGGCCTGTTCGCCGAACAGCAAACAATATGCGGTGTTCGCAGCAAAAGCCGATGGAACACTAACATTAAAAATAAAAAGTGCTGATTATAAAGGCTTATATGCAAGTTATTGTCATAAAAAGTGTTTGGGGACCTGGGTCCTGCCCCAGGGGACATGTATCAATGCAATTTTTTTTTTTAAAACATCCTTTTTTTTGGGAGCAGCAATTTTCTTTATTGATTAAAGTGAAACAATAAAAATGTAATATTCCTTTAAATATCATGCCCGGGGGTGTCTATAGTATGCCTGCAAATGGGCACATTTTTCCTGTGTTTACCACAGTACCACAGCAAATTACATTTCTAAAGGAAAAATTGTCATTTAAAACTGATTGCGGCTGTAATGAATTGTTGGCGCTCAGCAATATAGAAAAAACTCATTGAAAAAAAGAGCATGGAATCCCCCCATCCATTACCAGGCCCTTTGGAACCCTGTGCAAAATTAATTTTAAAAAAAAAAAATGGCGTAAGGGTCCTCCCAAATCCATACCAGGCCCTTTTGGTCTGATATGGAAATTAAAGAGAACCTGCACCAAAATTAAAAAAAAAAAAAGTAGGTGCCCCCCCCCCCAAATCCATACCAGACCCTTATCCAAGCATGTAACCAGACAGGCCACAGAAAAAGAAGGGGGACGAGAGAGCCCCCTTTAACAAGGGGATCCCCAGATCTCGGCCTCCCTCCCTGTGTGAATTGGTAATGGGGTACCCCTACCATTTCAAAAAAAGTGTCAATATGGTAAAAAAGACAAGAGACATCTTGGGACAAGTCCTTCATTAAAAAGTAAAAAAATAAAAATGTCCCATAATGTAAGTTCATGTTGCCTGATGAACCCTAAAAAGGAAAAAAAAAGCCGCAACTGGTCCGCCTCCATGGTAGGCTCCCGTCGAGTGACGCATCTTCTCTGTGACAGTTCTTATATAACTGAGGGTGGGCCAACCGGGGCATTCTCATGGCTTCCCTGTGGCATCAGAGGGGGGCAGGGTTACCCGCCCCCTCTGACGCCCGTTGTAATCTTGTAAGAAGTGGACAGAAATGGCTACATCCCACTGGGAAGTTGACATCATCCTAGATGGTTGAGTACAATTCCCAAAAGTCAATTAATGAGACTTAGGCATAATTGTGTCAGGAAAGATGATAATGATACACAGGCCAAACTTGACAGGTTTGAGGAAAAGGGGCCGCTCTAAGGATTTTTTTTCTTCTCAAAAGAAAGGTTTTATTGAACATACAAAAAGTAACAGACAGTTCCAGAGTAAATTCGATACATGTAAATGATGAATTATAGTACATAGAAAAGGAGATAATTCAAGCAATGCATTTCAGTCTCTCACTCATAACTAGGTACAACAGGTTTTTTTTTTTGTTTAGTTCGATTAGCCCTATATGGGGTTTTAAAACATATACCCTGGACTAGCACCAAGTCTACTGGTGCTAGTCCAGGGACATCCAACCAAGGTGCTCAAAGTTTCTCATATTGCGTGGTCTTGCCCTTATGTTGATAAATGAGCTTTTCTAAGCGAAGAGTGTTCCCCATTTGTGCAATCCATTCCTGAACCGTGGGCGGATCAGTGGATTTCCAGTGCCTTAGGATCAGCATATGAGCCTGAACTAGGGCTCGTCCAATAGCCTGCTTTGGGATATCCTCCACCAGGAGGCCATCTACTATCCCCAACAAGCACGGTTTAGGGTCCAAAGGTATCAGGACCTGAAAAGTTCCATTAAGAGTGTCAATGATTTTCTTCCAATATAAATGTAGCTTGGGGTACCGCCATAGAAGATGAATGAGATCCCCATGATCACTGCGGCATCTAGTGCAGGTGGAATCTGTGCTCACCCCCATGTGGGCCAACCTGGCCGGTGTGTAGTGTGCCCTAAGGAGTATGTATAACTGGGATAACCTCTGTGCCACACTCAGGGAGGACAGGGGTACCACCTGCAATGCAGCCTCCCACTGCTCCTCCTCGAATGCCCCCACATCCTGTTCCCACTGAGCAGCTGCCTTCAGAGGTGTGTCTCCCAGGAATCGGTTTAAAAGCATGGTGTAACAACACAATATAAACCCCTTGTAGGTATCTACTTCAAACAAGTAGTTAGAAACAGATGTGGGGTCTAGGGCCCTGATATCCGTTTCTCTCTGAGCATCTATTGCATGTTTTAGCTGTCTGTAATAGAAGCACATAGAAACTGGCAACTGAAAGGCCTCCCTAAGCTCCTGGAAGGATCTCAATCTGCCATCTCTAAAAATATGGATCATATGTAACACCCCATATTGTCTCCATTTCAGGCCGTATGGTATTTTCGCTATTTCCTGGTAATGATTGTTCACCCAAATGGGGCAATATTTGGTAAACCCAGTCACCCCCTGAAGTGTCCTGACCTTATTCCAAATCTTCTGCATGAGGATATAAGTTGAGAATAGTTTGTTAGATTTATTATATTTTAGGGCCTCGAGACCATCCGCTACTCCGCTCTTGGTCGTGATTGAAACCAAGTAGGTGGGCAGAAGAGTCCAACAATTTCAGTTCCAAATCCTGCCTAGGTCGCACCACTGCTCTAAGGATTTAGTTCAAACCAAGCTAGTGGTAGGTGACATGAAGAAAGAGGATTTATTTAAGAAGAAAGAGGACAGTAATTATTTTTTTTTTCAATAATGAAACCCAGCAGCACACTGATGTCCGTTCTTACCCATCCATCTGTCTATTACTGACTAGTCTATTACAAATCTCTTCAATACAGATGCAGTAGTTATACTCTTCTGATCTGAACACAAAATTATTTCAACAACGCAATAAGGTATTAATTATTATTTTATTTTTAATCTCTTTTATTTTTTGTTTATGAAATACATGGTCACTCTATAGAACTCTTTGTAATACTTACCTTCACTTGGCATCTTCTCGCCCTTTTGGTTTGGATACATTAGTATCACACTACGTATTTTGTCTCATTCATTGTAAACCTTATTGAATATTATACAATACACTTGTAAGTTTTTGTGACTGCTTAACATTCCTGTTTTATTTATTTTTATTTTTCACTTCTGTTTGCCTGTTTTGTGGTTTGGGCATGAATTATTTACGTGCACACCCTCAACATATATTTGCTTTAACACACATATATTTTCCATACTACACTTTTTTTATGACATGCATCTTTTCAAATGGATTACACTCATTTGGCTGCCATAAGCGGTAACCACACAAACATGCACCTATTTCCTCTCTTTATCTTGCTGACACAATATCATTATGTCACTCCTTACTGTTTATAATATACCCAGATCATCAGTTGTATGCCAAATGTTAAGATGATTGTGAGAACAACGCACAATTTACCATTGCAACTGAATAGAAAATGATATACCATGTACGGCGTGACATGGTTTCTCTTATATAGGGATTGGATATAAACTTCCCAACCCCTCTATTGAGAAAAAAACCTAGATTATATACTGAGTTAACATTGAAACAACCCCGGCAGCACACGGAAGGGAACTGCTTTCATTAAGGTTCTCCCCTTCTCACAATGTCCTAAAAAACTACCCTTACCTCTTTGGTATGATAATTATGTATAATTACAATTTTCAGGTGCTCCTGCCCATTTGATTCCCCATTGGGGGGCCGTTAAACATGTGACCACTTGTAAGCCTCACAGATCCTGGTCGACCCCTCAGTGGGTCTGGGATCACACTTGAGAGGATTATCTGTTTTAAAGAAGTCTCTGGTTAAGCGAGCTTTCCTGGCGAAAAGGGTAAATACACTGTGATTACATAAATTCAACACGAAATAATGCATACATAATAAAAAAGACTGTATTGGATGTTAAATTACATGACAATTAGAATATTGAAATCTGTCCTCTTGATGTATTTATAAAAATGTAAGGACCCCCTGAAGAAAACCATAACCTTTAAGGTCGAAATGCAATGGGGCATTTCCATGCATCGGAAGTGCAATTCCAAGTATAACAATGTATCACCCTTGATGTATAACCTTTCCTAGCCTAATTTGTCTCACCTTGTATATACCAGAGCTCATATTTTAATTAATTTTTTATATATATTTTGTGTATAACTATACTTTGAAATAAAAAATTCAGTGATTTTTTTTTACAAAATATTTGACTCTTATTTGCTGCTAAAAAGCCCTGTGGGGAACATCTCGCTTTTTTCGGTGACTGTGACTTACCTGTCACAGGTAAAACACATAGGAGAAGGACAATTATACTAGACCTACATCAGTAACTTCTCCTCCAACAGTCCTTTCTTCAAGCCAGGTCTTACCTTTGTTGGTACTTGCTGCTCGCAAGCCCTGTTCTAGGGGTAAAATTGAGGAAATAGTTCTGTACTGAGGTAGTTGAGTGGAGAGCTCTGTACCGGGGGGGTATTGGGGGTGATTTGTACTGGGGGAGGTTGAAGGAAGAGCACTGGGGGTTTGGAGGGAGAGTTCTGTGCTTGAGGAAGTTGGGGGGAGAGCCATGTACTAGTGGATAGCTGGGGAAGAGCTCTGTATTGGAGAAGGTTGGGGGGCTCTGTACTGGGTGTTGTTTAAGGGGAAAGTAATTTTTGATTGTACACTGGCCTGTTTTGCCCACCCCATTTTTGAACCCTGAACCCTTTTGCGTTACATACTCCTGAGCCATGTACTCTGGACATTACATACTTCTGAGCTCTGCGCTCAGGATAATAAGTATTCCTGAGCCCTGCACTCTGGATGATACAGAATTCTGAGCCCTGTGCAATATACACTCCTCAGTCCTGCACTATTCTGACTTTATATTACATATCATACTTTTTACCACTTCATACTGTACATGGGGCTGTATATGACAAACTTCTAATGCTATATTTTACATTATACACTTCTGTCCAACGTTTATACTGTCTCCACAGTTGTATGTTGCTAGATAGTCATCAACTATTTTGTGAAGTTCTTCTTTAACCATCTGCATGTTTGTTTTAAGTGCCCAGCCCTGGGTCGGGAGCGCGCTGGTGTCCCGCGATCGGGTCACAGAGCTGTGTAAACAAACCTCTCCCCGTGCTTCCCTGTGTGGCTGTCACCGATCATCTGTTCCCTTTTATAGGGAAGGACAATCAGTGATGTCACATGCCAGGCCACACCCCCTACAATAAAAAAAACATAACGTCATACATAACACCTACACTGCCCCCTAGTGGTTAACTCCTTCACTGCCAGTGTCATTTACACAGGAATCAGTGCATTTAAATAGCACTGATTGCTGTATAAATGACAATGGTTCCAAAAATATGTCAAAAATGTCTGATGTGTCTGCCATAATGCAGTCACAATAAAAATCGCTGATCGCCACCATTACTAGTATAAAAAAAAATATTTATAAAAATGCTACAAAACTATCCCCTATTTTTTAAACGCTATAACTTTTGCGCAAACCAATCAATAATCTCTAATTGCGTTTTTTTTACCAAAAATATGTAGAAGAATACGTATCGGCCTTAACTGAGGAAAAAAATGTTTTTTATATATTTTTTGGGGATATTTATTATAGCAAAAAGTAAAAAATATAGAATTTTTTTCAAAATTGTCGCTCTATTTTTGTTTATAGCACAAAAATAAAAACCGCAGAGGTGATCAAATATCACCAAAAGAAATATCTATTTGTGGGAAAAAAAGGACGCCAATTCGTTTTGGAGCCACGTCGCACAACCGCACATTTGTCAGTTAAAGCGACGCAGTGCCGAATCGCAAAAAGGGGCTTGGTCCTCTGGCTGCAAATTGGTTTGGGGCTTAAGTGGTGAAGGTAGGTTAAAAGCATATGTAATAGAGGAGTTTATTTTTTATATATATATAATATATATATATATATATATATATATATATATATATATATATATATATATATATATATATGTAGGAAGGCCAGTATGGTGGCCTGAATTTATGGGAGGAGCCCGGGGGGTATTTAACCAGCCCGTTCGCCTGTGGTGGTTGTCGGTTTCCGGTGCGCAATACCACGTCACTAGGCCGACAGCTCGTGTTGATCACCATTTGATTACCATTCAGACAAACGTCTCCCTTCTTGGAAGTCTCGTAGTTTTCGTGTTCCGTCCGGTTTTGTACAAATCTCGCCGGCTCGACTGCCGCAGGTAGGGGTCTCGATTGACCTTCATTTCTATTCATTTCTACTTTATTTGAGTGTCGTAAACCCTAAAAAATGTCACATCGTTCGGGTTGATACCGGGTTGTTATCACTCATGTCGCACTTGCCCGCACACGCCCTTCATTTCACGGGCGTCGTTCGGTAGGTTGTCTGTGATACTTTGTTAGCTACCGGTTGCATAATCTTGTTCGTCATGTTCCGCAGTCATATCGTTGTCAGTCGTATCTTGCGGCACAACGACCCATGCCTCTGCCACAAACTGGCTCACGTAGGCCATTTCTTCATTTCACCTGTCACCCCTGTGTGCCGTCTGCCAGTCCTCCACCCATACCGCTCCCTGGTGCGCCAACATACCGGCTACTCGCCCGGTAGAATTTCCCTCCACCTCTGCCGCAGCCCCAGGCCCATCAGGCTCGGCACCAAAAAACCAGGTGGACAAGTTTGGACGCACGGTCCAAACCATTGGGGGCGCGGCCATCTGCAATAACTTCAACTACGGTTCTTGTAATTACAGCCAGTGCCGTCTACTGCATATCTGCGTTATATGCCACAGGGCGCACCCCAGGAATTTGTGCGAGGTCAAAGCGCACAAAGGTTCATGACTGAGCCGTATAGACATACTTTGCCTGGGCTTCTACCTCAACACGCACCCCACTCCTTCACTAACCACCTTCCTCATAGGCGGCTTCACCGCAGGTTTTCACACCGGCCTCATCTCCCTACCTCACCAAACCCACGAGTGCAGAAACCTCCGCTCAGCAGCCTCTGACGAACAGGCCATCGACCTGCTGCTGCAGAACGAGGTGGATCGAGGCTTCGTTATAGGCCCCTTCACTCAGCCCCCCTTCAATATGTGGAGAGTTAGCCCTATTGGGCTTGTCAAGGGCAAGTTTTCCAATAAAAGTCGTTTAGTGTATGACCTGTCTGCGCCTCATTTTTCTCACATCCCTAGCTTAAACTCATTGATCCCTTCTGAAGAATTCTCCTTAAAATATTCCTCAGTGGACATGGCAATCCAGGCCATCCTTAAAGTAGGCACAGGCGCATGGCTGGCGAAAGCGGACATATCCGACGCCTTTAAACTGTTACCTATCCACCCGTCCCTCTGGTGCTGGCACGGGATTAAGTGGAAGGATCAATACTACTTCGCCACGAAGTTGACGTTCGGCTCCAAAAGCAGCCCGTGGCTGTTCGACATATTTGCCCAATCTCTCGAGTGGATTCTCTTACACAAGGTCGGCTGTCAGCAAGTTATCCACTACTTAGATGATTTTTTATTGATAGAACGGCCAGGCGCACCTCCCAGAGATCTTGACAAGTTAAGGACCGTTTTCGGGAACCTCAATGTTCCCATCGCTGAACATAAGGTGGACGGACCCGCACATTCAATCACCTTCCTGGGTGTTATTTTAGACGCCGGCTCCATGAAAGCCAGCCTGCCCCTTGACAAACTAACCCGCATCAGGGCGGCACTTCACGAGTTCACTCGGACCAGGGGATGTACTAGGAGACAGCTGCAGTCACTGTTGGGCATGCTCAATTATGCCATGCGCATTATCCCACAAGGCCGTTCCTTTATCTCACGACTGTTGGTCTACCTGTCTCAGGCTCAAGACCCGGATCATATCCTTTGCCTAGACACCGCAGCTTTAGCAGACCTGGCAATGTGGGACGAGTTCCTGTCCAACTGGAATGGCATCTCCCTTTTCATCCCGTGCATTTCACCTCTCTCACCACAGGTAGTCACAGACGCCGCGGCCTCTACAGGGTTCGCAGCAATTTTTGGCCACCATTGGTTCGCCGGACCCTGGCCTTCTCAGATACTTAGCATCCCGGGCTTTAGTCAATCCTCTTCACTCTTCGAGCTCTACCCCATGGTTGCAGCCGCCCAGCTCTGGGGCCCTACCTGGTCCGGACAAACGGTAGGCTTCACCACCGACAATCAGGCCACAGCCGAAATTGTCAATAAAGGCAGGTCTAAATCCCCCTCCGTGATGTCCTTCCTACGCAGGCTGGTGCAGCTGTCACTACAGCACCAATTTAACGTCATCTGCATGTTTATCCCAGGGAAATATAACCGGGCAGCTGACGCCCTCTCCCGCTTTAATTTCCGGTCCTTCTTTCTACAGGTTCCCAGTGCAGATGCCGCATCAGCGCCTATCCCGCATTGGTCGCAGTTGACCCTGGACTAGAGCCGCATTTACTAGGAGCCACGCAGCTCATCAACCGTTCGTTATCGGACAATACTCTCAAAGCCTACCAGGTAGCCTGGAGAACCTTCAACGCATTTCTGGTCACCTCCTCAGTAGGCACCCCCACAGATACTAGACACATTCTAGCCTTCATCTCGTACTGCCACAACCAACTGGCCTTGTCTTTTAACACCATTCGCTTATACTTAGCTGGTGTTCAGCACTTCCTTTCAATCCAGGATCCTACCAAACCCTCTGTTTTCTCGTCCCACGCTGTCCGAGCCATATTACGCGGCATCCAAAAGCAACACCCGCCAGTAAAAGTCAAGCGGCTCCCCATCACCAGTGCCATCTTCAGGGACATGTCCACCATACTCAACAGCTACCCCTTTGGTGTTCTCCCCAGTCTGGTCATACAGGCAGCCATTTACCTAGCCTTCTATGGCTTCCTTCGGCCCGGTGAGTTTACTCACAACAGCCTACACGGCCCAGTCCTCCGCAGATGTCATCTGCTCCGTCACCAGGACCATTTCATCCTCCACCTCCCGGTAACCAAGACCCAGCAGACAGGCACCGGCGTAGACATCCACCTCTACAAAACCAACAATGCCTGGTGCCCGGTCACGATGCTTACACAGTTTCTCGCTCGGCTGCCCGAGCTCCCGGACTCTAGCCCACTTTTGCCCTTCCCGGTGAAACCACTAACTAACCAACAATTTGTTAAGCATATCAGGATTCTCCTCCGCAACCTGCTCCTCAATCCTAGTGAGTATTCCGGCCACTCCTTTCGCATTGGAGCAGCTTCATCCGCATCCCGGCATGGGGTCCCGGACCACGTCATCAAAAGGTTGGGCAGGTGGAAGTCGGCCTGCTTCACTCGGTACATCCCTAACCCACAGGTGGAGATGTCTCGAGCATTCACTCAACTGGCTCAATAAAATTAACCAGGAAACAATAAAACTCTCTTATCCCTACCTGACTGTTTTGCCCCCTTATTTTGGTATACCGTCCATTAGACCAGGGCACACTTTCAGGTCCATTTCATAAAAGGTGTCTCATGATAAGCTTGTTTTGTTCAGATACGTATCGGCCATAGGGCTCCAGCCATAAGTAGGAAGGCCAGTATGGTGGCCTGAATTTATGGGAGGAGCCCGGGGGGTATTTAACCAGCCCGTTCGCCTGTGGTGGTTGTCGGTTTCCGGTGCGCAATACCCTCCCTCCCATCCCCTTTTTAGGGCATTTATCAAAAAACATTTCTCTTCAATCATATTCATTCTGATTACTGGGTATGCCCCCTTATTTTGGTATACCGTCCATTAGACCAGGGCACACTTTCAGGTCCATTTCATAAAAGGTGTCTCATGATAAGCTTGTTTTGTTCAGATACGTATCGGCCATAGGGCTCCAGCCATAAATATATATATATATATATATAATAATTGTGCTGATTGTTATATGTGTCAGTTACACTCTCAACAGAAATAAATCATATCGTGGGTGTACAAGGGCTTAACCCCTTCAGCCCTGAAAGGATTTACCCCCCTTCCTGACCATAGCACCTTTTACAATTTGGCACTGTGTCGCTTTAACTACTAATTGTACGGTCATACAATGCTGTACCCAAACAAAATTTACATCCTAAAATTTTGAAAATAAATGATCATTTCTACTTTATGTTATAAAAAAATCCAATAAACTCAATTTTAGTCATACATTTGGGCCAAAATGTATTCGGCCACATGTCTTTGGTACAAAATAATGGAAATAAGTGTATATTTATTGGTTTGCGCAAAAGTTATAGCATATACAACAGCCTTTCTCAATCTTTTTACCCCAGGGGAACCCTTAAAATAATTTTCAGGTCTCGGGGAACTCCTGATAAAACCCATTCATTGGGGATCAGTGGGAACAATGCCTTTTTTTTACAGTGGTGGTAACACTTGCCCGCTTACAGTGAGCTATAAAGTTCATTGATGTCACACCACTGTGTCCTCCAAGTGGTATTGGCTCAGAAGTATGTAGGCACCATCAAACAGGAGGTAAATAAGCCACAGCTCAAGGAACCCCTGGCCATCTCTGGAGGAACCCTAGGGTTCCACGGAACCCTGGTTGAGAATGGCTGGTCTGGGGGGCGCATGCGCGCGAGCGACGGAGATGGCAGCTTGACTCCCTCGCTCCGCGCCGTCGGATCGTTCACACCGGCCTAATCCGACATAGACGCGATCTTCCCGTGCCATACTCACCCCAGCCGGCCTCGGAACATCCCGCGGGGCCTCCGGTGATGCATCGTTCGGCGAAAAAGCCGCCGAGGAGCCAGCAGCATCGCAAGTCCGCACAGGCCTCAGCCAGAGGTACAGTTAAGATGGCGCCGGAGCCTCCGGACCCGGACGACGAAACTCAGCTCTCAGCGGTGAGTCCATCGTCCCCCGCAGACAGCCTGCACCTGTTCCCCATGGATGGGGGAAGCCCCCCCCCCGGCTGATACGGACGACCTCCTGGCACGGTTCCGCAGTATCGTACGGGACGAAATCACAGCGGCATCCCGTAAGCTTTCCTCTGAATTCGTGCGGGGCCTTAAAGAGATAGGCCACCGCACCAACCAGCTGGAACACCGCATGGATCTGGCTACCACTGTCCTTGAGGGCCATGAAGAGGAGGTTGATAAACTGTCCTCAGAGCTGGCGGCCTTACGGGACAAGCTAGAAGACGCCGAAAATAGGGCCCGGAGGGATAACCTTCGCATTAGGGGTATCCCTGAATCGCTCACGGATCTTCAAGGTACCGCCACGGCTTTCTTTCAGGAGTTGGCCCCGGAGATCCCCCTGGAGAGGCTCGAGTTTGACTGCATCCATAGGTCTTTGGCTTCTAAACCCACCGAGGGCCCCCCGAGAGACGTTGTCATTAAGTTTCATTATTATCGTACCAAGGAGAGGCTTCTGCAGGCAGCAAGGGAGCAGCAGACCCTCTCCTTTCAAGGTAATCCTCTCCAGTTGTTTGCGGACCTAGCTCCGGCCACCATTGCTAGACGCCGAGACCTCAAGCCATACCTCCAGGTCCTCCAGTCACAGGGAATCAAGTATCGCTGGGGGTTTCCCTTCAAGCTCACCTTTTCCCACCAAGGTCGGCAATTCCAGGCTTCCTCGCCCTCGGATTTGAGGCGTCATTTTCTTGACCTCCAGCTTGAGATCCCTTCGTCCCCCCCTGAGGCTCCGTCCGGGCCCCCCAGATCGGGCCCCCCCAGGTCGGGGCCCTCCAGACTACCCCGCCAGTCGTCACAGACCTCCCAGCGGTCCCAATCTGGATCCCAGGCACTTCGGGACTTGCAGGCCCAAAGATTCCAGCCGTCTGGTAAAGGATGAAGAGGTTTGCCCCCAATTGTTTGTTGTCCTATTCATTTGGTGACCACCAGCTCCCGTGGTTTGGGGACGTTACATTATAAAAAAGAAAAGAAAAAAAAAAAAGAAAAAAAAAAGAAAACAATTTCCCACTGGTATGGTTTGTTTCTTTTCCCCTTGTCGCACTCCACGTGGAGTTCTGGTGAAATGCCCCGGGGCACCCCCCCCTATCAGACTATCATTTGCTACTGAACTCTGGCTTTTGCTCATAGGGGACTGCCCCGAGGCGGGCTGCCCTGTTGTTATGCTGGCAGCCGAAGACGACACCGACACTGACGTTGCCACCTGGACGCCCACCAGCCAGATACTTTTTTCCCCTTTGAGGGGGTTTTCCTTTTTCCCCTTTTTTTTTTTCTCTCTTTATGTATTCCCTGGTGGCTCTATCCGGGTGGGACTCTGGTGGGGGGTTGCGGGCGGGGGTGAGGGGTGAGTGGCGGATGGGTAATTTTTTTTTTTTTTCTCCCACTGATAGCCCACAGAACTGCTGATTTTTCCCGCATCTCTGGGCCTCTGGACCCCTCTCCCTCCCTTTTGGGGGGGGGGTGGGTGTTGGGGCCCGGCTGTAGGGGTCCGCCCGGCCCCCTGGGGGACGGTGGCTTGCCTGCCCTCTCTGGGGGCTTGGGCGGACCCATGCGTCAACTCTTCTGTGGGAGGGGTTTACCCATATTTACCACTGTGTTTTTGTTATACTGTTTTACGTCTCTATGTTTTTGCTAGCTGCTAGTTCTATGTTCATTTAATAATATTGTTTCCATGTGTTTACTCTAGGCCGGTTGGTCCGACGGACCACTGCTCCCCCAGATGTGTGTACACTTGGCTGAGATGGATTTCTCTGCCTTGGTCACACTCCTGAGTGGGCCGTCCAGCCCACGTTCTTGTACATCTTTGAGCTCACTTTTTATGCTCTGTAGAGCTTGTTCTTCTTTTTATGCTTTTCGTACCTCTTTTCTTTTCTCTCTCTTTTTCTCCTCTTGTCCTTACCCTTCTTCCCCTCTCCCCCCGCTCCTTCCCCCCTTCTCTTCGCTCCCTGGGGTGTGGGAACAGAAGACGTGCTGCTGCATGCAGCCGCCATGATGGCGCTTCATTGGCTTTCCCTGAATGTTCAGGGTATGAACTCCCCCCAGAAACGGGTCAAAATATTCAAATACCTCCAGCATCTTAAAATTGGCATTGCATGTCTACAGGAAACTCATTTTTCTTCTTCCTCATCCCCCAAATATTTTTCTGCGCATTACCCCCAAGTTTACCTAGCAAACGGCCCTACCAAGCAGAAGGGGGTCCTTATCGCCATTCATAAATCGCTCCCGTTTCTTTGCAGTAAACAGCTAGCTGACCCCGACGGCAGGTTCCTCCTGCTGCAGGGCACCGTCCAGGGTGTTGAGATTACTATTATGAGTTACTATGCTCCGAATAATAATCCAGGCCCCTTTCTGACCCATGTCTGTTCCCTGCTGAAGACCCACCAGAGAGGTGTTCTCTTTATGGCAGGTGACTCCAATGTGACATTTAACCCCTCTATGGACAATTACCCGCCGGCCCATAAATCCCCTTCCCCATCAGCTAAAAAATTCTTGCAGGCCCTACAAAACCATGATCTTGTTGATGTCTGGCGGGAATATCACCCTATTAGCAGGGATTATACTCACTATTCCCACCCTCATCAGTCCCATTCCAGGATCGATCACATGTTCTTGCTACGTAAACATCTCCCTCAGGTAGCCTCTATTTCTATCTTGACGGTCCCCTGGTCTGACCATGATCCAGTGTTAACTATATGCCACTCCCTTTGTGACAAGCCACAGGGCGCCCCTTGGGTTATGAATGACTCTCTTCTTTCTCTGGAACCGATACTTAAGAGCCTCCACGAGGCCTCTGAAGATTATTTTAAAACAAATGTCGGCTCAGTGTCCTCCCCTGTGGTGCTCTGGGAGGCCTATAAAGCCGTTCTTCGGGGACAAGTCATTCGTATAGCGTCCCAGAGGAAGAGAGAGAGGGTCCAGACTCGCTGTAGGCTTGAGGAAACGTTGGAGACTCTCTCCACAACTTTTAAACACTCCCCCTCTCTAGCAAACCGTAGGCTATTGGACAAAGCTCGTTTGGACCTGGACCTGTGCCTCACGGATGATGCAGAACGCACCCTCCGTTGGGCTCGTCAGAGGTGGTACGCCAGGGCAAACAAACCCAATGCTATGTTGGCTAAGAGGTTGCGGACCTTCACTCCGAAATTTCAACCCATCACTCTGCGCACCCGCCATAACACTCTGACGGGTAACCCTCGACTAGTATTGGAGGAATTTCGCTATCGTCTTGCCAAACTTTATTCCGCCCCAACTCACACCTCCTCTCTGGACCTGGGTGCTTTCCTAAAGGAGTTATCCTTGCCTTCTTTAACTGATGCTCAGATGTCGCTTATGGACCGGGACATACAGGTCTCAGAGGTCCTGCAGTGCATTAAAGAATTGAAGGTTGGAAAGCGCCCAGGCCCTGACGGTTTCACCGCTTTGTATTACCGCAAGTTAGCTGCGGTACTGGCCCCCCACTTGGCGGCGGTGTACAATGCGGTGAAGGGAGGTCACTCCTTTTCACCGCTGATGTTAACGGCAAATGTGGTAAGCCCGATAGGGACCTCTCTTCTTGGGCCAACTTCCGACCAATTTCCCTGATCAATATTGACGTGAAAATCTTGACAAAAATCCTAGCTACCCGTCTGAATTCCTTCCTCCCCCGACTGATCAAAAAAGATCAAGTAGGTTTTGTCCCCCGGAGGCAGGCTGGTGACGCCATTAGACGGCTCGTGCAAGTCCAACATCTGGCGCACACTAGGTCTCTGGAGACAATGTTTCTTTCATTAGATGTGACAAAAGCCTTTGATACCCTGTCCTGGTCTTACCTGCTGCGGGTACTTACCAACTATGGCTTTGGCACTTCCTTTATGGGCTGGATTTCGGCTCTCTATGACTCTCCACAGGCCAAGGTGCGCTACTATGGTTACGACTCGCCGGTCTTCCCCATACGTAGGGGAACTCGCCAGGGGTGCCCACTCTCTCCACTACTATTCATATTAGCATTGGAACCCCTGGCGGAAGCAATTCGGTCGCATGTGGACATTTCGGGAGTGGAAGTCGTGGGTACTATGCATAAACTGTCAATGTTCGCAGATGACATTCTGCTGACACTTACGAACCCCAGGCTTTCCCTTCCCAACTTGTTCTCTCTGTTGGATGCCTTCACTACGCTGTCTGGTCTGGCAGTTAACCCAGCAAAATCTAGGGCGATGTCCATCAATCTGCAACTTGCGGACATGGAATCCTTACAGGCTGCATTTCCTTTTCAGTGGACATCCACTTTGCCGTACTTGGGTATTAGACTTTCACCCAAATACTCAGAGCTTTATCAGGCGAATTACCCCCCTTTATTTCGGAAGTTGACGGGTCTACTTGACTCATGGTCAACTCTCCCAATTTCATGGTTTGGCAGGATAGCGGCGGTGCGTATGACTTATCTGCCCAAATTGTTATATTATTTTCGGGTGTTGCCGGTTCCTGTACCCCTTCATGTACTTAGAATCCACCAACGCAAAATTATGCGCTTTATCTGGGGCTCTTCGAAGCCTCGGATCAAAAGGCAGGTTCTTTATGCCCGTAAGGCTAATGGCGGTTTGTCTGTCCCTAATTTGCATGCATATTATACGGCAGCTGGTATCGCCCCCCTGTCTCGCCTACATGACCGCCATCAAATGCCCCTCTGGGCAATCCTTGATATGGTGGACTCCCATCCGATTCCCCTAGCGTCCCTTCCCTGGCTCCCGAAAGTGCAACGCCCACCGAACATAGGCCCAGGCTTGGCCCATTCTCTTCGCCTCTGGGATTCGGTGAAATACTCCGCAGGTCTCCAATCTCCCCATCTCCCGCTCCTTCGTTTTCTACACTGCCCCCTATTCCCGCCCGGCTGTGATAACCCCGGTCAGTTAGCGTGGTGGACGGATCATGGTTTTGTAGATGTCCATTCCTTGCTCACCCCGACTAAAATTATCCCTTTTGCAACCCTTCGGTCATCCCATGATATTCCCCTTAGGGAATTTTATACTTACCTCCAACTTAAGCACTTCCTTCACCAATTGATTGGACCCCAATCTGCTCCATACACACTGTCCCCTTTTGAAAGCCTTTGTAGATCTCGCCCCCACGCCTCAGGGATGATCTCCCTCATTTATGCAGCCATTTTATCAACTACGAAACCGCCGCTCCGACCCTATCACCTTCAATGGGAGGCGGATCTGGGCAGACAGCTTGACCCGGAGGACTGGCAGGCCATGACCAAGGCATTACCTACATGCTCCAGAAATGTTCTCTTTCTGGAGAATGCGTACAAGGTATTATATAGGTGGTATTACACCCCGGCGAGGCTGGCGACATTTATCCCGTCTTGCTCCCCCCTATGTTTTCGCGGATGCTCGCAGGAGGGCACAATGGCTCACATCTGGTGGACCTGCCCCAGGGTGACTAGATTATGGGTCAGAATATATGCTCTACTGCGTACGCTCTTTCATGCGGATATTAGGAGAGACCCTTTTGAGGCCCTCCTATGGAAACCAATTGCAGAGCTCCTGCGTCCGGAACGTCGGCTAGCTGCACATCTCTTTACTGCAACCAAACTCACCATAGCAAGGGCCTGGAAGACTCCGGTTCTTAGCTATGAAGCAGTTAAGAACTGCATGAACGATATTATGGTGAACGAAAAACTGACGGCGATAACATCGGATACCCATGCTAAATTTCTTCGGGTCTGGCAGCCCTGGGTGGCTTATGCTCGCCCATCCAGATTTGATCCAGTACTCCTCTCCCTTTGATCGTTAGATGTCTCCCCCGCTCCCCCCTCTTCCCTCCCTCCTCCTCCTCCCCCCTTTTACCCCATTTCTTTTCTTTTCCTCCCCCTTCTCTCTCTTTTCTATACCTCTATCGCTATCTCTCTTCTCATTTGCTCTCCTTTCTTTTTCTCACATCTGTCTCGCAGCGCACCCAGGCTGCCCACTGGCATTTCTGACCAGTAGCGGGGGTTTTTTTTTTATTCCCCCTTTTGAAAGCAGCCCAAATCCATCTGCTCGCTGTGTATGAGTCTTGTTTGCCTTTTTTTTTACCCGTTGTGTGGTTTTCCGACATTGGCACCCCATCGAATAAATGGCCTCTGTCCGCCCCCGCGCCCCGTTGGCTATGCTCTGTGGGCTGCGGCTGCGGGCTGAGGCCAGCCTTAGATGTTCCTATATGACTATCTTGGGCCGGACAAGAGTCCAATACTGTTATGTCCATATGTACCTCATCACAGATTTTTGTAATGTTCTTGGCAGATCTATGCTATTCTTGTATTGTCTCACTGATGTGAATTTCTTTCAATAAACCTTTTGTAAAAGAGAATGGCTGGTCTACAAACTAGGGTAAATTTTCTGGCGTTTACATAGCTTTTAGTTTATGACTGCCTAGCTCAGGCTCCGAAAAAGTCTCACACATGTGGTATCCCCGTACTCAGGAGAAGCAACAGAATGTATTATGGGGTGTCATTTCACAAATGCCCATGGCATGTTTGAGCAATATATCATTTAGTGACCACATTGTGCAAAAAAAAAACTTGTGTCACGATATAAAATATTCCATGGACTTGAGATGCCTCTCAGCAAATAGCTTGGGGTTTCTACTTTCCAAAATGGGGTAATTTTGGGGGGATTGAACCATTCTGGCATTTTATGCACAACATTTAGAAGCTTATGTCACACATCACCCACTCTTCTAACCACTTGAAGACAAAGCCCTTTTTGACACTTTTTGTTTACATCTCAAAAATTTCTTTTTGCAAGAAAATTACTTTGAACCCGCAAACATTATACATTTTTTTAAAGCAAAGGCCCAACAGATTAAAATGGTGGGTGTTTCATTTTTTTTTTTCTCACAGTATTTGCACAGTGATTTTTCAAACGCATTTTTTTGGAGAAAAAACACAATTTTTAAAATTTTAATGTACTAAAACACAATATATTGCCCAAATGTTTGATGAAATAAAAAAGATGACCTTAGTTACTGCCCTCGATCTGACCTTTGTGGTGATACCTCACAAGCATGGTACAATTGCTGTTTACATTTGATGCCAGACCGATGTTTGCGTTCACCTTTACGCAAGAGCAGGGGGGACAGGGGTGCTTTTTATTTCTTTCTTTTTTATCTTATTTTTGAACTGTTCCTTTCTCTTTTTTTATCATTTTTATTGTTATCTCAGGGAATGTAAATACCCCCTATGATAGCAATAGGTAGTGACAGGTACTCTTTTTTCCTCTGCCCTAAAAGCATCTGACCACACCAAGCTTGTTGTGATAAAATGCTTTCCCAATTTCTCAATGGCGCTGTTTACGTCCAGAAAAATCTAAGTCATGAAATTCTCATAGCTTCTGGTTTCTTAGGCCATAGAGATGATTGGAGCTGTTCTAGTCTCTGATCAGCTCTATGGTCAGCTGGCCGAATCACCGGCTGCATTCTCAGGTTCCCTGTTGGGACAGGAGAGCCAGAGAAAAACATGGAAGACGGTGGGATGGAGGGGACCGTCCCTCCCACTGCTTGTAAAAGCAGTCTGGAGGCTAATTAGTCACTAGGATTACTTTTGCATGAAAACCAACCACTGTCTGAAAAGAATGATACCAAGATGATACCTAAACCTGCAGGCAGCATTCTGGTATAACCACTCAAAGTCCAGCAACATACCAGTACGTTGCTGGTCCTTGTTGGGCATATATTATAATCTTTTTTTTCATGCAGCCTGGGGGCTGAACAAAAAAAAATAGATTGATCATTAGAATACCTCCCTTCATCCACCCACTTCTAATGATGGGCATACATGCACCATTTATATATGCCGAAGCATGGCGGCCCCCACTCCTGCTGCCCCATGCTTCAGCATATATGCTCTTTTTTTTAACTGTGGTGGTGAAATCACCCCCGACAGCACTGGAGTCATGGCTTTATGTATCATGGGAGCAAACGCTTTTGCTGTCAGTATAAATAAATCCGTGCTGCAGCTGAATGGCATACCTGAAAACAAAAAAATGGTTAACAATAAAACACAGTAAACAGTAAAGTATAAAAAAAAATTGCATACCTGAAAAGCAAACATGATAAAATATAATAACAATAAAACATTGCAGAATGGAATACATTAAAAAATAGCAGAACAATAGAGAGGGAATAAAGAGAGAGAGAACAATAAAACAACAACTATTTTTATTTCTTTTTTTTTTTTTTTTTTTGTGTTTTTATTTTTTTTTACTTTTTTTTACACTTTTTTTGTAACGGTAACTGTTGTAACTGTTCCAGGTTGGGGTCTCTCAAAATGCGATGGCATCTTGGGAGACCCTGTGAAAGTGTGCCTAGTCTGTACAGTGCTGTACCCTACGCTAATATTCAACTAGTGTATGGTAGCGTTCAAAACATTCACCATTGCAAAGACTAGGATTGTTAGGACAGCAGAGACAATAATAAAGTGTATCATGCCTATATCCGCGCTTGCTGCAGACACGACTTCTTCTTTGGGGGGCTCGTTGGGTAGGGGTACTAGGGAGGACATAAGGAAAATGCCTCTCATGCAGCCGGCTTACTGCATTTGGATTGGGAAGGTAAGGTGGAGCACCAACATAAGGGCTCTGACGATCTCTTCCTGGAAATTAAGGAAGGATCCAGGCCATCCTGAAGCTCTGTATAGCACATGAGTGTTCAGCAAAGCCAATTGAAATAAATAAACAGACACTTTCTTGTACCAGCATCTGCCCTGACGGGCAACTTGGTACGGCACCAACAACTGGTCGTTGAGGTCCACCCCTCCCATGTTAAGGTTATATTCGTGGACATAGAGGGGTTTCTCCACAACACCAGTCACCGTAGTAATTTGGATCATTGTGTCTGCATGAAGGGAGGTAAGAACTAAAGCATTCTTATTATCTCTCCACTTCATAGCGAGTAGTAAGTTATTACACTTCAAGCAGGCTCTCTCCCCCAGCCTAAGACGGGAATCTACAAGCCGCTGGGGAAAGCCCCGGCAATTAGATCGCACTGTGCCACATGCTCCAATTTGCTGATCAAACAAGTGACCAAAAAGTGGCATGCTCGTGTAATAATTGTCCACGTTCAAGTGGTACCCCTTTCCGAACAAGGGTGACACCAAGTCCCACACAACCTTGCCAGCACTTTCTATGTAGTCAGGGCAGTTTGTCGGCTCTACATGACCATCTTTGCCCTCGTAAACCATAAAACTACCAGTATAGCTTGTGGCCCTGACACAGAGCTTATACATCTTGACTCTGTATCAAGCACACTTGCTGGAAATGTACTGTTTGAATGACAAGCAGCCAGAAAACTTAATCAGGGACTCATCAATGCAGACAACTTGATGGGGAGTAAAAGTCTGCAAAACGTTGGTTAAAGTGGTTGACAAGGGGCCAAATTTGGTAGAGCCGATCGTATCCAGGGTCTCCACGATGACGACAGAGTTCATTGTCGTTGAAATGGATGAACCACAAAATCTGCTTGTATCATGCCCTGGGCATGGAGGCAGAGAACACGGGCATATGGTGAATTGGGTAAGTGGACCAATATGATCGCAACTCACTCTTTTTGGTTTTGCCCATGAGGAGGGATAGGCCCAGAAAGAGCTTAAATTAGGAAACTGTAATGGTTTCCAATCTCTGGCAAGGGAGGACTGGGGAATAGTGGCAATGTATTGACCAGCGTACAAATTGCTTTGGTCCACAATAGATCTATAGAGCTCTTCGGTGAAAAACAGTGAATAAAAATCAAGTGACATAAAATCAACTGTTTCCCCCTGAATGCCAGGTTGGCCAGTGAATTAGGATTGGCGAATGCAGCAGGAAGGGCACTATGGGCATGACGGGCCTGTGTTTGTCTTCATCTTGGTGGCAGTGGGATACTACTTGTGCTTGCCACCTCACCAGCTTGAACTGCACTTATGGGACTCGCCACGTCATACTGCAGTGCTGTTTTGACTACGACCAGGTGGTGTACTAGGCCTCTGGTGCTTGCCGGTTCACCAAAAGGATGAGTGGCACTAGTACTTCTCTGCTCCATACGATGGACCTGCGGTTCTTGCACCTCAATGGCAGAAGAACAAGATCGGGGTCTGGTAAGCCTGACCTTGGCAGGGACCATAACTTCGTTGTCAGGGCTATCTGTCATGGAGCCGCTGTCATCTACAGGATCGTATTCTGAGCCTAAATCTGACAAATGAGTGACTTACTCTTCACTATCTATCATGCTCAGAAACATGTATGCCTCTTCACTAGTGTACCTTCGATTTGCCATTTTGGCCTCTAGATTTAGTGGCACACTAGTGAGACTCACAGGTAAAAAAGCTCCTAGGCTGTCAGCCACGGTATCAAAACCCTACCAAAAAAACTGTTAGCGATCGCAGGGATCAGGCCTGACTCTGTGAACGCTGCAGTTATGTGTTTAGGGTTCCCAAAAACACAGACGACAACTGTCACTTACAAAACACTAAACTGCTGGGGATGCTAGTATAGATCTGATTAAATCAGATATTGATCCGTTCAGATACTATACCACTAAGGGAGGTGTATGCTGTGTGCGTGGGTGTTAGCGGTACTGGCACTAACCTGATGCTGCCTGGGATGACACAGACCCTATCTGACCCTAACACCAAACTTATATCACCCGCCGGGCGATCGGGGGGTTAAACCTTTATTAGGTATTACAGTAAATAGCAGGTGCCCTGACACTATAAAAACAAACTAACTAACCAGCGTCACCCATAACAGTTATACAGTGATCACTGGTGAAAGAGTTAACTAGGGGGCAATCAGGGGGTTAAAACCTTTATTAGGTAGTACCTGACGCTATAAAAAGCTGACGGCGAACCTAAATACTCACCTGCCTAACTAGCGTCATCTGTGACACTAATACAGTGTTCAGAAAAACGATTGCTTAGTGACACTGGCAACGGGGGGTGATAAAGGAGTTAAACCTTTTTTTTAGGGAGTAGGGGGGTACCCTAGACCTAAAGGGTACCAGAAAATAGTGTAGCGCTACAATCTGTGCACTCTATGGTAGTGTATAATCAAAAAAGTGATAATCACAGAAAAATTTAAAGGGATAAAGAAGTATATCACTCTTGAAAGTGTGTACCTACAATATTTAAATGTGCATAAACACATGAATAAAGTGATTGAAACAAAGTGACATTATCCTGTGACAAGATAATATTTAAACCCTGATATTGTAACAATATAATAGTGTCCAATAAGTGATCAAATCATAAAGTCCAATGAATAGCTGAGATTGCTTATATGACATCAGATCAGACTCTTACCAGATTTGTTGGACACATCAACCGTATGGCAGTGTGTCATACAAGCTTACAACACTTGACCTTCTGTGCTTAGGAGGAACAAATCAGGCCAAATCCACAAAATGCAGATAGGAAAGGATCCTGTAATTGACCCAGTAATGCAATAAGCTTGCAAAGAAGCACCATCCATCCAGATTGTACTCGCAGTGAAATGGCCCAGCAGGAATCCAAATAAATAAACAAAAAGTATGCAAAAAAGAAAAACACTCCAATGGTGCAGGTCAAAAATTATTTCAAAATGTATTCACATCTTGTATGAAAAAACAGATGCAACATTAAAATGTGATCACTCGACAATATACAAGCAATGTGACAAGCACAGGATAAGCATTTCCTACGCGTTTCGACTCGATGGGTCTTCAACTGGGGCATATCTGTGTCCCCTCACATTGTCATGGTATTTATAAACTAAATAATGAGGCATGCTGCTGGCCCCACCCTGTTTGGGGCGCGGCCAAAAAGCACCTGCACTCCCAACCTCCATATAAATTGTAGGGTAGAGGTAAACCTGCGTTCCAAGCCTCCATATAAAAGGAAACGTGTGGTTAACAGCAGCAAGTCTCATTGCACTTAGACATAACATTCTGTATGTCCAGACATCGTATTGTACCAAATATGTACACTATGTTAGGACTGTGTATATCTCCAATGACTCCAGCAGCTTTACTAACCGCCATAATCATTCAGCCCCAAATTATAAAACGTAACCATGGACTTAATTTCACAAAAAACAAAAGCTAATGCTGATGGTTATGCTTTTAGTGCTTTCATTGCGTAAATGGTTACGTTTTATAATTTGAGGCTATATGATTATGGTGGTTAGTAAAGCTGCTGGAGTCATTGGAGATATACACAGTCCTAACATAGTGTACATATTTGGTACAATGTGAATGTCTTCTCTCCTAGGTGCCGGACGAAAATACCGACACGAGGGAAGATGACATTTCCTTCATCTGCTCCTGTTTACATTACAGGAGCAGAGGAAGCGTTCCATTCGCAGGGGCGATCGCAAGGGGGTGCTGCAGAATATCTGCGTGAGGCGGTCGGCAAGTGGTTAATACTGGACAGCTTGGTTGGAATAAAATAGTGGCAGCAATTTGACATGCCTCATACAATAAAAAGTGCACTATCCTTGTGCTAGGTATAAGTTATGAAATCATATAAGAAACACAATAAAAGTGCATTAAACATATGATGAACTCATTCTGTCAGAACATTTGCGGTTAAAAGAATATATATATATATATATATATATATATATATATATATATATATATATATATACATATACAGGGCTTTTTTTAAGCAAAAAAATGTATTGTTTGGTTGGAGCTTGTTACGCATCCTACTCGGATTGGTGATTTAGATGTTGCTGAACATTCAATCAAATTTTTTTTTTATTATTGCATTTGATTTACTTTTTTGTCTTTTGTCACTATGGTTTACAGTTTTTTTGCAAGTGCGCAAATATTATCTTTGGTTTAGTAAATCGAATGCCACTTGCTCTATCTGTTCATTAATTTAGTAATGGAGCCATATAATAACTATATATTTTCTGACTGACTTATTGGTCATTATTAGCTTTGTAAATTATTCCATTTTAATCTCATGGTTTGTTTATCAACAAGACCATGGTGCATTGTCAAATGGTGTGATATGTCTTTATTGCATGGTCATTAGGCTGCTTTCACACCGAGGTGCTTTACAGGCACTTTAGAGCAAAAAATATCACCTGTAAAGAGCTTCTCCTCTCACTCCAGTGTGAAAGCCTGAGTGCTTTCCACACTGAAGAGGTGCAAGTCCTGCAAGCCGCATCTTTGAGGCACTGTAGGAGCGGTGTATATACTACTCCTACAGCGCTCCTTCCCATCAAAATAAATGGGCAGTGCTGCCAAAGTGCCGGAAAAGTGCCGCAGCAGCTTAGAAGCTGTTATTATGGTATAAAAAGACCAGGTTAAACAGTGTTTAAAATATATTTGTCTAAAAATGCTAGTGTAGCTACTAATAAAAGACCTATTTAACCCTTTATCTGCAACCATAAGAATTACAGCATGGCAGTAACAGAATGTAAACAAACATAGAGCTAGCCAGAGCCAGCTTCATGTTTGTTCACAGAAGTGCAATAGAAACAATAGAAATTACAATAGAAATTATTCAGGATTCCCGATCACTTCTATAAGTTTGGATACATGTGTTCGTCCTCTTTCCTATGGAAAATGTTGGGTATTGTAGTTTGTCGCCCTTTCACAGACACACGCAATTTAACCGGTTCTGTACTTATACATTGGCAGAATGGCACGGCTGGACAAAGTAACGTACCTGTACATTACTTTGAATTTCCTGCTGTGCCCATGCACGCACGCCTGCCGCGAGCTCTGTGACCGTGCCCACAGGTCCCACGGACTCGATCATTGTGGGGATACCACAGAGCATCTCTCCTTTCTGCCTAATGACAGCACACTGATCAACTGCTCCCTGTCATCGGGAGCAGCGATCAGTGTGGTGTCACACACAGCCACGCCCCAGACAGTTAGAAACACTCCCCTAGGATACACTTAACCCCTCCCCGCCCCTAGTGGTTAACCCCTTCACTGCCAGTGACATTTTTTACAGTAATCAATGCAATTTTATAGCATTGATCGCTGTATTAATGCCAATAGTCCCAAAAATGTGTCAAAATTGTCCGATGTGTCCGCCATAATGTTACAGTCATGATAAAAATCGCTAATCACCACCATTACTAGTAAAAAAAAAATATTAATAAAAATGCCATAAAACTATCCCCTATTTTGTAGATGCTATAACTTTTGCACAAACCAATCAATAAACGCTATTTTATTTATTTATTTATTGCAATTTTTTTTCTTCTTTACCAAAGATATGTAGAAGAATATGTATCGGCCTAAACTGAGGAAAAAATATGTTTTTTTTATATATTTTTGGGGGATATTTATTATAGCAAAACGTTTTTTCAAAATTGGCACTTTTTTTGTTCATAGCGCAAAAAATAAAAACCTCAGAGGTGATAAAATACCACCAAAAAATGCTCTATTTGTGGAAAAAAAATGGATGTCAATTTTGTTTTGGCCATGTCGCATGACCGTGCAATTGTCAGTTAAAGCATCGCAGTGCCGAATTGCAAAAAACGCTCTGGTCAGGAAGGGGGTATCCTTCCAAGGCTGAAGGGGTTAAAGTTTTGACATATTTGGTGTAGATGTATTCTTAGTCTAATATTTTACATTTTATAGAACATTTGGAGATTATATTCTTTGTCTGCATGTATGTTTTACTGTTTGATAAACAGCTGCACTCATAATAATTGATATACTTGTAAAAACTGCAGCTACCATCTTTTTATTCATTTTAGTCCTCTGCTTTAAATTTTGGAGTTTTAAGTGCAATTACTTGAAAACATTTACACTTAAGCATGCGCGTGATAGCTTAAAAAAATCTCTAGCAGCAAAAGGGTTAAACTGAGTGTTTGTTTTTAACTTTATATTGCCTCAGATGTTTAGTTGGCTTTCGTACCAGAAGAGTTTATTTTTTTTTAATGTCATTTAACATTTTTCATACGGCTCTCAACTAAATTAAACTTTTTTTATTCTAAATTGCTTCAGAAGTTCAGTTTAGTTTTTGAACCTGTATTTGAAATGCATTTGCGTGGACTGAGACTAATCATTTGTACCATGCAGAGGTATAATTAAGACGCAAGAAGTGTTTATCTTTGCATACTGAAGCCTTGTGTAAGATTTAACTGTGAAGTGAAATAATTATTCAGTGAATACTCTTTAAAAATAATTCCAGATATTATTCTGCCCAGAGGCTTTACCGTGTTAAACAGTTTGAGATAATTAGCTCTTCCAACATGAGTATTTTATAGAAATTATCACTTATTACTCTATGTTACACATAAATGCTTGTCAAATTGCATGTACATGCAGTAAACAGTCTTTATTACAATATATATCTATAGATCTCAAATCATTTGCTCTTAAAGTACACTGCCAGCTTGTATGGTATGGTATATGCCAACCTGAAACGATTAAAAAACCAGACATTCTATTTTTCACACACAGTGTTGTCCTAATAAAAAAAATATAGTATGACCTATATATCAACTTTAGAGTATCAGCTTGATAAGCTGCCCCCTCCCTGCGCATGTGGCAGTTATTTACAACCCCAGCTTCAGTGAGGTTGGGTCCATAGCTAATACTGATGTGGCTCACAGCAGGGGTACAGTGCGTCCCTGTTCTCAAGGATGAATCGGGCCAAATTTTTGCCTTAATTCGGACCTGAAACAGAGCCAAAGATACACGGGACCCCTGTGCAATAAGACCCGCAGCCACCACAGTGATATGTGAATCGGCTCCATTAAAATCCATTCACAATCTCCTGTCATTTGAATTGGATGCAGAGAAATCCACATCCAATTCGCACTAGTGTAATAGTCCACACCAAAAAGTTGTAATGCTGAGATGATACTCAATGACTTATGCCGCGTACACACGGGCGGACTGTATGGCGTACTTAGTCCGTCGAAACACATTTCAACGGACAGTCCGCTCGTGTGTGGGCTTCAGCTGACTTTTTCAGCGTGCAGTCTGGCGTACTAAGTATTTCGGATTTTTCTAAATTCTGTCCGTCATACTTTGGTTTCAGCGGACAATCCTCTCGTCAGTATGCTAGTTCGACGGACTAAGAATGGCGCATGCCCAGAAAGGATTTACACGGCGGAAGGGTGCTTTGCTGTGTATTGGACTTCCTATTTCTAGTCCCGTCGTACGTGCTGTACACGTCATCGCGCAAGCTTTCGACGGACTGTTTGTGCATCCGTGTGTGGTCAAGTCCGTTCAGACGAAAGTATGACGGACTATCCGTCGGATTGTCTGACGGACTATCCGTCGGATTGTCTGACGGACTAAGTATGCCATACAGTCCGCTCGTGTGTACGCGGCATTATATTGACCTGGAGGTAAGAAAATAATGTTCCTTGGCTAAGAAGGTTCTGTTGCAGAGAAGGAAGGAAGATATGGGCAGAAGTTGAGGGGAGAAAATTTACTTCATACAAGGTTATTTTTTCATACTTCCTATTTTATTAAATATGAACAATTTTAAACTAGTTTTTCTTTTTACTTTTCTTTTCTTCTTTTCTTTTTTTTTTTTTGGTTTGAATTGTTTAAGCATTTAAAACCCCATGTCAGTTTATTTTTTGCTGTATGTGTCTCAATGAGGAGATTTTCCTCCATCTCAGGGACCGAAGTGAGAGAACATATCTTAAAAGCAGGGTTTTTGTTCTAGACAGTTTACTTCAAAAATAATATACCGTATATACTCGAGTATAGGCCGACCCGAGTATAAGCCGAGGCCCCCAATTTACCCCAAAAAAACTGGGAAAATTATTGACTCGTGTATAAGCCGAGGGTGAGACATCCCTGTGTCCCGTCCATCCCTGTGTCCATTCCTGTGCCCCGTCCGTCCCTGTGTCCCATCCGTCCCTGTGTCCATCCCTGTGTCCCATCCGTCCCTGTGTCCATCCCTGTGTCCCATCCGTCCCTGTGTCCCGTCCATCCCTGTGTCCATCCCTGTGTCCCGTCCGTCCCTGTGTCCCGTCCGTCCCTGTGTCCATCCCTGTGTCCCGTCCGTCCCTGTGTCCCGTCCGTCCCTGTGTCCATCCCTGTGTCCCGTCCGTCCCTGTGTCCCGTCCGTCCCTGTGTCCCGTCCGTCCCTGTGTCCCGTCCGTCGCTGTGTCCCTGTGTCCCGTCCGTCGCTGTGCTGTGCTGTCCGTCCATCCCTGCCTACCTGTGCCAATCTGCAGCCTCTGTGTGCCACGCTCTCCTCCTGGCAGACGGCGGCCATTCCTCTGTTCAAAAGCCGCACCTCCCTCTCTGTGATAGGCGGAACACTCAATTTCCCAGCAGTCAGTGTTCCGCCTATCACGGACATCCGCTCATTCTCATACTATGGACGAGGATGAGAGGATGTCCGTGATAGGCGGAACACTGACTGTTGGGAAATTGAGTGTTCCGCCTATCACAGAGAGGGAGGCGCGGCTTTTGAACAGAGGAATGGCCGCCGTCTGTCTGCTCGACACGCTGATCGGGCAGGCAGACGGCGATGACTCGAGTATAAGCCGAGGGGGGCACTTTCAGCCTCAAAAAAGAGGCTGAAAATCTCGGCTTATACTCGAGTATATACGGTAGATTTAAAAAGTTTTAATTGAAACAAATAGTCTCAAAATTCACTGGAAGTTTATAAACAAGAGGTGGCATTTAAACTTGCCGAATAGCACAAGAGCTTACATGTATACTGCATGTCTGCACAGCCTGAATACAGCAACCATAAGGGATTGTTCTATGGTTCTTAAAGTGTGTTTCCACTTTTGCAGTTGCATTTAAGAAAACCCCACTATACTGTATGTTTGTTGCTGACCACAGCCTCCTTATATCTCGGAGTCTGCCAACACCTTATAACCTAGGAAAGACAATGGCACATCTGGCTTTGGGGTTTGGTACATGTTGACAGTCACAGATTATCTAACTATTTTTGTGTCTGTGGCAGCTTGTATATGACACTTATTGACAGTTATAGATTATATAGCTATTTTTAACTTCAGTAGTTTATATTGGTAGAAGTCAAGTTCTTACAATAAACTTCACGATGTACAACATTTTACACAATTAAGTGGTTGTATGTCGCATTCAATGTTTGTGAGTATAACATAACAGGAAAAAGTAAGAACATTAAACAAAATGATATATTTAGAACATTGGTATTCCAGCAATCTAGGATGCCACTAATATCCTTAAGGCCGCGTACACACGGGCGGACTGTTCGCTCAACTTTGTCCGCTGAACAGTGTTTCAGCGGACAGTCCGCTCGTGTGTGGGGCTTCAGCGGACAGTTTCAGCGGACAGTTTGACGAACAAAGTTTTTCGGAAATTCCGAAAAACTGTCCGCTGAAACTTGGTTTGAGCGGACAGTCCGCCCGTGTGTAGCCCACTTTCGAAATGAGCAAACTGTTCCCGCTCGGAGGAAAGTCTGCTCATTTCGAACGCGTCTCCAGGTAGGCGGGGCCCGCGAAGGAGACGTCGCGGGCCCCGCCGCCTGGTATGGACTTAAAGGGGAACCCCAACGCCGAAAAAAATCGGCGTGGGGGTCCCCCCAAAGTCCACAACAGACCCTTGTCCGAGCACGCTACCCGGCCGGCCAGGAAAGGGGGGCGAGCGAGCGCGCCCCCCTCCCGAGCCGTACCAGGCCGCGTGCCCTCAACATGGGGGGTGCCTTGGGGAAGGGGGGGGCCGCGCGGCCCCCCCACCCCAAAGCACCTTGTCCCCATGTTGATGAGGACAAGGGCCTCTTCCCGACAACCCTGGCCGTTGGTTGTCGGGGTCTGCGGGCGGGGGGCTTATCGGAATCCGGGAGCCCCCTTTAATAAGGGGGCCCCCGGATACCGGCCCCCCACCCTATGTGAATGAGTATGGGGTACAATGTACCTCTACCCATTCACCTGTAAAATAAAAGTACCCAAAAAAAAAACACAACACACGAGATAAAATATTTTATTGCACAGCTCCGGGGGTCTTCCGTCTTCGGGGGTCTTCTCGCCGGACTCCTCCGCAATCTTCTTGTAGCTCTTTTGCTAGCGGAGGAGTCCGTCTTTCTTCCTCCCCGCCGCCGGCCTCTTCTCCCGACTTCGGGGGTCTTGTCCCCCTCTTCGGTTCTTCTGCCGGGCCACCGCACCTTCTTATAGCTCTTTTACAGGCGGTGGCCCGGTCTTCTGTCGCCGCCGCCTTCCGTTCTTCTGCCGGGCCACCGCGCCTTCTTATAGCTCTTTTAGAGGCGGTGGCCCGGTCTTCTGTCGCCGCTGTCGCCTTCCGGTCGCCTTCCGGTCGCCTTCCGGTCGCCTTCCGTTCTTCTTCTTGTTGTTCTTCTTCTTCTTCTCTAGGAGATGTTGACACGTCGCTCTCTCCGGCCGGAATGCCAGAGCCGCGCTGTGCGGCCACTTATATAGTGACAATGGGGCGGTGTCACATGGTATATGTCACATGGGTTGGTCACATGGGTTGATGTCACATGAGGACTATGACATCGTAAGGGGGCGGGGTCACCATGTGACCAACCCATGTGACATATACCATGTGACACCGCCCCATTGTCACTATATAAGTGGCCGCACAGCGCGGCTCTGGCATTCCGGCCGGAGAGAGCAACGTGTCAACATCTCCTGGAGAAGAAGAAGAAGAAGAACAAGAAGAAGAACGGAAGGCGACCGGAAGGCGACAGCGGCGACAGAAGACCGGGCCACCGCCTCTAAAAGAGCTATAAGAAGGCGCGGTGGCCCGGCAGAAGAACCGAAGAGGGGGACAAGACCCCCGAAGTCGGGAGAAGAGGCCGGCGGCGGCGAGGAAGAAAGCCGGACTCCTCCGCTAGCAAAAGAGCTACAAGAAGATAGCGGAGGAGTCCAGCGAGAAGACCCCCGAAGACGGAAGACCCCCGGAGCTGTGCAATAAAATATTTTATCTCGTGTGTTGTGTTTTTTTTTTGGGTACTTTTATTTTACAGGTGAATGGGTAGGGGTACATTGTACCCCATACTCATTCACATAGGGTGGGGGGCCGGTATCCGGGGGCCCCCTTATTAAAGGGGGCTCCCGGATTCCGATAAGCCCCCCGCCCGCAGACCCCGACAACCAACGGCCAGGGTTGTCGGGAAGAGGCCCTTGTCCTCATCAACATGGGGACAAGGTGCTTTGGGGTGGGGGGCCGCGCGGCCCCCCCTTCCCCAAGGCACCCCCCATGTTGAGGGCACGCGGCCTGGTACGGCTCGGGAGGGGGGGCGCGCTCGCTCGCCCCCCTTTCCTGGCCGGCTGGGTAGCGTGCTCGGACAAGGGTCTGTTGTGGACTTTGGGGGGACCCCACGCCGATTTTTTTCGGCGTTGGGGTTCCCTTTTAAGTACATTCCAGGCGGCGGAGCCCGCGACGTCTCCGTCGCGGGCCCCGCCTACCTGCACACGCGCTCGAAATGAGCGGACTGTTGCCTCGTGTGTGGGCGAGTCCGTTCATTTCAAAAGTTGCGCGGACTTAGTACGACGAACAAAGTTTGCCGTATTTGTCCGCTCAAAAAGTGCCGTGTGTGGGCGTGTTCGTTCATTCAAAAGTTTGAGCGGACTGTTTGACGAACTTAGTTTCGGCAGACAGTCCCCGCGTGTGTACGCGGCCTAACAGTTAGATGTAAACCATGTATTCCAGCTAGACCATTTGATTCTCATCTTTTGATAATTACCCTGCGTTGCTGCAAACAACGACTCCTATGTAGCGTGGGTGTTGGTTTCTCTAGTACTTCCTTAAGTGTGGGTGGATTTACTTCCATTCAGTGACGTAATATTACTAATCTTGTGCTAAGTAGGATATGTGTAACTATGGTTCTTGTTTGTGGAGAAATATATTCTATGCCTAATGACAGTTTCGCCATGGCTGCGTTAGGGGTGATTTGCGATCCAGTGATTTGAGAGATTAGGGCAATTGAACAGGACATGGTACAACGTACCAATTCCGCCACATTTCCTCCAACATAGGGGGGAGTTTTGTGGGTTGAATTTAGAAATCCTGTATGGAGTTAGGTACCATCTCAACAGTATTTTATGGGTTACTTCACAAAGGTTGGCACTTTTGGTTGCATTAAATGTATTTTGTAGGGCTTTGTGCCACTGAATTTCGGAGTACCTTGCACCAAATTCCCGCTCCCATGCTATGGTGTTGGTAGATTTTTCAAAAATTGTCTTAGCCCCCGTACACACGGTCGGACATTCCGGCAACCAAATCTGTCAGATAAATTCCGACGGATTTAGTCCGGAAGTGGTCCGGAAGTGGTGTTGCATACACACGGTCAGACTCGGTTGTCGGAATTTCCGGTTGCCAAGAACACGGTGATGTAAGCCACGTACGACGGCACTAGAAAAGGGAAGTTCAACACCACATCCGGCACCCTTTGGGCTCCTTCTGCTAATCTCGTGTTTATCGCGTGCATTGCTTATTGTCTGCTCGTTTCTGCTTTTCAGGTCGTCCTTTCAGGCATTGCTGTTTATCGGTGCTTTCTGTTGTCCGTTCTGACCAGCTGACCGTTTTCAAGCCATGCTTCATGTATGTACTCATCGTAGAGTTTGTGCTGTGCAGGGGCTTGGTGTTGGGCTTTTAGCTTTGACACAAGCCCTGTCCATGAACAGGGCGAGGAGGAGTTTGTGGACCAAGAATTGGTTGCGCCAGCGTGACTAGTTCTCGCACATGCCTTTGCTCCGTGAGATCCGGGAGAATAATCCTGATGATTTCAGGAATTATCTCCGGATGACGGACCCCGTTTTTCACAGTTTGCTGGCTTTGCTGTCCCCTTATATCACCAGGCAGGATATCTGCATGCGGCAAGCCATCACTCCGGAGCAGAGGCTCATCGCCATGTTGCGCTACTTGGCGACAGGGAGAAGCCTTCATGTCACGTACCTGGTATGAGAGCCCAGAATGCAGGGAGCGGCCTCTCGTAAGCCTCTGGCTCGAGAACCCCTGGAAGTGGGAACAGGAATTCAAGAGTTCAGAGGGCACAAGTGCCAGGCTGGTGTAGGACAGATCCAGACCAATAGGAGCAAATGATCCACAGAGACACTGGATAGTAGACACCCGGCAGGCGGGTAGGAATGCAGACGACAGCGGGCACAGGCAGATGGGCTGGAACAGCAGGTGGTAGTCAGCAGATGGCAGCAGGCACAGAGGGACCAGCTGGAACAGCAGGTGGCAGGCAGCAGCAGGTACAAGCGGTCAGGCTGGAACAGCAGGTGGCAGACAGCAGACAGCAGCAGGCACAGGCGGTCAGGCTGGAACAGCAGATGGCAGACAGCAGAGTCAAATACAAGCCGGGTCGGTAACAGGCGAGCAACAACGGTACACAGGAAGAGGCAGAGGCGTAGTCAGACGGGCTGGAGGTCAGTGGCAGGCAGCAAGTAAACTTAGTCAGGAACAGGGCGGGTAACAGGAGTCAGAAGCAAACAGATAGCGAATAGCAGAATAACCGGACACGCTGTAGACTGGACAGCAAGGAGGCACAGTGGCAGATTCCTTAAGTAGCCCTTTGGGCGCCAAAAATGGTCGCACGGCGAGTCTGCACGCCCCCGCGGGTAACCGTGCACCCGTTCGTGACCCCGCGCACCCACGTGCGTCCGTTCGCACCATCGCATTTTTTTAATACATTTTTCTTTGAAACTACAATAATTTACTGCTTGGATTTGTTTTAGGTGTCTCCTAGGTATTTTTGCTTTTTTTTTTGGGCCTTTTTCTACAACAGTGCAAACCCAAGTTCTGAGCAAGATGAGGTGACAGTCTCTTCTTCAGATAATCTTATTATGTTGTGGGTCTGCTACACACACACCTTGTTTTGGTTGCTAATGTATACTACATTACAAACATATTGCTCATTTTCAGCACCATGGCATAAATATGTGGGGTCAGGAAAATGGCGTGATTGGGGAAATGTAAACATCACTGTGGGTGTTATTTACTAAAGGCACATCCACTATGCACTACAAGTGCACTTTTGCAGTGCACTTGTAGTGCATAGTGGATGTGCCTTTAGTAAATAACACCCATTGCCACAGAAACCAACAACACTATTGTTGATAATTTCACTTTTTACTCAAAGCACATTCACATGTGCATTTAGAAAATATATTTTTCTACACCAAAGACATATTTGGTGTATAGAAAACATTATTTTGGGTAACATTTTTATAACTTTCCATTTTTATGTAAACAGGCATGTATCAAAGCATAACATACAGTACACAGGAACTTACAAAGTTCAACTTTGAAAAGTGAAGACAATATCAGACATGAGCATGTACAAACTGTGCTGATATTGCCTTCATCAGATGGGGTGTCACCCCTGGAAAAGCCAAATTTGGAAGATGCACACACTGAGAATACAAAAGTGGCCATTTCCCTCCTGATCCCATGCCTAATGTCAACATGTGCTATCTCCCATCATGGGTTATCAATGTAAATGTTTTGGGCCACTTGCCACAAAACAGGTACATTGATCCCCCATGATGGGAGATAGTACATGTTGACACACTGTGTGCAAATTCCAAATTTTCAAATCCAAATTCCAAATTTGGCTTTTGGAAAAATATAAACATTTTTTGAAAAAATAAAAAACTATGCTAGCTAGTTTGGGGTGTTTCAGACTCTCCCCAAAACATCAATGATGTTCTTCATTTTCTGTTCAACATCATTGATGTTTTTCTGTATATTTTCTAAATCGCGATTGCACCCCATTATCTCCCCAATAAGGATCTGGGCACTTTCACTGGTAAAATGTGATTCTTCTTCCACATCACCTAAAAAACAAAAATAAACACACCATGCATTATAAATAGGCAGACATACATTGATTAGCTTACTGGAAGCTGTGGTCTCCGACACTCACCTGCTGTGGTGACAATATGTCCAACTTCAACAATCTCTCCTTCCTCCTCCTCCTCTGCTTCTGGTGTTGGAATTTCCCCTTCTTTGAGAGGTGTGGGGTCCCTGGTGTCAACAGACACCCCGAGTCTTCTCTCCCCTATCAGAATGTAAAAAAGGAATACTTAGCACACAGAGGGCAGAAATAGGAATATGAAACATTGCTTGGAAGTGTCGTACAATTGTGTTTTTTGGCTGAGTTCAAAGGTGAGAACATTATTTTGGGCACTTTCTAAAGCAGGAATACTTAGCTGCAGTGTGAACAAATGTAGTGAAGAGTAATTTGGGAAAACATTGTTTTGGGAGTGGGCTAACGGACAATGTTTATTACGAACGATTGAACCCATGAACTTGAAAGTGGCCATTTTAAACTGTACAACATTAAATCAAAGCACATGGAGCAGTATGCAAGCAATAATAATCATATTAACATAACTACTTACTTTTTTGAAGAACTTGCTTGATCCTTCTGTACTGATCGTGCTCCCTCAGTTTTAGGTCTGACCAGCGTTTTCTAAGTTGATCCTTGGATCGTCGTACCCCAAAATTCTTCTAAAGACTCTTCACAACTTTAGTCATGATCTTGGCCTTTCTGATATTTGGGTTTGGGTAAGGTCCATACTTCCCATCATAGTCGGTCCTCTTCAATATGTCCACCATCTCCAACATCTCTCCAAAAGACATATTTGAGGCCTTAAATCTTCTCCCCCGGGATCAGGACGTTTCAGGCTCTGGGCTTTCCTCGCCCTCGTTAGTGGAACTTTGATTGCGCACCTGCGTTGTCTCCACCATGTGCTCTCCCCACTGCACCGAAAGAGAAGGGGTGGACACGCATGCACACTGTATATAAAACGCAACACACGTGTGTCGTACATACGATCTGTGAACAGAGGGAGAAGCTGACGCGTTGATCGTGCAAACGAAAGTACCATTTTTAACTTTGTACGTCACTAGCCTATACTGCTTCTAGATTGAGGCCTGCATTGGGACAAGATTTAGTCGAGTTTAGCCTGACATTAGGGTTTGCCTTGTGTTGTGTCTTGCAGAGATTATGGATGGGTTTAATGACCAAAGTCTCCTCCCTCTGTTCATCGATAAGTACAGGGAGCTGCCCTGCCTGTGGCAATCTACACATCCATGTTACAGTAACAGACTAAAGAGGCAGGCAGCGATGGAGAAACTGGTTGAGTTTGTGAAGCCGGTGGTCCCCAGGGCAGACATCAACTATTTAAAAGTGAAAATTGGTGGCCTCAAGAGTACATATCTGAGGGAGCGCAGGAAGGTGCTGGAGTCCAAGCAAACTGGAGCTGCAGCAGATGACGTTTATGTCCCCAGGCTGTGATATTATGACAGGATGCAGTTTCTGTCAGACCAGGCTGATGTCAGGGAATCACTCTCTACCCTTCCTTTCACGCGTCCTATGCTACATTCCACACCTGCTGAGTCTTCCGAAGCCCAACCTGGGCCTTCCACTCAGGAAGAACTGGGGGAGCCCAGCTTGTGCCAGGTATAGTATTGTTCTACATGTTTTGGGAGTAAAAATGAATGATGTTAACTTGATTTTTGCTCTCTAATTGCTGATTTTAGAAAGTGTTTCACATATCAATAGACAGTGGTGGCCAAAACCTTTGGGCCAAGAATGAAAAATGCTGGACTCAGAATGATAGTCTTTTCTATTTGTTAACAATTTGCAACAGTCTTGAGCTGAAAATTGTGTGCGTGTTTGGTGAACCAAAAACTAAAACTATGTCCCTTTTCATACACAGGAAGACATCAGCCAGGAGGAGGGTGTGGAATGCAGCAGCCAGGAGGTGGCTGTGGAAAGTGCTAACCAGAAGGAGGCAGGGGTAAGCGGCAGCCAAGCGGTGGGTGGGCGGAGGAGCTTGACTCAATCACAGGTCCCTTCCACGCAAAAGGGCCAGAAAGGGGGGGGATGTGGAGGAGTCGGCTCTGAAGCTGATTGGGGAGGCTACAGCGGCCCTCAAAGCCACCCCCACCTATCAAGAGGCCTTTGCCGCCTTGGCTGTCTGCAAACTCCAGCAAATGGAGGAGGGGCAACAGATCTTGTGTGAGGAGCTAATTATGCACACCCTCAACAAGGGGCTGTTGGGCCAAATCGCACAAGCAACACACATGCCCCTTCTCCTCCTCCTTCTTCTGCCACACCTCCAGCACCACAGCCACAGCCTGGAAGGAAGTGTGGAAGGAAGACCAGAGTGTGATAACCTGGGTTCAGTCTGGTCTGACAGAACATGTAGCCTCTTGTAGGACCACAGCCTGGGAACATAGATGTCATCTGCTGCTGTACCGGGTTTCTTGGACTTCAGGACCAGACTGCTCTCCCTCAGACATGTACTCCTCAGGCCACCAATTTTTGCATTTAAATAGTTTATGTGTGCCCTGGGGGCCAAAGGCTTCGCTAATCTCCCCAGTTTCTTCAGCGCTGCCTCCCGCTTTATTTGTTACTGACACCTAAATAAAGGTTTTTTTTGGTTGAAGAAATACTTGCGTATGTGTTTTACTTCAAAAAGGACAGTTTAGGGGGGCGTGTCCAGATGTGAGAGCAGGCAGACGTCTGTGTGAGGAGCTCCGGCCATCCGATCTATAATCCTTTCCCATTCTGCTACACCAAAGGCGACTACTGGGAGATTTACTCACCGGAGGGACCCCTATGCCCTTGCACATCATACGGAGTGATTATTGAATCCTTTTGAGGACATGAGTGCCTGGGATCAGGCTGATCACCCTCCCTGGCCTGCCACCATCTTTCTGGCCTGTGTTGGACTTTGGGATTCATCCGTGGACTGTGGGAGAGGTAAGGGGCCCCCTGCACCATCCCTCATCCTCCCTGTGCCCTCGAGAGCGGCCCGCTGTCCGGCAGGGCCGCCGGCGCTGCCGTTCGGGGCCGATAGCCTAGTGCGGCCTAGTGAAGCCTGCCGCGGACCGGACTTTCCTGAGCTTGCGACCGGTGTGGGAGCTCCACGCACGGCCCGGAGGACGGTGGGGGTTACTGCTGCTGGGTGGGGGGCTCCTGCATCCCTGGGCTTCCCTCTGGAGCTGGTGGAAGGGCTGTGAGGCCGCTGTGGATGCCCCTGCGGCCTAGCGCGGCCTGGTATTGCTTACAGTGCAGGGCATTTTCCTAGCCAGTAGCTAGGGAGGGGGAAAGGTGACTGGACTGATCCTTGTATACTGCCACGGCCCCTTCTCTTCTCCTTGCTGGCTGCTGTTTGATTATCAGTTAGGGCTGGTTTGGGCACAGTCTGGGGGCACCTGCAGACCTTCCTACCCCACTCCAACCATCCATCCGGCTCCCTGGACCCTGCTGCACTGACCTATAGGCTGAGCCCTACTACCAGAGGCCATTAACAGTGGGGAGAGGAGGCCTACGGACAATTGCGGACATATTTCCTTCATGGGCCCCAAGCACCGGCCTAAGAGCTCCTCTGCACTGAGCTGTTCGGCTCCTCTACCAGACGCACAGCCAGACCCTTCTCTTGTAGGGCGGCTGCAGTCGGTGCTTGCTGAACTAGAAATGGAGTCTGGGTCCTCTGTGAGTGCAGCTCTGCCACCCCCCCCCTCCCAAGACAGTACTGCAGTGATATTGGCAGCTATCGAACAGAGTAAAACCTCTATGCTGGTGAGAATAGACGGTCTCGCAGAGGAATGTAATCTTTATCAGAAATGACCTGGATAAGATCAGGGGCAGATTGACTGAATCAGAATCTAGAATCTCTGCAGCTGAGGATATTACAGCCACATATACCAACACTATAGCAGACCTACAACGCACGGTACAATTGTTGGTCGCCAAGTCTGACGATGCGGAAAACAGAGCAAGACGCAACAATGTGTGGGTCTTGGGTCTGCCGAAGGGGGAGGAGGGTGACCGGCCAGCGGAATTCGCAGAAGAATTCTTCAAAAAATTGTTGAATCTTACGGACCTCTCTCAGACTTACGTTGTGGAGCGTGCCCACCGTGTTCCCACAGGACATTGTATCCCTGGGGCGAATCCTCGTCCCTTGTTGGTCCGCTTCTTGAATTTTAGGGACCGAGACAGGATCCTTTCTGCAGCTCGCAAACACTCTTCCCTTCCATATGGCAACTCCTCAATCCTTCTGTTTCCGGATTTCTCGGCAGACCTGAAGCGCAAGAGAAAGTCCTTTAATGATGTCCGCAGGCGCCTACGTGAAAAGGAGATTACATACAGCATGCTATACCCCAGCCGTCTTCGGGTTTCTCACAATGGATCGGTGAAGTTCTTTGACATGCCTGAGGAAGCAAATGACTGGCTGATCACTCTGTAAGGTGTTCGTCTTCTAGATTCCCCTGGATAGCCTAGGCTGGAGTGGCTCAATGGAGGTCCCAATCGCCGGCGGTTAATCAAATACACATACACTCATGGGTACGTGGTGAAAGATTACAAGGTTTAATGGGAGAGTGGACCGTCTTTTATGTGGTATTCCACAAAGCCCTGCCCTGTGAGGGGCCAATCGGGTGATTTACACATACATCAACAATTTCTTAACTCATGATATTAGTTCGTTCCTGAAATGTAAGTCAAAGGTTATCTCCTGACAGTTATTTTGCCCTTTCAGCATCTACTGACTGACCATATTCTTGCGTAACCAGTCCTTATCTAGCTTTTGTGCCTCTCAGCAATGTATAGAAGACGAAACTACAGATGGTTCCTGAGATGTCAATATCTTGCATAGATCCTTCTGGAGAGACATGCAGCTATCTGTCATCTAGTCACGCTATTTTGTACATAGTATGTCACGTACGCCAGTATGCTTGTCTTAATTCTGAACCTATTGAAATGCAAGCCTAAGCATATTGGTACTAGATTTTGACTAGTAATTTCAATAGGTATCCCCTTATAATCCTCCCTTTGATCATTCTGTGATTTACATAATGATCATTCCTTTTCTAATTTAATAGCACAGGCTTCATACTCCGAACCCTCGTGCTCTTGGTTTTTATACCATACCGTTGGATCTTTAACAATGGAAGTGAGTTTCAGATCCTCCGGAGCGGCCATGTTTCCCTTTTTACATAAACATTTGATTATCTTATAACAGGCATATAAAAATAGAATGAAGAGAATCACAGTGGCAATTGTCATGGCAGTATTTCGGAGCCAAGATATTAATCCCCCAAAACTAAAACTGCTCGAGAAGGGATCCCAGTTTTTTCCTATGTTTCTTGCCTCTTTCTGTAGTTTATTTACCTCTTCCCTGTGTTGGGCAATAACGTCATAGTAGTCTGGGACTTCGATGCTGGTATTATGAATCCAGGTACAGCACTCATAATCCTCAGTAGTCTCACAGAGGCCAGTAAGGGCTGCACTCATACTTTCTATAGCCAACTCATGTAGTTCTAGTTGCTTCCTAATTGCCCTAGTTTCTAGATTTAGTTTGGTTATGTCATCAGAATTCTTCTCCAGAATCTCATCAATTATGCCAGTGTAATTATTTAATCTTTTCATTAGGTCAATTCCCCACCCTGTCCAGGAAGGGAACCATGCCCAGGCCATATCTTTTTCTAAAAACAATTCTCGTTTATTACGGTGTCTAAGGGGATATCTAGGATGCATGCTAGCTTCAAGGAGGTGACTTCCCTTGTTATCCCCTAATACCCCCATGATAGGAACCAGGGCTGCAAGGTAACACCACCCCTGGGGTTTGGTTGGGATCCAGGGGTGACAGAGTTTGCCGCAGCATATATATATGGTATTTCCTAGAGCTAGGGGCCGTTTATGGAACACGTTCCTAAGAGTATCAGAAAGGCCAGAGAGCATCAGAATTGACATTAATTGGTGTATTGTAGACTTAGTACTGGAGCTAAGAAAGTCTAAAAAGGTGGCATTTAGGGTGGGATCTGAAGTATGGAAGAAAGAAGGACTGTTAAGCGATGTCATTGAAATGTTAAGTTTTGCTTGTTTGCAAACCTCGGCTCCATCTGTGGTGTTTCCCAGTTGGAAACACCAGTCTGGGAAGTGGCTTCTACCTATAATTTGGAAAGTGAGGGTTTTATTTGAAAGGGTCCTAGTAACATTCGTTAGGACGATAGGGGGTGTTCCATTAAGGAGGGGGGTAAAATTCAAGGGGACTGCCATGAGAGGGATTCTAGCTGTACTGGGATGTAGCTTGCTGCAGATCCAGCATTTCTCAAAACCGGATTTTTGAGCATAGCTATATTTGAATTTTAGTAGTAACATCTTGTCAGTCAGTCCCTTAGGTGACTCATTAACGGGTACAATACTTCTGCTATGTCTTTGGCCGGGGGTATTATTCATCTTAGGTGGTCCACATATCCCTTTTAATAGACCTAAGTCTTCTGGATGATATATACAGTTGGCTATAAACCATGTGGGCAGAAATACAAGTAGTACCAGACTACCCCACAGGCATACAGCCTTCCCTCACACTGAAGGTAAAAACATTTCTACAAGTTCTTATGCTTGTCCTTCTTCCTCGCTATCGTGTAAGGTTTCAAGGGTTAATTGTCCAATGCCTTCCTGAATCTCTTGCAGTTCCGGTAGCTGTTCGGGTGGGTCGGGTTCTCCTTCAATAGGTGGGGGGTCGGGGGTTGTGGGAAGCGGTGGGCACTTTTTCAGCCTGCTGGCGTGGATCCAGGTGTTTCCTTGGTCAGTCAGGACCGCAGTTCTGGACACCTTTTCAACCTTCCAAGGTCCAGAGTAGATTGGTCCGATCCTCTTTTTGTGGGCCAGTTGCTTGACAAGCACTTGATCTCCTGGGATGAAGGGGTGTGTTGGCTCTGTGGAGAGAGGAGAGAAGGTGACAGAAACTTGTTCGTTCGTTTCATGAAGCATACTTACCAGGTTTTTCACGTACATTTCCTGTTGGGAATAAATGTCAATATCAGTGTCTTGGTCTAATGGGGGTAATTCTATGTTTGCGGGGACTCCCATCAAAATTTCAAAAGGTGAAAGTTTCGTTCTGGCGTGGGGTGCCGTCCTAATCTGGAATAGCACAGAAGGGAGGTGATCAAGCTATCCCTTCATTGTGCCCCCTGTGGCCTTTTTTAATTTATCCTTTATATTTATATTCATTCTTTCCACTACCCCTGCACTTTGAGGCTGATAGGGGATGTGTAGTTTCCATTGCAGCCCTAACAATTTAGCCACAGCCTGGGTAACGGAGGAGCTGAATGCAGGTCCCCTATCTGACCAAATAGATGTTGGTATGCCAAACCTACAAATCCAGTTATTCAGCAAGCATTTTGCTGCTATATTGGCTGTCTCACCTGCACAGGGAGTGGCTTCAACCCAGCCTGAAAATTTATCTACGACAACGCACAGGAATTTTAGGTTCCCCTTTTGTTTTGGCATGTGTGTGAAGTCTACTTGTAAATCTGTAAGGGGACCTATTGGTGGGGGTAGATGACCATGTAGGCCATGCCGTTAGCCCTGCACATTGTTTTGAGCACAGGTAAGGCAACTTGTGGTCAGGAGTTTGACTTGTTTGTTCAAGGCGTTTGTGCAGAAAGATTTGGTGTACATAGTGGCTAAAGGGACGGCACCTATGTGTCCTGGACCATGAAGGTAGGAGAGAATTAGAATACTGCTTGCCTCAGGTATTCCCAATATCTTCCCCTCTTTTGACCACAGACCCTCTGGGTCTTTGGTCAAGCCAGCCTTCACCCAATACAAGACATCTTCCTCAGTGGCTAATGATTGCATTTGTGCCACTACAGATTTAAAGTTAGGACAGGTGAAATGATCCTTAAAGTACATGGACGTGGGGGTGGGCTCCTGGGTGGAGGACTGGGCTGCCTTTTTCGCTTCTCGGTCAGCTAAGGCATTTCCCTTGGAAAGTCTGCTATTATCTGAAGAATGTGCTTTTACTTTAATTATTGCCACCTCTTTTGGGAGCAAAATAGCCCGAAGAAGTGCCTGAATCTGGGTAGCATTGGAAATAGGTTTATTATCTGCTGTTTTAAAACCTCTTTTAGCCCATATTACTCCGAAGTCATGCACCACCCCAAATGCATATCTACTGTCTGTGTAAATGTTCACCTTCTTATCTGTAAATAAAATGCAGGCCCTGGTGAGGGCTTCTAGTTCAGCCACCTGAGCCGAAGAGGGGGGCAGTGGTTTGGCTTCTAATACCTTGTTTGGCAACTGGACTATTGCATATCCTGTTTGGAAGGTGGAATCGGAGGGACGGGAGCAACTACCGTCCACAAAAACATCGTCTGCATTGGTAATCGGTACATCGGTGAGGTCTGGTCTTGGTGATGTGATAGACTCCACTCGTGTTATACAGTCATGAAACTGGTCTGGGTCTCGTGGTAGGCGTAACATGGAGTGCAAGAGACGGACGGCAGGGTTGTTGTCGGGAACATATTTGAGAGACAGATTGTCTGTGTTCATGAGGGAAATCTCATATCCACTGAGTCTTTGTGAGGTCATGTGTTGGGTGTTCATGTTCTGTATGAGGTGGGTGACAGAATGTGTGTTGTAAAGCGTCATCGGGTGTCCCAAGACCATCTTGTTGGCATCTTGTACGGCCAAAGCACAGGCGGCTAAATTCTGAAGGCATGATGGCATGCCTTGAACCTGAAGGGGGAGTTTTTTAGATAGGTAGGAGACAGGGCGGTAGCCTGTTCCATGCTGTTGTGTCAAAACCGCGGCAAAAGAGGTCCCCGAGACTACACAGTATAGTTGAAAAGCTTTACCATAGTCTACCAACCCCAGGGCGGGTGCACATGACAAACTGTTCAATAGGGCCTGGAAGGCCTTAAGCCGTTCCTCTGTCCAATCAACCTGCCTAGGGGCTGTTGAGGCGGTGGCCTCTCTTAGTATGCCATCATAATGAGAACAGTCGGGGATCCACTGGTGGCAATATACCACAGCGCCCAAGAATGAGAGCAGGGCTGCCTTGTCTTTTGGGGGGCTCAGAGCTTGTAGGGCTGCGGCGCGTTAGGGGGAGACCATCCTTGTCCCCCTTTTTAGTATGCACCCCAAGTATTCCACTTGTGGCATACACCACTGTATCTTCTTTCTGGATGCTAAATGCACGATGTGGGCTAGATGGTTCAACAGAGATGTGGAATCGACCGCACAATCTTCAGCAGTGCGACTGCACAAGAGCAAGTCGTCCACATACTGTATTAGCACCGGCCCTCGCTCAGGCGTCCAAGATTTGACAGTCTCATTGAGTACCATAGAGAAGGCAGCAGGACTATCAACATACCCCTGAGGCAGGCGTGTCCAGGTTAACTGACCCGTCAACTGGCCCTCCGTCCAGGAGAAGGCAAACATAGGCTGGGCCTCTTCCGCAATGGGAATGCTAAAGAAGGCATTTGCTAAATCAATCACTGTGTAGCATAGAGAATGTGCCGGTATACATGAGAAGATAAAAGTGATGTCTGAGACTAGGGGTGGAAGTGGAATCACTTGTTTGTTAACTGCCCTTAGGTCTTGTACAAGTCTCCACTCCCCACTGGCCTTTTTTACGGGGTAAATGGGCGTGTTCCCGGGACTGATGATTGGTTTCAGGATACCTTTTGATATGTAATCATTAATTTGAGGGGAGATGCCTTTGACTTTCTCTGGGGGTAGGGGATACTGTTTTTGATATTGTATCCCCGCATCTGATCGCATTTGGGGTGCATATGGTGTGCAATTAATAAAGCCCACACTACCTTTGTTTTCTGCCCAAATTGTGTGATGGTCAAGGGAGGAAGGTATCATTAGAAAGAAACTCCTGTGTGCATGTCTTTTTGGGCTGTGTAAGTCACAAAGAGGGGAACTCGCAGTGAGGGAGCCGTCTTTGTCAAACTTAATGGTAATGTTCAACTGGGATAGTAAATCTCTGCCCATTAGGGACACTGGACAGGAAGTCAGGACAGCGAAACTCTGCATACATAGCTCTAGTCCATCCGGGGTAGAGACTGGTAAAGGCGGGGTGACGGAATGAGTAACCGATGTCCCATTTATTCCAATAGAGTGTCCCTCAGTACACAGTGGTGTGTCATACCTCTCATCATTTAATGAGCTAAAAGTGGCACCTGAATCAAGCAGGAAACACACTATGTGGTTGTCTACGCGTAATGTAACTTGTGGTAGACTCTTCCATGATAGGTTGTGGCACACCAGACTGAGGGAAGGAACATACTCTAGGCATCCCTATTGGGGGTGTGTTTGTCGGGTAGACGGCCACTGCATGGGGATTCGAGGGGGAGGTCTGTTAGAGGTTGGGGTGTAGGGTGGCTGTGCAAGCGCATGGTTTTGAGATGGTGTTTGGGGAGGTGGCGGGTATTGGGGGTACCTTGTAGTGTGAGGGGGGGGCGATTAGCAGCGTTGTACCCCCTTCCCCTGCCCCTTGGATAGCTCACCCTCTGTCTATATGGGCACTGTGATTTCCAATGTCCCTTTTTCCCACAATTGAAACATCCTTGGTCAGGTGGGTAGGGCTGCATGGTCATGAGGTGCGGTGGTGAGGATGAGATTTCAGGTGTGACTAGGGTTTGTGTTTGTGTCAAGGAGGGGAAAATTCGCCCTTTTTGTTCAAAGACTCCAGAAGTCTCTCTGGACCTAGCGTCCTTCATGAATTCATCTGGTGCTTGCTCCGCCCATTTGGGGTTTGTGAATTTGAGTAATTGCGTCACTTTGGGATCGCCTCCCGACATGATGGTAGTAGTAAATAATTGTGGTGTGGCCCTATCTACAGCTTTCCATAGGGAGTATACTCTGGTACAGTAATCATAGAATTTCTCTTTAGGTCCCTGCTTGGCTAGGATCAGTTCTTGGAGTGCAGATGATCCTTTGTATAATTTGGACCAATGACCTCCCATGCCTTTCCAAAAGGATATCCAATCCTTATTGATCTGGATATGGGTTGCCCATAGGTCGTCTACAGGGGCTTCTTCTGGGCTGTCTGGGTCTACAATGCTAAGAATGCCTTTTATGTCATCCTTGTCAAGCCCTGTGCCTGCACTATATTTTGCCAGAAAGGTACCTGCATCTCGTGGATACTTCTTGGGATCGGGACATAGTTCTTTTATTTTGGAGAGTGTACCCAAAGGTAATGGTATATGCACCTCGGTGTTCCCTATGGTCATCAAAGGTGCTTTGAATGAGGCCCCTACTGCTTCTTTCTCAGTTTCCTCTTCTATGGATAATGTCCCTGTTTTACTAATTGGACCTGACTCCTCAGTTTTGGGAATAGGTGTCTCTTTTGTATGGCTTCTTGTAGTGGTGGGGGGCAGCGCTATAATCCTATCCTGCGCTTCTTTTAACATTTCCTCCTTCTTCCCTAATTGCCTTCTTAACTTTTCTAGTTCCTTTTTTAGGTCCTCCATCCTTTGTTCCTCTCTCTCTTTTCCCTCCTGGAATTCCTTCTTCCTTTCTTCCAAGTCTTTCTGATATATTTCTAACATTATTTTCCTATCCACTTGTACCTTTTCTGCCTCATTGAGGGCTATTTCTTTTTGTTTTAGTCCTTCCATAAGTGTTTCTAACTCAGTTCTCCTTTTCCCTATTCTCTCTTCTTCCTCCTTTTTCCTCTCTTCAAACTCTTTTATTTTTTCCTCTAATTCCTGCTTTTCGGGACTACCCACCTCTTCTTGTCCTGTAACTTCTTCCTGTCTCCCCTCTTCCTCTCTGCCCCTACTTACTTGTTCCCATTGGGCCACTTGTTGTGGTGTTGCTGTGGTGTGTGCTATGGCGGCTAGGACTACAGGATCCAGTGAAGGATATAGTTGAAGGTATGGACCTGGCGTCCCATCCTCGTTTTTTACCATAACATAAGGTGGGGGTGGACATTGAGGCGGGGGAGGGGGGGTGAAGGGGGTGCAGGGGCTTCAGCCATAGTACTGGGTCCTATATTTGGAGTAAGCTTTGTAGTTTTATTAATATGCTTCTTTTTATATTTGTGTAGACATTTATCCCATGCATGGTAACAATCTTTCATATATTGAATATTTTCCCACTTCCCTGGAGGGTACGAATTTTTGTGGATTTGGCATATTTTACTTACTTCCTGCCAGTCTTCCTCAGTACAAGGACCATATGGCCCTGGGTCATGTATCCCCAATTGCTGACACCTTTCTCGGACTTGTGTCCAAAATGGTTCTACCTGGGGGCCAGGGATCATATTACTGACAAATTCATAGGGTGATGGGGTGGCCATGACTTGGGTTGCTGCAGAATTCCCCATCTAGTAGTCTGGGCAGTGTCTAGTGGCAGGACACAGGTGATAACACCCGGTTTGTTCAACAATCCGGTCTCTGGTCTGGGAGTAGGATCCCTGATCTTTTTTGGGGCAGATGGACTTATATAAAACTATGAAGATTTACCCCTAATATACGATGAAGGGTAAATCCTTCCTGGTGGCGGGATATACCCCTCTTACACCAAGTCTGCAAGAGAAGCCTGTAGGTCTAGTGGTCAAAAGAATCTACCTTTCATCAATGCTAAGAAAAGGTAAACCTAGCGTGCAACGTGAACAGGCGGGTGCTATCTCACTACAATCTGGTTCTTAATACTCTGTATTCATTTAACAACATTTGGGTTTATTCAAACAGATATCCACTCTATATAATTATATCTTATACAACGTTAATACTCTATATACTTACGCTTGCACCTAAAGAGAAACAGACATATTTTTATGGTTTAAGATTTCAGCTTTAAAACTTTACATGTACATTATCAAGTAATCACATCATGATGCATTTCATTATTTATAGTGCACTTTAAAAGTTCTCAAGTGGGCGTCCATTTAGCCAATCCTTATGTCACGGGCGTATATGATACCTCCCGTGTTAGAATATAATCATGAATATCTCTCTTAGTTTATAGTCGGACCAACCTAGTCAGACTCCTCAGTACCTGCGAACCCTTTTCACCCCCCAAGGGACCAGCCTAGTCCGTTGCGAAGGCACAGTTTATATATATATATACAATTAAATTTCTTATAATGGTTGTTTGGACAGGTCAAGCATAAACGCCAATTACCATAAAAAGAGGTAAAGGTGTAAATGACTTACCTGTGCAAACCCCACTTTCTGGTACCAAAACTGTAAGGTGTTCGTCTTCTAGATTCCCCTGGATAGCCTAGGCTGGAGTGGCTCAATGGAGGTCCCAATCGCCGGCGGTTAATCAAATACACATACACTCATGGGTACGTGGTGAAAGATTACAAGGTTTAATGGGAGAGTGGACCGTCTTTTATGTGGTATTCCACAAAGCCCTGCCCTGTGAGGGGCCAATCGGGTGATTTACACATACATCAACAATTTCTTAACTCATGATATTAGTTCGTTCCTGAAATGTAAGTCAAAGGTTATCTCCTGACAGTTATTTTGCCCTTTCAGCATCTACTGACTGACCATATTCTTGCGTAACCAGTCCTTATCTAGCTTTTGTGTCTCTCAGCAATGTATAGAAGACGAAACTACAGATGGTTCCTGAGATGTCAATATCTTGCATAGATCCTTCTGGAGAGACATGCAGCTATCTGTCATCTAGTCACGCTATTTTGTACATAGTATGTCACGTACGCCAGTATGCTTGTCTTAATTCTGAACCTATTGAAATGCAAGCCTAAGCATATTGGTACTAGATTTTGACTAGTAATTTCAATAGGTATCCCCTTATACACTCTACGTTAAGCCTTCCTGGCATCTCCATGTTACACTAATACTTGTCAGGTCTCAGGCCATTTCCCTTTTTTCCTCTTCCAGATCCGGGGACTAGGGGGGTTGTGCTCGCCTGAGATGTTATCCTGATGTGGGCTCCCTGACTCTTCTTCTCAGCTTGTTGCTACTGTTTGTCTCCGTAGTCCACCGGGCAATACTTACCCACTTTGGCGGGCGGGGGTACCCTCAATGCTGTCAGATGATGTACTGACCTCCCCCTTTCCTAGGACATTTGGGGTACACTATCGTGGCTCAATTTGAATCCTGATGTTTCCAAATTGGTTCTACACTGGATTTGTCCTCTTCTACACCTCCTTCTAATTCGGAGCTCCCGGGATGGATGACACTCAGGGACATATCAGACCTTCCCCTTCATTACAGGTTTCCACTCGCCTTGAGGAGGCGTAAGCGGCTTAGTGTCGCTGCTACTTCGGAACTTTTTTTGTTCTAAGGAGTCTGAAGACTTAACTGTTTGGTTTAGGTTTTGAGTATCAAACTGGCCATTGTTATTGGTACTAATTTTTCTTTTTGGTTCTCTTTGTAAGGTTGAGGTACTCATGGCCAGTAGGGAGTTGCGGGTTATTTTTCTTTTCCTTGTTTTTTTTCTTTTTTTCATTGTGCGCTCTATATCCACTGAATATTGCTTCTGTCTTGAATGTTATATTAACGTGTACCATACTCACTGGTACATACTCACCCCCTTTCATACACAGATTTTGTACAGGCTGAGTGAACTTCTGGCTCCACTACAATTCTCCAGACTGTATATAGCTGGTGATTTTAATTTTATTTTGGATCCGTTCCTGGATTCGTCTAACCCCCATAGGGTATACTCGCCGGACCTGCTGCAATGGGCTCAAACATTTAACTACACTGAGATCTGGAGATGGAAGCATCTAGACGCTAGGGCTTACTCCTTCCACTCCTCCACTCATAAATCGGGTTCCAGAATTGACCTGGTTTTTGGCAACTCGGGGGCTCTGGCGTCGGTGAGGGGGGCCTCGTACTTACCTGCAGGTCTCTCTGATCACACACCTTTGGAGGTCACCTTGCAGTTGTCGGATACCAAGGGAAGAGATTGTTGGCATTTAGCACCCAAATGGTTGCAGGACTTGAGGGTGGGGGAGGAGGTCGCTCCTAAATTACAACAATACTGGGTGATTAATGAGGATTCTACCCCGGCACAGATGGTCTGAGATGCCTTTAAGGCAAACACCAGAGGGGAATATTTCTCGGCTATCAAGGCGGTCCGTTCTGAGATGTCCTACCAGGTTCGGACACTCGAGGAGGGCGAGGCCGAGGCGGCTGAGGCGTTTTCTGGCTCACCCACTCTGGACCACTTTACCCGGCTGGCTGAGGCAAGACGGGCCTTGTCCCTACATCTTGCAGCGGCTACCCATTTAGACTTAAAGACTATGGCGGGGAAAATTTTTGAGTCCGGTTACAAAAATAGCAAACTTCTAGCAAATTTAGTGGCTGATTCCAAAATACAGACGGTGGTCTCGGAGATATGTGGGTCGGATGGTCAGTTGGTATCCGCACCCAACCTGATACTTGATGAATTTAGATCCTTCTATGAAAAATTGTATGGTGCGGTCCCAGGGGGGTCTGTGGAAGCGCAGAGGGAGTTTCTTTATTCCCTAAATTTACCTACTCTGTCACAGGAGGATTGTGAGTTTCTAGATAAGGACCTTACTCTGGAGGAAATAGAAGAGACAATTTGTTCATTCCCTAGTGGGAAGACACCTGGACCTGACGGCCTACCCGGAGAGTGGTACAGGATGTACACCCCCTTAGTTGCTCCCAAATTGTATTCTCTGACAGCAAAAATCTGATGGAACTCTCTCCTTCTATGTATCAGGCACACATAGTGCTTATTCCCAAGCCTGGCAAGGATATCTCCCTTTGTGCTTCCTATAGACCGATCTCTCTGCTAAATTATGACCTCAAGATTTTGACGAAAATTCTGGCCACCAGACTACGAACGGTCCTGCTATCCCTGATTGATATAGACCAGACCGGCTTCATGCCAGGCAAATGCACAGATATAAATTTACGTAGAGTGTTTACCCATCTTCAATTACCTTCCATTGAGTCTTCCACGAGGGTAATGGTTACATTAGACATCGAAAAAGCATTCGATTCAGTGGCGTGGCAGTTTATGTCCTCAGTCCTGGAGGTGATGGGTTTTGGAGTGGAATTTCGCAAATGGATTAATATTTTATATAAGGAACCATCGGCACAGATTAAGATTGGTGGCGCTTTGTCAGTGCCCTTTGATGTCAGGAGAGGAACGAGGCAGGGTTGTCCACTGTCACTGGCTCTTTTTGCCTTGGTGATGGAGCCACTTGCATCGGCCCTCAGACAGGCGAAGGGGGTTAGAGGGATACAGGTGGGTTCCATACAAGAGAAGGTAGCTTTGTATGCAGACGATCTCATACTTTAAGTGACCCTGCCCAGTCCCTCAGGGAGACGCTACTTATTCTTTCTCATTTCACTGACTGTTCAGGGCTGAAGGTAAATTGGGACAAATCTCAAATTATGTCAATAGATAGGGGGGCTAAAGCGGTAACGGACCCCAACCTGCAATTACTGTGGACAGATACAATCAAATATCTAGGGATTCATATTTCCCCCTCTACCTCTGAATTTTGTGCCCTCAACCTGGAGCCACTGGTACAGAAGATGAGGACTAGACTGAAGGCATGGACGCATCTCCCTCTCACTTTGATTGGGAGGATTAATTTATTTAAGATGAAGCTTTTGCCTGCTTTCCTCTATGTTCTTAGACATGCACCAGTTTGGATTTCTAAAAGAATATTCTGCACGATAAACTCCCTCTTGGTGTCTTTTCTCTGGGGCACTGGGCAGCCGAGGTTTAAGCTGACGGTGCTGCAGAGGCCTTGGGGGGAGGGTGGTTTGGCTTGCCTGGACCTATACTCCTATTACTTGGCGGCCCTCCTGTTCCACGCTCACAACTGGTTGGTCTCGGATGAGTCTAACGCGGCGGTGGTCCCGGAAGAGGTGTGGTTGGGGTCATATGAGGCACTACGGAACATTCTGTACCGCGGTCTTAGAGCTCCGTTCCCTCTTACCGCTGCAATGAGAGCGGTTATAAGGAAGCAAGTAGGGGTATCAAATATATTGATCAACTCTGTTTTGAGGGCAAAATACAGACCTTTGACAGGCTGAAGCAACAATATACCTTGCCTAATTCACACCTATTCAGATTCTTACAACTTTACCACGCTTTCCAGACGCAGTTTAGAAATGCCCCAGTGGCTTTCTATACCTCGAGGCTTTAGACTTTGCTCAGGGATGAGAATCTATATAAACCCCTATCCACTATATACAACGTGTTACTCCCTAACGTTCATACGGGTCTGGAAATCTTTAGGGCAAAGTGGGAGGTAGATTTTCCCACATTAGACACAGAGGACTGGGAGGACATATGGGAGTATCCATTCTCACAGCTAGTGTCAGCCAGAGATAAATTGGTGCAATTTAAAATAGTGCATAGGGTATACTACACACCGCAACATCTCTGTCCCTGCCTCTTGTTGGAGATGCAACTCACATTCGGCAGATTTCATACACATGTTCTGGAGCTGTCCTCAGATAGCAATCTTTTGGGTAGAGGTGACCAGCTTTATTTTGACAGTCACCACCGTTGCTATACCGTTATCCGTAGAGATATGCCTGCTAGGATTGGTCGGGTCGCTGGCTCCACGCCGAGCAATCAGAACACTCCTGGGACTATTGTTATACTATGCCCATAAGTCTATTGTACTTAAATGGAAGGCCTCGGCCGCCCCCTCAATTAATTTCTGGAAGAGTTTAGTGAATACGGCTCTACCACTGTATAAGGCTACCTATCTGTCGCGCGGCTGCGGCACCAAGTTTCATAAAATATGGGATATATGGACGGAGTCGCGGGACACCAACGCTGACTCCAGTGCTGATTAGCATAGTTCCATCAGGTATTGGGAAGGTAGTGGGGGTGTTCTGAGGTATTGACATTCCTGAGGTCCCAGGTCATTACTTACTGGGGAGGAGAGCGAATAGCAGGTGAAGGGTTATACTTGTATATTTCATCCTAGGACTGATTAAAGAATGCAGTAGAGTATGGGCGAAATTGGAAGTTGTCCTGAGAGATGTGCAGTGGTGCTAGAGTGTACAGTGGGTTGTTAAATGTACATGCCAGTGGCTGTATGTCGGTTGGGGGGGGGGTATGTTCCTGTTTGTTTTGACTCAGGGGGGCGTAGCAGTAACCAGCCTGGGTATGCCCAATAGGCTGTAAGTTGTTTTTATGTTAACCTTGCAAATCAATAAAAATAATAATTAAAAAAAAGGACAGTTTATTTGTGAGTAGGCAGGTACATTTCAAAAATACAAAGTCAAATGAATAACAAGGGGAACAAACACCAAACAACCTCCTGTAGATTAAAAAAGAAAACAATAAATTAAAAAGATAATAATGATGTTGTGGTAAGTTGACACACAAAACACACCAAAAAATGTAAAGATGAGCATACTGACAAAAAAGGAGATGCTGATTAAAAAAAACAACCACAAAAAAAAAAAAAAGATTGGGTAGATGTGACGAATTAAAATATTGTATTGCTGAAATTAGTAAAAAGAATAAAGAAATACGTTTGGGAGAAGTGTGTGTGAATATGAGCATCAAAACAACTTCATTCTTGCAGTATTGTAAAGAAAGAGAACGCGCTGCATGAAAGAATTTTTAACATTGCAGCGTGACAAATGTGCTATATCGATTACGAGCGGTAGTTTTAACTGAGCGAGCGCTTCCGTCTCAGAATTTTATTGTGAGCATGCGTGGCACCTTGTCCGTCGGACTAGGCTACACACGATCAGAACTGACGTGATCAGATCATGTTGTCGGAAAATTTTATAGCCAAGCTGTAAAACTTGATCCGTCGGATATTCCGACGGAAATAGTCCGATGGAGCCCACACACAGTCGAATTATCCGACAACACGGTCCTAACGGACATTGTCCATCTGAATATCCGACCGCGTGTACAAGGCCTTAGAGTTTAGAAGACAATAGAACATGGAGATTCACTTGATGTTAGTTTTATAGTTTGTAAGGAAGAGTACTGCTCACCACGGTAATAATGTGTCGAGCTTGGATGTTTTTTGAAGAAAGTGGGCTATTTGAAGATATCTATATTGGTCATTATCTTCAAGGCCATACTCTATTTGCAATGCTTTAAATGTTTTAGAGGTCGGACACACTATTAAGTCTGTTGCTATTTTGATACCTCTGGTCGCCCAGTGCGTTATGTTTAGGTTTGGGATTAGTAATGGGAGACACAAAATTGTAAAGCCGCGTACACACGGGCGGACTGTCTGGCCAACTAAGTCCGTCAGACAATCCGACGGACAGTCCGTCCTACTTTCGAATGAACGGACTTGACCACACACGATGAACAAACAGTCCGTTGAAAGCTTGCGCGATGACGTGTACAGCACGTACGACGGGACTAGAAATAGGACGTATAATACACAGCAATGCAACCTTCCGCCTTGTAAATCCTTTCTGAGCATGCGCCATACTTAGTCCGTCCAACTAGCCTACTCACGAGCGGACTGTCCGCTGAAACCAAAGTTGGACGGACAATATTACGGAAATTCCGAAATACTTATTCCGCCAGACTGCACGCTGAAAAAGTCCGCTGAAGCCCACACACGAGCGGACTGTCCGCTGAAATGTGTTTCGGCGGACTAAGTTGGACAGACAGTCCGCCCGTGTGTACGCGGCTTAAGTGTTATAGGTTTTATATAGCTATTTTTATGTTTGTGGCAGCCTGTATACTATGCACTTTCAGGCACTCTTTTTAAGCAACCACAATATGTTTTTTTTTACGGCCCCAAATGTGGCTGCTTTGTATGATCACACAGTATACTTTTTTAGGTACTCCTCATGCTTATTTATTACCTTTTTAGGCACTTTTCCTTGTCTTCTGGTGGTTCAAAACTTTGAGGTCCCCCATGCATATGAAGTTGTACATGCATTAAGGGTAGAAACTCTGAGTTGGCTAAACCTTTGATTTTCTGACATTCTTTATATTGCACACACACACCTTTTTTATTTTAATTTTAATTTTTTGCTTTTCAATTGAAGATTCTAAATATCTGTTTACCCTTGTAGGACTAGCATCTCTGGCCTCAATAATCACTGTAACACTCCCCCCCCCCCCCCCCCCCCACACACACACACACACACACACACACACACACACTCAGGATTAAGTGTATGGGCCTTCTATGGCTATTAGGCAGGGTGATAAGAATCACACATGTTTTTAACCACTTCAATACCGGGCACTTAAACACCTTCCTGCCCAGACCAATTTTGAGCTTTCAGCGCTGTCGCACTTTGAATGACAATTGCGCGGTCATGCTACACTGTACCCAAATGAAATTTTTATAATTTTTTCCCACAAATAGAGCTTTCTTTTGGTGGTATTTGATCACCTCTGCGGTTTTTATTTTTTGCTAAACAAATAAAAAAATACCGAAAATTTTGAAAAAAAATAATTTTTTTTGTTTCAGTTTCAAAACTGCAAATAAGTAAGTTTTCTCCTTCACTGATGGGCACTGATGGGGTTACACTGATGGGCAATGATAAGGCGGCACTGATGGGCACCGATGAGGTGGCACCAATGAAGTGGCACTGATGAGGTGGCATTGATGGACACCGATATGTGGCACTGATAGGCGGCACTGATGGGTGGCACTGATGGGCGACACGGATGGGCACTGATAGGTGGCACAAATTGGCACGGATTGGCATGGATGGGCAGGGATAGGTGGCACAGGTGGGCATGGGTTAGGCGGCACAGGTGGCCATGGGTAGGCGGCACAGGTGGGCATGGGTAGGTGGCACAGGTGGGCATGGGTAGGTGGCACAGGTGGGCATGGGTAGGCACTGATAGGCGGCACAGATGGGAACTGATATGCGGCATTGTATTATAATATATTGTACTAATGGATGCCAATCAGTGCCAATCAATAATGCATGCCAATCAGTGATGCCCATTGTGGGCACTGATTGGCATCCATTATGGGCACTGAGTGGCATCCATTGTGGCACTGACTGGAATCCCTGGTGGTCTAGGGTGGCATACCTTGTCCTTGGCATCCCTGGTGGTCTGGTGGCATCCCTGGTGGTCCAGTGTGGGCATCCTCGGGGGGGCTGTGCTGATAATCGATCAGCACAGACCCCCCCTGTCAGAGGAGCAGCCGATCGGCTCTCCTCTACTCGCGTATGACAGACGCGAGTGAGGAAAAGCCGATCACCGGCTTTTCCTATTTACACTGTGATCAGCCGTGATTGGACACGGCTGATCACGTGGTAAAGAGTCTCCGTCGGAGACTCTTTACCGAGATCGTAGTTGCCGGGTGTCAGACTGACACCCCGCAACAACGATCGCCGCGATGCGCGCCCCCGGGGGCGCGAAGTGGCTCATAATCCCGATCACGTCCGGTCAGGATTATGCAACCACTTTGCCGCCGTATATTTGCTATAGGGCGGGCGGCAAGTGGTTAAATACTACAGCTTTCTGTTTATACCATTTCATTGTAAGTAATTGATATGTAAGGATATGATCACATAGATGTGGATGCATACTCTTGAACAGATTGTATAACATTATTCAATTATATTATAGACATGTCATATCCCTCACACCCCTGAAGAAAGAATTGGAAACCTCTGAAAGGTGTTGGGTAAATGGAGGCACATCACATGTGTTTATGTAATTTAGGACGGTTTTGTATACTGTGACAATCTTTGCAAGCCATATGATGGTTGTAATATATATTTTTCAGTTTTTTTATGTAATAAAATTGGCACTAGAGTTAGGTGGACAGTTCAGGCTAAGCAAAAGTTTGACTGTTCACCCCTGCAGCAAACACCCACATTTGCAGGGCATTTGATGGGTGTTCACCCCACTGCATGCTGCACGGTGCATTCTAAGCCCTGATCGGGCAAAGCTTTGCCCAATCAGACCACAGTGACTAGCTGGCTGTTAAGGAGCGGGGTCAGGAAGGCTGTCAATAGGCTTCCCCACTGAAAAAAAGTCAATTAAATGTAAAAAGTAAGCAGTTTTTTACAATTCTTTTATTAAAAATAAAAAACAGTGTCCCCCAATGTAAATCCATCATCAATCACAACGCTGCTGCCACCGCCGGACCCGAAAAATAAAAAAATAAAAAAATGCTCCACCGTCAACTAAGGCAAACTGGCAAATGCTGGCTTGCTGTTTGACATTACCGATAAAGGTAAGAGGCGGAGCCGCCTGGCAACATAACTCGGTGGCACCGCCCCCATGTGATGTCACCGACCTGTGCATTTTCTTTTTTTTGGGTCCCGCGATGGTGTCGTGATTAATGGATCTACATCCAGGGACACTGTTTTTTTTATTATTAATAAAGGAATTGTCAAAAACGGACTCCTGTTTTTATTTATTTTTACCCGTTTTTAGATGAATGGGTAGGGGTACTATTTACCTCATACTCAGTCACATGGGGGGGTGACTGGGATCTTTTTTAAAGGGTCTTCCAGAGTCCGATAAGCCCCCTGCCCGCAGAACCACTGCCCAGGGTTGTGGGGATGAGGCCCTTGTCCCCATCAACAATGGGGCAAGGTGCTTTGGGGTGGGGTGGGCAGAGACCCCCCTGCACCAATGCATCCACTCCCCATGTTGAGGACATGTGGCCTGGTGTGGTTCAGGAGGGGGGAGTTCGCTCTTCCCCCCTTTCCACCTGCCGGGATGCATGCTTGGATTTTGGGTGAATTTTTGCGTGGGGTACCCTTTAAAATCCATATCACAGATCAGCTGCGGAGCTGATCTGTGTCTTCCCTTTACTGCTGTGGGACGGCTGGCACCTGTTGTTCCACTAGCTGGTGTTAAGCTCTGTGCACTCTGCAGCTATGGGCGTCGCCGCCCCTCACCTGTTGCCTAATATATGATTCCTTCCTGCTACTTCCTATCCAGCCCCATCATGTGCTTCTCTATTTAAATCCCTTTCAAACCAGGTACTGGTTGCTTTAGAAACATTTGTTTCTGAGCTCCCTTCATGTAACCTGTTTTACCTGACCTCTTGTGAACTGATCTCTTGTGTACCGACCTGGCTTTTTCTGATTATGTTGTCTGCAGCCCGCCCTGACCTTGGATCACTATCCAACTCTCTTTTGCTTCATCCATCTATCCTTGTCTAACAGTGTCGTCTGGTACTTCCCTAGCGAGCAGGGTGAACCCAGGGGGTCGTGACCTGGGGTCAGCACGCAGCTAAGCCCAAACCCTCGTGAAGGCATCCCTGGTGAATACCGGCTGGCCCTTAGACTCCACACCCTGGGGGATCCTGTGTCACCTGCTCACCTCTCGGCTCACTGAAGTAGTACCATGACAGTTTGCTCAAGCCATGAACACCTCTGAGAATCAGCCACTGACTGAGGATCAAATGCAACATCTTGTTCAGAGACTTAACTCCCAGCAAGCAAATCAAGAGCAAATAATGCTGGTTCTTCAGGATCTTGCCTCCTGTCTGGATTGTCTGCAACTCTCTGCAAATTCAGCTCCTCTGGTTCCTGCTCCTGCTTCAGTTGCTCCCGTCTTACCTGCTACACCTGGCAATCCCTGCCTGCATCTGCCACCTAATTTTTCTGACGACCCTAAGGCTTGTTGGGGCTTCATTAATCAGTGTTCCATCCACTTTGAACTTTCCAGCCACCATTTTCCAACTGATCGCACCAAAGTCGCATATATCATCTCTCTCCTCTCCGATGATGCTCTAGCTTGGGCCTCTCCACTCTGGGAATCAAATGATTCTATAACCTCTGACCCTCAGCTCTTTTTGGATTCATTCCGGGAAAAATTTTGATGAGCCCGGCAGAGTGTCTTCGGCTGCTGGGGCCCTCTTTCGTCTTCAACAGCAAGGAATGACAGTTGGCCAATACGCAGTTCAATTCCCTACGCTGGTCGCTGAACTCAAATGGAATAATGAGGCCCTTACTGCTGCCTTCTGGCAAGGCCTATCTGACTGTGTCAAGGATGAACTCGCTGGACACACCATTCCTACCACATTGGATGACTTAATCGCATTGAGCATTCAAATAGACATTCGCTTCTAGGAGCGGGCCCTGGAGAAATCCAGATCCAGTCATCCCCCTGCTGGCCGGCCAGCACAGGTAGTCCAAAGACATGTGCAATCCTCTCTGTCTTTAACCTCTCACGCGTTGGAAGAACCTATGCAGCTTTGGCGAACCCGCCTCACTCCCGCGGAGCGTGCCCGACGCAAGGGATTGGGCTTGTGCCTTTACTGTGGCGATAAAGGACATCTTTTGAACTCCTGTTCAGTCCGTCTGGGAAACTCCAGGGTCTAGGTCACTCGGAGGGAGGTCATTTTGTCTGCTTCCCTCATTTCACCCTTCCCGTGGCTATCCACTGGGCTCAAAATGTCTACCAACTCTCTGCATACATGGACTCTGGTGCTGCAGGGAATTTCATTGAACAATCTTTAGTTTCCGAGTTGGGCATTGCCTTGGCTATACCTCTCTGTGACCTCTCTGTGACCGCAGTTGATGGCTCCTTCTTGCCTATGAGTTCCATCCGGTTAAAACCCCTCCTATTGAGTTACGCATCTGGGTTTTGCATGGTGAGGAGGTCTCTTTCCTAATTTTGCCTAAATCCTCAAGTCCCATCATCCTGGGCCTTCCATGGTTACAGAAACACTCCCCACATCTTGACTGGAATTCTGGACAAGTATTGGCTTGGGGTCCTCCATGTCAGCAACGATGTATTTCCAAGGTGCTACCTCCTCCTTCCATTCCGCTTGCTGAGACCTCCGCAACTCCCATGTTGCCTGCCCAATATCAGTCCTTCTGGGATGTTTTCTGCAAAAAGTCCGCTGATCGCCTTCCTCCTCACAGAGACTTTGACTGCTCCATTGATCTTTTACCTGGGACCTCTCCTCCCCGAGGCCGAGCCTACCCTCTGTCTATTTCTGAGACACAAGCCATGTTTGAATACATTTGGGAAAACCTGCAAAAGGGTTTCATCAGGAAATCTAACTCACCTGTCGGAGCCGGGTTCTTCTTTGTAGCAAGAAAAGATGGTTCACCCCATCCATGCAACAACTACAGGGGTCTTAACGGCATCACCGTGAAGAACCGATACCCTCTTCCTTTAATTTCAGAACTCTTTGACAGACTGCAAGGTTCTCATGTTTTCACTAAACTGGATCTTAGAGGGGCTTACAATTTAATAAGAATCCAGGAAGGAGATGAATGGATGACTGCCTTTAACACCAGGGACAGACATTATGAGTATCTTGTGCTGCCATTTGGGTTATGCAATGCCCCAGCGGTATTCCAAAATTTTGTTAAGGAGATCTTTCGTCTTCATGGGATGCCTTCCCATATTGTCACTGACAGAGGAGTTCAATTTACTGCTCGGTTTTGGAGAGCCTTGGCCAGCTCCTTTAGGATTAAATTGGATTTTTCATCTGCCTTTCATCCCCAGTCCAATGGGCAAATGGAATGTGTCAATCAAAATGTAGAACGTTTTCTCCGTGCCTTCATCTCAGCCCACCAAGATGACTGGGTGGACCTTTTGCCCTGGGCAGAGTTTGCCTTAAACCATCACTCCAATGACAGTTCTGGAAAATCTCCTTTCTTCACTGTTTACGGGCAGCATCCATCTGTTCCTTTTCCTGTTCCCATTTCTCCTCTTGTACCAGCAGCAGCTGAGACCCAAAGGTCCTTCAACTCAATCTGGAAAGACGTCTCTGGGAATCTTCATCCAGCTGCTTCCAGGCATAAAACAGCAGCAGATCGTCATTGCTGTTCGGCTCCTAAGTTCCTGCCTGGCGATAGAGTTTGGCTCTCTAACAAGCACATCCGACTCCAGGTGCCCTCAATAAAATTTGCCCCTTGCTTCATTGGTCCATTTCCTATTCTCCGTCAGATCAATTCAGTTGCTTTCAAGCTCCGTCTGCCCTCTCACCTCAGGATACCCAACGCATTCCATGTCTCCCTGCTCAGGCCACTGGTCCTCAATCGCTTCTCTCGCCCTCCTTCTCCCCCCACTCCTATGGCTGATACGTCAGATCAGTATGAGATTAAAGAAATATTGGACTCCAAGTACTCCTGGGGGAGGCTACTCTTTCATTGATTGGAAGGGCTATGGTCTTGAGGAGAGGTCTTGGGTTCCTACCACAGATGTCTCAGCCCCACATTTGGTGACCAGATTCCATTGGAAATTTCCCTCCAAGCCAGCCCCCAGACATGTAGGGGGACCTCGTAAGAGGGGGGGGTACTGTCACAGATCAGCTGCGGAGCTTATCTGTGTCTCACCTTTACTGCTGTAGGTCGGCTGGCACCTGTTGTTCCACTAGCTGGTATTTAGCTCTGTGCACTCTGCAGCTATGGGTGTCGCCGCCCCTCACCTGTTGCCTAATATATGATTCCTTCCTGCTACTTCCTCTTCAGCCCCTCATATGCTTCTCTATTTAAATCCCTTTCAAACCAGCTACTGGTTGCTTGATCAACATTTGTTTCTGAGCTCCCTTCATGTAACCTGTTTTACCTGACCTCTCGTGAACTGATCGCTTGTGTACCGACCCGGCTTGTTCTGATTACGTTGTCTGCAGCCCGCCCTGACCTTGGCTTACTATCCGACTCTCCTTTGCTTCATCCATCCATCCATCCATCCATCCATCCTTGTCTAACAGTGTCTTCTGGTACTTCCCTAGTGAACAGGGTGAACCCAGGGGTCGTGACCTGGGGTCAGAACGCAGCTAAGCCCAAACCCTCATGAGGGGGTCCCTGGTGAATACCGGCTGGCCTTTAGACTCCACGCCCTGGGGGATCTTGTGTCACCTGCTCGCCTGTGGGCTCACTGCAAGTAGTACCGTCACAATCCATACCAGATGCAAAGAGCCTGGTATGGATTTTTTTTAATGTATTGCTGGCAATGGTATTGTATTACCGAAAATTTAAATGTTATTTCATTCATTTTTTTTTCTTTTAGAAACCTTATTTTTGCTGCAGTAGGTTCTATCCATGGTACAGATATGCCACTTTACAGGCAGTGTATTTAACCACTTAAGGACCAGTCTCGTTTTGGAATTTAGGTGTTTACATGATTAAAATAGTTTTTTTTTGCTAGAAAATTACTTAGAATTTTTTTTATAATTTTTGGGGGTTCTAACACCCTATAGATTAAAATGGCGGTCATTGCAATACTTATTTTCACACCGCATTTGCACAGCGGTCTTACAAGCGTACTTTTTTGGGGAAAAAAATCACTTTTTTTATAAAAAATAAGACAGCAGTAAATTTCGTAAATTTTTTTTTATATACTGTGAAAGATAATTTTATGCTGAGTAAATTGATATCCAACATGTCATGCTTCAAAATTGTGCCGGCTTGTGGAATGGCGTCAAACTTTTACCCTCAAAAATCTCCATAGGCGACGTTTAAAAACTTCTACAGGCTGCATGTATTGCGTTACAGAGGAGGTCTAGGGCTAGAATTATTGCTCTCGCTCTACGAATCACAGCAATACCTCACATTTGTGATTTGATCACCATTTTCATATGCGGGCGCTACTCACGTATGCGTTCACTTCTGCGCGCGAGCTCGTCAGGACACTAAAAAAAGAAAAAAAGAAATGTCCCTGTCTGAATTCAAACCACATACTTTTGGATTTACAAAGCCCACCCATTATTTAATTTCACATCAAAAACAGAATGATGCTGATTGAAAGATGCCTTGAGTCTTTTTAGCCCTTTATACAGCAAGTTGAGTCTGCAAGTAGGAGTCAAGGTTAAAATATAACTAAAGGCAATTATTTATTTTTTTTGGTTAGAGGGCAGAGGTATTAGAATGTTTGCCAGTATTTTTTATTGCTGTCTGTGCCCCTGTTAACCACTTAAGGACCGCCGTATTGCCATTGTACGTCATCCCAATGGCACAAGCAGGCACAAGCTGGATACGGCGGTCCGGTTCGCTTCAGGAGCGATCCGTGATGAGGGGATGGCCGTTGGTTTCTGGCCACCCCCTGTGGATCGCTCCTGGCCAATGAGAAGCTTCCTCCCACTGTGTATTGTATACACAGGAATGAGGAAGTGATGTCATTCTCCTCGGGGCGGTCTTTTTGACCGGACTACGAGGAGAAGACTAAAAGTAAGTGCACCAAAACACTACTCTAACACATAGGTACACATAGGTACACAAACCCCCCCCCCCCCCCGATTGCCCCCCGATACCCCCGCCCCCCTCCCCCCCCAGTCACAGTGTCACTGATTGCATTGATCATTTACTGATCACTGCATTCAGTGTCAGTTGTAACAGTAAAAACTGTCAGGGCAGTTAGTGTTAGGTCCAGGGTAGCCCCCTACCCCCCAATAAAGGTTTAACCCCCTGATTGCCCCTAGAGTTAACCCTTTCACCCCTTTTGCCAGTGTCACTAAGCGATCATTTTTCTGATCGCTGCATTAGTGTCGCTACTGTCGCTAGGTAGCTTGTTATTTTTTTAGGTTCACCGCCAGGTTTTTATATCGCTAGGTACCCCGATATACTACCCAATAATGGTTTTAACCCCCTGATTGCCCCTAGTTAACCCTTTCACCCCCTTTTGCCAGTGTCACTAAGCGATCGTTTTTCTGATCGCTGCATTAGTGTCACTAGTGTCGTTAGGTAGCTAGTTATTTTTTTAGGTTCCCCGCCAGGTTTTTATAGCGTTAGGTACCCCCATATACTACCCAATAATGGTTTTAACCCCCTGATTGCCCCTAGTTAACCCTTTCACCAGCGATCACAGTATAAGTGTCACTGGGGAGGCTGGTTAGCCAGTTAGTTATTTAGGTTCCCCGTCAGGTTTTTATATAGCGCCAGGGACCCCCATATACTACCTGATAAAAATGTGAACCCCCTGATTTTTTTTTAGGTTCACCGCCAGGTTTTTATAGCGCTAGGTACCCCAATATACTACCCAATAATGGTTTTAACCCCCTGATTGCCCCTAGTTAACCCTTTTGCCAGTGTCACTAAGCGATCGTTTTTCTGATCGCTGCATTAGTGTCACTAGTGCCGCTAGGTAGCTAGTTATTTTTTTAGGTTCACCGCCAGGTTTTTATAGCGCTAGGTACCCCGATATACTACCCAATAATGGTTTTAACCCTCTGATTGCCCCTAGTTAACCCTTTCACCCCCTTTTGCCAGTGTCACTAAGCGATCGTTTTTCTGATCGCTGCATTAGTGTCACTAGTGTCGTTAGGTAGCTAGTTATTTTTTTAGGTTCCCCGCCAGGTTTTTATAGCGTTAGATACCCCCATATACTACCCAATAATGGTTTTAACCCCCTGATTGCCCCTAGTTAACCCTTTCACCAGCGATCACAGTATAAGTGTCACTGGTGAGGCTGGTTAGCCAGTTTGTTATTTAGGTTCCATGTCAGGTTTTTATATAGCGCCAGGGACCCCCATATACTACCTGATAAAAATTTGAACCCCCTGATTGCCCCTAGTTAACCCTTTCACCACTGATCACCATATAAGTGTTACGGGTGACTCTGGTTAGTTTGCTTTTTATAGCATCAGGGCACCCACCATTTATTACCCAATAAAGGTTTAACCCCCTGATCACCCGGCGGGTGATATCAATTAGGTTTTAGGGTCAGGGTCTGCGTCGCCCCAGGCAGCGCTAGGTTAGTGCCAGTACCGCTAACACCCACAAGCAAAGCATAAACCTCCCGTAATGGTATAGAATCTGAACAGATCAATATCTGATCTGATCAGATCTATACTAGCGTCCCCAGCATTTTAGGGTTCCAAAAAAACGCATTGTTAGCGGGATCAGCCCAGATACCTGCTAGCACCTGCGTTTTGCCCCTCTGCCCAGCCCACCCAAGTGCAGTATCGATCGATCACTGTCACTTACAAAACACTAAACACATAACTGCAGCGATCGCAGAGTCAGGCCTGATCGCTGCGATCGCTAACAGTTTTTTTGGTAGCATTTTATATTTAAATCCGGAAGGCAGTGCTTGGATTTCGGGGTCCCGTACGTGGCTAGGCTCCCAAAAAGTCCCCCACATGTGGTATCCCCGTACTCGGGAGAAGCAGCAGAATTTATTTTGGGGTGTAATTTGACTTATGCCCATAGCATGTCTGAGCAATATATCATTTAGTGACAAAAAAAAAAGTTTGTAATATTCCCGCAACTTGTGGCAAAATATAAAATATTCCATGGACTCAACATGCCTCTCAGTAAATAGCTTGGGGTGTCTACTTTCCAAAATGGGGTCATTTTGGGGGGTTTTGTGCTATTTTGGCATTTTATGGCCTTCGAAACTGTGATAGGTAGTGAGGAGTGAAATCAAAAATTTGCACCCTTAGAAATCCTGAAGGTGGTGATTGGATTTCGGGGTGCTGTGCGCGACTAGTCTCCCAAAAAGTCCCACACATGTGGTATCCCCATACTCGGGAGAAGTAGCGGAATATATTTTGGGGTGCAATTCCACATATAACAATGACATGTGTAAGCAATATATCATTTAGTGACAACTTTTGGTAAAAAAATTTTTTTTTTTTGTCATTATTCAATCCCTTGGGACAAAAAAAAAATATTCAATGGTCTCAACATGGCCCTCAGCAAATAGCTTGGGGTGTCTACTTTCCAAAATGGGGTCATTTGGGGGGTTTTTGTGCCATCTTGGCATTTTATGGCCTTCAAAACTGTGATAGGTGGTGATAGGTAGTGAGGAATAAAATAAAAAATGTATGCCCTTAGAAATCCTGAAGGCGGTGCTTGGATTTCGGGGTCCCGTACGCGGCTAGGCTCCCAAAAAGTCCCACACGTGTGGTATCCCTGTACTCAGGAGAAGCAGCAGAATGTAATTTGGGGTGTCATTTCACATATGCCCATAGCATGTGTGAGCAATATATCATTTAGTGACAACTTTGTGCAAAAAAAAAAGTTTGTAATATTCCCGCAACTTGTGGCAAAATATAAAATATTCCATGGACTCAACATGCCTCTCAGTAAATAGCTTGGGGTGTCTACTTTCCAAAATGGGGTCATTTTGGGGGGTTTTGTGCTATTTTGGCATTTTATGGCCTTCGAAACTGTGATAGGTAGTGAGGAGTGAAATCAAAAATTTGCACCCTTAGAAATCCTGAAGGTGGTGATTGGTTTTCGGGGTGCCGTGCGCGACTAGACTCCCAAAAAGTCCCACACATGTGGTATCCCCATACTCGGGTTAAGTAGCGGAATATATTTTGGGGTGCAATTCCACATATAACCATGGCATGTGTGAGCAATATATCATTTAGTGACAACTTTTTGTAAAAAAAAATTTTTGTTGTCATTATTCAATCCCTTAGGACAAAAAAAAAAAAATATTCAATGGGCTCAACATACCCATCAGCAATTTCCTTGGGGTGTCTACTTTCCAAAATGGGGTCATTTGGGGGGAGGTTTGTACTGCCCTGCCATTTTAGCACCTCAAGAAATGAGATAGGCAGTCATAAATTAAAAGCTGTGTGCTTATAACAAAAAGAAGAAAATATTTTTTTTTTTCAAAATCTTCGCTCTTTTTCCATTTATATCGCAAAAAATAAAAATCGCAGAGGCAATCAAATACCATCAAAAGAAAGCTCTATTTGTGGGAAGAAAAGGACGCAAATTTTGTTTGGGTGCAATATTGCATGACCGCGCAATTACCAGTTAAAGCAGCGCAGTGCGAAATTGGAAAAAGACCTCTGGTCCTTAAGGTGTTTATTGGTCCGGGGCTGAAGTGGTTAAGGAGATTCACCATCTACAGTATCTAACAAAAGTAAGTACACCCCTCACATTTTTGTAAATATTTGATTATATCTTTTACTGTGACAACACTGAAGAAATGACTTTGATACAATGTAAAGTAGTGAGTGTACAGCTTGTATAACAGTGCAAATGTCCTGTCCCCTTAAAATAACTCAACACACAGCCATTAATGTCTGAAATGCTGGCAACAAAAGTGAGTACACCCCTAAGTGAAAATGTCCAAATTGGGCCCAATTAACCATTTTTCTCTCCCCAGTGTCATGTGACTCATTAGTGTTACAAGGTCTCAGGTGTGAATGGAGAGCAGGTGTGTTAAATTTGGTGTTATCACTCTCACTCTTGCATACTGGTCATTGGAAGTTCAACGTGACACCTCATGGCAAAGAACTCTCTGAGAATCTGAAAAAAAAATGTTGCTCTACATAAAGATGGCCTAGGCTATAAGAAGAGTGCCAAGACCCTGAAACTGATCTGCAGCATGGTGGTCAAGACAAGACCATACAGTAGTTTAACTGGACAGGTTCCACTCAGAACAGGCCTCACCATGGTCGACCAAAGAAGTTGAGTGCATGTGCTCAGTATCATATCCAGAGGTTGTCTTTGGGAAATAGACATATGAGTGCTGCCAGCATTGCTGCAGAGTTTGAAGGGGGAGGGGTCTGCCTGTCAGTGCTCACACCATACGCCACACACTGCATCAAACTGATCTGCATGGCTGTCATCCCAGAAGGATGCCTCTTCTAAAGATGATGCACAAGAAAGCTTGCAAGCAGTTTGCTGAAGACAAACAAACTAAGGACATGGATTACTGGAACCATGTCCTGTGGTCTGATGAGACCAAGATAAACTTATTTTGTTCAGATGGTATTAAGCATGTGTGGTGGAAACCAGGTGAGGAGTACAAAGACAAGTGTGTCTTGCCTGCAGTCAAGCATGGTGGTGGGAGTGTAATGGTCTGGGGCTGCATGAGTGCTGTGGGCACTGGGGAGCTACAATTCACTGAGGGAACCATGAATGCCAACATGTACTGTGACATACTGAAGCAGAGCATGATCCCCCTCCCCTCTCAGAGACTGGGCCACAGGGCAGTATTCCAACATAACGACCCCAAACACACCTCCATGACGACTACTGCCTTGGTAAAGAAGCTATGGGTAAAGGTGATGGACTAGCCAAGGATGTCTCCCAACCTAAACCCTATTGAGCATCTGTGGGGCATTCACAAAAGGAAGGCGGAGGAGGGCAAGATCTCTAACTTCCACCAGCTCCGTGATGTCGTCATTAGGGATGAGCCGAACACCCCTGGTTCAGCTCGCACAAGAACCTGCGAACAGACCTAAAATTCATGTGAACTTTAGAACCCCATTAAAGTCTATGGGACTCGAACGTTTGAAATCAAAAGTGCTAATTTTAAAGGCTAATATGCAAGTTATTGTCCTAAAAAGGGTTTGGGGAACCTTTTAAAAACTGACGATTTTTCAGGAGCAGTGATTTTAATAATACTTAAAGTGAAACAATAAAAGTGTAATATTCCTTTAAATTTCATACCTAGGGGGTGTGTATAGTATGCCTGTAAAGGGGTGCATGTTTCTCGTGCTTAGAACTGTCCCTGCACAAAGTGTAATTTCTGCAGGAAAAAAGTAATTTAAAAGCACTCGCGGCTATAATGAATTGTCGGCTCCACATAATACAGAGAACAGTTATTAAAAGTCATTGATAAAAAATGTTTTTAAAAAATGCGTGGGATTTCCTCCAAATTCAATTACCAGGCCCTTCAGGTCTGGTATGGATATGAAGGGGAAGCCTGTGTCAAATTGAGAAAAAAATGACGTGGGGTTCCCCCCAAATATCCGTACAAGACCCTTCAGGTCTGGTATGGATTTTAAGGGGAACTCCACACCAAAATAAAAAAAAATGGCGTGGAATTCCTCCCAAAAATACATACCAGACCCTTTATCCGAGCACTCAACCTGGCAGGCCGCAGGAAAAGAGGGGGGGATGAGAGAGCGCCCCCCTCCTTAACCATACCAGGCCACATGCCCTCAACATTGGGAGGATGCTTTAGGGGTCTCTGACCCCTCAAAGCACCATGTCCCCATGTTGATGGGGACAAGGGCCTCATCCCCACAACCCTGGCCAGTGGTTGTGGGGGTCTGTGGGCGGGGGGGCTTATCAGAATCTGGAAACCCCCTTTAACAAGGGGACCCCCATATCCCGGCCCCCCATTTGAAATGGTAACGGGTATATTGTACCCCTACCATTTCACAAAGAAAGTGTAAACGATTGTAAAAAAAAGACACAGACACTGTTGGGATAAGTCCCTTATTAAAAATAAAAAAATAAAAAAAAGATTTCAGCAGTGGTAATCTACTCTTGGTATCCTGTGATGGCTGATCTCTTTTCCAGGGTCCAGCGATGGATGATCTCTTCCGATGATGTCCAGCGCAGCGCATCCTGTCTCCACTGGAGACACCGCGGGAATCCCGGCAGCCTGAAAGGTCTTAGCTGAGGAGGACGGGGCTACCCGTCACCTGACCCCGCCCCCTCTGACGCAAGGGGAAACCCGGGCTTCCCCAGTGATGTGTGGATGACCCCGCCCCCCTCTGATGTAACGGAAAGCTGCGCAACAGGGCACCATACTCCGCCGCACAACGACAAAGATAGATGCGCACACATTACAACTCAGAGACCTCCAAAGACACGTGGAGGATCTCGATAACTGGGGCAGAAGACATAATCTCAGAATCAAAGGCCTCCCAGAGTCCATTGAAAGTGATCAGCTCTCCTCCACCGTCATTGGGTTCCGACACATACCGAGATTGCTCTGGAATGGACCCATAGAGCACTGCGCCCCAGAGATGTGGTATTGCTGCCTGGTAGACTTTAAAAACTAAAAAAGATATTCTGAGGAAGGCAAGAAACAGGATGAATATTATGGTGGAAGGTTCCAACATACAGATATACCAAGACCTCTCCAGCATTACAGCACCGCAGAGATCTCAAACCCCTGCTTGATACTTTGCGTACACACGGCATCCACTACAAATGAAAATTCCAATTTTGCTTAGCAGCTACATCTCAAGGGCACACAGCATTACTTAAGGTTCCAGAAGACATACAGCACTTCTGAGATACGCTTGGTATTCCGCCGGTTGGCGTACCCCAATGGTATGCTGAATTCAGAAGACCGGTCACAAGAAAGGATACCCGCACAGAAGAACCCATGAAAACACAATCCAGCTGGTATCGCCAAAGGTGGTCACCTTCAGGCCCCCAAGCCCATACACCCAGAAGCCATGGCAGAGATGCAAGCCCTGTGGAATCCCCAAGGCAAAGGAGAGCCAGACGTGACTACTGAACTGCCTACACAATCCTCATCCTTTAAGGCAAATTTATCACGGCAGACAACCATCTCAAGCTTTAACTCACATATCTTTACCTGACCATCCCATTAAGCTGGACATAGTTGGTCCCAAAGGTACTTGTTTGACTGTTATTGCAGGTTTGCAGTTTTACGTTATTTGATATAATTTGAATGTTCACTTTGGATGACAATGTACCCACAAAAGATGTGTACAGGACAGACTATCACCCCGGTTCGCTATGACATTGCAATCCTCCTATAAGGCTAGACATTTACTTGCCTGATACTCCTTTTTTTCATTTTTTTAACCACTTGAGACCCGCGCTATAGTCGAATGACGGCTACAGCGCGGATCTCCTTTTCCGGGACTACGTCTATTGACGTAGTCCCGTGCACGAGCGGCCTGCGTGCCCCCTGAGGGGCGCGTGCAGCGCGCTCTGTGATCCGCGAGTCTATGAGACTCGCCTGATCACCGATCCGTGCAAGGGGTCGATCCCGACCCCTTATCACGTGATCAGCTGTCAGCCAATGACAGCTGATCATGTGCTATAACGGAGCCGGTAATCGGCTATTATTCCTCCTCGCGCTGTCAGCGCGAGGAGAAAAAAAAAAGCCGATCACCGGTGGCCGTGATCGGGACATCAGTCCCGATCACGGCCAGACCTGCTAGTGCCCACCTGCCCCCTGCCAGTGCCCACCTGCCCCCTGCCAGTGCCACATTAAGAAAAAGTAAGTGCCCCCGTCAGTGCCACCCAGCAGTGCCCACAGTGCCACCCAGCAGTGCCACCCAGCAGTGCCCACAGTGCCACCCAGCAGTGCCCACAATCTGCAACAAAGGTGCTGCACCCCAGAGCCACATATCCGTGCCCATCAGTGTCATCTACCAGTGCCCAGCAGTGCCGCCCATCAGTGCCCAGCAGTGCCACCTATCAGAGCCACCTAACAGTGCCACCTATCAGTGCCCATCAGTCCCATCTATCAGAGGTACCTATTAGTGCCCACCCGTGCCACCCATCTGTGCCACCCATCTGTGCTCCCAATCCGTGCCATCTTATCTGTGCCCATCTTTGCCCATCAGTGCCGCCTTATCTGTGCCCATCGGTGCCGCCTTATCTGTGCCTATTAGTGCCGCCTTAACTATGCCTATCAGTGCCCACCAGTGCAGCCTATCAGTGCCCACCAATGCAGCCTATCAGCGCCCACCAATGCAGCCCATCAGTGCCCACCAGTGCAGCCTATCAGTGCCGCCTCATCAGCGCACTTCAATGAAGGAGAAAAATGACCCGTTTGCTAAATTTTATAACAAACTATTAAACATGATTTTTTTTTTTTTGCATCTTTTTTTGTTTTATTTAGCAAAAAATAAAACTCCAAGCTGTAATTAAATACCACCAAAAGAAAGCTCTATTTGTGGGAAAAAAATGATAAAAATTTCATTTGGGTACAGTGTTGTATGCCCGCGCAATTGTCATTCAAAGTGCATCAGCGCTGAAAGCTGAAAATTGATCTGGGACTGAGGGGGGTTTAAGTGCCCAGTAAGCAAGTGGTTAATGTACAGCCTGACTCCAGAGACAAATTGGTCTGCTACATTACTGTATTGCACTTTCCGTGCCCGTAGGCTATAAGACTTTTAATAGCCAGCTATACTGGTCATACTTCGATCCTAAATTGCACAATGACTACGCATTGACCAGTACTCATCGCACTTAACCGAGCGCACACATAAGCACTGCTCCAGTTACACTTCTCATAGACAAGAACCAGAACAACGGTTATTCACATTATACAATGTTGCACTAGATTAAGGTGCTCTTAGTTGTAGGTTCCCAATAAACTATGGGTTTTTGCTACTGTAGGAGAACTACTCAGTTTATTGTTATTAATGAGTGTTACTTCATAGACAGGCATGACTTGCTTTATAACCTTATATGTTTTTGCAAATGCTATTTTTTTAATCAGGGCCTGTGGGATGGGCTGGAGATGTCCCGACATCAAAATCCACCATATCTCCACCTCAAGCTAAACTAATATCATAGGTTGGTCGCTCTGGTTTTGCGAGTGACCATAAAACGATATCAGACATAAAGACCAGATTTCCATAACGCCTCACTGGCAGTACAACTGTTCTAAATTTCATGTAATACTGGTGGGATGTTCTCCAGCCCTTCCGGGCAGGCCTCATTCCCCAAGAGGCATGTAGACTGATAGGATTCCACCCCACACGACATCGTAAGCTAGGGGAATCTCTACTTAGAAAATTGTACACTGTTTTGATCGTTTAACTTCAGTAAATAAGCGGTACCTTTTAGTATATTATTGTTATTATGGTTTCATGCAATTGAGAGCTTGTATTACAGATTAAGGGGCCTTACAGCTAACTCAGCAGTTGCCAATATTATTTCCATAACAATATAGAACATACATGCCATGCACTCCCGCAACCTCGCTTATCTTTCGGCAACCTGCTGTTATTAGCAGACAGGGCCGGACTGGCCTACCGGGATGCCGGGAAATTTCCCGGTAGACCGTCTGCACTCAGTGCCCTGGGCCGCTTTTCTCCCTGGGCTGGCTGGCTTCAGCACAATAAACTGCAGCGGCGGCCGCCGGTCTTTGCTATGCACTGGCACTGCCTGTGTATGCCTGTGCTGCCTCTTCTGATCTGGCTCCGCCTCCGCCCACTGATATGCCTGAGTGAGGGGAGGAGCATGAGGACGCTGACTTCTAATTGAATTTCGGCCCGTGCGGCGCCAGCACCGCTGATTTCTCCTGCTTCCATTCGGCCCGCCCACTAGAATTAAGGTACCCTGCCAAGCTCTCTCTCTGCCTCTCTCTGTGTCTGTCTCTGTCTGTCTCCCTCTGTGTCTTTCTGTCTCTCTCTGTGTCTGTCTCTGTCTGTCTCTGTCTATCTCTGTCTATCTCTGTCTCTCTCTCTCATTTTTTGCAACTAAAAAAAGAGTATTATTTTTTATTTGTTTTTGCAGTTTTTTTTTTTTTGGGGGGTGGGGGTGCAAAGTACTGAAAAAAATAAAACATCAATTGCCACCACTGTACCCATAAAACCCAGACACTGTGCCAAATGCAGCTACTGTGCCCTCAAACGCAGCTACTATGCCAAACGCAGCCACTGTGCCCTCAAACGCAGCCACTGTGCCCTCAAACGCAGCCACTGTGCCAAACGCAGCCACTGTGCCCATCAAATGCAGCCACTGTGCCCTCAAACGCAGCTACTGTGCCCTCAAACGCAGCCACTGTGCCCTTAAATGCAGCCACTGTGCCAAACGCAGCCACTGTGCCCTCAAATGCAGCCACTGTGCCATCAAACTCTGCCACTGTGCCAAACGCAGCCACTGTGCCCATCAAATGCAGCCACTGTGCCCATCAAATGCAGCCACTGTGCCCATCAAACGCAGCCACTGTGCCCTCAAACGCAGCCACTGTGCCCATCAAACACAGCCACTGTGCCTTCAAACGCAGCCACTGTGCCCATCAAACGCAGCCAATGTGCCCTCAAACGCAGCCACTGTGCCCATCAAACGCAGCCACTGTGCCCTCAAATGCAGCCACTGTGCCAAACACAGCCACTGTGCCCTCAAACGCAGCTACTCTGCCCTCAAACGCAGCCACTGTGCCCTTAAACGCAGCCACTGTGCCAAACGCAGCCACTGTGCCCTCAAATGCAGCCACTGTGCCAAACGCAGCCACTGTGCCCATAAAATGCAGCCACTGTGCCCATCAAACACAGACACTGTGCCAAACGCAGCCACTGTGCCCTCAAACGCAGCTACTGTGCCCTCAAACGCAGCCACTGTGCCCTCAAACGCAGCCGCTGTGCCCTCAAACGCAGCCACTGTGTCAAATGCAGCCACTGTGCCATCAAATGCTGCCACTGTGCCAAACGCAGCCACTGTGCCCATCAAATGCAGCCACTGTGCCCTCAAACGCAGCCACTGTGCCCTCAAATGCAGCCACTGTGCCATCAAACGCTGCCACTGTGCCAAACGCAGCCACTGTTCCCATAAAATGCAGCCACTGTGCCCATCAAACACAGACACTGTGCCAAACGCAGCCACTGTGCCCTCAAACGCAGCTACTGTGCCCCCAAACGCAGCCAATGTGCCCTTAAACGCAGCCACTGTGTCAAACGCAGCCACTGTGCCCTCAAATGCGGCCACTGTGCAATCAAATGCTGCCACTGTGCCAAACGCAGCCACTGTGCCCATCAAACGCAGCCACTGTGCCCATCAAACACAGCCACTGTGCCAAACACAGCCACTGTGCCCATCAAACGCAGCCACTGTGCCCTCAAACGCAGCCACTGTGCCCATCAAACGCATCCAATGGGCCCTCAAACGCAGCCACTGTGCCCTCAAATGCAGACACTGTGCCAAACGCACCCACTGTGCCCGTCAAACGCAGCTACTGTGCCCTCAAATGCAGCCACTGTGCCCATCAAACACAGACACTGTGCCCATCAAACACAGACACTGTGCCCTCAAACGCAGCCACTGTGCCCTCAAACGCAGCTACTGTGCCCTCAAACGCAGCCACTGTGCCCTTAAACGCAGCCACTGTGTCAAACGCAGCCACTGTGCCCTCAAATGCAGCCACTGTGCCATCAAATGCTGCCACTGTGCCAAACGCAGCCACTGTGCCCATCAAATGCAGCCACTGTGCCCATCAAACGCAGCCACTGTGCCCTCAAACGCAGCCACTGTGCCCATCAAACACAGCCACTGTGCCCTCAAACGCAGCCACTGTGCCCTCAAACGCAGCCACTGTGCCCATCAAACGCAGCCAATGTGCCCTCAAACGCAGCCACTGTGCCCTCAAATGCAGACACTGTGCCAAACGCAGCCACTGTGCCCGTCAAACGCAGCTACTGTGCCCTCAAACGCAGCCACTGTGCCCTCAAACGCAGCCACGGTGCCCATCAAACGCAGCCACTGTGCCCTCAAACTCAGACATTGTGCCCTGCCCTCAAACACAGCCACTGTGCCCTCAAACGCAGACCCTGTGCCCTCAAATGAAGCTACTGTGCCCTCAAACGCAGACACTGTGCCAAACGCAGCCACTGTGCCCATCAAACGCATCCACTGTGTCCTCAAACGCATCCACTGTGTCCTCAAATGCAGCCACTGTGCCAAACGCAGACACTGTGCCCTTCAAACGCAGCCACTGTGCCCTTCAAACGCAGCCACTGTGCCCGTCAAACGCAGCCACTGTGCCCGTCAAACGCAGCCACTGTGCCCGTCAAACGCAGCCACTGTGCCCATCAAACGCAGCCACTGTGCCCATCAAACGCAGCCACTGTGCCCGTCAAACGCAGCCACTGTGCCAAACGCAGCCACTCTCTCTGTCTCTCTCTCTCTCTAATTTTTTGCAGCTAAAAAGAGTGTTTTTTATTTTTATTTGTTTTTGCAGTTTTTTTGGGGGGGGGGGCAAAGTACTGAAAAAAATACGAATAAAACATCAATTGCAGCCTCACTGTGCCCATAAATTGCCACCACTGTGCCCATCAAAGGCAGCCACTGTGCCCTCAAAGGCAGCCACTGTGCTCATCAAACGCAGCCACTGTGCCCTCAAACGCAGCCACTGTGCCCTCAAACTCAGCCACTGTGCCCGCCAAATGCAGACCCTGTGCCCTCAAATGAAGCTACTGTGCCCTCAAACGCAGACACTGTGCCAAACACAGCCACTGTGCCCATCAAACGCATCCATTGTGTCCTCAAATGCAGCCACTGTGCCAAACGCATACACTGTGCCCCTCAAACGCAGCCACTGTGCCAAACGCAGACACTGTGCCCTTCAAACGCAGCCACTGTGCCCATCAAACACAGCCACTGTGTCCTCAAACTCAGCCACTGTGCCCAGGGGCCACTTTTTGTTGCGGCTGCATCCTCCACCCTCTCCTGCGGATCTCAGTGCTGGCTGGCTCTGTGTTTGGCGGCTGCGCTGTGACACGCCCCCCCCCCCAGACCAGCTTGTGTGATAATAGAGAGAATCAACGTTTCACCTATCACACAACACGCCGAACACAGAGCCAGCCAGCGCTGTGATCAAGAGGAGGAGATGCCGCCTGTACAGCCAGCCGTGTGTGCCTGGATAGGAGGATCGCCGGGGTGCTGTATATAGAGGAGATGAGCCTTCTATATTCCTCCATGCAGCCGCTGAATGCTTGCAGGAGGGAGAGGAGGAGAATTAAGTATTCAGCGGCTGCATGGAGCAATATAGAAGGCTCATTTCCTCTATATGTAGCTCCCCTGCCGATCCTCCTATCCAACTTTTTTTTACTGCCCCCAGTTCACCTTGTGCTCCCTGCCCCCCCAGGGCTCTCCTCCCCCACCACACTCTCCAGCCCCCTCCCCCACAGTTCTCTCCACCCCTGTTCTTTCTGCCTTCCTTCTCCAGTTCTCCCCATCCTTCTCTAGCCACCATCCCAGTGCTATCCACCCCCCACTGCTCTTCCCCCCCAGTGCTCTTCACCTCCCCCAGTGCTTTACATTCCCCCCCAGTGCTCTCCACCCCTCCCAGTGCTCTCCCCCCAGTGCTCTCCACCCCTCCCAGTGCTCCCCCCAGTGCTCTTCACTCCCCCAGTGCTCTCCCCCCTCTTCTACCCCCCCAGTGCTCTGTGCTCCCCCCTGTTCTCCCCCTAGTGCTCCCCACTCCCCCCAGTGCTCTGCTCTCCCCCTGTTCTTCTCCTCCCCCAGTGCTCTCCACTCCCCCCAGTGCTCTACCCCCTGTTCTCCACCCCTCCCAGTGCCCCCCCAGTGCTCTTCATTCCCCCCAGTGCTCCCCCCGTTCTTCCCACTAGTGCTCCCCCCCCTGTTCTCCCCCCAGTGCTCCCCACTCCCCTCAGTGCTCCCTGCCGTTCTCCCCCCCCCCCAGTGCTCTGCTCTACCCCTGTTCTTCCCCCCAGTGCTCTCCACTCCCTCCAACCTGCTCTCCAGTTCTCCCCATCCTTCTCTAGCCACCATCCCAGTGCTATCCACTCCCCCCAGTGCTCTTCACCCCCCCAGTGCTCGAACACCCCCTCCACCACCCAGTGCTCCCCCAGTGCTATCCACCCCCCCAGTGTTTTCTCCCCTGTTCTTCCCCCCCAGTGCGCTCCACTCCCCCCAGTGCGCTCCACCCCCCCCACTGCTCTCCTCCTCCCCCCAGTGCTCTCCACCCCCCTACTGCTCTCCTCCTCCCCCCAGTGCTCCCCACTCCCCCCAGTGCTCTTGCCCCATTCTCCCCACCCCGTGCTCTGCTCTCCCCCCTGTTCTTCCCCCCAGTGCTTTCCACTCCCCCCAGTGCTCTTCACTCACCCCAGTGCTCTCCCCCCCTGTTCTCCCCCCAGTGCTCTCCACTCCCCCCAGTGTTCCCCCTGTTCCCCCCCACTCAATGCTCTCCGCTCCCCCCAGTGCTCCCCCCTGTTCTTTCCCCCCAGTGCTCTTCACCGCCCCGTGCTCTCCCCCCTATTCTTCACTACTCACATACTCTCCACTTCCCCAGGACCAGAGGACAGGCTGACTGTGGCCGGAAAATGGGTACGGCTGAAGGTGCAGGTGGCCAGGGACCACTTCATCTCACAGCAAACAGATCCTCTGGAAGGAGCACTGTACCTATCCAAAATGAGAACAGACCTTGCCTGCTGCTGCCGGTCATGGATATCCTGCTGGCATGCAAGGTACCATACCGAGCATCAACAACACACCTTCCCACAGACAGGGACTGCAGACTGGGCATGGGGCACAGGAGGGGCTGCATTCATGGGCCCAGTGAGGCTGCATTCACGGCACAGTAAAGCTGCATTTGATGGGCACAGTGAGGCTGCGATAATGGGCACAGTGAGGCTGCATTCAAGGGCAGAGTAAAGCTGCATTTGGTGGGCACCCACCTCCTTACCTTAGTGTATTCTTTCTGTGGAAGGTGGTCCCCTCCCACGTTCTGAGTTCCTGGGGTCCCCCTTGATGATTGTCCACTTACCACTTTTAACTGGAATTTGCATATATATATATATATATATATATATATAATCTCCCTATATCTCTATGTGATTTCATATCTATATATAATACATTCTTTATCAAATGTGCTTTAAAATATATGGTTTTCCCTTTCATGAACAAGAAAATAATGACGTTATGCTTTTGGGCTGGTATAATAATGCTGTGGGGCTGGTAGGAAATTTTTTCCAGGGCTGGTTTTTATTCCCAGTCCGGCCCTGTTAGCAGATATACTGACATCTTCCTTTTTCCATATAGCGTATCTGCCCATAATAAATATGCAATTGAGCCATGTCTCAGACCCACCACTTATATAGGAGGAAAGTAATAGGCTTGTGCAAGTTTCGTAGCGAATCGAAATTCGGCCGAATTTTGCATAACGAATAACAACAAATACGAAAGATATATAATGAATGAATTTGACATGATTCGGTAATTCTTTAAAGAACTAATGAAACAAAAGATCAGCTCAAAGTAAATCTTATAGTCCAATCAGCTAATTCATTTTGTGCCGGAGGATGGATTACTGGCAAAGTGCATTCCTGAGAACTGAGTTAGAAGGGTGTTGTAATGTATTTGAGCCGAGGAGAAGAGACGTTGTCATTGTGTGTGTTAAAAGATTTAATAAACAAACGACTTTCCAAACTACGAATCATTATCACGAATGTCTATACATACATAAATAGCGAATTTCAACGAATACGAACGAATGAATTCGACACTCTACGAATAATAATGAATTATCCAAACACGTATTAACGTAACATAACGAATATAACAGAACGAAATGATGTATTTTACAAATGACAACGAACCGAAACTAAACGAAATTTTCCGTTGTGCACAAGTCTAGAAAGTAACACCCCACAACAATCAATGGATCTCTTGAGGGGGTTGGCCACCCCTCCCATGGACCACCAAAACATGAGGTCACTCCGTATTTCAGCCCCCCAAAGACACAAGATGATACCCCAGAAAATATTTGTATGTCCTCCACCTCCACTTAAACCTATCCATGTCAGCAGCGGCGAGAAGAACCTTAAAGTTTTGGTTTCTTCTCTGTCACTACGGTACCAACCCCTACACGGACCCTCATCTTACTAGCAGGGTCTCGACTAACCCACTTTAGGTTGAACAACATTCCGAAACTCAGCAACAATTTATTCCCATAGGTATTCCACGCAACCAATGCAGACTCAAAATCAAAAGGTGTCTCAATACTGTTCTCTAAACACTGGCCCATACAAATACAGGAGGTTGATAGTGACAAAGATGGTAGATACATTTTCATTAAAGGCACACTCCACAATAAACCTATTACTCTCGCCAACCTGTATGCTCCAAACAAACACCAGGTCACCTTTTTTAGAAAAATACCATGCATAGCCTGACCTCCTTTCAGAAGAGCATGTTGATAGTAGGGGGCGATTTCAACATATCACTCTCTCCCTCCATAGACACATCATCTGGCAATTCCCCTATTTCTTACAGAGCCCTCCAAGCAATCAAATTACAATTGAGTGATCTGTCACTACACGATTCCAGGCATACCCTTAACCCTAAAGTAAAAGACTACAAATTTTTTTCGGCCCCACATACCAAGTATTCTGGACTAGACTACCTTTTTCATTTCTCAAACAGATCTACCTTTCCTGACCAAGACCTCCATTGAACCGATGTTCATCTCCAATCATAACACCATCTCAATGACAATCTCTTTCCCGATCAACAAAAGACACCCTCCAATATGGAGATTGGACAACTCCCTACTGTCTGAGCCAGAGATAACGCAAATAATCAACACCAGAATTCTCCAGTATTTCCAGGAGAACACATCTGCCAATATATCTCCTGCCTCTGTATGGGCCACGCACAAATGTGTGATACGGGGAGAATTTATAGCCCTGATGACCAAAATACGAAAAGCTAAAACTGCCCATATAGACGCACTTTACAAACACATTTATATTTTAGAAAAGCAACATAAAAAGACGTTGGCTGAAGAAACCCTATCAGACCTAACGCAGGCCAGGGAAGATCTCCTGGAGGAACTGGGGAAAAAACTAAAGCGAAAATACATACTATCACAACACCTATTTTATGAACACGGAAATAAATCCAGGAAATTCCTGGCCAAGGCCCTGCAAATCAAAAAAAAAAAAAAAAAACCCTATACATTCCATAAAAGACCCTGAGGGAAATACACTGGCAACATCAGAAGGTATAGCGAACCAATTTGTTAATTACTTTTTTAAATTAAACAATCTAGCTACTCCCGAGTCAAAAAAGACATTGTCAGAGTGGAAGCGATCAACACTTTCTTGACAAAATATTGTCCCAACCCCATTTCCCTTGAAGAAGCTGCCATGATAGAACACCCAATCACTAAGGAAGAGGTCATCGCAATCTTAAAGCAGCTAAAGCCGAATAAGAGCCCGGGCACAGACGGCCTCACTATTAGTTACTATAGGACTTTTATAGACACACTGCTTCCCAATTTACTAGCCATGTTCAACTCGCTTTCAGACACAAACCAAGTGACAAAAGATATCCTACAAGCACATATAGGCCTGATACCAAAACCTGGTAAGGATGCCACTATAGTCTCCAATTACAGACCCATCTTGCTACTAAATGTGGACATTAAAATATATGCAAAAATTCTAGCAAATCGCATTCTCCCTCTAATCGACAATTTTGTATCACTGGAACAAGTAGGCTTCGTCCCTGGCTGTGAAGCAAGGGACAACACCATAAAGGCCATTAATATCCATCATTGGTTGTCTCACTCCTCTAGACCCGGATTCCTACTATCCCTGGACGTGGAGAAGGTGTTTGATTCGGTGGCTTGGGACTACATGGCAGCCACGTTAAAGGCGATGAATTTCCCAAATCACCTTATGCAGCTTATACTTGCTCTCTACTCGACCCCTTCTGCCAGGGTACGAGTCAATGGCCATCTATCAAACGCCTTCTCCGTGTCCAACGGCACAAGACAGGGATGTCCCTTATCGCCCCTTATATTTGTTCTCACTATTGAACCCTTACTTTGGAAGATACAAACTAACCCGGACATAAAAGGGGTTCACGTCAAACACAGATGACATAATATTATTCCTCACAGACCCAGTAACTTCCATTCCTAACCTACTGAAGGATCTTACCCAATTCAAAACATTATCCAACCTACCTCAACTTCGAAAAATCCAAAGCATTAAATATATCTCTTCCATACTCTACAGTGACGCAGTGCCAGTCGAATTTCCCCTTCACATGGGAATCTCCCGAGGTTAACTATCTAGGAATTAAAATCCCTACCAATCTAACAAATCTATACGCTTACAATTTCTCCCAGATATTACCATCAATAAAATCAGACCTTCAGAGATGGAACATGGGCCAATTTTCTTGGTTTGGTAGGGCAGCTATCATAAAAATGAATATATTACCCAAAATCGTATATTTGCTACAAGCCATTCCTATTCACATGCCAGGCACTTTCTTTACGACCTGCAAAAGACTCTTTAGAAACTTCATATGGTCTTCAAAGATGCCCAGGATTGGGTGGGACAAACTAACTCTTCCAAAATCCAAAGGGGGAATTAGTCTCCCCGATATATACAAATACCATTTGGCATGACATCTAACAAGAATAATTGATTGGCGGATCCACAAACCTTTTAAGGAATGGGTTGACTTAGAAGAAACCATAGCTGGAATACCAATAGCCCATTTAGCATGGGTATCACATCAAAATACCCCCAAAAACTGCTGTATTCATCCCCTCATACAGCCAACCTTGACAAATTTTGACTGGCCTGCACCAAATATAACATGGCATCACTACCAGGACCCTTGACCACGCTTGATCATAACCCAGATTTCCCTCCGGGACTCTTGTGCACCCACCCATCCACCGAAAACCAATGCCGCTTGATCAGAGCGGAACATCTCTTTCAAGACCACCCGTGCATGACCTATGACGACCTTGTGTCCCTCCTTACAGACCATAAAATACCTTTTTTCAATTACTTACAGATAAGGCACTTCATACAATCACTCTAACCCCACTCCCAACTCACAAGAAACCATACACTCTTTGAAACTCTGTGCTCTGCCAATGAACCCCAAAGACACCTGATATCACTCACATACTCCCTGATTTTTACCAGTTGTAGCCCCAAATTCAATACTTTCAGTCAGTTTTGGGAAGCAGAACTTTCATTAGACTTAACAGATGCCAATTGGGAAAAGATTTTTAGGCATATACATAAAGGATCAACCAACATATCAGCCCAAGAAAACAGCTATAAATTATACTCTAAGTGGTACAGAACACCTGACAGGTTACACAAAATCTACCCCAGCGTCTCCCCACTGTATTGGCATTGTAACACGTTGCCAGGATCCCGATTGCGTATTTGGTGGGAATGCTTACTCATCCAACCCTTCTGGAAGGAGGTTGAATAGAATAATCAAATCGAATAATTGAACTAATCACAACTCACTCCCTAGAATTCATACCGGAGAGATTTTTACTACACCATTCCACATTATCACGTGCTAACTCTCCAACATCCCTCACCCTGTACCTAATAAACGCAGCAAAACAAACCATACCAGTTCTTTGGAGACAGACCAACCCCCCTACTATCCTTAATTGGCTTAAATGCATCGACAGAATGGAGGAAATGAAGGCCCTCATACACCAAGCCACAGAAAACCCGACCAAATTCCCAAAAGATTGGGCTAATTGGAAACAATTCAAAGAAACCCCAGATTACAAAAACCTAACATGTCCATAGTCAATCAGGGGTCATCTCTCACTAACTCAGCAACTACACTAACTGGGTATTATTCCGGAATAAGCCTCTGTTGGCTAAATAATATTACCAGACAACGTAATAGCGATAAGGAAAATGAACTTGGCCCAATCCAGATACTTTTACTTTGCCCTGCATAGGCTAAGGATTGTCCTCTATATGGATCAGCCTTATCTAAAGTAATGTCCATACAACAGGCCAAATCACTGGATACCCCCTTGGAAATACAAATTATTTCACTAACCCCACAGATTATATATGGTCTGGTTCTGCCTTCTCCAAACTCAGTATGAACCCAATAGGGGCATCTGGAGAACAGAGTAGCACTGGTGGGCCACCAACCTCCCTATTAAAGGCCACAATGCGAAAACTTGCTCTTATTTCGCAGATTAAGCTAAGAAACTAATACAATTCAGGTGGAATGAATGCAGTAACTGCCGTCTGACAGTCATTTCAGTGGAAAACACTAGTGGAAAAGAAGATCCTTATACAAGCTACACAATTGGACCTTCCCATGCACTAAACATGTTACTGCTTTAATTGTATTGTAAACTGTTTATTTATTGACAAGATTACTGATGTATTGTAATACTGGATTTTCAATAAATAGTTTGAAACAAAAAAAAAGAAACCAAGGGTTTGTAGTTGGACAGGACTAGAGACTGACTAGAAGCTGTGAGGGTAATGCCTAGGTATTGTATCCCCTCTTAATTCCACTTGATTGAGATTTGAGATCAGAGCTTACCTTTCCTGGCTTTGGTGATCCCCAGATTTAGGATGAAAGATTTTGCGTTAACCTTATAGTACGATATTTGACTGAACTCCATCAAGGTTTGGAAAGCTTTTGGTAGGGATTGCTCAGGTTTGGTAAGGATAAGGATGATGTCATCTGTGAAGTGGTTGATTTTATGGTGAGATTTTTACATATAAAAGCCCTTCATATGTGGGTTTGAGCAAATGGCTTCAGCCAGCGTTTCGATCATTATGTCAAAGATTGTGGGTGAAAGTGGACAGCCTTGTCAGATAAAATTTGATATAGTGAAGTATTTTGTCAGTAAACCAGAGGCATTGACTTGTGTGGAAGGATTTGAATATAGCGCTAAGATAGATAATATAGACCCATTGAAACCAAACTCAATTAAGACCATAGACATGCATGTCCAATGTAACGCCTTCTCTGCATCAATCAACAGCAGCAGAGAGGGCATTCAATTTTTTTCCCCATTGTGTATGATATTCAGAAGTCTCCTTGTTGCACCTGACGTCTGTCTGCCTGAGAAAAAGCCCATTTGGTCCTTTCTAATCAGAAAGGTAAGACCCGCCATTTTTTTTCCTTTTGATGTGGGGTTCCCCTTAAAATCCATACCAGACCTGAAGGGTCTTTTTTTTCCATTTTTAAAACTTTTTTTTGCATTGATACATGTCCCCTAGGACAGGACCCTGGTCCCCAAACACTTTTTATGACAATACCATGCATATAATCCTTTAAAATTAGCACTTTTGATTTCTCCCATAGACGTTTAAAGAGTGTTCGGCGGCTTTCAAAATAGCCGCGAACACCCTAAATTGTTCGCTATTCGGCAAACACCTGATGTCCGAGTCAAACTTACATTTGACTCGAACATCAGGCTCATCCCTAACACTCTAAGCTGTGAGAAGACTATTTGGACACTCAACAAGGTTGTTTATAGCTTTAAAGTTTTAAAGGGGTTGTAAACCCTCGCCTTGCATTAAGGTGAAAAACCTCCTTTTTTGCTGCAGTGACCCTGTGCCACCTAACCCCTGTAATTCCCACAATGGGAATAAGCACACCAGCTCCGGCTGGTGTCTTGTGTCCTAATTGTATAGATTGATAGTAGGGCAGCCATTGGCTCCTTCTGCTGTAAATCAAATCCAATGACGCGGATGCCGGGGGCGGAGCCCAGTCCTGTTGTCTATGTCTATGGACGCAGCAGCAGGACACGGGAGCACGCCCGAATGGGTGTCTATGAAGGAGAGCGTTTCTCCGATGGGGAACTCAAGAAGAGGAGGAGACAGGAGCACTGTGGAGGAATCCCGGAGAGGAGGATCAGGGCCACTCTGTGCAAAACAAACTGCACAGCGCAGGTATGTATGACAGGTATGTATGATAAAAAAAAAAAAAAAACCTTTACAACCACTTTAAGAAGGATGATATAGTAAAAGAAGCCACAATATTGGTTGGATTGTTAATAGCTATTTGTTACATTATAATAATATTAGGTACATGTCCTAAAATCTGTGACCCTGGAGGGTGTATTAAATAAAGCTATTTAAAAAATGTATTATTTGTTTTAGGCACATGGCACATTAGTGATCCCATTGCTGGATGATTGTGCAATACCACTTATTAAAATTAAATCTTAAAAGTATTTCAATAAAATATGCGCTTACATTAAAAGGTGCCCAGACCGGCACTAGCTCATTCAGCCTGTATAATATCCTCTGGCAATCAGAATTCCACTACAGGGAGTGCTATATTTGTGACATACAGTATTTCACATTCACATATTTTATACACTTTTTTTGATGTGCGTTTTTTTTTTTCTTATTTTCTTTTTTCATGTTTTTCTCTTCTCTTTCTTGTACAACAAATTATACTTTTGATTGTAATAGGTACATGTTATTAATAATATTGAGATTCTGTGCAGGGACTAAATGGGGGTTTGTTATAACTATCGAACGCATAGTATAGTATATACTTTTGTTTGTACACAAGCATAGCACCTTACTTTATTTATTAATTTATATTTCAGTGTGATTCACACTTAATGGGGCAGATATATGCACAGAGGTACACATATTTGGCACCCTTTATAATAGGATTTCAGGAAACTTATTTTTTCTATCTTTACATTTTTTGTGCCAAACACTCAAAACAGTCTTCTTTTTAAACCTCCAGTGTTCAGATATCTGCTAAAGTTCCTATGAGATTGGTATGAATATTATGATGTAATAAAGCAAAATGTATTATACAAATAACTAGCTACTGTACTACCAACAATATCAATTGAAACATAACTTTCAAACTATTTGAAAACAATAGATTCCCCTGGTTTAAAATAAAAATGATCTGAAAGCTGCTTTGCAGCAATAAACTAAGGCAGGACTTGGCATTATATCCAAGAACACAATCTGCTTTAGCAATTTTTTTTTTACAAAATTAATAAATTGATAAGATGCTTGAATGTTTTCAAGTACAAAAATGCCCTGAAGTAAAGACGCCAACAAAATAAAGATGACATATATATGAACAGATCTACTGTAATCTACTTGCCAGATGTCTGGGAAGTGCAGTAGGGGTTAGAGAGGAGAGAAAATGAAAGAATTAGTGTAATAAATATGTTGTAGCGGAATGTGTACAACAGTGAGATAAAACCACACTAAAACAGCAGAATGTGGGAATAAAAAGCTAAAATAAATCATTTGAGCCACAGGAAGTCAAACTGCAAGCTGTTACCACAAACTATAGGCTGTCATATTTTTACTCTACAAAGAAAACTACCAGCATTACTGCCTGTTATCAGGAAACCATATTTAACTAATTTTTGTTGAACATGATAACCATGCAATCTCAAAGGTAGTTTAACAAAATGTAAAAAGAAAATTTGACATTTGTTATAATATAAAAATTCACCCACTGTCAATTCAAGCAAATCAGGGAAAAGACTCTCGCCTTTGAATAATATCTACCCTGAAAATATACAAATCAGCAAAATTTGGTGTTAAGGCCTATATGAATGTAACATGAGAAGACATAAAATAAATAAATGAATGTAGCAATATATTCGTTAATACATCCTTAAATGTATTTTTAATGCTTGCAGTGTAAGTAAACACATTCAATTTGGTAACAGCCAATCTGTAGTCATAACAGGATTCAGAGCAGTAGAAGCAACGTAAGGAGCCAATCAGTACTGATAAGAGAGAAAAGAGTGACAGATTGAGAGAGAGATGAACTTTTCAGTGTGCTGTTTCTTTCTAAGTCCAGTCAAGCCTGGAGGAAAGACTAGGACCTGTAAAGATGGCCGTATGCTAGTAGAATTAGAAAAAAAAAAAACTGTCCTTCAGTGTCCTCACATTCATTTCAGGGCTATTGTCCCCAAATTGTTTTCCATAACACCAGAGGACTTTGGATTTTAAAGTACAGGGAAGACAAGCCTGCAGAGACCAGTCCAGCAGCGTAGAGGAGCCTATGGGAGTGGAGGATCAGGTAATTAAAACGTCTGTATCTGGTCTACTAGACAGGAGCAAGGGGTTAATCCTTGCAGTGGGGCTTTTTTATATTTTTTTCTTTCCAAGAGTTAAAACTTATTATTTTTTTTTCTTTTTGCCAAATCAGCGACCTTATATAGGAGACTTGATTCACCTTGCAGCTCATTTATGTCTCTTCTCGATTCCACATCATCGTGGCATATTTGATTCCAAAATTTTTATTGATTTATACAAAAATTTCTTATCATCACATAAAAGATTCGTACAATTTACAAAGGGAAGAAAATAAAGAAGGGAAACCTCAACACCCTTTAGCGTTCCCAAGATAGACGCAATAGCTATTGCTAGTGCCCTGACACCTAATACCTATATTATTATTTTCCTCCCCTTTCTCCTTACCTAATCCCCCCGCCCCCCCCCCACCATCCCTACGACATCGTATCATACACCTAGTTTAAATCTAATTTTCCTCTCACCCCTCCCCAGCTCTCTACTAATCTTATTTGCTTGTTATCAGGAGGATCATGGGGAGGACCGGAGAAAAAGACCATAGGAGAAAGGAAAACCAGACCAACGCACAACAGGAAAAAAAAAAAGAAAAGACACGAATGGGGAGAATCTAATATCTGTAAAAGAAAATAGTCCAGCCCGTCTGCTTATGGGGGAATCCCCAACCTCCGCAACCTCCCCATATCCTCATGAACTTCTTATTGTTGCCCTGTTTAATAAAAAAGACCCTCTCGTTGCAAATTGTTGTTTTTATACTTGCTAGCGAAGTTTCAACTAGCAGGCCCGAGTGGAACTGCCATTGTTGGGCAATTAGCTTTCTTGCTTGAACCAGTTATAAGATGTCTCTTTCAATAGTGTCTTTAGGAATTGTGCATCCCTCGGGTATAACCAAAAGGCAGGTCTTGAGCGTTGCTTCTAATGTTAAGTTAAAGATTCTGTTAATCTGATCTATAACCTGCGTCCAATATCTAAATAGTTTCGGACACTTCCAAAGCATATGGATAAAGTATCCAGCTAAACCACATCTAGGACACTGGTCGTTATCTCTCCAACCCAGTTTAAACATTTTCTTAGGGGTATAGTATACCCGATAGAAAAAGAAAAGATGGGAAGCTTTCTGCGAAGGGGAAATTGAAACACTAGTTCCCTGTTCAATTATCCGATCCCAGTCGGGGTTAGACAGTGGGCCCACGTCACTCTCCCATTTTTTTCTATTTTTAGACAGGCCTTCTCAATCTAGCATTTTGTCCCCGAGTCTGGCATACAAATGAGAAATCAGTCCCTTGAGCGAGCCAAGGGACATAATTTGGGAGAGAACAGGGATCTGGGTCCACTGCACCTTTTGAGACCCAAATTGTGTCTGGATTGCATGTCTAACCTGGAGATATTTGTAGAACGAATGATTAGATAACGAAAATTCCAGCTTTAAATTAACAAATGATTTAATGTCTGCACCTTGAAATATTTGAGTTAGTTGGTTTATCCCTTAGTTCACCCATTCCCTACATCTTTCAACTTTGGCTAACTCAACTAGATTTCTATTGTCCCATAAGGGGGCCAATACAGATACCCCCTGGTATCCTAATATGGCCTTTGTTGTTTTCCAAAGTTTAACAATCTGATTTTTCGTTGAACAACGTATGACGAACGAATTTGCCTCGATGGCCTCAATAAATGTGTTGTGTGGGCATCCTAACATCATCAAACTGTGACGAGGCATACCCTCGTTTGATACTCCTCCCCCTGCTAAATGCTGCAGCTGTGCCGCCAAGTAGTAAAGTCTAGGATATGGAACTGCTATCCCCCCTTCCTCCAGCGGCAGCTGCAGCATCCGTAAGCTAATCCTAGGCAGCCCCTTTCTCCATATTAAAAATAGAAGATTCTATTCTCTTAAACCACCTCGAACCTATCCATATCGGTGAGTTGTGGAGAAAATATAAAATTTGGGGCAGCCATACCATCTTAACCAAGTTGTAGCATCCCACCATCGACAGGGGGAGGCACCTCCAAATATCCGCCTTATGTTTTAGCTTCAGCAGGAGAGGAGCTAAGTTATCTTCCAAGTATAGATTTACGTCCCTTGCAATCCTAACCCCCAAGTACTTAAACTTCTCCACCACCTTTAAATTAGAGATATACTGTGATATATGGGTAGCCCTGGTATCTATCGGAAGTATTGCGGATTTATCCCAATTGATAGTCAGTCCAGACATTTGGCCAAATTCTCTAACCATTCCCATCACCGCTTTTAACGAGGTTTGGACATCTCCTATGAAAAGCAAAATGTCATCAGCAAACAATGCGATCTTTTCCTCTTTTCCTCCTCCTGACCCCTCCTAAATCCCTGTATATCGGGTTAGCCCTGATAGAGATGGCCACTGGTTCTATCGCTAGAACAAAGACTAGGGGGGAGAGGGGGCATCCCTGTCTCGTATCTCGTTCCAAATGGAACACGTCGGAGTACTCATTGTTGATTTTCATTTTCGCTCTTGGGTTAGTATAAAGCGATTTTATCCAATTGATAAACTTTGGTCCAAACCCAAATCTTGCGAGAACCACAAACAAGTACTCCCACTCAAGGCTATCAAATGCCTTGGCTGCATCCAGGGCCAAAATGGCCCTGGAGCCGCCATTATCCACCGGTATCTGAATATTCATATGGGCTCTTCGTATATTAATACTAGTGGACCTATTTGGGATAAATCCCGACTGGTCAGAGTGAATAAGCTTGTGGATACATCTTTTTAAGCGTGTTGCCAGTATTTTCACTAGAATCTTTACATCAGTACATAAAAGCGAAATCGGGCGGTACGAAGCTGGATCCGTGGGATCTTTTCCCTCCTTAGCAACAACCACTATAGTGGCTTCTAACATTGAAGAAGGCAAAGTCCCAACTAATAGAGCCTGACTCAGTGTCCCCAGCAGTTCTGGTAGTAGAACCTCGCCATATCTTTTATAAACTTCAATGGGTAGCCCATCAGGTCCTGGGGATTTTAAATTAGGCAGTTCATCAAGAGTAATTGGAGCCTCCATAATCATAGAGTCTTCTACTGATAGAGTTGGTATACTTATATTCCCCATAAAGGCGGCAGTCATTCCCCCATCTTCCTCCTTCTGAGATTTATATAGAGAGCTATAATAGTGGTGGAATATATTCTTGATGACAGTAGGTTCGAAAGTAATCTCTCTCTGTGGAGTCCTGACCACTAGTACAGTTGAGGGGTAGGTGTTTACTTTAACCAGTAAGGACAGTAAGCGGCCCGCTTTTTCTCCTTCCCCAAAGTTCACTTGTCTCTGGAATATACGTTTATTATCTATCTTTCTCCTTATAGTCATCTTGTACTCTTGCTGCTTTTCTAACCATACTTTCTGTGTGGATGGAGTTGGATTAATAATATACTGCTGTTCTGCTGCCAGCACTGTCCTCCTAGCTTCCTCCTCCCAATTCTTCGCCCCAGCTTTATTTCTAGCGATTTACTGAATAAAGAGCCCTCTTAAAAAAGCTTTGAAAGAGTCCCAGACCACTCCCACCGATGCCGTGCCATCATTGATGTGAATAAACTCTTTCAGTTCAAATATTAATCACTCAGGATCGTTTAACATCTCTAGCCATGAGGGATCAATTTTCCATTTCCCAAGATACTGCTTTTTCCCTATGATAAGTGTCAGCATTAGAGGGGAGTGGTCTGATACCCCCCTCGGGTCGTATTCTACAATATCAACCAAAGCCAGGGCTTGACTATTAACCAGGGCCATATCAAGTCTAGATAGAGTAGAAAAAGAAGTTGAAAGGCAGGAGTATTGTCTTTCCAGCGGATACCGAGTATGCCACAAGGACTTGTTTAAGACTTCATTAAAATCCCCTACTGCTATGACTGGGATGTCAGGTTTATCTATTATAAATGATATTAACTCATGTAGGATCTCCAGCTTAAATGGAAGTGGAACATATATATTTGCTATCACATATGGATTGTTTTCGATTAAGCAATGTAGGAAGATATAACGACCCTTTGTGTTTATGCGACTGTTATAACAGGAAAACAAGACCTCTCTATCAATCAAAATGTTCACCCCTCTTGAATATGATGAGAATACAGAATGAAATTGAGTTTGGAATTTCCAGCCATGGAGGAGCGGGACCGTCTCGCCGGTCAAATGTGTCTCTGGCCCTTTGCCCTCTAATGCTGATAATACCATAGCTCTCTTGGTCGGATCTTCCAAACCCCGCACATTCCATGATATTACACTAATTTTTTCGGCCTGCATCTCCTCTTAGCAACCTATAAGTCTGGCAAATTAAGAAGAGAAAAATAAGAAAAAAAAAAAAGGCAAAAAAATGTCCCTTTTCCTTAAATTTACAAACGTGCCATTCCCACATCCGTGACTTAAATTCTTACCACCACATATATGGTACCTCCTCCTATCTCCTCCTAAAAAGTGAATCCTTAATCTCGTATATACTTGTGTTAATTCATCGCTTTCATCCCTTCCCAACCTATCCCTCTTAACTCCTAAAGCTACAACCCCCCCCCCTCCCCTATCCTTCCCAATTTGCCCAACAGGGCTTCCCCCTAGGGATACACTCATGACCTTCTTGCAACCCTCCCACCACTTACTTATCCTTTTCATTCTTAGTGCTCCAAGCACAAACCAAACCCAAAACGAGGAGCGCAACTGCACCCCAACACACACACTCCCGTGCCTTCTTTTAATCTCCATCCTTTGCTGTTCAAACCCCCCCACTCCATTTATACATGAAATAATCGTGCAAATATTTTATATATCATACACCAACCCCACCCTACACACAGAAGATTTATAAGCAATCACATATTTAAATCAACAAAACAACCCGATTATATAGATTTATAACTATTTTTTGTTTTCTTCTAGCCATTGGGCTGCCTCCCTCGGTGTATTAAAGAAAAAAGTCCTACCGAGTGCTATCACCCTCAGGTGAGCTGGATAGAGGAGAGCATAATCTATCTTATACTTTATCAAGCTACGCTTAACTGGAATAAATTCAGCTCTGCGTTTCTGGAGATCGGGCAAAAAATCAGGGTATAGGGAGACCCTAGCTCCCTTAAACCTAATGTTGCCCATCTCCCTGGTCTCTCGCAATAAAGACACTTTATCGTAATAATTAAGAATTCTAATCAGTATAGGCCTGGAATGGTCTCCCATGTGACAAACTTTTGCAGGGGTTTGATGTGCACGTTCTATTGCAAATAAGGGGCTGAGTACAGTAGCTCCAAAAAGCTCCGGAAACCACCCCTCAAGAAAACCTGACAAATTGGTACCCTCACTATGCTCAGGGAGGCCTATCACCCTAATGTTATTTCTACGGTTCCTATTCTCCATCTCGTCCAGTTTAGCAACTTGCGTGTTGATTATATTTTTAAGCGATTCAGTTTCATGTTTCACAGGACTCAACTCATCCTCAATCCCACCTACACGTTCCTCAAGATCGGAGGTCCTTAATAAAGTCCTGTTCAATTCTTGTCTCATAGATAATAGTTCCTCCTTAATAGATCTTAACTGGCTATCAAAGCTAGATATCGAGTCTTTACATTCCTTAATCACATTCAATATATCTCTTAATGTAGGCTCTCCCTCCAACATAGCAGGTGTAGGTATGTAGGTGCTAGCTGACGTATTAGTTGCTTACGTATTTATTATGGCCATTGCAGTTTTACCTCCCCCCGATCCCTTACTACCACCAAGTTTAGCAATCGATGGGGTAAGGGGGTTAGAAGAGGAGTGCCCTTGGCTCTTTCTATCTGCAGAAGAATTTTTTGAGTCTTTATTCTGTAAAGTTGTTTGCTGGATACCCAATTTAACAGGTGAAACCGACCCCGGGTGAGCATATCGCTCCAGTTTTGTGGCCGCAGCTAGAGCCATTTGATTGGTTTTATCCTTTTTTTTTGCTTTTCATACTCTTTATTTATTTTCTTCAATATTTTACACAGAAAACATTCTTTCTAAAAGTATATCCACATATTACACCCTTATTATAGAAAAAAACACAATAGTAAGAAAAAAAAAAGAAAACAAAAAAACCCAGCACATAAAACATTACATATCATGGTAAACCATTAAAGCACTCTTATCCATGATAAAGCATTAATTCTTCTATCTCAATTCCCTTTTCACTACTCAGATGTTCCTTCTCTTTTACTCCTTTTGCTATTCTCTTCTTCCACCCTCTCTTCTCCCCCTCCCCTGTCCTCCTAATCCCTCATACTGGGTAACTCAGCCTATCCAACCAGAGTTTCCACATCTTTTTAAATTCCTTGAGGTTTCCTCTCCTTAAATATGTTACCCTTTCCTTCCATACTGTTTCTATAACTGATGTCCGCCAAACTGCTACTGAGGGGGGATTTTCCGCTTGCCACCTCTGCGCAATCAATTTTCTTGCTTGAAACATACACCTCAATACTGCTTTATTTATATATGCTGGTCCTCCTATTCCTTCGTCCAGACCCAACGCACATAATCTGGGATCCCCCTTGACCGCCACTTTAAATGTTTCATTCAAGATGGCAATAATTTCTGACCAGTAGCGAAACAATTTTGGGCATCGCCAGAACATGTATGTCAGATCCCCAGGCTCTTGACATCTTGGACATTCATCATCCGCTCTTCGTCCAAAGCTAAACAATCTCTTTGGCGTATAATATGCTCTATGTAGCAGCATTAATTGTGACATTTTTTGGGCAGGCGAAACTGAGATTAAATGCCCCCCTCCAGTATCCTCATCCATTGCTCATCTGTAAATATTCCAAATTCCTCCTCCCATTTCCTTCTACTTTTAAACCTTTCTGGACTTTCTATACTCCCTTCACATATAAGTGGATAGGTACCTGCTATAAATCCCCCTGCCCTTTCTTGGGAATTTAATCTGCAATAGATAGGGGAATTACTCCAGACTGGTCCCTGCTTATTGAACTGTTTCCCTAACGCATGCCTAATTTGAAGGTAATTATAAAATGAATGTTTTGGTATATCAAATTCCGTTCTTAATGTGTTAAAGGTTTTTAATATATTTCCTATATATAACTGGGCCAACTTGTCTATCCCCTTTATTTCCCAATCTTTATATCCTCCTATCTTTACCATTTCCTGCAGGTTCCGATTATTCCACAGAGGGGCGTATTTAGTTAATCCTCCTAGGCCTTTAATCGCCTTTAGAGCCTTCCACACTTTTAAAGCTAATTTTACTGTGGGTGTTTTTTGGGGGAATGAGTTTACCTCAAGGGCTTCTACCATAGTCTTATGGGGTGTCCCTATTAGCATTAAGGCGTTGTTTGTTCCACCACCTATTTCCTTGCTCATTCCCGGATGCTGCAATTGGGTAGCTAGGAAGTAGCTCCTTGGGTGTGGTACTGCCATTCCCCCTTTTCTTGTTGGTGACTGCAGGGTTTGAAGGGCAATCCTTGACACTCCCCCTCTCCATATGAGTTCTCGGAATAGTACCTCTATTTTCCTAAACCATTTTATATCTACCCATATCGGGGAATTGTGTAGAACATACAGTAACTGCGGCATCCATAACATTTTAATCAGATTGCATCTCCCTGCAACCGATAATGGGAGTCTCTTCCAAATTTCAATTTTATTTTTAAATGTATCTATTAATGGGGTTACATTATCACTTATATATTTATTGGGATCTCTTTGTATATGTATCCCCAAGTATTTTATTCGTTCCACCACTTCCATCTGCGGCATTGCCACTGGACTTTGACTCCTCAGTTTATCCACCGGCATAAGGGCTGATTTTTCCCAGTTTATAACCAATCCCGAAAACCTACTAAATTCCACAATGACTTTCATCCCCCTGCCTGAGGGACTGCTCTGTGTCCCCTGGGAAGAGGAGGATATCATCCCCGTACAACGCAATCCTCTCTTCCCTCACCCTCCTTTGGAAGCCAACCATATTCATATTGGATCTAATTGCAATGGCTAATGGTTCCATCGCCAGGGCAAAGATCAGGGGTGACAAAGGGCACCCCTGTCTTGTCCCCCTCTCTAAAAAAATCCTATACGAGTACTCATTATTAACCCTGATTCTGGTGCTAGAACCATTATACAGAGTTTTTACCCATGCAATAAACATGGGACCAAATCCGAATTCATTCAGTACACGCCAGATATATCTCCATTCTAAACTGTCAAAGGCTTTAACCACATCTAAAGCCATAATTGCCTTATTACCTACATTTTCTGTTGGTAACTGCAGGTTAAGGTATAATCTTCTAATGTTCATGCTGGTAGACCTGCCCGTGATAAATCCCGTTTGATCGTGATGTATCAATCTGGAGATGATTTTATTTAATCTGACTGCTAGTACTTTGGCTAGTATCTTAGCATCCGAACACAGGAGGGAAATGGGTCGATACGATTTGGTTTCTAACGGATCCTTCCCTTCTTTATGTAAAACTATTAGGCCGGGTTCACACCGATGCGATGCGGGAACGCCGCAAATCCGCGGCGTTTTCCCGCATCGCATTACTCCCGCCGGCAGTTCACACTGCCCTATGCGGACGGCTGGGAGTGTCAATGATATGTTAATGACACCCCCAGATCCGTCCGCATATCGCAGTGCGATCTGCTGACTCGCACAGGAATCGGATCGCATGGTGTGAACCCCCATGCGATCCGATTCTGTTGCGGACCAAAAAAAGGGTCCCGTGCGAGTTTGCTGCGGGAGCGATGCGAATTCAGCCATACTATCTGTATGGCTGAACTCGCATCGCTACGGAGATCGGATGTGATTTGCGGTGCGAATCACATCCGGATCTCCCCCCGCAGCAGTGTGAACCCAGCCTTATTGTTGTTTCGGTCATTGAGGTGGGCAATCTCCCTTCCTCTTTTGCCCAATTTAATACTTTAAGAAACTCTGGTAGCAATATTTTACCATAGTATTTGTAGGTTTCTACAGGTATACCGTCTGGTCCTGGGGATTTCTGATTAGCCATTTCCGTCACTGCAAATTGAATTTCCTCTAACGTTAATGGCGCTTCCATTAACTCTCTCTCCTCCTCGGTAAGGGACGGTGTTTTGATATTCATGAAAAATATATCCATGTTCTCGTCTCCCATCGCCCCCTGTGATCTGTACAGTTTTGCACAGTATGCCCTAAAGGTATCTGTAATTACAGAACCCTGTGTTGAGATTTCTCCCTTCTCTGTCCTGATCACGGGGACAGTGGAAGGCGAGGAGTTAGATCTTACTATCTGTGCCAGCATCCTCCCTACTTTTCCCCCCTCCCCATACGCCACTTATTTCTGAAACAATCTTTTATTCTCTATTTTCCTAATAATCACTGCTTTATATTCCTGTTGTTTTTCTAACCATATTTTTTGTTTCTCTGGGGTGGGGTTTTCTACGTACGCTCTTTCTGTTTCCACTAGCTCCCTTTTAACTCTGTTCTCCCATTCCCTAGATGTCTTCTTAATTTTCGCTACTTGTTGGATAAGGATACCCCTGAGATAGGCCTTTAATGCATCCCATGTCACTGCTCTTTCTGCAGTCTCATTATTAAACTCTATAAACTCTGATAGCTTAGATAACACCTTATCAGGATATCCAATTATCTCAAACCATACTGGGTTAATTTTCCATACTCTTGGTGATCTTGTCCCCTCTAAATTTACTGATACTATCACTAATGAGTGATCTGACAACCCCCTGGGTTGGTAGACTATCTCCCTTACTACACGGCTTGCTTCCTCATTCCCAAGAACTAAATCTATTCTTGAGAGTGAGGAGTAAGAGCTTGAAAAATATGAATATTGTAGCAAATCCGGATTCCGAACTCTCCACATATCGGACAGTCCCCCCTCCTGCAGGAACTGGGACAGCCGGGTCTCAGCCTTCTTCTGCGTATATATTCCTAATGGGAACCTATCCTGACTTTTGTTAGTCACCTCATTAAAATCCCCCATTACTATAACTGGCATCCCAGATTTATCCACTAAAAATTCCATTAGACGATATAGAACTTCCAATTTAAATGCCGGAGGAATATAAATATTTGTAAAAACATACTCCTGATTCTCAATTACACAGTGTAAAAAAATAAATCGGCCCTCTTTATCTATGCTGATCCGCCGACAGGTAAACGTCACCTCTCTCCTTACCAACACAGCAACCCCCCTTGAATAGGAGGTGTGAACTGAGTGGAACTGAGCTTGAAATTTCCTATTTCGATTTTTTAATTTAGTATCTTCAGTTAGATGCGTCTCCTGTAGGCAGATCAGCCCTGCATCACATTTTTCAAGGGCGTCAAACACTGCTGCTCTTTTAATAGGAGTCCCCAACCCACGGACATTCCAAGAGCCAATATTCAAAACTCTAGACTGCATAGTTCAAAAAAAGAAGAAACAAGAAAGGGAGGGGGAAGAAAAAAAAAGGAAAAAATAACAAGGTTATAAGGTTGGAATTAGAATTCCTTGGCACAAGGCAAAGGTAATCCCTGCGTGTCCACCTGCAGACCATAGCGGAAAAGAGGGCGTGGGAGAAAGAAGAAACCCCAATAACTAAAAATCATAATAAATTTATACATATACGTCATGGTGTCATCCTTTCCTATTCTACCCATCTGAGTGCCAAATATATACTTAACATCTGTTCGTGCTCTCAACCCTTGTTTTCTCATTAATTTTAATTTGTCATCTATTACTGTGCAAGTTTCAACATTTTCAACATTTTCCTGTGCTTTATATACCCCATTATTCCTTAAACCCTCCCCCCTCCCCCTTTGTACCAATCTAGGTTACCCCTAGGGGCTTTTTCAGTGACCAATCCATTCCTATCCTTGCAACCTTGCTCCCCCCCTCACCTCTTTCTCTCGTGCTTTCATCCCAACCCCCCCCCCCCTCCCCCCCACTCCCCCCTTATACTCAAACAATATCCCATTTTAACTCCCCTTCTTCTCATTCATAAATTCCTATTATACTGTGTACAACTCACCACACCCCAACTTAGCATTTTGTGCTAGTGTTTCAAATACGGTGTACCCAATACACCCCCCTGTGTATATGCTTTTCTCCCCCCCCCCCATGAAATAAGAGGGGGGGGAGAAAAAAAAAAGGGAAAGAGATCCACATATATATAAAAAAAAACGAACATCACTTCCTCAATAGTTGATCCCCCTTCTCTTGCATCCAAGCCATCACACTCCCGGGGGTTTCAAAAAATAAAGTCTCTCCCAATGCTACTACCCGTAACCGAGCCGGATAGAGCAAAGCATATGTAACGTCCAGTTTCTGAAGTTTGCGCTTGGTTTCAATAAATTTTGCTCTGCGCTTCTGCAGATCTGGTGAGAAGTCAGAGTAAAACGAGATTTTCGCACCCTTATAAATAATACTTCCCATCTCCCTAGCCTTGCGAAGTAAAACTGCTTTATCTCGATAATTCAAAAATTTTAATAGCACGGATCTAGGCTGGCCCCCCCCAGTGCGGGATTCTAAGCGGGAGTCTATGTGCCCTTTCTACTGCAAATTGTTGGGAAAAAGTCTCTCTACCAAACACTTCAATGAGCCATCTTTCCAAGAACTCGATTGGATCAGGGCCTTCACATTTCTCCGGGAGGTCTACCAGTCTTATATTATCCCTTCGGAGCCTATTTTCCATTTCGTCCAATTTACCTTCAAATTTGCCCATCTGCACTTTTAGATCTTTAACTTCTTGATTCAACGGGTACACCTCATCTTCAATCTGGCAGATTCTCCCTTCCACTGCTGTTATTCTATCAACCGTCATCTGGAGTTCCTGCCGCATCAAGGCTAGCTCCTCTTTAATACTTTTTGTTTGATCACATAGCTCTACCAAATGTTAACTGCTCCCAAGACCTCCTTCAGCGTTGGTTCTCCTTCTCCTTCTCTATCTGCTACGGCCACCTGCATAGGGGCTATTTCAGATCTTCTGGTGCCACTCATATTTTTATTGTTTGTATGCTTTGCTCCCGCCTGCGTTGACTGCCCTTGGCTCTTTCTCTCCATTGAGGGTTTTGCTTGGCTCCCCTGTCCCCCCTTAGTTGGCGTATTATCGGGGGTGTGAGCATATCTTTCCAAGTTGTTACTGAGGGCTGGGGCCCCTTTTCTTTATCTTTATCCTTAGCTGATCTCAATGATTGTGCCCCATTGTTTTCCTGTCCAGCATGCTCCTCCCCTCTCCTCCTTGCAGACATGATTTAGTGACGCAGGTGTCCCAAGGACGCTCCCTTTCCCCCCTTATTCCTCTTCCTCCTCACTCCCAAAAAAAAAACAAAAAAAAAAAACAAGGAAGGAAGAGAGAAAGAGAAAAAAAAAGGAGGGGGGTAATTTCTCCAGGGCCAGGGCCAAGACTCATGAGGACTCACCGAAGAGGGGGGCTAATGGGGGCCCAGTGATGTTAATGCCCCTCTGCTCAATAATAATCCCCCTCCTTCCTTCCTCTTCTCTCCCCTTCGCTCAGCAGTAGGGGGTTTAGCAGCTGGATCTCAAAGAATGTATGTGCGCCTTCTGTCCATGTGTCCATTTATTTTACACACAAAAAAAATGGTACAGCACCCATCTCACCACATCTTCTTCAGCATCACCCTTTTAAACCCAGTGAGCAATGATGGGTAGCATTAACATGGGGAGAATGTCTCTCAGCGGTCTCCACTGGTGCTGTATCTTTAATATGCCATATGTGTCATACCTGGCTGTGACACTCTCCAGCTTCTGGCGCTGTGACTCCACTCTGTCTAGGTCTCACGAGACATGCCGAGGATCTCTCATTCAGCCTCCACACGCTTGTCAGCAGAGCTTCCCGGGACCTCACTGCTACGCCGATGCGCGCCTCTTCTCTCCCACGGAACACAGCGCTCTGAAGGTACTCTGTAATACTCGTGGGGATCTACTGTTTCTCCACCGGGAATAGCAGGGGGGAAGCAGGGGCGCCTGTGGGTCACACCGTGGTCAGTTTAGCAGCATTGGTGTGTAGTGAGAGCACACACCTCTCTCTCACACCCCAAGCCGCGTACACACGGGCGGACTGTATGGCCTACTTAGTCCGTCATACAATCCGACGGACAGTCCGTCATACTTTCGAATGAACGGACTTGACCACACACGGATGCACAAACAGTCCGTCGAAAGCTTGCGCGATGACGTGTACAGCACGTACGACAGGACTAGAAATAGGAAGTCCAATACACAGCAATGCACCCTTCCGCCGTGTAAATCCTTTCTGAGCATGCGCCATTCTTAGTCCGTCGAACTAGCCTACTGACGAGCGGATTGTCCGCTGAAACCAATGTATGACGGACAGAATTTCGAAAAATCCGAAATACTTAGTACGCCAGACTGCACGCTGAAAAAGTCTGCTGAAGCCCACACACGAGCGGACTGTCCGCTGAAATGTGTTTCAACGGACTAAGTAGGCCATACAGTCCGCCCGTGTGTACGCGGCATTACTCTCACTCCTCACACATCCCCACTGCCGCCATCACCATCCGGCCACCCCCCACAGCTCGGTGAAGACCATTTTCTATTCCAGCATTACTATGTCGATTGGTTTTATCCTTAGCAGAGCGGGTGACTTGAGACTCCTCTAGTGGTGGTTGCTCTTCGGGAGGTCTTTTCCTGGACATGGCTAGCTTAGATAACAGGTTAAATCTCTCCCTTTAAGTCGCCAGTGGACCACCCCTTCTTTTTCCCTTTTTCCTCTCTTCCCTTTCCCTCCCTTTGGCTGTTTACACATTATCAGTAGGGGGAGAAAAAAAAACACACACAAAAAAAAGTGTAGACGTCTAAATCTATCAAGAGAGGGACCGGACCCTCAAGTGTACCCATAAAACAGTCTCAATAAAACGCCAAGTAGAAGTTCTTACCCCATTTATACGCAGCCCCACAGAATCTGGTGTATACTACACCGCGCTTAAAGCAGCTAGGAAAAATAACAAAGTAACCCCCTTACTGAAAGCGCAGGGGGGAGAGAGAAAAAAAATGTTTGCATATAAAACCTAGTGGGTATCAGTAGGCTATGTAAAGAGGGGGGGGGGGGGTCACTTCATAGGAAGTCCTCTTGAACACTAGATCTTTTCCACAAATCCTCCTCCTCCTCAGAATCACACTTGGAGACACCAGCGCTATTCAGCCAGAGTGTCCCATACACAGCAGCGGTGCCACAGCAGATCACATCCAGCACACTCACCGCTCCAGACCAGGATACCCAGATCCAAGATCTTCCGGGGGTCCTCTCCTCCTGGTCACTGCATAGTCACTCCGCGTGCTCCGCTCGTGGTCCGCCCTCCACTTGGAAACAGGAGCAAGCAGGGAACTCACGTCATGTGACTTCTTCAATTGAAGAAGTCACATGACAAGACGTAACGCGTAGGGAGTGGCCGTAGGACAACCGGAAACAGCGTAAGATTGGCTGAAAACGCCAGGTCTTCATTTTTATCTGCTCTGTGTTACTCTTTTTTTTTTTTTGCTTATGTGAGAGTCCATTTTTTATGCTTTAATAAATTTGTCCATTCATTCAACTACTACACTATTGGAGTCCCCTCCCTTTCTCCCTCTCCCCCTCTCCTCTGTGTTTTTTTCAAGCTCTATACCACGGAATTACAAGCTGCAGTGTTGTATTCAAATATTGGAAATGGCCCTCTAGTGGCAGAAGGATATACTACAGGCTTCATCTATAATTCCTTGGTTATTACATAGAGAAATATTAAAGCGGAGGTCCACCCTAAAATGGACCTCCGCTCATCGGAATCCCCCCCCCCTCCGGCGCCACAATCGGCACCTTTCAGGGGGGAGGGGGGTGCAGTTACCTGGATAATCCAGGTAACTGCACCCACTTCCGGGCTAGCTCTCTGCGGAACGGGGCGCACGTTACGCCCCGTTCCGCAAGCGCCCGCCCCCTTCAGCAAGTGCCCCGCTGCCTGCTGGGAAACACACAGCTCCCAGAGGCAGCGGGGACCGTCCGGATTGCGCCACGCGGCTCGCGCATGCGCAGTAGGGAACCGGGAAATTAAGCCGAAAGGCTCCATTTCCTGATTCCCATACCCAAGATGGCGGCGGGACCCGGCAGCCGAGCGAGCGATCGGCTTCGGGTGCCGACATCGCGGGCGCGCTGGACAGGTAAGTGTCACTATTTAAAAGTCAGCAGCTGCAGTATTTGTAGCTGCTGGCTTTAAAAAAAAAAAAAAAAAAACGCGGAGTCCCGGTGGACTCCCGCTTTAAGGAGAATCCTCTGGGGTTATTTTACTTTGCCTGATTAGTCCATCTTTGAGGTGAGAGTTCTGAGAGCCTGGATTTATTTATTTTGGAACAGCTGGTCCCGCCTTTTCTCCTATTTTTCACTGTTTTCACACATCGGTGTGTTCACCTAGATTTATTGACTTTATATATTATATATTTATTTTTTTTATACATTTATATTTCTTTATACATTTATTTTTTAGTGGCACCATTTGCGCAGGACTTTTTACTTTGTTTATTCTTATGTGATAGTTGGTGTTAACTATTTTGTCCCGCTGCATTTTTTAGCAACACTTGCACTTTTGTATCACTTTCACTGTGGATTTTGTATTGCTATATTTTTACTTTTCCATTTTTTGACACGTATTTAGTCATTTCTGCACGTTTGAGCACTTAATAGCGCGAGGGTCCATTTTTCACATTCTTCCAGAGACTTTGCTACTAGCCACATATTATCATAACTGAGACCAAAGACATTGCTTTGAAGAGATCATGAGCAATGAATTCATGTTCTCTGCCATTCTGGCTCTGTTTTGCATTGTTGCTGTCTGTGCACCAGTTTAGTAATCTGCAAGTTAAATGTACTCACTTTCTGTTATTCATTCAATTATTCATCCTGTTCTAATAATGCTTTGGTGAGTATATATTATTTAAACAGACTTTTTAACCACTTAACAACCAGCCCATAGTCGAATGACGGCTACAGGGGCGGTTGCTTAACTCTGGGAGGACCTCTCAGAATTCCGCTCTCGCGCGCCCCTTGGGGCGCGCACTCGAGAGCATCCGTGACCGCCGGGTCTGCATCATGGATCACGGTAAACGGCCGCTGATTGCTGCCGTTTACTACGTGATCGCTCCGTTAAAAGACAGAGCGATCATTTGTAAACAAACCGGCGTCATGCAGGTTCCTCCATCCCCCCTCTCTGTACCGATTGGTACAATGGAGGGGAGAGATCAGTGTCAGCAGAGCTGTGGGCTGGATCTGCAGTGGCCACAGCGCTGCTCACCGACAATTAACCCTGCAATTCCCTGCCAATACTCTGCAATACCCTGCCAATACTCGGAAATACCCAGCAATGCCCTGCCAATACTCTTCAATACCCAGCAATGCCCTGCCAATACTCTGCAATACCCAGCAATAATCTGCAATACTCTGCAATACCCTGCCAATACTCGGTGATACCCAGCCATACTCGGTGATACCCTACAATACCCAGCCATACTCTGCAATACCCAGCCATACTCGGTGATACCCTGCAATACCTAGCCATAGTCGGTGATACCCTGCAATACCCAGCCATACCCGGTGATACTCTGCAATACCCAGCCCTACTTGGCCATGCTTAGCCATACTCTGTGATACCCTGCAATACCCAGCCATACTCGGCCATGCTCAGCCATACTCTGTGATACCCTGCAATACTCAGCCATATTCAGTGATACCCCACAATACTCGGTGATACCCAGCCATGCTCGGCCATGCTCAGCCATGCTTGGCTGTACTCAGCCTCTGTATGTAGGAGAATCTGTTTTGGGGTGTCATTTTTTGTATGTACATGCTATGTGTTAGAATATTGTATAAATGGACAACTTTGTGTTAAAAAAATAATGCATTTTAACCACTTCCCGCCCGCCGGCCGTCATATGACGTCCTTGACTTTGTGCGGGGATATCTGAATGATGCCTGTAGCTACAGGCATCATTCAGATATCAGCTTTTTCAGCTGGAGATTCCCTACACCATAAGAATGATCATAGCGGCTGTTCCACTGCTTGATCATTCTTACAGGAGGCGAGAGGGGACGTCCCCCCCTCCTGCCACCCTCCAGTGCTTCTACCGACTGGCCAATACGATCAAAGCCAGAATCGTTTTTTTATTTTTCTATTTCAGGCTTCCCAGCCTAGAGGTGAGATGTGGGGTCTTATTGACCCCACATCTCACTGTAAAGAGGACCTGTTGTGCCATATTCCTATTACAAGGGATGTTTACATTCCTTGTAATAGGAATAAAAGTGATCAAAAAATTTATTTTTGGGGAAAAAAGTGTCAAACTAAAATAAAGTAAAATGAACAATAAAAAAAATGTTTTTTTAAAGCGCCCCTGTCCCCATGTGCTCGCAAGCCGAAACGAACGCATATGTACCGTATATACTCGAGTATAGGCCGACCCGAATATAAGCCGAGGCCCCCAATTTACCCCCAAAAAACTGGAAAACTTATTGACTCGTGTATAAGCCGAGGGTGAGACATGGCTGTCCATCCCTGTGTGTCCGTCCATCCCTGTGTGTGTGTCCGTCCATCCATCCATCCATCCATCCCTGTGTGTGTGTCCGTCCATCCATCCCTGTGTGTGTATCCATCCATCCATCCATCCCTGTGTGTGTGTGTGTGTGTATTCATCCATCCATCCATCCATCCATCCCTGTGTGTGTGTGTGTGTGTATCCATCCATGTGTGTGTGTGTGTGTGTGTGTGTGTGTGTGTGTGTGTGTGTGTGTCCGTGCAGCCTTGTGTGTGTGTCCAGCCTACCTGTGTCCCAAGCCTCCGTCCCGAGCCGCCGTCGTCCCGAGCCTCCTCTGTCCCGTGCCTCCTCTGTCCCGTGCCTCCTCCGTCCCGTGCCTCCTCCGTCCCGTGTCGTGCCGATGGATCGTCGCTCCAGGATCGCCGCTCTTCTCGGCGGCCATTCTACAATTCAAAAGCCGTGCCTCCTTCTCCGCCTGTGATAGGCGGAACACTCAATTTCCCAGCAGCCTGTGTTCCGCCTATCACGGACATCCTCTCATACTCGTCCGTAGTATGAGAATGAACGGATGTCCGTGATAGGCGGAACACTGACTGCTGGGAAATTCAGTGTTCCGCCTATCACAGGCGGAGGCGGAGAAGGAGGCGCGGCTTTTGAATTTTAATGTCCGCCGTCTGTCTGCTCGATACGCTGATCGAGCAGTCAGACAGCGGTGACTCGAGTATAAGCCGAGGGGGCACTTTCAGCCTCAAAAAAGAGGCTGAAAATCTCGGCTTATACTCGAGTATATACGGTAAGTCCCGTCCACATATGAAAATGGTGTTCAAACCACACATGTGAGGTATCACTGCGAACGTTAGAGCGAGAGCAATAATTTTGGCCCTAGACCTCCTCTGTAACTCAAAACATGTACAGTAGATGGCGCCGATATTGTGTTTCCAGCGCGATACTGTCGTGCTGGTTCCCGGCGTCAGGCTTCTCTAACCAGCGCGATCCCGTTGCACTGGTTCTCGTGCTGGCTGCAATAGGAAAATGTAATTTTCCTATAGTAGCGAGAGCGAGAGAGCGGCGATAATGTCGCCTCACTCATGAAGCCTGCATGCCTTCTCGGGGGCATATCAGGCCCTTAGGTCCAGTAGGGATTTTAAGGGGAATCCCCTTCGCCGAAAAAAACGGCGTGGGGTCCCCCCCAAAATCCATTCCAGACCCCTATCCGAGCACGCAGCCCGACTGGTCAGGAAAGGGGGTGGAGACGAGCGAGCGCCCTCCCCCCTCCTGAGCTGTACCAGGCCGTGTGCCCTCAACATGGGGAGTGCCTTGGGGAAGGGGGGCCGCGCAGAATTAGGGTCTCAAGAAATGAGACAGGCCATCAGTACTTCAGGTGTGATCAATTTTCTGATATTGGCACCATAGCTTGTGAACTCTATAACTTTCACAAAGACCAAATAATATGCACCAATTTGTACTTATTTTTACCAAAGATATTTAGCAGGATACATTTTGGCCAAAATTTATGAAGAAAAATTACTAATCTGCTAAATTGTATAACAGAAACAAAGAAAATGTCATTTTTTTTACAGAATTTTCTGTCTTTTTTCTTTTACAGCACAAAAAATAAAAAACCCAACAGTGATTAAATACTACCAAAAGAAAGCTCTATTTGTGTGAAAAAAAGGACAAAATTTTCATATAGGTCCAGTGTTGCATGACTGAGTGTCATTCAAAATGTGAGAGCACCGAAAGCTGAAAATTGGTCTGGTTATTAAGGGGGTTTAAGTGCCCAGTGGTCAAGTGGTTAATATAATGTTGTGAAAGAAGAACACAATATCATGGTAAAAATTACATTTAGAGAACATTTTTGCAGGTAAGGAACTTCAGGCTCTGGAATGAACTTCATGTTCTTAGCATGAAGCATTCTTACCCATACAGAGTGAGGGATTCCAGAATGAATGTATAATAGGGAGAAAACTGGATTTTAAGTTTTTCCTTGTATGGGCAAGTCCTGGTCTGGATCATAGAGCCCAGAGGCTTCGTATAATCTTGGGTAAAATGATGTCTCCAAACCTCCACATATGCTGGCAACAAAAATCTCCTGTTTGTGCAGGTATACACAAGGTTTATGATATGGGAGCTGACTGCAGTTCAGGGCCCCACCCAAAAGAAGGCAGAGCTCCTCCCCTCCAAAATACAGAGTAGACAAGTGTAATGTGTTTTGTTACAAATTGAAATTCAAACAATTTATGTTATTTGGAGATTTGGATGTATCCGAATTTCCGAATCATAAAAGTAACACATTTAATTTCAATAGATTTTCATTATATTTTAGTACAATATACAGACAAAAAACATCAGTCACAGCAAACATTATGCAGCATATAATCAAAAGGTGTGTACTTATTCACTAACAAAGCAATCTGTGCTGACTATGAGGTATATACAAATAAATAGATAAAGTGCTAAATGGAAATAAAAAGCAGCTAAACTTCTAAAGTGTTACCAACACCCATAAAAACTGTGTATAAAAAGTAATTAAACCAATCTAGTAAACAGGTGAATAAACTTTAATTGGACCTGATTTGGAATACATGGCAAGAATATGGGAGAATTATATATATTGAGTAAGATTGTATAATATTGAATAGAGGGAGGGGGGAGATGAGAAAAAATGGATTAAATTACTGAAGTCTGCTGGAATGGATGCTAATATAAAGGGACTACCTGGAGGGGGAGTAGCGTTGCACATGCTCCGTATTTGCTAGCCACCCGCCCATACTCTACACCTACGGGAAACTTAGAACCCAGAGGTAGGAGTAGGGGAAATTTGAAAGATATTCTTCCCTTTTTTTTATTTATTAATTTATTTTTATTTTTTTTATTATTATTATTTTTTTTCTCCCAGACAAGATGGAAGGATTACGTGTAACATTACTTAATACCAGAGGACTTAATGTTCCCGAAAAACGTAAAATGTTATTAAATGATTTAAAACGCTCCAAAATTGATATTGGCATGGTACAAGAAACCCATCTGAAGGAGGGAAAATTTCCCTACCTCCAAAATAAAAACTTTCCAAATGTCTATCATGCCATAAATCAAGAGGCTAAAACCAAGGGAGTGGCCATTTTGATTTCCAATCGTATAACGTGGTCTCTGTTGGATAAGTGTCAAGAACCAGGGGGAAGATATCTATTCCTTAAGGGGCTTATAGGTAATGTTAAAGTAACTCTTGCTACAGTATATGCCCCAAATATACATCAAGATGGGTTTTTGAATAAAGCCTTATTAAAATGAATGTAATTTAAGGAAGGGATACTAATTATAGGGGGGGACTTTAATGTCCCTCTAGACCCCAAATTAGACACCTCGAATGGGACATCTTCCGTCTCTGGAAGAATTAGGAAAAATATACTTCGCAAATTAAATGAACTTCAATTGGTTGATGTATGGAGGGCTTTCCATGCAGATGAAAGGGATTATACATTCTTTTCAAATCCCCATCAACGGTACTCACGCATCGATTTCTTTTTACTACCTCAGCAAACATTATCGTTACTACAGGACATATGTATAGGAAACATAACATGGTCTGACCATGCACCAGTTACGATCAATATTCTTTTGAAAGAATCCACACATAAGATGGATTGGAACTGGAAATTGAATGAAAGCCTCTTGCAACGTCCTGAAATCCGAGAAGAGCTGGGTAAAGAAATCGAATCGTACTTTAAAATTAATGACAATGGAGAGACTGAAATGGGGATAGTATGGGAAGCCCATGAAGTAGTAATCAGAGGAATTCTAATAAAACATGGGTCCCGAATAAAGAGAGCTAGAGAAGAGGAAACAGGTAGATTATTGGAGAGGATAAGGGAGATGGAGATACAACATAAGAGGTTAATGGAGAAGGACAAAGGGATAGAATTAGCACATTTAAGAAGACAATTATCTGATCTTCTTCGGTATAAGGCAAGGGCTATTTTACAACAAGAGAGGAGAGTAATATATGAATCAGGAGATAAATGTGGTCAAGTGTTAGCAAGGAAATTAAAAAAGCAACGACTCCGCTCATATATACCCTATATCAGAACAAAAGGGAATTCTAAAACCTCACTACCGAAAGATATTGCAGAGGAATTCAGACAATACTATACCTCATTGTATAATCTTCCAGCTCCCTCCTATTCCTCTTCATCATTAGAAGAATATCTCGAATCCTCACATTTAGCGAGATTGTCATCTCCAGCACGAAGTAAACTTGAGTTACCAATAACAATAGAAGAAGTAACTTCGGCAATAAAGATGCTGAGGAAAGAAAGGGCACCTGGTCCAGATGGATTTACTCTGCAATACTTTAAAAGTCTCCATTTACAACAAGTTCCCTATATGGTGAAAACATTTAATATACAAGGAAAAATCATGCCCCCACCTGTAGAAGCATTAAAGGCACATATTGTACTTATCCCAAAAGAAGGAAAGGATCAATCAATATGTAGTAGCTATCGTCCAATATCATTACTAAACACGGATTATAAAATATTCACAAAGATACTTGCATCTCGCCTACAGTCGTTTATGACGCAGTTGGTCCATCTGGACCAAGTGGGGTTTGTCCCCACACGTGAAGCTAGGGATTGCACAATTAAGGCCTTGAATTTAATTCAATATGTAAATCATAGGAAGTTGCCGAGTATCTTTGTCAATACAGATGCAGAAAAGGCCTTCGATAGGGTCAATTGGCCCTTTATGTTAGGAGTCTTAAAACAAATGGGCCTTGGGGATCGAATGTTGGACTGGATAGCAGGAATATATTCAAAGCCACAAGCATTGGTGAAGGTCAATGAGATAAACTCTAAAAATTTCCCAATATCTAATGGGATGCGTCAGGGATGTCCCCTGTCGCCTCTTTTATTTGCATTGTCATTGGAACCTTTGTTAAATAGAATTAGACAGTATTCCTTTAGCGGACCAGGAATATAAACTTTCGGCATATGCAGATGATTTATTATTTTCACTTTCTAGTCCAAAAATATCACTACCCAGTTTGCTGGGGGAAATAGAGCGTTACGGAGCTCTGTCTAATTTTAAAATAAACTATAGCAAGTCGGAGGCAATGAGGATATCACTGGAGGGTTCCATTCAAAAAAACTTAGAAGATAATTTCAAGTTTAAATGGACAGCTATAGCGCTGAATTATTTAGGGATACAGATTCCATCTAATTTAATGGAAGCATACGCATTGAACTTTCCACCTTTGTTAAGGGAAATTAGTATAACGTTGAATGAATGGAGCAAATCCTCACACTCCTGGTTTGGGAGAAGTAACATCTTGAAAATGAACATAGTTCCTAAGTTCCTTTATTTATTCCAGGCACTACCGATCCGGATTCCACTTGCCTTTTTTTGTAAAATCTGAACAATTTTTATAAAGTTCATATGGGCAAGCAAGCGTCCTAGGATTAATAGGAAGCTATTAACACTGCCTAAAGATGCGGGTGGAATTGCAGCACCGGATTTATACAAATACTACCAGGCTACTCAGCTTGGTAGAATTGTGGACTGGTGCCGCCATAAAGACAGTAAAAGGTGGGTAGCTATGGAACAACAAGTAAGCCCTATTCCTTTAGATAGAGCCATGTGGTGTGGCACGGCTATACCTCCTATATTAAGAGCCCATCCTTTAATAGGACCTACGCTCCAGATGGGAGCTAAAGCCGTACGGATCCCCAGAATTTCAACAGCAAAATCCCCTTTATTTCCCATTCTTGGGAACCCACATTTTTTGCCTGGCCTGGAAATAGGAGTATTTAGGAACTTAAGAGAGAAGGGATGTTTTCAGGCATCACATTTCTTGAGGTAAAAAAAATGGCCATCAATAGAAGTGTTAATGCAATCAGGAGGACAATATGAACTACCCCTATGGCAGGCGTTACAGGTTAAACATTTTTTGGATACTCTGGGATCGACTGAGGAATATGATCGGCCACTTACTAAGTTTGAAGGATATTGTGAGGAGAAGGAGCCCCTATCCCATATTATTTCTAAAATATATGCTCTATTAATTTCTCCTTTAGAGGATATCGATATAATGAGTTTAGATAAATGGGAAAGGGATCTCGGACAAACTTTTACCTCGGCCCAACGTCAGAAAATAATACATTTGACTTTTAAATCATCTAGATGTATTAAGATACAGGAATTAAATTACAAAATATTAATGGTACTATACTCCATCACGAATGCATACTTTCTTTCCAGAGTCATCAGATAGATGCTGGAGGTGTGGTAAGGAGAGAGGCACTATTGCCCATATTTTTTGGTTTTGCCCAGTAATTAAACGGTTTTGGGAAGAGGTTCGGAAAATCTCTCAATTGTTTACTGAATACTATCTTGAGGAAGACCCGGCCTTTTTTCTATTACAATGTACACATATTGCATCAGAGAGATACAAGAACTCATTGTTATGTCATCTGGTGAATGCAGCTAAAAGCTACATCGCCACCTGCTGGAAGGAAACAGGGGCACCGCGAATTTCGCAATGGTTAAACAAAGTAACGAAAATTGGGATCATGGAGAATTTGATCCCTATGCCTCTGGAGGAAAGGGAAATTATAGTGCAAGTCTGGGCCCCATGGGAAATATATTTACAGTCGGAGGAGGGGAAGGGGTTGATTGAAGAGGAAGCTGAGGATTAGACCAAATGGTTAAGTGATGTAAACCTTACCCTTCCTTGAGTGGGGTCGGCTTCCACCCCCTGCCTCCCTCTTCCCTACCCTCCAACTGTTCCCTCCCCCCCCTTTTTTTTTTTTCCCCTTCTCTCCTTGAAAAGGGAAAGGGAAGAGGCCCGCTAGGGGGAATCGATACTTTATTAATATTAATATTATATTAATATTGTTTTGTTTGTAAAAAAGGCAAGAATATAATGTGGTGTTAGAAAGTATTTTGTATATGTAATTTTCATTAACAATTTATGTTTTGTATTTTTGCAAAAAATAAAGAATGAAAAAACAAAAACAAAAAAAAAAAAACAGGTGAATAAACATCTGACCAATTTTCAACAAGGGATGTATGTATCCATAAACAGTGATAAACAGTAATAAGTAAGATGAAAAAATATTAATGATCCCACAACATGTGATCTAAATCAATATAAATATAAATGCAATAAATACTGATGTGAGGAAAAAAAACTGTTAGAATAAGGTGCAATGTAGATGAAATATAAAGTGCAATATTGGAAAAATAAAATCCACAGAATATAAACAATCCAAAGAAAATGTTTGTGTATATATATATATAAAATGAATAGTCCAATAAAGCAAAAATAAATAGTGAACTATTGCTCTAAAAATGCACTAAAAGTAAAATGCAGTGCCTTGTGCAAAAATTGGCATATCATCCAGAAACAAGGATCATAAAGATCAAATATAAAAAAAAAAAAAAAATAGAAACCAGAGTACTGACTCCAAATAATGTTGCAACAATATCACTCTTTTTTTTAAAAAGACAAATGGGAGTGAGCGAGAAAAGAGCTGGTGTGGAATCCAACAAAGGGAATCATATAGTTCAAATAGAAAGAAAACAGAGTTCTGTCTCCAAATAGTCCTGCAATAACATCACTCTTTTCCTATGAAGACAAATTAAAGTGTGTGTGTGTGTGGGGGGGGGGGGGGGGTAAAGAAAAGGTATGGGAGTCCATCAAAAGGCAAATTCAGCAGTCCACTTTGGAGTGTAGGGAAACCACATATAGCTTGATACAATCCTCCCCCAGTGGTGTAAGCCCCTTACCTCACAAAAAGACCCCAGATGGGTCTAGTAGTCCATCAAAAGCCATTCGGGCTGTGGCTCAGGATCCTTCTCAAACGTCCAGAGGGTCACTGTGCTGGTTTCCGATCTCCAGGATCTCTTGTCCTAATGGGAATGTCTCCAAACACCACGATATCACAGACAAAAGAAATAAGGAAGGTCCTCCATGGTGTAGTATTGTTAAAAAATATATTCTCACATTTATTTAAAAAAATGGTTTACATAAAAATGACAGCACAGGCCAGACAAAAAACAGCATGTAAGGCAAAAAACACAAGAAAAGGACTTCCGGTCATGGCAGTAGCTGGAAGTGATGTCACAGAGCTCCTCCCGACGTGTTGCGTCACAACATACATGGCTTTCTCACCCGGCTGTGGCGGCTGGTCGGCATGCGGTGAATAACATCTTACAGAATGCATCCCTATGACTAACAGAAGACAGTATTAGAAATAGGCTTGAAAAACTTAACATAAATAGGTCACCAGGACAGATGGCTTACACCTGAGGGTCCTTAAGGAAATTAGTCAGGTGATAGCTGGACCATTCTTCCTAATATTTATGGACAGTTTACTAACTGGAATTGTACCAGCTGATTGGAGAACATTATACCAATATTTAAAAAAGAGCCAAGATATATCCCGGGGAACTACAGGCCAGTTAGCCTAACATCAATAGTTTGTAAGTTATTGTAGGGGATGGTAAGGGACTGTATCCAAGATTTTAATAATGAATATGGTATCATTAGCGGTCATCAGCACGGATTCATGAAGAATCATTCTTGCCAGACCAATCTATTAGCATTCTATGAGGAAGTGAGCTGTCATATAGATAAAGGAAGGCCTCTTTATGTAGTATATCTGGATTTTGCAAACGCATTTGATACAGTTACTGTGTATTAATTCGAGTGTCCCTCACGGCCCTTAATTCCCTGCAGCATTGCAGTGCATTGCTGGCTGATGATTGGCCAAGCATGCACTATGACCCGCATGCTTTGGCCAATCACAGTGCAGAAAAAATGGAGAGCCATGATTGGCTAAAGCCAGGGTGACTTTGGCCAATTATGGCTCAGGGACTTTAGTACATGCCCCACACTATATAAGGCCGCCTGCGCAGTGGCCTTGCGTAGTGTGTTGCATTGGCAGAGAGAGAGATAGACGGACAGCCAGTGTCTTTGAATTTTCTTTTGAAGCTGTTACAATTGCAGTCGGTATATTGTACCATCTGCACAGCGTACACCTAAAGCTGCCTCAATTGCTGGTGTCCTTCTGGTCCTATACCACAGGCAGCTGTAGCAATTACAGTCGGTGTATTGTGCCACCTGCACAGTGTACACCTAAAGCTAACGCATTTGCTGGTGTTTTTCTGGTCCTATACCACAGGCAGCTGTAGCAATTATAGTCGGTGTATTGTGCCACCTGCACAGTGTACATCTACCCCAATTGCTGGTGTTCTTCTGATCCTATACCACAGACAGCTGCTGCAGCAATTACAGTCAGTGTATTGTGCCACCTGCACAGTTTACAGCTAAAGCTACCCCAATTGCTGGCATTCTGTTGGTCCTATACCTCAGGCAGCTGTAGCAATTACAGTGTGTATATTGTGCCACCTGCACAGTGTACAGCTAAAGCTACCCCAATTGCTGGTGTTCTTCTGATCCTATACCACAGGCAGCTGCTGCAGCAATTGCAGTCAGTGTATTGTGTCATCTGCACAGTGTATGCCTAAAGCTACCCCAATTCCTGGTGTTCTGATTCTATCTGCAGGCAGCTGTAGCAATTACAGTCGGTGTACTGTGTCATCTGCAGAATTTGCACCTAAAGCTACCCTAATTGCTGGTATTCTGCTGATCCTATACTGCAGGCATCTCCAGTAATTACAGTTGGTGTATTATCATCTACACAGTGTGCACCTAAAGCTACCCCAATTGCTGCTGTTCTTCTGATCCTATACCACAGGTAGGCAGCTGCAGTAATTACAGTTGGTGTATTATCATCTACACAGTGTGCACCTAAAGCTACCCCAATTGCTGGCATTCTGTTGGTCCTATACCTCAGGCAGCTGTAGCAATTACAGTTGGTGTATTGTGCCACCTGCACAGTGTACAGCTAAAGCTACCCCAATTGCTGGTGTTCTGCTGGTCCTATAACTCAGGCAGCTGTAGCAATTACAGTATGTAAATTGTGCCACCTAGACAGTGTTCAGCTAAAGCTACCCCAATTGCTGGTGTTCTTCTGATCCTATACCACAGGCAGCTGCTGCAGCAATTACAGTCTGTATATTGTGTCATCTGCACAGTGTACGCCTAAAGCTACCCCAATTGCTGGTGTTCTGATTCTATCCGCAGGCATCTGTAGCAATTACAGTCGGTGTACTGTGTCATCTGCACAGTTTGCACCTAAAGCTACCCCAATTGCTGGTGTTCTGCTGATCCTATACCGCAGGCAGCTCCAGTAATTACAGTTGGTATATTGTGTGCACCTAAAGCTACCCCAATATCTGGTGCTCTTCTGATCCTATACCACAGGCAGGCAGATGCAGTAATTACAGTTGGTGTATTGTGTCATCTGCACAGTGTGCACCTAAAGCTACCCCAATTGCTGGTGTTCTGCTGATCCTATACCACAGGCAGGCAGCTGCAATAGTTATAGTTAGTGTACTGTGTCATATGCACATTGTGCACTTAAAGCTACCCCTATTGCTGGTGTTCTGATGATCCTATACTGCAAGCAGCTGCAGTAATTACAGTCGGTGTACTGTGTCATCTGCACAGTGTGCACTTAAAGCTACCCCAATTGCTGGTGTTCTCATAGTAATACTACTACAGGCAGGCAGTTGATTCTGCTAGCTGTAGTATAATCAGTATATACGTGCCAGCTTTGTGCAGCTACATCTCCCTGCAGGCCATTAGTATGTCTGGAAGGCCAACAAGGAGAGGCAGACAGTCAAGAGCCAATAAAAGATAGCATGCAGGCTCTGTGTCTAGAGGCGACAGTGCTGGTCGTGGACACGGTGCATCCTCATCAGCACGTGGCCATGGGACATGCTTGTCCTTGTTTTCGACAGCTGGATATGTTGAGCCACAACATGCTGAAGACTTGGTAGAGTGGATGACCAAGCCGTCCTCATCCTCCTCATCCTCTCTCACCCAGGCTCAGGGTACTGGCAAAGCAGCTGCCTCTTCCCTCGTCTCAATGGCATCAGTTACTCATTCCCTAACCCCACCATGTCCTCCTGTGGAGTCCCCCGAACTGTTTGAGCACAGTGTTGGGTACATGCTCCATGAGGATACACAGCGTTTAAAAGGCTCTGATGATGATACCCAGCTAGATGAAGGCAGTAACATGAGCCCAGAGAGAGGGGATGCCCAAGAAGGACATCAATCTGGCAGTCATGTTCCCCCAGCTGCAGCATACTGCCAGGTTTGCTACAGTGATGAGGAGGGAGGGGATGATGAGGTCACTGACACCACGTGGGTGCCTGATATGGGAGAGGAGGTGGAGGAAGCACATCTCCAATGAGGCAGGATGCCTTCCGGGGGCCAGCTTAAGGGCAGCACACTGATTGCATCACACCGCACTGCCTCTGCACGTTATTCCAAAAGTTCTTTGGTGTGGGCCTTTTTTGAGAGGAGTGCATCAGATCGCACCACTGCTAGTTGCAATATATGTCTCAAGCCTATCTCGCGTTGCCAAAACATCAGCCGCCTGGGCACCACATGCTTGACCAGACATATGTCGACCTGCCATGCAGTTCGTTGGTAAGTGTACCTAAAAGACCCACACCAAAGAACAAGACGGACCTCTCCTTGCTCCTCATCAGCTAGGATCTCCAACCCCACTATACCTTCAGTCCTCTCTGAAACCTGCACTGACAGAAATGAAGGTGTAGAATTAGGTGTGTCACAGCCAAGTACTTGCGGGCAATCTGCCAGCGGTACACCGATGTCCGATTGTACCAGGCGAATTTCCCTGCCCCAGCTGCTGCACTATCAAAAGAAGTTCACTCCCAGCCATCCACATGCCCAGTGGTTGAATGCTAGCTAGACTAAATTGCTAGCACTTAAACTTCTGCCTTTTCTGTTGATAGACTCTGCCCCCTTCCGTGAGTTTGTGCAATGTGCAGTTCCTCAGTGGCAGGTTCCCAAGCGCCACTTTTTCTCACGGAAGGTGATTCTGGCTCTCCATCGGCATGTGGAAGGCAATGTCCATACCTCGTTTGACAGGGCGGTCAGTGGTAAGGTGCATATTACCGCTGACTCATGGCCCAGCAGGCATGGACAGGGACGTTACCTATCTTTCACGCGCATTGGTTTCACTCTTCTGGCAGCTGGGAAGGATGCAGGACAAGATGCAGTAGTGTTGGAGGTTATTCCACCACCACGCCTCCAAAATGCTACTACTGGTGATTGTGACATACCTCTCTCCTCCACCCCCTCCTCTTCTTCTTCCTCCATGGCCTCTTCCTGTGCTTTGTCCTCGCAACCAGCAGTGCTCCGTAGGTGTTCAAGGGGCTACGCAAGTATGCAGGCAAAAAGATGCCATGCCATGCTTGGGCTGGTGTGCTTGGGGGGCAGAAGCCACATTGGGGCAGAGATTCTGTCATCTCTGCAGGGGCAGGCTGAGAGGTAGTTGACACCATGCCAGCTTAAGCCAGGAATGGTGGTTTGCGACAATGGCACCAACCTCCTCTCCGCCCTACAACAGGGACAACTGACCCATGTGCCCTATCTGGCTCACGTCCTTAACTTGGTGGTGCAGTGGTTCTTGGGCAGGTACCCTGGCTTACAGGATGTCCTGAGGCAGGCCAGGAAAGTCTGTGTGCATTTCCGCCAGTCATATAATGCCAGTGCTTGGCTGGCTGACCTCCAATAGGAATTGAACTTGCCCAAGAACCGCCTAATCTGTGACATGCCCACCAGGTGGAACTCAACGTCGGCCATGCTGCAGCAGCTGCACATGCAGCAGAAGGCCATCAATGAGTACCTTTGTGACTACGGCACCAGGACAGGCTCAGGGGAGCTTGTTTTTTCCCCACGCCAGTGGGCCATGATCAGGGATGCATGAACTGTCCTGTCACCATTTGAGGAGGCCATGAGGATGGTGAGCAGTGACGGTGCAGGCATCAGTGAGACTGTCCCACTTGTCCACTTGTTGGAGCACACGCTGGATGGAAAAATGAACAGGCCCCTTTTATCCAGATAGTGTTCCTGCTGGCCCGCTGATCACACAGTAAGAGGACTAGAAGGAGGATGGGGAGGAGGAGGAGAATTGTGTCAGCATGGAGATGGAGCCTGTCACTCAGCATCAGCAGAAGTCATTAAGGGATCATTTACAGTCCCAAGAAACTGGTGGACTTGTACGTGGCTGGGAGAAGGTGGCTGCGGATCATGTTGTCCTTAGTGACCCAGAAGACTCTGGACTCATTGGATCAAGGAGTGGGATCATTACTGGCTGGCAACTCTTCTTGATCCACGGTACAAAGGAAAGGTTGCAGACCTTATCTTGTCATCACAGAGGGAGCAGAGGATGACACATCTTTGGGAGGCCTTGCAGAAAGGTCTGTGCAACGTGTTCCCAGAGACTGGGAGGTTAAAAATTTCTGGTCCTAGAAAACATGTTGCTGTGGCTTTGGTCAGTCACAGAAGGAGCTGTGGAGAAGGTGGCCATCTGACCAATGCGTTCAGACAATTTTTTAGTCCGCAGCCCCAAGGTATGATCAGTTCCAGCAACCATCGCCAGCGTCTGATTTACATGGTGCAGGAATGCCTAGGGGCAAGATCAGACTTGGACACTTTTCCCTCTGGGTTACTGGGTCTTGAGGATGGATCACTGGCCAGAGCTTGCACAGTATGCAATTGAGCTACTGGCCTGTCCTGCATCCAGCGTTCTTTCGCACATTCAGTGCTGCTGGAGGCTTTGTAACCGATCACAGGGGGTGCGCCTGTCCACCGACTCGGTTGGTCGACTGACCTTCATAAAAATGAATCAGTCTTGGATCACCACCAGCTACCAAGCACCTGAAGCTGATATAACCAAATTATTTTTTTGAAATGTAAGATGATGATCCCTTCAAGACTGCCTATGCTGATACTGAGTGACTATCCTGTTATGCTGAGTGACTATCCCCTTCCTTCTCAATGATCCTGCTGTTAGCTTGGATGAAAATGGGTGGTTCTGGGTACCGCCACCAGTGGCTATGGCCCAATTTTTCAGCCCCTGTTTAACTGGGCCGTGTAATTACAATTTTTGATGCAATACTTTGCAGCAGGTCTCATTCCTGCGCTCCAACTAGAGTATCTGTGAGGCGTTGCAGTGTCATGGCACCAGCACCAGTGCCTAAGGCCCAATTTTTCAGCTCTTGTTTAACAGGGGAGTGTACTTAAAATTTTTGATGCAATACTTTGCAGCAGGGCTCATTCCTGCGCTCCAAATAAAGTATTGCATCAAAAATTGTAAGTACACTCCCCTGTTAAACAGGAGCAGAAAAAATGGGCCTTAGGCACTGGTGCTGGTGCAACGATACTGCAACCCCTCACAGATACTCTAGTTGGAGCGCAGGAATGAGCCCTGCTGCAGAGTATCTGTGAGGGGTTGCAGTATCGTTGCACCAGCACCAGTGCCTAAGGCCCAATTTTTCAGCCCCTGTTTAACAGGGGCGTGTAATTACAATTTTTGATGCAATACTTTGCAGCAGGGCTCATTCCTGCGCTCCAACTAGAGTATATGTGAGGGGATGCAGTGTCGTGGCACCAGTGCCTAAGGCCCATTTTTTCAGCCCCTGTTTAACAGGGGCGTGTAATTACAATTTTTGATGCAATATTTTGCAGGAGGGTTTGTTGCTGCACTCAACTTCAATATCTGTGAGGGGTTGAAGTGTTGTGGCACCAGCACTAGTGCCTAAGGCCCTATTTTTCAGCTCCTGTTTAACAGGGGCAGGTACTTACAATTTTTGATGCAATACTTTGTAGCAGGGCTCATTCCTGCACTTCAACTAGAGTATATGGGAGAGGTTGCAGTGTCGTGGCACCAGCAAGCAGTGCCTAAGGCCCCATTTTTCAGCCCTTGTTTAACAGGGGCATGTAATTACATTTCTTGATATAATATTTCACAGCAGGGCCCATTCCTGCGCCCACCAAAAGTAACTGTGAGGACTTATAGTGTTGAGGCACCAGCACCACCACCACCACCAAAGCCCCAATTTTTCGACCACTGTTCAACAATGACATGTAATTATAATTCTTGAGATAATAGTTTACAGCAGGGAGTTCCAGCACCCACCAAGAGTCACTTTGAGGGCTTACAGTGTTGTGGCAAACATCCAACTTACAAACATCTCCTACTTGCAAACGGAAGGAGACAACAGGAAGTGAGATGAAATCTACCCCTAGGAAGGAAAATCTCTCCTGTAAGAGTTGATATAGGAGTTGATAAAGCATCCACTGATGCTTTATCCCAATCCTTGTTTTACTAAAAACCCCAAATTTTCAAAAAACATTGGACATTGGGACAGAAAGTGAGGTGAAATCTTCTGAAGAGGTGCACAGACAGCAAAAAAAAAAAATGTTACAGGGGTGATAAGCCTTCCCTATGTTTTCCAAAAAGCTTAAAAATAGATTTTTTGACTGGAGCTACACCTTAAAAATGTACCAGTTCAAAATTACAAACAGATTCTACTTAACCACTTCAGCCCCGGACCAATTAACAGCCTAAGGACCAGAGGTCTTTTTACAATTTCGCACTGCACTTCTTTAACTGGTAATTGCGCGGTCATGCAATGTTGTACCCAAACGAAATTTGCGTCCTTTTCTTCCCACAAATAGAGCTTTCTTTTGGTGGTATTTGATTGCCTTTGTGATTTTTATTTTTTGCGATATAAATGGAAAAAGACCGAAAATTTAGAGAAAAAAACATATTTTCTACTTTTTGTTATAAGAAAATTGAATAAACTAAATTTTAGTCCTACATTTAGGGCAAAATGTATTAAGCCACATGTCTTTAGTAAAAAAAATGTCAATAAGCGTATATTTTTTGGTTTGCGCAAAAGTTATAGCGTCTACAAACTAGAGTACATTTTCTGGAATTTACACAGCTTTTAATTTATGACTGCCTATCTCATTTCTTGAGGTGCTAAATTGGCAGGGCAGTACAAAGCCCCCCCCCCAAATGACCCCATTTTGGAAAGTAGACACCCCAAGGAAATTTCTGAGAGGCATGTTGAGCCCATTGAATATTTTTTTTTGTCCCAAGTGATTGAACAATGACACAAAAAAAGTTTACAAAAAGTTGTCACTAAATGATATATTGCTCACACATGCCATAGTTATATGTGGAATTGCACCCCAAAATATATTCTGCTGCTTCTCCTGAGTACGGGGATACCACATATGTGGGACTTTTTGGGAGTCTAGCCGCATACGGCACCCCGAAAACCAATCACTGCCTTCAGGATTTCTAAGGGTGCAAATTTTTGATTTCACTCCTCACTACCTATCACAGTTTCGAAGGCCATAAAATGCCAAAATAACACAAAACCCCCCCCAAATGACCCCATTTTGGAAAGTAGACACCCCAAGCTATTTACTGAGAGGCATGTTGAGTCCATGAAATATTTTATATTTTGCCACAAGTTGCAGGAATATTACAATTTTTTTTTTTTTTGCACAAAGTTGTCACTAAATGATATATTGCTCACACATGCTATGGGCATAAGTCAAATTACAGCCCAAAATAAATTCTGCTGCTTCTCCCGAGTATGGAATACCACATGTGGGGGACTTTTTGGGAGCCTAGCCACGTACTGGACCCCGAAAACCAAGCACTGCCTTCCAGATTTAAATATAAAACGCTACCAAAAAAAACTGTTAGCGATCGCAGGGATCAGGCCTGACTCTGTGATCGCTGTAGTTATGTGTTTAGTTTTTGTAAGTGACAGTGATCGATCGATACTGCACTTGGGTGGGCTGGGCGGAGGGGCAAAACGCAGGTGCTAGCAGGTATCTGGGCTGATCCCGCTAACAATGCGTTTTTTTGGAACCCTAAACTGCTGGGGACGCTAGTATAGATCTGATCAGATCAGATATTGATCTGTTCAGATTCTATACCACTATGGGAGGTTTATGCTTTGCATGTGGGTGTTAGCAGTACTGGCATTAACCTAGCGCTGCCTGGGGTGACGCAGACCCTGACCCTAAAACCTAATTGATATCACCCGCCGGGTGATCAGTGGGTTAAACCTTTATTGGGTAATAAATGGTGGGTGCCCTGATGCTATGAAAAGCAAACTAACTAACCAGAGTCACCCATAACACTTATACGGTGATCACTGGTGAAAGGGTTAACTAGGGGCAATCAGGGGGTTCAAATTTTTATTAGGTAGTATATGGGGGTCGCTGGCGCTATATAAAAACCTGACGGGGAACCTAAATAACTAACTGGCTAACCAGCGTCACCAGTGACATTTATACTGTGATCGCTGGTGAAAAGGTTAACTAGGGGCAATCAGGGGGTTAAAACCATTATTGGGTAGTATATGGGGGTACCTAGCGCTATAAAAACCTGGCGGTGAACCTAAAAAAATAACTAGCTACCTAGCGACACTAGTGACACTAATGCAGCGATCAGAAAAATGATCGCTTAGTGACACTGGCAAAGGGGGTGAAAGGGTTAACTAGGGGCAATCAGGGGGTTAAAACCGTTATTGGGTAGTATATCGGGGTACCTAGCGCTATAAAAACCTGGCGGTGAACCTAAAAAAATAACTAGCTACCTAGCAACACTAATGCAGCGATCAGAAAAATGATCGCTTAGTGACACTGGCAAAAGGGGGTGAAAGGGTTAACTAGGGGCAATCAGGGGGTTAAAACCGTTATTGGGTAGTATATCAGGGTACCTAGCGCTATAAAAACCTGGCAGTGAACCTAAAAAAATAACTAGCTACCTAGCGACACTAGCGACACTAATGCAGCGATCAGAAAAATGATCGCTTAGTGACACTGGCAAAAGGGGGTGAAAGGTTTAACTCTAAGGGCAATCAGGGGGTTAAATCTTTATTGGGGGTGGTAGGGGGCTACCCTGGACCTAACACTAAGTGCCCTGACAGTTTTTACTTTTACAGCTGACACTGAATGCAGTGAACAGTAAATAAATGATCACTGCAATCAGTGACACTGTGACTGGGGGGGGGGGGGGACATCGGGGGGCGATCGGGGGGGTGACCGGGGGGGGGGGGTTGTGTGCCTATGTGTTATTTAGTGTCAGTGTAGTGTTTGGTGCAGACTTAGCCCTTGTACACACGGTCTGAGAATCTGTCGGAATGAGTCTTATCGGACCGTGTCGTCCGATAATCAGCATTTTGATCGGACCAAGTGCCATGCATGCTCAGATCAAATTCCTACATCAAAGCTATTGGCTACTAGCCTGAATGTAGTCCCATCGTAACGAAATTACGTCATCACGTTCTAAAAGATCGGATTTTTCACCAACTTGGCCCGACGGTGTGTATGCAACAGTTTCAGACACAATCCGTCGGACTAAATCCGACGGGCAAAATTCGACAGATTTGGTTGGCAAAATCTCTGAGTCATAGGTATGTTCCCCTGTGGACACTGTCGCACTTGTAAATTTGTTGCCCGGGCCAATACATTTCATGACTCAGACTCTGCTAATGAATATGCAATCAAATCCTTCATTAACTGTAGCACAATGCGGGTGCTTTATATTTTGGAGTGCCCTTGCCACAAGTTATATGTAGGCAAAACCAAACGCCAACTAAGGATAAGATTTGCTGAACATCTCAAAAGTATTAGACTGAAGGAGGAAACCCCAATAATTGCACAACATTTTATTGAATACCACCAGGGGAGTACAGCAGGACTTAGTATAAAAAGTTTCTTTGCCCTCAATTTGTCTCAACGTAGAGGGAACTTCGATACTATATTGTTGAGACATGAAAAACTGTGGATTTCAAGCTCCAGACTTTACAACCTAAGGGCCTCAATGTGGAGCTGAGTTTGAAGGTCTTTCTAGAAGCCTGAATCAGGTTTTTTTTCCCTTCTCTCTTTCCTTCTTCCTTCTTTGTCCCCTTTTTTCCCCCTTCCCTCTTCCCCCCCTCCCCTTCTTTTCATTCTCTTTTATCTGATTAGCAAGGCCCATATTGATGTTCATATGTTTAAATTTAAATCTAAATCCAAATTCAAATCCAAATTTTAATTTCAAAATTAAACTTGGACATGGTTAGTGTTACCTGTTCTGGCCTCAATGATATTGACAGTTTGTTTTAATAGTTTCATAGTTCATAGTTGGTAAGGTTGAATAAAGGCACTGTCCATCCAGTTCAACCTGAGTGAGTGTCTACAACTGACCCTATCCCTGTACATTGCACACTCACATTGGTCCCTACCCTCAAGGAGCCCACAATCCCATTCATATACTAGGGCCAATTTTGGACAGAAGCCATTTAACCTATCTGCATGTCTTTGGTTTCTTCCCACAATCCAGAGTACCCGGAGGAAACCCACGCAGGCACAGGGAGAACATGTAAACTCCAGGCAGGTAGTGTCATGGTTGGGAGTCAAACCAGTGACACTGCTGCTAGGCAAGAGTGCTAACCACTACACCACTGTGCGTGTACTGTATTGTTTCAAGGGAGACAACCATTGGGGCTATCTCTATATGGTGTCAACATCATTTTTTAAACTAGGATAACTATATGGCAACACTTATTATACACCTATACTTACAACTTTGAGTTTAGCTGTAGTTTGAGAGTTAAACCACAAGATGGCGCAGCAAAGCTTAATGTGCAGGCATGCGTTTGATTGGCCAGGTTGCCCTATATAAGTAAAGTATAGACACCTGCATATTGTCCAGATGAAGTGCTTGCCTAATAGCACGAAACACGTTGACCTAGCGTTGCCGTAAGCTGCTGTCACCCCCCACTTCACATCCCGAGTGACTCCACATCTAATTGCCTTAGTGGGTTCTCGCATGAACATTTTCTTGATATAAGTACTGGTATGCCTTTAACATAGATCTCCCTCTGCTGGTTGCTTATGCGTAATTGATCTCTTTGGAGACTTTGTTGACCCAGACATGCAAAGACTTCTTGTCTCTTCACGCTGACTAGCGACCGCTCCACAGATATGGGGAAGCAGTCCAGCTTGTAGCCTGTCCTTTGTAGACTGGGAGTTATCTCCAACATCGCGGATTGGACTCCTTTGGATTGCATGGCCACAGCGATATGACGCACAGCCATTCGGTGTGAATGGTATGTTACCAGTACATCTAATGTCCCTGCAAATGTGACTTTACAGATTTCTGGCTGTTGCTGTGAGTGCCTTCTGGCTGGACAAGGCTCACGGACCCTCACTGTGGAATATAGATATCTGTTATCCTCTATACTGACTGCAGAGTATTTCTTATGCAGAGGGATGACTTACTGATACACTGTGTGGAACCCGTGTGGATTGATATTTTAGGGTATCCTTTTTTTGCATACCAGTGGACTTTACATTACCCATAATTAGACTGTTTGCACTTCATATATGTTATGCCAGCTGTTGATTTGAAAAGTGCCTGATCGGGAATCTGATATATATTTCCCCATTTTGCTGGCTATCTTTGGATTAGACTATACCCTGTACTGTGGTTTCGTGTGTGTGATAAGAATACTCTAAGAGAGTGTTGCTTTGCTTTGAACCCGGCTTATCAACATTTCACAGGAGGACATCGCCGGGGATTGGAGGGGGAGGGGGCTTATCTGTTTGACAGCAGATATTTGTATTGTTTTTAATATACAACTTTCTATACATCTTTTTCTACAGCTCTCATGTTTTAATTTGACAATGTGTTATTGTGGAGGAATGGGCCCCACAGGGGAAGATTTATGTAACACCTGCGGGACTCCCCTCTAGACTTTTGTGCATCCTTTCAATAAAGTTTACCTTTAGAAGATAAAATTACTTTGTTGCTTTTTCCCCGCTGTGAGCAGTCGTGAGTCCGCTATGGTCTCACCCCCTTTTCTTTTTGTGTATACTATAGACACCACCCAGGCACGATATTTAAAAGAATATTTCACTTTTTTTTTACCTTAAGCGTCATTAAAACCAGTGCTCCCGAAAAAACTTCAGTTTTTAAAACTTTTTTTTGCATTGATACATGTCCCCTTGGGCAGGAGCCGGGCCCCCAAATCCTTTTTAGGACAATAACTTGCATAATAGCCTTTAAAATGAGCACTTTTGAATTTGAACGTTCGAGTCCCATAGACTTTAATGGGGTTATAAAGTTCGTACTAATTTTCAGTCCTTTCACAGGTTCTGGTGCGAACCAAACCGGGGGGTGTTCAGCTCATCCCTACCAGTGTAGCGACATATATTTTTTGTGTTACAGACAGTTTAACGCCATTTACTTCAGTGTGCATTACTGCCAGTTTAACTCCATATAGTTTTGCTTGCGTTACTGCCATTTTAATGCCATATCGTTTTGTGTGCATTACTGCCAGTTAAACGCCATATAGTTCTGTGTGTCCCTGTACATTTGGGGCATTATATTGCAGTATATTATAGTGTATCTGTATAGTGTGTTTGTGTAGCTTGAGTACTCAAATTAAAGTGCACCAAACACCTCTTTACATTGATTAAAGTGCATATACGTACAGATTTCAACTTCATCTTTACATTTGCTTAAAAGCACTGCCCCCTCCATACTAATAATGTCTGGGAGGACAACAAGAAGAGGCAGACGTTTCCTTGGCACTGTAAGGGGGTCAGAAACAAATGTGTCCACAGGCAAAGGTGGATGTAGTGGCCATTCCTCAGGCAGGGCATCATTTCCTCTGTTTAGTGAGTTTGCCCATGCTATCCAGCCACAGCATGCAGAAGAGGTGGTGGACTGGCTTACTAAACCTTCCTCATCCTCCTCGTTCTCTGTCATGCAAGCAGAGACAAGTGGGCAGTCCCCTGCAGTTGCCAGAGTGGATAAACCTGCCTCTTTGTCCACATGTATTCTTGCTATAGCCCCAACATCAGCCACTGAGGAGTCAGCTGAGTTATTTGACCAAAGTGTCAGCCACTTGCTCCTTGATGATGCCCAGCCATTACTGGATTCATATGTTGGTTCGTAGGTTGAGAATGACAGGAAAATGAGCCTAGAGAAAGGGAGGAACACTGGTAAACAAACTGGCATTCATGAATGCACGAAACTAATGCGCTCCACCTGGCTAATATTAAATGTGTAGAAAATACTTACAAAATATATATATATGAACCTAAAAAATATATATCTAAATACGTGTACATATGTAGGAAGCCGCCAGCAAAAAATAGTGATCTCAACACCAAAAGAAATATAAAAAAATGCAAGAAATGCGGCGCTACCTAGAATAAAATACAATACTCAAACACATGTAGTGCAACAGTGAATTCACCTCACTAAAAGTGATAAATGTGCAATATTCAACCGTGAATATTATAGTATCCTGAAAAAATAAAGTGTATAAATCTTCAAAACATCATGCATGAAATATTAACAAAATATTAAATGTGAAAATTGCTGAATAAATACTCTTATGAAAACAGTCCGAGAAATGACGGATAATAATCAAATGACAAATAATAAATATAAAGTGCTTCTCTAATGAAGTCCATGCAATTAAATAGTGAGCATGTATCTCAGTTCATGCAAAATAAATAAAGTGTTCTCCAAATCCGTGACTGTCCACCGATCAACTTCAGTGCCCAATTTCAGTGCCACAACTCCGTGCACCCACTGTTTCCCCCAGCCTCTCACCTCAGAAATCAAGTATATAAGCACTGCAACAAAACCGATAATCACTCGTCCTTAGCAGTCCAGCTTCAGCAGCATACCACTATATATGTAGGGATAGTGTTTCTCCAATGTTGCTTCTGGGCGGTTAAACTTTGCTTTTCTAAAAGTCTCCGGATCCGACACACACCCGCAAAAAGACAAAACCCGACACAAGGCGCATAAAGCATGTTTGATATTACTGCCCTCAAGTTGTCTCAAGTGGTAAAGATGAAGATGGAGGAGATGGAGATGATGATGATGAGGTCACTGATGTGACTTGGGTACCAGATAGAGCAGAGGAGGAAACTGAAGGTGAGGTGGCACAACCCCAAGGAGGCCGACATTAAGAGAGTAGAGAGCAGCCACCCTATTCCATCACATTCTGCAGCTGTTATCTCCCTTCCCACTCCCCAAAGCTCGGCTGTCTGGGCCTTTTTTCAGCACATCTACAGCAAATTGCACTGTTGCTATCTGCAAACTGTGTATCAGGCACACCAAACATGACAAAAACACCAACCATTTTTGAGTACCACATGCCTAACACTTTATTTAACGTCCAATCATTCAGCCCATTGGCAAGAGCACCTAAAAGCCACACAAAAGGGGCACAATCTGTTCCTCCTCCTTACCTACTTCAGTCTGTCCCTGCTATACAGAGTCATTACCTCTCAGCAGCCTCCACTGACAGGGATGATAGTATAGCACAGGGTGTCCCAGGTCCTAACAGCACATCTGCCAGCAGCACACCACTAGCTGTAGACTGTAGCCGGCAAATTTCTCTGCCCCATCTGCTGCAGTAGAAAAAAAATACACTCTCTGCCACCCACATGCCCAGCTTCTAAATGCAAGCTACTAGTTTTTAAAACTTTTTTTTTGCATTGATACATGTCCCCTGGGGCAGGACCCAGGTCCCCAAACACTTTTTATGACAATACCATGCATATAAGCTTTTAAAATTAGCACTTTTGATTATTCATGTTCGTGTCCCAAAGACTTTAACAATATTCGCATGGTCAAACTTTTTTGCCTGTTCGCATGTTTTGGTGTGAACCGAATGGGGGGCGGGTGTTCGGCTCATCCCTAATCTAGATTACAGTATAACACAAAATATTGCATGCATGGAAGATTCCTAGGTGCATATTATAGATTGGGCATATATGCTGGATGATGTAGTGTCTCTTTACTTGCTATGTCAGGAAATGACTAGGTATTTTCAATGGGACTCTGAAGGCTGCTGTTCATTATAATATTTACAAATTCTCTGCTGGATTTTATCATCTGCTGAAAGTACCTTGTGGACTTTTCTGGAGTCTAATAAATGTATCTTTCTGGGAAAAAAAGCCTTGTCTTAATTGTGCCACTTTAATAACATTATTAACATAATAAATTTGCTAAGGCTGTGACAAAAAAAATGACTGCAGATAAGCAAACTGATGATAATTAAGACCAATTCTGAGTTGGGGTAGTGGAGTTCAGAGTGAAAAGCAGGGCATGTTTGGGGAGCATGTTTGCTGGGAATGGTTGCTAGGATGCTGCTGGCAATGAGCACATAGTTTCATTGGCTTCTAGGGTGCAGGCTGCCAGCATCCAAGCGACCAATGGCATGGGGCTAAACAATCATTTGGGCAGCGCCTGATGGGGGTGCTGAGAGACTAGTTCACCATCAGGTCTGTCTCCCTTGTAAATGACCATAGTTGGTTTCCATAGATGTTAGACAGCCCAATAGCAGCTGTGGAATCTGCCCACTGCCATCCAGGGGGTTAAGTCACCATTTAACTTTGATAGGGGTGCCTACGATGATCAGCTTTTATTTGTGTAAATTGTTTATCCCAAAAGGAACAAAACTGTTTACTGCAACTGCTTAAAAAGTATTAGCTGGATTTTGGCTTTGATTTGTTAGTGTATCTAAATTTGCTAGTGAATATAACATTACCCTCTCCCCACAGACTGACAATGCTGCTGTGCAAACCTGTCTCTGTTGCTCATTCATCCAGAGTATAGGCACTCTATACGCTCATACACACTATCAGTTTTTTTCTGCTGAGTTTTTCCTTCAGATTTACCAAAACCATAAGATATGAGGTCAACCCTTAGGAGTTTCAATTTGTATGTAATCAGGCAGTAGTGATGGACGAACTTTCGACGGGACGTTTCGCGAAAACGCGAACCGCGAACCCGGCTGATAGTTTGCGAACCGGAACGTTTGCGGCGGGCCCCATTGACTTCAAAGGGAGGCGAACTTTACAAAACTACAGGTCATATTTGCAGCCACAAAATAATTACTAGCTGTGCACACATAGTCCCACCACATGGCCAATGACATAACACATGTGAGGTGAATCTGGGATCGACAACTACAAGCATTCTTTTTTTATATGTGAAATTCTGAAAATTCAGGACTGTGGAGCGCATGAAGGCAATGGAGGAGAGGGAAGGTCAGGGTAGGCAAAGGGCAAAGAAGAGGGTGCAGGAGATGATCACCAGCACCGTGATATAGAGCACTGACACCTGCACCATGATAGAGTCCTCTGACACCAGCACCGTGATAGAGAGCACTGACATCAGCAGTGTGACATACAGCAATGACACCTGCACCGTGATAGAGTGATCTGACACCAGCACCGTGATAGAGAGCACTGAAATCAGCAGCGTGACATACAGCAATGACACCTGCACCGTGATAGAGTGATCTGACACCAGCACCGTGATAGAGAGCACTGACATCAGCAGCGTGACATACAGAAACGACACCTGCACCGTAATAGAGTGATCTGACACCAGCACCGTGATAGAGAGCACTGACATCAGCAGCGTGACATACAGCAATGACACCTGCACCGTGATAGAGTGATCTGACACCAGCACCATGATAGAGAGCACTGACATCAGCAGAGTGACATACAGCAATGACACCTGCACCGTGATAGAGTGATCTGACACCAGCACCGTGATATACAGCACTGACACCTGCACCGTAAGCAGCCCCAGGAGGAAGTAAGCATAGCACAGGGATGGTGGGAGCCCCTCATAATGAGCATAGTACAGGGATGGTGGGAGCCCCTCATAATATGCACAGCAGAGGTACAGCCCCAGGAGTAAGTCAGCATAGCACAGGGATGGTGGGAGCCCCTCATAATAAGCAGCCCCAGGAGGAAGTCAGCACAGCACAGGGATGGTGGGAGCCCCTCATAATATGCACAGCAGAGGTACAGCCCCAGGAGGAAGTCAGCACAGCACAGGGATGGTGGGAGCACCTCATAATAAGCAGCCCCAGGAGGAAGTCAGCACAGCACAGGGATGGTGGGAGCCCCTCATAATGAGCATAGCACAGGGATGGTGGGAGCCCCTCATAATGAGCATAGCGCAGCCTCTTCAAACAGGAGGGTACGGGCATATAGTACGGTGTGCTTTTTTGTACAAGGAAGTAAGCCAAATGAAGAAAGAAGGTCTGTGTGCTCGATTAAAAAAAATCGTTTATAGACATATAACACATGCTCTACTGGTCACATGTGTTGAATTCCTTCGAGATCCATGCCTCATTCATTTTTAGAAATGTGAGGTAGTTAACACTGTCGTGAGCTAGGCGAGTACGCTTATCGGTCACGATCCCCCCTGCTGCGCTCAACGTCCTTTCAGACAGGACACTGGACGAGGGACAAGCCAACAGTTCGATTGCAAATTGGGCAAGCTCTGGCCAGAGGTCTAGCCTGCCCACCCAGTAGTCCAGGGGTTCATCACTCCTCAGAGCATCCACATCGGCCGTTAACCCGATGTAGTCGGACACCTGGCGGTCTAGGCGTTCCCTGATGCTGGATCCAGATGACACCTGTCGATGGGTCGGCTGAAAGAATGACCTCATATCAGAAGTCACCAACACATCTTCAAACCGGCCTCTTCTTGCAGGCGCTGTTGGATTGGTACCCACAACTCCTTCTCTGGGACTGGGAATTGCTCCTCTGCCAGCGCACGCAAAAGCTGAATGCAGCATTTCTCGAAGCAAGGCCTGGAAGTGCTCCATTCTGACAGCCCTCTGTAACATTTCCGCCATTTTGTGTTTGTACCGGGGGTCTAAGTACGTTGCCACCCAGTACTGGTCCTTGACCCTTATGCTTTTTATACGGGGGTCCCTATTAAAACACTGGAGCATGAAGGCCCCCATTTGCACCAAACTGGAAGCGGTGTGGTGGCCTGGCTCCTGCTCATCATCCAGGATAATGTCGTCCTCTTCATTCTCTTCTCCCCATCCACGCACAACAACAGGGATCCCAGAAAGGTTTAAAGCATGCTCTTCTTGCTGCTGCTCATCCGCCCCGGTACCATCCTCCTCTGACTCCTCTTCAGACTCCTGTTGTTCACTTGTCTCAGATAGAGTAGCCCCCCCTAGGAATTCATCCAGCATTGCGACTTCCTCATCTTCCCGCTCCTGCTCCTCCACAGCTTGATCAATGACATGACGCCATGGCTGCGACTGACCAGTTTGGTGATCTCCTCAAATGGCCGCAGAAGTCTGCATGCGTTGCCCATGAGCAGCCACTGGCGCGGTGAAAAAAAACAGCTCCCCAGAACTTGTTCTGCTGCAGAGTTCATACAGGTAGACGTTAACTGCACGTTTCTGCTGGAGCAGCCTATCAAGCATATAGAAGGTTGAGTTCCATCGCATTGGGCAATCGCAAATAAGACGTCTGACCGGCAGATTGTGACGCCGCCGAATGTCAGCAAGGCGAGCCATGGCCGTATAAGATCTTCTGAAATGGGCCAAGATTTTCCTTGCCTGCCGCAAGATGTCCTGGACCCCAGGGTATTTGACAATGAATCACTGCACGACCAAGTTTAAGACATGTGCCATGCATGGCACGTGTGTAATTTTGCCCTTTTTCAATGCGCTAAGCAGATTGCAGTTGTCACACACCACTTTACCAACTGTCAAATTGAGCGGTGTTAGCCACTGATCTGCCTGTGAACGCAAAGCTGAAAGGAGTGCCCGGCCAGTGTGGCTCTTGGCTTCCAGGCACAACAGACGCAGCACGGCATGGCAACGTCTCACCTGGCATGTCGAATAGGTTCTGGGGAGCTTGGGCGGCGCAGCGGAAGATACGCTAGCAGCGGAAAAGGAGGAGTCAGCCGAGGAGGAGAGGAAGGAGGATGGAGTAGGAGGAGGAGGAGAAGAAGAGCCAGGCCTGCATGCAATCCGTGGCGGTAAAACCAAATCTACACGGGTGCCACGGGTTACATGCTTGACGGCCGTCAGAAGGTTCACCCAGTGGGCAGTAAAAGTGATATACCTTCCCTGCCCGTGTTTGCTAGACCACGTGTCTGTGGTCAGATGTATCGTGGCACCGACACTGTGTGCCAGAGATACATTCACTTGCCGCTGAACATGACCATATAGCTCTGGGATGCCCTTCTGTGAGAAATACTTCCTTCCTGGGACCTTCCATTGTGGTGTTCCAATGGCCACAAATTTTCGAAAGGCCTCTGAGTCCACCAGTTTATATGGCAGTAGTTGGCGGGCTATCAGTTCTGACAAGCCAGCCGTCAACCGTTGGGCAAGAGGGTTATCCGGCGTCATCATTTTTTTACGCTCGAACATTAGGCCCACGGAAGACTGCCTTTTTTCAGAAAAACGTGAGCTTGGCGTGATGGAAGGTGGAGTGGAGGACAATTGTGAGGAGAGAGGAGAAGAAGTAGAAGACGAGGCTGGATGGTGAGAGCCTGGAGTGTGGCTTTGTGTGTTCCATTGCTCCCACTGGGGTCGGTGATGGCAGCTCATGTGCCTTCTTAAGGCGGTCGTCCCTAGGTGAGTGTTGGGCTTACCACGACTAATGCGTTGACTGCAAAGATTGCAGATGGCAACGCTATTGTCAACAGCGGACACGTTAAAAAAAGCCCACACTGCGGAGCCATGTGCCGGCGTCCTGGGAGCGCCAGATGCGACTGTACATGGTCGATGACTCGCTCCTGATTAGGGATGAGCCGAACACCCCCCTGTTCGGTTCGCACCAGAACCTGCGAACAGACCTAAACTTCGTGTGAACTTTAAAACCCTATTAAAGTCTATGGGACTCGAACGTTCACAATCTAAAGTGCTCATTTTAAAGGGTAATATGCAAGTTACTGTCCTAAAAAGTGTTTGGGGACCTGGGTCCTGCCTTAGGGGGTATGGATCAATGCAAAAAAAACTTTTAAAATCACTTGCGACTATATTGTCGGGTCCCGTAATACAGAGAACACTCAATGAGTGTTCTCTGTATTAGCCGACAATTCATTCATTCATTGATAAAAAAAAAAAAAAGCGTGGGGGTTCCCCTAAATTCAATTACCAGGCCCTTCAGGTCTGACATGGATATTAAGGGGAACCCCGTGTCAAATTTAAAAAAAAATGACGTGGGGGTCCCCCTAAATATCCATACCAGACCCTTCAGGTCTGATATGGATATTAAGGGGAACCCCGCATCAAATTTTAAAAAAATTTGATGTGGGGGGTCCCCCTAAAAATCCATATCAGACCCTTTATCAGAGAACGCAACCTGACAGGCCACAGGAAAAGAGGGGGGGACGAGAGAGCGGCCCCCCTCCCTCCTGAACCGTACCAGGCCACATACCCTCAACATTGGGAGGATGCTTTGGGGGTCTGTGACCCTTCAAAGCACCTTGTCCCCATGTTGATGAGGACAAGGGCCTCATCCTCACAACCCTGGCCGGTGGTTGTGAGGGTCTGCGGGAGGGGGGCTTATCAGAATCTGGAAGCCCCCTTTAACAAGGTGACCCCCAGATCCCGCCCCCCCTGTTTGAAATGGTAAGGGGGTACAAAAGTACCCCTACCATTTCACAAAGAAAGTGTAAAAATGGTTAAATAAGACAAACACACTTTTGAAAAATTCCTTTATTAAAAATAAAAAAAAGATTCCAGCGGTGCTAATCCACTCTTGCTATCCAGCGACTAATCTTCAGGGTCCAGCGATGGATGATCATATCCAGCGATGGTAAACACGTAAGTCCGCCGGGCGAACAGCGGCAATAGTCCGCCGATCGGGCGGACCGCGAACAGTCGAAATTTGCCGCAAACCGACCGCCGGGCGAACCATTCGGCCATCCCTATCAGGCAGGCCCTTGGACTACATGGTTTTTGTAAACCGAAAGGAAAAACTCAGCAGAAAAACGAATAGTGTGTATGGGGCTTAATACAAGTAGTGTGTTACTGTCCAGATTATCATGTGAAAAAGTGGGGGAAAAAACTTACAAAAAAGAAAACAAATGCAGTTACTAATGTTTGGTAAGCTCAAATGTATTACATTTTTGTTTTTAGGTTTAATTCTGCTACATTTAAATAAATAGATTTATTATATAAAATACTTTATTATATATTTTATATGGAAAAGGGCTGATATTCACCTTTACCCAAGTCCTGCCTTATGTTTTATGGATCTGTTTTATCTCTCTTTACTGGAAAATTAAGTTTTATTTTTTGTTACTTTTTAAATATCACAATGATACAATTCGTCATCTTACTCCTGCAGAATAGCATCAGATAATTTAATTTAAAATATGCAACATACCCTTTTTCACATAGATATATAGGTCAGAAAATGCATTTCAAATTGAAAAACAGATTAATGTCCAATCCAATCTGTCAAAGTGATTCATGAAAGGTATTTATTAGGTACAGAGTTAAGTTAAAAGAGTTAAAGGTCCTTAAAAAAAAGCACCATGGTTTACAAGTGTCACATCCATTCCCAGTAAAATAAATTACAGTACATCCCATGAGATTCTTGCCTTTCATGATTACCTGAGAGAAAATCTAGCTATAGAGGTTTAATAACTAAGTAGAGACCTAATCGGCATGGTTCCATCCTCACTTTGAACAGGTCATGAGGTGACACACCAGAGTCTTCCACATGAGAGTATTTATTCTAAGCTCTCTGATCTTTTCTCTGCTCATTTTTTAGATTATTCTCAAAAGAAACAAACAATATAAGAATGTATTAGAAAAAATACTTTTCTTCCTGTCTGGACAGATCAAACAGATTAAATATATCCCCTTCACTTGCAGAAACTGAATAATTTATAGCCATAAAGAAAATTTAATGCTAGATAGATTTGGATGGAATTATTAAACTAGTATAAAAAAAGGGAAAACTCTTAAGCATTTAAAAGCAATTTATTAAAAGGCATCCAATTTTATTAGCTATTCAATTGTTGTGCTCCATTTGTAGTGGTTTTTTTAGTGTATTATTTATTCTGAAAAATGTACAAGTATAGCAGCTGCTCTTTTGTTTAGATGTAATTGTGTTCCTGAATAGCATTATAACAAAAAAAAGTCTGGGAATGAAAAGTATAGAAGAAATAAATAACATAAATTGTATTCCTTTTCTAAGAAATAAAGTAAATAAAAAATTCTGAACTTTTCGCAATACATAAATTAAATCTCTCATTTTGTACCAAGAATATCAAGTAGTGTTTATGCATTAATACTGCAACATAAGTGGGGCCCAGTGCCAAAGCCATTAATAGAGATTGCACATGATGGAGATAGGAAAGCAGACTTTTTTTTTTCAAGAAATGTTTGCAACTCTAAAAATAAACTAGTGAAATAAAATAACACACAGCTATGTTAGAATCCAGTCTGCATCATATAACATTTTACAGAAAGTGCATAACATATACCTTAATTTAATAGGCATTTTTTTGACCGATTGTCGTCACTTGCTCCAGGACCAACTAATATTGGCTTACACTTATTACAGAAAAAGGTTTAATTTTATTAATTTAATTTAGGCTGAATGTTTTTTTTTCCCCCCTTAAAAATTCACTTTAAATACATTTTAAACACCCCTGGCTTCTCTGAGTGTATGTCTTTATTAGAATATTAAACTTTTGGAAAAAATACCTATATGTTTGTTCACTTTGAGAAGTCATAACACAAATTTGATCCATAATGTTAGAACATTTATGAATTTATCTTTTTGATTTTTGTGACAAGCACTGTTACCATAAAAAATGTTGTTCCCTTAGTTATTGGTATGAATGTGTAATACATTTCTGTATTTGTGGGGTTGATTTATTTCAAGAAAACATTCCCTAAGAAAATTATGGAGGCTGAAAATCCAAGCTTTTATACTTCCGATCTGTGGAGATAAGGTGGCTCCAGGAAGGGGTTTACATGTGCTGTAGCTTGTATATATACAAGCATTGTTATGGTGTAAGCCCTTGTACACACAAATGTGTCCGATCGGATATTCCAACTGTGTGTGGTCCACATCGGACTGTTTCCGTCGGAATATCCGACGGACCAAGTTTTCCAACTTGTTGGTAACATTTTCCGACAAAATGCTCCAATCGGACATACTCCGATCATGTGTAGAGAATTCCGATCGGACAAAGTGCCACGCATGCTCAAATCAAATTCCTACACCAAAGCTATTGGCTACTAGCGTGAACGTAGTCCCGTCGTAACGAAATAACGTAATCATGTCGGATTTTCCGACAACTTTGTCCGACCGTGTGTATGCAACAGTTTCGGACAAAATCCGATGGACAAAATCCGACGGATTTGGTTGTCGGAATCTCCGACCATGTGTACAAGGGCTAAGTGTATTTTAATTTTAAATTGCTAATTTTTAAATTGCTAATAAATGCCAATTTATCTTTAGGCCAGAGAACTCTCCAAATGTCTCTATTATCTTCATGGCTTCATTTAATGTACTCTGAGCATCCGAAATATATAATATGATGTTGCCTGCATACAATCCAATACACTCAGTTTTTTTCCCCTAGAGTAATTCCTTTGTATTTCGTTGACTGCCTGAATCTTAAGGCTAAAGCTTCTATCGCTATTGCAAATAGCTGTGGAGATAGGGGTCATCCTTGTCTAGTCACTCTATACAGCTTTACAGGAGGTGATACCATTCCCCAGCAAATTTGACCGTGTCTGTTTATATAATATACCCACCCATTTTATAAATCTTTCTCCAAATCTTTTCATTGTCACTCTTATAAACAGACATTCTATAGAGTCAAATTATCTAGCCGTATCCAAGGATGCCAATGCAGATGTATTTGGAATATGATCTTTTAACTGTGCTACTATTTGCATTCTTCTTATAATAATTGATGTCAATATCTCTGGAATAAATCCTGTTTGATCATTATAGATAATAGAGGTAATAACCATATTTAACCCTTTGGCACAAATTTTAGGATCTTATAATCTATATTTTGGATTGGTCTATAAAAGGCACACTCACTCAGATATTTATCCAGTTTTGCTATTGATACTACTGTAGCCTCGTACATAGAGATTGGTAATACTCCACTCACAAAGGCCTTTGTATATACTCTGGATAAAACTGGTTCTATAATATCTATATATCTTAAATATACCTCCAAGGGTATACCATCTGGACCGGGCATTTTCCCAGTTGCCATCTGTGAGATAGCCTCTCTTACTTCCTCCTCAGCAATCTCTTCTTCCAACATTAAGATCTGCTCTTCCATAAGTTCAGGAAACTCCAAATCATTCATATATTTTTCAATATCTTCCTGTGTACACATCAAGATTAATGTATACATTGTAACGTTGTATTTATAAAATCTTTCTATTATTTCCTCTACCATATAAATCTCTTCTCCACTACTACTTTTTATTTATGAGATTACTGAGGAGGGAGTCTGCTGTTTCATTAGAAGTGCTAATAACTTACTTGGCTGTTCTCCCTGTTCAAAATTCAGCTGTTTTTGAAAAAAAAGTTTACGTTTGGCATTAGCCATCAGGCGGTTTTTATACTGACAAATAAGGTTTTCCCATCTTTTGCTGATTAGAATTTGAATTGTTAATTATACATTTTACTTCTGCTCGGGCACATGCCCACTCTAGCTCTTCCTCTTGTTGCTTATTATTCTATTTTATATATGAGATTGTGGATTTCAGGGGTCCCCTCAAGTATGCCTTAAAAGTCTTCTATAAATTCCCATCCATCTGTGTCTCTCTATGGTCCTCAAGGAACACCTCCAGTTGTTCTGGTATATGATCATTAGCTCATATCTGCAACAACAACCAGTAAGGGTGCACTCTCAATCCTAAGCATTTTGCCATAGGGCTTATTAACAGCTTACTTACCATAGGTGAATGGTCCGCTGTTCCCCTGGGGAGACTACGGAGTCCACTATTGACATTATTTTCTCATTCCTCAATATTAAATCAATCCTTAAAATACTTCCCTTCCCTGGTGTCAAGCATGAATAAGCCCTAGTTTGAGGGTTTTTAATTCTCCATATATCTACCCATCCAACCTCCTCAACAAACTTCCCAAATTTACTCTTTCCACCCACTTGATCTCTAGGCAGCTTTCCATGTTTATCCATAACTGAATTCATTAACAATATTAAAATTCCCCATGCATATAACATATTACTCTGGATATTTTGCCATAAATATCACTGCTTCTTTTAATATCTTCATATTAAGCGGAGGTGGATTATACAGTCATATAATCACAAACGGTAATGCATACAGTCTAGCATATACAAATACAGTATATATCTCCCCTCTGGGTCTCCTTTTACCCACATACATTCCTAGGATACCGTCTGGTGTACCATTAAGGTAACTCCCTTCGAATAAGTTGTATGATACGCATTGTCTAACCACTGAACCCATGTTTTTTTAACTGACGGGAATGCTCTTTTATCATTTGTGTTTCCTGTAACCTTATTATTTTGGCCTGGGCCTTAGGTATAACATGAAATACTTGAGTCCGTTGCACTACTGTCCCTAATGCAACATACACACGATCAGACTATCCGGCGGACTTGTTTTCGGCGGACCAGAGTCTGCCAGACAATCCACCCGTGTGTGGGCTCCAGCAGACTTCTTTCCAAAAGTCCGGCGGATTTAGAAAGAAGTTTTGACTCAAAATTGTCCACCGGACTCAGCAGTCCGATGGACAATCCGGCCGTCTGTGTGCTAGCCTGCTGGACTTTTGAAATGAACGGACTTGCGCAAACACGGAGGAAAGTCCGTTCATTTTGAACGCGGCTCCAGGTAGACGGGACCAGCGAAGGAAGTCAATGTCGCCGCCTTCAGCGGCGAGATTGACACCTCGCTGGCCTCGTCACCTGGTATGGACTTAAAGGGGAAGCCCTACACTGAAAAAACGGAGTGGGGGTCCCCCCGAAGTCCATATCAGACCCTTATCCAAGCACACAGCCCGGCTGGTCAGGAAAGGGGGTGGGGATGAGCAAGTGTCCCCCTCCTGAGCCGTACCAGGCTGTGCTGCATGCCCTAAACATGGGGGGTGCTTTGAGGAAGGGGGGCCCTGCGGCCCCCAAACCCCAAAGCACCTTGTCCCCATGTTGATGAGGACACGGGCCTCTTCCCGATAACCCTGGCCGTTGGTTGTCAGGGTCTGTGGGCGGAGGGCTTATCTGAATCCGGGAACCCCATTTAATAAGGGGGCCCCCAGATACCAGCCCCCACCCTATGTGAATGAGTATTTGGGTACCATGTACCCCTACCCATTCACCTGGTGAAAAAGTGTAAAGAAAAAACACAACACATGTTTTTAAAATAATTTATTGCACAGCTCGGGGGTCTTCTTCCGTCTTGGGGGCTCTTCTGGGTCGGACTCCTCTGCTATCTTCTGCTAGCTCTTTTACTAGCGGAGGAGCCCGGCTTTCTTCTTCGTCGCTGCCGCCATCCAGGGGTCTTCTTCTGACTTCGGGGGTCTTGTCCCCCTCTTGGGGTCTTCTTGCTGGGCCCTCTGCTGTCTTCTTCCATTTCTTTTACAAGCGGTGGCCCAGTCTTCTGTTGCCGCCGCTGCCTCTTCTTCCGACTTCAGAGGTCTTGTCCCCCTCTTCGGGGGTCTTGTCCCCCTCTTTGGTTCTTCTTGCCGGGTCTCCACTTTCTTCTTCCAGCTTTTTTACTAGAGGTGGCCTGGTCTTCTGTAGCCGAAGTCGGAAGTAGAGGCGGCAGCGGCAACAGAAGACCGGGCCACCGCTAGTAAAAGAACTGGAAGAAGAAAGCGGAGGGCCCGGCAAGAAGACCCCAAGAGGGAGACAATACCCCAAAGTCATAAGAAGCCCCCGGGCGGTGGCAGCGACGAAGAAGAAATCCGGGCTCCTCCGCTAGTAAAAGAGCTAGGAGGAGTCCGGCGAGAAGACCCCCAAGACAGAAGACCCCTGGAGCTGTGCAATAAATTATTTTAAAAACATATGTTGTGTTTTTTCTTTACACTTTTTTTTCACCAGGTGAATGGGTAGGGGTACATGGTACCTCAATACTTATTCACATAGGGTGGGGGGCGGTATCTGGGGCCCCCCTTATTAAAGGGGGCTTCTGGATTCCGATAAGCCCCCGCCCGCAGAGCTGACAACCAACGGCCAGGGTTGTCAGGAAGAGGCCCTTGTCCTCATCAACATGGGGACAAGGTGCTTTGGGGTGGGGGGCCGCAGGGCTCCCTTCCTTATAACCCCCCCTTGTGGAGGGCACGCGGCCTGGCAAGGCTCTGGGGGGGGGTGCTTGCTCATCCCCACCCCCTTTCCTGACCGGCCCGGGCTGGATGCTCGGAAAAGGGTCTGATATGGACTTTGGGGGACCCCAAGCCGTTTTTTTCAGTGTAGGGCTTCCCCTTTAAGTCCATACCAGGTGACGCAGCTAGCGAGGTGTCAATCTCGCCGCCGAAGGCGGTGACATTGACTTCCTTCGCTTGTCCCGTCTACTTGGAGCCGCGTTCAAAATGAATGGGCTTTTCTCCATGTGTGGGCAAGTCCATTCATTTCAAAAGTCCGGCGAACTCCCGCCATAGTCCGGCAGTTTGTCCGCCGCACCTAGTCCGCCGGAAAAGTCCGGTCGTTTGTGGGCAGGTCCGCTCATTTGTAAAGTCTGGCGGACCTCCGCTTCAAATTCCGGTCGTTTATGCACCGGGCTAAGTCCGCCGGATAGTCCGATCGTGTGTACGCGGCATAAGCCTCTTACATTCCATGTCAATACTGCACACTGCTCAGCCATATCTGGCCTATCCTATGCTTAATCTATTCTTTTATCCTCTCACCAATAAGTGCCCCTTCCTCCTACCTCTAGGGACTCGTTTTCCTTGGTGATACTCGGCAGCAGTCCTTATATTTGGTATGTTATCATCTTTTAATTGTATACATTTCATTCTTACCATCCATCCTACCTCACTCATACACTAACAATTTAAAATTATTATTGGGGCATTGCCACCATACAGCACTATTTTGTATGGAAGCAATAGGTAGTGTTCTCAGCCTGTGTGGCTCTGAGAGACCCACACATTTTCTTCTTCTTCTCTTTTCTTCTATTTCTCAAGGGTAGAGAGAGGCACATACCAAAAAACAAAACAAAAAAAAAACAAAAAACAATAATTATAACTATAATAATTTATAATATCCTATATCATGTTTTATAATGTAGGGGGGTTTGGGTAAGTCTAAATCCATATACTCCAAATGTGTTTATCTACTTCCCATGTGATACCCTTATATATATATATACCATATAAATGCATATTCCATGCCGGCTCATATATTATCAAATCACAAGGGTGTGGGTGATATAGGACAAGCATTGTTTTAATCATATTTTGTTCTGTATATATGTTTGTTTATTTATTAATATACCAGGAGGACATTGTTTAGCCCATTTGCACTTCCTGGTAATATTATGTACATTGTGTAATTTATGAATAAAAATTGTATATTATTGTGTCCATTTGTGTCCGGAGTTGATGGTCATTTAAAATCCCACCCACTCAGGGGGAAGCCTTTTTTTTTTGATATTATCAAATCTTATACATATTCAAAGCCACAAAGAGAGAAAAAAAAAACTCTTTCCTGTAGTCACCTGAAAATGCATGTGCATGTGTAGTCACCTCAAATTCAACCATTTTTATATGTGTTTGGTAGTACTTTTCTTTTATGTTAGCTAGTTCCCTATAGTAATAGAGCATGCCTGACACTACTTGCATTTTGTAATGCAATGTTTAATGTTAATGCATACTTTTATAATTTGTGTTTTGTGGTTTTTACAAACAAAATATCTAATTCTCAGCAAAGATGACAACTGTTAACCCTTCAGCCTCAGTCTTTATTGGGAAGTTGTTAGCTGTCTGCCAAGCCTTGTACTTCAAACACACTGTGAGGGCAGACCAGTAAAAAGGCTTTTAACACAGCGGGCCTAGTCTAATAAAAATTGGATTTATTCTAATCATCAGCTAACCTCTACAGCCACAGTCACTACAGAGAAGTAATCTGTTTCATCGTGCAGCACACAGGCCAGGATACTACACCAATCATCCCTCAGCATACACAAACAGAGGAAAGCAAATACAGTATGTCAAGGACCAGGTCACACTGCACAAACTCTAGAGTCTCTAGTCAATTGGATCAGACTGAAGCTGCCAGAACCAAGCGCACAACTCTAGACATTCAAGCCACTCTAACCTGTCGTCCACCAGTGCTGCAGCCGCCTGGGCCCATGAAAAAGCAGAAGCCACGTGTGAAATGAAGCACCATGTCTGCAATCTCATGATTGCATAGATGTGGCACTGCCCATAAGTGCACTGTATACGGCGTCGCACTGTGTCCGGTGTCCAAACACAGTGCACTTAAGGACCTTTTTTTGTATTTTTTTACAGGGCCAGCTTTAAAAAATTATTATTATTATTTTTTTTGACTGCCTGGAGGGGAGGTGGTGCCCAGGCACCTCCTATAGATGGGCCGCCACTGGTCAACAGCCTTTATGACCCCCTAGGGTTCATAGCCCCCATCACCATGCAAGGCAAGGCTCTTATGAGAGGAATTTCTATTGAACATGAGCAAAGTGAATGGGATACACCTCTACCTAAGGAGAAAGAAATGCAGTGGAAGTTGTGGAGGGACTTATTGATAGAGCTTGAACAACTCATCATCCAAAAATCCATATGTCCCTGTTTCTTTGTCTGCCACGAAGCAAAGAGAATGGTACATATTCTCAGATGCATCCATTATGGCTATAGCAGTTGTAGTCTACCTTTGAATAATGGACTTTGAAGGACAAAGGACAAAGTTATGTTGGGCTTATCATGGGAAAGTCCAAACTAGCCCCACGTCTAGCTCCCACTGTTCCATGCTTAGAGCTTTATGCTGCTGTCTTAGCAGTGAAAATGGCAGACTTGATTATTGCTGAACTAGACATGGAGATCCATGCAGTAAAGTTTTACACAGACAGCAAGATTGTGTTAGGATATATTCACAATGCTTCAAGAAGATTCTATATGTACGTGTCAAACAGAGTGACCCGCATCAGAAAGTCCACACACCCAGAACAGTGGCACTATATCAGTACAGATAAAAATCCAGCCATTCATGGGACTAGATCTGTACTAATGACTGTCCTCAAGCACACTAACTGTTTCTCAGGTCCATCTTTTTTGACTAGATCAGAAACCGAAGAGACCACTCAGAGACCTTTGAACTTGTAGAACCAGATAACGACAAAGAATTACAGGAACATGTTACATCATTCAGTACCATAACTACTAGAGGCAATCTTGGTGCATACAGGTTTGAAAGATTCTCCAGCTGGAAGTCACTCATATGAGCAATAAGAAAGCTTATTCACTTAGCCAAATCCTTCTGCAGAGCTACCAACATTGCAATTAGCAATCATCTTACGCTAGCCAAAATCATCATCAGATGTGCTCAGCAGGAAGATTTCAAAGAAGATTTGTTTTGTTCTAAATTTGTTTTTTAACCAGTTGCCAACCACCGCACACCGATGTATGTCAGCAGAATGGCACGGGCAGGTGGCATATGGGAATACCTGTATGTTCCTGCTTCCCAGCGGGCTGGAGGCCTAATCAGCCCCCCCCCCCCCAGTGCCTGCGGCCGTCGGAACCATTCCAGGAGTGATCCGTGCTGAGGGGGGGGGGGCACTGATTCATGGCCATCCTCTGGAGATCGCTCCTGATGAATGAGAAGCTTCCTCTGCTTCTACAGTGGTGTGAAAAGTGTTTGCCCCCTTCCTCATTTCCTGTTCCTTTGCATGTTTGTCACACTTAAGTGTTTCGGAACATCAAACAAATTTAAACAATAGTCAAGGACAACACAAGTAAACACAAAATGCAATTTGTAAATGAAGGTGTTTATTATTAAAGGTGAAAAAAAATCCAAACCATCATGGCCCTGTGTGAAAAAGTGATTGCCCCCTAAACCTAATAACTGGTTGGGCCACCCTTAGCAGCAACAACTGCAACCAAGTGTTTGCGATAACGTGCAATGAGGCTTTTACAGCGTCCTGGAGGAATTTTGGCCCACTCATCTTTGCAGAATTGTCCTAATTCAGTTACATTCGAGGGTTTTTCGAGCATGAACGGCCTTTTTAAGGTCATACCACAACATCTCAATAGGATTCAGGTCAGGACTTTGGCTAGGCCACTCCAAAGTCTTCATTTTGTTTTTCTTCAGCCATTCGGTGGTGGACTTGCTGGTGTGTTTAGGATCATTGTCCTGCTGCAGAACCCAAGTTCGTTTCAGCTTGAGTACACGAACAGATGGTCGGACATTCTCCTTCAGGATCTCTTGGTAGACAGCAGAATTCATAGTTCCTTTTATCACGGCAAGTCTTCCAGGTCCTGAAGCAGCAAAACAGCCCCAGACCATCACACTACCACCACCGTATTTTACTGTTGGTATAATGTTCTTTTTATGAAATGCAGTGTTCCTTCTACGCCAGATATACTTGGACACACACCTTCCAAAGAGTTCCACTTTTGTCTCATCGGTCCACAGAATGTTGTCCCAAAAGTCTTGGGGATCATCAAGATGTGTTGTGGAGAAATTGAGACGAGCTTTGATGTTCTTTTTGCTCAGCAGTGGTTTTCTCCTTGGAACTCTGCCATGCAGGCCATTTTTGCCCAGTCTTTTCCTGATGGTGGAGGCATGAACGCTGACCTTAACTGAGGCAAGTGAGGCCTGCAGTTCCTTGGACGTTGTTGTGGGGTCTTTTGTGACCTCTTGGATGAGTCGTCGCTGCGCTCTTGGGGTAATTTTGGGCGGCCGGCCACTCCTGGGAAGGTTCACCACTGTTCCATGTCTTCGCCATTTGTGGATAATGGCTCTCACTGTGGTTCGCTAGATTCCCAAAGCTTTGGAAATGGCTTTTTAACCCTTTCCAGACTGATAGATCTCAATTACTTTCTTTCTCAATTGTTCCTGAATTTCTTTGGGTCTCGGCATGATGTGTAGCTTTTAAGGATCTTCTGGTGGACCTTACTGTGTCAAGCAGCTCCTATTTAAGTGATGCCTTGATTGTGAACAGGTGTGGCAATAATCAGGCCTGGGTGTGGCTAGAGAAATTGAACTCAGGTGTGGACAACCACAGTTATAGTATGTTTTAACAAGGGGGGCAATCACTTTTTCACACAGAGCCATGATGGTTTGGATTTTTTTTCACCTTTAATAATAAACACCTTCATTTACAAATTGCATTTTGTGTTTACTTGTGTTGTCCTTGACTATTGTTTAAATTGGTTTGATGTTCCGAAACACTTAAGTGTGACAAACATGCAAAGGAACAGGAAATGAGGAAGGGGGCAAACACTTTTTCACACCACTGTATAATGTAAACAGAAGCAGAGGAAGTGATGTATTCTCTCCTCGTGCAGCTTTTTCATTTTGGCGCCCAAAGAGAGAAGACATCCAAGTAAGTCTGCACCAACACAGATGCAGATTAGAATACTGCAATCACTGAGCAGCAAACTATATCACCTGTGATGTACTTCAGTTATCTTGCAGACCTGGCCTGTTAGTGGGTCCGGAGGACAGGGTTGATGACTACTGCTATATATACATATACATGCACATACATACACATATCAGTGTTTTAATGAGGGCACAAGCAGACCTTTGTTTGACCCTGTCAGACTTAATTAATGTACTGTACATAACTTTCCCATATTCCACATAATTTTTTCTAAACTACCTGTATAACATGTTCTTATCTTATCACGCTGTGTTTCACTGTTCTCTCTTCCACTAATTATTAACTAAAAATTAACCATTTTATCTCTGTGATTTATATTTGCATTTCAAAACAATTCTGTGTAACTTGAAATTATTCTACTTCTAAGCAATCTCATGCAAGCATTCATTAAATAATTACAAAATAATATATCCATAGCAATACTCCATGGGGCTTGTCTGCAAGGCCACGTGAGGGCAGCACCTGGATCGTGTCTCTGCACATGCACAGGGAGAAAACGGTGGAACTTCTGTGATCAGAGGAACATTAAGCCTCTTTCCCTTAGTGGACTGCGCGGCTGATGATCTGCACCTCATCCAGGTGTTGTTAGGGCAGAAGTTAGGGGATTATATCCTTTAGATTCAGGGAATTTACAGAAAGTCAGTGGAGCTTGTGGAGAAAGCAGTTGCTTGTGTCGCCATCTTGGACACGCCCCGAAGGTAGCTATGTGTACTAGCTATTTTCCCGGCATTTTTTATTAACAATAAGGCAGATACTTATTATGGAGGAGGGGCCTTGATATTAAAAGTGAACCTTGCTTTTTGCTGCTTCTTATTGCAAGTCTGATTTAAAGTGGTTATAAAGCCTAAACATTTTTTTACCTTAAAGTGGTTGTAAAGACAGAAGGTTTTTTTATCCTAATACATAGAATGTAATAAGATAAAAAAACCTTCTATGTGCAGCAGCCCCCTTCAGCCCCCAATACTTACCTGAGCCCCGTCTCAATTCAGCGATGTTGCATGAGAGACTCGGCTGTCCGTACTCTCCCTCCTCATTAGCTGAGACAACAGTGAAATGCCATTGGTTCCCGCTGCTGTCAATCAAAGTCAGTGAGCCAATGAGGAGAGAGGGGGGCAGGGCTGGACCAGACTATGGCTCCGTGTCTGAATAGACACACAGAGCTGTGGCTCAGCTCAGGTATCCCCATAGCAAGCTACTTGCTGTGGGGGCACTCAACAGGATGGAGGGGCCAGGAGTGCAGAAGAGAAACCCAGGATGAGGAGTTAAGTACATGTTTGTTCTTTTTAAAGGGAAAAAAAAAAACATTTTAAAATAACATTAATGCATTCTTTGGATTAAGGTTAAAAAAAGTCCTGCTGCTGTCAATCAAAGCCAGTGATGAAGAAGAGGGAGGCAAGGCCAAGTCCCATTGTCTGTGTCTATAGATGCAGACAGCGAGGTTTGGGAGTGAGTCTGCACGAGTGCTCCCATGAATAACTACTTTCTATGGTTGCACTCACCAGAGAGGAGGAGCCAGGGGTGCATGAGTGAGACCCAGGAAAAGAAAGTTTTGGGGCCACTTTGTGCAATGGAATTGCACAGAGCAGGTAAGTATTAACCTCCCTGGCAGTATGATTATTTCAGATTTTAGGTGCTGAAAGCGGTACCATTATTTTGCATTAACATTTGGCGTTTTATATTGTAGTCCTGTAATTCTTAGGAGAGGAGTTTCTATTGAACATGAGCAAAGTGAATGGGATACACCTCTACCTAAGGAGAAAGAAATGCAGTGGAAGTTGTGGAGGGACTTATTGATAGAGCTTGAACAACTCATCATCCAAAAATCCATATGTCCCTGTTTCTTTGTCTGCCACGAAGCAAAGAGAATGGTACATATTCTCAGATGCATCCATTATGGCTATAGCAGTTGTAGTCTACCTTTGAATAATGGACTTTGAAGGACAAAGGACAAAGTTATGTTGGGCTTATCATGGGAAAGTCCAAACTAGCCCCACGTCTAGCTCACACTGTTCCATGCTTAGAGCTTTATGCTGCTGTCTTAGCAGTGAAAATGGCAGACTTGATTATTGCTGAACTAGACATGGAGATCCATGCAGTAAAGTTTTACACAGACAGCAAGATTGTGTTAGGATATATTCACAATGCTTCAAGAAGATTCTATATGTACGTGTCAAACAGAGTGACCCGCATCAGAAAGTCCACACACCCAGAACAGTGGCACTATATCAGTACAGATAAAAATCCAGCCATTCATGGGACTAGATCTGTACTAATGACTGTCCTCAAGCACACTAACTGTTTCTCAGGTCCATCTTTTTTGACTAGATCAGAAACCGAAGAGACCACTCAGAGACCTTTGAACTTGTAGAACCAGATAACGACAAAGAATTACAGGAACATGTTACATCATTCAGTACCATAACTACTAGAGGCAATCTTGGTGCATACAGGTTTGAAAGATTCTCCAGCTGGAAGTCACTCATATGAGCAATAAGAAAGCTTATTCACTTAGCCAAATCCTTCTGCAGAGCTACCAACATTGCAATTAGCAATCATCTTACGCTAGCCAAAATCATCATCAGATGTGCTCAGCAGGAAGATTTCAAAGAAGATTTGTTTTGTTCTAAATTTGTTTTTTAACCAGTTGCCAACCACCGCACACCGATGTATGTCAGCAGAATGGCACGGGCAGGTGGCATATGGGAATACCTGTATGTTCCTGCTTCCCAGCGGGCTGGAGGCCTAATCAGCCCCCCCCCCCCAGTGCCTGCGGCCGTCGGAACCATTCCAGGAGTGATCCGTGCTGAGGGGGGGGGGGCACTGATTCATGGCCATCCTCTGGAGATCGCTCCTGATGAATGAGAAGCTTCCTCTGCTTCTACAGTGGTGTGAAAAGTGTTTGCCCCCTTCCTCATTTCCTGTTCCTTTGCATGTTTGTCACACTTAAGTGTTTCGGAACATCAAACAAATTTAAACAATAGTCAAGGACAACACAAGTAAACACAAAATGCAATTTGTAAATGAAGGTGTTTATTATTAAAGGTGAAAAAAAATCCAAACCATCATGGCCCTGTGTGAAAAAGTGATTGCCCCCTAAACCTAATAACTGGTTGGGCCACCCTTAGCAGCAACAACTGCAACCAAGTGTTTGCGATAACGTGCAATGAGGCTTTTACAGCGTCCTGGAGGAATTTTGGCCCACTCATCTTTGCAGAATTGTCCTAATTCAGTTACATTCGAGGGTTTTTCGAGCATGAACGGCCTTTTTAAGGTCATACCACAACATCTCAATAGGATTCAGGTCAGGACTTTGGCTAGGCCACTCCAAAGTCTTCATTTTGTTTTTCTTCAGCCATTCGGTGGTGGACTTGCTGGTGTGTTTAGGATCATTGTCCTGCTGCAGAACCCAAGTTCGTTTCAGCTTGAGTACACGAACAGATGGTCGGACATTCTCCTTCAGGATCTCTTGGTAGACAGCAGAATTCATAGTTCCTTTTATCACGGCAAGTCTTCCAGGTCCTGAAGCAGCAAAACAGCCCCAGACCATCACACTACCACCACCGTATTTTACTGTTGGTATAATGTTCTTTTTATGAAATGCAGTGTTCCTTCTACGCCAGATATACTTGGACACACACCTTCCAAAGAGTTCCACTTTTGTCTCATCGGTCCACAGAATGTTGTCCCAAAAGTCTTGGGGATCATCAAGATGTGTTGTGGAGAAATTGAGACGAGCTTTGATGTTCTTTTTGCTCAGCAGTGGTTTTCTCCTTGGAACTCTGCCATGCAGGCCATTTTTGCCCAGTCTTTTCCTGATGGTGGAGGCATGAACGCTGACCTTAACTGAGGCAAGTGAGGCCTGCAGTTCCTTGGACGTTGTTGTGGGGTCTTTTGTGACCTCTTGGATGAGTCGTCGCTGCGCTCTTGGGGTAATTTTGGGCGGCCGGCCACTCCTGGGAAGGTTCACCACTGTTCCATGTCTTCGCCATTTGTGGATAATGGCTCTCACTGTGGTTCGCTAGATTCCCAAAGCTTTGGAAATGGCTTTTTAACCCTTTCCAGACTGATAGATCTCAATTACTTTCTTTCTCAATTGTTCCTGAATTTCTTTGGGTCTCGGCATGATGTGTAGCTTTTAAGGATCTTCTGGTGGACCTTACTGTGTCAAGCAGCTCCTATTTAAGTGATGCCTTGATTGTGAACAGGTGTGGCAATAATCAGGCCTGGGTGTGGCTAGAGAAATTGAACTCAGGTGTGGACAACCACAGTTATAGTATGTTTTAACAAGGGGGGCAATCACTTTTTCACACAGAGCCATGATGGTTTGGATTTTTTTTCACCTTTAATAATAAACACCTTCATTTACAAATTGCATTTTGTGTTTACTTGTGTTGTCCTTGACTATTGTTTAAATTGGTTTGATGTTCCGAAACACTTAAGTGTGACAAACATGCAAAGGAACAGGAAATGAGGAAGGGGGCAAACACTTTTTCACACCACTGTATAATGTAAACAGAAGCAGAGGAAGTGATGTATTCTCTCCTCGTGCAGCTTTTTCATTTTGGCGCCCAAAGAGAGAAGACATCCAAGTAAGTCTGCACCAACACAGATGCAGATTAGAATACTGCAATCACTGAGCAGCAAACTATATCACCTGTGATGTACTTCAGTTATCTTGCAGACCTGGCCTGTTAGTGGGTCCGGAGGACAGGGTTGATGACTACTGCTATATATACATATACATGCACATACATACACATATCAGTGTTTTAATGAGGGCACAAGCAGACCTTTGTTTGACCCTGTCAGACTTAATTAATGTACTGTACATAACTTTCCCATATTCCACATAATTTTTTCTAAACTACCTGTATAACATGTTCTTATCTTATCACGCTGTGTTTCACTGTTCTCTCTTCCACTAATTATTAACTAAAAATTAACCATTTTATCTCTGTGATTTATATTTGCATTTCAAAACAATTCTGTGTAACTTGAAATTATTCTACTTCTAAGCAATCTCATGCAAGCATTCATTAAATAATTACAAAATAATATATCCATAGCAATACTCCATGGGGCTTGTCTGCAAGGCCACGTGAGGGCAGCACCTGGATCGTGTCTCTGCACATGCACAGGGAGAAAACGGTGGAACTTCTGTGATCAGAGGAACATTAAGCCTCTTTCCCTTAGTGGACTGCGCGGCTGATGATCTGCACCTCATCCAGGTGTTGTTAGGGCAGAAGTTAGGGGATTATATCCTTTAGATTCAGGGAATTTACAGAAAGTCAGTGGAGCTTGTGGAGAAAGCAGTTGCTTGTGTCGCCATCTTGGACACGCCCCGAAGGTAGCTATGTGTACTAGCTATTTTCCCGGCATTTTTTATTAACAATAAGGCAGATACTTATTATGGAGGAGGGGCCTTGATATTAAAAGTGAACCTTGCTTTTTGCTGCTTCTTATTGCAAGTCTGATTTAAAGTGGTTATAAAGCCTAAACATTTTTTTACCTTAAAGTGGTTGTAAAGACAGAAGGTTTTTTTATCCTAATACATAGAATGTAATAAGATAAAAAAACCTTCTATGTGCAGCAGCCCCCTTCAGCCCCCAATACTTACCTGAGCCCCGTCTCAATTCAGCGATGTTGCATGAGAGACTCGGCTGTCCGTACTCTCCCTCCTCATTAGCTGAGACAACAGTGAAATGCCATTGGTTCCCGCTGCTGTCAATCAAAGTCAGTGAGCCAATGAGGAGAGAGGGGGGCAGGGCTGGACCAGACTATGGCTCCGTGTCTGAATAGACACACAGAGCTGTGGCTCAGCTCAGGTATCCCCATAGCAAGCTACTTGCTGTGGGGGCACTCAACAGGATGGAGGGGCCAGGAGTGCAGAAGAGAAACCCAGGATGAGGAGTTAAGTACATGTTTGTTCTTTTTAAAGGGAAAAAAAAAAACATTTTAAAATAACATTAATGCATTCTTTGGATTAAGGTTAAAAAAAGTCCTGCTGCTGTCAATCAAAGCCAGTGATGAAGAAGAGGGAGGCAAGGCCAAGTCCCATTGTCTGTGTCTATAGATGCAGACAGCGAGGTTTGGGAGTGAGTCTGCACGAGTGCTCCCATGAATAACTACTTTCTATGGTTGCACTCACCAGAGAGGAGGAGCCAGGGGTGCATGAGTGAGACCCAGGAAAAGAAAGTTTTGGGGCCACTTTGTGCAATGGAATTGCACAGAGCAGGTAAGTATTAACCTCCCTGGCAGTATGATTATTTCAGATTTTAGGTGCTGAAAGCGGTACCATTATTTTGCATTAACATTTGGCGTTTTATATTGTAGTCCTGTAATTCTTAGGAATAACTCACTTAAATCTGTCCAAACCCGAGTCTAGCAGACATCCCGTGTATGATAAAGTTTGAAAAATTAAATCATAAATTATAATATAATAAATAACTATAAATAATTATACCAAATAATAATATAACAGTAATAACAATTATTCAATAATATAATCAAATCAAAAACACTGAAATTTGCTCAGTTGCAGAATTGTCAATGTCATTACTTTTCAGTGTTTGATGATGGATCTCCCCACAAATCGATATCGCTCAATTCTGCGAGTTCCAATTTATTATCACTGTTTTCTAGCTGGTCTAAAATCACTTTTGATGTAAAGGGACAGTTTTGGTTGCTATGGACAATCTCCAGTTTCCAGGCAGAAAGAACAGTTTTTATAATATACAACTATATGCAGGACACTGGAGAAACCACTAGGGACAAAGGGGATGTGAAATAATTACATACAGCAATTTAATCTGTAAGATTACATTATACTGTATGTAATATGTATGCTTTACTTTTTGAATTTGGCGCTGTTCTCCGTCCCCGTGCATCGCAACGCTCTCAGGGAACGGAGCCTGGCGATGTGATAGATCGAGTGGAGGATGGCTCGCTCGTACAGCGGGGGGACATCGCTGGATTCAGGGGACAAGGTAAGTAACCTCTTCCTAGATTCAGCGATGCGGTCCCGAGTCTGGCTCGGGGTTAGCGCAAATGGTACTAAATTTTCACCCCGAGCCAGACTTGGGAATACCGTCAGGGGGTTAACCCTTTTACCTTTTTGTTATTAAAAACAAAGCAAGATAAAAAAAAAAAAAACAAGCATTTACAACCACTGTCACAGGGAGAGGTAATTGGGGGGGGGGGGGGGGGGAGGCTGTAGATGCTGGAGCATGTTACACATTAAGGGTGGAACATTTAACATGTCCCAAAAGTGGGCATATCCTTTAAATTGGCGGCTCAAGCACCGAGAGTGGCACTGTGGAAAGCAAGAGGAGCATCAACTGCCAGTAGTGCCCATTATCAGGCATACCTCTTACGTTGCCTAGCCCAAATAAAGTACAGGTTTGCTTTAAATAGTTTTATGGCAAATTACAGCTCTACTTGCATTCTGTAATTAATGAAACTATCTTGCTTGCACTGAAATATAATAATTTACACTTCTTAAACATTAAAATATAATACAAGAATAACAAAAAATGAGTTTTAACTTTATGGCCCACATTGTTGTAATAAGAAAAGCGCTAGCGGGTTTCAATAAGATAGTGTATTAAATTACTCTACAGTCCTTTACTACACAGTATAATGATGTGTTAAAGTTTAATGCTGTTTTTCCAGTGGAAAAATGCTTTTTTTAATAATGCAAATCTGCAGATGTTATATGTCAAATCATATTAAAGAAAAAGCTATGTGCATTGAGATTTTGAGTATATTATCTGTTTTGTTATTAAAAAGGCTATATATTACAGTAAAATACATTATTTTATATTGTCAAATAAAGCATGTGATACATTTTAGATATGTATAGGCCATTAAAGCTGCAATGAAGCTTTGTGCTCTTAGCAAAACTGCAATAATATTTTATGCTCAGCTGTTCATTGTTATAAAAAGTTTTCTTCCACTTTTCTTCAGGCAGATGTAAAAAAAATAAAAATATTATTTAATGCAGTATTTTTAAATACAGTTGGTTTAGCTTGTCTTTATATTAGCTTCCTGTAATGCCTGTACAGACTGGGAGAGGAAGGGTCAGCAATGTCAGCTAATCATGCACTGCACATTTGTCTAAAAAAAGAAAAATGCTTTTTTGGGGGACCCTCTTTATCTACAGTAACTATCCTTTCCGCTCAAATGCATATTTGCAATGGGGTCCATTTCAAAATACAAAGGACAAAGTTGTAAGTGTGAGTGTGTGTATTTGGAAGGAATGGTATCACACAAAGCATCAGCAATACACAAATATACTGTAGATATCTAACTAATAGCCCGTCCTTAGTGTTATATCTTATATAATTGTTACTGTAAAAAAAAAAAAACAATAAGCCACAATTGCTAAGCTTTCAGTGACCACTTCAATCTTACTTTGCTGTCATTGAGGGCCTTTTCAGGTGCAAGTATAACCATTTAATTTTCATTTTTCTGCAGAGTTTGCCTTTGCAACATCAAGTACAGCAAAGACAATAGCAGGTGCAGGGCCTTTATCAGAAAAGAAAATGGAGGCTGATGTTGTTACAGTAATATATGCTTACCATGGCAATGGAAAGACAACTAGCAAAAACTAAAGTTAAGTGTTACTAAACCCACAGTGGTAAAATCAGTTTGCATATGCATCAAAGCATGCTTGTTATACTGTGGAACCTAAGGGGTTAATCATCTGCATTGTGTAAAAGGCTGTTTTATATTGTATGTACAGATCCTCCCCTCCTTGCAATGTCTCCAAAACATGTACAGATAAGAAAGACCTACTGGAGTTAGACTGTACTTGCTTAATTTGGTATGTATTGATAGAGAGCTTTTTTGTTTTGTTGGGAGAGTGCATGTGATCAGCATAGGTCCAATAAGCACTATTCAACTAGTGCAGTATGGAAACTCCTCCTACAAGCTTTAACCAGGCACTGATAAAAGTCACAAGACGACTTCCGGTTCCGGCGCCACATGAACAGGCTGTGAGTGGACGTAGCTCCCGCCGAACCCCTCTACATCGCTGCCTCTAGTTCTGCTACAACTCCGGGGTTGCTCCCCAAAAGTCCGCCTCACCCACGGGAGACTCATGGACCGCTTTGTGGAGCGGTCTTATGCCCGGGCGGTCTCCTCTTCGCCAGCCTCGGCAGAAGACGCGGCCCTCGGCGCGGCCAAGATGGCGACCACGCTTCCAGCGGATCAGGTCGGGCCCTTGCTCCCAGCAGAACTGCAGGGAAATCACCAACCGGTGGGCATAGCCCAAGAAGTTGTAGCCCTTCTAGGCCCTACTTTAACCGCCACAGTGGATGCAGCTGTACACAAAGGGCTGGAGCAGCTCCATATAGAGCTACAAGTACAAGCGCAACGCATCACCCAGACGGAAGATCGGATCTCTTATCTGGAAGATGATACTACGGCGCAATCGGCGACGCTCGCCCGCCTCACGGCGGAGACGAGAGACCTGTGGGATAAGATCGATGACCTCGAGAATCGCTCCAGAAGGAACAATCTACGAATCATTGGTCTTCCGGAAATGGTCACCGCGAATCACCTCGCTGACATTTGTGCTAAAATCATACCGGAACAATTGGGTCTCCGCATACCCTGTACGATTGAACGTGCTCATCGCATCGGCCAATATGAGGATACCCGCACTAAGCCTAGGCATGTCATTGTGAGGTATCTCAATTATGCTGACAAGGCAGCGATTTTGCAAGCGTTTCGGCGCAATCGTACCTTAACCGTTGATGGAGCTAAACTTCTGCTATTTGCCGACTATTCAGTTGAGGTCATGAAACGCAGGAAGGCGTTCGCTCCGGTATGTACTACACTGCACCAACAACAAGTAAAGTTCTCCTTAGCCTACCCTGCTATTCTACGAATGGAAGCGCCTTCGGGAGAACGCCTATCTTTCACGTCACCGGACGAAGCAGCGAGATACTTGGCCCAAGCCACCACGGAAATGGACCATACGGATGCTTCGGTCGGCTCTCCGTCCCGACCTGAACCTGGCGATCGCAGACCGCGCTCCAGCCCTAGCAAGCCGCCGTATAAGCGCACCCGACTCACTCAGCTTTCGCATCGTGAAGGAAATCGCGGCCGCTGAAATCGGACGTTTTGGATATGAAGACGACCGCGCTACTGTTCATCACACTGACGATGGAATTGGCCTGAAGAGTACACGTTTGTTTGCTTTTGTTTTTTTTTCTCTTCTCTATTCTCTCTCTCATGTGCCCACACTTCTACAATCTACGTTATGTTAACAGTTCTTTAGTGTTATGGTTCTGGACTCTTGCTGGTTTACGGCGAATATGAAGTGGTCGCTCAACCTAAGTTCTGTTTCTAATCCTTTCCTCTACGTATCACTGCGGTGGTAACCTGCTTTTGACTGCTGACCTACGGTGTATACGAGAAGGTTATGTACTTTTAACCCACCACTCTGATTCCATATGGCACTGCTATATACTCTGTATCTACAACGGTTGTCCGTTCGGAAGCGGGCTCTTTTAGCGCCCTCGGCCTGGGCCATTCCCACTGCAACATCTATGCTGTTCCCCACGTGAGGAGCTATACTCGGCTCTTGATCCCTCCTGGACAATACTTAAGAGTGAGGGGGAGGCGGGAGGGTCGGTATCCACGTACGGTCGGATGTGGAAAAAAGAGAAGTACATGATAGATGGTGTAGATACTTTATGGGTATTACTTTGTGCTATACTCACTACAGGTTATGTTCTACGTTACATGTGGTTTTTTACTTCGTGTTTTTATGAATGTTATATGCCTTTAAGCCTAGCAACGACACGATCTTTGAGTGCTCCCCTATTTGGCGGATCGAGCTTATGGGGGAGATTTCCCCGCTACCTCTTAGAGCTGACATCTGAACTATTACTACTATGGCTTCGTCAGTCGAGGGGAGTCACTTGAAGATCGTGTCGTGGAATGTTAAGGGGCTTCGCTCCCCATGTAAACGCTTGATGATCCTTAGACATTTGAAACGATTACGAGCGGATGTGGTGCTATTGCAAGAGACACACCTCTCGAGCGAAGATATGCAACGCCTCCGTAGATTGTGTGTGGGAGAGGTTTTTGGGTCTCCATCTGATGGCCGTAAGGCCGGGGTAGTGATTCTGATACACAAAAAGCTAACCTATACAGTTAAGAACGTACAAGTAGATCAGTTAGGCCGCATGGTCACCATATCACTTAAATTAGCCCATTCGGATATAGCTATTACTAATGTCTATGCCCCCAACTCACCTGACTCTGCCTTTTTTCGTGATTTGACTACCTGGATGACGATGGTGCCAGAAGCTTTGCACGTTTTGGGAGGGGACTTTAACGCGGTGATGTCCCCCACCCTTGACCGTTCGAACAGATCCGTAAGCATAGGGTCGACTCGGGACAGACCTCTCACCACATCAACGCTCTTAGCCAGAACGGTAGACCAATTACAACTACTAGACCCGTGGAGGATAGCTCATCCGACGGGTAGAGACTTTACGTTTTATTCACCTCCTCACGACTCGTTTTCTCGCATAGATTACTTTTTTGTCACCCAAGCGCTTTTTCCATTGACCCGGGATCCTGAAATATACGACCCGAGGATTTCGGACCACAGCCCAATAGCCCTTAATTTGCTAGACACTCGCGCGGGAGCCCTGCCGCCTCTGTGGCGATTCCCCTCGTACTTAGCCGACAACGAAGATTTTCGTTCGGTTCTAGAGCTAGCATGGTCGGAATATGTCTCTGACAATAGGGAATACATTTCCAAGCCAAACTTGTTCTGGGAGGCTGGCAAAGCCTTCTTAAGGGGTAAAATCATTTCGTATGTCACTCAATTTAAACGTAACGCCAAACGCCAATATATGGCGGCGAGCGAGAAATTACGGTGTGCTCACGAACGTTTGGTATCTAATCGTTCGCAGGCCAATATTAAATTATGGACGAAAGCCAAGGGGGAGTTTGATCTCTGGGCACAGCAGCAGGAATCGGCCAAAACGTCGTACTCCACTCTATATTTTCACAAATTCGGTAACAAGGCAGGTAAGCTACTTGCCAGGATGTGCGCCGGCACTAGAAAACCTACGCGTATTATGTCTATGAAAGATGAGGAGGGGGTGCTACACACGTCCTCAGATGAAATTAACAAAATCCTTACGGATTATTACACTCGATTGTACTCGACGGATTCGGTGGATCCGGAGGGAGCAGCGACCCTCCTACGTCAATTACAATTACCTGAACTCACCACTGAAGCTCTGGATGCTCTCAATGCTCCCGTTACGATTGAGGACATTCAGATCACAATTAAATCTTTGGCATCGTCTAAAGCGCCGGGTCCGGACGGCCTCACTGCCGAATTCTATAAAATGACCAAAGACTTTGTCCCGGCCACGCTGCAAGCCGTCTTTAAGTCAATGTGGGAGGGCGGCCCATACCTACCTACGGGAACTCAGGCATATATACGACTTATCGGCAAAAAAGATAGAGATCCTACTCTACCAGGGTCATACCGACCGATAACGTTGATTAACGTAGACGTGAAAATTTTGTCTAAAATTGTCGCCACTCGCCTTGCGTCTCTACTCCCTTCCCTTCTACACCCAGCTCAATCGGGGTTCGTTAAAGGTCGCTCGGCAAAGTTAAACATCCGTAAGGTCCTGACGGTTCTAGAGTATGCCAAATCCCACCCGGACAAAGATGTGGCTATTATGTCGCTAGACGCCGAAAAGGCCTTCGACAACATTAGTCTGTCTTGGCTCTTTCAAGTATTGGAAAAGCTGGCGTTCTCCGGTCCGATCCTGCAATTTTTACGTCGTATGTACGAATCCCCGATGGCGCGCTTGGTGACCCCTGACTTTATATCGGCCTCAATCCCCTTGTCGAAGGGGACAAGACAGGGTTGTCCCCTGTCTCCTTTATTGTTCAACTTAGCCGTTGAGCCGTTGTCGAGATTGATTAATTCGCCTAACGGGATTAGTGGAATCAAGTTAGGGGACCACACGCTTCGTTCGGCCTTTTTTGCGGACGATATTTTGTTGTTCTCTACAGATCCGTCGGGTGACTTTAGACGCCTTGCAGACTTATTCCACAAGTTCCGGTCGTACTCTGGACTGCGCATTAATTTTGACAAAAGCGAAATCCTATCCCTTCGACCTAACCTGGCCACTGCCTGGACCTCTAGCTCCCCCTTGGCCGTAGCAAAACACTATATCACTTACCTCGGGATACGCATTGGCACGACACCCTCAAGTATTTATTCCCTTAATTTCCCTCCGGTGATATCGAAGATTGTACACGAACTAGAGGCTTGGACGGCTCTTCCTCTCTCGCTCTTCGGGAGATGTCATCTTTTTAAAATGGTTTCATTTGCCCGCTTACTGTACCCAATGCAAACCGTCCCTCTCTTAGTTAAACATTCGGATATTAGATTAATTCACTCAGCTTTAACGAAATTTTTATGGGCCGGGAAGAAACCGAGGATTGCTTTGAATAAACTATGCCTCCCGAAGATGGAGGGAGGAGCGAGCCTACCCAATATCCGATTTTACAATCTAGCATGTCTGCTCCGCCAGGGCCTAGATTGGCTTTCAGGAAATTCTAGGTACTCCAATAATTCATTAGAAGCTGCGGTGGTCTCGCCGTTTGCCCTATCGGCTATCCTTCATTCAAATCCAAACAAATTACCCACTCATTTCCGATCTAATCTATTGATTAGAGATACAGTGATAGCGTGGCGGGAGTCGCGTAAATTGATAGGGCTACCGTCCGATATTTCCCGATATTTGCCAATTCAATCAAACCCCATGTTCCCTCCTTCCACGCTGCATAGTGTATTTACTTACTGGGCATCTAAAGGTCTCATGAAGGTGTATGATGTTTATTCGAATGTCTCAGGCAAGGCCAAGCCGTTCTCGATGCTAGCCAGAGAATTCTCCTTGCCGTTAACTCATTCCTTCCACTACCACCAGCTCCTTAGTTACCTGGGTGACAGGCGTAGACATATAACGAATCAGTTCCAGAAATCCTTCATAGATACGATCATACACAATGGTGACTATTCTATCTCTACTATTTATACCTCCCTTATTGAATACCACTCTGCCAAATACCGCTTGCAACCTTTTCGGAAATGGGCGGACATTTTTGAGGATGTGGATCTTCCCGGAAAATTGCTAGAGGGTTATGTTCAGACTAGAAAGATTACAGTTTCCGAAACATGGAGAGAAACCCAATTCAAGATTCTTCATAGGGCGTATTACCCCTTCCGTATCAACCGAACTGACCCTAACCAGGAATGTTGTCCATGGTGCTCAAAACTGCGTCCTACGCTTCTCCATCGTTTATGGGAATGCCCACACGTTGTGACCTTTTGGAACTTGGTGCTACAATTTATTCATGCGGTGACAAATCGGGACCTGCCCAGGGACCGACTTCTATGTCTCTTCGGATATACCACATTGGCTGAACCCCACCTCTCAGATAGCTATACAGCTGTACCCCAATGGGCGCATTTATGTCTACTGGTTGCACGAAGAACTATCCTGACACAATGGATCAAACCCTCACCACCCTCAATACAGGCTGTGAAAAAAGCCCTGGAAACTCTGTTCTACCTAGAACGATTAGATACTATTCTGCTAAATTTCAAATCAACCTCACGTTTTTTTTCAAGATGGCGCACATTTATGGAACATGTCTTTGCAAAAGAGGATATACACAGGTTTATGCAGCCATTCAGATACACAGAATGGTATCTAAAGAGGGATATTACTAATTCTCTGGGACCGCTAAAAATACCCAGGGAAGCACTTGGGGAGGAGCCCCCCAGTCTTGATCTACAGCCTAATGACTCTTAGCTTAAGTCCCATGCTGACTCTGTATTGCTCTACCATGTATTTTTCTCTTTGCTAGGTTGTGTTATCGATCCCATAGACTCTGATGTACACATATAGGCTTTTTAGGCATATGGCTGTTGAGTACGACCCATGTATCGTTATTCAGTGTTTCTTGTATATTTACTGTTTCTGTTTCTTGACTGCTTGTCATTTACAGTAAAAGCAATAAAAATTTTATTAAAAAAAAAAAAAGTCACAAGACAGCGGAGCAAACAGCGACGGACATGTCCTGCTGAGGCTCTGTTCTTCCTGGGACTTTGTAGCCGCCACAGACACCTGAATGGCAGGGTAACTAAACAAAAAGCATACGGATATCCTCCTTAATACCCTGTGAACCAAGCAGAATAGTTTTGGGAGCTGCCCGAGGCAAAAAAAAAGTGAAAAACCACATGGAAAAACTGCTCAGAGGCTCCAGTAATATGGCTCAGTCAAATTCTCCTCACACAGCTAAGGCACGAGCTGACAAGAAACAGCTGCATTTACCTCAGGAACTGTATGACACAGACAGCGAATACAGCACCAGCTCCCAACCACAACAAGCAGATACATTACGCCCAAATATATTAAAGAAAATAAAGAAAATGCTACAGAAAGCTTTAAAGCAGACCTCTGACCAAATTACACAGAAACTGACAAAATAAATACGTGATTTAGGCCAACGCACAGCTGAATTGGAAAACATAATGGATGACATTGAAACTAATGTACTATCACATGACAAAGAAATGGAGTCTCTTAAAGATGAAAATTGAACGCTGCAAGCGCGTTTAGAAGATTTTGAGAACAGGGCACATCGTTCAAACCTCCGCATACGAGGTATGCCTGAGTCAATCATTGACCTTCAATCGAATACGACTGCTCTCTTTCAGGAATTAACACCGTCAATCCCAATTGAAAGATTGGAAATGGACAGAATCCATAGAGCTTTGGCGCCATGCAAATCTGAAGGTCCCGCTCATGACATTATTGTAAAGTTCTACTTTATTTGCACAAAAGAGAAACTTATGACAGCTGCCAGGAACAAAGAATCTTACTTTTCAAGGTCATTCATACCAGATTTTTGCTGATCTTTCCCCAATGACAGTTGCTAAATAGCACACGATGAAACCTTTGCTCCAAAATCTCCAACACCACCCTATCCCTTATCAATAGGAATTCCCATTTTCTATTAATTTTACATTTCAAGGCACCAAATATTCAAGCAGATCCTCTGAAGAATTACAGAACACTTTGCAAAAACTTCATCTATACAATGGGCATTCTATTAGCCTTCGTCAACATACAACATTATTTCTCCACAATGTGCATCTAAGCCTGGAACTGAAAGAAGCAGACAAACTGTATCAAAAAGGGGTTGATTCAATTCTCCAGATTTGGACCCACTGGACACAATGGACTGAATGCATTTTGCATTTCTCTCTGAAGCTCATTCAACTTAACGCTTCATCTACCTTATCTTTAACTTATAACATATTAAGAATTGGAAATATTTAAAATTAAAGTATATAACCTTACATTCAAATATTCATATATAATTACTTAAGGATTTGTTAAAAGGAATACTATTCAATCTGACTATGTTTGCTTAATTTTTAAGGAATATAGCCAAAATCGGATGTTTAAATTACATTTTTAAAACATTTTTCATGGGGGCGTGTCCGGCCGGCGGAGAAGATGGCCGCGTAGCTGTGAGCTCCTGCCGCCTCACGCTACTTATCAGCCCATAGAGACGCACCGGAGAGGTTCCCGTAGCCCCGTTTTCGTCCTTGACCCGGCAGATACCACGGACAGCGATGACGAAGTGGAGGAAGACTTCCAAACCGCCTCAGCGCTTCACTGCATTCTTCCCGGCGGTGACACTGCCGAATCTTCAAGATGGCGCCGGCACTCCTCACGGCGGAGATAACGGCCCGCGCTCCAGCCTTCCGTATGGGGTGAGTCAGACTCCTACACTGTTAGAGGACACAGGGGAGATATCACCCCCTCCCACACCCACAATGCGAAGCCCAGCTAAGTCACGACAATGCAGAGAGGAAGATGAGCTTTCTGCTGGGCCGCAGCATGCACATCCACAGCCTGTCTCCACACAGCCTGTCTCCTCACAGCTCTCCTCACAGAGCGCACATGCTGAGCCCTTCATAGAAGGATTCCCTGCTTCTGATCAGGCTATCTCAGAGTGCACCATGAAGAATATGCTCTTGTCCCTCAGGAGAACATTATTCAATGATTTTTCTAATATGTTCGCCTCAGTTAAGGCTACTGTCCACACTCACTCTACTCAAATCCAGCATTTAGAATCCAAAATGGCGGATCTCTTTACCGCCCATAATGATCTTGTTGATGCATATGCTGACCAAGAAACTACTTTATAGCAACTTCAACACAAATTATCGGATTTGGAAGACCGCTCAAGGCGCAATAATATAGAATTTAGAGGGATTCCTGAAACCATCCCTCCAAGTGAACTCACTAATTTTGTCCAACGCCTTATGAAAGCCCTTATACCATCTCTGACGGATATTAAATTGTGCGTGGACAGAGCCCATCGCATCCCTAAACCTAAATTTCTGCCTGACACAGCACCCAGAGACACTCTGGCGCGCATTCACTACTACCATGTTAAAGAATGGATCATGGTGGCTGCTAAACAAAATCCAGTAGTGCCAGATGACTTCACCGGTATCTCCCTGTATACCGACATCTCTCAACAGACCGCACTGAATAGAAAAAAGCTCAGTCCGCTTACAAAGATTCTGCGTAACAATAACATAATGTACAGGTGGGGGTTTCCCACTAAGCTACTCGTTTCTTGGAATGGCAGTATGATCCCTATACATAGTGTGGAGAAAGGAATACAAATATTCAAACAATGGAATCTGCTCCCCCAAGATGCTTCATCTCCTGCTCAACCTGCTCCGGAACGCCTGGGTACAGAATGGACTTGATATGTCTCGCTGCAACTCAGCGAACCTCTCCCTACCTTTGCTACGTATATGTAGCGCAAGTGTAGCGTGAGGCACGGAGACCCACTATTCCTTTTGTTCTTTCTGCTTGTGCCTAGTGCATGACACTTTGGGTCTACCTACCCCAATTTTCTGTCGAAGCAGCTTCGGCTGCCCATTGACCTGGCTACTCAGGTCTTTTTTACTTCTGTTGTCCTCCATTCCTTTTTTTCACCTCCTTGTGTGGTTTTTCCTTCCCCCTCTTTGCTGGATCACTGGATATGGTATTTTTTTCCATTTGGGTGAACATGCTATATGGACTGCAACGCTCATAGGGATTGCCGCAATTGCTACGCTGTTTTTTCTCAGTCTACAGATCTGTTATCCTGTTTTTGAGATAAGTGGTAGTACCCTTCCTTGGGACGCACATTTCCTGCTTTGCAACATTTCAGCACACAACCGTATGATGCCATGCCGTTGAAGTTTATGTCCATCAATGCGAAAGGCCTCAACAGCCCATTTAAGCGATCTGCCCTACTGAAGGAAGCCCGCTTGCTTAAAGCGGATGTAATTTTTGCCCAAGAGACACATTTTGCTGCCCATAAATGCCCTGCTTTGAACTTCCGAGGGTATTCACAAGTAATTACAGCCAATGGTCCCAAAAAAGCTAGAGGTGTTCTAATTGCTATTAGAGACTCTGTCCTGTTTAGCCTTATCCACACTATCCAAGACCCACTTGGCAGGTATCTGATCCTTGTCTGCGAACTCAACCACACCGTGTTTACGTTGGTCAACCTGTATGCCCCTAACTCCAAGCAAAGAAGCTTCCTTGCACCATTGCTTACCAAGATCTCGGAGACTGTTCAAGGTACCCTCCTTATGGGGGGGAGACTTTAATACAGTCTTGGATCCCACTATGGATTCCTCCACCCAGACTAGGAGACCCTTACATTCTATTGTCCCTCTGCTTGGGAAATATGAACTGTATGATGTATGGCGATGTTTTCATGGGTCTGAAAGAAACTACACGTTCTTGTCAGCAGCGCACTCTTCTTACTCCCGTATTGATTTTTTTCTGACAGGGAAAAAATCTCTCCAAAATGTTTTGAGATCAGACATTGGCACAATATCTTGGTCGGATCATGCACCAAATTTGCTAGAATTTGATGATACTTTACGAAGTACTCCTCCTCCTATTTGCAGGTTGAATGCCTCCCTTTTGGGAGACAAGATATTGTGCCAAACGATCCAGCAAGAACATCGCAACTTCTTTCTTTATAATGACACTCCTGATGTTAACCAATTTACGTTATGGAATACTTACAAAGTGTACATGAGAGGGGTATTGCTTAAATTGGCTTCAGGTGTTAAAAAAAAGAGGACGAATCAGATTGATGATTTGTTACACACCATATCCTCTAAAGAATCGATTAATAAACTTACACCTACTCCCTCACTTACACAAGATATTCTTAGGGATAGACAACAGTTACGATCTTTACTCCTTTATAAACAGGCGAACCATCTTAAATTCCTTAAGGCCTCTTACTATGGCCTTCATAACAAAGCGGGAGCTTGGTTGGCTAGAATTGTGAAGGCCAAACAGATCAAACGGAGGATAGCTACCCTTACTCATCCATTCACTAAAACACCTGTTACAAACCCTAAAGATATAGCCAATGTCTTTGCGGATTATTATCAATCCTTGTACGACCTCCGTAGTGATGGGGATACACCTCAACCTTCACCAACACTCATTGATGAGTTTTTGCAAAAAGTAAATCTTCCCTCCCTTTCTGAGGATCAACTTGCCTCCATTTCTCAACCGTTTACAATCCCAGAGATCTGTTTGGCCATCCGGAAACTTCCCAACCGTAAGTCTCCAGGAGCTGATGGTTTCAGAAATGAGTATTACAAATATTTCTCCAATGAGATTGCTCCACATTTACAATCAGTATTTAATCTTGCTTCGTCCTCTGGCACTTTTCCACCGGAAATGCTTTCAGCGGTGATAGTGACTTTGCCAAAATCCGACAAAGATCCTACTAATCCTGCAAATTACAGACCCATATCCCTTCTCAACACAGATGTAAAACTCTTTGCTAAACTTCTAGCTACCCGCTTACAGACAGTTTTACCTGATCTTGTTCACCCAGATCAAGTGGGCTTTGTGCTAGACGTCTTATCAATTTACTATCCTGGGCTAGGTCTTCTCGAGTGCCTTCTCTGCTTCTATCCTTAGATGCAGAGAAGGCATTCGATAGGGTGCATTGGGGCTACTTGAAGGCGGTACTCCATAATTTTGGATTTGTGGGATGGATTCAGACGGCCATCATGGCCCTATATTCCTCTCCCTCGGCCACAGTACTTACTTCGAGCATTGCCTCTAAATAAATACATATAACTAATGGAACGCGACAAGGTTGCCCCCTTTCACCGATAATTATTACGCTTCTCATGGAACCGTTGGCAGAACATATCAGATCCCATCATAACATCACCGGGCTAACTATAGCTGGTAGAGAGCATAAAATTAGTTTATTCGCTGACGATGTGATGATTATACTATCGAACCCATTAACTTCATTGTCTGCGACGCAGAAGGTGCTGCGGGAATTTAGTGCCGTTTCTTATTACAAACTAAATGCCACTAAATCACAAATTCTTGGTGTCCATGTGCCAGCTTCTATGCAATTGGCTTTGACTAGGGAATTCCCTTTTACTTGGTCTCGCCACTCTATACCCTTTTTAGGTATTCATTTGACCCGACTGACCTCACAATTGTACACATACAATTTCAAACCCTTTTTGGAATCTTTGCCTCAACAACTGTCACGTCTATGTACCCAAGACTTATCTATAACGGGTAGAATAGCAGCACTTAAAATGCTTATACTCCCTAAACTCCTTTATTTATTTTGCAAGCTAGCAATTCCTATTCCACGAACTTTCCTTTCCTCGGTACAAACGATATTCAACCAATACATCTGGAAGCGTAAACCGCCTAGGTGTTCTACTACAATTTTGCAGACACATAAGAAGCATGGTGGTATGGGTGCTCCTAATGTAATAGCATATTATAAAGCATGTGTCCTGGACCAACTTAAATATTGGTGGACCCCTTCCGAACACAAAACGTGGATAGTCATGGAAGTTGCTGGCACTACGCACGGGGATCTCAAATCATCCCTTATTGCTATTCTGTTAGGTTCACCAGCCCCTACTTCCTCTATACCTACGATTCAAATCTCCACAAAACTATGGTCTGAAATTCCCATCTCTTCCATACATGATCAAGCGTTATGTAAAATTCCTATCCCGCTCTCGGTTCTCCGCCACTTTATTCCGTGTTTGGATTTGAAAACATGGATTTCCAACGGTGTATCCCTACTCCAAGATCTATATCTCAACTCGTCCCTCTGCACATTTGACTATCTGACATCACGATTTCAACTCCCTCCCTCAGCCTATTTCCCCTACCTACAAATTTCCTCCTTTCTGCGGAAGCACCCTCTGCCTTTTTATCTGCACTTACCTTCACTACTGCACAAATTCCTCCAGGAACCTAATGGCCCCATTAAAGGAATATCTCTGTTTTATAGCATATATAATGCCCAACATTCCTTTTCCAAAACAACCACCATTGCTAAATGGGAAAACATTCTAGGTAAAACATTCCCTGTTGATTCTTGGCAGTCTGCATTTTTCACTACATATACTTCCTCTAAATGCGCCATTCATTGGGAACAGTTCTCAAAAGTAGTTCACTTTTGGTACCTCACACCTTATAAACTTAGTAAATTTTGCCCGGATCGTACAGCCTTATGTTGGAGGGGATGCGGAGAAGTAGCTACACTGTACCATATCTTGTGGACGTGCAAATCAGTCCGCTCCTTCTGGAACAAGGTTTTTACATTGATATCTGATATCTGTGGTCAACATGTGGATCCTACACTTGAACTAGCCTTACTGCACCTAACAATACATACGTGCTTACACAAATATTATTAGCGGCCAAGCTCACTATCACACGCTTATGGAATGTGGTGGACTCTCCATCTCCTTCTGATGCTGTTCTCACTCTCAACCATCAGTGCGAGATGGAAAGAATATTCGCCTTTATGAACTTCAGGGCCAAGCCGTTTCGGTCTAACTGGAGTAGCTGGTTAACCCACCCTAGCTGTACGGTTAAGGATTAAAGATTGAAGGTTGATAACTTGGTTTACAATTGCAATCCAATTCATGCCCTTATTGGGTGATTCCTTCTGAGTAGGGATGAGCCGAACACCCCCCGGTTCGGTTCGCAACAGAACTTTCGAACGGACCCCAAATTCGAACGAACTTTAGAACCCCATTGAAGTCTATGGGACTCGAACGTTCGAAATTAAAAGTGCTAATTTTAACAGCTAATATGCAAGATACTTTCCTAAAAAGGGTTTGGGGACCTGGCTCCTGCCCCAGGGGACATGGGTCAATGCATAAAATGTTTTTAAAAATGGCCGTTTTGGCGGGAGCACTGATTTTAATGATGATTAAAGTGAGAAAAAAAAAGTGAAATATTCCTTTAAATATGGTGCCTGGGGGGTGTCTGTAGTATGCCTGTGAAGTGCCATGTGTTTCCCGTGTTTAGAACAGTCCCTGCACAAAATGACATTAAACGGAATTAACACTATTTAAAACTGCTTGCGGTTTTAATGTTATATCTGGTTCCTGCAATATGGTTGAAAATCATTGAGAAAAATGGCATGGGTAGCCCTCCCTGCCCATTACCAGCCTATTTGGGTCTTGTACGCATATTAAGGGGAACCCTGTACCGATATTAAAAAAAGGAAATGCGTGTGGCCCCCAGGCCCTATATACTAGAACAGCAGTATACAGGCGGTGCAAACAAGACAGGGACTGTGTAGGTTTGTTGTGTTAAGTTGAATCTGTTTGTAATTTTCAACTGGTACATTTTTAAAGTGTAGCTCCAGTCAAAAAAACTATTTTTAAGCTTTTTGGAAAACATAGGCAAGGGTTATCACCCCTGTATAATTTGTTTTGTCGTCCATCTTTTTTCATCTCACTTGCTGTTGTCTCCTTCCGTTTGCAAGTAGGAGATGTTTGTAAATTGGATGTTTGAAAGTAGGGGCCTGCCCTATATGCTCTGCAGAAATGGCGGAACAAGGTGTTGGTTTTGCCACAACATTGCAAGCCCTCAAAGTGACTCTTGGTGGGCGCTGGAGCGCCCTGCTGTGAACGATTATATCAAGAATTGTAATTACATGCCATTGTTGAACAGTGGTAGAAAAATTGACCTTTGGTGGTTGTGGTGCTGATGCCACAACACTATAAGTCCTCACCGTTACTCTGGGTGGGCACAGGAAGGGGCCCTCCTGTGAAATATTATATCAAGAATTGTAATTACATGTCCCTGTTAAACAGGGGCAGAGAAATTTGGCCTTAGGCACTGCTGCTGGTGCCACCACACTGCAAACTCTCCCATATACTCTAGTTTTATTGCAGGAATTAGCCCTGCGGCAAAGCATTGCATCAAAAATTGTACTTAAACACCCCTGTTAAACAGGGGCAGAAAAATTGGGCCTTAGGCACTGGTGCTGGTGCCACCACACTGCAACCTCTGCCATATACTCTAGTTTTATTGCAGGAATTAGCCCTGCTGCAAAGCATTGCATCAAAAATTGTAATTAAACGCCCCTGTTAAACAGGGGCATAAAAATTGGGACTTAGGCACTGGTGCTGGTGCCACCACACTGCAACCTCTTCCATATACTCTAGTTTTATTGCAGGAATTAGCCCTGCTGCAAAGCATTGCATCAAAAATTGTAATTAAACGCCCCTGTTAAACAGGGGCAGAAAAATTGGGCCTTAGCCACTGGTGCTGGTGCCACCACACTGTAACCTCTGCCATATACTCTTGTTTTATTGCAGGAATTAGCCCTGCTGCAAAGCATTGCATCAAAAATTGTAATATAAACGCCCCTGTTAAACAGGGGCAGAAAAATTGGGCCTTAGGCACTGGTGCTGGTGCCACCACACTGCAACCTCTGCCATATACTCTTGTTTTATTGCAGGAATTAGCCCTGCTGCAAAGCATTGCATCAAAAATTGTAATTAAACGCCCCTGTTAAACAGGGGCAGAAAAATTGGGCCTTAGGCACTGGTGCTGGTGCCACCACACTGCAACCTCTCCCATATACTCTTGTTTGATTGCAGGAATTAGCCCTGCTGCAAAGCATTGCATCAAAAATTGTACTTAAACGCCCCTGTTAAACAGGGGCAGAAAAATTGGGCCTTAGGCATCACCCAGAACCAGAAATGTTCTTCCAACATATCAGCGGAGGAGGAAGAGGATAGACAATCAACATAAGAGGACAGTCACTCAGCATCAGCATAGGCAGTCTTGAAGGGATGTGATATTTCAAAAAAAATTATTCTGTTACATCAGCTTCAGGTGCTTGGTAGCTGTGGGTGATCCAAGACTGATTCATCTTGATGAAGGTCAGTCGATCAACTGATTCGGTGGACAGGCGCACCCTGTGATCGGTATCAAAGCCACCAGCAGCACTGAAGGTGCGTTCTGAAAGAACGCTGGCTGCAGGACAGGCCAGTAGCTCAATTGCATACTGTGCAAGCTCTGGCCAGTGATCCATCCTCAAGACCCAGTAAGCCAGAGGATTTTCGGTGGGAAAGGTGTCCAAGTCTGACCTTGCCCCTAGGTATTCCTGCACCATGTAAATCAGACGCTGGCGATGGGTGCTGGAACCGATCATACCTTGGGGCTGCGGACTAAAAAATTGTCTGAAAGCATCAGTCAGACGGCCACCTTCTCCACCGCTCCTTCTGACCGATGCCTCAGCAACACGTTGTCCAGGACCAGGAGTTTGTAACCTCCCAGTCTCTGGGAACGCGTTGCACAGACCTTTCTGCAAGGCCTCCCGGAGATGTCTCATCCTCTGCTCCCTCTGCGATGGCAAGATAAGGTCGGCAACCTTACCCTTGTACCGTGGATCAAGGAGAGTGGCCAGCCAGTAATGGTCCCTCTCCTTGATCCGAAGAATACGAGGATCCTTCCGCAGGCTTTGCAGGATCAGGGAGGCCATGCAGCGTAGGTTAGCTGAGGCATTCAATCCGGAGTCCTCTGGGTCACTAAGGACAACATGATCCGCAGCTACCTCCTCCCAGCCACGTACAAGTCCACGTGTTTCTTGGGACTGTAAATCATCCCTACAAGACTGCTGCTGCTGCTGCTGATGCTGAGTGCCAGCCTCCTCCACCTCCATGCTGACACAATCATCCTCCTCCTCCTCTTCCTCCTCCTCATCCTCTTCCTGTGTGATGGGTGGCACAGCAGGAACACTGTCTGGATAAAGGGGGCCTTGAGAGGCAAGGAAGTCCTCCTCTTCCTGCCTCTGTTCTGCCTCAAGTGCCCTGTCCATTATTCCACACAGCGTATGCTCCAAGAGGTGGACAAGAGGTACAGTGTCACTGATGCATGCACTGTCACTGCTCACCATCCTTGTGGCCTCCTCAAACGGTGACAGGACAGTGCATGCATCCCTGATCATGCCCCACTGGCGTGGTGAGAAAAAACCGAGCTCCCCTGACCCTGTCCTGGTGCCGTAGTCGCACAGGTACTCATTGATGGCCCTCTGCTGCGTGTGCAGCCGCTGCAGCATGGCCAACGTTGAGTTTCACCTGGTGGGCATGTCACATATAAGGCGGTTCTTGGGCAGGTTCAACTCCTTTTGGAGCTCAGCCAGCCGAGCACAGGCATTAAATGATTGGCGGAAATGCACACAGACTTTCCTGGCCTGCTTCAGGACATCCTGTAAGCCGGGGTACCTGCCCAAGAACCGCTGCACCACCAGGTTAAGGACGTGAGCTACACAGGGCACATGGGTCAGTTGTCCCTGTCGGAGGGCGGAGAGGAGGTTGGTGCCATTGTCACAAACCACCATTCCTGGCTTAAGCTGGCGTGGCGTCAACCACCTCTCGGCCTGCCCCTGCAGAGCTGACAAAACATCCGCCCCAGTGTGGCTCCTGTCCCCCAAACAAACCAGCGCAAGCACGGCATGGTTTTGCCTGCGTACTTGCGTAGCCCCTGGAACGCCTACGAAGCACCGCTGGTTCTGAGGACAGAGCACTGGAAGAGGCCATGGAGGAAGAAGAAGAGGAGGGGGTGGAGGAGAGAGGTGTGTCACAACCAATAGTAGCATTTTGGAGGCGTGGTGGCGGAACAACCTCCAACACTACTGCACCTTGTCCTGCATCCTTCCCAGCTGCCAGAAGAGTGACAAAAAGGGCCGTGAAAGACAGGTAACGTCCCTGTCCATGCCTGCTGGACCATGAGTCAGCGGTAATATGCACCTTACCGCTGACCGCCCTGTCCAGCGAGGCAAGGACATTGCCTTCCACATGCCGGTAGAGAGACGGAATCGCCTTCCATGAGAAAAAGTGGCGTTTGGGGACCTGCCACTGAGGAACCGCACATTGTACAAACTCACGGAAGGGGGCCGAGTCTACCAACTGAAAAGGCAGCAGTTGAAGTGCTAGCAATTTAGCCAAGCTAGCATTCAACCGCTGGGCATGTGGATGGCTGGGAGTGAACTTCTTTCGCCAGTCCAGCAGCTGGGGCAGGGACATTTGCCTGCTATAATCGGACGTGGGTGTACCGCTAGCAGAGTTCCCGGAAGCACTTGGCTGTGACACACCTAATTCTACACCTTCATTCCTCTCAGAGCAGGTTTCAGAGAGGACTGAAGGTCTAGTGGGGTTGGAGATGCCAGCTGATGAGGAGCAAGGAGAGGTCCGCTTTGTTCTTTGGTGTGGGTCTTTGAGGTACGCTTGCCAACGAGCTGCATGGCAGGTCAACATATGTCTGGTCAAGCATGTGGTGCCCAAGCGGCTGATGTTTTGGCCACGCGAGATACGCTTGAGACATATGTTGCAAATAGCAGCGGTGCGATCTGATGCACTCGTCTCAAAAAAGGCCCACACCAAAGAACTTTTAGAATAACGCGCAGAGGCAGCGCCCTGCACAGGCGGAGCTCTGCGGTGTGATTCAGTCGGTGTGCTGCCCCTAAGCTGGCCCCCGGAGGGCATCCTGCCTCGTTGGACATGTGCCTCCTCCTCCTCCTCTCTCCTTCCAGGCACCCACGTGGAGTCAGTGCCCTCATCATCCCCTCCCTCTTCATCGCTGTAGCAAACCTGGCAGTATGCTGCAGCTTGTGGAACATGACTGCCAGATTGCTGTCCTTCTTGAGCATCCCCTCTCTCTGCGCTCACGCTACTGCCTTCCTCTAGCTGAATGTCATCATCAGAGCCCACAAAACACTGGGCATCCTCCTGGAGCATGTACCCAACACTGTGCTCAAAGAGTTCAGGAGACTCCTCAGGAGGACGTGGTGGGTCTAGGGAAGGAGTCACTGATGATGACATTGAGAGGAGGGAAGACGATGCGTTGGCAGCTGCTTTGCTAGTACCCTGAGACTGGGTGAGAGAGGATGAGGAGGATGAAGAGGGCTTGGTCATCCACTCTACCAAGTCGTTGGCATGTTGCGGTTCAACATGTCCAGCTGCCGAAAAGAAGGACAAGCGTGTCCCATGGCCACGTGCTGATGACAATGCACCGCGTCCACGACCAGCACTGTTGTCTCTAGACACAGAGCCTGCTTGCCCTCTTTTATCGGCTCGCGCCTGTCTGCCTCTCCTTCCAGACATGGTAATGGCCTGAAGGGAGTTGGGTAAAACAGCAGTGTAATGGAGTCACACAACACGCACTAAGCCCTGCAGATGGCTCTATTAGAGAACAGCAATAAACAGTAGATACAGGTGTATATTGTGCTGGAGTCACACAACACCCACTAACTCCTGCAGATGCCTTTATTATAGAACACCAGAGATAAAGGGGTATACTGTAATTGAGTCACACAACACCCACTAAGCCCTGCAGATGGCTCTATTAGAGAACAGCAATAAAGGGTAGATACAGGTGTATATTGTGCTGGAGGCACAAAAAACCCACTAACTCCTGCAGATGCCTTTTTTTATAGAACACCAGAGATAAAGGGGTATATACAGATGTATACTGTGCTGTGCTGGAGGCACACACAACTTCCAATAACTCCTGCAGATGGCAAGTGGGCTCAAATAGATAAGAGCTATGTAGGTGGAAATAGCGGTGTGTACTGGGTACAGAGCACGCAGACAGCACGCACAAGCTCCTAACACTACTGACTGCAAGCTCTATTATAAAAGATAGATCACTAGCTATATAGGTGAGGTGAATATAGCGGTGTATACTGCGGTCAGGGCACACAGACAACAACCACTACACAACAGCAAGATCGAAAATCGTCCGAAAACGATCGGTGTGTACTGTGTTGAAGGTACACAGAACACCCACTAACTGCTTCAGACGCCAACACACTACACTAGGCCGCCGCGCTGGCAGCCTTATATAGCGTGGGGCGTGTACTACACAGCCTGAGCTATGATTGGCCACAGGCATCCTGCCTGTGGCCAATCATGGCTCTCCTCGCTGCTGGTGCTGTGATTGGCCAAGCATGCGGGGTCACAGTGCATGCTTGGCCAATCATGAGCGATGACGCAGTGCATTGTGGGCCGTGAGCGCCACACGAATTTGGCGGGAACGGCCCATAACGTTCGGAATTGCCGGAAAAGCCGATGTTCGAGTCGAACGTATGTTCGACTCGAACACGAAGCTCATCCCTACTTCTGAGCATGTTCCTCCTGCTTACATAAGGTGACCAGTTTCCCCCTTCTCCTTCCTTGCCCCCTCTCTGTGTATGTCTATTTCTTTCCGTGTCATGGTTTCTATACTATCTTTTTGAAGGGAGGAGGGGTCTCTACCCTTGCTGGCACAGTGTGATCCCATTGCCAGTAAGTGAGTAAAGGCTTCCTCTTCCTAATTGTTTCTCAAACTCAGCCTATCCGACACCCGCCTTCTTATTGATATTGCTTTAATTTTGCTTTATTAATGCTGTACTATGCTATAATTATCCACTATTTCATGTTGATTGTACATTGTTGGCGGATGCTAGCTCTAAACGTGTGTTAGTTGGCTGTGCTTGTATGTTCTTCTATATATAAACTCAATAAAAAATATTGAAATTAAAAACCATAACTAACTTAAAAAAAAAAAAAAAAAAAATTTCATAAATTTAGCCACGGGAGACCCAATAATTGGTCACTGCTGCCCCCATTTTTCCGTCCTAGGACTCTCCTCCACTTGGGTTACAGTGTGAGGGGGCTCCTTGGATAGACTTTGTGCCTCTGAGCTAGCAGATTTGTGTGCTCAGTATGCCATTGTTTTATTTTTATACGTATATTAGTAATAATAACTTATTTTAAATATATGACTCTTATTCTTTCTTTCTTCTCTCATAGTCTACTTCTCCCTTTTTTCTTTTATCTGATCTTTCCCTGGGGTTTCTTTGATTCCATACCTGATAGCAGAAATATATCGATATATCTTATGTAAAAATTATATATGGCTCCTTTAAATGTCCTAACCTTAAGTGTCTAAGGTCTAAACATTGCTCATAAGCAAATGAAGGTATTCAGATCTTTATCCTCTTCAAAAGCCCATATAGTGTGCCTCCAAGAGACTAGACATGTGCATTTCATTTCGTTCCGAATCGAAATTCGGACAAATTTTCATTATTCGGACATTTGGATGCATCCGAATTACCGAATTACAATGCTAACGAATTCAAACAAATTTCGAATCAAATTCGAAAAATGAAATTTTGCGACCCAAATTTGGGGCCAAGTAACTCGGGGCCACTTGTAGCTAGAAACCCCAAATTTGGTATGCAAATACAGTGGAACTAGCACTACAACCTCTCCATTGGGGTTTCTAGCACCAAGTGACCCCGAGATACATGGCCCTAAAGTCGGGTCGCCAAATATATTTAGAATCTGGTTGAAATAGTTTCAAATCATGTTGAAATCATTTCGAATCCGGTAGAAATATTTTCGAATTTGGTTGAAATAACCCCCATTCGTGATTTTGTAGTGCTAGTTCTACTGTGTTTGCATACCAAATTTTGGGTGCCTAGCTACAAGTGGCCCCGAGATACGTGGCCCCAAAGTCTGGTCGTAAAAGGTCATTCTCTTCTGCTGAAAAGTACTTGACATATTGTCCATATCTCTGGGTCACTTGGTGCTAGGAACCCCACAACTTGTGGCAGGTGACGTGGCAAGTGGACAATCCACAACTTGGTCATGTGGCAGGTCACGTGGCACTCGTGGCAGGTGTCATGGCAAGTGGACAATGACATACAGCATATGTACTTGCCTTCCGATCGACATCCGTGACTTCTTCAATCAGGCATGCTGACAACTTCATTGACGTGATAAATATAAATGAAATAAGATGTGTGTGTTTTTTTGCACTGGTACACTGCAAGTATGAGAAGTTGATGTGACAGATGTATATAAGTAAGTAACTAACCATCTTCCAAAATTTTTAATTCAAATAGAAAAGATTAGAAAAAATATAATTTAATAGAATAAAATAGAAAGAATATACAACCATCTTCTGAAATTCAAATTTCAAATAGAATACATTTGAATTTCGAATAGTATGAATTTAAATTCTTTAATTAATTAATTTTAAATTTGGATAGAAAAGATTATAATAAAATAGAAAATAGACTAGAAAAAAATGATAGAACAGAATAGAATATATTATATTTTATTTTATTCTGTTCTGTTCTATTGTTTTTCTAGTCAATTATTTTATATTCTATTAAAATCTTTTCTATTAAAATCAAAATCATTATATACTAAATTAGAATTTCGGAAGATGGTTATATATATATATATATATATATATATATATATATATATATATATATATATATATATAATATATATATATATATAATATTTCTTTCCGACATTCGAATTTGGTATAGAATGAATTGATGGGGTTTCTAGCTCTAAGTGACCCCAAGTTACGGGACCCAAAGTTGGATCGCAAAATGTCAAGCACTTTTCTGCAGCAGAGAATGATATTTTGCGACCCAACTTTGAGGCCACATATCTCTCGGTCACTTATCGCTAGAAACACCAAATTTGGTATGCAAACACAATAGCACAACTAGCAATACAACATCTCCAAATTTGATGTTTCTAGCACCAAGTGACCCCTAGATACATGGCCCTAAAGTCGGGTCATAAAATATTTTCAAATCCGGTTGAAATAGTTTCCAATGTGGTTGAAATAATTTCGAATCATGTTGAAATCATTTCGAATCTGGTAGAAATATTTTCGAATTTGGTTGAAATATTTTCGAATGTGACCGATTTTTCTAATTCAATAAAAAAAAAAGAAAACAAAATCCGAAAACGAATTTAACGAATATAACTAAACTAAATTAATTAATTAACGAATTAAAACGAAACAAAACTAAACAAATTTTTTCCTTTTGCACATGTCTACAAGAGACGCATTTTACTGAAACTTCAACCCCTAAATATTTTGGGACATGCTACCCCCAAGTTTATACTGCTTCAGCTAAATCAAAACACAGAAGAGTACTAATAGCATTTAACCGAACTACACCTTTTTCCCTCATAACAGAGATGAAAGACCCAGAAGGCCGCTATCTCATACGTTTGGGACACCTATGTGATATCCCACTCACAATTGTTTCCTATTATGCACCTAATAAAAGACCAACATCATTCCTCTCTCACTTGCTACAAATGATAGATTCGCATAAAATGGGCACACTTTTGATATGTGGTGATTCAAATCAAGTTCTATATTCCTATCTAGATAAATCCCCTACTCCAGCCGTATCCAGCTCTCGGTCTCATATGTTTAACCACTTCAGACCATTTTGCTGGCCAAAGACCAGACCACTTTTTTGTGAAATTCGGCAACGCGTCGCTTTAACTGACAATTGCGCGGCCATGCGACGTGGCTCCCAAACAAAATTGATGTCCTTTTTTCCCCACAAATAGAGCTTTCTTTTGGTGGTATTTGATCACCCCTGCGGTTTTTATTTTTTGTGCTATAAACAAAAATAGAGCGACAATTTTGAAAAAAACGCATTATTTTTTACTTTTTGTTATAATAAATATCCCCCAAAAATATATAAGAAAAAATTTTTTCCCTCAGTTTAGGCCGATATGTATTCTTCTACATATTTTTGGTAAAAAATCGCAATAAACGATTATTGATTGGTTTGCGCAAAAGTTATAGCGTTTACAAAATAGGGGATAGTTTTATGGAATTTTTATTAATAATTTATTTTTTACTAGTAATGGAGGCAATCAGCGATTTTATTGTAACTGTGACATTATAGCAGACACTTCGGACATTTTTGACAAATTTTTGGGACCATTGTCATTTATACAGCAATCACTGCTATACAAATGCAGTGATTCCTGTGTAAATTACACTGTCAGTGAAGGGGTTAACCAGTGGGTGGCAGTGTAGGGGTTAAATGTTCCTAGGGGTGTGTTACTAACTGTTGGGGGCTGGGCTTTCATTTAGTGAACACTGATCTCTGCTCCAATCACATGGAGCAGAGATCAGCATCACTTGATGCTAGGCAGAATGGGGTGAGGCTGTTTACAACGGCATCTCTCCGTTCAGCTGCCCCGTGAGATGATCGCGGGTATACCCGCAGCGATCGAGTCCGCGGGACCCACGACCGGACTCACTGGGGTCCCGACCAGCATGCGAGTGCGCTGCCGGCAGCACGCTCATGATGGCAGGGCAGCATTAAAGATTGGACATACCTGTACACCAATATGCCTGCCCGTGCCATTCTGCCGACGAACATCGGCGTGCGCTGATTGGGAACTGGTTAAAAGACTCCTTCAACAACATTCACTGCTAGATTCCTGGCGTGAAATAAATTCTTCAAAACTTTAATTCTCTTTTTACTCCCACCTACATAAATCTTTTTCCCGTATTGACCATATCCTAATATCTATAAGTACCTAATATCTATAAGTATTTCACCAGAATTGCTCAAATCTTATATTAAACCTTATACTTGGACAGATCATTGTGCGATAATTTCAACCTTTACTTCTTTAATCCCAAAAGCTCAAGACTCCACATGGCTCATAAACGATTCCATTCTCACACACCCATCACATTCATCTGACTTAGATCAGCAATAAAAGAATATCTGGGAAACAATGATGTTCCTGATATACTGTATCCCCACTGACTTTGTGGGAAGCCCATAAACCTAGACCCTTTGTTGCTGAGTACACAGCTGAAATCCAACGCTGGATCTTAGATACCACTTGCAACCCAGGCCAGCAGCCCAAAAGAGTCAGTTCCACCAAAGGCTTTCTGAACAGGTAAAAAATAAGCTCAGTAGAAAGTCCTAATAATTTTGAGGCTTTTATCCAGTTATGTATCTGAATTGATTAGAGAAATGCAGAAAGGAGGAAGGGGAGACTAGAAATGTTTTGAAGAAATAGCGGCATTTGTTTCTCTGCAAGCAAATTTGTTCAGAAGGATCCAAAAGTTTCTCTGAGTTCTCATACTCCCGTACCTATGCATGCTATTGAGAAATATATTGCTAGTGAGGAGAAAAAAAGAAGACTCTTTTGTGTGGACTCTGTTCATTACGCAGTTAATTGTCCTAACAAAGTTAAAAAAATCCATTTTTGCGACTGACGGTATAGTACCTGGACAAATAAGCCCAACTTCCCAGTCCATTTGCCCATTGGTCCATGAAGAAAATAAAGTATTATTTACTATCTAGTTGTATCATTACTATTAAACTTATCACCAAGGGATGTGAAGTTCCTTGCTCTGCTATGCTGACTCCATAACCGGAGAGATCTTTATGGGCATATACTTTATACAAAGCAATAACATTCAGAAAATAAATAAATGTGTGCCTATTGATATGGAAATGGTTAAGGGTTTACCTTTATTGTCAGGATCTGTGTCCTATGAAACGGTTTCTCTGGTGCTCCGATTTGAAGCTGACCATCACAAGACTATAAGCTTTCATCTGATTACGTCATCAAAATGTCCTGTCATTATGGGCATTCCTTTCTCTTTCAATAGTTTTTATTGAAATGTTTTAGAAACATGTACAGAGAAATGGTAACTTAACAAAATACAACATGGTACAAACAATGTGGTGGTCCTCCAACAATAAATACATACATACAAGAAAATATAGAACAGTATGCATTCACATTTTATGTTCTCAGGTACAGCAAGTGCTCTCCCTGTATCTGGAGGATTTCTGCCACCAGCAAATGTATAAAACAAGGCCCCATGACTGGAATGTGGGGGTACAACAGTCCCTCTTGTGTGCTATGGGAGCAAACCCACAGCATTGGAAAGGACATTGTAAAGGGCAGAAAGAACATAAAAGAAGGACAAGTAAAAGCACACATAATGACCAACCAGCCAAACCAGGAATGTCGCACAACAGAAAAATGCTCAGGAGCCTTCTGTAAAGTACTTTATCCAGGGTTCTCAGATCTTTTGGAATAGTTTGATTTTATCATTCAAGATTGCAGTACAGTAGATGTCCTCGAGGATCTAGCTATGAAAATTTTGTCTCCCACAAAGATGAAGACAAACAATCATCTCCGATGTTCCTGTTAAGCAGCACTTGTTGTGGGGATTTTTTCAGGTTCACCAAGGTAAGGGAAAGGGATACAATTATAAATGCATATCCAAAAGCACTGCACCTTCAGGCATTGCCACCATATGTGAAACGCTATCCCTTCCGGCCTACAGCCCCTGAAACAGAGTGAGGAGGCCCTGAGACATATAAAGCGACTCTAGCTGGGACCATATACCATCTCATCAATACATTATAATTGGCTTCAATAATAAAGGTGCTAACAAGTGACCTGCATGTATTTTGCGCCAAAGCATACCGTTCATCCAGTTCAAATGTTTCACCCAAGTCCTGCTCCATATATGATTGTTTCGCCGACACTGACGTCAAGATAAAATAACCCTTAAGTTTATCAAACTTCTAAAACAGGTATTTCATAGATGGCATAGTTACTATGTGTGAGTTATGTTTTAAGGAGTTAAAAAAAATGTGCTATCTGAATATAGGGGGAATAATGCAGACTCCCGCAACTGATGCTTTTCTATTAGAAATTGTATGGTCATAATACCCTTTTGATCAAAGTCGAGGAGTGAGTGCCAGGGTAAAGTCTGTAGAGGACTGAAAAGTATAGGCTCTGGACAATGGTCACATTTCCCAAGGGAGAATGACAAAGAGGGGTATAATGTGGTAGGCATGTCTTTGAGTGGCAACCATAGCATATGGGTCATCAATCTAGAAGGATAAGAGGAAGATTCTGCCTGCATCCATAAAGAATAGGGCTGTTTAGTATGAAATCGAATTTACTGTGCCAGTTGTGCTGCATAGTAGTATTTTACCGCATCTTGAACTCCTAAACCTTCATTTATTTTGGGAGTGTATAAAATGCGTCTATTAACCCTAGGTCTCTTATCTCACAATATAAACAACATTTTCCTTTGAAAAGCTTTAAGGTCAGGTAATCATATTGTCACTGAAATAGTGTGGAATAAATATAGGTTTTCCTTAGAAGGACATTCATTTTTAGGGAGTAAAGGAAAGAGAAAGGTGCCTCTAATTGCAGTGGTTAAAAGATTTATTACAGGAACAATAGGATTAAAAAACGTTTACAAGATAGTAAGAGGTCATAGGCATATAATGATTTGTCCTCATACGGATCGCTCTAATCCTCATCTGTCTGGAGGAGAGAGAGCTGTCAGAGTCCCTGATGATGTGGATTGGCGAGGAGGTAAAGATGCGATGAGGCGGCCCGGGTTCTGGAACCTAGCTAGAACGCACATGGGCAATGTGACATCAGGTGACGGTGGTGGGCGGTAATGCATTTTGGAGCATGCAAAGCTCCATCATCAGGCTCCTGGCATTTGTGAACATGCCACGTAGTTTAGTCCGGTCACATACTATCATCTTATTGGGCATTCCAAGATTGCAACTAGGACTTGTAACTATGCTTACTTTGGGTTTATGTGCTTTAGTCAGCCTACCACTAATGCCCCAATATTACCTTCTGGAATATGTTAAATGCTGGCTATCTCTAACTCTGGGCCCTCCCCCATCGCCTAGTTTAACCACTTGCCTACCAGGCACTAACATCCCCTTCCTGCCCAAGCCAATTTTCAGCTTTCAGTGCTGTTAGACTTTGAATGACAATTGCACAGTCATGCTACACTGTACCCAACAATTTTTTCATTTTCTTCAGACAAATAGAGCTTTCTTTTGGTAGTATTTAATCACTGCTGTTTTTTTTTTTTTTTTTTTACAAAAAAAAAAAATACCAAAATTTTGGGAAAAAAATAATTTTTTTACTTTTTTCTGTCAGTAAATTTTGTAACTTTTGTAATTTTTTGCCTTCCCCGTTGTATGCTGATGAGGCAGCACCGTTGGCCACTGATAGGCTGAACTCGGGGGCATTGATGAGGTGGCACTTATGGGCACTGATGAGGCAGCACTTATTGGCACTGATGAGGTGGCACTAATATGCTGCACTTATGGGCACTGATAGGTGGCACTGATATGTGACACTGTTGGACACTGGTGGGCACTAATGGGAGGCACTGGTGGGCACTGATAGGCGGCAGTGGTGGGCACTAATGGACAGCACTGGTGGGCATGGATAGATGACATGGATAGGCGGTACAGATGGGCATTGATGGGTGGCACTGATGGGCATTGATGGACAGCAGTGATGGGCATTGATGGGCAACAAGGATTTTGTAGGATATTTCCTGATATCTAGAGCTCAAAGAGCATTTGTGTGTCATAATACACGCCTTTTCCCATTGCTTCTCAGAGATCTTAATTTTGAGATCTTGTTCCCATTTCCTCTTATGTTTATAGTTATCAGCATGTGCTATCTGATTCAGCCAAGCATATGCAAGAGATGTGGTATTTGATACCTGTGATCCTTTGAGGCATAGGGACTCTAAGTGTGTCAATAGAAGGCGGTATTGAGATTTGTGTTTGCCGTTGATCAGGAAGTCCTTCAGTTGTGTATAGAACCAAAAGCCGGGAAATGATTCACCCACCTCGGAGCGGAGTGCTGCAAATGACTTAATGTTCGGACCATTCATGCAATGTGAGGTGAGAAGGTTCCGTGGTATATTATGCTGCAGGCCTGGTGTAAAATCAGGGTTGTTAGCGATGGGTGTCAATGGTCCCGGTATGGAGGCAATTTTATATGGGCCTACTATTTTGTGCCAAATATAGATTGTATTTGCAATTAGTGGGTGGTTTATGTGTTTGTTTGTCTTGGAGTGAAGTGTTCATGGATAGAAGAAGAGTTGGTATGGGGATAGGTTGTTTTCCAATTGGACCCAGTGTTTATTTGATAGACTGGCATTGCCATAGCCCAATCTGGTGATATGCGAAGCCTGATGATATTTTTTGAAGTCTGGTAGTCCTATACCCCCTCTGTTTTTGGGTAATGTTAGGAGACGGAAATTAATTCTTGTTTTTTTGTCTGCCCAGGGAAAGTTTCTTTGTACCGTGAGGAGTTTTGTGAAGAAGGTTCCTGGGATTCTAATGGGTAGGGTGTTAAACAGGTAGAGGAGTCTGGGGAGTATTGTCATCTTTAGGATTGAAAGTCTACCAAACCTTGAGAACATCTTTGGGGTCCATCTACGTAGGTCTTTCGTTATGGCGACTAGTAAAGGCTTATAATTAGTGTTATATAATGAGTCAAGGTTGTTTGTTAAATATATTCCTAGATATTTAAGTGTATTTTGTTCCCACTTATAAGGGTAGTTATCTTTTAACATTGTTAATTGTTCTTGGGGCAGGGTGAGATTAAGTGCTTCAGATTTCGATTGGTTTACTTTAAAGTTAGAGATGTATCCAAAAGTTTCAAAGATTTTATGAAGATTAGGTATGGAAATATGGGGGTTAGATACGAAGAACAGCAGGTCGTCTGCGTATGCAGCTATTTTGTATTCCCTGTTGTTTACTGTGAATCCTTTTATGTCATTATTTAAGTTAATTGTCCTTATTAGGAGTTCCAATGCTATAATAAAGAGTAGAGGAGAAAGGGGACAGCCTTGGCGGGTGCCATTGTGGATCCTTAGGGGTTTGGATAGAGTATTATTCACTTAAATTTTTGCTTGGAGATTGTGGTAGAGGGCAGAGATCCAGGTTAGCATGTTTTTTGTTTAAACCAATGTGGTTACAAGTGGAAAACATGTAGTCCCAAGAGACTCTGTCAAAAGCCTTTTCGGCGTCAGTGGAGAGTAGTATTCCTTGGGTTTTAGAGTTTTGGACAAAGTGAATTAAGTTTAGGGCTTTCGTAATGTTATCGCAGGCTTCTCTACCAGGCATAAACCCAACCTGTTCAGGGCCAATAATCTTTGTTAGAAGGGGTTTTAGTCTATTAGCCAGTATTTTGGCAAGGAGTTTGAGGTCAGTATTTAGGAGTGAGATAGGCCTAAAGTTTGCGCAATTTGTATGATCCTTGTCGGGTTTGGGGATTACAGCTATGTGTGCCATGAGGAAGGAGTTAGAATTGGTTTTGTTCTTTGCGAGATAGTTAAAGATAGATTGGAGGGGTTTTGCAAGTAGGTGAGTATAAGTTTTGTAGTATTGTGAGGTAAAGCCATCGGGGCCCGGGCTCTTCCCCATTTTTAAATCTGATATTCCTTCGGTAATCTCAATTATGGATATGGGTTCTTCTAGTTTATTTGAGTCCTTTGCTGATAGGGAGGGATTTTTCTGTCCTCCAAGAAGGATTGTATTATGTCCCTTTTAGATTTCGTTAGGTAGGTTGGTTTATGTTGAGATGGGAGGTTGTACAATTTGGAGTAAAATTTATGGAAGATGTCTGCGATTTCTTGGGATTTATGTTTTGGCGTTCCTTCCTTGTTTTTGATGGCATGAATGTGACCTGATATAGTTGTGTCTTTCAAAGCTTTGGCTAATTGTTTCCCACTTTTGTCTCCATGTTCATAAAATATGTTTTTTTTAAATAAAAGGGATCTTTTGATTTTTAAATCTAGAATATGTCTCAGGGATAACCTGCTTTGTGTAAATTTTTCCTCCAGTATAATTGATTGAGATTGTTTGTGTTGTAGTTCCAGATTGGCAATTTGCTGGGATAGTGCTTCAATTTCTCTGTCCCTTTCTCTCTTTTTCCTGGTGCCCCACTTTATAAGCTCGCCTCTTATAACTGCTTTGTGTGCCTCCCAGTTGTTTAGTGGGTTTGTATCGGCGTCGGGGTTGTAGCTGAAGTAGGTATTTATAGCACTGTGTATTTCATCTTTTATTTCTTGGTCTGTGAGAAGCGCTGCATTGAGTCTCCAATTGAAGGAGGTGAGGTGGGGTGTATCTAGTTTCAATGAGATGGCAGTGGGAGAGTGGTCAGAGAGGGCTACAATGCCGATCTCGGCCGAGGTTAGTTTGTTCAGGTCTCTTTGTGAGATAAAGATAAGGTCAATTCTTGAGTATCTTTTATGTAGAGAAGAGTAAAACGTGAAGTCTTTCTCTGTGGGATGTGTGGATCTCCATGTATCGATCAGTGTTATAAGATCCTCAAACGAATCAAATCCCTACTACAATCTCTAAGTAGGAAGGCCAGTATGGTGGCCTGAATTTATGGGAGGAGCCCGGAGGGTATTTAACCAGCCCGCTCGCCTGTGGTCTTTGTCGGTTTCCGGTGCGCGGCACGACGTCACTAGGGCGACTCTTCGAAACTCGTTAGCGTCCGTGAGTTACCGCTTCGTAGTTGTTCGAGGTCCTCGTTCCCGTTCGTAATTCACGTACTAACGCGTCGATTCAGCTGTCGCAGGTAGGGTTTTTCGGTTGACTTGTCATTTCATACATTATAAAGGTCTCGTCACTAAACCTCGATATCATACTTACGAGTTATTCGTAAAACCCTACACACAGCCGCAACGTCTGTCTACTACTCGTAACGTTATCATACTAAACTTTTCTTTCGTGTTGTGTTCCTCACACCGAAGCAAAGACAGCTTCGTTTAGGCGTGTCTCACTGTTTTTTGCTCCACAGACTAATCGATATTTTTCGTGGATTTGATGGACACCGGTCAGTGCCATGTCAAGGCCGAACCATGTCAACCATTTCAAACCATTTCAGATCATTTCAAATCATTTCACTCTCACCTACCGCGCTCCGATTCGAATCCAGTCGCATCCACGATGCACCGATTCGTCCCGGTGTGCCCCAGTTGCTTTTCGGCCTCATTTAAGTACATGCTCCAGAGTCCCATTTGTCGAGTCACCGACTCATGCCTCTCTCATGGTAAATCATTTCACTGTCACGTATCACGTTCCGATACGAATCCAGTCGCATCTACGATGCACCAATTCGTCCCGGCGTGCCCCAGGTATTTTTCGGCCTCATTTCAGTACATGCTCCAGAGTCCCGTTCGTTGTCAGTCGCAATCGCGGCACGACCGATTCGGGCCTCTGTCATGGCAAACTTTTGTCACTCATTTCACTGTCATTTACCGCGCTCCGATTCGAATCTAGTCGCATCCGTGATGCATCGATTCGTTTTGATGTGCCTCAGTTGGTTACGGCCTCATTTCTGAACATGCTCCAGAGTCCCGTTCGTTGTCAGTCGCAATCGCGGTACGACCGATTCGGGCCTCTGTCATGGCAAACTTTTGTCACTCATTTCGCTGTCATTTACTGCGCCCCGATTCGAATCTAGTCGCATCCGTGATGCATCGATTCGTTTTGATGTGCCCCAGTTGGTTACGGCCTCATTTCTGTACATGCTCCAAAGTCCCGTTCGTTGTCAGTCGCAATCGCGGCATGACCGATTCGGGTCTCTGTCATGGCAAACTTTTGTCACTCATTTCACTGTCACTTACCGCGCTCCGATTCGAATCTAGTCGCATCCGTGATGCACTGATTCGTTTCGATGTGCCCCAGTTGGTTACGGCCTCATTTCAGTACATGCTCCAGAGTCAGGATTCATTATCAGTTGCAGGTTTCAGTTCTCTGATTCATGACTCTGTCATGGGAAATCATTGTCACTGTCACGTATCACGCTCCGATACGAATCCAGTCGCTTCGTGCACTAATTCGTCTCGGCACGCCCCAGGTATTTCAGCCACGTTTCAGTACATGCTTCAGAGTCAGAGTCACGGTGCAAACACATCCCCAGGCACAGACTTCTGGCAATCGTTGCAAGCACGCATTCAAGCATGGACGTCTTGCATTCGTTACAAGTACGCATCCAAGCATAGACTTCTTGCAATCGTTGCAAGCACGCATCCAAGCACAGACTTCTTGCAAATCGTTGCAAGCACGCATTCAAGCATGGACGTCTTGCTGTCGTTGCAAGTCCGCATTCAAGGGTAGACTTCTTGCAACAGTTGCAAGCACGCATTGAAGCATGGACACCTGGCAGTCGTTGCAAGTACGCATACAAGCGTAGACTTCTTGCAATCATTGCAAACACGCATCCAAGCGTAGACTTCTTGCAATCATTGCAAGCACGCAGTCAAGCATGGACGTCTTGCAGTCGGTGCAAGTACGCATACAAGCGTAGACTTCTTGCAATCGTTGCAAACATGCATCCAAGCATAGACTTCTTGCAATTGTTGCGAACACGCATCCAAGCGTAGACTTCTTGCAGTCATTGCAAGCACGCATCCAAACATAGACTTCTTGCAATCGTTGCAAGCACGCATTCAAGTGTAGACTTCTTGCAATCGTTGCAAGCACGCATTCAAGCATGGACGTCTTACAGTCGTTGCAAGTATGCATCCAAACATAGACTTCTTGCAATCGTTGCACACACGCATCCAAGCGTAGACTTCTTGCAATCGTTGCAAGCACGAATCCAAGCATAGACTTCTTGCAAATCGTTGCAAGTACGCATTAAGCATAGACTTCTTGCAATCGTTGCAAACACGCATCCAAGCGTAGACTTCTTGCAATCGTTGCAAGCACGCAGCCAAACATAGACTTCTCGCAATCGTTGCAAGCACACATTCAGGCCGCGTACACACGGGCGGACTGTTGGCTCAACTTTGTCCGCTGAACAGTGTTTCAGCGGACAGTCCGCTCGTGTGTGGGGCTTCAGCGGACAGATTCAGCGGACAGTTTGACGAACAAAGTTTTTCGGAAATTCCGAAAAACTGTCCGCTGAAACTTGGTTTGAGCGAACAGTCCGCCCGTGTGTAGGCTACTTTCGAAATGAGCAAACTGTTCCCGCTCGGAGGGAAGTCTGCTCATTTCGAGCGCGTGTGCAGGTAGGCGGGGCCCGCGAGCCTGGAATGGACTTAAAGGGGAACCCCAACGCCGAAAAAAATCGGCGTGGGGGTCCCCCCAAAGTCCACAACAGACCCTTGTCCGAGCACGCTACCCGGCCGGCCAGGAAAGGGGGCGAGCGAGCGCGCCCCCCTCCTGAGCCGTACCAGGCCGCGTGCCCTCAACATGGGGGGTGCCTTGGGGAAGGGGGGGCCGCGCGGCCCCCCACCCCAAAGCACCTTGTCCCCATGTTGATGAGGACAAGGGCCTCTTCCCGACAACCCTGGCCGTTGGTTGTCGGGGTCTGCGGGCGGGGGGCTTATCGGAATCCGGGAGCCCCCTTTAATAAGGGGGCCCCCGGATACCGGCCCCCCACCCTATGTGAATGAGTATGGGGTACAATGTACCCCTACCCATTCACCTGTAAAATAAAAGTACCCAAAAAAAAACACAACACACGAGATAAAATATTTTATTGCACAGCTCCGGGGGTCTTCCGTCTTCGGGGGTCTTCTCGCCGGACTCCTCCGCTATCTTCTTGTAGCTCTTTTGCTAGCGGAGGAGTCTGGCTTTCTTCCTCCCCGCCGCCGGCCTCTTCTCCCGACTTCGGGGGTCTTGTCCCCCTCTTCGGTTCTTCTGCCGGGCCACCGCGCCTTCTTATAGCTCTTTTGCAGGCGGTGGCCCGGTCTTCTGTTGCCGCTGTCGCCGCTGTCGCCGCTGTCGCCGCCGCCTTCCGTTCTTGTTCTTCTTCTTGTTCTTCTTGTTCTTCTCCAGGAGATGTTGACACGTCGCTCTCTCCGGCCGGAATGCCAGAGCCGCGCTGTGCGGCCACTTATATAGTGACAATGGGGCGGTGTCACATGGTATATGTCACATGGGTTGGTCACATGGGTTGATGTCACATGGGGACTATGACATCGTAAGGGGGCGGGGTCACCATGTGACCAACCCATGTGACATATACCATGTGACACCGCCCCATTGTCACTATATAAGTGGCCGCTCAGCGCGGCTCTGGCATTCCGGCCGGAGAGAGCGACGTGTCAACATCTCCTGGAGAAGAACAAGAAGAACAAGAAGAAGAACAAGAACGGAAGGCGGCGGCGACAGCGGCGACAGAAGACCGGGCCACCGCCTCTAAAAGAGCTATAAGAAGGCGCGGTGGCCCGGCAGAAGAACGGAAGGCGGCGACAGAAGAACGGAAGGCGGCGACAGAAGACCGGGCCACCGCCTGCAAAAGAGCTATAAGAAGGCCCGGTGGCCCGGCAGAAGAACCGAAGAGGGGGACAAGACCCCCGAAGACGGAAGACCCCCGGAGCTGTGCAATAAAATATTTTATCTCGTGTGTTGTGGTTTTTTTTTGGGTGCTTTTATTTTACAGGTGAATGGGTAGGGGTACATTGTACCCCATACTCATTCACATAGGGTGGGGGGCCGTTATCCGGGGGCCCCCTTATTAAAGGGGGCTCCCGGATTCCGATAAGCCCCCCGCCCGCAGGCCCCGACAACCAACGGCCAGGGTTGTCGGGAAGAGGCCCTTGTCCTCATCAACATGGGGACAAGGTGCTTTGGGGTGGGGGGGGCGCGCGGCCCCCCCTTCCCCAAGGCACCCCCCCATGTTGAGGGCACGCGGCCTGGTACGGCTCAGGAGGGGGGGCGCGCTCGCTCGCCCCCCTTTCCTGGCCGGCCGGGTAGCGTGCTCGGACAAGGGTCTGTTGTGGACTTTGGGGGGACCCCCACGCCGATTTTTTTCGGCGTTGGGGTTCCCCTTTAAGTCCATTCCAGGCGGCGGAGCCCGCGATGTCTCCGTCGCGGGCCCCGCCTACCTTGACACGCGCTCGAAATGAGCGGACTGTTGCCTCGTGTGTGGGCGAGTCCGCTCATTTCAAAAGTTGCGCGGACTTAGTACGACGAACAAAGTTTGCCGTATTTGTCTGCTCAAAAAGTGCCGTGTGTGGGCGTGTTCGTTCATTCAAAAGTTTGAGCGGACTGTTTGACGAACTTAGTTTCGGCAGACAGTCCCCGCGTGTGTACGCCGCCTCAGGCATAGACCTCTTGCAATCATTGCAAGCACGCATTCGAGCATAAGACCTCTTGCAATCATTGCAAGCAGATGTCCAGGCACAAACTCATTGCAATCATTGCTAGCAGGCAGTTCTGGCTGGCTCAATAGATTGCTTTAGGAAAAGCCTGGATACTTTCCTAAATGTACATTATATAACGGGGTACTTATATTTATAGGTAAAGTTGATCCAGGGAAAATCCGATTGCCTCTCGAGGGATCAGGAAGGAATTTTTTCCCCTGCTGTAGCAAATTGGGCTATGCTCTGCTGGGGTTTTTTGCCTTCCTCTGGATCAGCTGTGGGTGTAGAATTGGGTGTGTCGGGTTGTGTGACATTTTATTTGTTCGATTTATGGTTAAGACTGGATGGACTTCTGTCTTTTCCGACCTGGCTACCCATGTATCCTACCATAACTCCTTGCAATCGTGGCAGGCATGCATCCTGGCATAACTCCTTGCAATCGTTGCAGGCACGCATCCTGGCATAACTTCTTGCGATCGTTGCAGGCACGCATCCTAGCATAACATCTTGCAATCATGGCAAGCACGCATCCTGGTGTAACTCCTTGCAATCGTTGCAGGCACGCATCCTAGCATAACATCTTGCGATCGTTGCAAGCACGCATCTTGGCATAACATCTTGCAATCGTTGCAAGCACGCATCCAAACACACGTTCAAGCACAACTCCTGCAGTCTTTGCAAAGCACATGCGGTAACATGAATTTCTCAGAGTCACCACAAACACATCTCCAGTGACAAACTCCTGTGCAATTGTCACAAGCACACGTTTAAACACAACTTTTGCAATCATGCCAAGGCTCGCGACTTAGTATAACCTCTGGCAATCATTCTTGTGCTTGCACATTCTCAGTGGCACACAAACTGGCTACACGTCGTTTTCAGCAGCACTTAATTGGCCACTTGTCCCCTGTGGCTTTTCTTACAAACCACTCACCGTTTCCTATCTGTCTGTCTCTCCCTTGGGACAGTTGAGTTCAACTTCCGTCCTGCACCAGGATCGGGTTGACACACGCAACTGGCTTCTTCCTGTAACACACTCAGGCTATACCTAGCCAGCGTTCAGCATTTCTTATCCTTACAGGGCCCGGAGAGCCATCTGTCTTTACGGCCCATACAGTAAGGCCGCGTACACACGCGCGGACTGTTAGCCCAACTTTGTCCGCTGAACAGTGTTTGGGCGGACAGTCCGCTTGTGTGTGGGCTTTCAGCGGACAGTTTCAGCGGACAGTTTGACGGACAAGGTTTTTCGGAAATTCCGTAAAACTGTCCGCTGAAACCTTGTTTCAGCGAACAGTCCGCTCGTGTGTAGGCTTGTTCGTCAAACAAAGTTGCGCGCATGCTCAGAAAGGATTTTCACGCCGAAAGCTATAATGCAGTGTATAGGACGTCGTATTTTTCGTCCCGTCGTACGTGCCGTTCACGTCATCGCGCACGGTTTCAGCAAACTGTTCGTACGTCGTGTGTGGCCATGTCCGTCCATGCTAAGTTTGAGCGGACTGTTTGACGAAACTGTTGGACGGACAAAGTTGGGCGAACAGTCCACGCGTGTGTACGCGGCCTAAGATCCCCACTACGAGGCATCCAGAGGCATCAGCCCATAGCCAACGGCAAACGCTCGCCCACCACAACTGCCATCTTTAGGGACACATAAAATCCTCGCACATTCCCCAGTCTAGTCATCCAAGCGGCCATCTACCTGGCCCTTTATGGTTTGCACGGCCTAGCCAATTTATCGTTAGTAGTATGGGCAGCCGGGTTCGACACAGACACCACCTGACGAATGATCAAATCTGCTATACGGGCCATTCCCCAGGGCCAATCTTTATGTCGTGCCTCCTGGTCTTCCTCTCACGGACGCAGGACCCCTCTCAGGTCCTTGGTTTAGATACCATGGCATTAACAGACCTATCAATGTCGGAAGGTTCCTTTCTGCATGGATTGGTATAGCGATCTTTATACCATCTACGATGCCCCTGTCACCCCTGGTAGTGACAGATGCCGCAGCCTCCACAGGCTTCGCTGCAATTTTTGGCCACCACTGGCTTACAGGACCATGGCATCAGGGATACTCCTGAACCCCGGGTTTACCTGGACTTCCTCCCTCTTCAAGCTATACCCAGTCATGACAGCCTCTCGACTCTGGGGTCATGTCAGGACAGGACAGGTCGTGGCTTTCACCACCGACAACTGGGCCGAGGTTCATCTTGTTGATAAAGCCAGGTCTGGACCGCTCTCGGTTGTGTCCTTCCTGCGCAGACTGCTGCAGTTATCTTGGCGGCACCAGTTTAATGTCCATTGTATGTTCATTCCAGGCCTTCAGCAATCCCGCAGGCCAAGTTCTGCATAGTCGTCACTTGGCTCGCTACCAACACCATTTCATCCTCCACCTTGCAGTGTCTAAAAACCCAGCAATCTGGCTGCAGGATAGACGTCCATTTCTATAGAACAAGCAGTGCTTGGTCTCGAGTAACCATACTCGACTAACTACTGTCACTCCTACCGGAACGCGTAATTTATAGTCCCCTATTGCCTTTTTGTGCTAACACTTGTGTACCTGCCAGTTTCCCAAACACATGGGGTTCTTCTACGCAGCCTACACCTCGACCCCGGTCCATACCGTGGTCACTCTTTAGTATTTGAGCAACCTTGGCAGCATGTTGGCATGGGTCCCAAGTCACGTCATTGAGAGATTAAGCAGTTGGAACCCTGCCTACCTTCACCGTTACATCCCCATTCCTCGGGTGGAAATGGCACTAGCATTCACCAAACTTGCTCAACTAATTAAGCTAAAACTAATAAAACTACACCCCTACCTGAATGTTTTTGCCCCCTTATTTTGGTATACCGACCATCAGACCAGGGCACACTTCAGGTCCATTTCATGTTGTTAATCTTATGGTAAGTCTATTTGTTCATATCCGTATCGGCCATAGGGCTTCGACCATAAGTAGGAAGGCCAGTATGGTGGCCTGAATTTATGGGAGGAGGGTATTTAACCAGCCCGCTCGCCTGTGGTCTTTGACGGTTACCGGTGCGCGGCACCCACCCTCCCATCCCCTTTTCAGGGCATTTCTCAAATGTATTTCTCTTCACAAAATATTAAATTCTAATCTAGGATATGCCCCCTTATTTTGGTATACCGACCATCAGACCAGGGCACACTTCAGGTCCATTTCATGTTGTTAATCTTATGGTAAGTCTATTTGTTCATATCCGTATCGGCCATAGGGCTTCGACCATAAGTGATGAATGTGTGTCCTGTGGAAGTATCTTTAAGTGGGGAGAGAGGGATGTTAAAATCTTCTCCTAGGATGGTGCAGCCTTCTGCGAACCATTTAAGCTCTTCTATTATTTTGTTGCAGAATGTGATGTGGGCGGTGTTCGGGAAGTATACATTTGCAAATGTGATGGGTGTCCCTTCCCAAGAGTCTTTGAGGAATATGTATCGACCCTCTGGGTCAATAAGCTGCTGTTTAAGTTCAAAGGGAGCATCTTTATTGATTAATATGGATACACCTTTGGTTTTGGCAAGGGGATTGGTAGCATGGTAGGCTGTCGTGTAGACATTATCAGTGAGTCTGGGGATGTTTTTGTCTTTAAAATGGGTTTCTTGAAGAAATACGACATAGGGGCAGACTTTCTTGAGTTCTCTCAGAAGCTTGGTTCATTTCTCTGGTATGTTCAGGCCATTTACATTATGGGAAATAATTGTTGGTGCTTTCCCCAAAAAGGCGTACGCCATGGTTGAAACTGGGGGCTAGGGATTGTTGAGGTCAGGGACTTGAAGATCTAGATCAGATATAGGTCTTTGTAACCAGTTACAGTAAGGTATGCTGCGGGGACGGGGGGGGGGGGGCTTATAACTGAGGAATAGGTTATAGTCAGTGGGAGGTGCAAGGGGAAGTTATGAGGGAGGGTTGGTAGGGGGGATTTGGAAGGGGAGTGATAAAAGGGGTTAGGTACTCAGCAGGATGCTAAGTAGGGTAGTTGTCTGTTGTCCGCATATAAGTAATGAATGATGTTAGGATATAGAGTGTGGAAGGTTGAGGTATTATTTCCCCTCTTTTTTCCTGTTTTTGCCTTCCTTTTGGGGAGGTAGTGGGAGGCACGTAGATGGCTTGGTGATAATAAAGATATACAATGTCGTCATATGTTTTGTAACAGTAGGAACTACTTTTGTGGGAGGTGTTCGTCAGGTCCAGAGGAGCCCAAGTGTACAGTTATGTAGTATCAATTGTGACTAGTATGTCTGAGACCATTTATGCTGTTATGTCATATCTTGGGCATATATGATTGTCACTGTATTGGAGGGAGGTATGTCTCAGAGGATATTACTAAGCAGTTCACAAGATGCATAAACATTTCAACCGTTCTATAACTTGTCATAAAAAAAAACGTTAAACTTAAACATTGAACTTTACATTAGTTGTCAAAGTGGCCGACTTTGACCTTTAACCCATAACCTGAGAATGTCGAGGTAAAAAAAAAAAAGGGGGGGTGGGAAGGGTGGGAATGTCCCCTGAGGCCTGGGTGTTTGCACAGCCCAACAGATAGGCGCCCTCAGTGTTTGAGTTGAGAACTAGTACAGCGAAAAAAGGGAGGGGTAGTCTACCTGTTTCTGGCTTCTTATTTCCATTTGGGTGCAGAGAAAAAATGTGTCTCGTTATATGTTGAGTATAGCATAGTGGTCAGGCCAAGTTACTTACACTTTGAGGGCTCCAAACGAAAGTCTTACCAGAGTCTGTGCAAGCCGATAACAATCCCCAGGAGCAACGTTCATAACCTACCGTAAGCTATCATGAGGCCATTGCTTTGGGGGTAAACCCACCCCCCCTTTATTGCAAAACAGAGTGATCATGTTGAGTGTTGCCTTAAACAGGCCTCACTGTCATTTCAGCCTGTGGGTTGATCCAATCTTGAGGTAGGTCAAAGATCACAAGTGGGTTTAACTGCTCAATGTAGATATTTGGTAAATAAGGTTGTCACTGGTTATATCGCAAAGTAATTCAATATCCTAAAGATTCCCTCGCTCTCGGGGCCTTAGTGGTTTTAGAGGAGGTTGGAGAAACAAAGCTGCTTCGTTCTGTATGTCTAGTGAACTTTATTAGAGTGCATCGCTATTACTGTAGCGGGGTTTCTTTTCCAGTTTTCTATCTTTTTTTCTAAACCCACAAAACACAGTGTGTCAACATGTGCTATCACCCATCACGGGGTATCAATGGATGTTTTGGGGGTGCAAATCATTCCTCTGAGCTTCTTTAGTTATGAGCAAGGGGTTGCACCCCCAAAACACGTCTATTGATACCCAGTGATGATAGATAGCACATGTTGACACACTGTTTGTTTTGGGGCTTTTTGCAAACTGCATGTATGGAAATACACACATTTTAGGCATGGAATCATGAGGGAAATAAGAATGTTAAGGCACAATTTGGGGGCACCTTCAAATTTTGGGTTTTATATTCTTAAAAACAACGAAACATTACAATTCACATCAAGATGCAAACACAGGTTATGTTTTTTATACTTAGAATTTGGCACAGATGTTGTCATGGTCACTGTTAGTAAGTCGTTTTTAGACTGAGGAAAATACAGAAAACCTGGTGGTGCACCTAGAAGAGTGGAGTGGAAAAACACTGAGTTGTGTCCCTAAATGTTCACATTTCAAAGTCCGAAAAACATGGTAAATATTAAATGGGCAAACAGGACCCAACAAGTAGAACAAAAAACTTCAGAATAGGCAAGAGAAAATTAAAATTTGGCATGCATGTCCACAAAATCTCTGATTATTCACTGTGAAGCAGTGCAGCCTCCTTGATTTGCTCCAGATCCTTCAAACAATGCAACATATCTGCACTCATTCTGCCAAAAGTGCATTGTGAAAGATCATAACCTAGAAAGAAGAGTAAAGAGTATTAAGGGAACTATGGTCAAGTGGCTGAGACCCTACATAATGGGTTATGGTCAAGTTACTAGTCAAATTCAGGAAATACTTACCTACCCAGTCTATTGTTGCTTGCAACCTGCTTGCTCTTCAGACACTTACACTACTAGGAATGTACACACTGCAACTACTCTGTAATCTTAGCCCTGGTGCCTGGGTCTCCAAAACTTGGGTACCTAGCAACACTGCCAACTCCTTCCACCTCTTCTTTCTCCATGCTAATGTTAATGCACTACATACTTTTCTAATGTGTGGAGTAGGTGTTTTGTTTGAACATCTAAACACACGATGTGTATACACATTTGAAGCCAGATTCCAATAATACTTGCAAAAAAAGAGGCTCCCGAATATTTTCTTCCTCTTCTGAGTCGCATTGGCCCTCGGTGTGACTCGTGTCAGGGGATTTGACGTCCACAATGGCAAGGTCTGTGCTGGGTCCAGGAGTCAGATCCCATGCCTCCAAACAAGCATCCTGTGTGAGCTCACCACACTCTCTTTGAGCCACTCAAGTCCCATCTATTTCCAGCATCCATTTTGCTACATTAGTTGACAAACCTTGTACTTGGTCTGATGTCAATGTTTGCTCCTGACTTGTTGACTCCACCATGCTGCACCCTGGTTGTTTTTCTGTGAAAAATGCATAGAAAAGTGATGGTGATGTAATTTTACAGAGGGCAAACACTGGACAAGTGGCAACATTTAAAAAGTCCAACAGTTGCCCCCCACCCCTCTTGTCTCCTATGAGAAAGGGGATATATGATGATCATCCTAGCAGGCATGACTCTGTGTGGCTGTGATCCCCGCGGCCTCTCCTCTACCCATGTATACACTGTCAAGGCTACATTAATGGGCACTGATGAGGCAAGCAGCAACCAGAAAGTGTTCTTTACCCCTTAAGTTCTGACCTATGCCCATGGCCTTTGGCCCACCTAAAAACACCTCTGTCAGTGGCTAAATGAGTGTGTTTGCAGTTGTCACTTATGTTTTTGGGGAGAAGATGACCTTGTTGCCTCCCTTGTTGGGGCCCGAGCGAGGGTAGCCTCCCTTCGTTCCTTGTGGTGGCTTGGCTGGAGCCTCCTTTTTTGGTGCTCCCTATTGAAAGAAAATTAAACAATTAGTTCCAAAAATAAAGACATGTCCAAAAACATGACCATATAAGAATGTTCATATCTGCTTTATATTTACCTTTATCTTTAGAATACCAAGTCATACAAAGATTTTAGAAAACCTTACATATAATTCTCTAGATCTACTTGGGGAAAGAACATATACAGACAGCTAATTTTCACATATAGGTTAGATCCAAATGTTGCTTACTTTTTTATGATCTGATGTATGTACTCCATTTGGTATTGTTCACGGTGTTTAAGATCAGACCATCGTCTTCTGATTTGGTCCTTTGATCGTTACACTCAAAAATCACTCTGCAAAACAGTGATTAGCTTCTCTAAAATGATGTCCTTTCAGCTGCTAGGCCTTTCGTGATTGTGCAGCTTGCAGTCGTAATTGTGCTTCTCTAGAGTGCGTACCATCTCCACCACCTCACCCTTGCTCATGGGGTTGCTTTGTCTCTCCTATGAGCGCCACCACCACAGGGCTGCCTGTAATTCACCGAATAAGCCATGTTGTCCCTCCCAAATGTTCCGCCGTGTGTGACGCAGGTAGAAGAGAGATGGTCACGTCCCAGCATTCCGACTGAGAATGGAGTTTCACACATGAGCAGTGTATATAAAGCCAGAACGCATGGTTGATATAGCGGCCGTAGGAATGATCATGGAGTGGAGGACGAACAATCGTCAGCGCAAAAAAGGAGCCATAAAACTAAGGCACAATTGGAGATTGGGGCAAAGGTGGTTAGTGGCCTATACTGTTTAGATTGAGGCCTATAATGGGACCAGCTTATGAGTTAAGCCAGACATTATGATTTGTCTTATGTTCTGTCTTGCAGGCATCATATCATTTATCATGACGGATAAATTTACTGCGCCTGATTTTTACCCCAATTCCTTGACCTGTACCGGGAGCTGTCCTGTCTCTGGAAGGTCAAGAGTAGGGGCTACGCCAATAATAATTGAGGAAGGCAGCTTTGGAGAAACTTATTGAGTTGGTGAAACCAGTGTACCCCAGGGCATACATCAACTATGTCAAGACAAAAATATCAAATCTGAGGAGTACTTTTAAAAGGGAGCACAACATGTTTTTAAACTCACAGAGATCTGAAGCATCAGCAGATGACATATATGCCCCCAGGCTGTGGCATTACAACAGCCTGCGGTTTTTGACTGACCAGACAGAATCCAGGTCATCGCTCTCCACACTGTCCTGCTGCACATGAAGAAGATGTGGAGGAGCCCAGCTTGACCCAGGTATAGCATTGTTGAACATATTTGTATTCAAAATTACAATCATGATAAGTAGACGTTATTGATAAAATATTTCGGCCTGAAACAAAGTGGTTTACATATCAATAGACAGTAGGAACCAAAAATGATTGGAACAAGAATTAAAAATGCTGGGGTCAGAATGATAGCCTTTTCTATTTGTCCACATTCAATTTGCAACAGTGAGGAGATCGAAATTTTGTGTGATTGATGACCAAACTCTAAAAACGATTCTAATTTTGTCCCATTTTCATACACAGGAAAGTGTCTGTCTGGCTGCTGACCACTGGTTCCTCCAGACTAAGTCCCAGATCCCTCCATATGCCCTCCTGCTAAAAGGGTTGGGAAGAGCAGGAATCTGGACAAGGCCACAGCTGCCTTCCTCAGCCAGGCCACTACTGCCACCCGGACAGACCCAGATAAGGCTAAGGGATTTGCCATGGTGACGGACAATAAATTGAGCAAAGGAGCAGATGTGAGGAACTCATCCTGCAGTTCCTCAACAAGTGGGTGCAGGGCCTAATTTCACAAACCACATACTTGTGTGATTTTGTGGCCCCACATCCACCACCTCTACAGGCACCCCACCCACCACAGCAGCATGGCAGGCAGTGGCAATACCAGCCACAAGACCCCCCAATGAGGCCGCTGGACTGGGGATTTTCACCCCTTCGCCAATTACTCATTTCCTTGTTTTTGTTGTTTTGGAATAATGATTTTTTTTGTAATATTTTCTATATATTAGTATGCATAGAATGCACTTTTTGGTTAAGTTCTTTGTATCTAGATGACAGATAGCATCTCTACTTTAATTTGATTTATTTTTTTGATGCACAATAAAAAAAAATGTGTAGAATAATAGTCGGCTATGTGTTTTACTTCAAAAGACAGTTTGGGAGTAGGCATTTACATTTTAAAAAATACAATGTAAAATTAAGAAGGGACATTAACATAGTTGTCTTTGATTTTAAAAACTTTGGGATAAGTGTGTTGTGGTAACTTTCCCAAAAAATAAAACAACAATCATGATAATGTTATTCTTGATATCACTAGATAAAATGCCTTTGAAAATACGTTTGCCATAACTCCATCAGTATCACCAGGAAAGCAGCTTCATTATTATCCCATTAAAGAAAAAGAGATTGTGCACTGCATTTCGACATTTCATAATTTTCCACATCATGAATGTTAGTTCTCCATCACGAACGCTAGTTTACAAGACCGACCGCTTCGGGATCGTTCCTTGCTTCCAATCATGAGTGTTTGTACTGTGGACTTTTGTGTGAAGAACTTTTATACAGACGATACAAAAATCTGATAACAGACCATTGTGCATCAAAAATTTACTAGCCTACCATCCAACATTTTTTGGCCGAAAGTTGGACAACAATTGTCTGAAGGAGCATACTAATTGTCAGATTTTAGGTCAACAGTCTGTCATCATACAATCCACTGCCAACTATCGGATCATGTGTATGAGGCTTAAGTGTCCAGTGATTATTCTCAGTTGCATGCTGTGTGTGTTCTCTAGGAGGGTGTGCTAGAGATTTTACTGCACATTATAGATATTTAATACCTGGTCAATCAGCAGGCCTGGGGAGCTTGCTGTGCATGCTGGGAGATTTATTAAGCATGTGAGTCCCTAAGCTGCTGGCTCCCTAACTGGAGGTGTCCCCAAAGGCGGCTCTCTAATTAGGCAAATTAGGCGATTGCCTTAGGCCTTGCACTCCCAAGGGCCTTGCGCCTGTCTAATTTTCCCATACCTCACCCTTTCCCAGCAAATCAGAGTCATGAAATCAATGGAATTTTCATTCCCGAACTCCGCCTGTGAGCTCCACTTTTTATGGTAGAAAACGCCGACGTATCTCTCCCTGCAGTCCCTGGCTGCCTGACACATACACAGTGCAGAGTGCTGTAGAGTGAACTGAACCCGTCCCTCCATCTCCTGCTGTGATATTTTCCTGTGTACACAGAGGAGGAGGCTCATCACGCTGCCGAGACAAGGCTGCTCATCTGAGATTAACTGTCTGAACTAATTCAAAGTGAGTCCAGAGGAGGGGGGGCAAGCCTACGGTTCACTTTCAGTGATTTGTGGAGAGAGGATATGTTATAGGGGGCACTTTAGGACTTGTGATTGAAAATTTCCTCTATAGGGGACTTTTGAATAGGGGAGATAGCTAAAGAAGTATTAAACAAGTATTAAAAAAGATATGTCTTTTAATAGTAATATGATATAAAAAGATAAGCACATACAAAATGAGAAAATCTTAAACAAAAATATTATAGGAGGCTGGAGGACACATAATACATAGTAACTTGAACACTCAGGGAAAATCAGACTTATTCCATTGTACTATGAATAGATACAGCAGAAATACCCAATGCGTTTCTAGATTTGCTTTTGTTGCTTTCTCTTCATCAGGGGTGTATGCAATTTATCGCAGAACATAACAAATGTCTGCAATCAAACAAAGTTGAATTCCATTCAAATAGATATCAGGTGAAAGAAATATATCATCCTATAGGGTGAATATCACATTCTATCATCATGTTTGATATGGTGTAAAAACATATAAACTGACCGTACATACTGTGTGTATTCCAGCATCCGAGTTAAAATAGTATATGTATATACTGCGGTAATTGGCCCCTTTCTGGCCCTCAGCTCAACCAGGCGAGTCAGCACGCCATTCACATGCAACAAGTTGCAAAGCAGGGACCATACCCTTTACATATACAGTATCTCACAAAAGTATGTACACCCCTCACATTTTTGTAAATATTCAATTATATCTTTTCATGTGACAACACTGAAGAAATTACACCTTGCTACAATGTAAAGTAGTGAGTGTACAGCTTGTATAACAGTGTAAATGTGCTGTCCCTTCAAAATAACTCAACACACAGCCATTAATGTCTGAACCGCTGGCAACAAAAGTGAGTACACCCCTAAATGTCCAAATTTGGCCCCAAGTGTCAATATTTTGTATGGCCTCTATTATTTTCCAGCACTTCCTCAACCCTCTTGGGCATGGAGTTCACCAGAGCTTCACAAGTTGCCAATGGTGTCCTTAGTCTGTGTGTCTTCAGCAAACTGTGGGCTTTCTTTTGCATCATCTTTAGAAGAGGCTTCCTTCTGGGCCGACAGCCATGCAGACCAATTTGATAGAGTGCGTCGTATGGTCTGAGCACTGACAGGCTGTCCCCCCCCCCCCACCCCTTCAACCTCTGCAGCAATGCTGGCAGTACTCACACGTCTATTTCCCAAAGACAACCTTTGAATATGACGCTAAGCACATGTACTCCACTGCTTTGGTCAACTATGGTGAGGCCTGTTCTGAGTGGAACCTGTCCTATTAAACCGCTGTATTGTCTTGGTCACTGTGCTGCAGCTCAGTTTCAGGGTCTTGGCAATCTTTTTATACCCTAGGCTATCTTTATGTAGAGCATCAATTCTTTTTTTCAGCTCCTCAGAGAGTTATTGCCATGAGGTGCCATGTTGAACTTCCAGTGACTAGTATGAAAGAGTGAGAGCGATAACACCAAATGTAATACACCTGCTCCCCAACCACACCTGAGACCCACCAGAGCTTCCTTTACTGTAGGCCACCATTTTTTTTGCACCTGCTATCAACCGCTGTCTACTGATGTCTGCAATCCACCAGCCCAGGGTCTGCTGTTCCTGCTGACATCTGCTGTTCAAGCTATCCAGTCTACTCTGGTGATGCACCTCTTACACAATACAACTTCCAGTGTAAGACTACACAGGCACTCATACCTCATTGCGCTCTTGCAGCCACTGTTGCAACATCAGTGGTCTCCGAGTTGTGGCTGTATGAGAGGCCTACCCTCTGCACATCAAGCTCAGCTGCAAGGTATGTGACAGAAATTATGTATATAGCCCTATAGAACAGACAGTGCACAGACCACATGGGCTCTGCTGCTTAACTTCAGACAGGACCTTTTTTTATACAGAGAAAATACAGAGTTTACCATAGAGTAGATACAAACTTGTAAACATTGGCATCTATCTACTGGTTGATGTAGTTGTTGCACAAAACACATGTACAATGCATTCCAACAGATAACAATGAAAACTTGTCAGGTATTCAAATCCATGCCAAAATGCATACCAAATCTTTTCCTTTAGTTGTATTTTAACCACTTCAATACTGGGCACTTAAACACCTTCATGCCTAGACCAATTTTGAGCTTTCCGCACTGTCACACTTTGAATGACAATTGCGCGGTCATGCTACACTGTACCCAAATGAAATGTTTATATTTTTTTCCCCACAAATAGAGCTTTCTTTTGGTGGTATTTGATCACCTCTACGGTTTTTATTTTTTGCTAAACAAATAAAAAAATACTGAAAATTTTGAAAAAAAAAGTTTTTTTTTGTTTCAGTTTAAAAACTTTGTAAATAAGTACGTTTTCTCCTTCACTGTTGGGCACTGATAAGGCGGCACTGATGGGCACCAATGATGTGGCACCAATGAAGTGGCACTGATGAGGTGGCATTGATGGACACTGATAGGTGGCACAAATTGGCACTGATATCTGGCACGGATTGGCATGGATGGGCGGCACAGATGGGCATGGATGGACGGCACAGATGGGCATGGATAGGCAGCACAGATGGTCATGGATGGGCACTGATAGGCGGCACAGGTGGGCACTGATAGGCGGCATTGTATTATGTTGTACTGTACTAATGGATGCCAATCAGTGCCAAACAATAATGCATGCCAATCAGTGATGCCCATTGTGGGCACTGATTGGCATCCATTATGGGCACTGATTGGCATCCATTGTGAGCACTGACTGGCATCCCTGGTGGTCTAGGGAGGATTACCTTGTCCTGGGCATCCCTGGTTGTCTGGTGGCATCCCTGGTGGTCCAGTGTGGGCATCCTCGGGGGGCTGCGCTGATAATCGATCAGCACAGACCCCCCCTGTCAGAGGAGCAGCCGATCGGCTCTCCTCTACTCACATCTGACAGACGCGAGTGAGGAAAAGCCAATCACCGGCTTTTCCTATTTACACTGTGATCAGCCGTGATTGGACATGGCTGATCACGTGGTAAAGAGTCTCCGTCGGAGACTCTTTACCGAGATCGTAGTTGCAGGGTGTCAGACTGACACCCCGCAACAACGATCGCAGCGATGCGCGCCCCCGGGGCCGCGCAGCGGCTCAAAATCCTGATCACGTCATATGACGGCCGATCAGGATTATGAAACCACTTTGCCACCGTCAATTGCCTATAGGGTGGGCGGCAAGTGGTTAACCACTTCCCACCCGGCCAATGTACATATACGGCCGGGTGGGAGCCATCTACTTCTGATAGGACGTTCAGGAACGTCTTTCAGAAGGAGGGGGATCGCGCGACACGGACACGGACACGGCGCATCTCAGATCGGTAGGAGGGCTCTGTGATTGGCCCTCCTGATCACATGACGGCTGTGTCCAATCACGGCCGTCATGTGATGTAAACAAACAGCTGGTTGCTAGGCAATCGGCTCCTTCTCTCCTCACACAGAAGTCATCGCTGAGGAGAGGAGAGCAGATCGCTGCAGCCGGTTGATGATCAGTGAGTATGAGCTGTTTTTTACAGCTTTTTACTCACTGATCACCAGCCTAGTGTAAACACACAACACACCACACAGTATAAACACAGCCCCCACATATGTCCCCAAAACACACATGTCCCCAAAACATACATGTCCCCAAATAATAAAAACACATGTCCCTAATAATAAACATGTTCCCCACATATGTCCCACTAAAATCACATGTTCCAATGATTATCTGCACATATATGTCCGTCATCACCTGCACACATCTGTACATGATCATTTGCGTACATATGTCCGTGATCACACAAACCAATTGTTATACACTTAACGGAATTTTTTTTACCAAAAATTTATGACAAAATTTGATTTTATTGGATTTCTTTTAAAATAGAAAAAAGAAAATATTGTTTTTTTTTCAAATTTCCGCTTTTTTTGTGTTTATATCGCAAAAAATAAAAAACGGAGTCGTGAATAAATACCAACAAAATAAAGCTTTATTTGTGCGAACAAAATGATAAAAATTTCATTTGGGTACAGTGTAGCATGACCGCGCAATTGTCACTGAAAGTGCGAGAGCGATGAAAGCTGAAAATTGGGCTGGGAAGGAAGGGGGCGAAAGTGCCCTGTATTGAAGTGGTTAAGGTTAAACTGTGTGAATAATTGTATAGAGGGACTCCATCTTCAATTATTTCAATTTCATGTGTCAGTTTAGGCACTTTATGTCCCTTACAGGTCTCCATCCTCCTGATTTCTTTATTCAAGAAATACTGTGAAATAAAATACAAAAAATGATATTATCATCTTAAACACTAAACAGCACTCCAAGCCAGTTAATTATTGTCTTAGCCCCAAACATCAGGTCCAGCATGTACCTGAAAGACATCAAAAGTAAAAGGCGGATGACCCCAAACTGACACCATTAAGATCTATAAAGTTTATTTGAAACAATTAAGAAGACTAAATAACACAGCAAAGAGAGTGAGAGAGAGAGAGAGAGCAAGTGGTACCAGTGTGCAGTTATCCACCTTTTCCTTTTCTAATATTATCTACTTGGGAAAGTCTCCTTTGTGTAAACAATAGTTGAAACAAAAAGTGTAGCGCTTAGGTTGCAATAACTTAAACATGTGTATACCTATAGTACCTGTGATAGCAAAATATCGACAAATCAATAAAGTGAATTAAAATGAACACAAAAAGTCTATCAAGTGAGTACTCTTCACACTCTTCCAAGTGTATAGTGTGGGTCAAAAATCCAAATGTGAAGTATAGTTAAAGAATGGAAATCCAGCCTCTGATGTGACGTTTAGAGGAATAGAAAAATGACACCACCACCGTAGTAAAGGGAGGAGGCTTACGCCTCTCAAGTCAAACAGGCCTGTTGGTTACCATGAGGATAATAGGTCCTATATATCATCTCCCGGGGAACCTCAAATCATCTATTTATCAGTAATGACCATCATAGAATTTTCAATCGTCAGGCGGGAATAAGGTATCATAGACCATGCAAATTAAAACCTGGCATAGCGTGATAGAATTTAACAAGTTGTTTATTTAAAATAAATAGTAAAAATGAACCCTCACATTTCAGTCGATCGTTTATGGCATAAATCAGAAAAAAAAATGCCTGTAAGGGGGTCCACCAGACGCATTTCTACTACACAGTCGTCATCTGGGGTATGGACCCCCCAAACAGCATCACTTAAAAAGAAATAGTGACCCCAGGCAGCAAGTGACACCGGAAGGACTCTGCAGGTCATCACTTCCGGTCTCACGTTCCGGAAGTGTATTGTCATGAAGCAAGCCCCGTGTAGTGATCTTCCATCCAAAATATGTATACCTATGGCTATATATTAAATGCCTTACTGTGTGAATTGAATATACAGGCAAGCGGCTCATCTTGTAGTGGCATGTCATCGCAAGTCATCACACCCAAGCCTCGCTCTAAGAACGAGCTTGGTTAGAGAGCGACAACAACCATCAAAACCAAGCCTCGCCGTGGGCCCGCCCCACACAGACCTTGCGGCTAGGTCATATGACACCACCGAAAGGAAAAACTAGACCTCTGTATGGAAACAGGAAACAGCATGCATCCCTCATTCTATAACGGCATCTTTCAATGCTATGGCAACAAGTTCAGAAGCCACACATAAAGATGTATATGACCGTAATATGAAACAACCACATTATTAATCAGTATCACATGACAGGGCGAACTATAAAAGACCTCCTATGTATTAAATCAGAGGTGAAATGTATATATATAATAGAGAGATTTATAAACCCTAATGCTCCCCTTATTGTATGAATCAAAAATGGGAAAATTCCCATGACATGGGATCGATCACTACACTCCAGCATAACTCAATAACAAATAATTGGCTTGTGGCTACACTGCAGCATGGGGTCATTACATAAAATATAACTATCACACTACAACTTAAATGGTTTTGGGTTAACCAATAATTTGCCTAAACCTTAGTGCCACCTGTAAAGTGTACAACATGCTTGAATACAATGTATTGCCTATTGGTACTTAAAATGGCGCTTTAATATAGAAAAATATTTAATATTATTTAAATATATAGAAATACCTAAAAGATAGTCTCTCACAACTTACATAACAATTGGTGATCAAAAAATTACAAATTAAAAATTTAAATTAAAATTAAAAAATTGTGCCAAAAAAACTTTTGTAACGCAAATTAAGCGAACCTTGACCTGAATAAAAATTTAAATTACAATAAAATTAAAATAAAATTAGTCTCCCTCATGCTTGATAGATAAATGAATTTATGTCCAACTCCACATTCATCCCAAAAGGATGATGAGTCTGTAACTCATAAATCCAAAACGTTTCGAGTCTTGACACTACTCTGGTGTTGGCTCCACCCCTCCATGGGGCGATGTATCTATCTATGACAAGATATTGGGTTCCCATGGGGTTACGGGCATGATGCTGTTGATAGTGTCGTGGAACAGTGTGTTTCAAACTTCCAAGTTTTATTAAATTAATGTGTTCTGAAACTCTGCTAGTGAATGCTCTTATAGTTCTACTCACATACTGCAGACACCTTCTCACTGAAAGGCTTGGTTTTGATGGTTGTTGCCGCTCTCTAATCCAGCCTCGTTCTTAGAGCGAGGCTTGGGTGTGATGACTTGCAATGACATGCCGCCACAAGACAAGCCGCTTATCTGGATATTCAATTCACACAGTAAGGCATTTAATATATAGCCTAAGGTATACATATTTTGGATGGTAGATCACTACACTTCATGACAATACACTTCTGGAACGTGAGACTGGAAGTGTTGACCCGTGGAGTCCTTCCGGTGTCACTTGATGCCTGGAGTCACTATTTATTTTTAAGCAATGCTGTTTGGGGGGTCCACACCCCAGATGACGACTGTGTAGTCAAAATGCGTCTGGTGGACCCCCTTACAGACATCGCTTTTTTTCTGATTTATGCCATAAACGATCGACTGAAATGTGAGTGTTCATTTTTACTATTTATTTTAAATAAACAACTTGTTAAATGCTATCACGCTATGCCAGGTTTTAATTTGCATGGTCTATGATACCTGAGCTCCTTATTTCCGTCTGACGATTGAAACGAGTGAGTGTTAATTTTTGCTATTTAGTTTTTCATTTGCATGGTCTATGATACCTGAGCTCCTTATTCTTGTCTGACAATTGAAAATCCTATGATGGTCATTACCGATGAGTAGATGGTTTGAGGTTCCCCGGGAGATGATATATAGGACCTATTATCCTCATTGGGTTCATGGTAAGCCGCCTCCCTTTACTACGGTGGTGGTGTCATTTTTCTATTCCTCTAAACGTCACATCAGAGGCTGGATTTCCATTCTTTAACTATACTTCACATTTGGATTTTTGACCCACACTATACACTTGGAAGAGTGTGAAGAGTACTCACTTGATAGACTCTAATTTGAATTTAATTGTGTGTTTTTTTTGGTTGTTGTTCACATTATTTGTGTTCATTTTAATTCACTTTATTGATTTGTCGATATTTTATGATCACAGGTACTTAAGGTATACACGTGTTTAAGTTATTGCAACCTAAGCGCCACACTTTTTCTGTTTTAACTATTGTATTCGCTATTTTGTCTATAGCAGTGTTGGCAGCTAGGTTGCTCATATTTATGTTCACAGCACAATATTTTCCTTGAAATTTCCTTTGTGCAAACAGGATATTGATCACAACACCTGTCAGGCCCAACACTCTTTTTTTTTTTTTTAATTACCCCTTTACTAGTGTACTGTGGGGAATGCTCCTAAGGCAGAAGGGGTTCCATGGTAACAGAAAAAAGAAACAGCTGCAAAAATGTGAATCACTATAAGCTGAGGGATAATTAGGATAGTATAGTTATTACAGAAGCATTTACTAAAGCAGGTTATTATGCAGAAGCATATGGATTTTTAAACCCTTTACAATAGCCATGTTTGCTCTTTTTCCAATGTTGCTCAATTTCCTCTAAGATGATTACCTTAGCATCAGAACGCTCTGCACGTGAGTATGAAGATTGCATAACTTCCAGTTGTAGCAGACTGTAGAAGGTGCGAGGCAGAAGGCCTAAACTGCCCAAAACTTACAGTGGCATTTGCACTTCTGCCAATAGGAGTGCAGATGGTAAAACACCAGGCCAGAGAGGCAGATGGCAGCTAAAGATAAAGCTAATGTTAATAAAGCCATTAAAGTGTTAGGCAACCAAAACACAAAAGCAGAGTATTAGAAGGTAATGATGCACATATTGTGGAACAAACTGCTATCGGAGCTGCTCTGATTTTAAAATTATAATATAGGATTTTGCTAATTTTGAACTATGAAACAGAGTTTGTCAGATAGGCCAAGATCCAATGTCTCGTGAAATGTTTCCTAGTTAGTGATAAAGGTATCTTGAAAAATTATTTGCCAAAACAAGGAAATACTGCTGAGTACAATATCCCAAAATAATGGAGTGAAATTAATAAGTAAAGAACCCTGAAAGAAGAATGAGCCCTGGGTAAGCTGACATATTATCAGACGTTCGGACATTTTTCCTATAGACAAGATGTGATAGTTAAATAAAACTCCTGCTTCATGTTTACAAGGCCGCACAAGGGTCCTATTGTGAAAAACACATTCTGTTTCCCGAGGTGAATGAGAGTCAACATGCTTGTATACCCAAGTCAATGAAGTCAAGTCAAGAGACCCCATTGTTCTTCCTGAAGTGGCTTAGAATTAAAGGAGAAATTAAAGTGGTTGTAAACTCTCCCCCACAACTTTGTCCCACGTAAATCAGCATAAAAAACCCTAATGAACACTTCTTGTAGATATCTCCTTACTTGCTTAGTATTGTTGTAATCCTTTTTGTTCTTTAGAATGACGTCACTGAGCATGCCCAGATCTCCCCTGATTTACGGCACACTCTCTATAAGCTTGTTTATCTGCTATCAGGACTTCCTACGGCACACCACTGATATCCCAGGAGGCTACAGAATATTTCAGAGCTTCCTTCTACACTCCATGTGACCATGTGGCCTCACATGCAGTGTAAACCTGACCATTACTGTAGTCTTATCAGTTGAAGCTGATAAGACTGACAACGGCAAACATTGTACAATCGGCACAAGTAAATACTATGAAATAAAACAAGTCAGCTATGAACAGGGAAGCAGGGTTGCCATAGAAACATTGGATTGAAAAGGAGGCTTGGTTAACAGTACAGGAAGTGTTCAATGTAAGGGCAGAAATACACTCCACGGTGGACTCAGAAAACAATACTTAAGATGGTGCTGCCTAACCCCTGGAAACAAGTTTTTTAAAGTTTCTCTAAACAGTAAGTAATATGCGATTTGGGCTGGATTACAGTGGCTATAGTTTGATAATTAAGTAATTGTTGTGGGCTGCTGGCGCTACCTCAAGCTTATTTCCGTTCAAGATGTTAAATTTAAACTTATTTTAATCACCATTTGCTGTCCCTAGGGACTTAGTATATTGCAATCGTGTTTAGTATTTTTTACCAACTACAGTGGTTAGGCTAAAAAATTCCTCATACCCTTATTCAGGAAAAAATTATTTTTCAACGCTTTATACCAACTAATATAAGTGACCTAAGAAAATTCCTCACTGTTACAACAAAAAACAAGTGATATCCAAACTATTCTTGTGATAAGAAAAAACTTCCCATATATAGAGAATATAATAACTAGACCCCTAATTTACATAAACATCCCCTGTGCTAATTGTACAACAGACCCCAAAATTAATTTTATACCTTCCTTGAACCGTTCATCGGTAGTAGGTATTAAAAAGGTGAAATTTTACATGTGAAAAAATAATAATAATAAAAAATATAAGATATATATGTAAAAATTTACAAAACCACACACAAGGTAAATTATAAATTGTGAGAGAAAAATTCCTCTGATATTTGAAATATAAACCGGAATATGGTGAAAGCAATAATAGAAAAATAAAAAATAAAGAAAATGTTTTATATATATAGAAAAGAAATGTGAAAAATAAAAAAATATAAGAAAAAAACAAAATATGAACAAAAATATAGTCCACAATAACTCTTCTATCAGGTATCCACAAATATGCAATTATTCTGCTTCAGGAAAACAGGAAGGTGACTTTCGTGCTTATGACTGCTTATTGGTGACTTCCGTGCTCATTCCCCCTCAAGGGTCCCCACTCACCGAATCCACGCCCCTCCTAGGGGGTTATTCGCATGTAAGCTGTATTCCACTTTATTGAGGGTTCCACCGCTCGGCTGTATCTTCAAAGGATCCTCCGCGAGATTTTTGAGAAGATTAAAAAAATTCTTTTATATCCGGTGGTGGTTCCTCAAATGAAAAAAAAGCCCACTCATGGTGTAGTATTTTTGATGTGCCAAACACTTATGATTAGGGGAAGGGGAACAGGGCTGAAGCTATTCTTAATTTTTTTTTTTTTTATGTATATAGTGGGAGACTTGTAGCCACTATTAAAAATGCTTTATTGCAAAAATAAATTTTTAATAAAAAAATCTTCCAAACACCGAAAGATCTTTGCACAGCAATTATACACAAAGAAGGTTTTTCAACAAATATCCAAATATATAAAAAATGCACAAATTTTTTTTTTTCAAAAATACAAAGAGTAATAAATAAAAAATAGGAAAAATAAAAAATGTTTTTGTAGATATAAACGACTTTTTGTATATGTGCAAAAAATCTGTATCTTAAATCAGTCATATAAGGCCTATTGTGTGAAAAACAGTGCAGCACTTAATATGTATAAATATAACACGTAACTGAATACAGTGAAGCAATAGATCAGGAAAAAACTTCAAAGATAATGTTTCCAAAAAGTAAAACATCAATAGTAAAAAATATAAATGTGCATATTGTGCAATAAACAAAGAAGCAATAAATTAAAATTGGTTATTAAACCAAAAAGATCAAAAAAAAATTTATTTTAAAAAGGCAAATAGTTGTTTAAACTACAGCTTATTGCTATGAAGCACAAACTTATAATTAAGTGAAAAAAATAAACAACAAGATTGAAAAACAAATCAAAACAAGTCCCATGCCTTGGATGAGTGAAGTGATTTACAAGGCCCCATATATGTGAAGATAAAAGTTCATTAAGTGAAACGTAAGTGAATAAAACTTTAAAGTTGGTCCCAGGTATCACTGGTGTAGGTGCTTGACCACGTAAATTCTTTCGCTGTACAATTTAAGTAAGTAGTAAAGGCTTACCAGAGCAACCATTAGTGTGCGCAGATACGAACTCCCAAACGATTAGGATCGGACAAGATCGTTCCTCCGACACTCCTCGTATAAATGGATGATTCGAATCACCTTTGGGGGTAGGAAGGTGAAAACTGACCCACACCTTCGGATGTTCCTTGAACGTCGTCCGTTCCGGTCAGTTCGAAAATTTCAAGTTGGCGTATCACCAAATGGATGAAAAAGGAAAAAAACGCCCAATCGTGTGATAAAGTCTAAAACACGTGAACTTTATTTTTCAACCAGATAGATGTTGAAAGCTACAAATGACTCGATCGAGTCGCATAAAATTGAACGAAGAAAAATGCTAGCAAAAATATAAAATCAAGCAGATAAAAATAGCACGAGATGTAGACGTATCTACCCGACGATCGTTTCGTCACAAATTGACGTCATCAGGGGTACGCCCACACCCTCGTGCTAAAGATTTAAATAGCCTATGGGTGAGGTAGGGAGCCCTGCCATAGGTGCAGACCAAAACGTCCGTACATAGTCGGTTTAACCCACAAATGACCAATCCCTTCGGATTGATTACCACATAATAGAAGGGCAAAGACGGTCAACGACCAGTTTGTTAAAATAAAATTGGAGTTCCATCATAACATAATGGTGGAACTCAAATGTAGAAATAACTAATGAAAAATAACCAATGAAAAATACAAACATTAAATCCTATGATAAATCCCCCCCTTTATTTGACAAATGGCCACATGCATTGATGATGGCTGTCTAACTGCATGTATGTCCCAAAAATGGGTGGCTTGGTTCAAAAAAAAAATATATATATATAATACATACGTGTAGGTTACCATCCAAAGGAAGAAAAATGACCGTAATATTATGGTGGGGGCCTAAACAGCATTAGCTACCCACCATTACCCATAGTCCAGTCACAAAAATTTCATGAACGAGACATATATAGCGGGTTTAGAAGGAACATTACATTCATTCTATTCTCATAAAATATATATAGATTACATAAAAAATTGTATAAACCAACTAGCAAAAATTGCTACAGAAATACAAATAATGATAGTAAAATTAATCATCACAGTGTATAAAACCCAAACTAAATACAAAATCAGTACAGTAAAAGGGGAAGAAGGGAATGTTGAATCAACCGTTATTGATAAAACAGTTGATGTCCCATTCGATGTTAAGTCCCCCAGGAATATGTGTCCCTAATTTATGGATCCAGTTTGTTTCTGCCCTGGAAATAGTGCGCTTGGCATTACTGCCTCGCCAGTGAGGGGTATATTTTTCTAAAGCCAGAAAGGTGGTACCTCTTGGGTCACGATTGTGTTTTAGATCGTAATGTTTACTAACGTTATGTTTGTCAAATCCTTTACAAATGTTAGTGATATGTTCCCCCAGGCGCACATGTAGCATGCGTACTGTGCGTCCCACATACTCCAAACCACATGGACATCTAAGTAAGTACACGACGCACTTAGTGGTGCAAGTAATGAATGTTCGTATGGGGTAAGTGAGTCCATTGCTAGCCGAGGTGAACTCAGTGAATCTCCTACCCCGTAGAGCATTTAGCTTACAAGCTCTACATTTCCCACAGGGGTAGAAGCCCTTCAAATCACCAAAAAATGTGGGTCTAGTCGGGGGGTCAGGGACATTTGGAGCAATCATGTTTCGCAAGCTGGTTGCACCCCTAAAGATCACATTTGGTCTGTCGGGAAGCTCAGGGCCCAAGATTCGGTCATTTTTAATAACCGACCAATGTTTCTGTAAAATTCTTTTCACAGCCCAATGCTGACTCGAAAAAGTCGTGATTAAGGAAACCCCATAGTTATCCATGTTGTCAGTCCTAGGTGGTCTCTCAGCTAGCAATGTTTGACGATCCCTACTATTGACCTCCATTATGGTGGAATCAAGAGATTCACTGTTGTAACCCTTAGCTAAGAATCTCTCTTTTAGGATTAGTGCCTCCTTGAGAAAATCCTCATTGAAAGTGCAATTGCGTTTTAAGCGAAGAAACTGGCCCTTAGGGACCGCTGAGAGCCATGACCTATGATGGCAGGAATCAAGTGGAATATAGCTATTCCTGTCAGTTTTCTTGAAAAACGTTGTGGTAGTTATGTTATTATCCCTGATGGAAATATTCAAATCCAAAAATTGGATATTAGTGGGGCTTGAAACATGGCTGAGAACTATCCCACGGTTGTTGTTGTTTAAATGGGACAGAAAGAGTTCTGCTGATGAACCGTCACCATCCCAGATAAACAAGATGTCATCGATAAACCTTTTCCAGGTCACCAGTTCAGGGGGTTTGTCACTAAAGACTATATCCTCCTCCCATTTTGCCATGAAGAGGTTGGCCATACTGGGAGCAAATTTAGCTCCCATGGCCACCCCCTTCACTTGCAAAAAATGGGTCCCGTCATGCCAAAAGTGGTTATGCGTCATGGCAAACAGAAGTAATTCTAGAATATAGTTACGCTGAGTCACCGAAATACTACCATCCTGGGCCAGAAAGTGATGGACTGCTTCATAGCCCAATTGATGGGAGATAGCGGTGTACAGCGAAGCTACATCCGCGGTGATCAGGAGATAGGTGGGTTTCCATTCAATCAATTGCAGAATGTTAATAACATGCTTAGTGTCTCTCAAAAAGGATGGCGTGCCCATCACCAGTGGTTGTAGATATTTGTCAATGTATTTCCCTATACGCGAGGTTACAGAGTCAATTCCACTGATGATGGGCCGCCCTGGTGGATTTTCTAAAGATTTGTGTATCTTGGGTAAAGAATACATGACCGGTAAGCGTGGCGCCAAAGGTACCAGAAAGTCCCTTTCTTTTTTATTCAAAATGCCCATATTAAACCCTTTCTCAACCAACTCTTTTAATTCACCTTTGAACTGGGTAGTGGGGTCTAAGAGTAATGGAGAGTAGGTCTCGGAATCTGACAAAATCCTAGTCATCTCATTGGAATACGCGGTTTTGTCAAGTATTACAATGGCACCACCTTTGTCAGCCGACCGAACTACTATGTCTTTCCTATTAAGCAATGAGTCTAGCCCTGCCTTGAATTCCCGTGTGGGTTGGGCTGGTCTCAATTTCAAACCATTAAGATCCTTTAATACCAGATCACGGAAAATATTAATGTTGGGTGCTGTATTACCAGGAGGGTTGAACAAGGAGGCGTTTGATAAACCAGAGTGCATAATTGTTGAATCCCTAACTAATTGATATACCTCTTAATATTCAACTTGCGTGTAAACTTTTGGATGTCTATAAATGTCTGGAATTTATTTAAATTCTGAGGGGGCACAAACTTGAGACCCTTCCCGAGAGTCTGCAATTCTTCATTAGATAACTTTTTGTTACTTAGGTTAATGACACCACTAATATCTAGGTCCTTCTTCTTTTTGGTGTGAAGACGTTTCCCCCCTCTGCACCCTCTCTTGTGTCTCTGTTTCTCTTGTGTCCCCCCCGAGTGCCCTCCTGAAAACCCTGTTGGTAATAACTGCCAGCTGAGGGTTGAATATATGATGGCCGAAAACCACCCTGACCCCTAGGGGCTTCAGAGTGCCCACTCCTGTCATCCCCAAGGGGGCCATATCTGTTAAAGGTCTCGACCCTATAATTGGATCCCACATCTCTTACATCCGGAGGGGGTCTCCTATCCCTGCTGCCACCTCTACCTTGAAAAAAGGGTTTATTTCCCTGAAAAAAAGGTTTACCACCTCTGGATCGCCAGGGTGGAGGGGGCGCCATTGAAGTGGGATGTTGGTAATGATTAGATGGAGTTGGATGACGTTGATGGTTAAAATTACGTTTGTCAATCCTTCCTCTGAAGGACTGGGGATGTGGTTGTGATGATGGACCCATTCCTCTTTCAGTATGTACTGGAGAGGCCTGACCAATGGGGCCCCAAAAAGAGTTAGGATCACCAACACCACCTCCTCTAATTCCCTCAATATGACCTGGGGGATGTAAGCCTGGATCACCCATGAGGGGCAAGGGGGCCAAGTTCTCAGTAGAGACCTGCCATTTAAAGACAACATTGTCTTTATAATCCTTTTTATCCCTATTATATTTTTTCTTTTTCTTAGTTTTTTGTTCAGCTTCCTCTTTGGTCAGAATAGTTTTTAGGGATTCGAATCTTTGCATGTACTCCGGATCATTTTTAAAGGGGACAAGCTTAGTTTTAATCAAACCAATCTCATAATCCAATGAGGCAAGTTTCCTCGATTTTTTAGCAATCAGAAATTTCAAAAACTGAACCCCTGCCTCATTGAAATATTTAAACCATTCAGCTATTTCTGTGTCCTCCTTTTGTGGGTTAACCTCCCATCTCAAACTCCTGGGGACCATATTTTCCCTCACATATTCTTCCAGGTAGGCTATATCCCATTTGGTGTGTAGTTCAGAAATGGTTAGATTCTTCAACCTCAAAAAACAACTGGATAGGTCATCCCTAGAATTCTCATTCCCATCAAAGACCCCTGTGGTGTCGATGACTGCTTGGGATCTATATTCAAAAACATCCATTACGGATGAACCAGCAGCAAATTAGTGTATCGTATAACAATAAAAAACAAAAAGTAAAACTTGCGCTTGGTAAAAAATTAGTTGATATGGAAGAAATCTATTTAAGAAAAATAGCAGCTAAGCACAAAAAAACAAGTTCTCTCTTTTTGAGAGACACTAAGCATGTTATTAACATTCTGCAATTGATTGAATGGAAACCCACCTATCTCCTGATCACCGCGGATGTAGCTTCGCTGTACACCGCTATCTCCCATCAATTGGGCTATGAAGCAGTCCATCACTTTCTGGCCCAGGATGGTAGTATTTCGGTGACTCAGCGTAACTATATTCTAGAATTACTTCTGTTTGCCATGACGCATAACCACTTTTGGCATGACGGGACCCATTTTTTGCAAGTGAAGGGGGTGGCCATGGGAGCTAAATTTGCTCCCAGTATGGCCAACCTCTTCATGGCAAAATGGGAGGAGGATATAGTCTTTAGTGACAAACCCCCTGAACTGGTGACCTGGAAAAGGTTTATCGATGACATCTTGTTTATCTGGGATGGTGACGGTTCATCAGCAGAACTCTTTCTGTCCCATTTAAACAACAACAACCGTGGGATAGTTCTCAGCCATGTTTCAAGCCCCACTAATATCCAATTTTTGGATTTGAATATTTCCATCAGGGATAATAACATAACTACCACAACGTTTTTCAAGAAAACTGACAGGAATAGCTATATTCCACTTGATTCCTGCCATCATAGGTCATGGCTCTCAGCGGTCCCTAAGGGCCAGTTTCTTCGCTTAAAACGCAATTGCACTTTCAATGAGGATTTTCTCAAGGAGGCACTAATCCTAAAAGAGAGATTCTTAGCTAAGGGTTACAACAGTGAATCTCTTGATTCCACCATAATGGAGGTCAATAGTAGGGATCGTCAAACATTGCTAGCTGAGAGACCACCTAGGACTGACAACATGGATAACTATGGGGTTTCCTTAATCACGACTTTTTCGAGTCAGCATTGGGCTGTGAAAAGAATTTTACAGAAACATTGGTCGGTTATTAAAAATGACCGAATCTTGGGCCCTGAGCTTCCCGACAGACCAAATGTGATCTTTAGGGGTGCAACCAGCTTGCGAAACATGATTGCTCCAAATGTCCCTGACCCCCCGACTAGACCCACATTTTTTGGTGATTTGAAGGGCTTCTACCCCTGTGGGAAATGTAGAGCTTGTAAGCTAAATGCTCTACGGGGTAGGAGATTCACTGAGTTCACCTCGGCTAGCAATGGACTCACTTACCCCATACGAACATTCATTACTTGCACCACTAAGTGCGTCGTGTACTTACTTAGATGTCCATGTGGTTTGGAGTATGTGGGACGCACAGTACGCATGCTACATGTGCGCCTGGGGGAACATATCACTAACATTTGTAAAGGATTTGACAAACATAACGTTAGTAAACATTACGATCTAAAACACAATCGTGACCCAAGAGGTACCACCTTTCTGGCTTTAGAAAAATATACCCCTCACTGGCGAGGCAGTAATGCCAAGCGCACTATTTCCAGGGCAGAAACAAACTGGATCCATAAATTAGGGACACATATTCCTGGGGGACTTAACATCGAATGGGACATCAACTGTTTTATCAATAACGGTTGATTCAACATTCCCTTCTTCCCCTTTTACTGTACTGATTTTGTATTTAGTTTGGGTTTTATACACTGTGATGATTAATTTTACTATCATTATTTGTATTTCTGTAGCAATTTTTGCTAGTTGGTTTATACAATTTTTTATGTAATCTATATATATTTTATGAGAATAGAATGAATGTAATGTTCCTTCTAAACCCGCTATATATGTCTCGTTCATGAAATTTTTGTGACTGGACTATGGGTAATGGTGGGTAGCTAATGCTGTTTAGGCCCCCACCATAATATTACGGTCATTTTTCTTCCTTTGGATGGTAACCTACACGTATGTATTATATATATATATTTTTTTTTTGAACCAAGCCACCCATTTTTGGGACATACATGCAGTTAGACAGCCATCATCAATGCATGTGGCCATTTGTCAAATAAAGGGGGGGATTTATCATAGGATTTAATGTTTGTATTTTTCATTGGTTATTTTTCATTAGTTATTTCTACATTTGAGTTCCACCATTATGTTATGATGGAACTCCAATTTTATTTTAACAAACTGGTCGTTGACCGTCTTTGCCCTTCTATTATGTGGTAATCAATCCGAAGGGATTGGTCATTTGTGGGTTAAACCGACTATGTACGGACGTTTTGGTCTGCACCTATGGCAGGGCTCCCTACCTCACCCATAGGCTATTTAAATCTTTAGCACGAGGGTGTGGGCGTACCCCTGATGACGTCAATTTGTGACGAAACGATCGTCGGGTAGATACGTCTACATCTCGTGCTATTTTTATCTGCTTGATTTTATATTTTTGCTAGCATTTTTCTTCGTTCAATTTTATGCGACTCGATCGAGTCATTTGTAGCTTTCAACATCTATCTGGTTGAAAAATAAAGTTCACGTGTTTTAGACTTTATCACACGATTGGGCGTTTTTTTCCTTTTTCATCCATTTGGTGATACGCCAACTTGAAATTTTCGAACTGACCGGAACGGACGACGTTCAAGGAACATCCGAAGGTGTGGGTCAGTTTTCACCTTCCTACCCCCAAAGGTGATTCGAATCATCCATTTATACGAGGAGTGTCGGAGGAACGATCTTGTCCGATCCTAATCGTTTGGGAGTTCGTATCTGCGCACACTAATGGTTGCTCTGGTAAGCCTTTACTACTTACTTAAATTGTACAGCGAAAGAATTTACGTGGTCAAGCACCTACACCAGTGATACCTGGGACCAACTTTAAAGTTTTATTCACTTACGTTTCACTTAATGAACTTTTATCTTCACATATATGGGGCCTTGTAAATCACTTCACTCATCCAAGGCATGGGACTTGTTTTGATTTGTTTTTCAATCTTGTTGTTTATTTTTTTCACTTAATTATAAGTTTGTGCTTCATAGCAATAAGCTGTAGTTTAAACAACTATTTGCCTTTTTAAAAGAATTTTTTTTTGATCTTTTTGGTTTAATAACCAATTTTAATTTATTGCTTCTTTGTTTATTGCACAATATGCACATTTATATTTTTTACTATTGATGTTTTACTTTTTGGAAACATTATCTTTGAAGTTTTTTCCTGATCTATTGCTTCACTGTATTCAGTTACGTGTTATATTTATACATATTAAGCGCTGCACTGTTTTTCACATTTCTGTTATTTAGACCTAGTATCTGTTTTTTTGTGCTTAGCTGCTATTTTTCTTAAATTGATTTCTTCCATATCAACTAATTTTTTACCAAGCGCAAGTTTTACTTTTTGTTTTTTATTGATATAAGGCCTATTACCCCGAGATCGCAACCCTCCTTCTAAAGTGGGGAGCTAAAGTCACTCTTTAGGGATATTTGCATCCCCAGGGGCACCGCTTCCCAGGCTTTTTAGGCTACTTATAGGCTGAAAAAAATTATTTCATAAAAACTTAGCTTAATAAATCCTTAGCGTCCTTGCGCAGAAAGGAACCAGGATAATAAACCACCCCGGTTCGCTAGCATACAAGTGGAGCGCAGTTGGAGCGCACGCCGCTCGCTCTAGTAGATCTGGTTGTATGCTGGCGAACCGGGGTGGTTTATTATCCTGGTTCCTTTGGACGCTAAGGATTTATTAAGCTAAGTTTTTATGAAATAATTTTTTTCAGCCTATAAGTAGCCTAAAAAGCCTGGGAAGCGGTGCCCCTGGGGATGCAAATATCCCTAAAGAGTGACTTTAGCTCCCCACTTTAGAAGGAGGGTTGCAATCTCGGGGTAATAGGCCTTATATGACTGATTTAAGATACAGCTTTTTTGCACATATACAAAAAGTCGTTTATATCTACAAAAACATTTTTTATTTTTCTTATTTTTATTTATTACTTTTTGAGTTGTATAATCTTTGTATTTTGGAAAAAAAAATGTGCATTTTTTATATATTTGCATTTTTGTTGAAAAACCTTCTTTGTGTATAATTGCTGTGCAAAGATCTTTCGGTGTTTGGAAGATTTTTTTATTAAAAATTTATTTTTGCAATAAAGCATTTTTAATAGTGGCTACAAGTCTCCCACTATATACATAAAATTTTTTTTTTTAAGAATAGCTTCAGCTTGTTCCCCTTCCCCTAATCATAAGTGTTTGGCACATCAAAAATACTACACCATGAGTGGGCTTTTTTTTCATTTGAGGAACCACCACCGGATATAAAATAATTTTTTTCATCTTCTCAAAAATCTCGCGGAGGATCCTTTGAAGATACAGCCGAGCGGTGGAACCCTCAATAAAGTGGAATACAGCTTACATGCGAATAACCCCCTAGGGGGTGCGTGGATTCGGTGAGTGGGGACCCTTGAGGGGGAATGAGCACGGAAGTCACCAATAAGCAGTCATAATCATGAAAGTCACCTTCCTGTTTTCCTGAAGCAGAATAATTGCATATTTGTGAATACCTGATAGAAGACTTATTGTGGACTATATTTTTGTTCATATTTTGTTTTTTTCTTATATTTTTTTATTTTTCACATTTCTTTTCTATATATATAAAAATTTTTCTTTATTTTTTATTTTTCTATTATTGCTTTCACCATATTCTGGTTTATATTTCAAATATCAGAGGAATTTTTCTCTCACAATTTATAATTTACCTTTTGTGTGGTTTTGTAAATTTTTACATATATATCTTATATTTTTTATTATTATTATTTTTTCACATGTAAAATTTCACCTTTTTAATACCTACTACCGATGAACGGTTCAAGTAAGGTATAAAATTAATTTTGGGGTCTGTTGTACAATTAGCACAGGGGATGTTTATGTAAATTAGGGGTCTAGTTATTATATTCCCTATATATGGGAAGTTTTTTCTTATCACAAGAATAGTTTGGATATCACTTGTTTTTTGTTGTAACAGTGAGGAATTTTCTTAGGTCACTTTTATTAGTTGGTATAAAGCATTGAAAAAAAATCTTTTCCTGAATAAGGGTATGAGGAATTTTTTAGCCTAACCACTGTAGTTGGTAAAAAATACTAAACACGATTGTAATATACTTAGTCCCTAGGGACAGCAAATGGTGATTAAAATAAGTTTAAATTTAACATCTTGAACGGAAATAAGCTTGAGGTAGCGCCAGCAGCCCACAACATTTACTTACTCTTCAACACGGGCCATTGAACACGGCCCGTGTATTCCAGGGAGGCAGCAACCTCTTAAAAGTAATAAAAATCAATAAAAAGTAACAACGAGAGAAAGTCTCTGGGGGTACACTAATATACATCTATATCCCTGTTTATCATGGTCCATTCCATAAGCGCGGCTTTTTTCTATATAACTGTTATAGTTTGATAATTACTTATTATAATGGACTAAATGAAAAGAAGCATCAGAGTGGGAGAGTTTACTTCCTCTTTAATTCAACTTTCCAACTTTCCAGATATATAAGGGCGAGTCCGTTCATTTCAAAAGTACGGTGGATAGTCCGGCGGACTTAGTACGCCGTATTAGTCCACTGAAAAAGTGCTGTGTGTGGGCAAGTAGCCCATTCGGAAAGTCCGGCGGACAGTCCCACGGGAAGTCCGCCGGACTAAGTCCACCGGATAGTCGGCTACGTGTGTACGTGGCATAAGACAGCATGATGTCTAAAGAAATTCAATCATGATTAGGATACAATTACTAAGTATATACTGTAGTATATTTTTGCTATAATTATTGTAATAAGAAATATGTGTTTTATAATCTACACATTCTCAAGTGTAGGACAGCAATAGTTAAAGTATATATAAAATATTGTAGGAAATCACTGTGTAATATACTGTATAATGCCATCTCTGTAGCAACGATTCATTACCAAAATATTTACCATCACTAATAATGCCACTAAACCCTCAGAGGAAGATATCCATATACTCTATAAATAAAATAACATAGTTAAATCTTTATAGGATAAAATTGGTCAGTCCTATAAAGATTGGATTCAATAAATCCATTCTATCCCTGAAAACCTAAATATCAAAAATGTTAGTCTCAGAATGCTATCTAGTGATCAAGTAAGTTAATGATTATGCAAGAAAATAGTTAATTTGTAATTTGTTCTCCAATCAGAGCTGGGTAAATATTCCAAACTAAACCCTCTGGGAGGAACCTACAGTAGGTTCAATATATTTTGGGTAGATAAATAAGGGAGCTTAGGAAGCTCATCTGAGATTGACTCTATTTTGAAAGACAGATTCCATATTAATTGATCCAGCTCCATCCATTGGTAACCATTTTGAGGGTTTGATCGGTAGCCATTGTAAGGCCTTATCCTTGCATTCCAAGAATTTTCTATATGATTTTTGTTTGTTTAATTAATATTCCGGTTGGAATACATTTTGCTGGGTAATTTGATATTCTCCTCACGATATCCAAACACCTAGGAATTACATTATTATTTTTTAGCCATATTGTCTCAAAGACAGACTCCACCCTTTAACCCCTTGTTTACTAGGCACTTATACCCCCTTCCTGGCAAGACCTATTTTCTGCTTTTAGAGCTCTCGCACTTTGAATGACAAATGCGTGGTCATGCAACACTGCAATTCTTATCATTTTTTGAGACATAACTTCTAGTGGTATTTAATCACCACTGAGTTTTACATTTTTTGCTAAACAACAGAAATAATGTTTTCTCCTTCACTGATGTGTGCTGATGAGGTTGCAATGATGGCACTGATTGGCTGCACTGGTAGGCACTGATAGGCAGCACGGATAGGCACTGATAGGTAGCACTGATGAGAAGGCACTGATTGGCACTGATTTGGCAGCACAAATAATCAGAGCACTGATGATCAGTGACCTGTTATCTCTGTACATGCCCCCTGTCAGGATTGATGATTACTGGCTCTCCTCTCTTCATGCTGTGACAGTGCATGAGGAAAGTACTGCTGACAACCAGCAAGTCTGTTTACACTGTGATTAGACACAGCTGATCACATGGTAAAGGGCCGATGTGATTGGCCCTTTACCACGATCTGTGCTTGGCTGTGTCTGAAGGACACAGCGATCACAGAGTGCATCGGGTGCAGGACTCGGGGGGGCACTCAAGGGTAGTTGTTCCAGGAGGACATCCATGCCCACCCTCATTAAATAACAGAACCGCGCTGTAGCCATCTTTTACCTACAGTGCAGTAAGGAAGTGATTATTTTGGCTGCAGTGGAATAATAGGTATAGTCAATCAAATGCATATTGTCTGCCAGGTTATAATTAGTTAGAATATCTATGAGAGGAAATAAATAATTTTATTTTATCTAGTATATACATATGTTTTAGCGAGGTACATTGAGGGATATATTGTGCATATCATTTCAGTGTCTGTGTCACACTATCAATTTTACTGTTATTTGTGTTTGTAAAGTGACTCAATTGTAAAATAAATCTGACTTTATTTTTCTAGTTTCTTAGCCAATGCTTTCACATTTTATTGTTATTAAAGAAAATCTGAATAGAGCATCGAATTTCAGGAATAATTAATTAGTCAGCTTCATTATTTTTAATAATTAATTTTTTGTATTAGAGGCACTGCTTTATGTTTAGCATTTAAATAGTTGCTGCCCTTTAATGACAAACATTCTGATCCCCAAATTTGCAGCTAAGTAACTTATTTCTTTTTGCGTTACATATTTGATGTCAATTATACTGCCTCACATTCCCATTTAGACTGAAAAAACATAGCTAGCTTATTTTTACTTTCTCGCCTAAAATTGTCTCTAGTAAAGTGAATATATTAATTTAGTAAATCAACCCTACCAACCCAGATTTACTAAAGGAGAAAGGCATCTTCACTTTTACAATTAATTACAACTCTTATGTAATGAGATTGAACAATGTAAAAAAAAATTGTTTTGCGCATGGATGGTTGAAGTCTACACAACTTCTCCTAATTCATTATGCTAGTTCATTTTCTCTTTGCAAAGTGAACTTTTGCTTATTTTACTGATTGAGGTGAAACAACATTTTGTGTACACAACTTGTGTAAAAGGAACACTAAAAAACATATTTTGCTTGTATATGATTGGAGGATTTTAAGCCAGCACAAATTCATCTTCTTCACCTAACTTAGTGAAAATTCACTTTTCAAAAAACATTTTCAAAGTAAAAAAAAAATACTTAGCTTAGTCAATAGGGTTAAGTTGCATTTTTTTTTTTTTGTTTTTGTTTTCAATCTTTTTTGCATATGATTGGATATTTTTTGTAGGAGAAATGTTTACCTCGTTTACAATGGTTAGTAAGATATTTGAAAATGTCCTTTGTACTGTATATTTTTATGGGGGTTGTTGAAATGTACATCAGGGAACTTTAATCTTTTTCTTAGAAACTATTTCACACTAAAAGACCTGCTTCAGGTGCAGTAGATGACTCCATACAAGTCTATAAGCAGAATGTGTTAATACCATATGTAATCGGATAGGGTAGAGGTTTGTAGATTATCTTAGCTGAGAAGGACTAGGAAAAGGGAGTAAGTGCACTTTATTTTAAAGGAAGATAGAAGAACATTTATCTCTGACCTGAGCAATCAGCAAAGTGGCAGCATGATTTGTGACCCTTGGCCACCCAATAGCAGCTGAAAGCCATAAGTATTGAGTAACACAGTAGGGACATTCCTTACAAACTGTGGAGCTGAAGATACACTGCACATGCCTGTTTTGAACACCACTTTGCAAAACTTTAGTTCTCATGAATTCCACACTGTTCTCCTGCACATACTGGCCACTGTTAGACCAACAGTTCTTCAAAGTTGTTTGTAATATTTCCAGCCTAGAAGACTAACAAATATGGAAAAACAAATAAGAGTAGATCAGAAATATATGGAACATATATATAGACCCATGAAACACATATATAGAAACACAGATGAATGAGGTCATAAAAAAGTAAAGTGGTACATCAATAATGCTTCTTTTTATTTTTAGTTATTTTTAACCTTTTTGTCTGCGCATAGATCTATGCTTGTCTTGAGCTTGTTTAAATCCACTCACTGTTGACTGATTCATTGATGAAAGTCTGTTCCAAGCATCAAATACTCTTGTGGTAAAATAATACTTGCTAACGTTTAACTTATTGTTGATATCAGAGTTTTAATTGTGACCCCCCCCCCCCCCCCCCCATCCTTCTTTCCGCAAGACTGTGCATATTAAGTTCCTGTAGTCTTTTCTAATATGTTTTATTGCTCAGACATTTCACCATTTGCCCACCATGTTACTCATATCGGTACTGGTTCATATCAATATCTCTTCAAAAGGTCTCCTAAATTAAGATTTAACAAAGATATATAGGATATCCAGAACATCATTGCTCTTGCTGGTGATCCATCTAGTAATACACTCAATAATTCAATTCACTTTTTTTCACTGCCAGGCCACACTTTGCTCATATAGCAACCATTAGAAATAAGCACTCCAAAATATTTGTCCTCTATAGTTCTGGCCAACACAGTACCTCCAATATTGTGGTCTTATAGAGGACTCTTTTTTCCTAAATGCATTGTTTTTCATTTAGGAATGCTGACTGCAATTTCCACTGTTTTGAACAACCTTCAAGTAATACCAAATCACATCCCATGTTACAAATCACCTGCAGGAATAGCAACACTAATGCACAGCTTGATGTCATCAGGACAAATGCATACTTTGCCCAACAAACATTCTGTTATATTACTTAAATATTAAAATGAACAGGATCTAGTACAGTACATTGTGGTACACGAATTAGTGACTGGTCGCTGTATTGGATGAACCCCATTTACAGCTATATTCTGATATCTATCTATTTGCCAACTGTGTATCCACTGAACCATGCAAGGGTAACATGTTAGCTTATAAAAAAAAGAGAAAGATGTAACTTACTTTGAACAAGAAGAGAGACTCCAGTTGTGTCATTAGCATTTAAAGGGGAAGTTTGGGGTATTAAAAAAACATTTATATTCACCTCTGTGCTGCAACATCAATCTATAGTTCTACTTTAATGTATAACTAAAGGCAATTGTCTGTGCTCCATTAGGGAGATTCACTCTCTCTATTTGTTGTGTTTACCATTATCATTGAAAGTGATAGTAAAAGAAAATTCCACATTTTGGGTTGCTCCGAGAAAATGGGAAATCTTCCAATAGGGACACTAGTTCTAGTGACCTGGGGTACCCAAGGAATTCCCTTAATTTGCAGGGATTTCCTCCCACTTCTTGGCTGTTGGACAGGAAGTGAAGGGAAATCTCCACAATGGGAAACAGATGGGGAAAAAATCTGACAGGGGTTATAACCATCCCTTGCCCTATCCAAAATAAAATAAAAATGTTTTACCTAGAGTTATATTTTAAGCTTTGAAAATTAAAGCTAAAAACTGCTTGTTTGTCATGCTCCAGATGTTGTCTGCTCAAGTTTTAGTAAATTCCCTCAATGTCTGTAAATACGATTTATGTAATTGGCTTCAGTAATAATTGATGTTTAGACAGCAGCTGTTATGATACCTTCTGGCATATGACAGGGGTAGCTAGTTTGAAGACACATAATCAACCGGTTCAAAGGCTAGTGGTTAAATACCCTCCTCCCTTGAGGTAAAGTGGAAATACTAAACCATAGCTAGATCCAATACATATAATAGTATTATTCACATGAAATCTTTATTGTTAGCCTTATATATTGTTCTACCACTCAAACATATTCAAGTGGTTTAAAGGCAGAAGGTTTTTTTTATCTTAATGCATTCTATGCATTCAAATAAGCCTTCTGTGTGCAACAACCACCCTCAGCCCCACTAATACTTATCTGAGGTTCCTCTAGCTCCAGTGATATTGAAGGAATGTCTCAGCTGTCTGGGACTCTTCTCATTGACTGAGATGGCAGCATGGCACCATTGGCTCCCACTGCTGTCAATCAAAGTCAGTCAGCCAATGAGAATAGAAATATAGAAATGGGGGTGGGGCCGGGCCGCAGCTCCATGTCTGAATAGACACAGGGAGCTGTGACTTGGCTCAGGTGCCCTCATAGCAATCTACTTGCTGTGGGGCACCCAAATAGATGGAGGGGCCAGGAGAGCCAAAGAGGGACCGAGAAGAGGAAGATCTGTTCTGCTCTGTGAAAATCCACTGCACAGAGCCTTTACAATCACTTTAAGCTTTGCTATACTAGAATTTTTGCTTGGGGGAGCCTTCCTAGGTGTCATGGATAATGATGTTACTTGAAACAGCATGATGGTCACATTGCACTTGTGCTTCAGTGTAGCAAAATGTGATCATGCCACCATATTGGCAATAAAGATATGGTTCCTTTTCAATAACTGTTCAAAGTGTTCTGAAAGGCCTCCATCTTGCGGCCTACCAGCCGCGGATGCCTCTCCAGGAGTAGCAGGTCCGGGAGACAGTGCGGAGCTGCGACCAACTTGGGGGCCCCCGCGGGACTTAGGCAGCCACCAGGAGCTTTCGCGCACCCCGGACCCCGCCAGAATTCCGCCGCATCGGCCGCAGAGGACGGCGGACGGCCGCCATTTTGACTAGGCCTAAAGCACTAACTCCCAGGGGCATGGCTTGGCGCGCGGGAGAGATGGCCGCCTAAGGACGGAGCTCCGACGGGGAAAGACGGCTCACACAGCAAGGCGATCGCTCACCAACACCATGGGCAAAGCATCTAAGGGGGCATCACACTACAATCACCCCCGCACTCCGGGACCCTCCAAATCAAAACAGATCCCGGAGATATTCTTGTCGCAAGGGCAGGGAAGGAGAGGGCCCGAGGAAGACAAGATGGCGCGCTCTGACACGAGGGAGGAGGAAGAGGACTTTGAATCCGCCTCACTAACGAACTCCGAGGACACGGTAAGAGACACCTCACCTACAGACCAACCGCTCACTCATGCTGCCATGATGGACATAGCTGCTGACATAAAGACATCGCTGTCCACAGCCATTACTGACTTGAAAGCTGATATTCTTATGCTCACAGAGCAAATGGCTGCGGGAGAAAGAGCAGGCAGGCAAAGAGACAGAGCCATCCAGAGACTGGAGGAAATTTCCCTCACACATTCACAACACATGATTAATGTGAATAGGCACTTAGAAGATTTAGATAACAGGGGCAGAAGATGCAACATTAGGGTCAGAGGCATTCCTGAATCTGTGCCCACAGAACAGATCAGACCTGTCCTATGTTCAATCTTTAACAGGCTGATGGATAGACCGCAGGAATCTCCCATAGATTTCGATAGGGCGCACAGAGCACTGAGACCTAGAGCACAGGATCCAGCACCGCCCCGTGATATCATCTGCTGCCTTTCCAGCTACACACTGAAAGAGGAAATTCTGCAGAAAGCGAGGCAAAATGATCAAATCACTTTCAATGATTCCAACATACAACTGTTCCAAGATCTATCGCCTATCACCCTAAGGAACAGAAGAGCAATCAAGCCTCTCTTGGAATCCCTTAGGGAGAAGGGAATTCAATATAAGTGGAGATTCCCCTTTGCATTACAAGTCTCTTACAATGGTAAACAATTCCTCCTGCGCACTCCAGAAGACCTTCCTGGTTTTTGCGATAATATCCAGATGGATCTGATAGAATTGCCCGAGTGGTATCAAGAATTCCGATTACCCCCAATGGTGCCTAATTCCTCCTCCCCTTCTCGCTTGCCACCATGTAAGTCACCCTTCGCCAAAGGAACAAGTGGGAAGAAACAAAAGCTGTTTGAAAACTACCATCCAGCTACCCCTCCACTTAAATCCAGCAGACTGAAAGATAACCGTTAAATACATGTACCTTACAGCAGGATATTAAAATTTGTTTTCATTAACTTCCACAACATGCTGAACAAGTGATCACTTACACCCTCTAAGAAATATTTTTTGTTCCTTTTTTCTTGCTGCTCCTTTTTCCACAACTATTTTTTTTTCATTTTTTTTTTACCACTAGATGGCACTAGTATCCAGTTCAGCACACTGTGGCTCGCTGATAAAACTCTCTAAATGATTTTCTACAGAGACTTTGTTCTGGTCAGCCTGATGACTGCACTTCATTTGTTTTCCCTCATTCCACAGGTAGAACACAGGCCTACGGACCCTCGGAATGAGGAGAGACCCTACAGTCTAATCAAACATTAAAGCTTAATAGGCTGATATACAAAAGAAGAAGTGAAAGACCAGACTGACTTAAAGTTTTCTTTCTTTGTTTTTTTTTCTGTTTGGCGGACCAAAATTTGCTACAATGATATCTGCTGGCTGTTGAGGTAACTTAACTCTCGAGAATCAGTGACACTCATCCACCAATTTTGGTGTTTTGACTATCTGTTCTCGTATATTTCTCAAAGCTGCGACGAGCTTTAATGTTCACCCCTCACAATCTACCATCACGGACTCAGTTCTAGACTCACCTCCTTAGTCCTAGACTGCTCAGTTGAACTGAACCTGACAATTTCTGATCTCTAGATCTGGGGAGTAAATGAAAAGATCTCATAACCACTGGTCTTACCATTTTTTTTTTTTATCCTCAACAGCTACCCTCCAGAAGAAACTCTATCATCTAAGCATACTTAGCCTCTAATCCTGGTTTGATAGTTATTATGCTGTCTAAGGGTACTATCTGACGATATTTTGATAAGCCTACAGGTTTTAAAAAAAAAAAAGGAAGGTTGGGACAACCATATTAACCACTTATCTGTATAATTTTATTATTTTACCCCTTTCTATAAAGTTCATCAACCTTATCGCCACAAATTTCTTATTAATACTCCATCACATTGCCTAAGTCTCAGATGCCAGTTAACGCTTTGGCACATAACATGTTGCCCGAGAAAGTCCAGCAGCTGCTAGGACCATGATTCCATTCACCAAAGACTTAATGTACCCAAGGGTGTTTTAACTCTGCTGGTTGTATACCAAAACCCCTCTAGGATCACTACAATATACTCCAAGAACTCCTCAAACTTATACTCCTATCTCACAGAGTTAAGTGGTCATCTTATGTTAGGGTTGTCTCAACATTCATGGAAGTTCTCTATTCACATATCCTGCTATGTTATTACGTTTTTACCTTACCTTATGTTATCTTTCAAAGTTATAGGTTATAATTCATGTCTTGGTTATAAGTGTCGACACGGCCCCAAGGCTTCCACACTTTGATATGCCAACAGGTCCCACAAGACTTGTTGAGGGTGCGGAGTCGGAAGGTTATACTTCTGTTTAGGTTAATTATAACTATTGATAGCTCGATACACCACCACAGTTTGTTTCTTGGTGAGCAGTCTTTCCCCCCTTTTCCTTAACTCCGTCTACTTTACTTAGACTTTTGACAGGTTTTCAATTCACCGTCTGCTCGGTGCTAACCTATCCACTAACCCCCCAATTTACACTTTAAACATAATAGGATATCTTATTGCCTAACCTTATTTCCACATTCAGTCACAGAGGAGACTCTCTCATTGTGACAGCATATTAACAGTTCCCTTATCCCCCTCCCCATCTTTCCCCCTTCCCCCCCCTTTTTTTTTTTTCCTTTTCTTTTTCCTTTTTCTTTTTCTTTTTCTTTTTTTTACTAGCGATCAGTCATAGGCATCCCACATTATGGCATTTCAAGGCCTAGGACCAGCTCCCACAATCATCTCACATAATGTGAACGGCCTAAATACGCCTGAAAAAAGAAACAAATTACTTACTGAACTTAAAAAAGCTAGACCACAAATTGTCTTTATTCAAGAAACCCATTTCAAGGGACACCAGATACCCAGACTAACAAATAATTTTTTCTCAGAAGCCTTTCACGCCACGAACCCACATGCTAAGACAAAAGGAGTCTCGATCCTCTTGAGCAAGGAGTCCTCTTTTGTTGCTCAAACACCAATTAATAGATCCAGATGGCAGATACATTTTCCTGAAAGGTTCCATACATGGCAAACCAATCACACTAGCCAATGTATATTTTCCAAATACGTCCCATGTCTCTTTTTGCCAGCAGATTATTGACGAACTGAAAAGTTTTGCAGAGGGCTGCATCATCTTGGGCGGAGATTTTAACATCCCTCTAGAACCAACACTAGATGCTTCCTCAGGCAAAACATGCATAGCATACTCTATCCTCAAAAAAATTAAGGCCCTACTTAAATCCCTGACTCTCCTAGACACATGGCGTTTACTACACCCTTCGGTCAAGGACTTTACTTTTTTTTCAAACGCACATAAACGCTACTCACGAATTGACCTTCTTTTCATCACCCAAAGGGACTTGCAAGACCTTCAGAAAGCAGAAATAGGATCTATCAATCTATCTGACCATGACCCCATTTCCATCAAACTACAAACGAACATTAATCACAAACGCACATTTTGCTGGAGATGAAATGCTTCCCTTTTAACAGATCCCGGCATTTACACACACCCTTACCGATTATTTTGCCTTGAATAATACACCTGATATGTCCCCTCTAACGATATGGGAGGCGCATAAAAGCGTGGTCAGAGGTGAACTAATCAAATGGGGCGCTAGGAAGAAAAGAGAAAGAGAAGAAAATGCAAACAAGCTACTACAGAAAATTACATTACTAGAACTCGCGCATAAACACTCTTTAGCCCAAGCCCACCTACAGGAGTTAACGAGGTCTAGACAGGAATTGCAGGAACTCCTAGATATTAGAACCAGGAAATTATTATTTTTCAAAAAGGCCATTTACTATGATCAAGGGGACAAAAGCGGCAGATTACTAGCCAGGGCGTTAAAATACTCTATTTTATCCAATAATATCCATGGGATACGGTCCACGGACAGGAAAATAACACACGACTCTTCCAAAATAGCCAATTTATTTCACTCTTACTACTCATCCTTGTATAACATTCAACCCCCTAATAAGTTACCAACAAACCTCAGGGATAAGGAACAGGCCTTCTCCAATTATCTGTCCAACTGTAACATGCCCGTTCTGTCACAAATAGACACAGACTCTATTGACAACCTCATTTCCCCATCCGAAATAACAAAAGCCATTAAAGAAATGGCCTCAGGGAAAAGCCCGGGACCCGACGGTCTCACCTCCCAATACTTTAAGTCCTTTACAGATATCTTGACTGAACCCCTAACTAGAGCCCTAAATGCATTCTCATCAGGACATCAAGCCTCCTCTGAATTTCTTATGGCCCACATAACGGTCCTACCAAAACCCAATAAAGATCCCACCGATTGCTCAAATTATAGACCCATCTCGCTCCTCAACCTAGACCTAAAAATCCTAGCGAAGATCATAGCGAACAGACTTAGACCCATGTTGGAGAAGCTCATTGGCGCTGAACAAGTTGGTTTCATGCCGAATCGCAAAGCGAAAGATAATACCACCAAAACCCTTAATTTAATCTACAGAGCGGCGCGAGATAGGGTCGAGGGCCTTCTATTGTCTACTGACGCAGAGAAGGCCATCGATCGAGTCACTTTGGACTACATGTTCCGAGTATGCGAACACGTGGGATTCGGCACCAATTTGATGAAATGGATAAGGGCTATTTATGCTAACCCAAAAGCTAAAATCAAAGTAAATGGGACTCTCTCCAACATGGTGAAAATTCATAATGGAATGAGACAGGGATGCCCCCTCTCGCCACTACTATTTATACTTTCCATTGAACCACTCATCAGAACTATAAATCTTCAAACAGACATAAGAGGTCTTATCATTTCCAGACGAGAGTACAAGGTAGCAGCGTATGCTGATGATTTGCTCTTTTACATAACTCAGGCCCACATCTCAATCCCAAACCTCATTAAGGCCTTTCGAGAATTCCATCTTCTATCAAATTTCAAGATCAACCACAAAAAATGTGAAGCCCTGGGACTTAACCTCTCTCAAGAAACCGAACGGTTGACGAGATCCAACTGCCCTTTTAAATGGGAAATGACTTCCCTACAATACCTAGGAGTGCATGTCTCCTCAAAACTGGACTCCCTATACACACTAAATTTCATACCACTGCTTAAGAGAATCGAAGCTGATCTTGGGAGATGGGGAGGTGGGAGGTTTTCCTGGTTTGGCAGGGCGGCCATTCTGAAAATGGCAGTCCTGCCAAGGCTACTCTACTTATTTCATACCCTCCCTATCGACATTCCCGACTCCTTCTTCAAGCACTTAAATAGAATACAGGGTGCCTTCCTTTGGGCAAAAAAAAAACCTCGCATAAGTCTCAATTATCTGCAAAGACCTAAATCAAGAGGTGGCATAGGCTTACCCGACCATACTATTTTGCTTCACATCTCGCCAGAATCATTGACTGGCACTGCCACCGAAAATGTAAAGATTGGGTGAGACTGGAGGAAGCGAGTTCGGATCTAAATGTCCGGTTTTTGCCCTGGACAAGGTACTCCTCTATTCCACTCAGCATTAAAGGAAATCCTATCATCAACACCACACTTAAGATTTTCCACAAGACAGCATCAAAACATATGATTTCTTCGGTCCCCGGCCCCCTCACGTCTCTGGTCAACAACCCTGATTTTATCCCGGGTTTAAAAAACAAAAAACTCTTTAGAGAATTTCCCAATGAACCTTTAACAGTATCCCATTGCCTTCAAAACAATTATTTTAAAGATTTCACAGACCTTAACCGCGAATTAGATTATCACCTTCTGAATCCCTGGACTTATACCCAAATACGTGATTTCATCTTAAATGGTAAAAACAAAGAGGCCTTTCTCAGGCAACTAACTAATTTCAAACACATTTGTGCAGGGAAGATGCCGACCAAAAAAAGCACCTCTCTTATGTACAAATGGCTTATCCAGCCGGTGTCGGACTCCCCGGACAGGCATAAACTGATGTGGGAAAATGACCTACAAATACAAATTTCTGAACCCCTTTGGGAGAAAGCAAACATCTTTACTCACAAATGTTCCTTGAGCACCCGCATGCAAGAAACCTCCTATAAATTGCACGCCCAATGGTACATAACTCCGATTAAAAAGAAACAATGGTTCTCTGGGGAGTCCGAAGCATGCTGGAGATGTGGGGAGGAAGTGGGATCTATCCTTCATATATGGTGGAACTGCTCTAAAATCCAGCCTTTTTGGGCGCAGGTCATACACTGGACAAAACACATCACAGGGTATGAAGAGGACCTCAATGCTGCTTGGTGTCTCCTCCATGTAACACACCTATCATATAAAGCTTACAAGAAATCTCTCATCAGACATTTGCTGAACGCAGTGAAGAGTTTGATTCCAACACATTGGAACTCTCAAGGTATCCCTTCCATCAAAGACTGGCTTACTAAGATAAACTACATTCAAAGTATGGAAGAGATCGTGGCTATAAAAATCAAAAACACTGACAAGTTCCATCAGATATGGGAACCTTGGTGTTCCTTTACCTCATCCAACACCTACACGACCTTGGTCAAATAAACCTCCGAGATTTAAAACTTGGTTAAGCTATACAGATTAATCGATCCCTGTCCTTCCAATTCTATGCCCCATTCATACATTGTCCCTATGATTCGGGTATCTGGTGGTCTATATCTCTGGTATTAAGTTGTCCTCATGTTATTTTATATTAGTATTAATATATCTATTTCAAGATTATTATGATTGCATTAAAACCTTACTCGCATTTATATTGTTGCACATTGTAATATTGCCTAATGTCAAAACTCATATCCATATTCAATTCGCTTTATGTTCATATTACCTACCTGTCACCTTTGTTATTACTTATTTTCATCAATAAAACTATTGTGAAAAACATTCTGAATGCTAAAATGGGCAACGCAAGTATGTCACTGATATCCTTAAAAAATAGCATATTAGGATCAGGATAAAATCAGGATACATGCCTCTCGTTTCCCCAATGTATGTGTATGACCCACTTGAACAGACAGATAAAAATGTGGGCAATAAATGTATAATTATCAAGTTAAAATAGCCTAATTCAATTAACAACTATTAATAGTATTAGTATCAATAGAATTCAAAATTAGACAGAAAAATGAGGTATATAAAAGTGTTTTTTGTTTTGTTTTGTTTTTTAAATAAAGCGGAATTGTAGAGATTTTATTTAGATTTTGTTTTATGAACAACTAGTTTCTGCTAGACATCTTTTATCTATTAATTTATATGACAGATAAAAGTATTTCTGCCTTCTGCAACTGCTCCCATGGTGAACTTTCTTACTTTAAACTACCCATAAAAGAAGACTTCTGTCTTGTACTTAGACCAATCACAATTCATTTGACATTCTTCTCAGATTAGCTGACATATTCAATTAACTGTTATCTCACAGAATTACAGTGTGTCTGATGTTTTTGGCTTGTAATGCTAAAATCACTTGATCCCTTGGCTGAAATGCAGGTTTGCAAGGCACTAGTGAAAGAAGTTTTTCGGAGTCTTCTGTACAGAGCTGATTACATGGTAATCAATCTTTTTCCTCTCTTAACTTTTTTCCTTTACTCTAGAATTGCTTGCTTCCTATACCTAGGTTTCTTTTTTTTCTGATACTAGTATTTTTTCATTGTGATTACAATGAAAAAGACTTTGTATATTTTTGATTACATTTAACACATGCTTCAATATCATATGGATCTTATCAAAGCTGTTTAAACACTGTGTTTAATTTTTTTTTTAATTTTGTAAAGTTGTACATTGGAGTAACCAGTAAGAATCCTTCTTACACAGTGCAGGAATTAGGAAAAAGGGGCTCTCTGGGGTCCCCTTGAAGGACAGTTCCTAAATGTATGCAGTATGCTAATACAAAGGAATTGTAGCACATTTTATAAATTATGCCTATTGTGCAGCAGTTTTGCAAGTACTCGTTGCTATTGGCAATTCAAAGGACAAAATCTACTATACAAGCCTGGTAACATCAATATGCAGTCAAAATGACTAATGCTCAAAAGGATTAATGCATAATATTGTTTGAGAGGCCACTTTATTATGCATTAAGCACACTTTTAAGTTTCTTGAATTATTTTGCAACTTGATAAATCAGGTCTATAGTATGCTTAATTGGCTCTGTCAAATAGTCAGAGTAATTAATATAAAGCATAACATTTTGTATTCCTCATTATAAAAATGGCCTTAATGCAGTATTTTCCTGAAATGCTTCAATCAGGAATATACCATGTTATGACCACAAGGTGGAGCTGCTGGTCATAGAGAATATACATATTAAACACATTATTCATGACAGTTGTGCAAATGCTGTGACATTCACACAGCATTTTTTATTATTTTTTTTATAAATAGACCCCTAAGATTTCGACACCAAATAAAACTTCTATTTTAGATTCTGATTGACTCTTATTGGTGACAATAATGGCTATTATGTTTACTATTGATGGTTATAGCGTAGTTAATTGAGCCTATGATATTATGAACCTTGATAGGTTTTGGAATAGCACTGATCACTTCTTATCTTGCAAGTTTTGTCTTCAGGTTTGACTGTTTCATCATGTACTGGACGTTTCTGGATTTAGATACTATGTTTAAAGATATATAAGAAATATATTTTTAACTTGAACTGAACATAATGGATATAGCTACAGTACATGGCTGTACTCATAATAGCCTGATATTTTTTTTTTTTTGTTCAAGACAAATTTTACATTGTAATAGAGTGGGGTCAGATTTAAGCATATTCTTTTTGAACTTACAGCTAGAGAACAATTTGAAGGCCAGATTGGATCTTGATGAGTAAGTAACCCATGGACATTATTATTCCAATAAGAACATTTTATAACTAGAGATCTCAATACAAAAGGAAATAAATACAAATTAATTTTACTGACACTGCATTTGTTAATGAATGCCTTTCTTCAGGCAATTAATTTCAACAAAAAGTTTGCTATACTATTATATGTTACTGTTAAAGAATTGTCTGCCATGTAGCCATTGTTATGACTCATTTCTGATTGGGACTGTAGGAACAAATTCACAGTACTCAATCACTGTGTTTAAAATGTCCATTCAGTCACAAAATGTATTATTACATGTTATTTTATACATAGATAAGAAAGGGGTGGTGTGAGATGTTATTAAAAACTAACAAATAGAAATATATTATTAAAAGCTAATGAATAGAACAATTGCAAAAGTAAAACATTTGAGAAGGGAGGGGGGGGAGTAGAGAGTGTTTAATTGGAGATGTGTCTGTGTGTTAGGTAAAGGTTAGAGAACACATTTCAGCAACGAGAACAAAATGGAGTCTCTTGTGCTTAAATGAACAGTACAGTGAATGTCCATGTCACCATCACAGTGGAAAACCTCTCATAAATAAGTTGAGGTGAAGGAACATGTATTTAGTAGATGTCAGTTGATTTTAGAAAGGGGTACCCTAAAAAGGATATAGGCGGCAAGAATATATAAGCTGAAGTTATCCCTGTTATACAATGATATACTGTAGGTTTAGAACATATAACCTCTGCATTTATTTAATAGCAGTATGTTCTACTTGACCTAAAGTGTACAATAAAATATTAAAGTGCACTTTGCATAAAATGCAGGGTCCACTTTACTGACAGCTAACCCCCCCCCCCCCCCCTCCAGTGGTTGGAACTGCCTTGCTGCCAAATCAGTATTCAGGTTTGGCCATCTTGATTGGCCAAACCTGAATGATGTAACTCCTGCACATGCACATGGCTATTAATTCATTCCAAAACCAAAGCATGCCATGGATGTTCACTGAGCTGTGCAAATGTGGCTCAATGTACATTTAGAAGAAACATTGCTGGCAGGCTTTTATTGCAGGGGAAATGTTAAGATTCTGTTCTGAAATAATACTATGGGTGTCATTATTACATAAAATTACTTTTTTTTTTAAAAATTGTATTTATATTTTCACTTTATTAAAGGGTACTCAAAAAGCAGAATACGAATATGAATAAAAACATGTACCTTGTAGCCCACTTTCTAGAGACTGCTGACTTATGTGTGTCCTAGTTTGCATTTTCATACACAATACTACAAAGTATTTGTGTAACACTCTATAACATAACACTAATATATGAAAACTCTAGTTGTGGACTTGTAGATAAAGATCAACACTTGACTAGTTCTGTAACAACCAAAGTAATGTTGGGAAACAGTCCACAACTTAAAGACATTTCTTTAACAGTATCATATTCCGGGGCCGGAACTAGGGGGGGGGGGGGCACCTGCCCCAGGTGATGCATCTAGCGGTGCACCACCAGGTATTCCGCCCTCACCTGCACTGGGAACCTCTGCTCTCAGTCCCCCTGCTGTCCAATCAAGTGTAATGGACAGGCAGGTCTCCCTCCTTGAGTATGCGGTGTCTGCATTTGGATCCATACACACACTTCTATAGGTGAAACTCTCTGGTGGATGCAGATGCAGCAAAATGTGGCACAGCATAGAGGACCCATCCCAGCACCTGTCTGAATGAGACCTTAAGGGAATTTATTAGAACTAGAGAAGACATAATTTGGAACAGCTGTGCATGGCAACCAATCAGCTCATAGCTTTCATTTTTAAAGCTGAACAAACTGAAGATAGATGCTGATGGGTTGCCATGCACAGCTGTTCCAAATTCTGACTGTGCCAGTTTTGATAAATTCCCCTTACTGTATTTTAAATTACTTACCCCTGACTACTGCATTCAAAGTTTAGCACATTTTTTGTTAATGGTTGTAAAGGCACAAGCTCATTCTAAGCATGAAGGTAAAAAAAAATATTCTGTGTGCAGCAGCCCCCCCAGTCCCACCTAATTCTTACCTGAGCCAATCTGATCCAATGATGTCCAAAAGAGCCTTGGCTGTCTGGAGACTCACTCTCTTGATTGGCTTTTGGCAGCAGTGGAAGCCATTGATTCGCACTGCTGTCAATCATAGCCAATTAACCATTTAGAAGAGGTAGGGAATGGAGTCAAGCCATGGCTATGTGTGTGAATGGATACACAGAGTCGCAGATCAGCTGCATGCCTGCTTGGGTGCCCCCATAGCAAGCTGCTCGGGATCCAAGCTGCTCTGTGCAAAACCTCTACACACAGCAGGTAGATATAACATGTTTATTATTTAGAAAAAAAAATAAATCTTTACTATCACTTTAAAATGAACTCTGTATAGTAAAGAAAATGCAATACAACAGTTTTATTTTATTAAAATTAGTGTACTGAGGTTTGTACTGTCTGCTATATAGTGGCACAGTCATTAAAGCATATGACAATTAAAAGCTCCTCCCACTATTGGTGAAATCTGGCCATACCCACAGTGTTGGCATGGTACCACTAGATTGGCACATACCATTTTCCTTTGGGGGGGTGCAAAAAAAATGTCCAGCCCCGAGGGCCAGATGTGCTAGCTATGCCAATGCCATATTCTCAAAATATATTGCAGGAAATGATAGAAGGCTACAGTCAGGTTTACACTACAGACACTTTAAATAAAATGTTTGTTTATTTATGCTATACATTGGGAAATCTATTTGCTGTCCTAGAATGTAGTTATACTATGGAATAAACTTTCATCCCAATAAAATAATGCAAAGATAATATTTAATTTTAATTATAACCTGCTCACACTGTCTCTTGCGTTATGTGGTTGGCAAGAGGTTAAAGATTCAATGAGTAAGAAAAGCAATAAAGTGGAAAAGAAGAATAACACATGATAGGCTTTCTTGGCTGCTTTATAAATTTATTTTTTATGTTTAAATATTATTTTCTGTATAGTCCTTTTCAATTTTTTACACATAATATGGTTTTAGGTTAAAACAATTAGGTATTGGCTAAGTAAAAATTAAAAGGAGAGTGCTACTGTATAGCTGTATAGAAATAGGGTCAGCAATCTAAATCCAGTTTAGTGCATGTTTTTTTTAATTCTAGCCTCTGTTTGTTCTTGTGCTTGTTTGGTTTCTCTCTCAGTACCTACTTGTTTATTTTTAACCCTTTTCACGTGACCAACATAAGTTTTGAGGGTAAAAAAGTAAACAGACTCCCGGCTGCTATAGTGACTGGGAGTCTGTTTACAGGTGTAAGTTTCAACTTTTTTGTAGAAGTGAGTTGGGTGACTTGTAGCAGAAGGTGCTGCCCTGCTAGTTGACATACCATTTTTTTATGTCTCAGGCTCACCTGTTTCTCATGGGTGCCTATGGCAGGTATCAGAATTGAGAGTGGTGGAAAATTAGTGAATATCCAATCTTCCATGGTAGCTTCCAGCACTTCTAAGTTGGGAGTAAGTTCAAATTGGGATAAACTTTGGGTCCAGGTCAAACATTAGTTCAACATTAATCCAGCTTGTTCACAGTTTGGTAAGCAGTTTACTCACCTGAAACTCTTACTGCTGCATGTGGAAATCATTCATTTAGTGGTGGTATCACAGCTTCTCACCCGTCAATTTGTTTCACATGGAATGTTATTGACCATACATTGACCATATAACGTCATGACCCCTTCATATGGTCATAGACATAAGCCATCACTCCCAGGCAGTTTGTAGGCAATTATAATTTGGCCAGGGAATTGTCATGTGTAATGGGAAGAGTATAGAGAAATTTGGCTGGTCAGTTTGTAGGCACTCTGTTTACCTTTGTACCTGTGAGTGCATTGTTCTATTTTTTAAGGAAAAAGTAGTGAATGTTTTAGACTATGTGGGACATGTGACTTCTTTTATGTTTTCTTTGAGTGCATGGGCATGGACGTTTGCAGCCAGAGTTAACCATCAGAAGTGTTGTGTGAGAGGAATATTTCAGTCTTCTTGTTGGCTTTGTTTGCAAACTACAAAATATCTTGAAATATTCCTGAGCCCAATCTGCTACTAAGTGATGACCTCTGAAGTGTGCCATGGATGTGGATTTATGTGATATATGGCCTTTCTATTAATTTAGAAGGTTTTTATTTACATCGAACAAAATTATAAATGCAACACTTTTATGTTTGCCCCTATTTATCATGAGCTGAACTTAAAGAGGAAGTAAACCCTGATGGGTTTACTTCCTCTTTTTTTCCCTGCAAAGGTAAAGCATAATGGACTACTATGCATCGCATAGTAGCTCATTATGTGTCACTTACCTGACACAGGAGCCAGCGAAGTCGCCGCTGATCCCTGTAGTCCGCCGCATCCATGTTGCTGGTGGCGTCTCGCAGCTCCGACGAATCACAGCGGCGAAGCCGCGATGACGTCACTCCCGCGCATGCGCACGGGAGTCGCGTCTCGCAGCTCCGCCGCTGCCACTCGGTGAAGCCGCGATGACGTCACTCCCGCGCATGCGCACGGGAGTCGACAAATTAGGCAAATCCATTCATGGATTTGCCGCATTTAGTGCGCCTGCGCGCCTCTGTCTACGGCGCATGCGCCGTAGACAGCGGTGCCCATTTCCGGGCAAATATCTCCTAAACCATATAGGTTTAGGAGATATTGCTTGGACCTACAGGTAAGCCTTAATCTAGGCTTACCTGTAGGTCCAAGTTGTTTGGAAGGGTTTACTTCCTCTTTAAAGATCTATAACTTTTTCTAAAGCCTATTTCTCACAAATATTGTTCACAAATCTGTCTAAATCTGTGTTAGTGAGCACTTCTCCTTTGCTAAGATAATCCATCCAGCACACAGATGTGACATATCAAGATTCCGATTAGACAGCATGATTATTGCACAGGTGTGTCTTAGGCTGGCCACAATAGAAATAATAAAAAAAAAAAAAATCATATGATTTATTACCAGCAAATTTCTATACTCCAGGCTCCAAATTAGTATTTAAAAGGATGCCTCCATTTTTCTGTTGCTTAGTATGTGGAAACTGGATCTACTGTGTGTGTTTTTCTTGCAGATAAATAAAATATTATTTATATTGGATGTAGAGGATAAAAAAAGAATGCTAGTATACTCAATGTGCATGCTCATATTAAGAAATGTGGAGAGAAAATGAATATTACAATTATGTTTCCAAGATGCTGTGCTATGATAATAAAATACTGTGGGGGAATTAGAATGCAGAGATTTGTGGTAGAGTATGTAAAGAAACAATATGTGCATGAGGGTGATAAACAGAACTAAGTCAAGAGCCAGGTCAATAAGGAGAAGTGAAAATAAGCAAAGAATAGTAGGTTCAAGGAAAAAAAAGAGAGAAAAGGCAAAACTGATAATAAAGACAAGAATCATATATTACAAGGTTAACAGACTTATACTGTAGCTACAAAATAATTTCTGCAATGCTACTTAAAGTGGAAGTAAACCCATTGATTTAAATAGTTTAAAAAAAAAGACATGTCGGGAATGCTAACTGCACATTGGCTGTGCTCTCAGCCAAACTATCAAACCATCCAATGGCTGGTGTCATAACGAATCACATGTGCAGCACCATAGCAGTTGAAGATTAAACAGAGGCAAAGATGGCAGCTTCCTTGGCTGAAAACCATGGGGGAGTTTACTTCCACTTTAAGGACAGCTGATGGGAAATGGCAGAAAATGAGACCATGCTATCAAGAAATGAAAAGGAAGATGGAATAAAAGATGAATGAAAGAGTAGGTGAAAAATATCATTTCACCAACACTGAAAGTAGAGACAGAAGGATGCACTATTACAGCTTAATTATTGAACAAGGAGAAAGGCTCTGACTAAAAGAATAAATTAATCTTTGTATTATATTTTTTATTAACATTTTCATCACATAGAAAGCATACACAGCAAGTATGACAATCAAAGAATGTAATGAAATGATACAGAATGTCACAACTCTAAAGAAAACTAAGCATCATACATATTACACCATTTCAGCTAAAGGTAAATAACCACCTCCCAAGAATAAGGGTGATATTAGCACAGGGAGGCACCATTAAAGGTACAAAGGCTTATAGAGTCCATAGATGTTATAGAGGTCAGCGTAGCAAGTGCTCTTAAGTGGCTAATGAGAGAAGGGTTATCATCGGTCTCGCTATAATGTGTATAAGGGCCCTGGTGTTTGTGCCAACACTCTAATACACATAATAGTTAAATGCTGGTTACAATGACTACACATATCAAGTGAGTTGGCCTGATTGTTATGTTTGAACTCGTTACCTCCTTTTTTTTTTTTTTTTTTTAGTTTGGTTATCCTCCATTTTCCCATGGACCTTTGGATTTAAAGTGTCTGTAGTGGGCCAGACATACAGATGTTCCTACCTAACAACAGACATCTGAATAATACATAAACACAAATACTGAATGTCTCTATGAGAAGGTAACCCACATAACAAAGACCAAAGAGGGTGGTAGAGAAAGAAGAACATTAGAGCTGGAGATAGAATTGGAGCAAGAAGGAATCCAGTTAATTGATATCTATCTGTAGTTTGCCTCTAGATGTGTTGAGTAAATTGCATTAGAGTGAGGAGTTTAGTGTTAGGAAGAGAAAAGCTCCAAAGCATTCCATTAGGTTAGATTGGAGTGATGTAAAGATTTTCAATTTCAGTCCATCTGTTGTATGGCCAAAAAGTGGATAATGAGTCCAAGTGGTATAAGTGTAAAATGAGGTAGTACCCTGTTTCCCCTAAAATAAGACCTAGAGTGATTGTCGGTGTTGGCTGCAATATAAGCCCTACCACCCAAATAAGCCCTACTCTCTTTCCTCAAAAATAAGCCCTACCCTGAAAAGAAGACCTACAAGGACTTTAACTAGGGCTTATTTGGGGGGTAGGGCTTTTATTGCAGCTATCACCGACAATCACACTAGGTCTTATTTTAGGGGAAACAGGGTATTTATCAAAGTCCAGTACACCCATGTTCCCTGTGATTAAAGTATACAGAGGACTTGTTTTGAGAGCCAATGACATTTGTATTTCCTTATTTTGAGATTAACACAAAACTTTTTCAGGTTTCTATTTAGGACTCAAATCAGTAGTTTTGAATAAATATATGATCTTAGGAAAATGGACATCTTTATTGAAGGTATACAGCCCAAGAAGAAGAGACAATATGTCTTCCACTTGAGAAAGAAAATATCGCCACACAACAGGGTTTAATTGTGTGTATATAGAGCGTTGTGCCAAGGTATTAGTTGGATTCATAAGTATTTCTGAGAATTAGTCTATCAGGAGTAATAATGATGGCATAATGGTGGAGAATATCAGGTTTATTATTGATTGGCAGGGCTTCCATTTTAGAAGACTTAATTTTGTATTCAGAAGAGGCACTATCGGTATTAATTTCTTTATGGCGATTAGGTAGTGAAATCAGGGGTTTCTTGAGAGTGGATAACATGTCACTATAAAGTGAAAAGACAAATTGTATACTTTTAATTTTGATTTTGGAGATGTCGTATTGCCTTGATTATTGAGAATCAAGGCTGTTAGATGCTCAGTACAAAGGGTGAATAGTAGAGATGGGCCAAACACCCCCCTGTTCAGTTTGCACCAGAACTCCCAAAGAGAGAAAAAGTTCTGACCCAAGTGGTGAACCCCATTGAAGTCTATGAGACCCAAACTTGAAACATCAAATGTTCCCATTTTGAAGGCTCATTTGCAAGTAATTAGCCACAAAAAGTGTATGGGGGTCCTGGGTACTGCCCTGGGGGGGACATGTATCAATGCAAACATTTTTTGTTAAAGATCGTTTTTACAGGAGCAGTGATTTTAATTATGCTTAAAGTGCAACAATAAAAATAAAACAATTCCTTTAAATATAGTGCCTGGGGGTCCCCTTAGCCTGCCTCTAAAGTGGCACATCTGTAGCATGTATTGAACATGCTGCAGCAAAAATTACATTTCTAAAGAAAAGAAATGCATGAGATTACATTAAAATTGCTGGCAACAGAATTTTTTTTTAAAAATGGCCCCCCACAAAATAAAAAAAAGGTGTGTGGTCCCCCAAAATCCATGCTATATCATTATCCGAGCACACAACCTGGCAGGCCAAAAAAGGGGGTGCTGAGTGCCCCTGCTCCTGAACCATACCAGGTCACATGCCCTCAACATAGGGAGGTGGGTGCTTAAGGGTAAGGGGGCCTCTCCCCCCCACCCAAAAGCACATTGTCCTCATATTGATAGGGGCAAGGGTCTCTTCCCCACAACCCTGGGTGGTGGTACCCCTACCCATTTACCAAAAAAGTGTCAAAAAGTAATAAAAACATCAAACCAGTTCATGAAAATTAATTTTTCATCAAAAAGTTTTCCCTGCTGTAAATCCATCGTTAATCATGGCGCCAGCTGAACCGCTTTCCTGAAAAAGAGAAAGAAAATGCTATGTTGTCAATAAAGTAAAACCGCTGAATGCCTGGCTTGCCTTTTGACAGTTCTTTTATAGGTAAGGGCCGATCCACCTGGTGACATCACTTGGTGGTACTGCCCCCTTGTTACATCAGTGACCCAGCATGCACCAGCCTGTGATGTCACAAGGGGGTGGTACTACCAGGTGGTGTCGCCAGGTGGCCCCAACCTTACTTATATAAGAACTGTGCCTTCACGGTGGGAGGTAAATTTCATTTTTTTCTTCATTTTCTGGTTGGCGGTGCGGCAGAATCATGATTAAAGATGGATCTACATGGGGGCACTGTTTTTTTTACAATGTCTTTATTAAAAAATAATCTGTCTACTGTTTTTATTTACTTTTGGCACTTTTTTGGTGAATTGGCAGGGAAATTTGGATAAGACCCCCTGTACCGCAGACCCTCACAACCAAACCCCTATGTTGCCCCCCTTCTCTGACCTGCCAGGCTGCATAATCTTATAAGGGTCTGGTATGGATTTTGGGGGGGACCCATGCGATATTTTACTAATTTACTGGTCAATTATTTTTTTCATTCAGCTATAAGCAGGGAAGCCCATTGACAGCTGATTATGCATCGATTTTCAATGATGCTGTGGCCATCTTTCCGGCCCCACTCCTTAACAACCAGCTTTTACTGTGCCCTGATTGGGAAAAGCCTTGCTCAATCAGGGGATGGAATGCACTGTGCATCGCACAGTGCATTGCAGGGCATTTGGCAGGGCCCGCCAAACACCCTACAAGTTTGGGTGTTCCCTGAATGGGGCGAACAGCTAATATTCGTACCAAACTCTACTCATCTTCTACTTCTGTCGCTCCGATGGACTGAAAAAGAAAAAAAAAAGCGGTGTGCCACTTTTTTTTTTCTTTTTGGATCCTTCGGAGCAAGAGAAGAAGATGAATGGACTTCGTGGGACACTTTTTTTTATTTTTTAATAAAGGACTTGGGCAGCAGAGTGGTGTAGTGGTTAGCACTCTCACCTAGCAGTAAAAAGGGTCACTGGTTTGAATCCCAACCACTACACTACCTGCCTGGAGTTTGCATGTTCTCCCTGTGCCTGCGTGGGTTTCCTCCGGGTACTCCGGTTTCCTCCCACACTCCAAAGACATGCAGGTAGGTTAATTGGCTTCTGTCCAATATTGGGCCTAGTATATGAATGTGGACCTTGGATTGTGGGCTTCTTGAGGGTAGGGACCAATGTGAGTGTGAAATGTACAGGGATAGGGGTAGACACTCACTCAGGTTGAACTGGATCACATTTTTTTGTGAAATGGTAGGTGTACATTTGTACCCCATTACCATTTCACACAGGGGAGGCCGGATCTGGGGGTCCCCTTGTTAAAGGGGGCTTCCAGATTCTGATAAGACCCCCACAACCACCGAGCAAGGGTTGTAGGGATGAGGCCCTTGTCCCCATCAACATGTTGAGGGCACGTGGTCTGGTATGGATTTTGTGGGGGACCGACAATTCATTATTCATTGTAGCCACGAGTACTTTTAAATGACCTTTTTTCCTTTAGAAATATCATTTTGCTCTCAGACTGTTCTAAACACGAGAAACATGCACCACTTTACAGGCATACTATAGACGCCCCCAGGTACGAAATTTAAAGGAATATTTCACTTTTATTGTTTTACTTTAAGCATTATTAAAATCACTGCTCCCGAAAAAAGTCAGTTGTTAAAACTTTTTTTGCATTCCTGGGGCAGGACCTAGGTCCCCAAACACCTTTTATGTCAATAACTTGCATATAAGCCTTTAAAATTAGCACTTTTGATTATTCATGTCCCATAAACTTTAACGGTGTTCGCGTGTTCGAACTAATTTTTTGTCTGTTCACATGTTCTGCTGCAAACCAAACTGGGGAGTGTTCGGCTCATCCCTAGTCTTAGGTTATATCTGAGCAGTGAAAATGCTTAATAAGTACGTCCACTCTGTTCAATTTTCTATTACATGATAGCGTAAATAGCTAATAGGTTAATAACTGGAGGCAAACTGGAAAGACCCTGTGGAGCCAAGCTATATTAGCCCAGTCTATTGAATTCTTGTAATGTCAAATTCAGCTTACAGCTGGATTTTAGCCCTTTGGCATTTTGAGTTAACACTCTAATCATAAGGACAGCGTACATTTAGTGAGTTACAGAACCCTTTCCATTTCTGCAAGAAGCATATCCAAAGCAGTCAGCAAAATTGGGAAGGACCATATTCCACTACCAGAGTGAAGCCTTTCAATGCTGACGAGTAAGTAATGTGACCAAAACATAAATAAAGAAGAGAGAAAGAGGGTAACAATGAAAAAGTAAAAAAGTTTAATGTTAATAAAAGTTTTAAATGGTATTTCACTATGAGGCTGTATTTTCTTTTTGGCCTATAATATACGTGAAAGAATCTCTGTCCTCAGTCACCACAAAAGGTGGATAGCCATTTCATCTATTTTTGGGTCATCTCTCTGTCTACTCTGGTACCCCTGAGAAGTTAGAAGTTTTGCCAGCTGTTTTTTCGTGTGGATTTACATCAATAAACTCGTGTGACTCACTAGGTATATACCTAACTAGGTCCATTACATCTGGTAAGCCTCCTCTCAAGTGGTAGTGGATTTATGCAAAGTATTCACTGAAGTCACTATAACTTCTCAAGATATTGCACTTTGTCACCATATTGTTTCACTTATGGACTCTTAACACATTCACCTTGGTGGATATACGTATATCAATTTTTTATTTTTTTGTTTTTGTATATTTAGATATAGTGTTGTCTAAAACATAGAATCATTAATGATGTTAATTTATGCAGAGTTGTTTTCACTATTAAAGTTGACTATATTATTTACACTGGTAAAGGAAAAAAGAAGCAACACCTAAGTGTAATATTAAAATAAATAATGTATTCACATGTGGTTAAAAATCGTTCACAAGATACAGTAGAAAGTCTCGCCCATCATGTATAAGAATCTCTGCCACTCATCCCAGTCCTGTAGGACCCACCAGTGAACTCCAATAGCTGTAGGTGGAAATAGTGGAAATATTGGAGCATGGACACCCTGTGCACAGCAGGAAGTTCTCCAAAACCAGTGTGGAGTGAACGCATGGGCAGAAGTGATGTCACCAGATAGAAGGGCTGGATTGTCAACAGGCTGTGCGCTCGGAGCCCACTGCTCCTTCTAATCTCCACACACAGAGCTGGTCAACTCTGAGGATGGCTGGCATTGCTCACTAGCATTGAAGTACTATTTCTGGATGATTTTGTCCAGGGCTGTTTCACAAATCCTTCTGACCACCACAGTTTCCTATATTTATTACAACTTTCAGCCAGTCCCACTCAAAAGCTTGGATTAACACTTCCGCGCAAGAATGGTGATGAGAAAAGATGCATAGAAAGATAACCCAAAGAGCAAATGTGGCAATCTGGATTCTATTGTGGGACTTATTTGTCTTTCAACATTGAATCAGTTGCCAAATCAAAGCAGCAGATGGGAAGGTGAGGAGCGGATCCTATCCAGCAATGGTAAGTAAATACACCAAAATCCCCCAAGATCCCCCAAAAATGAAGGGAAGATCTTCTGGAAAGGGAATTGTGGATAATGTAGCATATTTCATATATGTCAGACTGAAAGGAAACTCCCATCTTTAGTTGATTAAATTGTCTCGCAGGATGGTAAAAAACTGTTGGAGAGTGCGTCTTTGCTGTAGAGTGATACAAGATACGTCTGGGAATATTGCAGTGTTGCTGAAAGATTTGCTAGAACTAATGTTCCTTGTCACACATATAATATCCATTTCAGGGCACAGTCATGTATTCTGCAAATTATGTTCCTCTGCCTAGATGGGGGGGGGGGGGGGGGTCCGAGGTCTAGGAGCTCTGTGGGCTCCATCAAATGTTCAGCAGAATGGTGTTGGAAGATGACTTTAGGCCTCAATAGTATTCACCTTGTCAGCATGGTGGGGGAGGTTTGAACAAAAGGAGACAATCTCGGTTTTACAAGCTGTCTACTTTCTTAAAGAGGAAATAAACCCTGATGGATTTACTTCCTCTTTGTCTCCCTGCAAAGGTAAAGCATAATTGGCTACTATGCATCCCATTATGTGTCACTTACCTGACACGGGAGCCAGCGATGTCACCGCTGTCCCCTGTAGCACAAAGCATCCATCTTCTTCCGGGTATCACTGCTCCAGCGCTGTTAGTGGCTGGTGCAGCGATGACGTCACTCCCACGCATGCATACAGGAGCCACCACTAACGGCATATCACCATTAGCAGTGGCATGCTCAGTGCGCCTGCATGCCGCTGTCTAGAGCGCATGCACCGTAGACAGCAGTGCCTGTCTTTTTGCAAGTATCTCCTGAACCATGTAGGTTTAGGAGATATATACGTCAAATTGGTCTGTAAGGGTTTACAACCACTTTAACAAGGAGATGGAAATCCAGTGTGTAGAGATATGCATGACATATATTTTCCATGTAACATAATAACCTGGCCCCACATCAGGGTCCAAAGAGGACTCATTAGAGGATGAGCCTCAGAGGGGGGAGCAAATTGTACCCAGCATAGGAATTGATTCACTAAAGGGTGCTTTAGTGTGGGGGTGAAAATTAGAGCCACTTAGGATGTCTCCCAGATAAGTCAAAGACCAAAAGGTCAGAACTTAAGGTGTGAACAGGTGGTTGCAGTCCACATGGTGTACTTGCTGTGTCTGTGTTGAAAATGAGACCACAAGGCATTCAGGTTTATTGTCCTGTGAAGGGGGCACTATGTGCACTGCTGGGCTACTCCTGCTTCTGAAGAACTGTTGCCACTGAGGACACTGAATGTTTGGTAGGACCTGTGAGGTGCTCTGTATGGTAGGCGACTGAGGTATAAACTGTTCTGGAGTGCTAGGATTTCCCTATGAGTCCAGTGAGCTGGGAGAGGCATGATGCTTCTGAGATATGATAGGTGGTTATGAGGAAATAGCGGTCAAAGGCAGAGGGGGCCTCAAGTAAAGTTTTACTATAGTTTGTGGTAGTGTAGCAACTAGTGAGGGTAGTTCTGATATAGGAACTCTAGCTTTGAGAAGGAATGGTAGAGGGTGAGAAGCCATGTTCTTAGTAGGAGAGACATCATCAGTTCCTGTTGCATCGTGGTAGTAAGAGTCAGTACCATTGCTAAGGCTTCCAGAGCTTGGAAGACAAACAGATCAAAAAAATGAATGGCTTGTTTGGCAGAATGGGGCGTGTTCTGCTGGGCATCTCTAATGGCTTTGTTTCATGAGCTGATTGGTGACTGTTAGTGCTCATGCACATGGACGTTTTAAAAAACTGGCTGCAAAGCTAGCTCCGAAGCCTGGAAAAATCGGCGTTAAAAAACGTGATTTTTACCACGTTTTGCATTGGCGTTAGTGTTAAGTAGCGTTTTTTAAAGAAACACATCTCTTGGCTATAGCACTCAGAAAACAAAGAAAATATGTTACGGGTTATGCGTGTTTATGCGCGTTTGTGCGCCTTTTTCTGTGATTCACGTTTTTACAGCTCTAGCTCCACGCCACGGAGCGCACTGGTCCTGTTTTTTTTTACAGCTTAAAAAACACCTATGCCATTTGCAGCTCAAAAACGCCTAGGTGGGCATGAAGCCATAGTCTAACATGGACAGGCGTTTTTAAGCTGCAAAAAACGCTCAAAAAAGCGGCTGTAAAAACGTCCGTGTGCATGAGGCCTTACACCTTTTTATGTCATATTTGAGTTCCCAAAAAGGTGGTAAAATTGCAAAAATTACAAAGTGTATGGATTTAATTTATTAAAGGAATAATTACTGTTTACTTGGCAAAGTTAATATTCACTTGGTTCACAGAATAAGATGAAACTGTGTTTAATTTAATCAACCAGATTCTATTCCTTTGGTAAATCAACCTCATTGCATTATTGAGTACAGTGCATACAAAAAAAAAAACGAATTAAAGAATATCAATTCAAATAGCAATCATTTCAGGAAGGCCAGGTGATCACCACAAGATAAGTGCTCATGCACACAGACTTTTTAAAAAACTAGCTGCAAAGCTAGCTCTGACACCTAGAAAAATCAGCATTTTTGCACGTTTTTTTAGCGTTAGCGTTAAGTAGAGTTTTTTAAAGAAACGCATCTCTTGGCTATAGCACTCCCAAATTTCCCACAATGCCACAGAAACAAAGAAAATATGTTAGACGTTTATGCGTGTTTATGTGCGTTTCTGCACGTTTTTCCGCGATTCGTGTTTTTACAGCTCTAGCTGTGCGCCACGGAACGCACTGGTCCTGGGTTTTTTTTTGCAGCTTAAAAACGCCTATGCCATTTGCAGCTCAAAAACGCCTAGGTGGGCAAGAAGACATAGACTGACATGGACTGCCATTTTTAAGCTGCAAAAAAAGCTCAAAAAAGCGGCTGTAAAAACGTCCGTGTGCATGAGGCCTAAGTCTTGAAAAAAGTACACTTTATATAAATAATATACTGTAGACCTTCGTGTGCTATTTTTTTTATATACATATGACAAAATTTATAGACTACTTCCCTGGTGCCTGGCCTTTGGCCCAGGGTCTGCATGCCCTTTGACACTTTTCTGTGCAGACACTTATCTGTGTTTCCTTACCACCCTGTTGTAGTAGTGATTTCTAGGAGCTTGTAATATATCTCCTGTCTATGGGTGTCTACTAAAGCATGTTCCCCATCCCCAACAACTCCTACAGCATGCCAGCAGTCTCTGTCCATCTCTTGTATTGTATCCACAGTCTCTGTCCATCTCTTGTATTGTATCCACAGTGTCTGGCCATCTCTTGTTTCATGTCTACAATCTCTGACCATCTCTTGCATCATGCCCATAGTCTTTGACTTTAGCATGTTGTGTGTCTGCTGTCTCTGATAATTAATATTCACCTAATAATATTTGTAGCCTTTTGGTGATGTCGGGGGCCGCACGTGCAGTAAGAAAGTTGACCACCACTGCCCTACTTGTATAAGGTACAGGATAGGGTTGACGTTTCAGAAAGGTTATAATGCATAATAAAAATAAAATTGGAAAGAGTATTCAAACAGTTAAAACAGACCTGAACTGTAAATGCTGCACTTTCAATATTTTTCATATTATCAGATTGAATGTTAAAAGAAACAGGCTTAATTTTTGAGATAATACAGTATTTAACAGAATAAGCCACCAGCTACTGCAAGGATGTCCAACTTCAGTCCTCAAGAGTCAGGATTTGCACACATTTGTAGTACAGGCAGCCCCCGAGTTACGAACACCCGAGTTACAAATGACTCCTATTTATGAACGGCCTCAAATGCCGGCCACTTGTGCTCCATGCGGATCCTGGATACCTTTTCAAGCACATCTGAGCACTTCCCGAACACATCCCACACTGCCTTACTACGCCCCATAACATTATAAGCGCCCGGAACATCCCACATCCATGCATAGGCGGCAGTTACACGTATGAACGCAGTTTTCCGACTGGAAGTTACACTTACAAATGCAGTGTTGCAACTTACGAACAACTTCGACATACGAACAAACCTATAGTCCCTATTGTGTTCGTAACCTGGGGACTGTCTGTATTTTTCCAACAGACAGCAGTAAATTTTGTAAGATACAGTACGCTGGAGTAGAACACCCCTGAACTAGTGTATACAGGCAACATAATCAATACAGCAAGATCAGTCTAGAATCTAATGGAAATGACAAATCTGCTGCACACAGATAAGAAATCAGACCTGGAAGTGAATCTTACGAAGACAGACATGCTGTAACTTACAAAAAGAAAACAAGATTGTGAAACATTGATTGACCTGCAGACCCAGTGTGGATGCTTCTATAGAATTCAATCTTTAAGGTGTCTAGAAACATTAATATCAGAAAATCTGAAAATAAAGCCATATAAACAGAAAGATAAACTAGAATAGCTACATAAAATAACTGCTGATTTTCTCTAAGTGGTATATTATGGTCCAAATCTTTATCATGTACAACTAACATTAGAAATATAGAACAATTATGAAGCCAACTTTAACCTTTTGTGCAAAACATGGAGCATTAATAAAGGTAGAAAATTCATCTGTACGCATCAGAAAGAAAAAAAATGTTAAAAATAATATATGGTTCTAAACTGCAAAATGCAGACTGTAAAGAGAACTCTAACCAGCAACTTAACCACTTCAGCCCTGGAGGATTTTACCCCCTTCCTGACCAGAGCACTTTTTGCCATTCCGCACTGCAACGCTTTAACTGACAATTGCGTGGTCGTGCAACATTGTACCCAAACAAAATTGACATGGAGATAGTTTTATGGCATTTTTATTTTTTTATAATTTTTTTATGGCGGCGAGCTGTCATCTCTGTCCTGTCACTAGGTAGAATGGGGAAATGCTCTGTTTACAAAAGTATCTTCCCGTTCTGCCTCTTCGTGACATGATCGATGATCGTGGGCACCCGGCAGACAGAGTCTGTGGGACCCACGGTCACGGTCATGGAGACCGCAGTGGGCACACAATGCCGGCCGCGGGTGCGCGTCCACGACACCGCTTCTTAAAGGGGATGTACCTGTACATCCTTTTGCCTACCAGCACAATTCTGCTGACGTACATCAGCGTGCACTGGTCGGCAAGCGCTTAAAGGGGTTGTAAAGATTTGTGTTTTTTCACCTTAATGCATCCTATGCATTAAGGTGAAAAAACACCTGCCGGTGACTGGCCCCCAGCCCCTCATTTTTACTTACCTGAACCCTCGAACTTGTCCCATGGGGACGTGCCGTCTCACTGCTAGGGGGTTCTCGGTTGTTGATTGGATGGATTGATAGCAGTGCAGCCATTGGCTCCCCTGCTGTCAATCAAATCCAATGACATGGCCGCTGGGGGGCTGGGGCCGAATCCTACATTCGACATCTACCCTGGGAGAGCGCTTCTCCCAGGGGGTTATCTGATGTGGGGAGGAGCCGAGAGAGCTGCCGAGAAGAACAGGTTCGGGGCCACTCTGTGCAAAATTATCTGCACAGTGGAGGTATGATATGTTTGTTATTTTTTTTTTTTATGAACCTTTAGTGTCACTTTAACCAGGTGCTTAGCATGCCAATACACAGAATTAGGCAATCCGCTAAAATCAGGATACAGAGTTGCTTGGGGCATGTTTAAGAATGAACTATGAGGGCTCAAGGCTTTGAGCCTGACAGCATGGGCATGCGGTCGCTCCTCCCTTTATTAATAAGAGGATAGAAGCAATATTGTAAATATTTAGGGCTATATACAGCTTAATGTATTTGGGTTAATGTCCCTTCAAGAGAATGGTAAATTGGCCTGGGGCGGGGTTAACCACTTCAATACAGGGCATTTATACAGCTTCCTTACCAGACCAATTTTTAGCTTTCAGCACTCTCACGCTTTGAATGCCAGTTACTCAGTCATGCAACACTGTACCCAAACAAAATTTTTATCATTTTTTTCATACAAGTAGAGCTTTCTTTTGGTGGTATTTAATTACCACAGGGTTTTTTATTTTTTGCGGCATAAGTGAAAAAAGAGTGAAAATTTGGAAAACAAAACACTTTTTTTAGTTTCTATGATAAAATTTTGCAAATAAGTCATTTTTGTTCATAAATTTGGGCCAAAATTTATACGGCTACATCTCTTTGGTAAAAATAAACCAAATTAGTGGATATTATTTAGTCTCTTTGAAAGTTATAGAGTCTACAAGCTATGGGTCAAATTATTGAAAATTGATCACATCTGATCTCACCTGATGCACTGACGGCCTATCTCATTTCTTGAGGCTCTGAAATGTCAGGAAAGTACAAATACCCCCAAATGACCCCTTTTTAAAAAGTAGACAGTCCAAGGTATTTAGTAAGAGGCACGCAACGTATTCACAGAATCTATCCATCTGTCCCTACCTCCTGTTGGAGATGCAACTCACTTTCAGCGGATTTTATACACATGTTCTGGAGCTGCCCTCAGATAGCTAGTTTTTGGGTGGAGGTGATTAATTTTATTTTGACTGTTACCATCGTAAATATACCGTTATCTGTAGAGATATGCCTACTGGGATTGGTCGGATCGCTGGCTCCACGCCGAGTGCTCAGAACACTCCTGGACTTATTGCTATACTATGCCCGTAAGTCTATGGTTCTTAAATGGAATGTTCCGGTAGTCCCCTCTATTAATTTCTGGAAGAGTTTAGTAAACACGGCTCTTCCACTATACAAGGCCACCTATCTTTCGCGCGGCTGCAGAGCCAAGTTTCATAAAATATGGGACCTATGGACGGAGTCACGCGACACCAACGCTGATTCGAATGCTGACTGACAGAGTTCCATTAGGAATTAGTGGAGGTGTTCTAAGGTATTGACATTCAGGTAGCTCTGGGTCATTCTTTACGGGGGCAGTAGGGAATTAGTAGGTGGAGGAGAATGCTTTCATATTTCATCCTGGGACTGATTGTAGCCTGCAGTAGAGTATGGGTGAAATTGCTAGATGTCCTGAGAGATGAGCAGTGGTGCTAGAGCGTACGGTGGGTTTTTATATATACGCCGGTGGCGGTATGTCGGGGGGAGGGGGGGTTTGTTGTTCCCTGAGTGTTGACTCAGGGGGGTGTAGTGGCAATCAGCCTGGATATGCCCAATAGGCTGTAAGTTGTTTTATATTTTACTTATAAATCAATAAAAATAATAAAAAAAATAAAAAAAAAATAAATACACTCTCTTCATCAGGGGTATGATTATATTGCATTGAACAGAAAACAGGAAATCTAAAAACAAAATAATACAGAGTTACCGTATATACTCGAGTATAAGCCGAGATTTTCAGCCTCTTTTTTGAGGCTGAAAGTGCCCCCCTCGGCTTATACTCGAGTCACAGCCATCTGTCTACCCGATCAGCGCGTCGAGCAGACAGACGGCGGCCATTCAACTATTCAAAAGCCGCGCCTCCCTGTCTGTGATAGGCGGAACACTCAATTTCCCAGCAGTCAGTGGTCTGCCTATCACGGACATCCGCTCATCCTCATACTACGGACGAGGATGAGAGGATGTCCGTGATAGGCGGAACACAGACTGCTGGGAAATTGAGTGTTCCGCCTATCACAGACGGAGGCGCGGCTTTTGAACAGTGGAATGGCCGCCGTCTGTCAGACGAGAAGAGGTGCGGCGATCCTGGCATGGCCGCCGTATGTGCAGAAGCACATAGGCTCGGGACACAGGCTCGGGACGCAGGCTTGGGACACAGGTAGGCTGGACACACAAGGCTGCACACACAGGGATGAACGGACACACAGGGATGGACGGACACACAGGGATGGACACACAGGGCTGGACGGACACACAGGGATGGACGGACACACAGGGATGGACGGACACACAGGGATGGACAGGCATGTCTCACCCTCGGCTTATACACGAGTCAATAAGTTTTCCCATTTTTTTTGTGGTAAATTAGGGGCCTCGGCTTATATTCGGATCCACCTATACTCGAGTATATACGGTAAGTATTTAAGTCAATGAAAAATAGGCAAATAGGGTTAGCCAGTATCATCTCATCCTTGATTCACCCAGATCAGGTGGGATTTATCCCTTCAAGACAAGCCCCGGATGGAACCCGCAGGCTGATTGACATGCTCTATTGGGCTGAGCATCATCAGGTGCCTTCTCTGTTGATCTCTTTAGACGCAGAGAAGGCATTTGATAGGGTCAATTCATCAAGCCATACTAGGCCTATATTCTACCCCCAGCGCTAGAGTACTGACGTCAGGGCTACTGTCCTCCCCTTTTCAGATCTCGAATGGGACTCGCCAAGGGTGCCCTCTGTCTCCATTAATTTTTGCACTGATGATTGAACCTTTAGCACAAGCCATTAGGTCTAACCCCGAAATAACAGGCCTTGAAATTAATCAGACTTCTCACAAGATTGGCCTATACGCTGATGACATTGTCATCTGGCTCACTAATCCCAGCCACTCTCTTCCTCCTCTCTGTGCTCTCATGCACAGTTTTAGTCAAATCTCCTTGTATAAATTGAATCCTACCAAATCCGCGATGTTAGGGATCTTCCTCTCCACACAACTTAAAACGAGCATTATGTCAATATCACCCTTCTCCTGGGCGCCCAATAGTTCCATATCTTATTTAGGTATTCAGCTGACTCTTTGCTCTACTGACCAGGAAGCTTCAGGAAATGGCTACATCACTTCTTTCCATAAAAGCTAAAATGTTCCTACTACCGCATGTTCTTTACCTGTTTAGAACGATACCCGTGCCTATGTTGAAACCAGATATTGCTATACTGCAAAGAATCATTAACAACTTTGTATGGGCAGCCCGCAAGCCACGTATTAGAGCCGCACTACTTAATATTCCAACTAGATTTGCTGGGTTGGGAGTCCCAGACCTTAGAGCCTATTACAAGGCCATCATATTGGACCAATCTAGAAAATTGTGGGACTCAGCTTCATCACAACCATGGACCTCGATCGAATCCGCAGATATGTCACATTCCCCCTCTCACTTGCTAGCAGCTATCTGGATGGGTCTACACTCTACACACTTTCATCTCCCAACTGTCAAGGCCCTCATAAATAACTAGAAGGTGATTGTGCAATCATCAGGTGGCTTACATGCCCAAGCCCTTTATCACTTCCCGCTTGCCTCCATCTCTCTTCTATCGCAGGATCTTCCACTTCTTGATTGGACCCTGAAGGGCATAAAAACCCTGGGGGACCTGTTTCAAAAGGGGCAACTTAGGTCCTTTCAACAGCTTTCACAGCTATTCAATATCCCCAGAAAGGACTTCTACATCTACCTAAGGATACGTCATGTTCTAACCTCTGTCCCGACCTCAGCCAACTCTCTAACTAAAGACATAATGCAAATATTTTCCGCAACCAACCTCAAGATACGAGGCATATCACACTTTTATGGACTCCTAATGAAACCCCATACAGATCAAACCATACTGGTGATTTCATCCTGGGAACGTACTTTGCAAATACAAACCTCACCATCGCTTTAGTACCGAGCAATCAGGTTGCCTGCAGTGGTATCTAGGAACGTCTCCCACTGGGAAACGGTAATGAAAATCCTTTACAGATGGTATTTCACTCCGACAAAACTGGCAAAGATTTTTCCGTCCCAAACGAGTAAATGTTGGAGAAAGTGCGACCAGGAGGGGCACATTTTCCATATTTGGTGGGAATGTCCGCCCATTAAGTTTTTCTGGGCGGACGTTTCCTCCTGCATACAGGAGGTTACTGATCTATCTCTAACTTTGACACCGCAGACGGCTCTATTTGGTCTTGACATTACCTCATGGCCCTCAAAATTCCACCCCATCATCACGCACATACTCATAGCGGCGAGATTGTCCATTTCCCGTTGTTGGAAACAAACTTGCCCACCAACCATTTCTGACGCCATTAAGATCTTAAATGAACACCTACTGATGGAATTCCTTTTCGCAAAGGCGCATATGTCCTTAGGGAAATTTTACAACAATTGGCAATATTGATTATCTGACCCTAGAGCTGTGCTGTGCACTTGATTCTATTATATCCTATTGTGCCCCGCCACTAATACTCTCCTTTTTGGGGACGATTGAGGCCCATCTGTGCTACTTATAGATTAAGAAGAGCCCTCTGCGGTTGATTCGGCCTTATCTTATCGTATCGCAGTTCGATCTGTGAGGAGCAAATTTTTAAAGGTTTTCCAGGCCATAGTTCACGGCCTACTTCCCCCTGTACGATTACTTTCTTCCTTTATGACCCTGATCCTTTCGTGGATGATCTGGAGAGGTAGGGATAGAGATATTCCCTTCCTCCCAGTAGTCATCATCTACCATGGATGCTATGCCCCGCTGTTTGATACTTTTGTCCTTTCCGTTTTTCAATTTTCTGTTTCGAGACTCTTGCTTTGGCTAGTTCTATGTTATTGTTACATAAATTTTGTACTGCTAAGTCATTGTGATACTTGATGTACATTATGCTTTGTCTTCAATAAAATCCTTAAAAAAAAAAAATAGGCAAATAGATAATAATAAATAGAAAATGAGAAATTGCGAAAAAGAAAAAGAAAAGGGAGAGGAGAAAAAAAGTATTGACGGGATATCCATTCCACCTACCGCCACTTTGGTCGTGGTGGATGTGGAAGCTCTTTACAGCTTCATTCCTCATGACATAGGCATGGCCTGTATTAGAAATGTGCTATCTAGAGATCCAGGCCTAGATCCATCTACTAGGAACTTTATCTTGGATGCTCTCGATTTCATCCTCCACCATAATCATTTTGTCTTTAACGGTTCCCACTTCCTCCAGGTACAGGGCGTTGCCATGGGGACTTCCTGTGCCCCTTCGTACGCCAATCTGTACCTGGGGGAGTGGGAACAGGCCATCTACAGTGATATGGATCTTAGCCCACTTATGATGAATGTGTCTATGTGGGCACGTTATATTGATTACATTTTACTGGTGTGGAACAGCCCGATTGAATTACTACAATCATTTCTTACTAAACTAAATCACAATCAGTTTAATCTTAATTTTACCATGACTTTTGATCAGTACAGTATCACATTCCTAGACGTAACCATCCACAAGGATGAAAAGGGACTCCTTAGCAGTAGTCTCTATAGAAAGCCTACGGCAGGCAATTCAATTCTGCATGCATCCAGCTTTCATCCACCTACATTAATTAATTCCATTCCATATGGCCAATACTTAAGGGTTAGGAGAAACTGCTCAGATGATCATATTTTCAAGAAGGAGGCAGACTCTCTGAAAGCCCGTCTTCTTGAACGGGGCTATTCATATACCTGTCTCAAGAAGGCTTTCAGACAAGCCTGTGGGAGAACCAGAAAGGATCTACTTGACAACCCTTCTTCGAAAAGTAAAAAATCCAATCCAATTTCTATTATTACAACTTATTCCAATCAGTCCCATAAAGTCCAGGCCATAGTAAGGAAGTTTTGGCACGTCCTTACTATGGACCCGACTATTGGCCCTTTTGTTTCAAAGACTCCATCCTTCACCTTCAGGAAAGCTAGATCTTTGCGTGACCAACTAGTATCTAGTGAATTTAGGGGTGAGAATCGCAGGGATCAATGCAAACGCTTTGGTACATTTACATGTGGCGGTTGCAGTTATTGCCGGTTTATGAACACTACCTCTAATTTAATACTACCGATTGGCAAGCGTTACAGACCTCGCCATTATGCCAATTGTAAAACACCAGGGGTTGTTTACCTACTTCTGTGCAGTTGTAACTGCTTTTATGTAGGGAAAACTATCCAAGAGTTTTGGAAGAGGGCCTACCGGCATCTAATTTCTTTGCAATCCTGTACCCCTACTCTCCCCCTTGGGAGACATGTCACTGCTGTTCACGCTGGAGTATGTCCCAAAGTTTCTTTTGTTATCCTGGACCATGTTCATTTTGAAGTACGGGGAGGTGATCCCAATCGGACGCTACTCCAGCGTGAACAGCGCTGGATCTTTCGCCTAAGGGCCACCCTCCCTCCTGGCTTGAATGGTACTTTATCATTCAGACCATTTTTGGAGGGTTTTTCTTCAGGTGGCAGTGAATGGGAACCTGTCAATGAGTAGTTAAGGTGGAGGTTTTTTTTTTTTTCATTATTTTTGCCCCACTCTCTTCCTGGATTTTTCTATGGTGCCTAATGGATTCACTCCGCTGCCTTGGCCCGTGATGCTGTCCTCACTTGGCGCACGGGAGGTGGTCTTCCCGGTGGGTATGGCCGCCTCCTAGTATCATTCGGTCAGGCGATCTGCTTGTTTTGGGTCGCTTGCCCGGATGTAGTGCGCCATGGGACGGCAAGTGTCCAACATATGTTACTGTTGCCTTTACCTCACCGAATTTGAGCGCTGTGCTGGCTCCGAGATATGGCCGCCCACCATTGTTTTGGTGGGCGTGTTGTTGGACCTTGCCGCCCCGAGGGACAATCTACCCAGCGATGTGTCGAATGGACTGACGACGCACATGTTTCCATGGCAATGGCGGGCTTGCATGCCACGCCATGCGTACTACAACGCTGATTTCAGATACGTGTATTGGATCCCCAGACGCTATGCACGTTGCCTTAACGACGGTGGGCTTGGCTTTTGCCTTTCGTGCCGTTATGTCTTAAAACGCCCCTTCATTGATTTCATTGGATGTTTCTGAGTTATGGGTTTATCCTCTAGACACGCCCACTTTGTAATCATTGGCTGTATTTAGTCTGGCCTCAGTCCTGAAAGTGTCAGGACGTGAGCCCGGCGTGTGTACATGTCACATTCGTTGTAAGTTTCAGTTTGATTTTGCTTGAATTATTCATTATGGGCACTGAGGCCATTAACTTATATATGCATGTTTGGATCAGTTTACACTGTTTCGAATTCAAGTACCTATACATATATTTTTTGTCACTCAGGGCTTGTTTGCCTTATATATTAAAGCTGTTGGTTTGTGACGTGTGTCTCTGGACGGCGGATTGTCTGATATAGAGGAACAAAACTTGGGCTCTTCACATTTATATGGTCAATACTTAAGACCAGGTACATATTTATACTTATACTCACACTTCCCTTTTTTTCATATAATTTTTATACATATACTCTGTTGTATGTTGGAGGCACTTTGTGGATATGCTTGGGTTAATTGGTATATTCCATTTATATATATCTTCCCAATCCATAAATCTGATGCGTACATGCTACAATCTTTGGTAGATTTAGCATCTGCTAATCTCTCCCTGGATAATTACTATTTTCTTTTTTTTTCTTTCTTTTTGTGTATGATTGTGGTATATTGCAATATTTATCTGCAATGTATCAAATATACTATTTCTTTATTAAAGTATTTTACTTATCCTATAGGGCTATATTAATTGATGCCCCTTGTGAGGATACTGTTCTAAGGGTCATTTTGAGTGACGGTTGCCGATCCTATTGGTGCATCATCTAATCCCCAGTATTTGGATAGAGGGCTTCTCTGCTTACCACCTCATATCCCCTATATTATCCGGTGCATTGGCTCTAGTTATTATAGTGGTGAGTTATGTCTCCCCCCCCCCCTTTTTTTTTCTCTTCTCCCTTTTCTTTTTCTTTTTCGCAATTTCTCATTTTCTATTTATTATCTATTTGCCTATTTTTCATTGACATAGATACTTAACTCTGTATTATTTTGTTTTTAGATTTCCTGTTTTCTGTTCAATGCAATATATTCATACCCCTGATGAAGAGAGTGTATTTATGATCTCGAAACGCGTTGGGTTTGTTGCCCTCCGTCCACTGTAAGGTTCTGCCACACAGTTGGATTGAGAAAATATACAAAGTACATATCCTGTTACACTATGTATTTGTTATTTCATGTCTGTAAATACATGTAATTATTATTATTAACCACCTCAGTACAGTGCAGTTACACCCCCTTCCTGACCAGACCAATTTTCAGCTTTCAGCGCTCTCACACTTTGAATGACAATTACTCAGTCATCCAACACAGTATCCATATGAAACTTGCGTCCTTTTTTCCACACAAATAGAGCTTTCTTTTAGTGGTATTTAATCACTAGTGGGTTTTTTATTTTTTTGTGCTATAAATAAAATAAAACGTAAATTTTGAGAAAAAAATGCCTTTTTCTTCGTTTCTGTCATAAATTTTTGCTAATTAGTAATTTTTCTTCATAAATTTTGGCCAAAATTTATACTGCTACATATCTTTGGTAAAAATAACCCACATTAGTATATATTATTTGGTCTTTGTGAAAGTTATAGAGTCTACAATCTATGGTGCCAATCACTGAAAATTCATCACTTCTGATCAGGCCTTCAGTACATCAGGTGTATCTCATTTCTTGAGACTCTAACTAGTCAGGAAAGTACAAATACCCCCCAAATGACCCCTTTTTACAAAGTAGACATCCCAAGGTATTAAGTAAGTAGCATGGTGAGTTTTTTTAAGTTGTCATTTTTTCCCACAATTCTTTGCAAAATGAAGATTTTTTATTTTTTTTTATTTTTTTTTACTAAATTGTCATATTATCAGGTTATTTCTCACACACAGCATATGTATACAACAAATTACCCCCCAAAATACATTCTGCTACTCTTCCCGAGTACGGCGATACCACATGTGTGAGACTTTTACACAGCCTGGCCACATACAGAGCACCAACATCGATGTAGTACCTTCAGACGTTCTACGAGCAAAAATGACGCATCTCATTTCTCAACCACCTATTACACTTTTGAAGGCCCTGGAGTACCAGGACAATGGAATTTCCCATAAAATCACCCCATTTTGGAAAGCTAACACCCCAACGTATAATCTGTGAGGCATAATGAGTCTTTTGAATGGTTAATTTTTTTCCAGAAGTTTTTGGAATATGTGGAAAAAAATTAAAACGCATTTTTTTTACACAAAATTGTCAATTTATAAGATATTTCTAACACATAGCATGTATATAGCAAAAATTACACCCCAAAATACATTCTGCTACTCTTCCCGAGTACGGCGATACCACGTGTGTGAGACTTTTACACAGCCTGGCCACATACAGAGCACTAACATTGATGTAGTACCTTCAGACGTTCTATGAGCAAAAATTACACATCTCATTTCTCAACCACCTATTACACTTTTGAAGGCCCTGGAGTACCAGCACAATGGAATTTCCCATAAAATTACCCCATTTTGGAAAGCAAACACCCCAGCGTATAATCTGTGAGGCATAATGAGTCTTTTGAACGGTTCATTTTTTTCCAGAAGTTTTTGGAATATGTGGAAAAAAATTAAAACGCATTTTTTTTTTACACAAAATTGTCAATTTATAAGATATTTCTAACACATAACATGTATATAGCAAAAATTACACCCCAAAATACATTCTGCTACTCCTCCCGAGTATGGCGATACCACATGTGTAGGACTTTTACACAGCCTGGCCACATAGATGGGCCAAACATTGAAGTAGTTCGTTCAGGCGTTCTAGGAGCATAAATGACACATCTTATTTCATTCCTACCCATCACACTTTTGAAGGTCCTGGACCACCAGGACAGTGAGATTACCCACAAAATGACCCCATTTTGGAAAGTAAATACCCCAACGTATATTCTATGAGACATGGGCTGCAAATAGGTACTCGGGTACTCTGATGGGCTGGAGATAGGTACTCGGGTACTCAGGTGGACTGTGACAGGTACTCGGGTACTCAGATGGACTGGAACAGGTACTCGGGTACTCTGATTGCCTGGTGACAGCTACTCGGGTACTCTGATGGCCTGGTGACAGGTACTCGAGTACTCTGATGGCCTGGTGACAGGTACTCGGGTACTCTGATGGCCTGGTGACAGGTACTCAGGTACTCTGATTGCCTGGTGACAGGTACTCGGGTACTCTGATGGCCTGGTGACAGGTACTCGGGTACTCTCATGGCCTGGTGACAGGTACTCGGGTACTCTGATGGCCTGGTGACAGGTACTCTGATGGTTTGGTGACTGGTATTTGGGTACTCTGAAGGGCGGTGACAGGTACTCAGATGAACTGTGACAGGTACTCGGGTACTCAGATGGGCTGTGACAGGTACTCGGTACTCTAATGGACTGTGACAGGTACTCGGTACTCTAATGGACTGTGACAGGTACTCGGTACTCTAATGGACTGTGACAGGTACTCGGGTACCCTGATGGGCCGTGACAGGTACTCGGGTATCCTGATGGGCCGTGACAGGTACTCGGGTACCCTGATGGGCCGTGACAGGTACTCGGGTACTCTGATGTGCCGTGACAAGTACTCGGGTACTCTGATGTGCCGTGACAGGTACTCGGGTACTCTGATGTGCCGTGACAGGTACTCGGGTACTCTGATGTGCCGTGACAGGTACTCGGGTACTCTGATGGGCCGGGACAGGTACTCGGGTACTCAGATGAACTGTGACAGGTACTCGGGTACTCAGATGGGCTGGGACAGGTACTCGGGTACTCAGATGGGCTGGGACAGGTACTCGGGTACTCTGATGGGCTGGGACAGGTACTCGGGTACTCTGATGGAGTGGGACAGGTACTCGGGTACTCTGATGGGCTGGGACAGGTACTCGGGTACTCTGATGGGCTGGGACAGGTACTCGGGTACTCTGATGGGCTGGGACAGGTACTCGGGTACTCTGATGGGCTGGGACAGGTACTCTGATGGGCTGGGACAGGTACTCGGGTACTCTGATGGGCTGGGACAGGTACTCGGGTACTCTGATGGGCTGGGACAGGTACTCAAATACTCTGATGGACTGTGACAGGTACTCTGATGGACTGTGATTGACAGGTACTATGAGGGGTGGTGACAGGTCCTCTTTATTGGGGGGGGGGGCAATCAGTATGTTTGGTGTACACTGTATGCGGTAACGAGATGTTACCGCAATCTCCTCCTCACACACGATCGGTGTGTGAGGAGGAGAACCCGGTAACATCCCGTTACCGCGGTTTGTTTACATTTTAGTGATCGGCTGTGAAAGGATCACAGCCGATCACGTGGGTAAACAGCCAGCCAATGGCTGTTTACCAGTGTCGGTGACGAGCAGTGTTCCCGGGGAACACGCCGCCACCGACGTGCACGCGCAGCGCGCTCGCGATCGCGCGCATGCGCCGTGCACGTAGGGGGTGTGACCATCTGTGATCGGCCGTGACTTCATCACGGCCGATCACGTGGTAAACAGCCATAACGAATGGCTGTTCACCCCCTTCGGTGGCGAGCGGTGTCTCCGTGACACGCCGCCACCGAAGAAACAGGGATGCGCGCGCACAATCGCGCGCATCCCTGTTTAAACGGGAGGCCGTCATATGACGGCCTCCCGCCACAATAGCTGCGCCGCCTGGCCGTCATTTGACGGCCGGCGGTCAGCAACTAGTTAAACTACGCATTATTATTTTGATAGAATGTTGTTTACTTTATATGGCCACCTACCCACGTTAAAGTCCTCTCCCTAGAGGAGTATATTTTGTTTCATATTGTCTTGCCCATTAGGATGGGGTTTTGGTAGGCCTCTTTCTGACTTGTGATTTATAGCACCTTGTTCAATCTGAAAACCTTAATGAGGCAAGTGTTGGAGAAAGCTGGGGATAAAGGTGGAGAAGAATGGCTTAGAAAATGCCTGGCTTTGGCAGAGAATGATAATGAGCAAAGTGTTTTGGCTGAGGTACAGTCAGTACAATGTCCTGTGGTATTGCCTATCAATTTCCCTGAAGTCAGAGGGAGTTCAGCTGTTAATGACATTCAAAACCGCCGGTCCCACCGCCATGAACTGTCTATGCGGCCACCGCTGTCACAGGACAGAGAAGAGAGCAGCACAGCACGACTGGAAGGTTTCTCCAAAGGTTTCCCTTTGCCAGTTTTTCAGGGTGAAGGGTGTGAGCCAGTAAAAAAATTAAAGTCAGTGGATACTTACGTACACATTGTTAAAGAGAAGTTAATTAAGGAAATTAGGGAAGGTAGGATAGCAGGTCCATTTGATTCCCCTCCTTTCTCACCTTTTAGGATATCGCCATTGGGCATCATACCTAAAAAAGAGCCAAATACCTTTGGTCTAATCCACCATTTATCATTCCCAAAAGGTAGCTCTTTAAACGATTAAATAGATGCATGTATATCATCAGTATCATATTGCACGTTTGAAGAGCCTATTCAGCAAATTAGGATGTTTGGGAAAGGTGCATTGCTTGTGAAAGCAGACATAAAGGCAGCCTTCAGGCTGCTACCGATTGACCTGGTAGCTTTCAACTCCTTGGGTATGTATTTTGAGGGTAATTACTACTTTGATATGTGCCTCCCTATGGGATGTGCCATATCTTGTGCATATTTTGAAAAATTTGCAACCTTTCTCCAATGGGTAGTGGCTTTTCAATCTGGCTACCAAGGTATATTACCTGGAAGACTTTTTATTCATCGGTCCAGCGCAATCTCCTATCTGTTATTTTATGTTACAACTGTTTGGTGCGGTAGCCTGCCATTTCAGTATCCCACTAGCTAGCGAGAAAACTGTTTTTCCTTCCTCGATGATTGAATTCCTAGGTGTCAAGATTGACACCTAATATGGTATTTCAGTTACCTGAATCTAAAATCTTTAATATTAAAGCTTTAATTTCAGTGTTGATTAAAAGAACTCCAATCTTTATTAGGCCTTCTAGCATTCGCAACAATGATTATGCCAGTTGGCAGAATATTCTCGCGGCGCTTGTACTTGGCCATGTCAGGAATGAAATCACCATTTTCCCACATCAGATTGACAGTTGACCTCAAGGAGGATCTGTCAGTTTGGTTTAAATTCTTTGATATATACAATGGCAGATTATTTTTTCAGGAGCAATTTGTGTCCTCATCCAGATTTGCAGCTATTTGGAAGACTCACTGGTTCTGTGGTAAGTGGCCTGTGAGTTGGGAGACGAATAAAGCCACCAAAATCATAGTTGTGTTGGAGCTTTTCCCTTTAGTCGTTGCGATAGAAATAAGGGGCAAATTTGCAAATAAAAGAATCCTGATTAATTCGGATAATAAAGGGGTCATATATGCAGTGATTTGTTTGTCAACCAAATCTATACAAGTGGTCAAATTACTAAGATACCTAGTGTTTCTTTGTCTTAAATTTAATATTTGGCTAAAGGTCAGGCACGTCCCAGGGAAGAAGAATCAATTTGCGGATGCATTATATCGATTTCAGGTATACCGATTTCGCAAACTCCTGCCAAATGCGGACAAGGATGGTTATGCGTGTCCAGAACATCTGTGGAACCTAATTTAGAAGTTCTTACAAATGCGATAAGACACTCTGTGGCAGAAAATACATGGTTTGAGTATACCGCATGGAATAGGTGGTGTAATTTTGCTATGGAAATGGATATACAATTTGATTCTCCTTCTGAAAGAGCCAGGAAGCGCTTCTATACGTCCAATTTGTCTATGGATCCTGGAGAAATTCAAATTTTCTGGAAAGGAATTAGAGGTCTTCAGTGGGCTAATTAGTTTTTTTATGTCTCTAGGTTGATTGAGTCATGGCCAGCTCTGGGTGTATTAATAATACACCTAGGGGGAAACGATTTGGGGAAAGTTAGAACCCTGGACCTTATGTCATTGTTTAGACGTGACCTAATTAGGGTTAAGTTATCTTTTCCGAATACCAGAATTATCTTTTCAGAGATAATCCCTCGGCTAGCATGACTCCAAGAAGCTCATTTAAAAAATTTCTAGAAAATTAGGAGGAGACTGAACAGGTTTATGGGAAAATTTATGCTGGGCATTGGAGGTTTCTCATATAGACACAATGATCTGGAGAGTGGTTTCCCTGGATTATATAGAGCAGATGGAGTTCACCTGTCCAATATAGGCTTAGATATATTTAATGTAGGATTGCAAAACTGCATTGAATTGGCCGAGGTTGTGGGGTAGGCCGGGCTTGAAATTCTCAAACCCAGCGTGTGGGGACTTTGGATAAAAGATTTATGTATGCTTGAGTCCTTTAAGACTGAGCTGTTTTGAAGTTGATCGTTTGAAATATAAGAATTTTATGATGCAATACAATTATTGGTATATTCAAATCAATAAATAAATAATAATCATATTCTGATAAAGTGCAGCGGCCAATTCTTTGCCAATAAGTGTGTTGAGTCATTATTTAAATAGGCTATATACATTTTGGTATTCAGGGAGGGTAGGTGTGGCCTGCATTCCCATGAACTATGAGGACTCAAGGCTTTGAGCCTGACAGCATGGGCATGCAGTCGCCCCTCCCTTTATTAATAAGAGGATAGAGGCAATATTGTAAATATTTAGGGCTATATACAGCTTAATGTATTTGGGTTAATGTCCCTTTAAGAGAATGGCAAATTGGTCTGGGGGTGGGGTTAAGGGTTGCAAGGCTATTGGTGATATCCCAAATGGTCACGTGACCCATGCAGGGCCAGATTAAGAACATCATGGGCCTGGTGCTGAGGATTTTGGTGGGGCCTTTTATAAACAATAAATAAATAAAAATGCAAACAATTTTTTGTTATAACAAATTAAATTAAAGAGAGAGAGGGAGGATGAGAGAGAAAGAAAGAGAGAGAGAGAAAGGGGATGAAAGAGGTGTGAGGGGTAAGGGAGAGAGGATGAGAGAGAAAGGGGGGATGAGAGAAAGAGGATGCACATGAGCATGTGTGGGAATGACATCAACGCAGCCTGGCCAAGGCAAGTGACCGAAGGCACAGAACCCAGAAGGAAGACTGGGTGAAGATGGAAGTGCCCAGGCCTCGCCGGATTGATCACAGCACAGCACTGGAGGGCTCAGTCTGACAATTTAAGTGTACCTTAATGTGCTAATATGCTGTGCATACTTGTACATTATGGCATAACCTACCCCAGGGCCTCTAAAAAGTTGTAATGTTAAAAAAGTTTACTACCGCTTTAATATTCCAGGAGCCTCTCATGGGGCCCCCTACTGACCCTGTGGCCCTTGGGCAGTGCCTAAGTTCATAGTTGTCAACATTTCAAAAATATTTTCAGGGATGCTTTTTTTTTACAAGTGCTATATTTAGAGTAGCTGACATCCCCTATGTTCCTCTATACATCACAATAGTAATTGCAAAATTAAATAAGTACTAATAATGGGGCAGAACAAATATGAGGACTGTGAGATTTCCTTTAGTTGAACTGACAAAAGTGTGCCCATTCTAGAGCTGGTAACATTGAGGATATTCAGTATAATTTTAAGATATGTGACAGCGGGCGTTATGTATAGGAGAGACTTGTGGAGGGTATGACAGTGAGCAGTATGTACAGGAGAGAAGTGTGGAGAGTATGACAGTGGGCACTATGTATAGGAGAGAAGTGTGTAGATTATGACAGTGGGCACTATACATGTATAGGAGAGGAGGATGAAGTAATCTGGGAAGGAAAAATGTAAAGGTTTGTGGACGGATGTTTAGGGACTGCGTAGTGGTTAAGCGGGCCATACATGGATTGAAATTACACTAATTAAGCAGAGACCAGCCATATTTGATCTATGTATGGGCTAGCTGGTTTTACACAAGTCAACCTATTAACCGACTTGAGTACAACCAGCCTGTCAGGTTTTCCTCAAAACAATCAGTGCTGCCAGCTATAGTTAGCAACACTAATCATTGTATTCACTGGCAGAACACAATAACACTGCGGGAGTGATTGCCCCATTCACAGGTCAGCAGATAAGAGAGTGTGTGGGGACAGGCTGGGAAGAGATACTAGTCAGTCCCTGGGTAGGCACTGGTTAGTATCAGAGCCAGATACACACAGGTTACATACGCCATGATCGTTAGAGCGAGAGCAATAATTCTAGCACTAGACCTCCTCTGTAACTCTAAACATGTAACCTGTAAAAAAATTTAAACCATCGCTTAGTACACAACAAAAAATCGTGCTAACTTTAGTGTTCTTTTTTATGAGTGAAACAGTTTCTTTCCAAAAAAAAGTTAGAAAAATTGCTGTGCAAATATTGTGTAACATAAAAAGTTGCAAAGACCACCATTTTATTCCATAGGGTGTCTGCTAAAACAATATATAATGTGTGAGGGTTCTGAGTAATTTTCTAGCATAAAAAAATGATGATTTTAACATGTAGGAGAGAAGTCTCAGAATGGGCCTGGGTGGCAAGGGGTTAATTATCATAAGTAATATACAAATAATTATTATAATAACTGTGAGTTCATCCTCAGTCTGCTGCAGAGTGTTCCAGCTTGTATTTAAACTGGCCGCTCTGTATGTAGCTTCTGACAGGCTGCGCAAGGAGCCCAGTATCTCCAGAACCATAGATGATAGCAGCCCCTATTTTTTAACCAGTGCTGGAGTGGGTCTTTACTTACCTACTTCCCAAATGTGGGGTCTCTGTGACTCCTGATCACTGAGCTACAATCCTCGAAGCCGATCTTTTTTTCTTAGGCAAATAGGCCTATCTTGAGAAAGGGGCCTGGAGCTGCAGCTTGATTTGTAAAAATAAATAAAAAATAAACATCTGTAGCGGTTAAATCAGCATAAAATACCACGCTGTGGGCACATAAATAAAACAAAATAAAAAAATAATTAAAAGGAAAAAAGCACACATAAGATAAATAGAAAAAATGTAGCAGCACTAAATGAGAACCAAAAAAGCCTGTAAATTGATATACAATATTAACCAATGTCAGTAAATATAATACCATCCAAAAAAAACTAAAAAAAAATGTGAATATAGGAGGTAAGAGTCCAAGATGTAAATCTGTACATTGCACACTCATGTTGGTCCCTACCCTCAAGGAGCCCACAATCCAAGGTCCCCATTCATATACTAGGGCCAATTTTGTACAGAAGCCAATTAACCTACCTGCATGTCTTTGGAATGTGGGAGGAGGCCAGGGTACCCAGGGAAAACCCACGCAGGCATAGGGAGAACATGCAAACTCCAGGCAGGAAGTGTTGTGGCTGGGATTTGAGCCAGTGACCTTCTTACTGCTAGGTGAGAGTGCTGACCACTACACCACTGTGCTGCCCCAAATCTAAATCTAAAATGAAATTAATCAATTAAAGGAATAAATATAAAATGTGTATGAGGTAGAACTCTTCCACTGTGAATTCTGTTTAAATACTTAAACGAGTGAACATACAAGATGAATAACTGTGATAATTCCACCACCACAGCCCGAGTGTGAACACCGCATAAAATGCATGCTTACCATATGGCAACCTAAGTAGGCTTGCGACCAATAACCTGGTCAGGGCCTTTATCCCAGATTGGAAACCGGTGCCTCTGGTTAAGGTCTTTATACCAGGGTAGAAGATGATACCTCAAAATGATCTGAAGGATATAGCCAGCCAAACAGAACGATTGCCCCTGTCAGGAAGGTTCCGGCAAAGTGGTCAGATATAACCCAGAAGAGAGGAACTCACCATAGCATAATTCCAATGAGACATCATTTATTAAATAATAAAGGTTACACTTACAATGTGAAGGATAAAAAATAGCAAAATAGCCGGCCGGATGTGGAGAAACACCCATCCACTTTGACACCTGTACACAATGACGTCAGGAGAAATTGACGTGCTGATGTCATCACGTACAGGTGTCTAAGTGGATGGGCGTTTCTGCACAGCCAGCCTGCTATTTTTCTATTTTTTATCCTTTACATTGTAAGTGTAACCTTTATTATTTAATGAATGATTTCTCATTGGAATGAGACATCAACCACTCATCCGTAGTGGTTAAATCTACCTCTACAGTACATTCTATCATACTAAATTTCAGTGCAGAGTTCATAAGATGTGTGGCATGTGATGTCAGGCACAGCAGTCCAAGGCTCAGGATACTCTACACACCCACTAATACATTGTGCCCAACAGAATGCCTGCACACGCAGGGGGGGGGTTGTGTGGGAACATGCTTTTCACTTCACACTCTTCTGTATTCAAATGAGCAGGCGATGAGATCTCCAACCTCCTTTGGCATCAGTGCTGTAGTGATAGGGGGAGGTAGAGCATTTTGGTATACACATATAGTACTGATCAGCTATATACAGTATATACAAGGTGTGTCTATGGGAATGTTTGACCATTTTTCCAGTAGCGCATTTGTGAGGTCAGGCACTTATATTGGATGAGAAGGCCCGGCTCGCAGTCTCCGCTCTAATTCCTGCCAAAGGTATTCTATTGTGTTGAGGTCAGAACTCTATACAGGCCAGTCAAATTCCTCCACCCCAAATGAATTCATTCATATCTTTATATACCTTGATTTGTGCATTGGTGTACAGTCATGTTGGAACAGGAAGGGGGCTGTTCCCATAAAGTTGGGAGCATGACATTGTCCAAAATGTCTTGGTATGCTGACGCCTTAAAGCAGAACTCCGGGATCAGCAAAAAATCCCCTATAAGTACACACACAAACACACACAAAACACTAAACAGTTATTATATTTGTGAAATTTCTTACCATTGAAGAAAAAAGTCTAATTGAATTCTCAGGTAGTCTTCTCTGTAATTCAAAAAATGCAGCATGTATTCTGCCAAGGAGGAGCTGTTAGAACAGGGATTAAATCATATCCTCTCCTCTCTCTTTACACTATAATCAAACTAAACTTCCCATCCTGCTTTGGGAATTGCAGTGAATGTAAGTGGGTACAATAGACCTGTATATGTTAAATGTGAACAAGCCCACTTCAACATAAATCACACACCTTAGGCCTCTTATAAACAATACTCCTGTTTGAGCATCTACTTTTTCAGAGGTTTTTTGATTGTATTTGCATGCATTTTCCCACATATGCATTTGCGCATATGCGCACACACATGCGGAAATGTATTCTCATGGTTTTTGTTATTTGCAATATGTAAATGGGTATTTGCACACAAATTCCTCACAAATGCGCTTCTGAAAGAATGGTCAAACATCCCCATAGGCAAACTCCTAAACTTTGTGGATAGCTTTCCCAGGGCAATTTAAGCTGTTATAGCTGCAAATGGTGGGCCAAGTCAAAATTGAAATCTACTGACTAAGGCCGCGTACACACGGGCGGACTGTCTGACGGACTTGGTCCGCTGAAACGTGTTTCAGCGGACAGTCCGCTCGTGTGTGGGCTTCAGCTGACTTTTTCAGCGGACAGTCTAGCGGACTAAGTCTTTCGGAATTTCCGTAATATTGTCCGTCCAACTTTGGTTTCAGCGGACAGTCCGCTCGTGAGTAGGCAAGTTGGACAGACTAAGTATGGCGCATGCTCAGAAAGGATTTACACGGCCGAAGGTTGCATTGCAGTGTATTGGACGTCGTATTTCTAGTCCCGTCGTACGTGCTGTACACGTCATCGCGCAAGCTTTCAGCGGACTGTCTGTTCATCGTGTGTGTGGTCAAGTCCGTTCATTCAAAAGTAGGATGGACTGTCTGTCGGATTGTCTGACGGACTTAGTTGGCCAGACAGTCCGCCCGTGTGTACGCGGCCTAAAGCTCCATACACACTATCAGATTTTCATTTTCTGCTGATTTTTGTCTTCAGATTTACCAAAACCATGTAGTAGAAGGGCCTGCCCGATTGCATAAAAATTGAAACTCCAAAGGTTTGACCTCATATTATAGGGTTTTGATAAATCTGAAGGAAAAAATCAGCAGAAAATCTGATTGTGTGTATGGGGCTTTAGACTAGGATGCCATTAAAGTTCATGTGCATGTAAAGGCAGGCGTCCCAATATTTTTCATAATATAGTGTGTGTGTGTGTGTGTGTGTATTTATACAGTGCACAAAGTGGCACATAATTGTGAGGTGAAAGGGAAATGATAAATGGTTTTCAATTTTTTTTTTTTTTTACAAATAAATATTTGAAAAGTATGGCATGCATTTGTATTCAGCCCCCCTGAGCCAATACTTTGTAGAAGCACCCTTCACTGCAATTGCAGCTGCAATTGTTTTTGGGTATGTCTCTTTCCACATCTAGAGAGTGACTTTTTATTGCCCATTCTTCTTTGCAAAATAGCTCTAGCTCTGTCATATTGGATGGAGAGTGTCTGTGAAGAGAAAATTTCAAGTCTTGACACAGATTCTCAATTGTATTTAGGTCTGGACTTTGACTGGGCCATTCTATAGCCATGTACACGCGATCGGATTTTCAGACGGGAAAATCTGACCATTTGTACGCTCCATCAGACAATTGTTGCCAGAGTTTCCGCGGACAAACGTTTGAAATTTTCAGTGGACAAATGTCTGTTGTTGGATTTTCCGAGCGTGTGTGCACAAATCTGTTGGACAAAAGTCCAAATACATGCATGCTCAGAAGCAAGGACTAGACAGAAGCAGTCTGTCTTGTAAACTAGCATTCGTAATGCAGAATTAACATTCGTGATGTGGCAAATTATGAAATCTCAAAATGCAGTGCACAATCTCCTCTTCTTTAATGGCATAATAATGAACTGCTTTGCTGGTGATACTGATGGAGTTATTGAAAAACAAATTTTCAAAGGCTTTTTTTTTCTAGGAATATCAAGAATAACATTATTATGCTTGTTATTTATTCATTTTTATTTTCTTGGTGCAAGTTACCACAACACCATTATCCCATAGTTTTTAAGATAAACATACAACTATGTTGGTGTTCCTTGTTAATTTTACATTGTATTTTTTAAAATGTAACTGCCTACTCCCAAACTGCCATTTGAAGTAAAACACAGAAGCCAATAGTATTATTCTCCACATTTTTTTTTATTATGCATTAAAAAAAGAAAACAAATAAAATGAGACATGCTATCTGCCAACAGAACTTAATCAAAAAGTGCATTCTATACATCCAAAAATATAGAAAATATACCAAATCAAATCATTATTCAACTAAAAAATAAAAGCCTCATGTATGTGCCCCACCTCTTAATATAGGGGGGTCAACAATGCAAAGAGTTGGTGAAAGCAGGGGTCTGTCATCCAGAGATAATTCCAAAAACCATCTGGATTATTCTCCTGGAGCTCCCGCAGCAAAGGCATATGACATAATATGTCATGAGTAATAAAGCAACCATTTTTTGGTCCTGGACTGGACTGGACTTGGGTCAAAGCAATAACTCCAAGGCCAATAATAATTCACACGTTATCTCCTCCGATACTGCAACATAGCTGGTTGATGAACGGCCGTTTAGAAACAAACTGAAAAGTATGAAATGAAAAGTGCGAATCAACACTCACCAAACTTCTACTAACATGAAATTAGCAGAAGGAGAACAAAGGGTGGGGCCTGGCAATTAAACTTCCTCTTTTTCGGCTCATAGTACATCTAGAACATTACTATGTTTGTGTTTTTTGGCCGACAATTGTGAACCATTTGTATGCAAGACAAAATCTAGGCACACGCCTTCGGACAAAATTCGGAGGTTTTGTTTGCAGAAAATCAGATCGTGTGTACAAGATATGAATATGCTTTGTTCTAAACCATTCCATTGTAGTTCTGGCGGTATGTTTAGCGTCATTGTCCTGCTGGAAGGTGAACCTCCACCTCAGTCTCAAGTCTTTTACTAACAGGTCTTCTTCTAATATTTCCCTGTATTTGGCTCCATCCATCTTCCCATCAACTAACCAGCTTCCCTGTCATTACTGAAGAAAAGCATCCCCACAATATGATGCTACCACCACCATGTTTCACAGTGGGGATGGTGTTTTCAAGGTGATGTGCAGTGCTAGTTTTCCATCACACATGGCATTTTGCTTTTAGGCCAAAAAGTTCAATTTTGGTCTCATCTGACCAGAGCACCTTCTTACACCTTCTTCCACATGTTTTCTGTGTCCCCCACTTGACTTCTCAAAACTTCAAATGGGACTTCTTATGATTTTATTTTAACAATGGCTTTCTTCTTGCCACTCTTCCATAAAGGCCAGATTTATGGAGTGCATGACTAATAATTGTCCTGTGGACAGATTGTCCCACCTGAGCTGTGGATCTCTGTAGCTCCTCCAGAGTTACCATGGGCCACTTAGCTGATTTTCTAATTAATGCTCTCCTTGCCCAGCCTGTCAGTTTAGGTGGACAGCCATGTCTTGGTAGGTTTAGAGTTGTACCATACTATTTCCATTTTTGGATGATGAACTTATCACAGAGCACTGTTCAATCCAAAGCTTGGGATAGTTTTTTTTATAACCTAGTCCTGCTTTAAACTTTTCCATAACTTTATCCTTGACCTGTCTGGTGTTTTCCTTGGCCTTCGTGATGCTGTTTATTCACTAAGGTTCTTTAACAAACCTCTAAGGGCTTCACAGAACAGCTGTATTTATAATGGGATTGAATTATACACAGATGGACTCAATTTACTAATGATGCCACGTACACACGGGCGGACTGTATGGCGTACTTAGTCCGTCGAAACACATTTCAGCGGACAGTCCGCTCGTGTGTGGGCTTCAGCGGACTTTTTCAGCGTGCAGTCTGGCGTACTAAGTATTTCGGATTTTTCGAAATTCTGTCCGCCGTACTTTGGTTTCAGCGGACAATCCGCTCGTCAGTAGGCTAGTTCGACGGACTAAGCATGGCGCATGCCCAGAAAGGATTTACACGGCGGAAGGGTGCTTTGCTGTGTATTGGACTTCCTATTTCTAGTCCCGTCGTACGTGCTGTACATGTCATCGCGCAAGCTTTCGACGGACTGTTTGTGCATCCGTGTGTGGTCAAGTCCGTTCAGTCGAAAGTATGACGGACTGTCCGTCGGATTGTATGACGGACTAAGTACGCCATACAGTCCGCTCGTGTGTACGCGGCATTAGGTGACGTCTGAAAGTAATTGGACGAACCATCTTTCACTGTAATTACAGCTGCAAGTCTTTTTGGGTATGTCTCTACCAGCTTTACACATCTAGAGTGAAATTATTGCCCATCCTTCTTTGTAAAATAGCTCAAGCTCTGTCACATTGAATGGAGAGAGTCTGTGAACAGCAATGTTCAAATCTTGCTAAAGATTCTCAAATTAGGTCTGGACTTTGACTGGGCCATTCTAACACATGAATATGCTTTGATTTAAACCATTCTATTGTAGCTCTGGCTGTATGTTTAGGGTTGTTTTCCTGCTAGATGGTGAAGCTCCACCCCAGCCTCAAGCCTTTTGCAGACTCTAATGCCTCATAAACACAATTGGAATTTTGGTCGGAAAAAGCTCAGATGGTTTTTCCGACGGAATTCTGACGGGATTCTGCTCAAGCTGTCTTGCATACACACGGTCCCACCAAATTCTGACCATCAAGAACATGATGTAATACATGTATCATGGGACTAGAAAAAGGAAGTTCAATACTCAGTGTGCCACCCTTTGGGCTCCTTCTGCTAATCTCATGTTATTAGAAGTTTGGTGAGAGATGATTCACGCTTTTCAAACTCGTGCTTATCCCGGTCGTTTTACTGCTGTTCAGTTTGTGCTTGTGGGTTTGTATCCAGTTTTCAGTGAGTGCAGTCAGTTCGTATCTGTTTTTCAGTGTGTTCTTGTCCGCTTGTTTCTGATTTTCAGCTCACCCTTCACAGGCCTTGCTGTTCTTCAGTGCATTCAGTTCGTTCGTTCTGACCAGCTGACCGTTTTAAAGCGATGTTTCGGTTATGTACTCGTCGTAGAGTTCATGCTCTGTGGGAGTTAGGTGTTGGAGTTCTTACTTTGACCCAGGCCTAGTCCAAGAACAGGGTGGGGAGGAGTTCATGGACCAAGAAATGGTTACTCCATTGTGACCAATTCTCTCATATGCCTCAGCTGCCTGAGAACCAGGAGAATAACCCAGATGATTTCAGGAATTTTCTCCGGGTAATGGATCCCATTTTTCACCTTTTGTTGGCTTAGCAAACCACTTACATTAGCAGGCAGGACACCTGCATGCGGCAAGTCATCACTCCCGAGCAGAGGCTAGTCGCCAGCTTGCAGTACTTGGCGGTGAGGAGAAGTCTACAGGACCTCAAGTTCTCTACAAGCATCTCCTCCCAGGCTCTGGAGACAATTATTCCAGAGACCTGTTCTGCTATTATTCAGGTCCTGCAGAAGGACTATGTTAGGGTAAGTTTTATCCTTTGAAAATCAAATAGAGGTATCTCTGCGCCAGCCAGTTAGGTGGATAAGGGAGGGTATTGCTGCATGCACTGGAAAGAGTTATTTAAACCCAAAACATGGAACTGTTAAATGAAATAGTGCTGTGCAAAAAAGGGGAGGGGAGAAGGGGGGAGGGGGAGAGGCAGAAGGAAAGGAAGAAAGGAATAAAGGAGTACAGGGATAAATGTGTCAGAACTGAGGCTCATTCAAATCAGATAAACACAAAGGTGTAAAAAACTCAAATAAATGTGATGTAAAGATACCGATCGCTACCTACAGTATCTATATAAATAGACGAATTCTAGTGCAAAAGTGCAAAAAAAAAAAGTTTTGAGTGCACAATCAATAAATAATAAAATAAAGACCTCTGTGGTCAAAATAAATCACAAACTAAAAACAATTTCATATAAAGCTCAAAAAGTGTCCATATAGGCTAATGCCATATAAAGTGCAGCATTGTGGTAATCAAGAAAAATTTATATATATATATATATATATATATATATATATATATATATATATATATAAAGTGCAAGTGCCAATAATATACGTGCAAACACTGCAAACAATGTGCAAACTCCGCAATTCAATGCTATAAGTGTCCGTGCAAACAGCATAAAAAAATTGGTGTACAGTCTTTCAATAACTTTAGGTGTTTCGAATAAAGTGCTGGTGCCCCCAAGTGATACCACGGTGGAGAGGGGGGGTGATGTTCCTTTCCTTTTTCGTTGTTTAAATGAATGGGTGTCCCCTACTGCTGTAAGGTTACAGTGTAAAAGTAGATGTGGAACTCTCATATGTCCCCAAATGGGGTGTCCCCAGGGCGATTTCACTGTTAACTGGTCATCTCTGGGTATACTTGGGATGAAAATGCAACCTCTCCTTTCTCATCAATATAATGGATGGATCTCATAAACAGGGCAAGGGGGATGGTTGATAGTGTAATGTTGTTTTTAAAACTTTTTATTAAAGTAAAATGACAGGGTACTCAAATTTAAAAACAGTAAAATAAACAGGAACACAGACGAGCGGCGAGCTCGTAAACGTCACTTCCGGTATCTCACGGCCATCAGAGGAGTTGAGGAATCTGATAAGTGAACCTTATTTTTTTGTCTTTAAATACGCATTAAAATCAATGTTATACTGATGTTGGCCAAGAATGTTTCTGTCTGATCTGCTTGCAATGTTTATGTGCAAAATGACTATTTTTTTTTCTGTTTGGACTCCACGGTTTCCTTCAATGCCACAGGAATGGCAGACTGTGGCATCCCACTTTGCCCACCGTTGGGACTTTCCGAACTGCGGAGGGGCAATAGATGGGTCCACATCACCCCACCACCCCATTCATACTATTTTAACTATATGGAGTTTCATAGTATCGTGTTGATGGTGGTAGTGTCGGTGACATACGAGTTTTTCTATGTGGACATGGGGAAGAATGGCCGGGTGTTGGATGGTGTAGTCTTTGCCCAGACCAAGTTCTATGGAAGTCTCCAGAGTGGTAGCTTGGAATTGCCACCTGCGGAAGAAAACATCGAAGAACTTCCATTTCTACAAAATAGGGGATATTTTTATGGCACTTTGATAAATTTGAATTTACTATTAATGGTGGGGATCAGTATTTTTTTATTATGACAACGACTTTATGGCAGACACATCGGACAATTTTGAAAATAAGCTATAAAATTGCATTGATTACTGTAAAAATGTCACAGGCAGAGAAGGGGTTAACCACTAGGGGGTGGGGAGGGGTTAAGTGTGTCCTGGGGTAGTGTTTATAACTGTCTGGGGGATGGGCTAGCAGTGAAACCACACTGATTGCTGCTCCTGATGACAGGGAGCAGACGATCAGTGTCCTGTCACTAGGCAGAGTAGGGAGATGCTGTTTACATTGGCATCTCCCTGTTCTTCAGCTCCGTGAAGTGATCGCGGGTATCCCAGTGGCTATTAAGTCTGCGGGTCCTGCGGGCACAGTCATGGATAGGGATGAGCTTTGTGTTTGAGTCGAACATACGTTAGACTCGAACATCGGCTGTTCGCCCGTTCGGCGTATACCGAACGTTATGGGCCGTTCGTGCCAAATTTATGTGGCGCTCATGGCCCACAATGCACTGCGCCATCGCAGTGCATTGCTGGCTCATGATTGGCCAAGCATGCACTGTGATCCCGCATGCTTGGCCAATCACAGCGCCGACAGCGAGGAGAGCCATGATTGGCCACAGGCAGGATGCCTGTGGCCAATCATAGCTCAGGCTGTGTAGTACACGCCCCACACTATATAAGGCCACCAGCGCAGCGGCCTTGTGTGGTGTGTTGGCGTCTGTAGGAGTTAGTGGGTTTTCTGTGTACCTTCAACACAGTATACCCCGTTCGTTATCGGCCGGTTTTGCGTTCTTGCTCTTCTGTAGTGCAGTATACACCATTATATCCACCTATATAGCTAGCTATCTTGCTCTTTTTAAATAGAGCTTGCAGTCAGTTGTAGGAGATTGTGCTTGCTGTTTGCGTGCCCTGACCGCAGAATACACCGTTATATCCACCTATATAGCTAGCTATATTGCTCTTTTTAAATAGAGCTTGCAGTCAGCTGTAGGAGATTGTGCGTGCTGTCTGCGTGCCCTGACCGCAGAATACACCATTATATCCACCTATATAGCTAGCCATATTGCTCTTTTTAAATAGAGCTTGCAGTCAGCTGTAGGAGATTGTGCGTGCTATCTGCGTGCCCTGACCACAGAATACACCGTTATATCCACCTATATAGCTAGCTATATTGCTCTTTTTAAATAGAGCTTGCAGTCAGCTGTAGGAGATTGTGCATGCTGTCTGTGTGCCCTGACCGCAGAATACACCGCTATAGCCACCTACATAGCTAGCTATGCAGTGTCTTCCTCACACCTGCTTGGCTCCCGCTATATTCCACCAGTGACCGGCCTACGCCTCTTCATCCGGGAGGACCCAGTATCTTCAGGTCTTCATCTCCAAGCCGCAGGCACCTGCACCCTTTTGCTGCCTCCACACTTCCTGTTTCCACTTCCAGAGGTGTGGAGACCGAAACTGTGCTAGAGGCCACCCCCAGCAGTCTGACTCCGCTGTAAGGTACGTGACACCCTGTTTAACAGGGGCGCTTAATTACAATTTTTGATACAATGCTTTGCAGCAGGGCTCATTCCTGCACCCCAACTAGAGTATATGGGAGAGGTTGCAGTGTCGTGGCACCAGCACCAGTGCCAAAGGCCCAATTTTTCAGCCCCTGTTTAACAGGGGCGTTTAATTACAATTTTTGATGCAATGCTTTGCAGACAGGCTCATTCCTGCACTACAACTAGAGTATATGGGAGAGGCTGCAGTGTCGTGGCACCAGCACCAGTGCCTAAGGCCCAATTTTTCCACCCTTGTTTAACAGGGGCGTTTAATTACAATTTTTGATGCAATGCTTTGTAGCAGGGCTCATTCCTGCACCACAACTAGAGTATATGGGAGAGGTTGCAGTGTCGTGGCACCAGCATCAGTGCCTAAGGCCCAATTTTTCAGCCCCTGTTTAACAGGGGCATGTAATTACAATTCTTGATATAATATTTCACAGGGGGGGGGCGTGGCCTGACCTCTGTTGAAGATGGCAGCTTAATCTGTTAGCTCCTGCTGACGAGGACATTATTCGGCACCTAACGGAGGCTTCTGCCCTTGCATCCTGCTTAAAACTATGGGAACCTTTTCGCGCAGTTCTTCGGCTTCCCGATCGCGGTCTCCGAGAGACGAGACCGGCAGAAACCAGCAGAACATACCCGAAATGTTCCGCTCCTATACCTCCAATATGGCCGCCTCACGAGGACAGCCTGCACAGGCCGCAAGACGTGTCAGTCCCTCACAGAGAAATTCTCCGAGATCGGATGAGGTGATTCTCACCCCTCACCACCAACCGAGCATCCATGACCTGAGATCAGTAGCTGCTGATATCAAAGACTCTCTAACAGCAGCCCTGACGAACGCGATATCGGACCTGCGGATTGACCTCCAAGCTATGGCGACTCGCATCACTGATGTGGAGAAGACCACTTCCGCACACTCCTCGGTCTTGAAGAAGGCTTGCCAGCTTATTGACACACATACCCTGCAGCTTCGGGATCTTAACCGACATACTGAAGATTTGGACAATCGTGGCAGACGCCACAACATCCGTCTGAGAGGCCTCCCAGAATCGTCGGATTCCGTCAACCTCAAGGCGGATGTCATAGGCCTGTTTAACACTATAATGGAGCGGCCTGTAGATACCCCGATCGAGTTGGAACGAGCGCATAGGGCTCTGCGCCCCAAAGGTAAAGACTCCGACCCTCCACGGGATGTTGTATGTTGTGTGGTCGACTATGTGTTAAAAGAGGAAATTTTGAACAGAGCCAGAAGGGCTACTGACCCGATCACCTACAATGGCGCCCATGTTACTTTATTTCAAGATCTGTCCTCCATTACATTGCAGAGGCGCAGGGAACTCCGCCCCCTTCTAGACACGATTCGCGCCAAAGGCATCCCCTATCGCTGGAGATTCCCCTTTGCGTTGTCCGCTTCTTCTGGAGGAAGGTCCGCCCTGCTGAGGGTACCTGAAGACCTACAGCACTTCTGTGAAACGCTGGACATACCGTACACGGAGGTACCCGAATGGTATGCAGAGTTCCGCCCTCCCTCTACAAGGCACACCGCTACTTCCGCGGAACCTATGGAATATCAACGCTCCCGCTATAGAAGACGCCGATCTCCTTCGGATCCAGGTCGTCTCTCCTCAAGGCACGGAGCTGACTCTGATACTACTCCACAAAGAGCTCCCACCTCCAGGAGAGCCCGTCGTGACCGCTGACCAGGATATTACTCGTCCTAGTGGGGTCCGAGATTAATGACTTTCCTCTCTCTGTGCTTTCCTTTCTTGCTAGTCTCTCTCTCCTCACTGGTTCAGTTTCTCAGTCTTTCAATTCATCTCGCTGGCTGCCTCTCCTCTCTCTTCCATGTTCTATACTTCCTTCCTGCTCTCTGGCTTTTGCATATTTCCTTAACTCACTTTCTTTCTTTCCCCTATTATAATTTGCTATTAATGGACTGCTGGACATTGTGTCCCACTGTGCTGTTCTTCAGGACTTCACTTACTCACCCACCTACATTGTTTGATATGTCTTACATTCAGGTAACCGGATCGCAACTTTTCATTCCGTTTTACCAATAGGAGATTAGATGTTTGCAGTTGCACACAGTCCACAGACTCGGATGAGCTGCTTGTTTTCTCCTTTGGGTCCAGATTAAATCAAGAATTACTACGCTGCGAGCCTCCCATCTCCTGGCTGTGAGGACTTCTTGCCGTGTGCTGATATGGTACACATAGGTATCTCTGGATGCAAACATTGTTTCTAGGTGAATTATTTTTTTTGATGTATGGTAACCTAGACTCTCTAACGCCTTAATGCTCTTTACATTTTTCTTTATGGGTATAATGGGTGTTTTAATTGCCTAACTCTTGGTAGCACCTTACTCAGAGGTCTGAGGGTGGGGCGGGGGGGAGGGGAGTTTCGGCTAAGCCGTTCCCTTCTCCCCACCACTCCCTCCCAGCAATTTTTATTTTTTCTGCATTCTTCACTCTCCTTTTTTTTTTTTAGCTTCATTTTTTTTTTTTGCTTATTTTTTCCTTACTCAGGTCACTCTTTTTCAATATATGACTGGTTAACCCACACTGGGTTTGTAGGCAAATTTCTCTTTTATACGGTTTGATTTCCTGCTTTATTACCCCCCACGCTGGGTACATGAACATACAATAGAATTTAATCGTTGTTTTGGTTTTCAACTGATACCCCAGAGGCTACACCTCCTGGAGATTTCACCAATTGTTACCATAGTTAATGTTGGTCCATCGAGACCCGGTTACTAAAGGTGATAACAGTTCCGTATTTGCCGAGGGGGATAGCGGTTGACTCATGCTCTGATAGCCTTTTTAGCTCTCAGGGAGTGATCATAAGCCCCCCTTGAGATGATCTTCTAACCTGGTTCTTTTTCTCACTTCGTTTTAATATTTGTTAATGTAATTTCTGTGGGATTATTGCACTCTACCTTCTTGTTGGGAATAGTAGGCCTAAACTATACATACAGATCTCCAACACTATTTAGCGCAGATTGTTGTTCTTTGACTCTATATGTTATCTTAAGGGCACATGCTTTATGCTTACCTATTTCTTATTGTTTAATGCAATTTTGAGGAAGTTATCTCTCTCACTTAATGAGGAGTAGGAAAAGGAGGTCTTACATATGTTCTTCAACGAGGCACCTCCCAACAAATTTCATCATTTGGCCTCCCTAACTCAAGGACCCCAGGGTGTCTGGGATCCCTCTTCTTTTTTTTTTTTTAAGTCCCCATGCAGCGGGATAATTGATGTTTTTCATTTTCGGTTTTTCTTTTTCATTTTTTGACCTTACACCTTCGACAGTTTAAGGCCTTCTCCCCTCAAGGTGGCACTTCCATACTAAATTTCTTGCATCATACGACTTAAGTGTCCACCAACCACAACCGGACACTAGTCACGGGGTTTACGCCCGTGCCTTACTGTGGAAGTGCAAGCAGGACTTGCATTTCTCCGGCTTATCTTCAGAAAATTCCTATTACTATCTAAAACTTTCTTTAACCTAGCAGTTCACTTATTGTTGCTCCTTTTTATTTTGCCCTTTTTCTCCCTGCGGTTTTTTTTTTCTTTATTATTTTTATATTCTCTTTATCTGTCTTGGACTCTGTTTCACAACTTCCCCACGCAGTACCTTTATCTCTCCCTTTCTCTACCTTTTTTCTGTTCCCTGTGGCGGGACACCAGCTCCCTTCCACCTGCTAATTCTCTTAATACCACATTACCCACCCAGCTAAAAGTCTGCGCGACATCTTTGCGACCGCGACCCAAGCTTGCTTACTTCCTATTAGGCATACGCCCTAATCCGCACCTTACGCCTTACAAGTGACTCGCCCACCTAAATCATGTCCACTAAACCCAAACTAAACATGCGGGACTCTCTCAAACTAGTTTCCCTAAACGCGAGAGGTCTCAATATACCCGAAAAGAGATCTCAAGTTTTACTGTTTGCCCACAAATGTAAAGCAGATTTGGTTTTATTACAAGAAACACATTTCAAATCTAGCTCTATACCGAAACTCTCCAACCACCGATACCCACGTGTATATCATGCTCCCAACCCTCACACGAAATCCAAAGGGGTTTCGATCCTTATAGCCAAGACATGCCACTTCCAAATTACTGAGACCATGATAGACCCCGAAGCTAGATTTATCTTCTTGAAAGGTAGCCTGGGAGACAAACGTATCACTATAGCCAATGTGTATGCCCCGAATACTGGCCAACCAGCTTTTTTTAAAGCAATTTTGACAGAACTATCTCTTTTCCAAGAAGGTATGCTCATTTTGGGAGGAGACTTCAACGTCCCTCTTAACCCGACTCTCGACTCCTCTACTGGCACCTCTTCTCTCACTTTCAAAGCATTACGTGCCATCAAATTACTTCTACATGAGCTTTGCTTACATGACTCGTGGCGAACTCTGCATCCCCAAGAACGGGATTATTCGTATTTTTCAATCCCCCACAATCGGTACTCCAGGTTGGATTACTTATTTATCACCCAAAGAGACTTACCTTGCCTCTCTTCTGCATCCATAGAGGCCATGTATATCTCGGATCACCATCCGATCTCCCTGACTTTGCAGATTACGAACAATCCACACACACCCCCGATATGGAGATTGGACCCGGCCCTCTTGTCAGATCTAGTTCTAGCTTCCTCTTTTCAAGAAAAACTGTCCAACTACTTCGTAGATAACCTATCCCCTACAATGGACCCCATGTCCATTTGGGAAGCCCATAAATGTACAATGCGGGGAGAATTTATACTTGCGTCGGCGAAAAGAAAGAGGGAACGTTACCACGCCATAGCCCAGCTTTCCACCCGTATTCGGTCCCTGGAAAAAGCCCACAAACTTTCCTTAGCAGCGGACGTACATAATGACCTAGTGCTGGCAAGGCAGGATTTACTCCAAATTCTGAACTCCCAAATTAAAAGGAATTTTATGCTTTCCCGTAAACTTTTTTATGAATATGGCAACAAATCGGGTAAACTTCTGGCAAGAGCTCTAAAAAAACAACACGCCGCCAGAACCATTCACTCCATAGTGGACGCAAAGGGTAATAAAATGGTTACAAACCACAAGATTGCTGATCAATTTGTTCGGTACTATTCCAATCTTTACAATCTCCATGACACCTCACCTTTACAAGACCTGACCCATAGGAAGCTTCTAATTGACAAGTTTCTAAGTGAATACGCTCCGGCCCCTATCTCCCCAGAAGATGCTCTTTCCTTAAACGCTCCCCTCTCGGCCCAGGAACTGGAGTTGGCTCTTAAACATATGAAACCTGGGAAGAGTCCAGATCCTGATGGCCTGACGACCTGCTATTATAAAACCTTCCTTGCCACCCTAAAGCGACACTTCCTAGCGGCCTTCAATTCTTTGACCCCTGGTAAACCACCTCCACGAGACTCCCTCAGAGCCCATATTACGGTCATTCCAAAACCCAACAAAGACGATACACAAGTGACAAATTATAGACCTATTTCTTTGTTAAATGTTGATTTAAAAATTTATGCCAAGATTCTGGCAAACCGCCTCCTCCCTCTTCTTCCCCAATTGATATCTCTTGACCAAGTGGGTTTTGTGCCGGGAAGAGAAGGGAGGGACAACACGATTAAAGCAATTTCTGTTCATCACTGGCTGACTTCCACATCACAACAAGGATTTTTTCTCTTGTTGGACGCGGAGAAGGCGTTTGACAGGGTGGCTTGGGATTATATGGAAGAAGTATTAAGAAAAATCGGAATCCCAGACCATTTGCTTTCTTTCATCTTGGCTTTATATGCCTCCCCCACTGCCCAAGTCAGGATTAATGGCCAACTGTCGGACGCCTTCTCCGTGTCCAACGGGACACGTCAGGGTTGCCCACTTTCCCCCCTTCTATTTATCCTTACATTGGAACCCCTTCTCCGTAAAATGCAATCTAACCCCGACATTAAGGGGATTCGGACTGGCTCCAAGATCCAGAAAATTGCGGCATATGCCGACGACATATTGCTTTTTCTTACTGAACCGCTTGTCTCCATTCCCAATCTCCTTAAGGATCTGGAGGATTTTAAAAAGATATCCAACCTACAAATCAATTTCTCAAAATCAGAGGCGTTGAACATATCCTTAAACAAGGACATAGTTACTTTATGTCAACAAAACTTTCCATTTCGTTGGACCTCCACAGCCATCACCTATTTAGGTATCAAGTTACCGACCAAACTAGGCAACTTATACTCCCTTAATTTTCTTCATATGCTTCAGACCATCCAAAGTGACCTTAAAACTTGGTCGACAGGTCTATTTTCTTGGTTCGGCAGGGCTTCCATTATTAAAATGAATGTCCTCCCCCGCCTGTTGTACCTTTTCCAGACGATTCCACTCAAAATCCCCCCAACTTTCTTCAAATCCCTGCAATCCGTCTGTGCTAATTTTATTTGGGCTAATAAAAGAGCCAGAATAAGCTTCGCTAGACTGACTCTCCCGAAATCAAAGGGTGGAATTGGACTACCCGACTTCAAAAAATATTATTGGGCGAGCCTCCTCACTAGAATTGTGGACTGGAATGTCCACTCCCATTCCAAAGCCTGGGTACAGACGGAAAACGCTTTCTCTTCTTACCCAATTAAATCTCTACCGTGGATACTCCCCGAACATATCCCCCGTGCTTGTTCACAACATCCCCTCATCGCTAGTACTTTACATGCCTTTCACGCAATCTGTCATTCCCACCATATATCGTCTCACCATAGTCCGATGACTCTAATTAACAATAATCCAGAATTCCCCGCAGGACAGTCAAATACCTTCCTTTCCGGTTTCTGGCACTCTCCCGACATTAGAGCCATGGATTTCTTTAACAACTCGCACTTCCGACCATTATCAGACCTTCCCTATCACACTTCGGGTCGCTCCTTCCCGAGATGGGCATATTTCCAAATAAGACACTTCCTGACGGAGAGGCTTTCTAAACAGGATTTTGCCAGGCAGCTCACTCCGTTTGAAATTTTGTGCAATCAATCTGAACCACAGCGTCATCTCATTTCCAATATATATACATTGTTTTTCTTGGACCGAGATCCGAAAGACAACGTAGCGGTTTGCAGCTGGGAAGCTGATTTATCCTTGACGTTATCGGATTCAGAATGGTTGAACATCTTTACACATATTCATAAAGGATCTTTAAATGTATCTGTTCAGGAAAATAATTTTAAAATCTTCTCCAGGTGGTATCTCACACCAGATAAACTTCACAAGAGGTACCCCTCCACCTCTTACTCCTGCTGGAGGTGCTCGGATGGTGCAGGAACATTCCTACATATTTGGTGGGCTTGCCCTCGCATCCAACCATACTGGGTTGAGATCCATCGCTTAATATGCCAAATTACCACACTTACAATAGATTTCTCCCCTGCCATGATGCTCCTGCACCACTCAACCATCTCGATGAAAACTTACCATCGTTCTTTGGCACAACATTTGTTGAATGCGGCAAAAATGTGTATCCCCCCATTATGGAAATCTTCAACGCCCCCTTCGATTTCTGACTGGGTCAAGAGAGTCTCCAATGTAGCGGACATGGAAAATTTAATTTCGCAAGCTAAAGATACCCCATCCAAATACTGGGCCACCTGGGCCTGCTGGCTTCATTTTCGCTCATCAGACGAATGTTCCCAACTGGTAGCTGGAGTCCCTCCCACCTCTAGATCCTGAAATCTTTCTCGTTTCCTCGATAATCTTTCACCACTTGTGTCTTCTTCCCTCCCACTGTCAGATCATCCCCTCTTTCATACCCTCTACACATACTTTTGTTTTTAAGTCAAATATTGTCATAGAGAAATGTGCTTCTACTGTCTACGGAACACCTTCCTACTGTAAGGTATTCCTGTTTCTTATAACTTCTCTTTGAGCCACATGACTTTACCGTTCCTGGGAAGAGGTTTCCCAGGAATATCAGGAATCAGACTATTAGATAGGGTTTGGAAGCATTATTCCGAATCAGAATGTTAGTAAAACTTATGATGTTGTACATTAGCCCTGATTCAGATACTAAATTTTCATGTTGTTTGAACTTGTCAACAAACTCGTTGCTCCTGCTACAAAAGTCATACTACTACTGTTCATTATTTTGTTGTTGTTTTGACTGGATGTATTTGTTATGTTTTGTGAATCCTTCAATAAAAGCATCTTTCTTTGGAAAAAAAAAAAAAATATTTCACAGGAGGGCCCATTCCTGTGCCCACCCAGAGTAACTGTGAGGACTTATAGTGTTGTGGCACCAGCACCACGACCACCAAAGGTCAATTTTTCTACCACTGTTCAACAATGGCATGTAATTACAGTTCTTGATATAATCGTTCACAGCAGTTTTGAAAACATTTTAGGCATTGACCCATGTCCCCTGGGGCAGGAGCCAGGTCCCCAAACCCTTTTTAGGACAGTATCTTGCATATTAGCCATTAAAATTAGCACTTTTAATTTTGAACGTTTGAGTCCCATAGTCAATGGGGTTCTAAAGTTCGTACGAATTTTGGGTCCGTTCGAAAGTTCTGGTGCGAATCGAACCGGGCGGTGTTCGGCTCATCCTTAGTCATGGAGATCTTGGCAGGCGTGTGCGCACAAGCACGGTGGAAATGTCAAAGTAACGTACCCGTGCGTTACTTTGTCCAGCTGTACCATTCTGACAACGTATATTTGCTGACAGCGGTCGGCAAGTGTTTAAATAATAATTTGCAAAAATATTAAACTGTTCAAGAATGTTTTTTGTGTAATGTGCTTGCAATGTTATGTGCAAAAATACTACCAGCATCTCCAGAGTGGTGGTCTGGGATTGCCACCTGATGCCAAGAATGTGTAAGGACTCCCCTTTGTTTTCATCACAGATGAAGCCTTTGGTCTGGGTGAGCACCTGATGAGGCCATTCCCCCAAAGAACCCTCATCCCGGAGAGGAGGTTTTTAAAGCGGTAGTAAACCCGCTAATGTTTTTTTTTTTGACCACCTGCAAAGCAAAAGGCATAATGATCTAGTATGCACCGCATTATAGCTCATTATGAAATACTTACCTTAGAACAAGGCCCCGACATCTGGCCCGATCCATGGCGATGGAACTGACATGCTCCCTCAGCGTTTCTTCCGGGTATCGCAGCTTCGGCGCTGTGAGTGGCCGGAGCCGCGATATCGTCACTCCCGCGCATGCGCGGGGGAGATTTCATCCCGGCCGGTCGGCCACAGCCGGCCTTTCAGCCGAGAATCCCCTTGTGTGCATGCGCCGCTGCAGTCAGCGGCGCATACCGAGGGGAATATCTCCTAAACCATACAGGTTTAGGAGATTTTTTTTTTACCTACAGGTAAGCCTTATTATAGGCTTTCCTGTAGGTAAAAGAAAAAAAAAAGGGTATACAACCACTTTAACTACCAGTTGGCCAGAGCGAGAAGAGTTGACCAGCCGGTTCCGCCTGTTTCTCACTCAAATCCACATGCGGAATACAAACTCAATCATATTGTCCTAACATGCTGCATCCTGCACAATTTTTTAAGAACTCATTACAGAAATTACATGTCAACAGTTGGCCCTGAGGCCGGACTTGCTCCAGAAGATGCTCTGACGGGCCTGGATACCTGCCGTACTGGCTTGGCCCCCCCAAAGTGCCCGTGAGGTTTGGGAAAAATATGTGAATTATTTTACCAGTAGGGGGGGCACTGCAATGCCAGATGATGTTTCATTTAAAAAAAAAAAAAAAAAATCTAATAAAATCTTGAAATGTATTTATTGGTTGCTTTTCTTTTTGGCTGTATCCTAGGTTCTCGTAGTGCGCTTGTAGTGCCAAGTGTATTTTCCTTTAGCAAATAAGCCCCATTGTCACTGTAAACACCAAATAACTTACAAAACTGGTATTGAAAGAAGAAGACACACATTGTTGATTATTAAACTTTTTAATCTGGGCACATTCACATGTACATTTTTAATATTATTTTTTTAAATGTATATTTTTGGGATTTATTATTTTATTTTTTTAAATAGGCTTTTGCAACAAATAAATACAACTTTTGAACTCACAAAGTTCAACATTGGGGTTAAGATGTGCACATCTAACTAAAAAGGAAACTAAGAACATGATTGAGTTTCTGGAGAAAGGGATTATATTCTCCACAAAATATTAATCATGTTCTTCATTTTCTGCTGCATATTGTTCAGACGATTACACATGTCATCTATCCCCCCCTTCCAGGCCATTATCTGCCCAATCAGCCATTGGGTGCTGTCAGAAGTAAATGGGTCCCTTTACACAACCAGCACATCACCCGAAATAGATGAAAAAACATGTTTTTAGAAATATGCAGCCATACACAGATTACCTGAAGCTGGGGTGTCAGACACTCACCTGGTGGGGTGCCCATCTCCACCACTTCCTCCACCTCTCCTTCCTGCTCATACTCGGGGGTCCCTGGCAACCTGCTGTCTGAGTCTTTTCTCCCCTATGAGAATGAAACAAAAGGTATAATTAGCACACAGATATTTGAGTCCAGAACTAGGAATATGAAACATTACTTAGAAGTGGTGTACAATTGACTGTTTGGGAAGAGATCCAAAAGTTGAAGACATGATTAAAATTCATGTTGAAAACAACTGCAATACTTATTTTTTTTGGCCGTTTCACAGATGGGACCCTAAAAAATATTCTGTGGTGTCCCACACTAGTGCTCCTGAGTCCAGATGTGTAACCAGCTGCCAAGTGTCCTCTCCTTACATTCCACTGAATGCAGTTTGCTATTCATTCTAGTTTCAAAGACATCTACACAAATGTTCTAAACTTATTTTAATAAGACAAATTACCAATACCAAAATGTTGTTTAAACCCTGTATCCAATAAAGACATCTTATTGTTCTAAGGAAAACATTGTTTTATATTACATGTTTGTTACAAACGATTACTGTGTCCATGAAAGTAGCCATTTTAAGCTGGACAACAGTAAAGAAAAGCACATGGAGCAGCATGCAAGTTAATAATCAGAATAGGAACACACAACAATTACTTACTTTTTTGAATAACTTTCTTTTTTCTTCTGTACTGATCCGGTTCCCTCAATTTAAGGTCAGACCAGCATTTCCTCAATTGGTCTTTGAAGCATCGTACCCCAAAATTCTGCTACAGGGTCTTCACAACTTTGGCCATGATTTTGGCCTTGCGCAAGTTTGGAAGGGTGTACAGTCCATGCTTACCATCATAATCCTTCCTCCACAAGATTGCCACCATCTCCACCATCTCTTCAAATGCCATATTGGAGGCCTTAAATATCCTCTTCCCAGATCGGGACATTTCAGGCTCTGGGCTCTCCCCGTTACTGGAATGCTTGGAATGCTATGTCTCCGCCATGTTGCTCCTACTGTGCACCATAGAGAGAAGGGGTGAGAACTATTCGTGAAAAAAGAACGTTATTGGCAGGCAACGCAGGTGGAGTTTCATGCTTCCGCAGTGTATATAAAGTAAACATACAAATGTCGTACATACGTACGTTCTGTGCGTAGAGCAAAGGGCGGGAAATGTTTATGAAAAATAACATCATGGGTGGGCAACGCAGACGGAGTTTCATGCATGCGCACTGTATATAAAGCTAACACGCAAGTGTCGTATGTGCGCAGAGTAAATAGGAATGGAAGTTGCGAGCGACCAAAACAAAGGTCATTTTGAATACTAATTTACGAACAACAGTGGCCTATACTGCTTATAGATTGAGTCCTATATTGGGCTAAGATTATGAGAGTTTGGGCTAACATTCATGTTTTTGTCTTGTGTATTGTCTTTTACAGAAAAAAATGGATAATAAGAAATTTAAAGACCCAGAATTCCTGTCACAATTTATAGAAAAATACAGGGAGATGAGAAATCTGTGGGAGGTCAAGCACAGTGCTTATTATAACAAACAAGTAAGGAAGCAATGCTGGAAAGACTTCTGGCATTTGTGCAGACTTGGATCCCAGAGACAACCTTGGAGATTGTGGACAAGAAAATTGGGATCTTGAGAAATATATACAGAAAGGAGCACAATAAGATCATGAATCACTGAGATCAGGACCATCAGCAGATGATGTGTGTGCACCCAGGCTGTGGTACTTTGACAAACTGCATTTTCTTGACGACCAGATGGAAGCCAGGGAATTGCTTTCAACCCCTTCCTGCAGCCTTCCCTCCACCCTTTCTAGCAGCCTTCCCTCCACCCTTCTCTCCACCCCAGCACAGGCTGATGGGGAGCAACCTGGGCCTTCCATCATGGAAGAAGCGGATCCACCCAGCTTGAGCCAGGTATATTCTTTATATACATATTTAGTGTCTTAATATTAATGATGTTAAGTAGATGTTATAATTTATTAAATATTAATGATTTTAAACAAAAAATGAAGTATACATATCAATTGACAGTAGTGACCAAAAATGATGGCCACCAGTTTAAAAAAAATGCTGGGGTCAGAATGATACTTTTTTATATATATTAACATAGAATTTCAAAGTCATGAGCTGAAAATTGTGTGTGATTGATGAACCAAAAAATAAAACTATGTTCCTTTTTTCTACACAGGATGAGATCAGCCAGGGGGATGTTGTGGAAAGTGGCAGGCAGGAGGAGGCCGGGCTCACTGTCAGCCAGGAGGTGGCCGCGCCCAGTAGGAGTTTCAACTCTGCATTCAGACAAAAAGGCCCAGGAAGGGGACGGTCACAGAGAAGGAATCACAGTGCCTCATTAGAGAGGCTACAAATGTATTAAGGAGCCCCCCCCCAAAGCTGAGGAGGCCTATGGATGCTATATAGCCAGCAGGTTGCAGGAAATGGAGAAGGGCCAATGTCTCCAATGTGAACAAATTATTTTTTTGGCCCTTCAGAAGGGGCTGAGTGGCAAGTTAACAGCTAACAGCCTAATTTATGATCAAGCCTCTCCTCCTCCTCCTACCACAAGTCCACCACCATAGCCACAGCCTCCAAGGAAGGCTGCAGGGAAGGCTGCAGCAAAGAGAAGAAAGTGAAGACCTGGCTTCAGTCTGATCTGACAGAAGACACAGGCTGGTGTAGTACCACAGCCTGGAGACATATATGTCATCTGCTGCTGGTCTTGATCGCTGGGATTCCTGGACCAGATTGTGCTCCCTATTATATGGACTCCTCAAGATTGGTTCCACTAGATTTTAGTTAGAGGTATCAGAGTAAAGGGGGCTGAATACAAATGCACGCCACACTTGTCACATATTTATTTGTAAAAAAATGTGGAAAATCATTTCTCATTTTCCTTTCACCTCACAATTATGTACTACTTTGTGTTGGTCTATTACATAAAATCCCAATAAAATACATTTACATTTTTGGTTGTAACATGACAAAATGTAGAAAATATCAAGGGGCGTGACTACTTTTTCAAGGCCCTGTATCCCTTTACCATAACTTACTGATACAAAAACCACAGTCATTCCAGCGCTAATAGGTCTCCCAAGGTGTGGAGTAACAGATGTCAGATAAAATGGTGGTGTGAAAGGTATATATGGTATCAAAATCTGGGTGGATGCTGCCTTTCTCAGATGGGGTAATCCAAAAGGAACTACAAGAAAAACAGAAAAGGAAGGCGCACACACATTACCAAAGATAATTTAATAAGAAGACATTTTTATATGAAAGTGGGTACTTACAAAATGCAACTCACAAAAGGCCATAAACACGTGGACATGCACAGAACACAAGTACAGCTAACGCTTTTGGGGGCGCACCCCATTCCTCAGAGCTAGCTTATCTTTGGTAATAAACTAGGTGTTCGCACCTCCATTTCTGTTTTCTTATTTCTGATAACACATTAGAAATAGCTGGCTTTTTGTTTAGGCAATTTTACCTGCATGGAATGTTTGTCTGGACAAGAATATTTATAAAACATTTTCAGGTTTCCAGCTCATAAATGGAGGATATATACTCTGACTATTGGCAAAAACAATTTAAAGAAAATCACGGAGATGGTAGGCTTGACTGAAAAAAATGAAACCTATAAAACTTAAAATGGTCCATGTCATGTATTAAATGTTTATTTAAGGTGTGTCAATGCACTTGATCATACAATATCTCTTATCCAAAAATCAACACCGATAAAGTGGGGTTGAAAGCTACCTTTGTAAATGGTATTTAATGAAATATACCTTTGCATGCAGCTGAGAGACAAATATAGGAAAGCATAGTATTGTTCAATTCTACAAAGCACCAAATGCTTAGCTTGTATCCCTATTAGCACAATTTTATTTTATCACATCAATACAGTGCTGGCAGGTGGATATTATACAAATTTTATAGGGTACAGTTGTTAATAGAGTATCTGTGACTTTCCTACTGGGATCTGCTCAGCCTGTCTAAAGCAAATAGATAATGAGTATCTTTTATAAAAACTTCATGCAAATGAAAAAAGAAGTAATTTAGCGATACCTAGCTTGATATTTTAAGAAATAATGAAGTGTATACTGTAAAATAACATTTATACAGAGCCGCAGGAGGACAAATGGTTCTATTAGTGAATCAGATGTAAAATGGAAAATGAATCAGGAAGGCGTTTAAGGAAAAAAATAGAAGATAACAAAAACTATCACTGAATCCAACACTATTGTGTCTGAGGCAAGTTAGTGCAGTGCTTGAAAGAAGAATATTAAATTGCACTCACTTTGCTAAGTTGTTGAACTCCAAAGTAAGAAATATAAGGATTTTGTGGACTTCATTTACTTTCCTTTGTAAATTTGGACTGACAAATTTATCCTGGAAAAGCTACTAATCAAGTAGTCTTCAGTAAGTTTTGTTATTGGCAGCATTGAAATTGTACTTTTTATTGGATTGCCATAATTTACCTAGCAGTAACTAAATGATTAACACCTTCCCGCCTGGCCTATAGTAAAATAATGGCTGGGTGGGGGTTTCATTGTTGTGACTGGGTATCACATGACGTAATTTACAACATGCCACTCGTGTGCACCCCCGTATTCCATAGGCTCTTTACCATGTGATCAGCTGTGTCCAATCACAGCTGATCACAGTGTAAATTGAACGTGCTGGTTATCAAAATTCCTCTATTCATGCTGAGTAGAGGACAGTCGAAAAGCGGCTCTTCTGACAGGGGGGTCTGCTCTGATAATAGATGCATTGATTATCAGTGCAGTCCCATCAGTGATGCCTGCCAGTGCCCACCAGTGATGCCAATTAGTGCCCACCTGTGGTGCCAATCAGGTGCCCTTCAGTGCTGCCTTTCAGTGTCCATCGGTGATGCCCGTTAGTGCTTTCTCATTATTGCCCATCAATGCCGTCCATCAGTGCCGCCCATCAGAGCCACTTATCAGTGCCACCTATCTCTGCCCATAGAGGCTGCCTATCAGTGCTACATTTCAGTGCTGCATTTCAGTGCCACCTATCATTGCTGCATATTCATGCCTCCTCATCAGTACCAATCAGTGCCACCTCATAACTGCAGCCTATCAGTGCCCATCAGTGCCGCCTCATCAACTCATATCAGTGAAGGAGAAAAATTACTTATTTACAAAATTTGTAACAGAATTTGTAACCAAAATGTTTGTCTATTTTCATTAATTTAGCAAAAAAATTAAAAAACTTAGTGGTGATTAAATACCACCAAAAGAAAGCTCCATCTGTCTAAAAAAAATGATAAAAATGTTGTTAGGGTACAGCATTGCATGACCGTGTAACTGTCATTCAAAGTCTTACAGCGATGAAAGCTGTAAATTGGCCTGCACAGGAAAGGGGTGAAAGTGCTCATTATTGAAGTGATTAAGGTGAGACTTTTTTCACATTGATATCTACAGTAGTTAACCACTTCCGCTCCGGAAGATTTTACCCCCTGACCAGAGCAGACTGTGTCGCTTCAACTGACAATTGCGCGATGGTCATACGACGTTGTACCCAAACAAAATTGACATCTTTTTTTTTCCCCACAAATATAGTTTTTTCGTTTGGTGGTATTTGATCACCTCTGTGGTTTTTATTTTTTGCGCTATAAACAAAGAGTGACAATTTTGACAAAAATTTTTTTTTTCTTTTTGCTATAATAAATATCCCCCAAAAATATATATGAAAAACAAATTTCTTTCTCAGGTTAGGCTGATATGTCTTTTTCTACATACTTCTTGGTAAAAAATTTTTTTTAATAAATGTATATTGATTGGTTTGTGCAAAAGTTATAGCATCTAAAAAAAAATAAAAATGCCATAAATCTATCTCCTATTTTGATTTTTTTTATTAGTAATGGCGGTGATCTTTGATTTTTATTGGGACTGCAACATTGTGGTGGATAGATTGGACACTTTTGACACTATTTTAGGACCGTTAACATTTATACAGCGCTATAAAATAAATAAATAATAATAAATAATAAACAATGATTACTGTATAAATGTCACTGGCAGGGAAGGGTTAAACACTAGGGGGCATATGAGTACAGACCTTTCCCTATTCTCTATATGTATATATCTATATATATAGCTATACTGATCGTATATATATATATATATATATATATATATATATATATATATATATATATATATATATATACACACACTAGTGACACCAATAGTGTACATCTACCATACACATATAATAGCCTCCACAAATGGGTACAAAACTGAGTATAAGAAAACCTCAGTTCAGAACCTTATCCAAGTTAAAAATTAAACATTAAAAAATTATAAAAATAATAATCAGATAACAGTACCACACACTTTAGTCAATAGGGGACATGGCACATATGCCTAAGCGTCACCGCGCACATTACGTCACTTCCGGCTTGTCTTTGCCTAATAGGGACTTATTCTCTACTTTGTCCTTAGGCATCTGTGCCATGTCCCCTATTGACTAAAGTGTGTGGTACTGTTATCTGATTATTATTTTTATAATTTTTTATTGTGACACACCTTTTTTACAATATAGTTTTTTGTATTTTTCTGTAACTTTATAATAAAGTAATATATCATTTTTACTTTTTATGGTGGCTTTTTTGATTTTTTATTACCACCTAACAAATTTCAAAAAGACTCAAAGAGTATCTGTGGTAAAAGGTTTGCCCTGAATAATAGCCTGTTTCCTGGGTATCTGACATACTATACCATGAAAGCTGGTTTTTCTCCTTTCCGAGGAATTATCGCACCTGGCAAAGACCTTTTTTCCTGCACGAAGAACCAAATCCTGGGGCAGAGTGTGGAGGTTATAGCTGGCAGGTGGAACCCTCAACAGCACACAGCGGAGCAGAACCTATACGCTTGCAACCCCCTAGGGGGTACGTGGATCTGGTGAGTGGGGACCCAAAAGGGGAAACAAGCACGGAAGTCACTAAAGAAAATTATATGATCACGAAAGTCACCTTTCTTGTTTTTTCTGAGTTGGAATCTTACACATTGTTGGACGTTTATCAGAAGAACTATTGTGGACTATTTTCACTTTATCCTATTTTATCTTAGCCCTATTTTTTTCCCACTGCAATTTTTGCATTTTTTTATCTTTCTCATTTTTCTATTTTTCTGTATCTTTTACTTGTAATTTGTTCTATCTGCTATATGTGGATGGGAAGGTCACTGTAAACCCCAGTATAGCTTTCATCATCGATACAAGGTTCACATATTAGGGCACATATATCTTTTTTGTGGTATATTCTTTGTGGTATAAAACCCTTTTTTTTATATTTTTTTGCTTTTAGATATATATATGTATTGTCTGCCTTTATAGGTATCACATATGTAGGGGTTGTTGACTTACACAATCCTTGGTTTAATTCACATCAGCTGGTATTCATAGTAATAAGTTTACATAGGGTCTACACTGCACTACTATCTATTAAGAATATTATCCATAGGGGGAGTTAGTATAAATATTATATACAAGGATATTTTATGTTATATTCCTACATGTAGAGGAATTAATAACAATTATTCACATAGCACTCTAAAGGTTCTTTAGTTTTGTGTGTTTTATCTCTTTTATATTCTTTTTTATATTCTTTATTTCCCTATCGGTATATCTGCACACCTTTTGAACTTGGATAAGGTTCTGAACTGAGGTTTTCTTATACTCAGTTTTGTACCCATTTGTGGAGGCTATTATATGTGTATGGTAGATGTACACTATTGGTGTCACTAGTATATATATATATATATATATATATATATATATATACGATCAGTATAGCTATATATATATAGATATATACATATAGAGAATAGGGAAAGGTCTGTACTCATGTCACCAAATTAGCTTTGCATATTGATACTGGTCACTTACCGGAGGTCTAATAGTACAACTATCAATGGAAGGTAGCGCCAATAGCCCCCCAATAACTATTTATATTAATTTTCAGGCACGGACTTTAACAAAAGCCCATGCACTTAGGGGTGGCTGCAACCTGTTTGCATCTTCTCTTCTCTGTGCAGTAGCACCTATTCCCTTCCTTATATATATATTTTTTCTGCTGTTCTTATCTATCTCCATAAGCGCGGCTATTTTCATATATCTATGAACACTAGGGGTCGATCAAGTGGTTAAATGTGTTCACTCAGCGTGTTCTAACTGTAGGGGTGATTGGCTGCCTAGGACATGATGGAGATCACTGCTCCCAATGACAGGGAGCAGTAGATCCCTGTCATTTCACTAGGCAGAACAGGGAAATGCCTTGTTTGCATCTACCCATTCTGCCTCTCTTCATCGCGGTCGCGGACCACCGGTGGACATCGAGTTATGGGTATGCCTTTTTGCGCACCCGTGCCATTCTGCTGATATAAATCAGTGTGCAGCCGTCGAGAAACGGTTGAACTGTTAATTCATAAGATACATTCATTGAATAGAGTTATAAGGCTCTAACATTATCTTTAGAATATAAAGTATGTCATCTAAAAGGATCATCCTAACACTATATCACAATACTACTGTATAATATATATTGTGTACAATCAACTTTAACCACTTTCAGACCGGACCAATTTGCTGGTCAAAGACCAGACCACTTTTTGCGATTCGGCACTGCGTCGCTTTAACTGACAATTGCGCGGTCGTGCGACGTGGCTCCCAAACAAAATTGAAGTCCTTTTTTTCCCACAAATAGAGCTTTCTTTTGGTGGTATTTGATCACCCCTGCGGTTTTTATTTTTTGCGCTATAAACAAAAATAGAGCGACAATTTTGAAAAAAACGCATTATTTTTTACTTTTTGTTATAATAAATATCCCCCAAAAATATATAAAAAAAACATTTTTTTCCCTCAGTTTAGACCGATACGTATTCTTCTACATGTTTTTGGTAAAAAAAATCGCAATAAGCGATTATTGATTGGTTTGCGCAAAAGTTATAGCGTTTACAAAATAGGGATAGTTTTATAGCATTTTTATTAATAATTTTTTATTATTTTTTTTTTTACTAGTAATGGCGGCGATCAGCGATTTTTATTCTGACTGCGACATTGTGGGGGACCCATTGGACATTTTTGACACATTTTTGGGACCATTGTCATTTATACAGTAATCACTGCTATATAAATGCAGTGATTCCTGTGTAAATGACACTGGCAGTGAAGGGGTTAACCAGTGGGTGGCAGTGTAGGGGTTAAGTGTTCCTAGGCGTGTGTTACTAATTGTGGGGCGGATGGGCATTCATTTAGTGAACACTGATCTCTGCTCCAATCACATAGAGCAGAGATCAGCGTCACTAGTTGCTAGGCAGAATGGAGAAATGCTGTTTACTCTGCATTTCCTCCATTCGGCCGCTCCGTGAGACGATCGCGGGGATGCCCGCGGCGATCGAGTCCGCGGGTCCCGCGACCGGACTCACGGGGGTCCCGACCAGCGCGGGAGTGCGCCGCCGGTGGCGCGCTCCCGATGGCAGGGCGGCATTGAATATTGGACGTACCTGTACTCCAATATGCCTGCCCGTGCCATTCTGTCGACGTACATCGTCGTGCGCTGGTCGGGAAGTGGTTAAATATAGCAAAAATCAATCATATGGGCAATTTATAAAGGTGCTATCATGCCCTTATGCCTTTAAGTCCATTTTGACCCATTAAAAATAAACCCTGATAACCACTGAAATCTAAATTAAATAGGGAAAAGCAAGATCAGTGATCCTGAACACAGTGGTAGGATTTGCCAACATCTTCTTAAACTCAAACATGATTACTACCAATTTAAGCATAGTTTTGCTAATTTACATTTATCCCAAACTTTTAATCTAGCCATAGAATAATGGCTTCTTCTATGCAAAAGAACTAACACTGTTAGCACAATCTTTTGTAAAAAATGAACATGATTTTGAAGTGTTCTAAAACGAAGGTGATATAAACCTATAATATTTCAAAAGGAATGGCAGATTTCCAGCTAAAATTTATAAATATTCTAATCTATAAAAAAGCAGCTCTAAACTTATTTGTAAATATTTTTTTCCCACAAAAAGTAAAATAAACTCATGGAAAGGGATTTTTATTTGGACTTTTTTTTACTGGTTTTGTTGCTTTGATTGTTATAATGTAGTTAGGATCTTTGACAGTGTAGAAAGTAAAATTTTACTTATTGCAAAGTCTATTTTAGCAATCGATGCAGTGGCATATAATTTGGACATGTTATGAAATGTGTCCTTATAGCTGGTACAGCTTAAAGTAGATCTAAACCCTAAAGCACTGGGGGCGGGGGGGGGGGGGGCGTGGCACATTATTAACAGTGGGGAGACCCTTGGCTGGTGCCGTCCTCCTTTTCTCCCATTGGGGTGGCACAAAGGGTGGCCCCTTGTAAGCCTCCTTGGGTTGATTTTTCTTCTTTGGTGGAGGTGAGATGGCCACAAGGTCCGGCAGATTATTCAGCAGATTTTAAATCATTTGGTTTGGGAGGCTGTGTATCGCAGCATTCAGTGGTAAATATATACCTACATTTGAATATGTATAATGAAAAAAGGGATTCTGTTAAAAGTTTAAACATTTAATGCATTTCTTTTAGAGCAAACTACCCCCCAGAAAAAGACTGTGACTGAATAGGTCAAAATGCGATGGGGTCTATTTTTGATATGGTGATCACTGTAATGTAATGTTATGTATTTACTGTTTGCAATGCTGTATTCTGGTATATGTAATTTGCCTCAGGACTATAGCTATTTTTTTATAAATGTAATTTCTTAATAAAAAACCTTTATACATACTCATTGCTTACTATATATCTTGCTGCTTGAAAATCCCTTGGGGAACATTCCCATTCAAAAGTGATAATTTGATAATCAAGTTTAGATCATCTTCAAGGGGCTTTTTTTCATATAGATAACGCGACACTAAGCTATAGCATTGAGACCAATTATGACATTTTCTAATAATGACAAAGAGGGATGAGCTTCGTGTTCGAGTCGAACGTACGTTCGACTCGAACATTGGCTGTTCGGCCGTTCGGCGAATTCCGAACGTTTGGGCCGTTCGCGTCAAAATTCGAGTGGCGCGCGGACCACAATGCACTGCGGTGGCGCAGTGCATTGCTGGCTCATGATTGGCCAAGCATGCACTGTGACCCTGCATGCTTGGCCAATCGCAGCGCCAGCAGCGAGGAGAGCCATGATTGGCCACAGGCATCCTGCCTGTGGCCAATCATAGCTCAGGCTGTGTAGTGCACGCCCCACACTATATAAGGCCGCCTTTGAGGCGGCCTCGTGTAGTGTGTTAGCATCTGAAGCAGTGGGTGTTCTGTGTACCTTCAACACAGTACACACCGATCGTTTTTGGCTGATTTCCTATCTTGCTGCTGTGTAGTGGTTGTTGTCTGTGCCCTGACCGCAGTATACACCACTATATTCACCTCACCTATATAGCTAGTGATCTAGCTTTAACCACTTAACAACTGCCCATTGCCGATTAACGGCTTCAGGGCGGTTGTTTAACTCTGAGAGGCCGTTAACTCCCCTGGGGCGCGCACTCGAGAGCATTCGTGACCGCCGGGTCCACAGGACCCAGCGCACCACGGATCACGGTAAACGGCCGCTCGGCGCGGCCGTTTACCACGTGATCGCTCCGTCAAATGACGGAGTGATCACTTGTAAACAAACCGGCGTCATGTTATGACGCCGGTTCCTCCCTCCCCTCTCTGTACCGATCGGTACAGCGGAGGGGAAAGAGATCGGTGTCAGCAGCGATGTGGGCTGCATCTGCAGTGCCCACATCGCTGCTCACCGAATTTAACCCCTCAATTCCCTGCCAATACTCTGCAATACCAGTGCATACTCTGCAGTACCCTGCCATTACTCTGCAGTACCCCGCCATTACTCTGCAGTACCCTGCCATTACTCTGCAGTGCAGTACCCTGCCATTACTCTGCAGTACCCTGCCATTACTCTGCAGTACCCCCCATTACTCTGCAGTACCCCCCAATACTCTGCAGTACCCAACCATTACTCTGCAGTACCCCGCCATTACTCTGCAGTGCAGTACCCTGCCATTACTCTGCAGTACCCTGCCATTACTCTGCAGTACCCCCCATTACTCTGCAGTAACCCCCATTACTCTGCAGTACCCTGCCATTACTCTGCAGTACCCCCCATTACTCTGCAGTACCCTGCCATTACTCTGCAGTACCCCCCATTACTCTGCAGTACCCCCCAATACTCTACAGTACCCCCCAATACTCTGCAGTACCCCGCCATTACTCTGAAGTACCCCACCATTACTCTGCAGTGCAGTACCCTGCCATTACTCTGCAGTACCCTGCCATTACTCTGCAGTACCCCCATTACTCTGCAGTAACCCCCATTACTCTGCAGTACCCTACCATTACTCTGCAGTACCCCCTATTACTCTGCAGTAACCCCCATTACTCTGCAGTACCCTGCCATTACTCTGGAGTACCCCCCAATACTCTGCAGTACCCTGCTATTACTCTGTAGTACCCCGCCAATACCCCGCCAATACTCTGCAATACCCTGCCATAAATTGCCATACCCAGCCATACTCGGAGATACCCAGCCATACTCGGTGATACCCTGAAATACCCAGCCATAGACGCCCCCCACCCCTCACCGCCCTCCGGTGCTTCTACCAACTCGCCAGTACGATCAAAGCCAGAATCTTTTTTTTATTTTTTTATTTCAGGCTTCCCAGCCTAGAGGTGAGATGTGGGGTCATATTGACCCCCAGATTTCACTGTAAAGAGGACCTGTCACCCCATATTCCTATTACAAGGGATGTTTACATTCCTTGTAATAGGAATAAAAGTGATGAAAAATATATTTTTAGGGAAAAAAATGTCAAACTAAAATAAATAAAGTAAAATGAACAATAAAAAAAAAAAAAATTTTTTTTAAAGCGCCCATGTCCCCATGTGCTCGCATGCAGAAGCGAACGCATGCGTAAGCCCCGACCACATATGAAAACGGTGTTCAAACCACACATGTGAGGTATCGCCGAGAACGTTAGAGCGAGAGCAATAATTCTAGTCCTAGACCTCCTCTGCAACTCAAAACATGTAACCAGTAAAAAAAAAATTTAAGCGTCGCCTATGGGGATTTTTTAAGTAGCGACGTTTGGCGCCATTCCACGGGCATGTGCAATTTTGAAGAGTGACATGTCTGATATCTATTTACTCAGCATAACTTCATCTTTCACTTTATGCAAACACTGGGCTAACTTTACTGTTTTTTTTGTTTGTTTTTTAAGCACAAAACTGATTTTTCCCCCCAAAAAACGCGTTTGAAAAATTGCTGTGCAAATACCGTGTGAGATAAAAATTTGCAACGACCACCATTGTATTCTCCAGGGTCTTTTGGTATGCATATGCTGTGTGTGTGAAATAACCTGATAATATGACAATTTTGTGGAAAAAAAAAAAAAAGGAAATAGGCCGTCAGTACTTCAGGTGTGATCAATTTTCAGATATTGGCACCATAGCTTGTGGACTCTATAACTTTCACAAAGACCAAATAATATTCACCAATTTGTACTTATTTTTACCAAAGATATGTAGTAGTATGAATTTTGGCCAAAATTTATGAAGAAAAAATTACTAATCTGCTAAATTTTATAACAGAAACGAAGAAAAATTCATTTTTTCGCAGAATTGTCGGTCTTTTTTCTTTTATAGCACAAAAAATAAAAAACTGAGAGGTGATTAAATACCACCAAAAGAAAGCTCTATTTGTGTGAAAAAAAGGACAAACATTTTCTATAGGTCCAGTGTTGCATGACTGAGTAATTGTCATTCAAAATGTGAGGGCACCGAAAGCTGAAAATTGGTCTGGTTATTAAGGGTGTTTAAGTGCCCAGTGGTCAAGTGGTTAATAATAGAGCTTGCAGTCAGTAGTGTTAGGAGAGTTAGTGCGTGCTGTCTGCGTGCTCTGTACCCAGTACATACCGCTATAATATAGGGCAGGCCCCTACTTTCAAACATCCAACTTACAAACATCTCCTACTTGCAAACGCAAGGAGACAGCAGCAAGTGAGAGGAAAAAAGATGGACGACAAAACAAATTATACAGGGGTGATAACCCTTCCCTATGTTTTCCAAAAAGCTTAAAAATAGTTTTTTTGACTGGAGCTACACTTTAAAAATGTACCGGTTGAAAATTACAAACAGATTCAACTTAACACAACAAACCTACACAGTCCCTGTCTTGTTTGCACCGCCTGTATACTGCTGTTCTGAGTATATAGGGCCTGGGGGCCACACGCATTTCCTTTTTTTAATATGGGTACGGGGTTCCCCTTAATATGCGTACAAGACCCAAATAGGCTGGTAATGGGCAGGGAGGGCTACCCATGCCATTTTTCTCAATGATTTTCAACCATATTGCAGGAACCAGATATAACATTAAAACCGCAAGCAGTTTTAAATGGTGTTATTTACGTTTAATGTAATTTTGTGCAGGGACTGTTCCAAACACGGGAAACACGTGGCACTTCACAGGCATACTACAGACACCCCCCAGGCACCATATTTAAAGGAATATTTCACCTTTTTTTTCACTTTAATCGTCATTAAAATCAGTGCTCCCACCAAAACTGCAGTTTTTAAAACTTTTTTTTGCAGTGACCCATGTCCCCTGAGGCAGGAGGCAGGTCCCCAAACCCTTTTTAGGACACTATCTTGCATATTAGCCGTTAAAATTAGCACTTTCCATTTCAAACGTTCGAGTCCCATAGACTTCAATGGGGTTCTAACGTTCGTTTCGAACGCTGGGGTCGTTCGCAAGTTCTGGTGCGAACCGAACCGGGGGGTGTTCGGCTCATCCCTAATGACAAATTAAGGCTAATCTTTTACCCTGAAGACATGTACCATGAATATACTTCCACAGTAAGCTATATTACCTAACCACCTGATCATAGGTGAGCAGTACAGTAAACTGTTTTTGATCCTATTTTGGTAGATAATCAATGACTTCTACATAATCAGTCCAAATATTGAAAAAGTCCCACACACGTGGCATCTCCATACTCAGGAAAAGTAGCATGCATGTTGGGGTGTAATTCTAAGTATGCCTATGCTGTCTGTGGAAAATATCTTATTAAACTGACATCTTTTTGCAAAAAAAAGTCTGCATTTTCCAAACATTTATGTAAAAAAAGAAACCTGCAAATGACTCACCATACGTAAAATATACTGTGTAGGTGTTTACGCTTCAAAATGCATAATTTTGTGGGTGATTCTATTGTCCCGGCAAGCACTCCCTAGTACAGTGCCTCTGAGGATGTCATGATTGAAGAAACATGTTGAGTAGAGCCTGGGAGTTTGAGGGAGTGCTTGCTTTTTACTGAGTTGAGTAATATTTGCTCTTGGATGTGAATGGCTTATCTTCATTGTAGCACTGCTGACTTTCTGTACAAAGTGATTTCATCTGCAACACTATGTGAGTGTGTTTTTAATTTTTATTTAATAAATAGCAAATGGAGAACACTACGGTTTGTTTTTATTTTATTTGAGAGCATAATTGTGAGATATAATTAAACATTCTTGTGCCAAAGAGCATGGTGACTCAGCAGTGAATGGTAGTTTAATTGGGCTGAAGACCTCTGTTGCCCTCTTTGTCCTAAAAGTGTTAACCTTTGTGATGATGATTAATTATTAAGGTGAGAAGACACCATTAGGGGTTAGATGGAAGACCTTCTCTTTGCAATGCCGCGTACACACGAGCGGATTGTATGGCGTACTTAGTCCGTCATACAATCCGACGGACAATCCGTCGTAGTTTCCACTGAACGGACTTGACCACACACGGATACACAAACAGTCCGTCGAAAGCTTGCGCGATGACGTGTACAGCACGTACGACGGGACTAGAAATAGGAAGTCCAAGACACAGCAAAGCACCCTTCCGCCGTGTAAATCCTTTCTGGGCATGCGCCATTCTTAGTCCGTCGAACTAGCATACTGACGACCGTATTGTCCGCTGAAACCAAAGTACGACGGACAGATTTTTGGAAAAACCGAAATTCTTAGTACTCCGGACTGCACGCTGAAAAAGTCCGCTGAAGCCCACACACGAGTGGATTGTCCGCTGAAATGTGTTTCAATGGACTAAGTACGTCAAACAGTTCGACCGTGTGTACGCGGCACAAGAGCACAATTGTGCAGGTCTCCATCCACATAACCACGTCATTAATTCACAGAGATCTGTGAATGAAATAACTGCAAGTGCCATCTGCCACCACGGCAGATGGACTTGTAATTTGAATGGGCAGTGAAGACACTGCTCGTCACACGTCACATAATAATGAATTATTTGTAACCAAAAGCCGTATTGGCTTTTGGTCACAAATCTCTGTGAATTAATGACGTGGTTATGTGCATAGACTCCCTCTATATTGGAGATATGGGCATAAAGCTAGAGGGAGTCTATGCTGCAGGAGATTGACATTGCACCCACAATCCGCTCATCAAAGGTGCAATGCTCTGCAGGCTCCAGTAAAGGAAAATTTAAACAATGCAAAAAATATGTGCTTATTTATTTTAATTTTTTTTGAAAGGTGAATTTTTCCTTTAATCCTAGGCATCTTAATGTGTGATATAATAATCATTACCATGCATGCATTAATGCACCCCAAAGATGTGAATGGTTCCTTAGTGAATTAGTAAGTGGTCCTTTTTTACCAGTGCCTTGAAAAAGTATTCATACTTCTTAAATTTTCCGCATTTTGTCATGTTACGATCAAAAACTTAAATGTATTTTATTGGGATTTTATGTGCTAGACCAACACAAAAGTAAAACATAATTGTGAAGTGGAAATAAAATAAATGGTTTTCAATTTTTTTTACAGATAAATATATTAAAAGTGTGGCATGCATTTTTTATTCAGCCCCCTTTACTCTGATACCCCTAACTAATATCTAGCGAAACCATTTGCTTTCAGAAGTTACCTAATTAGTAAATAGAGTCCACATGTGTGTAATTTAATCTCAGTATAAATACAGATGTTCTTTGAAGCCCTCAGAGGTTTGTTAGAAAACCATAGTGAACAGTATCATGAAGGCCAAGGAACACACCAGACAGGTCAGGCGTAACGTTGTGGAGAAGTTTAAAGCAGGGTTAGCCTTTAAAAACAATATTCCATAGCTTTGACTATCTCATGAAGCACTGTTTAATCCATCCTCTGAAAATGGAAAGACTATGGCACAACTGAAAACCTACCAAGACATAGCCATCCACCTAAACTGACAGGCCGGGCAAGGAGAGCATTAATCAGAGAAGCAGCGAAGAGGCCATGGTATCTCTGGAGGAGCTGCAGAGATCCACAGCTCAGGTGGAAGAATTTATCCACAAAACAACTATTAGTGTGCATGCCACAAATCTGGCCTTTATGAAAGAGTGGCAAGAATAAAGCTATTGTTAAAAGAAAGCCTTAAGAAGTCATGTTTGCAGTTTGCGAGAAGCCATGTGGGGGACACAGCAAACATGTGGTAGAAGGTGCTCTGGTCAGATGAGACCAAAATTAAACTTTTTGGCGTAAAAGGTGGTAGGGTACTGAACACAAATGCATGCCACACTTTTCACATATTTATTTGTAAAAAAGTTGAAAACCATTTAACATTTTCTTTCAACTTCACAATTATGTGCCACTTTGTGTTGGTCTATCATATAAAATCCCAATAAAATACTTTTACATTTTTGGTTGTAACATGACAAAATGTGGAAAATTTCAAGGGGTATGAATACTTTTTTAAGCAGTGTTAATCAAACATTTTCCTGCTTGAACCAGCAATAGACTCCACACCTCCGGTAATCACCTCCTAAATGGTTTCCATTACTTGTTCTTGTAATGGATAATCTTGCTTACAGAGGCATACTGTGCTGGCATGCCTAATGAGAATCATTGTAATAAATCATGCATTTGAATCAAAATCATGAACATGAATTAAAAATGTATAAACATTTTAACTCTTGGTCTGTTGCCTTTAACCAGAGTGTAAAAAAGAAAAATCTGTGGACTTTACTGGCATTGAATGGGGAACACATAACTCTTTATAAAAATATAATACTTTATCACAAAAGAGAAAAATGACATCCAGCTAAAAGACATAAGAACAAAATGTAACACAATGGGGTTGATTTATTAAAACTGAAGAGTGCAAAATCTGGTGCAGCTGTGCATGGCAGCCAATCAGCTTCCATCTTTAGCTTGTCAAATTAAGCTTTCACAAAAGAAACGGAAAGCTGATTGGTTTCTTTGCAGCTGCACCATATCTTGCACTCCCCAACTTTAGTAAATCAATCCCAATGCATCATAGCAAATCCAGCTGCTGACTCACTGACCACTACAAAGAATTGTGATGAATGAAGCTTAACTATCTAAGTTATATATGAGTAGCAAATGTGGCTGCTAGTTCTCATGAGTCAATGCATGTCTCTATTCTGCTTCCTCAGGAAGCATGAGAATCCAGCAGTAATCACTGGTTTATGTGCGTGCAAAAGGCATGTACGGCTCCCCCTGGGATGGGTACTGGAGCACAAGATGCCCAGATGGATGACAGACAGTAGAATATTTGTTGGAGAGTTTAACACAGAAAGTGAAAAGGCATACATTTCTACCCTTCCTTTTTGACCCCTCCCACTTGATGAAAATGGGCATGGTTTCAGGGAAAAAGTGGGCATGGCTCTAAGGTTATGTGGTTAGTGTCTGAGATGAACGAGGGATGGAGGGAGAGAGCAATGGAGGGACAGCAGGCCCAGATCTTACACAACAATAGAAATATGTGTATTCGAGAAAGTTTAACAATCAGCAGATAAAGATATTCCAAGCACCTGAGGTTAGCACTTCAATGATCCCGGCACCATGGTTGTTATGGCATCAGGATGATTGAAGCACATTATTTCTATTATTACATTGCAATATAAAATGAAATCATTCAACTCACCATAATGCAGAATTAGTGGGAGCCCTGAGTGTGTCACTAGCCATGTTGCCTGCCACCAGATTCCATCAGGTGTCCCCAGCCTGTGTCACACCAAATGACACGAACGGGCACACGTGGGTGCATGATGACATGAACGGTCGCACGCGGGTGCACTATGTTATGAACGGGCGCAAGCGGGTGCGCAAGGTCATGAACGGGCGCACGGTTACACGCGGGTGCGCGCGGACGCGCCGTGCGACCGTTTTTGGCACCCAGAAGGCTACTTAAGGGAATCTGTCACTGTGCCTCCCTGATGTCCAGTCTACAGCATGTCCGGTTATCCTGCTATCTGCTACTTAGTTTACCTTGATTCCTGTTTACCCGGCCTGTTCCTGACGACATCTGTTTGCTGCCTGCCGTCGACCCTCGGCTTGTCTGACTACGCTTTTGCTTCTTCCTTGGAACTGTTGCTGCCTGCCTGTTACCGACCCAGCTTGTACCCTCGATTACCCTTCCTATCTGCTGTTCCAGCCTGTCTGCTGAGAGCCTTCTGCCACCTGCTTCCTTGGCCCTACAGAACACCTCCTCACTGTCAATCGCCGGCTGTTCCGGCACTTCTGTGATACTTCTGCCTCTCTAAAGGTCCAGACCAGTCCTACACCTGCTTGGCACTTGTGCCCTCTGAACTCTTGAGTCCCTGTTCCCACTTCCAGGGGTTCTCGAGCCAGAGACTTACGAGAGGTCGCTTCCTGCATTCTGGGCTCCTATACCAGGTACGTGACAGTGTCCCACCAAATGCAGCCTGTTTCCCATAAAATGCAGCCTGTTTCCCATAAAATGCAGCTTGTGTCCACCAAATGCAGCTTATGTCCCACCAAATGCAGCCAGCCTGTGTCCCCACAAATGCCCCCAGCCTGTGTCCACCAAATGTAGCCTGTGTCCCATCAAATGCAGCCTGTGTCCAATCAAATGCACTTTTGCCTGTGTCACATCAAATGCAGCCTTGCCTGATAGGACTGGTATTAAAACCCCATGTTACTGAACATTAACGAGAGGCCCAAAGCTTTGGTGCATCCACTTTTGTTTCACACACAGAAATGTCAATTAATTCCTTTGCGGGTAACATAATGTTTGCACGCAGTCACTAAGCGTCCACTTTGTCACAGGTCACAGGCAGATGATTCAGGAAAGGTTGAGCCTGAGGAGAACATTATTATCGGAAAACTCCGGACAGTACTTCAGAACGCGGCACGCTATCAGTCTCTTACCTTCCTCCTTCCTGCAGCTCCGCTTGGGCTGAAGGACAGAGCTGCTGACATCACTTCCGGCTTTCGTCTGTTTCACAAAACCTGGAAGTGATCTGGAGATTTTAACTACTATGCTCCCGTCCGTAGAATCACAGTGATTTTATGGACGGAAGCTACTCAGCGTTTTGTATTGCGCTGCAAGGTGGGTTAGAAGCCCACAAATGAAGTGCCATGTTTGCAATCTCATGATTGCATAGATGTAGCGCTTCCCATAGTACACTGCATCCAGCGCCCAAACACACTGCACTTTTGAGGTCCCAAAATACAGTCATCTTAACGATAATATACTTCACAATTCCATATTAAAAATGTACCAATAACTTCCAGGCATAACCTTAATCACTCTAGAGCATGGATGTTCAACATGTGGCCCTCCAGCTGTTGTGGAACTACAAGTCCCATCATGCCTCAGACTTTGGGAGTCATGCTTGTAGCTTTCAGCCTTTCAGCCTCATGGGACTTGTACTTCTGCAACAGCCAGAGGGCCACAGGTTGAGCATCCATGCTCTAGAGGTCCCAAAATACGGTCATCTTAAGGAAAAAATCCTTTATCCATTCCGTACCAAAAGCAGTCTGAGAAAGCTCGTAATCTATGGACAAGCCCAAATGATAGAAGGGAAGAAAAGGGGATCATAGAGCCATATTCATCCTTCGCAAGTGTTCTTACAAGCAACAAACACATGTGTTCTGTTCAGGAGCAGCTTAACCAAGTCTTGCTTTTTATAGGCTGAAGTGGCAATGGTCAGTGTACTGTGATGGTTTACCACTTTCATAAGAAGAGTTATGCCCAGATGCTCAAGATATTTTTTTGTGAGGTTTGACAAACTCAGAATTTATCTCTACTTGCACAGCATTTTATATTGCAGTGATTATGGTATATGCCCAACACCTGCTTTTTTCAAACTTTATAAGTGTATGGAGCTGCACTAATGCAGAGATTATTGACCAGCCAAGATTAATACAAATTGCTATGATTGGCTATATATGTCATAAATGCACAGCACTTATGCATCAGAAGACAAACGCCATCCTTTTAGGGGCCATATGTGTTTTAGAACTTTATTGTTAGAACCTGTGGAATGTTATAGCAGATCTAAGTTGTCATCATTATCCATATATATAATTGGTTGATATATTAACATGCAGAAAAGGTCCTGTAAGTGGATTACGTGCAATCTTTTCAGCAAATTGTCTGGCTGTTTCCACTTGAATTATTTTGCTTCTGAGGAATATGGCAATTCAAGTTTGTTTGAGAATGTTTATTTTATTAGTGTATCTGGTTAGTCTAAGCCCTTGTACACACGATCGGAGATTCCGACGACCAAATCCAAATTCCATGGACCAAGTTGTCGGAATTTCCGGTTGCCAAGAACGCGATGACGTAAGCCGCGTATGGCAGGACTAGTAAAGGGAAGTTCAGCACCACGTCCGGCACCCTTTGGGCTCCTTCTGCTGATCTCGTGTGTATCGCATGTTAGTAGAAGTTTGGTGAGAGACGATTCGCGCTTTTCAGATTAGTGATTCAGATCGCTACTGCTCTTCAGTTTCTGCTTGTCTTTGCGTATCTGATAATCAGTGCGTGCAGTCAGTAAGTATTTGTTTTTCATTGTGGACTATATCTTGGTATAGTACACTTTGATTTGCATTTCTTATTGTCTGCTTGCTTCTGCTATTCAGCTCGTTCTTTCAGGCCTTGCAGTTTATCGGTGCTTTCTGTTGTCCGTTCTGACCAGCCGACCGTTTTGAAACCATGTTTCGTCTACATACTCGTCGTAGAGTTTGTGCTGTGCAGGGGCTTCATGTTGGGGTTCTTACTTTGACACAAGCCCGGTCCATGAACAGGGAAGGGAGGCGTTTGTGGACCAAGAATTGGTTGCGCCAGCATGACCAGTTCTCGCACATGCCTTTGCTCTGTGAGATCCGGGAGAATAATACTGATGATTTCAGAAATTATCTCCGGATGACTCTGATAAGGGGACCTTATACTTTAGGCTTTAAATACTCAATTCCCAAAATGTTATACTAATCTTGGCCAAAAATGTTTATGTCTAATCTGCTTGCAATGTTGATTTTTAAAATTAATAATTTTTGGTATTGTTTCACTCCACAGTGTCCTTCAACGCCACAGGAATGGTAGACTGTGGCCTCCCACTTTTCCAGTCGTTGGGACTTTCCCAATTGTGGAGGAGCAATTAATGGGAAGCACATCCGCATTGTCCCGCCACCCAACTTGGGCTCGTACTATTATAAGTATAAGGGGTTTCATGGTATTGTGATGTTAGCGTGGTGTCTGCAACCTATGAGTTTTTGTATGTGGACGTGGGGCAAAATGGACGGATGTTGGATGGTGGAGTGTTCTCCCGGACGGAGTTCTACTGGCATCTCCAGAGTGGCAGTCTGGGCTTGCCACCCCCAGAGGAGAATCAGGAAGGACTCCTGTTCGTCTTCGTCACGGATAAAGCGTTTGCCCTGGCAAACTATCTGATGTGGCCTTTCCCGATGAGGACTCTCACCCCAGACCAGAGGATTTTTAATTTCCTCCTGTCCAGAGCCCAAAGAGTGGTGGAGAACACCTTTGGAATACTGGCCGCCGGTTCCGCCTTTTTTAACGCCTATCCACATGGCGGAATACAAACTCAATCACATAGTGCTGGCCTGCTGTGTTCTGCACAATTTTCTAAAAAGACTTTCTGCGAACTATGCGGTCTCAGTTGTCCAACAAGAAGCAGACTTGCTGGAAAATGATAACCTCACGGGCCTTGAACCTGCTCATCCTGGCTTGCCCCCCCAAAGTGCCCGTGAGGTTAGAACCCAATACCTGGACTACTTTGTGGGTAGGGGGGCCATTGATATGCCAGACAATGTCTGAGCGGCATTTTTGCAATACATTTTTCTTTGAAACTCCTTCATTTGCTGCTTGGCTTGCTTTTAGGTGTCTCCTAGGTAAATTTATGTTTTTTCTTGTTGTACCTTTTTCACCAACAGTGCAAACCCAAGTTCAGAGCGAGATGAGGGGACAGTCTCTTCTTCAGATAAGCTTATTATGTTGTGGGTCTGCTACACACACACACCTTGTTTTTGGTAACTAATGTATGTAGTGCATTACTGACCAAAATCGTGCTCATTTTCAGCACCATGGCAGGAAAACGGCATGATTGTCAAAATTAATACATCACTGTGGGTGTTTTTTACTAAAGGCACATCCACTATGCACTACAAGTGCACTGCAAAAGTACACCTGAAACTGCACTTGGAGTGCAAAGTGGAGTTACCTTTAGTAAATAACACCCATTCTCACCGCAATCAAAAATTTTACTCCAAATACATATTTGGCGCAATGAAAAAGGAAGCCACACATTGATGATAATTTAACGTTTTAATCCAAGCACATTCACATGTGCGTTTAGAAAAGGGTTTTACAACAAACCAACAAATTGTGTGTATCAAAAAACAGTCTTTCAGGTAATTTTTTTTACACTTTGTGTTTTGGTGTAAACAGGCATGTATCAAAGTGTAACATACAGAACACAGGAACTCAGACAATATCAGACATGAGTATGTACAAAAACTGGGCTGATATTGCCTTCATCACATGGGGTGTCATCCCTGGAATATCCAAATTTGGAAGATGCACACAGTGTGTCAACATGTGCTATCTCCCATCATGGGGGATCAATGTACATGTTTTGGGGCTGCAACCCCTTCATCTCAGCCACTTTCCACAAAACACGTACATTGATCCCCCATGATGTGCATGTTGACACACTCTGTGCATCTTCCAAATTTGGATTTTCTAAAAATACAAAAGTTGTGGTTTAAAATACAAAAACTAAAACCCTAGCTAGTTTGGGCTGTTTCACACTCTCCCCAAAACATCAATGATGTTCTTCATTTTATTTTTAACATCATTGATGTTTTGCTGTATATTTTCCAAATCCCGATTGCACCCCATTATCTCCCCAATCAGGATATGGGCACTTTCACTGGTAAAATGGGATTCTTCTTCCACATCACCTACAAAACAAATAAAAAAAAACACACCATGTATTAAAAATATGGTGATATACATTGATGAGCTTACCGGAAGCTGTGTTCTCCGACACTCACCTGTTGTGGTGACAGTTTGTCCAACTTCAACAATCTCTCCTTCCTCCTCCTCCTCCTCCTCCTGCTCCTCTCCTTCTGGTTTTGGAATTTGGCCTTCTTTGGGAGGGGTGTGGTCCCTGGTGTCCTCATACTTGCCGAGTCTTCTCTCCCCTATGAGAATGTAAAAAAAGAATAATTAGCACACAGAGGGCAGAATTAGAAATATGAAACATTGCTTGGAAGTGTTGTATAGTTGTTTTTTTTGGCCGAGCTCCAAAGTGAGAACATTATTGTGGACACTTTGTTAAGCTGGAATACTTCCCTGCAGAATGATGTTTCTTATGAACGAATGAAACCATGAACTTGAAAGTGGCCATTTTAAAATGCACAACATGAAATCAAAGCACATGGAGCAGTATGCAAGCAAGAATAATGATATGAACACACGACAACTACTTACTTTTTTGAAGAACACGCTTGATCCTTCTGTACTGATCGTGCTCCCTCCGTTTCATGTCTGACCAGCGTTTTCTCAGTTGATCCTTGGATTGGCGTACCCCAAAATTCTTCTGAAGACTCTTCACAACTTTAGTCATGATCTTGGCCTTTCTGATATTTGGGTTTGGGTAAGGTCCATACTTCCCATCATTGTCGGTCCTGTTCAATATGTCCACCATCTCCAACATCTCTCCAAAAGACATATTTGAGGCCTTAAATCTTCTCTTCCTGGATCGGGATGTTTCAGGCTCCGGTCTTTCCTCACCCTCCTCCTCGTTAGTGGAACTGTGATTGCGCACCTGCGTTCTCTCCGCCGTGTGCTCTCCCCACTGCGCCGAAAGCGAAGGGGCGGGGAATAGTCTAGAAAGAACGTCAGGGGTGGGCGGAGTTTCACGCATGCACACTGTATATAAAACGCAACATGCATGTGTCGTCCGTACGATCTGGGAACGCGACGATCGTGCAAACGAAGGTAAAATTTTGAACTTGGTACATCACTAGACTAGACTGCTTCTATCTAGGCCGATGTTGGGACAAGATTAGGAGGGTTTTTCATGGCATTATTAGTATTTTAGGGTTTGTCTTGTGTTGTGTCTTGCAGAGAAGATGGATCCATTCCAAAACCCCAATTTTATGGGTCTATTCCTAGAACTGTACAGGGAGATGCCCTGCCTGTGGCAGATAAACAACCAGTTTTATTATGACAGAAGAACGAGGAAGGTAGCGCTGGAGAAACTTCTTTCTTTGGTGCGGATCATGGTCCCCACGGCAGACATGACCTATGTGACTAGGAAAATTGGTGTAATGAAGAGTATATATCTCAGGGTGAGAAAGATGTGCCTGGAGTCCTTGAGACCAGGAGATCCAGATGCCGTTTATTACCCCAGGATGGTTTACTTCCAGAGGCTGCATTTTCTGGTAGACCAGGGGGTACCCAGGCCACCACTCTCCAGTCTTCCTTCAAGGCTTCCTTCACCCCCAGCTGAGGCTTCAAACGTCCAACCTGGGCCTTCCAGGCAGCAGCATGTGGTGGGGCCCAGCTTGAGACAGGTATTGCATTGTTGAACATATTTCTTGTCGTACATTTAATGATGTTAACTAGATGTTCTTATTGATCAGTAAGTTGTGATTTAACAAAGTGGTTTACATATCAATATACAGTAGTGACCAAAAATGATTGGGACGAGAATGAAAAATGCTGGGCTTAGAATGATAGTCTGTTCTATTTGGTAACATTCAATTTGCAAAAGTCATGAGCTAAAAATGGTGTGATTGATGAGCAAAAAACTAAAACTATTTCCCATTTTCATACACAGGAAGACCTCAGCCGGGGGGAGGCTGCGGCAAGTGGCAGCCAGGAGGTCAACCAACACCCTCCTTCTCCTCCTCCTGCAACAACTACAGGAGCCCAGCCACAGCCTCGAAGGATGCCTGGAGGGAAGTGCCTAAGGAAGACGAGAGAGTGATGGCCTGGGTTCAGTCTGGTCTGCCAGAAGATGCAGCCTCTTGAAGAACCACATCTTGGGGACATAGATGGCATCTGATTTTTCTGATCTCTAGGACTTCTGGACCAGACTTCTCTTCCTGAGATATGTACTCCTCAGGCCACCAATTTTTCTTATTCTAATTTGTTCATGTCTGCCCTGGGGGCCAAAGGCTGCACCAAAGTAACACGTTTCTCCAGCGCTGCCTTCCTCTTTTTATTTTATTGAGACCTAAAGAAAGGTTTTTTTTGTTTGAAAAAATACTTGCGTATGTGTTTTCCTTCCAAAAGGCCAGTTTATTTGTGAGGAGGCAGGTACATTTCCAAAAAAAAAGTGAAATGAATAACAAGGGGTACCAACACTAAACAACCTCCTGTAGATTAAAAAAGAAAATCTAAAAAATATAATAATGTTGTTGTGGTAAGTTTACACACAAAACACACCCCAAAAAATGGAAAGATGAGCAAACTGTCAAAAAAGGAGATGTTTAGGAAAACAAACAAAAAGAAATGCAGGCAAAAAAGAATAAACAAAATATAAAATTGTGTAGATGTGACGAATTCAAAAATTGTATTGCCGAAATGAGTAAAAAAGAGTTAGGAAATACGTTCGGGAGAAGTGTGTGTGACTATGAGCATCAAAAGAAGTTCCTTCTTGCAGCATTGTAAGGAACAAGAGAATGCGCTTCATGAAAGAATTTTTAACATTGCAGCGTGACGAATGTGCTATATGGATTACGAGCAGTAGTTTTACCTGAGCGAGCGCTTCCGTGTCGGAATTTGAATGTGAGCATGCGTGGCACCTTGTCCGTCGGAGTAGGCTACACATGATCGGAGTATGTCCGATCGGAGCATTTTGTCTGAAAATATTTCCGGCAAGTTGGTCCGATGGATATTCCGACGGAAACAGTCCAATGCAGACCACACACAGTTGGAATATCCGACAAAACGCTCCGATCGGACACATTCCGACGGAATTTACAACCGTGTGTACAAGGGCTAAGAAGTGGACAACAACTATGGATGTGCATGTAATGTCATATTAGTTATTGCATCATATCTCCCCTTCCCAGTGAGATAAGCACAAACAAAGACATCAATATTCCACTTGTTAATCAATACTTGGGTTAGTATATAGTCTCATTAGTGGTATTTCCATGTTGTATTTTATGCAAGTTGTAGCAGTCTAAAACTGTGCTTTATTTTCTTTCTTTTGTTGTTTGCAAAGGTTGAAGAGGACTTGTTTTTTCTAAACATAATATAAAATAGTAGCAAGATACTGTATCTCTGTCAAGAAAATTGTTAACATTTTTTGAAAGAAGGATAGGAAAACAGAATGTCTTGAAAAACAATGGCCTTGCCTACATTACATTTGGTTGCAAACACGACCAACAGTTGTAATTACATAAATACCATTGGCCAGGGAGATATTAACCATCACTTATGTGATTGTTCCTGTGGGAACCTTTCAATACCAGTAATCACAAATCAAATGTCCATACTAATCATCTAGTCCAATTGACAGCAAAAAAAATTAGTGCACCTAGACTTCATTGTATTCCTTGGCTCTACCAAAAATAGCTCTACAGTCCTTAAAGAGGGATGACATAATAGATCATCTAGGTTTCAAATGGTATCTGTAACAGCTTTACAGTTGTCTAAATTCATTGACATGCTTGAAAAGTAATTCCATACAAAATTAAAGCAAATGGTGTCATAGCAGAATGTCCAATAACATTTTTAGATGCAGGTACATTTGAACTCTTTCCCCACAACTCCTTGCATACATGTACACACTTAAGGAAGGCAGGTTTCTCTGCTTACCTCCCTCAGCAACTCACAGAAGTCACATCTGATTAGGGAGTGTTATGTTGAGCCTTGAAATAAAGGACATCTAGGAAGTAGCATTCGTCTTAATGTATATTTACTTCAGAATACACGCTGTATACAGGATCACACCTTCCAAGGGGTTGTGATAAAGAATACAATTTGTTACAGCTTTTTATAAGAAAATGATAATATGACAGTGTATGGCGGGCACAAGCCCAAGTTACAAAATACGCAATACATTCCAGGATAATCTATTTCATATTTCATCTGGTCATTCTGGCCCGACCACAATAACAATTTTAAAGGTCATTTTGACAATTTGGCAATTTGGATATTAATTAAGAAGGGGAAACGTTATGTTATAAACAGGGACTTTCCATAAAAACATTTCAACATCATTTCTGGGAATAATATGCTTTATCATGTTACTGGCAGGACATCTCATGTCAAGCAAAGAGCAAGATACACAAAATAAAATATGTGTTGCAATATTGAGAAATACCAAAAGAATCAAGAAACATTTTAGAAATAAATACATTTTCATATTGAAGGGGAACTCTGAGTAGTATTTAGATATGTATTGCATATATTTTCATATTTTCACATTCCCTCCTATGTTTCGATTCTTTGGGTATTCTTCTTTAGACCTCCTCTATATGTCTGGGTTGGGTTCCAGGTATGTGAGCCACCATCTCATGAGCAGTCCTGACTCTTGACCTTTGGGGCTCAAAAGAACCAGTATTAGTACAAGCATTCCAAATAGCACTACAATAAGTTGTAGTTATTTTCAAACAACATTTGAATAACATAGGTGCACATTTGATTATAAGGATTATAAGTACTATGATACCAACAGTATAAAGGATACCATGTAATATACCAGCAAACCAGCCACCAATGCTTGAAAATCAGTTGACAGGATTAAGCCAGGAAAGCCAGCTTTCCCAACTTCCTTCAACCCAAGCAGTTTCAGTATGCTCTTTCTGAAAATTGAGCTTAAGCTGTTGCACCTGTTCCACATGTGAAATGATGGCATCTTCTGCTTTAGTATCATTCCCAATGTAGTTACAACAGCCTGTTCCCACTATGGCGCATATTCCTCCCTGGCTTGCCGTTAGATAATCCAGCACCAGCCGGTGCTGCAAAATCTCCTTTTTAACCATTTTTAGTTCTGTGGCAAGAGCCACAAAGTTCCTATCATACAATGCTGTAATATTATCAATCAAGTCAGCTAAATCAATGATAAAACTAAATGCCTTTTTAATACAACATCTATTTGCCCATGGTATGGAGAATATTGGCTTTATTTCCTTGTCATGTGACTCTACATTAGTGTTAATATCACTAGTATCAGTATCATTAGTATTTTCCTCAACCATAAGTGGGGGTATCTCAATGTTAGTCTCACCCTCCTTGTTCATATCAGGATCTTTAACCTCATCATGATCCTCTTCCTCCCCCCCAGGTTCTGACTGAGAAGCTAAGTCTCTTTTGAGAAGATGGATGGGGATTTTACGGATTTGGGACTCCTTAAACTCATTGTCACTCATATACCAAGTGGCAGGTATTACTCTACCAAAATAACAAACCCCCATAGAATTTAAAGAGATCCAATTATATGCTTTCTTCCCACATATAAAATAATAACCTGGGGGAGCTGCACAAGCCTTCCTGAAATTATACCCCTGCAAACACATTAATAATTTCATATTGTTCTGTCTAGAATGCTGACGATGCATGTAGTCATGTAGTTCCTGATATCGATCCGTGCTCCATGCTGTATCCTTACCATCAAACCAATATCTGATCTCAGCATTGTTCATACAGTTGGAGTTCCCAATTGGTCTGGTAGTACTTTGGAAACCCTGAGTAAACAGTTCAGATGAATATTCTCGAGTGAAGTTTATACAGACCGAGGGGGTTCTCATTGGAGCACTGGTGAACAATAGGAGTGAGACAACTCTGTCAATCATTGTCTTGCGTACATCTCCAAAATGGGCACTGTTCTTTATTTAAGCCAATGTGCTGGGTACGCCTAGCAATGGTATAGTCTTATGAGAGATAGGTGTATGCGTGCATATCCAACAGTTAGTAATGTTCAACTTCTTTGGTGCTTGCAGGTGCATACAGTAGATACAAAGGAATTATGAAAGGGTTCTGCTAATTTTGCATGATACTCATGTGTATCTCTTCTTGGCCATTGATCAGGAGTTAAACTTGTTTTAAACTGTAGTTTTTCATTCAATACAGTAGCATTCAAAAGGTAAGTATCATATATCTTACCCTTTTCCTTATGGTATGTCCATTCAAATGCCATGACCGTAATCCACACCAACGCTCCACCACAGAGGATAACGCTCCATAATGCCACATTCGGTCTAGGCCCCAGGAGATTAATTCTGCAGTCTTCTGGCTCTGGCACGAGTGATTGGCGGTGATGACCTGGAAGGCAAGGGTAAAGGAGAATACCTGCTAACAGCAGAATGATCTGTATGTTCCTTCGGAGCTACAGTCTTTTTACAATGGGAACCATGAACCCAGTACTTGTAGTCTTTCAGCTTTACAGCAGTTGGAGATACAAGAATGATTTGAAACGGTCCTTTCCACTTAGGGGACAAAGTGGTCCAGGGTATTTGATTCTTGATGTACATGTGTTCCTTCACTTGTATCCACTGGTTGTCCTGTTTTGGCTCTGGAAAAAGTATCAGAAAACACATTTGCCAGTCTGCGTACATAGTCTATCATGGCATCTTGACCTTTTAGCAAAGCCACTGTCTGTGGTGGTACAAGGGTTGCAGGAAGTCTCTTAGGCGGTCGCCCAAATAGTATATCAAAGGGTGATAGTCCATGCTTCTCCTTAGGGGTGGTCCTAATGGTAGCTAAGGCTATTGGCAGTGCTTCTACACATGTGCTTTTTCCATTAGCAGTTATCTTGGCCAGATACCCCTTTAAAGTTTGATTGCTGCACTCCACCATCCCGCTAGCTTGTGGCCTATATGGGGTGTGCAGCTTCTGTCTTATCCCCAGAATATTCATCACTTCTGCCATTAACTTGTTATCAAAGTGTGTACCTCTATCTGAGGAGAAAACAGCCCCTATACCAAATCTTGGGATTAACTCTCTAATGAGACATTTTACTACTGTTCGGGCATTACTCCTGGCACATGCAAACTAAAAGATACTTGAGCCGACCACAAGGGGGCATATCTGAGAAGTCAATCTGCACAATTTGAAATGGCTCCTCGGTATGTGGAATATGCTTCATAGGGGTGGGCACTGGTTTTCCAATGTTATGCATTTGACATATTGCACATTCATTAATCTATTTAGCAGCATATGTATGAAAGCCTGGAGCCCACCAGTGTTTGTTCACCACCCAACACATCCCTCCTGTTGAGACATGGCAAGGCCCATGGCTCAAAGCAAACAAATAAGGAAACAGAGTTGGAGGAGCAACCATTTTTCCCTTCATAGTCCACAGGCCATCCTCATCACAAACAGCCCCTTTGGAGCACCAGGATGGTCTGTGAGGTGAATTTTCCTGTAAGGCAGACAACATGTGTAAATCAACAGGTAAATCAGTCAGAAACAACATAGGCATGGCACTGGATGGCTATTCGTGAATTGCTCCTTTAGCATATTCATTGGCTTGTTACACAAAATAGGTAGTAAGGTTTACTATAGTCAGGTAGCCCAAGATTTGGGGTTGTCAGTAAAGTTTCTTTCATTTCTTTCTTCACTGCTGGGGTTAATTTGTCCTCGATAAACTTATAACTACCCTTTGTATGTCGCTTTAATAATACTTGTAAAAGACCTAATACTAGTGGAGGATTGAGTCTCCTTCATCCAGTAAAATTGTCATTATTTATTTATTTATTTATTTATTTATTATCTATTCTTAATCACCGGGCAGCTTCCTCTGGTGACTTCTCTACTCAAGATACTGAAAAATTCTTGGTACTGACAGGGCTAAATCCCCATGACTTTTCACCGTGGCCACTTTCATATAGTCTGGTGAGAATTTCCAGTAATCCAGACTGCTGGATTCATAAGCCCCTTTTGGGCTTCTTGTAATCCCTCCTATTTAGGGTTAATAAAGTTCTGGCATAAGGAGCAAATTTAACATCTCCCTTTGCTTCAAGTATGTTTTACTCCCATCCCTTCAGGCATTAAAACTATAATTACTCTTATATTTTCTCTGTCTAGCAGACTGCTAGGGGAGTATGGCGATACACCAACTCTTACTTATAGAGGTTCAGTGACGTTGGCAGTAATTACATCATTACTTACCTTAACCAAAAAAAATAAATACCTGTTGATTTGAAGTGGGAAAATCGGCATCACATATATTTAACAAAGTCTTTTTTGTCTTTCCCGTTTAATTTGAAGAGCTACAACCTGCACTTCAATACTTTCCATATGCAGTGCTGTTTTCTTAGGTATGGGAACTTGTTATACATTTACTATTTTTATCGCTATCCTTATTAATCTCTTAGATTCTTTAAGATCCACTATTCATTAATTCTAGCAATAAAAACAATCTAACAACCGGGGTAACTGGCGCTACCTATTTAACATGAACAGATATTAATTCTCATTAATGAAACAGATGTATTTTTAGAAGAAAAGAATTGAAAAATGCCAAAAAGTCAAATAAGAATAATCTATTACACCACTAATAGTTTTCATATATCCAATCACACCCAAATGAAGATAAATCCTCCTTACGGAGGGCAATAGATCCTTTAAAATCCATTTATTTCAGTCCCAACCAAGAAAGAACATACAAGCGGCTTCTACCAAAGTCGCATACAATCGCACAGATTCCCTAATGCGACTCAGATGCGACAATAAGAAGTGTGATTATTTGGGACCTTATTTTGAAACCTCAATATAATCCCGAACAGATCATAAATAAATCCTGTGAAGAGAAAACACCTAATAAGAAAAATCGTACTAGGTGCGATTTATCCTTAAAATCGCATTGGTGCTAAGATGTGGTTATCCCAACAGTCTGTCAAGTGAGAAAAGACTGTGAAAATATACTCCAATTACTGAATGTGGGAAATGAATATAAAAATACAAACTCTAATGAATATATATATATATAAGTGAAAGTGCATTAAAAAGTGCAAGTGGAAAAAACAGGAACTATATGAAAACAGCAAATTATATGACATAATTCATATCCAAAATCGAAAACTTTCAACCATATGTGCTAAAAAATACACCTGTGAAAAAAGTATATATATATGTAAATAAAAAATGTGTTATGATGGCCCTCAAAAAAATAAAATAAAATATAAAAAAATATAAAAAATAAAAATAAAAATACACATACAAATAGAAAATAAAAAATAAAAATAAAAATAAAAATAAAATAAAAAATTAGTGTCCGACTATCCAAAAAGTCTTCAGTAGTGCAAATCCAACAATGAATGTTCATAAAGTGACTTTGGTGCTTCTTGTGCAATCCTCAAAGTGACTTCCGTGCTCCCCCGCAAGGTACCCCACTCACCAAAAGAATTAACCCCTGCAGGGGTAATTCACCTTTAGATCCAATCTGATGATATCCAACTCCTTGACCCGTGTGTTTTATGATCATTCGTATCCAAAAAGAGATTCCATTTGTACCCTCATAGGAAAGAAATTATAGTCTCCATAGTGTAATCCGTATCAAAAACAGTTTATTTCCACAAAAATAGTAAAAAACAATAAGAAACAAATTTCATATAATAAGAAGTAAAAAATAATTAAAAAATGTGGAAATACAATCCACCACGGGATCTACTTTACATAGATTCTATATGTTATTGATCCAAACTCCGGTATTAAACCAGAAAAACAAACTAAAAAGTATACAGTAAAATACAACTGTGGAAAAAAACGCTGATGGCTCTCTGTCCCAGGAAAAACAAAACACAAAAAACACCCGTCTCAAGTATGACAATCGCCCTAGGCAATGTACCGGGTTTTTTCTTGTTTAAATAGATGGCTCTAGTATTTTTAAGTCCCCTTAGGATAGAGCCCTTTTTGCGCGAATTCCACTTAAACAGCGGGTCCCGTTCGGTGGATACGCAGCCGAACGGGACCCGCTGTTTAAGTGGAATTCGCGCAAAAAGGGCTCTATCCTAAGGGGACTTAAAAATACTAGAGCCATCTATTTAAACAAGAAAAAACCCGGTACATTGCCTAGGGCGATTGTCATACTCGAGACGGGTGTTTTTTGTGTTTTGTTTTTCCTGGGACAGAGAGCCATCAGCGTTTTTTTCCACAGTTGTATTTTACTGTATACTTTTTAGTTTGTTTTTTCTGGTTTAATACCGGAGTTTGGATCAATAACATATAGAATCTATGTAAAGTAGATCCCGTGGTGGATTGTATTTCCACATTTTTTAATTATTTTTTACTTCTTATTATATGAAATTTGTTTCTTATTGTTTTTTACTATTTTTGTGGAAATAAACTGTTTTTGATACGGATTACACTATGGAGACTATAATCTCTTTCCTATGAGGGTACAAATGGAATCTCTTTTTGGATACGAATGATCATAAAACACACGGGTCAAGGAGTTGGATATCATCAGATTGGATCTAAAGGCGAATTACCCCTGCAGGGGTGAATTCTTTTGGTGAGTGGGGTACCTTGCGGGGGAGCACGGAAGTCACTTTGAGGATTGCACAAGAAGCACCAAAGTCACTTTATGAACATTCATTGTTGGATTTGCACTACTGAAGACTTTTTGGATAGTCGGACACTAATTTTTTATTTTTATTTTTATTTTTATTTTTTATTTTCTATTTGTATGTGTATTTTTATTTTTATTTTTTATATTTTTTTATATTTTATTTTATTTTTTTGAGGGCCATCATAACACATTTTTTATTTACATATATATATACTTTTTTCACAGGTGTATTTTTTAGCACATATGGTTGAAAGTTTTCGATTTTGGATATGAATTGTGTCATATAATTTGCTGTTTTCATATAGTTCCTGTTTTTTCCACTTGCATTTTTTAATGCACTTTCACTTATATATATATTCATTAGAGTTTGTATTTTTATATTCATTTCCCACATTCAGTAATTGGAGCATATTTTCACAGTCTTTTCTCACTTGACAGACTGTTGGGATAACCACATCTTAGGACCAATGCGATTTTAAGGATAAATCGCACCTAGTACGATTTTTCTTATTAGGTGTTTTCTCTTCACAGGATTTATTTATGATCTGTTCGGGATTATATTGAGGTTTCAAAATAAGGTCCCAAATAATCACACTTCTTATTGTCGCATCTGAGTCGCATTAGGGAATCTGTGCGATTGTATGCGACTTTGGTAGAAGCCGCTTGTATGTTCTTTCTTGGTTGGGACTGAAATAAGTGGGTTTTAAAGGATCTATTGCCCTCCGTAAGGAGGATTTATCTTCATTTGGGTGTGATTGGATATATGAAAACTATTAGTGGTGTAATAGATTATTCTTATTTGACTTTTTGGCATTTTTCAATTCTTTTCTTCTAAAAATACATCTGTTTCATTAATGAGAATTAATATCTGTTCATGTTAAATAGGTAGCGCCAGTTACCCCGGTTGTTAGATTGTTTTTATTGTTGGAAGAAACCCCAAATGGGGATTTTCTTTTTGTGGGGGGCAGCAACCTAAAATTATATATATATATATATATATATATACATAGTATTTGTCTTGAACCTATTACTTTTTTGTCTATCCTACACCCGGTGTCGATTAGCGCGGTTTTTCTATCTTTATAATATTTTCATTAATTCTAGCGCTGGCTTCTTTCTCCATTCTTTAACTTCCTATAACAATCCTCCCATGAAACCGTTAACCAGACCATGTCTTTACACTTTCTTTTAATTCTCCTTAAATTCTTATTGCGGAGTCAGAAACTGTAGCAGCCCGCACTGTTCCTTCAATCACTGACACGGAGCCTGCTGTCCCCTCCCTTTCAGAAAATCATAAGCACATCTGCAATTTGCTAGCTGTCCCATGCACACCGATAGGGAGAGATTAACCCATTTGCTAACTCATCACTTACTTCTCTCTAACATTTTATTGTTCACAAGCACCCTTATTCTTTGCAAATACGTTCCATACATCCACATACTTTTCAGGCAACACACAGTCAACAAGCCACATATACAGATATGTGGATCTTGATTGAGTTCTCTCCATCCACATCATTTTCCCATACCATTTCTTAGGACATTTTTCCATATTGGGCAGTTTTGCCACAATTGCTCTTATCTCACTAGGCTTCCATGGGACATAAACTTGAGCCATATTAGCTACATATCAATTACCTACCATGTTCCCTGGTAGGGCCACTTCCCTTAACGGCATCTGTTCTAATGGTTTCTCATTTAGTAAGGATCTAATGAGTTCTCTTCTATCTTTTTCCCTTTCCTCTATAGGATCAACTTCGTCTATAGGAGCAGACGCTGCTCTAGACGCTACTGCTAAATCCCTTCTGGCAAATTCATACGGGGATGCCCAAGCATTAGGAAGTTCCTCTTCATCTTCCAGATGTAGAGCAGCTTTCTCAGTACACATTTTATAAGGGGGTGGTTTTGCATCCTTTCGGGACACTTCTTCCCAGGCAGCTAAACATTCAATCCCCCCACAATCAGACATTTTAAAGAGTAAATTAAATAATGCATCAATTGTTGGGGTATCCAGAGAACCTTCCGGTGGCCACCATCGAGAAGGGTCCTCTTTGTATTCCCTCTTTGTAATTTTACACCATTTTACATGATGCTTTAAAGCATCTGGCTCTCCACTTACCATCATCTTGATGATAGGAGCGCTTGGATGCAATTTTGCTACGCTGAATCCTGTTTTCTTTGCTATTTTTAATCATTTCTTTGCCCTCTCCTTTGTTAACCCAAAAGTATTCATTACAGATAAAATATTTTTTTTCAAGCAAATTTCCCATTTTCTTTGTATTTCCCCTGTTACTCTTTTCAGAAATGACAATAGTTAAGAGCTCCGGGACTGAGAGCTCTACTGTTTACTTCTTACGGCTGTGTACCAGCAGCCCAGTACATATATTGAGATATCCCACTTCGTTCTACTCTCAGAAGGACGTCTCCTTTCTGAGTGGTAATAGGCTAGTCCTTATCTCGACTCCCTATTCCAGAGAACATACAGCAGGTCATTCATCCATTTGTGGCTATCCGCTGAAGGCAAACCTATCCGCCTTAGGACCACAAACATTTCTCAAAAAATCACACAAAAAATTCAACATCCACCACCTTCTATTCACTCATAGAAATTGTGGTGCCTGCATTTTACACATCCCTTAATAACATGACTATATTCATTGTCATTTCTGAGAGTAAGAAGAAGGGCAAGTAAGTACTTTTGCATGCTTAAGTTGTAACTGGTGCCATTAATATTCTCAGTAATCATACATAGACAGAATGCAATAAAATCAAAAAGGAACGTGTTACCTTCTGTATTCCACAAGCCCCACCCGGCTCCTCAAAACCGCACGGAAAGACAGTACTTTATAATATGAGAAATAAAAGTTTTCTCACCTGAGGCCTCTTTGCTGTCCCTCCTGTTGCGGGTTGAGAGCCAATGGTGGGGGTGCAGATAAGAAGACCGTCCGAGGGGTCACCAACTGTTATGTTGAGCCTTGAAATAAAGGACATCTACGAAGTAGCATTCGTCTTAATGTATATTTACTTCAGAATACACGCTGTATACAGGATCACACCTTCCAAGGGGTTGTGATAAAGAATACAATTTGTTACAGCTTTTTATAAGAAAATGATAACATGACAGTGTATGGCGGGCACAAGCCCAAGTTACAAAATACGCAATACATTCCAGGATAATCTATTTCATATTTCATCTGGTCATTCTGGCCTGACCACAATAACAATTTTAAAGGTCATTTTGACAATTTGGCAATTTGGATATTAATTAAGAAGGGGAAACGTTATGTTATAAACAGGGACTTTCCATAAAAACATTTCAACATCATTTCTGGGAATAATATGCTTTATCATGTTACTGGCAGGACATCTCATGTCAAGCAAAGAGCAAGATACACAAAATAAAATATGTGTTGCAATATTGAGAAATACCAAAAGAATCAAGAAACATTTTAGAAAGAAATACATTTTCATATTGAAGGGGAACTCTGAGTAGTATTTAGATATGTATTGCATATATCTTCATATTTTCACAGGAGAGGTAGCTGGACAAGTGATTTGTAGGACGCTGAGAACAGAAGGTTCCGTTTATGTTAAGAATACATATTTTGATAGATTGTTTTTAAAACACAGTTTAGTAATCTCCTGTAACAAGGCTGAGGCACCTGTGACTGGACACATACCCACACACAAAGAATGGAACTGAACTGGCCACATGGAGGAATCCTAAACAAAAACTACCTGCTGACCTGCAGATTTGGAGAGCTGGATCTGTCCCATCCATCCTGAGTGCTCAGCAAGTTACAAAACCCAATACAAGTGACTGGCAACCATCTGTGTAACCCCAATTCAAGCCAAGGATCCAGTTTTGAGAATTCATTGTGCTTAACTAAAGTGAGTGGACTACGAAATTTAAAGTATACATATACTAGGTTTCTTGGGAGTGCTCTCCCGTGACCCTTGGGGAAGAAGTATAATATACATATTATTCTCCTTATATAGATAAAAGTAGTGGTGCTCTGTACTAGAAGTCAATAAATATACTGCTAAAGGTAGTCACATGAAGATATAAAGTATATACGGCAGAGAGGAATGAATGCTGTGCAAAAGTGCCAAAAAAATTCTAAAGATGGTAGTGAGAGATGAGGAGTTATGATGAATAATTGTTAGCTCCTATAGCAAAAATTTGTTTTTTTAGAATTAAAAATGTAGAAATGTCACATCAATAAAATGAGTGCAAAATAAAAGTGTCCATAAATATTACATATTACATGTAAGCTGGAGGGTATACAATGACCCCAATATATAAGTGCAAATGACGCAAATAATGATAGCTGCCAAAATATTAGTGCATAAAAACAATGTGCTCGTCTCCCAAGTGAAATTATAAAAAGGAAAAAGGGAAAAAATATCACACCGTACTAGACGGTAAACGCACAAAAATGTCCACAAACGTTCTTTCAAAAAGAAATACTAATGGTGCAAAATAGCATGATCCTATGGATTCAGAAAATAAAGTGCAGGTGCTGGTAAACACAATTCAATAAAAGTGCTGCTAGGTGATAGATAAACCGTGCGTTCCTCCGTGCTGGTTAAATATATGAGTGTCCCCTTACCTTACTGCTGTAAGATAACAGCATAAAATTATATGTCTCTGGGGTCCTTGGTGACCATTCCTATCATGGTGGCCCGGGTCCTATCCTGCCTATAGTCAGCGATGGTGTCTCGTTTAAGATGTCCGGGGTGGGGGACCTTGCCAGTGTACCATAGGTTAGAGAGAGGAAAGATGCCTCATAATGTAGTATTATACAGCTTTTTTATTGATAAAAATGTGTAACAGCAGGTACTCACATTAAAAAGTAACAATAGAGCAATGTAAAAACGAGCAGCAAGCTCGATCTGCGTCACTTCCAGTGTCACAGTCCCGACGCATGTTCGTCACGATCACATAACTTCATCAGGGGATGACTAGTGCCCACGGAAGTGTCTTTTTATATGTATATCAATTAGAATGGTATGGTGGCCATTTTCTAGAAGCCAACAGTCGCCAGAAGTCCGGCGGTGGCCATATTGCGTACGGCATGGTCGCCAGAAGTGGATCGGCGGCCATCTTAACAGTGGGAGAAAATGTAAACATTCAGTTTGTGCCACTAGTCTGGCCCGCGGAAGTACTACGGTGGCCAGAGAAAACAAAAGAGCGTGACACACCTACATACATATGGACACCAGTGAATCTGGAGAGGGGCACACCCAAATACCGCGTCAGCCGCAGTGCCACACCAATCATATGTATGCTAAATGAAAAACGGCAGCCAGATTTACAAGGATAATGTCTGAGTTGAATAAAAAATGGGGGAAGGAAGGATTAAAATTAATATTAAAATAGACAAACATAGTTTAAAAATAAATCGGGATAGGTAAAAAGATTATGGGCTAATAAATGTAATTATAGCAAACGGAAATGACGTGGAATAAAAACATAAACAATAACATACCTAACATAACAATCTTAGATTAGAGCAGCATAATTAAAATACATAAATGAAAGTGTATCCTAAAATTGAAAAAGATAATAAAGAATGAATAGATCAAGGCCAAAAAAAATTGGGAAATATATAAAACTAAGTATAGGAGAAGCAAGGAAATATAGGGTGTGCATAGAAAAGAAGAGCGAGCCAAAGGGTTGCTCTTCAGAGGGCTTATCATGATAGGGAAGAGGGGAACAGAACCAGACCTTAGATATCTAAAAAAATAGAAAGGTGAGCGAGAGGATCACTCTTCAGAGGGCTCGTTAGAGAAAAAAGGCAGGCTGTAGGCACATAATAAAGGGTAGTTGGCACGTGGGGATAGGTCCAGTTTAAAAGTCTCTGATAAAACGGTTAAGGTCAAATTCAATGTTGAGGCCTCGTGGCGTAAAAAAGTATCAAGAGTAAAAATCCACTTAGATTCAAATTGGCTCAATGTCCTAACTTTATGTCCACCATGCCAATGTTTAACATAGGCTTCTATCCCCCAAAATTTTAGTTGTGTTGGATCTTTGTTGTGGCAGGTGGCAAAGTGTTTTGATACGCTGTGTTTGTCAAAGCCCTTCAGTATATTTTGCACATGTTCTTTTATGTGGATCCTCAGTGGTCTCTTGGTCCGACCTATATATTGGAGCCTGCAGCTGCATTCTAGAGCATAAACAGCTCCTATTGTGTTGCAGCAAATGAACTCTTTAATCTCATAGGTATTCCCCGTTCTAGTGGAGGTGAAATCTTTCTTCTTTTAATTTGGACGTTTGGTTTTAGTGCATGCGTAGAAATGTTTACAAGGGTAGAAGCCTTTACCCGTAAAGAATGCCAATCCTCTACCTGGCGGATATGGAATGTTCTTTCAATTTTATCCCTGATGGTAGGCGCCCTTCTATACACAAATCTTGGACAAGTGGGGAGGATATTATTTAGATGTTTATCTGCCTGTAGTATATTCTAATGGCGTTTGATAATTCTCTCAATCTTTTTATATTGTACGTTGTAGTCTAAAATAATTGGTACCATATCTCGTGAGGTTTTGTCTTTGGGTTTGTCTTTAAGGAGTTCTTTCCGGTCCATTTCTGTTACTTTGGCTATTTTTCTGTCATTATGGTCCTTGTTGTAGCCTTTGTCCATAAACCTCTGTTTTGTGTCAATGGCTTGAGTACGGAACTGTTCCTTGCGTGTGGAATTACGTCTAAGATGCATTAGCTGGCCTTTTGGTATATTGTATAGCCAATTCCTATGATGGCAGCTTTTTAAAGGCAGATAGATGTTCCGGTCCACGCTTTTGAAATGCGTTTTGGAGGAGAGTTTTCCATCTTCCTGTGAAATTTCCAGATCTAAAAATGTAATAATTTTATCACTGATCTCCCATGACAGTTTGATGTTCCTGTCCTTTATGTTTACATTTTCCAGAAAATTAATAAGTTTAGCTTGTTCCCCTTTCCACAAGATAACAACTTCGTTGATGTACCTCTTGTAGATGTATAGCTCCACTGGGGTATTCAGAAAAACCCTCTCCTCCTCCCATTGTGCCATAAAAAGGGCTGCAATGCTAAGGGAAAATTTTGCTCCCATAGCTACTCCTGTTTTCTGATGGTAATGGGTGCGATTAAACCAAAAGTAGCTGTTTTTAAGACAAAAGTCAAGGCATTTCACAAGATATCTCCTTTGGGTACAAGGTAGTTGAGTGTGTTTCCTTAGGCCCCATTTAGCAGCTTTGCATGCTTGATGGTGTAATATTATTGTGTACAATAAAGAGACATCAGCTTTGGCTGGCCACCATGGTCCATCATTTGTGGGTAAATCCTCCACAATTTGTAAAATGTGTTTCATATCATGTAGGTAGGCTTGTGTCTTCTGTACCGCTGGTTGTAAGTAATTGTCAATATACTGTCCCATTCTTGCTGTTAGTGAATCTATTCCATTCACTATTGGTCTTAGTGGTGGATTCTCCTTATTCTTGTGGATTTTGGGGAGTGAATATATGATTGGTGTCCTACACGATTCTGGTACTAGATACTTGGCTTCTTTCTTGTTCAAAATATCTTTTTTCAGGCCTAAATGGATGATCTGTTCTAGTGCTTTCCTGCACTTGAACATCGGGTTACCTAAGAGACGATTATAGGTGTCTTCATCTTGTAGAAGTAAATTCATACCTGCGTTGTATTGTTCCTTGAAAGCACAACTATACTCCCTCCTTTGTCCGCTGGGCATATGACCAAGTCAATTTCCGAATTCCACTTTTGATGTGTCTTTTTTTGTCCCGTTTTTTAATTTTCAGTTCCTTTAGTTCATCCAGAACGACTCTCTTGAAAACTTCAATGTGCCTTTCATCCTTCACTAGGGGGTTAAAAATTGACTTATTCCTTAACCACTTCCTGACCAGCGCACGACGATGTACGTCGACAGAATGGCACGGGCAGGCATATTGGCGTACAGGTACGTCCAATATTCAATGCCACCCTGCCATCGGGAGCGCGCCGCCGGCGGCGCGCTCCCGTGCTGGTCGGGACCCCCGTGAGTCCGGTCGGGGGACCCGCGGACTCGATCGCCGCGGGCATCCCCGCGATCGTCTCACGGAGCGGCAGAATGGAGGAAATGCTGTGTAAACAACATTTCTCCATTCTGCCTAGCAACTAGTGACGCTGATCTCTGCTCCATGTCATTGGAGCAGAGATCAGTGTTCACTAAATGAAAGCCCAACCCCCCCACAGTTAGTAACACACCCCTAGGAACACTTAACCCCTACACTGCCACCCACTGGTTAACCCTTTCACTGCCAGTGTCATTTACACAGGAATCACTGCATTTATATAGCAGTGATTACTGTATAAATGACAATGGTCCCAAAAATGTGTCAAAATGTCCGATGGGTCCCCCACAATGTCGTAGTCACAATAAAAATCGCTGATCGCCACCATTACTAGTAAAAAAAAAATAATAAAAAATTATTAATAAAAATGCTATAAAACTATCCCTATTTTGTAAACGCTATAACTTTTGCGCAAACCAATCAATAATCGCTTATTGCGATTTTTTTTACCAAAAATATGTAGAAGAATACGTATTGGCCTAAACTGAGGGAAAAAATATTTTTTTATATATTTTTGGGGAATATTTATTATAACAAAAAGTAAAAAATAATGCGTTTTTTTCAAAATTGTCGCTCTATTTTTGTTTATAGCGCAAAAAATAAAAACCGCAGGGGTGATCAAATACCACCAAAAGAAAGCTCTATTTGTGGGAAAAAAAGGATGTCAGTTTTGTTTGGGAGCCACGTCGCACGACCGCGCAATTGTCAGTTAAAGCGACGCAGTGCCGAATCGCAAAAAGTGGTCTGGTCTTTGACCAGCAAAATGGTCCGGTCTGCAAGTGGTTAAAGTCCTGTGCATAATCGATGTATTAGGTCTTATTGTGCTAGATTTACAGGGGTTACTCATAATGTATTTCTTAATGTTTAGTTTCCTAACATATTTCTGAATCCCTATGTATGTTTGGAATTTGTCAAGATTTTTAGTTGGTGCATATTTTAGTCCCTTATCTTGCACTCCAATCTGTTCGTGGGAGAGTGGTTGCCCACTGAGATTGAAGATTCCCATGCCCTTTACTCTCTTTTTCTTTTGTGTTCTCTTTTTCTTTTGTGTTGCCCCCTCTGCATCCTCTCTTCTTTCTGGTGTTCTCTTGGGATTTCTCAGATCCTCGTTCCTCCTTGGTGGATTGTTTTCTCTGCCCCTCTCTAGAAAAGACCTTTCATAGTTTAATGTCTGATTGGCGGTGTCTGTCCGTTCTATCTTCATCAGGTCTATGCTCCAGGGGTGCATAGTAATTGTACGTGGGAATGGGGCTTCTCTCATGTGGTTGATATGGACCTTGGGAGGGGTAACCATAATGCCATCCATCCCTTTGATAGTGACATTTTGCACAGCATTTCTCTCTGCCATATATACTTTATATCTTTGTGTGACTACCTTTAGCAGCATATTTATTTACTTCTAGTACAGTGCACCACTACCCCTTTTATCTATTTTTTTTTATTGGGCTCAGATATTCCCCTCAGTGTGTGCAGCAGTGCGTTAGGTTCTACCATTTGTGTTGGCGCAGGAATACCCTTTTTTACATTCCCCTTATATAGTTATGCCTTCAGAAACAGATTCAGACTTTTTTTTAAAACAATTTACAGAGTCAGTTAATACCAGTTCATGTGAAAGATATATACACATTTTCATAGCTGTCAAAGCACTTTCTGCATGCAGAGGTTACACTCTTTTACTTCAATTACAAAGAGTAAATTGTGTCATTTGCAGTGAACAACTTTCCACTGAATTTACTATATGAAAAATTTAAATATCTATGCAAGGTGATCATATCTCCTCTTAATTGCTTTTGCTTAGTAAATGATTTCATTTCAGTTACTCTAGTCTCATAGCTGAAGTCATGAATGTAGGTGCTTGTCTTTGCACTCTTTAAAGTTACACAATATATATACTGTACAAATGATGCCCTGCTGAATGGCATTTTATGAATATGTAAAATATTTAAAGTGTAACTACAGGCAAAACTTTTTTTTGTTTTTGAATGGGATGGAGTGGGATTAGAACGCTTTTTTTTTTTATTGCTTTCTGTGCCCCCATTAGGAAGATTCACCATCACTATTTGTCCCTTTTTACAATTATCATTGAAATGAAAGGAACAGAAAATCCCAAATATTGGGTTGTCTCCAGAAAAGTAATAGGGGGCAAATCTAGCAATGAGGATACTAGTTCTGGTGACCTGGGGTCCACAAGAAATTCCCCTAATTTTCAGGGTTTTCCTCTTAATTCCTGTTTGGCTATGGGACAAGAAGTGAAGGGAAATCTCTGCAATGGGACACAGATGGCAATAAAAACATCTGATAGGAGACGGAGACCGATATAGCCACATGAGACCAGAGCTCCAGGCTTCTCGGGGACACAGAGGCACTTAGCAGCCTGATTGACGGCGCACAAAGCACCCAGACTCAGTGCAGTCCACTACTCTCCGCAGACACCAGCCGACAAGCGTTCGGGGGCCCAGAGACCTCAGAAGATGACTGAATTCCACACATGGGGCAGAGGCAAAATGGCGCCAGATCCCCTGGGCCAGCCGTGGCCAGCACACCTCACATCACCCATAAAAAGGATAAACCTCCTAAAAGAAATTCTCCAACAAGCAATAAAACCTCTCCTGCACCTCCATCAGTCTCTGGAAGCCTGAAGAAATCCAGATACAAGCTAGATGACACAGATTCATCTACTGAGGTGAGTAGGGGCCTAGAATAGGGGGAGGACACCAGGGAGCTTCCTGAATCCATAGAATGCTTTCCCACTAGCGATCAACCTATCTTGGATACCACACTTAAAGACGTTAGTATCCCTCAGAAGCTCACTCCACAGGGACATGATGACATGTGTCCACAAGTTCAGTGCAGAATTGCAAACAGTGAATGACAGAGTGGAGCATGTGGAATCCAAGATGAGGGAATTCACATTTACAATTAACAGTCTAATAGATGCAAATGACACTAGAGATGAGGAGATGGAGGCAGTCAAAGCTAAAATCACTGATATCGAGGACCTTTCCAGGAGGAAAAACCTCAAATTAAGGGGGGTCCCCGAATCTGTTTTGCAGCCAGACCTGTGCAGTTATGCCATCCAAGTGTTCACATCCCTCTTACCTGATCTTACAGATATTGATGTCACAATTTACAGGATTCATAGGTTACCTAAACCTACCTACCTCCCTGACAAAGTGCCAAGAGACGTTATACTTTGTTTGCATTTTTTTCATGTAAAAGAACGTCTGATGTCCGCAGCACGCAATAAGGATCTACTCCCAGCACAGTATAAAGATCTGCAATTTTTCTCTGACCTGTCACAATTCGCATTACAAAAAAGGAAAAACCTCAACACAATCTCCAAGGCATTACGCAGCAACAAAATATCCTACAGATGGGGTTTCCCAACCAAACTTATCATTACCAATGACGGTAAAGAGCACATAGTAGATACTCTCGCCAAATGTCTAGATCTACTTAAAAAATGGCACATTGTCCCTGAAACATCAACAACCGTAACCCTGACTGCTCAGCATATGATTGGAATTTGGTCAACTCCAAAAATGCTCGCATACACCGTTAAAAGGCTTGGGGGCTGAATAAAGCCCTTTTAATATACTTGTCCCTATTCTGGAGACAAACTGTTAAGACGAACTCTCTCACCTCCATCGTAGCTATCCGCTACCAGATGGTCAACAAGACCAACAGGTTATTTTTACACTATTTTATTTTTATATGTTTTTAATTTCAATATTTTTATTGATTTTGCAAAAAGAACAAAACAAGCAAAGAAGAGCATCTCCCCTTTTCCAAAACCAGGGAGTGCATAATGACATTCCAGTGTTTGACAGACGTTACAGAAAGCAGAAAACAGTCTCTTTTACAATTGAAAAGGAGCAGTAATCCAGAAAGGCAAATATGAGGAATATGCACTATTGAGGCCTCAGACTATACACCAATCCCAGATAGGGAGATGGACTGCTGGGGGGGAAGCCGTACCCCACCCCAAGGGGAGCACACTGTGGAGACGGCCTCTCACCCCAACCCCATCTCTGAATGGCCCACCAGAAAAAACGTACCAGTGGGCTGCTTATCTCATATAACTAGCACATAAATAAAACAAAAATAAGTCCACTTATCAATCGCTGTGTGTAGTGGTCCGAGGGGAACCTAAACCTGTAACGGGGATGCTGAACTGAGATTCCAGAGCAAACCCAGTGCGATTGTGAGGAAACCTAGCTGTGCCAGGAGGCCTATACCTTCTGTCATATCTGGATATAAGAGAGTGAAACACTGGAAAAAAAACACCTAAACCAGAGAGAGAGGGAAGAGGAACAGGAGTAGTAAGAGAAGGAAGCCAGGGAAAAGTAAGAGGGCTAGCAGGTCCGTACGAGAGGATGGGAAAAAAAGGGAGGATAAGGAGAGAAGGTCATCTAATCGGGTAGGAGCGGCCCTAGATATCTAAGTCCCTGGAATTATGGGAACTCCGATATAATTCGCCCATGGTTCCCAGATCAATTGGAATTTGTGGGTTTTGTCCAGTAGTGTACAAACAATTTTGTCTTGGGCCATGATCCATGATATTTTCCGTTTCATGCCTTGCATGGGTACCGTGGGCCTTTTTCAATGTTTAGCTATAGTGATTCTAGCTCCTAAGAGCATATAGAAAATTAAGGATTGGGTGTGTTTGGGAGTCTCGTCCACACTGGCATTGAGAAGTGCTATCTCGGGTAGCTGTGGAACAGCTATACCCGTAATTTTCCTCAACAGGTGGAAAAAATTGTTCCAGAATTTCCGTATCCTGGGGCAGGTCCACCATATATGAAATAGGGAGCCGGTAAGCCCGCAACCCCTAAAACATAAAGGGGAAGCGTCCGGAAAAATCTTGGCCAGTGTGGTCGGGACCAGATTCCATCGCACCATGAGTTTAATGCTAGCTTCCATTAGAGAAATATTCATAATGCCTTTGAATGATTTGTGAAATTGTGAATACCATTTGGGTAGGTCCCACTCTACTGCCAGATCTTGTTCCCAAAGTCGGGCATATAACGGCTTGATGGCAGTCTTGGCTAGAGAATTGTAAATAATGGAGATACCACCCCTCTGATCCAGCATGTTGCTACACCATATTTCGTAAGGAGTCGGTAAAGGGGGTGTAGAGTTGAGAGGCCATTTGGACCGAAGAAAGTGAGAAATTTGTAATAGTCTGTATCGCTCAGTGAGGGGCATTTCTAATTTACTCACACAGTACGCCAGTGTGAGAGGTCCTGTGGTGTTTAGAAAATGACCGATCCTGTATAAGCCTTTGTCTACCTACCACTTAAACGCTGGAATATTTTGTCCGGGCGGGAAATCTGGGTTATTAAAGAGGTGGGCAAGTGGGCGCATGGGAGAGGCCAGGGCTGAGTGTGTTTGGAGCCTGTCCCAGTATCGCTGGCCGTAATCGCGGTTTAGACCAGAGTAAATAGTCAATCGTGTGTCTCGGTGTCGCCATCCTCTCTATTAGGAGCCAATCTGGTTTGGGGTTTTTCGAATGTGCTACTGACATTTGGGCTATCTGCGCAGCTTGGTAGTACCACCAAATATTGGGCAAAGCAAGGCCACCTTGGGTCTTGAGTCTATAGAGAACGTCTTTGGTACATCTCTTGCCTTTGGATCCCCAAATGAATTTCAGGATGGAGGATTGGAATCGCATAATTTGGGCTTTCCTGATAGGAATTGGCAAAGAGCGGAAAAGATAAAGCAGGCGGGGTAAAAGGGACATTTTAATAGAATTTACGCGTCCCAGCCAGGATAGATCATATTTGGACCATATTGCCATATCGGCTTCAAGTTTTTTGAACATGGGGGGGAAGTTACTGGAGAATAACTTATCGTAACTATTGGTCAGGTTTATTCCTAGGTAGGGAATAGCTGACGAGTTCCAGGTAAACGGGAAGTGAGTTTGAATGCTTGTGAGAAGGTTTGGAGAGATAGATATGTTCAGAGCGGCAGAATTGCAACGTTGACTTTGAGACCGGAGGCTATACCAAATTGCTCTAAGAGTTTAAGGATGTTGGGAGTAGAGATAAGGGGGGATGTGACGAAAAGGAGGAGGTCGTCAGCAAAAAGGGCACATTTATGTTCCTGAGCACCACATGATACTCCTCTTATGTCTGGGTTTGTACGTATGGCTATGGCTAGGGAGTCAATGGCTATGGCAAAAATCAGGGATGATAACGGACACCCCTGTCTGGTGCCTTTCTCGATAGTGAACGTGTCCGAGTACCTGCCTTGCAATCTTACTTGGGCGTTGGGATTAGAGTAAAGCGATTTCAAGGTGCCTAAAAAGTTCGGACCCATACCCCACCTCCCAAGGACTGTAAAGATATAGGGCCAGGTGACCGTGTCGAATGCTTTTTGTAAGTCAACGGAAAGGAGGAACCCTTCTTGCTTGGGTCCTCCATCCCATTGAGAGTTAAGGAGGGACACTATATCAATAGCTCTTCTGATTTGGTCCGGGCCCTGTCTCCCCGGGATAAAGCCTGCTTGGTCCCGGTGAACATACTGAGCAATGAAAGAGGATAAACGGTTTGCCATTATTTTCGTTAAAAGTTTGAGATCATTATTGATCAAAGAGATCAGGCGATAATTGCTCACTAAGGACGGGTCCTTTCCGGGTTTCGGAATGACCGAAATGTATGCCAAGTTGGAGGCTTTATCCAGGGGAGTACCATGGCTAAGAGAATTGAAAAATCTAGTCAAGTAAGGCGCTAGGATATTGGAAAACTTTTTGTAGTAGCCGGCTGAGAAGCCGTCTGGGCCAGGGGCGGAACCTAATTTGAGCTTATGTATAGTCTCCAGAACCTCCGACTCCGAAATGGGTAGATCAAGTAGCTCCGCATGATCCCTGGTGAGTTTAGGCAGGGGTAGGGAATCCAGGAACTCTTCAATATTTGGGAGAGGGCTAGGTTTGTCTTCCTTATATAGGGAAGCGTAAAAATCCTGGAAGCATTTTAGAATACTCTGCGGGTTTTGTGTCGGGGTGCCTGATGGTAGCCGTATCTTGGGGAAGGCCATGAGACGTGACTTGGGTGACAATTTAGTGGCTAATTTAGAGCCTATTTTATCCTTATGCATATAAAACCTGGCTCCAGACCAGCGAAGATGTTTTTCAGCCTCAACTTGGTGAGGGCCAAGTTAAGCCTGATCCTGGAAGATTCCAAATCTTCCCGGGAGGATTGCGTACGTTCTCACTTGTTACGTTTACAGGATGCCTGAAATTCTTTAGAGAGTTTGGTTATTTCAGTTCTATGTGCCTTTTTTAATTGGGATGAAAATTGCATAATTTTGCCCCTTATCACGGCCTTATGGGCTGCCCACAACGTTGCAGGAGCAATATCTTCGGTGTCGTTAGTTAGAAAGTAGTCTTTCAAATCCCGTTCTAACATGGAGCAGTGAGCCGGGTTACTAAGCAGCGACTTGAGACGCCACTTAAATTCCTTGTTTGCGTTAGAAGAATTGCGGAGAAAGAGTGTGACCATGGAATGGTCTGAAATAGGGGAGTCTTTGATGTTGGACTTTATTGCTAACGGAACATTAGTAAATTAGTAAATTAGCAAAGGAAAATATGATCTATCCTGGCGTAGGATTTTTGTGGGGCCGAGTAGTGGGTATGGTCCTTGGTGAGGGGGTTGAGTTCTCTCCAAATATCCACTAGACCGGAGTCAAAGAGGAGTTTGGCTATCCTGGTACTCTGTTTGAAAGGTTGCTTTGGTCTTGGGGGACCAGAACCAGATTTGTTTAGAGAAATGTCAAAGGTGATGTTTGAATCCCCACCAAGGACAATAACCCCCTCCAGATGTGGGGAGATTGTAGTCAGTAGAGAGATGAAAAATTTGTCTTGACCTTTATTGGGCGCATAATACGAGACAAAAGTGTGAAGCGACCCGTCTATGGTGCCTTTTACAAGGATATATCTACCCAAGGGATCAGTAAGAACCTGTGACATGGAAAAATTCAAGTGTTTAGAGAAGCAGACAGCAACACCCTTCGTTTTGTTTTCCTCATTGGAGAGGTAGAATTGGGGAAAGTGTTGGTGTAGGAATGAGGGCTGAAAAGATTTAGGGAAGTGGGTCTCCTGAAGCAGGAGGACCGGAATTTTTTGTGATTGGTACAATTTGAACAATTTCCTTCTTTTAACAGGGGAATTAAGGCCCTGGACATTATGTGACACTATGGAAAAGGGCGAAGAGGTAGCGTTATGTACTGGCATTGATCAGGTGGGAGGTATCATCTGGGAGAGAGTGGGACCTACCTGGTAAAATGAGGACTGAAGCCGTCAAGTCTTGAAAGCATGCATGATTAGATGACCTTCGGAAGGGAGATAGGAAAGAAGGGGTGGAAGTTGAGAAGAAGAAAGATGGAGCTGCTAGGAGAAATAATAAAAGAAAAGAGATATCAGCAAACATTAACATTGAACAGATATGAAAAAATCCCCAGATGAAGTGTGAGAACCCGTCCCCACACCCCATCCCACCCAACCCCAATCTTAACCGTATGAGTGCGCCTCCCAATAAAGGAAGGAGCACAAGGCCTCCCTACCGTAGGAGGAACCAAAGGGATCCCCCTCTCGGGTAGGAAGGTGTGGAGGCACAGGACAGCCGTCCCGGCCTTCTCCTGCGGCCTAAACAGTTGCTAAAGGGCTTAGCCCCAAACTAGATCTTCATGGAACAGAGAATGTGGATTCCCCTACCCCCCATCCCCCCAGCCCCCCCCCCCGCCCCCGGTTAGGGTCAGGGAGGTTCAGGGGTCCGGGGGACCGGGGAAATACCCTCTGTGGTAAAATTTGCAGTGAGACCAAGAGAGACGAGTAGGAAGAAAAGTACTTCCCCCATAAGCCTGTAGCGAACCTAGGGGTGGCCCTTCCGTGCAGTAGGTATCAAACCTTAGGACAAACTAGTGAAAGTAGGGTACCCATAAAAAAACATGAAGACAATAACCAGGATAGCCTTGTGGATAACAGGACAAAAAAAGAAAAAAAGAAAAAAAAAGAAAAAAAAAAAAGGGGGGGGGGAAGTCAGAAGTAATTATCAGGAGTTGTAAGTTCTGCGTGTCCGCACGGTGGGAAAAAATAAATTGAGTCAAAAAGACCCAAAGTACATCAGAGGATCCGACTGGATCAAAGGGAGTGTTGCGGGTCCATACCGACCCCAGTCTGGATGCTGTCATTACGGCGGCTTGGAATCCTTAGACTTCTTGGACAAGCGCTTCTGCCATGCAGATGCGATGGGACTTGATGGTGGTGGTCTTTTGGAGGATGCCACGGGGGTTGTGCTTGTCAGAAATGGGTCGGGGTCCCTAGAGATTAGACCAAGGTGGAGTAGGAGCTTTTCACCTTCCTGGAACGATGAGAAGCCGTAGGATTTTGAATTGAAAGAGAATGAAAGGCGAAATGGGAAGGACCACCTGTAAGCAATCGATTTCTGGGAAAGTGCCAGTAGGAGCGGTTTCAGTGACCTCCTCTTTTGAATGGTGAAAGGCGATAGATCTGCAAAGATTTGTACGGGGTGCCCCTGGAACGTAAGGGGTCCTCCACCCCTTGACCGTTGCATAACCTCCTCCTTAACTTTGTAAAAGTGTGGTTTAACTATAATGTCTCTCGGGAGCCCATCTTGGCGCGGGGCTTGCAGAGCCCTGTGAGCGCGGTCCATTTCAAGGCGGTGGTCAGGGATGTCCGGAATGAGTTCCTTAATGAATGTTCGGACAACTAGGGCCGAGTCCCGGAAAGATTCAGGGACTCCTCTGATGCGGAAATTGTATCTCCTCGAGTGATTCTCAAGGTCGTCAATTTTGGAGAACGCAGTTTCAAGTTGGTCCTGCAAGTCCTGTATTCGCACAGTGTTTTGATTCACTCTGGATATTGTTTGATCTGCTTTATGTTCGAACGATTCTATTCTATTTCCCAATTGCTGTAATTCAGCTTGAATGGCTGAGGTGATTTGGGTAGCGTTTTGTGAGAGACCCCTGGCTAACATGGTGCTGAATAGTGCGACCATGGATGAAAAATCCTGAGGAGAGGGGTGAGAGCCTGGCGAAAAGGCCACAGTGCCTCCTGGGCTAGCTGTAATGTCCTCCATAAGTGAGAGCGGCATTTCATCCATGACCCTGCTTAGGAGGGATTCTGTGGAGGAAGGGGATAAGCAGGCGTTGGAGTTTGTACTCACTGTGGGGCCTGGGAGCCCTGCCGAGCGCATCGGTGGGTCGGCTATGGAGTCCTCCTCCTCCAGTATGTCTCCTCGTGCGGCGTGTCCGGCGCCATCTTGGAATGGGCCGCGGGTTTCGGTCCCGTGTTCAAAACACTGGAGAGGTCTCTCCTGGCTGTCCCTCCTGCCATCCCGGGATTCCCGGGTGTTTCCTCCGTCCGCTCGTGCTGTTTGCGGCCGGGGCTCGTAGCTTAGTGTGGCGCCGTAGGAGATATTAGGCCGGGATGGTGCGGAGCTCGCGGACTATGCAGCCATCCGACGAGCGGCCGCTTTATTTTTATATGTTTTACCATTTGTTTGTTCCACTGTTTATCACCCATTTTTGCAGTTGACTATACAACTACATTCTCACCTGCTGACAAAAGAGAAAAAAGACCAAATAGGACTGAATACCTCCTTGACACACTCGTATGGGGATCCACACCACCGAAAGTAAGTGTTAAACGCACAATTTTATCTCTATTGGAGTTTGCTTCCCACCCAAAATGGCCGTCACTTTCTTGACTATTAATGTCAAAGGGCTAAACCATCTGGTGAAGCGAAGGTCATTGTGGAATGAAGCGATTAAATACAAATGTGATGTTCTCTGCACTCAGGAAACACATTTCCACAACCAAAAGGTGCCCAAGTGCACTCATCCCAAATTCCCTCATGTTTTCACTGCTAGCACCTCAGCCAAAAAACGGACGAGTTTTGACTGCAATTAAAGACACAGTGGCCTTTAAGCTGCACAGTGAAATATGTGACCTCAACTCCACCACATACACTATAATCAAAGTGTATGCACCCAATAAGCACCAGGTTCCTCAAAGTCCAAAAGGGTCCTCAAAAGGGTAAGAAATGTGCAGAAAGGTCTCTTATTGTTTTGTGGAGATTTCAATCTTCCTCCAGACCCACTCATGGATTCCACATCCACGTCTCATAGACATCACTATTCTCTTCAATCAACACTACACACGCATGATCTCTATGACGCATGGAGATGCCTCCACAGCACTGAAAGAGATTACTCTTTCTTCTCAACCAGCCACAAAATCTACACTAGACTGAATCTTTTTCTTACAGATAAATGGCTGACGACCAAAATATCCGCTTCAAAATTAATGATATTAAATGGTCGGATCATGCCTCGGTGATGCTCTCGGTAGAAGATTCGCCAGGCGTTAATTCACAATTCGTCTGGCGATCCAACCCGAGACTGTTCAAGGCTGATCCCTCTAAATCCAAACTACAAGAAGAAATAAGTGAATTTTTTCATAATAATGTAAACTCTGTATCCGATCCCATGATCGTATGGAATGCTCATAAAGCATTCATAAGAGGGGTTCTAATTAAAATGGGTGCTAGATCTAAGAGGCAAAGGAGACAGCTTATTCAAGATCTAATTTCTAAGATACATAATTTAGAAGCCCAAAAGAAACAGAATACTTCTCTACAGAGGTCAAACCAACTAACACCATTCCGCCATGATCTATGCTTAATCTTACTAGAAGATTTCGAAAAAAACTCTAAACGTCTTAAAATGACATACTATGCCAATGGCAATAAAGCCAGGAAACTTTTAGCCAACCGCCTCCGAGGCCAAAGAGTTAACACAAAAATTCCCTATCTCTTCCACCCTTTCACAAAAGAAAAACTGTTCCACCCTCAAGCTATAGCAGATGCATTTAGCTGTTATTACAGCTCTCTTTATAACTTAACGACCCAGCCGCAACTCAACCCACAGAATCTATCATTTCAAACTTTCTCGAAAACATCAGTCTTCCCCAAATATCACCATCCCAATTGAAAACTCTAAATTCCCCTTTTTCCGAAGCAGAAATATCCAAAGCTATTGAATCCCTCCCTCATAACAAATCAGCTGGGCCTGATGGCTTTACAGGGGAATATTATAAAATGTTTAAACATGCACTAGTCCCTCACCTAACAAAGATCTACAATAAAGCTGTCTCCTCATCCACTTCCCATCAGAGATGCTCACGGCATTAATAGTGGCACTTCCAAAACTGGGGAAAGACCCGACTACACCACAAAATTTCCGACCTATTTCATTGTTAAATAACGACCTGCAGCTGTACGCAAAACTTCTAGCAAATAGACTGGTGGATCTATTACCTGCCTTGATACACTTGGACCAATCAGGGTTCACAAAAGGCCGACAAACCGCAGACGCAACCAGACGCCTAATCAATATTATACATTTAGCTGAAAAAACGAAAACGCCTTCTCTGCTCCTAGCTTTGGATGCAGAGAAGGCTTTTGATAGAATTCACTGGGATTATCTAGCAAAGGTATTCACGAAATGTGGATTCAAGTACCTCCATTCGGCAATTATGGCATTGTACACATCCCCCTCAGCTCACATGTATCTATCAGGAATATTATCGACACCATTCAGCATATCTAAAGGGACTCGTCAGGGGTGTCCGCTTTCCCCACTTATATTTAATCTCCTTATGGAACCTCTGGCGACTCATATCAGATCTCACCCTGAGATAACAGGATTTTGGACCAAGGACACAATACATACCATAAGCCTCTTTGCGGATGACATCATCCTAAAGCTCACTGAAGTTGAAGTATCCCTACCTGCAATCCACCAAGCGTTACAAATATTTACTTATAATACAAGGTCAATGACACTAAATCTTATATTCTGGGACTGGGAATCCCCTTTAAGCTACAAAGTACTCTGAGCAGTAAGTTCCCATATGTATGGAGGGAAAAGGGCATACAATCCCTGGGTATCACACTTACCCCAAAAATGTCAGACCTTTTCACAGAATACTATACCCCCATACTTCATTCACTCCACTCTAAACTAAATAAATTGGCGAAATTTTAATTATCCTGGTCAGGTAGACTAGCTGCTTTCAAAATGAAAATTCTCCCTCAACTAATACATATCTTTAGAAAACCATCTTGGTTTACTACAATAGTATTGTATTGCGCAGATTTAAGTCCGTCTGGACATGTTTGCAGATGTTTGCAGATTGGCGACTTTTCTATATATTTAAAAGAGAGCAAACTGAAACCACCTGCCATTATCTAAAAATGTTATCCCTATTTCACTTTTGCTCTCTGTACAATGTTGTTTATTGTCTGTATACGGTATGCAAAAAAATGTTTTCAATAAAAACTTATTGAAATTAAAAAACTCTGATAGGGGTTATAACCTTCCCTTAGGCCGCGTACACACGCGCGGACTGTTCGCCCAACTTTGTCCGTCCAACAGTTTCGGCAAACAGTCCGCTCAAACTTAGCATGGACGGACATGGCGACACACGACGGACGAACAGTTTGCTGAAACCGTGCGCGATGACGTTTCGGCACGCACGACGGATCGAAAATTTCGACGTCCAATACACTGCAATGCAACCTTCCGACGTGGAAATCCTTTCTGAGCATGCGCGAGACTTAGTTGGCCGAACAAGCCTACACACGAGCGAACAGTCCGCTGAAACCTTGTTTCAGCGGACAGTTTTTCGGAATTTCCGTAAGACCTTGTTCGTCCAACTGTCCGCTGAAACTGTCCGCTGAAGCCCCACACACGAGCGGACTGTCCGCCCAAACACTGTTCAGCGGACAAGGTTGGGCGAACAGTCCGCCCGTGTGTACGTGGCCTTACTCTACCCAAAATAAAAATAAAAGTTTTGCCTATGGTTCTACTTTAATCTACATAGTGTGCATAGGTCCGCAATCTGTCACAGGTGCAAGTTAAGGCAGGTTTTGTGAAAATCAGGGAAGACAAGTTTTAATGCTTACCACTCTCAGCAGCTCACAGAGGCCACATCTGATGAGGCAGAGGTAGCTGGACAAGTAATTTGCAACTATTTGAGAGGCCCTCCACTGTCATAGCTGGCATGCAGGTAGCAGGCCATAGACTAAAAGCACTCATCGTCTCCAAAACATCCAACTACTGTGGGAACCCCCCCAATTGCTACCAGAGTACTCCAGATCCAGTGTGGTAGCATTTTGTTCTTTTGCCTTGGATCTATCTAGCTGTTCACCTGTGAACAAACAGATGGAAACTCTCCACACTCCGCTAGCATCACATGGATACAGATTTATTGAAGCAAACAATCACTGTGATGTCCCCACTTTTAGGATCTCCCCTCTAACAAGAGAGCTTTCTCATAGAGAGTAAGAATCATCTCCATGAGTATTCCCCTTCTAGTGTAACACATTAAAGGGGGGTCCCAAAAGCAGGGATTTCACGTTGGTTGTTTGCTTCAATAACTAAGGAATCATAAAATGCTATTGTGTAGAGATTATTTTTCTGTTGTTTACATGCTGAATTGCAGACTCATTCGCTTGCACCCAGAGCAATGACCAGAAGAGGAGTAACTAGGCTTGGAGGAGAAGAGATTGTTTCTATCTATACACCTAGCTGTTCACCTGTGTCACAAGAGTTACCCTGGCTGGACACTGTCTGTGACTATAATCTCAAGTAGTGTACTGTGCTGGTTTATTTGAAAAAACATTTGTGAAACTCACTCATAAAAAGGATGCAACCTGTTAGTTACCATATGTCTCTATGGTGGTTGATTTACTAAAACTGGAGAGTGCAAAATCTGGTGCAACTCAGCATAGAAAGCAATCAGCTTCCAGATTTATTGTCAAAGCTTAATTGAACAAGCTGAAATTAGAAGCTCAATGGCTACCATGCACAGCTGCATCAGATTTTGCACTCTCTAGTTTTAGTAAATCAACCCCATCGGTTCATCAGTCAAATCAACCCCAATCTAAGCACCAGGTAGTCAATGTTACTTCACAGTGTCTAGGGATATCTCATTTATTATTATTTTACTCTGAAAAACAATCATAGAAAACAAAGCTATACTGTATATACCGTTTGCAAAAAAAAAAAAATCTACTTTATTGCAATCTTCTCTTCATAAGTCTTTGGAATTGGTAGATGTCTCTTTCATTACTATTGTGATTCTTATCAGCTTATTAAAACTTTATATATAAAAAAAAACAATAATTATGTGATGGAAGTTTGCTATACAAAGGAATCCAAAGAGATGAGCAACCACAGTGGATTTCATAAATAGAGGGACCCAACACACTTGGAAGCAGCTGGAAGATGCAGATAGATGGACATTTTTTGGGCAGAAAAGTGCTGGCAGCATGTAACTGTCACAATACTCTCACTGAATAAAACTATTTAAGGTTAGAAAGAATTGTTTTAGTGGATGGGTATTGAGTGGAATGGAAACCCTCAGTGTGCAGTTCAGCCAGGAAGCTACAAATACTGTGCAAAGAAAAATTGATGTAGTGCACACCTCAGTAGCAGCCTTGTAAGAGCTTCTTTTGTGGTCTGAACTATATTATTTAAGAAGACTTTAATACAGTCAGGTTGAAGTAATTTACTTTGGACAGTTTAACTTTATAAATCTAAAAGCAAAAGTCTGAACTAATTCAGCCAATTCCTTAACTCAGAAGAAAAGTAGAATAGCTTTGTTTTCCAAGTGATAAAACCCTTACTCAATATATATTGTTTTTATTCTTAAAGTCTAATTCTCAAGTGCAGTAATTTACAGCAACTGTTCAGAATCCATCTAGTACTGATGTGTCTTCAGCTAAATCAATACTGATTAGTTACTTTGTGAAAGTGTAACGTCTAGCTGTAAAGTCAAAGCTTTTTTTTTTTTTCTTTAGACAGTTTTGGAAAGCGTAAACACCATTACTGGGTAATAACACTAAAGGGGATCTAAGCAAGGGATGCAGACAGAGGATAAGAACCTAAGACACATTACATACAAAAGTAGCTATCTAGTTAGGTTACATATCAAGTAAAATATCCATCAACGTAAAAAAAAAAAAACATTGCATTTTCACATCTCAAAATTTTCAGTTAATACAGAGCAAGGCCCAAGCAGGGAAAATCATTTAGCCTGTCTGATCAATCACTGGAGAGTTTTTTTTTCATTGGAATTTGGAAGGTTTCTCCAAATTATCTAAATATTTATAACCTTCTCCTGCAAAGTGTTTAGTCAATTATAGGCTACTATGGGCTGAGTGAGCTGTACAGATGCTGCACTTAAATACTTAAAGTTATACTAAACAATATCTTTATTTTCCAAAATAATTTATACACATCCACTACTTAATGGCCCTATAATTTATTTTTCTTTTCAAATATTTTATTGAATATAATGCAATAAAAAGAGTCATACAATAGATTTATAGTTAAGTAGAATGTATAAAAGTGTGAAATGGGGCTTCTCAGTATATTAACAGGAGGTGAATACTATAATAACATTCATGTAATTTGGGATATATTAGTTTAACAAATTTTAGCTAAATATAAACATGTATAAAGTTTAATAACTGGATTAGATACATAGTAAAAATTGTAGTTTCAAAGTTTAGGGTTGGAGGAGATTTGGTATAATATAGGGTAAAAGAAAGGTCGTTACCAGGAAGGTATAGAGAGGTAAGTAGATAATTCAGGGCCAAGATCCAACCATGTGGCTTGGTTATTCCCTGAATAAAAGATAATTAAACCATCCCTAAAATCTCCTCTATAGTAATAACATTAGGAAATATATAACTCATTAATTTAGCTTGTACATCTATATATAGTAAAAGGAGAGGGTGTGGGGAAAGCAAGGGTGGGGGAAGCATATATAAGGGTTGTGGAGGGAGGAGACCACTCCAAAAGAAAATGGTATGTTAATAAATTCTACATGTAACATAGGCGGTAAGATATATGTTAGATTAGTTGTTTCATGAGAATATAAGAGATTGGTCTAGACCATGTGGTAAGTAGTGTTCAATCCAAGGAAGCCATAATGATTCGAACATGGGAACTTTATCTAGTACAGTTGCCTCTATTTTAGCGTGAATCATGGCTTGCATTACTCTATGTTTGAATGATACCATGCATAAAGTGGGTGTTTTCCAGGCTTTTGCAATATTTTGTTTAGCAGCCGTGGTTATCGATAATAGAAGTTTAAATTGGTGGTGAGTTAAAGTTTGAGGTTTATTATTCAGGAGTGCTACCATAGGGTCTGGTTCTACTGTGGTTTTGAAAATGATAGAAAGAATTTTGAATATTTCTGACCAAAAAGCTCTGACTATGGGACAATCCCACCAAATGTGTAAGTGTGTGCCTAAGTCAGCACATCCTCAAAAGCAGTTAGTTGGGTATTGCGGGAGAAATTTTGAAATCCTAGCAGGTACCAAGTCCCATCTAGAAAGCACTTATAGTTAGTTTCTGATGCTACTATATTCGGGGAGGCCGATCTAGTAGCCTGCAATATGTGGGTCCAGTTTAGTTTGTCTGGTTGAAGATTTAAATCATTTTCCCATTTAGATGTATAGGTTGGAGGGGAAGAGGTTGTATGCGATAATAGTTGGTTGTACAGATTTGAAATGAGCCCTCGTTTGTGAAGATCAGATTTGCAAGCTTGTTCAAAGAAAGTGAAGCTTGGGGTAGATGGATTTGAAGGAGTGTTTTGGATTAGAAATTGTTTTATTTGTAAGTATCTAAATGTTTCTTTTTGAGTTATAGCATGTGATTTTTGTAATGCAGCAAAAGGGGTAATAGAAGAGGATTCATAAAAGTGATGAGAACAGGTTAATTCTGCATTTGACCAAGTAAGGAAAGATGATGGAGAAGTCCAGGCAGGATAGAAAGATGGGTTATTAAGGAAGGAAAGAAGGGGGTTATGTTCGGATTGGAGACCAAAACGAGCTCTTAGTCTGTCCCAAATTGAAAGGCTATGCTTAGTAATAGGGTTAGTAATTGCTCAGCGTTGTGCTGGTGGGAGCCAAAGAAGGTTTGCAGTTGATAAAGGATCACATTCTACTGATTCAATTATAACCCAAAGGGGAATTTCTTTTGTAGCGTGGTATTTAGGTAACATGGCTAATTGGGCAGCATAATAATATTTAGAGAAATTAGGAACGCTCAATCCACCACCAATACGAGGAGTGTGAAGGGTAGCTTGTGGGAGGTGGGGCTTAAGTTTTCCCCAAATGAATTGGGAAACTTTCCTCTGTAATATGCGTAAGAAATATGCTGGAACCTGTATTGGAAGCACTCTGAAGAGATATAGGATCTTAGGAAGTATTGCCATCTTAATTACAGAAATTCTACCCATCCATGCCAATGGGAGAGAGGACCAGGTTTTCATTAATGTTGAGAGGTGAGTTAGCATGGAGGGGTAGTTTGCCGAATATAGATTAGTTGGGTTAGCTGTAAATATAATTCCAAGATAAGTAATTTGTGTTTATGACCATGTGAATGGGAGGGAGTCTTGCAATTGCGCCTGCAAGTCAGGTGGAATAGAAATGTTTAAGGCTTTGGACTTATGAGTATTTATTTTGAGTCCTGATATTGATTCAAATTTGGTTAGGATATCTATAAGATTTGGGGCTGAGGTAAGTGGTGAAGTTAGGAAAATAAGAGCGTCGTCAGCAAACATACATAGTTTGTGTTGATAACCTCCTAGTTCGAGGCCTTTAATATTTATATTGGAGCGTATAAGCTGTGCGAGAGATTCGATTGCCAAAGCAAATATAAGAGGGGAAAGGGGGCATCCTTGTCTGGTTCCTCTCTCAATGGCAAAGGATTCGGAACGGTATCCAGAATATGAAACATATGCTTTTGGGTTTTGATACAGAGAAGAGATCCAACCTCTAAATTGTGTTCCGAATCCCCATCGGATTAGGATGGAGTTGAGATAGGACCAAGAAATAGAATCGAATGCCTTTATTATGTCTATTGAGAGGAAGCAGGTAGGTATATACGACGGGATCTTGCTATGTGGGCTAGGAGGGTAGCACGGCGAATGTTATCACCTGCTTGTCTAGAGGGAATAAAACCTGTCTGATCTTTGTGAATGAGGGAGCCTATTATTGGATTTAGTCGGTTAGAGAGGATCTTGGCTAGAATTTTAATATCTAAATTAAGTATTGAAATTGGTCTATAATTGGACCAAGAAGTGTCATCAGTGTTCGGTTTTGGAATCATGGCTATGGATGCTAATAAGGATTCATCACAAAAGGAATGGTTTGTGAGAAGGGAGTTAAAGGCCTCTACCATAAGGGGAGATAGTATAGTAGTAAAGTTTTTATAAAATATAGCTGAGAAACCACCAGGGCCTGGACGTTTGTGGATTTTAAGAGTTTTTATTGCTGTTTGGACTTCAAAATCTGAGATTGGTTTATCAAGAAGTTCTTTTTGAGCAGTCAAAAGGGAGGGGAGTTGTATAGAGGAGAGAAGGGTATCAAATTTTGCTTGGTCAAATTTATGAGTATCTCGGTATAGGTCAGTGAGTCCTTTACTAAACTTATGGATAATTTTGAGAGGGTTACTAGAATAATATCTTTGGATAATTGGAGGCGGATCGGTTTAGGGGTATAGTTTGCCTTGCGTAGGGCTAAGGCTAAGAAAGTAGTTGGCTTATTGGCTTTCATATAAAAAGTATGTGCTGATTTTTGGAGAATCTTTTCAGCGGAGTCTGTTAAGAATAGGTCGAGTTCTAATTTGGCTTTTTCATATAATTGTTTATTTTGCTGTGAGGGTGAGTTTTGAAAATTCTCAGAGGCTTTATAAAAAGCATCATCAAGTTGTGCATGTAGATGTTTTTGTTTTTTCCGATGATATGTTGCTTGGCTAATGCAGACCCCTCTGATAGATGGTTTAAGGGCTTCCCAAAGTGTCAAAAGGTTTGTATCTAAGGGATTGTTGTTAGCAAGGTAGTCTTGTATAGCATTTTCTATATCTTGTCTGTATTTAGGTTTGGTTAGTAGACTGTCATTTATACACCAGGTATGGTAATTAGGTCTTGGAATTAATGATGAAAAGGATGTCATTACAGCATCATGATCTGACCAAGAGCATGGTACAATTTGAGAGTTAAGGATAAGGGGAGAGGTACTAGTGTTTATAAGGAGATGGTCAATTCGAGAGAATTGTTTGTGAGGATGAGAATTGTGCGTATATTGTTTCCTTATAGGGTTATGTTCACGCCAAGTATCTAGTAAGGAATGCTGATTAAGAAGGTTTTGGTATGAAAGGCGCTGAGCATTTATTGGAGTCAGGGATTTGTCTAGGAATGGATATATCACTTGATTAGAGTCTCCACAGAGCGTTAGGGTACCAGTTTTATGTGTATCCACTAGTGAGAACAAGTGAGAGAGGAAGGACAATGGGTTCTTATTCGGGGCATAGTAAGAGACTATGGTAACTTCACAGTCTAGCAAGTGGCCAGAGAGTAGTAGGTATCTTCCCTCGGGATCTTTAATTTCTTTTTTAAGTATAAAAGGTGTGGTACGGTGAAAAGCTATTAAGACACCTCTCTGTTTGGTAGAGGCCTGAGGCAGTATATGTCTGGGGGTATTGTTGACTGAAGAATTTTGGGAAGGATTGTGTTGAAAAGTGTGTTTCCAGTAAACATACCACTTGTACTTTAAGCTTGGAAATGTATTGGAACGCTTTAGTTCTCTTTGAGGGGGAGTTGAGTCCCTGTACATTGAGGGTTAGAATATTTAAAGTCATTTTTATGAAGAAGTGGAATATCAGGAGAGTTGTGGTTATTTGGTTAGGGCAAGGAAGGGTATATGGGGTAATGTAGATAGGAAATTAAAAGTATGAGTTGAATCTGGTAGTTGAAAGGGGTATGAGAAGCTTTGGTATAGAAAAAAGGGTGGCTCCTATGTGGAGCAAGTATTCAGTGGGTGGTAAAAATCACCAACCAATGGATACTGTAGGTCCAAAGAGTATCCGATTACAGCATCGGGTACTCGAGGATCAAGTCGAATGTACAGTACGTTATGACAGCCATTCAAAATAGTCTATAAATTTGTAAACAAGCAAGTTTTTAGAACTATTATATAACTATATAATTATACTCGGCACATTAACAAAAGTACTAAAAAAAAAAAAAAAAAGGTGTATGAAATAAAAATAGAATTAGTGAAGCATCTCTGAGGTCGATTTTAAGATGATTTATAGTGCTTGTCTCATTAATTATAGCTGTCCTGTACCCATTAATCAGAAGTAAAACCCCCGACAACAGGTCCAGGAGAGGATAATAATATATATCATTTCTTATGAAATGAAGGTGTTGCAAATATACAGAGTATTGGCACTATATTAGCATTTAAATTAAGAACGTTATATTATGTTACTGAATATATGATTTAAGGCAGAACATGCCCTAGGGGTTCTATATCACATATAAGAATATTAACATCAGTCCATCTGTTCTTCTTGAGCTGATGGAGGTGAAGCAGTACGGCACCTTTTATACATACTGGGATGATCTGAAAGATTAGAAGTGTCCTGTGGTTGTTTAGGAGAGTTAGATGTTGCTCGACGTTTGGATCCTTCAGCTGTTCCCTCTGATGTTGACAGGCGAAGATCTTGAATTGCTTCAATGAGATCTTCTTCCGTTTTACAGGTGAAGGTAGAACCTCGGTGAGAAAAGCGGACAGCAAATGGGAAGTTCCAGCGATAAGAGATGCGATGAAGAATCTGCAAATGTGGCTTCATCGCCTTTCTTTTTATTAGAGTTTGCTGTGAGAGGTCTTGAAAAATCTGATATTTATGCCCCTGAAAGATTAAGCAATCTTTACTACGGGCTGCTTCCATTATTTATGCTTTAGTGCGGAAGTAGTGTAATTTTATTACAATGTCCCTGGGGGGGCCATCCTCTTTTCTGGGAGGCGGGGTTCTATGAATCCTGTCCATTTCCAGGCGCTCTATAGGAATTGATGGGACTAATTCCTGGAAAAGCGCAGTAATAGTGGATTGGAGATCTTCTATAGCCCCAGGGATGCCACGGATACGAAGATTAGATCTCCTGGCTCTATTTTCAAATTCCTCTAGTTGGCTGCTGAGGGAAGAAATTTCTTCCCTAAGGGCTTCTATTTCTTCTTTTTGATTATTTGTAATAACTTCCAATTCATCCATTCTCTTTTCTAGGACAGATGTGCGACGGCCCACCTCACGAATCTCTCGTGTAAGTCTCTCAGTAATTGTATCTGAGGTGTTTTGTAAAGCCTTTTGTAAAACTCTCTCAAATTGACATAATAAGTCAGAGCCAGGAGGAGAGTTCTGTAAAGTAATGAGAGTCATTCCAAATTCAAATTCTGTCTCACCTTTCTGTGTAGAGGGAGAAATCCTTATTTGTGTCTTTTTCTGTGAGGAAATATTGCAGGGGGATGATGCTGCCGCCATTTTAGCAGTAGTTCCAGTCAGCGATGTTTGGGCTTTTAAAGTTTTAGATTTAGATTTTTTCCCACTGTACATAGTATCAAAATGTGCCCTGATGTCTCAGTGACAAATGTAACAGTTTTGTAAAGCGGTGTGCTGCTATAACTTGCCGTTATTAGCTCTCAGGTCCCGGTATTCACGGAGCTCTAAGCAGCCATGTACTGCTCAGTTAGCCGCGCGCATGTGAACTCCTATAATTTATTGTCATGTGACTGGTCTATGCACACTACACATACCATAGTGCCTAATCCATCTCAGGAGTGAGCAAGAGAGGCTGACTATGTCCCTACATACAGTGGGACCATTGAAAATTACTGTAGCCACCCTCTAAAAGGAAGTCAGGTCATAGCAAAAAAAAAAAAAAGAAAAGGGAAATTAATGTTTGGAGGAGGCTGAGAGAAACACAAGGAGCATTTTGAATTAAGAATATGTACTTGAATCGATTTTTTTAAACCACAGTTTAGTGTCACTTTAAGAGATCTCATGTAACAAGATAAAAACACCTGTGGCTGCCCACATACAAGTGGAGCGGACCTGGCCACATGGAGGAATCCTAAACTAGAAGCTATGCCTGCTGACTTGCAGATTTGGAGAACTGGATATGCTCATACACATTGACTGTTCATCAATAAAGCTACAAAACCGAATAAAAGTAACTGGTGGTCATCTGTGTTATCCCACTGCAAGCCAAAAGTCCAGTCATGAGAAATCAAAGTGTCTAAGAGCTTAAAGTAATTGTAAAGTCCCATTTTTTATTTTTTGTTCTTTTTTTAACCACTTAAGGACCGCCTCACGCCGATGTACATCGGCAGCAGTGCAGCGGCACACTTGTGACCCAGTCCTGAGCTCCGTGACCGTGGCCGCGGGACTCGCTGACCTGATCGCCGCCAGTGTCCCGCGATCGGGTCACAGAGCTGAAGAACGGGGAGAGGTAAGTGTAAACAAACCTCTCCCCGTGCTTCCTAGTGTGGCTGTCACCCATCATCTGTTCCCTGTTATAGGGAAAGACGATTAGTGATGTCACATGCCAAGCCACGCCCCCAACAGTAAAAAAAACACACATGTAACTCCTACACTGCTCCCTAATGGCTAACCCCTTCACTGCCAGTGACATTTTTACAGTAATCAGTGCATTTTTGATCGCACTGATCGCTGTATTAATGCCAATGGTCCCAAAAATGTGTCAAAATTGTTCGACGTCTCAGCCATAATGTTACAGTCACAATAAAAATCGCTGATCGCCGCCATTACTAGTGAAAAAAAAATATTCATAAAAATGCCATAAAACTATTCCCTATTTTGTTGACGCTATTTTGTAGACGCTAACTTTTGCGCAAACCAATCAATAAACACTTATTGCAATTTTTTTTACCAGAAATATGTAGAAGAATACGTATTGGCCTAAACTGAGGAATTTTTTTTTATATATATTTTTTGGGGATATTTATTATAGAAAAAAGTAAAAAATATTGAATTATTTTCAAAATTGGAACACTATTTTTGTTTATAGGGCAAAAAATAAAAACCGCAAAGGTGATCAAATACCACCAAAAGAAAGCTCTATTTGTGGGAAAAAAAGGACATGCCAATTTTGTTTGGGAGCCACGTTGCAATTGTCAGTTAAAGCGACGCAGTGCCGAATCACTAAAAAGGGGCCTGGTCCTTTAGCTGGAAAATGGTCCAGGGCTTAAGTGGTTAAATAACAAACATGTTATACTTGTTTGTTGTCTGATCTGTGAAATGATTTTGCACAGAGCAGCCCAGATCCTCCTCTCCTCGGGTCCATCTTCTGCCCTCCTGGTCCCTCCCTTCTGTTGAGTCCCCCCATAGCAAGCAGCTTGCAATGGACACACCCGAGCTGCAGCTTTTTGTGTTCATTCTGACATGGAGCTGCCATTCGGCCCTGTCCCTCTCTCTCCTGATTGGCTAACTGACTTTGATTTACAGCAGCAGCAGTCAATGTCACCACTACTGTTTCTCAGCTGATCAGGAGGGAGAGTCCCGGGTGGCCGAGGGACTCGTGGACATCGCTGGATAGAGCTGGTGCTCAGGTAAGTATTAGGGGGGCAGTGGGGGCTGCTGCACACAGAAGGCTTTTTATCTTAATGTATAGAATGCATTAAGATGAAAAAAAAATCTTCTGCATTTACAATCCCTTTAACCCAAGTAAGCAGACTAGGAAATTCAAAGTTTACATCTACTCTAGCCTCTACTCTACATCTAGCCACTTGGGGGTCATTTCACATGACACTGGGTATTATTCCCTATTAATAGTTGTGCATTCAGAAACAGATACAGACTTATTTTTAAACAATTTACAGAGTCAGCTAGTATCAGTTCATGTGAAAAACAATTACACACTTTCATAGCTTTTAAAAGTAAAGAGCACTTTCTGTATGCAGAGGTTAACCCCATTTCCTCCACTGACAAAGAGTACATTTGCAGTGTACAACATTTTACTGAATCTACTATACAAACCATTTAAATGTCTATGCAAGGTGATCATATCACCGCTTAATTGCTTCTCCTCAGTAAATTATTTCACTTCAGTTACTCTATCCTCGTAGATTAAGTCATTGTGAATGTACATGTTGTCTTTCCACTCTTTCAAGTTACACAATATGCTTTTTATAAAATAGTGCCTAGTTGAACTTTCACATAAACAGTCCTTTAATATAAAGAATGTAAGAAAGAAGTCTTAATTAGAATCTTGCTGTCCCAGTGTGATTTTTCACCATTCAGAGAGAAAGAGGACCACCACTTGTGGCTGAAATTTTTTTGCCACACTCACCAACTGCAACAGCTGTCAGTTCAGCAAATCATGTGTTTTAAGCAACCGAGATCAGAATCCCTCTATGATCATCCAGCTCCATCCATCCATCCACTCTAATGCCGCGTACACATGGATCAGACTATCCGGTGGATTTAGTCTGGCAGACAAACCGCCGTAAAGTCCACCAGACTGTCTGAACGAGTGGGCCTGCCCACACATGGGACTTTTCAGGCGGACTAGGTCCGCCGGACTACCCGCCATACTTTTGAAATGAACGGACTTGCCCACACATGAAGGAAAGTCCATTCATTTTGAACGTGGCTCCAGGTAGCCGGGACTAGCGAAGGAAGTCAATGTCGCGGCCTTCGGAAAAAATGTCAATAAAACACAACACACAAGGGTTAAAAATAATTGATTGCACAGCTCCGGGGGTCTTCTTCCGTCTTGGGGGGTCTTCTCACTGAACTCCTCCGCTATCTTCTGCTAGCTCTTTTACTAGCGGAGGAACCTGGCTTTCTTCTTCGTCGCTGCCGCCGCCCAGGGATCTTCTTCCGGCTTCGGGGGTCTTGTACCCCTCTTCGGTTCTTCTTGCCGGGCCTCCCCACCTTCTTCCAGCAGAAGAACAAGAAGAAGAGAAGGCGGCGGCGGTGACAGAAGACCGGGCCACCGCTTGTAAAAGAGCTGGAAGAAGGTGCAGAGGCCTGGCAAGAGGAACCGAAGAGGGGGACAAGACCGCCGAAGGCGGGGACATTTACTGCATTCGCTAGTCCCGGCTACCTGGAGCCACGCTCAAAATGAACAGACCTTTCTCAGTGCGGGAAAAGTCCATTAATTTCAAAAGTATGGCGGACTAACACACACACGGCCATATTGTCAAAGCTACTTTCTAAGTCCGCCGGACTTTACAATGAAAAAGTCCGCTGGAGCCCACACACGATTGAATTGTCTGGCGTAATGCGGTCCGGCGGACTAAGTCCGCCGGACAATTTGGTCGTGTGTACGCGGCATTAGGCAGGCTTCTCAATGTAGCTTTGGGTCTGCACCACTAGAGGGAGTAGAAAGACCACCATGCCACTGTAAGGGGAGAAAGAGCTCTCCACAAGGATCCAGACAGAAAAAGATCCAAATATAGTGTAATATTATATTATACAAAACTCGATACACACCTCAAAAATCGCCAACTAAGTGTATCATCACCGCGCCAGCACAAACCCTCCCCCAACCGCCACTTAAATATATAACTAGATAAATAAGAAGGTGAGTATAAATCTGCCCATCCAAATAACCATATAAATATCACCTTGTAGCGCTAGACTTGTGTAAATTATTTATTATTTATCTAATATTATATTATATCAACTTAAGACAAAACACAAAGTCTATAAAACGCATCCAGATGCTCATGACATGAAAAAGCGCAGCAATGCACTACAGATAGCCACCAGATCCAAAATCAGAAGTGGTGGCATGATGTCAGTGTATAGCCCTGCCCCAATGTGTTTCGTGCCAATACTTGTTCTCAGTGACCCCTGTAAGGACAGTAAGTGCTATCCCTGTGTTTGATCTGTTGCTACCATCAAGGCAATCCTTGGAGCCCTGGACTCTGTCACCGATTTGTATAAGGTCATTATTCCTTACCATCATTGAGGAGTCAGTTGAGCCTCGTCTCCCTTGAATAGTATCTGGTTTCCTATCTTGGAAAGATAAGCTCCATACACACTATCAGATTTTCTTCTGATTTTTGTCTTCAGATTTACCAAAACAATGTAGTACAAGGGAATGCCTGATTGCATACAAATTGAAACTCCTAAGGTTTGACCTCATATTATATGATTTTGGTAAATCTGAAGACAAAAATCAGCAGAAAATCTGATGTGTGTGTATGGGGCTTAACTTGGACATGCATTCCTCTATTGTTTTTATTAATGCATCTTGAAGCTAAAAGCAGCGTTCTGGCTGTATTCTTTTACCCCAAGCCACTCATCTTCTTACCTATACTGACCTAACAGAAGAGGATCCTTGAGTAATTAAGATAGCACTTCACAGGGGTTTAGAAGAGAGTGTGGAGAGCTCCCCTATTCCCTGTGTGCAGTGGATGTTTTCTCCCTCCCTTCATCCTCCTCACATGAATGCCGTAGTATGCTGAGTGTAACGGACTGGTAAGAGATCCAATATTCCACAAGATTCATTGCAAGAGACAATATCTGTCTATACCTAAGTGGATTGATTGGCTACACTTTGCTGGCTTGCCTGTTGCCTCAGAGAGGTTGAGAGCATGTTCTGATATATGAACGCTGTAAAGCTAAATTGCTTTCCCTGTCTGTACTGCTTTACACTAAAAGATGCATGCTGCTTTATGAGCCTGATAAATGTATTAACATGTGCCTGCATTTACTGCAATACTGCTTCTACTGCTGCTACGCCACTCTATGCTTTGTTAAGTTTTTATGAACCAGTGTGCTGGAAAATATATATGTGCAAGTTTACACAAAGCTACCCAGCTATCTCTACATGCTACTTTAGCGGGGGAGGATGTGCACACATTTCTTTGCACATCAACCATATCTGGGGAATAAACCAATTACAACTATGAATTGTGTGCAAGCATGAGTAGATTACATATGGATGTACTTTTTTGGTATTAGACAACTTTGCCTTTGTAAGGTGTTTGAAGGTGGTGTATTTTTGTATTTTTTTATGTTTTGCATTTACATATTTTGAGTATTTAATAAAATATTTTTTTCCAATATATTTTTTGTATGACATTATTTGGGTTTACAGAAAGTCCAGGAGGCTCATTTACATGGTTCTTAAAGCAGAACTCCACTCAAAAGGGGAAGCTCCGCTTGTCTGACCCCCCCTCCGCTGCCACATTTGCCACCTTTTGGGGGGGAGTGAGTACCAGGTTCTGACAGGTACCAGCTCCCACTTCCCACTGAGTTTATTGTAGCATTATTTATCTGGAAGTTCAGCTTCCCTCCTCCTTCCCATGCAGCTGGCCCATTCACAGAGCATGGCATGCGTCATGCATGCACAGTAGGGAAACGTCTGTGAAGCCACAAGGCTTCACTGCCAGTTTCCCTTAGCAGAGATGGCGTCCGTAGCACCCCAGTAGCCGATTGAAAAATTGGCTCCAATGAGGACACCGCTGGATTCCTGGACGGGTAAGTGTCCTAATATTAAATGTAAGCCGTGACAGTATTTGTAGCTCCTGACATTTATTTTTTTCTAAAGGAGTCTGGAGCTCCTCTTTAAGCTGACCATTTCTGGTCTGCTATTTTTCTTTTACTGAACTGCCCTGCCAGCTTGTCCATCTGTGGACGGTAGATGGACCTGTGAACTTACACAGATTTGTCATCACCTGAGACATAAATTGATTTCCCTGGTCTGTCAAAATCTCTCTTTTGGGAATCCTGTCTGAGAGCCCTTTCACACTGAGCCACAGGGAGCATTAGCGGTAAAGTGATGCTAGTTTTAGTGGCACTTTAACAAAGTTTTATTGGCGCTATTTGGCCGCTAGCTTTTAACCCCCTGCTAGCTCCCAAAGGAAGGGTTAAATGCGCCCGTGTATCGTGACTGCCTAATCACTTTGCAGGTGCTCCAGCAGCACTGGAGGAGGGGTGTATACACCAATCCTCCACCGCCCCAAAGATTTTGCTTGCAGGACTTTTTTTTTACTTTTCTGTTATCTGTGCCTCGGTTTTTCCAAGCTCCAGGTGACCTGTTAATGCGTCATTGTGGGCCAAGTTAAGTACAGTGCATATGAAAGGCTGGGGAACCAGTCACTGTTCCACCACCTCTCCCCAGTCCTCAGTAACTTGGTGTAGAAACTTAACAATAACCACAGAGTGGTGAAACCTTTTTTGGCCTCAGGCATTTATGACACCACATTAATCATGGTAACCTGTAATGTGCGTTCCCTCTTTCGGGCAGAACGAAATGCGCCCTGTGTCCTCTTTGGGTATACAAAATCTGTGTAACAGTTTGTGCAATAAAATAAAGTTCAAGTGCAAAATCAGTGCAACTCATTAGTGCAAAATAACATAACTGAAGTGCTTATATAATAATTCATAAAGCGTTTTTTTAAAAATAAGCAGAATTTTTTTTTTCTTGGATTTTAAAAAGTCCCCATTGAAAAATATAAAGTTTAGTTCCAAAAAAGTAAAGTTCAAATAATTATTCTCTGTCAAAATTCTCATGTGTTCCACCGTGAAGTGAAGTCTTCACCACAGACTGAACTATGAACTGTATTATGTATACTAGAGTATATAGTGCAGTCCATATAGTATATATAATACAGTTGGAAAGGCTTATTATTTTGTTATGCACGTAGGTATTAAACAGTTGGCAAGGAAAACTACACAAGAGAAGTGATAAGGAGTCAAACACATCATATTTTATATTAAATATATTTGATAAGGTATCATTTGTACTAATAAGGCAGTAGAAATAGAATTTGAAAAACGGTTATGAACATTTCTACTCATGTCTTCTGAGCTGTAGTAATTCACACAATAGAGTATTAAAGCCAATCTGTTTTTCAGAAAAGTCTCAAAATAATGTAGGCATAGGCAAAGCAAAGCAGAAAATAATGAGATATTAGTAAAGTTAAAAAATGGCCTAACATTTCTTAAAATTTTGCAGTCAATATAATTTATTGTCATTTTTTATTTTTTTTGTATTCTCTAAAATATCTTGTCGCTATTCATTGCTCACAAAAGATCCATATTTATTGAAAAAGAGATAGAAAATCTTTATTAATGTTTTTTTTTTTTTTTTTTTTGGAATGAGTAATAATGTAAAAAGATAACACTTTTGGATCTTCATTTCAGAGCATGTATATGCAGATTACCAATTCAGATCTATCAAAACAAAATGAGTTTCCTAATACATGTTATGTATGCTTCTGAAACTGGATGAGGCAATTGTATATCTTGGGAAACAGGGTCATTCAAACATTTGACATTGCACAAATAAAAGAGTATGATTCACTGACACAGCAGCTGATAGAAAGGTGTATAAAATCTTTAGTGCTAGTGGAAATAGTGCCTGGAGGTCAATAAAATTAAGAATTCAGAAAAATGCAGCAGCTATAAAGCTGTCAGGAAAATATAAAAGTTGGCAGTAGTACAGATGCTGGTAGATTTGAGGAGGGTGCTTCCTTTAGAGTTATTAGTTTGGAATCCTATCTTAGTACATTGTATTAAGAAACCATGTTTTAAATGAAGACTGTGCCTGTTTAGAAATGTAAATGATCAGATACTAGGGTGATTTTAATAAGTGTGTCTTTTAGAATCTGTTATGGCTAGGTGGCTGTGCAGATACAGAATAATAACAAGAATAATTAATCATTATTCATAATCATTTGTCTGCAGTAAACCATAAATTACTGTATAGTGTTTTTTGCATTACAAAAAATTGTATCTCCGGCCATAACATTTTTAATATAAACTATGTAACCTATTACTATAGGGATTCAGTAACAAATCAAACTGCCTGTTTTGAAAAGCCTCTGATGCAAGCAGTCTTTTAATGACTTCAGGATTACTATTTGTTTCTAAACAGTGACAACAATGGTAGTGAAGCTGAACAGGGGCAATTGAATTTCCCAGCACTATATTTTGGCTTGAGTCTTTCACTGCCAAACCCTTTTATTTCTACTTCAGGTGGCCAGACAATTTTTGCTATTTTTCACTTTTTTTATGATTTACAGCTTTGAACGTCGGTAATTTAAAGTCGGTTTTTAAATAACAAAGTATACTTACTTCCTCTGTGCAGTTGGTTTTGCACAGAGCAGCCTGGATCCTCCCCTTCTCGGGTCCCTTTTTGTTGCTCCTGGCCCCTCCATTCTATCAAGTGCCACCACAGTCAGCAGCTTCCTATGGGGGAACCCAGGCTGAGTCACAGCTCTGCGTGTCCATTCAGACACAGAGCCCTGACCTGGCTCTGCCCCCTCTCTCCCTTGATTGGCTGCCTGACTTTGATTGACAGCCGTGGGAGCCAATGGTGCCACTGCTGTGTCTTAGCCATTCAGAAGGAGAGTCCCGGGAGGCATAGACATTTGTGGACATAGCTGGAGAGAGATGGGGCTCAGGTAAGTAATTAGGGGGGCTGGGGTCGCTTCTACACAAAAAAGGTTTTTTATCTTAATGCATAGAATGCATTAAGATAAAGAACCTTCTGCCTGCCTTTACAACTCCTTTAAGAGATTGTTTTGCTGTTTTTTTTTTTTTTGTTTTTTTTGCACAACTATCACATAATAGTTGTGCAAATGTTTATAAAACTACTGTATATAAATTATACTTTTAATAAATAAAACATAAAATAAACAATAAAACATATAATAAAACAATATAATACTTCCAAAGTTCTTACTAAATCTAAAGATAAAACCGTATCAATGGTAATAAATAAAAAATATTTGAATATTTTTGCCTTTTTGTAAAGTGTATGTACAGTATAGCCCAAAGCTCATTTTGAATGGACTGCCGCACCAGAGCACATGCTATAGCTGCAGCACATTAACACACTGCAGCACTGTAAATGGGCACTGTAAGTTTTTACCTGTGTTGGGATGTGTTGACAGCCTACTCAAAATAATGACCTTACACAACAAAATATACCTTAATGTGTGTACAATAACACACCATAATGCAGCACAAAAATTGTGTGTGTGTGTGGGGGGGAGGGGGGTGTATTATTATTAATTAAATTTTCTACTTTTTTTACTTAAGTATGGTACAAGGTGACAACATTCCTGTGACAGCTCCTCTTTGAGACCAATCGAGACCACAGATCAGGGGCAGACTGACCATTCGGGCACTCGGGCACTGCCCGAGGGCCCCATGCTACTAAGGGGTTCCATCAGCTTTGCCAGCCTCAATAAAACCAGGGACAGTATGTAAAAATCTGTGTTTTTTCAAAAATCCCAAGATTATAGCTGCCCCATCTCTCCAGTACCTTTTCAGTGTGTGTATAGTGTGTCTGTGTACGTATACTGTGTGGCCCCATAATCTATTGCCTGGGGGCCCCATAATCTCCTATTGCTCAGGGGCCCCATAATCTTCTCCTATTGCCCAGGGGCCCCATAATCTTCTATTGCCCAGGGGCCCCATGGGTTGTCAGTCCGCCCCTGCCACAGATGTCTCCTCTTTGTGTTGGAGAAACAAACTGAGGACACAGTTTCCTTGGTCTCCTTCTCCCGCAGCACCTGGTAATGCATTAAACCAGATGTGTTCAAGAATGAACACTTCCTATTCAGTCTTAATATGTAGGAAGATCATTAAACATTATAGTAATGATTAGTAATATGTCTTCTCCTCTAAGCTGCTGCTGTCATTCTCTGGTATAAACAAATATGTAGTGGCTGGCTGTCTGCCGAAAGACATGAGTGATTAATAGACATGTGCATTCGTTTTCGTCCGAATGCATTTTCGTCCGAATTTCAGCTATTTTCGTTTTCGTTTTGACAAACGATAACGAAAGCACAAAATCCGAAAAACGAAAGATCCGACATAAATAAATGCTTTATTTTCGTTTTCATTGTTACAACAGTTTGATATAGAATAGGAGATTCGACATGACTCTGACAACAATCTGTCTATAGAACCTGTGGTCGAATGTGCCTAACCTTACCTCTATTAGTCCAAGATTATATAGAGAAAATATTCGACAGAGAAAAAAGATTTGACAGAGAGAAAAGATTCTGCATGTTACTGTCCTAAAAAGTGTTTGGGGACCCGGGTCCTGCCCCAGGGGACATGTATCAATGCAAAAAAAAGTTTTAAAAACGGCCGTTTTTTCGGGAGCAGTGATTTTAATAATGATTAAAGTGAAACAATAAAAGTGTAATATTCCTTTAAATTTCGTAGGGGGGGGTTGTCTATAGTATGCCTGTGAAGGGGCGCATGTTTCCCGTGCTTAGAATTGTCCCTGCACAAAGTGTCATTTATGCAGGAAAAAAAGTCCTTTAAAATCACTCGCAGCTATTATGAATTGTCGGCTCCGTAATACAGAGAACACTCATTGAAAGTCATTGATAAAAAAATAAATAAATAAATAAAAAAAAAAGCGTGGGGGTCCCCCAAATTCAATTACCAGGCCCTTCAGGTCTGGTATGGATATTAAGGGGAACCCTGCCTCAAATTTAAGAAAAAATTTGACGTGGGGTTCCCCCTAAATATCCATAACCAGACCCTTCAGGTCTGGTATGGATATTAAGGGGAACCCCGCATCAAATTTAAAAAAAAATTGACGTGGGGTTCCCCCTAAAAATCCATACCAGACCCTTTATCCGAGCACGCAACCTGGCAGGCCGCAGGAAAAGAGGGGGGGGCGAGAGAGCGGCCCCCCCTCCCTCCTGAACCGTACCAGGCCACATGCCCTCAACATTGGGAGGATGCTTTGGGGGTCCGTGACCCCTCAAAGCACCTTGTCCCCATGTTGATGAGGACAAGGGCCTCATCTCCACAACCCTGGCCGGTGGTTGTGGAGGTCTGCGGGCGGGGGGCTTATCAGAATCTGGAAGCCCCCTTTAACAAGGGGACCCCCAGATCCCGGCCCCCCCCTGTTTGAAATGGTAAGGGGGTACAAAAGTACCCCTACCATTTCACAAAGAAAGTGTAAAAAATGGTTAAATAAAACAAACACACTTTTGAAAAATTCCTTTATTAAAAATAAAAAAATAAAAAAAAGATTCCAGCGGCGGTAATCCACTCTTGCTATCCAGCGACGGACGGTCATCTCTCCAGCGATGTCTCATGTCATCCAGCGCAGCGAATCCTCCGTCCTTCTTCTGTCTCCGTGGAGGAGACACTGCAAGGATTCCGGCGGCTGACGTTTCTTAAATACGGAGGGCGGGGCCACCCGTCACCTGACCCCGCCCCCCTCTGACGCAAGGGGAAACCCGGGGTTCCCTGTGACGTAGGGGTGACCCGCACCCCTCTGATGTAACACAGGCAGGTTTCCGTTACATCAGAGGGGGCGGGGTCACCCATACGTCACGGGGAACCCCGGGTTTCCCCTTGCGTCAGAGGGGGGCGGGGTCAGGTGACGGGTGGCCCCGCCCTCCGTATTTAAGAAACGTCAGCCGCTGGAATCCTTGCAGTGTCTCCTCCACGGAGACAGAAGAAGGACGGAGGATCGCTGCGCTGGATGACATGAGACATCGCTGGAGAGATGACCGTCCGTCGCTGGATAGCAAGAGTGGATTACCGCCGCTGGAATCTTTTTTTAATTTTTTTATTTTTAATAAAGGAATTTTTCAAAAGTGTGTTTGTTTTATTTAACCATTTTTTACACTTTCTTTGTGAAATGGTAGGGGTACTTTTGTACCCCCTTACCATTTCAAACAGGGGGGGGCCGGGATCTGGGGGTCCCCTTGTTAAAGGGGGCTTCCAGATTCTGATAAGCCCCCCGCCCGCAGACCTCCACAACCACCGGCCAGGGTTGTGGAGATGAGGCCCTTGTCCTCATCAACATGGGGACAAGGTGCTTTGAGGGGTCACGGACCCCCAAAGCATCCTCCCAATGTTGAGGGCATGTGGCCTGGTACGGTTCAGGAGGGAGGGGGGGCCGCTCTCTCGTCCCCCCTCTTTTCCTGCGGCCTGCCAGGTTGCGTGCTCGGATAAAGGGTCTGGTATGGATTTTTAGGGGGAACCCCACGTCAATTTTTTTTTAAATTTGATGCGGGGTTCCCCTTAATATCCATACCAGACCTGAAGGGTCTGGTTATGGATATTTAGGGGGAACCCCACGTCAAATTTTTTCTTAAATTTGAGGCAGGGTTCCCCTTAATATCCATACCAGACCTGAAGGGCCTGGTAATTGAATTTGGGGGACCCCCACGCTTTTTTTATTTATTTATTTATTTATTTTTTTATCAATGACTTTCAATGAGTGTTCTCTGTATTACGGAGCCGACAATTCATAATAGCTGCAAGTGATTTTAAAGGACTTTTTTTCCTGCATAAATGACACTTTGTGCTGGGACAGTTCTAAGCACGGGAAACATGCGCCCCTTCACAGGCACACTATAGGCAACCCCCCCCCCCTACGAAATTTAAAGGAATATTACACTTTTATTGTTTCACTTTAATCATTATTAAAATAACTGCTCCCGACAAAATGGCCGTTTTTAAAACTTTTTTTTGCATTGATACATGTCCCCTGGGGCAGGACCCGGGTCCCCAAACACTTTTTAGGACAGTAACTTGCAAATTAGCCTTTAAAATTAGCACTTTAGATTTTGAACGTTGGAGTCCCATAGACTTTAATAGGGTTCTAAAGTATGCTATATAGTTAGCTCCGTCGAATCTTCTTTATACATTCGACAGACACCATAAGCCTTCCAAGACAGATTCGACCGTAATTCATGTGGATTTTCGGACGAATGCAATTTTTGAACGAAAAACGAAATAAATAAAAACGAATTTCGGGAGTAACTAAATAAATTAAGCTTTCGGACGAAAACGAAATTCCGAAACGAAATATTTTACTCTGCACATGTCTAGTGATTAAAGACATGTTTATGAATGGATGCCATCACTACCATTCATAACATTTTCTGCACATCTCCTATGCAGCTTCTAACCTGTCACTGTTGTTTACATTATGGCAAACTGCAGCTTGTAGGAGCTGTGTAAATGTAAATGAATGTGATTGGAGGCTTGTTAGCCACCAAACAAATTCATTCATCATCAATGGGAGTCCAGTGCATCAGATGGCCTTAAGATTTTGGTCGCTAAATCAACCACCAACATAAAGTGCATCTATATTAAAAATTCTATGTTTTTATTGTTTATTTCCACATTAAATTTAAATAGTTTCTAGCCCACTCATAATATTCTGAATAATCTTTATAAATAATCCCACACATTTACGTCCTTGAATTTTGTGATGCATGCTCTCTATGCCTATGTCTCTCTAAGCACAGTAGTGTAGTGGTTAGCACTTTCACCTAGCAGCTAATAGGGTCAAATCCTGACCATGACACCATCTGCCTGGAGTTTGCATGTTCTCCCTGTGCCTGTGTGGGTTTCCACTGGCCACTCTGGCTTCCTCCCACACTCCAAAGACATGCTGGTAGGTTAATTAGATCCTGTCAAAAAATTGGCCAAATATGTATATGTTGTATGTGTATGTGTTTGTAAGCATGTTGGGACCCCGTGGGGCAAAGCACTGTGCTTTACTGCAGATGGACACCGGTGGCAAAAAGCGCCCTGAAGACGATTCAGTTTGCATAGGTAGCGCTATACAAGTCACTCATTTATTCAATTAGCAGAGGAGAAGCTGAAAGCATTCAGGGAATCCAAGAAGTTGTAGAAAGATATGACCCACAAACAAGCAGCACTCACAACATTAAAGAAGTTTCTATTGGATTGCTGTTGTTATACAATGAAAGTGCATGATGTTAAAGATATCCTTGTAGGTCTTTAAAACTTTCATGGAGATGAGCCTTATGCATGAAAAGATTAAATGGTTTATACAAAGAGCATGCATGTTTTCTGCCCACTGACCTAAAATAAACCATCTTCTCTTGTCCCAAATGTGTAAACCCACCTACGTTCCCTGAGATAGACCATGATGATGAGCCACAATTATTTACACGTGTGGAGTGAAAACAGCAAATCAAGTGCATTTTACCTGTGGGTTTACACACAATTCACAATTTTTATATCTCTATAGATATATATATATATATATATATATATATATATATATATATATATATATATATATGTATTTTTTAATCAAACTTTCATTGCATTTGAAGGACAGTAGGTAATAGAACATGAGGTAGCACGTCCAGTGCAGTGTCAACAGTTGACATCACAGAGTGAATAGAATAGAATAAGAAACCTGGCTAACACTGATCTAATACTGACTTAAATGCACACACATAGTTTGTACTTGATGGACTTTCATTTTTTTCAACCTCATCAACTATGTAATGATCCAAAGTTCTCACAGATGCTGAAACTCTGTCCGAGAGGTGTAAATAAGGAGGTGGGGGAGAGATGGAAGGTAATATAGGAAAAGGGAAAGAAACACTAGAAATAAAGAGATATAAGGGACAATGGTAAGTCTGAAGAATACATAAAGGAGATTGAGTGAATTATCAGATATGTATTAAAATCTATTGGGTTGTCCAGGATTAGTGCACCTAAAGGATACCTAATACAACCCATAGATAGCATATACTGTATGAAATCCAGATTCAGTATATAAAAGTACATAATTTGTCAGAAAGCCAACAGGCCCAGTCTTTTTTAAACTTTTGGCCTAAACCATGCACTGTATATGGACAAACATTTATTCAAAAGTAGCATATGTATTTTGTATGTTTATGATGGAAGATATTAGCAGAGCTGCAGTTTGTTTCCAAGGTCTTGTTAGTGCAAGGCAGGCTGCAATCAGGGCATAATCATAAAACACTACAGTACTAACACTGTGCCCATCAGGAAGTTGTAAGTTGTCATATAACAGATGATAGATATAAAAGAATCATTAAAATATTCTTATTCCTGGAGATATATGACTAAAATGTCAAGTGGGGGAGATTGCCTGACACTATGGTGCTGGCAACTACAAAAAATATCCCAAACAGAAGGGGACAAAAAAGATAGGGCTCACTGAAAAGCAAATCACATAAGAACATATAGGCAAAAGAGTACAACCCCTTTCTAGGCTACTCTGTATTCAAATCACTGGCTGGCCTGAATAGGCCAGTCAAAGCTAGCACAGAATGGGGGGACACAGAACAACATATAACACACTAAAACAAAACAACGTTGGGACACCAAGGAAATTGGTGCTAGTCTAGCCCTCCACCAAAAATGATCCCCAGCAATTGCTGAATATGACAGATGGGCTTACACCAATACCTCCAGGGGCTGGAGCCAGTAAGGAACAGGGAAGGTGGGGGAGTAAGCAAACAGGACCAAAATTGTCCCGTGTGTGCTAAAAGCAGAGAAAATCCTGCTTAGTGTCCATAAAATAGCGCTGAATTTTGGCTATGGCAACCACTTATATAGTACTGCAATGGAGTCCATAAATGTGTGTAAATCTCTATGCACAAGTCTTCAAGTAAAGCAGCACAGTTGCGCAATGGTAAGCACAACAGAACATTTTACTAGTGTATTCCATGGATGAAAATGCAGACATCGTACGTTACCATTCCCGATCAACCGATCAACCGATATAGGTCATCATGTGCTTTGGCAGTAGTACATGCACCTGAATGTGCTCAACTACCACAGGGTCATGTTTTTCCAAAGTACCGGGCCAGAATGCGCTTTTGATTACTCCCCTCTAGTTGCCAGAATGGTCATAATCCTGTTCTGGGTATGCGGGCCCGCAAACCCCTCTGGGAGATGTCGCCATGGTGGCGTGGTGTCCGGGGGCGGAACTGACATCAACGCGTTTCACATTAAGGGGTATGTAGCTTCATCTGGCTTTCGGTTGTGGGCTGGTAATCCACAATCTGTAATAGAAAGGTGAAAGGGAAGAAAGTGCCAAATTAGCATATTGTAGCACAATTTATTAAGTAAAATATAATATAAAACAAATTTAACTCAGCAAGCAGGTAAGGGGGAAAGAGAGGTTGACAGGTCGCAGTGGATTTGTAGTTAGGTAGTAAGTTGGGAGCTGTGTAATTTTCCTTGGTGGAGAAGAAAGTCAGCCATTGCAGGGAGTGGGATGAGCTTGGAATCTGTGCAGGGAGAATGGCGTCTGGCTACCCTGTGTGGCCGTGATGGTATATCTAGAGAGCGGATGTCCGCCTAGAGATAATGTGTCCAGCAGGAGTAGTATGAAGAGATGTCACGTTCCAATTGGCTCACACAGCCGATGGACTGTTTCAGAAGCTGGCCATGCCTCCCTTATCAGCCTCAGGCATGGGTAACTGATTATATGAATTGAAACAAGTCATTCCAGAAGCATTGCATTTTTTGGACATCCTCACAAAATATGGATTAAGAGCAGATATGGCCACAGTTTTCCAGCAAATCGGAGATTGCTGACTAGAACTTGATAATGCCATTAGCTTTCTGGGGGTCAAAGGGTGACATAATGCCATTCGTTAGGGATTGCGTAAATCCTGGTTCAATTTGAGCATTGCTGGAAGTACTCTAGTATCATCCATTTATAAAGGGAAGTATAAATGTAGGAGATCTCTCTTTGCATAGGACTGGTGGACGTATAGAAAAAATGTGGGACCTTTAAGAATGCAGGTAATATCCTCAAGATTGCAGAGCTCATTGTGAGTAAAGCTGAGCTATCAAGTACGTTAGAAAATTATTCAAAATTCCCAAATAATGATATATTTTCCGAAAGCAGAGGACCTGTAGAATAAAATGATGACAGTATACATTTTTGTATTTTGCATGATATTTGCACAGTTGTTTATCTAAGCCATATTTGCAAGAAATATGAAACTAAAATAATAAAACACAATATAATACCCAATCCTTGGCAGCATTTAATTTGTTGGTGCATGGAGTAAAAAGATATTAGACATGTCAAACCTTACAATTGCCAGCATCTGTGAAATTTTGAAAAACGATGGCACTCAAAATTGACTATAGACGAAGCATTAAAATCCTTTAAAGAGTAACAGTTTAGAGGTAGATTAACAGTTTAGAGGTAACAAAAAATTATGGCCCACAAATTATTACTCTCACTTTGATGTTCATTATGATAAATCACATGTGTGGTGCAATTTACTATTACTTACACGTGTGTGTCCTACACATGTTTTTGCATTTGGGTGTGTTTTAGGACGACAGGGTTACCTTTTTTTTATATTTTAATTTATTTGTTTATTTTTTTATTTTGTTTTATACTTATTATTATTGCTATCATAAGGGTGCCAACAAGCCTCCTGTGTGATCGCTTGGGCAGGTGTCAGGTTCACTTTATGGAGACATCAGTAGCTGGAGAATGATAGCTCTCAAGCAGGAGGTGATGAAATCCTTGTTGTTTTCTGGGTTCATTAGTCACAGAGGAGATCAGGAAACAGATGTTCTCAGTGCTCTTCTCATTCTTATTGCTGAGGCGTTCTGCCATGGTCCCCAACTCCCCAGTAGAACAAAAAAGCCAAGAACTAGAGAGGAGGCACCTTCAGGCTGGGTTCACACCTATTAGAAATAGATGTAGATTTATCCGCATCCAAGTCGCATAGCAAGAGAATGTGACTGGCTCCCTGTGTAGTCGGTTCCCATATCTCCATTGTGGCTGTGGAGCACCCTGAACAGAAATGGTGTGTGTCTTTGGTTCAGTTTCAGGGCTGAATTCAGGCATAGATTCGGACCTGATTAGTCCCTGAAATGGGGAACAGGGACGCACAGTGCTCCTGTGCGATCTGCAGCTGGTTCCAGTGTGAAAAGAGCATCAGAGTCCCATAAAAGAGATCAGGCAGATCTAGATCCACGCAGATTATTTTTACTTCAAAGTCAATTACAGACTAAAAAAATCAATACCAAACACAACTGCAGCAGCTTATGTACTTTGGTAGATGAAGGGTTAATATTTTGGTTCTAGCACAGATGTAAAAAATTATTTTTAATAGTGTACAGAACATTTTTGTGATTCTTTTATTTCCTTTACCTATTGTGCTTAAAGGTCAACTCATCATTATCAGAAAATAACACCAATACAATTCTGGGCATTTTTAGAGTTTCACTCCAAGATGTTAATACGCTACAATAGAAAGTAAATTGTTACCATTTATTCCCCGCTGTCTGTGCCATTTTATCTTATTGATCTATTTCTATATAAAACATTATTTTCCTATTGTTGTTGCCATATGTTTTTTTTTAGATTTGGACAACATATGAGCATTAGTACATCTGATTCCTAGTACTGCAGTGTTTCTAGAAATATCCATAGTTTCTTAAATCCTTTGAAGGTCTGACCCTTCTTCTCACTGCACAAATAAAACATGATTAGAGTAACACTTGCTTCGGAATTTTGAAAAACAAAGAATCCTGCTGGAATTCCAAGTTACACGCCATGGCTTCTCAGTGTTGAAATGAAAATCTCATCACACAGTATAATGACTTCCTTCAGAAAGCCTTGTAAGGATTAATATTTCTATGTTTCTTTATTTATTTTTTGGGGCACTTGTTTTATTTTATTTTCCTGCCATCTATTTAATATTGCATTATGTTACGCCTATGAGAACAGAATTTTTTTTATATATACACAAACAGTGAGATATTTGTTAAATAATCACAATAGTTTAAATGTGGCAATGTCAAAATATTTTGATAACTCTCAGCATCAGTAAAGCAAAGTAATGAACATAGGGCAACATTCCATCCTCTATATAATATTGCTTCATTTCTGTTTGAGAGCTAATTCGTTTATACAGTATAGTAATGTCATAATATTGTGATTGTTTTTATCATCGGTACAATGTAACACACTTGTTCTGTTTCTAAGATAAATCCATACCCTGCCAATAAAACAATACAGCATTATTTATATTCAACATTAATTTGATCTAAATTCTATTTTATTCCACTCAACATACTATGAACACCATTTTATTTAACTTTTCTTCATGTATCTTTTACACAATGCATACATACAATTTTGCTAAAACAAACTCCCCAGTTACTCTCTTTTAATAGGTGGACATTTATTTAACATGTAGTGAATACTTACAGTGCCTTGAAAAAGTATTCATACCCCATGAACTATTCCACATTTTATTGTGTTACAATCAAAAACGTAAATGTATTTTATTTGGATTTTATGTGATAGACCAACACAAAGTGGCACATAATTGTGAAGTGGAAGGAAAATGATAAATGGTTTTCCAATTTATTTACAAATAAATATCTGAAAAGTGTGGTGTGTATTTGTATTCAGCCCCTCTGAATCATTACTTTGAAGAACCAGCTTTCACTGCAATTACAGCTGCAAGTCTTTTTGTGGGAGTCTCTGCCAGCTTTGCACATCTAGAGAGTGACATTTTTGCCCATTCTTCTTTGCAAAATAGCTCAATCTCTGTCCGATTGGATGGAGAGCATCTGTTCAAGTCTTGCCATAGATTCTTAATTTGATTTAGGACTAGACTTAGACTGAGTCATTCTAAGCCCCTGTACACACGGTTGGAGATTTCGACAACCAAATCCGTCGGATTTTGTCCGTTGGATCTTGTCCGAAACTGTTGCATACACACGGTCGGACAAAGTTATCGAAAAATCCAATCTTTCAGAACGTGTTGACGTAATTTCGTTATGATGGGACTACATTCAGGCTAGTAGCCAATAGCTTTGATGTAGGAATTTGATCTGAGCATGCGTGGCACTTGGTCCGATCAAAATTATCTACACATGATCAGAGTATGTCCGATCGGCCCAGTTGGTCGGGAAATATTTCCAACAAGTTGGAAAATTGGGTCCAACGGATATTCCGACTGAATCAGTCCGATGCATACCACACACCGTCGGATTATCCGACAAAACGGTCCGATAGGACACATTCCGTTGGAATCTCCGACCGTGTGTACAAGGGCTTAGGTCCACAAAGGTCCTTGTTAGGACTGGTATAGGTGTACAATATATAAGGTTGTGGTGCACTGCTGCTGACTGCTGCCCTATTCTGTAGCAGTCTTTTATCAGTGTAGGGACAGTTTGCAAATCACTAGCTACTAGGTCCACAAAGGTCCTTTTAAGGACTGGTATAGGTGTACAATATATATAGGGTGCTGGTGCAGGGCTGTGCTGCAGATTACTGCTGGTTTCTGCAGCAGTCTTTTATCTGTGTAGGGACTGAGGGACAGTCTGCAAATCACTAGCTACTAGGTCCACAAAGGTCCTTGTAAGGACTGGTATAGGTGTACAATATATAGGGTTGTGATGCACTGCTGCTGACTGCTGCCCTATTCTGCAGAAGTCTTTTATCAGTGTAGTCACTGAGAGACAGTCTGCAAATCACTAGCTACTAGGTCCACAAAGGTCCTTTTAAGGACTGGTATAGGTGTACAATATATAGGGTGCTGGTGCAGGGCTGTGCTGCAGATTACTGCTGGTTCCTGCAGCAGTCTTTTATCAGTGTAGAGACTTAGGTACAGTCTGCAAATCACTAGCTATTAGGTCCACAAAGGTCCTTGTAAGGACTGGTATAGGTGTACAATATAAAGGGTGCTGGTGCTGGTGCTGGTGCAGGGCTGTGCTGCAGATAACTGCTGGTTTCTGCAGCAGTCTTTTATCAGTGTAGGGACTGAGGTACAGTCTGCAAATCACTAGCTACTATGTCCACAAAGGTCCTTTTAAGGACTGGTATAGGTGTACAATATATAGGGTTGTGATGCACTGCTGCTGACTGCTGTCCTATTCTTCAGCAGTCTTTTATCAGTGTAGGGACTGAGAGACAGTCTGCAAATCACTAGCTACTAGGTCCACAAAGGTCCTTTTAAGGACTGGTATAGGTGTACAATATATAGGGTGCTGGTGCAGGGCGGTACTGCAGATTATTGCTGGTTTCTGCAGCAGTCTTTTATCAGTGTAGGGACTGAGGGACAGTCTGCAAATCACTAGCTACTAGGTCCACAAAGGTCCTTGTAAGGACTGGTATAGGTGTACAATATATAGGGTTGTGACGCACTGCTGCTGACTGCTGCCCTATTCTTCAGCAGTCTTTTATCAGTGTAGGGACTGAGGTACAGTCTGAAAAGCACTAGCTACTAGGTGTACTATTTGGTGTGCAGTATATAGGTGTGTAATACACGTATAAAATACTTGCACATATAGAAAGCATAGTATAGTGCATTTCCACTGTGCAGCATTGTGACTGCTGAGCGGTTCTGCAGCGATACTACAAAGAGTGGCAAACGCAATAAAAAAAAAGTATTATAACTGGTGTGATAGACCAGTGGCCCCCAAAAATGACAGATTGAAGCGGGGTGTTATATACCTTCTTCTACATACATATTGCACTTCTCTAGAGACTTTTGTCACAGGGTCATTTAAAGATTGACAGGCAGAGGAAGAGGCAGGCCCTTCCACAGGGGTGGTAGGGGTAGGGCAGGAGCAACAGGCTTGAGCCAAAGTGGCAAATTGCAGAAGGTGCGTGCGATTACGTCAAAGGACTCACCAGACTTGGTTGAGTGGCTCGCTCAGCCTTACTCTTCTGCACCCTCCTCATCCTTTCGATCTGCACCCTCTTCTTCATTCTCTGCTGTGTGCACCCCCAAAGACACTACCACCAACATCACCATCACCACCATATACCTTCCGCTTGAGTCACAGGAATTATTTTCCAATCCATATCAAGACATTTCCGATGCGCAGCCACTCTTGGCATTGGATCAGGAAGAGGAGGTAGCAACAACCGTCACTCAGGAGTCTGACGACAGTACCAATATCAGACCAAGGAGGTTGGTCCCCGCTGTTGCTGCCTACTCCGAGATCTCTAATTATAACGGTGGGGAAGGTGACGTCGATGATGAGTGATGTCACGTGGGTGCCCACAAGAGAGGAAGAGGAGGGGAGTTCAGAGGGAGATATGGACCAGCAGATAGGGAGGATAAGCAGGAAGAACTTACATTGCACAGGAAGGACAAAGCAGACTGCTAATGTATCAGGAGCGAGGCGTCAACCATGTACGGTCACATCTGGCGCTCCCATGATGCCAGCACATGGCTCTGCAGTGTGGGCTTTTTTTAACGTGTCCGCTGCTGACAATAGTGTTGCCATCTGCAATCTTTGCAGTCAACACATATGTCGCGGTAAGCCCAACACTCACCTAGGGACAACCGCCTTAAGAAGGCACATGAGCTGCCATCACCGAGCCCAGTGGGAGCAACGGAACACACAAAGCCACACTCCAGGCTCTCACCATCCAGCCTCGTCTTCTATTTCTCATTCTCCTCTCTCCTCACAATTGTCCTCCACTCCACCGTCCATCACGCCATCCTCACGTTTTTCTGCAAAAAGGCAGGCTTCCGTGGGCCAAATGTTTGAGCGTAAAAAAATGATGACGCCGGATAACCCTCTTGCCCAACGGTTAATGTCTGGCTTGTCAGAACTGATAGGCCGCCAACTACTGCCATATAAACTGGTGGACTGGGAGGCCTTTCGAAAATTTGTGGTCATTGGAACACCACAATGGAAGGTCCAAGGAAGGAAGCATTTCTCACAGAAGGGCATCCCAGAGTTATATGGCCATGTTCAGCGGCAAGTGAATGTATCTCTGGCACACAGTGTCGGTGCCAAGATACATCTGACCACAGACACGTAGTCTAGCAAACATGGGCAGAGAAGGTATATCATTTTTACTGCCCACTGGGTGAACCTTCTGACGGCCGTCAAGCATGTAACCCGTGGCACCCATGTAGATTTGGTTTTGCCGCCATGGATTGCATGCAGGCCTGGCTCTTGTTCTCCTCCTCCTACTCCACATGTGCATGGCACAAGTCTTAAACTTGGTCGTGAAGTGATTTGTTTTCAAATACCCTGGGGTCCAGGACATCTTGCGGCAGGCAAGGAAAATCTCAGCCCATTTCAGAAGATCTTACACGGCCATGGCTCACCTTGCTGACATTCAGTGGCGACACAATCTAACAGTCAGATGTCTTATTTGTGATTGCCCGACGCCATGGAACTCAACCTTCTATATGCTTGATAGGCTGCTCCAGCAGAAACGCGCAGTTAACGTCCACCTGTATGAACTACTGCGGCAGAACAGGTTCTGGGGAGCTTGGTTTTTTCACCGCACCAGTGGCTGCTCATGCACGATGCATGCAGACTTCTGCGGCCATTTGATGAGATCCCCAAACTGGTCAGTCGCAGCCATGGTGCCATCAGTGACATGGTACCTTATGCCTTCTTTATGGAGCGAGCATTGCGTCGTGTCATTGATCAAGCTGTGGAGGAGCAGGAGCAGGAGGATGCGGAAGTCACAATGCTGGATGAATTCCCAGCGGGGGCTACTCTATCTGAGACAAGTCAACAACAGGAGTCTGAAGAGGAGTCAGAGGAGGATGGTGCTGGGGCGGATGAGGAGGAGCAAGAAGAGTATGCTTTAAACCTTTCTGGGATCCCTGTTGTTGTGCGTGGATGGGGAGAGGAGAACGAGGAGGACAACATTATCCTGGATAACGAGCAGGAGCCAGGCCACCCCACCGCTTCCAGTTTAGTGCAAATGGGGGCCTTTATACTCCAGTGTTTTAACAGGGACCCCCGTATAAAAAGCATAAGGGTCAAGGACCAGTACTGGGTGGCAACATACTTAGACCCCCGGTACAAACACAAAATGGTGGAAATGTTACCACCTTCACAGAGGGCTGTCAGAATGGAGCACTTCCAGGCCTTGCTTCGAGAAATGCTGCATTCAGCTTTTGCGTGGGCTGGCAGAGGAGGAATTTCCACTCCCAGATTAAGAGTTGCTGGTACCAATCCAACAGCGCCTGCAAGAAGAGGCCGGTTTGAAGATGTGTTGGTGACTTCTGATATGAAGTCATTTTTTCAGCCGACCCATCAACAGGTCTCATCCGGATCCAGCATCAGGGAACGCCTAGACCGACAGGTGTCCGACTACATTTCAGCGCAGCAGGGGGGATCGTGACCAATAAGCACACTCGCCTAGCTCACGACAGTGTTGACTACCTCACATTTATAAAAATGAATGCGGCATGGATCTCGGAGGAATTCAACACATGTGACCAGTAGACCATGTATAAACGATTTATTTAATCGAGCACACAGACCTTTTTTCTACATTTGGCTCACTTCCTTGTACCAAAAAAAGCACACCGTACTATATGCCCATACCCTCCTGTTTGAAGAGGTTGAGCGGTGTCATATTTTTGGGGCCCAGCAGCGAGTTGCTGCTGTCAGTGCTGGTGTCAGTGCTCTCTATCTCGGTGCTGGTGTGGTGTCAGTGCTCTCTCTATCACGGTGCTGGTGTCAGTGCTCTCTCTATCACGGTGCTGGTGTCAGTGCTCTATATCACAGTGCTGGTGTCAGTGCTCTCTATCACGGTGCTGGTGTCAGTGCTCTATATCACGGTGCCGGTGTCAGTGCACTATATCACGGTGCTGGTGTCAGTGCTCTATATCACGGTGCTGGTGTCAGTGCACTATATCACGGTGCTGGTGTCAGTGCTCTCTATCACGGTGCTGGTGTCAGTGCTCTCTATCACAGTGCTGGTGTCAGTGCACTCTATCACGGTGCTGGTGTCAGTGCTCTATATGACGGTGCTGGTGTAAGTGCACTATATCACGGTGCTGGTGTCAGTGCTCTCACAGTGCTGGTGTCAGTGCTCTCACGGTGCTGATGTCAGTGCACTCTATCACGGTGCTGGTGTCAGTGCTCTATATCACGGTGCTTGTGTCAGTGCATTCTATCATGGTGCTGGTGTCAGTGCCCTCACGGTGCTGGTGTCAGTGCACTCTATCACGGTGCTGGTGTCAGTGCACTCTATCTCGGTGCTGGTGTCAGTGCACTCTATCACAGTGCTGGTGATCATCTCCTGCACCCTCTTCATAGCCTACCCTGACCTTTCCTCTCCTCCATTGCCTTCATGCGCTCCTGAGTCCTGAATTGTCAAAATTTCACAGATAAAAAAAGAATGCTTGTAGTTGTCGATCCCAGATTCACTTCATACATGTGTTATGTCAGTGGCCATGTGGTGGGACTATGTGTGCACAGCTAGTAAGTATTTTGTGGCTGAAAATATGACCTGTAGGTAGGTCGCCTGCCATAAAAGTCAATGGGGCCCACCACGAACTTTGCGTGGGATGGTGATAGTGGCGGGTGACCTAAACTTTTGTATGAATCCAGAATTGGATAGTACGTTGCGAGCTCAGGGGACAGGAAATATGCAGTTGAGAGCAATTAAACATCAGCTGTATAAGTACCAGTTGATGGATGTGTGGAGAACGCAACATCTGAAGATTTGGGACCTTACGTTCTTCTCCCCTGTACACGCAACGTACACAAGGATTGATTATTGGTTGGTTGAACACAGGGTGTTAGATCATGCGATGTCTACAAATATAGAAATAAGAACTATGTCAGATCATGCCCCAAATGACTATGAAATTGAGAATCCCAGGTTTGCAGAAATCAATGCGCTCTTGGAAATTGGATAAGGAATTATTAGATGAAGAGGGCGAGGATATAATAAGAAAAGAACTAGAGTTCTTCTTTCTCATTAATGAAAGGGAGGATATTACAGAAAACACAGTATGGGAGGCCCACAAAGCCTATGTTAGAGGAATGCATATTTCATTAGGGGTAAGGAGAAAGAAAGAAAGAAAGAAAGAAAGAAAGAAAGAAAGAAAGAAAGAAAGAAAGAATAAGAGAAGAGCACTAAACGAGGAAATCTATAGACTGGAACAATCCCATAAAAAAGAGAATAGTGAGAGAAGGGAATGTGATCTTGGTTTACAGCAAAAATTAATAAACAGAAGAGAAGATTTAAAATAATTAATGGAACAGGAAACGAGAATAACATATAATAGGATTGCGAAGGAGAGATATTTATGGGGAAATAAAAATAGTAAATGCTTAGCTAGGATATTAAGGAAAAAAAGATCTATAAATTATGTTGAAAAAAATGGGATTTTTATATACAGCTTACCTGTAAAATCCTTTTCTTGAGAGTACATCGCGGGACACAGGAGCTTCATTACATAGTGGGTTATATAGGCACCTCTGGTGATTGGACACTGGTTGACCCCAATTAAGGAGAATTCCTCCCCTATATAACCCCTCCCATATGGGAGGCACCTCAGTTTTGTAGCAAAGCAATAAGAAACCACGTAAAACCCAAGAGGGGCGGGAGCCCTGTGTCCCGTGATGTACTCTCAAGAAAAGGATTTTTACAGGTAAGCTGTATATAAAAATCCCATTTTCTTGAGAGTACATCACGGGACACAGGAGCTTCATTAAATAGTGGGATGTCCCATAGCAATGCTCAGATTGAGGGGAGGGAGACACAGATCATAATTATAGACCGCCAGGGACCGGAGGACCTAAACTGCAGCCTGCAGTACACTGAGCCCGAAGGCGATATCCTCTTGCCCTCTGACATCCACCTGATAGAATCTGGTGAATGTGTGGACTGATGACCAAGTTGCAGCCTTACAGATCTGAGCCAGGGAGGCCTGGTGATGCACTGCCCAAGAAGCACTAACAGCCCTAGTAGAGTGCGCTTTCACTTGAAAAGGAGGAATCTTCCCCTTTACACTATAGGCCTGAGAAATAACTTGTCTAATCCACCCTGAGAGAGTGGATTTTGACGCCGCCTGGCCCTTCCTAGGGCCTTCCGGCAAAATAAATAAATAAGCAATCAGTTTTACTTATCTGAGTAGTTGCTTAAAGATAAATACTGATTGCTCTAACCACATCCAAAGTGTGCAAAGATTCTTCTTCTGCGGACTGTGGGTCCGGAAAAAAGGATGGTAGGATTACATCTTGATTCAAATGGAATCCCGAAACCACCTTAGGTAGAAAGGACCTGTTGGGACGCATGTCCACCTGGTCCTTATGAATAATTAGATGCGGCTCCTTGCTTGAAAGAGCTGTCAGCTCTGATACTCTTCTAGCCGTGGATATGGCTATCAAGAAGACCAATTATTTAGTCAGGAGAGCTAATGAAGCCAGATGCAAAGGTTCAAATGGTTGCCCCTGCAAAGCCGAGAGAACTAAATTCAGATCCCAAGGGCATACCGGAGGTTTGACTGGCGGTCTTATCCGCATGGCCCCCTGGATAAAGGCCCGTACCAGGGAATGTGATGCAAGTGGCTTTTGAAAAAACACTGACAGGGCCGAAATCTGCACCTTGATAGTGCTTATGGCCAAATTCATTTCTAGGCCTGACTGGAGAAAGGCCAAGATCCTGCTAATGACATACTTTCTAGGATGCCATTTCCTGAGTTCACACCAGGAAACATATGCCCTCCAGATTTTGTAATAAATAAGCCTGGAGGCTGGCTTTCTGGTATTGACCAGAGTAGAAAGGACTGGCCCCTAAAGGCCACGGTCCCAGCAGCCAAACCGCCAAATTCAGACTGCGTAAAGCAGGATGGTAGATTGGACCCTGAGAGAGCAGATCTGGCCGGAGAGGGAGGATCCATGGCCTGCCTATTGTCAACTTCATGATCTCTGCGTACCATGGTCGCCTGGGCCAAGCCAGGGCCACCAAAAGGACCGACTTTGTCTCCCTCTTGACTCTTCCCAGGAACCGCGACAGAAGCGGGCTCGGGGGGAAGGCATGGATCAGATTGTACTGATCCCAGGGAACTGTCAGAGCATCTGACCCCTGAGCAAGTGTATCTCTTGTCCTTGACACAAAATTGTCCAGTTTCCTGTTGAACCTGGATGCAAACAGATCTACGTCTGGAGTACCCCACCTGTGACATATGCTCTGAAACACGTCGGGGTGCAGAGCCCATCTTCCTGGGCACAACTGCTGGCGGCTCAGAAAATCCGCCTGCCAATTTTCCACTCCTGGAATGAAGACTGCAGAAAGACACAGAACATGCTTTTCTGCCCAGACAAGTATACGATTCACCTCTTTTTTGGGCCACCAGATCCTGGTACCGCCCTGGTGAATGATATAAGCCACTGCTGTGGCATTGTCCGACTGAACCGAGCCGGGAGACCTCATAGTCTGTAAGACCACTTTATGAGAGCCATATAAACTGCCCGGATCTCCAAGATATTTATGGGCAATAGCTTCTCGATCGCAGACCATTCCTCTGCGAGCACGTCTCCTCCAATACTGCTCCCCAGCCTGACAGGCTGGCATCTGTTGTGATAATCTTCCATGGAAGAGGAAGAAAGGTTTTGCCCTCCAGCAAATTCTTGGTTTGTAACCACCAGACGAGACTTTGCGGGTCCCTGGGGATAGACGCATAGGAAGATCCAAGGCTTGGGGCTTCCTGTTCCAAGCCGCAAGGATGCATCTTTGCAGAGGCTTTGAGTGGAACTGGGCGAATGGGACGGCCTTGAAGGATGTGACCATTTTCCCTAACAGTCTCATGCACAACCGAATGGGGGAAGATCTTCTGCCCAGAATTAGGCGCACCCGATCCCCAATGGCCAAGGCCTTTGGCCTTGGAAGAAACACCTTGCCCTGAGCCGTGTTGATGATCCTGCTCAGGTATTCAAACCTGGTGTCAGGCTGTAGGGACGATCTTTCTAGGTTTATGATCCAACCTAAGCGTTCCAGGTGTTCCAGCATTCTGGTGACGCTGCGATTCAGGAACGCTGCTGTTTTCTCCATGAGAAGCAAATCGTCTAGATAAGCCATGACGGCTATACCCTGAGCTCTTAGGTTTGCCTAGAGAGGGTCCAGAATCTTTGTGAAGACTCGAGGGGCCGTAACAAGCCCAAACGGCAAGGCCACACATTGAAAATGGCGCCGCTCCACCGCAGACCTTAGAAATTTTGGTGTGCGGGAAAATTTGGCACATGGAGATATGCATCTTTGATATCTATTGATGCCATAAATTCTCCCCCTTGCAGGGAGGAGACCACAGTGCGGATTGACTGCATTCGGAAGAACCGGATGCGTAAAAACCGGTTCAGATCCTTCAGATCTAAGATAGGTCTGACACTACCATTCGGCTTTGGAATGGTGAAGAGATTTGAGTAAAACCCTGAACCCTGTTCTTTTGGGTCCACTTCTACTATCACCCCTTGGGATAGTAAGTGATCTAAGGCCCGAAATAGCGTTTTTTGCTTTACTGGATCCCTGGGGATCCTTGACCTTAGAAAGCGAGAAGATGGGATCTCCTAAAACTCTAGCCTGTAGCCCAGAGATACCGAAGAGATCAACCACTTGTCCCGGATCTCTTACCGCCAGGCTCCTGTAAACCGCAGGAGCCTTCCCCCTACTCGGCCGAGCGGGGGCGCCCCTTCACAAGGAAGCTTTTGGGCTTTGCTTGGCAGGCTTTCGCCCCCAAGTCTTTTCCTGTCCCTGGGCTCGGCCTTGAGCCTTTCCTGTAGAGGAGGGTTGAGAAGGCCGTCGCCACTGCTTAGAGCTTGATGCTCCGGGAGAGGGAGCACACCTGAATGAAGGACGCTTGCTCCTTTTGACTGAAAGGAGAGTAGATTTGTCTAATTCTTCTCCAAACAAACGTTCCCCTTTAAACGGGAACCCAATCAAATGCTTCTTGCATGACAGCTCAGCTGCCCAATCCTTTAGCCATAGGGCCCTGTCGCATGTGTACCAACATGAGGGACAAACGAGATGCTTGTTGGACAGAATCCAAAATCGCATCAATCATAAAACACAGAATATGAGGCAGTTCTGCATAATTTTCTACTTCCTCACTGGGAAGGATCCCAAGCATCTGCTTAACCTGTTCCTTGAGGAACTGACAACCCCACGGCTGCGACTGTAGGTTGCACCACAGCGCCAGTCATGGAAAAGGAGGCTTTTAATAAGGTTTCCAGCTTCTTATCAGTTGGATCCTTAAATACCTGCGCAATATCCAAGGGACAAGTCAGGTTTCATTCACGCAAGAAACAGCCGCATCAACAGATGGGACCCCCCACTTCTTGGTGAAACTTTCCTCCAGAGGATAATGCATAGAAAACCTTTTTAGGAGGAGCAAACAGTTTTATCGGGATGTCCCCAATCCTTATACAACAATCCCTCCATTAAGGGATGGATTGGAAAGGAATAGGCAGTCTGTGGGGCTTTCCTGTCTCCCAGGGAAGAAACAGAGGACGTAGCGACTTCAGCAGCAGGCATTCTGAATGTGGTACGCACCAATTCAGTATAATACTGCACCTGTTTTCTGAGCGCCTGGGAGGAGGGGACTCTCTCCTCTTCCTCTGATTCATCCGACTGCTCATGATCCCCATCCCAAGATAGGGATCTCTCCTCATTTTCAGAAAAATCATCTGAGAGAGGAATTTCAGCAGAGGGAGGGGCTCTACCCCTTTTCCTGCTATATTTCAGGGAAGCAGAAATAAAATTCATTATTTTCTCTTCAAAACCCTCCAATGTAGCCCTAAGGGAGTACCTCAGTGACATAAACTGGGGCTGACATATTAGGAGAGGCTGCAAAACTGACAGGTGCACTGACTCGTCTTGAGAGGCTGGCTCCAGTCTTGCAGGGGGGGGATGGTAACTTACAGGCACTCTTTTAGAACCCCTGGACCTAGGCGGTGATTTACCAGTGCCTTTGCTACCTCCCCCTGAAACCCTCTTACGAGGAGACATAGTCCTAAGCTACAAAGCAGAGGTACTAGTACAAGTGCAATCACTGTTGTGCTTAAAGTCTCACAATAAATATATATGCTTAAACTGCACAACCTGATGCTGAGTAGGTGTCTAGGTTTGCCTGGATCCAATCCCACGGATGCTTACTGCCCACAGCTCCTGTGTCTCCACTTACAGCCCCCTGACGCTCTGGACTTTTTTAAAAACTGCCGCCTGGCGCCTGTGCATTAAAGCGCCGTGCACACCAACGTGCACGGCTCAAAACCACACTCCCCCCCTCCTCCATTAGGCCGGGAACGTGCCGGGCACGCATGCACACGCCCGCGTGTGTGCATGAGGACAGCAGGATCCAGGGGGGGGGGAGAACTCCACCGGAGCTGCGTGGGACCCCCAAACTACGTGGGACCCCTGTTTACCTTGATGTGGCAGGGATTGCAGTGGAGACGTGAGTCAGCTGGAGAACCAGGCTTCACTGAGCGTGTGTACTGAAAGGAATGTATGTATGCATCAGGCTGCTCTTACTCCCTCTAGTGGTGGAAACATACATACATATACAGGATTAACTTCCCTTACCTGTCCTCGCCGCAGGAATTGCTGAACCAGACAAATTCCAGCCTTCACCCATCACGGCAGGTATTGTTAGCCAACCTTCAGGTTTATCTGGGGCTCTTTCTCGGAAGAACCTCCTACCTGGGCCATGTAGAAAGCTCTGCCAGAAACTTCCGTGCGCTCTGTATAAACAGTACACCAAGTCTGGTTTTCCCAGAGCCCAGTCTTCCAATGGAGAGGACTTACAGGCAAAACCTCGCTTCTTCGGCTGACGAGGCCCGGGTACCATACAATCTTGGGAGTCAAAATATTGGCCCGATGTATGGATCCGGTTTGTTGTAGCCCTTAGGCCCTCGCAGGGACCTGCATAGAGCTAATGTTTTACGTGACCAACCACCATAGACACTGGCGAAAAAACTGAGGTGCCTCCCATATGGGAGGGGTTATATAGGGGAGGAATTCTCCTTAATTGGGGTCAACCAGTGTCCAATCACCAGAGGTGCCTATATAACCCACTATGTAATGAAGCTCCTGTGTCCCGTGATGTATGATCAAGAAATAATAAATAAGAAGTAGGGGTTGGTATATAATACTAAGGACATAGCAGGAGTGTTTAGGGAATTCTATAAGCAGCTATATTCAGTTAAATACATACAGATAGGACAACACGTGACGAATAGAATTGAGAAAATTAAGGAATATATAATTCAAGCAAAAGTCCCCCAACTAACAGAGGAAGCAGCTCAGGAGCTAGAAAACCCAATAACGATACAAAAAGTGGATCAGGTAATCTGCGGGAGGGAAAAGCCCTGGGCCGGATGACTTTACTATGGAATATTTGAAAAAGTTTAGAGAAATATTATCCCCAAAACTCTGCTCATATTTCAATGGATTGGGAAGTAGATATGGATTGAGTGAAGAAGCCTCGACAGCTACAATCACTACGGTGTTGAAAGAAGGGAAAGAGAGGACAATTTGCTCTAATTACAGACCAATCTCATTAATGAATACTGACACCAAGCTGTTTGCCAAGGTATTAGCCCTCAGGATAAGAAAGCTTATGCCAAGTTTGATCCATCCTGACCAGGTGGGATTTGTAGTAGGAAGGGAGGGGAAAGATAATGGAGTAAGGACATTGTTATTGCTCCAGAAAATGCAGGAGAGTGGGATCCCCAGTCTGCTCTTGTCGATAGATGCTGAAAAAGCGTTTGACAGAGTAGACTGGGGATTCATGATGGGTACCCTAGAGGGAATGGGGTTTGGCCCCAGGTTGTTGAGCTGGATAGAAGTGCTCTATAGAAGCCCAACTGCTGCAATAAAATGGAATGTTATCACTACCCTTCAGGCTGTACAATGGAACCCAACAAGGGTGTCCGCTGTCGCCATTTTTATTTGTGTTGGCACTCGAACCTCTTTTGGAAATGATAAGGAGAAACCCCAACATTAGAGGGATAGAAGCGGGGAAAGAGACACACAAGGTTGCTGCATTTGTGGTTGATGTGTTGTTCTACCTCTCCAACTCTAGAATTTCAATGCCAAATTTGTTCAAAGTAATTAAAGAGTATGGAGAATTATCCAACTTTAAAATTAACCTGGGGAAATTAGAAGTATTAAATGTCAAAAGTGACCCAAAAGAAGAACAGAATATCCAGAAGGAATTTCCCTTTATATGGAAGAGGGAAATTAAATATCTAAGGGTAAAATTGACATCATCAATTGACAAGATTTACCAGGTTAATTATATACCATTTTTGGATGAACTAAAAGAAGAAATAAGGAGAATTATAAGAAAATCTGTCTCCTGGATGGGAAGAATAAACGCCCTTAAAATGGTAATATTACCTAAAATATTATATAAATTCAATTTTTTTAGAATTATTAAAACCTTAATTACAAAATTCATCTGTCAAAATAAGAGACCTAGAATATCCTTAAAGATTCTACAAAGGGGAAAAGATCAAGGAGGATTAAGTGTACCAGATATAAAAAAATATTATGAAGCAGTAATATTAACACGGGTCGTGGAATGGACAAAATTAGATAGTAAAAAAAGATGGGTTGAAATAGAGTATAGTTCAGCAGAAATAAACTTAGGGAGAAATATTTAGACATCGCCACAATATAGAACAACGAGGGGAAAAATACTCATTGACAAAGAATGTTATAAGAGTTTGGGATGGAGTGCACAAACGCAATAAATGGAAATATAACTCTCCACTAATTTATTTAAAAGAGAATTATCTCTTTCCACCAGGTAAAAACACTATGGGGGGGGAATTGGATAAAAAAAGGAAATGTTCAATTAAGACATATATTAAAAGGTGGGAAAATAAACACATTAGAAGCACTAAAGAAAGAAACAGATTTGTTTGACTTGAATGAATGGCGGTACCTCCAACTCAGACATTTTGTCTCGGGGATCCCAAGACCATTGAGAGATGGAGAGAAATTGACAGCTTGTGAGCGGATCTGTGAGGGAAAAATGTCCCGGGTTCAAATCTCACAGGTATATAAGATCTTAGTATGGGAGGAGGAGATGGAGGTGCCGACATTTAAAAAAAAATGGAAAAATTAAATAGAATCACGGGGTGATAAGCAAAACATAGATAGAATTTTGAGGTTGGTGCATGGGTCTTCAACAAACAATAGGATGACAGAAATGAACTATAAATGTTTATTAAGGTGGTATAGGACACCAGATATTGTGGCAAAATATCAACCATCAACAACCGGGGAATATGGGACACATATGGTGGAATTGCCCATAGATTAAACAATATTGGAGAGATATTAGAATATATTAAGACAATAACTAAAAATCAAATACCTGAAGATCCCTGGGTGTGTCTCTTTCATTGTATAGATTTACCATTGAAAGTGTACAAAGATTCCTTTACAATCCATCTGATAAATGCGGCAAAGGGTCTAATCCCAAAGAAATTGAAGGAAGTAGAACCCCAAAAGTAAGAGAGTGGTGGGAAAAAATAGAAGAAATATACAGGATGGAAGAACTTAGGGAGGAGGACATAGGTAGGGAGCCTCAGAAGAAGTGGGAGGCATGGAAGAAATTTAAATTAACAAAGAAATATGCTGAGGTTCAGGGACTTTAGAGGGGGGCCTCCCCTCCCTCCCATCCACCTACATTGGAAAGTGGATGGGAGGGCCAGGAGGGGGGGAGAAGGAACGCAGGTTTCCGTTACATCCCTTACATCAGAGGGGGCAGGGTGACCCATACGTCATTGGGGAACCCCTGGCTTCCCTCATCAGCGTCAGAGGGGGCGGCGTCAGGTGACGGATGGGCCCGCCCTCCTAATATAACAAACGTCAGCGCTGGGATCCCCGCAGTGTCTCCTCAGTGGAGACAGAAGACGGATGCATGGATGGACTGCGCTGGACTGAAATCACCCGTCGCTGGATCAGATCAGCCATCGCTGGACCCCGGAGAGATGATCATCCATCGCTGGATAGCAAGAGTGGATTAGCACCGCTGGAATCTTTTTTTTATTTTTTATTTTTTTAATAAAGAAATTTTTCAAAAGTGTTTGTCTTATTTAACCATTTTTTACACTGTCTTTGTGAAATGGTAGGGGTATTTTTGTACCCCCTTACCATTTAAAACAGGGGGGGCAGGATCTGGGGGTCCCCTTGTTAAAGGGGGCGTCCCGATTCTGGTAAGCCCCCCCACCCGTAGACCCCCACAACCACCGGCCAGGGTTGCGGCGGGTTGAGGGGGTATACCCCAAAGCATCCTCCCAATGTTGAGGGCATGTGGCCTGGTATGGTTCAGGAGGGGGGGGGCGCTTTCTCGTCCCCCCTCTTTTCCTGCGGCCTGCCAGGTTGCGTGCTTGGATAAAGGGTCTGGTATGGATTTTTAGGGGGACCCCCACGTCAATTTTTTATTTTATTTTATGCGGGGTTCCCCTTAATATCCATACCAGACCTGAAGGGCCTGGTAATTGAATTTAGGGGAACTCCACGCTTTTTTTTTATCAATGAATGAATTGTCGGCTCCGTATTACAGAGAACACTCATTGAGTGTTCTCTGAATTACGGGAGCCGACAATTCAAAGTGATTTTAAAAGACTTTTTTTCCTTGCGAAGTGACACTTTGTGCAGGGACAGTTCTAAGCACGGGAAACATGCACCCCTTCCGAGGCATACTATACGCACCCCCCAGGTACGAAATTTAAAGGAATATTACACTTTTATTGTTTCACTTTAATCATTATTAAAATTACTGCTCCTCAAAAAACGGCAGTTTTTAAAACTCTTTTTTTGCGTTGATCCATGTCCCCTGGGGCAGGACACAGGTCCCCAAACACTTTTTAGGACAGTAACTTGCATATTAGCTGGTTCTGGTGCGAACCGAACAGGAGGGTGTTCGGTTCATCCTTACTCTCAGATATGCGATACGGGTACACTCATCCATGTGGACACAAATAACCACTTATGGATGAGCCCCATATATCACCATAGCCACAAAAGAGCTAATTTCTTAATCAAGGCATATCTCACCCCCCAAAAAAAGTAAAATTGAGGGGAGGGGGGAAAAGAATGTGTCAGGAAAACAATTAAATCATGTGAACTTAAATGAAAATAAAGTTAGAAGGTATTCCCAAAATCAAATCACCCAAGCCTAACATGTTTCACTCTTAAATAGAGCTTTGTTGGAGGTAAAAAAAGAATTAAAACGTGATGAAAATAAGCAACCAAGAGTAGCTGAAGTAACAGTGAAAATGGTGTCTTGTTTTTAGTTCCTGTATTTATAACCTAAGATGGCTGCCGCACATGCTCATTGCTGAGGGGAATCCTATCACCATCTTATGGAAATTAGAAAACGAAATCAAACTAAATATGTTGAAGCACCACAGCTGCTCCAATATTGAATATCATGAAGTTTGTGGCAGACTGACACATCACATTAAAGCGATATTAAAGGCAAGTTTTTACATTTAAAAGTAACTATCATGTTATGCTTACCTGTTCTGTGCAGTGGTTTTGCACAGAGCAGCCATGATCCTCCTATCAGTTCCCCCAATGGCACTCCTGGCCCCTCACTCCTGCCCAGTGCCCCCAGAACAAACAGATTACTATGTGGCACCCAAGTAGGGCCAATCCCGAGCTTCTACTGTCTCCATTCACACACAGAGTCATGGCTCAGGCCAGCCCACTCCCTCTCTTCATTGGCTCACTGGCTGTTATTGAGGAGTGAGAGTCCTCCGAGGAGCTGAGGCTCGTGTGCACATCCCTGGATCTAGATCAAGCTCAGATTAGTATTAAGATGGCTTCATGCATAGAATGCATGAAGGTAAAAAAACCTTAACCCTTTAAGATCAGGAGCACTTGTAGAGTGAATGGAATTTTGCATTGTTGCAGGAATCAAGGAATTAAGGAAAGACAAGCAAATGTCAACACTAGGGATGAGCCGAACACCCCCCAGTTTGGTTCGCATCCAGAACATGTGAACAGGCAAAAGCTTAGTTTGAACACACGAACACCATTAAAGTCTATAGGACACGAACATGAAAAATCAAAAGTGCTAATTTTAAAGGCTTTTAAAGGTATTGTCATAAAAAGTGTTTGGGGACCTGGGTTATGCCCCAGGGGATATGTATGAATGCAAAAAAGTTTTAAAAATGGCAGTTTTTTTCGGGAGCAGTGATTTTAATAATGCTTAAAGTGAAACAATAAAAGTATAATATTCTTTTAAATTTCATACCGGGGGGGAGGGGGGGTGGTGTCTATAGTATGCCTGTAAAGTGGCACGTGTTTCCCGTGTTTAGAACCGTCCGAGCTCAAAATGACATTTCTAAAGGAAAAAGTCATTTAAAAGTACTATCGCTAGTGCCAGCTATTATGAATTGTGTTTACGTAAACAAGATGATCATCGTTATATAAGAACTGTCACCTCAACAGAAGACCAAAGGAGGAAGCAGAGAAAGAAGCAGGGGAAGAAGAAGATGGAGAAAGAAGAAGAACACCAAAGGAAGATCAGGAGAAAGAAGATGGAAGAAGAAGCAGGGAAAGAAGAAGAAATGAATAAAGGACTTGTCAAAAACCGTCTCTTGTCTTTTTTAACCTTTTTAACACTTTTTTGTGAAATGGTAGGGGTAAATTTGTACCCCATTACCAATTCACATGGGGAGGGCCGGGATCTGGTGGTCCCCTTGTTAAAGAGGGCTTCCATATTCCGATAAGTCCCCCGCCTGCAGACCCCCACAACCACCAGGCAAGGGTTGTGGGGATGAGGCCCTTCTGGGGACAAGGTGCTTTGGGGGCAGCTACCTCAAAGTACCCTCCCAATGTTGAGGGCATGTGGCCTGGTATGGTTCAGGAGGGGGGACCCCCATTTTTTTGTTTTGGTGCAGGGCTCCCCTTAATATCCATACCAGACCTGAAGGGCCTGGTATGGAATTTAGGGAGACTCGAACGCATTTTTATCCTGTCCCCCCTGCTGTTCTGTTGTCCTGTAAAAAAGGCTGTACCGCTTCTGCCAGAAGCGATCAGCCAAGAAACTGTCAGCCAGAGGACACAGAGCGGCAGGGCCAGACTGCCCTGGGGCTGCTTTGAGCTGAGGCTGCAGAGCTCCTCTCCCTCCCTCTCTCCTCCTCATGTGTATCAGAGAGCTGGGTATGTGTGGGTGGTGCTGTAACAAGGTCCCACCCCCTAGATCGGGTTGTATGATAGTAGATGGGACACTGATTAAATCAGTGTTCCGCCTATCACACAAGCCGGTCTAAGAGGTGGGACCTTGTTACAGTCCCACCGAACACAGACCCAGCTCCATGATACACAGCGGGAGATACCTGCTGTGCGTGTGTGTGATCCATCACCCATGGTGAATCTGTGAGGGGCACAGTAAGGCTGCATTTATGGGCACAGTGAGGCTACAATCATGGGCACAGTGAGGCTGCAATCATAAGTGTAGTAATGCTGCATTCATGGGCACAGTGAGGCTGCATTCATGGACACAGTGAGGCTGAATTTATGGGCATAGTGAGGCTACAATCATGGGCAGTGAGGCTGCATTCACTGGCAGTGAGGCTACAATCATGGGCACAATGAGCTGCATTCATGGACACAGTGAGCTGCATTCATGGGCACAGTGGGATACTGGGAGAAACTGTTGGATACTGGGAGAAATTCTGTATCTGGCAACATAATCCATTTGCCAAAGTGTATTATGGGAGGTATATTGATGATATACTTATCATCTGGGATGGGTAATTTGAAGTAGTTAATGAATTTGTCTCGTATTGTAACAACAACAGCTTTGCCATCCACTTTACCTATGTAGTGGATGCCAATGTTCTAGTATTTTTGGACTTAGCTTAGTAATGATAAAAATGGCAACATCACGTCCAAAACACATTTCAAAGAGACTGCAGGCAACTCTTATTTACATCACAAGAGTTGCCACCATCCCAGATGGAAAGAGAATATACCCCATGGTCAATTCTGTAGACTGCGCAGAAATTGCAGTAGTATTAAGGATTATGAAGCTCAGGCGGCCATATTATCCCAAACATTTTTGGAAAAGGGATATGAGAAAAGCCATATAAAAGAAGCAAGGGATCGTTATATGAATGGAATCCCTGATAAGAATAAGAAGGAGAATACATGGGTAAAAGACCAGCGAGATATCCTTTTTATCACTACCTTTGACCAGCATTGGGTCATTAAAAGAGCAGTACAAAAGCATTGGCCTATCTTGGGGCAGGAAAAAACACTTGGAAAAATCCTCCCCAAAAAACCCCAGGTAGTTTTTTAGACGAGCTAAAAGCGTTAAGAGCATTATTGCTCCTAGTCGTATAAAAAATACAAAAAGCCATCACCAAATAATGTGTACCATACCCCAACTCTTTAACATCATAGGTAGTTTTAGATGTAAGAGTAAAAAATGTAAAGCGTGTAGATTTATTACACATGGACTAACAACATTTGGTTGTAAGGACAGTCGTAGGTTCCAGATTAAGCAATTCATATGTTGTAGTACGCAGTTCGTGATATATGGGTTGTGGTGCCCATGTGGGTTCCTCTATGTAGGTAGGACAGTACATGAAATGAGGACCCGCTTTGGTGAACATAGGAGATTTATAGAAAAGAAAATTGAGAAACATAGTGTACCACGTAATTTCAAACATAAGCATAAAGGTAGCACTAAGGGGCTTGAACTGTTTGGCATAGAAGCTATACCAATGTCCAAACCAGAAGGCAAACGTTTTGATAGATTGTGTAAACGAGAATCTTTTTGGATTTTTATGTTAAACAGTATGGCGCCGGAAGGGCTAAATGAAGAGCTGGAAATTGGTGCCCTCATATGATCATATGATGGATGGACAGTCTATCAAATATAATACATATCTGTAAGGATAATGTGCATGTAAGCATATACTTATTATAATTAATTTTTATTTTTATTTTTTTCACAAATAATTAGTAATTTTAGAAATTAATTTTACATTGACCTTTATAATGAATTTTTTATATATATTTTTTTAATTTTTCTATTTATTTCTAGTAATTGACCGTTCTTTTAAAAAAGGTATATTAAAAAGGGTATATTATATACAGATAACTTACCTTTTATATTGTAACTATATTCGTCATATATCTGCTATTTTCGTATTATCATCATATATATGTATGTTTATTTTGGAGAATGTCTTGTAATGTGCTCTTATTTTAATTCACTTTAGCATGGCACATATACATATATATATATATATAAAAATATAAAAATGCAAAGTCTTTTAATCAATAATTATTGCAAAGTATATCTATGACTACTTGCAAATAAGTGTTTGTTGTTGTTTCCATATTGTTCTTACTGTTTGATAGATGTGTTTCTGGGCATGTTCCCCCCTCCACCTGATTAGAAGTTCACTGTAATTGGTGCTAGCGAGGAGGGTTGGGAGGGGATTTGCATTTTTAAATCACAAACAGACATTAGGGCGTCACCTGAAGAAGGAGACCACGCCTCCGAAACATGTAGTTACGGAAACATTCTGATATACAGCCGAGGAGTTAGCACGCATGCCGAGAGATCCTCTCCCTGGCCGCGAGTGACGCCATCCACAGCCGGCTGGTCCGTGCGTGTGAGACGCAGAGAAAGGGATAGAGTATCCATAACAAGCAGGTGAACTGAATGCCTGGTTACCCCCGCAGCAAGCCATTATAGGGAGCAGGAGAATCGGGAGATGAGGCAGCCGTGGAGGCTCTTGATTTCAATGTCATAACAATATCGGCCACATGTGAGTGTGAACTTGGCTTTTTATTTATTTATTGGATTTAATAAACGTTAATGCACTAGGGCTGGTGTGCGCTCTCTCTTGCTCTGTACTCTATTCACGGGCACATTGAAGCTGCTTTCACAGGCACAGTGAATCTGCATTCACGGGCACAGTGAGGCTGCATTCATGAGCACTGTAAAGCTGCATTTGTTGGGCACAGTATAGCTGCAATAATGGGCACAGTGAGACAGCAATGATGAGAACAGTGAGGCTGCATTGATGGGCACCGTGAGGCTGCATTCATGGGCACCTTAAAGCTGCATTTGATGGGCACAGTGAGGCTGGACTGATGAGCATTATGAGGTAGTACTGCTATGCTTTATGTTAATATTGTTAAAGTTGTTGTTAATATTTATTTTTCAAAACTTCATTCTGCATAAAACATTTAACAGTGTAATTTCATGAGATAATTTACAAGGGCATGTTTAGGGGCAGACTTAGGGACAGGGCAGGGTAGAGGTTGTGGGGCAACTGGTGAGTAACTCTTAAGGCCTGGCTAGTGGCTCAGGACTTCAAATAATATATATATATATATATATATATATATATATATGCACTGTTGATCGTGAATAATGGATCATTTGCTTTTATTACTCATTTATTTCATCATTTATTTACTTTATTTGGTGGGGTCACACCTCTGGGGGGCGTTTACCTTTTTGTGTCTAATGTTTTACAGTGTTTTGTGCACTGAAAAGTGTTGTTTGTGCATTCAGCTGTTATTGATAGACTTATTCATTACCATTTGTTGCTCATGGATTGTTGACTCCCTCAGCAGTTATCACCTCTGTAGGGTGTTCACTGTCACTATATTATTACTTTATACAGCAAGCAGCATAGCATAGCTTAGAGTAATTGAAAGCTTTCCAGATGGGTCTCCAATGACACCCATGTTGGTTATGTCAGGGCTTAAGTATTTAGAAGGCCTTGACCTTCTATTACACAAAGATGTGTGGGCAGGCATAAAGGGTGCCTACCAAGATCCCTGGAGGATATTGTTCAGCTGAGTTTAAAGTCACTGGGTGATTTATAAACACAGCCTTAATGGTAAAAAGCAAGTTTTTACCTTGAATAATGTTATACCATACATAAAAGTAACACATTAAATCTAATAGAAATTAATATGAATAATTATTGTATTGCAATTTACAGTAAATACATATGCATCTGCATTATACCAAAATACATATTTTGTTGTGTTGTCAGATATATGATTTTAATAATCGTTGACAATGTACTTTAATGGATACCTAACAGGTGTGACTGTGAAGCTTACATCAAAGAAGCCTTGTTAGGTGTGCATAATATGCAACATTAAATCAGTAATTTCAAGGTAATAATATGTTAATAGGTTATTTTCTGATAATTACTCACAAGCTAATGCACATCTTTTTTTTTTTTTTTTTAAACTTTTTTATTCCCTCCGCCAATAATATTCCATTCACAATTTATACAAAAGAAAATTTTAAATAACATCGAACTTAAACAAATTACTCATTCCCTTCTCCCATCCCCCTCCCCACCTCTCATTCATTCCCTCCTTCATCCATCACTCTTGCAACTTACTCACCCTTTCTCATTGCTCACCCCACTTTCCCCATATTTTAACAAACTTCCCATAATTACCTCTTTTCCTATATATGTATTCCTCCTTTTTTATGTTATCTTTCACCCTTTCCATCCATTCCTTTACTGTAGGCGCTTCCCTCCTCTGCCATTTAAACGCAATTAAATTCCTCCCCTGAAAAAGGCATCTAATGACCGCTGTGTGGATATCCCTTCGTACCTCCTCTTCTTCTATCAATCCCATTATACAGATTTTAGCTTCTACTTCCAATGATAACCCAAACACTTTATTAATTTTCCCTATTATTCCTACCCAATATCTATATAATCTTGGGCATCGCCAAATCATATGTATTAAATCTCCTCTTCGGTCCCCACACCTTTGGCATTCTGCATCCTGTCTACTCCCAAATCTAAACAATTTAAGAGGAGTGTAATATACCCTATGGATTAAATACATTTGAGATATACTATTTGATGGAGATAAGGAAACTTTCGACCCCAATGCCAGAACCTTTTCCCACTGTTCTACCGATATTGGGCCCACCTCTCTTTCCCATTTTGCCTTTTTTTTCTCCTCTATTACCCCTTCTTGTTCTGTTCCCTTTAGATACCTATAGATCTCAGAAATACCTCCTTTCGATATATTATAGCTTATGATTCTCCTGAGTGCAGGCATCTTACTCCATTCCAACTTCCTGTTTCTAAATTGTGCCTCTAACGCATGTTTAATTTGTATATAATTAAGGAGGTAATAAGCCGGTAACCCATATTCATCCCTTAGTTCCTGAAATGTTTTCAGTCTCCCGTCCTTATATAGTTGTACTAAGAAGTGTATGCCCCTCCGATCCCATTCTACTAATCTCCCCATTTTCTTAATTTCCTCTAAGTTTTTATTTTCCCATATTGGTGAGAATTCTGTATATCCTCTGTACCCCAATATTACTTTTACCTCCTCCCAACACTTTACCATCAGTTGGACTGTGGGGCAGCTGGTCCTAAATGAGTCGGCTTCCACGGCTTCCGCGACCGTATTATGTGGAGTATCCCTCCCCAGGGGTCCCCCCCCCCTTCCTGTCACTGCCACCAGTTTACCTCCCCTCATATACTGTAATTGGGCAGCCAGAAAGTAGTATCTCATATTAGGTAGTGCCATCCCACCCATTTCCCTTGGTCTCTGTAGTACTTGTAAGCTAATTCTTGCCACACTGTTCTTCCATATCACCTCTCTAAACAAACTTTCCATTTTTTTAAACCAATATTTTGGAATCCAAACCGGTGAGTTTTGTATAACATATAATATTTGAGGCATCCACACCATCTTAATTAAGTTGCACCTACCGGCTACTGACAAGGGGAGGTTCTTCCATATTCTAATTTTACGTTTTAATTTTGACATAAGTGGAACTAAATTCCCTGCTATATACTGCCTTGGGTCTGCCGTCATATTCACTCCCAAGTACTTCATTTGTTTAACTGTTTCTATTTGGGATACCTGTACTGGCAGTGGGGTATCGAGGGGATCCACTGGTAGGAGGGCAGATTTTTCCCAGTTAATTTCAAGTCCAGAGAAATACCCGAATTCTTTTATCAGGGTCATTGCCGCCACCAATGAGGGCCCCGTGTCCCCTAATAACAGCAATACATCGTCTGCATACAAGGCAACCTTTTCCTCTTCGTTCCCTCTTTTAAACCCCCGGATATCTTGCGCCTCTCTCAAGGCTATAGCCAGAGGCTCCATCGAGTGGGCGAAAAGCAGGGGCGACAAAGGGCACCCCTGTCTTGTCCCCCTCTCCAAATGGAACCCCTCTGAACATTCCCCATTTATTCTCACTTTCGCCCTAGGGCCTGTATACAGTACTCTTATCCATTGCATAAATCTCGGACCAAATTGAAATTCCGCCAACACCCTCCTCAAATAATGCCACTCCACACTATCGAAGGCTTTTTTTGCATCTAAGGACATAACTGCTCTATTCCCTTTGTTTTCTGAAGGAATCTGAATGTTTAAATAGGTGCGTCTCACATTCATATTTGTGGACCGCCCTGGGATAAACCCAGTTTGGTCCTGATGTATTAGTTTTGGTATTATGTTTTTTACCCTTGTTGCAAGTACTTTTGCCAAAATTTTAACATCTGAACACAGTAACGATATAGGTCTATATGATGCGGTCTCCAATTGGTTTTCCCTTCTTTTGCTAGGACCACCACTGTGGCCTCCATCATTGATTGCGGCAGCTGTCCCGCTTCAAAAGCGCCATTGAACACCTGTAGGAGAGCCGGTAAAAGTATCTCCCCAAATTTTTTATAAATCTCTATCGGCAGTCCATCCGGACCTTTCTAAACTCTTCCACTATTTCAGGTGTTGACTTCCTCATACCTCCCTCCCTGTCCAATATCGCCGGTATTATTGGGGACGAACTATTTGATTTAGCAATCATTGACAATACCCTCCCCACTTGTTCCCCTTCGCCAAAGAAGGACTGCCTCTGGAACTGCCTTTTCTTCTCTTCTTTCTCCCATATAAGTCTTTTATATTCTACCTGATTTTTCTCCCATTCCTTGGAACTTTCTTCTGAGGGGGCCCTTATATACCTCTCTTCTGACCTCCTTACCCTTTCTTTTGCTTCTATTTCCTTTGCTACCCCATTCTTCTTAATCTGCGATATCTTTTTTATTAGTTCCCCCCTTAAGAAGGCTTTCAAGGTATCCCACATTATTCCCAGGGACGTAGATCCCACATTTATGCTCAAAAATTCTTTTAGATTTTCTTTTACCCCCTCCATGTTATCCATTAGTTCTAACCAAAATGGGTTTATCTTCCATTCCCTTCTACTACATCCTCTCCCTATTGTCATTAAAAACATTACCGGTGAATGGTCCGAGATTCCCCTTGGCTCGTACTCCACTTTCTCCACCATCCCCAGCGCCTCTTCATTACACAGCACCATATCGATCCTGGACAAGGTGGAGTACGTCTTAGAGTGACAAGAATACTGTTTTTTTAAGGGGTTCCACCTTCTCCATATATCCACAAAACCCGTTTCTTCACAGAATTGAAATAACAACCCATTAGGTCCCTCCCTACTACCGGCCTTCTGTGGGAACCTATCTATTTTTTGATCCATTATCATATTGAAGTCCCCTGCTATTATGACTGGGATTCCAGGCTTATCCTTTATAAACTTCAGCAGTTCATGTAATATTTCTGCATTAAATGGTGGTGGGATATACACAGTTGCAATCACACATACTCTATCTTCTATACCACAAAAAAGGAACACATATCTCCCTTTAACATCTACGATGCTCTGCCTGCAGGTTAGGCCCGACCCAGGATCTATTAAGACACTCACTCCCCTTGAGTAGGAAGTGTATGTAGAATGATATTGTATCCTATATTTTCTGTGTCTTAGCACACTGATTGTATCACGGTCCAGGTGGGTCTCCTGCAAACAGAGCATCCCATAATTACCCATATTCCCCATGGAAAATAATGCACGTCTCTTCAGCTGTTCCTTTACCCCCCGTATATTCCAAGAACAAATTTTAACCTTTTTAATGAAATTCCCTACCTTACTGCTTACTCCCATATTTAAAACCTAAATCACAATATCATACTTTTATTCTCCATTCTACGTGCTTTCTCTGTGTTTTCACACGTGATCTCCCCCTTGCTTTTTTCTTTTTTCCCTGTGCTCCAAAATTTTAATCCCACACATATTTTGTATCTCAAATTTACCATATTTCTTATGCACATTTTACACACATTTTATATAAATTGAACAATATTATTTCCTTGTGCCTCTCTTAATTTCATTTTCTTGTGCCCTTTTTCCCTGACCACCGTATTCAATGCAATTTCACCCATCAACTTTATACTTAAATATTTTTTTTTTTTTTTTTTTTTGTGCAATTAATAATCCTTTACCATGCCTACCTATATCCTTTCCTATCCTTTCAACCTCCTTTCTCTCACTATCATTCATCCATTCATACTCCCCATCCCTTTTTTCTTTCCCCTCCCCAACCCTCCCATGCCCCACTTGGGGCCCTTCTAAGGGGCTTCCAACATGACCGTTTTTACCTCCCAGGGTGATATATCCTCCCCACCTACTCGCCCTACCCACCCACTCCCATAATTCTTATTTCTATAACAAAAAAATAGTCCACATTACTGCCAAGAAATAAAAAATAAAAAAAAAAAAAAAAAAAAAGAGGGAAGGGGGGAAGAGGAGAGGGAGGGAGACAAACAGAGCAATATGGGGGCATTCCCTCTTAGTCCAGAAAAAGGAAAAAAAAAAAAAAAAGTCCATTTTCTTTCTATTTTCATATTACAGCATTCCCCTCTGTTGCAGCAGACATTTATTTTCCTCCAACCACGACTTAACTTCTTCTGGACTATTAAAAAATGTGTTTTCCCCAAATGCTGATACCCTCAACTTTGCCGGATAAGGCAATGCATAGTTCACTTTAAGACTCTGCAATTTCTTTTTGCACTCTATAAACTTGGCTCTCTGTCCTTGCAGCTCTGGGGAAAAATCCGGATACAATGAAATCTTTATCCCATTATATTCAAGGTTACGCAGTTCTCTTGCTCTTTGAAGGATAACAACTTTATCTCTATAGGACAGCAATTGGATGATTATGGGTCTAGGATGACTTCTTCCTTCCACCATCCTAAACGGAATTCTATACGCCCTTTCAATTGCAAAAAATCTTGATAGCTTCTCACTCCCTACTTTATCCTTTATCCATATTTCCATAAATTCAGCAAGATTATTGCCTTCACTTTTCTCCGGGACACCTAAAACTCTGATATTTTTCCTGCGTATAATATTTTCCATATTATCCATTTTAGCCATACACAAATTTAACTGGCCCTTCATCATTTGCATCTCCTGTTTCAGCGGTAGTACATCATCCTCCACCTGGCTGACTCTCTCCTCCATATCTGATATACGGGCCGCAGTTTTCTGTACTTCATTTTTAAGATTTATCCCATCTTCTCTTATCTGCTTTAATTGGTCTGATACATCATCCAATGATAATTTACATGTATTCACCGCAGAAAGAATTTCTTTTAGTGATGGTTCTTTACCTTTTGCCCAAATTTCTCCTTCTGTACTTATCTCGGTGTCCCGTCCAGTCCCCCTCTCCAAGGAGAGATTACTCACAGACGCTTGTGCTTCCGATATTCCACCCATTACACCCGTAGTGTCCGACCGGACTGCCACACATATTGCTTTATTTAAACTTGTCGGCTCTATTTCGGTCGTCAAGCCCTGGCTTTTCCTTCCGACCATTTGCACGGCTGCAGTACTCTGCGGCCGCCCCTCTCCGACTTGCACGTTCTTTTTAGGTGTTTGGTTTGGGGTCTGATTAGGCGTATGGGCATATCGCTCCAGTTTAGAAGCGGCGGCAGCAGCAGCAACGCCTGTCAGCCCGGTCGAGTGGCCAGCCTTATCTTTGAAACTACGTAATGTTTGTGATCCATTATGTGTGGTCGCCTCCTCCACCCCCCTTTTCCTAGTCATACCTTCGGGTCTTACGTCTCTTCCACCGGGGGGGGGGGGGGTATCGCTCAATCCCTCCCTTCGCTTTGATTCCCTCTCTCACAGGGTTTCTTACGTGGGGATCGGTGTTCCTCTATGGGAGAGCTTCCTGTGGCGACCTCCACATATCTCCACTGTTGCGCCGTTCGGTCAACCGAATGTACCGTTACTCTCGCTTTCGTGGTGTCACAGCTTCACAGCGTCCCCTCGTTTCGGCACCTCAACGCTCGGCTTCTCCTTCCCTCCTCCTCCTCCACACTACCTTGGCAGCATTAGTCTCTGGAGCGAGCGGTAGGTCTGAGCCCGCCGCGACCTCTCACCCTGACATCCGGTCACGCCCCCCTCAGAAAGGTCGGATGCTAGCTAATGCACATCTTACTCAATAAAAATATCAAATACACCATTATGTGGCACAAAATAATATTACTTACTTATCAGTAAGAAAAGGATTTAGAGAATCAGGGAATTAAACATCAAAAATGAAGAATATGATTTTTATATTATAAATGTGGGCTATAGTAATTTAGTACTACCATGAATTCAATTTTAATAAAACATCTTTAATGGTGCATAAAATGAGACAACATTGAGGCTATCACATTCATTTTTTAAAGTGGTAGTAAACAACTTTTATACTTTCCTCTATTAAACTCATTAATAATCAATGTACACAGTTATGTTTTAAAAATCTTTCCAACCTGTGCCATTCTATTGGAAAAAAGTGATCTTGATCAGAGAGGTTTACCAGCTGAGGGTAGATGATGCAAGGTGTGTAATGAGATCAGCTGGCCACCATGATATGCACCTGTTAAACATGTGCAGAAAAATTGGTCTTTGGGTGTCAATTGTGCCCATGAAACCTATACCAAACAAAATTCTTCCAGATGAAATGATTGAACACCCTCAAAGCTAGACATTCAGACTAAAAGTCTTGCAGAGATTCCAGATCCCAAAAAGATGTTATCAATGACATCGGCATCAGGGGCTTCATAGCTGGTAATTCAAGACTGATTCATTTTTATAAAAGTCAAACGGTCCATGGAATCTGTGGACAGACTCGTTCTATGATCAGTAATGAAACCTCCTGCAGCACTGAATGCCCATTCTGAAAGCACGCTGGATGGCACGGGCAAACTCATTAAACAGAGGAAATTATGCCCTGCCTGAGGACTGACCACCACGTCCACTTTTGTACATGGTGGTCAGTCCAAAACAATTTGGCATTAAACTGGCAGTAACGCACACAGAACTATATGGTGTTAAATTGTCAGTAACACATGCAAAGCTATATAGTGTTAAACTGGCAGTAATGCACACAGAAGTAAATGGTAGACATGTGCATTCATTTTCATCTGAATTTCAGGTATTTTCGTTATTGTTTTAACAAACAATAACATAAGTGCAGAATCCGAAAAGTGAAAGATCCGACATAAATAAATGCTTTATTTTCATTTTCGTTGGGACAACAGTTCGATATAGATAGGAGATTAGGACATAACACTGACAACAACAATCTGTGTCTATCTAACCTGTGGTCGAATGTGCCTAACCTTAACTCTATTAGTCAAGGATTATTCCACATAGAGAGAAAAGATTTGACAGAGAGAAAAGATTTGACATAGAGAAAAGATTTGACATAGAGAGAAAAGATTTGACAGAGAGAGAAAAGATTACTGCTGGAATTTGGTGGGGGAAGTAAAATAAGAATAATGATGATGATGAATGTTATTGGCTGATTGTAACCAAAGAGGAGGAGCAATAAAATAGCTACAACTAAGTACAGACGTACAGCCAACTTACTTCCAATTGCTAGCAGAGAGAGACACACACACACACTGAATAATTTCAGAAGACAGTCAATCTTAGCTGGTACATTTCTCAGAGAACCTAAATTATTTAGCAATTAAGCATAAGCACAGAAGCAGAACAATAGTGAAGCAAGCTACAGTTCAACTTAACTTTTTCATAATAATCTGCTGCTATTGTGTTAGTGTTGTGAACTTGATAGTGATACTAATGGTGCTAGTGTTGTGATAGCCTCAGAGGCTGCCCGTGTTGTGGGGGGGGGGGGGGGGGAGTGATTTATTATTATAGATTCTATATTATAGAGTGAGATATACCCTTGTTACCTGTCTGATCAGTGATCACTATCACCAGTCCATTTTCTGTTTGAACTATATACATTCAACATGAATCACAAAGATTTGAGAAAGCAGCGAAAAACATACAAACGTCGAATCTTTGGCTTATGGTATCTGTTGAAAGTTCTAAGAAGATTTGACAGAGCAGCTAAACTATATGGAGTCATACAGTGTAGCTGCTCCGTCGTATCTTCTTTGAAAATTCAACAGACACCATAAGCCTTCAATGACAGATTCGACCTTAATTCATTTGGATTTTCGGACAAATTTTTTGCAAAAAATTAAATAAATAAAAACGAATTTTTGGAGTAACTAAATAAATGTATTTTTCGGACGAAAATAAATTCTGAAACAAAATATTTCAGTGTGCACATGTCTAGTAAATGGCATTAAACTGGCAGTAATGCACAAAACTATATGGCATTAAACTGGCAGTAACACACACAAAACTATATGGCATTAAACTGGCAGTGACACACACAGAACTATATGGTGTTAAACTGTCAGTAATTCACACAAAACTATATGGCGTTAAACTGTCAGCAAAGCGCACAAAATGATATGGCGTTAAACTGGCAGTAACACATGCAAAACTATATGGTGTTAAACTGGCAGTAATGCATACAGAAGAAAATGGTGTTAAACTGGTAGTAACGCAATCAAATAGACAGTGTTCAACCGTCACTACACTGATGCTATCTGAACTGTCCTTCTCTAGCTATACACTAATGTCAAGATTACTGAAATGGTCTCACTACACTACAGTGAAACTATCTGCACTGTCCCTACTCTAGCTGCATACTATGCAAAGCTGAATGATGGTCCTCCTCACTACACTCACACTATCCCTAGACTGACACTAAACTAATATTCTATACTGACAATTGAAGCAAAATAGCACAGTATAGCACACTAACTAACTAATAGCACTGAACAGAGCCCTGGTCTATCTCTCTCCATGCCAAAATCACACCGAAAATGGCTGACATTGAAAGAATACTTTTTTTTTTCATTTAAAGTTTATTGAGAAAATTAACAATACAGCGTTTACAAATGTATGCCGAGTAGATACCATATGAACAATTCAATTACACCTGCTTTGTTGTTAACCAAGGTAGAACATTGGTGTATCAAATATTAAAGATGTTGATTCTGGGTGATATACAACCAGAATCCTGATAAAGTAAAAGTAAAAAGAGTCAAAAATGGTTTTATTGTGTATTGAGCACTTTGTCTTGAGTTAGATGAAGAGAAGGGTAGATAGTTAGGTAGAGAAATAGGTTATTATACAGTGGGGGGGGGGGGGGGGGGGGGCAGGGGTACGGGAATGGGGAAAGGGTGAGGTTTAGGGAGTGAAAAGGCGGAGCTGAAGGACAGAAAAAAAAAGTAGTTGTGTTCAAGTAGGTTTCAATGTGTTACCATGAGCAACATATCAGCAGGTAATTCTGACATTTATAAATGAGACTTAATCGGTCTCTGCAGGTGGTTCATTGACCAGAGGGAATTATTCGCCTTCAGATCTTCATAAGCTCGTGAATACCGGAATGTTATCCAGGGGGACCAGGTCTTATGATATTGTTCAACTGAATCATTTGATTGTTCTATTGTTTCCTCCATGTCACATATATCTACAATTTTGTATAACCACTCGTTGATGGATGGGATGTTGGTAGATTTCCAATGTAACGGTATAAAAGATTTGGCTGCATTGATCATGTGTCTGGTCAGTGAGTTTTTATATTTTTGGAGAGAAAAGTTTGTGACATGTAATAAGCAACATGCGTCAGGTCTCAGTGTGGTTTCAGTGACTTGGCGGATATTTTTTTTAACCTCAGACCAGAATAAAGATATCATGGGGCATTGCCACTATATGTGAAAAAGAGATCCTCTTTCCTTCTGGCATCGCCAACATAGGTCTGATGCCTGTGAAAACCATTTATTTAGCTTAACTGGTGTGGCATACCAATGAGATAGTAATTTGAAGGATGTTTCCTGTATTCTGGTGCTAAGTGAGCATTTGTGCGCTAGTATGCATGCTGTCTGCCATTGTTAATCTGAAAGTTCTATGCCAATTTCTTTTGACCAGATTTCTCTGAACCTATTAGCAGATGGTGTATTCCTTTTTTTAGCCAGGCGTATGACAGGGATGTGGCTTTCAAAACATGGTCACCTTTCAGGCACACTGATTCCACGTCAGTCAGTTGTCTGGTGAAATTACCCTTGTGACGAGTGGCAGTAACAAAACTTCTAATTTGTAAATAAGTCCAGAGAGGTAAGTTTGGCATAAGGGCGTTTTAAGTGTATTGAAATCTTTCATTACTGTCCCATGAAAGCAGCGTTTGGTGAGGATGGTGACATTAGGGTCTGTTGAGTTAAGTAACCTGTTTTTGATTCCTGGGAGGAAGCTTGGGTTGTTTTGGAGTGGAGTGAGCGGGCTTAATGGAGTAGATAATTCAGGATTTTTCGTTGTTAAGTGAAATATTGAAAGGGTGGTGCTTATTAGGGGGTGTTGTTTTATGTCAGGTGGGTGTCTCATCGATGATATCTAGGGAGAGAATTTCAAAGGTATGGTGCTCAAGTCGTTTTCTAGGCAACCCAGTCTTTAAGGTCCGAGTGGCAGTGCCAGTCAATTATCCTCACGATGTGTGATGCGTAGTAATATTTCCTATAGTCAGGTAGTCCTATCTCTCCCTGTTCCTTGGGTCTTGTCATAGAGTGAATTTGATTCTTGGGAATTTATGGGCCAAGACAAAATTCCCCTGAATGGATTGCAGAGTTTTAAAGAAACTGGGGGGATCTTCACTGGTAAGGTTCTGTATAAATAAAGAATTCTAGGAAGTATGGTCATTTTACAAATTGCCGCCTGTCCAAACCAAGAGAAATTTTTTTGGATTCCAGGTGGTACGACCTTTCCCTATTGTTTTGAGCAAAGTAAGGAAGTTCTTCTCAAAGATTTGTGAAATTTGGGGGGTTAGCCATACTCCAAGGTATTGGAGTGCCGAAGTTTCCCATTTGAAGGGGCAGTTATCTTGTATGATCTGTAGAGTTGTGACTGGAATATTTATATTCATGGCTTTGGACTTTGTGTAGTTTATTTTTAGATTGGATATGTATCCGAAATGAGAGAATCCTGTCATCAGGTTTGGTAGTGTAATGTGCGGTTTTGTTAGGAAAAATGGAAGGTCGTCCGCATATGCGGCTATTTTATATACCGTATTGGTGAGTTGGAGTCCTTGAATATTAGAATTTAGCTTTATTCTTCTGATGAATGGTTCAAGTGTTAAGATAAAGAGTATTGGCGTGAGAGGGCATCCTTGTCTGGTACCATTAGTAATGTGAACTGTATTAGACAGTGATCCATTAATTTTCAGTCTTTTTATAAAGCGCTGAGATCCACGATAGCATGTGAGTACCCAAGCCAACATATCTACATATTTCAAACACAAAATCCCAGGCTACTCGTTCAAAGGCCTTCTCTGCATCAGTGGACAGGAGAAAGCCCTCAATCTTTTGCCTCCGGGCAGCATATATGAGGTTGAGTGCTTTAGTGAGATTATCCTTAGCCTCTCTTCCAGGCATGAATCCCGCCTGTTCCCATCCAATCAACTTGTGGAGTAAGGGTTTTAGTCTGTTAGCAATGATTTTTGTCATTAGTTTAAGATCTAGGTTGAGTAATGAAATTGGCTGGTAACTGGTGCATTGTGTTGGGTCCTTGTTTGGCTCGGGTTTTACAGCTATATGGGCAGACAGGAAGGTCGTGGGGATATCTCTAGGGTTCGAGAAGAAGTTAAGTGCCTTCGTAGTGGGATGGTTAGGATGACTATAAAGGTTTTATAATAGATGGATGAAAATCTATCCGGTCCAGTGCTCTTCCCCGTTTTAAGGCCATTTAATTGCAGATAGCATTTCCGTTGGGTCAATCGGTTGGTCTATGAGTTCAATATCACTTTCTGAGAGTTTGGGAAGTTCAGAGGAATTTAGTCTTGTATGATTTGTTTCCTGTTCCCTTGTAGGCCTGGTGGCTTATGTTGTTTTGGTAGGTTGTATAGTTTTGTATAATACTCATGAAAGTGTTGGGCAATTAGGTAATTAGGTCATCTGATACAGTACATCTAGGGTACCCTTTTTATTTATTATACCCGGGATGTTGTTTTTGTATCATTGGCCTGTCAATGCTCTAGCCAGGAACTTGCCCGACTTGCCTCCAAATTCATAGTACACTTTTTTCTTAAAGAAGAGGAAATGTTTGGAAGTGGCATCTAGTGTTTGCTGCATTTGTTTCCTGAGTTCTAATAGTTTGGTCGCAGTTTGTGTTGTTAAGGAATGTTTGTGAAGGGTCTCCAGTTGCATGATTTTATCAGTAAGGGTGATAAGTTCTCTCTCTCTGTCACTTTTGCGTTGGGCTCCCATTCTAATCAGTCCTCCCCTTATAGTACATTTATGTGCCTCCCATATCGTTAAAGGGTCCGTGTCAGATAGCGTGTTAAGGATAAAGAATTATTTTAGTAAGGAGGTAATTTTTAGTAGCATTACTGGGTCTGTTAGGATAGAGGAGTTCCTTCTCCACGTGTTAGTTTTATTATGAGGGGTTGGTGGGGTTAAGGATATTGAGGTGGGGGCATGATCTGATAGGGACTGTATCCCTATGTGTGCTTCTGATATGTTGTGGAGGTCTCTACGAGAGATGAAGATATAGTCAATTCTAGAGTATCTGGCGTGAGGTGTGGAGTAAAATGTGTAATCTTTATCTTCTGGGTGTAGATATCTCCAAGAGTCTATGAGTTGCAGGGAATTTAGCAGTGTTTTGAGACTTTTTAGTATCTTGTAAGTAACATAGGTCTTACCTGTGGAGATGTCTGATAGGGGGTTTAAAGGTAGATTAAAATTACTTCCCAGGATTATGAAGCCTGAGCTAAAAGCTTCCAATTCTTTTATCATTTTTCTGCCTAATGTCAAGTGTGTTTGGAAAGTATACATTGGCCAACATTACAGGTCTGTTATAGTATGTCCCCTTAACCACTTGAGGACCGCCGTATTGCCATTGTACGTCAGCACAATGGCACAGGCAGGCACAATCACGTACATCTACGTGATTGCCTTCCAGCGGGTGGGGGGTCCGAATCGGACCCCCTCCCGCTGTTTATGGCGGTCCGATTCGGTCCAGGAGCGCTCCGTGATGAGGGGATGGCCGTTGGTTTTCGGCCACCCCCTCTGGATCGCTCCTGGCCAATGAGAAGCTTCCTCCCCTGTGTATTGTTTACACAGGAAGGAGGAAGTGATGTCATTCTCCTCGGGGCGGTCTTTTTGACCGGACTACGAGGAGAAGAGTAAAAGTAAGTGTGCACCAACACTACACTGACATGTAGGTACACACAGGCACACAAACCCCCCCCCGATCCCCCCCCCGATCGCCCCCCGATCCCCCCCCCGCCCCCCCTCCCCCCCAGTCACAGTGTCACTGATTGCATTGATCATTTCTTTACTGATCAATGCATTCAGTGTCAGTTGTGACAGTAAAAACTGTCAGGACAGTTAGTGTTAGGTCCAGGGTAGCCCCCTATCACCCCCCAATAAAGATTTAACCCCCTGATTGCCCCTAGAGTTAACCCTTTCACCCCCTTTTGCCAGTGTCACTAAGCGATCATTTTTCTGATCGCTGCATGTGTCGCTAGTGTCGCTAGGTAGCTAGTTATTTTTTTAGGTTCACCGCCAGGTTTTTATATCGCTAGGTACCCCGATATACTACCCAATAATGTTTTTAAACCCCTGATTGCCGCTAGTTAACCCTTTCACCCCCTTTTGCCAGTGTCACTAAGCGATCGTTTTTCTGATCGCTGCATTAGTGTCACTACAGTCGCTAGGTAGCTAGTTATTTTTTTAGGTTCACCGCCAGGTTTTTATATCGCTAGGTACCCCGATATACTACCCAATAATGTTTTTAACCCCCTGATTGCCGCTAGTTAACCCTTTCACCCCCTTTTGCCAGTGTCACTAAGCGATCATTTTTCTGATCGCTGCATGTGTCGCTAGGTAGCTAGTTATTTTTTTAGGTTCACCGCCAGGTTTTTATATCGCTAGGTACCCCGATATACTACCCAATAATGGTTTTAACCCCCTGATTGCCGCTAGTTAACCCTTTCACCCCCTTTTGCCAGTGTCACTAAGCGATCGTTTTTCTGATCGCTGCATTAGTGTCGCTACAGTCGCTAGGTAGCTAGTTATTTTTTTAGGTTCACCGCCAGGTTTTTATAGCGCTAGGTACCCCGATATACTACCCAATAATGGTTTTAACCCCCTGATTTCCGCTAGTTAACCCTTTCACCCCCTTTTGCCAGTGTCACTAAGCGATAATTTTTCTGAACGCTGCATCAGTGTCGCTAGTGTCGCTAGGTAGCTAGTTATTTTTTTAGGTTCACCGCCAGGTTTTTATAGCGCTAGGTACCCCGATATACTACCCAATAATGGTTTTAACCCCCTGATTGCTGCTAGTTAACCCTTTCACCCCCTTTCACCAGCGATCACAGTATAAGTGTCACTGGTGACGCTGGTTAGCCAGTTAGTTATTTAGGTTCCCCGTCAGGTTTTTATATAGCGCCAGGGACCCCCATATACTACCTAATAAAAATGTGAACCCCCTGATTACCCCTAGTTAACCCTTTCACCACTGATCACCGTATAAGTGTTACGGGTGACTCTGGTTAGTTTGTTTTTTATAGCATTTTATATTCAAATCCGGAAGGCAGTGCTTGGTTTTCGGGGTCCCGTACGTGGCTAGGCTCCCAAAAAGTCCCCCACATGTGATATCCCCGTACTCGGGAGAAGCAGCAGAATTTATTTTGGGGTGTAATTTGACTTCTGCCCATAGCATGTGTGAGCAATATATCATTTAGTGACAACTTTGTGCAAAAAAAAAAAAAGTTTGTAATATTCCCGCAACTTTTGGCAAAATATAAAATATTCCATGGACTCAACATGCCTCTCAGTAAATAGCTTGGGGTGTCTACTTTCCAAAATGGGGTCATTTGGGGGGGTTTTGTGCTATTTTGGCATTTTATGGCCTTCGAAACTGTGATAGGTAGTGAGGAGTTAAATCAAAAATTTGCACCCTTAGAAATCCTGAAGGTGGTGATTGGTTTTCGGGGTGCCGTGCGCGACTAGACTCCCAAAAAGTCCCACACACGTGGTATCGCCATACTCGGGAGAAGTAGCGGAATATATTTTGGGGTGCAATTCCACATATAACCATGGCATGTGTGAGCAATATATCATTTAGTGACAACTTTTTGTAAAAAAATATTTTTTTTTTTTTTTTTTGTCATTATTCAATCCCTTAGGACAAAAAAAATAAATATTCAATGGGCTCAACATACCCATCAGCAATTTCCTTGGGGTGTCTACTTTCCAAAATGGGGTCATTTGGGGGGGATTTGTACTGCCCTGCCATTTTAGCACCTCAAGAAATGAGATCGGCAGTCATAAATTAAAAGCTGTGTAAATTCCAGAAAATGTACTCTAGTTTGTAGACGCTATAACTTTTGCGCAAACCAAAAAATATACGCTTATTGACATTTTTTTTACTAAAGACATGTGGCTGAATAAATTTTGCCATCAATGTATGACTAAAATTTAGTTTATTCGATTTTTCTTATAACAAAAAGAAGAAAATATCTTTTTTTTTTCAAAATTTTCGCTCTTTTTCCATTTATATCGCAAAAAAAAAAAATCGCAGAGGCAATCAAATACCATCAAAAGAAAGCTCTATTTGTGGGAAGAAAAGGACACAAATTTCGTTTGGGTGCAATATTGCATGACCGCGCAATTACCAGTTAAAGCAGCGCAGTGCGAAATTGCAAAAAGACCTCTGGTCCTTAAGGTGTTTATTGGTCCGGAGCTGAAGTGGTTAAGGAAGAGGAATCACCATTCGGGTCTATCAGTCTATCAGTCAGGTTAAAGGGAGCTTCCCTTCTAATCAGGATTGAAACTGCTTTGGATTTATTGAGGTCATTTGTCACATGGCGTGCTGTCATAAAATAGGAATCGGTGAGCCTGGGTACCCTATGTGTCTTGAAATGGGTTTCTTGAAGGAAAGCAAAATGTGGCCTACCTTTCTTTAGTTCCCTCAGTAGAGTGGATCTCCTCTCCAGGATATTTAACCCTCTTACATTGTGGGATATCCCTGTGGGACCTCTACCAAGGGAAAAGTACGCCATAATCGTCTGCGGAGAGGCTCAGAGATTTATCATCTGAAACCAACACTAACTGAGATTGTAAAAAGCAGTCTGAACGGTTACAGCACAATATTATCTGGTTTAACACGACTACTTATATGAAAAAAAGGGAATAATAAATAAAAATCACAAGATACCAGGATAGTTCAGGAGAGGAGTGGGAGTAGTAGGTTAATGGGGTCACACCTTTTAAATAGATATACTATCAACAAGGTTGCCTGTTGTGTATCTCAGGATGTGTGGTCGCCACTCCTGGAAACACCTTTGGGGACAATGGGAGGCGCTGGTCAGGAGGGGGCAACTACAGCAATTAGCTGTCACTCTCAATAAAAGGAGAAAATAAAAAAAAGGGCAAAAGGAAAGGAAAAAGGTAAACAATGTGAGTGGAGGGCGGAGGCTCGCAGCCTCAGGTAGCAGTGGTTAGTGGATTTAACAAAGGTCTCTCGGCACTATGGTGCTGAGGCAGTATGACCTAAGAACTGCAGGGTGGGTTTGTTAGGCCGTCAGGAGGGCATTTGCAGCAGTTTAGGCTAGGGTGTGGATCTAATATGGAGGTTTAAGGAGGTCAGTATAACTCCATCAATAATTGCAAAATAAAGTTTAGTTATATCAAGATATTAGTTGCGTATGTCACCTATTCGATCACGCTGCAGGGTAGGTTGACCAGAGGCCGGTATAAGGTCCGACCTTCCTGTGGGTCCCGACCACCCAGGGTGTCCTTAATAGGTAGGCGGAGAAGACCAGAATGTCGGTTTCTGTGCCCATCGCAAGCTTTGATATTCCACAAGAGTTTTCCACTTTCAATCGATATGTCCCAACATCTATGATTCGCTTCAGCTTTCTAGGACAATTAGTCCAATTGTTTCCTGTAGTCCATAAGGATCCAGTGGCATAAATGTCTACCTAGTGGTAAGGGTGATTTGATTACTCACATGGTGACAGCGTTTCTGCATGTAGTCAGGGCTCTTATGGGTTGGGCAGCTTAAACATAGATGTGCTAATTCGGGTGGATTACATGTCTCAGGGAGCAGATGTGGCTCAGCCCTAATGACCGTTCAGGTGTTGACAGGGGCATCCATGAGGTAAGGTCTGTGCAATCCATCAGGTATTAAGGTTTAACTCTAATAGTAACTATGGACACCAAACGGGAGCCGCAATAAAATAGAAAGATAAAAAAAAAATCAACATCTGTTCATGGGCTGGACAGGAGCTGGAGTAACTAACTCCAAATAGGTAAGTACAATATGTTGAACTCTGGGAGCTCTGGGAGCTCTGCTTTGAAAGCAGTGACTGTGGTATAGAGATCAGATGTCTTCCGCAGCTCTTGAAGAGTGGGCTCTGTTATTATGGGGGGTGCCTGTAAGTGAGCCTCCCTGCTTGTTTTGTTTCAGCTTTTTTGGTTGATGTTTCTCAGGTGAGACAAACGGCGAGGAGGGTGGGTTTCTTTCCAAGGGGGATTACGGAATTCTTGATACCATTCAGGGAGGTCCACTAGGCCCAGGCAGAGTGCGTTGCAGAAATCTGGGAGATCTTCGGGGGATCTTAGAGTATGTTGTCTGCCGTTATGAGTGACCAGCAATGCAAAAGGGAAACGCCAGGTATAGCGTAAGTCTCTTTCCCGCAGTCTGTCTAGGAGGGGTCGCAGGGCCCTGTGATTTGCGACAGGTCATGAAAGAGCATGATATTTTCTCCATTGAATACTATCCGCTCATTCTGGTGAGCTTTCTGCACTCTTCTTTCAGTGAGAAATTTTGCAGGCAGCAGATTATGTCACGAGGGGGCATCGTGTCCGGGCCTCGGGCTCTCAGGGCCCTGTGTGCCCTAACAAACTCTATCCCAGTGTCTTCAGGTCTGTCTAGTAAACTGTTTGTCAGGTCACCTGAGACCAGGTGACAGATGCACTCCATAGGAGTCAGAAGTGCACCGCTAGGTAGTGGACCTTAGGACTGACTGCTGTGGATTGTACTCAGGGAGATTCAGGACACAGGTCTACAGGATCACTAACACAGATCCCAATGGGAGCTGGAGCATAGATTCCCCAGGGCACGGAGTCTAAGGCCGCGTACACACGCGCGGACTGTTGGCCCAACTTTGTCCGTCCAACAGTTTGAGCGAACAGTCCGCTCAAACTTAGCATGGACGGACATGGCCACACACGACGGACGAACAGTTTGCTGAAACCGTGCGCGATGACGTGAACGGCACGTACGACGGGACGAAAAATACGACGTCCTATACACTGCAATGCAACCTTCCGACGTGGAAATCCTTTCTGAGCATGCGCGAGACTTAGTTGGCCGTACAAGCCTACACACGAGCGAACAGTCCGCTGAAACCTTGTTTCAGCGGACAGTTTTTCGGAATTTCCGTAAGACCTTGTTCGGCCAACTGTCCGCTGAAACTGTCCGCTGAAGCCCCACACACGAGCGGACTGTCCGCCCAAACACTGTTCAGCGGACAAGGTTGGGTGAACAGTCCGCGCGTGTGTACGCGGCCTAAGAGCCAGTGGGTGTTCCCCAGAGCCTCCAGTGGTGAGGATGGACTTCGCTGCAATCTGGCTCCAGATCGCGACCCCTAGGGTCTCCCAGCTTATGCTCACAGTAGACTACAGGAGAAGGAAGCAGCAGGCTGGAATGAAAAGCATAGTAAGGGGATACAGCAGAGGTCAGGGCAACTAGCAGACAGGAACAACAGAGTACACGCCAAAGGTTCAGGGTCACAGGCAGACAGGGATGGTCGGAGACATGCAAAAGGTCAAGGTCGCAAGCAGACAGGAATCGTAGAGAACACGCCAAGGTCGGTAACAGAGTCAAACATAGCGCACACAGCAAGCAGGAAACAAAAAGCCAAACACACAATGATACACAATGGTTGATCAGCACCGCTGGCTTGCAGTGCACAGGTTAATATAGGGTTCCCTGATAGGGCCTGAGGTGGAGCCATGCTTAGAGGAGAGGTTATCAAAACCACCAGGTGGAAGTGGCTGGCCTCTTAGAACACATGAGGGGAGGTAAGGAAACAGAGGAAGATCACTGCATAACCATGACACTGTTAAAGACTCTTTGTAGGGCTGGTATGATTTGGTCACTATCCCCTGACTCGGGGATCCCCCTGACCCTAATGTTGTTCCTTGTCCCTCTGTTATCGAGGTCCTCCAGGTGCCTGTTCATGTCTATGAAGTGATTTGCATGGGGGACAGTCACTCTGTCCAATCTACCAATGGTCCTGTCCCTCTGTTTCCCGTTCGTTTCAGCAGTGGTCACCCTTTCATTGAGAACCAGCAGGCTGGACTTTAGGTCAGTTATGGCTGCTGAAAAGGATGATTTAATGTCTGCTGCAATGATAGCCATGTCAGCATAAGTGAGGAGGAGGTTGGGGTGTGCAAGTCCCCTACCATTATCCTCTGGCGCTGATTGTGAATCCTCACTGAAGTCCTCTGCCGCGTGGGTCGGCGCCATTTTAGCTCCATGCGTGCTGCTCTGGCCGAGCGACTGACTTTTGACGATTTTTTAAATATTCCTCCCTTTGTAGTCTGACGACGGGATCTGGTGTGGGGGGTTCTATAGTTTAGTTTGCTCATTATAGTGGTGTAGTGTGCCGAGAGACAAGCTGGAGGCTGTGAAACCTCCGGAGCTCCTCTAGCAAGCTGCCATCTCCGTTGCATGCCAAGCCATGCCCCCTGAAAGAATACTTTTATACTGTGGGGTGGGAATGAGCCATGATTGGATAAAGTCATGATGACAGTGTTGAATGTGCAGTGCTCTGTGCCCTGATTGGCTGAAGCTTTCACTGCTTCAGCCAATCAGGGCTTGCAATGCACTCTTCAGCACCACAATGCATTGTGGTCAGTTCGGGGGGTGAACAAATGGTCGAACGACCCGTCTATCTGTTCGTTGAATGTCTGAATAGCGAAAGTTCAGCCCAAACTTATGTTTGGGCCAAACCGTTCACCCATTCCTACTTACCACAACTACATTCTAAGCCCTTGTACACACGGTCGGATATTTTGACGAAAAATGTCCGATCGGACCGTGTTGTCACATAATCCAACCATGTGTGGGCTCCATCGGACTGTTTCCGTCTGAATATCCGACCGACCAAGTTTGAGAGCTGGCTATAAAATTTTCTGACAACATGATCCGAAGCACATCAGTTACGATCGTGTGTAGCCTAGTCCGACGGACAAGGTGCCACGCATGCTCAGAATAAATTCTGAGACAGAAGCACTCGGTCAGGTAATCGATATAGCACATTTGTCATGCTGCAATGTTAAAAATTATTTAATGCAGCGCATTCTCTTTTTATTTAGAATGCTACAAGAATGAAATTGTTTTGCTGCTCATATTCACACACACTTCTCCAAAACGTATTTCTTTATTCTTTTTCCTCATTTCACGAATACAATATTTTAATTCGTCACATCTCCCCAATCATTTTTTTTTTGTTTTAAATTTTGTGGTTGTTTTTTTTAATCAAGATCTCCTTTTTTGACAGTTTGCTCATCTTTGGAATTTTTTTGGTGTGTTTTGTGTGTCAACGTACCACAACACCATTATTATCTTTTTATTTTATTGTTTTCTTTTTTAATCTTTTTTTAATCTAATTTAGGAGGTTGTTTGATATTGGTTCCCCTTGTTATTAATTTGACTTTGTATTTTTGAAATGTACCTGCCTACTCACAAATAAACTGTCCTTTTTTGAAGTAAAACACATAGGCAAGTATTTCTTGAAGCAAATAAAACCTTTATTTAGGTGTCAGAAACAAATAAAGACGGAGGCAGCGCTGGAGAAACTGGGGAGATTAGCGAAGACTTTGGCCCCCAGGGCACACATCAACTATTTAAATGCAAAAATTGGTGGCCTCAGGAGTACATATTTGAGGGAAACCAGTCTGGTCCTGAAGTCCAAGAAACCCAGAACAGCAGCAGATGACATCTATGTCCCCAGGCTGTGGTCCTACAAGAGCATGTATCTTCTGTCAGACCAGACTGCACCCAGGCCATCACTCTCTGGTCTTCCTTCCACGCTTCCTTCCAGGCTGTGGCTGTGGTGCTGGAGGTGCCGCTTAAGCCTCCCCACTTAGCTTCAGAGCCGACTCCTCTACATCCCCCCCCTTTCTGGCCCTTTTGGGTGGAAGGCGGAGGGAAGGGACCTGGGATTGAGTCAGGCTCCGAGGCCTGCCCACCTCTTGCCTGCCACTTACTCCTGCATCCTCCTGGCTGCCACGTTCCACAGCTACCTCCTGGCTGCTGCATTCCACACCCTCCTCCTGGCTGAGGTCTTCCTGTGTATGAAAAAGGGACCTCGTTTTAGTTTTTGGTTCATCAAACACACACAATTTTCAGCTCTTGACTGTTGCAAATTGTTAACAAATGTTTTGCCCACTACTGTCTATTGATATGTGAAACATTTTCTAAAATCAGTAATTAGTGAGCAAAAATCAAGTTAACATCATTCATTTTTACTCCAAAAATATGTAGAACAATACTATACCTGGCTCAAGCTGGGCTCCTCCAGTCGTTCCTGTCTGGAAGGCCCAGGTTGGGCGTCAGAAGGCTCAGCAGGGGTGGGATGAAGCGTAGAAGGAAGCATGGAAGGAACAATAGAGAGAGATTCCCTGACCCCAGCCTGGTCTGACAGAAAATGCATCCTATCATAGTACCACAGCCTGGGGACATAAACTTCATCTGTTGCTGCTCCAGTTTTTATGGACTCCAGCACCTTCTTGTGCTCCCTCAGATATGTACTCCTAAGGCCACCAATTTTCGTTCTTAAATAGGTGATGTCTGCCCTGGGGACCACCGGCTTCACCAACTCCAGCAGTTTCTCCATCGCTGCTTGCCTCTTTAATTTGTTGCTGTAGTGGGGATGTGTAGCTTGCCACAGACAGGGCAGCTCCCTGTACTTGTCAATGAACAGGGGGAGAAAGCTGTGGTCGTTAAACCCACCCATATTATCTGCAAGACACAACACAAGACAAACCCTAATGTCAGGCTAAACTCTCCTAATCTTGTCCCAATACAGGCCTCAATCTAGAAGCAGTATAGGCTAGTGATGTACCAAGTTAAAATTGTACCTTCCTTTGAACGATCGGCGCGTCAGCTTCTCCCTCTGCTCACAGATCGTACATACAATACACGCATGTTGCGTTTTATATACAGTGCGCATGAGTGAAACTCTTCCCGCCCCTGACATTCTTTCTAGTCTATTCCCCGCTCCTTTTCTTTCTGTGCAGTGGGGAGAGCACATGGCGGAGACACAGCAGGGGCATGCTAATAACTAACGAAGAGGAGGACAAGGAAAGCCCAGAGCCTGAAACGTCCCGATCATGGGGGAGAAGATTTAAGGGCTCAAATATGTCTTTTGGAGAGATGTTAGAGATGGTGGACATATTGAAGAGGAACGACTATGATGGGGAATATGGACCTTACCCAAACCCAAATGTCAGAAAGGCCAAGATCATGACTAAAGATGTGAAGAGTGTTGTACAGTTTCAAATGGCCACTTTCATGTTCATGGGTTCAATCTTTCGTAATAAACATCGTTCGTTAGCCAACTCCAAAAACGATGTTTCGCCAAGTTTCACTTGACTACATTTGTTCACACAACAGGTAAGTATTTCAGCTTTAGAAAGTGTCAAAAATAATGTTTTCACCTTTGAACTCTGCCAAAAAACACAATTGTATGACACTTCCAAGCAATGTTTCCTATTCCTATTTCTGCCCTCAAATATCTGTCTGCTAAGTATTCCTTTTTTACATTCTCATAGGGGAGAGAAGACTCGGAATGTCTGAGTACACCAGGGACCCCACACCTCCCAAAGAAGGGGAAATACCAACACCAGAAGCAGAGGAGGAGGAGGAAGGAGAGATTGTCGAAATTGGCACCACAACAGGTGAGTGTCAGAGACCACAGCTTCAGGTAAGCTAATCAATGTATGCCTGCATATTTATAATACATGGTGTGTTTTTTTGGTTTCTTTTTAGGTGTGGATGTTGTGGAAGAAGAATCACATTTTACCAGTGAAAGTGCCCAGATCCTCATTGGAGAGATAATGGGGTGCAATCGCGGTTTAGAGAATATCCAGAAAAACATCAATGATGTTCAGCAAAAAATGAAGAACATCATTGATGTTTTAGGGAGAGTCTGAAACACCCAAAACTAGCTAGCATCCATTTTAATTTTTCTAAAACCCTTTTATATTTTTAGAAAAGCCAAATTTGGAAGATGCACACAGTGTGTCAACATGTACTATCTCCCATCATGGGGGATCAATGTACGTGTTTTGCGGGTGCAACCCCTTCCTTGCTACTAAAGTGGCTGAGATGAAGGAGTTGCACCCCCAAAACACGTACATTGATACCCCATGATAGGAGATAGCACATGTTGACATTAGGCATGGGAACAGGAGGAAACTGGCCACTTTTTGATTCTCAATTTATGTGCATCTTCCAAATTTGGCTTTTCCAGGGGTGACACCCCATGTGATTAAGGCAATAGCAGCCCAGTTTGTACATACTCATGTCTGATATTGTCTTCACTTTTCAAAGTTGAACTCTGTAAGTTCCTGTGTTCTGTATGTTATGCTTTGATACATGCCTGTTTACACAAAAACGGCAAGTTAGAAAAATGTTACCAAAAATAATATTTTATATACACTAAATATGTTGGTTTGTTGTTAAACCCTTTTCTAAAAGCACATGTGAATGTGCTTTGAGTAAAAAGTTAAATTATGAACAATGTGTGGCTTCCTTTTTCAATGCGCAAAAGCATTGTGGTATAGTTGTTGTTTTCTATGGCAATGGGTGGTATTTACTAAAGGCAAATCCACTTTGCACTCCAAGTGCAGTTTCAGGTGCACTTTTGCAGTGCAGTTTCAGGTGCACTTTTGCAGTGCAGTTGTAGTGCATAGTGGATTTGCCTTTAGTAAATAACACCCACAGTGATGTTTAAATTTCCCCAATCACGCCATTTTCAGGACCCCACCTATTTCTTCTATGGTGCTGAAAATTAGCAATATTTTATACACTACATACAATAACAACAAAAACAAGGTGTATGTGTAGCAGACCCACAACATAAGATTATCTGAAGAGGAGACTGTCACCTCATTTCGCTCTGAAATTGGGTTTGCACTGTTGTTGAAAAAGGCCCAAAAAAACCCAAATAAAACCTAGGAGACACCTAAAACAAAGCCAAGAAGTAAATGAAAACAAAGATTATTGGAATTTCAAAGAAAAATGTATTAAAAAAATGTCTCTCAGACATTGTCTGGCATATCAATGGCCCCCCTACCCACAATGTACTCCACATATCTTGATCTGAACTCGCAGGAGCTTTAGGGGGGCAAGCCAGGACGACCAGCTTCAAGGGCTGTCAGGTTGACATTTTCCAGCAAGTTTGCATCAGGCCCAACTGAGGCCACATAGTTTGCTGAGTGTTTTTTCAAAAATGTGTGCAGAATGCAGCACAAAAGCACAATATGATTGAGTTTATATTCCGCCGTGTGGAATGGAGTCAAAAATAGGCGGAACCGGCTGGCCATTATCCCAAAAGTGTTCTCCAATACTCTTCTGGCTCTGGCCAGCTGCAAATTAAAGATCCTCTGATCCGGGGTGAGGGTCCTCATCGGGAAAGGCCGCATCAGATGGTTTGCCAGAGCAAACGTCTCATGCACGATGAAAACAAAGGGGAGTCCTTCGAAATTCTCCTCTGGAGGTGGCAAGCCCAGACTTCCACTCTGGAGATGCCAGTAGAACTCCACTATTCAACATACGGCCATTTTTCCCCACATCCACATACAGGAAGTCATATGTCGCTAACACCACCGCCAACATCATGATACTATTATACCCTTTGCAATTATAATAGTAGGACCCCGAGTTGGGGGGTGGGACAATGCGGACGTGTTTCCCATCAATTGCACCTCCACAAGTGGGAAAGTCCCAATGACTGGCAAAGTGGGAGGCCACAGTCTGCCATTCCTGTGGCATTTAAGGAAACTGTGGAGTCAAACAAGAAAAAAAATAGTCATTTTGCACATCAACATTGCAAGCAGATTAGACACAAACATTTTTGGCTAAGATCAGTATAACATTTTTGGAAATGAGTATTTAAAGCCAAAAGTATAAGGTCCCTTTATCAGATTCCTCACCCCCCATCTGATGGCTCATTGCAAAAAAATTGCGGGGGGGGGGGGAGTTTTGGACGGGTAACCCTCTCCACTTCATTGAGAGCTGAATGCATAAATAATGTGTGATACTTTGGCCAGCCCCTCCTTACTTACACTATTGGCAGCCAACCAGACAGGTAAGAAGTGTCATAATACAAACAAAAGGAACAAATGGAAGCACATTTTGACATTCTGCTATTACCTATCAAGATAATAATAGGAGAAAAAAAATTTAACTGTAGCATTTGAAAGTATTGAGGCAGGCCCTTGCACTACATGCTTTGGTGAATTCATCCATAAATCTGACCAGAAAAAAGGTAGGTATAGTGTGTATTGGGTTTGGCAAAGTCAGCAGATAGAGGATTGCTATCAGCTGACCTAGCAGTGGGGAGGGGAGTTCCTAATGAGTTTGGCCCACAAAAAAAACCCCTCTGGCACTCTGCAGGAATTTAAGCACACACATAACATTTGTACAAATTGTATGGGGTGTTTAGGGGAAAGCAATACTATGGCGCTGACAAAATACATTGCTAAGTGACTAGGCTATAGGTTTATGGGCTCAGAAGAGCATGCTAGTTAGTGAAAGCAAATATGCATGAAGAACAAAAAAGGAACTTGAAAAGCTTCCAGCATGCATGAGGACAAAGGGGCACAGCATATCAATTACAGCATATTGGAATCATGGTAATTAGGGAATAAGGAAAGAAATCCAATACATTAGCAAACATTAAATACATAGAATGTGATGTTAAAGGAGAAAACTTACCTTAATATAATCCTTCTGCAAGACCTGTATGATGGCAGAACAGGTCTCTTGAATAATGATTCCCAGAGTCTGGAGGTTAGATGCCTGTTCGAGAACTTCAGGTCCTGAAGACTTCTCCCTGTTGCCAAGTACTGCAACATGGCGATGAGCCTCTGCTCCGGAGTGATAGCTTGCCGCATGCAGGTATCCTGCCTGCTGATATAAGGGGACAGCAAATCCAGCAGACAGTGAAAATCGGGGTCCGTCATCTGGAGATAATTCTTGAAATCATCAGGATTATTCTCCCGGATCTTACGAAGCAAAGGCATGTGCGAGACCTGGTCACGCTGGAGCAACCAATTATTGGTCCACGAACTCCTCCTCTCCCTGTTCATGGACTGGGCTTGTGTCAAAGCTAAAAGTCCAACACCAAGCCCCTGCACAGCATGAACTCTATGACGAGTAGGTACACGAAACATGGCTTAAAACGGTTGGCTGGTCAGAACGGACAACAGAAAGTACCGATAAACAGCAAGGCCTGAAAGAACGAACAGAAAACCAGAAACGAGCGGACAATAAGCGCTGTAAATCAAAGCGTACTATATACCAAGATACAGTTCGCAATGACCAACAAATGCAAACTGACTACATGCACTGATAATCAGATATGCACTGACAAGCACAAACTGAAGAGCAGTAACGATCTGAAGCACAAATCTGAAAAGCGCAAATCATCTCTTAACAAACTTCTACTAACACGCAATAAACATGAGATCAGCAGAAGGAGCCCAAAGGGTGCCACATGTGGTGCTGAACTTCCTTTTTCTAGTCCCGTCGTATGCGGTTTAGGTCACTGCGTTCTTGTTGACCGGAAATTCCGACAACTTTGTCCGACCGTGTGTATGCAACACCACTTCTGGACTAAATCCGTCGGAATTTATCCGACGGATTTTGTGGTTGGAATGTCCGACCGTTTGTACAAAGGCTAATAAACACCATTTTTGGTATTGCATGATATTCATTTTTATTCATATTTTAACAGCTTTATAAATAATAGATAAAATAGTTACATCAACCTTTACTAGTATGGGAATTATGTTTATTCACTTTTCTTGTTTTGAAATGTATACTTTTATCATTTTTATATACTTTTTAAATTGTTCATATTGATTTGATCAGTATATGAATACAGGTACAGTATATTTAAATGTACTTACATTATTATGGTGTTGATGTGTCACATGGATAATGTATAGACTTTGATTGGTCAGTGCAAGGTTAATTGTGGAAATATTTCTATCTGAGCATATTAAGTTGATCCAGGTAGCATTGTTTAACATTATATGTATATTATTATGTGCGGGATATATTATTACCATGTAGTGTTGATCAAACAATTTAAAAGGAATAGATGTTGATAGTAACAATCACAACCACTGTGGAATAAGTCAGACTTCAAGAAAATGGCTGCCACTTTATTAATATAGACCATGGCAACATGGCTATGGGATGCAAGGTGTTTTTTTATGTGTTAATCATTAGAGCACTGCTACCCTCTGGTGGTAATACATGGAATCCTATATAATGGTTGACTTCACACACCACTCTCCCTAATGCCTCACAGAAAAAATCTGCCAGGGTTGTGGGGATGAGGCCCTTGTCCCCATCAACATGGGGACATGGTGCTTTGAGGGGTCACAGACCCCCAAAGCATCCTCCCAATGTTGAGGGCATGTGGCCTGGTACGGTTCAGGAGGGGGGGGCGCTCTCGTCCCCCCTCTTTTCTTGCTGCCTGCCAGGTTGCATGCTCAGATAAAGGGTCTGGTATGGATTATTGGGCGGAACTCCACGCAATTTTTTTTTAAATTTGGCATGGAGTTCCCCTTAAAATCCATTCCAGACCTGAAGGGTCTGATATGGATATTTGGGGGAACCCCACGTCATTTTTTTTTATTTGACATGGGGTTCCCCTTAATATCCATGCCAGACCTGAAGAGCCTGGTAATTGAATTTGGGGGGAACCCCATGCTTTTTTTTTTATCAATGACTTTCAATGACTGTTCTGTGTATTATGGGGATTCGACAATTCATTATAGCCTAGAGTGCTTTTAAATTACTTTTTTTCCTGCAGAAATTACACTTTGTGCAGGGACAGTTCTAAGCACGGGAAACATGTGCATACTATACACACCGCATACAGGCATACTATACACACCCCCAGGTACAAAATTTTAAGGCATATTACACTTTTATTGTTTCACTTTAAGCATTATTAAAATCACTGCTCCCGAAAAAACGTCAGTTTTTAAAAGTTTTTTTGCATTGATACATGTCCCCGGGGCAGGACCTGGGTCCCCAAACACTTTGTATGACAATAACTTGCATATAAGCTTTTAAAATTAGCACTTTATATTTCTCCCATAGACTTTTACAGGGTGTTCTGGCTTTTCAAATTTGCCGCAAACACCCCAAATTGTTCGCTGTTCAGTGAACAAGCAATGTTCGAGACGAACATGAGTTTGACTCGAACTCGAAGCTCATCCCTAATCAGAAATCTACAAAGAGTCAATATTTTTTCAAACCTTGAGAAACATTTAAAAAATAAACACAAAAAGAAAGACAGAAACACCACCAAACAAAGAAATACATAACAAGCAAAGCAACCCCTCCCCGCCAAGGGCAACAGCATAGGGAAATTATGTGATTTGCATACAGGCGACTTTCAAAATTGCATGACAAGAGAATTAATATGTATCATATGTATTCATTTTTAACAAGCAAAGCAAACCCCCAGTTAAAGGCAGCAGCATAGGGAAATTATGTGATTTGCATACAGGCAACTTTCAAAATCGTATGCCAAGGGAATAAATATGTATCATGTCTATTCAATTTTAAAAAGCAAATCAAACCCCCGGTTAAAGGCAACAGCATAGGAAAATTATGTGATTTGTATACGAGCGACTTTCAAAATCGCATGACAAAGGAATGTGTATCACGTCTATTCATAAAAGCAAACCCCCCGCTAAAGGCAACAGCATAGGGAAATTATGTAATTTGCATACGAGCGACTTTCAAAATCGATGACAAGGGAATATGTATCATGTCTATTCATTTTTAACCAGATAATATACCCCATATATATCTCTCAGAAAGATTAGCAGTCACAGATTATGTAAATTTCCCTATTATTGTTCCAAAAATACCGACAAATTACATTCATTGTTCAACCCCAGGGACTGCATACATTTTAAATTGAAAATACACATTTTCTATTTTTGATATAAAATCTTATCAAAATCCCCTCTTCTGAGGGGCAGATTGAGCCTATATATTCCTATGCATTTGAGACAACTTGGGTCACCCCCATGTGCCTTTAAAAAATGCAGAGATAGGGGTCTGTCATTGTCCTTTTTAAGTATACTTTGGATGTGCTCACCAACTCGGATCTTAAGTTGTCTTTTGGTCTTGCCCACGTAGATCAAACCACATGTTCAAGTAAGCATATAAATAAGACGATCAGTAAAGCAATTAATGAAGTTTATAATGTAATTAATTTTATAATGCTTGTGACCATCTGAGCTGGTGAACACATCCGTTCTCTCAACATACTTCGAGATATTACACCTGCCACATGAATACATGCCCTTTAGTGGGGGTAAATCAGTAAGCCAAGTATGTTTTTTAGGTCTCTGATAGTCCGAGTGGACCAAGGTATCTTTCAAATTAGTTGCTCATCTAGCGGTTAATAGGGGAGCGTTCACCCATAATACCACCAAGTATTGGGGCCTCCGCCAAAATATCCAGTGTCGACTCAGAATATCCTTAACTTGCTCCCATTGGGCTCCATACTTAGTGATGATCCTAATTGGGGCCTGTTCAGATGTTTTACCCTCCCCACCTCGTCTCTTTGTCAGGAGATCCCTCCTGCCAATTTGATACGCTCTCTTTTTAGCTTTCCTGATAGAGGAATGAGAATAACCTCTATCACGGAACCTCCCATACAATTCATTTGATTCATCTCTAAAATCATTCATGTCTTAGCAGTTCCTTCTAATATGGAGGAACTGCCCCACTGGAATTCCCTGTACCAACTGCTTAGGATGATGACTCGACGCCATGAGTAAAGTGTTAGTAGTCGTTTCTTTCCTAAATGTTTTGGTTCATAACTTATCTTTCTCAACATGAATAGTTAAGTCCAGGAATGGAAGTTTTTTTCGGATTCAAATAAATAGGTTAGCTAAATATTTCTGTTGTTGTTATTTAGTTCTTCCATGAATGACGCTAACTCTTGGGGGGTCCCCCCACACCATGAACACGTCATTGATGTACCTCAGCCACAAATGACAGTGGCTGAGGTACATCGGCGAAGGATATGTGAGATTCTCCTCCCAAAGACCCAAGTGTTAGCATGCATAGGAAGGCGCCCAGGGTGCCCCCATAGACGTGCCCCTAATTTGCCTGTAATTGACACCAAGAAATTGAAAACAATTATGCTCTAGCATAAATTTCATGAGGTCCACAATAAATTAATTTTTTGCAGCCAGAATTGGAAACTTATTTTCAAGAAAATACTGAACCGCCTTGAGGACCCACTCGTGCGGGATCGAGGTGTACAACGACTCCACATCGATCCCCAGTCATAAAGTATGTTTATGAACAGTATCAAAACCTGGATTGGAATGAGAAGTGATCCTCCCTTTCGTCACCCCATAAGGGTCACCCAACCCTTTTCTAATTCTGAAAAACTCACGGTAATCCAATCCATGGATGGGAAATCCCTTGGACCAGATGGGTTCTCTAGTGAATATTATGAAACATTTGGCCCCAAGTTAGTCCCCCACTTAAAGGCTAAGTTTACTGCTGCTGTGCACAGGGCAGCCTTTCCCCCAAAGATGCTGAAGGTGCATATAATTACTCATCCTAAACCTGGGAAATATCCAGATTGTCCTGCCTAATGTAGATATAAAATTATATGCTGAACTCCTAGCGCAAAGGTTAAAAGATATGATGCCTGAGCTGATACAGCCAGACCAGATGGGATTTGTACCTGGTAGCCAGATGTGTGCTCAGCATTGTTTATTCTGCTGGGCATTGAGAAACACCTTCTCTACTGCTCATTATTGATGCAGAGAAGGCGTTCAACCATGTGCAGTGGGGTTGCATGTCACTCATTCTACATAAGTTTGGTTTTCAAGGCTCAATTTTATCCGCAATTTTAGCAATATACGCCTCCTCATCAGCCCAGGTATACACAGCGAGCTTACTGTCTAAACCATTCTTCATTTCTAATGATTGAACCATTAGCAGAAAGAATCCACTCAGACCCACTGGTAATGAGTTTCCTCTTCCGAAACAGACCCTGTGTCATTTTTTTTTATCAAATCCTTTTTATTATTTTATATGAAAATGACATTGACACAATACAGACAAAACCACTAAAATAGAAAGCACACCAAACCAAACCCCCCCCCAGAAACCCCCCCCCCCCCCCCGCCAAACCCCCTCCCCCTCACTCGGAGTATATATGACACACAAAAAAAAGGAATAACAATATCCAGCATTGCAAATTACACAGTACACATTGGTTGACATGATACCTAATTCATAGATTGAAGCCATCTAGACCAGATAACATCAAACTTATTCAGGGAGTTCCTTAGGGAATATGTATGCTTCTCAAAAAGAATGATCCTACCGAGATCTAAAATCCAATCGGACACAGTCGGTGCATAATGGGAGGTCCACTTAAGAGCAATCTGTCTACGGGCAACAAAAAGTGCACGCCTTATAGTATTACCAGTAGTGGAGGTGTAGATAGAAGTTTCACAGAAACCCACTATACATATAAGCGGTTCAACTGGAATATTAATATCCCATACCCTATTTAAGGTACCAATCACCTCCACCCAGTATCTTAGAAGTTTTGGACATCACCACAAAAGATGTATTAATGTACCTGTGTTACTGTATCTAGCACAGACTGGCTCAGATTTCAGTTCAATTGCACAGAGAAACTGCGGAGTTCTATAGACCCTATGGAGAATAAAAATCGGAGTCAGTCAGTTTGATGGAGAAATCTCCTCAGAGTTGCGACCAATATCTTTCTCCCAGCCAACCCAAGAACGTATGGGGAAGTTCAATAGAAACCCATCTGACAGTACCCTATAAGTAACTGAGGTAAGACCCTTTGTTGACCCTGCATGTTCTATTTTATCTAAGACGGGGATGGAGGGGAAAAATATCTTAGCAGAAGAAAACTGGGCATGTAGAGCATGTCTTAATTGAAGGACATGCTAAAACCAGCTGGATTCTACAGAGAACTCACACCTCAGATCTTCAAAGGATTTAAGTATACCATTCTGGTATAGCTGTATAGCTGAGTTAAAGTAGTTATTCATAGTTTTGACCATCTCTGAAAGCCTCTAAGAGTCAACATTTGAGAAAGTCTATAATTTTCCCATATGGTAAGTGTATCTAGTGGGATATGAGACACCCAACATTTTTTTAACTGTATCCCATATTTTACAGATTAACATACAAGTAGGCATATCAGCAAGTGAGACACCCCCTCTTGTACCATCGAGGACAAAGAGTGGAGACCAATCCTTAAATGCAAAAGAAAATAATCATCAAGCAGGAAAGAATATCTGTTCAGACTCCCATCCGGCAAAATGCTGTAATTGGGAGGCGAGAAAGTATAGCCTTGGATTAGGAGCTGCCAGGCCGCCGGCATTTGTGGGATGCTGTAAAGTCTCCAGTTTGATACGATAGGTTTTGTTCCTCCATCTTAATCGCCTAAATATAGTGTTTATCTTAATAAAGATCTGGTTAGGTATCCAAATCTGGGCATTATGTAAAAAATAGAGAAGCTGAGGCATCCATATCATTTTTATTAAATTGTTATGACCTATTAACTATAAAGGGAGCTTAGTCCAGGTTTTACTCTGATTTTGAAATCTATTTGAGGATGATATCATTCTGATGTTAACAAACCCTCAAACCTCACTTCCCCAGGCTCATGTACTCCTGGCAGAATTTTTGTTTAATTCTGAACATCAGCATCAACTAATCTACTGCTTCGAACCTATAAGATAACTTACCATACCTTAGGGCCAAGAAGGGAATAACATATCTTGGTATCATGATTACTTCCCCCTGTGCTTCCTTAGAGGATGCAAACTACAAACCATTTTAGTCAAACTTGAAAAAGAAATGAGGAAACTGGCCCAAGTTGAATTGTCCTGGGTGGGTAGACTGGCCACTTACAAGATGCTTATACTCCTTCAAGTACTATACTTTGTTTAAAATACTTGACAACACATTAAAACAGACATATCTCAAAACCTTAACCTCTCTAATGAGAAGCTTCATTTGACAAGGGAAAATGGCTTGTTGCTACCATACTTCCTTAACTACACGTAGATCAGTAGGTGGAATGGGAATGATAGACTTACATGATTAGTACGCAGCTATCCACTATGGCTGGACATTTATAAAGATCTTAATAAAACTCACAACCTATACTCCTTACTTTTTGCTGATGTGTGGAAACCACTAAATGTAATCCTACTCCCGCCTTCTTCTAATGTCCCTCTGTTAGTTTGGATGTTGTATACGCAGCTTATACCACAGTCCTCCCAACACCACAAGATTGATATATCGCTCACCACCTTAATACACATCATCCTGGTTTTCCCTTTAATGGGATGGGACAAACATGGATTAATGACCTTTTCCTGAGTGGGGCTCCTAACCCAAAAGAGTTCATTATCGCTAAATTGAATCTCCTGTTCTCCTCACACTTTACATTACATCAAATCTATAGCTTCCTATCAAACTTCCCTCCACCACCTCTTATGCCGCGTACACACACGACCAGACTTTTCGACGGACTAGGTCCGACGGTCTTCCCAACGGACTTTCGGTGTTGTTCCAACCGACTTTCTGAATGAACGGACTTGGCCACATACAAGCACACCAAAGTCTGATGGATTTGAATGTGATGATGTACGACCGGACTAGAATAAGGAAGTTCATAGCCAGTAGCCAATAGCTGCCCTAGCTTCAGTTTACCGGACTACCATACAGATGAATGGATTTTTCGTCCGGACTCGAGTCCGTTGGAAAGATTTGAAACATGTTTCATTTCTAGGTCCATCAGACTTTTGAGGGAAAAAAATCCCCTGGAGCCCATACACGATCGTAATATCCGACGGATTCATTCCGTCGGATCTAGTCAGTCAAAAAGTCTGGTCGTGTGTACATGGCATTAGAGTACACTCCAAAATCTGGCAATACTACACAAACCCTTTCAAATCAGTAAGAGGCATGTTCCTCATATACAACCTACTGCAAGACAAGAAGACCTTCCACAAAACAAAGCCAATGATAAAATGGGAAGCAGACTTAAACTCCTCCTTCTCTGTTGTCCAGTGGACCCACGCTATTAGATTCACCCACTCAATTACACATTGTGTGAATCATTGGGAACTTGCATTGAAAATCTCACTCGCTATAGAATGGCGGAGATATATGACACAGGCATTCCACTGTGCTGGTGCAGTTGTGGCACCTCGGGTACTCTCATGCACATTTTTTGGACTTCTAATAACATTCGCAGCTTCTGGCAGAAAGCATTCCAACTGATCTTGGAGGTTACCAGTATTATAACACCTATGAACCCTGCCCTGGCTCTACTCAATATTGATATTGATCAATTCCCTACCCAATATTGAGGTATAGTTGCCAATATGTTACCATCAGCCAAATTAATCCTCACTAGACACCGAAAACAAAAGCTGGCCCCCAACCCATCAGAGGTTGTGAATGTTACCCAACAACACTATTGTCAGATCACCTGACAAGGAGTCGGAAGTGCACCGCTAAGATAGTGGAGGATGAAGAACTCCAGAAATTATATTATTGGACTTTAGGTTTAATCTAATGGGGAGGGGGGAGACATATATGCGTGGATATTATAATGTATGGGGCAGGCAATGTGCCAGCCAAGTGGTTGTTTTGGTTGTATTTGTGGGGGGGGGGGGAAGGTAAGAACAAGTATAATTTAAGAATGGTATATAATACACTGGGGAGGTCTAAGGAGTTTGATGAGGGGTTAGTTTGGAAAAAGGTCACGCATGAAACCTTTGGGGGAGCCAAGGTAGGCAATGGGATGGGGGGATAGGGGTGGGGGGCAGTGGGTAATCGGGGTAGGGGGTGGGGAGCAGGGAAGGTACTTTAACCACATTAAAATCAGTACACAGGATTGTCACGTGAATAGGGTAAAAATAGTTTTTTCTTATGCATTACGAAATGGGATTGGTATAATAATTCAATTGGTTGGTTATTTATGGGTGCAAGATGTTCAGTTTTTTCTAGAAAGGGTCTTAAGCGAACATAATTTGTTATTAATGGAAATGGGTTGCCTCCCAAGTTCTGGAGGCTATAGTCTGGTAAGCCAGGAACATAATAGAACCCCTGTCTACACAATTTAGCAGTTTGAATATAGCCTCCTGGAATATCAGGGGGCTTGGGAACCCAGTTAAGAAAATGGCTGTCTTCTCAATTATGGAGAAAAACAGAGCGGATTTATTATGTCTACAGGACACACATTTGACAAAAGACACTATGGGGGGACTCTACAGCAAGCAATTCCGGTTCCAATACCATTCGGTTTACTCCTCATATGCAAGGGGGGTGAGCATAATGGTTAGAACTGGGATGCGCTTTGTTCCTCAGAAAGTTATAATAGACACGGAGGGACGCTATGTGTTTCTACACTGTCAAATAGAAAATAAGCCCTATATTCTGGTAAACATTTATATCCCACCACCCTTTAAAATGGAGGTATTATTTAGGTTGGCAGAATTTCTGGAAGATAAAGAGGGTATACCAGTCTTTGCGATGGGAGATTTTAATGAGGTTCTCAATAGGGGAAAAGATAGGTTTCCGCCTGGGGCTCAATCAGACAAGGCTCTGGAGAGCCGGTTGGCCCAATTTATGGAAGAATTAGATATGTGTGATATTTGGAGAACCCGGAATCCAACTTCGCAGCAGTATTCGTGCTTCTCCAGCTCATATAAAACACTATCAAGAATAGACATGGCGTTTGGAAATAGGGAGGCACTAGGGATAGTAGAAGACATAGTCTATTCCCCAAGGGGAGTGTCGGACCACTCACCTTTAATTTTAAAGGTTCAAGCTGAGGACAAATTTTTGCAAAGAGAATGGAAAATAGGTCCATTCTGGTTAGAGTTGATGGGGGGACCAACCGAGGTAAATGAAAAATTAAAAGAGTTTGTAACTTCCTACCAAGGACAACAGCACACCTGTTCGTCTCCGGAATCATTACAGCGCCTGTTGGAGGGCCTCCATCTTACCCATCCGGATCCGCATACAGAGTCCAACTTGCCTCGCACACCAGCTCGTTCGGCGGCTCATCCTTATTCGGCTACACCGCATCACAACCAACCAGGCCCTGTGTCTGTTCGCAAAGGAACCCCCGCCAGGCTGTCGGATGGTATTGTTTCTACTCCCAAATCTCGCCCACCGTGTTGAACTGACTGTATAGGTGCTTTTATCCTCTCTTACTTTATTTTCCTAAGTTTTTATATCCCTTTGTGAGAATTTCTAGGATTCGGACATCCGTGCGGAAGACGACTACTGACCTCTGTCCCGGAGGACATCTTCCGCCGAATCCTTCCTACCTGCTGTTCCGTATGTACTTTCTTTTTTATTCCCTTTTTTATTTTTATTTTCTCCCAGATTTTTTCAGTATCGATGGCCCCTGACTCACAGCTTTTCATTATGACTTTTGCCTATAAGCTTCTTTATAACCAGTCTCTCATAGTTAATCTTCATGTCTTAGTTTATTTTGGCTATGAAACACTGGCACCTCATACTTGCTGTATAACTGTTCGGTGCAATCTGGTTATGCCTATAACTATCGTGTCTTCACGATCCCACTATAGTTACTGCAGAAAGATGTCAGTTTTCTCATTGGCCTAGCATATACCACTTCATCCCTCCTTATCCCTCCTTCCCCCCTCCCCGTCTCTTTCCCTGGCTCTCACCCCCTTCCCCCCATTTCTACCCTGACTTGCCCTCTTCCTTTTCCCTATCTACCCCATCCCCGCCCTCTTGACTATTCAAAGGCCTCTGTGATACTGTTGTACTGGGGTACTATACACCAGTCTAATTGTATACCCATTACTTTTTGTGGTTCTGTTAATTGGACTAGTTCCTCATGTTCTATTTTTGTTTCCTTCCTTTTGTTTGTTTTTGTTTGGATTACTGCTTGGTTTAGCAAATCGTATTGTTTATGTACTACTGTTGCCCCTGCGGCGGCGGAGAGCAGTCACTGCTCCCCCCTCTTCTAATGCACTCTCTCCTGGGTCACCTGTTTTGGGCCCTGGGGACTGAGCATTGCCTGGCCGAGCAAACCATCTCGGTGTCTGACGGTTCCTGCCATCTCATGGTTTGCCCTGCAGACATAATTTCTCTCTTCTTCCTCTTCTCTCCCCCCTTTGCTTCCTCTTTCTCTTTTCTTTTGTCTCTTTCAGGTCAGTCGGCTCCTACACCCCATACGCTATCCTATAATATCTCCCACTCTGCTTATAGATGGCCCCCTTGAACATATTATCTCTGAACGTCAAGGGTCTTAACTCCCCCAACAAGAGGGTTAAGGCCTTCCGAAATTTCCACTCCATGAAAGCTGGGATAGTAGCCCTTCAGGAAACACATTTTGCGATATCCCAAACCCCCAAATTTTTTAGTCCCCGCTACCCTCAGGTCTTTACGGCTTCAGCAGCTACTAAACATAGGGGTGTCTTGATAGCGTTCCATCATTCTTTACCCTTCACACCCACTGCGGAAATTAAAGACCCTGAGGGTCGCTACATTATTTTGGTAGGTCTACTTCAGGATACTGAAACCACATTAGTCTCTTATTATGCCCCGAATGGCAACCCTAATCCTTTTTTTTCACACCTCTTACAGGTTATAAAACTCACTGCAAAGGTACGCTTTTTATTTGTGGGGATTCCAATCTAACCCTACATCCCCACCTTGACAAATCACCATATACGCCTGAAAGTCACTTCCTCTCGGCTCAGCTTAGGAAACAGTTCCATATGGCATCCCTCCTAGACACTTTGAGGGAATGTAATCCCTCGAAGAAGAACTACACGTTCTATTCGTACCCTCACAAATCGTTCTCTAGGATCAATCATATTTTGACTCCGGTGGCCTCCTTCCCAGTCGTGCTCCAGTCCAGTATATGTCCGGTTCCCTGGTCTGACCACTGCGCCGTTATCACTACTATCACCTCGTTGATTCCCAGAGCCAAGGAAAGGTCCTGGTGTATGAACGAAGCACATCTTACCAATCAAACTTACTGCCTTGATATTCGTATTGCTATTACAGATTACTTACGTCACAACACTTCTGCAGACATATCCCCGGTCCTTCTCTGGGAGGCTCATAAGCCGGTAATTCGGGGCAGCTGCATTTCCCTAGCCACGCATATCAAGAAAGACCGACAACGCAGACAGCAAAAGCTGGAGGAAGAGTACCACTTACACTTTCTCCAGTTTCAAAACTCACCTACGGAACCCCATAGGCTTATTCTTGAAAAAACTAAACTGGAACTAGATCTTCTATTAGCCGAGTCAGCGGACAAAGTCCTTCGTAGGGCTAGTCATACGATATATACCAAGGCAAATAAACCTGATACCTTTCTGGCCCTACGTCTTCGTCAACCTGACAAGATCCGTAAACCAATTAGACTTAAAATTGCTAAGAATTCCTATACTAGTAATCCCATTAAAGTACTAGCCGAATTTCGTGAGAAGTTGGCTGACCTATACTCAGACAAAACCCAGTTCTCCCATCAGCATGCTGAATCCCTATTTCACAATCTGTCTATACCTGAACTATCCCACTCAGCTAGAGATTCCATTGATACTCTGATTACGACGGAGGAAGTACTATCAGCTATAAAGTCTCTCAAACCCCATAAACGCCCTGGCCCCGACGGTTTACCCAGTAATTATTATAAAAAATTTTCGGATGTATTAGCCCCCCTATTAGCGAATTCGTTTAATGCTCTATTAAGGCAGCAAGCCCTGGGTAGAGATTCCTTAATGGCCACGATAGCTATGATTCCCAAACCCAACTCTGACAACACCCTGTGGTCTAATTTTCACCCTATTTCCCTACTCATTGTAGATATAAAAATCTTAGCCAAGATCCTTGCCCTGCGCCTTAATCCGATCATAGGAAAATTGATTCACAAGGATCAGGTAGGGTTTATTCCCCGTAGACAGGCTAGTGATAACGTCCGTCGAGTCGTCTTGCTGCAACACCTTGCGAAAGCGCGTTCAATCCCCATGCACCTCCTATCCTTAGATATCAGAAAGGCATTTGATACGGTCTCCTGGCCTTATTTACATTTCATTTTGAAACGCTGGGGTTTTGGTCCCCATTTCCTTCAATGGATTATGTCGCTATATGCTGACCCCCAGGCGTCAGTGAAATACTCAGGGTTTAGCTCTCAAAACTTCCCAATACAAAGAGGGACGCGTCAGGGATGTCCCCTGTCGCCGCAACTCTTCGCTTTGGCAATTGAGCCCCTGGCTGCGCTTATTAGAGCTCACCCGGACATTAGGGGATTGGAGGTTGCCTCTACTACCCAGAAATTGTGCCTATTCGCAGACGACGCTTTACTGTTTATTACCTCCCCACACATTACTATCCCTAATCTGCTCGACCTCCTTGACAATTTCTCTTAAATTTCCGGCCTAGAAGTTAATCAGGCAAAATCCAAGGCCCTTAATGTGTCACTACCAGATGATACTATGGCACTTTTTAGGACTAATTTCCCATTCCAATGGTCTAGCTTCTCTATCCCGTATTTAGGCATAAAACTTACCAGTGATCCTGCAGATCTGTTTCGAGCGAACTATCTCCCAATGCTGAAACACCTCTCATCTTTACTCCAAGATTGGCGTCCCCTTTGCATCTCTTGGGTGGGGCGTATTGCCGCCATCAAGATGTCTTTACTCCCCAAGCTTCTTTATTTATATAGAGCTCTCCCCATTCCAGTGCCCTCCTATTTTCACCGTATCATTCAAAGCCGGGTTTTCAGTTATATATGGGGCTCCACGAAACCTAGGATTTCTAGACCCACCTTACTTCGTCACTATAGGGCCGGTGGTCTAGGAGTACCCAATTTCCAACATTATTACCACGCGGCCCAACTTGCCCAAATAATGCTTTACCATGCCACAGTTGAGGTTTCCATCTGGGTGAGTCTAGAGGCGGTAGATCTCCACCCTATATCCCTAACTAACCTTCTTTGGCTTCCCCCTGCTGCCCGAGGCCTCATCTCCAACCCCCTGACCTCTGACTCTGACTTACTATCTTACATCGGTCACCCTCAGTTCTATCCTGCTTACACTTCTTCTTCCTCATTCCGAGCATGGGTGCAGTCAGATTTAACTCGCATATGTGACCTGGTGACTAATGGTTCAATCAAATCGTTCTCCTCCCTGCAAGCCCAAAAACAACTACCAAATAGTGAATATTTCCGCTATCTCCAAATTTCACACTTTGTGCGACAGACTATAGGCTTGACCAGGGGAAGAAGTACGTACACAATATTTGAAAAAATATGCAACTCTGATCCGCACGCCCCAGGTACCATATCACAATTATATGCACATCTTACTTCCCAACCTTCGACACTTCCGACGTATGCGCAGTGTTGGTCCAGGGACCTGAACCTGAACTTGGAGGGACACGACTGGTCTGATATTTGGCTACATACTAAGCTTTCCTCACAAAATATTTTGGCCCTGGAAGCGAGTTACAAAGTCCTCATGCGTTGGTACTTAGTGCCAGATAGAATAGCAACATTTTTACCCTCTTACTCCCCAAACTGTTTTCGTGGCTGTGGCGAGAGGGGTACACACCTGCACATTTGGTGGACCTGCCCAGTGGTTCAACGCTTCTGGACTGAGATTTTTCTGATTTTATCCACTTTGATTGATAACACAGTAGATCCTGACCCGGCTTTGGCCCTCCTCAATTTCTATCCAAATTTGTACACCAAGGCGCAGATGCGTCTTGCTCTGCAGGTCACCACGGCAGCCAAACAAACGATAGCTAAAGCCTGGAAAACTCCCAACCTGTGCTTGACTGAAACCAAGAACAGGGTTACGCAGGCAATGATACACAGCAAAATCGAAGCAACTGTTCAAGATACTGTCCCCCGACACTCTAAAATTTGGCACCCATGGGGTGAACATTACCTACCCCTACACTTCGATCACCATTTATTGGACCCATAGTAACATTTTTTCCTTGATTAGCGGTTAACAGCTGGCCTATAGCTGTTTAGTGGGAGCCGGCCGGCCGAAATTCTTGCCTATCTACTTTTCTCTCCCCCCACCCCCCCTCTATTCTCTTTCCTTTCTCTCCCTCTCTTTCTTACCACCCCCTTTCTAGTCTTTCCATCTTTTCCTCTTTTTCTCCTTCTACTTTTTTTTGACTTGTACTTTACTATCCACCCTCTTAATGTACTCAATCGTAATATTCGTTCACCCTGGAGGTGATTTTGGGTAACGCTAGTTAAGGTGCGAATGTTCTGTAGCTTTCTGTATACACAGAACTAGTTCTCCTGCACTTTTCTGTATGATAATGTCCTAGCCTTTATGTATGTTGCATATATATGCTTATATGCTCTACTATCTAGGCTTGTGTATATTAGGTTTCAGACAGCTGTAATTCATATTGCTAATTTGTCAACTTTATTGTAACCTGACATGGTCTAGAGTACATTTTGCTACTATCTTTCATCATTGTGTACAAGACAAAATGCTGTTTCCTATGCACTCTATGTCTTCTATGTTAATAAAAAACTTAAAAAAAAAAAAAAAAAAGAGTTTGTAACTTTAAATGAGGGGACAGCACCAATAGGGGTGGTATGGGACACCCTAAAGGCATTCCTTAGAGGGTTAATAATACAACAGGTGGCAAGGATCAAGACAAATTCTAGGAAATGGGAAGAGAGTATCAGAGAGGAAGTGGTGGAGGCTGAAAAACAATATGTGGAAGACCCAACCCCTGAAAAACAGGAGAGATGGCTTAGAACCAGCAGAGATATAGAAATGTTGTTATGAGAAAGGTGGAGAATAAGCGCCTGTTTCAGAGACAAGCGGCGTTCGCTGATGGGGAGAGTGTAGGCCGTATGCTTGCTAGGCTGGTTAAAACCAACAGCTCCCCGTCAGGGATCGCAGTGATTAGGCTGCCGGGGGGGAGGAGATCTCCTCTCGGACCTCTGAAATTCTGGACTCATTTAGGCAGTATTATTCAAAGCTATATAAATCTAGACAGAAAGAGGAGAGGGGGGAATGGGATTGATTTTTTGAAGTGATAGAAATGCCAACACTGTCATAACAAGCAAAAGAAGAACTAGAGAGCCCCATAACCCTGGAGGAAGTACAGTGTGCTGTGGCCGGGATGGCCAATCAGAAGTCTCCAGGAACAGATGGTCTTCCAGTAGAAATTTATAGACGGTATGGGGAGGTGCTTATCCCAGAACTATTGAAGGTACTGGAGGATGTGGTATCAGGAGGGGGGCTGCCTATTTCAATGTCAGAAGCCACCATAATAGTGCTGCCAAAAGAAGGGAAAGACCCTAAGGACACTGCATCGTATAGGCCAATATCATTGTTGTGCTCTGATGTGAAAATACTTGCACAAGTATTGGCAGCAAGGGTGAATAAACATATACAAAAACTTTTACACCCAGATCAATCTGGGTTTATAGCGAATAGGGCCACCAGTGTTAACATCAGGAGGGTGTATTTTAACTTACAGATTCCGACGCTAAACATGAGGTTGTGGGCCATAGTATCTCTAGATTCCGCGAAAGATTTTTATAGCTTGGAGTGGGGGTATCTATGACGGGCTCTGGAGATGTTTGAGTTTGGACCCACCTTTATAGGTCGGGTAAAAGCACTTTATTGGACCCCTAGAGCAAAAATAAAAATTAACAACATGTACTCTGATCCGATAGAACTTGAGAGGGGTACACGACACGATGTCCCCTGTCGCCCCTGTTGTTCGCTTTGGCAATTGAACCATTGCCAATTGCCATTAGAGCAGCAGGGGCGATACAGGGATTTAAAAGAGAAGCGGGTGAAGACAGGATTGCATTATACGCAGATGATATCCTGTTCTTTCTTGGGGATATAGATGTATCCTTAGTGACGGCCATGAATATAGTGGAAAACTTTGGACGGATATCAGGGTTGGTAATTAATTGGGAGAAGTCTGCCTTGCTGCCGGTAGACCCAATAAGCTCTCTGCCGCCTGCAGTTGCTCAACTGTGGGTGGTAGACAGAATGAAATACTTGGGAGTATGGCTAACAAGGGACCCAAACCAATATATAAAAGATAATCTTGCTCCCCTCCTGTTTAGATTTAGTCAGAAGCGGGACATTTACATCTACCTTTGTCAGAAGCTGGCAGAATTAATTTAATTAAAATGGTCTGGATGCCCCAGTTGTTGTATTATTTACACAACGCCCCAGTTTGGATAAGAATGGAATGGTTCAAAAAGATTGAAACTTTATTTAGGGAACTAATATGGAAGAAGCGACAACCTCGTATAGGCCTACCGACACTGCAGTTACCAATAAAAGAGGGGGGGGCAGTAGTCCCACACCCCCGCTGCTATTTTCTGGCCGCTCAGCTACAGCATTTGAGGGGCTGGGACAGGGTGGAGGATTGGAATAAAAAGGAGCCGATGCTGTTGCAAGGAGCTAAGCATGTTAAACTGGTGGAAGCTCTGGAAGCTGACTCATTCCTTTCTGAATGCCCTACACTAAGATTAATTACAAAGGTCTGGCAGGCAGTAAAAAAAGGAATGGGATATGTAGAACCAACAGAATATACCCCACTGTGGGATAATAAGCACTTTCCAGACACCTATAGGTAAAGTAGGTGTATGGGGAAAGTGCGGTGTGGTAAGATTGGCCCAATTATATGAGGGGAGTAGGTTGAAGTCTTTTGAGGAGCTGAGGAGGGAGCATGGTTCTCCTAACCCAGTGATGGCGAACCTTGGCACCCCAGATGTTTTGGAACTACATTTCCCATGATGCTCAACTACACTGCCGAGTGCATGAGCATCATGGGAAATGTAGTTCCAAAACATCTGGGGTGCCAAGGTTCGCCATCACTGTCCTAACCACTCGTTTTTCCGATACCTTCAGATAAGACATGCCCTACAAACACATTTTAGAAATCAAATGGTAGTATGGTGTAAAACCCCTCTTATTCAAAAAGTGGTGAATAGGGAGTCATCTAAGGGATTGATATCTGAGATATATGTACAGCTCTGCAGTAAATTCATTACTAGGGACGGATTGGTTAGAAATAAAAAAAGGTGGGAAGAGGATCTTGGAGTAAAGATAACAGAAGCACAGTGGAGAAAGATATTAGAAGGTAGTGCCTTGGTTTCAGCGTCCCCTGCACAAAAAATGTCCCAGCTATTTTTTTTACATAGGGATTTGATACATATGATGTGGAAGTGCCCAAAATTATTTAGCTACTGGACAGGAATAGTGGAAGTTATTAACAATACTTTTGGGACCATGCTTAAACCGGGGGAGGAGATATGTTTATTGGGAAATAGAAGACAGGAAGATATCGGAAAAAGTTAAAAAAGCAGTGATAAGGGGCCTATTTCAGGCACGAAAGTTAATAGCCCAGAACTGGCAATCGGTAAGATCCCCCACTTGTGAAGAATGGATAAAGGTGATGAATGATACTGTATGGAGGAAAAAAGTGGTATACACTAGAAGAAGGAACTTTGGTGTTCTTTTAAAGTTGTGGACACCATGGTTGGATAAAATGGGTTGTCCACCATAAAGGGTATCAATGGGCACATGGTAAGAGAGAATTAAACACTGAGGGAATGATATAAGGAAGGGAGAATAGATTAGAAGAGTGACAAAGTAATCTATGTGAGGGAAAGTAGGATAATGGTTATATATTTATTGTTTACTAATTTCACAAAAAAATAAGGCACAGTAAAAAGGTGGTTGAAAGATAAGGCACTAGGAGGGAATGGGGGGATGGGAGGGGTTTAAAGGGTTATAGAAAGAATAATGTATGTAGGGAGCTACTAATCTTGACACTGATGAAATTGAGTCAAAACTTATTTCTAAGTCCGCACAATCCTCCCGTCTGTGTGCTAGTCCGCTAGACTTTTGAAATGAACGGACTTGCCCGCACACGGAGGAAAGTCCATTCATTTTGAACGAGGCTGCAGGTAGACAGGACTAGCAAAGGAAGTCAATGTCGCCGCCTCCATGACAGTGACAGAAGACCGGCAACCGCTAGTAAAAGAGCTGGAAGAAGGAAGCGGAGACCCAGCAAGAAGAACCGAAGAGGGGGACAAGACCCCCGAAGTCGGAAGAAGACCCCCGGATGGCGGCAGCGACGAAGAAGAAAGCTGTGCTCCTCCGCTAGTAAAAGAGCTAGCAAAAGATAGCGGAGGAGTCCGGCGAGAAGACCCCCCAAGACGGAAGAAGACCCCCAGAGCTGTGCAATAAATTAGTTTAAAACCTTGTGTTGTGTTTTATTTACACTTTTTTTACCAGTTGAATGGGTAGGGGTACATTGTACCCCATACTCATTCACATAGGGTGGGGGGCCATTATCTGGGGCCCCTTATCAAAGGGGGCTCCCAGATTCCGATAAGCCCCCTGCCTGCAGACCCCAACAACTAACGGCCAGGGTTGTCGGGAAGAGGCCCTTGTCCTTATCAACATGGGGACAAGGTGCTTTGGGGTGGGGCACCGCAGGGCCCCCCTTCCCCAAAGCACCCCCCATATTAAGGGCACGCAGCCTGGTACGGCTCAGGAGGGGGGGCTGCTCGCTTGTCTCCACCCCATTTCCTGACCGGCCGGGCTGCCTCCGGTGGCGAGATTGACTTCCTTCGCTACCTGGAGCCGCGTTCAAAATTAACGGACATTCCTCCGTGTGTGGGCAAGTCCATTCATTTCAAAAGTCCCACGGACTCCCTCCATAGTCCGGCGGTTTGTCCCCTACTCCTAGTCCGCCGGAAAAGTCCGGTCGTGTGTGGGCAGGTCCGCTCATTCGGAAAGTCCGGCGGACCTCCGCTTCAAAGTCCAGCTGTTTTTCCGCCGGACTAAGTCCGCCGGATAGTCCGATTGTGTGTACGGGGCATAAGAGCCAGTAAGTGTTCACCAGAGCCTCTAGTGGTGAGGATGGTCTGCGCTGCAGTCTGGCTCTAGGTCGCAGCCCCTAGGGCAGTGATGGCGAACCTTGGCACCCCTAGTTTTGGAACTACATGTCCCATGATGCTCAACTACACTGCAGAGTGCATGAGCATCATGGGAAATGTAGTTTCAAAACATCTGGGGGTGCCAAGGTTCGCCATCACTGCCCTAGGGTCTCACAGCTCACGCTCATGATAGACTACGGGAGAAGGAAGCAGCAGGCTGGAACAACAAGGATAGTAAGGTAAAAGGCAGAGGTCAAGGTGACTAGCAGACAGGAACAACAGAGTACACACCAAAGGTTCAGGGTCACATGCAAACAGGGATAGTCGGGAACAAGACAAAAGGTCAGGGTCATGAGTAGACGGGAATAGCCAAGAACACACCAAGGTCAGTAACAGAGACAAATGAAGCGCACACGGCAAGCAGGAAACAGGAAACCAAACACACAATAAATACACAATGGTTGATCAGCACCACTGGCTTGCAGTGCACAGGTTAATATAGGTTTCCCTGATAGGGCCTGGGGTGGAGCCATGATTAGAGGAGAAGTTATAAAAACAGCCAAGTGAGAGTGGCTGGACACTTAGTCTGAACACTACACTGAACACTAAAGATTACTACATCACCATGACAGTACCCTCCTCTTACGAGGCCTCCCCCTCCCCCGCCTGGGCCCAGGCTTAAAGGGAGACTCCAGATGAAACCTCAACAGACGAGGCGCAAAGATCTCAGATGCAGTATTCCAGGATGCCTCTACGGCGCCGTGAATCCAGAACTTGACTAACCTCATCATTTAGATTATCCTCAGAGACTGAAACCGAGGTAGAGAGAAGACGAGAGTGCACATGTTAATATAGGGTTCCCTGATAGGGCCTGGGGTGGAGACATGCTTAGAGGAGAGGTTATAAAAACAGCCAACTGAGAGTGGCTGGCCTCTTAGTCTGAACACATGAGGAGAGGTAGGCTGACAGAGAAAGATTACTGTATCACCATGACAACTATCTGTATGAAAAATCTTTGATTCTGCATCTAAGATCTTTCCATGCCTTTAAATGTATCTGGAGACTGTGGGCATCCTGATATCCACCTTAGGACCCAGGGAACCCTCAATCTCTACCCTCTGTCTCTTTGTCTATGTAACCACATTACTACTGATACTGTTACCATATGTATAAAATCCTGTTTCAGTATGTTCATGTTCATCATACTGCCGTGTTGACCTTTATATTGGAAAACTCAATAAAACCTTTGAAGTAAAAAAAAAAAAATATATATATATTTATTTTTTAATGGATCTGCAACATGTATTCAAGCAGCCCAGGGAGACAAGCAAAATATTTTTTATGTTAACTTGTTATGTTATGTTGAATTCTTCCCTCATAACTACATTAATGAAGAAGTATAGCCAAAGGTTTTCTGGCTGTATTTTTCCTATGGATCACATATGTATGATTACGCTTCTGCGCGTGAGCATGTAGGAATGCGGGCACTTGAAATTTTAGATTTTTTTTTTTATCACTTTTATTCCTACAGTATTACAAGTAATGTAAACATCCCTTGTAATAGAAATAAAGGATGAAAGGTCCTCTTTATGGAGAAATCTGGGGTCAATAAGAACCCAAATCTCTCCTCTACCTTTAAGAGCAAAAGATAAAAAAATATATTTTGCTTTAAAAAAAAAAAATGTTTACTTCCACCCTATACCAGAAGTGACATCATGAGGTTGCTCTGGTCCTCCAAGATCATGGAGGTGATCATAAATGATCTAGTCTCTGGTAACCTCTATGGTCAACAGCGCACACCATGAGAACTTTTTTCAGGCGTGTTGATAAAGGCAGTAAGAAATGTCATCAAGCGGCAGGAGGGGGGCTTCTGAAAGCTTCTGATAAAGCCAATCACTGGCTGAAAAACAAATACCTTGGCTAATAGCTTCAGGCATAACCCTGGCAAACCACTTGCAAGCAGTGACATATATATATGTATTGCAGTTGGCAAGTGGTTAATATTTCAGCGCGTGTTGTGCAATCCAGATGTATATCACATATGTCTTTGAAATGTTTGCATATTAGCTATATTTCTCGCTCCTTTTGAAAATGTATCTCCACAATTTGGACATTCAGGTAGACTGAACTTTCACTTTTACAGAAACAGGTCTTTCACTCATAGTAAAAAAAACTCTATTGTGCTACATTTGCCTATGAACCCATATGCATTTGCATATGAAGTGGAAAACCAACAAAAGGGAGAGAAAAAAAAAATGTATTCATGGAAATGCGCATGCTACAGGCACGTGTAGATATCTCTGTTACTGTCATTGCATTTCCACCAGAACCTTTCATGCCAAACAGGAGAACTCACATGTTATATAAGGAAGTACACTAGTTTGCTTCTTTTGCCCGCATTATATCAGTTTTTTTCTCTGACTGGTCTACAGGTATGTTTTTGTTTTTGCTTGGCAATAATTGCATATTAGATTCACAATTGCTCTAAACTGCTGCAAAATATATTTTTGTTATCTATTTTTGGATCTCCAAACTGTCTTTAAATAGTTCGACATTGTGGATACAAATAGTTCTTGGATTGTGTGGAAGTTGTTTGACCATTGAATTTCTCCTTACAGAGGTGTTGGGGTGAAGGTGTTTTTATTGTGGGCTGTTGATACTTTTACTTTGTTTTCTTTCACAATTTTAGCTAATTTACACATTTCTTACCTTTATTTAGGGAAAGCTGCAGGCTGATGCCAGAAATCAACACACATGTACAACACACATGGCAGACAATTCGCCGGACTTTGCAGCGGAGGTCCGCCAGACTTTCCGAATAAGCAGACTTGCACACACATGAACTAATGTCCACTCATTTTGAACGTGACTTCAGGTACGGTGGGACTAGCGAATAAAGTCAATCTCGCCGCTTCCATCAGTGAGATTGACACCTTGCGAGCCCTGGTATGAGTTTTAAGGGTAACCCCTAAGCCGAAAAAACGTTATGGGGGTCCCCCCAAAGTCCATACCAGACCCTTATCTGAGCAAGAAGCCTGGCCGGTCAGGAAAGGGGGTGGAGATGAGCGAGCACCCCCCCCGAACCGTACTAGGCCGCATGCCCTCAACATGGCAGGGTGTGGGTGCTTTTGGGAAGGGGGCACCCCACCCCAAATCACCTTGTCCCCATGTTGATGAGGACAAGGGCCTCTTCCCAACAACCCTGGCCGTTGGTTGTCTGGGTCTGCGGGCGGGGGGCTTATTGGAATCCGGGAGCCCCTTTAATAAGGGAGTCCCCAGATTATGTGAATGAGTACCCATTTACCTGAGGGAAAAAGTGTAAATAAAAAAACACACTACACAGGTTTCTAAAGTCGTTTATTAGGCAGCCCTGGGGGTCTTCTTCTGACTTTGGGGGTCTTCTTCCAACTTCGGAGGTCTCCTTCTGACTTTTCCGTGCTTTCCGGTTCTTCTCGACGGTCTCCTCCGCTATCTTCTGCTCTTTTGCCACTCTTTTGCTCCTTCGTCGTTGTCATCGCCGTCGCTGTCTTCTTCTTCCTTCTTGTGTGCTTCCGATGTTGACACAATGCTCTCTCCCACTGTAATGCCGTGGACACAGTGCACGGCGACTTATAGTGTAGTGTGTTTTTTTATTGACACCTTTTCCCTCAGGTGAATGGGTAGGGTTACTATGTACCCCATACTCATTCACATAGTGTGGGGGACCGGGATCCTGGGTTCCAATAAGCCCCCCACCCGCAGACCCGACAACCAACAGCCAGGGTTGTCAGGAAGAGGCCCTTGTCCTCATCAACATGGGGACAAGGTGCTTTGGGGTGGAGAGTGCCGGGTGCCCCCCTTCCCTAAAGCAGAGACCCCCCCCCATGTTGAGGGCATTTGGCCTGGTACGATTCAGGAGGGGGGCGCTCGCTCGTACCCAGCCCCTTTCCTGACCTGCCGGGCTGCGTGCGGGTTTGTTATGGACTTTGGGGGGACCCCACTCTGTTTTTTAGCCTTAAAACCCATACCAGGGGATGGGCCTCGCAAGAGGTCAATCTCGCCGATGAAAGTGTCGAAGATTGAATTCCTTCTCTAGTCCTGTCGTACCTTAAGTCACGTTCAAAATGAACAGACTTTGGTCCATATGTGGGCAAGTCCTTTCATTTGGAAAGTCCGTCGGACCAGCATACAGATGAGCAGACTTCCCGACAGGAGCTGGATCCAGCGGACAATTTTGAAGCAAGTCTTCTTTCTAAGTCTGCCGGACTTTTGGAAAGAAAAAGTCCGCTGGAGCCTATGGTGTGTTGTTTGTGTTGTAAGAATAAAACAATCTTTCCTGGCACTATATATGGCTATAATGCCATTCTTATGTTGAGTTAACTGCAGAAGAGTCTTACTGTTGATGTTATTTACAACTCTTGTGACCCTTTCCTAACCAGTTGGTGGTGTGGTGCGCTGTGTGTCCCAAATGGGGGCATCAGCCTTTAAATTGTAATTTCCCATTGCTGTTAGTTCTTTGGTCCTTATATTATATAACATACCATAGGCAGCCCTGAAGAAGACATCTTCTCGAAACACATTGCTTTGACCATATATTACATGCAAATGCAATATGTTATTGTCATTTATCCATTTATGATTATATGGAGTGACACTGTGGTATTATGCTGTGATAATTATTCTTCAAAGACTATATGTATTGCACTTTGAGCAGTCATGTTTTATTTTTAATGCCTGTCTAATAAAGATCATTTATGATTTTAGATACTTACTAAATTACACGTAATGTGTAACTTTCAATGTTGAGCTTTGCAGAATTGCAAGGCAAAATCTGTGTCTTACAGCCTTCTTTATTAGATGGGTAATGTTTTTCTGCCCTCTACTGTCTGAAATTGTAAATGCCTGTAAATATATTATGTATGCACCTCTAGTCCCTGGGTTGTTGGCTCTGAAACCCCCGAAAGGAGGAAGTAGAGAGAGCTAGAAGCTCTCAGCCATATGTCTGGTCTATGCTGCTAAACCCCAAGCAAGAAGGGACTATTATGCAAATTTTCCGATAATGTAATAGTTTATCTGCAGCTGCTGAGTGTATATCTAGATCCTTGACAGACAGGGTATCTCTGCTCTATATACAGTATATCTTAGTTGAATTTCCTAAGACTCAAATCAAAAGCTGTATCAAATTTACAAATGCAATGTTTTTATTTGAAATATACCCACACGGTTCATATTGAGCATTCTCTGTCCACTGGGAAATAACTAACGAATATTTAGAGAACACTTATAAAACACAGATGTGATGCCAAGTGTGGGTGTTTTTATTTTGCCAGCGCATATTTTGTTCTCTCTGCTATGACAGTCACATTTGTATTTTTTAAATATTTTTAAATTATTTGTGCATCCATACAGCTGCAGGTTTTTCAATCTGACATAATAATGAACTTTAAATAAGAAGTTATGTTTGGATGTGTAGCTAAGGTGGTCTGAAAACCTATTGTATGCTTTCTCTCAATTGTTACCATAAAAGTGAAATAAAATGCTTGCATTTGTAAAAGTGGATTCTTTCAAATATAATTTTGTGTTCTAGGAATCTAAACATGAAAAACAAATTAACTCACCTTTTTGTAGGCATGGAACAAAATGTTATAAATACTCTGTATTGAACACCTTCTACAGTCCTATGATATCTATGTGTGTACAACCATACACCACAGGTATCACAATTTTCATTTAACTTTACAGCAGCTTGAAAGAGTAGTTAAGTCAGACGTAGAATAAATCATGTGACTTATCAAATGTCACTATGCCCAAGAATTGCTTAAACAGATTATTTATTATTTTTTAAATTCATTCATCCCTTCTTTCCTTTGTCCTCTTTAATTAATGAATCCATCTGTTTAGTTTTGATATGTTTACACACCGATATAGTCAAACTGCGCTCACAAGTTTACACACAGATACAGTCAATCTGCTCTCACAAGTTTACACACAGATACAGTCAATCTGCAATTTTATTAGCTTAAAAATATGTCTTCTCCCAGAAGCCTTATCTGGAATAACTGTGCTGCATCTGGTATATACTGTGTGTGCATATATATATATATATATATATATATATATATATATATATATATATATATATATATATATATATATATATATATACAGTATCTCACAAAATGAGTACGCCCCTCACATTTTTGTAAATATTTTATTATATCTTTTCATGTGACAGCACTGAAGAAATGACACATTGCTACAATGTAAAGTAGTCAGTCTACAGCTTGTATAACAGCATTTGCTGCCCCCTCAAAATAATTTAACACACAGCCATTAATGTCTAAACTTCTGGCAACAAAAGAGAGTACACCCCCTACGTGAAAATGTCCAAATTGGGCCCAGTTAGCCATTTTCCCTCCCCAATGTCATATTACTCATTAGTTTAACAAGGTCTCAGGGGTGAATGGGGAGCAGGTGTCTTTAATTTGATGTTATTGCTCGAATGCCGCATACACACAATCAGATTTTCAGATGGGAAATGTTGGATATCAGGCTGTTGGCGCTACATCCGACTGTGTGTATGCTCCATCGAACAATTGTTGTAGACAAGTCCGTTGGAGAACAGTTCAAAGTACAAACACTCATGCTCGGAATCAAGGAAGAGCCGGAAGTGCTCGGTCTTGTAAAACTAGCATTCGTAATGGAGATATCCCATTCGTGATGTGGCAAATTATGAAATCTCTCAATGCAGCTCATTCTCTTCTTCTTTATAATGATATAATAATGAAGCTTCTTTGCTGCTGATATTCATAGAGTTCTGACAAACATATTTCTTTTTTTTTTGTGATCTCCAGAATAATATGTTTTTTTGTGTTTTTTTGTGATCTCCAGAATAATATATATATATTTTTTTTTTCTAGTGATCTCCAGAATAATATGTTTTTTAGTTTTGTGTGTCAAGTTATCGTAACACCATTATTATCTTGTCTTTCTTAACCTCAAAGATACAACTATGTTGGTGTCCCTTGTTAATTTGACATTGTATTTTTGAAATGTACCTGCCTACCGACAAACAAATTGTCCTTTTCGAAGTAAAACACATAAGCAAGTATTTGTCAAAACAAAAAAATTTAATTCAATAGGGAGCACAAGGTCATATATAAATAAAGAGGAAGGCAACAATGGAGAAACAGTTGGAATTGGTGAAGCCTTTGTACCACAGAGCAGACATAAATTATTTGACTGTCCAAATTGGTAACCTGAGTCCAGGACTCCGAGAGATTTGGAGCAGCAGCAGATGACATATATGTCCCAAGGCTGTGGTCTTACAACAGCCTGCGTTTTTTGCCAGACCACATTAACCACTGATGCCCCAATTTACAATTGTACCTTCGTTTCAATGTCCCTTTGCCCGAAAATTATCTTCCATCCTCCACTCGCAGATTGCACCTATGTCCATTACACAGAGATCGCTCGTTATGCTTTATATACACTGCAAATGTGTACCGCAGAGATCCCAGCGCTGGCGTTTCTTATATTAGGAGGGCGGGGCCACCCGTCACCTGACCCCGCCCCTCTGACGCTGGAGAGGGAAGCCAGGGGTTCCCCAGTGACGTGTGAGTGACCCCGCCCCCTCTGATGTAACGGAAACCTGCGTTACATCAGAGGGGGCGGGGTCACCCACACGTCACTGGGGAACCCCTGGCTTCCCTCCCCAGCGTCAGATGGGCGGGGTCAGGTGACGGGTGGCCCCGCCCTCCTAATATAAGAAACGTCAGCGCTGAGATCTCTGCGGTGTCTCCGGAGTGGAGACAGAAGAAGCATGTATGGACAGCGCTGGACTGAGAGCTCCCCCGTCGCTGGATATGATCATCCATCGCTGGACCCCGGAGACCCGTCGCTGGATAGCAAGAGTGGATTAGCACCGCTGGAATCTTTTTTTTTATTTTTTTTATTTTTAATAAAGGAATTTTTCAAAAGTGTGTTTGTCTTATTTAACCATTTTGACACTTTCTTTGTGAAATGGTAGGGGTACTTTTGTACCCCCTTACCATTTCAAACAGGGGGGGGGGGCGGGATCTGGGGGTCCCCTTGTTAAAGGGGGCTTCCAGATTCTGATAAGCCCCCCCGCCCACAGACCCTCACAACCAACGGCCAGGGTTGTGAGGATGAGGCCCTTGTCCTCATCAACATGGGGACAAGGTGCTTTGAGGGGTCACAGACCCCCAAAGCATCCTCCCAATGTTGAGGGTATGTGGCCTGGTACGGTTCAGGAGGGAGGGGGGGGGGCGCTCTCTCGTCCCCCCCTCTTTTCCTGCGGCCTGCCAGGTTGCGTGCTCGGATAAAGGGTCTGATATGGATTTTTAGGGGGACCCTCACGTCAATTTTTTTTAATTTGACACAGGGTTCCCCTTAATATCCATGTCAGACCTGAAGGGCCTGGTAATTGAATTTAGGGGAACCCCCACGCTTTTTTTTTTTTTTTATCAATGAATGAATGAATTGTCGGCTAATGCAGAGACACTCATTGAGTGTTCTCTGTATTACGGGACCCGACAATAGCCGCAAGTGATTTTAAAAGACTTTTTTTCCTGCACAAATGACACTTTGTGCAGGGACAGTTCTAAGCACCAGAAACATGCACCCCTTCACAGGCATACTATAGATAGCCCCCAGCTACGAAATTTAAAGGAATATTACACTTTTATTGTTTCACTTTAATCATTATTAAAATCACTGCTCCTGAAAAAACGGGCGTTTTTAAAACTTTTTTTTGCATTGATCCATGTCCCCTGGGGCAGGACCCGGGTCCCCAAACACTTTTTAGGACAGTAACCTGCATATTACCCTTTAAAATGAGCACTTTAGATTGTGAACGTTCGAGTCCCATAGACTTTAATAGGGTTCTAAAGTTCACACGAAGTTTAGGTCTGTTCGCAGGTTCTGGTGCGAACCGAACAGGGGGGTGTTCGGCTCATCCCTAGCGGAGACACAGGTGTGTGCAGAGAGCAGCAACGAGGAAAGCCCAGAGCAAGGCAGTTCCCAATCCAGGAGGAGATATAAGGCCTCAAATATGTCCTTTGAAGAGATGGTGGAGATGGTGGACATCTTAAAGGACAGACTATGATGGGAACCATGGGTCGTACAGAAACCCTAATGTGAGAAAGGCCAAGATCATGTATAAAGTTGTGATGAGTGTGCACAGGACTTTTGGGGTACGATGATCCAAGGATCAATTGAGGAAACGCTGGTCAGACCTGAAATTGAGGGAGCAAGATCAATATAGAAAGCAAAAAAGTAAGTATTTGTCATGTGTTCCTATTATTATTATTATTACTTTCATGCTGGCCCATGTGATTTTCTTTACTGTTGTACAGTTTAAAATGCCAAGTTTGAGGTTCGTGGACACAGGAATTGTTTGTATTAAACATTGTTCATGCGACCACTAATATGCCATTTTTGACAGATGCAGGTTAACTACATTTTTTCAGGCCTATTTTTATTAAAATAAGTTTATTACATTGTTGTCTAGATGTGTTTGAAACTTTAATGAAATGATAACTTTATTCAGTGTCCGGAGAGGACACTTAGCAGCTGTTTACATATCTGGACGTAGGAGCACTAGTGTGGGACATTATGGTGTATGGTATCTCAAGCAGGTGCTCCATGTGTGAAACTTGCACAAAACAGGTAGGTATTTCATCTTTTGAAAGGGAAAAAATCATGTATTCAGCTTAGAACAGACAATTGGAAGATACTTCCAAGCAATGTTTAATATTATTATTTCTAGCATAACATATCTGTCTGCTAAGTATACCTTTTTTGTATTCACATAGGGGAGAAAGAATTGGGACATCTGAGGACACCAGTAACCCATAAGCGAATAAAGAAAGGCAACTCACCACACCCCCTGAAGATGTGGATGCAGATGTTCAGGAAGTGCTGGATGAAGTGGTAGAAATGGTGTTGACAACAGGTCAGTGTCTGAGACCACAGCTTCAGGTAATAGATGGATGCATGCATATTTATAATACATGGTGTGTTTTTTATTTTTAGGTGATGTGGATGTTGTGGAAGAAGAAACTCACTTCAGCAGTGCAAGTGCACAAATCCTGATCAGGGAGATCATGGTATGCAATCGTAATTTGGAACAAATAAAACAAATAAAACAAAACATCCATGATGTTCTAAATGACTCATAGATATTTTAGGAAAAGTCTAAACAAAAATAACATTTTAAAGTTGTCATTATGTTGTATGTGTTTTTAGAGTTTTAAATGAATTGCAAAGCCAAAATTTAAATGCACACAGTGTGTCAACATGTGCTATCTCCCATCATGGGATATCAATGTATGCGTCTTGGGGGTGCAACCCCTTCCTCCAAACGAAAGTAGGTGAGAGGAAGGGGTTGCACCCCCGAAACACATCCATTGATCCCCCATGATGGGAGCTAGCACATGTTGACAGACTGGGGATTATTTCAGAAAGGTCAATCCACTTTGCCCTACAAGTGCACTTTCAAGTGCATTTGCATTAGACTTGAACTGCAAAGTGGATTGGCCTTTCTGAAATAATCCCCAGTATGTCAACATGTGCTAGCTCCCATCATGGGGGATCAATGGACGTGTTTCAGGGTGCAACCCCTTGACACACTGTGTGTTTTGGGGCTTTAGTAAAATAGATGTAGGCAAAAGACACACATTTTAGGCATGGAATCGTGAGGGAAATCCAACTTTGGAGTCACACTTTGTGTGCATCTTCAAAATTTGGCTTTTAGAGGGGTGAACTCACCCCATCTGATGAAGGCAAGATCAACACAGTTTTGACATACTAATGTCTCATGTGGCCTTCCCTTTAGCAAAGTCGAACTTTGTAAGTTTCTGAGTTGTGTATGTCATGTTTTTAAACATGCCTGTTTAGCCACACAAAAAAGCAAATTAATGTCAAACATACATGTTATACACCAAGATTTTGGTTTGTTCAAAAACCATTTATTATGCACATGTGAATGTGCTTGGAGTAAAATGTTTTATGCTCAACAATGTGTGGCTTCTTATTTCAATGCTCAATACCATTCTATTTGTTAACCACTTGCCAAATGGGCCATAGCCAAAAGACGGCTACAGTGCGGTCGGCTTATTCTGGAAGGATGTCCATGGACGTCCTCACAGAATCGCGCTCCTGCCCACCCCCTGGGGCACGTACCCGGGAACATCTGTGACCGCCGGGTCCTCTGGAAATCACGGATCATGGTAAATGCCCACTGATAGTGGCCGTTTACCATGTGATCAAATGATGGAGCAATCACTTATGAACAAACCCTCTCTCCCCTCTCTGTACCGAGAGGAGAGGTGAAGAGAGCGGATGGTAGCAGCACTGTGGGCTGGATCTGTAGTGCCCACAAAGCTGCTCTGTGACCATTGCAGTCACATCCAGTCACCCATCCATCCATGCTCAGCCATCCCCTGCAATACCCAGCCATACTCTGCAATACCCTATTATACTCTGCAATACTATGCCATACCCAGCCATACTCTGCAATACCCAGCCATACTCTGAAATACCCAACCATACTCTGCAATACCCAGTCATACCCAGCCTTACTCTGCAATACCCAGCCATACTCTGCAATACCCAACCATACTCGGTGATACACAGCCATACTCGGCGATACCCAGCCATACCCAGCCATACCCAGCCATACTCAGCCATACCCAACCATGCTCAGCCATACTCGGCCATGCTCAGTCATACTCGGCTGTACTCTGCCTCTGTATGTGGCCAGACTGAGGAAGTCTCACACATGTGGTATTGCTGTACTCAGAAGGAGTAGGATAATCTATTTTGGTAAGTAATTATTAGTATGTACATGCTATGTGTTAGAAATATTGTATAAATGGACAACTTTGTGCTAAAAAAATGTGTTTTAACCACTTCCCACCCGTCGGGTATCATATGACATCCTTGAATTTGTGCAGGGATATCTGAATGATGCCTGCAACTACAGACATCATTCAGATATCAGATTTTTCAGCTGGCAATTCCCTACACCATAAGAATGATCATATCAGCTGTTCCACCGCTTGATCATTCTTGCGGTAGGCGAGAGGGGACGTCCCCCCTCCCATCGCCCTCCGATGCTTCTACCAACTCACTGCTACAATCAAAGCCAGGAACGTTTTTTTTTTTATTTCAGGCTTCCCAGCCTAGAGGTGAGATGTGGGGTCTTATTGAACCCATATCTCACTGTAAAGAGGACCTGTCATACCATATTCCTATTACAAGGGATGTTTACATTCCTTGTAATAGGAATAAAAGTGATCAAAAAATGTATTTTTGGGGAAAAAGTGTCAAAATAAAATAAATAAAAGTAAAATGAACAATATATATTTTTTTTAAAAGCGCCACTGTCCCTGTGTGCTTGCATGCAGAAGCGAACCCATACGTAAGTCCAGCCCACATAAGAAAACGGTGTTCAAACCACACATGTGAGGTATTGCTGCGAACGTTAGAGCAAGAGCAATAATATTGGCCCTAGACTTCCTCTTTAATGCAAAACATGTTACCAGTAAAAAAAATTAAAACGTCGCCTATGAGGATTTTTAAGTAGCAAAGTTTGCTGCCATTCCACGAGCATGTGCAATTTTGAAGGGTGACATGTTAGGTATATAATTTACTTGGCATAACTTTATCTTTCACATTATGGGGAAAAATTACAAATTCAAAAAACTCACCATGCCTCTTTCTAAATACCTTGGAATGTTGTCTTTCCAAAAAGAGGACATTTGGGGGGTATCTGTACTTTTCTGGTATGCTAGGGTCTCAAGAAATTAGACTGTCAGTACTTCAGGTGTGAACAATTTTAAGATATTGGCACCATAGCTTGTGGACGCTATAACTTTCACAAAGACCAAATGCTATACACCAATTTGTACTTATTTTTACCAAAGATATGTCGCAGTATAGATTTTGGCCAAAACTTATGAAGAAAAATTACTAGTTTGATACATTTTATAACAGAAAAACAGAAAAATCCCTTTTTTTTTACAGAATTTTCAGTCTTTTTTCTTTCATAGCGCAAAAAAAACAAACAAAAAAAACAATGGTGATTAAATATCACCAAAAGAAAGCTCTATTTGAGTGAAAAAAAGGACAAAAACGTCATATCGGTACAGTGTTGTATGACTGAGTAATTGTCATTCAAATTGTGAGAGCACCGAAAGCTGAAAATTGGTCTGGTTAGGAAGGGGGTTTAAGTGCCCAGTGGTCAAGTCATTAAGTTAGTATAGTTACGGTGAAAATGTGCTGTAAAATGTGCCAAAATCAGGCCATTTTAGGCACTCCAAGTAAATAATTCAAGGAGTTTAAAAGGATGAATATTTTTATAATTAATGCATTACATACCCACAGCACAACATAATAGTTAGCTGAAGAAGCGATTGTCAGCTCATGTATCAAATAATTTACGTTTGCACTATTGAAGAAAATGGCCAAAATTAAAAGGCCATTTGAGAACCCACGAGACAGATAAGAAACACAAACACAAAGTAATTCAAATGAAATATGAGTTTATTTAAAACAAATATTGCATATCCGCAACATTTTGTTGTAAAGCAATTGCCCCTATAACCACAAAGTACTCTACATATTTTAGACGTCATCGTTGCTGTATCTGATGCCAAGTCTTAACTGAGGCCAGACAGCTGGTTTCATTCTTTCTTAGGTAGTTGTGGAGAATGCAGCATCTCAACACATGGTTCAGTTTGTATTCGGCCAGGTTGATGGACATTAGGAAGATCCTGAACGGCTTGTCATGATGCCAAAGGCATTCTCCACCACTCTTATGGCACATAACAGCCGATAATTAAAAACCCTCTGCTCTAGGCTCATGTTCCTCATGGGAAACGGCCTCATGAGATGTTCCCCCAGAGCAAAGGCCTCATCCGTGACAAATGCGAAATAGAAGCCCCTCGACAGTCTCCTCCGGAGGTGGCAACTGCAATGTGCCATTTTGAAGACGCCTGCGGAACTCTGTCTGGGCGATCATTCCTCCATCAGAGTTTCTGCTGTTTTTCCCAACATCCAGGTAGAGAAACTCATAATTGTCCGACACAACTGCCAACATCACAATACAACTAAACCCCTTATAGTAAGACCCTGAGTTGGGTGGCGGTATGATCCGTATGTGCTTCCCAACTGAAGAATCACCACAATTGGGAAAATACCACTGGTGATGAGACTGGGCAGCCACAGTTTGCCATTCCTGTGGGTTGGAAGGAAACTGTGGAGTCAAACAATAAAAAAATAATTAGTACTTTTGCACATAACATTGCGAGCCAATTAGACACAAACATTTATTGAAATGAGTATTTAAAGACAAAAGTATAAAGTCAACTTATCAGATTCCTCACCCCTTTTGGTAGCTCATTGGAAACATTTTATGGTGGGGGATTAGTAGATGTTTTGGACAGGTAAACCTCTCCACTTCATTGAGAGCTGAATGCATAAATAATGTGTGTTACTTATGCCAGCCCCTCCTTACTTACACTATTGGCTGCCCACTGGACAGGTAAGAAGTGTCATAATTCAAAAATATGAATACACACTGTCCGAATTGAAACACATTTTTACATTCTGCAATTAGCTATCAAGATATTAGGGGAACAAAACTTTAAACATTACCGTTTAAAAGTATTCGGGCATGCCCATGCACTACATGCTTTAGTGAATTCATCCATAAATATGAACATAAAAGAGGTAGGTATAGTGTGTACGGGTTTGGCAAAGTCAACAGATAGAGTATTGGTATTGGTTGACTTGGCGGTTGGGGGGGAGGGAGTGTTCCAAATGAGTTTGGGCCCCCAAAAAATAGCCTCTTGCCTTCTGCCTGAATTTAAGGCCAACAATAACATTTGGACACCTTTTAGGGGGTGTTTAGGGTAAGCACTAAAATGTAGCTAACAAAAAACATCGTTAAGTTACTAGGCTAGGTGTCTATGGGCCCAGGATAGCATGCTGGGGAGGTTATTGAAGGCAAATATGCATGAAGGACAAAAAAAGGAGCATTAAAAGCTTACAGCATGCATGGGGACAAAGAGGACCTTCACAACATATTACAATCATGGTAATTATGGAATGAAGAAATTAATAAGATACATTAGCAAACATTTAATACATAGAATGTGATGTTAAAGGATACAACTTACCCAAATATAGTCCTTCTGCAGGACTTGAATGATGGCAGAACAGGTCTCTGGAATAATGATTCCCAGAGCCTGGGGGGAGATCCTAGTCATGAACTTGTGGTCCTGGAGACTTCTCCCCGTCGCCAAGTACTGCAAGGTAGCAATGAGCCTTTGCTTGAGAGAGATGGCTTGCCGCATGCAGGTGTCCTGCTTAGTAATATAAAGGGACAGCAAAGCCGATAGAAAGATGGGGTCCGTCATCCAGAGATAATTCCTGAAATCATCAGGATTATTCTCCTGGAGCTCCCGCAGAAAAGACATATGGCAAAATTGGTCACAATTAAGTAACCAATTCTTGGTCCAAGAACTCCTCCTCCCCCTTTTCATGAACTAGACTTGGTTCAAAGCAACAACTCAAAGCCCAACAATAGCGCAATCTCTCTGACAAGAGCGCCACATGGCTAGTAAATGAATGGCTGCTCAGAATGAACTGACAGAACGCACTGAAAACCATAAAGGACCTGACAAGCACGACCTGAAAATCAGAAACAACCAGACACACACGCACTGAAAATCAGAAGCAAACTATAAATATAACGCACAGAAAATCAGAAATGACCTGACAAGCATGCACTGAAAAACAGACACGAACTGACAAGCACAACCTGAAAAGCAGAAATGAACTGAAAAGCAATAGGCTGAAAAGTGAGAACCATCACTCACCAAACTTCTACTAACATGAAATAAAAACGAGATTAGCAGAAGGAGCCCAAAGGGTGACGTGAGACTATTGAACTTCCTTTTTATCGGCTCGTCATATGTCTTGTACATCACTACATTCATAATTGTTGGCCAACATTTGTGTGACCGTGTGTATGCAAGACAAGTTGGAGCCAACACCCTTCAAACAAAATTCCACGGTTTTGTTATCGGAAAGTCCGATCATGTATACTAGGCTTTACTCTCTCATATTGGTCACTGGAAGTTCAACATGGCATCTCATGGCAAAGAACTCTCTGAGGATCTGAAAAAAAGAATTGCTGCTCTACATGAAGATGGCCTAGGCTATAAGAAGTTTGCCAAGACCCTGAAACTGAGCTGCAGCACAGTGGCCAAGACCATACAGAGGTTTAACAGGACAGATTGCACTCAAAACCGGCCTTGCCATGGTAGACTAAAGAAGATGAGTGCATGTTCTCAGTGTTGTATCCAGAGGTTGTCTTTGGGAAATAGATGTATGCGTGCTGCCAGCATTGATACAGAGATTAAAGGGGTGGGGGGTCAGCCTGTCAGTGCTCAGACCATACTCCGCACGCTGCATTAAATTGGTCTGCATGGCTGTCATCCCAGAAGGAAGCCTCTTCTAAAGATGACACACAAGAAAGCCTGCAAACAGATTGCTTAAGACAAGCAGACTAAGGACATGGATTACTGGAACCATATTCTGTGGTCTGATGAGACCAAGATAAATTTATTTGGTACAGACGTGTCAAGTGTGTGTAGTGGCAACCAGGTGAGGAGTACAAAGACAAGTGTGTCTTGCCTGCAGTCAAGCATGGTGGTGGGAGTGACATGGTCTGGGGCTGCATGAGTGCTGCCGGCACTTGGGAGCTACAGTTCATTAAGAAAACCATGAATTCCAACATATATTGTCACATACTGAAACAGAGCATGATCCCCTCCCTTCAAAGACTGGGCCACAGGGCAGTATTCCAACATGATAACGACCCCAAACACACCTCCAAGATGACCACTGCATTGCTAAAGAAGCTGAAGGTAAAGGTGATGGACTGGCCAAGCATGTCTCCAGACCTAAACCCTATTGAGCATCTGTGGGGAATCCTCAAACAGAAGGTGGAGGAGCGCAAGGTCTCTAACATTCACCAGTGCTGGAAAATAATGGTGGCAACACAAAATATTGACACGTTGGGCCGAATTTGGACATTTTCACTTAGGAGTGTACTCACTTTTATTGCCAGTGGTTTAGACATTAATGGCTGTGTGGAGTTATTTTGAGGGGACAGCAAATTTACACTGTTATACAAGCTTTACATTGACTACTTTACATTGTAGAAAAGTGTAATTTCTTTGGTGTGGTCACATGAAAAGAAATAATAAAATATTTACAAAAAATTTGAGGGGTGTACTCACTTTTGTGAGATACTGTATGCATATGTATCTATATAGATATATCTATATATATATATATATATATATATATATATATATATATATATATATATATATATATATATATATAGACAAATATATATCTATCTATATATCTATAGATATATATCTATATCTAGATAGATATAGATATATACACATATATATCTGTGTATGTAGTGTGTGTGTGTGTGTGTGTGTGTATGTATATATATTGGGATGCCTGCCTTTACACGCACATGAATGGCATCCCAGTCTTAGTCCATAGGGTTTAAAGCAGAGGGCCGGTTATAAAAAAAAAAAAAAAAAAAGTCAGCAGCTGCAAACACTGCAGCTGCTGACTTAATAAACACACTCACCTGTCCAGGGCGCCCGCGATGTCGGCCGCCCGAGGCTGACCCGTCCCTCGGCTCTCGGTTCCCGGCGCCGCCATCCCTTGTAAGGGAAACAGGCAGCGGAGCCTTATGGCTTCACTGCCCGTTTCCTACTGCGCATGCGCGAGTCCCGCAGCTACTGCGCATGCGCGAGTCCCGCAGCGCTTTCTGAATGGGACGCGCTGTGTTCTGGAACACACAGTTCCCAGAACACAGCGCGACTCATTACCCAGAAGACGCCGCGACGAAGAGAGAAGACAGAAGATCTCCGCGGAGGAGGAAGAGGAAGATTAGGAGAAAGTGCCTAGCAACAGGCATTTCTGGTAAGTAAAAAAAAATTTTTTTTTAATTTTTTTTTTTTTAGATTTTTTGTAATTTTTAACATTTTTTTGTTTTTCAGGGTGGCCCTCCCCTTTAATATTGAGCTTCATGTATTCTGAGAAGGCTGTCTACAGGGTTTAGGAGTGTGTCTATGGGATTATTTGACCATTCTTCCAGAAGCACTTTTGTGAGGTCAAACACTGATGTGTATGAGAAGGCCTGGCTCACATAAATTCATCCCAAATAGGGTTCTTTCGGGTTAAGGTTTAGGACTCTGTGTGCAGGCCAGTTAAAATCCTCCACCCCAAACTTGCTCATCCAAATCTTTATGGACTTTGCTTTGTTCACTGGTCCATATCATTTGGTTGAGGGGGGAATCAGATTATGGTGTGGGGATGTTTTTCAGGGCTTGGCCCCTTAGTTCCAGTGAAAGTAACTCTTAGGGCGTCAGCATACCAAGACATTTTGGACAATTTCATGCTCCCAACTTTGTGGGAACAGTTTGGGATGGTCCCTTCCTGTTTCAATATGACTGCGCATCAGTGCACAAAGAAAGGTCCATATGAGTTTGGGGTAGGGGAAATTAACTGGCCTGCACAGGGTCCTGACCCCAACCCGATAGATCCCTTTTGGGATAAATTATAGTGGAGACTGTGAGCCAGGCATTCTTGTCCATATCAGTGCCTGACCTCACAAATGTGCTTCTGGAAGAATGATCAAACAATCTCATAGACACACCCTTAACCTCATGGACAACCTTCCCAGAAGAGTGGATCCCTATAGACAAAGACTGGGGTGCCATTACAGTTCATGTGCACGTAAAGGCAGGTGTCTCAATACTTCTGGCAATATTATATATATTTATATATATATATATATATATATATGTACATATATAGAGCCAGTAAAATAATTATTGAATATGTCACCATTTTTTTAAGGAAATATATTTCTAAAGGTGCTATTGACATGCAATGTTCAGCACACATCGGTAACGACCCATGCAATCAATACATACAAAGAAATGTATGGAATGACAAAGCGAAAAAGTATTGAACACATAAAGAAATGGAGGTGCAAAAAAAGGCATGGAAAGCCAAGACAGCAGCTGAAATAATCAGTAATTAGAAAGCAATCCTGCCCCTTGTCAGTGCAAATTAATATCAGCTGGTTCAGGTTCAACTGTTGGCCTATAAAATGTGTCTCATTACCAAGGTGTCACACAAGAAACATCTCATGATGGGTAATACCAAAGAGCTCCCTCAAGACCTTAGCAACCTTATTGTTGCAAAACATACTGATGGTATTGGTTAGAGAAGGATTTATATATATATATATATATATATATATATATATATATATATATATATATATATATATATATATATAGATACAGTATATGTATATATATATATATATATATATACTGTATCTATATATATATATATATATATATATATATATATAAATCCTTCTCTAACCAATACCATCAGTATGTTTTGCAACAATAAGGTTGCTAAGGTCTTGAGGGAGCTCATTTTGTGATTTTCACAGGCTTGCATATACATTCTGTTTTGTTTGTTCTATAAGTAAACATCAAGTTTCTTTGAGTTGACATTTCTCAAACAAACATCACTGGGCTAATGTCAATGAGCAGATGGCCATGTAAAACATTTTTTAGTTGCTTCAATTGTTTCAGAGGAATTCATGTAAAACAAAGTTGTGTAACGTTGTGTAAACAAGGGTCAACAATAGCCTGACCTTTTGACATATTTGACTTGTATGATACAACAATGACATCTAGAGTGTGAGTTGAGAAAGGTTTCACTCATAGAAAATGAATTATTGTTATTATTATTATTATTATTATTATTATTATTATTATTATTATTATAATACAGGATTGATATAGCAACAGTAGTTTGTGCATTTCTTTACAGTATAAAGACAGTACAATTTCAACACAATTCAATACAGAAGTAATAACAGGGCCCTGCTTGAGGAGCTTCCAATCTAAAGGGAGGAGGAGATGATACAAAGGTAATAATTTTAGGGAATGTTCTGATGAAGGTGACTCAAGTATAGTTTTTTTAGGTGGAGGTAGGGAAACCTTCCTTGAATAAATTAGTTTTCAAGGATCGCCCAAAGGCAGACAGGGTAGGAGCTGACCAGACATACTAGGGTAGGGAGTTCCAGAGGATGGAAGAGGTTGTGGAAAAGTCCTGGAGGTGAGCATGAGAGTTGGTAACAATGGAGCTAGAGAAAAAGATGTCTTGGGAGGAGCAGAGCCATATTAACCACTTCAGCCCTGGAAGGATTTACCCCCTTCCTGACCAGAGCACTTCTTTCGATTCGGCACTGCGTTGCTTTAACTGACAATTGTGTGGTCGTGCGATGTTGTACTCAAACAAAATGGATGTCCTTTTTTCCCACAAATAAAGCTTTCTTTTGGTGGTATTTGATCACCTCTGCGGTTTTTATTTTTTGCTCTATAAACAAACAAAAAGAGCGACAATTTTGAAAAAAAAACACATTATTTTTTACTTGTTGCTATAATAAATATCCCCAAAAATATATAAAAAAAACATATTTTTTCTCAGTTTAGGCCGATACGTATTCTTCGACATATTTTTGGTAAAAAAAATTGCAATAAGGGTTTATTGATTGTGCAAAAGTTACTGTGTCTATAAAATAGGGAATAGATTTATGACATTTTTATTAATATTTTTTTTTTACTAGTAATGGCGGCGATCAGCGATTTTTTTTTATCATGACTGCAACATTATGGCAGACACATCAGACAATTTTGACACATTTTTGGAACCATTGACATTAATACAGCGATCAATGCTATAAAATTGCATTGATTACTGTAAAAATGTCACTGGCAGTGAAGGGGTTAACCACTAGGGGGCAGGGAGGGGTTAAGTGTGTCCTGGGGGGTGTTTCTAACTGTCTGGGGGATGGGTTAGCAGTGACATGACACTGATCGCTGCTCCCGATGACAGCGGACGATCAGTGTCCTGTCACTAGGCAGAACGGGCAGATGCTGTGTTTACATCGGCATCTCCCATTCTTCAGCTCCATGACATGATCAAAGGTATCCCCAGGTACATCTAGTCCGTGGGTCCCGCGCGCACGGTCACGGAGCTCATGACAGGTGTGTGCGCGGTGGGAAATTCAAAGTACCGTACGAGTACGTTACTTTGCCCAGCCGTGACATTCTGCTGACGTATATATACAGGCAGTGGTTGGCAAGCGGTTAATAGCATCATGGGCTCCTGGGCAAAGTAATGCTCTGGGGCCCCTACAATCATTCCGTACATCAAAGAAACAGTGGGAGAATACTACATACATAAAGTAACAAAGCTGTCCTGTGCATATAATATATCTGCTAGACTGATGTCTCCCCAGCACTATGGCCCCTCTACACCCTAGATATCCCCCCATTACTGTGACCGCTCTACACCCCAGAAATCCCCCCAGCACTCTGACCCATCTACACCCTAGATATCTGCCCAGCACTCTGACCCCTCTACACCCCAGAAATCCCCCCACACTCTGACCCATCTACACCCCAGATATCCCCCCAGCACTCTGACCCCTCTACACCCTAGATATCTCCTCAGCACTCTGACCCCTCTACATCCCAGATATCCCACAGCACTCTGACCCCTCTACACCCCAGATATCCTCCCAGCATTCTGGCCCCTCTACACCGCAGATATCCCCCCAGCATTCTGACCACTCTACATCCCAGATATCCTTCCCGCACTCTGACTCCTCTACACCCTAGATATTCCCCCTGTGCTGTTACTATATATACCATACGATACTCCTTGTATTGTGACCCCACTACATCCCTGATACCCCTACACTGTGGCTTCTCTACATCCTTGATACCTCTAGCACTATAGCCACCCAAGATACCCCAAGCATTGCTACCCCTTATACACCCAAGATCTCTCTCAGCATTGTTTTTCCCATACACCCAAGATATCCCCCAGCACCATTATTCCATCCATGTAGTACCCCCTTTTCCAGTGGAGATACAGGGCATGTGAACTTTTGGCAATGTGCCCACCTCCAGCACTGAACTCACCTATACCAATCAAGCAGGCAGAAGGAGGGGAGGAGGGAGCATCCCCCTTGAAATTCCAAGCCCGTCGGTACAAACAGTACTGGACAGCTGGGCTCACCATGACACCATCCACAATGCCACTTCCACGGGTGGGCTCTCAGTGTTGCCGAATCAGTAGCTCCCACTCCAGCTCCCGAGTATTCAAGCTACATTAGGCTGGCTGCTGCTGGCTGGGAAATAATATGTATCTTTCTGCACAGCATAGCGCACCACTGCCAGCCTGTCTCCCCAGTTTATCCATCACTCTCGGTGCCATCGTGGGGCCCCCAATTTCCAGGCAGCATGGGCTCAAGGACCATCTGCTTTAGGGAAAGTGCAGGAGCCCCCCATGCAGCTGGAGCCCCTGGGCAGTGTGCAAGTGTATCCACTTATTAGGACAACCCTAGGGATGAGCAGAGAGGATGATTTGGGCAATATCTGCAGACAAGTTGGTTATGGAGCTGAGGGCTGTTTTGGGGATAGCTTTGACTGAATGTAAAGAAAGTAGCTAGAGAGAGCCACAGAGCCACAGCTATGTGAAAATGGTTAAACTTTCTAAAAATAAATAAATCATAAAGCCACTATAGCTAAAAGACTTTGAAAGTATTCCTATTGTACACAGACCCTTGTTCATTTTCATTGGCTAAGAAGGTGGCATGTATATATATATATATATATATATATATATATATATATATATACAGTATCTCACAAAAGTGAGTACACCCCTCATATTTTTGTAAATATTTTATTATATCTTTTCATGTGACAACACTGAAGAAATGACTCTTTGCTACAATGTTAAGTAGTGATTGCACAACTTGTATAACAGTGTAAATGTGCTGCACCCTCAAAATAACTCAACATAGAGCCATTAATGTCTAAAACGCTGGCAACAAAAGTGAGTACACCCTTAAGTGAAAATGTCCAAATTGGGCCCAAAGTGTCAATATTTTGTGTGGCCACCATTATTTTCCAGCACTGCCTTAACCCTCTTGGGCATGGAGTTCACCAGAGCTTCACAGGTTACCACTGGAATCCTCTTCCACTCCTCCATGATGACATCACGGAGCTGGTGGATGTTAGAGAGCTTGCTCTCCTTCACCTTCCGCTTGATGATACCCCACAGATGCTCAATAGGGTTTAGGTCTGGAAACATTTGGCCAGTCCATCCCCTTTACCCTCAGCTTCTTTAGCTAGGAAGTGGTCATCTTGGAGGTGTGTTTGTTATCATGTTGGAATACTGCCCTGTGATCCAGTCTCCAAAGGGAGTAGGTCATGCTCTGCTTCAGTATGTCACAGTACATGTTGGCATTCATGGTTCCCTCAATGAACTGTAGCTCCCCAGTGTTGGCAGCACTCATGCAGCCCCAGACCATGTCATTCCCACCACCATGCTTGACTGTAGGCTAGACACACTTGCCTTTTGTACTCCTCACCTGGTTGCCACCACACATGCTTGACACCATCTGAACCAAATAAGTTTATCTTGGTCTCATCAGACCACAGGACATGGTTCCAGTAATCCATGTCCTTAGTCTGCTTGTCTTCAGCAAGCTGTTTGTGGGCTTTCTTGTGTATCATTTTTAGAAGGGGCTTCCTTCTGGGACAACAGCCATGCAGACCAATTTCATGCAGTGTGTGGCATATGGTCTGAGCACTGACAGGCTGACCCCGTACCTCTTCAACTTCTGCAGCAATGCTGGCAGCACTCTTATGTCTATTTCCCAATGACAACTTCGGGATATGATGCTGAGCATGTGCACTCAACTTCTTTGGTCCACCATGGCAAGGCCTGTTTTGAGTGAAACCTGTCCTGTTAAACCACTGCATGGCCTTGGCCACTGTGCTACAGCTCAGTTTCAGTAAGACCACACTGCTGGGTACCCTGACCCACAATGGCGGCGGCAGCACCTGATATCTGATGGAAACATCAGCCGTGGTGCCGACATTGCGGGACTCCAGAACAGGTGAGTGCCCTATTGTTAAAAGCCAGCAGCTGCAGTATGTGTAGCTGCTGGCTTTTAATTATTTATTTATTTTGGGAGCAGAACGCTGCTTTAACCATTTTAGCCCCAGAAGATTTTACCCCCTTAAAGACCAGTCCGTTTTTTTGTGACATGGCACTGTGTTATTTTAGCTTACAATTGCGTGGTCATACAACACTGTACCCAAATAAGATTGATGTCCTTTTTTTCTCACAAATAGAGCTTTCTTTTGGTGGTATTTGATCACCTCAGCGTTTTTTATTTTTTGCACTATAAACAAAAAAAAGCCGTCAATTTAAAAAAAATAATAATAATTTTGTTTCTGCTATAAAACATACCCACTAAAAAAAAATGAAACATCTAATTCTAAATCTTTATCAATTTAGGGCCAATATGTATTCTCCTACATATATTTGTGGTAAGAAAAACCCCAATAAGCGTATATTGATTGGTTTGTGCAAAAGTTATAGCATCTACAAAATAGGGGATAGATGTATGGCATTTTATTCTTTTTTTTTTTACTTGTAATCACAGCAATCAGTGATTTTTAGTGGCACTGCGACATTGTGGCTGACAGATTGGACATCAAACTGAAATTTTTGACACTTTTTTGGGAACCAGTACATTACAGTCATCAGTGCTAAATATATGTACTGACATTGTACTAATGACACTGGCAGAGAAGGGGTTAACATCAGAGGCGATCAAGGGGTTAACTGTGTTCCCTGGGTCTGTGTTCTAACTGTATGGGGGATGGGCTGCCTGGCATAACACAGAGATCTCAGTGTAATCCCCTATCAGAATGGAGATATGTCTTGTTTACTTTCGGCAGATCCCCGTTCTGTCTCGGCGGCGAATGCTCGCACGCTGCCCGCGGACATTGAGTCTGCAGGACCCACTAATTTGCTACCCCATTGACCAATTGGCATGCATGCGCCCACAGAAGCTAGTGCATGAACCAGCATACCAGTATGGCGATTCATGCAGCCGAGCCACCTTGCCTCAGTGTAACTGAGGCAGGTGGCCGGAAAGTGGTTAAAAGATACATAGCAAAACAATAACAACTATATTCAGTATCAATGTTTAAAGCGGTGTTCCACCTGGGGGAAAAAAATAAATGTCAGCAGCTACAAATACTGTAGCTGCTGAGTTTTAATATATGAACACTTACCTGTCCAGGAAGCCAGCGATGTCAGCACCTCAGCCGACTTTCGTATCGGCTGTCGGGTGCTGCTGCTGCCATCTTCACTAAGGGAAACTAGGCCATTCCATACTGTGCATGCGCTCTGCACTCTCTAACTGGTCTGTCGGCGGAGGAATGAGGCAGGGGACTGAACTTCTGAGGGACGGTGCTGTGGCGCTGTCTCCCAGAAGTAGGGAAGGATACCTCTCAAAAACAGGTACCTGTTCCCCCCTCCCCACTGAAAGGTGCCAAATGTGGCACCAGAGGGACGAGGAGTAGGGATGAGCTTCGAGTTCGAGTCAAACTCATGTTCGTCTCGAACATTGCCTGTTCGCCTGTTCAGCGAACAGTGAACAATTTGGGCTGTTCACGGCAAATTCAAAAAGCAGAACACCCTGTACAAGTCTAATGGGAGAAATCTAAAGGGCTAATTTTAAAGGCTAATATGCAAATTACTGTCCTAAAAAGTGTTTGAGGACCTGGGTCCTGCCCCAGGGGACATGGATCAATGCAAAAAATAGTTTTAAAAACTGCAGTTTTTTCAGGAGCAGTGATTTTAATAATGATTAAAGTGAAACAATAAAAGTGTAATATTCCTAAAAATTTCATACCTGGGGGTGTCTATAGTATGCCTGTAAAGGGGCCCATGTTTCCCGTTCTTAGAACTGTCCCTGCACAAAGTGTAATTTCGCAAGGAAAAAAAGTCTTTTAAAATCACTTTCAATTGTCGGCTCCTGTAATACAGAGAGAACACTCAATGAGTGTTCTCTCTGTATTACGGAGCTGACAATTCATTCATTGATAAAAAAAAAAAAAAAAAAAGCGTGGGGTTCCCCTGAATTCAATTACTAGGCCCTTCAGGTCTGGTATGGATATTAAGGGGAACCCCGCATCAAAAAAACAAATTACCCCTACCATTTCACAAAGAAAGTCCAACACTGTCCATGTATGAATCCGCCTTCTGTCTCCACTGCAGAGACACTACGGGGATCCCGGTGCTGACGTTTCTTATATTTGGAGGGCGGGGCAACCTGTCATCTGACCCCGCCTCCTCTGACACTGGTGGGGGAAGCCATGGGGTTCCCCAGTGACGTATGGGTGACCCCGGCCCCTCTGATGTAATGCAGGTTTCTGTCACTGGGGAACCCCTGGCTTCCCTCACCAGCGTCAGAGGGGGCGGGGGTAAGGTGACGGGTGGCCCCGCCCCCTCCTAATATAAGAATCGTCAGCGCTGGGATCCCCGCAGTGGAGACAGAAGAGTGTTCTCATTGAGTGTTCTCTGTATTACGGGAGCCGACAATTGAAAGTGATTTTAAAAGACTTTTTTTTCCTTGTGAAATGACAATTTGTGCAGGGACAGTTCTAAGCATGGGAAACATGCGCACCTTCACAGGCATACTATAGACACCCCCCAGGTACGAAATTTAAAGGATTATTACACTTTTATTGTTTCACTTTAATCATTATTAAAGTCACTGCTCCTGAAAAAACTGCAGTTTTTAAAACTTTTTTTTGCATTGATCCATGTCCCCTGGAGCAGGACCCAGGTCCCCGGTCACCCAAACACTTTTTAGGACAGTAATTTGCATATTAGCCTTTGAAATTAGCACTTTAGATTGTGAACGTTCGAGTCCCATAGACTTTAATAGGGTTCTAAAGTTCACACGAAGTTTAGGTCTGTTCGCAGGTTCTGGTGCGAACCGAACAGGGGGGTGTTCGGCTCATCCTTAACGAGGAGGCAGATAATCGGACGGAGGTTCCACTTTTTGGTGGAACTCCGCTTTAAGTGTAATTTTATCTTTTAGAAATATTAAATCCTATTGTCCTTGTGGTGTCTGCAAGGCCCAATATAAGATTCAACCCCCATAAAGTTTGTGGTCATCCCAAGCCATGATTAATGCACTCCCCTTCCTGAATATAAGACCCACTCTTTGTCATGAATTTGTTGTATGCGAGAATATTTACAAGTATTGAAGCAGATATTAAACAATTATATAATGGGATGGGGCTTAGTAAACATTTTACCAGCTTGTACATATTGTTGCTAAATATGTCTGCACCATCCAATCTCCTCTGTTTGTTTATTTGCATGTATGTATGTACATAAGCAAGTATTTTTGTATATATTTACTGAGAGCTTCCATGTAGAGGAAAGTGCATGCAGTTGGAATCCCTGTAGAATAGGCAATTACTGGTTTATTTTTTCTAAATATATTCATACAGCTCTTTTTGCAAGCAAAACATCCTTTGGGAGTCAGAACAGTTTGGCTGCCCTTTGTGAACTCACAATTATGTGAATGTGACTCAAACAGAAATTAATAAAAATACATTTACAGCAGCCATTTTTTTGCAGAAATAGCTGTCATGCTGGTCTGATTGAATATTTTTTACTAGTTGCTAAAACACTGCATTATTGTTTGAATATGAAAGTAAGTACACTATATCCTAAAATGTCAGTAACTTATAGTACAACTGTTAAATATTTATGCAAAAAATAGACCTCTGACTGCTGATATCAGTACTCTTCTCATTAAAGATTCTTTTGTTTTTAGTTTAAAGCAGTAGCATTGGCTGGTAGCCCCTTTAAGGTGTGGGAGCTGCACAGTATGGGCATTCCCACAACTGCATTGCATCTTGTGTCTCTGATCCCTGAGCCATTTGATTGATAGGCCTGCAGGAGAGAGAAGTTGAAAGGATGACACTTATTGGCTGCATGGACAGCCTGGACTTTAACCTCACACCACAGAAGCCTTGAGGAGACCCACCAAAGGCATTATTGTCTACCTTTTACCCAGTATCATCCAGCCAGGACAATGCAACCTACTCTTCATCTGCCTTCTCCCAGCCTGCAGGAGCTGCCATCTTAAGACAGACCCAAAATAGACTTAGACAGTACTACCTAATGGTGTGAGTGTCAGCATGGCAAGCCAGAACTTTACCTCATATGTAGCTTCCCTGGGAAAGTTTAGAACTAACCTAAAATATGTAGGTCCCATCATTGTCTACTGAGTACTGAGGCTATATCTTCAACCATACAGAGGACCCCTCAGGGCCTTGCACCTTTGCCCTACTTGAATGGTGGAAAACAATTTTTTTCTACTTCCAGTTTCAGCAAGTATCTTCATATGATTGCGTAGAAGCAGTCAAAATAACCGCAAAGTTCTCACTTACCTACCACTGCTATATACGATAGCCTCCCACTCTGGTTTTAGGGAGTGTTTAGCCTGGCAGTTGTGAGAACGTCAGTGAGTGGATTTATGTCTGTCTTGACTTTGAACTCTGACCCATACAGGTAATCTTTCAGTTTATCTACAAAGCACAATTCAGAGCCAAGAACTCCAGCTCAGGGGTAGGATAATTCACTGGCGGTGAAGTTCCAACTTACATAGTCAACACGTCTCAGATGTTCATAATCTTTTTGATACGACACTCCACTGAGCCCCTCTCTACTTGCATCAATAATTTGCTGATTGATGGAGCTCACAGCTTTACATCATTCGTGCACAGTCCAAAAGCACCTCTTGCAACTGAGTGAAATAGTACAGGTGCCTTTTCTGCCTGAGTTGTGTTCAGCTGATTAACCCCCTTCTAGGGAAAAGAGTTGCAATCATCCACTTTAGAAGAAAAGAAAGATAAATGTGACTGAGAGGAAGATCTGAGAACAGAATGGTTGTGGCAGTCTTATTGTTGCCACCTCATTCGTTGTTGAAAGCCCCTCTGGACCACTGAAAGTTGACACATTATAATTTGTGCTACAATCTCAAGTTCAGAAAGGGCAAGTAGCCGTTTCTAACCTGAAGAAGGGATTTTGGCCTAAAATCTTTTGGAGACATCTTCTTTACAGCCTCTCAAAGTTACAGTGGGACCTTCTATTAGAGAATAGTCTTTGTAAGTAACAAAGGATCAAGTACCAGACGTAAGCTCCCATTAGACAAACTTATGACTCTAGATGTAACCATCATCTCTGTGTGCAGTTTCATCAATTCTCAAGTGCAATGTCTCAATAGAAGTGTGCTTCTTCACTCCCACATTGTGTTTGGGGCAAAGCCCCTTGTAAGTATAACTTGGAACAAATGCCAGACCTCTGTTTACATCATTAAATTGTCTAATCATTCTCCTGTCATTGAAAGATTGCATGTTATCTCTGTTAAATTTGTTTGTGTATCTCTGTTATAATAAAGTTCCAGTATTGATATTGGTGTGCTAGTGTAATTTCAGGTTTAGTTGCAGGGCAGGTCATCACAAGGAAAGGTAGAGGAGCCTATGATTTAGGCTGGATTCACACCGCAGCACACTCCGGCTCACAGCAGGAGTCCGGTGTGTCTGCATTTACAGTTTCAAGTCTGGTTTCAGCCTGAATTTTTGGCTGAATTCGGACCTGAAATGAACCAAATGAAGCACAGATCCCCAGTGCAATTCACACCAGAGCTGCTGCAGAGATGTGTGAACTGGCTCCATAGAGAGCCGGACACAATCTCCTACTATGCAAATTGGATGAGGAGAAACTCACATCCAATTTGCATAGGTGTGAACCTTGCCTTGCTAGCAGCTCCTAAGGTGTGCTACAAAGTAGAACTATGGTCTCCCATTAGAAAAAAAAAATATGTCAAAGCATAATAAGTGCAACTGCACTTACAGTTTTTTTTTTTTCTTTAGAGCAGAGTTATTTTCATGTTAGGTTTGCCGGCTTGCACTAAAGTGGGATGATAAGCAAGGGACATGGCTAACACATGGCTGATTCAAAAGTCTGTAGCTTGTCATTTACCATCTGGGCAAACCTTGTCCTGCCTACTGCTTTCTATAGCCCAACCTCTGTTGCTAAAACCATCCCAGTGTAGGCTGTAGTGTGGGGATATGTGAGACACAAATGACATAAGCTTTGGCTCTGTGAGGGGTCATAAAGGAAATGTTTATTTATTTTTTACTTTGAGGTTTGTGCACCACATAGTAACTGGATTTGGTACCTTTAGTTGTACAGCCTCAGTAATAAGGATGAGCTGGGTGTTCGAATAGAACGCATGTTTGGCTCAAACACTGGCTGTTCGCCTGTTCAGCGAAACCAGAACTTTATGGAGCGTTCGTGCCAAATTTGAGTGGCACTCACGGCCCATAATGCACTGCCCCGCATGCTTGGCCAATCACAGCCCCGTCAGTGAGGAGAGCCATAATTGGCCACAGGCAGGATGCCTATGGCCAATTATGGCTCAGGGGGCTTAGTACATGCCCCACACTATATAAGGCCGCCTGCGCGGCGGTCTTGCGTAATGTGTTGCGGGCGGCTCATAGAGACAGACAGACGCAGGGACAGTGTCTTCATTGCCTTTGAACCTGTTGCAATTACAGTTGATGTATTGTGCCCCCTGCACAGTGTACACCTGAAGCTACCCCAATTGCGGGTGTTGTTCTGGTCCTATACCACAGGCATCTGCAGCAGTTACAGTCAGTGTATTGTGCCCCCTGCACAGTGTACACCTGAAGCTACCCCAATTGCTCGTGTTCTTCAGATCCTATACCACAGGCAGGTGCAGTAATTACAGTCAGTGTACTGTGTCATTTGCACAGTGTGCACCTAAAGCTACCCCAATTGCTGGTGTTCTGCTGATCCTATACCGCAGACAGCTGCAGTAATTACAGTCGTGTATTGTGTCTGCTCAGTTAGCACCTAAAGCTACCCCAATTACTGGTGTTCTCATCTCCCTGCAGGCTATTAGTATGTCTGGAAGGCCAACAAAGAGAGGCAGACAGTCACCAGGCGATAAAAGAGGGCAAGCAGGCTCTGTGTCTAGAGGCAACAGCGCTGGCCATTAAATGCGGTGCATCGTCATCAGCACATGGCCATGGGACACGCTTGTCCTTATTTTCGGCAGCTGGACGTGTTGAGCCGCAACATGCCGAAGACTTGGTAGAGTGGATCAGTGTTTCTCAACTCCAGCCCTCGAGACGCACCAACAGGTCATGTTTTCAGGATTTCCCTTCAGATGAAATGGCTGTGGTAATTACTAAGGCAGTGAAAACTGATCAAATCACCTGTGCAAAATAGTGGAAATCCAGAAAACATGACCTGTTCTTGCGCCTTCAGGACTGGATTTGAGAAACACTGGAGTGGATGACCAAGCCCTCCTCATCCTCTCTCACCCAGTCTCAGGGTACTGGCAAAGCATCTGCCAACGCGGCCTCTTCCCTCTTCTCAATGGCATCAGTTACTCCTTCCCTAGACCCACCACGTCCTCCTGAGGAGTCCCCCAAACTGTTTGAGCACAGTGTTGGGTACATGCTCCAGGAAGATGCCCAGCGTTTTGAAGGCTCTGATGATGATATCCAGCAAGAGGAAGGAAAACAGCATTCAGAATGTACTTCGGACATTTTGAGTATTTAGTAATGCTATTTGGACTGTGTAACACCCCGGCCACATTCCAACATTTGGTAAATTATATTTTCTGAGAATATCTAGACTACTTTGTTATCATTAAGCAAAAAAGGGCACACACATGAAGATTAGAGCTAGCTACACACCCCGTAACCATATATTGATCAGATGATCAATATTAATTTTGAAACATTATACCAAATTGTAAATGTTAAAATTGACTCATTTTATTCATATTAACCATACGTTTATGGGGTCCTATTTAATCCCCATTAATGAGAATTAATATTGATCATCTGATATTGTTTTTTATAATTAGTTTTGTTTTTTTACTTTTATTTTTACCCTCCTTTTCCCTATGCAGGTCTCCTGGTCCCAGCTCGAATGTCCACCCTGATCCAAGGATACCTTGGGCACTCACAGGCTTCCCAGCTTGGAGGGGAGACATGTGTATATGTCTCCACTTCCAGCCCTCACCGTTTTAACAACCTCCATCGAAGGGGGCAGGTCCTGTGCCGGCGGTGTTCTACGCGTGTGCGCATGTGCACAGTCCTTCTGCATCGTACATCAGGCATTTGCGTCGGAGACGACGGTAAGGTCTGGAACACTTTGGTGTTTTCCAGAATGCCGTGGGGGCAACAGAGTAGCCGTGCTCGCCGGCTCAGGTGGCCGCAATCAGCGGCTTGCTTGGCCGGGATTTTCAGCTTTGATGGGGCTGATTTGTGGCTTTGACGGGGCTGGTTTGTGGGCTATTGATTCGGCACCTGGGTCTAATTAATCATTTATGGTAGGCAATATAAACAGGCTCACATGATGGGATTCCCTAGCTGATCCTTGACAGGCACACAAGTAATCTGGACAGACTGATAAGAGAGACATTTGGTGCAACAGACACTTTGCCCAATTACCATAGAAGCCTGTGTCACTATACATTTTTTACTTGGGGATTTTCATGCAAAGCAGGCACACTATCAGGTAACTCTCTATGCTCTATGCATGTTAATACTTGTATTTCAATGGATGATTTTGATATGTTTACACAAAAAATTTTTTTTTCACATTCACTTGTCACATTTGCATGCAGAAATCACAGTTTTTATCAATTTAATAACTTTTGATATTAATACACAGCAGGTATTACTCTAGCACTTTTTTTATTATTTTAAAATAACTTCACTCATTTCTTAATATTTATTTTTTCATCACTTTCATATCCACTACAAATTATTAGACTAGCACACCATCAACATCCATTCACTCAGGGATACAAGTCAATATTTTATTTTAATCTATTTAGTTTGTGTATAATAATATCAACAACATTCACTTAAATATATTATAATCAATTTATAGGGTAGAAGGCATAATAAGCAAATAAGATTAAATCATTCAGGAATAATTCATATTTGCTAAACATTTTTCAGCAAGTCTGTCACTCCCAAGTTTCCTTTAGGAACCTGTTGCTTTTCCAGCCTGGCAATATATATGTGTGTAAGAACATACAAATGTATGTGTGTGCGTATACATATGTATGTGTGGTGTGTATATACATATATATATAAACTAATATATAAAATATCCCTACACGGAATAGATCAATAAAGATATATAAATGTTTCATGATTGCTGGCTCTCATACATTTTTACAATTGTTACCCCATGTAAGCCTGTGATGTTTTGGGGGTTGGTTCCCCCCACGGTGAACAGAGGTGCAGCAGGGCCCAGGATTACCTGTGGGGAAGAAGTTTGGGTCTTTTTAAGATGTCTCTGGTTCAAGTGGAATTGCTTTTGTGGATTGGGTAACTATAAAACACGTATTTTTCTGTTTGGTATTGACAAACAACTTGTCAAAAGGAAGACTATTAATTCCCAAAGATCGAAATGCATAGGGGCATTTAATGTGAAAGGTCATGTCATTTACATTGTAGGGATCATACTTCCTAATAATTTTACATTTACTGTAATGTCGGGTACACACGATTGGAATTCTCATCGGAAAAAGCTCTGATGGTTTTCCCGATGAAATTCCGACGGAATTCGGCTCAAGCTGTCTTGCCTACACACGGTCACATCGAATTCCAATCATTTATAACGTGGTGACGTACAACATGTACAACGTGACTAGAAAAGGGAAGTTCAATAGCCAGTAGCCAATAGCTTCTGTCTCGTAGCATGCGTGATTTTTGGTGTGTCGGAATTGCATACACACAATCGGAATTACCAATAGAAAGTTTTTCTGTTGGGAAAATTTGAGAACATGCTATACATTTTTGGCTGGTCGAAATTCGGACAGCTTAATTTCCGATGGAGCATACACACGGTCGCATTTTCCGATGAAAAGCTCCTATCTGTCTTTTTCTGGCCGGAATTCCGATCGTGTGTATGCGGCATCAGAATGTCATGCAATATAATGTATATGTTTCCTTGTATCTACCTTTCCGCATTATGTACACCAGAGCTCATATTTTAAGTAAATAACGAATTAAAAATTATTTTGCATTGTTGTGGAACTCTAGAAGTAATTTGGTAAATAAACTCATGAATTTGTTATAAAACCCCATGGGGAATTTCTTCTTAGTTTTTCCAAACTTTGTTAACATTTACCTGGATAACATCCTCATTTTCTCAACTACACTGGAGCTTCATCAAACACACGTGAAGACTGTGCTGCACATGTTGAGAAAACACAGACTTTATGTGAAAGCGGAAAGTGCAATTTTGAAAAGGAATTAATACAGTTTCTGGGGCTAATTATCTCCACTGGTGGTGTAGCTATGGATCCACAAAAGGTGTAGGCAATCCTAGACTGGCCAACTCCATCGGACAAGAAGAGGGTGCAAAGATTTGTGGGCTTCACAAATTTCTATAGGAGGTTCATAAAGAACTTTTCTTCCATCATTTCACCTATCACCCAAGTAACCCTTCTACATGATTGGTTCTTGTGGTCTAAAGAAGCTCAATTTGCCTTTGATTAGCTGAAATCTTTATTCACTTCTGCATCAATCCTACAATACCCTGATCCTGCTCTGCTTTACATCTTGGAGGTTGGTGCTAAAGTAGCCACAGGGGCAGTTTAATCTCAACACCAGGGGCCTAAGTCATTACTTCACCCCATGGCCGTCTCCTCACGGAAGATGAGTCAGTCAGAAAAGAATTATGATGTGGGTAATCGAGAACTCTTGGCCATTACAATTCTGGAGGATTGGTGATATCTCCTTGAAGGTGCCTCTCGCCCTATTATGATATTCACAGATCACAGGAACCTAGAGTATCTTCGCACTGCTAAGCGTTTAAGACCCCGACAGAATTGGGGGCTCTGTTCTTTGCTAGGTTTAATTTCCACATTGCCTACTGCCCTGTGTCCAAAAACAGGAAGGCTGATGCTTTGTACCGGTTGTTTCCTGATACTCCCAAAGAAATAGCTCCCAGCACAATCCTATCACCACAAAACTTCCTCATGATCCCAATGCTCTGAATCAGAGGCATCTTCCCTAAGAAGGGTTCCTTTGGTATCAGGATACAATCGTTGTCCTGTAGCAAGCCAGAATCCATATCCTAATGACTTTGCATGATCACCAACTTGTTGACTACTTTGGGGTGCAAAAGACAATGGAGCTTGTGCAACAATCTTTTAGGTGTACTCTGAAATCTGACTGTAGGGAATATGTTAGCTCCTGCACTACCTGTCAGCGGAATAAAGGGTCCAACGTCAAGTCTTGGGGTTTGTTACTTCCACTGCCAGTGCCAGAGCAACCATGGAGAGAAATATCTATGGATTTACCTCCCTCAGAAGAGTTTACAACCATGCTGGTAGTCATGGATCATCTGTCAAAAATGGCAAACTTTTGCCCAAGATGGGTACATCATCTGCCGCAGACACGGCAAAGATTTTCATAAAGGAGATAGTCAGACTACACGGCTTACCTAACAACATTGTGTCAATTTACCTCCAGGTTCTGGAGGGAGCTCTGCAGAATGCTTTCAATTGACGTATGCCTATCTTTAGCCTATCATCCCCAAAGCAACAGTCAAACCGAAAGGACTAACCAAACCTTAGAACAATACTTACGCTGCTTTCACTCTTTCTCCCAGGATGATTGGATCTCTTTACTCCCGTGTGTGGAGTTTACAAACTCAAATATGTGTCTACTAGAGCAAAAAAAATTATATCTAGAAGTGCAAAATATTGTGATACATCCCTACTGAAAAATCAGTTTGCTGCAGTCATATATGGTTCCACTTAAAGTGAAAACCTGAATAAAACAAAAAAGATGATATGCTGACTGTGCTAACTTTTATACTTTATAACCTTATACCCAAACAATACACCACTATGTAAAATATCTCTGTAAGAAAATATATCACTCTAGAAAAAACCACTGTGAAAAAAAAAATATATATATAGAAAGTTTTGTTTTCTTTATTAAAATATCATTTAAAATATTACTTATAAAAAATTAAATAGTGATCTGACGTCTAAAATAAAAACATTACTTACAGACTGGGTAACAGAGGGTCTACACAAAGATATTTTAAATCAAAAGGAAGCTGATTACCTTATACCACATGCTCCTAAAATTCCAGTTATGTCTATTTTACCAAAAATACACAAAAATAATGAAAGACCACCAGGCCGACCTATAATAAGCGGGATGGAGTCCCTGTTTGCAAGGTTGGGAGAATATTTAGATGGTTTTTTTAAACCACTAGTGACAAACAGTCCCTCGTACTTGAAAGACAGCAGAGATCTGCTAGTACTTTTACAGGATTTGGTGGCATCAGATGATATCATTATGATTACGGTAGACATTGAGTCACTTTATACCAACATCCAACATAAGGATTCACTTACAGCAATAAAGTGGGCACTAACAAAAGAATCCAAATTGAAGAAGGCTCAGATAAATTATTTGATTAGAGACCTGGATCTTGCTATGAGTAATAACTTTTTTTGGGCTAATAATGAATATTACAACCAAATAGCAGGAGTGGCCATGGGAGCACGTTATGCTCCCAGTGTAGCCAATATTGTTCTTAATAGATGGGAATCAGAAACCATCTATAAAAACATGCATACATCTCTTATTTTCTATAAAAGATATATAGATGATGTAATTCTTTTTTGGAAAGGTACGTTAGAGAGTTTCAAAGACTTCTTGAGCAATATGAACGCTAACCAATATTGCTTGAAGTTCACAGCCGAATTTAGTAAGGTGGACGTGAATTACTTGGACCTTACCATTATGAAAAAGCATAACAAGTTTGTCACTAAAACCTATTTTAAAGTCACAGACAGAAATGGGTATGTGCCCACACATAGTTGCCATCACCCACAGTGGATAGGAGCTGTTCCGAAAGGACAATACATGCGATTAAAACGGAACTGTGAGGAAGAGTTTGACTTCCATTCACAAGCTAAGGTTCTAACTAGTAGGTTCTTGGAAAAAGGCTATTCACAAAAAATTCTAGAGAAAGCTGTAACACAGGTGTCATAGATGGACAGACAAACTTTATTGGTATCAAAAGCCAAACCGGAGCACCAAGGAGCTATAGCCTTTGTGACAGGGTTCAATAGGCAGTATAGACAAGTAGAAACCATTTTTAAAAAATATTGGCCTATCTTACAACAAGATAAAGATCTGGCCTCTATCATTCCACAGAATCACAAATTTATCTACAGAAGGGCACCGGGCCTGAGAAACCAACTAGTCCGTAATGTCCCCGACCCCCCAAAAAAACTTGTAACCTTCCTTGATGGATCCGGCTTCCATTATTGCACAAGATGCAAAGCCTGCAAGACCACCAGAGGACCCGGTTCATCAAGGAAGATTATTCAGTTTCAATCCCAAGTTACCAAGCTGGAGTATAAAATTAAACCACTAATCACGTGTAACTCAGATCATGTAACCTATGTGCTGGAATGCCCTTGTTCCATGCAGTATGTAGGTCGAACTACTAGACAGTTAAGAATTAGAACCAATGAACATCTCACAAATATTAAGAAAGGATTTCCCAATCATAGCGTGTCAAGACATTTCAAAGCACATCATGATAGCGATCCTTCACTCTGTAAATTCTATGGGATCTATAAGATCTCAAAACATTGGAGAGGAACCCACATGAAAAGGGAAATATCAAAGAATGAAACGAAGTGGATATATAATTTAAAAACTATGCAGCCTCTAGGAATGAACATAGAGCTCGATTTAAATTGTTTCTTGTCCAATTCCCCCGTATTTCGTGATTCAGGTTTTTTTTCCTGCCATTTTGTGAATTTATTTGGCGTTTTTTTCTGGCCTCTGATGTAGGCTTTTTGTTGTTTTTTTCCTCACATCTGGAGCCAGAGATATTGCCGGATATCTTCTTCTTTTTTGGGTAATGGCATTAATATATTAAAGATAGATATATATATATATTTTTCCATAAGACAATTATTATTAACCAGTCAGGAAAAAAATCCCTCTTTCTTTTGTTGAATCAGTGGTAGAAAAATTCTTATATTACATACTGACATCTAGAGGTTATTTTGTAAATTACAAGTAACTTATCTTCTCTTGTTTTTTCCAATGGATAAACCCATTGGATTATTATATATGTATTTTTTTAAATTCCTCTTTTCATTATCAAATTTTTAGTATGTACAATTCATCCCTTCGTTTTTGGGATAATTATGTTTTAATGTTTATTTGCTAGTTATGTTTTAATGAACTATGTATTGTTGTTAGCCTTAAGTGGGACTGAGGCTGCGTATTAAATTAAGTGTCTCTCGATTGGTCTATGACTATGATTGATCGAGACACCATAAAGAACACTGACTTTGTGACTGGGTACGCTTCCTGATGATGTGTCAAACGAAACGTACGTCGAGGCGGTATCCAGTCACGTTCGTTTACGTATAGTTCCGGTCGTCCTTGGTCATCGGCTGCTCATTGGTGGAACGCACGCCCTACACCACGAGGAACTACGTATTCATTATGAAAAGTTTGTTTCAAGCAAGCAGCCCCAGTGCCAGGTCGGGCACCGGCATATGTAAGCAGCCATTTGGCCTTATGTTTTTTAAAATTTATTTTTATTATTAAACGGTGTCACGCTATGGATTTTTGTTTGGCCTTTTTTGTATGACCTATCTGAGTCTATGAGGAGAAGCTGCTGTCCATACAATGTCCACTCTATTCCATGTGAGCAGGGAATCAACCTGCATAAGCCTATTTGACTATCTTTTTAATTAAAGTAGTCAACAGCATCTGGTAAGAAGACATCTTTATTTTCACAAGTGGGGTGTTTTTTCTATGTCCATAAGTTTTTGGTGAAGGGACGTGTCATTACGTTATAGAAGATTCCAGTTTTTTTCTGATTTATGGATTCAGAAGGAGTTTTTTCTGAAAAAATCACTGCTTTGGACTTTGGATTTATATCTATATAAGTTGTTTTTTTGTTTTCTTTTTTGGGTGTCACCACCCAATTGGGCACTTCATTCATTTATTACTGTTCTTATTATATATTTTGATTGTAATTTTTTTTTGTTTATTGTAGTGCTGTGATATGGTGTTTATCACTTTAGATGTTATATGATCATCAAAGTTTCACATTTTTTGATTGATACTTATATTTGCTTAAGCGCCCCTACCATCAGTATATTCTTAGCACGACAAGTTGTTTTTCTTGTTTTTTTAGGGAGCAGCTATCAGTGTTTTATTTTATTTGATTCACTGAGTATTGGTTAAATCTTTTAGTTTTAGTGGCGCGGAGTTTACTAGTCGCTGTTTTTTCAGCTACTTTTTTTTCACATTTAAAATATTACCATATTTATCGGCGTATAACACACACTCCCCCCCCCCCCCCCACTAAAATCAGGGGGAAATTAATGAAATAAAAAATAAAAAAAATGAAAAAAATAATAATAAAATGTAAATAAATATATATAAATATATATATTTTTTAATTTTTAATAATTATCAATGAAACAATTCACATCTAATTTCACATTCATCCCTAAAGGTTTCATCACACACTTCCGGGTGTGGGCAGAAGTTGACTGTAGTTAAGATGGCAGATTGAGGACTTGCGGATGTGGGTGGAAGTTGACCATAGCTAAAATGGTGGATCTGTCACTTCCGGTTGTGCAGAATGAACAGCCATAGAACACAGCACCTGTGATATAAACAGAGTGACAGGGAATAACAAGCAGCTTCCTGATGATGCAATTTTACTTGCAAAATGCATAGAGGCTGCCGGGACATACAAAACGTCACATCCGGGTAATGATAGTGAGGCTTGGGACGTAGGCTGGGATAAGAGAGACACAGCCATACCCTAACACATCTAAACCCATTCAAACTGCCGGAAAGGTTTAGTGCCAACCTATAGGCACTTGGAAATGTGAGTGATATGGCTTGTTTTACTTTTTTTAATAAATAAATGTACAGATATACTGCGCAATGATTGCTGTTAATTTTTTATGAGGGTGAACATTGTTTAATACCTGTAAGCTGGGAGCAGTATAGACCCTAAGTGGATTGATAAACTGGGAACAGCATAGACCCTGAGTGGATTGGTTATCCCTATCAATGAACCAAAGGCGCTTTTCACAATAATATCTAGTGAGTGGCCAATTCTTATGGTGGTGGTGTTGTCACTGGATTCATGGATATGAAACGCACAGAATCACGGATATAAGAAATTGGATTTTTTTCACAGCAGAAAATTGGAAAGACGGATTTATTTATATGTTGGTTTTCAGATACCAACCTAAACGTTAAACATTTTCTGTATAAATAGACAAAAGTTGCACATGAAATATAGACACGGTGGATTACTTAGATAAATGCATGTATAAATACCGTATTATATTTATTTTTCACAGTGATATATATATATATTTTATATATATATATTTATACATATATGGTATATATGTATTTTTTCACAGTGTTTTTTTCTAGAGTGATATTTTTTTTACAGAGATATTTTACATAGTGGTGTATTGTTTGGGTATAAGGTTATAAAGTATAAAAGTGCAGTCAGCATATAATCTTTTTCATGTGCGGAGCTTGCATACAATAATTCAGTTCATACAACCACTAATCAGTCACCTTTCTGGGCCAACTACGGGTTCCATCCCTTATTCCTGTCTAATGTCATACCAGAGGCTTCAGTCCCAGAAGTTCAAGACAGGATAAACTCTATCCAGGTTAACTACCAAACCCTCCAGGTAACCATGCAAAGGGCCCAAGAGAATTACAAGAAACAGTATGACAAGAAGAGGAAAAACCCTGTATTTAAGGTTGGAGACAAAGTATGGCTCTCCAACAAATCTTAGGCTTCCTTGCCCCTCTTGGAATCTGGGATCAAGGTTTATCGGCCCATTCATAATTAAACCGGAAATTAACCAAGTGGCATTTGAACTGGCACTACCAAGTTCCTATAAGATCCACCCAGTGTTCCATGTTTCTTTGCTTAAATCTGTTGTTTCTAGTCCTTTTCCAGGAAGAGAAGAAGCTCCACCACCTCCAGTCTCAGTGGGAGATGAAACAGAGTAAGAGGTAGAATCCATTCTGGACTGTCGCCGGAGAGGTAGGACAATTCAATTCTTTATCAAATGGAATGGGTACTCAGTAGAAGAAAATTCTTGGGAACCAGCAGACAACATTCACGCCCCTAGAATTTTACAGAGGTTTTGAGCCCGATACCCCAAAAGATGGGCCCGATTAGGCATCCAGAGGCTGCCCCTTGGGGGGGCACTGTCAGGGAAATGGCCGTAGGGCGGGCACTCCTGCCAGTACCGTCATGGTCGCACTGGATTATTTTCAGATTACTGTGTCTCCTGTACCTGCTATCTGCATCTCATTCCTGTTTACTACTCAGCTTGCTTGACCTCTCCTGCTCTCTGCCTGTATCAACCCCTGGCTTGGACTTGCCTATTCTCCAGTCTTCGCATCTGTACCTTGCCTGACCACACATTGTTTGACCCCTGGCCTGGCCACCAACTTCGTTCCTGGTTTATCCTGCTGTACCTCATCTCAAACTGATCCTGCTGTGTATGACCCCTGGCCTGTTTACTAACGCTGCTCCTGGTTTGCTCTACTGCTCAATTACCCGGGATATCTCCTTGCACGGTTGCCCAATCAGCTTATCCAGTGCACCCCAGCTGCCCTCTGCTAACCAGCTACCCAGCAGCAGCACTTGGCAATCCATGCTCCTTTGGGCACCATATTACCTGTCTCACTCCCAGGGGTATGCTGCACTTAGCCACAAGGGGTGCCCTCTCAGTAATCCAGCCTCACACCCGGGACTTGACACTACTGGAACAAGGTATTCCATCTCCTAAGGAAAATTTCTGGAGCGGCAATACCTCAAGATTCCATTATTGCTCTCTTGAAATGTAAGGTGGATGCATTACACAAGCATATGCAAATCTTGGTCTACTTCATGCTCTCGGGTGCCAAGATTACACTTGCGGGGGCTTGGAAAATGCCCACTGTCTAATTTCTGGCAGCAATGAGGAAAATATCCTGGATTATGTCACAAGAACACTTAGTAGTGAAGCTTTAGGACAAAGTACCTACGTTTGAGGCCATTTGGAACCCTTGGCAATCTACTCTTATGTCCGGGAATTACACCAGACTCTTAGGACCTCCTTGACTTCATTCCCTTCTCTCCCTCTCCCCCCTCCTTTCTCTCTTTTGCTCGATCAAAGGCATTATGATGCCTCACTCTCATACTTCTTTCCCATTTTTCACACATATAGAATTTTATAGTTTACTCTTTAAAAGGAGCAATTGTCTCCCAGAGCTGGCCCTATATATTGTTAGGGTATGGTTGGGGGGGTGAGTGCCCTGATCTCCGAGCCATAGGGAGGAGACTACACACTTGCAGTGTGATCTCATGGGGGTAATGTGTGGTTACCTTCTGAGACGGAGGGATCAGGAAATTTCACCCACCCAATTATCAGTGATTTACCATGTCACTCTGGGTTAGAGCCTCTGGGTAATGACCTCCACCTAGAGGATCTGAATACCCTTAGTGTTCCTCTTCCTTATATAAGTTATATCTTACCTGATTCTTGCAATTAGATATTAGCATATTGTCTCTTACATGATATGTTCCAGTTAGCACATTGTTACAGCAATACTTTGAAGCCTTGCAGGCCGATATGTAATTGTACCGCCGGTGCACTTGCTGCTTGCTCCGGGACCATGGACTCTATGTCCACTGGGTGCCTGCGATTGTGTCACGGAGTGGAAGAACGGGGAGATACCTATGTAAACAAGGCATTTCCCCATTCTGCCTAATGACATGACAGAGATCATTGCTCCCTGTCATCAGGAGCAGTGATCGCTGTTATGTGAGTTGTAGCCCATCCCCCAACAGTTAGAATCACTCCGTAGGACACACTTAACCCCTTGATCACCCCCTAATGTTCAAGTGTTTAACCCCTTCCCTGCCAGTGTCATTTACACCGTAATCAGTGCATTTTTATAGCACTTTCGCTGTATATGTGAAGTGGTGGTACTGGAGGGGGTGGCGGTGGTACTGGAGGGGGATAGTGGTCCTGGAGAGGGGTGGCGGTGGTACTGGAGGGGGATAGTGGTCCTGGAGAGGGGTGGCGGTGGTACTGGAGGTGGGTGGCGGTGATGGTACTAGAGGGGGTGGCAGTCCTGGAGGTGGGTGGTGGTGATGGTACTGGAGGGGGGTGGCGGTACTGGAGGGGGGTGGCGGTGGTACTGGAGGGGGATGGTGGTCCTGGAGAGGGGTGGCGATGGTAGTGGAGGTGGTGGCGGTGGTACTGGAGGGGGATAGTGGTCCTGGAGAGAGGTGGCGGTGGTACTGGAGCGGGATGGTGGTCCTGGAGAGGGGTGGCGGTGGTACTGGAGGTGGGTGGTGGTGGTGGTGGAGGTACTGAAGGGGGGGTGGTGGTACTGGAGAGGGGTGGCGGTCGTACTGGAGGGGGATGGTGGTTCTGGAGAGGGGTGGCGGTGGTACTGGAGGGGGATGGTGGTACTGGAGGTGGGTGGCGGTGGTACTGGAGGTGGGTGGTGGCAGTGGTACTGGAGGGTGGGTGGTGGTACTGGAGGAGGGTGGCGGTGGTACTGGAGGGGGACGGTGGTCCTGGAGAGGGGTGGCGGTGGTACTGGAGGTGGGTGGCACGGTGGTGGTGGTGGTACTGGAGGAGGGTGGTGGTGGTACTGGACATCAGGGTTCACAGAGGGCCCCCTTGCTTCAGGATCCCCAGAGAGCCCCCCCTTATGTCAGGGTCCCAAGATACCCCCTTACTTTAGGGTCCCTAGACAGTCACCCCCCCTTTCAGAGGTTTCTCTGTACCTTGCTGGACTCCGCTGTGCACCTTGGCCCCCAGCAGATCTCTGTACTCCCCCCCCCCGCACCTGGGGGGAGGCAGCGATCAGCAGCTCTATGATGTTCATGGGCGGCGGGATCTTCCTGAGTCTATACACACACTGGAGAGGGGTCAGCACAGCTGTGAGTGGAGAGCGTGTCTCTCATGTAACAGCAGCACAGAGACACCGGGATTGAAGTTTAATTTCCCCCTCGTCCGTCCTCTCTCGCACGGGACACAAAACACACAGCTGATCTACTCCCCCTTCGGCCCACCCTCCCCTCCTCTCCTGTGTTCTCCGCGGGAAATGTGAGCTTGTTAGCTTCACACCTGAATGCCCGCGGAGAACACAGGAGAGAGGAGAGGGGGCCGAAGGGGGAGCAGATCAGCTGTGTGTTTTGTGTCCCGTGCGAGAGAGGACGGACGAGGGGGAAATTAAACTTCAATCCTGATGTCTCTGTGCTGCTGTTACATGAGAGACACTCTCTCCACTCACAGCCCTGTGGATAGCAACCACGCAGTGATGGAATTCCAGGGCCCAGTCGCAACTGCGACTGTTGCGACCCTGGTAATTCCGCCACTGGGAGGGATGCAGGGGTGTTGGAGCTCTGTAGCCTGGGGAAGTTGCTCTATGTATAGGCTCACTTTTCGTTCTATTGCTCTTGAATCTGGATCTGAAAATCTTTACAAAAATCTTATTGTCTCAGCTTATGAATCCCATCCAGTTAATTGTCCCACCCCAATCAAGTGCATTTTGTGCCTTCATGGAAAACTAATGACAACACTATGTGGATACTCAATTTCATATATTTGGCACGCTCCCAAATGATCCCTCTTTGCCTGCTATTCATAGATTAGATCAGGTAAACTGGCACCTTTTTGAGGGCAATATTGACCCATATCAGGTTTGGAGAACACATGTGCCCATGGAAAACAGCTTAATATTCTTTGCTTTTCACAGCAATAAGGGCCAAAAAGGTTATTTATCCCTACTTTTCTTTGCACAACTGCACACGACAAGGATATATGTTCTTAAGTCATATCTGACAGAATCCAGACATTAAGGTTTCCCTACTAGAAAAACTCATCATAAAATGGCTTTGTACTGTACTCCTGAATAGCAAACAAATATCAAGAACTGGGTTATAAAGTACTGGCCAGGGGGTCCTATCTATGTTGAGAAAAATGTATTCTCAAACATCCAACAGATTCTGGAGACGTGAGAGGGTGGATGGCACCCTACTCTATATATTTTGGACCTTCTGATCGCAGGTCAGAAACTTTATCAAACCACTAACAGATTTTGACTTAGGAACTTGCCCAGCACATTAACCGCTACATCTCTCCCATCTACTACATTTTACATGCAAAAAGACAATGTTAATTAATTTTGGAAAAGCCGCTAAAGTGTGCATTTAGGCCCTCTTGACACAGAAAACTCTCCTACAGATTGCACTATGGTTCTCCAAGATTTCTGAAACACAAAATAGAAAATCTTACAGCTACACTTACAGCTACAGCTACACTTAAAAGTAAAAAAGAAGAGTTTATGCTTTGATGCATTGGAACATGTTTATGTGTTCTTGGGAATATGAGGAGATGCTTATAAGTGAGGTATGACTCTAAGGTTGCCCAGAACCTGAACGGGGGATTGGGCTTTGCGCACAGACACAGCACCAATTTCTCCAAGTCTCCTCAAGCCTTCCTCTTCACCCACCTCTCCCCTCCCAACCCCCTCCCAACCCCCTCCCTTTTTACCCTGGCTGTTGGTTTTATGTAAATCTTCCTTTAGCTAGGAGAAAGAAACTGATCAGCACCTGATTTCCAAGTTAACTATTTTACACTGATGGATCAGTTATGCTTCAATATTAAGACCTGTAACTGTGAGATCTAAAAAATGTCTGCATATGTACCTGATCCTCTTGTGACATACCTGTATATATTTATTTATTTATTTATTTTGACTGCTAACTGGATCCTCTACCTTGTTGTTTCTGAAAATCCTTACATGTGCATCAGGCTGAATAACTGGGTTAGCACTTTGAGTGCAATAGTGCTCTATTGTCTTGCACAATTATATCTCTCTGGTGCTCCAAATACGTTGGGAATAGCAGAGGGATGAATCCATCCGGGTTTTTCTGTTGGTTCAAAAACATCTGGGGAGCCAAAGTTCACCATCATTGGTATAGACTGTTTGAGATTGGTGTCTTTTAGAGCATTTTCTTACACACATTTTTAAAAATCTCAGGCAATAAAGTTTTGCTGAAAATCCAGGATGTTAATTAGCAAATTCTTCTTTAGGACACTTCTTATAATATAATACACCCTCAAAGTGTCTTGTCCTATATATAATATTTTCATAAAAAATGTGTTGCATCAGTACACATTTTACTATTTAGAAGCAGATGTGAACCCAGATGGCTACAAATTTTTACATGGTAAATTTTCATGAAAATATGACCCAAATAAGAACATGAAGATGTGTTTAGTTTGTAACAACTTCAGAGACAGGGACCGAGGTATATAGTATATATATTTAGTAAAGTACTGCAGAATAAACAAATAAAATATCCCTTTTCAACAAAACTATACTTACTTGCTAGAAATACAACCTGAAAATTAATTAAGCTTACTGTATCTGTATGATCATTTAAAATGTTGCAATTACATTTAGTAGTAAATAGAGTAAAAAATGTAAAAGATTTAGAAAGCATAAATGAAAATGTCAGAAGGAAAAATAGTGCTAATTAGAGGAGAGGTACTCCTTTACATTTCCCCACTATATGCTAAATATTTTGACCAAAGATTCACCTGAAAAAATGGTCGAATATAGAGTGTTATCAAGATAATGAAAAATATTTCCCTTCTATTATAAAAAGAAACCTTAAAATTATAAGATAGCAGTAAAAATGTGCTATTAAGCAGAAATCCAGACAACAGTTTTTCATCTCACCTACACCTAATGTCATATAGGGACCACCAGCAGCCATTTATAAAGCAAGCAGTCTTTTATTAGTTCTTCCAAAAAGGTAACATAAATAGGGCCTAATTCACTAAGAACAAGGAGAAAAATTTAGTTACTCCCAATTAAGACCTCGACTATGTGAACACGCGAATGGAAAAGTGAGCATTAGTAAATTCCAATTTGGCATAGTCACGGTTTCCTATATGGAACTGGACTTCAGTATTTAGCTGTGATCATGTGTGTACATTTATGCCAATAAACCACTCTTGTATGGTGTGTGCTCTACCTTATGTGTGGTTATTTATTTATGTTACAATTATTGTACATAGTTTGTTTTCCTAATTTAATAACAAATACTGTTCTGAATGATTATTACAGAGTAATGTCTGCTATTCTGTGAGATTACATGTATTTATCATTTACAGTTACATATCTGTTATATGTTCATTTTTTCCATGTTACTTGTTTTCATTTCTTTTTTTAGGAGACTATAGAGTTTGAATTATCTATGTTCATTCTTTAATCATACTAAACTATTATGCGATACTGATTGTACTCAGCATTGGCCTAGTGGGCTGCACTCATGCATTTAAAGTACTTAGGGCATGAGTTCAAATCCCAACCATGCTAACACCCTGCATGTTCAATTATTTAAGTTATACACAATAATATTTTTGCTAAATAACATACGATTGTATGCAATTAAGCATTCAAATTATGGAAACAACCATGCTGATGTGGCAGTCGTTCTCCTATTTTCAGCATACTATGCTGTTTAAAATGTAAGCAGGTGAAACCATGCTTGGGATTTGAACCCATGGTCTTAGGCTTCCATGGTTAGAAGTATTACCCAATAAGCCATTAAGATGAACACGCTTTTTCTCAGCATATACAGTAGTACAAAGATTAACAAATACAAATGCAAGATCATTGCAAAATTGTCAAACATTAGTAGATGACTTGCTTTACTTTGTTTGCTGATATATTATTATCAATGATGTAAGAGTTATATCTCTTTTCTATATATGTCAAGCTTTTTTTATGTCTAATTCGTATTTTATGAAAATGTTGAGTTCTATTTTTATATATTCATTCTGTAATCATGGTACTTCTGTATATTCTAGCTATTATTTTAGTCAACACAGTGGCTTAATCTTTAGCCCTCTTAGCAAGCAGCACTTAGGTCATGAGTTCAAATCCCACCCATGCTACCACCTCCATAGAATGGCAAATTCATATATGCTTTGGCGAAGGCAAAAGCGCCATCCCTGAGAGAGAAATTGCATCACACTGATGGCAAATATGCTTTCGCCTACACACATATCCATTCCCTCTTGAAACTTTAGGGAGGTAGCATAAGTGGGATTTGAACTCATAACCTAAATATTGCTAAATTAGACCGCTAACCACTAAGCAACTATGCTGAACAGATTTCTATTGAGAATATATAGTAGTACCATGATGAAAGCATAAACATATATAACTAGAAGTCAACATTCTAATAAAATTCTATTTAGACATTAACAATTATTTATCATATAATAGAGACCTAAGAGCGTGGTTTGGATTGGAGGACCCCCATGCTGATTTTTTTTCCAATCAAATTTGTGTTGTTACACCCACTTGTGGCAGGTAGTACAACTCCACTCCACAAAGCTACGTAGAGTTCCCTGTACACAATTAATTGGTACCTCTAACTTCCTAAATGTTACTGAAGTGGATTTGTATTTTGAAAATGTTGTTGCAAAGCAAACAAGGATTAGAAGTAGTTAGCAACTAGTTAATTTTAGGTGGCCATACACAATACAATATGATTGTACAAGCTCTGTACAATCTCCTTTAAATTTGCCAAAATTATATAATGGGAGAACACACCAGCTATCCAATAACTCGGTATTTAATCAGTTTTCAATACTACTGCTCTGTCCATATAGGCTGTTATCTGATCTCTAATTTCATGCAGTCTCCAAATGAACAAATCTATGTAAGATGAATTTAGGACAAAAAAAAAGGTTTGTATTTAGTGAGACCAGTGATCACTGATTAATTGTATTAGAAAACCATACAACCTAGCTGGGGTGATTGGGATCTACTGGAAGGAGGGAATGCAGCCACAGGTGTGCGCTAATGAGGTCAGCTGATGAATGCCTTCCATGTCTAATATCTACATACCATCAAGAGATGAAGCGTTGTACATGTACAAATGCAGGAAGTCTACTGTACATAGAATCAGGAAGTAACGTGTGTTCCTACGATCACTAAACACAAAATTCCAAACACTACATCCCCCTAAAGCCTGGGAACACCAAAACATCTCCGACTCTTACCTTAACAATCAGCAGCATCTCCTCATGATAAAAAATAAAGTGATCTTGCCAAGTTAACTTGCAAATGTCCTTTCACACACATGAATGTCCTTTCACACACATGAGGATGCATTCCCAAGTCAGGAGCCAGCCTGGGCAACCAGTTGTGTGCCATTGCAAAAATATATGCAATATCACAATAAATTCACGTTCACTAACACCTTTTCACATCTGTTCAATATTTTATTAATCCTCAGCAAAAAGAACAATTCAAAACCTATTCTACATTTTATTTTCACAATAGGAACACTATTTTGTAGATTAATTTACTTTGCCCAAAAAATTGACTGGCTTTTAATGTTGCAACATTTGTCACAGCACTTTACAATATGGTTAGAAAGGTCCTGCCCTAAAGAGCTTACAATCTAAAAGAAACACATTGGACACACATTAAATTTCACAATGTACAGCAGGAACAAAAAAAGGTGAGCACTAACCATGTCAAACATTTTAGGGTATATCAACTTCTACCACCCCACCCCCATCAAAAGTGCAGGATTAAACAAGCAAAACAGACAAGGTATACATTTTGACAAAATAAAAGGCAGCACAATAACTACACCTCTCTAAATTCACACACACATTTCTGGTTAGAGTTAGAAGGAAGATTCATTTTTATAAAAAAAATTTAGGAAACTAGATTAACATTAGTTGTCTAACACATGAGATTTGTAAGTAACAATCAAAAGAGAAGGGTCAGCTGATGGTCACAAACAAGAAATTCATAGTCACACTGGACAAAGACACATAAAAATCCACTTTTGAGGGGCAAAATGCAAAACATTTATGGCAAACAGACAAAACATTCCTCAAACCACAGCCGGTGTGGGTCATTATGCACACTATAGCACCCTGCCCATAAATTATCTGGTGTCTTTTCAGGCAAAGCAAACTGCACTAGAGCAGGCCTTAATATAACATAGGTTGGATTGATAGCACATCTATACCCACCCAGTAAAGGACACGCTCACCAGTGTAAATAATGTCCCTTCGTGTATGCCTTAAGTACTCACACCTGTTGATCAGGAACACACGCTCTTGGCAAATGAAAAAATGCATCAGCTATATAAGCATATGTATCTGTGCAGTGTATAATGGAAAATATCAAATATCCAAGTCTCTGACCATGATCAGTGATTCTAAAACCAAAATAAATCAAGTTATACATTGTTGGGCATGTGGAGGGTACAAAACATGACATGTCAACTTTGAGAGGGCTGCTTCACACAAATTGTTGACAAGCACATTCATCATCAGCATCCAACATTTAAATATGGATGCAGGATCACACCATACTTATAAATCCATATCTGACCCCCCCCAAAAAAAAAACTGTTATAGATTTGGTGTAAAACCCACACCCAATTTATTTATAATGTAATTTCTTTTGTTTCCATTTTGTGAAACCCATCCAAAATGTACCGTGTGAAAAAGAAGCTATAACACCACAATAGAGGAAGAACATGCAAACCTCTAGTGGCACATTTTGGGATCAAACCAATGACCCTAGTGCTGCAAGTCAGAAGTGCTAACCAGTTAGCCACTGTGCTTCATCTATGTGGTATAAAACAGTCCTAAGTCCCTGGGGTGCAAAAATGTAAGCAAGGCAGATGTTTACTGGAAGTCTTGAGTGTCATTAACCAACCTGTTTCTGTGATATGCCATCTGGTTCCAAGATTTAGTATTGCTGATTACTGTCAGCATGCTGCTATAGGACCATCTCTAATTTTGGGGCTTTTTGCTTGGTAAGAGGCTGCAAGTGGTGCTGGTGTGGAGTTCCCCAGACTGCTTCTTGTCCTTCCCCTTGTAATACATATGGCAAGATTTGCAATGGGAGTGGAACCCTCCTACACTTAAATACAAAATTTCTTTAGGCATTTACCTATAGGTGGTGGAATTACATCAGTCAGGTGTTCTTTTTCTTGTTTTATTCTGGTGAAAATTGAATACTGTCCGTGATACTTTTTTTATTTAGACTAACATATCATTTTTCATGGACGAGCTTTCGGTAACATTATACAATGAGAATCAATGGTTTATGCTTGCATTTATATACACTGAGCAAAATTATAAACGCAAAACATTTGTGTTTGCCCCAATTTATCATGACCTGAACGCAAAGATCTATGACTTTTTCTATGTACACAAAAGGCTTATTTCTCTCAAATATGGTTCACAATCTGTCTAAATCTGTCTTAGGGAGCACTTCTTCCAAAGTTGCTGGATATTTGCAGGAACTGGAGCACACTGCCGATCCAGAGCATCCCAAACATGTTAAATGGGTGACATGTCCATGAGTATGCTGGCCATGCAAGAACTAGGATGGTTTCAGCTTCCAGGAATTGTGTACAGATCCTTGCAACATGGGGCTGTGTATTATCATACTACAACATGAGGTGATGGTCATGAATGAATGGCACAACAATGGGCCTCAGGATCTCATCACCGTATCTCTGTGCATTCAAAATGGCATCAATAAAATGCACCTGTGTTTATTGTCCATAGCATATGCCTTTCCATACCATAAACACACCGACACCATGGACAACTCGATCCACAATGTTGACATCAGCAAATCGCTCACCCACACAACGCCATACACGTTAGTCTGCCATCTGCCCTGTACAGTGGAAATCGGGATTCATCCATTAAGAGAACACCTCTCCAAATTGCCACATGCCATTGAATGTGAGCATTTTCCCACTCAAGTCGGTTACGATGACAAACTGCAGTCAGGTCGAGACCCCGATGAGCATGCAGATGAGCTTCCTTGAGATGATTTCTGACAGTTTGTGCAGAAATACTTTGGTTATGCAAACCAATTGTTGTAGCAGCTGTCTGGGTGTACCCCATACTTATTCACATGGGGGGATCTGGGGGCCCCCTTGTTGAAGCTTAGGGTTTTTAGAGAAGAGATCCTTGTCCCCATCAATATGGGGAGAAGGTCCTTTGGGGTCGGGTGGTTTGGGATGCCCCAAAGCATCCCCTATGTTGAGAGCATGTGGCCTGGTATGGTTCAGGAGGGGGGATGCTCACTCATCCTCTCCCTTTACTGACTGGCAATGCTGTATGCTCAGGTAAGGGCCTGGTGTGGATTTGGGGGGCCACACATTGTTTTTTTCCCCAATTTCTTCTGCCGGCAGTTCTTTTTTTACATTCAGCTGTCAATGGGGAATCCCACTGGCAGCTGATGCCCCCTCGGTTGTTAAGGACGTGGCAGCTGGCTTCCTGGCTCACTCAATAGCAACCAGCTCAGTGTGTGTGTGTGTGTTAAAGTGAAAAAAAAAAACGCAAAATGCAAAGCGCATACAAAAACTCATTGAAAACACAACACTTGTATTTTTGGTGCGGCTCCATTGAAGTCTATTACATGCAAAATGCAATCTGCTGCGGGAAAAAGTCCTTGACCCTTTCCAAAAATGCACTGCCTAAAAAAACAATAGATGTGAACGTGTACCATAGGAAGCCATGTTAAATGGACTATATTGCATTTCTGCAAACTGCAAAACACACCAAAAAAATGCATAGGTCGGGTAAGTGTCCCAGCTTGTCTGAGAGCTCATGCTTTACTCACAGCTACAGACTCTCTCTCCACTCTATTTCCTTGACACAGGTGTTGATTTCTCTTTGCTGCTTTTCAAAACTTCCCCAGCTGAGGCTTTACCCCCCTTTTGGACTTTTTAGTCCTAGTAATCTTGGTTTGGAGGTTCTTCCCACCCAAATCTCTTTGAACCTCCAAAATTTGGGTCCCTTATACAGACTTGACAAACTAGAGAGTATGGGGAATCGGTCCTTTCTCTAGCCAAACTCCCCTGGAAAACATCACCCTGCTTGAGTGAGAAGTCCTGAATACAACAATTTCTACAAAATTGCTCCCCTTAAAGTGACCACAACTCAGTTATTGGTGTAATATACCTGACATCCAGGACACACTCCTGGTATCCTGTACACTAGCTAATTGTTTTTTTTTTTCTTTTACATTTTTCTAAACCCCACAAATAACTGATTCCACTGTCAGTGACCCTCTGCAGCTCCTCTTCAGGCTACCAATGAGCAGTGTCCATATTACCAGAAAGACAAAAAAAAAATTGGACCCAGTATCATGCAAATGTGGTTTCAGGTAAGAAATGGGGATTTCGTTTAGGATTAAAATGAATAATTACCTAAAGGGTGGTTAAGTGCAAAAGTATAACATTTTGTTTTTTATTTGCCTGGGAATTAACTTCAGGTCAGCATATTTTCAATTCACAGCTTTATAAAGAAAAAAAAATCTTGCAGTGATAAAAATAAAACATACAGCTTTCCATTGCTAATCTACTTCTGAGATTGCTAGTTGTCTGGCTGTCTCTGGGAGCCTAGAACAAGCACTGCCCTGGAACAAACAAACATACAGTGACATCATAACTTCTGATTTGCATATTTGTTCTAGGTAATGAACTGTTGGACCTGTAATAACAAGTGGACAACTAGGATTTTTTTCCTGAGAAATAGTCAGAAATGACAGCCTACATTTTTCTATTGAAATGTTTCCATTAAGAGTTTGTTTTGAAACTAAATATTACTTTTATAACTATGGTCAAATGTGGCTTTTTTGAAGGAATCACAATGACCGCTCTTAGCATTAGCTGTCATGCTGAATTCTAAGTAATTTTGAATATTTCTACTTACTAATTCCACTTGATCATCTCCTGACAAAAGGGATATTACACTGAATTGACAGTCCTGACATATATCCATGGTCGCCTGACAGATGATGACAAATGGTGCTATTTTATGCTTGAATTGTTGATGGAAAAATGGTGCCAAAAGTTAGATGTCATGTTGCTTTATTCTTATAATGAGTGGTTTGCAGAAAATGAGTAGCTCAAAAATGAAAACACATAACATTTTCGATTCTGTCATATTAAATTTACACATTCAACAGTTTCATCCGTGAAGTATATACACAATGTAAAATTAATGTCATCATTTCACAAGCCCCATGTTTCCACAAGATAAATAAAACACATCATCATAAACTGCAAAAATCCCTGGCAGGTGATCGGGATATTAAAGGAGAACTTATTTGCATTATTTATTAAGGTTTTATTGTTTTATATTTTAACGCAATGTTGTCTACGTTTAGTTGTAATTTGTACATATAAGATTTTAAGTAAAGTTATGTGAATCATTCCTGTAGTTATGCAAATCATGTTCAAGTATTAAGTAATGGGCATAAGTTAAATGCAAAGTAGAAACAGATATGTGCCGTTAAAACTCAATTATTTTATTTGTACTATGCTAAAGAAAAATTAATAAACCTATTATGGTCATGTTGTGTTTATTTAACGTGTTTTAGAAATGCTTATATTACAATTCACAAACCACCCTATTATATACAATATCTGCAGCTTGTTGTATCTAATTTTGGGTGAAATAAAACAGTGAATGGCTTCCAATAAAAATAAAGCAGCAGGGAGTCTACTGCTGCCTTTTTAAACAGAATTTTGCAAAGCTGAACTCTAGGCAGGTGTAAAGGACACACAATTATGCAGCTCAGGAATCATTAATATGTTAGTATATGTAAGTACCTGCATTTGACCTAGTATGACCAATCAATTCATGCGCTGACAAAAAGCAAGCTGATAGAAAGAGAAAACAATGGGAGTGATTTACAAAAGCCATGTGCCAACAGTAGAGGTGAGAGGCGAGGCGCAACGCACATTTCTATATTTACAACAAGGTGCACCGGTAACAGCTTGAATCTCTCATTTACTATAGCGATCTCAGCGCACATGAAAATGCAATCTGTGCGCCACTATGGACACAGCAATTTCTCAAAATGTTATTTTCAGGTTAAGAAAGAACATACAATTAGATAATGGACATCTTAATATTGATAACAGAGTTTTGAATTAAAAAATAAGAGAAAATCCGAGAAAGTACACTAGAATTCGGCAAGCTGATTGCAAAGACCTCTCGGCGAAACATTAGGGCAATATAAGACCATAAGGCATTTGTTTGCATCCAGATCAAGGACTAGAAAGATTCAGGAGCATATGTAAGGAATCTGGGAACCTTAGAGGTAACAACATGCATGAAGAGAGCAGGGCGAATCAGGGATGAACCCTTTATACCTGACACCCCCATGGGGATTAAGCTGTGCCGGGCTGGGTTCAAAGCCCCCCAAATCCAACCCCCATCCCACCACACATCTACAGTTGTGAGTGGTGCTTTGGCTGTCCTTAAACACAACTGTAGAACCAAAACTTCTAACTTTCAGTTAAGAAGAAACCTTCTAGCATCCAATATATTTGGGCAATATCAAGAGAGAGGATTAGGATAGGGAAAGAGAGAAAAAGGAGGAGTTAGAGGATATACTACGGTAGGAGCGTGTAGTTGACTTATCTATGGATTATGTGGAAGTCTCAGTCAGGCTTTGTGCAAGGGGATAGAGATATGCCCATATATGCCCAACCTAAATCGTTCTGATCAGGGTAGTTCCAGTTTATGGATACATTGATTGAGGGAGATGGGGCCTCAGAATGTGAAAAAAATGTCCAATCCGGTACAGTCCTTTGTCCAGCCACCATTTGAAAGCTACTATGTTCATTCCTGCGGGGAAGTCAGGGTTATTAAATAAATGTGACAATGGTTTGCCCGCTGAGATCAGGGTTGTCACTGTACAAAATCAGTCCCAAAGAGCTAAGGAGTGAGATAAGGTCGGAGCCATTATCGGCGGACGGGCTTTTTGTGGGCACCACAACAAGAAGTCAAGAGTGTGTCAGGGGACTGCTTGTATTTCAATTTGGATCCGGTCTGGTTTTTCGTATTTGGAATATATGGTTGAAATGTGTGCTATCCTGGCTGCGTAGTAGCACTAAAGTAACTTGGGTAAACCCAATCCTCTCTTTTTCCCATGACAATATAATTGTGCCTTGTGGGATTTTGTAACCCCCCTTACCCCAAATGAATTTCAGAATTTTACTCTGAAAGGAATTGATGTGAGCTTGTTTAATCGGTATGGGCAGGGAATGAAACAGATAAAGTAATTTGGGGAGTATGGTCATTTTTTTTTAGTTTACCCGACCTATCCATGAAAAGTTGTGTTTAGACCAGGTCTGGAGGTCTGCTTCCAGTTTGCAGATCATCGGGGGTAATTATTATTATAGAGGGATTCCGTCTTTGGTGTCAAATTTATTCCTAGGTATTTAATGGATGTTTCACTCTATGCAAATTTAAAAGAGTATTGAAGCAGGGGGACCATGTCCAGAGGAAGGGAGACATTCATCGCTAGGGACTTGGAGAAGCTCACTTAAAGTCCCAAAATTACTGCAAATTCTTCAAGCGTCTGACATAAATTTGGGAGGGATGTTATAGGTGAGGTGAGAAATAATAGGATATCATTCGCATACAGGCCGCATTTGTGAGTTTGAGAGCCGCACACCACTCCTTTTATATTTGGGTTTTGCCGAATTGCTATCGTGAGGGTTTCGATAGCCACCGCAAAGATTAGTGGTGAGAGTGGGCACCCTTGCCTGGTTCCTGTTTTGATGTGAATTGGATCTGATTAATAACCCTGTAGGCACACTCTTGCCTGAGGGAAAGAGTAGAGCGCTCTAATTAAGCCCATGAACCTGTCTCCAAAGCCCCACTGCTCCAACAGAGTGAAGATGAACGGCCAGGAGACAGAATCAAAGGCCTTCTGCAGGTCCAAAGAGAGTATCATGCCTGCTTGTTTAGGGCCCCCTTCCCAGTTGGATTGGAGAATAGAGACAATGTCTATTGCTTGCCTAATTTGATCAGGGCCCTGTCTGCCAGGAATGAAACCAACCTGATCCCTATGTATGTAATTGCCTATAAAGGCTGGAAATCGGTTGGCAAGGATTTTAGTCAGTATTTTAAGATCGCTATTAATTAGTGAAATCAGGCGGTAATTGTTGTCATTAAGGATGAGCCCAACACCCCCCGGATCGGTTCGCATCAGAACCTGCGAACAGACCTAAACGTTGTGTGAACTTTAGAACCCTATTAAAGTCTATGGGACCCGAATGTTTAAAATTAAAAGTGCTAATTTTAAAGGCTAATATGCAAGTTATTGTCCTAAAAAGTGTTTGGGGGGCCTGGGTCCTGCCCCAGGGGACATGTATCAATGCAAAAAAAGTTTTAAAAACTGCAGTTTTTTTCGGGGAGCAGTGATTTTAATAATGTTTAAAGGCAAACAATAAAAGTGTAATATTCCTTTAAATTTCGTACCTGGGTCAGGGGCGGATCCAGAGTCTAGTCTCGGGAAGGGCACTGCCAGAAAATAAGGTGTTGCTTATGGAACTGAATTTAATGTATAATAAAGTGTAATACAGTCAGTGTACAGAGGTCAGTAGTATGTAGGATGGTGTACAGAGGTCAGTAGGTCGTATGGTGGTGTACAGGGAACAGTAGGGCACATGCTGGGGGGGGGGGTTCAGAAGGGCATACGCTGGGGGGATCAGGAAGGCATACACTGATACACTGGGGGGGGGGGGAATTAAGGAGGGCATACACTGAAACACGGGGGGGGATTCACAAGGGCATACACTGAAACACTGGGGGGGGATTCAGGAGGGCATACACTGATATACTGGGGGGAGTTCAGGAAGGCATACACAGATACACTGAGGGGGGATTCAGGAGGGCATACACTGATACACTGGGGGGGGATCGGGAGGGCATGCACTCATACACTGGGGGGGGAATTCAGGAGAGCGCACTCAGCCTCAGTCTTTAATGTTTTCTCGGGGGGGCAATTTCACTGTTGCCCCCCCTGGATCCACCCCTGACCTGGGGGGTGTGTATAGTATGCCTGTAAAGGGGCGCATGTTTCCCGTGCTTAGAACTGTCCCTGCACAAACTGTCATTTCTGCAGGATAAAAGTCATTTAAAAGCACTTGCGGCTATAATGAATTGTCGGCTCCCCGTAATACAGATAACAGTCATTGAAAGTCATTGATAAAAAAAAAGCGTGGGGTTCCCCCAAATTCAATTACCAGGCACTTCAGGTCAAATTTAAAAATAAATAGCGTGGAGTTCCCCCCAAAAATCCATACCAGACCCTTTATCCGAGCAAGCAACCTGGCAGGCCACAGGAAAAGAGGGGGGACGAGAGAGCACCCCCCCTCCTGAACCGTACCAGGCCACATGCCCTCAACATTGGGAGGATGCTTTGGGGGTCTATGACCCCTCAAAGCACCATGTCCCCAAGTTGATGGGGACAAGGGCCTCATCCCCACAACTCTGGCCGGTGGTTGTGAGGGTCTGCGGGTGGGGGGCTTATCAGAATCTGTAAGCCCCCAGATCCTGGCCCCCCCTGTTTGAAATGGTAAGGGGGTACAAAAGTACCCCTACTATTTCACAAAGAAAGTGTAAAAAAATGTTAAAAAACACACATCGTTGGGAAAAGTCCTTTATTAAAAATAAAAAAAATTAAAAAAAGATTCCAGCAGTGGTAATCCACTCTTGCTATCCAGCGATGGATGATCATCTCTCCGGGGTCCAGCGATGGGTGATCTGATCCAGCGATGGGTGATCTCTCCCTCCAGAGCAGCGCATCCATCCTGTCTCCACCAGAGCCACTGCAGGAATCCAGGCATCCTGACACTTCTTAGCTGAGGAGAGCGGGGCCACCCGTCACCTGACCCCACCCCCTCTGACGCAAGCCGAAAGTCGGGCTTCCCCAGTGACATATGGGTGACCCCACCCCCCTCTGATGTAATGCAGGTTTCCATTACATCAGAGGAAGGCGGGTCACCCATACATCACATTCCCTTCGTTTCCGAGACCAAGGAGAATTTGCAGTTTTTAGAGAATGCAATGACAACCCCTTTGGATTTATTTTCTGCGTTTGCTAGATAGAACTGCGGTATATGTGTGTGTAGGAACGTTGGACTGTACCAGATCGGAAAGTCTGTCTCTTGGAGCATAATGACATCTAGGTTGAGTGACTGGTAATAATTAAAAAAAATTCTGCGCTTGAGAGGGGAGTTTATCCATTATGGGAAGCAACCCTGAGTGAGTTTAAGGTGGACTTAGCCATTGGAACAGAGGGGAGGGATGTGGATGCATTCACTGACACTTACTGGGAGAAGTCTTCGCCCATGATATCGAGCGACTGACGTATTCCCTTTGAGCTGTTGAATATTCTCGTGAAGCCTGTCGTTGAGAGTAGAAAGAGAAGAGGAAGCAAGGAACTTCTCCCTATGAAGGAGATAGATCCCGGGGTGGGGGGGGGGGGGGGGTGGGAGAAGGAATCCCCGGGAACAATCATTTACCAAAGAAGAGTAGTTTGACTGAGCTCAAAGACTCGGTTATCCCCTTCCCCGGAACCTCAAGGGATTCAGGGAACAGAAGGAGGTGCATGGGAACCACCCCAGACTGGGGAGCCCAAGATAAACTATATTTTAGCTGTGGTTAACATAAACTCAGTGGGAAGGGTCTAGTAAATAGCATTGATCGATCCGGACACTTGCAAAAAACTAGGGGGTAGAGAATAACAGGAAAAAAATATATCAAAAAATTGGAGGAACAGAGTGTACCCAAAACAGTATACACATGAACATTGAACTTGTGAGTATATCCCCAATTAAGTCTTCCATTTCGAAAAAAAATTGACCCATTCTGTGCTGTAGCGTGTGCCTGCTAAAAAATTAAGTATCTCAGGGAAAGAAGGGGGTGGGGATGGGAAAGCCTCATGTTTAGAGTGGCTGAGGAGCACTAGTGGGGGTGAAGGGGTCAGAACCCCAAGCCAGCAGGAAGATCAAGGTCAAAGAAAAGAGGAGATCTAACATCGAGTTAGATAGTCCATGAGCAGCCAATGATTGATGGAGGAGTGTAATCATGTTGACCCTTTGTTACCCGTTCTTTGGTTTATTCCAGCAAGGGGATGACAGGCTGACTGGTGGAGGTCTCTTGGTTGATCCGGAGGATGAGGTGGACGTTTCCATTTCTGAATCCTGGGAAATAATCTTCAGGTTTAGGAGGAGCTTCTCTCCAGAAGCAAAGTTGGTGAAGGACTGGTTTTGTCCATTGTACGGAAATTTTACCGCAAACGGAAAGGCCCACCTGTATTTGATGTCCTTCTGGGACATTGTGGTTAGAAGTGGCTTTAGGGAGCGTCTGCGTTGAATTGTTGAGGGGGAGAGATCGGCGAAGATCTGGACTGCATGACCTTGGCAGGAAACCTGGGTCATAGTGCGAGTTTGCTTCATGACGGCTTATTTTATCGCATAGTAGTGTGGCTTGACTATTATGTCTCTAGGGGAGCCGTCCTTCCTAGGGGACCCCAGAGCCCTGTGGGTTCTATCCAGTTCCAGTCGCTGTTGTTGGGTGTTAGGCAGGAGAGATTTGATTAGGTCTTGGGTCGCTGCCGATACATCTGTGATGGTTTCTGGTAAGCCCCTGATCCAGAAATTGTACCGTCTGGACCTATTCTCCAAATCATCAATGCGTGACAAGGCAGTATCGAGTTGGTCCTGCCAAGTTTGGATCAAGTCCGAGTTTTGATTAGACACTGCAGCAGTTAGGTCCACTTTGCTTTCAATTGCATCTATCCGAGAGCCTATATTCTGCAGGTATGATTTTATGTCCCCCGTTATTTTGGCCACAGTAGTAGCTAAGCCCCTTTCAAGGAGCACTGATAGCTTGTTAAATAGGTCTGCTGCATTAAAGTGTCAGTCTTGGGAATGCAGGCCAGGGCTGAAAAGTCACTGTGGATGTGCCTGTTAGGCCCTCTAGGGGAGAAAGCCTGCTCTCCCATGGTGTGGCCAATGAGGGACCCCGTGGAGGCAGGTGAGGGGGTCATCATCTGTTGGCAGCTCCCATGGGATAAGGGGTATAGTTTAGGATGGCTGGGGTGAGCACTTGCCTATTTTCTTTGCCTCCGCGCTGTGAGCATGAGGCAGTGAGCCTGTCGTGGCAGTGGCGGCCATCTTGGAACACTCGGCTCTGATGGAGGCCTCAAATTGCAGTCCTAAATCATGGCGGAATGCCGGGTGTTCCCTGATTGTTCGGAGGACCGATCTTCTAGTTTGGTGCCTTCCTGGGGTGAGATTTGTGCCGGTGGGGGCGAGGTTAGTCTGAGGTGGCGCGGAGGTCCCGGCTCAAGCAGCCATATTGGATCTCCCGCACATGCGCACACTAGGACACTGTAATTCTATATTGACAGAAGATGGAGGTGCCAATATTATGGGGTGATGTGATGAAGTTTAGTACCAACTGTCCAAGTAACAAATATATTTTTCAGAGAAAGCCTGCTGTGCCTGCAAGTATTTTACAACTGTGTGAGATCAATGTAAGCAGTGTTCATGCGCAAGTGGCTCTTGTGCTCGTTCACATGAGTCTGATCCCTGCATGGCCAAAATCTTAGTAAATGTTAAGCAAGATACATGCAATTGCATGGATTGAATGGGCACACCTCTAAGCTTGACACTTTTTTTTCTTTCTTTTAAGAAGATTTGCACATAGGTCCTGTTAGCATGTTACGTTGCCAACATGTGGCATGCACCTTGTTAAAACTATGTAAAAAGACTCTCGCTCCTCTAGCTCCTCCTAAAATGGCATTTAACCTCCCCCCTAAAATGCATATAATTTCTTTGGGCTAGCTTTTGCTTTTAAAGGGGAGCTCCACACTCGACTCTCCAATGCTCTTATCTCCCCCCCCCCCCCATCCCTTGGATTTACATGGGCTAACGTTTGCTTTTAAAGGGGAACTCCACACTCCACTCCATTCTCAAAAGGCTGTGAGCTGCCTTCACCAATCCAAACCACATCATTTTTCAGAGCATAAAACAGGGCTAGCTAGGAAAGGGGTGAGAAGAGCAATCACCCAACCCCTTCCTTAACTATAAAAGGACACATGCACTCAACATTGCTGGCTGCCCTTGGGGCATTTTGGGCACAGCCCAATACCAACCACAAAGCACTAGTTTAAAGGGGCAATTCGTAAAGCCCCCTGTCTGCAGCCCCCCACAACCTCAGGCTAGAGTTGTGTGGAAGAGGCCCTTGTCCACCTGATTATGGGAACAAGGTGGTTGACATTTGGGATGCCACAGCACCTCCTGCCCCCAAGCATCCACCCCCCTTTCATGGACTGGCTTGCCGTGTGTTTGGCTAGGGGTTTGTTAGTGTGTGGGAGGGGAACAATATTTTTTTAGTTTGGGGTGAGATTTTTCACATGGAGGTTCTCATTTTAAGCCCCATATGGCCTTGTATGCATGGGGCGGGGGGCAGTCTATTTTTTGTTTAGGGTCAAAATCTTGCAGCTGCTGTTGTTGCAGATACAATGTAGATTTGTATATTTTCTCTAAAGCCGAACATCTTTGAAGCAGCATTTTGGATACATGCCCCCCCCCCCCCCCAGTTACTAGCTTTTAATCAATTTTGCATTTTTAAAGGCACTTCTCCTTGTTTCGTTTTTGGGGTTGTCCAAATTGGTGACATTGATATATATTACTCAGGGTGGATCCCGGGCCCCCATTCCCATTTTAAGGCTAATAACTAGAATATAAGCCAGCCAAGTGAGGACTAGCAACAGTAACCAACACAGTTGCCATAGACTGCAATAGTATTTATTGTATAACTTTTGCCCATGTTAGACTCTTTGTTTGCCCTTCTGGACTGGGGGATGTTTGTCCCATCTGTAATTTTTTTGCATGCTGTATGATGTGCTTAATTTTGGACAGGGGGTGGCTTATTTTGTGCTAACTGCATTTGGGTTGTTCTGAGCATGCTCAGGGACTTTATTTTGTTTTGTGGCTTTTGGTGTGTTAAATGCATTTGGGTTGGTCTGGGCATGTTCAGGGACTTTGTTTTTTTTGTGCTTTTTGTGTGTGAACAGTAAGGATGAGCCATGAGTGTGAACTTTAGAACCCTTTTAAAGTCTATGGGACTCGAACGTTCACAATCTAAAGTGCTAATTTTAAAGGCTAATATGCAAGTTACTGTCCTAAAAAGTGTTTGGGGACCTGGGTCCTGCCCCAGGGGACATGGATCAATGCAAAAAAGTTTTAAAAATTGACGTTTTTTCAGGAGCAGAGATTTTAATAATGATTAAAGTGAAACAATAAAAGTGTAATATTCTTTTAAATTTCGTACCTGGGGGGTGTCTATAGTATGTCTGTGAAGGGGCGCATGTTTCCCGTGCTTAGAACTGTCCCTGCACAAAGTGAATTTTTGCAAGGAAAAAAAGTCTTTTAAAAGCACTTTCCATTGTCGGTTCCCGTAATACAGAGAACACTCAATGAGTGTTCTCTGTATTAGCCGACAATTCATTCATTGATAAAAAATAAAAAAAAATAAAAAAAAAAAAGCGCGGGGTTCCCCTAAATTCAATTATCAGGCCATTCGGGTCTGGTATGGATATTAAGGGGAACCCCGTGTCAAATTAAAAAAAAATTGACGTGGGGGTCCCCCTAAAAATCCATACCAGACCCTTTATCCGAGCACGCAACCTGGCAGGCCGCAGGAAAAAAGGGGGGCGAGAGAGCGCCCCCCCTCCTGAACCATACCAGGCCACATGCCCTCAACATTGGGAGGATGCTTTGGGGGGTCTGTGACCCCTCAAAGCACCATGTCCCCATGTTGATGTGGACAATGGCCTCATCCTCACAACCCTGGCCAGTGGTTGTGGGGGTCTGCGGGCGGGGGGCTTATCAGAATCTGGAAGCCCCCTTTAACAAGGGGACCCCCAGATCCCGCCCCCCCCCTGTTTGAAATGGTAAGGGGTACAAAAGTACCCCTACCATTTCACAAAGAAAGTGTAAAAATGGTTAAATAAGACAAACACAATTTTGAAAAATTCCTTTATTAAAAATAAAAAAAAGATTCCACCAGTGGTAATCCACTCTTGCTATCCAGTGACGGATGATCATCTCTCTGGGGTCCAGTGATGGCTGATCTGATCCAGCGACGGGTGATTTTCAGTCCAGCGCAGTCCATACATCCGTCTTCTGTCTCCACTGCGGAGACACTGCAGGGATCCCAGCGCTGACGTTTCATATATTAGGAGGGCGGGGCCACCTGTCACCTGACCCCGCCCCCTCTGACGCTGATGAGGGAAGCCATGGGGTTCCCCAGTGACGTATGGGTGACCCCGCCCCCCTCTGATGTAACGCACCTGCGTTACATCACCTGCGTTACATCAGAGGGGGCGGGGTCACCCATACATCACTGGGGAAGCCCATGGCTTCCCTCATCAGTGTCAGAGGGGGCGGAGTCAGGTGACGGGTGGCCCCACCCTCCTAATATAAGAAACGTCAGCGCTGGGATCCCCGCAGTGTCTCCGCAGTGGAGACAGAACACGGATGTATGGACATTAAGGGGAACCCCGTGTCTGAAAAATCACCCGTCGCTGGATCAGATCAGCCATCGCTGGACCCCGGAGAGATGATCATCCGTCGCTGGATAGCAAGAGTGGATTACCACCGCTGGAATCTTTTTTTTATTTTTTTTATTTTTAATAAAGGAATTTTTCCAAAGTGTGTTTGTCTTATTTAACCATTTTTACACTTTCTTTGTGAAATGGTAGGGGTACATTTGTACCCCCTTACCATTTCAAACAGGGGGGGCAAGATCTGGGGGTCCCCTTGTTAAAGGGGGCTTCCAGATTCTGATAAGCCCCCCACCCGCAGACCCCCACAACCACCGGCCAGGGTTGTGGGGATGAGGACCTTGCCACATCAACATGGGGATATGGTGCTTTGAGGGGTCACAGACCCCCAAAGCATCCTCCCAATGTTGAGGGCATGTGGCCTGGTACGGTTCAGGAGGGGGGGCACCCTCTTGTCCCCCCTCTTTTCCTGTGGCCTGCCAGGTTGCGTGCTCGGATAAAGGGTCTGGTATGGATTTTTAGGGGGACCCCACCTCAATTTTTTTTCATTTAATGCGGGGTTTCCCTTAATTTTCATACCAGACCTGAAGGGCCTGGTAATTGAATTTAGGGGAACCCCCACGCTTTTTTTTTTTTTTTTTTTCAATGAATGAATTGTCGGCTAATAGAGAGAACACTCATTGAGTGTTCTCTGTATTACGGGAGCCGACAATGGAAAGTGATTTTAAAATACTTTTTTTCCTTGCAAAATGACACTTTGTGCAGGGACAGTTCTAAGCACGGGAAACATGTGCCCCTTCACAGGCATACTATAGACACCCCCTCAGGTACGAAATTTAAAGGAATATTACACTTTTATTGTTTCACTTTAAAATGGCCTGTTTTAAAACTTTTTTTTTTGCATTGATCCATGTCCCCTGGGGCAGGACCCGGGTCCCCAAACACTTTTTAGGACAGTAACTTGCATATTAGCCTTTAAAATTAGCACTTTAAATATCTCCCATAGACTTGTTCAAATTTGCTGCGAACAGCCCAAATTGTTCACTGTTCGCTGAACAGGCGAACAGGCAATGTTTGAGTCAAACATGAGTTCGACTCGAACTCGAAAGCTCATCCCTAGTGAACAGCACTTGGATTTTTCTGGGCATGCTTAGAGAGTGTGTTTTTTGGGTTAGTAATTTAAGGACATCCTTAACCAGTGTACACACTTTAAAGTTCTGTCTCTACATTGGGTGAACTTGCATTTCATTTGTTTCATGGACTGTGCTTGTGTTTTCAATTGCCTCATTAGTACACAAACCTATGTTATATTCAGCTTGCAGATAGCATTCTTTACCTTGCCCTGAAAAGAGGCGTGTGTGTGTGTGTGTGTGTGTGTGTGTGTGTGTGTGTGTGTGTGTGTGTGTGTGTGTGTTAATTGTAGGTTGTTCGTTTTACATTGATTTAATTGTCTGTGCTACATTATTTTGCAAAATCTTCCTCAAGATGTTGTGAATAATAAATGTTTAAATCCTTAAGAGACTGTCTGTTTGTTGGTGCAGTCCTTTTAACTCCTGTTCATTTCCTCTGCAAAATGGTCAGACCTCAAATCCATATTCTGTTAGTGTCTCAAATTAACATACATGTGTTTTTTTGCTTCCCTTGCTCTTTCCCGAGTACTGTGTTGTTGACCAATACAGTCTATAGCATATTTTTATGTTTTATGTGTTTTGTTAATAATTTGTTTTGTGGATGCATGCTCAATCCAAGTAATGCACTTTACATCTTACACATACAGATAACTCAAGCCATTGTGGCCGCTGAGCTGGTGTGGCCTTTCCACACTGAGAACACTCTGTTGCCTCCCATACCGTTTTGTCCCCTCACCCCTATTTCTAGCTTGAAAGACAAGTTGCCATACACCTAGGCCAAGGAAGGCATAACCTATCTAGGTATCACCATTACACCTACTTGTACATCTCTTGCAGATGCCAATTATAAATCAACGCTAGACAAAATTGACAAAGAAATGAAAAACTTAGCTAAAGTTGAGCTGGTGTAGAAAAGTAAATTGGCTGTGTACAAAATGCTCATACTCCCTCAAATACTATATTTATTTAGAACTCTTCACATTCCACTGAAGTCAACATATATTATGGATCTAATATCACTAATGAAAAAATGTATCTGGCAGGGAAAAAGAGCCCGCTGCTCTCATATATCTCTATTCAGATCTGTTGGAGGCATGTCCATGGTAGATCTACAGGACTTTCACACAGTTGTTCAAGTGGATGCCCTCTTACACTGTTTCAACCTGACAGCAGAACCCCACGGTGGTTGAACATTAAACAAGGCCTTAACAATAACGCAAATTTCTGCTCTATACTGTATGCAGATGTGTGGAAACCACTGAATCTAAACATGCTCCCTCCCACAACTAAGCATCCATAATGGCTTGGAGAACAACGGTACAGCTTATTCCACACTCATCGCAGCACCACAAATTAGATATCCCACTTATTACTCTTGTACACCTTATTTTGGACCTGCACATAAAAGGTTGGGAGGACTGGGGACTACAGCTGATAGACAATCTTTAATTGAATGGGGCTGCTGTCACTCCAGATAATACCGTATCCGAATTAAAACGACCTAACTCAGTATATTTTACATTGCGCCATGTATACAGCTTCTTATTATCTTCACTGTCTCCATTAATTAGGATACACTCCAAAATTTGGCAATATTATGGAAACACCCTAAAGTCAGTAAGAGGCACATCTCTCATCTACAGATTACTGAAAGACAAAATGACCTTCCACAAAACAAACTCAATGACAAAATGGGAAAACGGATCTAAAAGCCTCTTTCACTAGTACACAGTGGACAAGAGCTATTAGATACACATACTCCACCATGCACTGTGTGGACCATTGGGAGCTAGTACTTAAGATAACACACCAATGGTACCTCACCCCTACAGGTTAGCATCCATCTATGAAACAATCACTATACTGGTGTGGATGTGGCTCCAGGGGTATCTTTGTGCACATCCTTTGGGCATGTAATAGCATTCATAATTTCTAGCGGAAAAAATTTCAACTGATTTTGGAAGTTACTGGTATTATTACCAAAACAAACCCAGCTCTAACTCTACTTAATATAGGCATAGACCAATTTCCGCCTCAATTTCACTGTATAGTAGTCAATATCTTACTCATAGCCAAATTAATTCTCACTAGGCATTGGAAAAAAGACCTAGCTCCTAATCCGACAGAGGTTACAAATTTTACCCAACAACATTACTTGAACGAAAAATCCTTGATTCCACATCTAAGTTCTTCCTGTGCCTTTGAACACCTATGGGGACCATGGGTTACCAGGTATCCACCATTTCACTTTCATGACGGGGAATCTCGGCAGCATAAGCAAATGGACAGAGAATGGTGCCTGAAAATACAGATATTTTATCTAACTTTAACTAAAATACCTCCTTTATATAGCTTTAAATAAGTCCTCTCTTCCTATGGTTGAAACTCTTTGGTCTTGACCCACGTTTTGAAAGATTTTTCTGAAATAATTGTTTCAAGAATTGAGTTTAGATCAATTGGTAAGTTTTTTTCCTTTTGGCCTGATAATAATTTATATGTGATTTTGTGAAATGTAGAAATACATAACTACTGTAACTACACTGATGCAATAATATTTCATTGGTGTCAATTATGTTAATATTATGTATTCTCTTTTGAATATTAAACTTTATGCAGCACTATACATTTTCTGAAGAAGCTCTTTCAGAGCAAAACATGTTGAATATAAGTGGCTGCAATGGTGTATGAAATGTATAGAATTGATTATTCAATGTATTTTTTAAACATATTATTATTCAATAAAATGTATATATTTTAAATATATTGTTTATTCAATCGGCACCAAGGCTTGCTTTCTGTATCCTTGAAATTGTCAATTTGTAGGTATGTGGCTCCCATTTTCGTTTTTTCACTACACAAAATCTCAACCCATGGTAATAGCTTCGCCCAAAACTTTTCAAAGTCTCTGGGCTCTACAACCCATACTAGAATTTACTGGAAAAAAATCTGAAAGACCAATGTTCTCTAAATAAGACACACATTAAACAAATTCCCCTAACACCATGATAAAGCACAGCCCTGCCACTATAAACTATATATACTGTATACTGTATATCTTCTAATATTTTCTACAAGAAAAGATTCTCTAAAATGACAAAACAGAAACATATTCTCGTATCATGGCTTTTATTTGATTATGAGAAAGTAATGATTCTCCACCTTATTTTTCAATATAAAAGTAGCATGCAAACGTCTTACTCTTTCTAAAACCATGTCACTCCAACACTAGTAATTCAGTTTGTGCTCTCATATGGAATGTTATTTATAGTTTAATAACCATAGATTATCAGAATAATATTCTAATTAATTTGTTTGCTAGAGGGTTGCAGAAATCCTGTTAAAAGGGATTGTCTTAAGAATACAGTACATCTATTCCCATTAGATCCAACTCGTACAGTATACTTTATAGGCAAAAGGGAAAACACTGCGCTACTATAATACAACTAGCAGCTAACACTCAAACAAACAAAGTTACAAAGAATGTGAAACAAAAAAGTGTAGCGCTAAACAAGTGAGTAGAAACACACTGAATACAATAAGCAAATGTGAACCACCTGTGTTAAACCACAGAGGGGCTAAACACCTGCTGTAAAATTAGTGAAAACAACACTATATGTGCTCTATTATCCTTAGAGGAATAAACATACAACTTATATATAAACAAAATACAATAATGCAATATATCGAAAAGAATAAAAGTTGAGTAATATTCAATATATCAGTCTGTGCAAAAATCTTCATATATTATTAAGGCAAAGTCAGCCAATTTTCTCTTGGAAACCTTGAGCTGGGGTGGCAGAAAAATCAACGACAGAAATCTGCTTGTCTGTGGTGATATCTGAAGGTACCGCACTTAATAAAAAGAAGGTGGACACCCTTACCACAAATTTTGGACAGTGGGTCTACCAGGCGTATCGTCCCACAGGGACTGTGCTCCAATTCCTCATGGAATAGGTCCTAGCATCCGATCCTCCCAAAGACGTCCTCAGTCACAGGTGGAGGTGGGTGGTCCAAGCTGTTGCCAACTGATGTTTCCCACAATGGAGGGCAGTAGTATTTCCAGGGCCAGGTATATCCAGGCTCTAATTTCGGATGGAAACTCAAGCGGAATAAAAAAAAAACGAAAAAAGAAAAAAGAGAAGGGGGCTCCGGATAGTGTAGGTCAAAATAAACCAGATTGGTTTTATTAAAATTATACGAGTTTGAACAAGTATAAAAAGTGATCACAAAAGACAAAAAATCTAATAAAAAAGCAATGTAGGGTGAAAGTAATGCTGCCCGGTGCGTTTCGACACAAGCAGTCATCAACAGGGGCATACGTATAAACTGGTGCAACAAAAATATCTTGATTTATCTATGAACTGTACTGACTAGTAGATAGCATTTGTAAAAGCTGTCCTTCATCCACATTCATTAAAGTTATGTATCTGAAAACATGACTCATAAAATATGTGTAGGTCTCCCAAGGGGCAGTATTGGTTCCTGTGAGTCTGTTAATCATGTGTTCTTAAAATTAACTCTTTAAACTATACATACACGTGGGTTTATTAGCAAAAAAACATGAACTAGAAAAGTGGTTCTCAACTACTGTCCTCAGGACCCACTAACAGGCCAGATTTTAAGTATTACCTTGAGAACCACTGAATTAGAAATTACCTATATAGGCATATTGCCTGCTCTGTAATATTCAGCTAGCAGAAATGTTTATAATTAAACATTTTCTGTAATTCTATTCATCTTGTATGTTATATTCAATATTTATAACTTATTGCAGCAACATTTATGTATAAGATTTTTTTTTTTTGAAAGAAGCTATTGAGCAGAGATCTGAGAGCTGATTGGAGGGAAGAGACACCCCCTTCACAGTACCTGAGAAACATGCACAGCTGTGGCTGTCAATCACAGACTGTGTGCTGGAGATCTACTCACTGTCACCAATTGTCTCTTGGAGTCAGGAAAAGCTGTCAGGAGTGATTCATACAGATAACAGAGGAACGAGGCAGCAGAGAGAAGTTACACTCAGTGCTTTGAATAGAGACAAATACACAGTATAGTAGGATATGCTTTGTTCATATTTCATGTCTGAGGTTTACTACCATATCCTGTATACCTCCCTCTTTTGACTGGTTGTGTTAGCCACTCTCAGTTGCTTATAATAGGAAAGGAAGCTGGTTCTCTGCCCTCAATACCCTTTGTTGACATTTTGTTTGATTGATTCATATTTCTATTCAAAAAATTGCTATCATTATAAGGCAACCTCAATAGAATGTGTGACATCTATACTTACATATACTCAGTTGTGGGGCAAATGGTCCCTTTTAGTCTTTCCACACTTTGCTGTGCAGGTGAGCTTAAAAGTTTTTGACAGGCCATTGTTCTCTAGCTGGCACATTCATCTTCTACACATTTATCCTACTTTAAATTTGGGGAATGTGACTGTGGAATGCCAGGCAAATGGCATTGCATGTCATCTAGGCAAACATTTGTCTCACGGCAAATGAAATTGCCAAATCCAGCACATTGTCATATTTTATTGAATGTGATAAAAATTAAGCTGCTGCTTGTGATGCTGATGTCTTTACCAAAACATACTTAAAAAGGCATGTGTACTCTTGTAAATGAATTTACTATTATGCATGTTGTATGATTGTTCTTTGAAGTTGCCCTTATACTATTATCCATGATTTATTAATAGAAACTATTTTGTTGTCCTCCTTTTTTTTCAACCTTAATTTTTAGGTAACTGTCTACTCTAAATATGGCATTTATAAAAAAACAAAACAAAACAAAAAAAGTGTAAGTATTGTGCTCAACAATTTTATTTTTTGGACTAAAAATTGAAATACCATAAAGAAACTTCCAGATCCTCTGTCAGAAATTAAATCATATTTTTCAGTAACAAAAAGTTCATTCCATGTTCAAAATTTTAAAAAAATAAACAAGAAAAAAGGACAAATCCTAGATTAATATAAACTATAAGTGGGATTAATGATAGTATTGAGACCATGGTAGGTGGGGATCACATAGTTAATATTGCCACTGAGTGGCATTCTGCTGTGGTGGCTGTGGAGGTGGAGGCTGATGGGTGGGTGTTCTCAGTCATTTGCACTTTGATCCCCTTGTTGAGCACCTGTAGTGTAATTGCTTCATACATGTGCCATTGGTCCTCCGCCATCTGGCGCAATTTGTTTGTGGTCAGGGATCCAAAAGAATCAGCCTCATCAGGATTACGTTGGAGGGCTGTAGAGGAATGGGTTAAAAAGGAAGTAGCAGCATCTTTCAGGTTCTTGACTTTTCTGGTCTTTGCATATTCTTTGGATATACTTATCCAGATCATCTCCAAATAACCGTTCACCTTAAAAAGGGAAACTGACCAAGAGCTTATTGCATGGTGCTTCGACTGACCAATTTTTCAACCATAGGATTATATGCACATGCACCAGCCCTAGCATGAGCTGTGAGGTCTGCAGAATAGAATCTTTCATAGCGTTAACTGTAAAACAGAACGCTTCTGATATGCCGGCCAAATCCTGGGCCTTCTGATCAGGAATAACTTTGAGTACCTATATAAACTGGTCCTTTAAGGAATGAATGCTGCCAGTGCAGGTTGAATGAATGAACATGTGAGCGAAATATCTTTTTTTTTAAAAGGAACTCCAACTTCATATCTGTTGGACCCTTTAGCATATGAGCATTATCTAATGGATAAGTCAGGGTTTCTGTTTACAGAAGATATAGCAGCATTAATTGCTGGAACTCCCCATAAAACCCTTCCTCCATAGAATAAGGTATTGAGAACTTTTTCAGAGGAAAAAACTGTTTATCTGGGTGCTCTCACCCAGAATACATAAGCTTTCTTAGCCATGAATGGATAGGAAAAGCATGAACAGATTGGGGGGGGGGGTTTAGTGAACCCAAAGCAGAAATGGGCTCATCGACTGACTGCGTTACTGGCAGGAAAAAATGTGTAACGGACCAATTTAGTGAGCGACTGTAAACAACCTTTCCTGCTAGCCTGATACCCCACATCAGGTTCTTTGGGAAGAGGAGACATCAGCCTTTTCCTGGTTCTTGAGAGAAATCTCTCCTAGTTCCTCAGTATGAGGGTCTATAGCAATGGATGGGGATCTGTTATGCTTAATCCCACTCTTGGATGTGATTAAAGCATAAAAATTTTGCTTCAAGCTTAAAAAGTTTGAAAAATAAAAATCTCCTTAATAATATACACAGGGGCTGCAGTGTTAAGAGCAGCTGCAACACTTGCCTCTTCTGACGGCTCACGCTGACCAGCCATATTACTCTTAGGGGAGGATGCCCTCTTTACTGGGATGGATCTACAATTCTGTGTAACTATAGAAGTCTTTCTAGATCCCTTTATTGAGTTTTTTTTAATTTTTACCCCCTTCTAACAATAGCCTGATGCACAAAGCAGAGGTACCAGAAGGAATGCATGCACTGCTTGAGTAATAGTCCAGCTCTGTTGCTGCTATTAATGCTCAGCTTGATGCAGCAGTAAATGTATCAAGAAATGCCTGTGTCACCAACCTCAATGCTCTTGTGTCCCTCCTGCAGCATACAAATAACACAAATGGTGCTTAAAAACCGACCTTCCTGCACTGGACTTTGGAGGACGCCAACGATATGCTAAGCCCCACCCCCCACCGTCTATGGCCCTTCCCTCTTTAAAAAAAAAATAGCTTTTTCTCATGTGAGCACGGGCTTCAGATCCCATGGGATCCACCAGGAGGAAGGAGGAATGTCGGGGTCTGAAAGCAACAGAGTGGCATGCCGTTCACAACATTAAAAAAAAAAAAAATCCTTTGGTGCTCTTTCTCCGAGAAGAGGGGAAGAAAAAAATGGCACAGGGGGGCGTCTGGTGGAAAGAGGACCCCCCCCCCCCCCCCCAGACTTACCGGAGGTCTTGCTGCTGACTGGAGGAGAGAAACTTGCTGTTTCCTGGAGACAAACATGCACTCTCTGAGAAGCATGAGACTTAAGTGCTCAATACAGCCCCCAGTGGGGGCACATAGGCATGACAACAGTTACTAATTTAAAGGAGACATTCATAAGAAAATTTTAAAAATGTCTTAGAAAACTTCACTTACCTTTCCTGTCGCAGAGTTTTTTGTGGTAAACCAACAGACCTAATCTTCACCCTTCACGGTGGGTTCCGCTAAACCTTCAGGAACTGGGGATCCTTGAGGAAATACACAATCCTGGACCTGTAATAGCCCCTCCACCAGTAAAACTTTATGGCCTTATTACCAAAAAGTACTGGATCCTGGGGTCCAGCTCTCTAAAAAGAGAAGTGTTACAGGCAAAACCTTGTTTCTTCAGATACAAAGCCTGGGTACCATTTAATTCAGCCAAAAAGATACTTTGAATTGATCTGATCTGCATGGCTAGCCCCAACAAGGATTGCTCCAGAGGAACTCAGCACAGAACATCTTCACTCATGACCAACACCTTAGACACTGGTGAAAAAACTGAGGTACACCCACCAGTGGGAGGGGTTATATATGGAGTGCACTTTTTAATTTAGGGTGTGCCAGTGTCCATCACCTGAAGGTGGCCTATAACCCACATAATAACTACTATGGCTCTGTGTCCCATGATGTAAGTAAGACTATAATTTTGGTCACATCATTTTTATTTTGCCTTAAAATCAGTTATTTGACTACTGTGTTTTGAGATGTAAACTACTGTTAAGTTTGAAATATTGGCTCAATAATGTTTAGTTATCATCATTGTATTTTTTTGTTGACAATAAGTTCTTCAGTGCTATACCTGTGTCAAGGTTGGCTCCTGCAAATTTTTCTCTTGGGATTCAGGACATCGGCCCTCAGCAGAGGTGGAAGGCAGGGTTGACAGAGCTGGTCTGGGGTCACACTGCTCTGTCAGAAAGCGCAGGCTGTAAGGCCCCTTTCACACATGCGGACGATATGTCCGTATTTCATCCATCCGTTTGCGGATGAAATACGGACATACATTCATCCCTATGGGATAGCGGGTGTCTGCGGATGAGCATCTGCAGACACCCGATTTCGTCCGCCTCCGCAACAGTCCGATTCTGCAGACGGAGGAAAATCCTATTTTTCTATCCGTCTGCAGAGCGGATCGGACGAACACAGACAGACGGTCCGTGCTCGTCCGATCCCCATAGAGGAGAGCGGAGATCTGACAGGGCGGTCCCTGCACAGTGTGCGGAGACCGCCCTGTCCGCAGCCGACTCAGCGGGGACAACAGAGCGATCCCCGCTGAGCGAGCGGATCTTCATGGGGCGGATCATTACTGATCTGCCCCGTGTGAAAGAGGCCTTAAAGTACCAGAGCCTTGGTACATACATATCATCTGCTGCTGCTCCTGACTTCTCTGAATCCTTCATTTTATTAAGCTAACTCTTGAAGATACTGCGTAGATTAGAAATTTTCCCACATACCTTGAGTCCACAAAGTGTTTACATAACTCCACAAGTTCCTCCATTGCATCCTGTCTTTTTTGTTTATTGGAGTAATCTTTACTTTTTACTCTCCACAAGGATGTCAACTGCCTGTATTGGTCAATGAAAATCCAGGCAGGTGAACTTGTCAGTCATGACGCCTGCAAGACACAAAACAAGACAAAGCATAATGCAAGTTCGTTTGGCATCCTCATAAGCTGTCCCCAATGTAGGCCACAGTATACCGTATAGTTCACTAAACATCTATGTAGGCCAGAATATAAGCAGGTTAGTCCACTAAACATCTATGTAGGCCCCAATATAAGCAGGATAATTCACTAAACATCTATGTAGGCCCCAATATAAGCAGTATAGTCCACTAAACATCTATGTAGGCCTTAGTATAAGCAGGTTAGTCCACTAAACATCTATGTAGGCCCCCATTTAAGCAGGTTAGTCCACTAAACATCTATGTAGACCCCAATATAAGCAGGTTAGTCCACTAAACATCTATGTAGACCCCAATATAAGCAGGTTAGTCCACTAAACACCTAGGTCCCAAAAATAAAGTAGCACCTTCGTTTTATGACAAGTTTCGTGCATTGCCAATTGATCTTCCTCTACCCACAAATCTCTGCGACAGCATTTCATCTTATGATCTCTCGGTCTTTATACACTGTGCATGCGGCAAACTCTGCCCCCAGGTCCATGGTGACACAGGGGCATGAATGGCTAAAATGTTATCCTGCATGCTACACACTAGGTTTGTGATAAATATGGCAGATTTGACCAGTTCCAGCCAGCACTGGGGTGGAGGAGCTAGCAGAAGAGCTAAAGCCACTCTTATGAGTAATAGCGAGATGGTCGAGATGGTGGCCATACTCAAAAAAAGGACTACGACTGCAAGCTGCATAATTATGAAAAGTCCAACACCAGAAAGGACATAATTCTGGAGAAGGTGATCGCATTTCTAAATTAAAAATATGCCGTGGAGCAATCGAAGGACCAAATCAGTAAAAGATGGTCCGATCTCAAGCTCTGGGAACCAGACCAGCTAGATCACATCCATCATATCCTTCACAAAAGTAAGCAATAGCTGTTTCTAAACAATATGTATATGTGTAAATTATATGTATGTATATGTTCTTTGTAAAAGTAGCCAAGGAGAATTCTATCTAAGCTACTAATGTTTTTTTGTATGACTTTTTCTTTAGAAAAGATTAAGCTAATCTAAAGAAGCACATATGAAGAATATTATTTCTTTTTTTTGAAATATAGATGTTTATTGGGTTTTAACATGAAATACAGATGACTTTACGGTATAATATCATCAAAAAGTATACATTCGTTGACAAATCAATCAATAACAGAATTGACCTAGAGTGGGTCATAAGCAATACAAAATAAACAGCAAAAAGAAAAGTGAAGTACTGTACTATACAGGAATTAGCAAGTAGTAGAGAAGTTGTCTTGTTGTATGTGTAATCCTAGGGGACTTTAGAACCTCCTCCCGGGCACCCCTTACGGGAACAATGCTGTGCCCGAGAGGAGACCCCATCCCCCAATGTAAAATAGAATACTAATGGCTAGTACATAAGGCACATGTAAAAGTATAATACCATAATACGTGTGATTGACAACAACCGTGGCGTAAAGAGTAGTAATGTTAGTATTCCTGTATTTAAAAATCTGCAAGCGGGTTTACAACGGTACCTTCAGAAGGTAGCGGGAGGTTAGTTTGGTGGTCGACCCATGTTGACCATGGTAACCATGCCCGGGAACTTCGGGCTAAGGTGCCCTGGCAGCGGGCTATCGTTTGTTCATAGGTGAAATGCAGGTGGGTCATTCTCACCACTTCTCCCACTGTGGGTGGTGAAGGTTTCCTCCATAGTCTAGTGATACCAAGTCTGGCTGAGAGTAGGACATGAACGATCGTATGTTTGAGGTGACTGGGGTAAATATCCAGGTTCAAGGAAAGAAGTGCTAAGCCGGGTTGAGAGATTACTGGCATAAGAGCTATTTCAGAGAGCAATTGGAAAATTGACTCCCAGAAAGAGGTCAGTTTGGGGCAGCTCCAAAAGGTGTGAAGCATGTCCCCTTTGTTGCCACATTGTCGCCAGCACCGGTCATCATGGGGTGCACAAAATTTCGATAATCTCGTGGGAGTTAGGTACCAACGTTGTGTCATTTTGATAGTAAGTTCCCAGAGATTAGAGCACTTGGTGACCTGAAAGGTGGAGTTATAAGCAGTAAGCTACTGTTCAGAGGAGTACGTGTTGCCTAAATCTGATTCCCATGCAAGCATGGAGTTGCTCTTGGTGAAAATGTTTTTTTGTCTAAGTAAGTTGTAAAAAAGGGAAATGCCTCGTTTGGTGGTGGGTTGGGACGTAAAGAATTGCCCTGCAGGATGAGGGAGTGTGCAAGACCATTCCGAAGTCGTAAGTAGGTAATGTCTCGTCCGGAGATAAAGGTAAAGGTCAGTATGAGGTAAATGGAATTCTGCTTGTAGAGCAGGAAAGGATTTAAGTTTGTGGTTGGAGAAGAGATCATTTATGTGGAGGATGCCTGCTTGTTGCCATTGAGTAAAGGAGATTAGGTCAATCTTGTATTGGAGAACTTGTAATGGGATTCGTAAGGCGGTTTTGGTAGGGTATGGTTGGCTGAGGAGTATAAATTTTTTCCAAACTTGGGCTGTAGCAGTCATTGTAGGAGGGATATGAGAATGAGGCGATGGAGATCTGGGATTAGATAGAAGCCATGCAGATAGATTCTTACTATGAACATAAGAAGCTTCGATTTGTCCCCATTCTGTAGATGGGGAGGGTGAGAACCAGTCTTTAGTCTGGGTCAGAATTGATGCCATATAATAGTCCTGAAAGTCAACATATCCAGCCCCCCCAACCTTTCGGTGTTTGATTAATTTTGTGTGTGCGCTTCTACTTTTTTTACCCTGCCACATATATGAGGACAGGAGGGACTGCAGGGACCTAAAATAGTGAGCGGGAATGGGTATAGGCAAGGTCCGGAACAGGTACAATATTTGGGGGAGGAGTAACATTTTAAAGGCCGCTAGTCGCCCCATCCATGACAGTTCGAGAGATGCCATTTTGCGCAGATCTTCCTGCAATCTGGCTTTAAAGGGAATAAAATTATGCGTAAAAAGTTCTGCAGTTGTTTTGGTCAGTTGGACGCCCAGGTAAGTTATACTTTTATCGGCCCAAGTAAATGGTGTTTGTTGTTGTATAAGCAAACTAGTAGTTGAGTCTACTCCTAAATTCAAAATGCAGGATTTGGTGTCATTAACTTTGTAGTAGGATACCTTGCTGAAGGAGGCTAGCGTCTCTCGGACCGCCGGGAGGGAGGTGAGGGGATCAGATAATATGAGGATTACATCGTCCGCAAATAAGCTAATTTTATGTGATCTGTCTCCTACGTTGATACCCTTGATTAGAGGATTAGTGCGAATCGATTGTGCCAATGGTTCCATAATTAAGTTGAATATTATGGGGGATAGGGGGCAGCCTTGTCTGGTGCCATTGGATATGGCAAATGGGGAGGATAGAGCTGCAGCAGAGTATACTTGGGCTGAAGGGGAAGAATATAATGCCATAATAGCGTTGTAAATTGGACCATGAAAACCAAATTTGTGTAAGGTGGAAGACAGGTACCCCCAATGCACTCTGTCGAACGCTTTTTCAGCGTCTAGTGACAAGAGTACAGAGGGGGTACCTGAGCTCCCGGCATGATGGATGATGTCAATCATCCTTCTAGTGGCATCAGAGGATTGACGGCCTGTTGTGAAACCAGATTGGTCTTTTTGTATAAGAGTGGGAATGATGGTAAGTAGTCGATTGGCCAATAATTTGGCATACATTTTTACATCCACGTTTAATAAGGATATAGGGCGAAAATTTTGGGGGACATTTGGCGCTTTACCAGGTTTTTGGAGTGTGACTACTATTGCGTTTAGCATCTCAGGTGGGAAGGAGGAAGAGGAGACAGCGGAGTTGTAGACTGCGCAAAGTGTGGGAGTCAGGAGGTGTTGAAAGGCTTTGTAATATTCACCGTTGAGACCATCTGGTCCCGGGGATTTATGATTTGGAAGCTTGTTGATAGTCTTCAGTATTTCAGGAACTGTGAAAGGGGCATTAAGAGAATCTAGTTGTTCCTGTGAGACGGAAGGCAATTTGATTCGTTCTAGGAATGTATTTATTACCTCCTGTGATGGTTGAGGTGTTTGATTATCCTCCCTAAGATTGTATAAGTCCTTGTAGTAGGTTCCGAACGCATTCGCTATTTCGTGAGGTTTCAGGAGTTTTTGTTTGGAATGAGGATGAATCAAAAACGGAATTTTGGATTTAGTTTTGTACCCTTTTATTCGCAAGGCCAATAACTTCCCCGCCTTATTACCCGTGGAATACGTAGTCGCTTTAAGTTTGGTAAGTGTCTTCCCATATGATTCTAGGAGAAGTGAGCGTAGTTCGTGGCGTAGCTTAAAAATTTGCGTTTGAAGTGCAGGGGAGGGGTTCTGTTTATTTTGGGAGTCAAGGGATTCAATGGCGGTCGTGAGTTGGTCAAGTTTCAATGATCTCCGTTTTTTTTCCCTAGCTGCCAATTGGAGAAAGATCCCTCTAATAACAGCCTTGTGGGTTCTCCACACCAGCACCGGGTCAGACACCGATTGGGAATTAATAGAGAAGAATTCCTCTAAATTTTTTTTAAGAGAATTTGCAGTGTGTGGATTATGAAGAAGGTAGTTGTTTGTTCTCCAAAGATAGGAGTTAGGCACACGTAGCTTAGAATTGATAGTTATGCTGATGGGGGCGTGGTCTGACCAGGTGGTGGCGTGGATCTCCGAAGCCGACACTTGTTGTAATAAACATTTATCAGTAATAAACAGATCTATTCGTGAGTAGGTGTTGTGACGCGGTGACAAGTACGTATAGTCGCGTTCAGTCGCGTGACAACACCTCCACACGTCGAACATTTCATTAGAATACAGGAAACTACTCAATGGTGAAGTAATTCTTTTGGTCCCGGCGGAAGAGTCAATACTATAGTCTGGCACTATGTTAAAGTCTCCACACCATATAAGGTTGCCCTGCTTGCAAGAATTCACTTTCTCCAGAAGGTCCCTTAGAAAGGACATCTGGCGATAATTCGGTGCGTACAACGAAACTAATGTATATTGGACGTTGTCTATTGTGCAGACCAGAATAATGTATCTTCCTTCTGTGTCGGTAATGCAGTTCTGTAGCTGGAAAAGGACAGTGTCCCGAACAGCAATCATTACACCTCGTTGCTTTTTAGAATAGAAGGCTTGGAAGATATGAGGAAATGCTTTGTGCTGGCAGCGGGGTGGGGAATCTCTCATAAAATGCGTTTCCTGGACACAGAGCAGATCGCATTTGAGTGACAAGGCCGTTTTCCACAGTGATGTGCGTTTGGCCGGATGGTTTAGGCCTTTTGCATTGAGAGAGACAACAGTAATTGACATTTTTAGTCCAGTGGATGGAGCAGAACAGTTAGTAGACTTACAGTTGGGAGAAGCGAGGTATTGTCGGCAAGGATATCTCTAACGCCAGCGGAGAGCAGATACCGGGCAAGATGATGAATAGAGGTTCCGTGGCGTCAGTCAGATATTCAAAATACGAGGCGAAGTTGCTTTGGATACTCTAGGTGATACTCTACGGGTATAAATCACAGTTATAATGCAGAGCAACGATACAGCACGATGTGAGGCAGTGAAAATAACAAAGTAAAACAAAACAAAACAGCTTAACTTGAAGTAAGAGAACCAGTAGTGTAGAAAACAGGTCAGCGATGAATATCCCTAATGGGCGCTGACGTAACCAGGGGGAAAGTTCGGGCTCTAGAATCAATGAAGGAAACGGTCAGCCGAACCGGATTCTAAAGGCAGCTCTACTTGAGACACGGAGGGTTATACTCAGCATAGCATCAAATCAGCTGTGGGTGATGGTTTCTGCGGATAGATCCCCGATGAGATCCCCGATGAGGGGAAACACCTCCCCTGGGTGGTGGAGGATGGCCAGCCGGCGTCTCCGGGCCAATGCCCCATGACTGTAGAAGTTTCGTGCCACCTTCCACCGTAGAGATGGAATGAGGAATGCCGTTGTGTAGGACTAGAACAGTGGCGGGGTGGCGCCATTTATAGGCGATTTTATGGTTAAAAAGAGCTTTAGTAATGGATTTCAACTGTCTGCGTAGTTGAAGAGTGTGCTGGGAGAGGTCCGCGAAAAGTTGAATCTCTGAATAAGGGGCTGGCAGGGTGTTGAGGGTTCTAGCTTTAGAAAGGATTTGTTCCTTCGCTTGGTAAAAGTGGATCCTTAGTAATACATCTCTGGGAACCGTGTCCGCTAGATGGCCTGGTTTAGGGATCCGGTGTATGCGGTCTATAGTGAGTTCAATGGGCGTCAGCTCAGGTAGCATGGTAGAAAACATGGTGGTCGCAAATTTATGCAGGTCTGTGGGAGGGACCGATTCCGGAATACCGCGTATCTTTATGTTATTGCGGCGGGAACGGTCTTCAAGGTCTGCGATTTTGGATTTGATCCAATCAGTATCATCTTTCTGGGCCATACATGAGTCAACCAAGTCGTTAACAGTAATCGTGCACTCCTCCATTTTCTCTTCCATATATTGCACCCTGTCCCCCATCTGCCTCATATCAGTGGTAAACTTATGGATCAGTGATGATAGGTTGGTCATGAGGGATGATTGTAAAGAGAGGAGCATGTCCTTCATCGTGGTGTCAAGGACCGGCTGGCCTGAGGTGGGGAAGGCCGCAATGGAGGATTGCAGGGATGAGATGGCGTGTGAGTTATGCAGTTCTGTACTCACTGTGGCCTGGGCCTTGTCCGCTGTATCCAGGCGCATCCGCGCTTTTACTGGGCTTCTGGAGGATGGAGATGCTGGAGGTGAGCGGACGGATGGACATGGAGATGTTTCCCCATCCGGATCTCCAGGATCGCAGCTAGGCAGGTCTGTGTACGCTGAGGCCTGGCGCGCGGCGGTCCCGCCGGCGCCATCTTGGCTAGGCCTCTCGCGCAGGAAGGAGAGAGCTGTAAGCTTTTGGAGGTTCTTTTCCTCCTTTCGTTTGCGGGACATCGCGGCGTGTCGGTCCGGAACCTCTCCGGGGTAGGATGCCGGTTCGCCGGGTGTCGCTGGGGTCCGTGTCGCTGTGAATGTCCGGCCGGCCGACGGGAGCTCCAGGCTTAGGCTGCCATCTCGCTCGCGCGCAAGCCACGCCCCCAAGAATATTATTTCTTAATGTTTTGATATATTTCTTCCTATTTTTTCATTATTGTATTTATTTACTTGAAACAGGAAACACTAGAACACTAGAGGAAAGTTTGGTTTGTTGGTGCCTTTAGGTGGCAATAAGGCATCTAAAATAATAAAATTGTGCCACGTCCCACAAAGTATATGGAATTTGCAATTTTTGGAAAGATGGACTTTAACCACTTCCCACCCAGCCAATGTACATATACGGCCAGGTGGGGGCTCTCTACTTCTGAGTGGACGTTCCTGAACGTCCTTCAGAAGGAGGGTGATCGCGCGCGTGCCCGCACAGTGGCATGATCCCGATGCGCTCGTGTCACCCGGACACGGCTCATCTCGGATCAGCAGGAGGGCTCTGTGATTGGCCCTCCTGATCACATGACGGCCGTGTCCAATCAAGGCCGTCATGTGATGTAAACAAACAGCCGCTTGCTAGGCAATCGGCTCCTCCTCTCCTCACACAGAAGTCATCGCTGAGGAGAGGAGAGCAGATCGCTGTAGCCGGCTGATGATCAGTGAGTATTAGCTGTTTTTTACTCACTGATCACCAGCCTAGTGTAAACACACAACACACCACACAGTATAAACACAATGTCCCCACATATGTCCCCAAAACACACATGTCCCTAAAATAAAAACATGTCCCCCACATATGTCCCACTAAAATCACATGTCCCAATGATTATCTGTACACATATGTCCATGATCACCTGCACACATATGTACATGATCATTTGCGTACATAGGTCCATGATCACACAAACCAATTATTATACACTTAACCAAATTTTTTTTACCAAAGACATGTAGCGGAATACATTTTGGCTTAAATTTATGACAAAATTAGATTTTATTGGATTTCTTTTAAAATAGAAAGAATAAAATATTGTTTTTTTTCCAAATTTCCGCTCTTTTTTCGCTTGTATCACAAAAGATAAAAAACGGAGTCGTTAATAAATAACACCAAAATAAAGCTCTATTTGTGCAAACAAAATGATAACAATTTAATTTGGGTACAGCGTAGCATGACCACGCAATTGTCATTGAAATTGTGAGAACGATGAAAGCTGAAAATTGGGCTGGGAAGGAATGGGGCGAAAGTGCCCTGTATTGTAGTGGTTAAAGGCACGTACATATAGATTTTTTTTTGTAATAAAATTAATTTATTAATATACATATATATCACAATATTACAATTAGGGATGAGCTTCGACTTCGAGTCGAACTCATGTTCGAATCGAACAATGCCTGTTCGCCTGTTCGCGGGGTGTTTGGGGTGTTTGTGGCAAATTCGAAAAGCCACAGAACACCCTGTAAAAGTCTATGGGAGAAATCTAAAGAACTCTACATTTTAACCACTTAAGCCCCGGACCAATTTGCAGCCAAAGGACCAAGCCCCTTTTTGCAGCAACTTTTTTTTTTTTTTATAAGTTGTCTTGTATGGTATATTGTTACTAAAAAATATTTTTCTACATAGAAATATTCAAGCTTCTGAAGAAGTGATGGTTATAGTCACAAAACATGTAGAGCATAACTGCTTTTAAATTATAAGTGGAAAAGTGGAACCCCAACTAAGAGGATACCCTCGTGTGGACGCATCTTCAGTATTGTCACACAGGAAACAATATCTAGTCCTTATATTAAAGCGGAGGTCCACCCTAAAGTGGACCTTCTGCTTATTGGAACCCTCCCCCCCTCCGGCGCCACAATTGGCACCTTTCAGGGGGAGGGGGGTGCAGGTACCTGTACAGTACAGGTATCTGCACCCACTTCCAGCGTAGATTCTGCAGAAGGTACGCCCCTTTCCGCAGAATCTACGCCCCTTTCCGAAGGTCCCCCGCTGCCTGCTTGGAAACACATGGATCCCAGAGACAGCGGGGACCATCCTTATTGCGCAGCGCGACTCACGCATGCGCAGTAGGGAACCGGGAAATGAAGCCGAAAGGCTCCACTTCCTGATTCCCATACCCAAGATGACGGCGGCAGCACCCGAGAGACGATCGAGAGATCGGCTTCGGGTGCCGACATCGCGGGCACGCTGGGCGGGTAAGTGTCATTATTTTAAAAGTCAGCAGCTGCAGTATTTGTAGCTGCTGGCTTTTTAAAAAAAAAAACGGCGGACTGCCGGTGGACTCCTGCTTTAAGGGAACCACAGATAGTCCAACTTTTATGTTTAATACTATATATATGTATTATGATATTGTGATATACTGTACTGTATATTAATAAATTAATTTTGTTAAAAAAACACTAGAGGAAACCCATAGAGTGCTCCCAGATATCAGGCCACATTCCCAACAAACAGGCAAGTGTTGCTAGGTGGGAAAAAGTCAAGGTTTGTCAGGCCGAAGTTAAGGGTTGAATCTCACTTGCTGGTTGCTGCCTGACTCAGCAGTGCCCATCAATGTAGCCTCGCCAGTGCAGACATGCAGAGAGTAAAGCTTCTGGTTTACTCAGAACAGGGAACTGCCACTTACCCGGGGCTTGCAGTCACACAAAGTGACACAACATGTGTATTGTACATCAGTGCCCTAGACCCATCACTAGTGCAGGACATCCAGATACAGGCCTGCTTCAGTCCCCAGCCCCTGCATGATATGTCCCCACTGTCCCACTGCTCCAAGCAAACTTCAAAAGCTTCACCTTAACCCTTTGATCACCCCAAGTGTTAACTCCTTCCCTGCTAGTGTCATTTATACTGTGGCAGTGCATTTTTTTTAGCACTGATCATTGTATTGATCTCAGTGGTCCCCAAATAGTGTAATTTAGTGTCCAACTTGTCCGCCGCAGTGTTGCAGTTCTACTAAAAATCACTTATCACCACCATGACTAGTAAAAACAATAAAAAAAAATGTAGCAGAATATACTGTATATTGGCCTAAACCAGGGTCCCAAAAAGTCCCAAGAGGCATTGCAAAGCTGACAGTTAGACCCCTTTCACACTGAGGTGCTTTACAGGCATTTTTGCTTTTAAAAATAGCACCTGTAAAGTGCCTGTAAACTGCCTCTTCTGCAGCCCCAGTGTGAAAGCTTGAGTGCTTTCACACTGGGGCGGTGAACTTGCAGGGCAGGAAAAAAGTCTGCTCCTCCACTGCCCCAGCCCATTGAAATGAATGGGCATCGCTTTCAAATCGTGTTAAAAGCGATTTTAAAGCAGCACTAAGCGGGGCACTTTTAACCCTTTTTTAACCCCTTCTGGAAGGTTAGAAGCACCAAAGCGCCGCTATAACAGTGGTAAAGCGCCATTAAAATTAGCGGTGCATTACCGCTAATGCTGCACTGCCCCAGTGTGAAAGGGGCCTTGTGTGCATGACTCCTACAGGCAGAGGGGACTTGTAGTTTTGCAACACCTGGAGGGCCACCAGTTTGAGACCCCTGGCCTAAACTGATAAAGAAATTGGATTTTTATTTTATTTTTTATTGGGAATGTTTTACATCACAAAGTAAAAAATATTGTTTTTTATTCAAAATGGTCCATCTTTTTTGTCCATAGCACAAAAAATAAAAAAGGTGATCAAATAATACCAAAAGAAAGCTCTATTTGTGGGGAAAAAGTCCAGTGTTGCATGACCGAGCAATTGTCAGTTAAGACAATGCAGTGCCGTATCACAAAAAATGGCCTGGTTAGGAAGTGGGTAAAACCTTCTGGAGCTGAAGTGGTTAAAGGAAAATTATAATGTTTAGTAAACATCTTTGCTAAAAAAAAAAAAAAAAAAAAAATTGTCAACATAATTTAACCGCTTTCGGAACACCTCAGGTACATGTACTGCGGCAGGGCGGCGCTTCACCGCAAAATCACATACCTGTATGTCATCTTTATTTCTTGGTCTGGGGTGCGCATGTGTGCTGCTGACAACGCGCTCCAGCTGTGATTGGACACAGCAGAGGGCCAATCAGCGAGTCTATCCCATGTTCTCAGGCACCCAGCGATCATTCCTGGGAGTATGTAAACAAAGCAAATCGCTGTTCTATGAGAGGGGAAGATGGAGATCCTGTGTTTCTTCTAAGCAGGAACATGCAAAGCATCCCACACACTGTTAGCAAGCACTATTGAAGAACACATTTAACCCTTTGATTGCCCCTGCCAGTGTCATTAGTACAATGACAGTGCATATTTTTTAGCACTGATCACTGTATTAGTATAATTGGTCCCCAAAAAAGTGTCAAACGTGCCATTTAGTGTCTGATTTGTCCACTGCAATGTTGCAGTCTCACTAAAAGTTGCTAATTGCCACCATTATTAGTAAATATAAATAAATAAAAATTCCATAAAAATATCCCATAGTTTGTAGACGATATAATTTTTGCTCAAACCAATCAATATATACTTTTGTTTTACCAAAAAACGTATCAGAATACATATTGGCCTAAATTGATGAAGAAATGTGATTTTTTACATTTTTTTTTATTGGATATGTTTTATAGCAGAAAGTAAAAAAATATATATTTTTTTGAAAATTGTCGTTCTCCTTTTGTTTATAGCACACAAAAATAAAAACCGATCAAAACCGTTGTGATCAAATGCCACCAAAAGAAAGCTCTATTTGTGGAAAAAAATGACATAAATTTTATTTCGGTACAACGTTGCATGACTTCGCAAATGTCAGTTAACCACTTTTAGATCAGACCAATTTGCTGGTCAAAGACCAGACCACTTTTTGCGATTCGGCACTGCGTCGCTTTAACTGAAAATTTGCGCGGTCATGCGACGTGGCTCCCAAACAAAATTGACGTCCTTTTTTTCCCACAAATAGAGCTTTCTTTTGGTGGTATTTGATCACCCCTGCGGTTTTTATTTTTTGCGCTATAAACAAAAATAGAGCGACAATTTTGAAAAAAACGCATTATTTTTTACTTTTTGTTATAATAAATATCCCCCAAAAATATATAAAAAAAATTTTTTTCCCTCAATTTAGGCCGATACGTATTCTTCTATATATTTTTGGTAAAAAAAATCGCAATAAGCGATTATTGATTGGTTTGCGCAAAAGTTATAGCGTTTACAAAATAGGGATAGTTTTATAGCATTTTTATTAATAATTTTTTATTATTATTTTTTTTACTAGTAATGGCGGCGATCTGCGATTTTTATTGTGACTGCGACATTGTCGGGGACCCATCGGACATTTTTGACACATTTTTGGGACCATTGTCATTTATACAGTAATCACTGCTATATAAATGCAGTGATTCCTGTGTAAATGACACTGGCAGTGAAAGGGTTAATCAGTGGGTGGCAGTGTAGGGGTTAAGTGTTCCTAGGGGTGTGTTACTAACTGTGGGGGGGTTGGGCTTTCATTTAGTGTACACTGATCTCTGCTCCAATCACATGGAGCAGAGATCAGCGTCACTAGTTGCTAGGCAGAATGGAAAAATGTTGCTTATACAGCATTTCCTCCATTCGGCCGCTCCGTGAGATGATTGCGGGGATGCCCGCGGCGATCGAGTCCGCGGGTCCCGCGACCAGACTCACGGGGGTCCCGACCAGCGCGGGAGCGCGCCGGCGGCGGCGCGCTCCCAATGGCAGGGCGGCATCGAATATTGGACGTACATGTACGCCAATATGCCTGCCCGTGCCATTCTGTCGACGTACATCGTCGTGCGCTGGTCGGGAAGTGGTTAAAGTAACACAATGCCGTAAAGAGCTGAAGTGGTTAAAATTCTTAAAATGCATGTCCAGCCAAAACTTTTTTAATTACCTTTAGATAAAATTGAGAAAACCCCTGTCAGGTTTTTACTGCTATTGAGGACTTGGTTAAGGTGATTTACCTTCACTTCTCGTCCTTTAGACAACATTTTACCAGACAAGAAATGAGGGTAAAACTCTAACAGAGGCAGTAAAGACATCTATTTTAAATGTAAATGTTAAAGGGGAACAAAAGGCATCTTAGTGCCAATGGTCTGATGCCTGCAAGGTCAGCAACAGCATTTTTCCCTGGGTTTTTCGGGGTGCTGGTCTTCTGCAGCATTGATTGGTCAGCACAGAATGATGTCACTCATGCATGCACTAGTGCAGTTATCCTGGGAATATAGCAGCATGCTGAAATGTATGCCAGGTAAGTTTAGTGCACAAGAGACGTTGCACATATAAAGCCTGCCTATTGGCAAAAAAACTAATATGCATTTAGTTCCAATTTGAGTGTATGTACCTTAGTTTACAGACTTTGCTTTTGAAAATTTTAAGTAAAAATGAAAAAAAAACTGCATTATATCAGCTCCAGTTTGTAACAGAAGGCAGGATTTTTTTGTTGTATTTAAAAAAAATAAACTAAGAAAAAAGCTAAAATATCTGCCACCCCTTACCCTATTCTCGAAATGATACTACATTTTTAATATGCTGTATGATACCACTTCTCGCTGGCCTATGAAAGCATACTAGCAGTTGTGTAAGGAACAGTGCTTTCATTTTAGTTATGCTAAATGTGCATATGGCAAACATAATTGTTCCTCTAAACAAAGCAAAACTATAATTTTTACATAAAATAAAACATACTGTAAATGACAGCGAAAAAAAAAGAAAATGTATATATATATATATATATATATATATATATATATATATATATATATATATATATATATATATATAAACACTAACAAAAAATAATAGCATATACATTGTATTACCTTATTATTATTTTAAGACTTTTTACTATAGTATACAAATAAATGGGCCATCCAGTATAATTCCTCTTTATAAAGTTAAGAAAAATACAACCAACATACAATGATCTTCTTGACCTCATCAATATGACAACATGCAATATCCACCATTTCTGTAACAAATGCATTAATATAATACAGTATATTGCCAGCAATTTGTTAGGTTTGACCTTTATTAGAAGTTCACTTATATTATTCTAAAGACCTATGTGTGCTCATTCATAAGAAATTTAAGAAAACACCTAGGGACTTTTATGTCTACATGGGCTGCATTAGATCTCTCCACCACTGGCAGTGACATAAATCATGCTGATATTTTAACTCACTAGACAATAGGCCCAGGCACTCAACTGCACTAATGGTCTTCTTCTAGGTCAGAGAAATAATTAGTAGTTTTAAGAACATACTACTATGCATTGGAAATCACTTTGTCAGAAATAAGGTTCTTCTGCTCTTCTGAGCTTTTCATTTGTCACATCCTTTTGCTGAACTGCAATAAATATCTTAGTGACCTTGTCTAAAGCAATCTAATTAAATGGCAATGTCAATGTAAAACATTATTTTATTAGCTTTGTGTTCAGTAGAAAGTCGGTATTTTGTATTGTAGTTGTAACCTCTTTAATCATATAATTAATTACATTCTCATGGTGAATGGCCACTTAGGGACCCTTTCTATCTAATATACTTTAATGTGCCATGATCTGCAGTTTAGAAGTCAATTTACAAATCGTGTTTCAAAAGTAGTTTTTGGTTCACTGTATCACTTAAGTCAATACAGCTATGTGCCATTGACAAGCTCATAGACTGGCAATATGTCCTAACATATTCATATTTATTTTTAAAAAAGGCAAAAAATTATTTAGTAGGCACTGATATAATTTACCTTTTGTGGTGCTTTATAATGGCTACATTGTAGAATGATCTCAGGTTAGCATAAAAATCTTCTCTAAGATCATATTGCAATGGGATACGTGAGCTTGTCTTTTCTCTTGGTATTGAAGATAAATACCTGCAATTAAAGTTAGAAATGTTCTCAAAAAGATCTGAAGACATCTATGGTTACCCATAGTGGGTATGCTAGATGTCTTAGACCAGTTAAATGGGGATATACGAATTTACTGATGTTTATACTCTGGATCCTGTTGCAAAAAGATCTTGAGAAATTAAATGTCCTTTATCCCCTTAGCACCAACCGTACACACATATGCGCCTTCTGCTTTAGGGGTTATACTGGGAGGATGCCTGCAGCTAACCGTTTTTTAGAGTAGGCTGTCGGCTCTTCAGGGATAACAAACAATGTGGCTAAAAGCCGCTTGCCTGTTATCCTGAAGGCGTGAGAGGGGATGTCCCCCCTCCCGCTGCCTTCTGCCACTCTTACTGGGCATCCGGTCCCACTGGGAGCCCCGATCCGCTATCCGGCACTTCTGCCAGCTAAAGTGAGACTGGAAGGAAGCCAGAAATGGCTTCCTTCCTCCCTATGTGTAAACAGGGAAGCAACGTCACATCGTCACTTCCGGTTTACTTGGCTGCCAATTGTGGCGATTTAAAAAAAAATGACAGTATTCAGAATTGCCATTTTTGGGACCCCTGATCTCTCCAAAAGAAACCTGTCACCACCTATTATTGTCACAAGGGATGTTTACATTCCCTGTAACAGCAATAAAAGTGATATTTTTTTTTTTTAAAGAGACAATGTAAAAAAAAGAAATAAATAAAATAATAATACATTTTTTTAAAGTGCCTCCGTCCCTGCAAGCTTGCGCTGCAAAGAAAATGCACACTTAAGTTGCGCCCACATATGTAAACGGTGTTCAAATCAGACATGTGAGGTATCGCCGCAATTGTCAGAGCGAGAGTAATAATTCTAGCACCAGACCTCCTCTGTAACTCTAACCCGGTAACCGTTCATTTTTTAGAGTTTTTTTTTTAAAGCGTTGCCTATAGAGATTTTTAGGTACTGTAGTTTGTCGCCATTCCACAAGTGTGGGCAATTTCAAAGCATGATGTGTTAGGTATCTATTTACTCAGTGTAACATCAACTTTCATATTATACAAAAAAATTGGGCTAACTCTACTGTTTGGTTTTCTTTAATTCATGAACGTATCTTTTTTCACCAAAAATTGCATTTAAAAGAACGCTATGCAAATACAGAGTGACATAAAATATTGCAACACTCGTCATTTTAATCTCTGGATTCTCTGCTAAAAAATATATATAGTGTTTGGGGTTCTAAGTAACTTTCTAGCAAAAAATATATATTTTATTGTGTAAGCAACAAATGTCAGAAATAGGCTTAGGCTTGAAAGTGTTTTGCATAAAAGCACGTAAAGGTGCGTAATAAGAGTGTAAAATTCTTCATTGCCAGTAGTGCAATATACGCATATATTACACACCTAAACATGTGTTTAGGTGTGTAAACATGGGTACACATGCGTGCAGTCAAACATAACATTTTCTATTTTTGTTTTATGGCTCTCTACTCTACTTGCTCTATTACTGATCTTTACTCAGCTGGTTCCATAGACATCAATGCTTCTATATCAAGATCAGTAAAAAAAAGTGGTGGTTTTTACTCCTGTGTGCAAGAGGCCTCATCGTCAAACATGTTTTAGCTGTTTAAAGAAAGGATATGAGATGTGCACTTAAAGTATAGCTATAGCTGAAGTTTGAACCCGAATGCACTAGGTTTTAGTTAACGAGAAGTCTATAGGAAATTACATGAAAATGTGAAGAAATGTAAATGGATTTGGGATCCCTGGATCTCTCGCTGTCTTTTAGGGAACCTTGACTGCCACCCTCTCAAACTTTAAATCATTGGACTGCTTGAGAATTGCTCCTTACATGCTATGATAAAGTACCTCTGATTCTCTTCCCCACCTCCCTTTCCCACCTGTCTCATCCATCCTGTCACATACCTGACTAAAGGTTGAAGTGACAAGAGGGCTCCCCTTGTGGATGAGTACAGAGTACCCCTGAAGGTGGGAAAAGTGGGTGCTATACCCAAAGATGCACGGGTTGCCTGACGATGAAGCTGCTTGGCAGTATTTCAGATGGGGAGACACTCAAGAGCAGACAAGTAGTTACAGTAGATGATTCTCTGAAGATGTTGGCAGATTTTGACAGAAGGAGAAGGCAGAAAGCAAAGTCAGGAGCCAGGGCCAAGGGTCAAACACGGGAAGTAAATCAGGAGCAGAGGCAGAAGTGTGGTTAGGATCAAATCAGGGTCAAACACAGGATTTCAATCAGGAACAAAGGCAGAAGTGTGTCCTTGGAACAAGCTTGGTTCAGAGCCAAGAGAGAAGTATGAACAGATCAGGGGTGAGTGGGGCTGGTAAAGGGTAATCAAGCAGAAGCAAAGGCATAGGAACACAGGATACAAAGGCTGATAATAATCTAGCAATTTCTGAGAGGAGCTGCTGTCCCTATATAGGCTAGTGGAAGCTGGCAATTATCACATTTTTTGTGCTCCGGTGCACCATTACACACAAGGATTAACCACTGTGTGCTGCTTGCTAATTAGCATGTGTGAATTAGAGCAGTCATACTGGATATTGGCATGTTTACCAGGTCTTCTACAAATTCTTCCTTGACATACCCCTTCTCCACCCCACTTTTTTTTTTCTTCTGCTTCTTTTTACTCTGTCTCAGTTTTTCTATTGCCTTAAGACTGCTTGTTATACTTGTCTACACCTTTCAGACTCCTACCTTAAGATATGTTACCCTTGATACTATTTTCCATTATTACTCCTATAAGTTTCAAGATTTTGTCCAAAGGCCTTGTAAGGAAACTAAAAAGCCAGTTTTCTCCTAATTAAGCAAACCCCTTGAAACCCCTCAACCCGCCTGGCTGAAAATCCTGCGTTAACATGACCTTACTAATTACAACACTAATTCATTGACTGTGACACTTTGACTTTCTATATCTCTAGCTCTAAATGCAAAAATCTCAATAACAATATTAAACAAGTAAACATGGTAGAAATTCTTCTGCTAGAAGCCTAGGTACAGCATACAATTTTGCATTACAGCATTACAATATAACTAAAATAACCATACAAAGGCTCAATCAACAGCCATGTAAGTGTAAGCAAGGAGGCTGAATAATAGACATGTGCACAGAATCCGAAAAACGAAAGATCTGACATAAATAAATGCTTTATTTTCGTTTTCATTGTTACAACAGTTCAATATAGAATAGGAGATACGATGTGACTCTGACAATAACAATCTGTGTCTATAGAACCTGTGGTCGAATGTGCCTAACCTTACCTCTATTAGTCCAAGATTATATAGAGAAAATATTCGACAGAAAAAAAGATTTGACAGAGAGAAAAGATTCTGCAAGTTACTGTCCTAAAAAGTGTTTGGGGACCCAGGTCCTGCCCCAGGGGACATGTATCAATGCAAAAAAAAGTTTTAAAAACGGCAGTTTTTTCGGGAGCAGTGATTTTAATAATGATTAAAGTGAAACAATAAAAGTGTAATATTCCTTTAAATTTCGTAGGGGGGGGGGGTGTCTATAGTATGCCTGTGAAGGGGCTCATGTTTCTGGTGCTTAGAACTGTCCCTGCACAAAGTGTCATTTATGCAGGAAAAAAAGTCCTTTAAAATCACTCGTGATGTAACACAGGCAGGTTTCTGTTACATCAGGGTCACCCATACGTCACGGGGAACCCCGGGTTTCCCCTTGCATCGGAGGGGGCGGTGTCAGGTGACGGGTGGCCCCGCCCTCCGTATATAAGAAACGTCAGGCCGCCGGAATCCCTGCAGTGTCTCCTCCATGGAGACAGAAGAAGGATGGATTCACTGCGCTGATTCAGATCAGCCATCGCTGGAGAGATGATCGTACGTCGCTGGATAGCAAGAGTGGATAACCACCGCTGGAATCTTTTTTTTATTTTTAATAAAGGAATTTTTCAAAAGTGTGTTTGTCCTATTTAACTATTTTTTTACACTTTCTTTGTGAAATGGTAGGGGTACTTTTGTACCCCCTTACCATTTCAAACAGGGGGGGCTGGGATCTGGGGGTCCCCTTGTTAAAGGGGGCTTCCAGATTCTGATAAGCCCCCCGCCCGCAGACCCCCACAACCACCAGTCAGGGTTGTGGGGATGAGGCCCTTGTCCTCATCAACATGGGGACAAGGTGCTTTTAGGGGTCACAGACCCCCAAAGCATCCTCCAAATGTTGAGGGCATGTGGCCTGGTACGGTTCAGGAGGGAGGGGGGCCGCTCTCTCGTCCCCCCCTCTTTTCCTGCGGCCTGCCAGGTTGCGTGCTCGGATAAAGGGTCTGGTATGGATTTTTAGGGGGACCCCACGTAAATTTTTTTGAAGGGTCTGGTTATGGATATTTAGTTATGGATATTTAGGGGGAACCCCACGTCAAATTTTTTCTTAAATTTGAGGCAGGGTTCCCCTTAATATCCATACCAGACCTGAAGGGCCTGGTAATTGAATTTGGGGGACCCCCACGCTTTTTTATTTATTTATTTATTTATCAATGGCTTTCAATGAGTGTTCTCTGTATTACGGAGCCGACAATTCATAATAGCTGCAAGTGATTTTAAAGGACTTTTTTTCCTGCATAAATGACACTTTGTGTAGGGACAGTTCTAAGCACCAGACACATGTGCCCATTCACAGGCATACTATAGACACCCCCCCCCCCCCCCTACGAAATTTAAAGGAATATTACACTTTTATTGTTTCACTTTAATCATTATTAAAATCACTGCTTCCGAAAAAAATGCAGTTTTTAAAACTTTTTTTTGCATTGATCCATTTCCCCTGGGGCAGGACCCGGGTCCCCAAACACTTTTTAGGACAGTAACTTGCAAATTAGTCTTTAAAATTAGAACTTTAGATTTTGAACGTTGGAGTCCCATAGACTTTAATAGGGTTCTAAAGTTCACACAAAGTATGCTATATACTAGCTCAGTCGAATCTTCTTTATACATTCGACAGACACCATAAGCCTTCAAAGACAGATTCGACCGTAATTCATGTGGATTTTCGGACTAATGCAATTTTTGAACGAAAAACGAAATAAATAAAAACGAATTTCGGGAGTAACTAAATAAATACATTTTTCGGACGTAAACGAAAAGAAATATTTTACTCTGCACATGTCTACTGAATAACTTGTCATTGCTAAAGTGAGCCTGGAGTCAGACTGTTTGAGGTGATATCACAGATGAGCTATGAGGAGTAACAGCAAGTCTTTAATCAGTTTGTGCTGGATCCTATATTGGAATGCTATTTTACAAGTGTTTGTAATGTGAGTGCAATACATAGTTTTAATAATATCTATAAAGATTTTATATGCTACACTATGATAGTTACTCTGTGATTATTAGCTATGTCTAGAGATTTCCATGGGGGGATATCCATGAGATTAACTGGATAAGGAGAGAAGAGATACCGAACAACGTTTGAGCTGCGACTATCCTTTTTTTTTAACTATTTCATCTTTATTAGAAAAAATTTTCCCAATACAACAATAAGAATGATTTCCACAATTCACAAAACATCTTCATTTCATGCATAAATAGTGCAATAACGAGGACGCTCCCGACCCGCACATCACGGCGGGCTCGCCCTCCGTCTCTTCCACCCCACCCCGCCCGCCCACCCCCGCTTCGAGCACACACTGCTGGTACCCACCCGACCAATAATGGTCGGCTGGTTGGAGGGGAATGAACACCAATTAATATGAAAAAGAGAGAAGGGGGGAAGTCAGAGAAGAATGTCCATTGCCGCTCGTCAAGCAAGCAAATGCTAGGCCGCCCCCTCGGTAAACTCCCCTAGGGGGTAACCCATACCAATCAACCACGGGTTCCATATTGCCCTAAATTTTTTTAAGTTGTTTTGTTTTATAAACATTGCTCTCTCACACCAAATAATAGAGTTGATTGCATTAACCCATTGTTCGATTGCTGGGGGATTTTTGGCTTGCCAATTTATAGCTATCAGCCGTCTGGCCTGGTACAAACATCTCAGGACAGGCAGCTTGATTAGAGGGGGGATTCTATCCTCCTCAAAAATCCCCAATAAACACGTCCTAGCTTCTGGTTTCAGGGTAATCCTAAAGATCCTGTTTATTCTGAGTACTATTTCCAGCCAATACCCATACAATTTTGGGCATTTCCATACCATATGGAAGAGGTCCCCCGTTGCCCCACATCTGGGACAGCTGTCGCTGGATTTCCTGCCCATTTTCCATAACTTATAGGGGGTATAATATACCCTATATATAAGGAATAAGTGTGTCACTCGCTGCGATGGAGATATGGAGACCAATCTCCCCTGCTCAAGAGTCTTAACCCATTGTTCCTGGGTTATCGGGCCCACATCTCCTATAAACCCCCTCCTGCTCTTATACGGGCCCTCTCCCTTCAGGATCCTTCCCCTAATCTTTGTATATAATCTGGAAATCTGACCTTTTGCTTGCCTGCAATCCATGAGGCTCTGGAGCAGGGGAGCTTCGGTCCGTTCAATCTCAAGTGACCTGTATTGAGCTTGAATACCATGTCTCAGCTGTAGATATTTAAAAAACGTCTTATTAGAGACATCAAATTCCTGTCTAAGGGCCTCAAAAGATTTCATTACGTTGCCTTCGTATAGCTGCACCAACCTATTAATTCCCTGCCTGTCCCATTCTAAAGATCTGTCTATATTGTTTAGTTCACTTAAGTGTCGGTTATGCCATAGGGGCGTGTAGCTAGTTACTCCCACATATCCCATGCTTTGCTTTACATTATGCCATACCTTCCTCATTAATGCATTACTAGGGCATCTATGGACAAATGAGTTAGCCTCCAAGGCTTCCGCCAATAGCTTATGGGGTACCCCGACCATCATCAATTTATGGTTCGGGGACCCTCCCTCTTGGAGCCCTGCCCCCTCTAAATGCTGAAGTTGGGCAGCCAAAAAATATGCTCTCAAATGGGGTACGGCCAATCCTCCCTCCTCTACGGGAAGTTGCATCGTCTGCAGCCCAATCCGGGCATGTCCCTTTTTCCAGATTAAGTCTCGAATGAGAGAGTTCATTCTTTGGAACCATTTCTGGTTAATCCAGATTGGGGAATTGTGTAGAATATATAGTATTTGTGGTTGCCAAATCATTTTTATTAGATTGCATCGTCCCGCTACAGAGAGAGGAAGGCTGCACCACCTATCAAGTTTCTGCTTCAATCTCGTTAATAGTGGTGCTAAATTCTCATTGATATACTGATTCACTTCCCCAGTGATCCAGATGCCCAGATACTTCAGTCTGGGCACTATCTCAAGGCCTGTAATCGCCGGCAACACCCATTGATCCCCAGGTCTAGTCAGTGGCAGGAGAGCTGATTTGCTCCAGTTAATTACAAGGCCAGATTGTTGACCAAACTCCCCCATCATCTGCACTACCCTGTTCAGGGTTGAGTCCATATCTCCAATAAAGAACAGGACATCATCCACGAACAGGGCGATTTTATCTTCCACTACTCCACGCCGGAATCCCTGGATGTCCGGGCATGACCTTGCCAGGACAGCCAGGGGTTCCATGGCCAATACAAACAAGAGGGGAGACAGTGGGCACCCCTGTCTTGTTCCTCTCTCTAGCTGAAAAACCTCAGAAAATTCAGTTCCCATCTTGATTTTGGCCCTGGGCCCATTGTAAAGTAATTTTATCCACTGGATGAAGTGAGGGCCAAAGCCAAACCTCTCCATCACTCCCCAAAAGTAGCCCCATTCCAGGCTATCAAAAGCCTTAGTCGCGTCCAAGGCCAGAATAGCTCCCGGCCCATCATTATCCCTGGGTATTTGGACATTAAGAAAAACTCTTCTGATATTAGTGCTGGTTGTCCTTCCCGGGATAAAACCCGACTGGTCTGGGTGTATTAGTTTATGTATAAATTTATTTAAGCGGGTTGCCAGGGCCTTAGCTAGAATTTTGATATCCGAGCACAGCAGGGATATTGGCCGATATGATGAGACTTCCTGTTGATCCTTCCCCTCCTTGAGTATTAAAGTTATATTGGCTTCCAGCATCGAGGAGGGCAATTCACCCACCTCAAAGGCATGGTTCAGTGTCTCCAAGAGTTCCGGCAGTAACGCTTCGCCATAACGCTTGCATATTTCTGCTGGCAACCCGTCTGGGCCTGGGGATTTATAATTAGGCATTGCAGCTACTGCATTTTTTAGCTCCTCCAACGTAAGTGGTGAATCGAGACTCAATTTGTCCTGGTCTGATAGTGTTGGAATTGCTGCTTGAAGTAGGAAGTCAGTAACAAGGCTACCCTGGCCCCACAGGACCGATCTGTATAGATTGTTATAGTAATCATAGAGTACTCTCATGATCGCAGGGGGGCTAGAAACAAGATCGCCATTTGGCGACTTAATCACCTGAACTGTTGTCGGGGAGCTATTAGTTTGGACCAAAAGGGAGAGGGCTCGACCCACCCTCTCCCCTTCACCAAAATAATGCTGACGTTGAAATATTCGCCTGTTCTCTGCCTTTTTTAAAAGAGCCATTTTATAAACTTGTTGGCTATCCAGCCATATCTTCTGGTTTTCAGGTGATGGAGCTTCTATATATGTGCTCTCTGCCAGAGTAACCATATCTCTTATGGCTGACTCCTGTTCTCGGGCTTTCCTTTTAATTATTGCGATTTGTTGGATTAATATGCCTCTAATATAGGCTTTTAGGGAGTCCCAGACTATTCCGGGTGGAGCTGTGCCCTTGTTTATTTGGAGAAATTCCTTTATCTTGTCCAGAGAGGGGCTAGATCTATCCATTAACTCCAACCAGCTGGGATTTATCCTCCACTCCCCTAAGCCTGTTCTAGCTCCCAGGGCCACAATAATGGACAGGGGGGAATGATCTGAAATCCCCCTTGCCCCGTATTCTATTTCCTGCACCACTTCTGCTGCCTCTTTATTACCAAGGACCATATCAATTCTTGATTACGTATAATAGGTCCCAGAAAAACAAGAATACTGTCTCTCCTGAGGATGACGCATTCGCCATAGATCACTTAATCCTGTTTCGGATAAAAATCCTTGCAGTCGCCCTGCTCTAACCCCATCAGGTTTAGGAAATCTGTCCAGGCTCCCTTCTAGTGTTTCATTGAAGTCACCCAGTACTATCCACGGAACTCCAGGCTTATCCAGGCAAAACGCCAGCAGTTTATACATAACCTCCAACTTAAAGGGAGGGGGTATGTAAATGTTGGCTAAAATATAATATTGCCCTCTCATCGAACCATATAAAAAGACAAATATCCCCACCTCATCAATAGAGGACTCCTTACATAGGAAATCCGTACCCCTTCTAACTAAGACACTCACTCCTCTTGAATATGAGGTATGGAAAGAGTGGTAATATGCCTGAAATTTCCGATTATTTTACTGTGGAGCTGTACTGGGGGTTAGATGCGTCTCTTGCAAAAAGAGTAAGCCCGGACCTGCCCTCTCTGTTTCCAACATGACCGCTGCTCTCTTCTTTAAATCTCCCAGCCCCCTCACGTTCCATGAAATAATACTTACTCTACTCATGATCACCGGTGATTGCTAAACTAGCCGGGGACAGGGGGAGGGAGGCCCGCCCTCCCTCGACGGGCCCCCCCTACCCCCCATATTCCCCCACAGCCCCCACCCCCCCATACCCACAGTGTGCGCTCGAAGTTCCCCCCATCCCTCCTGCCCTCCCACCCACCCCTGCCCGTTTGAGCAACCCCTAGGGGTCTCTATTGTGGCCCACATACTCCAAAGCTCATCCAAAAGATGCCCAAGCTCCCTCTATCCCCACCCCCCCATTTACCCCGCCCCCCAGATCTAATTACCATGTCTAGGTGTCATACTTTACTATGGTATCAGTTAATCTCCCCCTTATTTATAAGGAGGGGGGAGAAAGAAGAGAGGGGAGAAAAAAAAAAAAAAAAGGGGCATATATGCAATTATTATATACCATTATTTGTGTCCAACCATAATCTCCATCTCTCCTATCCCATGGTAAGTGCACGTGACTAATCATAAAAAACACTATCCATTGGTTTGTGACTAATTATAAAATACAAAAGAAGAGCATATGAGTCATCGCTATGGCGCCCTATACTCAACACCGCCCCCCCTCCCTATCTCGTGAAAAGTACATTATATATAGCATCACGTGGATTATCAATCAGATTAATAATATTTGTGGATTCAAATTTACCCAAAAAAAAAAAAGGGGGCATATATGCGATTATTATATACCATTATTTGTGTCCAACCATAATCCCCATCTCCCCTATCCCATGGTAAGTGCACGTGACTAATCATAGAAAACACTATCCATTGGTCTATGACTAATTATAAATTTCAAAAAAGGAGCATATAAGTCATCGCTAAGGCACCCTATACTCAACACCACCCCCCCTCCCTATCTCGTGAAAAGTATGTTATATATAACGTCACGTGAATTATCAATCAGATTAATAATATTTGTGGATTCAAATTTACCCAAAAAAAAAAAAAGGGGGGCATATATGCGATTATTATATACCATTATTTGTGTCCAACCATAATCCCCATCTCTCCTATCCCATGGTAAGTGCACGTGACTAATCATAGAAAACACTATCCATTGGTCTATGACTAATTATAAATTTCAAAAAAGGAGCATATAAGTCATCGCTAAGGCACCCTATACTCAACACCGCCCCCCCTCCCTATCTCGTGAAAAGTACGTTATATATAACGTCACGTGAATTATCAATCAGATTAATAATATTTGTGGATTCAAATTCAAATTTACCAAAAAAAAAAAAAAAACCCCCAAGTCCCCCCCCCCCGCACCACCCCTAGTGAGGAAACACTGTCAATTAGCTTGGCAAAGACCCTTTCTGCTCTTCTGCAAAGAACGTTTAATAGGAATAAACTCAGCTCTCTGTTTCTGCAGATTCAAAGAGAAATCCGGGTAGAACGATACTCTAGTCCCTTTGTAGAAAATATCCCCTAGTTCACGAGCTCTTCGCATCAAAATCATTCGATCGTTGTAGTTAACAAATTTCAATATTAATGGTCTGCAACGATCCTCTGCTAGCCGGGATCTAGAGGGAACTCTGTGGGCCCTTTCAATAGAAAAAAGGGGGGAGAAAGGGGTATCCCCCAGTAGCTCCTTGAACCAATTTTCCAAAAAGATGATAGGATTAAGGCCCTCACTACCCTCTGGCAGACCAATTAAACGCACATTATTCCTGCGATTATTATTGTCCATATCGTCTAGTTTCGATGCCTGTATGGTGAATTGTTTCTCAAGTCCTATTATTTTTTGTTGTAAAGGAGAGAGCTCGTCCTCCACTGTACTTAGTCTTCCTTCAAGGGCAGCGGTTCTACAAACAGTGTTGCTCAATAATTGACTCATAGAGTGCAATTCATTTTTGATATTACTGAGTTGGTCATCAAGGCCTAAGATGAAGTTCTTGCATTCTTTAACTGCCTGCAATATCTCACGTAGCGTGGGCTCACCGGACCCCTTGCCGAAAATATCGGGGGGTCCGCCTCGCTATGGGGGACCTTGATCTCAACAGGGGGTAAATTATGCATGTTGCTTCCTGAGGATAGAGTAGCGGGATTTGACACCAAATGGCCAGTACTTCTCCTATCGCAGGACGATCCCTGCGATTTTGTTTGCCCTGCTAATTGCTGATGGCCTTTCCTGCCTGGGGATGTTGCATGGGCAAATCGCTCAAGTTTTGCCGCCGCAGAAGCTTGATTTAATTTTTCCTTTGCTGCCCTAGTCTTATGGTTCCCCTCCCCATGTGGTACATCTTCTGTAGCTCTTTTACTAAGCATGGTAATACCAGAATAATAACAATGAGGTCGTTGGTTCAAAAGGGCTTATGGTATATAATGTTCAGCAAAAAGACCTGGTCATGCGGCAATAATAATATCATCAGAGTATTCAGAGTATATTCAAAGCAGCAGCAGCCCAGGTAATACAGCCAAATGGCTTTAGCTGGAAACAACTGGAAATCAGCCCCTTGGGGGGGGGGGGGGTAATAGAAGGGAGGATATTCACCAGGTCAAGAGATACAAGTCATTGTTCCAACTTTAAACGTTTAGCAATGTTAGCTTAGTCTCCCCCTCCACCTCCTCCCCCTGGTTACCATACACCTGGGCTGATGCCACAGGTTGCACTTGTTAAGCCGGCATTTCGCTAATCTCCTCCGAGGCTGTCAGGAATTTGGGTCGGGTTCCCCTCTCGCTCTGAATCAGCAGCCCCACTCAGTAAATGGACTTCATCCGCTCGTACTGGCGTCCTGTCTCCCTCCGGTCCGTCCTCGAGCTGCCTTCGGGGGCCACGATCGAGATCCCGCGATAATCCGAGCCCCCGATGGGAACTCGTTCGGGTATCCTCGGCTAGTTTCGGAGGCGCAGCCTGTGCACGCCGCAACCTCCCCAAAGTCCACGGAGCGAGGGGTCGAAGCGACAACGGCAGCCGCAAACGGGCAAGTTCCTCAATCAATGTCCATTGCTTGGTCAGGGGAGACGGAGGGCTGGACGGGGAGAGAGCTCAGGCGTCTTCATCTCACTCTCGCTCACACACACACACACACCGTCATACCGGCCACGCCCCCTCCCACCCACATCCTTGATAGTGCTGGTGCAGCTGGGGAGCGAGCGGCGACTATCCTTAAAGGAGTCTATACATCTGATTACCCCTGACATTGGGGAACAGGCGTTTCTAGAGCTATAACATAGATCTAGGCAACAGGTACAGGGTCACTCTTATATTTTCATTAGCTGGTGGAGCACTGGAGAAGATACAGCAAGCATTTTTGGGTTGTAAACACCAGTAGAATATTGTATGTAGAATATCACAGGTGAAGGTTATAATTAATGGTGAAATTGACACCCATAAAAGAGACACAGCTAGGGGGCATGTGCGACTCCTAACATGGTGGACATGTGATCTCTCAGCTCCTGTTCCCATCTCCCTCTCTGAGGCTCCTGCTTCACTCTGACTGCATCTACCCCATGGGTGTCCTACCATTCGACTCCGGAGGCACCCCATAGGTAAGATTGGGTACCAAAAACACATATTTCAGCCCTACACAGAATACCTGCCTACTCAGCTAATGGATTGTTTTCTGCTTAGCAATCAACAGTCTCAAGAGGACCCATCGGAGCCCACTGATCCACTTAAAGCTGCTGAGGGGCTTCTGAACCCCACTGATGGAGCCCACTGCAACAGTGACTGTGGAGGTCATGGATTTAACTTTACTAGAGAGGTAGAGAAAGGTGCACATGAACTTAGGGATGGCATTACTCAACTGGGGGAATGTATTGACACCCTGAAAACTAAGATTGATGAACTAGTGCATTACGTTCATGTTTTAGAAGAAGATAATGCTATTCTTAAGCACACGGCTCCAAAATTCAAATGCAACAGAAGGACCTGGAAAATCACTCACTACAGCCACATGCAATAAAACCTGTATGGATTTCAAATGTGACAAAATTTAAATCTTCAGTGACCTGTCTCCCATCAACTTGGTGAAATGATGGAGCCTATGTCCCATCACTACTCATTTATAAAATTATCATGTTATCTACAGCTAGGGATTCCCTTTCCAGACATCAGCCTCATGAGATGGGGTACAGTATTCTATGCAGGACCTCCAAGAAAATGAGGCTTTTTTACACAATCTGGGTCTTCCACCACTCCCTGAAGAAGATCTTCAGCTCCCCCCTCCAACATCACGGCCGTTCTCCACTCATGTGCTGCTTCCTTCAGATACCCTGCCTGATGGCTTCACATTGATCAACCTGCTGTTCTACATTTACACAGATGGTTTGTCTGCCATCTATGTGTCACAGATCCTGGTTTAAGGATCTTGATTCCTTATGCATGGGATCATTATCATTACTTGTTTTATCATTACTCATTTGGATGTCTCTATTTTTATTATTTCACATGCTTTTTGGAAGGCAACGGGGCCTAGCTTCTGGATATTGAGTCATCATACTCTTCTCCATTATCCTAGGCATCGGCCTTGGATTCCGGAAGGCATTGATCTCCACAGGCCCCTCACCATTGTTATTTTTTGACCTGTTTTTGGTTATAAATTGTGCCCCAACAGATGCTGCTTTAAGTTTCTTGAATTATTGTCTACTAATGACTCTTACCTTTTACAACATGGACATTGCTCTTTATTCTTATTGAATGAAAGACATTTGCATTGCTTTTTTACTATTGTTTTCTCATATAATGTGCAAGGTTTAAACTCTATTCATAAGGGATGGCTTGCTTTGAAAGAGTTCAAATCTTCTAAAGCAGATGTGATCATGGTTCATTAGACTCATTTTCGAGCAGAGGGTTTCTTTAAGTTTGCTCCAAGCAATTTCCCACCACTTTTGTAGCCTCTAATCCTTCTGGGAAGGCTGGTGTAGCGATATTATTTAAACGTTCATGCCCAATACAGATCAAATCCTCCTTTCTTGACCCTTGTGGTCTGTTTGATCTCCTGAACTGTGATCACATGAATACATTTTTTACCTTGGCTAATATATATGCACCTAATAATCCATTGCTGACCACTGCTTTGTTAGCACAGGTTTTGAGTTTATAGTGAGTATTCCTGGTTATTATTACATTATCTTAATATTTTTCTCTTTTGTTCACTCTTTTTCTTTTTTTCTTTTGAGTGATATTTTCATTAACCTTGTATTTGTGGTGTATACTGGTCCAAGTCCTGCATTCTTTGGATATCATCCACTCTGCCCATTCTTTCTTTTGGGGCACACCTTTTCTGATCTTAAGGTTCAACTAATTTGGGTTCATGGCATGTAAGTTATTATGCTCTCTATTTATGAGGGTCATTGTATTAATTTAATAAAATCATTATAAATATCGATGTCCTCTGTTTGATCCATATAAGGCATACATTTATCTTTGATGATATTCATTTCTCCCAACTCAAGATTCTCTGGTCATGAGTCAATAAGTAATTGGTTCTGAGGAAGCTATTTTGTGAAACGGGTCAACTGTAACTACCAATGTTGAACCTCAAGAGAACATCCTAGTAATTTTACAATGTTTTCTATGTATCTAATTTTGTAAAATAAATTTATTATAAAGTACCTGTATTATGTGTATGAATTCCTCAATGATACTGTGATAATCCATCATGTTGGTTCTCTTTTTTTGTAAATTCTATCTAGGATGAGGTACCCCCATAGCCTTTCTGTTCACATTTATTATCTATATATGTACCTAACTCGGGCAGATCGAGTTTCTTACAAAAGTTTTTGAGACAATACAATCTTTTTCACAACCCTTTATGATCGTAGGTGGGGATTTTTATATGTGCATGTCCCTGACCAAAGATAGACAAGCTCTTTTCCAAATTACTCCATCAGCTCATATCCAAAGGTTGTCTACTTTGTTTTGTACAATTATCAGATCCCACAACCTTTTTGATTGATAACTTTCGCTTGGATCACTTTTTTTGACAGTGCCTTTATTTATACATTTGGTAGCTTCAGAAATCAATCCTATTACATGGTCTGACCATGCACCCATACTTCTGGATCTTACCCTGTCTGCTCCAACAACAAAAACGTGTCATTGCAGTCTTAACAAATCTTTTCTACGGATTTCTAAAAATGACCAACTCCTCTAGAAATTGTCAGAACTCAATGATGTCACAGTGTCTAAGGCATAGGTGCTCAACCTGTGGCCATCCAGCTGTTGCAGAAATACAAGTTCCATGAGGCATTGCAAGGGTGACAATTACAAACATGACCCCAAAGGCAGAGGCATGATGGGACATGTAGTTCCATAACAGCTGGAGGGCCACAGGTTGAGCACCCATAGTCTAAGGCTTCTACCATGTGGGAAGTCCATAAGGCCTTTTTTTATGGCAATATGTATCTCCACTGGATCTTGAATGAAACACAAGGCCATTCTCCAAAGGTCCCTGCTTCTTGTCCAAGTACGTACAGCAGAGACACATTTACACCCCCCCCCCCCCCCATGGAACATTTACGCACTGTTGTCTCATTATGCAACCATATTAAGTCTTTAGATATCTTTACAAGTTTGCCAATAAGCCCCACACGATGCTAGTGCATATGCTTATACCTCCCCATTTCCTTTCTACCCCTGATGTTTTTCTCCAGCCAAATAGTACTCCAACTTACTGACCATGTACCATGTCCAAGATTTTCAGTGATTTTTACCACAAACTCTATAATTACCTAAGCTCTAATCCACACTCCCAGTTCACACAGGAAAAGCTCAGTACTTTTTTTGCCTTTTTACACTTACCTAAACTGTCTTTAGCTAATCGCTCTAAGCTTAACCACTTGAGGACCGCCGTATTGCCATTGTACGTCAGCACAATGGCACAGGCAGGCATAATCACGTACATCTACGTGATTGCCTTCCAGCGGGTGGGGGGTCCGATCGGACCCCCTCCCGCTGGTTACGGCGGTCCGATTCGGTCCAGGAGCGCTCCGTGATGAGGGGATGGCCGTTGGTTTTCGGCCACCCCCTCTGGATCGCTCCTGGCCAATGAGAAGCTTCCTCCCCTGTGTATTGTTTACACAGGAAGGAGGAAGTGATGTCATTCTCCTCGGGGCGGTCTTTTTGACCGGACTACGAGGAGAACAGTAAAAGTAAGTGTGCACCAACACTACACTGACATGTAGGTACACACAGGCACACAAACCCCCCCCGATCCCCCCCCCGATCGCCCCCCGATCCCCCCCCGCCCCCCCTCCCCCCCCAGTCACAGTGTCACTGATTGCAGTGATCATTTCTTTACTGATCAATGCATTCAGTGTCAGTTGTGACAGTAAAAACTGTCAGGACAGTTAGTGTTAGGTCCAGGGTAGCCCCCTATCACCCCCCAATAAAGATTTAACCCCCTGATTGTCCCTAGAGTTAACCCTTTCACCCCCTTTTGCCAGTGTCACTAAGCGATCATTTTTCTGATCGCTGCATGTGTCGCTAGTGTCGCTAGGTAGCTAGTTATTTTTTTAGGTTCACCGCCAGGTTTTTATATCGCTAGGTACCCTGATATACTACCCAATAATGTTTTTAACCCCCTGATTGCCGCTAGTTAACCCTTTCACCCCCTTTTGCCAGTGTCACTAAGCGATCGTTTTTCTGATCGCTGCATTAGTGTCGCTACAGTCGCTAGGTAGCTAGTTATTTTTTTAGGTTCACCGCCAGGTTTTTATAGCGCTAGGTACCCCGATATACTACCCAATAATGTTTTTAACCCCCTGATTGCCGCTAGTTAACCCTTTCACCCCCTTTTGCCAGTGTCACTAAGCGATCATTTTTCTGATCGCTGCATGTGTCGCTAGGTAGCTAGTTATTTTTTTAGGTTCACCGCCAGGTTTTTATATCGCTAGGTACCCCGATATACTACCCAATAATGTTTTTAACCCCCTGATTGCCGCTAGTTAACCCTTTCACCCCCTTTTGCCAGTGTCACTAAGCGATCGTTTTTCTGATCGCTGCATTAGTGTCGCTACAGTCGCTAGGTAGCTAGTTATTTTTTTAGGTTCACCGCCAGGTTTTTATAGCGCTAGGTACCCCGATATACTACCCAATAATGGTTTTAACCCCCTGATTTCCGCTAGTTAACCCTTTCACCCCCTTTTGCCAGTGTCACTAAGCGATAATTTTTCTGAACGCTGCATCAGTGTCGCTAGTGTCGCTAGGTAGCTAGTTATTTTTTTAGGTTCACCGCCAGGTTTTTATAGCGCTAGGTACCCCGATATACTACCCAATAATGGTTTTAACCCCCTGATTGCTGCTAGTTAACCCTTTCACCCCCTTTCACCAGCGATCACAGTATAAGTGTCACTGGTGACGCTGGTTAGCCAGTTAGTTATTTAGGTTCCCCGTCAGGTTTTTATATAGCGCCAGGGACCCCCATATACTACCTAATAAAAATTTGAACCACCTGATTGCCCCTAGTTAACCCTTTCACCACTGATCACCGTATAAGTGTTACGGGTGACTCTGGTTAGTTTGTTTTTTATAGCATTTTATATTCAAATCCGGAAGGCAGTGCTTGGTTTTCGGGGTCCCGTACGTGGCTAGGCTCCCAAAAAGTCCCCCACATGTGGTATCCCCGTACTCGGGAGAAGCAGCAGAATTTATTTTGGGGTGTAATTTGACTTCTGCCCATAGCATGTGTGAGCAATATATCATTTAGTGACAACTTTGTGCAAAAAAAAAAAAGTTTGTAATATTCCCGCAACTTTTGGCAAAATATAAAATATTCCATGGACTCAACATGCCTCTCAGTAAATAGCTTGGGGTGTCTACTTTCCAAAATGGGGTCATTTGGGGGGGTTTTGTGCTATTTTGGCATTTTATGGCCTTCGAAACTGTGATAGGTAGTGAGGAGTTAAATCAAAAATTTGCACCCTTAGAAATCCTGAAGGTGGTGATTGGTTTTCGGGGTGCCGTGCGCGACTAGACTCCCAAAAAGTCCCTCACATGTGGTATCCCCGTACTCGGGAGAAGCAGCAGAATGTATTTTGGGGTGCAATTCCACATATAACCATGGCATGTGTGAGCAATATATCATTTAGTGACAACTTTTTGTAAAAATTTTTTTTTTTTTTTTTTTTTGTCATTATTCAATCCCTTAGGACAAAAAAAATAAATATTCAATGGGCTCAACATACCCATCAGCAATTTCCTTGGGGTGTCTACTTTCCAAAATGGGGTCATTTGGGGGGGATTTGTACTGCCCTGCCATTTTAGCACCTCAAGAAATGAGATCGGCAGTCATAAATTAAAAGCTGTGTAAATTCCAGAAAATGTACTCTAGTTTGTAGACGCTATAACTTTTGCGCAAACCAAAAAATATTCGCTTATTGACATTTTTTTTACTAAAGACATGTGGCTGAATAAATTTTGCCCTCAATGTATGACTAAAATTTAGTTTATTCGATTTTTCTTATAACAAAAAGAAGAAAATATCATTTTTTTTCAAAATTTTCGCTCTTTTTCCATTTATATCGCAAAAAAAAAAAATCGCAGAGGCAATCAAATACCATCAAAAGAAAGCTCTATTTGTGGGAAGAAAAGGACGCAAATTTCGTTTGGGTGCAATATTGCATGACCGCGCAATTACCAGTTAAAGCAGCGCAGTGCGAAATTGCAAAAAGACCTCTGGTCCTTAAGGTATTTATTGGTCCGAGGCTGAAGTGGTTAATATACCTATTACTGCTGAAGAAATAGCAGCGTTTATCCAACACTTACCATTGCACAAAACACTAGGCCCCAATGGTTTACCTTACTTCCAATATAAGACCTTTCTCACAATTTTAACCCCATATATGTTGAAACATTTTGCTTCTCTGATGAAAGGCACTACCCTCATTCCCAATTTCTTTATGCATTTATGACAGTAATTCAGAAACCAGACAAAGACCTGTCTATCCATAATAATTATTGGCCTATTGCATTATTAAATTTGGACTTTAACATTTTCACAAAAAATCCTTGCAAATAGACCATTGCAACTACTTCCATCTTTAATTCATAGGGATCAGGTTGGTTTTGTCCCTACTAGGCACAGTGGCAATAAAACAAGATGCATTATTGATCTTATAGATCTCCTGACTAAAACTAAAAGCCCTGTCCTTGTTTTAAGCCTATATGCTCAAAAGGCCTTTTACCGCTTGAATTGGTCCTTTGTGTTTGCTACTCTCTCCCATTATGGTTTGTCTGGCCTATTTATTCATGCCCTGCATGCATAGTACTCTGTTATAGTCCCTCCCCTTGAGCAATGACAACGAGCAGGAATGTCCACTGTCACCTCTAATCAGTCTGAAACCTCTTGCTGTCACCATTCGCTCTCACCCTGATATTTGGGGGTATTGTTCCTATAGGAGTACAAGGTCTCCCTTTTTGCTGATGACATTTTACTGACATTATCCCATCCCTTTGCTTCTCTCCCTCCCTTACATAATATTTCAGCATCTTTTGGCTCCTTGTCAGGTTTTAGGATCAATCCTACAAAAACATAGGCCTTCCCCATAAATACCCCCTTGACTCTCCTTACATCTCTTCAGCAAAACTTCCATTATCATTGGTGTTCCCACACACTAAAATACTTAGGTGTCTAGCTAACTCCCTCTTATTCCTTTCTTTATCAGGCCAACTATCCTCCCCTATCCACAGAAAATAATTTCTTATTGAAGCATTGGACAACCCTATCTCTCTCTCTCTCTCTCTCTCTCTCTCTCTCTCTCTCTCTCCTAGGGAGAATTAATGTTCTTAAAATGTAAATCGAGACATTTCCAGTTTCAAATCCATTATCTCAATTGAAAGCACTTTGGAGAACTTTTCATCATTTTACATGGAATAATATTTCCCATCGGATTGCAGGATCGGTAGTTAAAGCTTTGAAATCCAGAGGCAGTCTAGGACACCAGTTTTATTAAAATACTACTATGCTACACATTTATGGGCTGTCATATCTTGGATGTCTCGGTACGCCCCAAATAGATGGTCTAAAATTAAAATAGAGATCACCTTTCCTGTGCATAGAGGCAAATTTGGGATTCTGCCTCTAAGGTTTCACATTGTGTGGCACAGAGAGAGACTTCTTTCAAAATTCTCCTATTTTGGTATAGGACCCCAGACATTTTACATGCTCATAACCCAGAAGCCTGCAGGAAGTGCTGGAGATGCCATTTGATATAGGCACTAATTATCATATTTTCTGGTACTGCCTCAGTATATAAATATTTCTGGGTTTATGTCCAAACCCTTTGCAAAACCTCTTAAATGTTATACCCCTAAATCCCATACAATATATGTTAGTTCCCTCCCTAAAATTTGGGAGGCTTGGGATGACTCTGACTATTGCCTTAAAAAAGTCCTTCTAGAACCTCAGGTAGGTATTTCTTCAATGACTCTGACTTGCTGTATATATGTGCTTTATATATATATATATATATATATATATATATATATATATGTTCTTTTGAGGTTTGAGCTCCATTATGTTCCCCTTACCCTAAATTTTCCTTCTGTATACTTTTGTATTATTATCTGCAACTTCGCATTTTGTATGCTTGAGATGTGACATGCCAATAGATATTGGTGTGTCTTACCCTGACTTTTAAGCTCTGTTTTATGTTATACTTCTGATGATTGTCACGCTCTTCTTTATAACTGTAGTTGATGCATGCTTTATATTTTGTATGTTTAACAAAAATCAATAAAAATACAATTTAAAAAAGAGACACGGTGAGTGGAATATTTCACTGATTGAACAATTTTAATACACTAGTACCTAATAGTGTTGTTTGGACTTTTCAGCACTGTACATTTATTGTGTTTATTTAGGATCACTGGATATAATTTGAGTTCTTTATGAGTATCAGTACTTTATTTAAATTGTTAATTTCCACTCACTTTTTTTATGTTTTTAAAGTATTAATCTTTACACACATTGGTATATCACAGCAGTGCAGCGCTCTTTATATATATATTTTATTTTTTTGTGTTAGTGGTGAAGACCCCCTGTGTGGGAAACTCATGAATTATGCTTTCTGGAACTTTGTGTGAACTTACCTTTAAATAAAAGTAGGCCAACAAGCTTTTAGATATAAACGTAAATCTTTTGCATGGACTGTGTATATATATATATATATATATATATATATATATATATATATATATATATATTACCACTTTATTGATACTGCATTTTGGTAATTGCTGAGTATATATATATTTTTTGTGCACCCCAATTTGCAACGTATGATTATAGTATTTATTCACTAAATAGGAAATTTTGAACACAAATCAAGAGTTAAATAATAAAAAAAAAGATGAACTGGAGCATTTCTTTTCACAGTTGAACTATATATTGTAAATATCTTGACAAGTGTCCATAATCGCATGTGAATACACACACTATTTGTGACAATCTAAAGGCTAGGCAAGTAAAAAAGATCAGATGTTGCAGTGATAATACCTGTACTGCATCTGCATGAACTTAACCTGCTTAACCACTTAAGTCCTGGACCATTTGGCTGGCCAAAGACCAGAGCACTTTTTGCGATTCGGCACTGCATCTTTTTAATTGACAATTGCACGGTCATGCCACATGGCTCCCAAACAAAATGACATCCTTTTTTTTTCCCACAAATATAGCTTTATTTTGGAGGTATTTGAGCACCTCTGCGTTTTTTATTTTTTGTGCTATAAACAAAAATATAGCGTCAATTTAGAAAATTTAGAATTTAGAAAAAAATTGTTTACTTTTTGCTATAATAAATATCCCCCAAAAATATATAAAACATTTTTTTTCCCTCAGTTTAGGCTGATACATATTCTTCTACATATTTTTGGTAAAAAAAAAAATCGCAATAAGCGTTTATTGATTGGTTTGTGCAAAAGTTATAGTGTCTAAAAAATAGGGGATAGTTTAATGGCATTTTTATTGATAATTTTTTTTACTAATAATGGTGGCGATCAGCAATTTTTATCATGACTGCGACATTATGGCAGACACATCGGACACTTTTGGCGTGATTTTGGGACCATTCACATTTATACAATGATCGGTGCAATTAAAAATGCATTGATTAATATGTAAATGTGACTTGCAGTGAAGGGGTTAACCACTAGGTGGTGCTGTAGGGCTTAAGTGTGGCTTAAGCCCTACAGGGAGCTGTGATTAGTGACAGTGTCATTAGGCAGAACAGGGAAATGCTTGTTTACATTAGCAACTCCCCGTTCTTCCTCATCATGAGAAGATTGCGGGCATCAAGTCCGCAGGACCCGCGATCATGGTCACAGAGCTCTCAGCAGGTGCACGCGCCCGCAAGCCGCCTCTTAAAGGGCAATGTACAGGTACATTAATCTGCCTGTACTTGCCCTTCTGCCACAGTACATCTGCGTGAGGCAGTTGGGAAGCCGTTAATGACCGGGCCATTTTTGGTGATACAGCACTAAGTCGCTTTAACTGACAATTGCAAGGTCGTCTAACACTATAGAGCTTATTTTTGGTTCCCCCAAAAATGGGGCAAGGGCCTCATCCCCATAACCCTGGCCCAGTGGTTGTGGGGGTCTATGGGTGGGGAAAGCCATTAACACGGGGCCCCCAGATCCCTCCCCCCATGTGAATGGGAATAGGGGACATTGTACCCCCTACCCATTCACCAAAAAAATTGTCAAAAAGTAAAAACCACAATAGACAGTTTTTGATGATTCCTTTATTAAAAAAGAAAAAAAATGTCCCGTGATGTACATTCATCGTCAATCACGTCGCCCGAAGGACCTGAAAAAAAAAGCTCTGCCTTGATGGGAGACCTCCTGAAGACTGCTGTCTCTTGGCTGTGACAGCTGTTATATAGGCAAGGACGAGTGACCTAGCCCCCATATGATGCCATGTGACATGGGGGGGTGGGGTCATCCAGTTACATCAGCGGGTGGCCCCGCCCTTGCCTATATATCAGCTGTCACAGCCAAATGGCAGCAATCGCCGGGAGGCCTCCCATGGAGACAGAGAAGAGCAGAGCTTTTTATTTATATTTTTTCAGGTCTCCTGGGCAGCATGATTGACAATGAATGTACATCGTGGACTTGTAAACACCAAATGTCAAAAATAGGCTTAGTCATGAAAGGGTTAAAAAAAAAACAAGTTAAAATCCATAACTTTTGCTAGAAAATTACTTATAACCCTCAAACATTATATATATATAAATATTTTTAGCAGAGACTCTAGAGAATAAAATGGCGATTGTTGCAATATTTTATGTCACGCGGTATTTGCGCAGCGGTGTTTTAAACGCAACTTTTTGGGAAAAGGGACACTTTCATGAATTTAAAAAAAACGAAACAATAAAATTAGCCCAATTTTTTTGCATAATGTGAAAGATAATGTTACACTGAGTAAATAGATACCAAACATGTCACACTTTATAATTGCACGCACTCGTGGAATGACGACAAACTACGGTACCTAAAAATCTCAATAGGCGACATTTAAAAAAAAAATTCCGGTTACCAGGTTAGAGTTACAGAGGAGGTCTAGTGCTAGAATTATTGCTCTCACTCTGACGATCGCTGCGATACCTCACATGTGTGATTTGACCACCGTTTACATGTGCAGGCGCGAAAATGCATTTTCTTTGCTGTGCGAGCTCGCGGCAATTTTTTTTCTTAATTATTTTATTAATTTTAAAATTAATAAATTGTTTAAAAAATAAATATGTGATCACTTTTATTTTATTTATAATTTTATTGCTGTCACAAGGAATGTAAACATCCCTTGTGACAGTAATCGGTGGTGACAGGTACTCTTTATGGAGGGATCGGGGGTCTTTTACACTTCAAAGTATTCAGATCACTGAAAACGGTGATTCTGAATGCTGTATATTTATATTTTTTTTTAAATCCGGCGCCATTAGCAGCCGAGTAAACGGGAAGTGACGTCATGAGGTCGCTTCCGTGTTTACAATTAGGAGACTGGAATGAAGCCACTTACGGCTTCATTCCAGTCCCTCCCTAGCCGCTGGAAGCGGCGGATCATGCATCGGTGCTTCCGATTGAACGGGAGCACCTGTAAGAGCGGCGGAAGGCCGCATCAGTTGTTATGGCTGGAAAGCCAATCGCCCGCTCAGAAAACGGTACCGGGATGATGCCTGCAGATGTGGGCATCATCCCGGTATAATCCCTGGAAGCCGAGTACGCACATCTGCTTACGCTCGGCGGCAAGGGGTTAATAAAAGAAATGTCAAAAACTGGCTATTGTGGTTTTTACTTTTTGACACTTTTTTTGGCCAATGGGTAGGGGTACAATGTACCCCATACCCATTCACATATGGGTTTATGTGCTTGTTAAAGGGGGTTTCCATTAAAAACAGGGACAAGGTGCTTTGGGGGGGGGACCTTTAGGGAAAGCAGCCTGATATGGTTCAGGGGGGGGGAAGCTAGGGCCCCCCCCTTTCCTGGCCAGCCAGGCTGCTTGATCGGATAAGGGTCTGATATGGATTTTGGGGGGACCCACGCTGATTTTTTCCTTGATTTTTCATCTATATTGCTGGGAGTTGGCAATACATTATAGCCACGAGCAAGTTTAAATTCAATTTTTTCCTTTAGAAAAGTCATTTTGCTGCGGCACTGTTCTATCATCACACAGATGCACCACAGGCAGTCTAAGGGTACCCCAGGCATGATATTTAATGAAATATTACATTTTTATTGTTTTACATTAAGCATTATTAAAATCACTGCTCATTGCTCGTGAAAAAACGATTGTTTTAAAAACTTTTTTTTGCATTGATACATGCCCCCTGGGGCAGTAACCGGGTCCCCATACACTTTTTATGTCAATAACTTGCATATAAGCCTTTGAAATGAGTACTTTTGATATTTCATGATCCCTAGACTTTAATAGGGTTTGCATGTGCACACACATTTTTTACCTGTTCGCATGTTCTGGTGCAAACCGAACCGGGGGGGGGGGTGTTCGGCTCACCCCTACCTTTAAGTATACTCCCCCACAGATAGAAACACCTCCCTAGGACACACTTAACATCTTTATTGTCCCCTAGTGTTAACCCCTTCCCTGCCAGTGACATTGTCACAGTAATCAGTGCATTTTTATTGCACTGATCGCTGTATAAATATCGCTGGTCCCAAAAAAGTGTCAAAAGTGTCGGATCTGTCCACCCCAATGGCATAGTCCCACTAAAAATTGCTGATCGCCCCCATTACTAGTAAAAAATAAAATAATAATAAAAAAGCCATAAATCTACCCTCAATTTTATAGATGCTATAAAGTTTGTGCAAACTAATCAGTATATACTTATTGCATTAAAAATAAGTAGTAAAACACATATTGGCCTAAACTGATGAAGAAATTTGTTTTTTCTTTTACATTTTATAGAAAAGTAAAAAAATATATATATATTTTTTTTAAATTGTCTTTTTTTTTTTATAGTGCAAAAACAGAGGTGATCAAATACCACCAAAAGAAAGCTCTATTTGTGGGAAAAAAAGGACATACATTTCGTTTGGGTACAGTGTCGCAGGACCGTGCAATTGTCAGTTAAACTGATGCAGTGCCATATCGCAAAAAATGGCCTCGTCATTAAAGTGGTTGTATACCCACATTTTTAACTTTTACCTACAGGAAAGCCTATAATAAGGCTTACCTGTAGGTAAAAAAAATATCTCCTAAACCTGTACGGTTTAGGAGATATTCCCCTCGGTATGCGCCGCTGACTGCAGCGGCGCATGCGCACAAGGGGTTTCTCGCCGTCAAAATCCGGCAGCGGCCGAGCGGCCGGACTGAAATCTCCCGCGCGCATGCGCGGGAGTGACGATATCGCGGCTCCGGCCACTCACAGCGCCGGAGCCGTGATACCCGGAAGAAACGCAGAGGGAGCATGTCAGCCCCCTCGCCGTGGATCGGGCCAGATGTCGGGGCCTCGTTCTAAGGTAAGTATTTCATAATGAGCTAGTATGCGGTGCATACTAGCTCATTATGCCTTTTGCTTTGCAGGTTTAAAAAAAAAAAAAAAAATGTGCGGGTTTACTACCGCTTTAAGGGGGAAAATCCTTTTGGAGCTGAAGTGGTTAAATACACATTGGAACAACTTGGAATAGCAAAGAAGGAAAGGAAAAAGAGCTCCACATAGAAACTCACTTCCACATATGCACATTGGAAAATGTATTGTTACAAAAAGTTTAATGTTATAGAAAAAAGCCAAAACATGCCTTCACCATACCACAATAAAAATATTCATGACAACGTTGAGAAATAATTAAAAACACAGCCCAGGCTCACAAGCATTCATCCAATAATATCAGGGGGCTGGTGAGAGATGACATATGAGTAGGGGCAACTAGTAACTCTGGAAACAGCCAGCAGTATATATAATTAGTACAGGAGTCATATAGCCAGTAGAGCATTGATGATCACTGATATCTCACAGTTAATGATAAGAGGTACAGAGTGTAGCTGTGGCCATAAAGATGAAAATAACCTGAGGCTAAGCTGAATGAAGCACTGGAAGGCACGTGGAGAAAGCTCATGTAGCTGTGGAACTACAAGCTACAAGCATGTCAGCAATGGAGACAGCATGGAGTAGAAAAATGATCAGCAGACAGCTATTGATATGTAGAGAGGTAAGCACACATCTGTGTTTTTTTATGTTATTTATGGTTTTGTTTGTACCTTTATGCACTTTAAACCTCCCTATTCCTATTGGATCCTTCTTGCACTTTATGTCAAGAGTTTGGCACTTTTTGCGATTTTATGCGATTTTTTTTCACTTTATGCAATTTTTTGGTTAATTGTTCCATTTTGTAAATTGCTATCCACTTTTATGCATTTTATGATTGTTATCAATACCTTGCACTTTATGTGAAGAATTTGGCACTTTATGCGATTCTATGTGACTTTTTTTCACTTTAGGCAATTTTTGGCTAATTGTTTTGTGATTGCCATCCACTTTGGTGATGTTACACCGCTGATTACTTTTGTTTATTTATTTGATTCAGCTTGATTATACACTTTTTCTTACTGCAGTTAGCGCCACATATTTATTTTTATTTGATTGCTTTTTGAGTGGGAACCCTTTTTTATGTTTGGCATTTTCTGTTGGTCTGCATGGATTTGCTTTAGCTGTTCTCTTTGGTTTTGCACATTAGTCTGCCTTTAGATATCTTTTCCATGACCCCACTGGCACGATGAAAGAAGTGCAGGAGCACTTCTCTTATGGCTAAGCCAGTCAGAGGGAGATCTTTACCATCTCCCCACCAACACCCTACTCGCTGCTTCCACCACACACTTACATACTCCAAGTGGCTAAAGAGTTCATTCAGATCTTTATTTGCATATATTTCTTTACAATAAAATCATTATTAGTGGACACAATTACAACATAACTTACAAAATCCCTGTTAAATCTAAAGATGAAATATCAGGGGCCTAAATAGATCCCTAAAGTCTCACTTTTGAGACAGAGCAAGAGACTGAAGAAACACATTACCCAGTTCCTTTTTGCAGCCTTAGGTGCACAGAATGGAGGAAGGAGGAATCTGATAGTGGACAGTAATGGGGTGATCAGTGCAGCAGAGAGGGGTGTGTGTATAAAGAGAAACCAATCCCCTATATGGCTCTCTGTGCAGCAGCTGAAAACTAAAGGAGGGTGAGGAGGAGAAGTTGTCTTCAGCTGTTGCAGACTGAGCCATATAGGGGGCTGGATCTTATAATTACCTCTGTGCAAAACCTAATTTGACAAGGAGGCTGCACGGGCCCCCCTGGAACATTGGTAGGGTCAGAAAATTGCGACCTCTGATGTTCCGCCAGTGGTGCTCGGGGTGAATAGCACGTGCCCAGGCATACCCAGTACACCCTGTGAGCAAACCTCTGAGTAAGGGATTAGTTAATAGTCAGGAGAATAAATCCTTAGGACACACACATATATTTATCATATGGCAAATGCATTATTGAAATGGTATATATACTTACCATAAGCAAAGCGCAATTATTTAAAGTAGTTGTAAAGTCAAGACATTTTTTTACCTTAATACATTTCCTGCATTAAGGTAACAAGTGTCCCACTGCTTGCCCCCCACCCAAACACTTACTTGAGAGCAGGTATGTATAGCATGTTTGTTATTTAAAAAAAAAAGCCTTTAGAACCCCTTTAAGAATACAGTTAGTTTAAACCTTATTTTATTTACTAATATGCACTTTATAATTATTAACTGAGTTCCAGAAAATTTCATGAAATGAGCGGCTGAGTACTCCTCTAAGCTTGTAATTGATTTTTTTTCGTCTAAGTTTGCACTTCTTAGTACAAATCCTCTTTCCTTCCCATAAGCGTATTTAGTCAGATCCTGCACATTTTGTGTCATTTCTTCTGCCTCTACACAGCAAAGATAAACTTAGTAGAGCTGTCTAAAATGCTGAACTTGCTTTTACTATAAGTAGACCCAATTATATCTCTGGCTGGTACAAGCACATAAAAGATGTCTTATGCTACAGCAAACCTCAGATTATGGGCACTAGCTGTTCTTGCTTGAAAGCCTTCATCACCTGTGACAATGTCATTTCTGGGTCACAAATGTGTCTTGCCAAACAGAATATATGGAAGTTTTATTTCTATCTAACTTGCCTTAAAAAACAATTATTTATAGGAGATGGATGCATAGGGAAATGTAAAGAAAAAGGCTTGACACTTCATGCATGTATTGTATTTAAATAATAGAGTTTAAAGTATTTTTCTACTTTTACTTTTGTATCGTATTATTTCCATATGATTTGCTTTCACTGACAATAACATGTGAGCGTTGGAAATGCTCACAACTCAAAACTTTAAACGATCAGTTGAACTACATCACATCAGAACTTCTCTCAGGCTTTTTGTATTATTTGTGTCCTTATTGGAGAGAATTGTTCTCATTATCTGTTCCCCTGGCCATATTCTTATTCTTACCAAAATTATCCAAAATTGAAAAAACATCAAATGTCTAATCGGATTTTCCGATGGGAAATGTTCGATGTGAGCTTGTTGTCAGAAATTCCTACCATGTGTATACGGACATTTGCTGATGGAATTTCAGACAACTGTTTGAGAGCAGGTTCTAAAATTTTCCAACAAAAATACTTTTTGGAAATTCTGAGCGTGTGTGCACAAGTCCGAGGCACAAAATTCCATGCATGCTCAGAATCAAGTACAAGACAGAAGCGCTCAGTCTGGTAGCGTTCGTAATGGAGATAGCACATTCGTCATGCTGCAAATTTTAAAATATTTTGATGCAGCACATTCTTTTCTTCTTTATAATGCTTGAATAATGAAGTTGCTTTGTTGCTGATATTCACACCCAGTTCTGACAAACTGATTTCTTTACTAATTCTCATGATCTCAAGAATAATGTTTGTCATTTTTTTTTTAGAGTGATCTACTTTTTTTATCAAGATCTCCTGAATTTTTTTGTATAATGATCTCCATACAATTTTTTGTCATTTTGTGTGTCAAGTTACCACAACACCATTATTATCTTGTTTTATTTTTTTAACCTCAAAGAGGTTGGTTGGTGTTGGTGTCCCTTGCTAATTTGACATTGTATTTTTTGAAATGTACCTGCCTACTCACAAACTGTCCTTTTTGAACTAAAACACATATCCAAGTATTTGTTAAAAAAAATAGTAATTTATTAGGGGCCATAACAAAATAAAGTGGAAGGCAATGCTGGCTAAACTGTTGAAATTGCGAAGCCTTTGTACCCCAGGGCAGACATCGATTATTTTACAGGCAAAATGTTTAACTTGAGGAGCCCATTTTTATTTTATTTTTTAAAGAGTATTTATTGAGAAATAAATAAAGACCACAATACAGATGCTGAGGAGCCCATTTAATAGGGAGCACAATACGGTCCAAGACTCTGAGAGATCGGGAGTAGCAGCAGATGACATACAACAACCTTTTGAGTTTTTTGCCAGGTCATCACTCTCAAGACTTCCTTACACGCTTCCTTCCAGGCTGTGGCTGTGGTGTTGGAGTTGTGGCAGGAGGTGGAGGAGGAGTATGGTCCAACTCACATACATGGATTTTTTGTGAGTTGGCCCCTCACCCCCTTATTTAGAGCCTGAAAGATGACCTCTTCACAGATGAGGCATTGTCCCACCTCCATTTCTTGCATCTTACTGGCCGTCATATGCGCAAATGCCTCCTGGACATTAGGGGTGTTTGAACAATGCTATAACTGGCTCAAGCTGGGCTCCTCCACATCTTCTTCCTAGGTGGAAGGCCCAGGTTGTACTTCTGAAGCCTCAGCTGAGGTGGAAGGAAGTGTGGAATGAAGAGTAGAAGGAAGGGTTGAGAGTGATGGCCTGGGTTCACTCTGGTCTGACAAAAACGGCAGTCTGTCGTAGTACCACAGCCTGGAGACATAAATGTCATCTGCTGCTGCTCTTGATCTCATGGAATCCTGGACTTTTTTTTGCACTGCCTATTATATGTGCTCCTCAGGCCACCAATTCTGCACTTCAAATAGGTGATGTCTGCCGTAGGAATCACCGGCTTCACCAATTCCAAAAGTTGATCCAGCGATGCCTTCCTCTTTACTGTTATAAAATGGGTGTTTCACTTGCCACAGACAGGGCAGCTCTCTGCACTTATCAATACATTTGGGGAGAAAGTCATGGTCATTAAATTTATCAATTTTCTCTGCAATACACAACACAAGACAAACCCTAATGTCAGGCTAAACTCCCCTAATCTTGTCCCAATATAGGCCTCAATCTATAAGCAGTATAGGCCATTAACCACTGATGCCCCAAGTTAAAATAATACCTTTTTTTGCACGATCGGCGCTTATGCTACTCTGTCCTCCGCTCACAGATTGTATGTACAATGCACACGTATTATGCTTTATCTACATTGCGCATGTGTGAAACTCCGCCCCTGACCTTCGTTCTAGTATATTCCCCGCCCCTTCTCTTTCGGCGCAGTGAGAGAGCACATGGCAGAGAGACAACAGGTGCATGACATTGCAATAAGGTACATTTTAGCCTCAGATCATCATCTGAATCAATATTTTTTTGAAAACAAGAGGTTATAGGAATGGCGGGGCAGTTGCTGATACTGTACCCGGCATCTCCAAACCTACAAGATTGTTTGGAGTTTGTGGACTAAATCTGTACTTGATAATAAATGTCAATCAAATATAATAAAAAAGTATACAAAAGTTTAATAATAGCCAACAAAAATATATACAATATATATTGTATATACAAACATGTAGACATTTAACTAGGTAAAATCATATCCACTATGAACAAACAAATTCTAATCAGTAATGAAAGAATAGCATACAGTAAAATGGAACAAAAACAGCAAAATATGAAACATATTAGTACAATACAGTTACATTCATATATAAATAAGGGTCACCAGTACAACCAGAAGCAGTTGAACACAGGACCCAAACTGCTCAACTGATCAACTGCTTCTGGTTGTACTGGTGAGCCATCTTCCTTATTTATATATGAATGTAACTGTATTGTACTAATATGCTTCATATTTTGCTGTTTTTGTTCCATTTTATGAAACACGTCCATTGATCCCACATGATGGTAGCTAGTACATGTTGACATTAGGCATGGGATCAGGAGGGGAATCCACATTTTGACTCCCAATTTGTGTGCATCTTCAAAATTTGACTTTTACAGGGGTGACATAACCCCATCTGATACGGCAAAATCAACACAGTTATGACATACTAATGTCACAGATCGCCTTCAATTTATCCAAGTTGAACTTTGACAGTAGAAATATCCTTCTTTTGGGTTAAACAGGCATGTTTAAAACCATAACATACACAACTTGGGGGGGGGGATGTTTTGGACAGGTAACATCTCCACCTCATTGAGAGCTGAATGCATAAATAATGTGTGTTACTTTGGCCAGCCCCTCCTTACTTACACTATTGGCAGCCCTTTCGACAGGTAAGATGTGTCATCATCTATAAATATGAATACAAACTGTCCAAATTGAAGCACATTTTTACATTCTGCAATTACCTATCAAGATAATAGGAGAACAAAACTTTAAACATTACCATTTGAAAGTATTGAGGCAGGCCCTCACTACATGTTTTTGTGAATTCATCCATAAATATGAACACAAAAGAGGTAGGCATAGTGTGCATGGGTTTGGCAAAGTTAGCAGATAGAGTATTGGTATTGGCTGACTTAGCGGTTGGAGGGAATGGAGGGTTCCAAATAATTTTTAGCCCCCCAAAAAAAGCCTCTTACACTCTGCCTGAATTTAAGGACAAAAATAACATTTGTACACATTTTAGGAGGTGTTTAGGGTAAGCACTAGACATGTGCACACTGAAATATTTTGTTTCGGAATTTCCGAAAAATATATTTATTTAGTTACTCCCGAAATTCGTTTTTATTCATTTCGTTTTTCATAAAAAATTGCATTCGTCTGAAAATCCAAATTAATTAAGGTTGAATCTGTCACTGAAGGCTTATGGTGTCTGTCGAATGTTCAAAGAAGATTTGATGCAGCAGCTAAACTGTATGACTCTGTATAGTTTAGCTGCTCCATCGAATCTTCTTAGAACTTTCGACACCATAAGCCAAAGATTTGGCATTTGTATGTTTTCCGCTGCTTTGTTGAATCTTTGTCGTTCATGTTGAATGTATATAGTTTAAACAGAAAATGGACTGGTGATAGTGATCACTGATCAGACAGGTAACAAGATAAGGTATATAGAATCTATATAGAATCTCAATCTATAATATAGAATCTATAATAATAAATCCCCCCCCCCCCACAATATGGGCAGCCTCTGAGGCTATCACAACACTAGCAACACTAGTATCACTATCAGGTTCACAACACTAACACAATAGCAGCAGATTATTATGAAAAAGTTAAGTTGAACTGTAGCTTGCTTCACTATTGTTCTGCTGCTGTGCTTATGCTTAATTGCTAAATAATTTAGGCTCTCTGACAAATGGACCAGCTAAGATTGACTGTCTTCTGAAACGATTCAGTGTGTGTGTGTCTCTCTCTGCTAGCAATCGTAAGTGAAAATAAGTTGGTTGTACATATGTACTTAGTTCTACCTATTTTACTGCTCCTCCTTTTTGGTTACAATCAACCAATAACATTCATCATCATCATTATTATTTTACTTCCCCCACCCAATTCCAGCAGCGATATTTTCTCTCTGTCAAATTTTTTCTCTCTATGTCGAATCTTTTCTCTCTATGTAGAATCTTTTTTCTCTATGTAGAATAATCTTGAACTAATAGAGCTAAGGTTAGGCACATTCAACCACAGGTTCGATAGACACAGATTGTTATTGTCAGCATCATGTCGAATCTCCTATCTATATCGAACTGTTGTCACAACAAAAACTAAAATAAAGCATTTGTTTATGTCAGATCTTTCGTTTTTCGGATTCTGCACTTTTGTTATCTTTTGTTAAAATGATAACGAAAATACCTGAAATTCGAACGAAAATGCATTTGGGCAAAAACAAATGCACATGTCTAGTAAGCACTACAATGGAGCTGACAAAATACATTTTTAAGTGACTAGGCTAGGTGTGTATGGGCCCAGGATAGCAGGCTGGGGAGGTTAGTGAACGCAAATATGCATGTAGGACAAAAAAGGAACTTTAAAAGCTTCTAGCATGAGGATAAAGAGGACATTCACAGCATATTACAATCATGGTAATTATAGAATGATGAAATAAATACAATACATTAGCAAACATTAAATACATAGAATGTGATGTTGAAGGAGAAAACCTACTTTAATATAGTCCTTTTGCGGGACCTGAATGATGGCAGAACAGGTCTCTGGAATAATGATTCCCAGAGCCTGGGGGGAGATGCCTGTTGAGAAATTGATGTCCTGCAGACTTCTCCCGTCGGCAAGTACCAAAATGTGGTGATGAGCCTTTGCTGAGTGATGGCTTGCAGCATGCAGGTGTCCTGCTTTGTAATATAAGGGGACAGCAAAGCCAACAGGCGGTGAAAAACGGGGTCCGTCATCCAGAGATAATTCCTGAAATCATCAGGATTATTCTTCTGGATCTCCCGTAACAAAGGCATGTGCGAGAATTGGTCTGGAACAACCAATTCTTGGTCCATGAACTCCTCCTCTCCTGTTCATTGGACTGGACTTGGGTCAAAGAAAGAACTCCAACACCAAGCCCCTGCACAGCATGAACTCTACGATGAGTACGTACCCCCAACATGGCTTGAAAATGGTCGGCTGGTCAGAACGAAGAGAAGAATGATCTGAAAATCAGAAACGAGCGCACAAAAATGCACTCACTGAAAAACAGATATGAACTGACAACACGCACTGAGAGACAAGAAAAAACCCACAAGCGCAGACTGAAGAACAGATACGAACTGATAAGTACAGGGCTATAAATCGTGAATCGTCTCTCATCAATCTTCTACTCACACGAGATTAGCAGAAGGAGCCCAAAGGGTGGCTCACTGGCTATTCAACTTCCTTTTTATAGTGCCGTCGTACGTGTTGTATGTCAGCGCGTTCTTGCCAATCGGAATTTCTGACAACATTTGTGTGACTGTGTGTATGCAAGACAAGTTTGAGCCAACATCCGTTGGAAAAAAAATCCACGGTTTTGTTGTTGGAATGTCCGATCGTGTGTACATAGCATAAGTCATAGAACTTATTACAAAGCCCCAATCACAACGTGAAATAATTCCCTCAGAACACAAAGAACATTTTTGCTGTTAGAAATAGGCTACCACTAGTGACCTCTGTTTCTAAATAGCCAGTTGCATACCTGTCAGACTGATCCACTAAACTCCTTACTTTCAAACCCCTTTCAAAAAAGTTCAACTTTCATTCTGATTTCACCTGCAGCATCCTACTTCTGGGTCATTGACTCAGGAATAGGGATGTGCAAATCTACCTGTGTTTGAGTCGTAGGGAGTTTATCAACTGAATTTGCAATACCCCCTTTCAAGTCTATGAGGAAATAATCTTGATTCTAAATTCTGGCCATCTTTATGGTTAATAAGCAAGCAATTGTCAAAAAGGGCATGGGGAACTTGCCACTGCCATAGTATTGGAATAATGTTATTAAACAGAAAATGTTTTTTTTTAAAGCTGTACAGCAGGAAGAGGATCCTTTAAATGCTACTTGTAGTGTGTACTCTTCTCTAAGCCCCTGTACACACGGTCGGACATTCTGCCAACCAAATCCGTCTGATTTTGTCCGTCGGATCTTGTCCGAAACTGTTGCATACACACGGTCGGACTAAGTTGTCGAAAAATCCGATCATTCAGAACGTGATGACGTAATTTCGTTATGATGGGACTACGTTCAGGCTAGTAGCCAATAGCTTTGATGTAGGAATTTGATCTGAGCATGTGTGGCACTTGGTCAGATCAAAATTCTCTACACATGATCGGAGTATGTCCGATCGAACCAGTTGGTCGGAAAATATTTCCAACAAGTTGGAAAATTGGGTCCGACGGATATTCCGACGGAATCAGTCCGATGCATACCACACACAGTCGGATTATCCGACAACACGGTCCGATAGGACACATTCCGACGGATTCTCCGACCGTGTGTACAAGGGCTTACACCACATAGAGGGCAGGTGTTTTCCCATGACAATTTCCACAGACAGTGTAAGTGCCACCATAACCTTTACGTTTAGCTTGGGTTATATTATGATAAATTATTGCAAATACTACACACAAAACGGCCAGTCGACCCTATAGATTTTTAGTATAGTTTGTGAGCTTCTTTCTCAGTACCACATTGTATTGTCTTAACATGTTCTAAAACATTTCAAACAGAGTCCACAAAACTCTCCACATTCCCCCAAATCCCTTCCTATACCTATATTAACAGTTGTTCCAAAATAGGACATGACAGTACATGCACTTTAACAGGCAGTACAAAGAAAGAGACAAAGCGAGTTTTAAGAGAGACAATAGCCAATAGCACAAATATTCTTCAGTGGCTGGACAATATGCAAGCAGCTTGGTTAGGCTGCAATGTAAGTGAGGAGCAAAGGCAGGTTCAGTCTTTAAATAAATATTAGAGTGTAATATCTGAGAGACAATAGCTACATGTAATATACATTGTCTGTATAGTGCAACTTATACTGCCATGTTGAGTCCCAAGCTCTTTGCACTGCAACCCTTTCCATAAATGCAAGTTTTTTTTTTTTTCCCACAGAGACAGATTCCAAGCCCCAATTCCTTTTATGTATGTATGTATTATTATTATTTTTTTTCTTATTAATGCAGTAGTGGGGCTAAACACAGCAGAGGCCAGGCATTTCTGCAATTGTTCTGTTTTCCAAGCATCTTTTTCCTCCCAGGTACTCATCAGTCAATTGCATTTTTCTTCTATGATTATTTATTTCATTATAATCAGGGCTATGGAGGCATAACTTGAATGCAATACTTACAGACATAGGTTTCCCATCTTTCCATGAAACAGTCCCTGTGAGTGGACATTTATGGTCAAATGCTCTGCCCATAGGCTATAGAAGAATTCTAATGTTGGTTGACTAGTAATAAAAATTAATACATATAATTATTAAAAGTGTCATACAACATTAGAATTCTACTATATCGTATAAGCGGAACATTCGACCAGAAATGTACGATTGCGATGTCGTACAGTTTAGCTGCTCCGTCAAATCTTCTTAGAATATTCGACAGACACCATAAGCTTTCAATGACAGATTCGACCTTAATTATTTTGGATTTTTGGACGAATGCATTTTTTAACAAAACAAAATAACTAAAAACGAATTTTGGGAGTAACTAAATAAATAAATTTTTTGGACGAAAACTAAATTCCAAAACAAAATATTTCAGAGTGTGCTTGTCTAGTGTCCACCAACAGGTGTCTCCCAAGAGCCAGCAGGCTGCAATAATCAGTCACACCTGGGTTTAGTTATTTAACCACTTGCTTACTGGGCACTTAAACCCCCCTCCTGCGCAGACCAGTTTTAAACTTTCAGCGCTGATGCACTTTGAATGACAATTGCGCGGCCATATAACACTGTACCCAAATGAAATTTTTATAATTTTTTTCCCACAAATAGAGCTTTCTTTTGGTGGTATTTAATTACAGCTGGGAGTTTTATTTTTTGCTAAACAAACAAAAAAAGATGCAAAATAAAAAATAAATAAAAAATCATGTTTAATAGTTTGTTATAAAATTTTGCAAACAGGTCATTTTTCTCCTTCATTGAAGTGCGCTGATGAGGCGGCGCTGGTGGGCACTGATAGGCTGCACTGGTGGGCACTGATAGGCTGCACTGGTGGGTACTGATAGGCTGCACTGATAGGCATAGTTAAGGTGGCACTAATAGGCACCGATAGGCATAGATAAGGCAGTACTGATGGGCACAGATAAGGCGGCACTGGTGGGCAAATATGGGCACAGATAAGATGGCACGGATGGGTGGCACGGATGGGTGGCACTAAGAGGCACTGATAGGTACCACTGATAGATGGGACTGATGGGCACTGATAGGTGGCACTGATAGGTGTCTCTGATAGGTGGCACTGCTGGGCACTGATGGGCAGCACTGATGGGCACTGGTAGATGACACTGATGGGCACGGATATGTGGCACTGGGTGCAGCACCATTGTTGAGGCAGATTGTGGGCACTGCTGGGTGGCACTGTGGGCACTGCTGGGTGGCACTGTGGGCACTGCCGGGTGACACTATGGGCACTGCTGGGTGGCACTGATGGAGGTACTTATTTATTACTGAGGTGGCACTGGCAGGGGGCAGGTGGGCACTGATAAGCTGGCCGTGATCGGGACTGATGTCCCGATCACGGCCGCCGGTGATCGGCTCTTTTTTTTTCTGACAGCGTGAGGAGGAAAAATAGCCGATTACCGGCTCCGTTGTATCACATGATCAGCTGTCATTGGCTGACAGCTGATCACGTGGTAAGGGGTCAGGATCGACCCCTTGCTCGGATCCGTGATCAGGCGAGTCTCATAGACTCGCCGATCACAGAGCGCGCCGCGCGTGCCCCTCAGGGGGCGCGCAGGCCGCTCGTGCACGGGACGACGTCAATAGACATACTTCCGGCAAAGGAGGTCCGTGCTGTAGCCGTCATTTGGCTATAGCGCGGATCTCTAGTGGTTAAAGCTGTTCCTCCGTTTCTCCATTGCATCATTATTTTGTTTGCTCCCTTGTCGCCAGAGATCCTGTTCTAGCCTGCACCCCTCTGCTTTGCTTCTGTCATCCTCTGCCTTGCTCTGGCTCCCTGCAAAGTACCCACTTTGTCCTCCGCTACTTTGCATATCTGCAATCTCTGTACCCTTGTCAGTACCTTGCATATAGTTGTACTTAGTAGTTTAGTTCTTTAGCTATTTTGTCAGAAAGGTTTGGTTCTTGTTGCCGGGGTTGTTTATATTCACTGTTTGCTGTATTTACTGTTAATAAATCACATTTTTAAGGATCTATACTTTGTTTGTTAGGTCACAGTTTCTATGTGTAGCTGCATATGTCTGGTCTCCTTGCTGCAGAAACCTGATATTGAACTTCCCCTCCTCCTCCTCTTATACTCATCCTCCCTTCCTAGCTACACCTCTTCCTATAATTTACTTATAGGAAATAAAATTATATTGGAAGGAAGAAAATATGGATTAATGGGAGGAGGAGCAATAGAGAGAAAGATAAAAGAACCGTTGTTTTTTTTTTTTTCTTGGCTAAGGAACAAAAGTTTAGTAAATAGTGTATACAGTAAAATTGCAACTTACTACAATGTCTTACAATGAGCAGTAGCAGTTTTAACCACTTTAATACAGGGTACTTTCACTCCCTTCCTGCCCAGGCCAATTATCAGCTTTCAGCATTGTCGCACTTTGGGTAAAGCATTGCATGACCGTGTAATTGTTATTCAAACAGAATTTTTTGAGACAGACAGAGCTACAGTATCTCACAAAAGTGAGTACATCAATCACATTTTTGTAATATTTTATTATCTTTTCATGTGACAACACTGAAGAAATTTCACTTTGCTACAATGTAAAGTAATGAGTGTACAGCTTGTATAACAGTGTACATTTGCTGTCCCCTCAAAATAACTCAACACAGCCATTAATGTCTAAACCGCTGGGAACAAAAGTGGAAAAAAAAACCTAAGTGAAAATGTCCAAATTGGGCCCAAAGTGTCAATATTTTGTGTGGCCACCATTATTTCCAGTACTGCCTTAACCCTCTTGGGAGTTCAGCAGAGCTTCACAGGTTGCCACTGGAACCCTTTTCCACTCCTCTATGAGGACATCATGGAGCTGGTGGATGTTAGAGGCCTTACACTTCTCCGCCTTCCGTTTGAGGATTCCCCACAGATGCTCAATAGGGTTTAGGTCTGGAGACATGCTTGACCAGTCCATCACCTTTATCATCAGCTTCTTTAGCAACTCTTTAGCTACTTTACATTGTAGCAAAGTGTCATTTCTTCAGTGTTGTCACATGAAAATATATAATAAAATATTTAAAAATATTTGAGGAGTGTACTTACTTTTGTGAGATACTGTTTATTTTGATGGTATTTAATCATCACCGTTTTGTTTGTTTTTTTGCTAAATAAATAAAAAAGACCAACATTTTTAAGCAATATGCAGCACTAATGGGTACTCATAGGCGGCACTGATTTGCAGCACTCATGGGCACTGATAGGCAGCATGGATATGCAGCATTGATAGGCAGTAATGATGGCCACTAATAGGTGGCACTGATAGGTGGAAATGATGGGCAATGATGGGCACTGATAGATGGCACTGATGAGGCACTGATGGGCACTGGTAGACATCACTGATGGGCACTGAAAGGCAGCACTGATTGGCATCATTGGTGGGAACTGGTGGGCATCACTGGTGGACACAGGCAAGTACCACTGATCTGCCAATAATTGGCACTTCCTATTTACACTGTGATTAGCTGTGATTGGACACAGCTGATTACATGGTAAAGAGTCTTTGTCATAGGCTCTTATCCGAGATTGGAAATGCGGCGTGTCCAAAGGACATCAATCAGAATTAAACCCCTGCACGCCCATTATTCTGCTATAGGCTGGGAGGGAAGTGGTTAACATACTTTAGTAAAACAATAACTAGTAACACTCAAAACTACACAGTACTCCTGAACCCAGCGCTCAAATGGAACACAATTCACTGCACTTTTAGCTGCTATCAAATAAAATAAAGACTTATGAAACATTTATATGCCTAATTTAAAATCAAGCATTAACAGTGCTTCTTATGCCTCGTACACGTGATCGGATTATCCGGCGGACTTAATCCGGTGGACATGCCGTCAACATGGGGGGGTGCTTTGGGTAAAGGGGGGCCTGTGGCCCCCCACCCCAAAGCACCTTGTCCCCATGTTGATGAGGACAAGGGCCTCTTCCCTACAACCCTGGCCATTGTTTGTCGGGGTCTGCGGGCAGGGGGCTTATCGGAATCCGGGAGCCCCCTTTAATAAGGGGGCCCCCAGATACTGCCCCCACCCTACGTGAATGAGTATTGGGGTACCATGTACCCCTACTCATTCACCTGGTAAAAAAAGTGTAAAGAAAAACACAACACATGTTTTTAAAAAAAATTATTGCACACCTCCGGTGGTCTTCCGTCTTGGGGAGTCTTCTCGCCGGACTCCTCCACTATCTTCTGCTCTTTTACTAGCTCTTTTACTAGCAAAGGAGCCCGGCTTTCTTCTTCGTCACCGCCATCTTCCGGGGGGTCTTCTTCCAACTTCGGGGGTCTTTCTTCTTCCAGCTCTTTTACTAGCGGTGGCCTGGTCTTCCCCGAAGTCGGAAGAAGACCCCCCGAACGGAGGTGGCGATGAAGAAGAAAGCTGGGCTCCTCCACTAGTAAAACAGCTAGTACAAAAGCAGAAGATAGCGGAGGAGTCCGGCGAGAAGACCCCCCAAGACGGAAGACCACCGGAGCTGTGCAAAATTTTTTTTTTAAAAACACGTGTTGTGTTTTTCTTTACACTTTTTTTTCACCAGGTGAATGGGTAGGGGTACTCATTATTATAGGGGGGCTTCCAGATTCCGATAAGCCCTCGCCTGCAGACCCCGCCAACCAATGGCCAGGTTTGTCGGGAAGAGGCCCTTGTCCTCATCAACATGAGCAGAGCACCCCCCATGTTGAGGGCACGCGGCCTGGTACGGCTCAGGAGGGGGGGGGGGGGGCGCTCGCTCGTCCCCACCCCCTTTCCTGACCGGCCAGGCTGCGTGCTCGGATAAGGGTCTGATATGGACCTTGGGGGGACCCCACGCCATTTTTTCGGCGTAGGACTTGCCCTTTAAGTCCATACCAGGTGACGGGGCCAGCGAGGTGTCAATCTCGACGATGGAGGTGGCGACATTGACTTCCTGCTCTAGTCCCTTCTACCTGGAGCCACGTTCAAAATGAATGGACTTTCCTCCGTGTGTGGGCAAGTCTGTTCATTTCAAAAATCCGGCGGACTAGCACACAGGCAGCCAGATTGTCCACGGGACTGCCGAGTCCAGGGGATAATTTTGAGTCAAAACTTTTTTCTAAGTCCGCCAGACTTTTGGAAAGAAAAAGTCCATCGGAGACCAAGTCCGCCGGATAGTCTGCTCGTGTGTACGCGGCATTATGAATACACAGTATCCACCCAAATAATGTTTCATATGGTGCAATAATCAGAACCGCCTACAGTTTGCCTGACACAAACCAAATGTTTGCTTATTCTATACAAATTTAAGTGAAATCCGATTCCTATTGAGAATGTCCATCAGTCCATCTATATATTCAGGAAAAAACAACAAGGCATGTAATGAGTCCTTTCCTCCTGTTGGCAGTTTAGTTAAGAAAGACTAAATAAGAGGTAAAAATCAACTTTGAATCCACCAGTGATTTAAGACAAAAAGTAAGTTCCTTCCACCGCTACACCTTCACCAGTCCACCTCGTGCACACCCCTTAGTGCTTCTGCTTACCATAGGTACTATTTACATAGGGCCTGTTTGATCCTTTCACACTTGCATCTGTCTCTCTCTTAATGGGCATGTCAGCACTCCATAATAGGCTCAGGGCATTGAGGGGGTTAATAGCCCGGTACCAGACGATCTCCCGTATCCGTCCATCCGTCCTAAAGTTGCATTTTAGGGTCACGGTGTTTTCCACCACCAACCGGGGGGATTCTCTGCTGGATAGATCTCTGATCTGGATCACTTACCTTTCCTGAGGTGAAGATTGCATAAGACGGATATTTAAGGGTCACCATCCAGCCCCTCCCCCCGATGATGGTTAGAGATGTCGTGACCCTAAAATGCAACTTCAGGACGGATGGGCAGATGTGGGAGATCGTCTAGGCCACAGGTAATTTTTCTGCAATAGTGAATCCAATTGTCAGATGTCTTCAGGCTGGGAGTAACAGTAAAGGGGGGGTTGTTTGGGTTCTCAACTCTGCTGTCATGGTCATTTGGCAATTCATGCCATTGGTCATATTATTTCTGGCACAGTATTTCTGTCACAGCGTTCAGCCACAATGTGGCATGCGGGGCTGTCATAAAGTGTTCCATTCATAGCGTGTTCAGGCAAAACATGTTTCAGTGATAGCGGGGCTGTCATAAGATGTTTTAGTCAGAGCGGGGCTGTCATAGCGTGTTTCAGTCATAACGGGGCTGTGATCACATGTTTCAGTCATAGCATGTTCAGTCATAGCATGTTCCAGTCATAGTGTGTTCAGGCACAATGTGTTCCAATCATAGCAGGGCTGCCATAACATGTTTCAGTCACAGCGGAGCTGTCATAGCATGTTCCAGTCATAGTGGGGCTATCGTGACATATTCCAGTCATAGCAGGGCTGTCGTAAGTGTTCCAGTCATAACGTGTTCAGGAATAATGTGTTCCAGTCATAGCGGGGCTGTCATAACATCTTCCAGTCATAGCGGGGCTATCGTAAGTGTTCCAGTCATAGCGTGTTCAGACAATGTGTTCCAGTCATATCGGGGCTGTCATAGCGTGTTTCAGTCACAGCGAGGCTGTCATACCATGTTTCAGTCATAGTGGGACTGTCATCACATGTTTCAGTCATAGCGGGCTCAGTCATAGCATGTTCCAGTCATAGTGTGTTCAGGCACAATGTTTTCCAGTCATAGCGGGGCTGTCATAACTTGTTCCAGTCATAGCGGGGCTGTCATAACATCTTCCAGTCATAGCGGGGCTATCGTAAGTGTTCCAGTCATAGCGTGTTCAGACAATGTGTTCCAGTCATATCGGGGCTGTCATAGCGTGTTTCAGTCACAGCGAGGCTGTCATACCATGTTTCAGTCATAGTGGGACTGTCATCACATGTTTCAGTCATAGTGGGCTCAGTCATAGCATGTTCCAGTCATAGTGTGTTCAGGCACAATGTTTTCCAGTCATAGCAGGGCTGTCATAACTTGTTCCAGTCATAGCGGGGCTGTCATAGCATGTTCCAGTCATAGCGGGGCTGCCATAGCATGTTCCAGTCATAGCGGGGCTGTCATAAGTGTTCCAGTCATAACATGTTCAGGCATAATGTGTTCCAGTCATAGCGGAGCCTGGGTTTAGTTATCTAGGGCGCCCATCTCAAGATCTGTCACATTTCATTTTTTAAATGATTGTTGACCACAATCTTCTCGCCCATATACCACACGTCATACAATGCACGTTTCATTATTACACCTGTACGACTACCCACCATGGTCTGTGGGTACACTAGCTTTTAGAGTTTTAATTACCTGTCCCTGCTGTTTACTCAGGCTCACTTACTAGATAGATTCTATACAAAAGTGTAGCCCTCAAAACCAGGCCTATTATACCATCCTTAAATGAAATAATATATACTCATATATGAAACATGTGCATATGTGTTCTTAAGCATTAACAACGTGAAAAAAAGGGGGTGACCTATAAAATCTTACTGTAAGTCACATATATATAGTAATTACAGGTAAGTAAAAAAAATAAAAATTTTAACCAAAAGAAAATCCAAACAGAGAAGAAGTCCAAAAAAACAGAGATACAAAGTCTCTTATATGTGATATCTGTGTCTGATCCACAGGTGTGCAAGAAATCACCATCCACCTTCTTTACATATAAAGATCATGCAGGCACCACGTGGTATTCCCTTCACCAAGCGAGATATACCAGATCTATTGGATCCAAACGAATATACATTCGAATGATCACAAAAGCTTATACAGTGGTGTGAAAAAGTGTTTGCCCCCTTCCTCATTTCCTGTTCCTTTGCATGTTTTTCACACTTAAGTGTTTCAGAACATCAAACCAATTTAAACAATAGTCAAGGACAACACAAGTAAACACAAAATGCAATTTGTAAATGAAGGTGTTTATTATTAAAGGTGAAAAAAAATCCAAACCATCATGGCCCTGTGTGAAAAAGTGATTGCCCCCTAAACCTAATAACTGGTTGGGCCACCCTTAGCAGCAACAACTGCAACCAAGCGTTTGCGATAACGTGCAATGAGGCTTTTACAGCGTCCTGGAGGAATTTTGGCCCACTCATCTTTGCAGAATTGTCCTAATTCAGTTACATTAGAGGGTTTTCGAGCATGAACGGGCTTTTTAAGGTCATACCACAACATCTCAATAGGAATCAGGTCAGGACTTTGGCTAGGCCACTCCAAAGTCTTCATTTTGTTTTTCTTCAGCCATTCGGTGGTGGACTTGCTGGTGTGTTTAGGATCATTGTCCTGCTGCAGAACCCAAGTTCGTTTCAGCTTGAGTACACAAACAGATGGTCGGACATTCTCCTTCAGGATCTCTTGGTAGACAGCAGAATTCATAGTTCCTTTTATCACGGCAAGTCTTCCAGGTCCTGAAGCAGCAAAACAGCCCCAGGCCATCACACTACCACCACCATATTTTACGGTTGGTATAATGTTCTTTTTATGAAATGCAGTGTTCCTTCTACGCCAGATATACTTGGACACACACCTTCCAAAGCGTTCCACTTTTGTCTCATCGGTCCACAGAATGTTGTCCCAAAAGTCTTGGGGATCATCAAGATGTGTTGTGGAGAAATTGAGACAAGCTTTGATGTTCTTTTTGCTCAGCAGTGGTTTTCTCCTTGGAACTCTGCCATGCAGGCCATTTTTGCCCAGTCTTTTCCTGATGGTGGAGGCATGAACGCTGACCTTAACTGAGGCAAGTGAGGCCTGCAGTTCCTTGGACGTTGTTGTGGGGTCTTTTGTGACCTCTTGGATGAGTCGTCGCTGCGCTCTTGGGGTAATTTTGGGCGGCCGGCCACTCCTGGGAAGGTTCACCACTGTTCCATGTCTTCGCCATTTGTGGATAATGGCTCTCACTGTGGTTCACTGGATTCCCAAAGCTTTGGAAATGGCTTTATAACCCTTTCCAGACTGATAGATCTCAATTACTTTCTTTCTCAATTGTTCCTGAATTTCTTTGGGTCTCGGCATGATGTGTAGCTTTTAAGGATCTTCTGGTGGACCTTACTGTGTCAAGCAGCTCTTATTTAAGTGATGCCTTGATTGTGAACAGGTGTGGCAATAATCAGGCCTGGGTGTGGCTAGAGAAATTGAACTCAGGTGTGGACAACCACAGTTATAGTAATCACTTTTTCACACAGGGCCATGATGGTTTGGATTTTTTTTCACCTTTAATAATAAACACCTTCATTTACAAATTGCATTTTGTGTTTACTTGTGTTGTCCTTGACTATTGTTTAAATTGGTTTGATGTTCCGGAACACTTAAGTGTGACAAACATGCAAAGGAACAGGAAATGAGGAAGGGGGCAAACACTTTTTTCACACCACTGTATGTTTGTGTGTAGATTTCTCAGCAGTACATTCTCCAAGGGGATTTCAAGTATAACCGTTCCGTTTGTGTACTGGGCAGTAAATTATCTCCAACCATACACATCCATAAAAATAGTTGAACACATAAAGGAAAATAGGGAGCAAATAGCGTAATTCCGTTTTTAAAAGAAATTTAATAAAAAGTAGTAAACTCACATGTGTACAGTAGATCAAGCGCTTTTCAATAAAAACACAGCTGCAGTGGAGTCCGACGCGTTTCGTCCTAGAAGACGTCATCTGGGGTGGTTGTTTGATAGTTTGTCACTTACTAGATACACTAGGGTGGGGGGCCTTCATCAGGTTTCATTCATGTGCTATGGATCTTGTCATTACTGCTTACATCCTCATACTCAGATAGGCACAGATGGGTGGTATTCTCATGTCTGGTTGTCTGTTATCATTGTCTTTAGTTTGTGTTTACTTGGGTTTGGGCATGTCAGATGTTTCACAAGCAACTACTAGCACGCCGTCGTTAAGGAGTTGGTCCATACTTAAGCACAGCAGAGTTTTGTCACAGGGGTTTCCTTTCCCGGCCACAGCTGGGACAGTGGTAACATGCGTTCGACTCGAACATCGGCTGTTCACCCGTTCGGCGAATACAGAACGTTATGGGCCGTTCGCGCCAAATTCGCGTAGGGCTCACGGCCCGCAATGCACTGCGCCATCACAGTGCATTGCTGGCTCATGATTGCGGGGTCACAGTGCATGCTTGGCCAATCACAGCGCCAGCAGCGAGGAGAGCCATGATTGGCCACAGGCAGGATGCAAATCATAGCTCAGGCTGTGTAGTACACGCCCCACGCTATAAAAGGCCGCCAGCGCGGCGGCCTTGTGTAGTGTGTTGGCATCTGTAGGAGTTAGTGGGTGTTCTGTGTACCTTCAACACAGTATACACCGTTCGTTATCGGCCGATTTTGCGTTCTTGCTCTTCTGTAGTGCAGTATACACCATTATATCCACCTATATAGCTAGCTATCTTGCTCTTTTTAAATAGAGCTTGCAGTCAGTTGTAGGAGATTGTGCGTGCTGTCTGCGTGCCCTGATCGCAGAATACACCGTCATATCCACCTATATAGCTAGCTATCTTGCTCTTTTTAAATAGAGCTTGCAGTCAGCTGTAGGAGAATGTGCGTGCTGTCTGCATGCCCTGACCGCAGAATACACCGCTTTATCCATCTATATAGCTAGCTATATTGCTCTTTTTAAATAGAGCTTGCAGTCAGCTGTAGGAGATTGTGCATGCTGTCTGCGTGCCCTGACCACAGAATACACCGCTATATCCACCTATATAGCTAGCTATATTGCTATTTTTAAATAGAGCTTGCAGTCAGCTGTAGGAGAATGTGCGTGCTGTCTGCGTTTCCTGACCGCAGAATACACCGCTATATCCACCTATATAGCTAGCTATATTGCTCTTTTTAAATAGAGCTTGCAGTCAGCTGTAGGAGATTGTGCGTGCTGTCTGCGTGCCCTGACCGTAGAATACACCGCTATATCCACCTATATAGCTAGCTATATTGCTCTTTTTAAATAGAGCTTGCAGTCAGCTGTAGGAGATTGTGCGTGCTGGCTGCGTGCTCTGATCTCTGAGGACTTCCAGAGTGGTGGAGAAAGAGAGGGAGCTGATGACTTCAGTCAGCCCAGGCCAGGTGCCTGTTTCTCAGCCTAATGAAGGACGTGGAGCCCCTAAGCTCCTGGAGCTCGTCAAGGAGGAGAGGTTGTTTTTGGAGAACCAGCTGGATCTTGCAGATTGGTCTCTGAGACAGCCAGGAGAGGATGTGGAGAAATCTGCAGACAGAAGAAAGAAAGCTAAAAGCTTAATTGTAAAGGCTTCCCGCAGCTACTGCGAGAAAATGAAGGTCCTGGCGGAGCTAAGGAACCGGAGAGACAGATCAGGCGTTGTAAAGAGACAGGAGTATAAGACGGTGATAGACGGATTGAAGAAGCAGTGCAACATATTGGGTGAGCTGTTATCCAACCTGATTGACAGTGCTTCTGGTGAGAAAGACTTTCTATCTAACGTGGACAAAGCGATGAGAATTGCGTGTGACGAGGGGACCCAGGCAGGGAGACGCCGTAGACTGTATACAGCCCCGAACACAACGCAGGAGGAGGAAATGGCGGGTCCCTCTGTGGAAGCCAGCCATGAAGAAAAGGAAAGTGCGGTGGAAAGAAAGGTGGCCAGTGACAAACCAGAGGGAAAGACTGTGGTGGAAAGAAAGCCAGCGGTGTGTAAAGAAACAGTTTTGGAGAGAGAGAGTGCTGTGAAGGCTGAAAATGTGAAGAGCATTCCTGGTGAAAAGACTGCTAGCCCTGCTAACTCCACTAATCCTGCAGAGGGGTCAGGTAAGCCTAAGGGTTGCCAGCCTATGAATGAGGCTGTGTCCCCAGAGGGCAGGTTAGACCCCGGTGAAGTGGGAAGGAGGCAGCAAAAGGACATTAAAGACAGGAGTGTTGTTAAGAAGATACCAGTGGTGCAGCTTGCTAGGATAGTAAGCAAAGGAAAAATGGACTTACCTGTACAGTCCCCAGTGATCCCAGCCGGTGGTTGCAAGCAGGGCACGCCGTCAGTTGCGTTGTCGGCTGCCACTGCTGCAAGCCGGTCTCAGGGTAAGGGGACTAGGGTATATGAGAGTCAAGCCAGCTTGGCTGCCGCTGTGGGCAGCGGTGCAGTGTCGGCCGGCGGCATGGCATCTGACAGTTCGGGAATGGCGGCCGTGAATAAGAGAACGCCGTCTTCCCGCGGGAGGAGGGGTGGTGCTACTGACCGCGAGGCCAATAGTAGCGCGGGAAGGGGTGATGACGCACTTCCGGTGCGCGAGCTGGTTCATGGCGAGAATAGCCCGCGGCCTGAAGTGACGGTGGCGGGTCCGGAAGTTGACCCCGAGGGTCGTTTTCAAAGGACTTCCGGTCTGCTTTCTGGTCAAGAGAGTGTAAACAGTAACAGTAACAGTAATGTTGAAATGTCTAATTGTATAGTGCCAGAACAAGCTACGGCCTGGGGTGACTGCCCAATGGGCGAGCTTGATGGTGAGAACCCTGCAATGACGTTCATTCGCGGCTTGGAGGGTTCTCAATCAGGGCCGAGCCAAGTGTCAGTGGATTCCTGCGGGGCCCATATGGAGGTGGAGTGGCAGGAAGCCTGGGAGGCTTTGCTTTATAGCTCTGAGGATGAGACCTATCCTAAAGTTCAGGCTGGGGTAAACGATGTGGGGAGTGTGACTTCCCATGCCGTGAGTGGGGGGGCTGCTTCTCATGTTGTACCCCCAGTGTCTGTGGCAGAGGCTCCTCCTCCGGGACCCGTACTAAGGGGGACACCGGAGGTAAAGTTGCTGACGGCACTTGGTGAAAGGCGTTCCTACGCCAATGTGGCTGGGTCCAGTGTGCCTCTGGACCACCTGTACCACCAGTTTGGGGCCAGTAACTTTCGGGTACCCCCGGCTGGTCAGACCCCTGGGGCCAGTACTTGGTCTAGGGGGACAGGTGGTCCGGAGCGCAAGCGTAGGAATGTGGTCCAGCTGAGATGGGAGGGTGAAGGTCAGTGCCCCACGAGGGGCCAAGTGGTTGACATGGTCCTGGCGTTGGGGTTCAGGGTGGCTGAGCTATTTGCTGTGATCCACCCAGCTGGCACCCCTGACTTTGATGTCAGTTTCACCAACGCTGTGACTATGGAGCGTTTTATAACCGCTTTTGGGTTGGTTAAAGGGGCTGATCCCTGGAAAGGGTTCCGCCTGATTCCTTTGAGTAGGCAGGAGGAGATTAAAAACCTGACGGTGTTAGTAAGGAACGAGGACATAGCAACTTGGCTGGGGAGACACGGCCAGTTGCAGTGTCCTCTAAATAAATGCTTAGACGAGCATGGGGTATGGACTGGAGCATGGAACACCAGGATTCGTTTGAGAAGATCTGGCAACACGGTTGCACATGTCCCAGGAAGTGCTTTCCTGGGACGAGATAGAATCCTGGTGTTCTACCCAGGCCAGCCCCATAGGTGTTTCAGGTGTGGGTGTCCAACCCACATGAGTGCAGATTGCACAGTTGTGCGCTGCACTAAGTGCAATAAGTTTGGACACTCAGGTGACACGTGTGGGTTGATCTGCTGCAACCTTTGCGGTCAAATGGGGCATCCCTTTAGCAGATGCCCCAGAGCCTACAGGGGTGAAGCTGCAGCAGGTGGTGGGCCAGGAGGGGATAGTGCACCTCCTCCTGCTGGGCAGAGTTCTGGAGGGGAAAGGCAGGGAAGCGCTCCTACGGCGGAGCCACAGGGTGCACCTCGAACCCAAAAGGCAAGTAGGGTCCCTCAAAGAGAAAAGGGGGTACGGCATGCAGATGTTGCCCAGGCCCCTGTCACTGAAGTTCAGGTGCCCGGTCCAGATATTGGTCAGGTGGAGGTAGTTGGGCCTCCCTTTTTGGATAAGGGGGGGGCACAGGGTTCTGTTTCCCAGGTTACTGCTCCCACTCCCCTTCCTCGGAGATGTAGGCCGGGCAGACGTCTGGTCACTGTCTCCTCATCCGATTCTTCGGCTGGGGATGACAGGTCTGGGGAGGAGGAGATGGAAGTCTCGGTTAAGGGGGCTCAGAAACGCCCAAAAGAAGTATCGGATGAGGAAGGTGAAGTGGCTTGGGTCACGATTAGGAAAAAGCAGGGGAAGAAGAAGAAAAAAAGGGCCCCGTTACCTGAGGTGGATCCTGGGCCACCAGAAGGGCCTAGCAGTAGGGGTGATGCTCTACTTATAAATTTTTCTTCTGGGGAGGAGGAGGGGGAAGATGACATGTAAGTTGTTTTTTCCCTTTTGTTTGTATAGTTTATTATCTGTTAAATTGCAAAGTGTATGTTAACTGATATTTGATTTGTAATGAAAAATTTGTATGTTCGGTAGCAGATAACCATTAAAAAAATATCCACCTATATAGCTAGCTATATTGCTATTTTTAAATAGAGCTTGCAGTCAGCTGTAGGAGAATGTGCGTGCTGTCTGCGTTTCCTGACCGCAGAATACACCGCTATATCCACCTATATAGCTAGCTATATTGCTCTTTTTAAATAGAGCTTGCAGTCAGCTGTAGGAGATTGTGCGTGCTGTCTGCGTGCCCTGACCGTAGAATACACCGCTATATCCACCTATATAGCTAGCTATATTGCTCTTTTTAAATAGAGCTTGCAGTCAGCTGTAGGAGATTGTGCGTGCTGTCTGCGTGCTCTGAACGCAGAATATACCGCTATATCCACCTATATAGCTAGCTATCTTGCTCTTTTTAAATAGAGCTTGCAGTCAGCTGTAGGAGATTGTGCATGCTGTCTGCGTGCCCTGACCACAGAATACACCGCTATATCCAACTATATAGCTAGCTATCTTGCTCTTTTTAAATAAAGCTTGTAGTCAGTTGTAGGAGATTGTGTGTGCTGTCTGCGTGCCCTGACCACAGAATACACCGTTATATCCACCTATATAGCTAGGTATCTTGCTCTTTTTTAAATAGAGCTTGCAGTCAGCTGTAGGAGATTGTGCGTGCTGTCTGCGTGCCCTGACCGCAGTATACACCGTTATATCCACCTACATAGCTCTTCTCTAATTGAGCCATCTGCAGGAGTGGGTGTTGTGTGTGCCTCCAGCACAATATACACTACCCAATTGCTGGTTTTCCCATCTCCCTTCAGGTCATTACCATGTCTGGAAGGCCAGCAAGGAGAGGCAGACAGGTGCAAGCTGATAAAAGATGGCAAGCAGGCTCTGTGTCTAGAGACAACAGGTCTGGTCGTGGACGCAGTGCATCGTCATCATCAGCACGTGGCCATGGGACGCGCTTGTCCTTCTTTTCGGCAGCTGGACATGTTGAGCCGTAACATGCCGAAGACTTGGTAGAGTGGATGACCAAGCCCTCTTCATCCTCCTCATCCTCTCTCACCCAGGCTCAGGTTACAAGCAAAGCAGCTGCCAACGCATTGCCTTCCCTCCTCTCAATGTCATCATCAGTGACTCCTTCCCTAGACCCACCACGTCCTCCTGAGGAGTCTCCGGAACTCTTTGAGCACAGTGTTGGGTACATGCTCAAGGAGGATGCCCAGTGTTTTGTAGGCTCTGCTGATGATACTCAGCTAGAGGAAGGCAGTAGCATGAGCACAGAAAGAGGGATGCTCAAGAAGGACAGCAATCTGGCAGTCATGTTCCACAAGCTGCAGCATACTGCCAGGTTTGCTCCAGCGATGAAGTGGGAGGGGGATGATGAGGGCACTGACTCCACGTGGGTGCCTGGTAGGAGAGAGGAGGAAGAGGAGGCACATGTCCAACGAGGCAGGATGCCCTCCGGGGGCCAGCTTAGGTGCAGCACACCGACTGAATCACACTGCAGAGCTCCGCCTGTGCAGCGCGCTGCCTCTGCGCATTATTCTAAAAGTTCTTTGGTGTGGGCCTTTTTTGAGACGAGTGCACCGCTGCTATTTGCAACATATGTCTCAAGCGTATCTCGCGTGGCCAAAATATCAGCCGCTTGGGCACCACATGCTTGACTAGACATATGTTGACCTGCCATGCAGCTCGTTGGCAAGCATACCTCAAAGACCCATACCAAAGAACAAAGCGGACCTCTCCTTGCTCCTCATCAGCTGGGATCTCCAACCCCATTAGACCTTCAGTCCTCTCCGAAACCTGCTCTGAGAGGAATGAAGGTGTAGAATTAGGTGTGTCACAGAAAAGTGCTTCCGGGCACTCTGCTAGCAGTACACCCGCGTCCGATTATAGCAGGCAAATGTCCCTGCCCCAGCTGCTGGACCGCCGAAAGAAGTTCACTCCCAGCCATCCACATGCCCAGCAGTTGAATGCTAGCTTGGCTAAATTGCTAGCACTTCAACTGCTGCCTTTTCAGTTGGTAGACTCGGCCCCCTTCCGTGAGTTTGTACAATGTGCGGTTCCTCAGTGGCAGGTCTCCAAACGCCACTTTTTCTCACGGAAGGCGATTTCGGCACTCTACCGGCATGTGGAAGGCAATGTCCTTGCCTCACTGGACAGGGCGGTCAGTGGTAAGGTGCATATTACCGCTGACTCATGGTCAAGCAGGCATGGACAGGGACGTTACCTGTCTTTCAAGGCCCATTGGGTCACTCGTCTGGCAGCTGGGAAGGATGCAGGACAAGGTGCAGTAGTGTTGGAGGTTGTTCCGCCACCACGCCTCCAAAATGCTACTATTGGTTGTGACACACCTCTCTCCTCCACCCCCACCTCTTCTTCTTCCTCCATAGTCTCTTCCAGTGCTCTGTCCTCAGAACCAGCGGTGCTCTGTAGGCGTTCCAGGGGCTATGCAAGTACGCAGGCAAAACTATGCCATGCCGTGCTTGCGCTGGTTTGTTTGGGGGACAGGAGCCACACTGGGGAAGATGTTTTGTCAGCTCTGCAGGGGCAGGCCGAGAGGTGGTTGACGCCACGCCAGCTTAAGCCATGAATGGTGGTTTGCGACAATGGCACCAACCTCCTCTCCGCCCTCCGACAGGGACAACTGACCCATGTGTCCTGTGTGGCTCACGTCCTTAACCTGGTGGTGCAGCGGTTTTGGGCAGGTACCTGGGCTTACAGGATGTCCTGAAGCAGGCCAGGAAAGTCTGTGTGCATTTCCGCCAATCATTTAATGCCTGTGCTCGGCTGGCTGAGCTCCAAAAGGAGTTGAACTTCCTTATATGTGACATGCCCACCAGGTGGAACTCAATGTTGGCCGTGCTGCAGCGGCTGCACACACAGCAGAGGGCCATCAATGAGTACCTGTGCGACTACGGCACCAGGACAGGGTCAGGGGAGCTCGGTTTTTTCTCACCACGCCAGTGGGGCAAGATCAGGGATGCATGCACTGTCCTGTCACCGTTTGAGGAGGCCACAAGGATGGTAAGCAGTGACAGTGCATGCATCAGTGACACTGTACCTCTTGTCCACCTCTTGGAGCATACGCTGCATGGAATAATGGACAGGGCACTTGAGGCAGAACAGAGGCAGGAAAAGGAGGACTTCCTTGCCTCTCAAGGCCCCCTTTATCCAGACAGTGTTCATGCTGTGCCACCCATCACACAGGAAGAGGATGAGGAGGAGGAGGAGGAGGATGATTGTGTCAGCATGGAGGTGGAGGCTGGCACTCAGCATCAGCAGCAGTCTTGTAGGGATGATTTACAGTCCCAAGAAACCCGTGGACTTGTACGTGGCTGGGAGGAGGTAGCTGCGGATCATGTTGTCCTTAATGACCCAGAGGTCTCCGGACTGAATGCCTCAGCTAACCTACGCTGCATGGCCTCCCTGATCCTGCAAAGCGTGCGGAAGGATCCTCGTATTCTTCTGATCAAGGAGAGGGACCATTACTGGCTGGCCACTCTCCTTGATCCACGGTACAAGGGTAAGGTTGCCGACCTTATCTTGCTGTCGCACAGGGAGCAGAGGATGAGACATCTCTGGGAGGCCTTGCAGAAAGGTCTGTGCAATGCGTTCCCAGAGACTGGGAGGTTACAAACTCCTGGTCCTGGACAACGTGTTGCTGAGGCATCGGTCAGAAGGAGCGGTGGAGAAGGTGGCCGTCTGACCGATGCGTTCAGACAATTTTCTAGTCCGCAGCCCCAAGGTATGATCGGTTCCAGCAACCATCGCCAGCGTCTGATTTACATGGTGCAGGAATACCTAGGGGCAAGTTCAGACTTGGACACCTTCCCCACCGAAAATCCTCTGGCTTACTGGGTCTTGAGGATGGATCACTGGCCGGAGCTTGCACAGTATGCAATTGAGCTACTGGCCTGTCCTGCATCCAGCGTTCTTTCGGAACGCACCTTCAGTGCTGCTGGTGGCTTTGTTACCGATCACAGGGTGCGCCTGTCCACTGACTCAGTTGATCGACTGACCTTCATCAAGATGAATCAGTCTTGGATCACCCACAGCTACCAAGCACCTGAAGCTGATGTAACCGAATCATTTTTTTTAAAATATCACATCCCTTCAAGACGGCCTATGCTGATGTTGAGTAACTGTCCTGTTATGTTGATTGTCTATCCTCTTCCTCCTCCGCTGATATGTTGGAAGAACATTTTTGGTTCTGGGTGATGCCACCAGCCCAATTTTTCTGCCCCTGTTTAACAGGGGCGTTTAATTACACTTTTTAATGCAATGCTTTGCAGCAGGGCTCATTCCTGCACCACAACTAGAGTATATGGGAGAGGTTGCAGTGTCGTGGCACCAGCACCAGTGCCTAAGGCCCAATTTTTCAGCCCCTGTTTAACAGGGGCGTTTAATTACAATTTTTGATGCAATGCTTTGTAGCAGGGCTCATTCCTGCACCACAACAAGAGTATATGGGAGAGGTTGCAGTGTCGTGGCACCAGCACTAGTGCCTAAGGCCCAATTTTTCAGCCCTTGTTTAACAGGGGTGTTTAATTACAATTTTTGATGCAATGCTTTGTAGCAGGGCTCGTTCCTGCACCACAACTAGAGTATATGGTAGAGGTTGTAGTGTCGTGGCACCAGTGCCTAAGGCCCAATTTTGCAGCCCCTGTTTAACAGGGGCGTTTAATTACAATTTTTGATGCAATGCTTTGTAGCAGGGCTCATTCCTGTACTACAACTAGAGTATATGGGAGAGGTTGCAGTGTCGTGGCACCAGCATCAGTGCCTAAGGCCCAATTTTTCAGTCCCTGTTTAACAGGGGCATGTAATTACAATTCTTGATATAATATTTCACAGCAGGGCCCGTTCCTGTGCCCACCCAGAGTAACTGTGAGGACTTATAGTGTTGTGGCACCAGCACCAGCACCACAACCACCAAAGGCCCAATTTTTCTACCACTGTTCAACAATGGCATGCAATTACAATTCTTGATATAATCGTTCACAGCAGGGCGCTCCAGCGCCCACCAAGAGTTATTTTGAGAGCTTACAATGTTGTGGCAACACCAACACCTTGTTCCGCCATTTCTGCAGAGCATCTAGGGCAGGCCCCTACTTTCAAACGGAAGGAGACAACAGGAAGTGAGATGAAAAAGACTTCCCTATGTTTTCCAAAAAGCTTAAAAATAGATTTTTTGACTGGAGCTACACTTTAAAAATGTACCAGTTGAAAATTACAAACAGATTCTACTTAACACAACAAACATACACAGTCCCTGTCTTGTTTGCACCGCCTGTATACTGCTGTTCTGAGTATATAGGGCCCGGGGGCCACACGTATTTCCTTTTTTTAATATGGGTACAGGGTTCCCCTTAATATCCATACAAGACCCAAAGGGGCTGGTAATGGGCAGGGAGGGATACCCATGCCATTTTTCTCAATGATTTTCAACCATATTGCAGGAACCAGATATAACATTAAAACCGCAAGTTTTAAATTACGTTATTTCCGTTAAATGTCATTTTGTGCAGGGACTGTTCTAAACACGGGAAACACGTGGCACTTCACAGACATACTATAGACACCCCCCAGGCATGATATTTAAAGGAATATTTCACTTTTTTTTCACTTTAATCGTCATTAAAATCAGTGCTCCCGCCAAAATGGCCATTTTTAAAAACATGTTAGGCATTGACCCATGTCCCCTGGGGCAGGAGCCAGGTCCCCAAACCCTTTTTTTAGGACAGTATCTTGCATATTAGCCATTCAAATTAGCATTTTAATTTTGAACGTTCGAGCCCCATAGACTTCAATGGGGTTCTAAAGTTCGTACGAATTTGCGGTCTGTTCGAAAGTTCTGGTGCGAATCGAAACGGGGGGTGTTTGGCTCATCCCTAGTGGTAACATTTGGTTTGTTTCCAATTTCATCCCAGATACTCTCCTCTACCAACATGGTACATGTTCCAGGCATTATTCTTTAATGCAGATTCATGTGACCTATTACGTTTGCAAGTCAGGATGGAGGTGATCAAAGCTTATGCGCTCAGAGGCAGGGTGTCAGCATACCCCCAGCTCCTGCTCTTCCTACATAACTGCAGGTTAGGTCAGCATCCCCTTGGTCCGGTCTAGCAGGCCTTCTGATTTAACCTCCCTGGCGGTATCCCCGAGCGTGACTCGGGTTTGTTTTTTTCTTGTATTATTGGTAACCCCGAGTCACGCTCGGGGTAACATTGCAGAGCTGTCCTCCGTGTCCTCCCCTGTGATCGCCGACGCAATCGCCGGGCGAGATCATGGCATCCTGACTTCCTGGTTTCGTTCTCTGTGAGCAGCAGCGGCGCACTGGAGCGGAACTGGGTGGGAATTTCAAAAAGTGAACACAACACAAACACATAAATAGAGGTGATACATTGTAACCTGAGAGGATTACACTGTATCATCTCTATCTGACTGATAAACTATACAGTGCCCCTTGCCTCCAATAAAATAAAATATAACATGGCATCAAAAAAGCGCCACTTCGCTACAATATCGCCATTGGACCAGCTGAGTGACAGCGGTAGCGACACGGAGTTGCTCGCAGAAATTAGCGATAGCGAGTCGTGGGGAGATTTGTCGTCTGACACTGACACGGATCTGACAAGTGACAGCGGTGATGATCCTGCACCTGACCTCAACGATGTGCGCAATAGGTGCCCTATCGACTGCGATACAGACCAGGTAGCGCCGCCAAGATTCCCCTTCACTGGATCACCTGGGATGAAGGTAGATGTCGAACATGACAATCCTCTGGCATACCTGCAATTATTTCTCACTGAGGATGTAATTGAAAAAATTGTCACAGAAACAAACCGCTACCAGGTACAGCAATCTGCAACGCTGCATGCCATGTTTTCCCAAAGCAGAAAGTGGGAACCAGGGACCAAAGAGGACATCTGGCAGTTCCTGGGACTCATTATTCTTCAGGGGGTGGTGGGAAAACCGCTCCAGAAATGGTACTGGACCACCAATAAATTACTGGCCACTCCGTTTTTTGGTGCCGTGATGTCCGAATACCGTTTTTCCCTCATCATAAAATATTTCCATTTCACAAACAATGAGGAGTTTGATGAGGCCACGCATCCTGCACCCAAACTAAAAAAAATCTGGGAGGTATCGCAAATTATTGTGAGCAATTTCCAGCGGACCTACGTGCCAGAAAGGGACGTCTGCATGGATGAAGCTTGATGGCCTACAAGGGACGCCTGAGCTGGATACAATTTATTGTGTCCAAAAAAACGAGATTTGGCATAAAGTCCTACATGCTCTGCGAGTCATCCACCGGGTACATCTGGAATTCGGTCATTTACACCGGTAAAGGCACGAAGTTCAACCCCAGGTACAGCGGCTATGGGATGGCCACATCATCAGTCCTCACACTGCTGGAGCCATTGCCGAACCAGGGATATTGTGTCACCATGGACAACTTCTATACGTCTCCGGAACTTTTTGAGGTTTTGCTAAAAAACAAGACCGATGCGTATGGTACTGTTAGGCCTAATCGACGTGACATACCATCTCTGTTCTCCAGGAAAAATCTAAAAACCGGAGAAATGGTTGCCTGGCAGAAGGGTAAGATGATGGCAATGCGAAGGACGTGTGTCTCATGAGCACGGTGCACAATACCTCCACTGCTATGGTCCACACCAAACGTGGGAAAGATGTGCTGAAGCCGCAAGTCGTCAGAGACTATAATTGCACTATAAGGCCGCGTACACACGCGCGGACTGTTGGCCCAACTTTGTCCGTCCAACAGTTTGAGCGAACAGTCCGCTCAAACTTAGCATGGACGGACATGGCCACACACGACGAACGAACAGTTTGCTGAAACCGTGCGCGATGACGTGAACGGCACGTACGACGGGACGCAAAATACGACGTCCTATACACTGCATTATAACTTTCGGCTTGAAAATCCTTTCTGAGCATGCGCGGAACTTTGTTTGACGAACAAGCCTACACACGGGCGGACTGTTCGTTGAAACAAGGTTTCAGCGGACAGTTTTTCGGAATTTCCGTAAAACCTTGTCCGTCCAACTGTCCGCTGAAACTGTCCGCTGAAAGCCCACACACGAGCGGACTGTCCGCCCAAACACTGTTCAGCGGACAAGGTTGGGCCAACAGTCCGCGCGTGTGTACGCGGCCTAAGAGGTGTCGACAGAGCCGATCAGGCAATTACATTTTATCCGGCTATGCGCAAGCAGCAAAAAAGTTTCTGGCATCTTCTGGAACAATGACTTTGGAATGCATATGTCCTATACAGAGCACCGAGTCGCAAGCCTCTTATTCATGCCGATGTTACCTGGAAGGTGGCTGAGCAGATTTTCCTCGAACACCAGACACCATCAGGATCTGCGATCTGGACGACATGCTGTTGACGTTGTAAACCCAGAACGCCTAACAGGTCATCACTTTGTGGACTATATACCACCAACCGCAAAAAAGGCAGCACCTACCAGAATGTGTGTGGTTTGCTGCTCAAAGAGAGATAGCAGTGGAAAAAAAGTCAGAAAAGAAAGCCGGTTCTATTGTCCGGATTGTGATGTTGGACTGTGTGCTGTACCTTGCTTCAAAATTTATCACACTCAGGATGTTTATTGAATTTTCTTTGTTTGACAAATTTCATTATTTCGCATTGCAATATTGAATAAAATTATATTATTTATCAGATTATATTTCATGATTTTGTGTTTCAAACTTTATCACATCTGGGATGTCTACTAGAGCCTTGTTTGGTCAGGTTTTAGTAAGTAATTACTAAGAATTGCAGGCCTATGATACATAACACCAAATTTCCATGCAAAAGAATTGTACCGCTTTTGGAATAGAATAGAATTCCTGACAGAATCATACCGCCAGGGAGGTTAATATGTCTGAGCCAAGCAATGTTCCTTGTCAGGGGCTGTGTTGGAATCTCCCATCCCCTTCAGACAACCCTGCTGGAAGTATTTTTCAAGCCTGCACATGGGCCTCATCACTATCTTGTCAGATTCTTTTGTTTGTAGTATCTTGGCTTTAGCAGACAGTCATGCTTTCAACGCCAATCAAGTTATTGGAGGCAGTAATTGCCTAAGGGTGCTTGGTCTGGTTCTTTACCTTCGTTCTGAAGGTAGTGGTCCAGCCACCAGGGTGCCCAGTGGCACGTTTCTAATATCATTTGTTAAATTTTGGCTGCTTTCTTCAGCACTTGCTACAGTTGGGGGGGGGGGGGGATTGGCATCCAAACTGATATCAACAATGCTTGAACTTACTTCCATCAGACCTGCCCATTGGTAGGGCAAGATATCTGGTGCAGATGTCGTTTCACCACTAGGATTGCACCAGATTTTGAACTTTTGCATTTTTGCACCAGTTTTAGTAAATAACTGTCTTCAATGAAAGTTTCAAATTTTTTTGAAAGTACAGTAACATGTTAAAGTATATATGAAACATTAGTTAATGGGTTCAAATATTCTTTAACCACTTCAGCCCCGGAAGATCTGGCTGCTCAACGACCAGCTAATTTTTTTGCGATACAGCACTGTGTCACTTTAACTCACAATTGCGTGGTTGTGCAACATTGTACCCAAAAAAAATTGACGTCCTTTTTTTCTCACAAATAGAGATTTATTTTGGTGGTATTTGATCATCTCTTTGGTTTTTATTTTTTGCTCTATAAACAAGCAAAAAAAATCATGTACATTTTGAAAAAAACACAATATTTTGTATTTTTTGCTATAATAAATTTCCCCAATTTTTTTTAAAAAAGCTATTTTTTCCTCAGCTTAGACCGATGTGTATTCTTCTACATATTTTTGGTAATAAAAATCACAATAAACGTATATTGATTGGTATGCGCAAAAGTTATAGCATCTACAAAATAGGGCTAAAATGTATAGCATTTTTATTATTATTATTTTTTTTTACTAGTAATGTTGGTTATCAGAGATTTTTATTGGGACTGCAACATTATGGTGGACAGATCCGACACTTTTGACACATTTTTGGGATCATTGGCATTTATACAGCGATCAGTTCTATAAAAATGTACTGATTACTGTGTAAATGTCACCGGCAGGGAAGCAGGTAACACTAGGGGGCGATAAAGGAGTTAACTGTGTTACCTAGGGAGTTAATATAACTGTGAAGGGAGGGAAATTACTGAGTGAGGAGAGCGATCTGTTGTTCATACCTAGTATGAACAACAAATCGCTCTCCTCACCCCTGACAGCATGGAAATTTGCTACCACCGGGCACTCGCATTGGCAGCGCGCATGTGCCCTCTAGTGGTCAAAAGATAACCGACTCACAGTTATGCTGGTTCGCCCAGGGGAGCCAACCTGCCGCATTACAACTGCTGTGGCTGGCCGGCAAGGGGTTAAAGTATGCAGTATGTGTAAAAAATATATAATTTTAGTTAGGCATTCATTTAAAAAAATGAATCCATTCAGACTGGGTGAATAAAGAGCAACATTTTTAGCCAGTAAGGCTTTACATTACTGAACAGTGCTATGATTTTAACAAATGATGATTGAGGGAGAGAATAAACAGAAGATCGTATCCATTAGCTGCTGTTTTTTCATTTTGACCAGGCTGTATTGCTTTTATTGGGGTATAAAAAGGTGAACATCAAAGCCTTTGCATAGTGCCTGGGTGAAAAGTGGCTGAAGAGGATAAAAGTTCCTGGCTGATAAGGCAGTTGACATACTGTATTTCAACTATGGTAAAAAATAGGAAGTGCAGCTCAATAAAAAAAAAACTGTTCATTATGCTGGCGAACAACACATCCCAGAAATATGAAAAGATGACTTCACCGGTGAAGATCAGCAATATCAAATGAATTGTGACGCACCCTCCACCTTCAATAAAAGTTCTATGCTAGATAACGTCAGAAGGAGCATCAAACCATTTACAGATCAAAAAAAAAAATACCCAATACAGACTACTCACATGGAATGAAGAAATACAGCACAACAGTGTGCCGAATGTTCCTAGAATGGCAGTGGGTGACGTCATCCATTTTTTACATAGTAGCTGAGGTTGAAAAAAGACACAAGTCCATCAAGTCGAACCTATGTGTGTGATTTTATATATATATATATATATATATATATATATATATATATATATATATATATATATATATGAGCATATCCCTGTATTTTGTGGTCATTCAGGTGCTTATCTAATAGTTTTTTGAAGCTATCAATGCCCCCCGCTGAGACCACCACCAGTGGAAGGGAATTCCACATCCTTGCCACACTTACAGTAAAGGTTAAACCTCTTTTCTTCTAATGTGCATGAGTGGCCATGAGTCTTGTTAAGCTCTCTTTTGCAAACATTTTTTATCCCTATTGTGGGGTCACCAGTATGGTATTTGAATATTGAAAGCATATCCCCTCTCAAGCGTCTCTTCTCCAGAGAGAATAAGTTCAGTGCTCGCAACCTTTCCTCATAACTAATATCCTCTAGACCCTTTATTAGCTTTGTTGCCCTTCTTTGTACTTGCTCCATTTTCAGT